>NC_064630.1:455078284-459878284 GCF_023864275.1 Schistocerca cancellata
GTCTATGATCACAAATTTTTTGTCATCAGTCTGCCGGTTTCGGTCTATAATGACCATCTCCAGATCTGTTTTACAAAAACATGTTCTAATGTTTATATAAAATAAATCTGAAGATGGTCATTATAGACCGAAACCGGTAGTCTGACGATAAAAAAATTGTGATCATAGACGAAAAGTAAAAGAAAATTATTCTATATTCAGGTCACTGTTTTATTCGCGACCATGTCGCAGCTTGTGAAAGATCTAGTTGTCCAACTCTTCCAGTCCAACATTGTGGGATGGTGGAGTGAAGGTAACGCTGCTAGTCAAGGTGAAAGTGTCATGGTTAAAAATGAAATCACTGGATTCTTCGTGAAGCTGACAGAGACAACCAGTTTTGCAGCATGTTCAGGCACGACATTTCTGTCACTGTTTCCTCCGAAAGAAAGAAAGGTCATAAATCCGTGAACAGAAACGCCATAAAACACTTTGAATTTTTCTGAGGTCCTTTCACGTTCGACGACCATGCCAGAATTTTGTGACCCCCAAATTCCTACATTATGGCGGTTTACTTTACCCAATAGATGACAGGTCGATTCTTCTGAAAAGATGAGATATTCGCAAAAAGTTGTCTCTGCTGTATCCTGCAGAACTGAAATGCAAAATTCTCACCTTTTGTTATGGTCGCCAGAACGCAATTTTAGCAATAGCTGCAACTTGCAAGGATACAAATGGGGGTGTCGTTTCAGAACAAGCCACGCCTTTTTTTTAATGAAGTCGAAGTTCGTGGCAGCCCGTTTGGTGGACTTCCGTGGGCTCCGTGTGAACGCATCTCGGATGTGCTCGGCGTTTTAATCAGACGTGCGTTACCGACGAGCGCTCTTCCCTTCGCATATGCGGCCAACTCCCAAGAATTTTGTATGGCAGTCATAAATCTGCTTGTGCAGAGGCGGCTTCTTCCTGAAGCGACCGCGGAATGCACATTGCACTTAAACAATGGACTACTATCGCGCGAATTCCAAGACACGAAATGATTACTCTTATGGTGTATCTGCCATGTTGGTACAAAGAAAAAACAACGCATATTTGTCAAAACTTTGAACCTTCCTCCATATAGTGACTCGCTCAAAAAAAAAAAAAATAGCTCTGAACACTATAGGAGGTCATAAGTCCCCTAGAACTTAGAACTACTTAAACATAACTAACCTAAGGACATCACACACATCCATGACTGAGGCAGGACTCGAACCTGCGACCGTAGCAGTCGCGCAGTTCCGGACTGAAGCGCCTAGAACCGCTCGGTCACCGCGGACGGCTAGTGATTTGCGCCATGTTTTTCTGTCTGTTATGGTTAGCGGGTTCTTTCTTTTTGGATCATATCATACTTAATGGAGATCAAAACAATAGCTTGTAAGCGCCTTCATGATGTTATGCTTGCTGTTCTTAGAGAATATTGTCACGTAGTCTATATTCCTGTACGACGTGTTGCGAAATGAAAGTTGTCTGGGTTAGTTATTCGTTCAATAATGACTAGCCTTTACACAATACACAGTTTACATCACGG
This sequence comes from Schistocerca cancellata, assembly GCF_023864275.1. Taxonomy (NCBI): domain Eukaryota; kingdom Metazoa; phylum Arthropoda; class Insecta; order Orthoptera; family Acrididae; genus Schistocerca; species Schistocerca cancellata. The sequence continues at coordinate 455,079,828 of NC_064630.1, forward strand.
ATACTAGAATACACGGTGGGCACCATATGGTGTATGCACAGTAGCAAGCTGCCCCGTGCACAACCGGCGCCTGTTAGCCCGGAGCTACCATTACGTACTGTGTTGTAGTGGCGTTAACGGGTCAAAACAAGGTTACTTACGACAGTGTGAGTCTTTATTAGTGACTGGCGACTGAGTAGAGAGTTACGCCGTAATTATCAGTGTATCGGTGGATTTTTAAGTAAGTTTTTAGTGAAAAATAATGGTTTTCTGCGCATCGTAAAGACAGTGAGATAAAGTGAAAATGGAATTTGAAAAGAACTTCTGAATATTCCCTCGAAACACAAGTTGAAGACTGATGCTGTTCCAGCTGTCGATGGACAATCCTCCAGTGCTGATTTAGGGTGTTCAAAAATGGTTCAAATGGCTCTGAGCACTATGGGACTTAACATCTGAGGTCATCAGTCCCCTAGAACTTAGAACTACTTATACCTAACTAACCTAAGGACATTACACACATCCATGCCCGAAGCAGGATTCGAACCTGCGACCGTAGCGGTTGCGCGGTTCCTGACTGAAGCGCCTAGAACCGCTCGGCCACACTGGCCGGCATTTAGGGTGTAGTAATGAGCCTAATAATGAGAGAAATATTCGGGCACGAAAACGTAGCAACTGTAAAGAAGTAGAACATATTTTACAGATACATGTATTGCCATCTAATGAAGAAATTACTGCTAGACAAAACGTTGACTATGAAAACAATCACTGCTGTGAGTGCGACAACTCGTGCTTACGCCAACAGATAGAGATTATGGAAATAAATAAAAGATTTTAGGCAAAAGAGCGCAGATTTATAGGATCGTTTCTGTAGGTGCAGCGCTGAATTACTGGAATTAAAACATGCTGAAAAGGTGATTTCAGGTTTTTTTTCTCTCAACGACAAGTGGTTATGAAAGGACCGTATACATACTGGTTATCTGAAGATATTGCAAGGGCTGAGAATTTACGTTGCCTATCTTATAAAGCGTTTCTTTTGTCAGGATTCTGCTGTAACATGTTTAGTAAGGAAAACACTATAACGGAAAAAATGGAAATAGTTGTAACGTAGCTTTCCAGATTAGAAAGAAAACCTCTTAATGTAGTTAACGATTTTAAAATGGTATTGTAGAGGGTGTCTCTGCGCTACAGGGAATCTGAAAATGGCACCTAGTGGAAATGGCACCCAGCCAGAAACCTGTGAAATTCGCAGCTAGTTTTGCTGTAAGTTACCTGCTCAACGGCAGAGCCTACTTGCACCTCCGGGAGTTGTCACCCACCGGAAACGATCCCTGTGCAGCACGGTCTACCTGCACTCGGGAAGTCCTCGTCCGCTTGGCTAGTCACTGTCAGTGTGAGTCTAGCTTTCGGAGAGTTCAGCTCGTTACTCTTGTGTCTCTGTGTGCTTATACGTTCGATATGGAACTATCAACAACCACCCACAGTAAACCGTGTGCCCACTATGATGGTTACTCGTACATCGTAAAGAGAACCAAAGCAGATGGGACTGTGATGTGGCGTTGTTCGAAATATAGAACAACATATTGCCCAGGAATGCTTTAGACCAAAGACGGTAGTGTGCTTAGATTCAAACGACCATCAATGTGGGGCATCGGATGACACTCGCTTGGAAGTAAAAAAGACGCTGAAGCAGCGAAGAAGAGAACAGGAGAGGAAGAGACTTCGGTTTCTAAAATATACACCAAAGAGTTAGGCGACTTGCACAATCGAGGGTGTGATTTTTTTACCGAAATGCCAGAACAGCAAGCAATGAAGGGGATATTGTAGATGCACCAGGCCAAATCACACGACAATCAGAAAGAGCCAGAAACACAACAAGAAGTTGATCTTCATACAGAGTTACTAACCATGAATGAAGGCAGCAGTTTTCTCTTAAGTGAAGACAGCTTTGGAGATAGGGTCATAGTTTTTAGCGGAAGAGCACGAAAGGAGGCTCTACAGACTAAACAAGACTTTTTTATGGATGGGACATTCAAATGCTGTAGCTATCAATTTTCATAAATATTTACTATTCCTGCAGGCTCCGGAAGTTTTATTTAAGTAGTACACCAAAGTTGACCATAGTTATAGGGCGTGCAAAGTAATGTATACAATAATCGCAATAACGTAATAACAGTTGGCAAATAGATGACCATTTTAAAAGCATGATGAAGCTTAAAAAACGTTCAGTCATCTTTATTTACCGATGTAGAATAAAATTTCTGTTCAGTATTGCGGACCTTCTGGGGCAACGGCCTTGCCGCAGTGGATACACCGGTTCCCGTGAGATCACCGAAGTTAAGCGCTGTCGGGCGTGTTCGGCACTTGGATGGGTGACCATCCGGGGCGCCATGCGCTGTTGCCATTTGTCGGGGTGCACTCAACCTCGTGATGCCAAGTGAGGAGCTACTCGGCCGAATAGTAGCGACTTCGGTCAAGAATACCATCATAACGACCGGGAGAGTTATGTGCTGACCCCACGCCCCTCCTATTTGCATCCTCCACTGAGGATGACACGGCGGTCGGATGGTCCCGGTAGGCCACTCGTGGCCTGAAGACGGAGTGCTTTTACTGCAGATCTTCTAAAACGATAGCAGTGACAGTATCCTTTTTCAGAATTCGCTCTTTGTATACATTATTTTCTGTTTCCTTCGCTCTAGTAGTATATGTATTTATCACGTTAATGGATTTCTCGTTGCTTGTCTCGCTTGTCCAATTTGGCATACCTGTAGCTGCTTCTGTATTCTTGGAGCAGTGGTTCGTGTAATTCATTAGACAAACCTACTCTCCAAGAACGAAACAATGCTGTTTCACGCGACTTGGCACAGCAGCACTGTCGGCTGAGGAAGAAGAATCGACATTGAGAGTGAAACGCAAACACATACAGACAAGAACAGAGACGAGTATGGCCTCAGCATTGTCGCGTTGCAGAAATGTTGCTGGCAACACTATTGCGGCCACACTTTGCCGTAACATAAGGCCTTCGGCTCTCCCACCTGCTGAACGGCGAGTCTACCTGCCGGACGGAGGTCGGACGGAGAGATTAGATGACCTTTCCTTGACCTTTTCTGGGTGTGAATTTCACTGGGTGCAAATTTCAGGACACCGAATTTCACTGGGTGCGAATTACACAGGGCGCAAATTTCAGGATGTGAGCCTCTTCCCCCAGAAAAGTGTCCCCCGAGATGGTGAAAGACGTTGACGGCCTTCGGATTCTTAACATTAGTAATTCACCGACCATAGAAGAAATCGTCGAATGTGAAGCTTAATAATAACAAAAATAATAGTAATACACTATTTAACACGGAAAATTTCGATTACATTCATACTGCATATAAGTTAAACACGTGTGCGACTTGTGCCTGTAAGCTTCAGTGCAGTGCAGTGCAGCGTGGCGAAAGCGTTCACAGTGACATCGCCGCTACAGCCCGCCTGTAAGTGACCCATACCGGGTATTCTAGTATCCGTGTGTGACATTATTCACACGCCTTTCGACAGTTTGTACGCCGCATTCGCTGTTCGCACTGCTACCGGCCACAGCAGAGAGTACTGACTATATGTCCACATGGGAAGGCTTACTAATAATATTCCACTTCAGAAGTACACTCGAGTATGTTCCGACATCACTTCAGTGAGATTAACCATTTACACTACACACATTATGAGGCCATCAGACAGTTCATTACACGTGTATGGCAAATATGCATTATTAATCATTCATTATGGAACACATAAATCTTGAATATCTTTTTACGTAGTACCTAAATATAGTTATAAATATTACAGGTGTGTTTAACACGTCTTTAGAGCAGTGGTAAAGTTCAATTTGTTAATATTAGTGAAGTTCACTAAAGCACCGTTATACGGCTCGATAACGAATGACGATCTCGTATAAATTATCACTGTGGACGAGAGTGTTATGTAGCTATTTCCAGACCCAACACATTTCCATAAACCAAAAATGATTTGAACCGACTGTCAACAGCATCGATATATTCGGACAAATGCACGATCAACACTGTTCTGTATTACTGTACATTTATTCGCTATTTCAATCATGCACCATCTTCACAGCGGAAAAATATCTATTGTAACAATTTCACACGGCATACAGGCTATTTAACCAACAAAGTATACGCACTGCTGACTTGAAAACGTAAGAAAATTGATGCTTAACGCCATAATACAGGCTTTTCTGAGCAATGGTGCTCTGTACCTACTGCTCTTGCATCTTTTCATGTTTTCGACGTCAGTTTTCACATTGCTAAACTCTACGCATTGTCTTGGGGTAGCGTCTCTGATTAATAAGCAGAACGTCTTTGGTGTCAGGTTCGAAACTCACCATCGCTTCAATTCTGATTAATAATTAGCATTGGCGGCCGAAGACCGACTGCATACAAAGTCACCCTCCCACGGCCATCTCAAAGAGGGCGGAGGAGCGGACTGTTTCAGGGCTTTCTATTGTGCTTAGGGTGGGAAACTGCCCCTAAAGGCAGAAGAATTGGCAATTATGCACGAGGATGCAGAAGGCAATGGAAACCACAGCATTAAAGACTCTTAACGTGTATCCACAGGACACGTGGTCTGTACTTGAAAAAGTGTCACGATGATTTCTCCATTGCCAAAAGATTCCAGAATAGTGACCCATTCGGATCTCCGGGAGCGGACTGCCAAGGGCAAGGTGGCCATGAGAAAAAGATTGTACAATCAACGAAAGGGTAATGTTCTACGAGTTGGGGCGTGGAATGTCAGAAGCCTGAACGTGGTAGGGGAGCTAGAAAATCTAAATGTAGATATAGTAGGGGGTCAGTGAAGGGAAATGGAAAGAATACAAGTATTTCTGTTCAGATGAGTATGGGGTAATATCAACAGCAGCAGAAAATGGAATAACGGGAGTAGGATAGTTCATGTACACATGTCGATGGTGCAAGGTGAAGATTAAGAGATAGAGAAAATATATAATGATATTGAAAGAGTAATACAGTACATAAAAGGAGATGAAAATCTCATTGTCATGGGGGAGTGGAATGTAGCTGTAGGGGAAGGAGTAGAAGAAAAGGTTACAGGAGAATATGGGCTTGGGACAAGTAGTGAGGTACAAGAAAGACTAATAGAGTTCTGTAATAAATTTCAGCTAGTAATAACAACTACTTAATAATCACAAGAGGTGGAGGTATACTTGAAAAGACCGGGTGATGCAGGAAGATTTCAGTTAGATTATGTCATGGTCAGAAAGAGATTCCGAAATCACATACTCGATTGTGAAGCGTACCCAGGAGCAGACATAGACTTAGTCACGAAGAATCAGTACGCAAAGAAGTTGGATACAGAAGTACTAAGGAATGATGAGACACGCTTGAAGTTCTCTAAGGCTATAGATAAAGCAGTATGGAATCGCTCAGTAGGAAGCACAGTTGAAGAAGAATGGACATCTCTAAAGAGGGAAATCACAGAAGTTGGATAGAAAAATATAAGTACAAAGAAGGTAACTGCGGAGAAACCATGGGTAACACAAGAAAAACTTCATTTGATTGATGAAAGAAGATAGTACAAAAAGGTTCAGGGATTCAGGAATACAAGTCACCGAGACATTTAATAAATAGGAAGTGCAGGGAAGCGAAGACGAAGTAGCCGCAGGAAAAATGTGAGGAAATCGAAAAAGAAGAAGGACTGACTCAGCATATACGAAACTCAAAACAACTTTTGGTCACATTAAAGGCAAGAGTGGTAACATTAAGTGTGCAACTGGAATTCCACTGTTAAATGCAAAGGAGAGAGTGGACAAGAAGGAACACACTGAAGGCCTCTATGAGGTGAGAGATTCGTCAGATGTGATAGAAGAAGAAAGAGGAGTTGATTTAGACGAGATACGGGAACCAGTCTTATAATCAGAATTTAAGAGAGCTTAGGAGGACTTACGATCAAGTAAGTAAGAAGGGTTAGATAACATTTCATCAGAATTTCTAAAATCATTGGGGAACGGCAACAAAACGACTATTCACGTTGGTGTGGAGAATGTACGAGCCTGGCGACATACCATTTGACTTTCGGAAAAATGTATCCGAACAATTCCGAAGATGGAAGAGCTGACAAGTGCGAGAATTATCGCATAATCAGCTTAACAGCTCATGCACCCAAGCTGGTGACAAGAATAATATGCGGAAGACTGGAAAAGAAAACTGAGAATTTGCGAGATGACGATCAGTTTATCTTTAGAAAAGGTAAAGGCACCTGAGAGGCTGTTCCGACGTTGCTGTTGGTAATGGAAGCATGACTGGAATAGCGGTAAGCTACAGGGAGAGATTGGCAGTATATGGTATGTTCAGGAACCAAGAGGGAATAATAAGAGTGGACGACCAAGAACGAAGCCCTGGGATTGAGAAAGGGGTAAGACAGGGATGTAGTCTTCCCGCCCCACTGTACAGTCTGTACATCGAAGAAGCAATGATGGAAATAAAAGAAAGATTCAGGAGTGAAATTAGAATTCAAGGTGAAAGGATATCAATGATATGATTCGCTGATGACATTATTATCCTGAGTGCAAATGTAGAACAATTACATGATACGCTGAATGGAATGAAAAATCTAATAAGTACAGAATAAGGATTGAGAGTAAACCGAAGAAAGACGAAAGTAATGAGAAGTAGTATGTATTGAGAACAGCGAGAAACCTAACATCAGAATTGATGGTTACGTAGTAGATGAAGTTAAGGAATTCTGCTACCTAGGCTGCAAAATAACTAATGACGGACGGAGCAAAGAGCACATCAAAATAAGATAGCACTGGCAAAAAAGGCATTCCCGGCTAAGAGAAATCTAGTAGCATCAAACATAGGCCTCAATCTGAGAAGGAAATTTCTGAGAATGTACGTCTGGAGAACAGAATTGTGTGGTTGTGTAACGTCTAAAGGGACACGATTATAAGACATCTGTCAAAACACCAGGGAATGACTTCCGCGGTACTAGGCGGGGGGGGGGGGGGGAGGGGTTAGAGGGCAAAAGCTATGGAGGATGGAATAGAACCAGCAATTAATTGAGGACGTAGGTAGCAAGTGCTACTCTGACATGAAGAGGTTGGTACAGGAAAGGAATTCGTGGTGGACCGAATGAAACCATCAGAAGACTGTTGTCACAAGAAAACCCTTTTTAGGACGTTAACTATCAAGTGCCTTACGTTTTCAGGACAGCAGTGGCCTATACTTTCGTGGTTAAGTAGCAAGTACGCCATATGAAGTTGTTACAGTAGATATTGTTCCACGGTGAAGATAGCGCATGACCGAAACCGGTAATAAATAAACCATATTGTCAGACAGCATAGTGTGTATCATCCATTTCTCCAAGTACATTTCCATAGAGTACGTCCACACTATTCTTCATAGTACAAGGTGACACAAAATAACGGGAATATTGGAAATGAGTACTGGCAGCCATGGACAAGTGGCAGCACTGCGGGTTTGTGATAGTTAGCGAGTAAACAGTCCACCATTTCGGTAATCATGGATGAATGGAACGGACCACAGTTTGCGTTAGCCATAAAAATGTTTTACAAAAACAATGATTGTTTGGTAGCGCCGCAGAGGGAGTTTCGACGTTTTTATGATTCATGACTTCATGATGCCGTTCCGTCGAAACACGCGATAAAATGTTGGATTAATAACTCTGAAGGGTCTTGACCTGCCTCGAGAAAAAACTAAATGGACGACCAAGAAGTGTGCGTTCACCAACGAACATTGATGTACGCGAGTCTGTCTTACATAGACCACGGCATTCAGTTCGTAAGTAAGCAGCAGTGGCTGGAATGTCCCGGGAGAGGGTTCGCAGAATTCTTCATCTTGATTTAAAATTTCATCTATACAAACTACAGATGGTGCAACAATTGAAGAACAACGATTACCGGTTACGATTAGGATTCTGTCAACGAATGATAACAAAAATAAACAATGACGATGAATTTCTAAACAAGATGTCAATGAGGCACATTTTCATCTCACAGGTTATGCCAATAAACAGAACTACCATTATTAGGCAAACACAAATCCTAACGACGTTTATGAGCGCCCTTTGCAAGATAGTAAAGTGAGAGTATGGTGTGGTGTTTCATCACATGGGATTATCGGAGCCAATTTTTTCGCAAATGAACAGGGAGACACAATAACTGTGATGCCGATCGTTACGTGGAGACCTTACGAACTTTCGTTACACCTGCACTGAACAACTTTCCAAACGTTCAAAAAACCTGGTTTCAACAGGACGGAGCGACATCACACACTACACGGCAGTCAATGGCGTATGTGCGAGAATTGTTTGCCGACAGCGTGATCTCACGATTCGGTAACATTCCCTGGCCCCCTAGTTCGCCAGATTTATGCATTTGAGATTTTTTCTTGTGGAGATGCCTCAAGAGCAAAGTGTATATGACTCGACCAAGAACCCTGAATGAGTTGAAGCAGAGAACTCAGAATGAAATTCACAGTATACAGCAGAGATGTTGCAACGGTCGATGAGGAAACTCAACAGCAGATTTCACGGATGTATTCGTACAGAAGGACGCCGTCTAAAGCACGTAATTTTTAAAAAAATTATAAATTCCATCAATGTTTCGGAAATGGAAAAGTTGTTAGGTTTCAATTACTATCAATGCACCTTCTTTCCTTCATCACTTCTAGTGTTATTGGATTGTCGAAATGTTCCCGTTTTTCCGTGTCACCCTGTATTTAACTATCAGAACTACAAATTTCATGTGATTTGAAGCGTTGAGCTTTACCTATCTAGCACTCTCTCACTACAAGGCCAGTCTCCGACTGACTACAGTGGCGTCAGTTCTTTCTGGTATGAAATACAATTTCAAATGACAACGCCTTAGAGCAAATTACTATCACCGATGCGCCACACTAAATGTTCAAATGCTGAGGAATATTGGACGACAGTATCCTCACAAATTTCCCAAATTACTACTTTCGCAGGTAGTGATCTTCGGCAGACTCTGCCAAAAAGTTGAACAGAACACACACTATCTCTTCAAAAGTGTCCGGCCACATCTATGTAACGCGAAGCTGACAACTAGGTGTTACGAGAGACGAGCCCGCCATTATCAAAGGAGGCTGGAAGTATTGTGTTGTCAGTGCAGACGCAACAACAACAGAACTTATCGATCAGGAGAGTTCAGTGACTTCGACTGTGTGTGTTAGTCATTGGAACGGGAAGGGAAAACCACAACTGACGCAAGACTGGCAAAACCTTAAGTACTGATGGAGAGGGACCCCCGAACACTGCGGAAGATGGTTGTAAAAATCGCATGAAATCAGCGGAATAAATCATTCACCACTTTAAAGGAGTTACCTTGCACGATCACTGTGCGTAGGGAGGTAAAAGGAGAGCGGTACAATGGTGGAGCTGCTACTAATAAGCCACAAATTTCTCTAACGTGTGAAGAGAGATCCTTTAGATGGCATGGAGAGCCACGCCAGTAGCTGAATGTTATAGTTCTGGGTGGAGATTTTAATTTGCCAGATATAGACTGGGAGACTCAAACGTTCATAACGGGTGGCAGGGACAAAGAATCCTGTGAAATTTTTTTAAGTGCTTTATCTGAAAACTACCTTGAGCAGTTAAACAGAGAACCGACTCGTGGGGATAACATATTAGACCTTCTGGTGACAAACAGACCCGAACTATTTGAAAAAGTTAACGCAGAACAGGGAATCAGCGATCATAAAGCGGTTACGGCATCGATGATTTCAGCCGTAAATAGGAATATTAAAAAGGGTAGGAAGATTTTTCTGTTTAGAAAAAGTGACAAAAAGCAGATTTCAGAGTACCTGTTGGCTCAACACAAAAGTTTTGTCTCAAGTACAGATAGTGTTGAGGATCAGTGGACAAAGTTCAAAACCGTCGTACATTATGCGTTAGATGAGTATGTGCCAAGCAAGATCGTAAGAGATGGAAAAGAGCCACAGTGGTACAACAACCGAGTTAGAAAACTGCTGCGGAAGCAAAGGGAACTTCACAGCAAACATAAACATAGCCAAAGCCTTGCAGACAAACAAAAATTACGCGAAGCGAAATGTAGCATGAGGAGGGCTATGCGAGAGGCGTTCAATGAATTCGAAAGTAAAGTTCTATGTACTGACTTGGCAGAAAATTCTAAGAAATTTTGGTCTTATGTCAAAGCGGTAGGTGGATCAAAACAAAATGTCCAGACACTCTGTGACCAAAATGGTACTGAAACAAAGGATGACAGAATAAAGGCCGAAATACTAAATGTCTTTTTCCAAAGTTGTTTCACAGAGGAAGATTGCACTGTAGTTCCTTCTCTAGATTGTCGCACAGATGACAAAATGGTAGATATCGAAATAGACGACAGAGGGATAGAGAAACAATTAAAATCGCTCAAAAGAGGAAAGGCCTCTGGACCTGATGGGATACCAGTTCAATTTTACACAGAGTACGCGAAGGAACTTGCCCCCCTTCTTGCAGCGGTGTACCGTAGGTCTCTAGAAGAGCGTAGCGTTCCAAAGGATTCGAAAAGGGCACAGGTCATCCCCGTTTTCAAGAAGGGACGTCGAACAGATGTGCAGAACTATAGACCTATATCTCTAACGTCGATCAGTTGCAGAATTTTGGAACACGTATTGTGTTCGAGTATAATGACTTTTCTGGAGACTAGAAATCTACTCTGTAGGAATCAGCATGGGTTTCGAAAAAGACGGTCATGTGAAACCCAGCTCGCGCTATTCGTCCACGAGACTCAGAGGGCCATAGACACGGGTTCACAGGTAGATGCCGTGTTTCTTGACTTCCGCAAGGCGTTCGATACAGTTCCCCACAGTCGTTTAATGAACAAAGTAAGAGCATATGGACTATCAGACCAATTGTGTGATTGGATTGAGGAGTTCCTAGATAACAGGACGCAGCATGTTATTCTCAATGGAGAGAAGTCTTCCGAAGTAAGAGTGATTTCAGGTGTGCCGCAGGGGAGTGTCATAGGACCGTTGCTATTCACAATATACATAAATGACCTGGTGGATGACATCGGAATTTCACTGAGGCTTTTTGCAGATGATGCTGGGGTGTACCGAGAGGTTGTAACAATGGAAAATTGTACTGAAATGCAGGAGGATCTGCAGCGAATTGACGCATGGTGCAAGGAATGACAATTGAATCTCAATGTAGACAAGTGTAATGTGCTGCGAATATACAGAAAGATAGATCCTTTATCATTTAGCTACAAAATAGCAGGTCAGCAACTGGAAGCAGTTAATACCATAAATTATCTGGGAGTACGCATTAGGAGTGATTTAAAATGGAATGATCATATAATGTTGATCGTCGGTAAAGCAGATGCCAGACTGAGATTCATTGGAAGAATCCTAGGGAAATGCAATCCGAAAACAAAGGAAGTAGGTTACAGTACGCTTGTTCGCCCACTGCTTGAATATTGCTCAGCAGTGTGGGATCCGTACCAGATAGGGTTGATACAAGACATAGAGAAGATCCAACGGAGAGCAGCGCGCTTCGTTAGAGGATCATTTAGTAATCGCGAAAGCGTTACGGAGATGATAGATAAACTCCAGTGGAAGACTCTGCAGGAGAGACGCTCAGTAGCTCGGTACGGGCTTTTATTGAAGTTTAGAGAACATACCTTCACCGAAGAGTCAAGCAATATATTGCTCCCTCCTACGTATATCTCGCGAAGAGACCATGAGGATAAAATCAGAGAGATTAGAGCCCACACAGAGGCATACCGACAATCCTTCTTTCCACGAACAATACGAGACTGGAATAGAAGGGAGAACCGATAGAGGTACGGAAGGTACCCTCCGCCACACACCGTCAGGTGGCTTGCGGAGTATGGATGTAGATGTAGATGTAGATGTAGACTGATTTAGAGTGATGAATCACATTATACTATACTGCAATCCGATGAAAGGGTTCGGGTTTGACGAATGTCTGAAGAACGGTAACAGCTTCTATTTGTAGAGCTAACATTGTCGTATGAAAGAATTGTTGCTACGTTACGGTGGTGTTTTTCGGTGTTAGGGTACGGTCCCCTTATTGAACTTAAGAAAACGCCTTACGCGGAAGAAAATGAACACATTTCACAGAATTATGCTCTGCGTACGGCGCAAGAAAAATTCGGATACAAAGATTTTATCAGGATGACAACGCACTCCGTCAAAAAGTGGCATGTGTGCGGCAATCGTTTATCAATAAACGGCATCCTTGAAATGGACTGGTCAGCACAAAGTAACGACCAGAACCCAAATGAATGCCTTTTGGGTGAGATAGAACGTCCACTTCGCTACGGACCCCAGCTTCGCCGCCTTTTCTGGTTTCGGCTTTTGAGGAAAAATGTGATTCCATTGCTGCACAGACATTCAGATGCGTCATTCAAAGTCCCCAGAAGAGATGACATCATTCTACATTACACAGAACATTATCCACAGCGCCCATTCCGTATACAATCCTCAAATGAAAATTAAATAATTAGTATTCAGCTAGTATTTAATGACCACAAAATCTGAATGTAACCTTTAGCAGTAGAGGTAGCTGTGGTACTAAAACATCAATTAATGAAAATAGTGGAGTGCATGCAGCAGGTAACCTATATTAGTGTACATAGTCGCTAAACAATACACAGGCGCATAATGAAGAGTTCAAGTGCGAACGGCATACGATACTGAACCTACATCTATGCCAGGCTGTGTCGTCTAAGCAAAGTTACAATGAGATGTAGGGGCAAAGTTACTTATCCTAGCTGTTTTATGTGAATGTTAGTAGTACCCTGTTCTATTTTGTTAACACAGGCTGATGATGAGTTTTGCTCAAAACAAGTAATTTCGTATTCTGGCAAAATGAAATTGCGATTTTGAATTCCATTATAAAAAAGAGCAAAGAATGCAGAGAAGTAGCATGAACGTAGCAAAGGCAACGTTTATTTTGCGTGGAAGCTCAATGTCAACCCACTGAGTGAGCCGTGCGTGGCTCGTGTTCCCACCATCACGTATTTTACACTCTGTTATTAACATACTTCCACCTCACTGCGTTAATTTAAATTACTACGGTCACTGAGTTGCTGCTTTGCCTGGCCGTGAGCGGTGTTAGCAGCGGGTATCGATATATCACCTCTCGTAGTATCTTTGCTCGACTGCTATTACTTCCCGGTCGTTGTCTATGGTAACAGGAGTTCTCGTCGCGAGTTCGGGCTGCCAGTTCAGCTGGAACGCGTCTGGAGCGCAGTCCGGACCTGCCAGTTGGGGAGTTGCAATGCGGCACTAGTGCAGTCGCGTTGCAGAAGTGAGCTATGCCACGCATCACTTAAGCCGGGCCTGACTTTTGGTGGATTGTTGGGTACCTACCCTGGCCGCTAACTGCCTAAAAGGCAGTGTCTTTCTCTCACCTGTTGTTGCTGCCGAGCATGGTGTGTAGTTTTGGCAGCTCAGTTCACATATGCGTTTGTTTGGGGATAGTGACACTTGCAAATTTTTTGGGGGCCTAGAATTCTCGTGTACTCCGTCGTGGCAAGCAAGCGGTTGGTCGGTCGGTCCGTGAATGTCCCTTGGTTGGGTTCGCACGAATTACGTGTAGTTGGACTCACCACCTGTCTAGCCTAAGTGAACGAGGGCAGACCGATCCACTGGAGACTCCTGAGCGCCGTTCTCTAAACTATCGTTTTGGAAGTGTTAATGTTGTAGTAATTTATCTGTATTTTATATTTTTAATTTGGCAAGGTTAGTGGTGGGCCTTCACCTCTGGAAACATGTTTTCAGAATTTCCTTCAAGTCCAAACATTATTGCCTTCCGCTCTTCAAAGGATATTGTAATTTCCTCTGACAGATTTTACACGTTATTCTGGGCCTTCCACCATTGGTGTGCAAAAAAGGAAATTTTTAAACTTAATGTATTGTTTTACCAGTTGTTGCAATATACACTTCTGGCCATTAAAATTTGCTACACCACAAAGATGACGTGCTACAGACTCGAAAGGTAACCGACAGGAAGAAGATCTTGTGATATGCAAATGATTAGATTTTCAGAGCATTCACACAAGGTTGGCGCCGGTGGCGACACCTACAACGTTCTGACATTAGGAAAGTTTCCTACCGATTACTCATACACAAACAGCAGTTGACCGGCACTGCCTGGTGAAACGTTGTTGTGATGCCTCGTGTAAGGAAGAGAAATGCGTACCACTGCGTTTCTAACTTTGATAAAGGTCGGATTCTAGCCTATCACGACATTGCTGCTCGCGTTGGTCGAGATCCAATGACTGTTAGCAGAATATGGAATCGGTGGGTTCAGGAGGGTAATATGGAACGCCGCGCTGAATCCCAACGGCCTCGTATCACTAGCAGTCGAGATGACAGGCATCTTATCTGCATGGCTGTAACGGATCGTGCAGCCACGTCTCGATCCCTGAGACAACAGATGGTGACGTTTTGTAAGACAACAACCATCTGCACGAACAGTTCGACGACGTTTGCAGCAGCATGGACTATCAGCTCGGAGACCATGGCTGCGGTTACCCTTGACGCTGCATTACAGACAAGAGCGCCTGCGATGGTGTACTCAACGATGAACCTGGGTGCACGAATGGCAAAACGTCATTTTTTCGGATGAATCCAGTTTCTGTTTACAGCATCATGATTGTAGCATCCGTGTTTGGTGACATCGCGGCGAACGCACATTGGAAGCATGTATTCGTCATCGCTATACTGGCGTATCACCCGGTGTGATGGTATGGGGTGCCATTGGTTACACTTCTCGGTCACCTCTTGTTCGCGTTAACGGCACTTTGAACTGTGGACGTTACATTTCAGATGTGTTACGACTTGTGGCCCTACCCGTAATTCAATACCTGGGAAACCCTATATTTCGGCAGGATAATGCACGACCGCATGTTGCCGGTCCTGTATCGGCCTTTCTGGATAAAGAAAATTTTCGACTGCTGCCCTGGCCAACATATTCTCCAGACCTCTCACCAATTGAAAACGTCCGTTCAATGGTGGCCGAGCAACTGGCTCGTCACAATACGCCAGTCACTACTCTTGATTAACTGTGGTACCGTGTTGAAGCTGCTTTGGCAGCTGTACCTGTACACGCCATCCAAGCTCTGTTTGACTCAATGCCCAGGCGTATCAAGGCCGTTATTATGGCCAGAGTTGGTTGTTCTGGGTACTGATTTCTCAGGTTCTATGCACCCAAATTGCGTGAAAATGTAATCACATGTCAGTTCTAGTGTAATATATTTGTCCAATGAATACTCGTTTATCATCTGCATTTCTTATTGGTGTAGCAATTTTAATAGCCAGTAGTGTATATTTCCTTAATTTGCAGAGTTTAACTTTGCGGCCTTAAGCCATATCATTGCCTTTGTTTATCTCTTTCTGTGCACCTTGTGGGCCAGCAGCCCTGTTAGCATCTTAAAACATTGTGGTCCTTTGTCTTCAGTAATCATCATAGTATATTGGGAATTTTGAAGATTTAATCAGCCGCTCCGCATGCTGATCTCATATATGTATACGATTTATCTTACTCGTAAATTTAACTGTGTGTCATGTCTTTTTAAAATTGAACTTATTCTAAAGCATCTATTTGGAGGCCTTCAGCCGCGAAGCAAATTTAATTCTTTCAGATGTGTATTTGTGAACTAACTGATAATAAATTCCTATTGTGAAATTAATCCGACCGCAACTCCCTTGGCATTTTCCACAATCCTAATTACCTGTTAGCCGTGCGCGATTTAGCTGGTGTTTCACTGAGTAGTTAAGAGCATTTAAAGAAGTGGGCGCTAGAAAGCAAGTACCAGTATACCGGTATATCTTTGATATAAAAAGCAATTTGAAGCGTGTAACGACTTGCCATCTGGGAATGTGGCTCACAAGATGCGAGCATCTGTAGACTTAAACTACTAATGTATTGAATAATACGTGGACTTCAGTGGTTTATCCGTACGTTAGCTCCAGATGCTTCTCTTTACCTTGCAGTACATGCGCGGGTTCCTCAAATCAGTTCGTTTTTCTCTTATTATAAGGCTGAGACCTACAGATAAACTGATCTCGTAATGATTTCCAACAGCATTAGGAGTAAAAACTAATTATCTGGAAGATAGGGACGAGTCTAGCTGTAAAATCAAATGAAGGCATAGATTGCAATACATCCAGCAGATAAATGAGGACATAGGTTGTAAGTGCTTCTCTGAGACGAAGACACTGGTACAGGAGAGGAATTCGTGGAGAGGCGATCAAACCCGACAGAAGACTGATGGCCCCGTCTCTATAAAAAAAAAAGCTCGTTTACGGTGTTAGGCATTATTTTCCTTACGTAACGAATGAAATTTTCACTCTACAGCAGAGTGTGCGCTGATATAAAACTTCCTGGCCGAACCGAGAATCGAACTCGGGACCTTTGCCTTTCGCGGGCAAGTGTTCTACCAACTGAGCTACCCACGTATTATACATGACCCGCCCTCACACCTTCAATTCTGCCAGTACCTCGTAACCTACATTCCAAAATTCTCAGAAGCTCTTCTGCGAACCATGCAGAACTAGCACTCCTGGAAGAAAGTGTATTGCGGAGACATGGCTTAGCCACAGTGTGGAGGTTTGTTTCCAGAAGGAAATTTTCACTCTGCAGTTGAGTGTGTGTTGACATGAAACTTCCTAGCAGATTGAAACTGTGTGCCAGACCGAGACTCCAACCCGGGACTTTTGCCTTTCGCGGGCAAGTGCTCTACCAACAGAGCTACCCAAGCACGACTCACTATTCACCCTCACAGCTTCAGTTCTGCCAGTACTTCGTCTCCTACCTTCCAAATTTCGCAGAAGCTAGAGCACTTCCCCGCGAAAGGCAAAGGTCCCGAGTTCGAGTCCTGGTCCGGAACACAGGAAGTTTCGATTTCCTTACGTTTTCAAGTCAGTAATGGCCTATACTTTCCCGGTTAAGTAGCAAGTATGTCATGTGAAGTTGTTAATATAGATATTTTTCCGCGTTGAAGATAGTGCATAATCGAAACCGGCAGTGAATAAATGTATTCTCTCAGATAGCGTACTGTGTATCATGCATTTCTCCAACTGCATCTTAATAAAATACTTTCAGACTATTCTTCGTACTATTTAACAATCAGCGCAACAAATTTGGTATGATCTGAAGTGTTGCGAGGTTCCGGTAAAGCGTTTCGTTCCTATCTAGCGCTGTTTTACTACAAAGCCAGGCTCCTACTGGCTAGAGTGGCGTCGGTTTTTTCTGGTATAAAAGACAATCTCAAGCAACAACCCCTTAGTTAAAATTACTATCACCGGCGTGCCACTTTAAATGCTCAAATGCTGCTGAATATTGGACGACAATGTACTCACAAATTTGAACAAATGCACTCATTGCAGACAATTCTACTTCCTTATCATTTATTGCTTTTCCTGCAAAGAAATATACTATGTTTCTTCTGCTGCAACAACTACTTGCGCTTTCAAGATGGTGTTCATAATTCATTGAGTGCGCAACTCAGGCTGTGACCCGATACTTCTCCGATGGAAATGAATTTTCAGTGACTCGATTTCGGAGCAAACGGATGCCATTAATATCTCGTGAATACTTCAGTACGAGTAGCGTAAGACCACTTAAGAAAAGTCCTGGCTTTCTAGCGGTTGGTGGATCTCAAAACATCTTTAGAGTTTTGTCCTGGATTACGACGTTCGCATCCGAAGCCTGCCGCAAGTGGGGGATAAGAGATTTCCTCATCCGCCGTCAGACAACGGCGCTCAGTTTATCACTCCTTTCGGCGGGCGATGGTCCAGCGGGAGCGATCCCAGAGGAAACTATTCCACTGAAGGGCAGCGGAAACGGTGCCTCCAGAGCGGAGATCAATGGCCGAAGAGAGCCAACCAGGCGTTTACACTGAGTGCTCTTTCAATTATTCAATGACAACGCCGGGTCGCAACATAAAGCAGAATCCGATCACGGATCGTTCAGGCTTCCGGTTCGGCACTCTGAAGGCGCACGTCTCACCCATTCCTTTTATCGCCATCAGGACTTCTCGGGAGAGAGAGCTGATTCTACAGTAGGAATGCTTTCGAATACCTCATCAGTTTTACTTGTATTTTCTGCGGCCCTCTCTTACAACTGATTTGGAGCTCTCCTCTGTTTACCATTTGGTTACAATATTTTACTGGTTTATGGTTATTAGTTTCAAAGCTAAATCGGCAGTTACGATGTTAAGGTAAATCCTAAGCTTGATTTTGACTGGCATTTAAATATTATGCACTTACGTCATCTAAGATTTTCTCCTTCTCACTCTCTCTCTCTTCCTCACTCTCCCTCCTCTCTCGCTCTCTATGAGAATTTTCTAGTTTTAAAAAATAATAATATGTTCAAAACTTTGTATTAATAATATTAAAAATGTTGACTGATGCACAACACCTGCAGCATTAAAGAGCGTCCTCTAACATTCACTACTGGACATTAAAATTGCTACACCAAGTAGAAATGCAGATGATAAACGGACAAATATATTATACTAGGACTGAAATGTGATTACATCTCCACGCAATTTGGGTGCATAGATCCTGAGAAATCAGTACCCAGAACAACCACCTCTGGCCGTAATAACGGCTTGATACGCCTGGGCATTGAGTATAACAGAGCTAGGATGGCGTGTACAGGTACAGCTCCCATGAAGCTTCAACACGATATCACAGTTCATCAAGAGTAGTGACGGCGTATTGTGACGAGCCAGTTGCTCGGCCACCATTGAACGGACGTTTTCAGTTGGTGAGAGATCTGGAGAATGTGCTGGCCAGGGCAGCAGTCGAACATTTTCTGTATCCAGATAGGTCCGTACAGGACCTGCAACATGTGGTCGTGCATTATCCTGCTGAAATGTAGGGTTTCGCAGGGATCGAATGAAGGGTAGAGCCACGAGTCGTAACACATCTGAAATGCAACGTCCACTGTTCCAAGTGCCGTCAATGCGAACAAGAGGTGACCGAGACGTGTAACCAATGGCATCCCATACCATCACGCCGGGTGATACGCCAGTATGGCGATGACGAATACACGCTTCCAATGTGCGTTCACCGCGATGTCGCCAAACACGGATGCTACCATCATGATGCTGTAAACAGAAACTGGATTCATCCGAAAAAATGACGTTTTTCCATTCGTGCACCCAGGTTCGTCGTTGAGTACACCATCCCAGGCCCACCAGTCTGTGATGCAGCGTCAAGGGTAACCGCAGCCATGGTCTCCGAACTGACAGTCCATGTTGCTGCAAACGTCGTCGAACTGTTAGTGCAGATGGTTGTTGTCTTGCAAACGTCCCCATCTGTTGACTCAGGGATCGAGACGTGGCATCACGATCCGTTACAGCCAAGCGGATAAGATGCCTGTCAGCTCCAGTGCTACTGATACGAGGCCGTTGGGATCCAGCACGGCGTTCCGTATTACCCTCTTGAACCCACCAATTCCATATTCTGCTAACAGTCATTGGATCTCGACCAACGCGAGCAGCAATGTCGCGATACGGTAAACCGCAATCTTGATAGGCGTGATGGCACGCATTTCTCCTCCTTACACGAGACATCACAACCACGTTTCACCAGGGAACGCCGGTCAACTGCTGTTTGTGTATGAGAAATCTGTTGGAAACTTTCGTCATGTCAGCATGTTGTAGGTGTCACCACCGTCGTCAAACTTGTGTGAATGCTCTGAAAAGCTAATCATTCGCATATCTTCTTCCTGTCGGTTAAATTTCACGTATGTAGCACGTCATATTCGTGGAGTAGCAGTTTCAATCGCCAGTAGTGTATTAAAATGCTATACTGAAATAATGTACTCGTAAATGTAATTAAAACATAAGTTTCATTGACAAAACATTAAAGAGGGTTTCGTAGCTTTACAAACATATTTTATTCAAGATGAGTCTTAAAATTTTTTTAGGATATGTGTCCTCTTCCCTTTCCATTGGACGTTCCTGGATGAAAGTCCGTAAGTGCAAAGTCGAACGTAAGGCCACGCTCAGGGCACCTCTACCATCATATCATATTGCTAACTGCCAAATTTGTTTTATGTACATTCATGGTCAGAAAAACACAGAACTTTGAACGACTAGACAGGACGTTCATATTCACAGGACACATATATTAGTATTTTCTGCAGAAATGATTAGCACTTCAGTCACCTAGGTTCAGGATGTGTCGTGTGCCTAGCAGGCAAAGGGTCCACCATTGTCCGTGCTAACTTGTTCCATGAGAGAAGGCATCGACGTATATAACGTGCGAGTGGCGTGCTGTGGTATGGCCATCCATGCTGTGTTCACTAGGTTCCAAAGTTCATTTGTGGTGCTTGGCACTGGGTCACGGCACTGCACCAGTTGTTTCACCACATTCCAAACATTTTCGATTGGTGACAAGTCTGGTGATCTGGCAGGTCAGGGCAAAAGGCTGACATCTTGAGACTCCAAGAATGCACGTGTTCGTGCAGTAACATGTAGCCGCGCACTGTCTTGCTGAAAAATCGCGTCTGGGCTGTTGGTCAGAACTGGAAGGCTCTGGGTCACAGGATGAAATTTACGTAGGTCACACTGGTCGCAGTGCCATTGACACACATCAACTGTGATTTCTGGTTGTTCCCAATAGCACCCCCACCCCCCACTCCCCACCGTAAGGCCCTGAGTTGGCGCTGTAGGTCGTGTGCGAATGCAGCCTCTGTGGCGAACCAGAATGCGGCCATCATTTTCAAACACATTCGTCCGAAAACACTATGAGATGCCATTCCTGTCTCAAGTGACCTCCTTACATACACATTGCCGTCTAGCATGTTTCTTCACTTTCGTCATAGGTAGGCGAAAAAGTGCCGTAATAAACGTCGACGGACTGTCGCCCCTGATAGTGTACAATGTATTACGCTGATGCACTGCTGCTCCAGAGCCGAGCAGGATGCAGATCTGTCCTGCAATGAAATTCGGATGAGGTATCGACCTTCTCGAGGGGGGGGGGGGGGGAGGTGCCCTGGATGGTCCGGCTCGACCCATCTCATCGTGTTCTATGGCCTTCCGTCAACCATTCTGCACACACCCGTTCCACTAGCGAAACGCTTCGTCCAACACGAGCAGCAATTTCCTGGCTTAATGCATCACATACTCTCATGCCAATATGCGCGGTCTTCCAAACTCACTGATTTGACGCTACGGTTCGAGCACGCGTCTGCGAGGCATCCTGCACGTCTGCTCCAGTCACACTGATCCATTACCTTCGGTTCATAGCGACAACGATAGCAGCACGAGCATTTTATGGGAAGCTGGTGCTGTACCGCGATATCGATGTTGACCTTAACCATGTGAGCCGACAGGGTTCAAATGATAATCATTTCTGCAGAACATACTAATGTACATCTCCTGTGAATATGAATAACCTAGCTCTAGTCGTTCAAGGTGTTCTGTTCCTTCTGCACATGTGCGTATTATGTTTTGGATGTTTTACATATCTTTTTAATTACAAATTATTTCAGTATTATCTTTTAAAATTTGTACGTGCAGAGGTCATTCTTAAAAGTTAGAGATGTTTTTCGCCAATCCGATTTCATTTAAAATTGTAATACAAAGTGACAGCATGCTACAATGTTTTTAATACATGACATTCAAGTGGTAATTCTGTTAGGCCAGTTTACTCTCTCACTACAGGATCTGCTATGTATTATAAACTTTTTTATTGTAATTAGATTAAAAATTTATTAGCTTATCAAACACAGGATTATAATCGAGTTCTGATTTATTTTATTTTTTCAGCGGATCAGAAGATGGGCCACAATGCTCGAAATCTACCAGTTTAAAATTAAAATAGCAGTCTACAAACAGAAAATAAGATTATTTTGTTTAAATTGAAATTTCAACCTACAAGTGATGTTAACACAGTGTACTGGATACGTTATAGATACAAAAAGGATGTAATGGTAGCAGTTAGCAGTAACTGAAATTGTAAGCTACATGTTATAGATGACATTGAAATTGTAACCCACAATTTATAGATATATTATGAAAATGTGATTGTAATATGCCTGTTGTAGATGAATTATGCAAAATGTAAAGAAAAACATCTATAATATATTATGAGCTACACATCTCAATTTTTGTTGTTGTGCTGTGTAACTGATATGCTTGTTTGAACCCACATGATAGAGAGAGACAAAGTACAGACCAGTTCCAACTTGGAAGATGGACAATTAAACATTTGCCATCACCACTGGATGAAAATGATGTAATATGCCTTCATCGTGCCACCAAGCTCTCTGACTAGAGATTTCTAGGTCATATTTCAACTAATGGTCTCTTACTGTTATGTTTATTGTGTTTGAGACAGGAATACGAATCTGGAGCCAAAATGTTGCAAATACGATCAAGAACCATTTCTAGTTGTTGTTGTTGCTGTTGTTGTTCTTCTTCTTGATGATGATGATGATGATGATGATGATGCAGGTATCAGTATTCTGGCTGTGTGCAGCAGCTGCCATTTCCAAAATATGAAGGTAAATTTGAATGTGCCCTTTCGATTACTTAGATCTTCTTGAATGTAAACTATTACTCTTTCTACGACTTAGTTGTAAAGTGGTTTGGATTTAAATACAGATGTCCTTAGCAGTTCCATTCTAACTTCTTCGTTTTCTTGTAACCTACTGGCGTCGTGTTTCCACAGTCGCTGGAACAGGCTTCCTCAGTGTGCCGAATTATAGCAATGGAAGCAGTCAGCTCACATAACAACTGCTTCCGGGAGGATTTCATGGCAGTGCCCACAGTCAGCGGAAGAGCAGCATAACGCCAATAATAATTGGTATTTCCTAAAGAGCCTGAATACAGAGGCTACTTCATCACGACTGCGCTCTCTCACACTCCCGTAGCACAAGAAGGCGAAGGTATTGAGAGTATGTTAGCGGATGATGCTGTTGTGTATACAGAAGTTACGACGCCAGAATTTTGTAACGAAACGCAGGATGAGATGCAGAGGACTGATGCACGGTACAGGGACCTGTAGTTAGTCCTCAATAAAACGCTTGTATTACATTGTGCGTAATAGACTGGTGTACACTTCGTTGTTAGACTACACAATTTTAACCGGTTACTGGAAACCGTAAAAACCTAGAAGTAGACTTCCATAGTGAGCTGTAGTAGAGCGACCACCTGAAATAAATTTCAGGAAACTAAATCATTAATAAGCCCTCATTCCTATAGCAACACCAGCAGAGTACGTCGTACGTTTGTGTACTATTTCACGAGTAATTAGAAGCGACTTATTTGGTTTTTCGTGTGTGTTTTTATAGTCTAATTCTGAAATACGTTGAGGATCTGGGAATTTCCGAAGCACAGTCTCACGATTTAGCAAATGTGTAATGTAGAATTCTGTCAACTTTAGGATGAACGGGGATTGTGAATCACGTGTTCGGATGCTAGTTGAGTTTGTGACACTTCGCTCATATCTCCAAGTGGTGCATATTTTGGTCACACAGCTTGTGACTTGCGAGAGAACGTGGGAAGAGGGAGGTTGGATGTCGAGATCCGAGGGACGTCCAGCACTACCCATGGGTCACCAGATCAGTGCTGCCTGCATTGAAGTTGATCCTCATCCATGGCCGAGTGGGAGATCGTTTCATGCTATGGCAGGCAACAAAAGAGTTTCTAGGAGATCTCCCTGGATGGGAGGACAAATAGGCTGTCATGCGCTGTCTGGAGGTAGTGGTTCACGTCAGTAGTAAATATGTATATATCTTAGGATTGGGAGAGATTCCCTATGGTTTCAGGAAGCTATATGAAGTGACAGAGACTGTCATTCTTGCCTGCAAGATGAAGGCACAGCTCACCATTTTAGCATCATTCACAAATTAGAGCTCCTTGATCAGAGGATCAGAACGTTTTGCAACCGCTTGGGCTGCAGATTCCTTGACTTGCGCCATAAGCTGGAAAGGTGTCGGTTTCCACTTAGTAGGGGAGGGCTTCATTAAAGACAGGTGGTGGCTACACGGGTAGTGGTGGTTGTGTGGCGTAGACTGTGCGTCTTTTTAGGGTAACGGATCTTGGGAAAGTAAAAAAGGGGTCTCAGTCTGGAAACGTGCTAGTCAAATACGTGCTAGATCAAGTAACCATCAGTATTACACACGTAGTTTTAAATTTTCGAAGCTTGATGTAACAACCAGAGATCCAAATTCTAATCGAAAGTACTTAAGCTCAAGTCGTTGTAGGTACTGAAACATTGCTAAAGCCAGACATAAATTCAGCCGAAATATTTTCAACAGCCCTAACGGCACTCAGAATGGATGGATTAAATACAGTCGGCGGTGGCATGGACTGAGGTTATACTTGACAACAGGAATAAATTAATAGCTGGTTCCTTTTACTGGTCTATGAGTCAGATGAAAACTTCAGTCTCACTTCAGAAAATGGTTCAAATGGCTCTGAGCACTATGAGACTTAACATCTGAGGTCATCAGTCCCCTAGTACTTAGAACTGCTTAAACCTAGCTAACCTAAGGACATCACACACATCCATTCCCGAGGCAGGATTCGAACCTGCACCGTAGCGGTTGCGCGGTTCCAGACTGAAGCGCATAGAACCGCTCGGCCACACCGGCCGGCAGTCTCATTTCAAATGGGTGCCCCACTCATACAGTTATAACTGGCGATGACTACACTGTACCCTCGACATATCAGCAAAATTACATGTTCAAGTCGGTGGCAGACACGAAACATCGTCCGAAATTGTAGTAAATTCTTTCTCCGAAAATTATTTTGATCAGTCAGTTGAGGAACCAAAAGCGTAAATGATTCTGATAACATGCTTCACCTCTTAGCAGCAAAGAATCCTGAGCAAATAGAGACGTCATAATAGATGTGGACTAGGCGAATACAAGACTGAACATCGTAACATTCAAATGCACCAAAAATAAATTCAAAATAAATTTATTTAATCAGACAAAAATTTGCCTGATGCCTTCCTTAGAGGTCTCTATTCCTTACAAACTAAATATGTAAGCGTAGACATGTAGTGGCTTGACTTCAAAGACATAGTGTTGATGGCAACTGACAAATTTATACCTAATGAAACGCCCCCTTAGAAAAATTTATGAATGACTGTGCTGATAAACCTCTTACGTAATTTGATTTTTAAACAGCTGAGCAGAACTGAACGTACTCAGACATTTCACTCTTTACTTATTCTGATCAACACTATACTGACACACAATATTTTCAGCGCAACACAATCTGACTTTCAATAATCCCTACAAAAGAATGGCCCTGACTAACATTAACATATACCTTTCACAAATCACTTACCTCACAAAAATCTTCATTGAGGCCACAGGTTGATGAAAGCACCGCGGACGCTTCTGAGCTCATGAAACGGCTGAAACTGCAGTTGAACTACACTAATAAATTATGAAGGAACGGGACAGATCTCCTATGCTACACAAAACACGCCAGAATATTGTTGCAGAGACAACGAAAAATGCATCCCCATATTTAAAAGAACACAGTCTCTAATATTGCCTACGTTTCAAGTAAGCTGAAAATTTTGTAGGGGCTTCAATGTGACATGCTTTAAATAGTTTTCAAACAGATTCGTTTCATTTGTAAAGTACACAAGTGGCAAGCACGATCAATACCTTCGCTGTGCGATAGCAATGGTAATTTTAGGTGATACTACTATTGAAGATGAAGTAAATATCGCAAAATTCGAATCAAGAACTGCTGCCAACATGAGTAGATATATTTGGGATAATGAAACTACTTAAATCAATAAAAGCAAGTCTTCCGGTGTTGATTGTACACCAATAAGGTTCCTTCAAAGTTGATAAATGCTGATACAATTGCTCCATACTTAGGAATCATATACAATGACTCACTCAGCGGAAGATCCTTCCCTAAGAACTAGAATGTTACACAGGTCACACCAATGTATAAGAAAGGAAGTCCACTGAATTACATACAAATATCATTGACATCGATTTTCTTTGGGGTTTGGAACGTTTACTGTGTTCGAACATTATGAGTTACATCGAAGAAAAATAACTATCGACTCATGGCCAGCACTCATTCAGGAAGTGTTCATTAGGTTATTAGAGCAACTGAAGGGGATCTCATTTTGACTCCATATTTCTAGAATTCCAGAAGGCTTTTGATACCATTCATCACATGGGATTTTTTATTAAACTGCATGCCTATGGCATAATGTCACAATTTTGCTACTGTATTAGTGTTATATTCTTGTCCATCGTTTCGTCAGTAGCAATCAGCCATCGACTGCACGTGGTTTTTTAAAGTAGAGAGAGACGAAGAAGAAGTATGTTTCGTTTGATTCATGCTCCATCCAGTCTGATGGTGATGGGCACACGCTTTGCTGATTTCCGGTAGTCGTAAGTTTCGCATGTTATACTCTGAGCAGCTCTTTACTTATATGTCCCGGTATGCGACTTGAATAGATAATTTCATTATAATTTGTGATTATCTCTCATGAACATCGGATTCGTGAGCTGGCCAGATAAAGATAACGTGTTGTATTTTTTTCATGCAGTCAATAACTTGTGTTTTCTTCATGTAGTCTTCCATACAATTTGGTACCTCCACCCCAGTGTTAGAGTCGTTTTGTGTGAATTCAACCAAGAATTTTAAACAACTTTTTTCTCTGGTAACTACTTGTGTTTATGTTCAGTAAGAATAGCAAATAAATATCTATTACACTCAGACTTGAATGAAGTTACAAGATGCTTCAAACAGGCCAGCCACCCACTAATAATAAATACAACCTGTAGTACACTTCAGCTTGATGTCCTCAGTGTGGCGGTGTTATCGTTCTTCACTATGGCCAAACTAAGCGATTCGAGAGGACAACGGTTCAAAGCCACGTCTGGTCATCCAGATTTCGGTTTTCCGTGATCTCCCTAAATTGCTCCACGCAAACCTTCCGCATCTTGAAACAGTCGGAGTTGTGCCCGTTGTCTAATGATCTCAATGTCGATAGGACATTAAATCCTAATCGTCCTTCCTCCAAACGCAAAGATAATTCTCTTATTATTCAATGAAGGTAACGAGCATTGCAGTCGCTCTTCTTGTTTGCTTGTAGTTCTGTTTACTTAATCAGATTACCCCTAGCTATATCCGTTTCCTGTGTGATGAGTCATGAGTATTTGAGTAAAGATGTTGCTGTATTTCCACACCTTTGTAGCAACGTCTCTGCCCACGCAAGCAACTTAAATTTTCGAGGTGACAGTTCGTACTAAGTGAGGGAAAGCCATCGAGTAAAACAGAAGTGATACGTGGCGTTCCTCAAATAAGTGTTATAGCTTCTCTGCTGTTACTAATCTAGCCATCTTAGATTCTTTGCAGTTAATACTATCGTTCACCGTCTACTGAAGTCATCAGGAGATCAAGACAATCGCAGAATGATTTGGACGACATTTGTGTATGGGGCAGATATGTGGAGAATAGATAAATACACGAAGAGAAAGATAGAAGTTTTTGAAAATAAAATCCTGCGAAAAATATTTGGACCAATCTATCAGGGATGAGAACGTCGAAGGAGAAAGAACAGGGAGCTCAGGGAGCTGAACAATGAACCAGATGTAGTCGCGGAAGCCAAGACAAGAAGATTCGATGGTCCGGCCACGTATATAGAAGAGAGCGGGGATCTTTACTGAGAGAAGTCTCGACTGCGGTTTCTGGGGCCAGGATAGTAAGAGTAAGTAAGTATTTGTATGGTGCGAAAAGTGGTAATTACTCCAGCGAATAAAAAGTGAGGTCGTCCACGTGAGTACTAAAAGGAAACCATTAAATTTAGATTACACGATAAATTACAGATATCTGAAAGCTGCTAATTCAACTAAATATCAAGGTGTTACAATTACGAACAACTTAAAGTGGAACGATAACGTTGAAAATGTAGCGTAGGCCAACCAGTGGCTGCGGTTTATTGCCTGAAAAATTAGAAGATGCAACAGACCTACTAAACTTAGTTGTGCGTCAGTCTCTGGATCACTGCTGCGTGGTGTGGGCTCCGCATTAGCTAGGATAAATAGATGACATTGGAAAAGATCAGGGAAGGGCAGCTCGATTTGTATTATCGTGAAATAGGGGATAGAGAGCCACGGTCACGATGTGCTAGTTGAGGCGGCATGCCTTTAAACAAAGGCGTTTTCCATTGCGGCGATATCTTTTCTCTAAATATCTATCAGCAATTTCTCCCCCGAATGCGATAATATTTTGTTGAAGACCACCCACATATAGAGAGGTGATCACGGTAATCACGGTAATGAAATAAGGGACATCAGAGATGGCACGGAAAAGATTTAAATTTTCTTGTATCTCGTGCGCTCTTCGAGATTGGAACGGTAGAAGAAATTATCTGACGTAGATGTGCCCTCTGCCAAGTGCTTAAGCGTGAATTGCACAGTAACCATGTAGAAATAGATGTAAGTGTAGAAACTAACATTCACTGAAAGAATTATAAGAAAATATACTTCGTCCTCGAAAGACTCTCTTTGAAACTATTCATGAGCACTGATTATTAGTCTGGGACAAACAAAAATATATGTACGCATTGTGCACTACAGTTAATACAAAATATTCAATCTATTCATTGTATTATGACACCCGTGATGGCTCCTTTCCCGTCACAACTACCCTCGTATGCACATCTGTAAGCAGCCATAGGGGATGCGTACGTGTTATATGTTTAATTCAGTTAATAAAAGTTGCACAGAAATTATTAAGCAGACCAGTGTACTGTTTCACAGGTTTGTTTGAAGACAGGGAGAGCGCTACGGAGATATTCAGTAAACTCAGGTGGCTAACATTAGTAGATACACGTTATGCATGAAGCTGACGTTTACCGTTGAAATTCCTATAAGAGAAAAGCAACATATTATTTCTCGAAGTACGCTTGTCTCGTAAAATAAAGTGGCCCTGGAAATGAGAGAAATATGAGCTTTTAGGGAGGCATATCAACAGCCGTTCTCCGCAAATGCTAATAGCCAGCGAGCAGAACAGGGAAAGGGCACCCAAAACCATACATCGTTAATTGGATATGAAGACAAAGCATCTGAATTCAGCCGCTTCTGACAACACTGGTTATTATCGTATTTCGCTAACTCAGTTATCGTCCTTACATTGTACATAGAATCAGTCTAATGTCTGGTTACTCGTGGAACTCGGTACAATTATTGCAATTTTGGCATTTTGTATACAATTAGAAACAAGATAACTTTTTTCTTGCAAGCATATTGGAGAAACATGGTGCACCAGTTTTGTTAGGTTCGTCTGCTTCATTATACCACAGCAGCAAATTTTGGTTACCAAATACATGATAGCTGGCCCACTACTTCATCTGGAAAAAGGAACCCAAAGCAGGTGATGCCATACCGTATTTCCTTGGAAGCACCTGTCTCGATCTTAAAGGTGCGAATCAGACAGCCAATTCGAACATTGATTAAAGAAATCATGCTAATGGAATGTAGGTTAACAAGAAGGGTCTACCACAATCATAAAATAGTAGAAGCCCAAATATGACTGGTGGCTGAGAACGTATCCTGAATTTAAGATTTACAAACAAGTAGCACTGAAAGTACTGAAATCTGGAAGAAAGGTGAGCTAGTGTTTAGTACTACGTTTCACATATTATAATGCATCGCTTAAAAATAAAGGTTAAATATAATATCAAGGAAGCACCTACGATGTTGACACGAGTGAGGTGGTGAAATACTAGTAATGAAGAGCAACCAGGTGGAGTATGATACTGCGTTACCTAGTCAGTAGTTGGCAACGTTATGCAGATTGCGGCGCGCTATTGTGTTCCGATCGCTTTAATCACGTAGCTCATTTAAATCTCGCGAATAATAAATTACTCGATTTTGAAAAGTTCTTCTCCGAAAGCTGCATCAGGCCTTAGCAGACTTCCGTCAGTATGGGGCATACGATGAGGTCCTCCGTGATTACGTGGAAGCCATGTGTTGGCTGCTCCAGGACGGGAGTGGCCGTGCCGTTCTAGGCGCTACAGTCTGGAGCCGAGCGACTGCTACGGTCGCAGGTTCGAATCCTGCCTCGGGCATGGATGAGTGTGATATCCTTAGGTTAGTTAGGTTTAATTAGTTCTAAGTTCTAAGCGACTGATGACCTCAGAAGTTAAGTCGCATAGTGCTCAGAGCCATTTGAACCATTTTTAAGACATACAGAAAATCGGAAGGCAATATTTTTTAAAATTTTAATTGGTAACACAAGCTGCGACATTGTCGCGAATAATACAGTGACCCGTATATGCAATAAGTTTCCTTCACTTTACGTCTATGGTCACAAACTGCTTGTTAACAGGTTACCGGTTTCGGTCTATAATGACCATCACCAGATCTATTTCATAAAAACAAAGTCCTAATATACTGCAGCCATAGTGGCATCGTCAAATGAAACAGATCTGATGATGGTCATTATAGACCGAAACCGATAATCTGTTAACAAAAAGTTTGTGACCATAGACTTATAGTAAAAGAAACTTATTTAACTGGTAACTTAATTCCCTCTTTCAAACGAGCTCTATAGGAGCTCCCCAGAACTCTTAGGCTGCCATCACCTGGCTGGTCCTATTGGCCATCTGCCTCATAGGAAGGTATCATTGCACTTCTGGTGCACTTCTTCAAGCCAAGGAGACTAAAGGTCCTACCACCAATTTTTACAGTTTGAATGGCGCTGCATTTACACTGAGGTGACAAAGGTGTTGGGGAAGCGATATATATACAAACAGATGACGGTAGTATCGCGTACGGAACGTATAAAAGGGCAATACATTGACAGAGTTGTCATCTGTAATCAGGTTATCTTGTGAAAAGGCTTCCGATGTGACTATGGCCGCACGACGAAAATTAATTGACTGTGAATGAGGAATTGCAGCTACAGCTAGACATATGGGACATTCCATTTTGGGAATCGTTGTGGAATTCAATATTCCGAGGTCCACAGTATGAAAAGTGTGCCGAGAATACCAAATTTCAGTCACCACAGTGGCCAACCGCCTTAACTACAGAGAGAAGGGGCGTTTGCGTAGAATTGCCAGTACTATTAGATGAGCAACACTGCGTGAAATAAGAGCAGAAATCATCGTGGGACGCACGACGAACGTATTCGTTAGGACAATGCGGCGAAGTTTGGCGTTAATGGGCTATGTAGCAGACAATCGACACGATTGCCTTTGCTGACATGATACCGCCTGCAGAGCCTCTCTACACTACTGGCCATTAAAATTGCTACACCAAGAAAAAATGCAGATGATAAACGGGTATTCATTGGGCAAATATATTATACTAGAACAGATACGTGATTACATTTTCACGCAATTTGGGTGCAAAGATCCTGAGAAATCAGTACCCAGAACAACAACTTCTGGCCGTAGTAACGGCCTGGATACGCCTGGGCATTGAGTCAGAGCTTGGATGGCGTGTACAGGTATAAACTGCCCATGCAGCTTCAACACGATACCACAGTTCATAAAGAGTAGTGACTGGCGTACTGTGACGAGCCAGTTGCTTGGCCACCATTGACCAGACGTTTTGAATTGGTGAGAGATCTGGAGAATGTACTGGCCAGGGCAGCAGTCGAACATTTTCTGTATCCAGAAAGGTCCGTACAGGACCTGCAACATGTGGTCGTGCATTATCCTGCTGAAATGTAGGGTTTCGCAGGGATCCAATGAAGGGTAGAGCCACGGGTCGTAACTCATCTGATATGTAACGTCCACAGTTCAAAGTGCCGTCATTGCGAACAAGAGGTGACCGAGACGTGTAACCAATGGCACCCCATACCATCACGCCGGGTGATACGCCAGTATGGCGATGACGAATACACGCTTCCAATGTGCGTTCACCGCGATGTCGCCCAACACGGATGCGACCATCATGATGCTGTAAACAGAACCTGTATTCATCCGGAAAACAGACTTTTTGCCGTTAGTGCACCCAAGTTCGTCGTTGAGGACGTCGGTTTGCAGTAGGGTTTTGGAGCATATACTGTATTCAAACTTTATGAATCACCTCGAAGGGAACTATCTATTGATACGCAATCAGCATGGTTTCAGAAAACATCGCTCTTGTGCAACGCAGATATCTCTTTATTCGCACGAAGTAATGGCCGCTATCGACAGGGGATCTCAATTTGTTTCCGTGTTTCTAGATTTCCGGAAAGCTTTTGACACCGTTCCTCACAAGCGACTTCTAATCAAGCTGCGGACCTATGGGGTATCGTCTCAGTTGTGCGACTGGATTCGTGATTTCCTGTCAGGAAGGTCGCAGTTCGTATTAATAGACGGCAAATTATCGAGTAAAACTCAAGTGATATCAGGTGTTCCCCAGGGAAGCGTCCTGGGACCTCTGCTGTTCCTGATCTATATAAATGACCTGGGTGACAATCTGAGCAGTTCTCTTAGGTTGTTCGCAGATGATGCTGTAATTTACCGTCTAATAAGGTCATCCGAAGACCAGTATCAGTTGCAAAGCGGTTTAGAAAAGACTGCTGTATGGTGTGGCAGGTGGCAGTTGACGCTAAATAACGAAAACTGTGAGGTGATCCACATGAGTTCCAAAAGAAATCCGTTGGAATTCGATTACTCGATAAATAGTACAATTCTCAAGGCTGTCAATTCAACTAAGTACCTGGGTGTAAAAATTACGAACAACTTCAGTTGGAAAGACCACATAGATAATAATGTTGGGAAGGCGAGCCAAAGGTTACGTTTCATTGGCAGGACACTTAGAAGATGCAACAAGTCCACTAAAGAGACAGCACGTCTGCACGTCTGCATAATGTAATTGTTTTTAGGTGGCACTCACTAAGAGACCTGACGACCAACCTGTTTGCCTGAAAAGAATCGAAGTATTTCTCAATAAACCGAATACGTGACCAATTGTTGACTAGAAATGGATCAGTATAATCAATGACATTCGTTCGACCCACCCATCTACGCAACCGAACATTGAATGACAAAGACGAGTCATTACAATTTGAAATTGGAACAGAGTGATATTTAGTAATATAAATTAGTGCCGACTTTCCACTCCTACAGTTCTGAACATCAAAAACACCGCCGACCAGGGTGGCCGGGCGGTTCTAGGCGCTACAGTCTGGAACCGCGCGACCGCTACGGTCGCAGGTTCGAATCCTGCCTCGGGCATGGATGTGTGTGATGTCAGGTTAGTTAGGTTTAAGTAGTTCTAAGTTCTAGGGGACTGATGACTTCAGAAGTTAAGTCCCATAGTGCTCAGAGCCATTTGAACCATTTTTTGAACATCAAAAACACCATTAATTCTACCGAACATAAACTCTATACCAGATCTAACCTCATTCAACAGCATTTTTTCTTTCAACTTTATGTAACAATTCGTCCTCTGTTAGAATATTGCTGCGCGGTGTGGGATCCTTACCAGGTGGGATTGACGGAGGACGTCGAAAGGGTGCAAAAAAGGGCAGCTCGTTTTGTATTATCACGTAATGGGGGAGAGAGTGTGGCAGATATGATACGCGAGTTGGGATGGAAGTCATTTAAGGAAAGACGTTTTTCGTCGCGGCGAGATCTACTGTATTTTCGAAATTTCAGTCACCAACTTTCTCTTCCGAATGCGAAAATATTTTGTTGAACCCAACCTGCATAGGTAGGAATGATTATCAAAATAAAATATGAGAAATCAGAGCTCGAACAGAAAGGTTTAGGTGTTCGTTTTTCCCGCGCGCTGTTCGGGAGTGGAATGGTAGAGAGATAATATGATTGTGGTTCGATGAACCCCCTGCCAAGCACTTATATGTGAATTGCAGAGTAATCAAGTAGATGTAGATGTATACCATCGCAGGCGCTACTGTCTGAGACGCAGCGTCAAGTGTAACCGCAGCCATGGTCTCCGAGCTGATAGGCCATGCTGCTACAAACGTCGCCGAACTGTTCGTGCAGATGGTTGTGGTCTTGCAGACGGCCCCATCTGTTGACTCAGGGATCGAGACGTGGCTGCACGATCCGTTACAGCCATGCGGATAAGATGCCTGTCATCTCGACTGCTAGTGATACAAGGCCGATCGAATCCGGCACGGCGTTCCGTATTAGCCTCCTGATTCCACCGATTCCATATTCTGCAAACAGTCATTGGATCTCTACCAACGCGAGCAGCAATGTCTCGATACGATAAACCGCAATCGCGATAGGCTACAATCCGACCCTTATGAAAGTTGCAACGTGATTGTACGCATTTCTCCTCCTTACACGAGGCATCACAAGAACGTTTCACCAGGCAACGCCGGTCAACTGCTGTTTGTGTATGAGAAATCGGTTGGAAACTTTCTTCATGTCAGCACGTTGTAGGTGTCGCCACCGGCGCCAATCTTGTGTGAATGCTCTGAAAAGCTGATCATTTGCATATAACAGCATCTTCTTCCTGTCGGTTAAATTTCGCGTCTATAGCACGTCATCTTCGTGGTGTAGCAATTTTAATAGCCAGTAGTGTATAACCTTGCCCGTATCGGTTGGATTCTAGACGACTGGACAACTTTGGTCTGGTCAGATGAGTCCCGATTTCAGTTGGTAAGAGCTGATGGTAGTATAGGATTGTAGTGCAGACACCACGAAGCCATGGATTACGGCCGTACGTGGGGTCTGGACCCCTCCACCATCCTCCACACCTATAAATCCCTCATCCGCCCTATCCTTTATTACGCCCATCCAGCTTGGATCTCCACTCCCCCTACCTTTTATAAATCCCTCCAAATTCTTGAACGCCATGCTCTCCGCCTCACCTATCGCATCCGTCTCCCCTCCCACATGCGGATCTTGTACGATCTCATCCCCTTCCCCCACCTCCCCACCTCCTCATTTCCTTGAAAGGATACGGATCCTGTACACCTCCCGCAAACTCGATCCTCCTCACCCACTAGTCTCCCCCATCCTCTCCCACCCCCGCCCGCTGCCACACCTGTTTTCCCACGTCCCACCCGGTCTCCATCTCTCCACCCTCCTTACCCTCTCCCAAGGTGGCTTCCGTCAGTTCCCCCTCCCTGATGATGTCCTCCTCCCCTCCATCTACCCCTCCTATCAACTTTGATCCTCTCCCCACTTCCTGTGTCCTTCCTCTAGGCACCCTCCCTCCCTTCCTTTTCCTTCTCCCCCATCCCCTCCCTCCGCCCCTCATGCCCCGGGCTTCCCCTCCCCCTTCCTCCCTTCCCCCTGTCTCCCCTGCCCATGGCATCTGCTCTCCCCTCTCCCTCTCCCACCCCCCCTCCCTCCTCTCTTGGCAGGTCCCCGGACTCGTACACGGTTAGTGAACTTTCGCGCGCCAGAGATCAACGCCTCGTGTTCTGTGTGTGCCGTCGTTTTGTGCTTAAGTGGTTCGGTGTGATTCGTTTTGTGCGCCTATGTTCACGTGTGACGATTTTCGTTTCTGTCTGTGTCCAAGTGCGTGAACAATTTTATCTTGGACTCTACGCCCGTGAACGGCACCTTGTATTTTAAAAAGTGTTTGTCTCCATTTATATGTCCACCATCTTTTTTCTCTAATTGTCTTCATTGTATCTTTGTGTTTCTCTGCGGCCAAAGAGCGGCGTAGTATGCTGCTGCAGGCCTGCCTGTATACAGGTTTCAAAATGACAATAAAGAAAAAAAAAGCCATGGATCGAGGTTGTCAGCAAGACATTGTGCAAGCTTGTGGTGGCTGCTTAATGGTGTGGGCTGTGATTACACAGAATGTTCTAAGTTCTCTGGTCCAACTGAAGGTATCATTGATACGATATGGTTATGTTTGGCTATTAGGAGACCACTTGCTGCCATTCATGGCCTTCATGTTCCCAGACAACGACGGAATTATTGTGGATGTTAATGTGCTAAGTCACTGGGAGACAATTGTTCCTATTAAGTTTGAAAAACATGCTGGTCAGTTCGAGCGAATGATATGGCCACCCAGACCTGCCGATATGAACCACATCTAACATACACTCCTGGAAATGGAAAAAAGAACACATTGACACCGGTGTATCAGACCCACCATACTTACTCCGGACACTGCGAGAGGGCTGTACAAGCAATGATCACACGCACGGCACAGCGGACACACCAGGAACCGCGGTGTTGGCCGTCGAATGGCGCTAGCTGCGCAGCATTTGTGCACCGCCGCCGTCAGTGTCAGCCAGTTTGCCGTGGCATACGGAGCTCCATCGCAGTCTTTAACACTGGTAGCATGCCGCGACAGCGTGGACGTGAACCGTATGTGCAGTTGACGGACTTTGAGCGAGGGCGTATAGTGGGCATGCGGGAGGCCGGGTGGACGTACCGCCGAATTGCTCAACACGTGGGGCGTGAGGTCTCCACAGTACATCGATGTTGTCGCCGGTGGTCGGCGGAAGGTGCACTTGCCCGTCGACCTGGGACCGGACCGCAGCGACGCACGGATGCACGCCAAGACCGTAGGATCCTACGCAGTGCCGTAGGGGACCGCACCGCCACTTCCCAGCAAATTAGGGACACTGTTGCTCCTGGGGTATCGGCGAGGACCATTCGCAACCGTCTCCATGAAGATGGGCTACGGTCCCGCACACCGTTAGGCCGTCTTCCGCTCACGCCCCAACATCGTGCAGCCCGCCTCCAGTGGTGTCGCGACAGGCGTGAATGGAGGGACGAATGGAGACGTGTCGTCTTCAGCGATGAGAGTCGCTTCTGCCTTGGTGCCAATGATGGTCGTATGCGTGTTTGGCGCCGTGCAGGTGAGCGCCACAATCAGGACTGCATACGACCGAGGCACACAGGGCCAACACCCGGCATCATGGTGTGGGGAGCGATCTCCTACACTGGCCGTACACCACTGGTGATCGTCGAGGGGACACTGAATAGTGCACGGTACATCCAAACCGTCATCGAACCCATCGTTCTACCATTCCTAGACCGGCAAGGGAACTTGCTGTTCCAACAGGACAATGCACGTCCGCATGTATCCCGTGCCACCCAACGTGCTCTAGAAGGTGTAAGTCAACTACCCTGGCCAGCAAGATCTCCGGATCTGTCCCCCATTGAGCATGTTTGGGACTGGATGAAGCGTCGTCTCACGCGGTCTGCACGTCCAGCACGAACGCTGGTCCAACTGAGGCGCCAGGTGGAAATGGCATGGCAAGCCGTTCCACAGGACTACATCCAGCATCTCTACGATCGTCTCCATGGAGAATAGCAGCCTGCATTGCTGCGAAAGTTGGATATACACTGTACTAGTGCCGACATTGTGCATGCTCTGTTGCCTGTGTCTATGTGCCTGTGGTTCTGTCAGTGTGATCATGTGATGTATCTGACCCCAGGAATGTCTCAATAAAGTTTCCCCTTCCTGGGACAATGAATTCACGGTGTTCTTATTTCAATTTCCGGGAGTGTATATGGGGCATAATCGAGAGGTCAGTTCGTGCACAAAATCCTCTACAGGCAGTTATGGACGGCTATAGAGGCCGCATGGCTCACTATTTCTGCAGGAGTCTTCCGTTGACTTATTGAGTCCATGCCAGGTCGAGTTGCTACACAACACCAGGAAAAAGGAGGTCCGACCCGATATTAGGAGATATCCCATGACTTGTCACCTCAGTGTTTATTAACCTGGCCCAAAAGTGCTCCGGTACGGCTTGTATTCGTCACTGTGCTTCGCATTAACGGGGTGCTTGGTGCTTAACGATGTGAATCACTTAGCTCTATATTGATAGGTAATTTTATTTCTCGTTTAGATACTAATTGGCACTTGTATCAGAATTCGTACACTTTTGCGACATCCAATCTGCAGCTTGTCAACTACTTACCTCGAAGAAGAGGAGGAAGGGCACCTGGTGGTTGATTCCGTTGCTTCTCTGACACATGGGGAATGTTACTGTCCCAGACTCCATAGATATGTTACAGCATGTACACAAAAATATCGAACACCACAAGCACAAGACGTTACCATGCTTAATACTGTGTAAGGAACTCGTTAAAATCAAATGAGCTTCCAGTTGTTTAGGAATGGATAAATATAGGTCATGTATAGTTTTAAAGGGAATCTTATACCATTCATCCTGCAAAGCAATGGCTAGTTCAAGTAACGATGGTGGAGGTGGGTAACGATCACGCACTCTTCTCTTCTAGGTAGACCACAAAGGCTCATTAATGTTGAAATCAGATGATAGTGGTAGCCAGGGGCAATGCGAAAATTCATCGCAGAAGATCAACAGTAGCCCTGTTGTCTTGGCACACAGCATCAGTACTGGGGAACAAACATTGTACCGTGGCATGGGCCTGAACGACCAAAACGTCAGTATAACCCATGGCAGGAGTGCGGCCTTACAGAGTACCCATGGGGCCCGTGTAATAACACGATATGGCTGCTCAAATCGTCACCAAACACGCGCCATGTTTCGCTCTTCGGACCTAAACCCGGCCACAACTTGGAATTAACGTCAAACAACACTCATCCGACCAATAGGCTTTCTTCCACTGCTCCGTAGTTCATGTTTTATGGGTTACGCACCACATTTTCACTGATGAGTGATTTTGGAATTACATCTCACCCTGTCGTTCCCTGGTAATGGAGCTACCTTCGTGTTAATTTGATGCTGACAGGGTTCGCGATTATGACATTATATCTTGCAGTGGCTTTTGCAGCTGTCTTCCCCCTTAATTTTTGCCACATTCTTCTTCAATTAGCGTCTGTCACGACGACTCGACATATAATTACGTCAGTGTTGTGACTTAGCAGATGATGTTTTTCCTCTTTGTCCGTATGCGGTATAAGTCTTCAATATGGTGCCTTTTAAAATAACAAACGCTTCGTCTCCTTTGGTTACGGAAGCATCTTCTATACGAGCACCAACTAATCGCCTACATCCTGTAAGAAGTTAGTATGAAAATATAGCTTCTGAGGGCATAGTTGCGTTTTTTTTTTTTTTTTTTTTTTTTTTTTTTTTTTTTTTTTTTTTTTTTTGTCGTCTTCTGACTGATGTGCACCACCACGAAACCCTTTCTTGTGCCAAACTCTTCATCTCAGAGTAGCAATGGCGCCTAACAACGTCATTTATTTTTGCGTGTATTCCAGTCTCTGTCTTCCATTACAGTTTTTACCTTTACTGCAACTGCAACCTTTAGTATCACGGAAGTTATCCTCTGACGTCCAAACACATGTACTATCATACTTTTCGGATGTCGGTGTTTCAATAACTTCCTTTTATCGTCTATTATGCGGAAAATCACCACAGTTCCGTATTAGTCCATACGATAATTATGTGGTTTTCGACGATGTTCTGTATCACCACATTTCCGGCTTACGGTTATCTTGTTTCCCGCTTTTCCCACCATCAATAATGGCATACTATACGTAGCAGCGTTCCAAATACATATCCTCAGAAATTTCGTCCTCAAGTTAATTACCATTATACTCCGAGGAGAGATCTGTTATGGGGTCAGTCAGACCAGCCAGAAATTAGTCCATCAACAAGGGGGGGGGGGTCTAGCAATAATGGATACACGAAACCACATGTCATTATTTTGATACTAGGAGACTTCTCTTGAAAACGAATGCCCTCGTTGGCTGTACTAGTATGCCTTTTACGTCCTCATTGCTTCGTGCGTCATTGGTTATTTTGCTTCCAAGATAGTACAGTTCCATAACTTTGCCTATTGGTCCTCAATTTTGGTGTTTGCCTCTAATCTCATGTTTGAGACACCTAATTACTGTCATTTTTCTTCGGTTTACCCTCAATTCCTAGTCCGTACTCATCACACTATTTACTCCATTTAGCACTCCCTGCAATTATACTCCATTTTCACCGAGGGTAGCAATGTCTAAAACAATCTTATTATTGGTATACTGTCACTTGGTGTTTTAATCCCAACCTTGAATCTTTCTTTCATTTCCATCATTGCTACATCTATATTTAAATTGAATGGTAGGCGCCAGAGAATGGTACACCTTTTCATCCGAGCATTTCTTTCTTGTTCATCTGTTGTTATTGTACCCTCTTGGTTCTTTTACGTACAGTATTTTACCCGTCTTACCGAACAGGTTACTCTCATTTCTCACAGAATTTCGAATATATTGCACTATTTTACGGCTTCGAACAATTTCTAGAGGACGACAAATACTATGAGCGTGTCTTGTTTTTTGTAACTCTAGATTCAAACATCAGTAGCAACGCCGAACTGCTCCCTGGTACCTGGAAATAAATGACTGTACTGGTAAACGTCTTACGTTATTTGTTTTTCAAACAGCTGAGCAAAACTGAACGTACTCAGACATTTCTCTCTTATTCTGATCTCGAAGATTTTGGTGAGGTAAGTGATTCATGTAAGGTATAGGTTATTGTCAGGGCCATTCTTTTGTAGGGATTATTGGAAGTCAGATTGCGTTAGGCTTAAAAAAAGTGTCTGTGAGCTTAGTGTTGATCGGAATAAGTAAAGAGAGAAATGTCTGAGTACCTTCAGTTTTGCTCAGCTGTTTGAAAAACAAATAACGTAAGAAGTTTACCGGCACAGTCATCTATAAATTTCCAAAGGGGACGTTTCAACCTTTACCTTTCCTAAAAGGCCGTGCGGGGTGACCGAGCGGTTTGAGGCGTCATGTCACGGATTGCGTGGCCCCACCCGCCGGAGGTTCGAATCCTCACGGGCACGGGTGTGTGTGTTCTTCTTAGCATAAGTTAGCGTAAGTTAGTTTAAGTAGTGTGTAAGTCTAGGGTCCGATGACCTCAACAGTTTGGTGCCTTAGGAATTCACAAACATACTTTTTCCTAACCAAAAATTACCGTCCTCTAACAGATCTTCATTTTTCTTGTTCATTCTTCCACGTATAATTCTTTCCAGCAGTCTTGAATCACCGGTTATTATTCTCATTCTCCAATAGATTAGATACATATCTCCAATTGTTCCTTCGGGAATTTTCGGAGAGTCTGATGGTCTCCCGTTTCATAGGTTCCAGTCTAACAGATTCTACGCACAGTCGTTTCGTTGTCACGCCCAGTAAGGCGCACGCAATGTAACTTATTGAGACACAGTGTGCCGCGTACAGTGTGTGCACCAGTAATGTGTTGCACACGCCGTGGGTATGGCCATTATACTAATCAGTGCCATGATTCTAGATGGCTGATGTGTACATCTAAGGACTGAAACTACTACTTCACTCTAACGATTCGCTATATTGTTGTTACTTCCGTTTTGGTTTGTTGTTGTATTTCTGTGTATTGGTGGATATTCCACACTGGCTGAGTCTGGATCACAGATCGTTATCACCCAGGAAGCAGTTCAGTCTTTCTTACAGCAGGTAGCTCACTTGAAGGTACTTAATACGATACTGCGTAGACAACTGAATGTTGTAAGGGAAGATAGGTCCTCGTCCTTTCCTTTCTGACTGTTCCCGTGTTAGATTCAACTATCGATGGACAAGTTAATCCCTTTTTCCGACAAGGTACGAGAGGAAATACTGGTATTTGCAGACAATCTGGTGCCACTGCCAAGCTAGGTTTCTGGACGGGTGAGCAGTTGTTACATATGACTGAGCTACATTTGTCGGCAGAAGAGAAGACGTATGTTAAGAATGAAAGAAATGTATTGGCATTCGAGTAACTCAGGAGGGGTGTGATACAATGTTATAAGAAGCAGAACAGCTCCAGATTCTTTGATGAACAGTTAAAAGGACTGTGCCACAGGCGGAACGAATACACTGAGCAATTTATGGATAGAATACAGAAAACTGTCAATACCTAGGAACTGACAGGTGGTAACGAAGATGGTAGAATCACCTTGCAGGAAACGAAATGCAGGGTGTCATATGCATTCCAAAGCGAACTTCCGCCATATGTGTCAATAAGGGTGCATGCGGAATTTCCAAAGAACGTGGCTGACCTCATTAGGGGGAAACTGCACTTGAGGACACAGATGTAGGGAGAATTAGGGTGTAATCGGATATTGAGTTTAAACTAAGAACCCTCTTATTTCTGTGAGTTGGTAAGACTGTTTCTTGGCTGTTAGCCCTTGAAAGCATAAGGCAGCTCCAGCATCGTCACGAGGCTTGGTAGTATTGGATACGTTGTTGACGAACAAAAGTTTTAGAGTTTTATGTTTTCTTATTTTGTGATTTCTTGTGTCCAGTAAGGAACTAATATCGTGGTAATACAATTTGAAATTGGTAAGTACAACGAATAAAACTTCTGACGGGCCTTCTGAATACACGTTATGTTAAAATATTGTTCACCTTGTTTCTTACGCAGAAGGCAATTTACACAAAAAACACATTTAGTGTGAAACCGAGTAGGAGCAAAAGGGTAAAACCGGATTTTACCCTCATGACTTTGTTACGTGTAATTATGTCGTAAGACGCTTATACTTTTTAACGGCGTCTGATTGTATTATATGGTTTATTTACTGCAATTTAATACTTACATGTTGTGTTTACTATTACCTTGAGCCAATTTTCAGATTATATTTGTCATTAATAATCTGATTGATTATCACATATTGAAGAGATATTTTCTCATTTGAGATATTTATTTCCTCCATATTACTATTACTATTATTTTTATTATTATCATTATAATTTCAGAATAAATAGTCTACTTTCAAGAAGTCAAGAACGTACAAATATAAAAGCAGTCGCCAGAGTTGTGGAGAGGAAAATATGGCAAGAGAGATAGATATGGCAAGGGTAATTGATGAAGTTTAAAAACCAAACATGGGTCACAAAAAACCCAGCAAGTAATTTTCGTGTACCGGAGTCGACGTTAGAAGATCGAATGAAGTAAGCTATGAATGGTACATCTATAGGTGACGAGGAAAAGAAATGGTAGGCGTATTTTGTCGGTTGAAGTACTATAATCCGTTTATGATAATGGTATAAGGTGTTTGAGAATCAACTATATTTTCATCTCTTTTAAGTGGTGAATCATTTCAAGACGAAGTTCACTGCAAAAAGTGGTTCAAATGGCTCTGAGCACTATGGGACTTAACTGTTGTGGTCATCAGTCCCCTAGAACTTAGAACTACTTAAACCTAACTAACCTAAGGACATCACACACATCCATGCCCGAGGCAGGATTCGAACCTGCGACCGTTGCGGTCGCGCGGTTCCGGCCTGTAGCGGCTAGAACCGCTCGGCTACTCCGGTCGGCAGTTCAGGGAAGCTGAAAGGGTATCCTACAGCAAGGTATTGGACTGCCGTGTCTTTAGACTATCAACGAAAGACTTAGACCTTTGTTTTATGAACTCGCGGAGAAGAATAAGCTTAAACACAGTTCGGATACGGAAGAGGAAATGGTTGGACGAGACTGGCTAA
The DNA here is from genome assembly GCF_023864275.1 of Schistocerca cancellata. NCBI lineage: Eukaryota > Metazoa > Arthropoda > Insecta > Orthoptera > Acrididae > Schistocerca > Schistocerca cancellata. The sequence goes on from NC_064630.1 coordinate 455,123,151, forward strand.
ATAACTTTGCTGAGAGCCACTCTCTCATCCTCAGAGAACCTGACACAAATTGGCTTTGCATGCAGTGGGTTTCCATTAAACAGCTGTTGGAAACCTTTTGAAGAAGAAAAATTTCCCATCCAACTATGTTTATAACGTTGACGAAACGGGATTGACAACAGTACCGAAGGCGCATTTAAACATCACAGCCTAAAACGGAGAGAGGCTGGTGAGAGTCTTGAAATCAGCTTAGCGAGTACAGTTGGTAATAGCAGCAATTTGTTCCACTGCAGCAGGCCATTTCATTCCTCTACTTCTAATGTTTCCTCGAGCTAGGATGAAAAAGGAACATTTAGATGGAGCACTGGCGGTAACAGTAAACGTGTGTCATCCTAGTGGGTAGATGCAGCTGAATTCTTCGTCCAGAGGTTGCATCCCATCATTTTCACACCAGACATTCCAAGAGCGAATCAGTTCTTCTGCTTTATGATGGCCATGCAATTCTTGTGAAAAACATGGAGTTTGTCAACCTCGCTAGAAAATATGCTGTCGTGATTGATTCCTACCACACTGCGCTCGTAAGTTGCAACCTCTCCAACGTCAGTTTCATGGGACTGTTAAGCACATTCTACGGTGAGGAAATTTAAACATGGCTTACCAACCATCCGGGATGAGTGGCAACCCAATACCAGTTACCTCAGTTGTTCGGATCTACATATGCTCGGGCAGCAACAATGCAAAGTGTCATGTCCGGGTTTAAAAAGACAGGTATTATCCCGCTCAATGCAAATACTTTCAGCGAAGAATAACTTGCGCCATCAGATGCAATAGAAAGAATAATACCAGATTCCCAGAATCCAACAGAGTCAGTTAGTGCTTCTTCTCCACAACCTGGTCGGTCGACTAATGTTCAAACAGGGTCTTCATTCGAGAACAGAAAGCCAGTTCCTCATTATGTAAGAACATCATCAATCAGGCGAAGAGGAAAATGCGCAAGAGTCAGAACACGTATGAAGGAAACAGGTATTTTGGAGACGGAAATAAAAGGAATTTCCTTCTTTGCAAGAAAATCTACTCGTCAACAAGAAAATCGGGTGGTTAAGTGAAGTGTTTAATGTGTAAGGTTTGAGTCCATGAGGCTTGTACAAGGTGGAATGAAGATGACTTACACGAGTACCTGCTTTTATCCAAGGTATTCGGTACAGCCGTATGTTACACAGTGCTGAGTTATAGTAAATATACTTTAAACAACAACAATAAGTTCTTGTAATTCATATAAGTTATCTTTCACTGAATTACATTTGAGGTTCTAGCAATGAAAAGTTTCATCGTTAACCTCTGATTATACCCAATTTCCCGTAGTAACGAAAATGCGGCGTAGAAGGAACGTCTTTTCTACTGTTGTGCGGTTTTATCGGTCTGCACATTGTTGTCGCATTCAAAGGAAGCGTTGACAGCCACAGTCTAAGAAATATGGAGAGCTGGGACACTGTCGCGGGGTTGACAGGGTAGGGGGTATAATGGTAAAAGACGATGTGCACAATAATCAACCGTTAAATGGCAGTGGGAACTCCCAATCCACCGAACGGCGTTTCCAGTAAGTTCTGATGCCACGAAATTATATGCAGAGGTGGAGCATGGTAGACCGTAGGAAGCAAAGTTTTTTATTGAGTAAAATGATCCATTATTATATCCCTATTTTTATTTTTCTGCTACTCAATCACAAACGATGTAAGCTCAATCGCTCTACCATTATATTACGTATATTTTCTAGTCTCGATACATGTCAGTTCCCTGTTGTTCGGACGTGAGTCACAGTTCTTTGAATACAGTAGTATACAGTAGTATAGTGCGTTGATAATGGCTAGGCACTAGCCGAAATCTGGATATGCAAAAAAAAAAAAAGAAAAAAGGGACGACTGATCGCTGAGCTCTATAATTTACAAATAATACCACGGTCGCTGAGTGCATCAACTTTCCTAACGGAAGGTAACCTGATGTGCAAATATTTTTAAGATGTATTGCCAATAAATAATTGTCTTCCTTTTCTTACAAAAGAAGCTATGTTTTTATCTATTCACTTCACGGTGTTTCCCACCTATTCACTTTCAGGCTTCAAGTAAATATTTAATACACACCGCCTACGCTGCTCTTGGAGAACTGAGGCAAGTGAGTTTAGAATCTTTGTGTATCGGAGACAGTGCACGGCAGCCTGCTGCCGTATTGCAACGAGGGCCCTTCTGTGTATGATAAAATACCAAGCGTCCATTATATGAATCTATGTACACAGTTTACGTGGGAGGTGAACTCTTTTCCCCATATCACGCGCTGCAAGACAGGAGCGCCAATGCTTCGGTGCGAGCATCGACGGCCAACTGCGCCTCGTCTCGACAATCCACGTGCGGGCGCTGTGACGCTATCGGGATCTCGAAAAGGCGCATGTTCCTACAGATAGGAATATTTCAAAAAAAAAAAAAAAAAAAAAAAAAAGAACGAAGACAGAATGTGTCGAAATGATGAAATATGCGGCATCCGCCGGTTGACTGAAGAAGAGCACCTGTGGTGTGATTTGAATTCTCGAAATTATGCATATGCAGGCTGGCTGCTTCCGTTCCGTGGCAGAAAAAAATCTAGGAAAAGTGGCAGCTTTTTTTTCCTTTGAAGAACGTGTATGATGATGTATGTGATACCAGCAAGCTCGTAAATGCAACATCAGCACCGACAGGACGGGACATGTACAACGCCGGATATACTCGTAAATAAGATGGCCTGAGCAGTTCTTAGTCAGTCCGATTATCATCGTCGACTGTGTGAACGTAAAGCGTCAATCTGGCACTGTCGATCGCAATGGTGCGGGTAAGCGTCCTCTTTTATCGAACAACGACATACCACAAGCGCTCTTTGACGATCAAAGTATGACTTTCCCCCAGGAGTGTAAATACACATATTTCATGTATTTTCTTGGAAAAATACTGCGAACAGTACTTATAAGGTGTGTATTTTCCCTACGTGATCTGAACTGTCGATTTTTTTTTCTCTCATGGTTGCATACAGTGTTTATCTGCATCTAATTTTTTCTGTAGCTACTACCAATCTCAAACTCTCGCAGGTTATGATGCCATCCCCCAGCCAGACCTCGTGCAAGTTGTAACCGATTGTTAAGGAATGGATACGTATTACTATTTATTCTACCAATAATAATTTACTCCTGCATAGAGTAATTAGGTTTTTATTTCCTTCTAGAAGCACTTGACGAAAAGATAGCCGCCCAGCTGCCACAGCCCATTACGCTATTGTCCAGCCAACGTTCTTGACGGATGTCATCGATCACTGAGTTTATTTATTTACTTCATATTACTCCTTCGTATGACTACCTATTACACTAATAATAACTTAAGCCGGCATAGAGTGCTTATGAAGCCGGCCGGTCGAGCGGTTCTAGGCGCTACAGTCTGGAACCGAGCGACTGCTACGGTCGCAGGTTCGAATCCTGCCTCGGACATGGATGTGTGTGAAGTCCTTAGGTGTAAGCAGTTCTAAGTTAAGGGGACTGATGACCACAGCAGTTAAGTCCCATAGTGCTCAGAGCCATTTTTTAGTGCTTATGATAACACAGCCGATGATGTGGGCGTTTTATTGAATGAGAAAATATCTGAACATCTGTCTAATGATATCCCGAATGACGAAAAAAAGAGTGGTCGAAATCACTCTGTCAATCACTGCTTAAGTATTTCAAATTGTTTTTTATTGATGGTTGTATACGACAGTGGCATATGTGCTGAGTGATACCTATCAATCCCACTTCTTCCTCTGCAGAAGTATTAGAGCTGTATGGAGGCGAGCTAACCACGCCACTGATGTCAATGTACTCATCACCCCAGTTAGGACACTTCAATTGGCGTCCGCAAGCGCTAAAACTCGAACCATCGCACTCGCTGCGGCCATCACTTCCAATCCTATCGTCAGAGCCCGAAATTCTGATGTGTTTACCATCATATTCACACAAGCCTGGACCCTCGAACTAGAAGCCAGAAGCACCCACAGCATCGACTCGACACATTTGATGCGGTCACAACTGTGTGCGACCCCGTTACCTAGTATAGAGCAACCACGTTTAACGTGTTTGCCTTGCGAACAATCACCACAACGACACCTTGGCTCTAGCAGCTTTACGTGTCATCGAGCCACTCTTGTTCATGAAAACCAGGGAAGCTGCATTAGACTCTTCCGTCACTATCGGTGCTTTCAGGGACAGGATCTTACCGTCTCAAACTGGTGTTACCAATCGAGATCCGGCCACGTTCATCTGTGTTTGCAGTGCAGTTTTGGAAAGATTGCTCCCTGAAATCAACACCCAGCGGTATCTCACCATTAGGTGCATGACAGTTCTCTACTGTGAGCTGTCGCATGAGCCCAAAGAAGGCAGTACAGCCCGAGAGAACGCAATGAATAAATTTGAGGAAGAGATTGCATGATATCACTGGGTATATTAACAGCAGAGTAGTACAGAATTTTTACCAAAAGCATCATACTGATCCGTTTTTCCGATATGCGTGAGTACTACACCTCGATTTGTACTCGCCTGTTTCTGATCCAGTTAGTGTGGTGGGATCTAGTTATATCTCTCTTTAACCAGATATTGCCAATAAAATAACATATATTGATACCCAGAATATCAAAATGTGGGGTTAATGTTGCTTTTCCCGGTCCCTTCTGGCTTGCGATAGTAATTACTAATATCATCCACTTCATGTGAATAAATATAAAACAACTACCATCTAAACGCATTATAACTTCGAAGGCATCTCATTCCTCATCACAATGCCAGACCTACTAAAATTCGAGAGGGAGAACCTAATTATTCGGTTCACGTTTGTGGCCTTGATATAGAAGAGGAAATTAGCAGGCCAGGCGATATGAAGCCTATAGTAGCCAGATTCTTCTACTTTTACGAAGCAGTAAGATTACGTATTTGTTTATATGTTCCGATGTGCTAACAAAACTAACGGGTTTACATTTAAGAAAACGTAGGTTTGTGTTAAAAACATGCTTCCGTGCATTTTTTTATGGTTTGTATTAACCAATTACACTAGCCCCTCTCACGTTCGGTCTGTGGAATCGATTCGTCAGTATTTGATGTGGTTTACGAAATATATCCAGCGGTAATGTTAGGTGACTCACCCTGTATATATATATATATATATATATATATATATACCTTTTCCTATATATATATCAGTTTTTACAGTAGTGTCCAAACTATTCTTGTAATTATTTTCTATACGCCTTGAATATATATATATATGGAAGAGGACATAAATGAAGTTGACACAAGAGAGATATGACACTACAAAAAGAATGTGACAGAACACTGAAAGACCTAAGTCGGAATAAACCCCTCGAGCAGTGATAGCCTTGGGGCAGCCAGCCGTGATAAAATTCCTCAATATGGTGCGCAAGATCTATGAGACAGGCGTAATATCCTCTGGCTTCAACAAGAATGTAATCATTCCATTTCCAAAGAAAGCATCTGGTGACAGGAGTTAACAGTTTAATAATTCATGGTTCCAAAATATTAACACGATTTCCTAACAGAAGAGTGGAAGAATTATTAGAAGCCACCCTCTGAGAAGATCAGTTTGGAATCCGGAAAAGTGCTGCCACACGTGAGACAACATTCACTCTACGACTTATTTCCACTCTACGTTTTTAGCAATTGTAGACTTAGAGAAAGCTTTTAAGAGAGTTGACTGTAATACTCTCTTTGAAATTCTGAAGGTAGCTTGGGTAAAATACAGGGAGAGAAAGGATATTTACAGCTTTTACAGGTGCCAGATGGCAGTTGTAAGGGTCGAGGTGTATGAAAAGAAATCAATGATTGAGAAGGATGTTGGACAGTGTTTCGGCTAATCCCTGATGTTATTCAATCTGTACATTAAGCAACTAGTGAAGGAAATCACAAAAAAACTTTGGAGAAGTAATTAGATAATTAGATCTCAGGTAGAAGAAATAGAGACTTTGGAGTTTGCCAATGCCATTGTAATTCTGTCAGAGACAGCAAAGGACTAGGAAGATCAGTTGAAGGAAATGGACGTCTTGCAAGGTGGATGTGAGATGAACATCAAGAAAAGCAAAACAAGGACAGTATAATGTAGTCGAATTAATTCAGTTGAAGCTGAGGGAATTAGATTAGGAAACGAGACACTTAAAGTAGTAGATGAGTTTTACTCTTTGGGCTTAAAATGACGGATGAGACGGAAGTAGAGGCGATATAAAGTGTAGAACGGCAATAGCTGTAGTGGACTGACCCGCCAGCCAATCCACTATGACTTGTAGCCGAATAGCACGCGTTTAAGCTCACGCAGACTGGCGTGAGGTCTGGAACAGATTAAAGGAGTTGAGTCTAATAAATAAGTACGGAGTTGATGTAATACTTAACTTTAATCCATAATTGGAGAACATCGCTCTTGTTGATACATTATATAATCTCAATATAAACTGGTCACGGCGCCTTGCTGGGTCGTAGCAAATGACGTAGCTGAAGGCTATGCTAACTATCGTCTCGGCAAATGAGAGCGTATTTGTCAGTGTAGCTTCGCTAGCAAAGTCGTCCGTACTACTGGGGCGAGTGCTAGGACGTCTCATTAGACCTGCCGTGTGGCGGCGCTCGGTCTGCAATCACTGACAGTGGCGACACGCGGGTCCGACGTATACTAGCGGACCGCGGCCGATTTAAAGGCTACCACCTAGCAAGTGTGGTGTCTGGCGGTGACACCACATTCCTCCCCCGCAAATCGGCGAACGGTTGTGTTATAAGGCTTCCGCCCGCCGTGGGGAGGACCCCATGTTGACGTATGCGACGAGGTGGGGAGCCTAACAACAGGCGAGGCTCTGCCACCCGCACCCGGCCATTCCGTCCGAGGGGAGCTAGGAAACGCCTGAAAACCTAGTCCAGGGTGCACGCCAACATGCGGTGTATGATCCCGTAGATAGTCAGGAGGGGCCGAAGGGTCGACCTCCACCGAGTCAGTGCACCCGACGGGCGAAGACGACAGATGGTCCGGAGCGGGCAAGAGTTCCATGGCGGAGGACAACTGGTCACGGGAAGCTATCGGCGGCGCGTGACCCAGGGAGGCGCCCGGCGGTTGCAGCGACGCGTCCACTGCGGGCGTCGCCGGCGGGAGAACGGGCGGCGGCGGCGGCGCCTCGCCATGGGTCAAAATGGAAGGCAGCGTCAGTAACACCTGGGGATGAGGCGAGCCAGTAGATGGGTCCCCAGGGCGCTAAACCGGACGGCACGGTCGCTGAAAGCAGACGGGGAGCGGCAGATCTCGTGCGACGACAGAGGCGCAGCTGATTGAGGTGCCGACGCACCTCACCAGAGGCCCCCAAAACCAGATACATCGCGCGGCCGAGGCAGCGAAGAATGCGCCCTGCGAGCCAACGCCGTGAACTGCGATAGTTGCGATAGTATACAACGTCGCCTGGATCAAAAGCAGGTGTCTGCAGCTGCACAGGAACCTGATGCGGCGGATGTAGCAAAGACATCAAGGTTCGATGAGGGCGACCATGAAGCAACTCAGCCGGCGAGCGACCATCTCGGGGCTGAGAGCGATACGAGGACAAAAAGAGCAATAACGCGTCCTCCCGAGAATGCGACTCTTTCAACTTCAACATCTGTGACTTGAAAGTCCTAACCAAACGTTCAGCGGCACCGTTTGACTGAGGCGAAAACGGCGCGGACGTCAGATGTTGAATACCATTGGCCTTGCAGAATGACTGAAATTCTGCGGACACGAATTGTGGGCCATTGTCGGAAACAATAGTCTGTGGAAGACCTTCAATGCAAAAGATAGCGGACAACGCTTGGATGGTGGCAGAAGACGTCGTGGAAGACATCCGGACAACAAAAGGAAAATTACTGAATGAATCGACCACAACCAACCATCGAGCATTCCAGAATGGACCAGCAAAATCGATGTGTAAGCGTTGCCAAGGGGAAGTGGCTTTTGGCCATGCAAAGAATTTCCGCGGTGGTGCGGATTGTTGCTCGGCACACGCCATGCAAGAAGAGCACATTTTCGTAATCGCAGCATCGATTCCGAACCAAGTACAGTGCTGACGAGCAAGTTGTTTCGTTCTCACTATACCCCAGTGGCCTTGGTGGAGAAGCCGTAAGACAGAGGACTGTAACGAACGTGGGACCACGACCCTGGACTGATCATTATCTGAACGCAACAGCAAAACACCACGTCGTACAAAAAGTCTCTCCTTGTGAGCAAAAAATCGGCGAACCAACGGATCCTCGTTCCGTGACTTTGACAAGGGCCATTGCGTAGCAACAAAACGCAAAACGGTAGCAAGGACAGGGTCAGCAGCTGTGGCGGTAGCTACACGACGAAAATCAGTCTGAAACGATTCGACCACGTCATCGGTTTCCGAATCAATGAACATGCAAGCAAGTTCGGAGGAATCGAATGCTCTATCCTCAGCAACAGGCAAACGGGACAACACATCGGCGTTTCCGTGCTTAGCAGTGGACCGATACAAGATATCGTAGTTGTACTGCGAGAGGAAAATAGACCAGCGAATGAATTTCTGCGCCGTACGTGGAGGTATAGGCTGTTCGGATGATAAAGCGACGTCAAGGGTTTATGGTCTGTGATGATGGTAAAGTGACGACCATACAAGAAATCATGAAACTTTGTAACACCAAATACGAGAGCCAAAGCTTCTTTCTCGATCTGGGAATAATTTCGTTGCGCAGACGAGAGCAATTTGGACGCAAAGGCAATAGGGCGATCATGCGAGTCATCTTTGTGTGCAAGCACAGCACCGATCCCGAAATCCGATGCATCCACCATCAACAAAAGGGGTTTCTGGGGATCGAATGGCGTAAGGCAAGTATTGGAAAGCAACGCCGATTTCAACTGGCGAAAGGTGCGTTCGCATTCCGCCGTCCAGACGAACGGAACACCTTTACGGCGTAAGCGATGAAGCGGAGCTGAAATGGAAGAGGCGTGCGGCACATACTTATCATAATATTTTTTCCCAGCACACTCTGTAGCTGCTTCAAACTCTGCGGCGAAGGCAAGTCTTGTATGGCACGGAGGTGCTCTGGACTGGGATGTATGCCTTGGGCAGATATGGCAATTCACGAGCAAATAACACACATTTGTCCTTCCGCAAGCGAAGACCATTTTGTCGCAAGACCTGAAATAATGTTCTGAGATTGGCTATATGTTCTTCTTCCGTCTTTCCGGAGATCACAATATCGACCAGATAGTTTGCAGCAGTAGGGACCGACGCATAAACAGTTTGTAAATATTGCTGAAACAATGCAGGGGCGGAAGCAGACCCGAATGACAGTCTTTTGAATCGATACAAACCAAGATGCGTGTTAACCACCAACACTCGCTGGGATTCTTCGTCCACCGGTATTTGCAAGTACGCATCTGCTAGGTCCAACTTCGAAAAATATTTACCCGGGCACAGTTTGTCAAAAAGATCTTCCGGGCGGGGTAAAGGAAAAGTTGCAATCACTAGCTGTGGATTCACTGTTGCCTTGAAGTCCACACAAAGTCTCCAATTTCCCGAAGGTTTTTGCAAAATTACTAAGGGTGATGCCCAGAGAGAAGCCTGCACACGTTCAATCACACCTTGTGATTCCAAATCGTTTAATGTTCTGGCGACCTCATCACGCAATGCGTGAGGAACATTGCGCGCTCGGAAAAATTTCGGTTGCACGTTTACTTTCATTTCCAAACGTGCTTGACAGTTCTTAGCGCAACCAAGGCCCGGTGCAAAAATGTCTGCAAACTCTTCACATAGACGAGAAACACTGGCTGAAGGCACAGTCTGGTTCACTGACAGGACCTGATTGACGATAGACAAGTTAAACAACTGAAATAAATCTAAACCAAACAAGTTCACTGCAGAAGAAGAACGAAGGACATAAAATGACACAAGTTTTGTTTCTCCCTTGTATGATGCAAGAAGGCTGCACTATCCTAACACAGGGAGATGCTGTCCTGAATAAGTAGTTAGCTTAACATTTGCGGCACGCAACGGAGGTTTGCCCAGCTGTTTGTACGTGTCGTGATTGAGTAGTGAAACTGCAGCTCCGGTATCGAGCTGGAATGGGATTACTGTGCCGTTAAAGTCCAAATCAACAAAAAGTTTATTGTCCTGCTGACGACAAGAGCGACTGTCTCGTGCAACGTGAACTGACACAGGTACAGAATCACTTGCGACTTGACGTGATGTCCGTCGACGTCGACGCACACTATTTGTGGGACGAACACAGTCACTTTTAGAGAGATTGGCACTGGGAGGAGTGGCATGAACTACATGAATTTCCAGGGGCGAATGTTCACGAGCCTGAGTATTCTTGGTTCGATTCCGGCGCGAAGCAGAGGTCCTGGATTAGTTGTGAGTGTCCGATCGGAGCTTTTTCTGGCAAACACTTTGAACATGACCTTTCTTATTACAGAAAAAGCAAATAGCTTGGCGTGACGGGCAATTCTCACGCGAATGTCTAGTAGCACACCGCGGGCATGACTTTAGTACTGCATTTGCTTGCTTGCGCGGCACATGTGGCTGCGCGGACGGGCACGAGGGCTGTTTACTGTTCCGTGCAGCTCGCCCAGCGGGCTGGTTAACGTGACACACAGGTGTCGAATTTGCAAATGATTCCTGAGCAAAGTCAAGTGTGTCCTGCCGATCCAATATGTCTATCACTTGTGGAAGGGAGGGATTGACTAGTTTCAAAATCAGTTCTCGTATACGAACATCAGAAACATTCTGTGCAATTGCATCATGTACCATTGTATCTGAATAAGGGAGTCCACATTCACACTCAAAAGCACAATCCCTAGTAAGGCCTTGCAAAGTTGCAACCCACTCCCGATTAGTCTGACCGGCCGTACATTTTGTACGAAGGAAGGTATACCGCTTGGCAACTACATTGACTGATTGTTTGAAATAGGCATCTAAAGCAGACAAAATTTCTTCGTAGGACAGAGTTGCTACGTCGCGTCGGGGAAATAATTTCACTATCACACGGTATGTCTGCACCCCTACACAAGATAGCAAAAAAGGCTGCCACTCAATACCTTGAAATCTGTAGGCGGCGAGATGGAATCCAAATTGGCGTGACCACTCCGTCCAGTTTTCCAGTGCAGCATCAAAAGGACGAAAAGGCTGTGCACCTGCGTGTTGTGGCTACGGTAGCGGTGAAGCTGCGGCTGCCGCATCGGTTTGCAGTGCACGTTGTCCCTGGACGAGCTGTCCAAGGGCATCCAATAAGGCCTGCGTCTGCTGATTCTGCAAGCTATAAAATTCGGACAGTACATCTGGAGATTGTGGCGAAGCCATGACACAAGTAATGTAAGCAAGTATAAAGGAGAAGACCGTTTTTACACTCGTCGCCAACTGTAGTGGACTGACCCGACAGCCAATCCACTATGACTTGTAGCCGAATAGCACGCGTTTAAGCTCACGCAGACTGGCGTGAGGTCTGGAACAGATTAAAGGAGTTGAGTCTAATAAATAAGTACGGAGTTGATGTAATACTTAACTTTAATCCATAATTGGAGAACATCGCTCTTGTTGATACATTATATAATCTCAATATAAACTGGTCATGGCGCCTTGCTGGGTCGTAGCAAATGACGTAGCTGAAGGCTATGCTAACTATCGTCTCGGCAAATGAGAGCGTATTTGTCAGTGTAGCTTCTCTAGCAAAGTCGTCCGTACTACTGGGGCGAGTGCTAGGACGTCTCATTAGACCTGCCGTGTGGCGGCGCTCGGTCTGCAATCACTGACAGTGGCGACACGCGGGTCCGACGTATACTAGCGGACCGCGGCCGATTTAAAGGCTACCACCTAGCAAGTGTGGTGTTTGGCGGTGACACCACAATAGCAATAAAAGCGTTTTTGAAGAAGAGAAATAGATTTAAGAGTCAGAAAGTCTTCTCTGAAGGTGTTTGTATGGAGTGTAGCCACGTATGGAAGTGAAACTTGGACGATAAACAGTTTAGACAAGGAGAGAATAGACGTTTTTGAAATGTCCTTTTTGCAGGAGAATGCTGAAGATTAGTTTGGTACATCACATAACTTTTGGGGAGACACCGAACTGAAATGGGGAGAAAAGTACTTTATGACACAATCTGTCTAGAAGAAGAGATCTTCAATCAAGGGATCATCAGTATAGTATTGGAGGAAAGTGTGGGGGATAAAAGTCGTAGAGGGAGACCAAGAGATGAAAACAATAAGCACATTCAGAAGGATTTAACTGGGAGTAGTTATTCGAAGATGAAGAGACTTACACAGGATAGAGTATCATGAAGATCAGTAACAACAATGCCTAGAATTTAGCTTGAATCGTAATCACGCCTATGGGTGCAGTCACACACATAAGGATATTTCAATAAATTCGGCCTGCACAGATTTTATGCTCACAGTATTTTCAAATTCATATGTAGGTATTGAATGAACATATTTATACACTGTTCTCACTGATTTATATTTACACTGTGCACACACAAGTAGTCAATAACGTTACACTATTCAGCCCTAATGTAAGGACACACATTTTGTCTGCTGCAGTCAGTAAAACAATTTACAGATTGTTCAGAGTCACCACACCTGTATGTTTAATGTGTATGGGTGCACCTTCAGATTTCAACTCAAGCCCTGCATTTCCACATATGTCACAACTGACGCCACACCCTTTCGGACGACGGTTCAACCTCCGTCCAGCCCCACTGATTTAGGTTTTCCGTGATTTCCCTAAATCGCTCCAGGCAAATGCCGGGATGGTTCCTCTGAAAGGGCACTGCCGACTTCCTTCATCGTCCTTGCCTAATCCGATGAGACCGATGACCTCGCTGTCTGTTTTCCTCCCCCCAAACAACCCCGCCACACCCTTTAACAAGGTGATCTTGTTATGGGTATGCGAGGAGTCGTATTCCATCGTTATCTTTCGCTCTGTTAACTCTGTCATAATACATAGATAGTCACATTCGCAATACGAATATTGCACTCTACAACTAAGATGCTGAACGTTCTCATCTCAAACACCGCAGCAAAGCTACCGTGAGGTGCTAGGCCTACTTTGAAATGCTTAGATCCACTTGTAGCCAGCCGGCCGCTGTGACCGAGCGGTTCTAGGTGCTTCAGTACGGAACCACGTGCCGGCTACGGTCGCAGGTTCGAATCCTGCATGGATGTTTGTGACGTCCTTAGGTTAAGTTACGTTTAAGTAGATCTAAGTCTAGGGGACTGATGACCGCAGATGTTAAGTCCCATAGTGCTCAGAGCCATTTTTTCCACTTGTATTCACGTTGTAAGTGTTGGCAAAAAGCAGTATTCTGCTAGCACTTAGCTGAGACTCACATTCCGGTAGCAGTTGCAGCTGTGTTACAACACAATCGAGTGACACGACATCCGCTGTAGTCTTGTGGCCAATGTATACTGTTGCTATGGTTCGTAAGTGTCCCCGTCTGTAACAATAACAATAACAATATCGTGAGGATAAACGTTACTAGTTTGTCATAATAGGTCATGCATGGGAGCAATATAACGTTAGTGCCACGTTGGAGTGCTGTGATGTGCGCACATAAAATATCGATTTGTTACAGCAAAAAGTATCGACAACTACACTTTGATAGGCATCTTCTTTACAGGTGTTTGCTACTGTCTAGTGTACTAGCGCAATCAATCTATAAACATTAAAATTACTTGGAAGGGTAGGGGTTCAAACTTGCACGTCGTTTATGACCCAGCGGCCGTGGGCGTAATGTCCTTGGTCACACGGGAGAGGAGAGGTAATTTCAAAATTTAAGTCACTACCCGAGAGCTGGATACTGGCTTCAGCGATTTGGACAAAGGAGGTGATGCTAATGTCGTCAGTTCTAGGAATCTTAATGTTATCGATCTGGCGAAAAATCCGCAATGCGCTGATATATTTCAACCCAATGGAAAGCGACACACGGTAGAGGAGCGTGTCCCCCACGTATTAGATCAAATCTGATGGCAGTGAAGATGTTTTCACACAATCTCATGATCCTTTGAAAAGGAGGGCTGAGAGTTGTGTAACAATGAGAGCTAATCGCATAGGTTTCTCCCTGAGGATCACGGGGTGTTATGGTGCTATAAAAAATTAATTTACACATTAAACATACTGCGTTCAGCTAAGAACAAATTCCAAATTTATTTTCTAAATCCACGCCTCAAAGCATATAAAATAACATATTCGGCTTTATTGTCATAAACGGATAGGGAAATTTTACGAAAATAAATATTATCAGGACACAGGTAGCTCCTGTAAAATAAATATTTCTGAAGCCCTAAGTTAAGTGTTAACTATTTAATATTTATTCCAGTTATCTAAAGATGTGTGATGGAAGTGTAGGCTAACCACTTGGAAGTTTTCTTCTACGACTTCTGTTCATTGATGTTATTCGTTTCTCTCTTGATTTACCTACAGGAAACAAATGTTTCTCTCCATAGAAATATTACAAATAACTATTCCACATAGACAACACCATTGTGACAACATCTGGGCTGTAAGTTCTCAGGACGAGCCCTCGTGGAAATTTATCTGCTACTCATTCACTTCAGGTTCTGTAAAGGAATGTGAACCAAAACTACTCGGTCGTGACATAAGTATCCACATAGTTCACAAAATTCTGGTAAACTTTAAATATTTAAAAACCTAGAGGCATTACAAACATAAAAAAGTATTTTCTACAGTATTTATAAATCAATAATAATACAGCGCAAGTTATTAAACTACGGGAGTAACTACAGTAGAGAATAAAATGAATTTGAAAAACAAGTCTACATCACTTCCTACGCCCTTTTTATTCACCACAAATGACCAGTTCCTTTCCGATTAGGCTAACTTTAGATCTAAATGAAGATAAAGGCATTCAAAATCATTAACTATTATGAATCATCCATGTTAATTACAGGGAGAATGCCAGATTTAAATAAGTACATACACAATGTGACAGTTGCTATCTGTGGCGTAGGTCAGTGTCATTACAACTGAAACTCATCAGAAACTCGACGATTGTATATATTGTCAGAAAAACGACGTTACTGTCTCGGTGAAGTGATATCGCTACATTATATATTACGACAGAATTTTTTCGCGAAATGGGGCCGTTTGTGCCTCCTGAGAAGACCTGTGGCCTTCGTATCTGATTCGATTACATATTTGAGTGTCCTGGTCACATAATATGATATTAAATTTGATTACCGGTATCGGATTAAGATCCATCGCTACATTCAGAACTTTGCAGCATCACGTAAATCCATGGTCAGTATATTGAGTACTACGAGTAGTCAGTACATCGACTACTGACCACATGCCTTTCTGACGATGTCAAATTTTTAAGCTAAAATACAAATAAAATACTTACAATTTTTTTTGTTATCAGTCTTCTGAGTGGTTTGATGCGGCTCGCCACGAATTCCTCTCCTGTGCCAACCTCTTCATCTCAGAGTAGCACTGGCAACCTACAGTTATTTGCTGGATGTATTCCAATCTCCGTCTTCCTCTACTGTTTTTGCCCTCTACAGCTCCCTCTAGTACCATGGAACTCATTCCCACATGTCTTAACGTCTTAATATCCTGTCCCTTCTCCTTATGGGTGTTTTCCTCATGTTCCTACCCTCTCCGATTCTGCGCAGAACCTCATCATTCTTTATCTTATCAGTCCACATAATTTTCAACATTCGTCTGTAGCACCACATCTCAAATGCTTCGATTCTATTCTATTCCAGTTTCCCCACAGTACATATTTCACTACCAAACAATGTTGTACTCCTGACGTACATTCTCATAAATTTCTTCCTCAAATTAAGCCCGATATTTGATATTAGTGGACTTCTCTTTGGCAGGAATATCCTTTTTTTCATTGCTAGTTTGCTTTTCATGTTCTCCTTGCTCCGTCCGTCATTGGTTATTTTATTGCCAAGGTAGCAGATTTCCTTAACTTCATTTACTTCGTGACCATCCATTCTGATGTTAAGTTTCTCGCTGATCTCATTTCTACTACTTCACATTACCTTCGTTTATCTTCGATTTAGTCTCAATCCATACTCTGTACTCGTTAGACTGTTCATTCCGTTCAACAGATCACGAAATTCTCCTTCACTTTCACTCAAGATAGCAATGCCATCAGCGAATCGTATCTTTGATATTCTTTCACTTTGAATTTTAATTCCTCTTCTGAACCTTTCTTTGATTTCCATCGTTGCTTCCTCGATGTACAGACTGAGCGTTACGGGCGAAAGGCTACATCCTTGTTTTACACGATTTTTAATACGAGAACTTAGTTCTTGGTCGTCCACTCTTATTATTCCCTCTTGGGTGCTGTACATATTGTATATGACCCGTAACTCCCTATAGCTTACCCATAATTTTTCAAAATTTCGCACACCTTGCAATATTTCACATTGTCGAACACTTTTGCCAGATCGACAAATCCTATGAATGTGTCTTGATTTTTCTTTAGTCTTGCTTCCATTATTAACCGCAACGTCAGAATTGCCTCTCTCGTACCTTTACCTTTCCTAAAGCCAAACTGATCGTCATCTAGCGCGTCCCCAATTTTCTTTCCCATTCTTCTGTATATTATTCTTGTAAGCAGCTTGGTTGTGCGACAATTCTCGCATTTGTCAGCTGTTGCCGTCTTCTGAATCACACATTCTACACACCAGCGTGAACAGTCGTTTCGTTGCCACTTCCCATAATGATTTTAGAAATTATGATGGAATGTTTTCTACCCCTTCTGTCTTACATGATGTAAAGTCCTCCAAAGCTCTTTTAAATTCTGATTCTAATACTGGATCCCCTATCTCTTCTATATCGACTTCTGTTTCTTCTTCTAACACATCAGACAGATCCTGCCTCTCATAGAGGCTTTCAATGTATTCTTTCCACCTATCTCCTCTCTCCTCTGCATTTAAGAGTGGAATTCCCGTTCCACCCTTAATGCCACCGGAAGTTTTTTTTGACTTACCTATATGCAGAGTCGATCCTTCCGACAATCATTACTTTTTCGCTGTCTACACATTTCATCTGCAGCCATTTTGTTTTGGCTTCCATGTACTTCCTATTTATTTCATTCTTCAGCGACTTGTATTTCTGTATTCCTGAGTTTCTCGGAACATTATTGCACTTCCTCCTTTCAGCGATCAATTGAAATATTTCTTCTGTTACCCATGGTTTCTTCGCAGTTACCTTCTTTGTATTACTTTCTTTGTACCTATGTTTCCCTTCCCAACTTCTGTGATGGCCCTTTTCAGAGAAGTCCATTCCTCTTCAACTGTACTACCTACTGCGCTATTCCTTATTGCTGTTTCTATAGCCATAGAGAACTTTAACCGTATCTCGTAATTCCTTAGTACTTCTGTGTCCCACTTCAATTCGTATTCATTCTTCCTGACTAATGTCTTAAACTTCAGCCTACTCTTCATCACTACAATATTGTGATCTGACGGGACTGCTACGGTCGCAGGTTCGAATCCTGCCTCGGGCATGGATGTGTGTGATGTCCTTAGGTTAGTTAGGTTTAAGTAGTTCTAAGTTCTAGGGGACTGATGACCACAGTAGTTAAGTCCCATAGTGCTCAGAGCCATTTGAACCATTTGATCTGAGTCTATATCTGCTCCTCGGTACACCTTACAATCTAGTGTCTGATTTCGGAATGTGTGTCTGTCCATGGTGTAATGTTACTGAAATCTTCCCGTATTACCCGGCCTTTTCCAATTATACCTCCTCCTCTTGTGATTCTTGAACAGTGTATTTGCTATTACTAGCTTAAACTAATTACAGAACTCCATTAGTCTGTCTCCTCTCTAATTACTTGTCCCAAGCCCTAATTCTCGTGTAGCCTTTTCTTCTACTTCTTCCCCTGCAGCTGCATTCCGGTCACCCATGACTATCAGATTTTCATCCTCCTTTACATACAGTATTACCCTTTCAATATCGTCATACACTTTCTCTATCTCTTCATCTTCAGCTTGCGACGTCGACATGTACACCTGAACTATCGTCGTCGGTGTTGGTTTGCTGATGATTCTGATGTGAACAACGCTGTCACTGAACTGTTCGCATTACCACAATCTTAGCCGTACCTTCCTATTCATAACAAATCCTACTCCCGTTATACCATTTTCTGCCGCTGTTGATTTACCCTATACTTATCTGCCCAGTAATCCTTATCTTCTTTCCACTTCACTTCACTGACCCCTACTACATCTAGATTGAGCCTCTGCATTTCCGTCTTCAGATGTTCTAGTTTACCTACCACATTCAAGCGCGCAATGTTCTGACATTCCACGCCCCGACTCGTAGAATGTTACCCTCGCGTTGATTATTCTATCTTTTTCTCATGTTAATCTTCTCCTTGGCAGTCCGCACCCGCAGATCCGAATGTGGGACTATTCCGGAATCATTTGCTAATGGAGAGATGTTCATGACACTTCTTAAAGTACAGGCCACATGTCCTGTGGCTGCAAGTTACGTGTTTTTAATGCAGTGGTTCCCATTGCCTTCTGCATCCTCATGCCATTGATTATTGCTGTTTCTTCCACTTTCGGGGCAGTTTCCCACCCCTAGGACAACAGAGTGCCTGAACCTCTGTCCGCTCCTCCGTCCTCTTTGATAAGGCCGTTGGCAGAATGAGGGTCACTTCTTATGCCAGAAGCCTTCGGCCGCCAATGCTGATTATTAATCAAAATTTAAGCAGCGGTGGGATTCGAACCAGGGACCAAAAAAATTTTGGTTATGTATCCAAGACGCTGCCCTAGCCCACGGGTTGCGGCATTTACAGTCATTGTATTCATAATTGAGGGTAGCGTGTCATTACTCCCTAAGGTGACTGGAGAAGTAACTCAGTTATCAGCCAATCTTCTTTCAAATAGAGTAATTTAGATGTGAAACAGAAGGGCATCTAGTCAGCACACCATAGATGTTGTTACATTAAAGAACGTGCAGCCGCTGCTTGTTCAAGTAGCTGATGAGAACTAAACTGCTCTGTTCCACTCCTCCTACCAAGGAAAAAAAATTGCCAGTAGTGGTAATGGAATCTGGGTCGTCTACATGGTACTCAGACGCCCTGTCGCTCAGACACTTTTTTCTTTTTCTGTCTAGGCGTTCATTCTCGCCTTACACCATACAGACAAAATGGAATTTATGTGCTATGGACAGAGACTCAAGATACTGTGTCAGTTAAGATGTTGAATAAACTGGTTAATTTGATTATAATAATGGGATCGGGAAGCCATACAATAAAAGGCAAAAATATAAAGGCTTCGGACATTCTGGTCATAGTCTTTTGTGTATCACTGTAGGCTGACATCTTCATAGATGGCACAGTTACAGTGTGAAAGCTCTCTACTTCCAAAACCACTGGCAGACACTGACTCGGTTGGCGTTAAACTCTCGTTCCACATGTACAACCGGCTGCCCCATTCACTTCCAACTGCCACAAAAAGGACAACTTTCAAAATACAGTGCTCTATGGAAGACTCGCTCAGTTGTGAGTAACTACACGCAACAATATAAATCTCATATGACTGTGTATCCGTATATATTAAGTGCATATGATTACATTAACTGTTGGTCAAACTTAAAACGCTGCACGTACCATCATGTTTCACAACAGATAAGTTATCTTCCACTTTTTTAAAAGAACTTTTGCTGTGAACTATATGGAGTGGAAAAGCCATTTTGTTGCTTAGTTGGAGTGAATGATCCTCTCAGTGCATTTGGAAAAACTGCTCTTTGTTAGCCCATCATGCTGTTTACTCCAATCTCCACGAGTAACTTCATACATACCTGGGCACATGTATTTAGTTTACTGTTGTCAGCTATCTTGTACCATAGTCGTGATATCAGCCTATTGTTTGTCTTCAGTTGTAATTTCATTCGTTTCCCATCATAGATTTATAAATAATTCTTCGATGGTGGATTAATGATACCGGGCCGGAGTGGCCTAGCGATTCTAGGCGCTACAGTCTGGCACCGCGCGACCGCTACGGTCGCAGGTTCGAATCCTGCCTCGGGCATGGATGTGGGTGATGTTCTTAGGTTAGTTAGGTTTAGGTAGTTCTAAGTTCTAGGGGACTGATAACCTCAACGGTTAAGTCCCATAGTGCTCAGAGCCATTTGAACCATTTGATTAATGATAATTAGTAGAGGGCGCTATTTCCTTTTAAACGTGTGTATAGTTATTTTGTCATTTCTCACCCAGACACAGCAATTTTGAATATATTGTTCATTAATGACCGGAAAAACGACAGATTTTTGTTGTCACAGATGCTATAATGTTTTGTTATTACAGACGCGATAAAGGGTTATTAGTAATGACGTTGAAGAAAGTTTGTTTACTGCATATTCCATATACGTGCTTCCTATTCTTCTTTGTCACTGACGTATTCAAGAAGTTGCGTCATTCGTCTCGACTTCAACTGTAAACTTCATTCTTGGAATGCTGTGTGCTCAGGTTTCCAGTCGTACCACCGTTTTCACGCTTCAACATCAGTATAAAAACATCGACTTATCTTACTAAATATTTTATCCATAATTTTTGGGTTTTCTTTATAAAACATTGTTCCACATGTCCAATAAAAATGCAGACAGTGTCCGGCAAGACTGTTGGCCATTGGGAGGCCAATACTTTGCCAATGTATTTTGCCACTAAGTGTGAAAGAATAAAAAGTTCCATGCTTAAGGTTGTTTCGGCACATCTCGCCACCTAAAACGGCGATATTGTGAACTGTTGACTAATTATCAAATAAATATAAAGTTCTGTTCGTTCTCGGTACTAAGGCACTGCTTTAATGATCTTCCTGTCAACTTAACTGGGTTCTGATCTCTGTAGTCATACTTGTCTAGTACTTCAATGCTTATTCAGCTTATACATTGTACTTCATTTGTAATTTCACTTTACCGGTATGTACTGTGTACAACACCTCAAACAGTTTTACAGATCTCTTATTTCTTAGTATGATACGTAACCAGTTTCGGAATTAACCCTCCTGATTCATTCAGATTTCCTCGTATCTACAGAAAGTTTTAATTATTATTTAACTGCGTGGCAAAGCACAATGACTTCGTACACAACTACAGTTCGATTGGCTATTTTTAACTTGCGCCTGTTTACAAAGATTTCGCTGCAAGTTTAATATAATTTTTATTTAATTTACTACCGCAAATGAATGTCGTAATATATAATTAATTTACTTCTGTAAACTAATGTGGTACAAAGTATTGATTCTGACGTTAGGAATCGTGGTAAATATGCCTCGCTATTGTTCCGGCAGCTGTCAGAGATCTGTTTCTGAGATTAGCTACTTCTGACTGAAGACAGTGAATTCTGCCGCAATGCTGTGCGACATTACTGAACCGCGCTCACGGTGCTGTAGCTGATCGGAGATGGCTGTAAAATGGCGGTGTCCCCGCTTCCAATTTAATAAATGCTCTGAAAATTTTTGCAATGAAGACACTGTTCGAAGAATAGTTCGTTGTACTTAAATCGTTTGAATTTGCCAAAGTTCAGGACTGTTTTAGTGGAGGTATTTTCTGATGGTAGCGGCAACAGTGAGCGTCCCACGTACAGGTGTATTTCAGAGGCGGGGGCACATTTATTTAAGACATCACTTTTCGCGTAACACTTATTACGTCCCCGCAAATAATGAGTTTTAAAGTGTCTGTTTCTTACGGAAGTCCACATAAGATTCACTTCTTAATAAAGACGATTCTTTCTAATGTTACCGTCCCTTCGCATAGCGCAGTCAATGAACAATTTTTCTTGTGATTACACTCGCTGCAATGCCCTTCTTTCACTCCTTTCGCCCCGATTTCAGTAAGAGTCTAAATCTATACAGACTATATTATAAACGTTAGTTTCTTGAAAATCGTATATTTCCGAAATTTCTTGATACATTGCTTTGAAATTCTAACTCGATATTGCATTCTAATACGAGTTTGTTTGCAGGTACCTATCTGTTTAATACGTGACACACACACACACACACACACACACACACACACACACACAAATACATATACACATAGGGTGCGTCAGGAGGAATGGTACATGCTTTGAGGTAGCGTATTGAGGTAGCAAGTTGAGACGAACAGTTTCATACGGGACACATGTGGCCTCTCAAGTCGAGAAACTACCTCAAAATGCCCTACAAGATCTACGTAAGCTACAGCACATGCGTATCGAAGGAGTTCCTCAAGATTTCGCGCTCTCTTCGCACAAACCATTAGTTCTACTGACAAAAATGAATAGGACCTTTTTTGGAGGCTGCCCTTTTCGAGTTAATCAAGTAAAAGGTACAAAAGTGATATTAAATGTGTTCTATCTCGCAAACCATTCAGAACAGGGCACACGACCATATGAAGTTTTTTGTTCAGAATCACGAAAGCTATCACCCTTCAAAGTTTTAGTTTTTTGTAACATTATTTCCCTGTTATTAAATTTATAAAAAATATGTATTACATATAATAAAAATAAATATTTCAAACATGCGCATATAGAAATTCAACGTCGTGCCAAATTTTCATAGCATTCGGTCAAAAGAATATCGGATATTTGGGTTTAGAAACGTTTACAGTTTCTACATAAGTACAAACGTAGATGTTCGTTTCTTCAAAATCTCAAATCTCCGAAATTTCTTCACGGATTGCTTTGAAAACATGACCCAACGCAGAATTCTAATAAAGGCGTGTTTTTAGGTACCCATTTCTTTAAATACATGATTACTAAAATCTCAAAATGTACCTTTCACAAGTTACTAAAATAAAATTTGGGTGTCACCTAGATTATATACTTTTTAATATATACTGAAACGTCCCTTAGAACAATTATATAAGACTGTGCTTAAACTGACACAATATTTTTAGCACAACGCAATCTGACTTTCAGATATCCCTACAAAAGAATGGCCCTGACTAACATTAACCTATACCTTTCACAAATCACTTACCTCACAAAAATCTTCATTACTCCAACTACTGCAATACAGCGAGCGCCAGTACTGCCAGCTAAATAAAAGATTCAAACTACTGAAGGCACTAACTACTGATAGGCATAGTTAGCAAACGAAAAATTTTAATAGAGAACAAACAATGTATTTACCTTAATAGTCATAATATATATAGCAGTTCATAATATGCAGTATAACAAATTTCAAAACTCCGCCATCTCTCTCCCCACATCCACCACTGCTGGCGGCTCACCTCCAACTGCGCAACGCTACGCGCTGTTCACATCCAGCTGCCGCTGCCCAACACTACAATGGCAGACAACAATGCAAACTAGCCACAGACTGCACACAGCACAGCCAGTGATTTTCATATAGAGCGCTACGTAACGTTGCCAATAAGAAAACATAAACAGCCTACTTACATAAAGAAAACATAAACAGCCTACTTACATAGCCCTCATGCTCCCCAAAAAAAATTTTACAAATTGTTTTGGGCAGTGGCCAATAATGATTTGAAAAAATTTTTCATAATTACAATAACAAAGATATCAAATGCACACACTTATTTATACAATGTTGGTCAAAAGCTAAAATTTTCTCACAGTCCATAAAGACAGTCCAGATTGTTCATCACAGTAAAATTTCAGTGTTTTTTTTTTTTTTCAAAGTCTGAGCAGTAAAAGACAATGCACACGGAAGTAGTGGATTTCCATGCAGTCTTGAAGAAGTAGTGTTGTCCTTCTAACTGAAAGACAGTGCTGACTCTTGACACGCTGACAGGTCATGGGCCACAACAGAGCAAACCCACAGCAGAGTCATTCGACGTTTTGAAGAAGATTGGTAGGTAGGTCATCACAGAGCAGACCCACTGTAGTCCTGGTAGAGAGTATGGTATTGGTGGGCCACCAGAGATGCAGACCCACTGCAGTCCTTGTAGAAATTGTGGACAGGCCCACTGTAGTCCCGGTAGAGATTGTGGTATTGGTGGGCCACCAGAGGTGCAGACCCACTGTAGTCCTTGTAGAAATAATGGTATTGGTGGGTCATAAGAGATGCAGACCCACTGTAGTCCTTGTAGAGATGGCCAGCAGCCATCTGTTGCGACTGTGCAGGTGCACAATCACCATCGAAGAGTCTTGCGGAGAATATAGCAAGTCCATAAACCACCACTTGTCCACTCACAAAAAAATTGTTTGAAATGTCCTTAGAACCAGCAATGCTGTTATCCAGTCCCTTGCTGAATTATTAACACACGTACAAACACTATCAGTCCCTACTTCTCACATATTGTCCATATACTATGACCAACAGAAACGTGTGCAGTGAAATGTAACTTACAAGTTACTAATATGATGAACTGGTGTCAATTACAATTTTATAACATGAGAATACAATTACAGAGATACAGAAAACATCATTAAAAACATAACAATACAGATAACATTTATAGTACAGGCTTTACAAAAGAATACAAATAACTTATACATCAGTGTTACAGGAATTATGACATGAGTACATACATAAAAGATCAGAATAACTTTCGAAACATCAACTTCACACATGAGCATTAAAACAAAACAGAATAAATAATGTCTAAGTATATTTACAAAGTAAATAACATAGTATTAGAAAAATTCTACAACATAACTCTTATCAGATACACATATAAATACAGGAAGAACATAAATAGACAAGGGTACACAAACAAATAGTGGGATAACACAAAAGGAAAGGACAGGGTTCGTTTTCAGTGTAACATTTGATACTGCAGTCCAACCCAAAACTTCATTCCATAGATCTTTCGTCTTATTTCGATATTTGCTCCAGCCAAAAAATTCTATCCAAGCATGCTTTCTGTATTCTTTTCACACATTTCTTATCTCATTATTTATTTACCATTATCTTACCTCAACATTTATTTCCAAGAAAATCCTACCTAAACCTGTTGTCCCTAAACCCTACTTTTTTTGTTCATATCCTCTTTCAAAATTCTTTTTTTGGCCACACCATTTTCTTATAGCTCCTCAATGCATTTCTTCCAATTCATCACAGTTAGTTTCTTATATAGTCTACCCCCTCTTAAGCTAACTTACAAAAGAATGGCCCTGACTAACATTAACCTATACCTTTCACAAATCACTTACCTCACAAAAATCTTAATTACTCCAACTACTGCAATACAGCGAGCGCCACTACTGCCAGCTAAATAAAAGATTCAAACTACTGAAGGCACTAACTACTGATAGGCATAGTTAGCAAATGAAAGATTTTAATAGAGAACAAACAATGTATTTACCTTAATAGTCATAATATATATAGCAGTTCATAATATCCAGTATAACAAATTTCAAAACTCCGCCATCTCTCTCCCCACATCCACCATTGCTGGCGGCTAGCCTCCAACTGCGCAAACGCTATGCGCTGTTCACATCCAGCTGCCGCTGCCCAACACTACAATGGCAGACAACAATGCAAACTAGCCACAGACTGCACACAGCACAGCTTGTGATTTTCATATAGAGCGCTACGTAACGTCGCCAATAAGAAAACATAAACAGCCTACTTACATAAAGAAAACATAAACAGCCTACTTACAATACATATACATATATGTAAAATTTACAACAGGGAAACTTTTTTAATAAAGAGGAAAGTTGTATTTACAGCCTACTGAGTCATGATTAGAGTACAAGTGGAGAATGTGAATTTTAGTATTAATAAACAAGGCTCAGGTTAAGAGAGAGGTAGGAAGAGGTGATAGGCAGAGGGGTGTAAATATGGACATAGAAAACGGAAAGCTGGAGATGGACAGAGAGGTATAAGAGGAGATTGACAGAGACAGGGGGAAGAGGTGAAGGGCAGAGAGAGGGGGAGGAGATGATGGGCAGAGAGAGGGCGTAGGAGGAGTAAATGGGCATAATAAGGGTAGGGAAGATGGTTAGAGACAGGGAAGAGAAGGAGATCAGGACGAATATCCAGTCCCATACATATTCAAAAAGTGTGCTCTTTTCTTTTTTCCATTTAAGTGGCCTGAGCCACAGCAAATCATGGCCAGGTAAAGCTAGTAGTTATTAAAAATTCTTCACGATCGGCGTAACAGTCGTCTGCCATTAGGTAATGGTATCCTCTGTTCTTATCTTAGTCTCTTTTAATCCTCTTTATCAAATTAATTCCATTCCTTCTTCCGTCTTCCACTCGGCTTCTCTTCTGTCCTGATCGTCGTGTACAGTCTTTAACCCAGTTCTACGTACAATATGTCTCGGCTTACAGTTCGTCATAGCACACTGACAGTACGCTATTACCGTCCGCAGCAACGACGTTCATTACGTCAACAAACTCATCAAAAGAGCTTCACTTTAAGTTCTTTCCGTTGTAGTACTTTCCACACTCTTCTCGTACGTCACACTGTGAACAGTGTCTTCTTAATTAATTAACCGTTTCTCCATTATGTACCACTATTAACTCACTGCTAGATACCTTCCTCTTCCTTTACAGAGAACAGAGAGTAATTACGACCTAATGGGCGCTGTATTTGATTACATACTCCACACAATTTTTGGTGGCATACATTCAGTACATAAACATTACACAAAATTACGATAAAAGAAATACATTTACATATATATAATTTCATGCATTCGTTAATATATAACGTTTACCAGAATCGGCGATAAAATATTAACTATCATTACACTGGAATGAAAGGTAGTTAAAAAGACTACTGTCGGAGTAACAGACTGAAATTAAATAATACCACAAGCTCCGTCCCACTTCATTTGCTGGCAAAATCAATATGATTGGGCATGTTTAACCATCCATCACTTGCTCTAGCGTCTCCGGACTAATCATAGCTACGTGCGCAGGTACCTCGTTTTCTAGGGCAAGTAAGTCATTTATGAAACGGAAACTAGATGACGATTATGAACGGTGTATTAATTTCCGGCCGTACTAAGTGATGAAGTAAGCTCTCTCCATCACAGGAAATTTGTTTTTCAGGGGTGCGGGTCATTTCGTCCCGTATCCCTCTCAGGAACATGAAACGGGCGTCTTTAGTCAGCACCTCGTGCTTTTTTTTTATTTAATCATATCCCTTTGAAATGAATGGGATGGCGGAAGTACTAAGTCTAATTCTACCAAAGTATATACCTCCTTGTAACTTCCTTCCTTAGTGTTTCGGGCAATTATCTTACGTAAGCTATTGGTTTCAATCAAAAACTTGGCTCCTTCATTACGAGACTTCTTTTGCTGCTAAATTAGAGCTGAAGAAGTTTGTAGATTTCACTTGAAATCGGTAAGTGTATGAGTAAAACTTGTGATTGTTAGCAAATAAAAAAACAGCAGTTCCTTACATCATTCCGGAATCCTCCAAAACGATACTACTGGCGTATTTTATAAAAATATGTGTTTCATGTACTCCTTCGTTGTTCCTAGAAAAGAATGCTCCGAAACATGCATATGATCAAAGCCAACATAAGATTTTATTTTCTTTGCAGACAACGTACGTATCTCAAATATAAGTTTTACGCAAAAGTTACCAATTACCTTACGGTGTTACGATACCTCAACCACATCGACTTAAACAGTAAAATGTATGAGAGAGAGTTCAGAAACGCGTGTATCTTGCTTCGCAAGTGTAGTCGTCACATACGGATAAACAGCAAGCGATCTCTTCACACCGTGTAAATTCCTAAATCAGGGTGACTGTCATTGGTGTGGTAAAAGATGCACATTGTTATTTCATTACTAAGTCTTACGATGACATGCCTCACTTATTCCTCCGTGGTTAGAAATCTGCTACATTTATAATAAAAGATTTATTTGTTTACACCAAACACAATTGAAACTACAGCTACAACTAAACTACACTCTTTGTTTACATTTATAATCAGCTTCCATGAGCGCCTTTGCTGTCCTTCCAGCAAGATACTGCAATCCAGTACCTCATCACACGTTTATCTACATCTACATGGTTAAAGTGTCTGGCAGAGGGTTCAACAAATAGCTTGTAAACTATTTCTCTATTATTCAGCTCTCGAATGGCGAGCGAAAAAGTCAAACACTTACATCTTTTTGCGCGAGCTCCGACTTCTCTTATTTTATTATGATGATCATTCCTCCTTATTTAGGTGGGCGCCAACAAAATATTTTCCCAATTGGAGAAGAAAGTTGGTGACTGAAATTTCAAGAGAAGAACCTGACTCAATGAAAAACGCCTTTGTGTTAATGACTGCCACCCCAGTTCATATATCATGTCTTAGAGTCTGAGACATTCTCATCCCTATTTAGCGAAAATACAAAACCAGCTGATCTTCCTTGAACTTTTTCGATATACTCCATCAGTTCCATCTGATGCGGTCGACACACCGAACAGTAATACTCCGCGAGAGGGCGGACGAACGTGGCGTAAGCAGACCTTTTAGTACACCTGTTGCACTTTCTAAGTTTTTCGTCAATAAATCGCAGTCTTTGATTTCCCTACAACATTATCTATGTGATCGTTCCAATTTAATTTATTCGTAAATGTATTTAGTTCCATTTTAAGTTGTCAGAATTGTGTAATTTGTCGTCTAACCAAAATTCAGCGGATTTCTTTTAGTACTCATGTGAATGACTTCACACATTTCACTATTTAGAGTGAATTCCACTTTTGGCACCATACAGGTAGCTAAATCATTTTACAATTGGTTTTTATCATCTGACGACCTTACGCAGGGCGGTAAATGAAAGCATCATCGGCATCTGCCGCTCAGATTTACTCCAATGTCGTTTACATAGATTAGGAACAGCAGCGGGCCTATAACACTTCCTTAGTAAACGTCAGATGTTAATTCTGTTTCACTCGATAACTTTTCGTCAGTTATTACGAATCGTATCACCTTTGCGACAGGAACTCACGAATCGAGCCGCACAACTGAGGCCATATTTCATAGGAACGCAATATTATTAGAAGTCGCCTGTGAGGAACGGTGTCAGAATGGAAGGAGTAAAATGAATTTGACATCCCCTGTTGATAGCACTCATCACTTCTAGTGAATAAAGAGCTAGTTGTGTTTTACGAGAACGATATCTTCTGACTCCGTGCTGTTTGTCAATAAATCGTTTACTTCGAGGTAATTCAAAAATTCGAATACGTGTATGTTCCAGAACACTTCTGCATATCGACGTTTGTGATATGGGTCTGTAATCCAGCGGATTACTCTTACTTCCTATCTTGGTTAATGGCATGACTTGTGCAACTTTGCAGTCTTTAGATACGGATGCTATGTCGAACGAGTGGTCCAGTCTTTAGGTACTGATCTTCTGACGAGCGAGTGGTGGCGTATGATTGCTGAGTATGGAGCTGTTGTATCAGCATACTCTGAAAGGAACCTGAATGGTACACTGTCTGGACCGAGGCCTTGCCTTTATTAAGTGATTTAAGCTGTTCAATGCAAAGCGGATACCTACTTCTAAGTTACTTATGTTGGCATTGGTTCTAGATTCATCTACTCTGGTGAAGGAATTTCGGAAAACCGTGTTTAGTAGTTCTGCTGCAGTGGCATTATCATCAAGGACATCACCATTGCTATCACGCAGTTGAGGTACTGGTTGCATCTTGCCTGGTGTAGTTCACATATGACTGTAATCTCTTTGGGTTTTCTGCCAGATTTCGAGACACAATTTTGCTTTGGAAACTACTAGTATCATCTCATACTGAATTTCGTGCTAAAATTCGAGCTTATGTAAAACTTCGCCAATCTAGGGGATTTTGGGTTCTTTTAAAGTTGGCTTTTAGTCTGTTTCGTTATAAACCTACCTCATGTTAATTATGCGCCACTCCCGTTCTCGCACCATTCGGCGGCTTCAGTGGCCTAAATGGGAGGAGTTAACCAGCCTTATTTGTCTCATTGGCAATTTCATCACATGCTCTACCAATCCGCAGTTCAATGCGACGGGCGTCGCTACAGAAGTTGGAGTGCCTGCAGTTGTACCCAGGACACTCTTCCGTTGACTGCAACCCAAGATGGTGGACATATCGTGTATCTGTCTCCAGGTTTTTCCTTTCTGTTTCTGATTTTATTTCTACAACAGAAGGAGGGGTGGAGAGTGGATGGCACACTGTGCCGATGAACAGGAAGATATCATTTGGTCTTAAGCAACTCAACATTCGCAGTAGGCGATTCAAGAAAAACCAATGAGAATGATGTAACGAGTGTAGGATTCGTTATGAGCAGAAAGGTGGGACAGAGGGTGAGTTAATGCGAACAGTTCAGTGGCAGAGGTGTTCTTATCAGAATCGACAGCGAACCGACAACGATAGTTCAGGTGTATATGCCAAAGTCACAAGCAGAAGATGAAGACATAGCGAAAGCATATGAGGATACTGAATGGGTATTTCAGTACGTAAAGAGAGACGTAAATCTAATAGTCATGGACGATTGTAATGCGGTTGCAAGGGAAGGAGAAGATAAAAAGATTACGGAAGAATATGGACTTTGGACAAGGAATGAGAGAGGAAGGAGACTAATTGATTTCTGCAGTAAATCTCCTTAAGAACCACTGGAGGAATCAGACCAGGAGTTACGGGAAGATTCCAGTCAGATTACATCATGACCCCGGAGAGATTCCGAAATTATATTATAGATCGTAAGGAACACCCAGGATGTAGAATCAGATTACAGTTTAGTAATGATGAAGACTGGGATGGAAGTTAAGAGCCTAATCAGGAAAAAACAATGTGCAAAGAGGTTGGATGCGGAAGTAACAAGGAATGAAAAGGAATGCCTGAAGGTCATTGAGGCTATAGGTATTGTGATAATGAATTGCCCAGTAGGCATACAGTTCAAAAGGAATGGGCATATCTAAAAAGGGCAGATAGAGGAGTTGGAGAGGAAAGCATAGTTAGAAGGAAGGTCACTGTGAAGAAACCATGGTATCAGAGCAGGTACTTCAGTTTTGTCAAATAAAGACATGATTGGAGGCATAGGCTGTTACCTTGTTACATGAAAAAATTGTTGTTGACGCACAGTAGTCAACCACATATTGGTTTGAGGTGACTTTATTTTATAAGTACGGTTACCGGTTTCGATTTTTCCGCAGTTCATCAGACGGTTTTCATGCTTTTATCAAAACAAAAAACACTGAATTCCTGTGACTCTCTCTATGAGAAACGATAATTCATTTGCAATCAAAATTGTTGCGCTACAGATTTGTGTTAGAATACAACTTACGTGAAATGTCCATCTCGGGTACTTGTTTCTGCAGTTTTCTTCCAGTGAAGTACAAGTATATTCTCAAAGCTGTTCGTATTTTCACAGTCCCCAACACTGGTCTGCACTGTGAGACGCTTTCGCTTGGTCATAAAATGAATTTTCAGTGTGTGCCTCGTGCTTATTTTTACAAACGAAAAAAGTACATAGTTTAAAAAGTACATAACTGTCAAAGATGCTGCGACAAAATGATAAAAAGATACGGCATTTTCGGGAAAGAAAGCGTAAATTACTGTTGTGTTAAGTCGAAAAGGTGTTTCACATTATATATAGTGCAATAAATACAGACACATAACCATAAATACATGTGATTCAGTGATTGATAACTTTAGAAACTTGTTTTATACAACGATAGAGAAAAAAATGTGGGAAAGAAAGTGAATGATATCCGTATGTGGTGTTTGAACATTCATGATGATTGTACTTTAAAATTTATTAGTACTTAGTGTCAGTAGGTCACATAATATTATAACATTAGTTAATTGATCTGCAGATAAAAGTACATACATGATTTGTATTGGAGTATAGAAAGCTTTTTGCAAGTTTTCAGGAAAGAAGTATCATCCACTTAGTCTGTTCATTAAGGATGGTATCAGGGTAAGCGTTTTTATGTGTGTATTTCTGTTTCCTGTAATAGATTCAGAGTGGCTCCTTTTTTCGTTAAACGTAATACTTTCATGTTGCTCTTAACGTTTCTCACTGAATGGTTTTCTTTTGTATTGTGGGTTGTAAGCGTAGATGATTTAAGTTCCCAAGCCTTTTGGCATCAAGGTGTTCTCTGAACATACTTTTGCCTTTCTGATCAATGTAAAATTTTGGACACAAGTCTCACAGGAACTGGTACATTCCAGATTTACTGTAGGGGCTTTGGAAAAATTTCCATCGTGGATCACTTTTTGTTGTAATTTTCTATTGACGAGAGGCTCTGAAATTGATGCATTGGCAGCAGATCTCAACAAACTGCATAAATTCGCAGCTGAGTATGGGACAAAAAAGAGCATAAATTTTATTGATCTTAAAATTTGTGCTCTTAACCATAAACATCAATTTAGCATCTACAGAAATCCACCACCGAAAGTTTCACCACTGACAAATCCTCACATCATCCCATCCAACACCAAATGTCATATTTCAGAACCAAGGTACACCGAATTCAGAAAGTATCTGAGTCATATAGATCAACAAAATTAAAAAAGTTTCATTAAAACAGTTGCTCATACTAACGGCTATGATCCTATAATAACAGACAAGCTCCACACGAAAATAAAAACAAAAGTCACAGCTCCTCAGTACAACAGTTCACACAGCATTCGATCCAAAACAAACAAGCATCCTATAGAAGCCAATCCTAAATATACTGTTACCCATACATAAGTCCAAGATAATACCGAATTGCAAACTTACTTAAAAAGAAGAATATTAATATCAACTTCTGTGCTAAAAGCAAATTACAGAAAAATGTGATGCATCATATAAATTATTTCCAAGACCCCCTATAGTAAATCAGAAATACGCAAGCTCTTATGTGATTCGTGCCCAAAATTCTACTTTGGTCGAATAGACAGGAGTTTCGAGATTACGTATACAGAACACCTTGTTACCTTAAGGCTTGGAAACGTGAACAAATCTATGTTTGCAGTTCAGATTCAGAAGGAAACCATTCAGTGAGAAACGCTGAAACCAATATGGAAATATTATTTAGCAGAAGAGGGAGCCACTATGAATCTGTTAGATAAAACAGAAACACACACACACACACACACACACAAACACACACACACACACACACGCATAAAAAATTTTACCCTGAAAATTTCTCAATGTGCAGACAAAACTGGCTAACAGTCCTTCCTTGCAAGATTTCCAGAAAGTACTTTCCATATATATAAATGAAGTTTGTACACCTGTCTGCAAACCAACTAACTATCTTAATATTGTATGCACATAAGATAGTGAATTTTTTTTATGGCATTAAATACGAATAAATTTTAAAGTATAATCATGATCAGTGCTCAAACAGCATATAAGAATGTCGCACACTTTCTTTTATCGTTGTATAAAATCCCATGTATTTTTCGTTTCCTGTCTGTATTTAGTGACCTACGTTGAATTTTTGGTACTTTCTCAGTTGTATTTAGCGACCTACGTTGAATTTTAGATACTTTCCCAGTTTAACACAATAGTGGTTTACACTTACTTTCCCAAAAATGACATATATTTGTATCATGGTAGTATAGCGTCCTTGATAGGTACTTTGTAAACTCTGTATTATTTTTTTCGTATGTTGTGAATCAAAATACGTGGCGCATACTGAAAATTCGGTATGTGACGAAACGGAAGTGTACTATGCAAGCGAATGCATTTGATCGTGAAAATACGAGCATCTTTGAGAATATATTTCACTGTGCGCCGGATGGACGTTTCATGTAAGTTGTATTCTAACACAATGCAGCAGCGCAACGACTTTCGTTCCATATTTTTAACTGTGAATTATTCAGAATATTTCCTCTCTGCATCTGAGTGTGCGCTGATATGAAATTTCCTGGCAAATTAAAACTGTGTGCCGGACCGAGACTCGAACTTGGGACCTTTGACTTTCGCGGGCACATGCAAAGTTCCCGAGTTCGAGTCTCGGTCCGGCACACAGTTTTAATGTGAATAATTTTTTTACCATAGGGCAGCTCACAGGAAACCAATGTATCATTTGTTTTGATGAAAGAATGAAAACAGTGTGACGATGAATCGTGAAAAATTCGACACCGATAGCGGCACTTTTTTGAATAAAGTAACCCCAAACTAATCTGTGGCTTTATTTAATACTTCATTTGATCGACGAAAGATGGAAGTAAAACAACTGTTCAAGGAAATTGAGGAATATAATAAATGTAAGTCACCTAGAAACGAAATGAGTACGAAGTGCATGGAAGCCAAAGCGAAATTGTGGTAGAAAAAATTTGAAAGAATCGGAAAAGAAATGATTATCTAAAGGATTGGCTGAGGATACAAAAAAGTGGAAACAGCCCCCAAGTGACATTAAATGCAAGGGCGCTAGTATTAAGAGTGCAATGGGTATTCCCTGTTTATACAGAGGATAGAGCAGATAGTGGGACTGAAGGACTGTATGATGTGGAATAACTTGTCTGATGAAAGAAGAAGAAACATGAGTCTACAGTGAAGAGACAGGGGATACAGTATTAGTACCGGAATTTAAAACAGCTTTGAATATTTTAATATCAAATATGGCAGAAGGGATAGATAATATTCCATTGGAATTTCTACAGGCATTTGGGAAAGTGACAACAAAGAAGTATTGACATTGGTATGCAGAATATACGATACTGGCGATATACCTTTTGGAAAAACGTCACTCGCGCTGTCCCGAAGATAACAAAAGTCGGCTAGTACGCAAATTGTAGTACAAACAGCTTAACATCTCATTTGTCAAAGTTGCTAAAAAGAATGATATAAAGAAGAATGGGAAAGAAAGTTGAGAATCTGTCAGAGGACTATCAATATCGCTTTAGGCACACAGAGATTGTTGTGTTCGGATGTGGGCTGAGTTGGCATCCCTTCGCTCACAGCTGCAGGCGGCACTGACTTCAGTCGCGCAGGTTGAGGTTCCCCACCACTGTGGGGAGCCGGACTTGTATCACGGAGTTGTCAACCTCGTCCCGTCTGTCCCCTGATCGGTCTGCTGCTGTGGTTGTCCCGGTTGCTGCCCGCAGTGGGGCTGAGCCCTCGCCTGTGGTTGATTGGGTGGTCGTTCCAAGGCGTGGCAGGCAGTGAAAGACGTCGCCGGAGGCTGATCAGAAAGCCTCCTCGATGTGTCTGACAAACAGGTTTCAGGTACTGTCTCTGGCTGAGCCAGATGCAGCTGCCTGCTCTGTTTCAGAGGATGTTTCTCAGCCTTCAAGGTCCGGGCAATCGCAGAGGGTGGGCTTATTGGTAGTTGGGAGCTCCAATGTTAGGCGCGTGTTGGGGCCCCTTAGGGGTATGGCTGTTAAGGAGGGGAAGAAATCCAGTGTGCACCCCGTGTGCATTCCGGGTGGAGTCATTCCTGATGTAGAAAGAGTCCTTCCAGATGCCATGAAGAGCACAGGGTGCAGCCAGCTGCAGGTGGTGGCACATGTCGGCACTAATGACGTGTGTCGCTTTGGGTCTCAGCAAATTCTCTCTGGATTCCAGCGGCTATCTGATTTGGTGAAGGCTGCCGGTCTTGCTTACGAGATCAAGGCAGAGCTCACTATCTGCAGCATCGTTGACAGAACCGACTGCGGACCTCTGGTGGAGAGCCAGGTGGAGGGTCTGAATCAGAGGCTCAGACGGTTTTGCGACCGTGTTGGCTGCAGATTCCTTGACTTGCGCCATAGGGTGGTGGGTTTTCGGATTCCGCTGAATAGGTCAGGAGTTCACTACACTCAGCTGGCGGCTACACGGGTAGCGGAGGCTGTGTGGCGTGGACTGGGCGGTGTTTTAGGTTAGAAGGCCTCGGGAAAGTACGAGGTGGGCTCCAATCTCAAAGGACGTGCTTGGATCAAGAACAGTCGGAATTGTAGTTGTAAATTGTTGTAGTTGTGCTGGGAAAGTCCCTGAGCTTCAATCGCTAATAGAAAGCACAGAAGCTGAAATCGTTATAGGTACAGAAAGCTGGATAAAGCCTGAAATAAGTTCTGCAGAAATTTTTACGAAGTCTCAGACGGTGTTCAGGAAAGATAGATAAGGCAGAATTGGTGGTGGAGTGTTTGTGTCTGTCAATAGTGGTTTATCTTGTAGTGAAGCCGAAGTAGATACTCCTTGCGAATTGTTATGGGTGGAGGTTATACTTAACAGCCCAATTAAGTTAATAATTGGCTCCTTCTACCGGCCCCCAGACTCCAATGATATAGTTGCTGAACAGTTCAGAGAAAATTTGAGTCTCGTAACAAATAAATATCCCACTGATACAGTTATAGTTGGTGGGAAATTCAACCTTCCCTCGATATGTTGGCAAAAATACTTGTTCAAAACCGGTGGTAGGCAGAAAACATCTTCCGAGATGGTCCTAAATGCTTTCTCCGAAAACTATTTCGAGCAGTTAGTCCACGAACCCACGCGAATTGTAAATGGTTGCGAAAACACACTTGACCTCTTAGCCACAAACAATCCAGAGCTAGTTGAGAGCATCATGACTGATACAAGGATTAGTGATCACAAGGTCGTTGTAGGTAGGCTCAATACCGCTTCTTCCAAATCCACCAGAAACAAACGCAAAATAATTTTATTTAAAAAAGCGGATAAATTATCACTAGAAGCCTTCCTAAGAGACAGTCTCCATTCCTTCCGAACTGACTATGCAAATGTAAACGAGATGTGGCTCAAATTCAAAGATATAGTACCAACAGCAATTTAGAGATTCGTACCTCATAAATTGGTAAGAGATGGAACTGATTCCCCATGGTACACAAAACAGGTCCGAATGCTGTGCAGAGACAACGGAAAAAGCATGCGAAGTTCAGAAGAACGCGAAATCCCGAAGATTGGATAAAATTTACAGACGCGCGAAATTTGGTACGGACTTCAGTGCGAGATGCCTTTAGATCCACAAGGAAACACAGTCTCGAAATTTGGTAGAAAATCCGAAGAAATTCTGGTCGTATGAAAAGTACACAAGCGGCAAGACGCAGTCAATACCTTCGCTGCGCAGTGCCGATGGTACTGTTACTGACGACTGTGCCGCTAAAGCGGAGTTATTGAACGCAGTTTTCCGAAATTCCTTCACCAGGGAAGACGAATGGAATATCCAGAATTTGAAAAACGAACAGCTGCTACCATGAGTTTCTTGGAAGTAGATACCTTAGGGGTTGCGAAGCAACTCAAATCGCTTGATACGGGAAAGTCTTCAGGTCCAGATTGTATACCGATTAGGTTCCTTTCAGATTACGCTGATACAATAGTTCCGACCTAGCAATCATATACAACCGCTCGCTCACCGATAGATCTGTACCTACAGATTGGAAAATTGCGCAGGTCGAACCAGTGTTGAAGATGGGTAGTAGGAGTAATCCATCGAACTACAGACCTATATCATTCACGTCGGTTTGCAGTAGGGTTTTGGAGCATATACTGTATTCAAACATTATGAATCACCTCGAAGAGAACGATCTATTGATACGCAATCAGCATGGTTTCAGAAAACATCGTTCTTGTGCAACGCAGCTAGCTATTTATTCGCACGAATTAAGGTACGTTGTCCAAGACGCGACGCACCCTAGCGACTGCGACGGGTCGCTACGTGACGTCAGAAGTTGCTTGCTGGCGCATGCGCAGTTCGAGTTTGGGATGCGACGCGCGGCTATTGCGACAGCTGCCGCAGCACTGCACCAGTGAGCAGTGTTGCGACGGGAGTCGCACGACACAAAGACGTACGGCTGCCAGAAAGATGTCGAGCCAGTCAAGGAAAACTGAAATGAGCCACCCACAGGATGTGATGCTCTGTGAGCTGGTCTCACGACATCCTTGCCTTTACGATTTGAAGAACCCTAAATATAGAGACACTATGTTCAGAGACAGAATTTGCGAAGAAATTGGTGCACAGTTGAAACTGGCAGGTGAGTGAAATATATAATATTTTCCCATTAATGCAAATTTTTCAGGCCTGTTCTGAAAATCAGTATAATCCATGCAGATGTAGAATTAGAATGATGAAAATGAACTTGAAGGTCAATTTTCGCATTACTCTTTTTTGTGACGATAAAAATTGAAAACGTCAAGTACATTATAAAATGAACAATCTAAAGAACAACGAGAAAGTTACATTTTACAATACCTTCACTTTGAAAGTAAACGGTAGATTGGTGTCTTGATGATACCTTCTAGTTGTGAAAAACCACCACCAGATTGTTGTACAGCTTTCTGTAATCAATAGATGCTCGTTTTTGAGGAAGGCGTTTCTCAACAGATTGCGCAAACAGTATGCTGCAATAAGTAATTTGTCACATTCGCTTCAATTCATTGGTAGAAGATGGTGCTCAAAAAAATTGTGCCAAAAGTGCACTACTGTTTTACAAGGCCCTTCTGGTCTGACACAGTTCACAATTGAAATTCGTCTTTTGTAAATCCTGGAGTCATCTTTTGAGTGAAGCTTGGCAAGATTAAATGTTCATGTCATCGATAACGATGTATGCTGTCAGAATATAAGAATATGGAAGTTCATTTGGATGGGAATAAAGACTCAGTCGGCTATGAAAGTTGCCTTAGCTTGTTCCAAAAGTTTCTGCATGGGAGAAACTGACAAGTATAATTTGGGGAAATTTTGTGAACAAGCACGGACATTATTTCTTCCACATTTCTGCCAGTGTATACTGTAGACGTTCAGAATGAAAATTCTAGAGATGTTTAAGGTGTAACCCTATCTTGTTGTCAAGAACTTGAAACAATGCAATGACGCAAGCGTGCGGTTATTGTTAATAAACTTATCTTTCATTGGAATTTTAGGTGAAATGTGCAAAAACAGATGGAGGAATATTCGGGACTCGTATCAGAGAAATAAACGAGAAAGAAAGCTTGAAACAGGTTCAGATGCCTCAGCAAAACCACGAAAATGGGTTCTGCTTGATCACTTGGGTTTAAGAAACCTACATTTCGTGGCATTTTAAATGAAATTGTCAAGAGCATATGGAGAAATATTAGTAACTCATACCGGAGAAATATGACATAAAATGGTTTCATTAGGTCCAAATGTGTCAGCGAAACAAAACAAATACATTCTCTATCGTGTGATGACCACACGATTCTCGTTGCGCGTCGATAGAACTGGCGGCTAGTCGCGACGCTCCCGGAGATATATGAGCCCAAATCTCGGTAACGAAGTTCGATATCATTCTGATCTCAACTTTAAAAATAATTTCAATATGTTAGCTTCTTTTCATCGGCAACGATGTATGACCTAACGTAAAGCATACGTAAAGTAGCCAGCGACCACATTTTTCACTGTACACAATTCAAATTTTATGCAGTAGGTTCCTTGTAAATTAAGTATCGGGATAACTGTAACGAATATCGGAAAAATAGACACCTCATTATCAAGCTGTGATGTGAAACTGTAAGATACGCAAACATCAATTTTTTGTGCCTTTTACTTTCCTCACAATTGATAGAGAAGTAATATACAGCGAAAAAAACACGCAAAACCGGAAGAGATACTTTTCAATTTTTTAAAGTAAAAGGAGAATCTGTATCGAAAAACTAACTGTGGGAGCCGATGTAACTTTGTTGCATTAACATACAGTATTTTTTACAGCAAGAAAATCGGAATTCTTATTTTTCTTATGTATTTGAATCCGCCGCCGCCGGCCGCAGCTTGGGAAACGGCGACGACTCTAGTCGTCTTGCGGCCGTGCCGCCGTCTGCCAGGGTGGGAAAAGAGGAGGGGGCAGCGTCGCAGTCGCAGCCAGCTGTCGCGTCTTGCACAACGTAACTTTAGTGGCCGCTATCGACAGGGGATCTCAAGCTGATTCCGTATTTCTAGATTTCCGGAAAGCTTTTGACACCGTTCCTCACAAGCGACTTCTAATCAAACTGCGGGCCTATGGGGTATCGTCTCAGTTGTGCGACTGGATTCGTGATTTCCTCTCAGAAAGATCGCAGTTAGTAGTAATAGACGGAAAATCATCGAGTAAAACTGAAGTGATATCAGGTGTTCCCCAGGGAAGTGTCCTGGGACCTCTGCTGTTCCTGATCTATATAAATGACCTGGGTGACAATATGAGCAGTTCTCTTCGGTTTTTCGCAGATGATGATGTAATTTATCGTCTAGTAAGGTCATCCGAAGACCAGTATCAGTTGCAAAGCGATTTAGAAAAGATTGCTGTATGGTGTGGCAGGTGGCAGATGACGCTAAATAACGAAAAGTGTGAGGTGATCCACATGAGTTCCAAAAGAAATCTGTTGGAATTCGATTACTCGATAAATAGTACAATTCTCAAGGCTGCCAATTCAACTAAATACCTGGGTGTTAAAATTACGAACAACTTCAGTTGGAAAGACCACATAGATAATATTGTGGGGAAGCCGAGCCAAAGGTTGCCTTTCATAGGCAGGACACTTAGAAGATGCAACAAGTCCACTAAAGAGACAGCTTACACTACACTCGTTCGTCCTCTGTTAGAATACTGCTCCGCGGTGTGGGATCCTTACCAGGTTGGATTGACGGAGGACATCGAAAGGGTGCAAAAAGGGCAGCTCGTTTTGTATTATCAGTGTGGCAGATATGATAGGCGAGTTGGGATGGAAGTCATTAAAGCAAAGACGTCTATTTACGAAATTTCAGTCACCAGCTTTCTCTTCCGAATGCGAAAATATTTTGTTGAGCCCAACCTACATGGCCCAACCTACATGATCATCAAAATAAAATAAGAGAAATCAGAGCTCGAACAGAAAGGTTTAGGTGTTCGTTTTTCCCGCGCGCTGTTCGGGAGTGGAAAGGTGGAGAGATAGTATGATTGTGGTTCGACGAACCCTCTGCCAAGCACTTAAATGTGAATTGCAGAGTAATCATGTAAATGTAGATGTAGAGAAGCAGGTGATAAAGGAATCAAGACTGAAGAAAAATCAAGAGACGTTCATCGGACTCGTCGACTTGGAAAAAGCATTTGACAATGTAATATAGTGTAACATGCTCAAAACTGAGAGCATAACGGTAAAGGAAGGGCAGAAGTTACATAACATGTACAACAAGACTGGAAGACCAAGGAGGAAGGAACAGGATTAAAAAGGTGTAAGGCATGAATGCAGTTTTTCGCCCATATAGTTCAATCTACACATCGAAGAAGCAATGACGGGAGTAAAAGGAAGGTTCAAAAGTGGCATTCAATTTGAAGGTTAAAGGAAATCAATGATAAGATTCACTAATGACGTTGCTACCCTCAGTGACAGAGATGAATTGCAGGATGTGTTGTATTGGATGACAAGTCTAGTGAGTGCTGAATAATTATTTAGGAACAATCGAAAAAGCACGGAAGTAATGTCAAGTAGCAGAAATGACAACAGCGGGAAACTTAACATCAGAATCGGTGATCGCGAAGCAGACAAACTTAAGGAAGCAAAACAACTTACGACGGAAGAAGCAATGAGGAGGTAAGAGGCAGACCAGCACAGTAAAAAAAAAAAGCCTACATTGCCAAGAGAAGTTATAGGCCTTAATTTGAGGGCAAAATTACTGAGAACTTGCTTTGGAGCACAGAAATGCATGGTAGTGCTACGTGGGCTGTAGGAAAACCGGAACAAGAGAGAATCGAAGCATTTGAAATGTGATGCTACAGAAAAGTGTTGCTTGTTAGGTGGGCTAATGAGGTAAGGAATAAAGAGGTTCTCCGCAGAACTGGCGAGGAAACTGTCGGCGAGGGAAACGTACACGGTAAAAACTGTAGAGGAAGACAGAGATTGGAGTACATCGAGCAATAACTGATGACGTACGTTCCAATTGATTCTCTGAGATGGAAAGGTATGCACAATAGATTAACTTCTGGATGGTCGCAGCTGAAGCTTGACGAAAGAAAATGAAAGATTGCTCTTGAACGAACTATTCTTATGAATTGCTTGAATGCTTGCGATCGCATCAAGTCAGACTAAACGAAGACACCGAAGCAGAACCGAGCTGTTGGATTTGTACCGGCAGGTCCGATCAACACACGATGTTACGGAGGTGCTTCATGAACTCAAACGGGAATTCGTGAAGGGAAGACGACATTCTTCTCGCGAAACACTGTTGATGTAGAGAGCTGGCGTTTGTAGCTGACTGTAGAAGGACTCCAGTGCTGCCACCGTGCGTTTTACGTAAGTACCGCGAAGACAAGAGATACTAGGGTTCGTTCGGAGACATGCAGACACTCTTTTTTCCCTCGCTCAATTTCCTACTACAATAAGTGATGAAAAAATGACTAGCAGCGGTATGTGGTACCCTTCGCCTTACACTACATCGTTGCTTGAGTAGAAAGTATATAGATGC
Source organism: Schistocerca cancellata (assembly GCF_023864275.1). NCBI lineage: Eukaryota > Metazoa > Arthropoda > Insecta > Orthoptera > Acrididae > Schistocerca > Schistocerca cancellata. The sequence goes on from NC_064630.1 coordinate 455,165,382, forward strand.
AGCAGTAGAGGAGATTCAACATGAATACAAACGTATCGGATTAGGGTTTCGTGTGATCAGACAAGGGGGTTTGCGAATCAGACTTCTGAGAGTCATTTAACAAATACAGGCAAGACCCAAATATCGAGACAACATAAAATGCAACTCAATCAGAGGCCTGTCAGACTAGCAACTTGTATTGTTGCTATGGGAGAACAGATACTTCGTATATCAGCTAGCAGAATGAATGTCAGAGTTAAACTGTACTGATTGAAAGAAGGTTACCGTTTGAATGGTGGGTTACAATGATGCGCCCAGAACGAAGTAGTAGACAGGTTAGCGAAGGAGGTGCGAGGTGAGGAATTATTAAAAAATATAAACAGGTTTTGCACGTTGATTTTCTCCGGTACTTGCAGCTATAAGTATGAATCATTCGCCAATAATGAAAGGCGTTAGGCAGAAAAAGTCCTGCATTTCCCATAACGCCTATCATGAATCTGGCTTTTATAACGAAGGATTCCTGGTGACCATGTTACGCCTCGAGTATTATATCAAAGTATTTAAATATCACTTTTATCTATTACAAAGAGACTGTCCTCTGCTGCCAAAAGAAAGAAATACCTCACACTCATGTCTAACGGCATACGGATAACAATTGCTCATTTACTTGAAAACTTTCCCAATGAATCGCTTTGGAAGTATTCTCCCTGTGACGAAGCATTTCTCCAAAATGTCTTTTTCTCCATGACTGCTGGCCTGCAAAATATGCGGCAGAACTGTGAAGTTCTTCAGGTTGGAGAGAGCTGTAATTGGTGGTTGGGAAAAAGGTTGATGCTGGAGGACGGTAATGAGTCGCTCTCATTGGGTAAAAGTATTGCCAAGAAAAAGTAATTGCTTTAACGCATTCGCAGTTGCAGATATGGACAACCATCAACTGCAGAATGGAATGACGACAATGAAAGTCTGTGCCGGACCGAGACTCGAAACCGGACCTCCCGCCCATCACGAGCGCCCCCCCCCCCCCTCTCCCGTCAATCCCCTACCCCATCCGGCCATCTGTGCACGATTCACGGCCAGACCTCACATTACCATACGTCGTCAGTCTGTAGTCGTACCTCCATTATGTATATTCCCATACAGGAGAGACGTGTAACTTGAAAGTAAGTTAGTATAACACAGGCACAGCGATATCATATTTATCCGCCGACACTGGGTAAGCAATTTTCAAGAAAAATGTCTCACCTGCGAATATGGACATACACATAATAGATGTACGAGTACAGGTTGTAGACGCATCGTTTAGGACGTATGGAAGTTTCGGTCTAGTCGTGAGTTGTGCACGGATGGCCGAATAGTGGGGCGATCGTTCGCGATGGGCGGGAGGTCAGGGTTTGAGTCCTGGTCCGACACAGGGGTTTTTTTTTTATTCTGCAGCTGATGGCTGTCCATATTCGCAACTGCGAATGGATTAAATGTTTTTCATATCGTCTGTAATCGCCGCAGTGCATGCACGTGCAAAGAATCTTTGCATCGTAATTCAGAAAAACAGTGGCACTCTAATATTGTATAAAGAAAAGTAAGGTTCCGGTTTCACGTCCCAGATTTAATTTGCCAGGAAGTTACACGTGAATATTTCGTCAGCAATAAATGATGTGTTGAAATTCCACTTCATAATGTTATAACACGTAACGCCAGACTTAATAATTGGTAAGAATATTTAAAAGAATATATCAGTCATTAGTCTGTTTACTTAAAGTTACGTTTTACGTCAGTAGTGGGCAGTGTGGTGTCACCGCCAAACACCACACATGCTAGGTGGCAGCCTTTAAATCGGCCGCGGTCCGTTAGTATACGTCGGACCAGGGTGTCGCCACTATCAGTGATTGCAGAGTAATTGCTTTAACGCATTCGCAGTTGCAGATATGGACAACCATCTCTCTAGACCGCCACACGGCAGGTCTAGAGAGACTTCCTAGCACTCGCCCCAGTTGTACATCCGACTTTGCTAGCGATGGTTCACTGACAAATTACGCTCTCATTTGCCGAGACGATAGTTACCATAGCCTTCAGCTACGTCATTTGCTACGACCTAGCAAGGCGCCATTACCAGTTACTATTGATGCTGTAAAACATACCTCACGCCAGCCTGCGTGAGCTTAAACGCGTGCCTTTCGGCTTCCTTATAGTGGGTTGGTTGTCTTGCCAATCCACAACAGGCAGTTTCAAGCTTGAGTTACAGTTGTGTAAACGGTTGCGGAACTCCCTTCAAAGGAAGCTAAAGTGATAAGTAAGGTACGTTTCTGCAACGAAAGATCGTGATACAAGAGAGTGCCTGTTCGTGCACACGCACTTGTCTTTATGTGTGTTTGTGTGTGTGTGCTGAGATCTACCTTTAGCTTATTTCTCCACTAGTACCGTAGATTCACAGATCCACAAGTGCAGTTGTATTTCTAGTCGTCTGTTGTCGAAGGTTGTGGCATCATAGCTTCCTTTGTTGACTGAAGTGTTTCTTCTTACTTTATAAATAACGAACAAGAACTCCGAATAATGTTATTTAATCATTACTCTGACAGTAATATCGATATACCGTAATATCTTGCTGCCACATTGTTGCCTTCACCACCATAGACAATACAATACAGGAAAATAGGTTTTTTTCTGTCTGTCGATCGTTACTTTGTTATTTCAAAATGACTGGTTTCTGGCTACGTCGTCCATCTTCATGTGTCGTATATGCAGAGTAACCTTTAGTAATGGAACTGACGTAAAGCAAACTTCAGCAATGTAATGGTGGAACTATTAATTACCTGTCATTTAGTCTATATAGCATATGTCAATGAACTGATAATTTCAGGCTGACAGCCTACTCTGCAAGTACGACGTATGATGTGAAGGAGGGCGACATTTCCCGAAATCGGTCAATTTGAGACAAAAGCAGCGGTCAACAGATAGAAAAGTAGACCTACTTTGTATAAATAAGGATCGCGGACAACTATTTTGAGAGAAAAAAGTCCAGTTCTGATAAAATAGTACAGCATCTTCGCAACAAAGAATGGTTCAAATGGCTCTGAGCACTATGGGACTTAACTTCTGAGGTCAGCAGTCACTTAGAACTTAGAACTACTTAAACCTAACTAACCTAAGGACATCACACACATCCATGCCCGAGGCAGGATTCGAACCTGCGACCGTAGCGATCGCGCGGTTCCAGACTGAAGCGCCTAGAACCGCTCGGCCACATAGGCCGCCCATCTTGGCAACATATCCCGCTCTGTGAGTGTCAAAGTGTCTGCTAATACGCACCTAAACCGTGTCGAGATTGTCGACCGCCCAGGTACCAAGTGCAACCCCTCAGTTGAGGTCTTGCTTTAGCCTGGAGATTTCAGACGTCATTCACTTGGTGTCAGAGAAGTCTACGTCAGGTATATATGTCTTATCGCTATTCAAATTCATGTTTATATAACTTTAAGCTATTCAGATGGCCAGCTATACTTTAATGCAACCGAATGGTATTGGGAGTACACTCCTCACATAGCCGTTTCTGCAAGTCATGTTCGTTTCATGGAATCGGGTTTAAAGAGAAAAAAACCAAAATCAAAATCAAGAAAAATCACCAATACAAACTTTAATTTGAATTGCGTCTAGGCCCAGTATTCCGACAGTAATCGATGTATGTCCTTTGTTGTTTTAATTAAATAATAGTAGGTAAAGCTATGTCTTTTAAGTAAACTTAGCTATCAGAATTGAGATATTTTGGTCTCATGTTTTAATTCAAATACATCAGGTGCTTGAATAAGCTTTTCCTGAATAGTGGAAAATTTAAGATGAACAGGATTAGTTGATGGAGTCCGTCCTACACGAAACCATTTACATTATCTGATCAAAAGTATGCGGAAACCTATTACTGTAGATTATTATATCCTCCGCATTTGTAATGGTAGTTTGAGCTCTGCTGAAACCGCTTTCAAAGAGACGTTTTACAGTCTGTGGAGGAATACCAGCCATTTCTTCCTCAGGAACAAGGGAAGTTACTGATGCTGGACACTGGTGTCTGAAACGTTGTAACTCATTCATAAAGTGTTACATGCGGTCCAGCTTGGAACTCTAGGCATATAAATCCATTTAAGGAATGTTATTGTCCATACACCACTGCCTCCCAGATGCTGATTTATGAGAGGGAGCATCGCCATGCTGATACAATCAGTCACCGTCTCCGTATCTGTCTCTACCTTACTCAATAAACAATCCTCTAAAATATGTTCTTATACTTCGGCATTTAGTGTTTCGTTAAGTGCGATAAGGAGACGCCATTCCAACCTCAAAAAACAGCTTTATACTGTAGCATAATCTCCTTCGTACTTCACTGTTGCCGATTACCTGGACGTATCAGTCGTTTCGAGTCACCCATTGTCCACTGGCGTCGCTGTTTACACTAACTCAAGCGATATGTAGCAACTGACTAGAGAAATGTGTACCTTACGAAGAGCTACTAGACCATTGTTCCAAAGGCACAGTCATTGTTCTATCTGGACTGCTGGAAGCATTTGGGATCTCACGGGTGATCCATTCCGCTAATTTAAAGCCAGTTTGTATGACCATCATCCGCTTGCGTGACGGACCATGTCCGTCAGCACATAACGTCTGCCTGGTCTTGATTTAGCTATGGTTGTTCCTTCCCGTTTCCAATTAACTAGCACATCACCAACAGACGAACTGGGCAGCTTTAGCAGGGTTTAAACGAGTTTGATGGATTTATCAATCAGGTGATATACAATGGCTAGTCCACGTTCTGAGTCTCATGACCCTTTCTCCTCTTACTGCTTCTCTGTTAATCTACATCTACATCCATACTCCTCAAGCCACCTGACGTTGTGTGGCGGAGGGTACCTTGAGTACCTCTATCGGTTCTCCCTTTTATTCCAGTCTCGTATTGTTCGTGGAAAGGAGGATTGTCGATATGTCTCTCTGTGGGCTCTAATCTCTCTGATTTTATCCTCATGGTGTCTTCGCGAGATACACATAGGAGGGAGCAATATACTGCTTGACTCCTCGGTGAAGGTATGTTCTCGAGACTTCAACAAAAGCCCGTACCGAGCTACTGGGCATCTCTCCTACAGTGTCTTCCACTGGAGTTTATCATCTCCGTAACGCTTTCGCGATTACTAAATGATCCTGTAACGAAGCGCGCTGCTCTCCGTTGGATCTTCTCTATCTCTTCTATCAATCCTATCTGGTACGGATCCCACACTGCTGAGCAGTATTCAAGCAGTGGGCGAACAAGCGTACTGTAACCTATTTCCTTTGTTTTCGGATTGCATTTCCTTAGGACTCTTCCAATGAATCTGTCTGGCATCTCCTATACCGACGATCAACTTGATATGATCATTCCATTTTAAAGCACTCCTAATGCGTACTCCAAGATAATTTATGAAATTAACTGCTTACAGTTGCTGACCTGCTATATTGTAGCTAAATGATATGGAATCTACACAATACTCTGTGCCTCAGTTTATACCATGAGAATCCAATCTCCGTATTATCTAATAGTCAATTGTGCATTGCCTAGGGGTGTCCGAATACATTTTATCATATAGTGTAAGCCAATGAGTTCCAGTTCTTGTTAGTAAATATCATGATGGTTTCTAAAAGATATTACAAATACGGAAACGTATATCACACGAATGGAACTGATGAGATGAGTATATGAAAAGACTGTAGCAGCCGAAAGGGTCTGTTTTATCACACGAGAAGCAACTTCTATAACGTATAATTTAGGTTATGGAAAATAAAGCAGTTTTCATCTGAAGCTGTCAATTTGAAACACATCGACTGGTCAGAGTCGAACTCTGATATCTGAAGATAGTGACTATTTGAACAGAGAGAGAGAGAGAGGGAGAGACAGAGTCTATGTGAAATAATTGAGGTACAGCGACCATTTTTAAGGGGCTGATAGATAAATAATAATAATAAATAATGCAATTCTCTAACATCCTCTGTACAGGGAATGAAGCAGAGAGCTTCTTATTGACGTCAGCCACTTTTACATACATATCTGGATAGAAGAAAGAAATATATTACTGTCTGAAGGAGTGTTAGAAAGGGTAGAGAAAGAGAGGAGCTGCAAAATTATAGGTAAAAGAAGGAACAGCATTCTGATTCAGTCACTATTTAATAATTCAGGTAGCTCAAGGTGTCTCGGCGGCCCTGGGAAATCTCACGATGGTTAACATGTGCTTCATACAAATTCTGCGTTGTAGTGGGACGGGGATGTGGTAGGCCTGGGTTGAGCTGTGACAAAGCGTTGATACTGAACGTATCTTATTTCACAAAGCATAAAAAAGGACCATCAACGATAAAAAACTGAAGATAATAAAAAATCTCATTTGGGGTCCGCAAATCATGCATGGAATTTTAGCACTGAGTGATCAAGATTTATATGACAACACTACTTCTCCAAAAATAACTTAAACAATAACTGATTTAGGCTGCACTTCTTGTACATATCCATAAAAATTTAAGTAATATGTATGAGCCGTGCTGGGGCTCGCGTTGGTGCTGTTCGTAGGTTTCCGCCCTCTGTTGCAGGCAGACAGGTATCGTTTAGTTGGCATGGTTGCGCTTGTTTGTCTTCTTCTCGTGTTAACTGGCGCCACCCGGATTCGCAAGCGTTGCCAGTTCGCTAGTGGCAGCAGCGGCCGTTACCGATACGTAGTAACTGTTGCCCTATCTTTGGGGCAACGTCGTTGATTTTCCGTAGTGTGAGTGGACCCGTTCGGTTGGGGCCTCAGGAGGAGCCGGGTCCATACACTGCTAGAACATGCCGGGACCGCCAGCGGAGCGCATGGACTGCTGGATGGAAGGGCTGTCGTCACGAAGGTGCACGACCTCTTCATAAGCCATATCCTGCAGGCTTTAAGATGAGTGCATTTCAATCCAAGTAGAGAAACCTCCACCATCGTGACATCTTGCGATTCTCCAGTGACTTGGATTTCGTGTTTCTGTTCTAGAGTCGCCACCAGCGAGTGGAGTGCTTGGGGAAAGCGGATCTGATTAGCTTTCCTCGACTTCTTATTACTATTTACTGCGTTCAACTTGTTACAGTTTGGTATGTTCAAACTGCAGTGTATGTAACGGCAGTGTACGTTTCCTCGTCTTGCCGCTGCTGTCCGGTAAGGCGTGCAGTTTTGACAGCTTTCTTGATTGTAGGCCGTTTGTCGTTCTCCCACTTTGGTGGTAGTGATTCCTTCCTCGTTCTGGGCGCTCTAAGCACAATATTCTGGGGGCTTAGTGCAGTCTGCTGGTTACGGCTTTGGCGTGTTGTTCCATTCTTGCATTGGGTATATTGGACGTCAGGCAGCTTCATCAAGATTATCATTAGTCATTCGTTAGACTGCCACTAGTCTGAGTTGCCATCTTGTGAAGTGAATGCTACTCTTTGCTGCCTGTATCATCGCTCGCGAAAGTGTTTCTTGCCGGAGCTTCTCAGAGATCGATTCCTGAAGCACCGTCTGTGGCTGGTCTTTGTGTTTTATTATTGCATTATTTGTTACCATACCTTGTAGTGCCTACATTAAAGGTTATATATGTCTAGTTAATAGTTACGGTCGCCTGCTGGAATAAATCTAGCAGTGTAAGGGTTTTGTTACAAGGTTACCATCATCTTATTTTACCCGTTTGGTGGTCAGTTGCTTGTTTCTTTTAATTAACCTTTGCTTGTATTTGCTGTTTTACAGCAGGTTTCTAAATGTTTTATATAATTGACGTTCCTGGTGAGTAAGGCCTTCAGCCATGATTGTGGTCATTTTCTTTGAAAATAGTAATTCGATTTTTGTGTTTTGTCAGTAAGCCGTTAAGCCTTATTTACTACCATTCCTGGCGTCTGATACCTCCTGATGTGTTTGTGGCCACTTTTACTTTTTAACATTCCAATACCTGTAAGTTGTAATTGCAGCGAGTTCTTAAACATTCTTAATTTATTGCCATTCTTGGCGTGTAATGCCTTCAGCCGTGACCACATTGGCTTGATTTTTAAACATTGTCTGTATCTGTTTTATGGTGATTTGCTAAGTTGTAACGCACTGAAAACACTATTATGTACACAGTTGTTTATTCCTTCATTAACAACTTGTGGTATTTTTTTATTTGTTGTTGAGTCTCGAAGTACTGTTTTTAAAACAAATACGTCTAATTGTATAAGGCAATCAATAGTAACTTATTACATCCCGTCTACAATCGTAACCCAATCTTTCCTTCCACTGACTCAAGGTTTCAATATATGTATATATAAACATAATATTTACCAGAAGACTATAATTTAATTAAATATAATAACTCTGTATTAACTGGACAAATCAGTGAGATCAAAAATTGGAATAAATGATCAAGATTAAATTGTAACACTAGCGTGATAAGTGACGGATGCTTAAATAACGCTCCTGCAGTCTCAATTTTAATGCACCAGTTTAAATGTCACTGGGTACACAGGAGAACACCTTTCTGCACTCACCGAAATGGAATATTAAAGTGGCAATCAGATCGACTCAGCTGTACCAACTCGGAAAAACTGTACAAACATTCTCTGCACAAACGCCACAATAACATCAGATTGAAATACAGCCAATGCCCATCGGCTGGCTTGACCTAAGCCACGCTCCAGATACACGCACTATCTGGTAATCTTAAGCATTACATAGAAAAATACTTCGATTATCCAACAGAATTCACGATTGCTCGGGCTTTTTTGAAGGATAACGATCATATAATACATCTAAACAGTACAGAAATCCCATGTCCTAGAAATCAGCCTCCTACAGGCCGTCATCATCAAGTTGTGTCCGTCGAACTATCGTCTTCTTACAGGCGCTGCTGACGAACCACATGCAATCTCGTCGCGCAAGAAAACCCCTGTTTTTCGGATACCTAGGCCCGTGTTCTATCAGCGCCGCCGTACAGCTACAATCAGCCGCGTACTTCACTGCCGCAGCTTGCGCATCCCCTTGGCGATGCGGGCAAATCACCGCAGAATTGTGACGTCTCGTTTCGGAATATACGCAGTGACGTTCAGTGATCAAATTAAATCTTCTAATTTTGCAAAGGTCGTCTCTGTTTGGAAAGCTGAAAGTCTCTGATAGCCGTCCTCAAAGTAGTTGGCGCTCCCGCCTACGGGGTGGGGGAAAGAGGGGGGCAGAGGCTAATAGAGGAGTGAGGCGGGAGGGCGGCGGGTGGGGTTGGGGAGGAAAGGATAACAGAGAAAGTCGCCTGCTTTCACATCACACTATGAAAGAAAAAGACTACCAGTGAACAAATATTGCTACCTTGAGATTCTCACTTCCACGAGCTAAGCTGGGAAGCTTGCCCCTCGTTAATTTACTGTTTTACTTCACAGGAACTGACCAGCAGATTCTGACAGCAGGAATTCTCGGAGAGCCCCTGACTCACATTGTAAGTAGGCTGTTTATGTTTTCTTATTGGCAACGTTACGTAGCGCTCTGTATGAAAATCACTGTCTGTGCTGTGTGCAGTCTGTGGCTGGTTTGCATTGTTGTTGGCTATTGTAGTGTTGGGCACCTGGATGTTAACAGCGCGTAGCGTTGCGCAGTTGGAGGTGAGCCGCCAGCAGTGGTGGATGTGGGGAGAGAAATGGCGGAGTTTTGAAATTTGTAATACTGGATATCATGAACTGCTATGTATATTATGATTTTTCAACACTATTAAGGTAAATACATTGTTTGTTCTCTATCAAAATCTTTCATTTGCTAACTATGCCTATCAGTAGTTAGTGCCTTCCGTAGTTTGAATCTTTTATTTAGCTGGCAGTATTGGCGCTCGCTGTATTGCAGTAGTTCGAGTAACCAAGATTTTTGTGAGGTAAGTGATTTGTGAAACGTATAGGTTAATGTTAGTCAGAGCCATTCTTTTGTAGGGATTTCTGAAAGTCAGATTGCGTTGCGCTAAAAATATTGTGTGTCAGTTTAAGCTCAGTCCTGTACAATTTTTCAAATGGGACGTTTCAACATTTGGGAGGAAGACGGTTCAGGCCCGCGTCCGTCCATCCTGATTTCGGGTTTCCGTGTTTTACCTAAAGCTCTTCAGGTAAATTCAGGGGTGGTCCCTTTGAAAGGGTATGGTCGATTTCTTTCCCCATCCTTCTCTCATCCGACGGGACCTATGACCTCGTAGTTTGGTCCCTTTTCCCAGATCAACCAAACTAAGCAACAGCCTCTGAGCTCCCGTCAACGATCGCCCCATTACTAGCTACTTACCAAACATTCAAAAAAGCACGAATGACAATAAGCTGCTTGACAATATGACTGCCATTTCCTTGCCACGCTGACTACAAGAATAAATTGTTAATCACGGCCGTTGTACTGTTCAACCGATTTCAGCCAGGCTGGAAGTTGAATACTGGTGCATGTTCAGTGGAAGTAGTCATCGTTAATCAGCTACCGATCTGGGCTCATCCAGCGATGGCACCTGGTTAAATCAGCTTTGACAGGGGGCGCTGAAGTGTCCTCCTGGCGCCTTCTTGACGCCGTTTCGCAGCGCTGAGCTGGTCGGCGTGCAGTCGATGCTTTAGGACTGCAACTTATCTCAATGATTTCGTTAAGGTAAATGAGTTGTATGTTGGTAAAATTAGTTCATTGGAGCAGAATATCAAGAAGCCTTTAGTCAAAAGTTTGTGGATAAATTCCCATAACCTTCATATGAGTATGAATTGGTAAACAATACGCTAGATATGGTCATAACAGAGAACCTAATAGGACTTGCAAGTGAGATAAACTTCAAAACGAATTTAAATGGAAGCCTCTCGAAAATTTTCAGGTGCGGGCTCGGAATGAATGTCTAAATCCATTAAGAAGGGCAGTCGTCATGTTATTGCTCTTCGCATCAACTTACTTCTGTGAGTCAAGATATTCCGTAATGGTATCAATCGTGAGGAAACATCGATCTCGAATGCAGCTGGAAGCGGGTCTGCGAGTCGCTGTTTCAGAGATCCAACCAAGGCTGGATCTACTTTCTTCACAAATTTTAGCACACACATCAGACTAAGTGCGCAAATGTCAGAAAATTTCCGAATTTTGAGTCATGTGCATTTTTACTCCAGCTTATTTTCTTTCTGTGTGATCAGTTTGAATATAATAGTTTCTAAATGGATATTTAAATTTTGACTATTATTCTATCGTCGTTTGTACATTGTGCCTTTCAAATATTAAAACATTCTAAGTAAATTAAAAGCAATATAGATAGAAACAGTGAAAGTTTAAATAACTAAATGTAATACTTTATGAGCTAACTTCTAAAAATATGCAGTGAAATACACAAATTTGCCCTGTTGCAATAACTGCAGCTATGACGTTTGTTATTTATAAACAAGTCGTAATTGTTATCTTTCACTACCTTTTAATAATACAAATCCATGATAATTGTGACTCATGTTTAACTCTGGTATGCTTGAAATACACGCTCTAGTTGTAATAATAATAATAATAATAATTATTATTATTATTATTATTATTATTATTCTTTCTTTCTTTCTTTTCTCAGACGTTATGTCTTTTCAAAAATGGAAAGTGACGCGGTCCTTGATCAAGCGTGACTTCCTTTTAACTGCACGGTATATGTTATATTGCATTTAGGAACTTTCGGGTGATTGAACATGTATCAATAATTACGGATTTCTGTAGTTGTATATATAATTTTGGATATAGCTGTATTGCATTGATGTACTGGTGGATATTGTGTGGTATGACTCCAGTAGTTGATAGTATAATTGGTATAATGTCAACTTTATCCTGATGCCACATGTCCTTGACTTCCTCAGCCAGTTGGATGTATTTTTCAATTTTTTCTCCTGTTTTCTTTTGTATATTTGTTGGATTGGGTATGGATATTTCGGTTAGTTGGGTTAATTTCTTCTTTTTATTGGTGAGTATGATGTCAGGTTTGTTATGTGGTGTTGTTTTATTATTATTATTATTATTATTATTATTATTATTATTTATGCAGTGTGTTCGGAAATCCCGGTTACAAAGTTCTAGGACTTGCGGAGGAGGCTGCGTACATAATATTTTGAACAAGAACCCATTTCCGGAAACGTACAGTTTCTGTATTACGACGGTTTCAATTCAGATGTGTGACGTGACACTTGTCTGAGGGAATGAGAAATGTCTCAGGTTGCTTGTCCTAGTATGCGGTAGGGCAGATAGGATGACGCGTACTACGTCACCTGATGTCACTTAACGACTGCCTTGCTACATCAGTACTGTTCTGTTGTTCTTTTGTCTTTTGGAGTAATGTAAACGTGTAATGCTTTGGTGTTAATACAAACAAATGTGCTTAAGTGATAAATGGATGTTTCGTTATGTTTCCTTTCCATCTGTTACCTAAAAATTGTTCTGCGTCACGCCTAATTCAATTCCTCAAGCAGAAGTGGATGAGTTAAGCGTGTTAACTGAAGCCCTCGCAGAGCGGAAACGGTACTTTTCCAGATATGGTTTCCTATTCAAAATACTATGTCCTTACTCCCCTCTGCAAGACCTAGAAGTTTGTAACAGGAATTTCCTAACGTCCTGTATATGTGGTGTCCATTCTCTCTAACACGTCCAAAAGAACAGACAACGCATATATAATTAAGGCTAGGACAGCCAGTGATTCCTTCAGTTCAGATGTATACTAAGCTCAAACTATTAGGAGAATCGGCGAGGAACTACGAGTAATGAGACTAAGGAATAGGGACTCTACATCTACAGTGTGTGGTATATGGTAGAAGATGAAAATTTGGGTCTTACGGGAGGCACGATACAATAGCCTTTGCGACTGCGATGATCGCTGTGACCGGATGGCGTAGTGGTCAGCGTATGTGCCTCGTAAACAGAAGACACAGGTTCGAATACCAGTCCTGCACAAACTTTCAACTTGTCCAGTTAATATAAATCAATCCCCACTGGCAGCTAATATGTTTAATTCATTCGTGTTTTGATTATAATTATTGTTGTTGTAGTCGATAGTTGAAATAATTAGATAGAAATAAATAGATAACACGGGCCATTTTTGTTCCAAGTATGAGAAGTGTCGAGGGAGGAAAGAAAAATAAGGGAATAGGTGAGGGGAGAGACAGAAGAGGTTTGAGAAGCCCAGGTCTATGAGATAGAGTAACAAATAGCACTAAAACAAGACAGGATGATATATTTGGTACAATATAAGGGTATGACGTCAAGTGGCAAGAGTCTTGTAAAAAGACAAAGAACAGAAACAAGGAAAGAGAGCGTTTTTTACCTAGTAATACTATGAAACGTTCCAAACTAGGAAAATTGAGGAGTTTTGTGACAATGCCGGCAATTTCCTAACCCCACCGCAAAGTGGCGGCAGCGCAGGTGGCCGTAGCGAGGCGGCTGCTTTGGCGGTCGGATCACGTCGCGGCAGAGGGGCCAACCGTCTAACACACGTGCCGCCGCTGCTCTTCACACCGTTATTAAATTGCCACTACTGGACGCTCCAATTTGCCGCTGTATGCCAGGCAGTTACCTGATAGCATACCTACATGGCGACAAGTCACCTCTATGGGAACTGCGGTAATAACTACTTGTCTTCAGTTGCCGCACTTTACCTCCTCAATTTTTGGCTTTCTATCATAGTGTTCCCATTATTTTTGCTGGCGTAGCAGCGGTAGCTATGTTTACAGTGACAGGAACAACCGACTGAGAACAATGGATTCAGTTGTTTGTTTGAAAACAATCGACTAATTCGGTTTTAGTGTTACGTATCGGTTGTTCTGTTCACTCATTTCTTTTGAGTGAAACCAGTCTTTGGGAGCAATCAAATGAAAACGTTCGCCGCAGTCCGTTGCTGTTGTAGATATTGGCTGAATTATTAATTCTTTCCTCTCGTAGGTTTTTCCTGTCACCTAAACCACGCATCCGCTCTTTTAGCTGAGACCATCCTTTAGTGTTTTAGCTGACTTAGCTATCCATTTATTTGGAATGTAACAAGCCGTAGTAGTTCCAATAGTGGAACGAAAACAGTGGAATACAACTGGGATAAACATACCCGCAGAGGGTATCCTTAACCCCAGGGGTACGTGAAAGGATCTGAAAGGATGTGCCAAAGATAAAATATGCATGATATATTTTTATTTAATTATGTACCGAATAGACTAACACTTCTTTTCATCATTTAAAACTGTTTAATACATTGCTGTGGATTAAGTTCTTCCAGATGAAATTAACGTATAAGATATACCTGATGTTTATTGGGGCTACAAAGTTGATCGTAAATTTCCCTTAGAGCAGGGCCGGCAACGGCGTGACAAACATCACGCATGAGGCGTAAGCGGGCTGCGTGCAAGTCAAGCCCCATCCTTGCGCTCGGCTTTGCTCGTTCCTTCACGAAAGTACATGCAACATCACGACATTTCATTTAGCACTGCGGTGCGGCATTTTTCGGTCGGCAAAACTCTGAGTTCGGCAGAATCGTTTAATCACGGCTGTTCACCCAACGATGTTTCTTCGTGGTATGAGGAACGTTTACAGGTTCAGCGGCTGTTTGCACAAAAAGAGGCAGTCTGGTAATCAATCGTCACAACCCTTTAAAATGAATGTGAATGACAGAAGAGAGGGATGAAAATTTCCTATTCCCGTAAGCGACGTCTACTGCTTACTTGCTGTGAAACGACATTACAACACCTTGCGGAAAAAAATGATTCAGATGGCTCTGAGCACTATGCGACTTAACTTCTGAGGTCATCAGTCGCCTAGAACTTAGAACTACTTAAACCTAACTAACCTAAGGACATCACACATATCCATGACCGAGGCAGGATTCGAGCCTGCGACCGTAGCGGTCGCTCGGCTCCAGACTGCAGCGCCTAGAACGCACGGCCACTCCGGCCGGCCCTTGCGGAAAGACTTTAAACATATAGATGACAGTGAAACAGGAAAAAATTACAACGATCGAAATTTCGAACATTAAGAAGCGCTTAGTGCTAAATTTGCAGGCATGCAGCACTTGAAGAAATTGACGGTGCGAATGGTAAAATTTCTGAAGTCGCAGCATTATTCAACTGTCAGTCGCAACAGTTTTCAACAGAAATGAACGAAAAGTGCGGAGATTTCATGTATTACTGCAATGTACGTTGCTTAGATCAAGGGGCATGCCTCGAACGATTTACCTATTTAAACCTCCCTATTGTTGAATTTATGCGGGTAGAAGTAGTGTATTAACTAAAACAAGTACAACTAGAATCGTTTGAAGACTTCGCATTTTAAGTGGACTTAACTTCTCACTGCCCACCGTAAGATATTTGCAATGTAACTTCTTTCTGATTTAACGAGGATGCATTTAAAAGGAAAGTCGTGTTTTAGAAGGGTTCTCAGAAGGACAGTTCTGGTCCGTAAAATACTAACGTTAAAGAAAGTGCGAGGTTTGCCTAATTCACTGTGCCATTGCAAAAATTACAAGGATAGTCTTATATAGGTTTTAAAGACACTGTCAATCTTACATCTGTTTTCGAGCTCTTTTCGAGACCTTTTGCCGTTTCAGTTGAAAGCGCTTCTGCGCATGTGCAGATGTAATCGATTGACCCGCAAGGTAATTCCCGCTTTCGTGACAAATCTATTGAGTTAAAACTGTCCAGGTCGTCTACACTGCTTTCCACAGCTGGATCTTCCAAGTCTGCATAATGAAGTTCCAAAGATGCTACAGTATTTCGATCGACATATTTGTGTGAAAGAACTTTTTTCGGTTGTCAAAGAAAATAAATCATGATTACGTGGCAACTTGAGTATGAAACACTGTAAAATTGTCTGCACCTGTCCATATGCCGCCTGTTTGTTCCAGCCGGCCGCGGTGGTCTAGCGGTTCTGGCGCTGCAGTCCGGAACCGCGGGACTGCTACGGTCGCAGGTTCGAATCCTGCCTCGGGCATGGGTGTGTGTGATGTCCTTAGGTTAGTTAGGTTTAAGTAGTTCTAAGTTCTAGGGGACTTATGACCTAAGATGTTGAGTCCCATAGTGCTCAGAGCCATTTGAACCATTTTGTTTGTTCCAGATAAAAACTATACTATGTCTTTAGCTCATCAAAATGTGAATAATAACAAGACTGAAAATTTTTTTGTGATCTACGTTGTTGAGACGTGAAACGTTAAATCAAGTCGTTTCCTATGCGACTCCATTGCCATTTAAATGCAGCGTGTTCGCTGTTTTGCCCTCTTCCCTCTCCTCAAGCTCAGACAGTGTGGCATGGGGCGGTGGGGCCGGCCAGAGTGGCCGAGCGGTTCTAGGCGCTACAGTCTGGAACCGTGCAACCGCTACGGTCGCAGGTTTGATTCCTGCTTCGGGCATGGATGTGTGTGATGTCCTTAGGCTAGTTAGGTTTGAGTAGTTCTAAGTTCTAGGGGACTGATGACCTCAGAAGTTAAGTCCATAGTGCTCAGAGCCATTTGAACCGTTTTGGGGCGGTGGGGGAAACGTGAAGCGAGGCTGAACACTTTGGCACTTAGGCTTGGCACGCGAGCCGACATCTTGGCCACTCCTGCTTTAGAGGTACGTTGGGAAGAAAGGGGTATTGCCAAATTTTAGCGACTAGTTACATTCCATCTCACATAGGGGATGGTAAATAGCATGTACAAATTTTTTAAAAATGCATGACACTTTGCTGTTACCTCACAGCTCTAGTGACGTCCAATAATTAAATCTGATTTAAATCTAGCTCTTAAACTTTCTTTTACTGCTTATTTGTGTGGCGGGTGAATATAATGCAAGGAAAATTACCTCACTGACTTCACATTCCTATGCATGCAAACCTGTTTCCATTTCACAGCATCTGGAAAGAAGCACGGAATACAATGTTCAAATTCACATTTTGGCACTTCACTTTCACATATCTAGTCATGGCTGTAAACATTTTGAAAGTTCGCTGAATAGCTGTGGGTGACAATTGGAGTCACCTGATCTCCGGCGCCTTCACTTCTGTGGGGAACAGTTGACTCGTTTTGGCATTGTTGAATATCATAGAGGACTTCACTCTGTTGTCACCTGTCGTCACCGTTCTTGTCTTTCCGATATTTACTCTTTATTGAAGACTGAGAAGTAGCTTCCAGTTCAGTTTTCGTCCGTATGTATGAATAGGCACTTACTTAATAGTTATCTTTGGATCAAAACATCGAAACGTCCGGTGGGATGGGAGTGGAAGCAATCATTTGACAGGACGAAAGTAATCCTCAAGGTAAAATCAGCGTGATATACAACATCTGCAAGGACGCTTAATATTCTGAAATTATATGAAAATAATTCAATAAAAATCCACGAATGAAGACAAACATTTCTTGCTAAAATTGTACCAGCAAAAGGTTGCAGTATATGTATAAAAATCAAATGCTTGTCACACGAATTCTGTTTACGTCACCTCAACATTTATCGAAAGAGAGTTATCGATGATGGGTGCAAACCAGCGGGAAGATAGAGACAAAGCTTCGACAAATTTGAATAAAACAGTAAGCGTTCATTTATCTAGACATAAATTTGTGATGTAGCGCCAGTTATTGACGTTTTAAAACAAACCAAAAATCCGTTTTTAATGTCAGGAGTATAAAAAATTCGTATTTATGTAAATAAATACGTACTACATATTGAAAATCATTTTTAAATATCTACGTTTTATTCATTACTCTGTAGTAATACACTATTTGTCTCTAAAAAAGTTGGCAACACCAGTCACGGTTCTTCTACAAACCAAAATGCTGAAATAGTGTGACTGAAATCACTCAAACTCAGAGACTGGGTGAAACAATCAGTATAACATGTCAGTCGGTTGCCTTACATTAGGTCGACCCACTCAAACCCGGAATGAAAAACGTTTTTGTAGCTGACGGGCCACAAAGACAACCTTCTGTTCAGTTGTGTCTGTCAAAAAACCGACTGAACGAGAAGAAGACAGTCGACTTGTCAGTCGGACGTTAAAACAAGTCAGTTGCCCCGTCACTAGCTGACACATTTTCTTAGCCATTTTCAAGCCATACAAAATAATGGTCTTCACAATGATGTCTCTCAATTGGGAATCTGCGCAAGGTTGTTGATTCGCAATATAAATGACCTCAAGTACCCTGTCGCATATTCACCTGTAGCACTCACAGCTGAGATTACCTGTGCTCAAATTGAAAAGGAAGATTTTCGGAAAGAACATTTTACTGTGGCTCGAGACACATGGCGAATGACTGTACTGAAAACCCTTCATTGTCCGGCAAGATCACTTCAGCCATGTTGTAGTGCAGTCCCACCGTGTTGTTTCAACACTGGTGGAATTGAACCACAATATGGAATCCGCAGTGGTGGGACTGACCTACATCATGTGCCATCTGAGGATGGCCGGTGGCTGCCGAAACTGCTAAATTTCATTTTAAATGATTCAGAGCCTGCCGGAGAGTGAAGTATTCCAAGAAGAAAGCCTTAGCAACAATCCTGTCTGCCGTATTGCCTGTGGTTTTAGTCTCAGAATATTAGGCCGCCCTTCGTTTAACGATTTCTCCGACGTTTCCCCCAGCCGAGCGGCTGTAACATTGTCAAAGATTCATCGATCGTTGCTGTTATGTCCGTAATGGAGGGTGAATCTTTTGAGAATGTCAGCAACTGGTGCTGGCAGAACGTCAGAGAAATCATTAGACAAGCGTTGGATGAAGATTACGAGGAAAAAGCCAATAGCCAATACAACAATGTTAGTAGATGAAAGACTCAGATTTTGTTATTGTCTATACTATCCGAAAATTTCGCTTTATTTATTTATTTAATTGCATTACAGCGCCAAAAACCACGATTTTCTGATAACTCTGTTGGTTTAGATTGGCATCATAGCAAGACAGATTTGAAGCTGCAACAATGTGTGTTCATCTTACATAAATACATCTCGAAGATCCATTTCGAGCTGAATTCTCAGCTTCCGCACTTATTACAAATCTAAGGCATCCTCAAAACAATACAAGCTACCAATTGAATTAGTTGTGACTGCATGATGGGCTGGTCCACGTCACACACGGATTGCATTTATAATACACATTTATTTGTAAGAATATTACCATGCCTTAATTTAGATTTCCCACACTTACATTGCACTACAATTCTTTGCTAAATCACCATAAAAGTGATACTATTAAAAATTATTAGCCTTGTTTATTTCTTTTAAAAAAATTTAAAACTTTTATTAAAATTAACTGTACTAAATCTTAACAGTACCAGTATCTTCAAAAGAAAGGTGGCTCACGACTTCGACATCGTTCACCCCTTTGAACAAATTCAAAACAGTGTCTGGGACGCGGCCCAATATCCACTAACAAAACAAGGCAGATTACCATTTCATCAACATCTACACCTATACTCTTCGAACTAACGTGAAGTGCATGACAGAGGGTACGTTCCATTGTACCAGTTGTTAGCGTTTCTTCCCGTTCCACTCACGTATGGAGCGCGAGAAAAATGACTGAATGGCTCTGTTCTTGCTGTAATAATAATAATAATAATAATAATCTCATCCTGATCCCTATGTGAGCGATACGTAGAGGGTTGTAGTATGTTCCCAGAGTCATCATTTACAATCAGTTTATATAAGTTTGTCAGTAGACGTTATCGGGATGGTTTACTTCTATTTTCAACAGTCTGCCAGTTCAATTTCTTAAGTATCTACGTGACACTCTCCCACTGGTCAAATATAGCCGCTACCATTAATGCTGCCCTTCTCTGTATACGTTCAAAATCCCTTGCTTGTCCTCTCTTGTTCGGGCAATATCCTAGAATGGGTAGCACGAGTGATTCGTAAGCAAGCTTCCTTGTGGTGCGACTGCATTTCCCCAGAACTCTACCATTAAACTGAAGTCTGCCAGATGCCCTAACCCATGACTCAGCCTATATGACCACAGCTGTTAAGTCCCATAGTGCTCAGAGCCATTTGAACCAGCCTATATGATCATTCAATTTCGTATCTCTACAAAGTGTTACACCCCGGTATTTGTATGAGTTGGCCGATTCTAACCGTAATTCACTGATTCTATTGTCAGAGAATACTATGTTTTTCCGTTTTTTGATGTATGAATTTCTGAACGTTTAAAGTAAGTAGCAAATCATTTCACCACTTTAAAACCTTATGAAGATCTCACTGACATTAGAGGGAATATGCAAAAGAGCTCTTGTTGCTATCACACAGTTATCGTCTTAAGTCGGACAGGAAGCAGCTTGATATGCGCGCAGCTACATGTCTCCTATATTAAGGAGTGATTAATTGAACCCACTTAACCCAACCAGTACTAAATTAAATATACAGAAGATCTGCTACAGCTGCCTCGGAGGCTTTCCTTTAAGTCAAATAAGCCACTCGCTCCCAGCCAATCAATACCAGCAAATTACAAGTTCATGTCACAATTCGTTCAAGGGAGGCACGCATTAGGTAAATTCAAATAACATATTAGCAGTCCAGTATCGCCACATTACCTATTTCACTCTTGTGGCTCACTGTATATATCGCAAAAGGGGAGGTAATGTAGACTCCAAATTACAGATGGCAGAGCAACCCGATCGGTCACGGTTCACACCAGAAGAAACAGAACTCTTAGGCGGAACAGTACTTTATAATTCACTTCCGCTGCTGAACACACGACGTTCTCCACATCTCTCAAACGACCGTCACATTATGTACTGCCCACTCTTGTGCTGTGTCACACTAAATTCGACATAGCGACATAGAGCTTCAATCCCCATTGTCCAAGGGCATTCGGTTAGTGGCTTACAAAAAAGCCGCCACTTCTTCACGTGCCACAACCGCTCTCTCCGTGCACGCCTCTGTGGAGACCAACTCGATTCTCTCTCTAGTTGCCTACACGTGTCACACCAGTACTAGGGATCCGTCTACCGATCATTCCCGGCAGGGGCTACGGTACGGACTTCCTACAAACGATCCGCCGAGCGGCAGACCCAAAATTTGCTGGAAACCGGTACAACAGCCATCAGTTTTAACTGTTACTACTAAAAAAACTAGGTTATGTACTGTAATTGTCCGTTAGCAGCTACATATCGACAGTGATGGTAGTGATATAATTCGAGTTATCGATTACCACTTACTGAAGCAAAGTCGATATCAACACCATGCACCAGATTCTTAGATCCTAACATAACTTGATATATTGTAAATTCAATTTTTGTTATACACAATACATATTTTTAGTAACAACACAACATTGCTCATTGATTGCTGATTTCGTAGATACCACACAATCCTTTATTTACAGATTCATGTACCAAATCCATATTTCGAATGTTGAAACCGGATAGATTCATTATTCCGTATTTTGCTACTAGGAATAGAACATCTGTAACACGAAGGGACTGACTCAGTATAGAGAAAAGTCAAAACAAAAAATGGTTCAAATGGCTCTGAGCACTATGGGACTTAACATCTATGGTCATCAGTCCCCTAGAACTTAGAACTACTTAAACCTAACTAACCTAAGGACATCACACACATCCATGCCCGATGCAGGATTCGAACCTTCGACCGTAGCGGTCGCGCGTTTCCAGACTGTAGCGCCTAGAACCGCTTGGCCACCCTGGCCGGCACTTAAGAAAGAATAAGGCGGAAAGGACAGGTAACATGCAATCTGAATTTCTAAAATCGTTGGGGGAATCAAAAAGATTATTAATAATGATGTGTATAATGTAGGAGTTCTGGCGATATACCATCTAACTTTCGGAAAAACACACAGTTCCGAAGACCGCAAGAGCCGATAAGTGCGAGAGTTATTACATGGTCAGATTAATATCTCATACATCCAAGTCGCTGACAAGAATAATATACAGAAGAATGGAAAAGAAAGTTGAGGATCTGTGCTACATGAGAATCAGTTAGGCTTTAGGAAAGATAAAGACACCAGAAAAGCAGTTTTGGCTGAAAAATGAAAGCAACGCTACATAAAAATCAAGACACGTTCATGGGATCTGTCGACCTGGAAAAAACGTTCGACAATGTGTAAAATGGTGCAAGATATTCGGAATTCTGAGAGAAATAGATGTAAGCTGTAGGGAATGACGGGCAGTATACAATACGTACAAAAGCCATGAAGGAATTATAGTAGCGGAAGATCAAGAACGAAGTGCTCGTGCTGAAAAGGGTGTACGACAAGAATGTAGTCTTTCGTCCCTATTTTTCAATCATTACATCGAAGATGCAATGACTTAAGCACGTCTGAGACCGAAATTAAAATTAAAATTCAAGGTGAAAGGACATCAATGATAAGATCCGCTAATAACATTGCTATCCTCAGTGAAAGTAAAGAGGAATTACAGGATTTGTTTAATGGAACGGTCTAATGAGTACAGAACGTGGACTGAGAGTGCTCCACCTACCATCTTCAAAGGACGCCATGGGTCTGATGATGTGATATGACCGAAACCGGTCACCTATGTTCTTGTAGCCTGAATTTTAAAAAGAATTTTTTTTAAAAAAGTATGTTTGTTTCTCAGCAAGTACATGTCTGCAGTGGTGGTTGAAGTGTAATTTGAGTAATCGACTACCGAGTACTGAAGCAAAGGCTATGGGAAGGAACACCTTGCGACAGATACTTTGATCGTGATCTAACGTTGTACTACTAAAATCCCCACTGTTATTTACAAGACTTTTTTTAACTATACAACATTGCTGATTGCTTGCTGACCCCGTGGACATCATACAGTTATTCTGAAACTGTACTTTCAGATTCCTGTCACAAATCCATGGTACTCCGTATTTTTCTGCCATGAGCTGAGGGTCTATAACAACAAAAAATCACAGTATACTAATACGTTTCATATGGGACTACTCGTTCGGCTAATATACAGAACTCTATCACATACTGATAAAGGAACCATTTATGCAGTGTCTAAATTTAATTCAGCGGTTTTTTCAAAACTAAAGTAGATTCATTTGTTGTTAGAGGACAAAATATAATATTTTATACATAGATTGAGTCCAAAATACATCATATAAATAAATGTTAATAAAATATTAATCAAAATAATAAATTCTCCGTAACTTTGGAAATATGGATGTCTCGCAAAATCTAAGACCTGTGTTGGAATCAGCACAACAATTTCTTTAAGCTGAGACACCTTACTTATCATTTTATAGTCACTTTAACGTTCGAAAAAGATACGTTTATTTTATTTTGCTAAGATAACAGAACGAGACGTGGAAGTAAAAATTGACTCAATTTTGTTGCTACTACATTTGTATACATTCCAGCTCATTTATTACACAAACTATCTCTTTTATGTTAAATGTATTATAAATTAAAATAGTGCTTACCACCATACATCTTAATTCTTCTGCGAAGTATATACACTCCTGGAAATGGAAAAAAGAACACATTGACACCGGTGTGTCAGACACACCATACTTGCTCCGGACACTGCGAGAGGGCTGTACAAGCAATGATCACACGCACGGCACAGCGGACACACCAGGAACCGCGGTGTCGAATGGCGCTAGCTGCGCAGCATTTGTGCACCGCCGCCGTCAGTGTCAGCCAGTTTGCCGTGGCATACGGAGCTCCATCGCAGTCTTTAACACTGGTAGCATGCCGCGACAGCGTGGACGTGAACCGTATGTGCAGTTGACGGACTTTGAGCGAGGGCGTATAGTGGGCATGCGGGAGGCCGGGTGGACGTACCGCCGAATTGCTCAACACGTGGGGCGTGAGGTCTCCACAGTACATCGATGTTGTCGCCAGTGGTCGGCGGAAGGTGCACGTGCCCGTCGACCTGGGACCGGACCGCAGCGACGCACGGATGCACGCCAAGACCGTAGGATCCTACGCAGTGCCGTAGGGGACCGCACCGCCACTTCCCAGCAAATTAGGGACACTGTTGCTCCTGGGGTATCGGCGAGGACCATTCGCAACCGTCTCCATGAAGCTGGGCTACGGTCCCGCACACCGTTAGGCCGTCTTCCGCTCACGCCCCAACATCGTGCAGCCCGCCTCCAGTGGTGTCGCGACAGGCGTGAATGGAGGGACGAATGGAGACGTGTCGTCTTCAGCGATGAGAGTCGCTTCTGCCTTGGTGCCAATGATGGTCGTATGCGCGTTTGGCGCCGTGCAGGTGAGCGCCACAATCAGGACTGCATACGACCGAGGCACACAGGGCCAACACCCGGCATCATGGTGTGGGGAGCGATCTCCTACACTGGCCGTACACCACTGGTGATCGTCGAGGGGACACTGAATAGTGCACGGTACATCCAAACCGTCATCGAACCCATCGTTCTACCATTCCTAGTCCGGCAAGGGAACTTGCTGTTCCAACAGGACAATTCACGTCCGCATGTATCCCGTGCCACCCAACGTGCTCTAGAAGGTGTAAGTCAACTACCCTGGCCAGCAAGATCTCCGGATCTGTCCCCCATTGAGCATGTTTGGGACTGGATGAAGCGTCGTCTCACGCTGTCTGCACGTCCAGCACGAACGCTGGTCCAACTGAGGCGCCAGGTGGAAACGGCATGGCAAGCCGTTCCACAGGACTACATCCAGCATCTCTACGATCGTCTCCATGGGAGAATAGCAGCCTGCATTGCTGCGAAAGGTGGATATACACTGTAATAGTGCCGACATTGTGCATGCTCTGTTGCCTGTGTCTATGTGCCTGTGGTTCTGTCAGTGTGATCATGTGATGTATCTGACCCCAGGAATGTGGCAATAAAGTTTCCCCTTCCTGGGACAATGAATTCACGGTGTTCTTATTTCAATTTCCAGGAGTGTATTTATAGTTGAGTTTTGTGTGCTTACATCCCTTAATGTGTAGTGAGAAACAAGTCTACGTATAGATTTCTAACGGATGCTATAGCATGTTCTGAGTTGATGCTGAGATAGTTCGCTAAGACCAATGATTTATTTTTGTGAAGCTTGAAAACATTAAGCTGGCAACACTGAAAAAACATGGCAGGTGATTGTTATTGTGAATCGTGTTTACTAATAAACCACATACTTCGGCTGAATATTTCGACGTCTTTCGAGGCCATCTTTATTTTCTTCAGTCTCCGATTGGTTGCGAAATTAAAACCACAGTCAAAATCCGATGAAGTGAACGGAACACTATCATCATCTTGGAGAGAGATGACCGCCTCCTGGAGAGCAGGAAACGTGTGGCGGAGCAGGCAGGCAGTTTAGCAGACGGGCGACAGGGGATGATAGGTGTTTGCTGTCACTACGGAGCATCGTTCCGGCTGAAACGACGGACAGGGCTGGGCTTCGCGAATCCGAGAGTTGCAACACAGCCGGGAGTGAAGAGCTGGTTGCTGCGTCTTGTTTCCGGGGACGCAAGTGATCGGGTTTCGTGTTTGCTGTGGTAAGTGTTGTCTGTGATGCATACGAGTGAGGCAGAGTTGTCCTATTTCAGTTGCCTGGTGACTGCGCTGTGAAAGACAAGGAGGCCATCGTAGGGCCCAATATATTCTGAACGAGTACTAGCTGAAGAAAATATGGCTAGTGGAAATGAAATTGACACTGGTGTTGAATTCCATTGATTTGGCGTTCTGATATTCTGCGCGCTACGGTCATACGTTGGCTCCATTATAAATTTTGTCTCTCTTCTTTTGTCTGTTTAGCACTAAGCAGACTGTCGGCTTTGTTGAGTGGTTTTGGATTTTAATACTGTGGTGATCCGTTACTGAGTGTCTCGTATGCTTTCACTGTGCATTGTTATTTGTGTACAGCCTGAAATAACTCAGAGGTCCGGAGACACGACATTGTTTATTGTATCAGATGCTACTGTAGCGTTGAGTCTATTAAGACAAGTTTATTTTGTTTTTCTGAGTGCTGAGTTCTTTGGTCGTTACTTATTTTTCATGCACTCCGGATTGTTTATACTTGTCTATATTCGTAATTTGATTTTGTTATTCTAAGTGTTGATTTCTTTGGCTGTCGGTTATTCCGTGTGCCCTCAGGATTATTTGCAGGTATTAAACTGTGTTAAAACTGCTTAAGAAGTTACGCCAATACAACCCCCAGCCACCTACCTCTCCCATAAGTTCGTGCACAACAATCAATCGATTGATCAGTAGGGGCAAAAATTTCATCCCTGTCTTGTACCGTTTTCAGCCCGTGATCTTCGATCTTCATCTTTTATTCCTTTTCTTCTGTGAACTTCGTTGTAGATCTTTTATTCCTTTCTTTCTGTCATGTTTCTTGTACATGTTGCCACTTGTTGTTGTGGTCTTCAGTCCTGAGACTTGATTGATGCAACCCTCCATGCTACTCTATCCTGTGCAAGCTTCTTCATCTCCCGGTACCTACTGCAACCTATAACCTTCTGAATCTGCTTAGTGTATTCATCTCTTGGTCTCCCTCTACGATTTTTACCCTCCACGCTGCTCTCCAATACTAAATTGGTGATCCCTTGATGCCTCAGAATATGAACTACCAACCGATCCCTTCTTCTAGTCAAGTTGTGACACAAACTCCTATTCTCCCCAATGCTATTCAGTACCTCCTCATTAGTTATGTGATCTAATCTTCAGCATTATTCTGTAGCACCACATTTCGAAAGCTTCTATTCTCGTCTTGTCCAAACTATTTATCGTCCATGTTTCACTTCCATACATGGCTACACTCCATACAAGTACTTTCAGAAACGACTTCCTGACATTTAAATCTGTACTCGATGTTAACAAATTTCTCTTCTTCAGAAACGCTTTCCTTGCCATTGCCAGTCTACATTTTATATCCTCTCTACTTCGACCATTATCAATTATTTTGCTCCCCAAATAGAAAAACTCCTTTACTACTTTAAGTGTCTCATTTCCTAATCTGATTCCCTCAGCCTCACCCGACTTAATTCGACTACATTCCATTATCCTCGTTTTGCTTTTGTTGATGTTCATCTTATATCCTCCTTTCCAGACTCTGTCCATTCCGTTCAACTGCTCTTCCAATTCCTTTGCGGTCTCTGGCAGAATTACTATGTCATCGGCGAACCTCAAAGTTTTTATTTCTTCTCCATGGATTTTAATACCTACTCAGAATTTTCCTTTTGTTTCCTTTGCTGCTTGCTCAATATACAGATGGAATAATATCGGGGAGAGACTACAACCCTGTCTCACTCCCTTCCCTACCACTGCTCCCCTTTCATATCCCTCGACTCTAATAACTGCCATCTAGTTTCTGTACAAATTGTAAATAGCCTTTCGCTCCCTGCATTTTACCCCTGCCACCTTCAGAATGTGAAAGAGAGTATTCCAGTCAACATTGTCAAAAGCTTTCTCTAAGTCTCCAAGTGCTAGAAACGTAGGTTTGCCTTTCCTTGATCTAAGATAAGTCGTAGGGTCAGTATTGCCTCACGTGTTCCAACATGTCTCTGGAATCCAAACTGATCTTCCCCAAGGTCGGCTTCTACCACTTTTTCCATTCGTCTTTAAAGAATTCACATTAGTATTTTGCAGCCGTGACTTATTAAACTGATATTTTGGTAATTTTCACATCTGTCAACACCTCCTTTCTTTGGGATTGGAATTATTATATTCTTTTTGTAGTCTGAGGGTATTTTGCCTGTCTCATAGATCTTGCTCACTAGATGGTAGAGTTTTGTCAGGACTGGCTCTCCCAAGGCTGTCAGTAGTTCTAATGGAATGTTGTCTACTCCTGGGGCCTTGTTTCAACTCAGGTCTTTCAATGCTCTGTCAATCTCTCCACGCTGTATCATATCTCCCATTTCATCTTCATCTACATCCTCTTCCATTTCCATAATATTTTCCTCAAGTACATCGCCCTTGTCTAGACTTCTTCCACCTTCCTGCATTCCCTTCTTTGCTTAGAACTGGGTTTCCATCTGAGCTCTTGATATTCGTACAAGCGGTTCTCTTTTCTCTAAAGGACTCTTTAATTTTCCTGTAGGCAGTATCTATCTTACCCCTAGTGAGATAAGCCTCTACATCCTTACGTTTGTTCTCTAGCCATCCCTGCTTAGTGATTTTTCACTTCCTGTCGATCTCATTTTTGAGACGTTTGTATTCCTTTTTGCTTGCTTCGTTTACTGCTTTTTTTATATTTTCTCCTGTCATCAATTAAATTCAATATTTCTTCTGGTACCCAAGGATTTCTATTAGCTCTCGTCTTTTTACTTACTTGATCCTCTGCTGCCTTCAGTACTTCACCCTCAGAGCTACCCATTCTTCTTCTACTGTATTTCTTCCCTCCATTCCTCGTTCCTTAATGCTCTCCCTGAAGCTCTCTACAACCTCTGGTTCATTCAGTTTATCCAGTTCCCATCTACTTAAATTCCCACCTTTTTGCGGTTTCTTCAGTTTTAATCTACAGTTCATAACTAATAAATTGTGGTCACAGTCCACATTGCCCCTGGAAATGTCATACAAATGTCTAAATCTCTGTCTTACCATTATATGATCTATCTGATACCTTCTAGTACGCCCGCATCTCGTGGTCGTGCGGTAGCGTTCTCGCTTCCCACGCACGGGTTCCCGGGTTCGATTCCCGGCGGGGTCAGGGATTTTCTCTGCCTCGTGATGGCTGGGTGTTGTGTGCTGTCCTTAGGTTAGTTAGGTTTAAGTAGTTCTAAGTTCTAGGGGACTGATGACCATAGATGTTAAGTCCCATAGTGCTCAGAGCCATTTGAGCCAACCTTCTAGTACCTCCAGGTTTCTTCCATGTATACAACCTTCTTTCATGATTCTTGAACCAAGTGTCAGCTATGATTAAGTTACGCTCTGTGCAAAATTCTACCAGGCGGCTTCCTCTTTCATTTCTTACCCCCAGTCCGTATTCACCTACTACGTTCCCTTCTCCCCATTTTCCTACTATCGAATTCCAGTCACCCGTGACTATTAAATTTATTATTCTTTTTTTCCTTCTAGTTCACCCTATTTCACTGAGAGCTTCGAACGTCTAGCACCATTTTACATAACTGAATGCTTTTTCTGGATCGATAAATCTAATGAACGCGTCTTGATTTTTCTTAAGTTTTGCTTCCATTATCCAGTCCGACGCTACCACCACCTCTTTTGTGCCTTCGCCTCCCCTAAACTAGAACTGATCATCTTACAGATCCTCAGTTTCCATTTCCATTCTTCTGTATATTAATATTGTCAGAGTCTTGTATGCTTGAGCTGTTAAGCAGGTGATGCGATCGTTGTTTGATCTGTTTACTTTACATTAGGGCTTGTATGGACGATATATTTAAAAAGTCTGATTGTATGTCTCGAGACTCAATGATTCTACAAGCCCACTTCAGTAGTCGTTTGTCTGCTACTTCCTCCAAAGCACATTTAAAATCTAATACTTCTATTTGCTCCCTTATCTTCTTTCACGTCGTCAGACAGTTTTTGTCCCTCATAGAAGCCTTCTACGAAATCTTTCCACCTCTCCGTTTTCCGCTCGGCGTTTAGTAACAGAATTCCCTTCGTTGACACATTTGTTTTGAATTTCACCATAGGTTTTCTGACTTTACAACATGCCGAATTTGTCTTCACACCGACCATTTGTTTTTCAGTTTATCCGCAACTTACTGCAACCATTTCGCTTTAGGTTCCCTGGACTGCTATAATACATTTTTATACTTTCTCCTTACTCGGCCAAGTGAAATAGTCCCTCTGTTATTTCTTCGCTGTTAGCGTACCTTCCTTATAGTTGAATTTGCTAGTGCAACTACTGTAGCTGACCGTTTTACAGATGTACTGCATTGCCTATTGTGGTATGAAGCATCGCAGTAGCTATAGTTTTAGGGAGCTTCAGAAGCACAGGACCATTCCTAATAACTTATTTATTTCGTTTTCTTCCACGCAGATTCTTTCGGATGGTCCATTTAATCCATCAGTCTAGTCTTTACCATTTGTAAAGTATGATCTGAATATATTACTGTTCCTGCTTATGCCTTACAATCTAATCTCTGATTTCGGAATCTTTGTCTGATTATGATGTAGCCCTGATAGTTACAGGTCTCCAGGCCTGTTCGTGTGTATATCGTTGTCTTGCTATTATTGAACAGTGCACTCACTAGGAGTAACTGATATTTATTACAGAGCTTAATTAGTTTTTTCCACTCTAATTCCAGCAGATGTCCCCCTTGAAAATAATAAACTTTGTATTATACACATTTTTTCATGTGAAACTTATTTTTCGTGTTATTCAGGTTTGTCAACTTACAATTTACACCCTGTATAATAGCCTGTGCTCAGATCCGAAGGCACGAGTCGTGTGTCTTCGAGAAAGAGTGCTGAATGGTATGTAAGGAAGAGCTGAATCACCAGTGAACACCTCCTATAATGTCAACATACTGATGACTGTAGTAGAATAGAATGGACCATTTAAAGCGGTATCATTTCCGGACATACAAGACCGGTTTTCTCATTTTAATGGTACTATCTCCCGTACGAATGAAGAACCCTTTTTTAAATAACCTGTATACATCGATAATTGTAGCTTACACGAGGTACATCTAACGTTACTTTCGGTTCTAGTGACTTCATCTACAGGAAACATAACACCAGTTTTCTACATTACGTTGTAAATCAGTGTAATTCCTTTAGGTAGTCAAGAAACACAGTATCAACAATCTGTCTACTGTTCTCACTCATGTAGACTTTGTGAACGATAAGATGTAGTGTCCACTACTATTTTCATGTAAATTTATGTAATTTTTACTCGACTGATTAATCGACGACAGATACGTTACCACTGTGAAAATGATATTAAATCGTCAAACACTTATTTACACCGATACGAGACTCTCACTTTCTGTAATCCTTTACCCTCTGTGGTCTGTGTCTTTGTACGAGCAGCACGCAAAATTCGACTGCTCCCATAATAGCACACATAAGTGTACCTACCGATGAAGAAGTGTGTTGAGCGGCTGATTCGGGAATCATGTCATTTAATGTGAATTTTGTCAGAGGACGAAGTATAGAAGATAAAAGTTTCCAGAATAAGATTTTCAGTCTTCAGCGGAGTGTGCACTGTTATGAAACTTCCTGTCAGATAAAAACTGTGTGCCGGGCCGAGACTCGAACTCGCGACCTTTGCCTTTCGCGGGCAAGTGCTCTACCATAAAAGATAAAAAGTTACTTATCTTGTGTAATCATTTGCTGTACACTGTTTTTGTTCAGTCTCTGGTACTAAAGCATTACGTGTTTGAGTTCATTTCATGACGGGAAACAATATTTCGAAGTGGCAACCCCGTGATATTACGGTTGCCAGCAACTGCGAGAGAGTAGGCGTACAGCGGATGTGCAGTTTTATCTTCACAAAACATCTGAACTGTTGTAAGGACCATGGCTGAAAAAATACGGATTGAATACAAGTTACTTTAATACCTGGACTAATAATAATAATAATAATAATAATAATTGTATTTCTTAATTCAGTTGAATTCAAAAGATTTGCTTTATTGTACTTGTTGTATATTATAGTATTCATTACTGTTATATTCATTACTGTAATACATTTTCTTCTCGAGTTGATTACTTGAGATTATTTTTGGAAAATAACTTAAATACAATGCCACAAGAATTATCTGCACACCTATAACGTATTTCACGAAAATCAAAAGGAGAATGCACAAGATCCGCTAAGTGACGTTATTTATTGTATCAGTATCAGAGCATAAAATTTCATCTTAGGGTACGTCCGCATTCGTGATGATGTAAGCAAGAAATTTTTAATAATCTGTTAAATGACGATTAGTTTGACTTAAGGAAAGATAAAGGCACAATAGAGACTGTTGTCACGTTGCGGTTGATAACGGAATTAAGACTGAAGAAAAATGAAGACATGTTCATAGGATTTGTTGACTTGGAAAAAGCGTTGGGCAGTGTAAAATGGTGCAAAATGTTAGAAACTCTGAGAAAAATGGGAGTAAGTGGTAGGGAAAGAAAATATATAAAAGAAGTAGGAATCATGAGAGTGGAAGACCAAGAACGAAGTGCTCTTATTAAAAAGTGAATAGGACGGGAGTGTAAGACTCTCGCCCCCTACTGTTCAATGTATACAACGAAGAAGCAACGACGGAAATAAAAGAAAGGTTCAAAAGCGGGAAGATGCAAGGCTATCAATGATACGATTTGCTGATGACATTGCTCTCCTCAGTGAAAGTGAGGGGCAATTGTAAGGTCTCCTGAGTGTAATGAACGGTCTAATGAGTACAGAATGTGGGCTGAGAGTAGATCGAAGGAAGACGAAAAAAATGTGAAGTAGCATAAATAAGAACAGCGAGAAACTTATCGTCATAACTGGTAGTGACAAGGTAGCTGAAATTAAGAAACCCTGACACCTAAAGCAAAACAATCCATGACGCACGAAGCAAGTGGCACATTAAAAGCAGACTAGTACTGGCAAAAATGACATTGTTGGCTAAGAGATGTTCCTACTAGATGGACTGCTTTGTCCAGTGGGATTTATTCCAATAACTTCTGCCTTATGTGTTTTAAGAACTGTAGATGTCGGTGAGTCTTAGTCCCATCAATAAAACGGGACCAATGAACGGAAATAATAAACCGATTCGATCCTTGTAAAGCCCACATTGGAAATCTCTCATCACACGTTTACAGAACAAGGTTGTTGTTCATCCTATCCGTCAGCATGAATTTTCGATTGATGAGGGGACATATTGCAACGATTGTTTTGCTTATGGTTTCTGAACGGTGCTTCATGAGCAAACGAAATCTTATAGAATAAGGCCATGTTACTTCTCAGTTTTCGGAGACACCATTCGGGAAACTACAAACGATTAAGAAAGTCATTACCATGAGACTGTCGATGGAGTGAAACGTGGAAAGAACAAACTAAGTTGGAATGTCATGTTCGCAGAACGCTGCACCATTATCTATGGTCATTTTGTTTTAAGTTTAAAACATGTCAGAGTAAAGAAAAATCTAGTAACAAATTTGTGTCACACATTTCGATGACAGAAATTTAGAAGTTTTATCAGTTTTAAATTTGAGGCAAAATGGTCATTGTCGAAATCCTAATCGATCATGCGCTAAGTAGACGCGTTGTGACTTGATAATGAAATTATGAAAAATGGTTCAAATGGCTCTGAGCACTATGGGACTCAACTGCTGTGGTCATAAGTCCCCTAGAACTTAGAACTACTTAAACCTAACTAACCTAAGGACAGCACACAACACCCAGCCATCACGAGGCAGAGAAAATCCCTTACCCCGCCGGGAATCGAACCCGGGAACCCGGGCGTGGGAAGCGAGAACGCTACCGCACGGCCACGAGATGCGGGCAATGAAATTATGACTCTTAGGTCGTAGCACATAAGAGAAATACTATTACCAGACATTGTTGTGACTGCTTTGAATGTTGTATGAATGAATGTTGCACTGGGAGTAACTCCTACAGTGATTGGTAATTAAATCAGCCCATGGAAACTCTAAAATTTAGTGACTGTAATTTATGCGCTGAAACTTTCTTCACTGGAAAGTCAGCCTTGCTCTGTAGACCAAAGTAGTCTGTTTCTTTTATTCCACTGTATGACTTAGGCTCACTTCCACCGCTCGGTGAAATACCTGGCAACAAGTTTCCCGCAGAGAACTCGACCAGCTGCTAGGTCCTCAGCTTCCTCATATTTCATGTTCACGCACTGAACAATATTTGCAAAAGTTAGTTTCGAGTATTACGAGATCCTGCTCCACTTCTGTATCCAATCGTTGGTTTCCACAACAATATCGATTTGGGGATTATTCCATCGTTCATGCGTAGAACATGCTTCGCAAGCTTTATCCTTCTTTCAGCAACGAATTAGTGTAGGCTGTATAGGTCACTTCTACTCAGCATGTCATCAATCGGAACGTGGTTGCGATAGCTGATTTCAAAATTCGCCACAAGCATCGTTGATGACAATCATTAAATCTGTGTGCTGATTTTACGTACATTTTCCAGATCTCACATGCGTGCGTGGCAAGGGTAGGGTGATAAGAGTACTGCCGAAGTTCTGTGAACACGCTTGTACAGTCTAATTGCCATTGGGATCACCAGCTCTGCTGGTGGTGGCTACATCTACGTCCCAGTTATTACAGAGAAGGCTGCCGAGATATGGAAACAAGTCAACAACTTCCAGTGCCTTCCGTGGCACTATAATTTGAGAAGATACATTTCCTGTCTTTGTGCACATAATTTGTGTTTCATTACTGTAGGGCTAAAAAGCCCTACAGAACTGGCCATTCCATTCAGCTTGGAAGTCACTGGTTGTAAATTTTGTAGGGTTGCTGCCAGAAGAATTAATTCGTCAGTTAACTCGAGATCCGTACGCCCATGCTGGGGTTGTCGATAGTTTTTATCATTACGAAATCTGCGACAAATTTGAAAAAAAGAATGGCTAAAAAAAGCATCCTTGTCTGACTCTTTGTCCAACATAACTACCTGATTTTGTTTGTGCAGCCTGACGATACTATGTTAATTTTATTACTTTAGGATAAGTTTTAAACCAAGAGTCGCCAGACTAAGTTGCATGGGCCGAATCAGGGCAGTGACGTCACTTCATCCGGTGCTCCGAAGGTACTAGAACTTGCTTCATAAAACGTATGTAAAACGAAAAGTTGTGACGCGTTTTAAATTTAAACGTTATGTTTAGAATACTAGGAGATGTACGGAGACCTCCTGGTACTATGTTCAATTTTAAATTATTGAATTAAGATATTCTCGATTATTGTAATACTTGCTTATTTTGCATTAACCCAAGATTTTAGTTAAATTCATAATTGTTTGCCTTTTTCATTTTCATATCGCGTTTAGTTTATCCTTCATTATAGCTGCTAATAAAAGAAAAGTGGACGTCGAGTGTCGCGTTTTCAGTGAAGTACTAGAAGTAAAGAACATTTTTTGTGGAAACAAAGGCGTAGAATACTGCTTCTCTGATAGGCAACGAAAATGTCTCTTGCCGAAAGAGTACAATCGTCGGTGTCATTGTGAAATAAAACATCTGTCAACGTATTCAAGGTTGCCTGAAAAGTTACGCTCTGAGATATATGAATAAATAATACGCAATTTACAAACACAGTAATGTTGGCTGTAAATGAACCCGTCAAACTTAGAAAATATTGCATATGAATGCTAAACACGGAAAACCATTTAGCGATGACAACCTCATCAAACAGTCTGCGATGCTGAGTGTACGGAGCTGCTGTCAGCTGCCCAACTCATCTTCCGCGCACGGTCGTTTCGGACGTCTGTGATTGGTGCCAGCGGCCATAATCGTAGTTATAGGCTTATAAGGGGGAGCAGTGCCAGCCCACACACCTGTTCCTGTTACCATCCTTGAGGAATCAGAATCAGACCGTTACAAACTATAACCCTGTTACGACCGCTAGTAAAGTGTCAGTCTAGATACGAACACTCGATATGTGATGTCCATAATACGACAACCAGTATCAGCCTTTCTGCAAGTTCAGTTCTGCAGAGAACAGAAGAAACTGGAGAGAACGTAACTTCCCACCGCATGATGCCAATTTTTGGTTTCCCTTTGTCTACATTCGATGATTGCGGTGTTCGTTTTAACGCTGTCACATCAATGTTTGAAATGTGTGTGAATTCATAAGGGACCAAACTGCTGAGGTCATCGGACCCTAGACTCACACACTACTTAAACTAACTTATGCTAAGAACAACACACACACACACCCATGCCCGAGGGAGGACTCGAACTTTCGCCGGGAGAGACCGCGCAATCACTGACATCGTGCCTCTAATCGCGCCGCCACTCCGAGCGAGCCATATCAATGGCTTTTACATATGAATAATGCGGTCTGCGCTGTTCCAGATGGCCTGAAGACGCGCTAAACTCGAGAAATGCGCCAGTATTGATAAAAAAATCTGCAACTGAAACAGTTCTCTATTCATGGAACTTCGAACCACTCTTGCTGCGTCAGGCCTAAGTGGAGAAATGTGCGGAAAGAACACAGTGCTACAAATACGTGAGAAAGATAGATCTTGTGGTATTCTCTGGCGCTGGATCAGCCTACTGATCACGTGACTACGTCAGAACTTCTCGCGTTCATTCGTGGTATCAGTTTAAACATACAGAAGACGAAAGAGTTTGTATCCGCTTGCAGTGTGCGTGTAACAACAATTGGAAAGAGGTTTATATGGAGATGAAAAAAGATTTTCAAGATGATAAACTTCAACGGAAACAGCTTCGAGGTGTTACAGTTTATGGAAGAAAACGCAAGGCTGGAGTGAAGAAAGAAAGGTCCAGTTTGGCAATTCAGGACTCAGTTGGAAGATTTTCAAATTTCGGGCGTTGTGTTCATATACTCAGACGTCAGCAAGCACTCTGTGAGAGAGACTTGGATACCTCTTGTGTACTGAAACTCGTCGTCTCTGCAGTGAACTTCATTTGGGAACATACACCACTCAATCATAGTCTATTCCAGACTTGTTTTCAGGAAACTTCCTGAATTGTGTTTCTTGTCTTATAACACGTGGATCAGCTGCGGTAAAGCCCTTTTTCGTTGTTACAAGGTCCGATACGAAACAGCACAGCTGTCAGATCCTGCCTGGCTGTTAAAGTTGTCACCCTACAACAATGAAATGAATTTCAAATTTCAACGAAAGAATAACCTCGTATTTGATCTCCACAGAATCATCAAACAACTTAGGAGTTAGCTCTCATCACTGTTTGAAGCACACCTGAAAGGAGAAATATTTTATCACTTTTACTGTTTCGAAGTGTTTTCTGCTACAATCCCCAAACATGTAGACTTAGATTTCCCGAAAAGTCTTATTCATTGTTAAGGAAGCATTCTTGGAGATATTTTCAGATCTTCACAGAACTGAAAGTGACATTGTTCTCTTCCACAACACGTTTCACACAACTTTGATAATGTTCTTGTTGAACTACAGCTACAGCTCATTGATTTGCAAGCTAATGCGTTATTGAAAGGGAAGCACAAAGAAGAAAAGCTTGTTGAATTTTACCGCTTCCTAGCTGATGCTGAGTCTCCGAAAGCGAAGGAATTTGCCGCTGCTGTGAAATCAGTATTTAGAATACCTTATGTCTTTGTGCAAACATTTTCACAAATGGAGTATGTGAAGTCGGCATACGAAACAAGAGTGACTGATGAACATTTGAAAGTAGTTCTCTTGAACCGCCATCAATAAGGAACCGAACTCTGATATCATGTTTAAAGGCAAACCGCAGTTTCAAAAATCCCACTAACGTTTTATGCTGCACCGGGTTATGGGATTCGGATAAGTGTTAACTAGATTTGATGTAACTACCTTTTCGCTGAAGTCCTTGTTTGATAACTTCTTTAGTGAATAAATATGCTGGTTGTCCCTGTTTTTGTGCATTGCATGTCACTCACTCGTGATCAACAGGAAATGCTAAATTTGGTATTCGTCTTTTTCCCCAGAGCTGTGTTTCTGATTTGCAAGCAATGTACAGAATGATAATATAGCTCACGCTCGTCATTTTGTCAGTTATCCGGCGCGCTGTGAAAAACGTTTTATGTCCGCTTTTTCAAACGGACGGGAAAATTGTCACCACTAACCGAAATCGATAGTCTGAGGACAATGGTATTGCAATCATAAACTGAAGCACAGGAAACAAATTGTACACTTCCTTAATCAGTATTTTTATACGCGACTATGTCGTAGTGTTTCGCCGTAACAGGTGTTAATTCATTAATTTATTTATTTCGTTTTGACTTTTTAACACTTCGCACAATGGTAACTCTGCTATACGGTCAACAGTAGCTGATGTCATATCTCTGACCGACTTAACAGCACAAATCGAAGTCTTATGGCCGGCCGGGGTGGCCGAGCGGTTCTAGGCGCTGCAGTCTGGAACCGCGCAACCGCTACAGTCGCAGGTTCGAATCCTGCCTCGGGCATGGATGTGTGTGATGTCCTTAGGTTAGTTAGGTTTAAGTAGTTCTAAGTTCTAGCGGGCTGATGACCTCAGATGTTAAGTCCGATAGTGCTCAAAACCATTTTTGAAGTTGTATGCGGAGCGTTCAGGTGCGCTAACACGTCCTACTTCACTTATATCAACAGCAGGAGAACACCTCTGTGTATTTTCAACATTGTCAGCTAATGCTAATAAGAGCAGCGAGCTATGATTCACTATTCTTTTTTATGATAACCCCTAGACTGATGAAAGTTTGCTTCTGTAAACCTACTTTGATTCAATAAGGAACCATTGTTGGCAGCGACCGTGGATTTTTTTAAGGAAGGATAGTAACACAGTAGTTAAGCGCAATCCCATTGGCTTCTTTTATTATCCTTGCGTATCCAGATTTCACCGATAAATAGCCATCTTTAATGCACTGAGTAAGAATAATAAAACTGTAGTGGAATAGCGACTAATTGCTGTGGTCCTACCATTACTTAAAAAATGGTTATTGGATATATCGCTGCCTTCCAGCTTTCATTTTGCAAAAACGGACATAGTGTCTGATGGGATAACAGAAATCAGTGATTTTATAATATTACTTATAATCCGTCTTGATTGCAATTTTTTTATTCATATGACAGTTTCGGTTCATTCAGAACCATCTTCAGATCTGATATTTCAGTTACAAGAGTAACCCGTCCAAATTCAGCAATTTTCACATGCTGAATTTGGACGGGTTACTCCTGTAACTGAAATATCAGTTCTGAAGATGCTTCTGAATGAACCGAAACCGGTCATATGAATAAAAAAAATTGTAATCAAGACGGATTATAAGTACTATTCCAGCTTTCATATCTTCTCCCCAACCATGTCTTCTCTCCCTTGTTTAAACTACAAAGAACATTAGTAGAGAGAGAGAGAGAGAGAGAGAGAGAGAGAGAGAGAGAGAGGCAGGCTTTAGCTAGTAAAGTACGACAGAAATGGGTTTTGTGGCTTCGGGGATAGAGGAAACCGCAATCAGCCGCTGTCACACTTTTACCCCGCGAGAGGAAACGTTACTCTCGCTCGGGGCAGAGGCTATTCCAGTAGGCCCTCCAGTGAATGGGAGGCCGCGCTATCGTTATTCATAATCCACGTAAATCAGAAAAACTGCAAAAATATTCCTGGAGCGTGTTTGCCGCTGCGCGCCACCGCTGTGGAAGAAATACGATATTGGCATCCTGGCCGGTGGCCGTGGCTGGAGCTGCCTCTGCCTCTGCCTGTGCCTCGGGTTGGGCCGCGCCGCGCGACTACGACCGCCCATCGATCACGCCGAGGGGTCGACGTCGCACCACTCTCTTCTAGGAGCCTTCTGGGACGACAGGCGTCCGAGGACAGGTGGCCGCAACAGGCGCCCCCGCTCCCCGTGGGGAGATGTCTGCCGAGACCTGTCGGCAAACTCACCGGCCTCGTGTTTTCACCTGCTGGGGAACACTCGTCTTAAGTGATTACTGTTCCCCCCGCCTCCTTACTTTCACCGCTGAATTACAGTATTGCAACTGCTGCGGGTTATGGTTCGTAATGCGTTATGTACAGAGATGGAGAATACTATGCAGCACCACCAGTGTGCAGCTTTGTCCCAAGCCACACACCCCCAGACGTTGCCTACCGTCTGGGCCGGCCGCGGTGGCCGTGCGGTTCTAGGCGCTTCAGTCCGGAACCGCGAGACTGCTACGGTCGCAGGTTCGAATCCTGCCTCGGACATGGATGTGTGTGATGTCCTTAGGTTAGTTAGGTTTAAGTAGTTCTAAGTACTAGGGGACTGATGACCTCAGATGTTAAGTCCCATAGTGCTCAGAGCCATTTGAACCATTTGAACTTACCGTCTTGTGATTGTCCACTCTTGGGTAATTGCACAGTGGACCATTGTTTCTGTTTCTGATTCCACCCGGCACGCTCCTGTAATCCTAGCTACTAGAAAACCGTTGTGTGGAGTAGGTCTGCAGAACGACTACAGATTCAGTCCTTCCGTGACCTGAGGAACGTCCACGGCGCTCCACGTCGACCCAGAAGGCAGTGCACAGAATCTCGACGATTGTCACTCGGGAAGTTGGACAAGACGAATCAAATCCGTTGAAAACAGAAGTAAGGATAATTCCTTCATCGGGAAAATGAAGTTATTGACGGAATCTCCGTGACAAAAATCATGTTACGACTGGAATAAAAAGTAGGTACAGAGATGGACTCCACAATATTAAATACCATCACAATGCACAAACTAACTTTAAAATCAATGATGTAAGTTTTCTGGCCTTGTGGCCGAGCGGCTCTAGGCGCTTCAGTCTGGAACCGCGCCACCGCTATGGTCACAGGTTCGAATCCTGTCTCGGGCATGGATGTGTGTGATATCCTTAGGTTAGTTAGGTTTCATTAGTTCTAAGCTCTAGGATACTGATGATCTCACATGTTAAGTCCCATAGTGCTCAGAGCTATTTGAACCATTTTTGATAAAAGTTTTATACACACTCCAAAGGGCATGCTGAAGGCGGACGTGGCAGAAAGACGATAGTGGAGGTCCATCATATGGTACATCGTCCCTTGTCTCTGCACACTACCCCATCACCCGCTATAAAAGTGGTTTAGAGCGTGACGTTTACGACAAGTCGTGTGACGCAGCAGCTATCCAAACTACAGCGTATATGGCAATGGATAATAAATCCATAAGTTACCTACATCTTCCTGTAACTCCGCAAGCCACCTTACGATGTCCGGCGGAATGTCCTTACCGTAACACCATCTCCCAACCCTTCTTCCCCCATTCTGCGTTCCATTCCGGAATACTGTTTGGGAAAAATAACTGTCGGTTAGCCTACGTTCTTTTTTATTTTTATCTTTTTTAATTGAGACGTCAATCTTATGACTTGTTAGATATTGCCTGCCACGAATTCTCTCCTCTGCCAACCTTCTCATCTCAGAGTACGAAGTTGAAACCTATTTGCTCCATCTGTCCCAGTCTCTGTCTTTCTCTACAGTTTTTATCCTCTACAGCTCCCTCTAGTACCATGGAAGTTATTCCCTGTTGTCTTAACAGATCTCCTATTACCTTGTACCTTCTTCTTGTCAGTGTTTCCAATGTATTTCTTTCCTCGCCGCTTTTGCAGTGAACCTCTTCATTCCTTACGTTAAAAGTCCACCTAATTTTCAACATTCCTCAACTGCTTCTGTCCTCTTTTGTTCCGGTTTTTCCCACAGTCCATGTTTCACTGCAATACAATGCTGTACTGCAGATGTACATTCTCACAAATTCCTGCCTCAGGTTAAGACTATGTTTGATACTAGCTGAGTTCCCTTGGCCTGGAATGGCTTTTTTTTTGCCAGTGCTAGTTTGCTTCTTATGTCCTCCTTGCTCTGTCCATCAAGGGTTATTTTGCTGCCTAGGTAGCAAGATCTGTCAACGTCATCCACTTAGTGATCACAAATTATTATGTTAAATTTCTCGCTGTCCTCATTTCTGCCACATGTCACAACTTTCGTTTATCTTCGATTTACAATCAGTCCATAATTTGTGCTCACTAAACTGTTCATTCCTTTATACAAATCTTTCATATCTTCTTCAGTTGCGCTGAGGTTCGCAATGTCATCAGCGAAATTTAGCAGTAAAATCCTTCCACATTGACTTTTAATTCCATTAATAAAGTTATCTTTTATATCCGTCATTGATCCTTCTACTTACAGGTTGAGGAGCAGGGGTGAAAGACTATGTTCCTCTCTTACAGCCTTTTTAATCCGTGTAAACCGTTCTTTGTCTTCCATTCTTAATGTTCCCTCTCGGTAGGCCTACTTGTACAGATTATATATTACCCGTGATTCCCTTTAGCTTACCCCCGTTTTTCTCAGGATTTCGACCATCTTGTAGCATTTTACATTCTTAAACTCTTTCTGTCCTATGATTCCGATGAATGTGTTTTGATTTTTCTTCAGTCTTATCAACCACAGCGTCAGAACTGCCTTTCTCACGCCTTTTCTATTCCTAAAACCATACTGATCGTCGTCTAACAGCTCTTCAATTTTCTTTTCCTTTCCTCTGTATACAATTATGTATGTGCTGAAAAGCTCATTGTGCGATAAATCTCGCACTTGTCGGCTCTTTCAGTCTTCGGTATTGTGTGGATGATGTTTTTACGAAAGTCTAATGCTATATCACCAGACTCATATATTCTACACACTAACGTGAATAGTCA
This sequence comes from Schistocerca cancellata, assembly GCF_023864275.1. Classification (NCBI taxonomy): domain Eukaryota; kingdom Metazoa; phylum Arthropoda; class Insecta; order Orthoptera; family Acrididae; genus Schistocerca; species Schistocerca cancellata. The sequence goes on from NC_064630.1 coordinate 455,207,427, forward strand.
CTTTGTCGTCACTTGCTACAATCATTTTAGAAATTCCAATGGAATGTCGTCCGTCCCTTCTGCCTTATTTGATTTTAAGTCTTCCAATGATCTTCTGAATTCTGATCCTAATACTGGATCCCATATCTCTTCCCTATCAACTCCTGTTTCTTCTCCTATCACGTCACCAGGTAAGTCCTATCATACGGACCCTGAACGTACTCTGTCCACTCTCTCCTCTGCTTTTAATAGTGGACTTCCCAATGCACTGTTAACGTTACCGCCCTTGCTTTTAATTTCACAGAAGCATGTTTTCATCTTTCTGTATGCTAGGTCAGTCCTTACGACAATCATATCTTGTTTTTTTATTTCTTTACATTTTACATGTAGCCATTTCGATTTAGCTTCCTCGCACTTCCTATTTATTTCATTCCTAAGTTACTTGTATTTCTGTATTCCTGAATTTCTCTATATATTTTTGTACAAGTTTCATCTGTTACTCTTGGTTTCATCGCAGTTAAGTTCCTTGCACCTATGTTTTTCCCTCCTACTTCTGGCTCTCTCTTTTTAGAGACTGCGTTATTCATTGTAGCTGTATCTACAGACTGATAGAACCACAAGGACATTTCTTCATTCCTTAGTTCTTCCGTAATCCACTTCCCTGAACACTGATCCTTACTGACTTGTCTCTTGAACTTCATCCCACTCTTCACCATTACGAAATTGTGATCTGAGTCTGTATTTGCAACTGGGTACGCCTACAATTCAATATCTGATTTTGTAATCTCTGACTGACGATGTTGTAATCTAACTGAAATCTTGCTCTATCGCCAGCCCTTTTCCAAGTGTACCTCCTCCTCTTGTGATTCTTCATCAGAGTACTCGTTTTTTACATCTGAAGTTTATTGTAGAACTCAATTAATTTTTCTCCTCTAGTATGTCTACTATGAAGCCCATATTCTCCGGTAATCCTTTATTTTGTACAACTGCCGCTACGATCGCATTCCAGTCTTCCATGACTGTTAGGTTTTCTACCCGTTCAGTAGCCTCATCCACTTTCTCTATCTCCATCTTATCTCAATACGCCATATTATGCTGCAGTAACCCTTTACTTATGTGAACAGAAATCCCTGTCTTCTTTCCATTTCACTACACTGACTTTAACTATATCTAGGTACAGCGTTGACATTTTCTTTTCAGATTTCCTACCTTCATCATCACGTTCAACCTTGTGACATTCCGCGCCTCGACTCGTTTAATATTATCCTTTCGTTGGTTATTCAATCCTTTTCTCATGTCCCCTCCCGGGGATCCGAATGGGGACCAGTCCGGAATCTATAGCCAACTGCTAGATCATCATGACACTTTTTCATTTATAGGCCTCAATTCCCGCGGATACACCTTGTGTGTCTGTAGTTCAATGGTTTCCATTTCCTTATGCACCCTGATGTTGTTGATCAATGCTGTTTCTTCCGCTTTTTAGGAGCAGTTTCCCACTGCACGGGAGAGGGATTGCCCTGAACGTCACTTCGCTCTCTGAACTCTTTGACGAAAGTGCTCTTATGCCAGAAGTCTTCCTCTGCTATTCTTGTTGATTATTATTCGAAATTTAAGTAAGAGCAGGATTCCACACCAGGACCGTGGACGTTTTGATTACTAGTCAAAGACGCTAAACCTATACGACAGGTAGGACCTACAATTTCTCTTACTTTCTGGTAGTGGTCATTTGGCGGGAGGAACGTATGCTCTCGGAATTTCAACAGAAAACCTCATTGTGGTACACACCGCCTCTCTTTTAGCGTCTGCCACTGAAGTTCGTTGACTATCCACATACGCTCTCCTGTAGATTGACGACCCCTTCAGTAAATTTGCCACACTTTTCTTTAGTCATCTGTCTTCTGACTAGTTTGAGGTAGTTAATCATAAAGTGCTGTTCGGTTCTAACCTCCTCGTATTAAAACAGCACTTACATCCAAAATTGTCATTTGTTTGTTATTCACTGAAACGCCAAAGGAACTGGTACACCTGTCTAATATCGTGTAGGATCCCCGCGAGCATGCAGAAGTGCCGCAACACGACGTGGCATGGAGTCGACTAATGTCTCAAGTAGTGCTGCAAGCAATTGACACCATGAATTCTGCAGGGGTGTCCGTAGATCCGTAAGAGTAAGCGGGGGTGGAGATCTCTTCTGAACTGCACGTTCCAAAGCGTCCCAGATATGCTCAATAATGGTCATGCCTGGGGATTTAGGTGGCCAGCAGAAGTTTTTAATTCATAAAAGTGTTCCTGTAGCCACCCTGTAGCAATTCTGGACGTGTGGAGTGTCGCAGTGCCTTGCCGGAATTGCCAAAGTCCGTCGGAATGCACAATGGACATGAACGGATGCAGGTGATCAGACAGGATGCTTACGTACGTGTCAGCTGTCAGAGTCGTATCTAGACGTATCAGGGGTTCCGAAAATAAAATGAGCGTATGGAATCGTTGGCCGGGAGGCCCCATGTGGGGAAGTTCGCCCGTGAAGTGCAAGTCTTATTTCAGTCGACGCCATATTGGGCGACTTGATGATGAGGACAACACCCAGTCCCCGAGTGGAGAAAATCTCCAGCAAGTCTGGGAATCGAACCCGGGACGGCCTTCATGGGAGGCGAGCACGTTACCACTCAGCTAAACAGGCAGCCATAAGGGGTCCCATATCACTCGAGCTGCACATGCTCCACACCGTAACAGACACTCCGCCAGTTTGAACAGTACCCCGCTGACATGCAAGATCCATGGACTCATGAAGTTGTCTCGATACCCGTACACCTACTAGTCCTTATCCGACCAGGCGACATGTTTCCAATTACGATGCCGAGGGGCCCAGGCGAGGCGTAAAGATTTGTGTCGTTCAATCATCAAGTATACACGAATGGGCCTTCGGCTCCGAAAGCCCATATCCATTTTGTTTCGTTGAATGGATCGCACGCTGACAGTCGTTGATGGCCCAGCACTGAAATTTGCATCAGTTTGCGGGAGGGCTGTACTTGTGTCACGCTGAACGATTCTTTTCAGTCGGTCCTTGCTCCCGTTCTTGCAGGATCTATCTCGAGCCGCAGCGATGTCAGAGATTTCATGTTTCCGTACACTCGTGAAATGGGCATACGGTAAAGTCCCCACTTCATCAGTACCTTGGAGATGCTGTGTCCCAATGTTCGTGCACCAAATATAACACCACGATCAAACTCACTTAAACCTTGATGATCTGCCATTGGGGCAGCTGTAGCCGATCTAACAACAGCGCCAGACACTTGTTGTCTTATACAGGCGTTACCGGTAGCAGCGCCGTATTCTGCCTGTTTACATATCTCTGTATCTGAACACACATGCATATACCAGTTTCTTTGGCGCTTCAGTCTATATACTCCAAGGCCTACTACGTATTCCTCTCTTGTGCTAACTTCTTCATATTAAAGTAGAATTTACACACAACATCTTCAATAAATTTGTTGAAGACATTGCAATCTTGGTCTTCCTCTACAGTTTGTTACGCTCTACAGTTCCCTCCGGCACTACTGTGCGGTTTGATTCAGCTGTCCCTCTCGATGGATATTATGCAACCCACAACACTTTCAAAAACCTCATGTCAGTTTTTCATATTCGCTCACTCGCTACATGCAAACTATCAACGCTGAAGAAAAAATGAACAGGACTTTGATTTAGGGCATTTAATGTAATCAACTTTTGTACTGGGATAAGTTTTCGATGGAGGTCATAGTTTACGAGCTATTAAATAAACGCATTTGAAGGTCACTTTTGAACGTTTTTCTCGAATAATTCGGAAACTACGACGTGTAACAGAAATGTATCCCAGTATAAAATTGAACTACATGAAATTTTCTACAAAAAGGTCCTTTAATTTTTTCTGTAGTAGTAAAAGTTTGCAAGTAGCGAGCAAGAAAATATGTTCTTCTGCGTGGTACTTGAATGTGTTGTGGATTGCACAAAACCCATCTGTAGTGGTAGTTGAATCAACCTGAATAAGTTACTCCATGACGCCTTAACATGTCTTACTTGTATCATCCTTTCACTTATTGTCAATATTTCCCATATATTGATCTCCTCAGTGGTTCAGCAGAGAACTTCCTCTTTTCTTATCTTATCAGCCCATGGAACTTTCCACCACCTTCTGTAGCGCGAAATCTCAAACACTTCGATTGTCTTCTTTTACAGTTTTCCATCAATTCATGATTCACTATCGTGAAACGCTATGCTCCAAACGTACATTCTCAGAAATTTCTTCTTGTAATTAAGGGTGATGTTTAGTACTACTAAATTTCTTTGGCCAGGAATGCAGTCTTCGCTTCTTCTAGTCTGATTTTTATATCCTTCTTGTCTGTCATCATCGAAGCCACCACCCACTACAAGCTTGAATTAAGTCAACATTGCACTTCAGGCAAAAACCACTTTTCCATCAGAGATTTTAACATTAGTGTTGGTAAAAAGAAATTGTTTAATTACTTATCTTATTAAGGCTTCAGCAGTCCGGGGGCTTCTGCGACAAGTTTCAACACTGCATTGCTCAGACCTAGGTTTCTCATTTCTACGACTATAGAGAGGTTTGGTTTTTAACTTGATGATCCATTTCGTTTAATTTCATTTAAACATTTGTCAGAGTAAATATTGTTTCACACCCGGGACTTTGACAAGTGTCTTTCTTCATTGTACAAAACTTCCCAGTATTACAACTTGGAACAGTCTGAATGAGGCATGTGTGGCTCCGTCTACAACAGATAACTGACTTTTAAGATACATGCCGTATTAACGTGTACCCACGTCTAAAGACAATCTTAGACCAAAGATAGGTATTTGGATATTTACCTGGAAAACAGAATTAATGTTCTCCTTGTTTCTGATATTGTTGACAAAATATTTTACTCATGCTATAATTTGTTTCATTAGACTATTTTATTTTACAGGATACTTCACTTTATTCGTTTTTATTCAAACTGATGGTAACAAATATCATGATACTTTATGGAGTGTACATATTTTTGCATAAAATGACCACATAATATTCTCATAAATTTTGAAAAGAATAAAGAAACGGTAATGACGGATAGATACAATAAGAAAACCACTCTCCCCTGCAAAAACAGCAAACCCCGCAAATAGTTCCAAAACAGCATAAGACAGTGCATAAACAGAGAGCACAACATTGACCCATTCAATCTGTCAATGAGACAGTCAGCATTCCATCATTACAATTTTATTTTGATTCCATGGTACAAGAATTCCTTCATTTCATCCACTTCATTTTCCCCAATTTTGATGATAAATTTATTGTTAATCTCATTTCTGCTATTTCTCATTAATTTCGTCGTTCTTTGGTTTACTCTCCGTCTATAGTGTGTGCTCATTAGACAGCTCATTCCATTGAACGGGTCCTGCAATTCTTCCTCACTTTCACTAATGGTGGCAGTGTCATCGGGCGTTCTTATTGTTGATATCCTCTCATCTTGAATTTTAATCACACCCTCAACCTTTGTTTTATTTCCGTCATTACTTCTTCGATCTGTAGATTGAGCAGCAGGGGTGGGAGACTGCATACTTTTTCTCATATCCTATCTAATAAAAGTAGTTCGTCCTTAATCTGGAATTTTTATTGTCTCCATTCGATGAATCTGATTATTGTTTCAGAGTAAAGAGTAATACTCAAGCATCTCTCGATGAAGTGTTTTTTCACTTCTCAAGTTGATGAATTACAATTCTTAAACCTTCACCTACCATCGAGATTCAGAAGCCTGTCTGTTAGGAATAATAGCTGCTCTATTAGTAACCATACATTTGATGTTAGTGAAATTATATGAACTTTACTAAATTGTTAACTTAGTAGTAACTTTTTGGAAGGAAATTATATAAACTTATCAATGGTTTTATGTTGGTGCACGTTTTCTCCCATCGGGCTTCGCAGGCACAAGTGGCTAGAAGCTATTTTTCAACAACCAGACGTCTGGCAGAGCAGTGTCTCTTACGTCATCAGCCATTGGTGACTCGCGTTGTTATTCTTTCAGTGTTCTACAGCCCTCCTTGTAAGACTCACATATTTATTTGGGTGCTTATTTCATACTGACAATGTTACGGAGTAGAGGACTGTCAGATGAGGAGATATCTGAATGGTTGGAGCAGTCTTCTAAGTCTGAAAATCCACCTATAGAATGCGAATCTTCCAGTGATGATGATATAGGGGGAAATGTCGCAGAAAACTCAGAACTGCACGAAGATTATGGGCGCGTAGAATTCCTTTACGAAGAGGGAGAAGAACAATTTAGCGCAAATTCTGTTGAGTGTGACTTATTGTTTTGTCGTAACTGGAGTGAAACATGGGCTACGGGTACTCAAGATGGAATTTCTGGTAAGATGAACTGAAAGGATGTATTGAAAGAAGATCAGTAACCTGCAGGTTATTTTATTAGGTACTGTGATAATGACGACCCTAGTTTCATGTTGTTTTTTCGTGTACCGCTAATTGAAAACTGTGTATGTGGGCCAACAAGGAAAGTCGAATCGTTTACGAGGATTGGGTGGATATAGACGTACATGAAACAAAAAATTTTCTTGGTGTTATGATCCTAACTGGAGTTAACAAGTCAAGAAACGAAGATGTCAGTCAGCTGTGGAGTGTTGAGAATGACTGACCACTGTTCGATGAAATTATGTTTCCCATCATTTCCATACTATTCTGAGGGTGTAGCGCTTTGACAGTGCAGCAGCTCGATGTGAGCATATGGCAAGTAACAAACTGGAACCAGTCACAGAAGTTTTTGAGATGTTGGAAATTTCGCTGAGGGATGTCTACATTTCAAGGTGGTGTATGACCGTGGATGGACAGTTGGCCACATTTGGAGGCCGCTGTGCATTTAGACCAGACATCCCATATAAACACGGCAGACACAGAATAAAGTTCTGGGCAGTTTGTGACAACGCAAGTTACTGCTGGAAGATGAAAGTGTCTTTGGGGAAGGAGGAAGAAACTAGTGCCGTGTAACTTGGACAGAATGTTGTGGTAACTCTGGTGATTGAACTTGAAAAGTCTTAACCTAACATCAACTGTGATATATTTTTTAAATCTCTCGATTTAGCTCACTATTTGTTGGCGAAAGATCTGACACCAGTCGATACTACCCGAAAAACGAAAACAAAGAAGAAATGCCTGCGGATTTTATTAGACCTAAGGGACGTAAATTACTTTATATTATTTAGCTTTCAACCAGATTTGATGACAGCCTCTTATGTTCGTAAGAAAAACAAAGTTGTTACCATACTTAGCTGTCACTATCACAAGTAATGAAGCCTAAAGTTAAATACAGTGCCTAAAAGGGTGGCGTTACTGCGTGGGCCAGAAGACGCGATGCAACATTGTGAAGAGAAAAACAAGGTTCTGGCCATTGGTGATTTTCTTCAGCATGATCTATGCAAGTGTAATGAACGCATACATAATTAGGATGATGTTGGGTACCAATGAAAAAATGAGACGTCAGACTTTCATCATCAGTTTGAGAAAGCAACAAGCTGGGGTATAGAAGTCATTATGAGCACCAGATCCACGAAAAGACAGTGAAACAACAAGATAATAACCGGAGAAGATGTGCATATTGTTTATAAAAGAAAGATAGAAAAAATCAAATTACATGTAATAAGTGCACCAAAGCTGTATGCTCGGAACATTCTGCAATTGTCTTTAGATCCTGCACAAACTTATAATCAGAATAAAAGTCACCAGCAAAAGTATAAAATTTTATTAAAATGTAAACTTTAAACTAAAAATTATTTTAAAAGTATTTATATCTCAAAAGTCGTTCACATCACAAGTAGTCAAAACAGTGACAGTTTGTTTCAATTTAAGCAACACCAGCCTGAGAGACTTGAGTGGTAGCCAACGCCATAGAGACTTTTCGATAACCAGAGGGTTAAAGAGTGTCTCGATGAATCTCAACATGGAATATCGATATCCTACGATTCGTTTTAAGTTTATTTAACACGTGTTTTACGGTAGTTATAGTTTCCAGTGATTTATCGCCAATACTATAATGCAGATGTAATGGATACAGGTCATGAGCAATATATTATATTTGCTTACGTTCAAGAGCAGTTGCCCGCATTGACATAAATGTTGGATTCTCTGGAAGTCTTCCTGTTATCACTGCAGTCTCGTGGCAGTGCACCCTTCTTATACACAACTGCTTCGTCTGCGAACAGCCTCACTGAATTACCTCATATCCACAAAATCATTATCACACATTCGAAACAGTAATTGCCCTGTAACACTCTTTTGAGGAATTCCGAAATTACCTGTTATGGTCACATATCAGCTTAACAGCTCGTACGTCCATGTTGCTACCCAAAGTAGTACCCAGAAGAATGGGAAGTAAAATCAAGAATCGAATAACAATCACTTGGGTCTTCGCAAAATTATAGGTTCCAGAGAAGCCAGTAGGATTTGCGCTTTACAATGGTGACGAGGCTTGACATACCTTCACAGGAGTTGTCCATTTAAGAAGATTGTGCAACTGTGTCAAATGACATATGGTGTTGATAATCTTCTGAAAAATACACGCTTTAGAAAAAGACGAGTACCACACAATACGTACAAGAACTAAGACGGAACAATACAAATAATGACCAAGAGATAAATGTCTCTATTCACAGGAAATGAGGCTAGATTGCAGACTTTCTCCTTTCCTGTTCAACTTGTATATCAGAGAATCAATGAAAGAAATGCGATAGAAGTCCAGAAGGATTGTAATGCCTGGGTAGAAGGACACGAATGAATAGAGTCTCTAATCACATCGCTATTCCCCGTTAACACGAGGATGATCAAAGAACTTGTTGAATGGGCTGTGGGTTCAGAGTAACTCTAAGAAAGACGAAGACATCAAAAAGTAGCATGCAAGAGAACAGAGACAAACTTAACATAAGAATTTAGACCCACGAGCTAGACGACAGGAAGGAATTGTGCCACCTTCGTCGCACAATAACGCCTAATGGACGAAGGAAGCAGGATGGTAGAAGCAGACAAGCACAGGAAAACAGCCCTATACTATAGAACATAGACTTTATCTTTAAAGAGAAATTTCTGAGAAAGTACGACTGAGGCAAAGCAGCGTATGGAGGTCTGTCAAGGAATGTCGGAAGTGCAGAAGAAGAAGAAGAAGAAGACAATCGAAGCCAACGTGGCATGATGTTACAGATGCATGCTGAAAACTCAGAAGATAGAGATGAAAGTCATCGCAGTATTGCTGAGTAACGGAGTACACGAAAAACATAGACTACAATAAAAGAAAGAGCGTGACAGAATGAGTTTCAAAAGTGTGTGTGAAATCTTATGGGACTTAACCGCTAAGGTCATCAGTCCCGAACGAATTTCAGAACATTAGGAAATAGCTTCCATGATACTATAGGGAGACGTAGAGGACAAAACCTGGAGGATAAGACAGAAATGAGAATGCAACCAGCATACAACTGCTGTTACCTTGGGTAATGAGTGGCATAAAGGCTGCCTAAAGCCAGTCAGGAAATAGAAGAAAAAAAATGTACACTTCAAAGTAGGGTCGAGTAATATGACGTGTAAGATACACATAGTTTTTCCTTGGGCTCTGTTTGTGAAAGGAACAGATGGAAAGCGTAGGTAAATCACATCAAACGAAACATGTTACGATGTCATTCACACTGATTCTACAGAACAGAAGGAACACTGGGTAGATTCGTGATATCGTCTCTATGGAAGTAGAATGGAAGTAGACTAATATACAAAACAATGGTATGAAAGAAGCAGTTGTTTATTTATCTAGTTTTTAGGCATTAGGAGGTGTTTCACATTACATATTCTATTATGAAAGATGTGTAATCTGATTTATAAATATCGGAAGAAACCTCAGATTTTGTTTATTGCTTGTTCAGCGTACCACAACTAATTTTCAGTTATTATTTCCCCTTGCTGGTGTCTGTAGTATGAAATATGTGGAGATAAAAATAAATTAATCGAGAATAATAGTCAATTCAGTTCGACATTTTACTTGCAGATTTATTCTGCGACTGAAAAAACATCTCATTTCCGCAAAAATTTACTCGTTGTGGAATCTGAAGCTGTGAACAAAATTAAGTTATTTAAGGAAAAACTGGAAATAAGGTCAATCTCGAGTCAGTCGGTAGCCGTATCTCAGCTGTAGTTCCAGAGACATTGGGTAGACTCAGCGTTCTTCTTGGTTATTGGGGGCTACAGACACCGTGAATCACTGTTCACGTTCTATTTGAGCTCTTTGCTGCAGGAGAGCTGAAGTTCACACTGGTGGAAGAGAAATATGGCAGAGGAAGACGGGAGTCCAGACAGGAGGAAGGAAATCCCATAAATCTAAAACAGCTGCCTCGAATACCGTAAGTCGCGGTGGAGCTTACGTTTCTAGCCACACGGGTGCAAGAAATCGTAGTATTGACAAGTTAGGATTTGCAAACAAATGTATCGGAACTAGTGAGCAGAGCGAATGAATTATTGGGAGGAGTGCTGAATTGACTGTATTCTGCTCTGGGAGAACTGTAGTGTCTTTTCTCTGCTAAAAGTAGTGAAATGCATTGTTATGTGAAGTTGTCTCTTCTATGTGGCATTCCTGCTACCTCCAGAGGAAAATAAACTTGTAATAAGCGCTCCGGACAAGAAGTCCTCCGCATATCTATTTTCTGGTGGATATCGAGACAACTACCTTACCTATAGAAAGGATAATACCAATTTCGGGGCTACAGTATTCCGGTATCAACGTGATCATCCAGAACCATAGAGGATCTGGAGATGGTGTGCTGTAAAACGGAAACCGATTGCGTGCGAATAAAACCAGTAAATACAGCTGATGGGTTTGTTCTTCATACGAGGGACACTCGAAAAGAAACGCACAACATTTTTTTCAAACATCTACCTTTCACGCTACTTCTTTGCTATTCACAAAGGTCATAGAAACATTCTTCCTGCTAATATTAAAATCTAATTCGAACTGTTTCCACAAGTCACGCTATCGTAGCAGCACAGGATGGCTGCAGCACTTGATTTTCGTCTGAAGTAACGTGCTATTACTCAGTTCCTGTGTCGTGAGAACCAGACAGTGGTAAACAACCACAAAAGCTGAATTAGGTGGATGGCGATAGTTCTGTTGACCGCAGATTATTAGGTGAAGATGGGGACGCCAGTAGTTGGCACCTCCCTCTCAAGAGCTGACCTAGCACTTACAGACTTCTGATGATGTGCAGCGTATTCACAATCTGATTTTGGCTGACAAACGCGTAACAATGAATGGACAGTCAATCCAAGTGGGAGTAGGAGAAACAAGTGTATGCAAATACTGAGACAGTTATAGATGAAAAAGATTTGGGCCAGATCGGTTCCAAGAACATCCAAAACAGAAACACTAAACCGTGCAGCCGCAGTCCGAAACCATGAGATCATTACCTCTTCAGTAAACAGAACGAATATCTTCACGGAACGAGATTTGAAGAGAATGACTCCCTTGTGAAGGCCGCTGAACAGCGGCTCAAATTAGCTTTCCTTGACTGATACCGTGCAGGTATACAGGTCTTTGTTCCACAGCGGCTTAAGGCTGTTAAAAGGCACGGAAACTGAGCGAAAAATGAGATTTTTCTCTCAAATTTACCAGCATACTGTAAAAATATTAAATAAGGGAAACAAATTGCATGTTTTAAAAATACATTTCTTCTGGAGTGATACTTTTGTGTATAAGGACAAAAAATTGCTCACCCACATCTTTGTCAAACCAGAATCATAAGCCTGCAGCCTTTAGAACATGACTGTCGTCTTGAGAATGTCTGCAGCTTACTCATCATGAACATTTAGCAGAAATGATGAGTGTTGCTCCCCTAAAATGCTGGATAAACATCCTAGTTCATGCTCGGTGTAAACAGTAGTATTGGGGTACTGCCATTTCTAGCACAAAGGAATTCAGCTGTTCCTGTTAGTATTCTTCACTTTCACTGAGGGAAGAAATTTCATCAGATAATTTTATAACTGGTATACTTTCATCTTGAATTTTTATCACACTCTTGAACCTTTCCTTTATTTCCGTCATTGCTTCTTCGATGTATAGACAGAAATGTAGGGACGAAAGGCTACATTACTGACTTACATACTTTTTAAACTGAGCACTTCGTTCTTGGTCTTGTAGCCTTATTGTTCCCTCCATGTTCTTGTATATATTATACAGGGTGTTACAAAAAGGTACGACCAAACTTTCAGGAAACATTCCTCACACACAAATAAAGGAAAGATGTTATGTGGACGTGTGTCCGGAAACGCTTAATTTCCATGTTAGAGCTCATTTTAGTTTCGTCAGTATGTACTGTACTTCCTCGATTCACCGTCAGTTGGTCCAATTGAAGGAAGGTAATGTTGACTTCGGTGCTTGTGTTGACATGCGACTCATTGCTCTACAGTACATCAGTACATCAGTACATCAAGCACATCAGGACGTAGCATCAACAGATTAGTGTTCATCACGAACGTGGTTTTGCAGTCAGTGCAATGTTTAAAAACGCGGAGTTGGCAGATGCCCATTTGATGTATGGATTAGCACGGGGCAATAGCCGTGGCGCGGTACGTTTGTATCGAGACAGATTTCCAGAACGAAGGTGTCCCGACAGGAAGACGTTCGAAGCAATTGATTTGCGTCTTAGGGAGCACGGAACATTCCAGCCTATGACTCGCGACTGGGGAAGACCTAGAACGACGAAGACACCTGCAATGGACGAGGCAATTCTTCGTGCAGTTGACGATAACCCTAATGTCAGCGTCAGAGAAGTTACTGCTGTACATAGTAACGTTGACCACGTCACTGTATGGAGAGTGCTACGGGAGAACCAGTTGTTTCCGTACCATGTACAGCGTCGTAGGCACTATCAGCAGTTGATTGGCCTTCACGGGTACACTTCTGCGAATGGTTCATCCAGCAATGTGTCAATTCTCATTTCAGTGCAAATGTTCTCTTTACGGATGAGGCTTCATTCCAACGTGATCAAATTGTAAATTTACACAATCAACATGTGTGGGCTGACGAGAATCCGCACGCAATTGTGCAATCACGTCATCAACACAGATTTTCTGTGAACGTTTGGGCAGGCATTGTTGGTGATGTCTTGATTGAGCTCCATGTTCTTCCACCTACGCTCAATGGAGCACGTTATCATGATTTCATACGGTATACTCTACCTGTGCTGCTAGAACATGTGCCTTTACAAGTACGACACAACATGTGGTTCATACGCGATGGAGCTCCTACACATTTCAGTCTCAACAACAGATTCGGTGACCGATGGATTGGTAGAGGCGGACGAATTCCATGGCCTCCATGCTCTCCTGACCTCAACCCTCTTGACTTTCATTTATGGGGGCATTTGAAAGCTCTTATCTACGCAACCCCGGTAGGAAATGTAGAGATCTTCGTGCTCGTATTGTGGACGGCTGTGATGCAATACGCCATTCTCCAGGGCTGCATCAGCGCATCAGGGATTCCATGCGACGGAGGGTGGAGGCGTGTATCCTCGCTAACGGAGGACATTTCGAACATATCCTGTAACAAAGTGTTTGAAGTCACGCTGGTACGTTCTGTTGCTGTGTGTTTCCATTCCATGGTTAATGTGATTTGAAGAGAAGTAATAAAATGAGTAGATGAGTTTTGGTATTTGGGGAGCAAAATAACTGATGATGGTCGAAGTAGAGATAAAATGTAGACTGGCAATGGTTAAGAAAGCGTTTCTGAGGAAGAGAAATTTGTTAACATCTAGTGTAGATTTAAGTGTCAGGAAGTCGTTTCTGAAAGTATTTGTATCGAGTGTAGCCATGTATGGACGTGAAACATGGACGATAAATAGTATGGACAAGAAGAGAATAGAAGCTTTCGAAATGTGGTGCTACAGAATAATGCTGAAGATTAGATCACATAACTAATGAGCAGGTATTGAATAGAATTGGGGAGAAGAGAAATTTGTGGCACAACTTGACTAGAAGAAGGGATCGGTTGGTAGAACATGTTCTGAGGCATCAAGGGATCACCAGTTTAGTATTGGAGGGCAGCGTCCAGGTTAAAAATCGTAGAGGGAGACCAAGAGATGAATACACTAAGGAGATTCAGAAGGATGTAGGCTGCAGTAGGTACTTGGAGATAAAGAAGCTTGCACAGGATCGAGTAGCATGGAGAGCTGCATCAAATCAGTCTCTGGACTGAAGACCACAAAAACATGCATACATTTCGGATCGCTGACCTACAAACGTCATAATCTGTGACCCTTTAACCTCCTCTTTCATAAAACCGTAACTGTATCATTTACTGGATTCACAGTATAAGTTTAGTATCCAGACCTGTGGGTTTAGGGATGTTACCTCATCACCTACATCTACATCTACATCCATACTCCGCAAGCCACCTGAAGGTGTGTGGCGGAGAGTACCTTGAGTACCTCTATCGGTTCTCCCTTCTATTCCAGTCTCGTTGTTCGTTAACTGATCGTAGTTCATCACCCAGTCAATGAAAGCGTCTATATCCACATAATACAACTTTAGGTACATATACATGTGGAGCTATTATAGTTACAGTACACAGCTACCAACAATCGGGTTTAGTGACATATATTGCAGCTTTCACCAGAACCAGACCACGAATTCATCATGGAGGATTGGAGTTCGTTTATAATTTGGCTTTGCTGTCAGTGTTCTCTCCTCCTAACACCCGTCCCAGCGTTTGAATAATTTAATGTCACATTGTTCCAGATTATTCTCCATTTTCTTGCCATAAACCGCATTGTTCATTAATCTTCTTTCTCAAACGCACATGCTGTGGATGATTTTTTACTGGTGTTTAAATCCATGTTTTCCTTCAAACAGGGCACCGATTGAATTGGATAACGTTGGTGACACCAGTCCCTTCCATATGCAAATTAGACTTTGCCAGAGGTTTCTGTAATATATACATACATCTTTTGCCCCCCTTCCTGCAGTGCTGCCATCAACCATATCGTAGAACCAGATGTGGTGTCACCGCCAGACACCACACTTGCTAGGTGGTAGCCTTTAAATCGGCCGCGGTCCGTTAGTATACGTCGGACCCGCTTGTCGCCACTATCAGTGATTGCAGACCAAGCGCCACCACACGGCAGGTCTAGAGAGATTTCCTAGCACTCGCCCCAGTTGTACAGCCGACTTTGCTAGCAATGGTTCACTGACAAAATACGCTCTCATTTGCCGAGACGATAGTTAGCATAGCCTTCAGCTACGTCATTCGCTACGACCTAGCAAGGTGCCATTACCAGTTACTATTGATACTCAATCATGTACCGTCAAGAGCGACGTTCACCATTAATGGATTAAAGTTAAGTATTCCACCAGCTACGTCCGTTTTTTCTAAATTCTAATTTCCTTGTCCTGTTCCAGACCTCACGCCAGCCTGCGTGAGCTAAATCGCGTGCCTTTCGGCTTCCTCTAGTAACACGGTGTTGGCTCTCCTGCCAACCACAACACCATATGTGTTAGACACAGCAGCAAACCATTGTGCATGTGACGCAAACTGTGTAGGTATACCAAGTGTACACCAAGATCATCTACCACAGTTCAAAAGTCTTTTCGATCGATTTCGGCACGAACCACAGACCAAACCCAATATGTAAAAATTACTGCATGATGAACCTGTGTAAACTGTTAACAAAACAGCGCAGTGAAAGTGTACAACGTGTCACCCATTTGTGGCAGCTTTGTTGTGTCAATAACAGCAGTTTATCGAAATCAGGTAAAGTTCATGTTTGACACTCTGATGTGTGGGGTTGACCTGTTATTGTGTTATTCTGCGCAACGGATTAATCTGAGATGTACCCCTTACCCTATGGCTCCTGCAAGATCCAATTTCCACCCCCACACTACTACAGAAGTCAGACAGACGCTCCTAACGTTCTAAAGAGAAATGCCTGAAAAACTTTCAGCAATAAACATCTTCTGGAGTCGTCCGCTGTAAGGAAGCTTCACGGCAGATGAACTGAACGCAGCTACTGTACAGATAATTGCATTTGATTTGTGCTGCTTTGAGAAATACGCACAACACATTTGGAGAGTCGAAACATGTGTTTCTTGCTATTACCTTTCAAAAGCATTAGTTAATTGAGTTCTTTCTCATGTGAGGCCAAGCTTGTACAGCGATGTTAAACGTATTTCATCGTTTCCATGTCAGCCATTTCTTATACAAACAATACGCCCATTGTCTCGTCTCAGATTAAAGACATGTCAAGTAATCGTGTTTATATCCCAGTCTTTCATGTTTACTTTTTTCTGACAACTATGAGGAATAATTTCCGACAATGGCGTAAGTACATCAAAGTTTTGATATATAGTGTGCATTAAGAAAACGATGCGATTTGGTTTATCAGTCCGCCCGTCTTTGGCCAATCCTGTGTCATGGTCACATGCTTATGTTTTCTTTCTTGTGTAGAACCGGGAGAAATTCGCTTCTTTTTTGTAGTCTTTTGCACATTCTGACTTACGATATTATCATTGAGAAATTACGTGTTTAGTAAAAATGATCGACATTTGCAACGGATACGTAAGCAGTGATAACCATGTTACGTGGATCAGGGTCCTTAGGATCAAAGAATGATATCGATCGAGCAAGTTCCGTTTAAAAGTACAGCATTTGCACACGTCTCGAACATTTGAACAAAAAACACCGTTTTTTTTAAACAAACAACATTCCCAAATAACTGAATTGTTAATAAAATTCAAATGGCTCTGAGCACTATGGGACTCAACTGCTGAGGTCATTAGTCCCCTAGAACTTAGAACTAGTTAAACCTAACTAACCTAAGGACATCACAAACATCCATGCCCGTGGCAGGATTCGAACCTGCGACCGTAGCGGTCTTGCGGTTCCAGACTGCAGCGCCTTTAACCGCACGGCCACTTCGGCCGGCTAAAATTCAAATCCAACAAAATTAAAATGAATTTAGTGCCTTAACAAAATAACCACAAACAAGTTGAAAGAATTCACTTGCCGTTCTTACTGAGTTTAAAAATGACATATTTAAAAGATACTATACAAAATTATTGAAATGACAGTTATTTACTCAACACTCAATAAAAATTCAAATAAACATGACTAACGAACACTACAAAGCACGAGTTAGTGATAGGAACTTCAGCAAAATCTAGACTTACATAAACTAGAATGATCAAGAAAGTTGTAGCTTCCCGTGTGTAGTCAACGACCCTTAACAGCTGCGTGCTACCGTTACATGTATCTTGGTATTGTAACATCAGTTCGCCTCAGTATATACTAATATAAGGAAGTACCACAACTTACACAGAACAGTTCGGTGTCAGAAACAGGCAACAACCTATTCTCTCCTTTTAACAAATATACGTTACCACTGCTGGCCACTTCCACTCATACGGCACCATTAACCTCAATTTCCAAAAAGCATCTAGACACCCTACTCAAAAAATGGCTCTGAGCACTATGGGACTTAACATCTTAGGTCATCAGTCCCCTAGAACTTAGAACTAGTTAAACCTAACTAACCTAAGAACATCACACACATCCATGCCCGAGGCAGGATTCGAACCTGCGACCGTAGCAGTCCCGCGGTTCCAGACTGCAGCGCCTAGAACCGTACGGCCACCGCGGCCGGCACACCCTACTCACTGCAGTCACACATCAACAGAACGAAATGCGTCGGCAAATCATGATTTAGTAAGAAGCAGATTACAGTACTTCTTCAGTAGAGAATGCTCACTGTCATGGCTAGCCACATACGCAACATACGAGAAATATCGGAAACTATAGCACTAAATTATATTACTAAAAAATTTAATAAGTAACACAACAGAAAAAATCACAAATGAACTTACAGTTTTTCCCTAATTTCCTATATAGTCGCCAACGTTCTCAACGTTCTAGAATGTCGTTTGGTTAATGGTCACTGCGGACTGCTGATTTCGCTTCTGCATCTGTCGCAAAGCGTTGGCGGGGTAGGAAAGTGTGACGTTGCAAGGTCCGGACTGTATGGTGGATGCTGGAGGACCTCCTACCCAAATTTGGCGAATTTTCACGAACAGCAGCAGCAACATGGAGTGAGCATTATCATTAAGAAGTTTGAAACCGTCAACATTAATGTTGTGGCGTTTGTCACGAACGGCACTACGCCACTTTTTGTCACGAAGGGCATGACGCAAATTAAAAAAAAGTTTTAATGTAGGCTGCAGCATGCTTGTTCACCAGATTCCACCAATAACACGTCATGCGTACCCCAGAACGCTGTCAGAAGCACTTTCCTAGCAGACTCAGCCATTATGAATTTTCTTTTATGTACTGGGAAACCAGCATGTTTCCACTACATAGAGGCTGCTTGGTTTCGGGAGTGTAGTGGAACGCCCTCTACTCATCCTTTCCTTTCAGAAGGTCATGCATGCTCATCTGTGAGTTAACGCTTGAAGCTATCCAAGCTTGAGATCATTCGCCGGCGCTTGTGGTTGACTGTCTGTTTCTTAGGCACTTAGACAGCACTAACTTCACGATATTTCAAGTGCCATGGAAAGTTTCTTACACCGCACGGGGGGAATGTTGAATTACTGCGATAAGGTTCGCTGTTCCACCCACCAGTCGTTCAAAATTGCTGCCTCAGTGGCTACGACATTCTGCAGGGTTGCAGCTGCTACCGGCAACGCGAAGCGTGACTAATCACTTCGGTTCACATGACTCTCTTGGAAGCACGTACGTTACCTGGAGACCCTGCTCGGTCCATACAGTCATCCTCACACACGCCATGCATGTCCACCCTCATTTCACTCGGTTTATTCCTTTCGTCTACAGATATCGAACTACACTTCGCTGCTCTTCACAAGTTGGCGACAGTACCTTGCGCGCTATGTTTGATTCATAGTTCAGATTTCTCCTGCTAGAGCTGCACATGAAAACAAAGTAGCCTCCGTAGCGCAAACTTCCAACTATATAGTTGTGTAATTTCAACATTCCAGGTGCAATACTAGGGGTAAAAAACGTTTTTGTGCGAGTCTTTCAGATACACCCTCACGTACCCAATATCTTCAGTGAGCCTGATACGGCAGGAGCACTGACACGCTATAAAAGGTTCCAACGGCTCAAGTCCACTCAGGCGAGCCAGTGAACAACGACAGCTGTACGTACCAGCACTGTGCCGTCTCCTTGTTGTGTATGCCTGCCTCTAGGTAAACACTGTCCCAACCAGAGCGTTCCTGCACGCAGTGCAGCGGGAAATATGGCCGACCTAGAAAACCAGGCCAGATGGTGCCACACTTGGCACTACTGAGTGAAGTGAGAACGAATAAAGCGATTGTTGTTTTTTAGTTTGTTACTGGGCCAATAGTGTCTCACAGCAAAGTAGTCGACATTGCTCACTAGACTTTTCATCCTAAATTTACAACATGTTAGAAACCGTGCTGTATTTAGAAATAACAGCATTTGGAAGCTGAAGTACGGTAAATTAGTTGTCTATTGGCTGCGTACGAAGCGTTAAATTTCGTGGTGAGATAATATCTAGATATACCAGAAATTCGCTAGATAGTGCTGCTGCTTTAGGGGTATCTTGACATAGATCTAGTATAGGCTACGATCAAAAAGTTTAACGTTCGAAGGTCATACAGTTCACGATCGATATGCTAATGATGCAAATTCCCCATGAGTGTTGATAGAATAAACCTACCGTCGCACCAAGTTAAAGATACCTGTTTGGTTGAACACTGTGTCCTGCTGTGTGAAGCAGTCCGTAACTGCCTGCTGCACGTTCTTGTCCGTCGACCCTTCAAGCTTTTTTTATTTTTATCCTTGTTATTTATTTATTTATTAAAGGTCCGAAAACGTGATGATCGCATGGGATGTGATCAAGTCTATAGGGCGGGTGACCGGGTGTCTCCCTCTGGAGTTGGCGTAACTTTCGCGTTACGATGTACGTATGGGGACTTGTGTTATCATAAAGCAGCAACATCACACGATATGGGGACTTGTGTTATCATAAAGCAGCAACATTACACGATATGGGGACTTGGGTTATCATAAAGCAGCAACATCACACGATATGGGGACTTGTGTTATCATAAAGCAGCAAAGTCACACGACGCACAATTCGACGACAGAGGTTTCTGACAGACAAGCTGCCCCATACACATTCTCCACTCTCCGATGGATGTCTACCTGCATTTATTCTTCAGTGGCCAAGAAAAGAATAAAAGCACTTTGTGCCTGTTGCGACGCATTTGGTAATAACGTCGCCATAGTTGACGTCTCCGCAGTTACCGCAGGAACGTCGGAAAGACACGAAAGCCACACTGATCCCTTGGATACATGTGGGTGTTTATACGCCCCCATCGCCATCGCATTACGTTGATATACGTTGCAACAACGCTCTCAAACGAAAACCTTGTGATCGGCCTTTATAGAATGCAGGAAGATGTCCCTTACAGACAAAATATACAATGATGAACAAAATCTTGTGACCAAAGAAGCTATTTGTCACCTTTGGATGTCAATAAAGCCATTATTTTACGTGGCATGTGTTCGACAAGTCCTTTGTAGAAAGGACTTGTACGATTTCGAAGATATGTTGCTTCAGATACCTATGCACATATCAGGTAATTCTCGTCAATTACGGGCTAGAGGTTCGAGGATGTGGAGCTGTTCGAGAATCGCTTTAAGCATATTCCACTGCATTCAGATCAAGCGATTTTCCTAGGTATCAACAAGAATTGTCTGTCATGCTCCTTAAACCCCTGTAGCCGATTCAGGCTTTACTATTATCCTACCATCTTACCATCAATATCGGGGGAGACATCAGTCATGAATGGTTGCAGATGATCGAAAGTGATATTCACCGAGTCCAGATCTGTATACCTCTCTTGGTGACCTGAACTACAAGCACAGTCTCATACACACATCAAAAAGAGTTTTTCATCACCCCGGTTCACAGGATTCCTGAAGACTGACGTTTACTGTGGATATTGTATCACATACACAGTGCCTTTGACTTTTCAGTGATGTCACTAAACCCCCCAAAGATGTAAACAACCATAAATGAGCAGCGCCTGTCAGACGGAGGAGGTCCGACAGCCGATCAGTTACAGTCATTCCAAGGCTCGTGTTGTCTGTAGTGCAACCATGCCTAGACGGTCAATGTCGCCGTTCGATCCCGTCCGCATTGTTTCTTTGTGCCAGGAGGGGCTCAAAAAAGGGAAGCGTCCAGGTGTCTCGGAGTGAACCAAAACGATCTCGTTCGGACATGGAGGAGATACAGAGAGACAAGAACTGATGACATGTCTCGCTATGGCCGCCCAAGGACCTCTACCTACGGATTATGGCTCGGAGGCACCCTGACAGCAACGCCACCATGTTGAATAATGCTTTTCGTGCAGCCACAGGACATCGCGCTAAGACTCAAACTGTGCGAAATAGGCTGCATGATGCGCAACTTCACTCCCTGCGTCCATGGGGAGGTCCATCTTTGCAACCACGACACCATGCTGCGCGGTACAGATGGGTTCAACGACATACCGAATGGACCGCTCAGGATTGTCATCGCGTTCATCTTCACCGATGAGTGTCGTATATGCGTTCAACCACACAATCGTCGGAGACGTATCTGGAGGCAACCCGGTCGGTTGAATGCACTGTCCAGCGAGTGCCGCAAGGTGGAGGTTCCCTGCTATTTTGGCGTGGCATTATGTGGGGTCGACGTACGCCGCTGGTGGTCATGGAAGACGCCGTAACGGCTGTACGATACGTGAATGCCGTCCTCTGACCGACAGTGCAACGATATCGGCAGTATATTGGCGAGGCATTCGTATTCATAGAGGAAAATGCAGGTCCCTATTGGGCACATCTTGTGAATGATTTCCTTCAGGATAGCGACATCGCTCGACTGGAGTGGCCAGCATGTTCTCCAGACATGAACCCTATCGAACTTGCCTAGGATTGATTGAAAAGGGCTACTTAAGGACGATGTGACCCACCAACCACCCAGAGGGATCTAAGCTGAAACGTCGTTGAAGAGTGGGAGAATCTGGAGCAACAGTGCCTTGATGAACTTGTGGATAGTACGCCACGACGAATACAGGCATGCATCAATGCAAGAGGGCGTGCTACTGGGTATTAGAGGTACCGAAGTGTACAGTAATCTGGACCACCACCTCTGAAGGTCTCGCTGTATCGTGGTACAACATGCAATGTGTGGTTTTCGTGAGCAATAAAAAGAGCGGAAATGATGTTTATCTTGATCACTATTCCAATTTTCTGTAAAGGTTCCGGAAGTATCGGTACCGAGGTGATGCAAAATTTGTTTGATGTGTGTAGAATCCCTTAACGCAATACTGTCCCCATCGGCCTACTTTCGTGGCGTTACGCGTGTATCGTCCAGACAAAAGTGTTGCAGAACACGGATTTCGGCGCATATTACTTGAATGGGACTTAACAGCAGGTCAGACTTGCGTGTGCCTATGTTAACAAAACGACGTTGTTAGTTATGATTTCAGTGGGCACTGAGTGATAGAGAATGGACAGTGAATCAAATTATACTTGTCACCTGTTCGAATAAACTAATTTTCTTGCCACAGTAGGGTCGATGGTCGTGTACAGATATGCTGTTATTCAGGCGAACGACTCCTCGATACATGCGTAACGCCACGAAAGTAGGCCGATGGTGACAGTATTGTAATAAATCGTCATTTTGGTAATGGAGTGCGAAGAGAGAGAGACAATGGGATGACTACAGAAAGCAGATTCAAATAGATGGTTGTGGCAGTAACTATTCGTAGACGAGGAGGCCTGCAAGGAATGGACTACCACGGAGAGCTACACCAGTCTTCGAAATGAGACGTACGCCATATTAAACAATTGATAATTTTTTAAATATTTAGAAGCTTTAAATTACAGTTTCCCAAAAATCAATTTAAATATATTAAGCGTTGTGAAAGTACAGTATGAAATGATCTTAACATATTAAATGAATGTTTTTTGTAATTGAGACACCTATCAAATGCAAGTAAAAGAGAGGTCGCAGCCTGGTATTCATACAACAAAAAAGTACGTACTGCTATTTGATGGTATCAAAGTTTCCCAAAACTACCTCACTAAGTATCGATGTGACACACATCAAAAAAATTTTGCATCACCTCGGTACCGATACTTCCGAAACCTTTACAGAAAATGGGAATAGAGATCAATATAAGCATAATTTCCGACCTTTTTATTGCTCACGGAAACTACACATTGCTGTGCCTCCAGATCTGCCTGTCTTGCTTAACAAAGCGGGAAAACCTACATACTCCACGTTTTTTGAAGACGTATGAACGTTCAAAACAGCGTCAACTCTTCATGGTTTCGCCGTCCGTAATTCACTTTCCACGGTCACAATAGTAGTACGCGAATAGCTACCTAGCTTCGACATTTTCTATATGCTTGTTTACAGGCGCTGGGCCATAACAATGTGCCTTTTGTCAGCGGGTTTATCCTACTGCAGCCAATATCGTTGCTGTAATGATTCGCCGTTACAAAGCCACCGGGATGCTTTCTATTTCGTGATGAACAGTGGTCATTGTGTTTTGCCTCTTCGGAGTGTGTACAAAATGTATTTATGGATTAATGTTTAAATTTGACCTTCAAAAGACAACACTCATTGTCACTTCAGAGCACCTGTAAAAGAATCGAGAGGGCGTTAATATAGTACTTCTTGTCGTCTGCTTCTCAGGAACACAGTCGTCTGCAACTCTTTCTACACTCCTGGAAATGGAAAAAAGAACACATTGACACCGGTGTGTCAGACCCACCATACTTGCTCCGGACACTGCGAGAGGGCTGTACAAGCAATGATCACACGCACGGCACAGCGGACACACCAGGAACCGCGGTGTTGGCCGTCGAATGGCGCTAGCTGCGCAGCATTTGTGCACCGCCGCCGTCAGTGTCAGCCAGTTTGCCGTGGCATACGGAGCTCCATCGCAGTCTTTAACACTGGTAGCATGCCGCGACAGCGTGGACGTGAACCGTATGTGCAGTTGACGGACTTTGAGCGAGGGCGTATAGTGGGCATGCGGGAGGCCGGGTGGACGTACCGCCGAATTGATCAACACGTGGGGCGTGAGGTCTCCACAGTACATCGATGTTGTCGCCAGTGGTCGGCGGAAGGTGCACGTGCCCGTCGACCTGGGACCGGACCGCAGCGACGCACGGATGCACGCCAAGACCGTAGGATCCTACGCAGTGCCGTAGGGGACCGCACCGCCACTTCCCAGCAAATTAGGGACACTGTTGCTCCTGGGGTATCGGCGAGGACCATTCGCAACCGTCTCACTGAAGCTGGGCTACGGTCCCGCACACCGTTAGGCCGTCTTCCGCTCACGCCCCAACATCATGCAGCCCGCCTCCAGTGGTGTCGCGACAGGCGTGAATGGAGGGACGAATGGAGACGTGTCGTCTTCAGCGATGAGAGTCGCTTCTGCCTTGGTGCCAATGATGGTCGTATGCGTGTTTGGCGCCGTGCAGGTGAGCGCCACAATCAGGACTGCATACGACCGAGGCACACAGGGCCAACACCCGGCATCATGGTGTGGGGAGCGATCTCCTACACTGGCCGTACACCACTGGTGATCGTCGAGGGGACACTGAATAGTGCACAGTACATCCAAACCGTCATCGAACCCATCGTTCTACCATTCCTAGACTGGCAAGGGAACTTGCTGTTCCAACAGGACAATGCACGTCCGCATGTATCCCGTGCCACCCAACGTGCTCTAGAAGGTGTAAGTCAACTACCCTGGCCAGCAAGATCTCCGGATCTGTCCCCCATTGAGCATGTTTGGGACTGGATGAAGCGTCGTCTCACGCGGTCTGCACGTCCAGCACGAACGCTGGTCCAACTGAGGCGCCAGGTGGAAATGGCATGGCAAGCCGTTCCACAGGACTACATCCAGCATCTCTACGATCGTCTCCATGGGAGAATAGCAGCCTGCATTGCTGCGAAAGGTGGATATACACTGTACTAGTGCCGACATTGTGCATGCTCTGTTGCCTGTGTCTATGTGCCTGTGGTTCTGTCAGTGTGATCATGTGATGTATCTGACCCCAGGAATGTGTCAATAAAGTTTCCCCTTCCTGGGACAATGAATTCACGGTGTTCTTATTTCAATTTCCAGGAGTGTATATACTCCATTACTTCAAAGGTGTGGCCACGTCCCCCTTTTTGCCAATCGGATGCGACCTAGTGTTGATTATTTGAAGAGAAGAAGATCCAAATCCTGCAACCTTCTTTCTTAGATACTGACTTAAATGGCCCTTCTGATGTGAATTTTCAGTCTACCGTTCTTCTCAACTCTCGCGAAATCTTCTGTGATCCGGAGATCGATCACAGGTGGTTTTCGTAACTTCAGACATCCAGCTGGTCGATTCTGGAAAACACTATTTAGGCCTAAGTTCTTACGGGATTTTGCATTCTTAAGACTTTGCTCCTTGAGAGCTTCTGTACTTTTGACAGCCGGAGAAGCAGTAGTGGATACAAAAAGGAACAGTTGAATTAGAGTTGATTTGACAATTCCAGTAAAATGTCTTCATGATCACACTCAGACTTATATTTAACTAGTACATTTTCTGATTTACGATTCTGGGACACAATATCCAGCAATTGAATAGCAAAGTATAGTCGTGTAACGTATCCGTATTTGCTTCCCAGTTGTTTACGTCTGTTTTGTGGCGTAGATTTCTCTTGTGCTATGCTTCTTCGACCTATCCTTGCAGTGGTGCTTATATGTCGGTGTACGACCGACGGTGTCACATCGATACTTAGTGAGGTAGTTTTGGGAAACTTTGATACCATCAAATAGCAGTACGTACTTTTTTGTTGTATGAATACCAGGCTGCGACCTCTCTTTTACTTGCATTTGATAGGTGTCTCAATTGTAAAAAACATTCATTTAATATGTTAAGATCATTTCATAGTGTACTTTCACAACGCTTAATATATTTAAATTGATTTTTGGGAAACTGTAATTTAAACCTTCTAAATATTTAAAAAAATTATCAATTGTTTAATATGGCATACGTTTCATTTTGAAGACTGGTGTAGCTCTCCGTGGTAGTCCATTCCTTGCAGGCCTCCTCGTCTACGAATAGTTACTGCCACAACCATCTATTTGAATCTGCTTTCTGTAGTCATCCCATTGTCTCTCTCTTCGCACTCCATTACCAAAATGACGATTTCTTCATGCCTGAGGATGTGCCTTATCATCTGATCCCTTCTTTTAGTCAGTCTGTGCCTTAAATTTCGTTGTCCCCTAGTTCGATTCATTATATCCCCATTATCTGTAACTGTAATATAAAAAGGTACGCAGCATTAAAAACGTGTGATATATGAAGTGTGCTTATTTAGACAAATTATCCTTAAGTATCTCCATCTCCTCATTAATTAAATGTTAATCATTTTGTATCACTTTATCTCCAGAAATTACGATCACGCTGATGGACCGAACACAGCACTGAGGCAGGAGGAACATTATCCTTTTCCTATCATTTCTGAAACAATCCTTTTCAATTGTATAGAGTAGATTTCTCTTAAAGTCAGTAAATCTTTTGGCCCCTTTGTGTCGATCCAGGTATGATTGCATCGCAGTCATGAAAACGCGCGGAAACGATAAAGTTGCTTCCTACCAATCCCAAATAAATTAATGTGCTGCTCGATGTCAAAAGAATGTCAGTTATTTAGTGACTTGTAACTATAAAATAATTCAATTAATCTCTGATTCTGTCACCAAGTTACACACAAAACATCATTATATCTTCATCCTATCACGGGACACTATTCCATTGATCCACGGTTCAGTTTCGATAATGTTGTTGTTGTGGTGGTCTTCAGTCCTGAGACTGATTTGATGCAGCTCTCCATGCTACTCTATCCTCTGCAAGCTTCTTCATCTCCCAGTACCTACTGCAACCTACATCCTTCTGAATCTGCTTAGTATATTGATCTCATGGTCTCCCTCTACGATTTTTACCCTCCACACTGCCCTCCAATACTAAACTGGTGATCTCTTGATGCCTCAGAACATGTCCTACCAACCGATCCCTTCTTCTAGTCAAGTTGTGCCACAAACTTCTCTTCTCCCCAATCCTATTCAATACCTTCTCATTTGTTATATGTTCTACCCATCTAATCTTCAGCATTATTCTGTAACACCACATTTCGAAGGCTTCTATTCTCTTCTTGATAAAACTAGTTATCGTCCGTGTTTCACTTCCATACAAGGCTACACTCCATACAAATACTTCCAGAAACGACTTCCTGACACTTAAATCTATACTCGATGTTAACAAATTTCTCTTCTTCAGAAACGCTTTCCTTGCCATTGCCAGTCTACATTTTACATCCTCTCTACTTCGACCATCATCAGTTGTTTTGCTCCCCAAATAGCAAAACTCCTTTACTACTCATTTCCTAATCTAATTCCCTCAGCATCACCCGGCGTAATTCGACTACATTCCATTAACCTCGTTTTGCTTTTGTTGATGTTCATCTTATATCCTCCTTTCAAGAAATTGTCCATTCCGTTCAACTGCTCCTTTGCTGTGTCTGACAGAATTGCATGTTATCGGCGAAACTCAAAGTTTTTATTTCTTCACAATGTATTTTAATACCTACTCCGAATTTTTATTTTGTTTCTTTTACTGCCTGCTCAATATATAGATTGAATAACATCGGGGAGAGGCTACAACCCTGTCTCACTCCCTTCCCAACCACTGCTTCCCTTTCATGTCCCTCGACTCTAATAACTGCTGTCTGGTTTCTGTAAAAATTGTAAATAGCCTTTCACTCCCTGTATTTTACCGCTGCCACCTTCAGAATTTGAAAGAGAGTATTCCAGTCAACATTGTCAAAAGTTTTCTCTAAGTCTACAAATGCTAGAAACGTAGGTTTGCCTTTCCCTAATCTTTCTTCTAAGATAAGTCGTAGGGTCAGTATTGCTTCACGTGTTCCAATATTTCTACGGAATCCAAACTGATCTTCCCTGAGGTCGGCTTCTACCAGTTTTTCCATTCGTCTGTAAAGAATTCGCGTTAGTATTTTGCAGCCATGACTTATTAGTCTGATTGTTCGGTAATTTTCACATCTGTCAGCACCTGCTTCCTTTGGGATTGGTATTATTATGTTATTCTTGAAGTCTGAGGGTATTTCACCTCTCTCATACATCTTGTTCACCAGATGGTAGAGTTTTTTCAGGACTGGCTCTCCCAAGGCCGTCAGTAGTTCTAATGGAATGTTGTCTACTCCCGCGGCCTTGTTTCGATTTGGGTGTGTCAGTGCTCTGTCAAACTACTCACGCAGTATCGTATCTCCCATTTCAGCTTCATCTACATTCTCTTCCATTTCCATTATATTGATCTCAAGAACATCGCCCTTGTATAGACCCTTTATATACTCCTTCCATCTTCCTCATTTCCCTTCTTTGCTTAGAACTGGGTTTCCATCTGAGCTCTTGATATTCATGCAAGTGGTTCTCTTTTCTCCAAAAGTCTCTTTAATTTTCCTGTAGGTAGTATCTATCTTACCCCTAGTGAGATAAGCCTCTACATCCTTACATTTGTCCTCTAGCCATGCCTGCTTAGCCATTTTGCACTTCCTGTCGATCTCATTTTTGAGACGTTTGTATTCCTTTTTGCCTGCTTCATTTACTGCATTTTTATATTTTCTTCTTTCATCAATTAAATTTAATATTTCTTCTGTTACCCAAGGATTTCTACTAGCCCTCGTCTTTTTACCTACTTGATCCTCTGCTGCCTTCACTACTTCATCTCTCAAAGCTACCCATTCTTCTTCTACTGTATTTCTTTCCCCCATTCCTGTCATTTGTTCCCTTATGCTCTCCGTAAAACTCTGAACAACCTCTGGTTCTTTCAGTTTATCCAGGTCCCATCTTCTTAAATTCCCACCTTTTTTGCAGTTTCTTCAGTTTTAA
The DNA here is from genome assembly GCF_023864275.1 of Schistocerca cancellata. NCBI lineage: Eukaryota > Metazoa > Arthropoda > Insecta > Orthoptera > Acrididae > Schistocerca > Schistocerca cancellata. The sequence continues at coordinate 455,236,438 of NC_064630.1, forward strand.
TGTACAGTTCATAACCAATAGATTGTGGTCAGAATCCACATCTGCCCCTAGAAATTGTCTTACAATTTAAAACCTGGTTCCTAAATCTCTGTATTACCATTATATAATCTATCTGAAAATTGTCAATATCTCCAGGCTTCTTTCATGAATGATGCCCCACTGTAATCATAAGTGACGAACTTGTTGACTCAACATGGGAATACGTAGGGTGTTGGTCCTCCGCTGCGAATCACCATATTCAGCACTGTGCCCTGGACAGTGTGCCTGCGTCTGCAGTGTGTCGTCACATCTGTCACCGATTGGACCCTATCCTGCTCTAGAGAGCGGACATGTCTCCGATTCCTGTGTTCTGTGATGAGGTACGGACGTCCAACTTCTTGTACCTACTCGTGGTTTCAGTATTCTTCAACCACTTTCCATAGAACCTCATGACAATAGCACGCGGACAGCCGACCAGCTTCACCCGTTTACGATCTGCTCGCTCTCAAAAAGATTCCCCCATTCGTCTCTGCTCCGCTCAAGTACATTCCTTACCGGGTCACGTGCCCTCAGCGCCACCAGACAATATACAACCTCGCAGTGGCTGTGTTCATAATTTTTTGGCTCATCAGTGTATATTTTGACAGGATCGAATATTCAGTCTTGCTACCTACATAATAATATTCTCTAGTTTTGGATACATTAACTTTTTACTGGTAATTTGATACAGAAATTTGCGCTTGTTAGGTGTCCATTAATAAATCGAAAACAGAGATACGCTTTGTGTGACTAGATATTATTCTGTAGTCAACAATCTCGAGACCGGATTCTACGATGCCACTCTTTTGTGTTAAGAGATTGTATAACCCTCACTCTTCTTTTCCTTGGAGAAAAAAATATTTCGTTTGCTGCATTTTGTGGTTCTGATGCAAATGGTCTTTAGCACTGATATTGATACAAGTTTTCATGATCTGACATTGTCCTGTAATGAGGGTCCCTTTTTATATGACGAATGTTGTGTATATTGATAGTTGCTGTTTGCATCAAATTACGTGTCTGTTATTGCACATATAAACGTGAAGAAGGTCTACTGTCTAATAAAAACTGGTTGTTTGTAATAAAGTGGTGATTTTCTCAGTATATTTGTTCTGCACTATGCATTTTATTGGCATTATTAACTTGTATGTTGCGAACCCAGAAATCAAACACAATGGGAGTATGGAGTGATGTGTGAGGCAGACCATTATTCAGGTTTCTCCGTCTTCTAGCTTTTCTACTCAGGAATGCAGGAAATCGATTATGATTAAATTTACTAGCTTCTGACATGGAATTGCTTCAACAAATGTTAGATTCATGCCTTTTCTGTGATAGGAGCGCTGTGTCTCAATTGTCTGACTGCAGTATTACAGACAGCGTAGAATGTAACGGCTCTTCGCTGATACTGATAACTTCAGCACAATGTTTCACGCGTTTCGCAGCCGGCGGCGACATCGATTTTATCACTGTATACGAATCGTGCACCAACAGCAATTGTTTATACTATGTAACCGTTTTCCTTCCTATACACGACTCGACAATTCGCTTCGAGCGAAAAGGCTATCATCAGGTTGTCGAATTACATCATGAGGTTAAGAACGTCTAGCTACACATTTGCACCGTTCATATAATAAAATAGAAAAGAAAAAAAAGCCACTAAACTCGTCTTAATTAAAATCGTCGACGTCTGTCAGTCGTCGTCGCATCTCAGACGGCACACCGTACGATGTTGCGTCTACCTTATGATGTGGGGCCTCCAAGAGTGTCAGGTTGAAGCTTTTCCAGATGTCCATGGGGGGGGGGGTATTGTGCACTGGTATGCCCGTGATGTGGAGTTAATGTGCAAGCGCAGATGTTGGGCTCAACCATATTGCTATTCTATAGGTCCGCTTCGTTTCGTCATTTCCAGCGACGCTACTTGCTTATTGTATAGGATCTTTCAGCCTCTAGCTGTTTCTTAAAATAAGAATTGCAAATTTATAATTATGCATCTTCTTTAAAATCATTCTCGTAATCACTTAAGAAAACTCATTCTGTCGTCGCTCACTTTTGCATTAATCATTTTGTTGTGTTTCTTTTCATGAAGAACAATCTCCAGTTCTGCCGGAAAGTCTAATTTTCGTCCTTTCTTTTTTATGTACAAAATTTGTAAGTCATCATTTATTCCCTAAGCGGATGGTATGCTTCGTTCACATGTGCATTTTCAACTTCTCGCGGCGTAATGAATAATCCATTAAATTTCGGGCATGCAGCCGCGCATCTGTGACCCGCATGCGCAGTACCGCCGCGGTGGAGCATATAAGGCCGCGCTTGGCACCTTGTCATCAGTCTTGTGACTCGCTCTGAAGATGGCCGGACGATACGCGGCCGAAATATCAGTAGAAGAAATTTTATTTGCGCGGCTGCATGCCCGAAATTTAATGGATTCGTTCACATGGTTCGTAACAAGTGAGTTGTCATAGTTACTCTTAATGACCTCTATGTTCTTTGTATTTAATCGAAAGTGATCTTCCCGACTGTCCAATATGCAAGGCTACAATGCATGATTCATTCGTTTACGAAGTTCTATATTTTCGAGTGTTTCATGTACAGATTTTATTGATGCATGGCCGGCCGAAGTGGCCGTGCGGTTAAAGGCGCTGCAGTCTGGAACCGCAAGGCCGCTACGGTCGCAGGTTCGAATCCTGCCTCGGGCATGGATGTTTGTGATGTCCTTAGGTTAGTTAGGTTTAACTAGTTCTAAGTTATAGGGGACTAATGACCTCAGCAGTTGAGTCCCATAGTGCTCAGAGCCATTTGAACCATTTTACTGATGCATGAACAGAACCGTAAATTCATAAAGTTCACATATTCCACTCTATTAATGTTCTACAAGTGCCGCTCTGGTCGCACGACACACGTCCTAAGCAATAGTCAAGTCCGATCCTTGCAGCAACAATCTGTCAGTGGTCATCACAACAGCACTGATGCGGTCTTGAGCTGTTCAAGTGTTCTTGTCAGGTGGGCCGGGGATGGTGGTGGCGGGGGGGGGGGGGGGCGGTGGATTCTGTGACTCCGAAGGAAATATTCACAAGACATTAGGTCAGGCAACCCCTGCGGGATGATGAGGAGCTGGGGGCGGGGGGGGGGGGGGGGGGAGGGATTAGAGGATAGAGTCATAGACGCCCAAACCAGCGATGCAGACGTTCGTCGTTTTAGGTAGCATCAACATCAATGCTCCAGTGAGGGAGTGCCCCGTGTTGCAAGGAGATAAAATTCTCGGAATCAGGAGTCAGTTGTGGTAACAACCATAACTGCAGCATATCAACGTTAGAGGAATCACTATTCCAAATTCGTGGCTTGCGAAGACCGTCAGTTTTTGGGACTGCGTACGAAACTTTCCCTCAACCTCTCCACGATTGCAAGTCACACATTTAGTTGACCGGTACTTTTCTGTTTACAGAGACAACCTAAATTTGCGATACCAGCACACAGACCAGTGTTTACATGCCGGTCATTTTCCGTAATTTCTTCTGAATGGACGCTGAACTTTTATAGAATATGGACGTCTCTTTTCTCGCCATTTTGTCACCACACTACATTCGTAGGGTCAACTGGAGGGAACAGTACAATCTCGGTGGATTTACGGTTCTCTTCGTGCACCAATACTATTTCTGGACACGTAACATTTTGGAAAATACAGAACTTTGGAAACGAATGCGTCATTTAGAGTACTCCTGTACTTTGCGTCGCAGGACGCGCAGTGCGTTTTATAAACTCTCAATCTATCAAACGTGTCCCTCTTCCTACAAACATCATGCTTCAGGCAATACTCAATTAGATTATTTTTCTGAAAAATTATTGTGAAACCATTAGATTTAAACATGCTCACGATCTTTTGTGCAACTGTTCTGTTGTACGGCTAGGAAGCTATTCCATAATAATCATTTCAGACCCGAAATATTAAAAATTTATTTTTTGTCTGCTCTTGATTTTATTAGACATACAATGAGACAGAACAATGTGAAAAACGAATGTTACTTAAATTAATCGATCACTTTTGGTGATTAGATAAAATGAAGTTCCTTTCTGCAGTTAGGCAAAGGGTTGCTTGACGGAGAGCACACTTCCATCACCTTCTATGATGTTCCTTCTTTGTGCTACAATCTACACAGTGCCTTGAGGTGCTATGTGGTGGTAGGTGCTTTGGTTCCTTTGTATGCTTCACGACTGCGACAACAGTTTTACATTACTTTAATAAGTGTTCTTTCCACTCACTCTCTGGAATAACGCAAGACAACGCTGATTATTTCGTCCGGAACTCAGATCGCTGTCTTCAGCTAAAACCACATCTCCATTTTTATTGCTGCTGTCAGTCCGAGTCAGCATCAACAGAGATCCTTTCCAAAAGGTGAGCAGGATTTCCTCTTCCTTCATTCCGCACGAACGCATCGTGTGAATCTAGGAACAGAACAACCAGTCTCAGTTACTCATATTGCCCTTTGAGCACGGATGTTTAAAAAGAAGCTGCTTATTAAAGTAAATGCGTAAATTTAATTACTGTCGCAGTACACAGAGTATAAATTTGAACAGGCAAGTTTTCCGTATCTAACCCATGCACACAACCTGCGTTATGGAGAGAAATTCAATCACAGCTTGAAAACAAGGATAATCGTGCACTGCATTCCAGTATGGCTCCTACGTTTGCTCGTATAACTGGTAAGATTCGGAAGGTATGGAGTTGTTCAAGCTGTAGCTGCTACAGGACAGCATCTACAGGAGACTTACTGGAGCAGGAGAGGCATCACAGGACATTTTAATTTCCACTGTCTACACTTTTGCCAATCAATTCATAAAACTTGTCAGCATGACCAGGAAGGATTCAGAATTCACACTCATAGCAGTGGAAGTTCGAAAACATAACGACGTCATTTTCTTTACATGTGAAATGTCATCATTTTTTCACTTACTAATGCCAGCATTTGTTGCTATAGGTACACTTTTCTTCATAAGTAAGAGAGATGGTTCGATGCAGTTTGCACAGCTTACAAACCAAACTCTAAGGTGTATGAAACTGTAGAATTTTCCATATCTATTAAAAACTGTGGTAAAAACTGAGGTAATTAACTACAAAATTTGTGTTTTTTCTAAACATGGAGTTTAAAATAGAACAGATCATTCATTTTTTCATAAATTAAATAAATTATAGAGTTTCATACACCTGTAAGTATGGTATGTATGCTGAGCAAAATTCATAGAAGAATCTCTCTAACTTATGAAGAAAAGTGTACCTATAGCAACAAATGCAACCATTAGTAAGTGAAAAAATGATGAAATTTCACACGGAAAAACAATATATTTTGTTATGTTTTCGAACTTCCACTGCAATGAGTGTGAATCCTGAATCCTTCGTGGTGATTCTGGCAACGTTTTATGAATTTATTTGTAAAATTATAAACACTGGAAATTAAAATGTCCTGTGATGCCTGTCCTGCACCAAGTCGGCCCATTTGACGTCCTACCCCCCTTAAAGGGTGACTACAGATGTAGCATTCGCCACGAAATGACAAGATTCTAGGTGGCTTCAAACGGAACCACATCGTCTGAAAAGGATAATGCATAGCGATCGCTTTCATGTTTTCTTCGTTGTGTACTGGGAAGAGGATAGGGGAGGCGGCGTGGGGCGCTCTTACACGTCTTGGCGGCGGAGGAGAGACTACTGCTGCGACGGAAGGCGGCAACCTCGCGCACACTGCTTCACAGTCAGAGCCGTGCCTGGCGTGGGCGGGGCGGAGCGCAAGGCGGCCGCCGAGGCGCGAACCGGCCGTTCGTTAATTTGGACGGGCGTGGCCCCACGCGCCGCCGATACCTTGTCTCCGACACGAATCAACGCCTCACCTCGTGGAGCACCTCATTCCGCTTTATAATCCGCCCTTATCCGGCCACATCACGACCGCACTCTCCCTTCGTGAGCGCCAGGCGCGCAGCGGCTTAGTTGCTGCTCCGGTTAGGGGAAAATATTTTTCACGCCATGCCGAGGGCCCGTGTTTCACATCGTGATCGATAACCGCACCAACACCTTGTTGCTTACGCTGTGCCGCTGTGAGTCAGGTACAAAGAAGTCAAGTGTGTGAGAATGACCACACCTAAGGAGAAAACTCGATACGCTGTACTGGAAGTGCTACGGTACAGTGTACAGCCCGTAAGGTATTGAGGGAAGTGTCGCATTTAAAAAATAATAGCTGCTGATAAGGTAAGTCTTATGTTCAGGTATAAGAAAAGTGTTCACGACAGCCAAGACAGCAACGTTCTTACTACGGCATCAACTAAAACAAAAGACTTTCTATGTCACTGCCGTCAATGGTAAATGCAGGACAGTTCAAAATGAAATCAGCAATCATAAACGGCGGTAATTATGTAACGCCTAACGACACAGATGGAGTAAAAGTTCAGAATTTTTTGACATATTTATGACGTGTTCTACAGGACTCTCCTAGGTCGCGAGGAACATCATTGCTACAATCTACATTGACTGGAAAAGAAGCAGTGGAACATAAACGAAAGTTGGTAGGCGTGTTTTTACGTCTGAAAGATGATATCTATTCAAATTGAGTCGTATAAGAGTGGCGCTAGCAGCGCCACTATGACGATGAAAATCAGGTTTACTTTAAATACACGCTTCGAGATTGAATACGATGAGTTGATTTAAATCAAGAATGCCTTTAAAGCGACAAAGATCCCGTTATCAATACCGCACTGAGATCAAACGAGGTCCTTTAATGGGGATACAAGAAGCTCGAGCTTCCTTCTGCGATATTGCAGATAGACTTGGCAGTAATGTATACACTACACGTGATTGCTGGCAGCGGTGGTCACGAGAACGTACGAAAACTGGGCTATGGACGGCCACGTGCCACTACCAAGAGCAAAGGCAATCGCGCTCGGCGATTGGCTCTGATGCATCGTATTGCATTAGCAGCAACCATGTTAGCAGTAGTTGGCACCACAATGGCACAACGAAGTGTTACAAATCAGTTACTTCAAGGACAGCTCCAAGACACACGCCCTGTAGCGTGCGTTACACTGACCCGAAACCATCACCATTTGCGAAAACACTGGCGTCAAGCGAAAGCTCAGTAGAGGGCATAGTGGAGATGTGTTTTCCGATGAAAGTTGGTTCTGCCTCGGCGCCATTGATGGCCGTGAGATGGTTAGGAGGAGACCAGCTGAGGGCTTGGCCTGCAATCAACCTGTCTGCGTGCTAGACACACCGGACATACCCCTGGAACTATGGTGTGGCGTGCAATTTCGTATGACAGCAGGAGCACACTCGTAATCATCTCACTTATCCTTACCGCATATCTGTACGTAAATCTGATGATTCGTCTTGTTGTGCTGCTATTCATGTGCAGCCTTCCAGGGAGTGTTTTCCAACAGGATAACGCTCGTCCACATACACGTTGTTGTAACCTAGCATGATATACAGTAGAGTGCACGATCACCAGATATGTCTACATTCTGTCACATATTGGATGTAATCGGACGACAACTCCAGCTTTATCCTCAGACAGCATTAACACTTCCTGTACTGATCAACCATGTGCAACAGGCATGGAATTTACACTGGCTATTAATGTATCAGCATTTCACATTTGCAATGGCTTATCTCGCACTTACATTCAACTTTGATCTTGCAGTCTGAATTATTTAAAAATGTTACCTATACAAACGTATTCCCGAAATTGCATTACTCTACATTAATAATTTTGGGTGATGCGGTTTTTTCCGTCAATGTATTTCGCCGTCGTCGACCCTGTTTCCTTTGCACAGACATATTTCAAACAGCCGATTACATATGCGGATGTTGTTGATATTTCAAGAAACCTGTTCTCCCGCTAACGAAATCTTCTCCAAAGTGTGATGACAAAACCGCATGCGTTAAATTCTAACACGCAGTATGTTTTCTATACGTGATCCGCCATTTTCATTCGGAAATACTCGCTTAGGCACTACCGCCGATGCGCCGCCTTCCTATTCATTGCAACAATTGAAGTTTTTGAACGCTCTCTGTAATTCTTGCTGATGTACTTATGTATTAAATGACTGTAGCCGTTTCTTATCGCTATAAGGCTATAGTGGGTTTTAATTGCGCTGTACCGTATACGGTATAACGACGGTTCCTTGGAACATTGTCTCCATCAAGCATTAACGTTATGAATACAACTGTAAGTTATTATATGCGGAAGTTCATTTTCCGTTTACATTAGTAACAGACTGATTTGTCTTTGGAAACCAAAGACACTGTTAATAATCTGTTTTAAGAGACTGCAAACTTTGTTCTTTTTTCTTTTAATCCGTTCGTAATTTTTGTATCCCGCCTGGGAGGCGGCGCGTGAGTAGGAACGGGAAAAGGTAATACAAGTCGGCACTGCAAGAAAATGGTTTACCGGCGCAAAAACAAGGTGATAAACGATTACATAACTTACAAGGTGGTGCGAAGTTTAAGCGAAGTGTCCTGGCTGTCTGCACCTGATGAAATGGGCAGAATCTGTAGCGGAGTTCGTAGAGCTGCACAGCACCAGCTAGAGGGCGCTGTCGTCGGTGTCTCGTGGTAGTGCCAACCTTTGAAACTATATCGTGGCATCCTTACTATCGATACCACAGTTATTCTTCTTCTCCAGGCCTTTGTCTGAACCAGACGTAAGTTTTCAAAACTGAATATTATCCGTTCAGTAATAATAATATTACATTCAAGGACGCAATTAAATTCCTTAGAAACGATTAACTTTAAATCCTGCAATTTCATTTAGTACATGCATTTAATTTTCTGGCCGTTTTAAATAAGCTGGTGTCGGGTTACTTGGTAAGCGAACGATCACGCACTTCGTGTTCTCTATCGTTGATTATTTCTTGACCGCAGTGCGAACCTGTATCTATGAAAACGAAGTCCCACAGTTTCCATTTAACAATTATACGTATGAGAATCCCAGCGAACTTATGCGGTCGAACGTGACCAATCGATGATGGCAGCCAGCACTGTACATTGGCCTGATGCAATCATTAAACAGGAATGGATATTTAATGAATGTTCTTTACATGCAGAAAACTCCATAACTGGAAAAATATTTTAAAAAATTATCATTTTTCTTTTCCGTCGCTGTTCGACCATATGCTTTGAACGCGACAACTCACGATTACGAACGGGTCGTTCTCATTTGTTTGGTCGCTAAAAACTCATTTATGAAAACATAGCAAAAATTATAAAAGGATGCGCTTCAGCGATTAGTTCGCGGGGACTTCAAAAAAGTTACACGATATTCTGGCAGACCAAATAACTTTTATTGAATGTTGCAAGGCGTAGATTCATTACACTATTTTTCAACATAGGAAGTCTCTATAAACAAGGGTGGGAATGTTCTACAACTCGTTGAGTTCCTCGTCAGCATAAATCCGTTCGTTAATCACGGAGCCAACTGGGACATACTGAGTGAACATCCTGGTCGCTGGAGAAGCTTCGATTACTACGAAGTTGCCTGGACGTTGTGTTCTGTGGCCGATGTCGACGGTCTTCCTTCTAAATCACCGTTAGGCACGTCTGAATGGCCTTAGTCAAATTAATGGCACCATTTCCCTACGACTGGACGCGGAATTGCATATGGTCCTGACACCGCCAGAATTTCTCGGTAAACCAGTGTGCTATTTAGTCGCTTTGCCCACTAGTTCTGTCCCGCGGAATCCAACTTTGGAGTACGTTTCTAACTGTCGCGCCATTTCACTTGTACTACATGAGACACCTCGTATCCGTATCTCAGCTGAACTGTCTCTGCAGGAACCAGGAACATGTACTCTTGTTGTGCAATGTCCTTAGCGCTGGTCCTCTCGTACTAATTGTACTGACAGTTAACCTGAATGTAAACAGCGTGCTCCCCAAGAAAACTAGTAACCTGAATGCAGCGGTTATGAAGATTCATTGGTTGTGATATTATATTATTTTTACCGTTGTCTTTATAACGTAGTTGTTATTGACGGCAGTAGCACAGGACGCCACAGTAAGATAGTTGCCACTACGCTGTTGTAAATAATTTTATCTTACTTGAAGCTGATCAGATGATGTAAACCATTAGTAGATAGAGGAAATATTTATCAGCAGCTCCTGACAGTTTCGAAATATGACTTTTTTAATTGATTTTAATAAAAATGGGGTTTGCCTCGAGAGACGAAGTACAGCGCCGATTACATAAGCGTAGTAAATAATGCGCTAATTCTAAATATTGTGTCTGTGAATCCTCCAAATTGAAAGAAACCTAATATAAGACATGAGTGTACTGATGTTCTCAGTCGATAATCCCTAAACTTACACGCGTTGAAAACTTGTGCATTCAACGGATTGGAAACAAATTACGTTGCTTTTATTGTTAATAATTACTGATAAATAAATTTCCAAAACGAGTATGTAGACTTTATTATCAAAAGACATCCAAACTACCTTCACATTGCGACATGTTTCTGTTCTTGTAACATCATCAGTCTTATTTTACAATCAACATCACGCGGATGCGGGGCCTGTGTTATGTCGTTTGCACACTTCATTCAGAAATGACAACATTCAGCTAAAACAGTTAAACTTCCTATGTTCAAAGTGATGAATCCCTGTATTTGCGAGAGAGTTTCTGGCACTGTTTCGCTTTTGCAGAGATTAATGATTACGCCTTCTTGCAAAAACACAATTTCATGTTTGCATTTACAGTAAGACGTTCCATCGTATTTGTGGTGGCCTCAGTTTAACCATTTTCTCTAAAATAAAACTATGATATCTCTTTTACGTTGGATTATGTGGACAATATAGTATCACTGCTGTTCATGTTATATGTTTTTCTTACAAAATGGCTCTGAGCACTATGGGACTTAACATCTGAGATCATCAATCCCCTAGAACTTAGAACTACTTAAACCTAACTAACCTAAGGACATCACACATATCCATGCCCGAGGCAGGATTCGAACCTGCGACCGTAGCAGTCGCGCAGTTCCAGACTGAAGCGCCTACAACCGCTCGGCCACCATGGCCGGCGTTTCTCGTACAGATTACCTATACATATCACATATAGATATTTTATATCCCGTTTGTGTAACCACCTTTAATTTGAGCAACAGATCTGTACAAAACGCAGCAGAGTCTTATTGATAGCTGCACGACATCTATATCGCAAAAAACGGCTAAATCGCAACGTGACTATCATATATTAAAACCCAACACATTAACGTATTTCAGCATTGTTAACACGCTTTCAGTAATCCTCCTGTATTGGATATTAGTTCCTTTTTGACGTCTTATTGCTACTTATTGATATCAATCAGCCGTCTACTCTCAAACATTGTTCACAAAAACAGTTTTCTAGAAAATTATAAACTCCAAACAACAAAATGTTTCACTGTATTTCTAATTTTCACAGATTTTGTAGCAACGTATTTTCATAGGAAATAAACAAACGCTTGTGGTGAAACATTTTTGAGTTTTTAATTCCTGACTTTTCCCAAAAAGCCCTATTTACCATATAGTTCAGGAATACCTGATCAGTTCAACACACTAAAGAGTTATCAATCGTGAAGAGTAGTGTCGTAGTGATACTAAATGTTACTTGCCTCATAAACTATTAAATACGAAATTTTAACTCAATATTTTACTTCTTCGTGTCATGGAATGTGCGAAATGACAAACTACATTTTTCACTACGGAAAACTCGGACAGATATCCTATTACGTCTGCACAAAAAATGTGTAGAAATCCACGTAGACCTTGTATCTACCTGAAATTGCTATTAATTTGATTTTAATAAAAGCATTTGCGGGAAATAAAATAACGTAGATTACAAAATTACGATTTTCTAAGCAGAAACATTTCTGGTTTTGCATGCTTTGAACTGCATCTATTCCAAATTTACAGGAAAATGATTTACTCCTAATTAGGATGCCGTTGAAGACGTGCTTCGCTGCTACTTCCCGTTAAAATTCTTTTTGAGTTGTATTTCCTCTAGCAACGCATGAGTTATAGTTCTTTCTTAACAGTTTCTTTTCGAGAAACACTATTGAGATAATTTAGAGAGCTAGCATTTGAAGCTGACTGTCGTACGATTCTATACCATTAACGTAGATTGCGTGTAAGAACCACGAATGTAAGATACGAGAAATTGGGGCTCATACAGAGGCATATACACAGTCGTTTTTCCCTTGATTTATTTTCGAGTGTTATGGGAAAGGAAATGACTGGTAGTGGTGCAGGGCACCCTCCGCCACGCACCGTACGGTGGCCTGCGGAGTATCTGTGTGGATTTAGACGTGGATGTAGTATTATATACATTTTATTCATGTTGGAAACAGTGCTCCGTATTCACCAAAATTTATTTAAGACTTTTCGCTGATATTTCGTTATGGCCTTTTCAAGTTAAAGATGCTTCTTTCGACAGCCGCTATTGGCAATAATACGTGCAATATTTGCCACTGAGGTGATATGTCCCTCATACTACATGTTTCGGTATGTACCTTCTACAGGTTTGTTTGGATGATATTTGTGTGAAATATTTCACCCAAACACAATCTGACGATGTAGGTTCTCTTCCGAAGATGGTAGTCCGAGGAACACATCGACTCATTGGGTAAAGTCAAACATTCTAGTGCTTCTTACGCAGACAGCCACTCCATCTACGGGGATGGGGAAGTGTGTCTTCGATTCACAATTGTGACCTATGTAGACAATGTGAGAAGGAAAAAAATGTGTTCATAAGCTACGTCATATTACCTGTAATCTGAAACTTTTATGCACTACCGTTATTCCCGTTGTTATTAACACTGCCACCTGTGATAAAAGTCGCATGTGCGTTTTTTATTGATATTGCTCCAAAATGGCATTACACTTTTATTGGGTGATTAATCGTCGTGCATCAGTGCACTTCGCCGTGCATCAGTACAGTATGTTTCACTCGATGTTATTTATTTCGGCCTGTGTTACAGCTATACGTACCTCTACTGAAGTACGGAACTGAAAATACTTCTACAGTCCGGATAATATTCCATTTCTTTTTATTTTTATGAGCTGTAGATTTAGTGCACAAAATTTGGCGAAGTTACATCGCATTACACTAGTCAAAACAATAAAGCAATATTATCGCCCTAGTATTTTCTTGGGGTAGGCCCGAAAACAGATTGGCTTATGAATGATGACACTTGAGATTTGTTGATACCTAAAATAAAGAGTGTTTCAGATGTGTAACAGTTTGGCAGCAGCATTACGGTGTTCATTGCTACCAGTTATGGGTCGACTTACGTGTAGTTAAGACGAATTTAATAATGAAAATGTTCTTCTCAGGCTTGTATTTATTTATTTACTGTACTTGGTATGTTTACAAAGTTTTTCGGATCCTCTCTTATAAGGGACTAGCCCCTTCGGATTTCAAACGTTAACAACACATAAGGAATACCAGTACGTAAGAGGCTGTTAAGTGTTCGTATTCTGATAGCTTCAACACAAAAGACAATCAGAAAATTAGAGAATGAGAATGACAAGGAGAATAATGAAGGACGAATTTAAAACGACTATCGTGAGAGACAGCAGTTTTTAACGTACAGGGAATCACTTTGATGTAAAGCGCGAGCTGCCATTGTTTCAAGAGAAAAATCATTTGTTTTAATTTAAAAACAGTTACTACATAACTTCTCCGATTTACTAGCAGATTATTTCACAGCCATCAATGTGAAACACAGGGGCTTAGGGAATATACATCTGATAAAAGAGGGGGAGGGAAGGTAGGCCAATAGAGTATTATGTTATGCTCGGGTTCTCTCGTGGGTGTTGTTGACGTAAAAGTGATGTACGAGACAACAGATATTTTTGAGAAATTTTGTGGGATGTGTGGATCTCAAACTATTTTATAATTTCAACTATCATTCAGTTGTAAGAGTTGGAGAAAAAGCAGTAATCTAGCAAAAAAAAATCCATCGAATAGGAAATCACGTGCAGATTTGTTTAAGGCTTGGAAGGAACATGTAAGGTCAACCAATTTACTATCTTAGAGAATGAAGATAATATAGACGAAATGGCCAGATATATAACAAATGTGCTCGAGGAAACAGTAATAGATGTTGCATGTATGAAAGAACTACGTCAATACCTTCATATATACTCGGAAAGCCAATGTACAGTGCATAGCATAGGATATACTGTATCAACATCATCGATTTTCATTTCTCTTCAGTTCACGATGGAAAATGGCTGCTTATATGTCTAGGTGCCCCAGTCCCTCTTATCTCGTTCGAAAGATCCCTATGCGACATATAGTAATTGTGGCAGCATAATCGTTGCGCAGTCTTCGTCGAATACAATTCCTCCAAATATATTCGAAAATTATGCCGTCTTCATTTCGTGAATTCGTTCGTTATCTGCTGTGATGCCGCCTTGCCAAGATCTCCAAGCAATACATAAGAAAAAGAAGTCTCGAGTAGAATGAAACAGCTTCCAGGAAAAAGGCGGTAGTTTCGAGTAAACGATAACAGGAACACAGAATCATTTAAATAGCACTTTTCGTAGATGTCTCCTACAGAATACTACATTATTTCATTTTGATTTGAGAAACAATATGTGCATGAAAAAATCACAATGGATTATTTGGTGTTAGGCGTCAGATTTCGAAAGTTAAAATGGTGGATAGCACAGTAACTAATAACAGTCTGTGAACTAGGTAAGAATTCGAAGATCTATTTAAGCGTTTGTAAAGCTCAAAATGTAATTCAAATACACAGTTAATTTTCTAAATAATGACGTTCTACAAGTAATGCCAGTTGAGATGTGCGAAGCAGCTAGAGGTACGAAGAAATTCCTGAGATTATGGGGTTTCAATAGAAATAGCTGATACTGAAGAAAAAGTTACTCCAAAACAAACTTCCAAAATCTTTTACAGAATGTTTTCGGATAGAAACAATAATTAGATTACAATGTACTTCATTCTATAGGAATGGAGAACATTATTTTTGGTTAGTTATTAGCTTCCATGTTTGTGAACTGTTCTGATGTACCATTAATGCATATACCTCCAACAACGTGAAATTCTAGAATGATGTTCTCAGTAATTTAAGCCAATATATCTTCAGTAAAATTAATATTTCTCCTTGTTTCTCTGGTATATGGCCCACCTACGCTTAATCTTCATTTCTCCAATCATCGATTTTTAAAAACTTAACAAATGTGTTATTTTACTCGGAGTATATTTATCTACGACTATCTCACTCACAAGTAAGTGAAAGAATATGAGAAGCAGATTACGTATAATGGTCCACAGTGCCTTGTGCAGCAAAAAAGATACAAATTTTTCAAACTGAAGACAATGCCTATTATACTTCTCAAGGGAAATAGGTGTTCTCCTTAATACCAAGATTGCTAGCAGAAATGTTCTTTTCTGTCATTGTTTCGCTACAACATTTTAGAGTTTTGAAGGAAAAGGAAGGAGAAGAAAACAGTTCCAAGCAAGAAATAAAATGTTGTGTTGTCAGCGTGGAATTCTTTCAGGCCTTCTGTCTGAGAATTTTTTCGATAGCACTCAGGAAAAGTAGAAGTCCATTGCTTGTCACTTTATAACCTGTTTGAATAACTTTTCTTTTTAGTACATTACGGACTGATGGAGTTACAAAAACTGAGAGTTTCATTTATTAAAAGAGAGACGGACATCTTTTTGTTCGATGCAGCGCTGTAAAACAGCGGAAAATCTGAGTAAGAAGCACTTTCAATTGTGTTGCATGTTTATGTCGAGGTGGGGAAAGGCAGAGACGGCCGCCATTTTAAGAGGCATACTCCAGATTTAGACTCTAATTTAAGACGGTGAAGTTTTGATTGAGCCTTCCAGATTAAACAAGAAAACAGCCAAGGAACTTGGAGACCCCGTCAAACGTAATTCTCAGATCGGTAGGGTCGGTAATGCTAAGAGTTTGAGCATACGGCGGTGGGGTGGGGGCCAAGGCGAGCGATGTCACCAGAAATAGGTAGGAGACTAGCGGCTCAGTTGTGGGCGTTGAAGGGTGCAAGGAGGGGGGAGGGGTGGAGGGGGGATTTGGCGGAGGGAGGGGAGTAGCGGTGGGGGAGAGAGACGAAAGGCGCAAGCTGTAAGGAAGGGGTAGGAAGGGAGCCGATAGGATGGGGTAAGGAGAGGCCTCCAACGACGCCTTCTCCGGTGACATTCCCATCACGTAATCGGCTGGGCCTTCGGTCTTCTGTCGCTTCGGCCCAAGTCGGGTCAACTCGGTTAACCGGACGAAGGAGGACGCGTGGCGCGTAAACGGGAGGTTCTCGCTTCTACCAATGGTGTGGGAGCGTGCCAACGGGACCGATGAGTGCAGAGCTGTGAAGCAGGGCACAGCGAGGAGAACACGGTACCGGATATTGCCTTCCAGACATATAAAGGTCTGTAAGAGCCAATCTGAGGCTCTACAGAGAAGGAGCGTTGCTGTTAACAGCTCATGGGTTACTGCAGGCGGAGAAACAGCGTAATCACGACGCTGAAACAATATTGCACAATTAGAGCTGTTCAAATTCAAATCCAAAAATTTCTACCTCCGATAACTTTTCAGGAAACTTACTATATGAAAAATTACATTATATAATATCCACGCTTTTGTCACGTGATCTCAGTGTATTCAAGTGTGTTATTTCATATCTGATAGGCAGGAAAATTATTTCACGTCTGATAGGCAGGCAAATAGCACTGTTGACAAAATAAAAGTTTTGAACATGTCCTGGTCTGAGGATGGAAATGATAGACTCATGAAAGTAGTGGTTAGGCGTTATATGGTGGTTAAATACAGAGTGTGCCACCTAAAACATGTATTACAACAAATGCGGAAATGGAAAGTGCTACTGATGTGCTGTTTTCACAGAATGTATTGATGGTCAGGTGCTGGTACTGTTTGCCAATCAATAGATTGTAATAACACCTACAAAGTGTACTTTTTGTGCAAACATACACATTTGTAAATGGAACAATGCCTATTGACAATAATAAACTAAAAGTAGGATCAATTAGAACGTCAATGGTCTTGGATTCAGGATTATAGCGCGAGTCGTTTTCGAGATATCTGTTTTGAAAAGTGTCCACACCAACACTTGTTTATGCCACTCAATCTGCGAAGTTGCTAGGTACGAAGTTGCAATCTTTCGAAAAAAAATAGCTGTTGTTCTTTCAATATCCAGTTCTCAAATACGCAACACTTGCCATTTACGTTTCGATCCGCTGGGACGCCATTCATCTTTATCCATGTCATCCCGTTCTGCAGCTGACTAAACGATGCGATGATAAATCTAAAAACATTTAATTCTTTCCAACTCTACATAATTTCAAAATAAAAATAATCCTGTGCTCAATCTGTCTTATTGCTGTAGAACAAATGGTGAAAAGACGTCAGAGAACCGTGAGAACCGGCACAGTACTGCAATTACAAAATTCTATTTAATGCTTGTGTAGACATACATTATGTGATCAAAAGAATCCAGGCACCTGGCTGAAAATGACGTACAAGTCCGTGGCGCTCTCCAACGATAATGCTGAAATTCAATATGGTGTTGTCCCACCCTTAGCCCTGATGTCAGCTTCCACTTTCGCAGGCATACGTTCAGTCAGGTGTTGGAAGGTTTCTTGGGGAATGGCAGCCCATTCTTCACGGACTGCTGCACTGAGGAGAGGTATTAAGACATGAGTGTAGGCCTAGGCTGTGATAGTGCCACGCAAAACAAGGCCTGCAAGCTCCTCCATGAGAAACACTACCACACCATGACACCACCGCCTCCGAATTTTACTGTTGGCACTACACACGTTGGCAGTTGACGTTCACCGGGCATTCGCCATACCCACACCCTGCCATCGGATCGGCACATTGTGTACTGTAATTCATCACTCCATACAACGTTTCTCCACAGTTCATTCGTGCAATGTTTATCCTTTTTACGCATACGTCGTTTGGCATTTACCAGCGTGATGTGTGGCTTATGAGTAGCCGCTCGACCATCAAATCCAAGTTTTCTCACCTCCCGGTTAACTGTCATAGTACTGATGCAGTTTAGAATTCCTGTGTGATGGTCTGGATAGATGTCTGCCTATTACACGTTACGATCCTCTTCAATAATCGGCGGTCTCTATCAGTCAACAGACGAGTTCGGCTGGTACACTTTTGTGCTGTACGTGTCCCTTCACGTTTCCACTTCACTACCACATCGGAAACAGAGGACATAGGGATGTTTAGGAGTGTGGAAATCAATGTATGGCACAAGTGATACCCAATCACCTGACCATGTTCGAAGTCCGTGAGTTCCGTCGAGCGCTCCACACGGCTGTCTAATGACTACTGACGTCGCTGATATGGAGTACCTGGCAGTAGATGGCAGCACAATTCATCTGATATGAAAAACGTATGTTTTTGGGGCTGTCCGGGTACTTTTGATAACATAGTGTATGTGCAGTAAAAGTAAACCTAGCCAGTCTACCGTCACGTGAAAATTGAGATTGGAAATTGGACGCCTCGATTCGTCTCGGAGTGATAGAGAATATTTTGTTCTATGGATTGTATTTGAGTGATATCCGTATATCATGAAGGTCGTACAGCACAAATTACTTACCTGTTGCAAGGGCTAGGATACTACAAATCTTTTAGAGTTTTTGGTAAAAGATAAGTAGTGAGAAATAAATTCTTGTCAGCTGAAATTAATTTGTTCCAGAGTGAGAGAACATAATCTTGGTCTGTGCGAGCATGTGGCACATATGCAAATTATGGATTCGGATGTGCACTGTTGCTTTAACTTCCTACGCAAGCACCATTCATATTACATACCTACCGAACAATCAGTGAATAACGATATTTTATAATTAAAATTTCAAATACTCTGCTAAGCTTGATCACTTTTATTTTTACAAAACCTCTGTTTCAGCTGAATCGCCATCATCAGGTTATCTGTAAGTAACAGTCCTTAATCTTGGTATATTATTCTTGATTTTATAGTCAATTATTAAAGAGATTTCATTATTAGTCATTTTACTTAAGTCTAATGGTTGTGATATCCATACGATATCGATGTTTTTGTCACTAGCTGTTTGCGTGTTGATTACGTTTCTTCGGTGTTACTTGAGTAGCAATAGTCTGTTGTTACCCTTCCTGACACATTTCTTTCTGTAGTTGTCACATTATATTCTTTATATATAATAGCAGAAGTTGAAAAATACGTACTTCCATAAAAATCGAGAATAGTAAAGAGAAGAGCAACAGTAGCAATGCTTAAAACCTACAAAAGAGCAATCATAAACAGAAAGACCTGTAACCACGCAATATCGCTGAATTATCTATCAAAAAAGAAAAAAAGAAACTTTCACAAAAACCCTCATAGAAACAAAATAATTTGACAACTACATAAAGCAATAAGCCAAATAAGGTGATAGCTGACCATTATAACTCCAATAATGCTAACAAGCAATTACACAGTGACAGAACCACCGATATCACACGGATGTGAAAACCATCAGACTTATGTAAAAATGTGTAATAATGGAATGTATTTAATAATGACTTACAAAATCAGAAATAATGTACCAAAGTATTACTTAGAGATGGCGGTTCAGCCGAAATAGGCTCATTGTAAAAATAAAAGTAATGAAACTTGGCAGTGTAATTGGAATTATAATTACACAATATTCTTAAAAGACGTATATTACTCAGCGGGCCCAGAAGAATATAAACCAGTGAATAGATTACAAAAGCATGTGTACAAACGAATCGGTTATTCAATAAAGTACACAAGAACTGAAGTTCACTAACGATTTATTCAGACCAAACAGGCTTTACTCCAAATCAGGGCTTTACACAGGCTATCATTCAAACACGGTGAAGCAATAAGAGATGAAATAACTGACCTAGCAGAGCAAGCACAGCGTTCGCAAGCAGCGACGAATGTAAACCATGGGTATTGTGCAGTACGCCAAACCACTCAAAATAATACATTTCCTGAAGTTCAATAAAATCGTTCAAGATAATGCGTCATAACCAATACACCATAGCATAATTCAATCACTGCAACCTACGTTAGCATTCAGTGCTCAAGTACTTTTAAGCCCCAAACTATTACAATGAAAAAAAAAATTGACAAATGTGGACACATGTAAATATTCCCTTCTCCGACCTGTCGATTATACATTCGCGGGTCACTGGCCGCTCAAATCTTACAGCGGCCTTATCTAATAAGACACGAACCTGCAGTGTACTCTGTCCGCGTATCCGCATCTTCTGTCACCAGTTACAACGATCAAGTGAACATCTTTGAGTAAGGCCATCATTCTACTGAGTACAACTTTTACAATTTTACCTATGTCAGATTCATATGATCCACATGTTTACACAATTTTCAGAAAGATATTACGTCATTAAAAGTTAAACATTGTAGAATAATCATATATGATTTATGTTTTGTGCGTCATATAACGAATGACAAGCACTTGTGAAACAGTTGACTTTATTCAGCTTGCAGCTGTTGTACTACGCTACAGTAATATCCCGCTTAGAAATATTAATTTAAAAAAATCGTTATTAACCAAATACAAACAAACTGAAGTAGAGGAGGAATTAATTCAGACTGATGCTAATCTATAGTGTATCTGTGGAGAACTCTTCGTTTTGGACTGCTAATAATTAGTAAATAAATTATTAATGACAACTAGTTTGTCTGTTCAATATTAAGATAAATATGGTCTTTTGTAGCTGACTTTTCCATCGAAAGGTGTGTAATACGCATACGTAACATGTCTAGCTTTTGTTATTGTTGTTACAGATAGTTTTATAAATGAGTGCTAATACCTTCGCCAGTATTTATTATATGGATATGGTATTAATTTTCTGAATTCGTATCTATATGGATTTCATTGTAATTTCAGCCCTTGTAAAACTGACAGTTTCGATTCGAAGTGTGATCCACTAACTGCATGCAGTACACCATGTCACCATGCGTAGCCTATTGCTCACATTACTTATAACAGAGAGATATGATATGAAATATCTAGCAGTTTCCCCATTCCTATTTCAGTGCAGGCTTTTACTGTAATTTTTTCGTTGTTTTTTTTTTTTTTTTTTTTTTGTTTCCTCTACTACTTCCCAAATGCATCTTTCCCATAACTCTCCCTGTAACTCTAATTATTTGAAGCCCTTTGCGTTAAAAACCATGTCCACTGACACAACACAAATATTGGAATAAGAGTTGAATATTCAAGTTTCAGACACGTCGATAGCTTCGTAAAATTCATTTTAGTTCTGTAAAAGCACTCAACGCCATTTCTTACATTTGCATTTCCTTTGCTGGCCATCCAGTAAATGGTCTTGAACTGCCCTGAATGACAAAACTCGTCATAAATTTCTATGGCTTCATTGCTAATTAGAAGAATTTATTTCGATGTATTGATTATTTGTTAGATATAATATTATTGTAATTTATGTTGAGACCTACTTGCTAACATGCTTGTCGAATTCATCCACTGGTTGTAGAAGTTTATTTGTTTTGGAGACCAACAGAACAATATCATTAACTTATCGAGGGTTGTTCAGACTGATATATTCTTTTAGACTTAATCCAATTCAGTTTTCTCAGTTTCGAATATCTAGTAAGGGGTTGACAGGTACCGTGGTCACGACGTTCTGTCGATCCCATGGCTCATATTTCTTTTAGTGGGGGGAGGTGAAGCATTAGGTATACAAGATACCGACAGATATTTCAGGAGAGGTGCTTGCCCGTTCGGCTGAAGCTGCGGCCATGTGAAAAATCTTGTTTTATGACTGTGTTAGAAATAATTATGTAATATCACATGTTATTACGGAAATAGCTGACTCAGATACTGTGCTGTGTGTGGTAACCAAAGACGTTACTCCTTACATAAGAAAAGCGAACATTACCATTGCATTATCTCTGGTTTTTATTTTCTCTGTTGTTGAAAATAATGTTAGTGATTCCGATTTTGTTCTTTCAGTCATAAAGACGAAGGAAACTTATAATTGTGAAAACTACGTATTACAACTCTACAGTAAGAATAAAAGTTGTATTCGAGAAGGAAGTAAACGAGTGCTCATCTCTGATAAATAATTAGGTGAAACTCGAACATAAATATTACTCTTTCTAGTCATTTTAATTACAATAGAAAGTTTCAGCTACACTGCGTCGACGTGGAGTTCGAGATACGATGGAGAGGTTAGCGAACGAATCTGCTCATAAACGCGGCGACTTATAACGGACTCTAGAGCACGCAACAAGCAATCTGCCACAGCTCTTTACCACACGACAAAACGACAAAAGACAGACAGCGCGAGTTTAGTTTCGATAGACATTTCAATACAACATTTTAAAACCAAGAATAATTGCTAACCTTGTCTATAAAACCATAAAATACGGTATAAATAATAATATAATTAGCTCACAGATTTCAGATGAACATTGACGTAAAAGGACGACATCTCTTAAACATTATAAACCATACGGCAGTTTGAACATCGACTCTGGCAGTGACCTTGTGGACTCCTACCGGGGTGCAACAGTGACATTTTTGCCAAATGAAAAGGTGTTTCTTTTCGTTTCCTCTGAACACACTGATTTGAAGAAATAGGGTACGTTGCTTCTCAATTATCTGTTAATAAAGAGTGTGTAAAGCCGTGAATGAACCTTTGTGATGTTCGTGAATCACTGTCGCAAAATCAGCTACTGACATGAATTTTAATAACAAAGATATTACTCTGTATAACCACCACAAAGCTACTAGTATTGATACTGCGATATGATTGGTTTCTATAGTATGCCAACTTGCAGACATCAGAATTTAGAAGTCCTGCCAGATGAGACACACTGTCGGAAATATTTGCAGGACGCTAGACTTAGGCATCTTTGTAGTCTTTACATATGTCTTTAATAAAAAGAGCACAACTTGAAAATTTTATACATTCATAAATTCGTTTATGTCAGACCTGTGCGCTATCTAGAATTGTATTCTATTCGCCACTATATTCTGTTCACGCAGTTGTACGGCAAAAATTGATTTCAGTGTGTCGCTTTTCATAATCTGGCCAGATACTAATTTCATTTTCCGTTAGTAATGGAGAGTGATAGTAAATATCTCTTCTGATGCAGAATTCCAGGCTGTTCGGTTAACTACACTCTTTGATTTCGTTGCGGATCGTAAAATTATCGTGGATTCCACGCTCAGCGTCGTATTACGTGCGATTTCAATACGTATATTCCGTGCCCGTTTTGCAGCGCTCTCGGGATACGCTAACAGTATTGTCGTAACGACGTCCTTTTGCGTCAGCGTTCATTATGGATCAAAATGTAGTAAACTGCTCTGAATGGATGGAATCGAAAATCTGCTGATTGATAATGCTGAATGTAATGATTCTGTGTTCAAAGTTTCATACCTATCGTGAATTTTCACGTCCTCTTCAATCAACAACCGTTTGGGAAGAATCGCGCATGTGAAATCCGTTTACTATAAAAAGAGCATTTCAACTGAACCTTTTACGTTTTTCTTCCCTTGATATTCAAACGCTTCACATAGCGTACCAGGCTGCCATCTGGAACACTGAAATCTCTGAAACTGAGAAACGGAGCCAGTTACAAGAACGACTCGGCAGAAAAAAGGCGGAAGCTCCTTCGAGAACGGTGGGTATAAAAAAGAGAGGCACTTTCTTGTTATAAAATGTTATTGCACTGTTCGCAAATAAATGTCATTTATAAGATAAAAGTAAAAGAATTATTTCTTCTAAGTTTTTCCAAAGATACATAGGACTCTTATGCATGTGAAAAACGGGGATTCTAGTAAACTTGAAAATTTAAGCAAAAATATTTAAAATCTACTCGAGACAAGTGTGAACTTCACTTGGACACCTGAAAAAAATAATGGCTCATAGATGTAGAGCGATAGGAAAATTTGTCGATGAATCATAAGTGGTTGTTTAGTATTTTGATAAAAATGGACATTTCGATTAAGAAATGCCTTGTACGGAAACTAATCTGTAAATCACTAAGAATGTATAGGGTTATTGGAAGAACATTTATTACTGAGTATCCTCATTAAATGATGTAGCAAGTGAGTCGAAACCAATGTGTGCTTCATTTCTTCATATTCCTTCAGTTTCACCGTTAAGAATTGTATGTCCAGATGCCTTTCCAACCTTGGCGTTACCTTCATGTAGATACACAAACAGAAGAACGCAGATTTATGAGTCGTTACCGGGGAACAATACAATTATTGCAGTTGTCACAGTGCAAGACCACCGTTATTAGTGACAACAGTGGTAACTACTCTCCCAAAGTGAGGAGTATGTACAACGGCAATAAAAACTAAACGAGCAGCGATAGAAATACACCGTTTGTTGCAATATGCTTGGGACAACAGTACATTTTCAGGCAGACAAACTTTCGAAATTACAGTAGTTACAATTTTCAACAACAGATGGCGCTGCGGTCTGGGAAACTCTATAGTACGATATTTTCCACATATCCACCATGCGTAGCAATAATATGGCGTAGTCTCTGAATGAAATTACCCGAAACCTTGTGTCTGGCGGAATGGCTTCACATGCAGATGAGATGTACTGCTTCAGCTGTTCAATTGTTTCTGTATTCTGGCGGTACATCTGGTCTTTCACGTGTCCCCACAGAAAGAAGTCACAGGGGTTCATGTCTGGCGAATAGAGAGGCCAATCCACGCCGCCTCCTGTATGTTTCGGATAGCCCAAAGCAATCACACGATCATCGAAGTATTCATTCAGGAAATTAAAGACGTCGGTCGTGCGATGTGGCCGGGCACCATCTTGCATAAACCACGAGGTGTTCGCAGTGTCGTCTAAGGCAGTTTGTACCGCCACAAATTCACGAAGAATGTCCAGATAGCGTGATGCAGTAATCGTTTCGGATCTGAAAATGGGCCAATGATTCCTTTGGAAGAAATGGCGGCCCAGACCAGTACTTTTTGAGGATGCAGGGACGGTGGGACTGCAACATGGGGCTTTTCGGTTCCCCATATGCGCCAGTTCTGTTTATCGACGAAGCCGTCCAGGTAAAAATAAGCTTCGTCAGTAAACCAAATGCTGCCCACATGCATATCGCCGTCATCAATCCTGTGCACTATATCGTTAGCGAATGTCTCTCGTGCAGCAATGGTAGCGGCGCTGAGGGGTTGCCGCGTTTGAATTTTGTATGGATAGAGGTGTAAACTCTGGCGCATGAGACGATACGTGGACGTTGGCGTCATTTGGACCGCAGCTGCAACACGGCGAACGGAAACCCGAGGCCGCTGTTGGATCACCTGCTGCACTAGCTGCGCGATGCCCTCTGTGGTTGCCGTACGCGGTTGCCCTACCTTTCCAGCACGTTCATCCATCACGTTCCCAGTCCGTTGAAATTTTTTCAAACAGATCCTTTATTGTATCGCTTTTCGGTCCTTTGGTTACATTAAACCTCCGTTGAAAACTTCGTCTTGTTGCAACAACACTGTGTTCTAGGCGGTGGAATTCCAACACCAGAAAAATCCTCTGTTCTAAGGAATAAACCATGTTGTCCACAGCACACTTGCACGTTGTGAACAGCACACGCTTACAGCAGAAAGACGACGTACAGAATGGCGCACCCACAGACTGCGTTGTCTTCTATATCTTTCACATCACTTGCAGCGCCATCTGTTGTTGAAAATTGTAACTACTGTAATTTCGAAAGTTTGTCTGCCTGAAAATGTACTGTTGTCCCAAGCATATTGCAACAAACGGTGTATTTCTATCGCTGCTCGTTTAGTTATTATTGCCGTTTCAAACATACCGGTCATTTTTGAAACACCCTGTAGGTACACAGAACACTTCGCGTCTAGCTCAAATACCAAAGTTTAAGATCTCCGCCAAGTGAACCTTCAACCTTATCATGTGAAGGGCAGGCGTGTTATTTTCCTGCATAGGTATCGTGAAATGCCACCAAGACTAGTAAGAACACTTTATTCTGTTACACACACTAACAGATACATACGCACGAAGCACACGTATACACACGCACTCGCGCGCACACACACACCCACACACACACGCGCACACACACACACACACACCCACACACACACACACACACACGCACACACACACGCACACGCACTCGCACACACACACACACACACACACACACACACACACACACTCACTCACTCACTCACTCATACACACACACACACACACACACACACACACACACACACACACACACAGCGACGACTGTCTTCAGACCACATTACGCCGTCTCATCCTCTGCTAACGATTTCATCTGGATGCGGTATGGAGTGCATGTGGTCAGCTAGTCGACGTTTCAGTCCTTATATTTCCGACCTTGAAATGGCCACTCCCCCTTCATGTAGCTCATAAATCGACCTGACCTCATCCGTTCCAGTCCTGCCACCAAAGAAATATCTCCGGCAATATTGGGAACTGAAGGGGGTTTCTCCGCACGTTAATCAGACGAGCTTACCACTCAGCTGCTGCCTTCATATTTTCTGTCTGGTACTTAGTAGCCCAGTAAAATATTAGAGGTGGTTCCGGTCGTCAGGTTGAGATGAAGATTTTTGAGATGTTTCGCCAGTCCACCTCAACATATACTCTCAACTAGAAATGCTTCTGCGTCACTACCAGTTAGCGCAAATTTGGCTGACAACAACCGAATTCTACCATTACCCTACCATGTGTGGTTAATGCAACGAAAACAAAACGAAAAGTGCAATTTTCCCCTTATCTACGTCGTAAGTCTTATACATCGCTAACAGGTGTGTGTGCAAACTATTTTCCTCCTCATTTTGTTCCACAAAACTACATCATCTATATGAGCGAAGACGGAATCTAGTGCTGAATTTAAGGCACCCATTGAAACTGAAAGTTCAATTTGGCTCCAGCTGTAGATAGCTGGTTCATGTGGCAGCTACCAGAGCTTTCATTGTATCATTAGTTCGCCCAATACTTCAATGATAGATAATGCTGGAGATCAACCACTTTTCCGAAATTGCGAGAACATTCCAACAATTTTACCACACTGTCTAATGGATGTAAGAGCATTTCCTCAACATTTGGTGTTTCCGTATCATTACATAACTTCAGGCCAAAACGAACTTCTTCATTTTCTCGCTCTCAGTTTATCAAGTTCTCCTCATAGTGTTTGAAAGTAAAATATAACATTACTTCGGTGACACGCATTGCACTACTGCTGTCTTGGCCACATATCAATCCTTATTGAAAAGCAACTGAAGTGAATTTTAAGGCTAAGCGGTGATTTCTTTCGTGGACACGCAACTCAGCGTATTAATTCATAAATTAAATCAGAGCATCGTTTTCGTTGCTCAGGTAAGGATCAGCTGTAAGGCCACGACGAACTTGTGGATTTACAATATCCATTTTTAAATTTTCTATATAATACAGAAGTAACATTTATAACTACATACAGATTTAGCAGGCGACAGTTGACCATTGTTGGGCCATGCACGGATCGTGTTCATGCCATTTATTGTTTGTCATCTTATTTTACGGTACTGCCGCCTCGTTGCCTTATTCCATTTACTGGCGTCACTAACTCTGCCCTACTTGCCCGTGAGTGGCAGCAGCAGCGCTCATCGATAAGTGCACTGGAGCCACAGACAGTATTTCCGGGTCGTTGTGTGTCTGGAAGTCAGTTGGAGACGGACCATGTGTGCAGTTGGGCACGGAGCAGCGTCGGTGACGGAGCGCCAGTGAGGTGCTGGCATACAGTACTTGCCGACCGCTGGGGACACACATGCACTGTCCGACGGAAGGACGCTGGAGTGGGAACGACTGTTGGTTGGTCGTACGGTCGGTCGTCTCATCGGCCGACTTGTATTTGGTCTTTTGACCGTTTGCATATGTGAGCCAGTCGGTCAGTTGGGGCACAGCTGCGGGGAAGTCTCCGTGGCATGAATTCAGGCCGGAGTCGCTGGCGGCGTGCACACGCGGTTGGAGTTGTGAGGTGTTTCTTGCGTGGGTTACGAAGTTCGTCGCTCACCTACCCTGGACCCTAAAGTTGAGTGCTCACTTAACCTACTATCAAGCCTCAACTGCTATCACATCTCTTCGTTTGATCCTGGTTGTCGCTTTCTGGGAGATTCCCTAGAGCAACAACGTATGTGCATTGAAGTCGGCTAGAATTGCAACCTCTTCCTGTGTGGTATTTAACTTGATTTAATTCATTCCTTCATTAATGAAGTGTACCAGCGGTATCTTCTGCCTTGTGGCCGTTGACGTTCCAGTGACCTGCCCTGGTCGTTGACATAGTTTTCGACAGTGTATATTCCTTGTTGTGTTGATGCTGACCAGCGCAGCGTGTAGCTCGACAGCTGAGGTGTTGTTGGTAGTTTTGGGCGGATTGGCTGGATTGGACACCAGTATCCAGAACGTTGTGCTATTGACATCTTGTCATTTTGCTGGTCAGTTGGAGCATAACTGATCTTCTCTGGAGCATAACTGATCTTCTTGGTTGGTTCGTCGGCTACCAATCGGTTGGGTTGCCTTCCAATTAAGAGGTTGTCAGTCTGGCTGCCTATCTCACCTAAATGTGCGTTAATGTTACCTTCCCAGGGCGGCCCTTGGAACCTTCTGAGCGCCGGTCCTTCTGTTTTACTTAGTGATTTCCTTTAGTATTAAGTACTCTATATGGCCTGCAGCCGAGTTTTAGCTTATTAAAATAGCAAGGCTTTTCTTCTTAGGCCTTAAGCTGTAAAAAAAAATATTTCTTGTTTGATATTTGGCCTACAGCCGAGTTTCAGCCTTTCAAAATTAAAATTGAAAATTCCTTGTGCCTAGGCCTTGAGCTGTAAATTTGTTTCAGTTTGGTATGTGGCCTTCAGCCGAGTTTTCAGCCTTTCAAATCAAAAGTTGAAAAATTTGGTCTAGGCCTTAAGCTGTAAGAAATATTTTCTAGTTTTTATGTGGCCTTCAGCCGAGTTTTCTAGCTTAAATTAAACATTTGAAATTTCTTTGTCTAGGCTTTAAGCTGTGAGATTATTTGGGTTTCGTATGTGGCCTTCAGCCGATTTTTATTTGAAGCATTTTAGGATAAAGCCTTAGCCTGTTTTAGTTGAAAAGTAGAAGCTCTTCCCTTCAGGCCTTACGCTGTAAAATTGTTTTCTGCATGGTGTGTGGCCTTCAGCCGAGTTTTAATCTCTCTTAAATTAAAAATTCAAAATCCTTGTCTTTCCCTTAAGTCATAAGATTGTTATTCTTTAATATGAGGCCTTCAGCCGGGTTTTACACGAAATATTTTAAGATATGGCCTTCAGCCTTTTCAAATTGAAAGCTTTTCTTCCTAGGCCTTAAGCCGTTAAATTTTTTTTGTTGATATGCGGATTTCAGCCGAGTTTCAGCCTATTTAGGCCAAACATTGAAAATCTTTGTCTCGGCCATAAGCCGTAACACTGTTCTCGATTAATGTGTGGCCTTCAGCGAATTCTATGGGAAAACTTTAAGGTAAGGCTTTCAGCCTATTTATATTGAAGATAAAAGAAATTTTCTTTCTAAAGAAGTGAGACCTCCAGAAGAACTCCTGTGCCTCAATTCCTTGTTTAGGCCTTGTGCCTTAGATTTTCGATG
Source organism: Schistocerca cancellata (assembly GCF_023864275.1). NCBI lineage: Eukaryota > Metazoa > Arthropoda > Insecta > Orthoptera > Acrididae > Schistocerca > Schistocerca cancellata. The sequence goes on from NC_064630.1 coordinate 455,266,102, forward strand.
TGTCCTTCAGTCGATTTAAATTAAATCAAAGGAAGTCTTCCGTTAAAACTTAGAGAGTTTTTGATTCTTGCTTGTGTGATTGTGTGTTTTAATAAATAAAGTTTACATGTTCATTGCAACTGACAGTAATTTATTTTGGTCCTTTCCACAAATACAACTTCATCCGCTCTGTCTCGCTAGCCCAGTTGATTTCAGTTGTGTCTTATGAGTATTGACGAGAACGTCATACATCATATTACGTATGGCTAATCTCTGTATTAAACTATTACTCATTTACAGATTGTCATGTTCAGTTTAGAGTACATGTCACACACTGGACGAAATTTATCCATGGACCTGACGAGGAAGTACTGCATGGAATTTGAGAGAAAAAAACTTTGTGGCACAACAGTCTAGAAGAAGGGATCGCTTAATGGAACAGATTGTGATACACCAAGGAAACAACAATTTAGTACCGGAGTAATTCACTCTCACCCACTAATTCATCGCTGTGTCACTCATACCCATTCACTCCCAGTTGCCCTTTCACACTCAGTCATTCAGCTCAACTTATTGTCATTATCTGCCCAACTCATTGTCATTTTCTCTTTGTGTCTCTCTCTCTTCTGCCTCACAGCCACAGTTCCCTTCGCTCTGTCCCCGTATTATACTCTCGCTGTCACTGTCACCCTCTTGCTATCTCTTACTGCTAATATCTCATTCCTTATTTCGTACAGATGCTGTCTCTTCTCCTTGTCACTATCTCTCTCATCCTCGTTCTCATAGTCATTACCTCTGTCTCTCATTTTTCCGTGTGTATGTCACTGCCAATGTCTCCTTCTCTCTCAGCATAAAAAACTCGAATACCTTCGCATGTACAACTTTTTGGAATAATTTTTAAAGATGCTGAGCATGGGAGGAGGGGGGACCTTGCACCCTACTTTTCAGTCAGTGTCTTTTCAATGTTGAAAGATATTCGCATTTTGTGGTCCGATAGGAGCATTTTTTCGCTGTTTCCCTTCTTTTCCCTGCTGAAGTAGAGAATGTAACTCGTATAAAAAATATATTGGTGAATAAAACTTAAATAGTTTACTTATGGAAAATTCAAGTAACATAAGGCTATAATTTTACACCTCAGATCGGATTTTATGTGCAAAAATTTTGAAGATGTTTCGGTACTACAACATGCGATTCCCGGCTGGTAACGGACACACTTTACAGTATCTTATCTGCTCTATGTCACTTTGTAAGCTACGTTTTCGCCTCACATCGGATTTTACGTCTACATGTACAGTAAATTTCAACCTCTGTATCTCTAAAACTGACAAAAATATGAAGAAAATTTTCATGGTTATTCGACACCGGAATCTTGGGCATACATCGTAAAAATTTCAGCCATTTGATACGCACAGGCGTTTCGGAATTTTCGACTGAGTTTTGGTGCCCAAAAAACAGGTTTCATGGGTGTTTTTCTATAAAATATAAATATTTTCGAAAACAGAGCGATGGCTCTTTTAGATAAATGGCTAGAGAATATACTGTTAAAATTTGTGGAATTAGCAGCAGTGATTTATTATTCAAATTTCACCTCATATCGGATTTTATGTGTAGAAGCTGGGTAACCTTGAATCTCTGCATCTTAGGAAAAAATAAGGATGGCAAGAAAATTTGCAGGTCTGTTTGAACCATTTACTGTGCGTAACTCTCCTGGAACTATCGGTTGAGTTTTGATCCGCTGGTGACGGCGAAAATATAGTACCAAAACCCTTTTTGTGCGGTTTTTCAAAGAACCGCCCATGAACTAATGACACCTTCATAAATCCAATCAATCCCATGTCAGACCGCATGAAACGCAAATAGAACCGATTTTCTCCATTTCCCTAAGCAGGTGGAAGTGTGGAATATTCATACTCAACCTGTACTGTAGAATAGTGACACAGAAGATTCTTCTGCTGGGTATACAAATGTTCCCTAGCGCAAGGGTTATTCGAAATAGTTGGCCTTCCCTTTTTATCGGCAATAGTACCCGAGGTATGAGCGCCTAAAAAACCTCGATTTTAAGCGCGGCCCTTAGGAACATATTAGGTAGGCGTGCTGTCACATGCATACCGGTTCAAAAGTAGGATAGTTTTATCACTTCTAGGTCACGGCCTACTGTCTGAACAATAATAAGAATATTCCTTTCTGGTTTCTACACTCCTGGAAATTGAAATAAGAACACCGTGAATTCATTGTCCCAGGAAGGGGAAACTTTATTGACACATTCCTGGGGTCAGATACATCACATGATCTCACTGACAGAACCACAGGCACATAGACACAGGCAACAGAGCATGCACAATGTCGGCACTAGCACAGTGTATATCCACCTTTCGCAGCAATGCAGGCTGCTATTCTCCCATGGAGACGATCGTAGAGATGCTGGATGTAGTCCTGTGGAACGGCTTGCCATGTCATTTCCACCTGGCGCCTCAGTTGGACCAGCGTTCGTGCTGGACGTGCAGACCGCGTGAGACGACGCTTCATCCAGTCCCAAACATGCTCAATGGGGGACAGATCCGGAGATCTTGCTGGCCAGGGTAGTTGACTTACACCTTCTAGAGCACGTTGGGTGGCACGGGATACATGCGGACGTGCATTGTCCTGTTGGAACAGCAAGTTCCCTTGCCGGTCTAGGAATGGTAGAACGATGGGTTCGATGACGGTTTGGATGTACCGTGCACTATTCAGTGTCCCCTCGACGATCACCAGTGGTGTACGGCCAGTGTAGGAGATCGCTGCCCACACCATGATGCCGGGTGTTGGCCCTGTGTGCCTCGGTCGTATGCAGTCCTGATTGTGGCGCTCACCTGCACGGCGCCAAACACGCATACGACCATCATTGGCACCAAGGCAGAAGCGACTCTCATCGCTGAAGACGACACGTCTCCATTCGTCCCTCCATTCACGCCTGTCGCGACACTGGAGGCGGGCTGCACGATGTTGGAGCGTGAGCGGAAGACGGCCTAACGGTGTGCGGGACCGTAGCCCAGCTTCATGGAGACGGTTGCGAATGGTCCTCGCCGATACCCCAGGAGCAACAGTGTCTCTAATTTGCTGGGAAGTGGCGTTGCGGTCCCCTACGGCACTGCGTAGGATCCTACGGTCTTGGCGTGCATCCGTGCGTCGCTGCGGTCCGGTCCCAGGTCGACGGGCACGTGCACCTTCCGCCGACCACTGGCGACAACATCGATGTACTGTGGAGACCTCACGCCCCACGTGTTGAGCAATTCGGCGGTACGTCCACCCGGCCTCCCGCATGCCCACTATACGCCCTCGCTCAAAGTCCGTCAACTGTACATACGGTTCACTTCCACGCTGTCGCGGCATGCTACCAGTGTTAAAGACTGCGATGGAGCTCCGTATGCCACGGCAAACTGGCTGACACTGACGGCGGCGGTGCACAAATACTGCGCAGCTAGCGCCATTCGACGGCCAACACCGCGGTTCCTGGTGTGTCCGCTGTGCCGTGCGTGTGATCATTGCTTGTACAGCCCTCTCGCAGTGTCCGGAGCAAGTATGGTGGGTCTGACACACCGGTGTCAATGTGTTCTTTTTTCCATTTCCAGGAGTGTATATAGTACACGAACACTTGAATTTTGTAGAATGAAATTAAATGGTTTTATGGCAGTGATGGCTGGGCTGGGAGTCCCCACTGCAAGTCTTTTCGCTGGAGGTGGCGTTCAACGACCTGAGTGTCGATGATGAAGAACACGCAACACCGACAACAATCTGCTTTCTTGCCGGGAATCAAACCCGGGCCCGGTGCATGGCGGTGAGACGCGCTGACCACTCAGCTAAGGGGGCGGACCTAGAGCAAAAATTCATTAATCATTTTTTTGAGATACAGTTGAAATGTGATCATTTTCTTGAGATACAGTTTAAGTGTGATCATCTTATTGAGATACAGTTTAAAGGTGACGTTGCAGTTACAACCGCATTTTTGAAACATCACGTAATTACAGAAAGCATACCAAAACATTATACAGAGAGAAGAAAAAAAAAGTTATTCATCTATTACAGTACACAGCCTGTACAGGAAGGATAGGGGCTACAGCAGAAAAGGAAGTTTCAACAGATAACACTATTACGCTTCGTTTAACAGCTAACGTAAGCACGTCTTGTCACTCAATTTTGCAACGAGACCCTTGAGCATAAAGTTTCAAGCCTTTGGGTGAACTGCGACGCCGCATGACAGTACTGAACGCAGTAACTCAAGACATACTCGCAAAAGTATGGGGGGAAGTTAACTACCGTTTGGAGGTTTGTCGTGCGTTTGGCGGAGTGCGCAATCGTCGTTTGTGAAAAGGAAAACAAAAACTTCGACTATAAAAGTAATTGTAAACCGTTCACGGAGAATCTATACGTATGGTTGTATGATATACCCTTTTAAAATTGGGTGATTCTTTTGAAAATAAAACTCTGTAGTCGCGTGCGCAAGTCAAAATTCCTCCTCGATTCCTTCTTAACTCAAATAGCAAATAGCGTCTTGAGAAATAGAATCTTCTTCTGACGTCCTACAAATTAAATGAACGCTGTTAAGATTGGGCTGCGGCTATTTTCTCCATTCTTTTTCGTCTTAACCGATTTTCCGTTGAAATAAACGAAATGTCGTCTATGCGTTAATAATTAACTTCTTTCTCTTCATTCAGTTGTCCCACTCCAAATTCAGCACAAGTGTCTACCTTAATTCACGTATTGGGAGACTTCAAAAATATCCCTTTAGCATTATCATTTGTTTATAAATTGTTGGCTTTCGGTACTTGCCCTTACAGCCACCTAAACGGTGGAATGTCAATAATGACGATAGGAATGTAAATAGAACAGAGCAACAACTCCCTGACCAGCGGGAATCGAACCTGGTCTCTTTGGTTAGCCATCTGCAACGCTGACTGCGTAGCCACTGAGCCGGCCTGCACATGGTTAAGACAAGTAAAGAGCTGTTAATAAATAGTACCTACAGTTTGCAGTGACACAATACGTCATTCTATTTTCGATTAGTCGCCAAGTTCCTACAAAGTTCAGAACGTTCCATTAATCTGTAACGATTCTTTAGTCCGTGCATCGGAGCTTCCGTAGCACAGCAAGATGCCTAACCGCGATCGCGGCCGGAAATAGCATAGTGTTGACGATAGAGACCACCCTAGATACTACACTGAAGCGCCAAAGAAACTGGTATAGGCATGCGTATTGAAATACAGAGATATGTAAACAGACAGAATACTGCGCTGTGGGGGCGACTTCTATATAAGACGGCAAGTGTCTGGCGCAGTTGTTACTGTTGCTGTTGCTACAATGGCAGGTTATCAAGATTTATGTGAGTCTGAAAGTGGTGTTATGGTCGGCGCACGAGCGATGGGACACAGCCTCTCCTAGGATGCGACGAAGTGGGTATTTTCCCGTACGACTATTTGACGAGTGTACTTTGAACATCAGGAATCGGGTAAAACATCAAATCTTTGACATCGCTGCAGCTGGAAAAACATCCTGCAAGAACAGGATCTACGAGACTGAAGAGAATCGTTCAACGCGACAGAAGTGCAACTCTTCCACAGACCTGCAGATTTCAGTGCTGGGCAATCGGTAAGTGTCAGCGTCAGAACACTTCAACGGAACATCATCGATATGGGCTTTCGAAGCCGAAAGCCCACTCGTGTACGCTTGATGACTACGCGACACAAAGCTTTACTTCTCGCCTGGGCCCAAAACCGACCATTGGACTGTTGATGACTGGAAACATGTTGCCTGGTCATATAATGGCTGAATCTAAAACACTTTAAATATCTGTTGCAATAGTCTTCAGTTTCAGATGCTCACTATTCACGAAGCTATGTGCTAAATCTTTTGAATATCCCAGCCATTGCTGGGTACAGATTGCGCAACCCGAAATACAATGCTTTCAGAACGGCCCGTTTTATTCTTAGGTGCTGGGTATTTTATATAACTCAGTCATCGACACCTCTTATTCATATAACTTGACTAGTCGAGCTGTAGTGAAAGTACAGGACCGTCGCTTAACATTTCATTGATGTTCCACTGGATATATAAATATATTCATCAAAGCGCCGGGAAACACTCGTACTATTGTTTGACAATGGAACTATAGATATTTCCTTCTCTGTGCCATCAGCAAAATCGATTTCACTGTATGCTTACATGCAGGAAAATTTACGCCGCCAGCAATAGTATGGGGTTGCATCTTTTTCGCTAATATTTCGGCAAATTTATAAGTAGCCAATTCGGCTTTTTCAGAGAAAGTTTTCCTCTGCACCATAACTTTGACTTGCTTTTCTGCTGATGAAGTTAATCGGTTAAAATAGTTCCTATTAGTTACCGTGTTCGCTATTCATATGTCTTTTCAGTTTACTAGGGACCATGAATCCATTGCTTGGTTTCTCCCTGCACACGACACATCGTGGTAATGGACAGTTTGCAGGTTCAGTGAACTTAAATGGCTCAAATGGCTCTGAACACTATGGGACTTAAATCTAAAGTATAAATAATTCTCTTGGTACTTACTGAACGTTCCAGTAGTTTGCTGTGATTTCACGAGACTAAACATCTGGAATTGGTTCTTTGTCACTTTTCTGTCACTGAGTCATTTTCTATATTTTTCCTTTTATTCAAGTATTTATCCACACTGAAAACTTAACACATTAACCGTACAATGCAAACACGCGTGTAAGTAACTAAAAATCAGCCTCAAAATATGACCAAGACGGACTGACTTAGGACTGCGAGTCTACCAACAACCGACTGGTGGAGACAAGTAGTGAGCGTGCTTGACAGATGATGTCGTACTTTTGCTGACTCGTACTTTAGCCTCCTCTCATTACTGACACGTCCTACGGCAGTGAGCCGTGAGAACTAGCTACATTACATAGAGTACTGTGAACAAAAGAAGGTTGAGAACCACTGATATAGACTCTACAGCGGTATCAGCATCAGCACGATTTTGCTGCTTTGATCAAATTGTTGGCACCATTTAAGTATGGCTGGACGCAACATTGCGTTTGGTTCACATACCGCCAGAATTTCACGTTAAATCTGCGTGCAGTTTAGGCGTTTTGCGCAAAAGAGTCGTACTGTCCCACGTACTATAACTTTGTAGTAAAATTGCATTTGCTGTTTAGTTTAAATCGCACGCTATAAAGCACCTGTTACCCATACCGCAGCAGAGCTTTCCCTGCTTAACTGCAGGTACATGAAGGGAAGAACATTTTACCTGAAGGATAGTTAGTTGGTTAGCTAGTTGCACGTTCCATGAATCGTTTTACACTATAAACTATAATGATGTGGAACAAGTAATTTTGCATTCGCATCGCAAATTAATTTGTAAATATGACCACATGCTGAATATTCCTAAGCTTTTATTTTCTTTTAACATACACTTGTGAGTTAGCATTTCCTGCCCACCACTTTTTATACATTACAATAAAAGACTTTGTTCTACTAATTAGAAAGAGTTGTCAAGGAGAAACTTTTCCACTTTGTTTTCAAATTTTACCCCGCTGTCAGTCAGACATTTCATATCATTGGGTAATCAAGATTTTTTGCTGCAACATGGTGCTCCACTTTGTGCGCTAAAGATAACATTAACGTGGAGTAATGAATATCATTTTTCCTTCTGGTATTGTAATTATGTACGTCATTGTTGCTTTTGAACTGTAGTAGATTATTTATAACGAAATTCATGAGGTAATAAATATACTGTCAAGCAGCAGTCAAAATGCCCAACTTTTTGAACAAAGCTGTCAAGGTGATCTTGGATGAGCACCACATATTCCTCTTATGGCACGTTTCTGAGCAACGAAGATATTCTTTCGTAACGATGAGTTAGCCCATAACATTATTCTACATGAGATTATTGACTAAAAACATGAAAAATATGTCAAAGGTGAGTCTCTCCCTAAGATTTGCAGTGATTCTAAGTGTAAATGTGGCGGAATTAAGTTGTTTTAGGATTTCCAAAATGTTCTTTTACCAGTTAAAATTGTCAATAATATAAACACCTAAAATTTTTCAGATTTCCACCTTACTTACTACGTTACCATTGTTACACTAACCATTGCTGTAGTACCCGTAAATGTACAGAACGTAATATGTTGTGCCTAAAAAAAATTGAGGATGAGACCATTCTTAGAAAACCAGTCAATCATAGTTTTAAGAAAATTGTTTACCATTTCTTCTGTTGCTTTACTTATGCTTGGATTGATTAAAATATTAGCGTCATCCGTAGAGTGAACTAATTATGCTTATTTTATATTCTGCTTGTTGTTTCATGGAATATATTATGTCTGTTGCTCTATTTTTCAATCTAGTGACCAACTTTACGATTTTAGAATCACATGAAGGCAGCACCAGAGACCGTAACACGCAGTTTTCTGTATTTTCCAGTGGTTTTGTAGCTGTGAGAAACGCAATTGTGTTTTGTGCAGCGTTCCTATACACAACGAGTTCTATAAATGTGTTATATTATATATCAAAGGTATTTGGAAGATATTGTGTGTTCTAGTGAATAAATGTCTGTATATTTTTAAAACCAGTTACGTAACGTGTGGGCAATTCAGTAGAACAATAATGTAACAATTATACTGTTAAATACAGTATTGACCAGATATTCTCGGTTGCAACACGTCTAATCTGAATAGAATAATTTTTCCTAGGTCCAAGGTCATGTTGTACCTTGAAATAGTTTATCACATCTGGGAAAACCATTCCTTATACGAGGTAATTTTTGCAATTCCAGAAAAAGACTGCAGCACGCATAAAGTTAATGCTATCACTTCAAATGTAATAGGGAAATGTATTAAATATCTAGTATTGGAGCATTTAGAGATGAAAGTCTGAAAAATATTCCAAGGTACAACACTCTCCCTTAATCTCCTCTGACGACGCGCCAGTCTTGTTGTGTAGTATTCTTACTTTGGGATGACATATGTATCACACTATCTCAAGTGCCTATGTGGATGACAGAGATTTATTAAATCTGATAAATCTTTTTGAAATTCCCTGTAAATTAAATGAAAATTGGAAGGATTATTGCTAAAACTGACTCTTTTTCTTGTCAGTATTAAATAGAAAACGCTTCCTTAACATTTAGAAAAATTGTGCACTGACGGAAAAAAGTCGCAACACCAAAAAGTAATTACTGTAGAGTAATGAAATTTATGTGATTCACATTACAAGATCACACGAGATTAACCAATTGCAAATGTGAAATGCTGGTACACTAACAACCGGTGTAACCGCCAGAATGTCGAATACAACCATGCAAATGAGCACCCACTCTGTTGAACAGGTGCCGGATGTCAGTTTGTGGGATGGAGTTCCATGCCTGTTGCACTAAGTCGGTCAGTGAAGCGACAGTTAATGCTGGTTGTGGATGAGGCTGAAGTTGTCGTCCGATGATATCTGATATGTCCGGCTGAGTAAGCCAAGGCAACACGTCGACACCCTGAAGAACCTGTTGGGTTACAACAGTGGCATACAGGCGAGTGTTATACTATTGGGAAGGTTCTTCATGAATGGCAGCGCAGCAAATCGAATCAACAGCCGGCTGTCAGAATGCGTGGGATAAGCACGAGAATGCTCCTGCTGCTACGCGAAATCGCACCCCATATCCTAACACCAGATGCAGATCTACTGTGTCCAGCACACAGACAGGTGGTTGAAGGCCCTCAGCTCGCCTTCTTTTAACCAAATCACAGCCATCACTGGCACCGGGGGGCATCCAGCTTTCATCAGAAAACACAACAACTTCTACCCTGACCTCCAATGAGCTCTCGCTTGACGCCGCTGTTCTCGCAAATGGTGGTGATTTGGAGTCAGTGAAATGCACGCTACCGGGGATCTGGCTGGGAGCTGTCCTTGAACTAACCAACTTGTAACAGTTCGTTGTGTTACTGTGGTGCCAAGTATTGCTCAAACTGCTGCTGCATATGCGCCAGAATCATATGTCGAGCCGACGGTGTACCCTGTAGTGTCATGTGGTCGTCCGGATCCCGGTCTTCTTGTGATTCCCATGAGTACCGTTACCAGCAGTCACGCACTGTGGCTACATCCTGCCAAGACTCAGCAGTGTCGCAGAAGAAACATCCAATTTCTCGCAGCATTACACTATCTGGTTCAAACTCAGTGAGGTGATGATAATGACGTCTTCGTCGCCTTAAAGGTATTCTTAATTAACAACAACTCAGCCGGCCGGTATGACCGAGCGGTTCTAGGCACTTCAGTCCGAAACCGCGCTGCTGCTACGGTCGCAGGTTCGAATCCTTCCCCGGGCATGGCTGTGTGTGGTGTCCTTAGAATAGTTACGTTTAGGTGGTTCTAAGTCTAGGGGACTGATGACCGCAGATGTTAAGTCACACAGTGCTTGGAGCCATTTGGACAACTCACAACATCCTAAGGTAACAAACGCTCACGCCCATTATAGTAAATACTGAAAGGAAATATGATTTGCTAACTCATAGTGAGGCTGCAAGTTCTATTCTTATCGACTGGCGCTAAATCTGAATGGACATCATCTTTATGATGGAGAAGCACGCTTACCAACTTTCGTTTATGTCACGCAATTCTTTCTGGGTGTATTTATTTGATAACGCCGGCTTTCCACATTCCCTTATTCTTCACCGACTTTGCCAGGTTTCAGTTCGAAATTAAGGAACTGTTTTCTGTGCATCAAAATTTACCTTTTTTTTTCTCTCGTTCGTATGTTCTGACACAGATTATATGACTGGAACTACAACACCAGTGGCGAATGTGCCGGAACTCATATGTCTCTGTGCTGAAGCGACCTAGAACACGGCTTGCTTTCTGACCGGAAAGCAGTATGCGAAATGTGGATCATATCACATGCAAAGAAAGAGCGTAGCAGTTGGACCGGAACACATCTCGGTCTGCCGCAGTTCCAGACATGCTGCATTGGGGATAGGAAGCTGGCAGCCGTAGCCAGGGTGAGCCGCGGCAGTCAATAAGATAAGACAGCCGCGACGGCGACTGCCAGCGCCGGACAAGAAACTTGCAGCCGGACCTAACGGCCTGCCCGGCTGGGTGGTATGTACGGCCCGCCGCGTGGGCCTGCGGAAACTTCACTTGGCACAGTTCACCACCGGAGCTACCAACACCAGTATCAACATAAGTTTTTCATAATAGGTGCATGTACTGCTTCCTACTGTCAGGTGCTCCAAATCAGTGAACTCAATATTCATTAGACATCGAGAGTGTGCACAATTGGGCGCTCCGCGGAACTCACGGATTTTGTACGTGGTCAGGTGATTGTGCGTCACTTGTGTCATCCGTCTGTACGTGAGATTTCCACACCTAAACATCTCTAGGTCCACTGTTTCCGATGAGATAGTGACGTGGAAACGTAGAGGGACACATACAGCACGAAAGCGCACAGGCCGACCTCGTCTGTTGACTGACAGACACCACCGACAATTGAAAAGGGTCGTAATGTGTAATAGCCAGACGTCTATTCAGATCGTCACGCACGAGTTCTAAACTGCATCAGTACTATGGCAGTTAGGCGGGAGGTGAGAAAACTAGAATTTCATGGTCGAGCGGCTGCTCATAAGCCACACATCATGCTGGTAAATGCCAAACGACACGTCGCTTGGTGTAAGGAGTAAGGAGTGTGACGATTGAACAGTGGAAAAACGTTGTGTGGAGTGACGAATCACGGAACACAACGTGGCGATCCGATGGAAGGGTGTGATTATGGCGAATGCCCAATGAACGTCATCTGCCAGCGCGTGTAACGGCAACAGTAAAATTCGGAGGCGGTGGTTTTATGGTGTGGTCGTGTTTCTCATGGAGGGGGCTTGCACCCCTTGTTGTTTTGCGTGGCACTATCACAGCACACACCTACATTGATGTTTTAAGGACCTTCTTGCTTCCCACTGTTGAAGAGCAATTACGGGATGGCGATTGTATCTTTCAACACGATCGAGCACCTGTTCATAATGCACGGCCTGTGGTGGAGTGGTTACACGACAATAACATCCCTGTAATGGACTGGTGTGCACATAGTACTGACCTGATTACTATAGTATGCCATCATGCCAGGCCTCACCGACCGACATCGATACCTCTCTTCAGTGCAGCACTTCGTGAAGAACGGACTGCAGTTCCCCAAGAAACCTTCCAGCACCTGACTGAACGTACGCCTGCGAGATTGGAAGCAGTCGTCAAGGCTAAGGGTGGGCCAACATCGTATTGAATTCCAGCATTACCGATGGATAGCGCCACGAACTTTTAAGTCATTTATAGCCTTGTGTCCGGATATATTTGATCACGTAGTATGTATATATATGTATGTATCTATAGTACCGAAAGAAGAGGACATCCTTTTAGAGGTTTCCAATTCACTCAAGATTTTATTGACAGATAGACTGTGAAACACATGGAATGATTACATTTAGAAATCAATAGCACAAGCAGTTCTGAGGTATTAGGTATCGACCTGTGCTGAAATAGCAGTACTGACACGTGGTGTAGCCACCATGGCCGGCAATGCAGGTGCTGACTCTGGCAACTAGTCAGTCATACAACTGGCGAGTACAGTCCTGGGATACATTATGCCACGCCTGATGGACCCGTTCACATTATTCTGTAAGAATTAATGGTCGATGAATTGCACGAGTAACTTCTCGTCCCATCATATCCCACATGTGCTTGATTGGAGACAAGTATGAAGATTTTGCTGGCCACGTCCTGCAGAGCACGCTGAATTTCAAGGTAGTGAGTAGGTGAGCATCATTCTGTTGAAACAATATGTCACCGTCCTATTGTAATAACGGCAGAAGAAAGGCTTCTAACGACATTCTGCACATACCGAGCGTTGGTTAGTGCCCTCTAGAAAGATCAAACGTGAACGGAAATTGTAGCTTATCTCACCCCATACTACGAGGCCCGAGGTCAGTCCAGTGCGTCTTGGACCGATGCACTCGACGAGACAGCGCTCAACAGGTCTACGTCGCATGTGAAAATGACCATCACTTGCATGCATGTAGAATCTGCTTTCATGGCTGAAGACCGCTCACGCTATTCCATATTCCACGTGATCCTCTGACGGCATCAGTCGTAACGTGTAGGTCAATGCAGTGGCGTGAGTGGGAGGTGGGCTAGAGTTGTGTGTGCCACTGCTAATAACCAATTCACAACAGTTGGTCTTGACATGCCTGGGTTCGCAACGATCTTACCTGTGGTGTGGTAGCTGTACAAACTGCCATTGCTGCTCCTACAATAGGTCGACCCTAGCCGGCGTCAATGCTGCATGGATATGCAGAACCCCCTCTATGGGTGCGAGAATGTTCACGTGACCTTTCACACATACTCAAGTGCATCTCTGTGTCATGGTTGCCTGTTTGCTTCATACGTTTGCACCATACTGAGGCTTCTGGCTGCGAGGATCCCCTATTTAAGGGCAGACACAGAGCTCTGGCAGCTATACCAGTATGCTATCTGTCAGCGGTCTACATTGAAACCATTATCAATCAGCACATCTACTATCCCCTAGATGGCATATGCCGTCACTGCATCAAAATCAACGTCGTTTCTTCGGTGTACTAATTTTCTTCTTGCAGTGTAATACGTTGTGTTACTAATATTTTTTGGAGTTGTTACGAAGTTGTATTTCAACGTAGTAGCAATAGTAATAATAAAATCACATTTCAACGTAGTAGAAATAGTAATAATAATATCACTACTAACAATGATAATAATCATTTTACCATTATTGAATCACTGAGTATTACTAGCAACACTAAGTGAGAGATTTTGAGTATTACAGGGGCTACAAGTGGCGGTGCATGGCATTGTTGCAGCGTTGCACAACTTTCAGTAATTTTACACTTCTATGTCCCCTTTCCTGATACTTCCTTTTTTGGTTTAGGAAGCGTAATATATACTATGAAATATGTTTCTCAACTACCTTTGGTCGTGAAAGGTCATCGTTCCTCATAACGGACCCAAGAATAGTACCAGGCTCCAAGAAAACTCGGGACTTTGTCCTCTTATGGACCATTATTTCGAACAGGGGCGAGGTGGGGCCCGTCTGTAGCACCAGGTACAGTCCACGCAGAATACCATGGCTGCTAGGTGAACAGATAGCAGGGAATGCAACGGGCAGTGGTAGTGATGAGAGCTGCGGGCAGGCACTGTAGGGGAAATCCTGAGAGTTGGAGGGGAAGTGCCGTTCTGGATCGAAACCTATTCTTTGTACATTTTAACCAGGGCACTCCCACTCCCACACTTGCATGGTAACCTTCATAAAGATCTACTGTCACTTAGCTTTGGTTAGTACCTAAAAAGAATTCTGCCTAAAATGCAGCGATTTATTTTCGATTGACTTGTTAACAGTTTGTAACTTCCAGAAAACTGTCATCAGTGGAAAATTTTGAGTAAAACCAACACATTGCTCTTGTTACCATGTTAAAATTTGCTTCTTTTGCCAAAACACAGCGGAGTTTACACACTCTCACCTTACTAGCGTTTTGTGCACACGCAATTGCGAGAGAATTCTGAAACAGTGGTTTATTAAATTTATCAAGTGAGGAAAAGTAAGGTGAGTATCTTATGAGAAAGCACATCCTCGGTACAAAATTGTGTTCCAAAAGCCATAGCATTTCTCATTCACCAGCTATAGATGGTTCAAAAATGGTTGAAATGGCTCTGAGCACTATGCGACTTAACTTCTGAGTTCATCAGTCGCCTAGAACTTAGAACTAATTAAACATAACTAACCTAAGGACATCACACACATCCATGCCCGAGGCAGGATTCGAACCTGCGATCGTAGCGGTCGCTCGGCTCCAGACTGTAGCGCCTAGAACCGCACGGCCACTCCGGCCGGCAGCTATAGATGGCCCTTAAAAATTATTCATTCTTTAATCGGAGATGTCTGTAGTCAGTGGAATAACACGGTAGATAATGTAGTTTCACATGATAACCATATGGAAAAATACTCTCCTCATTTCAAGCTATCATTTGCCAAAATCTGTTTTCGATGTCTTAAAACCATTTATGAAACATGGCGAATGTTGTGGATATTTCACTCTGGCTTTATTGCTGGTGCGGCGCGATCGCAAATGAGTTGGTTACGTCGGATCAAATTTCTCGAGACTGGTACAGTCACAGACCTCTACCCAAGATTACAGACAAATTAAATATGTTAGCTACATTTCATATGGAGCAATATATTATGTAATATGCACCAAACGCAAAATTATTACGACCCCTATTGTTTATTGCAAAGTTTTTCGAATGTCGCTCAGTGTCTTACTTCCATGTAAATGTCACAGTAACTATGACCATTAACAAAATGATGGGCACATCATAATGAACCTGACATATAAAGCTACAAGTAGAACAAAAATGATTTTTTTACCAAATAGTTTCTGTAAAATCGTTTAAGAAAACATTTAGAGCAGGCACCTCGATTCAGTCATCGCCTACCGGCCGGAAGGTGCCAGGCAGTGTTGGTCTCCCCTTCTGAACAAACGAATGAATTCGCCCAGCGTGGCCACCGTATCGTCCTCGCACTCGTGCAGTCTAGCATGCTGGCCAGTGACGTCACAGGGTGTCGCAGTCGGCGTGTAAACTCTTTGCCTAGACACAGTCCCAAATGCCCAGATAGGTAGCGCCACTGTATGGAGGATGAATCTCCCAGATAATAGTAATTATGTTTCATTCACATGTTTGTTTCTAGGGTAGAAATTTGGAGGAAATGTTTTCTCATCAGCATAACCGCACTTCATATTTTTGTCGGTCGTAAATAGAGCTTAAATTTAATGCTAACGTTGTGGCATTTGGTAAGGTGGCTAGAATATTTCCATTGTTGGTGTTATTACAGCAGTAATGTTTATATTTATTACGTGTGTAATATCATTTCCAAGAACATTGTGCAAATTTAGACTTTGCGGTGTTTCAATGTGATCGAGTATCAGTTTCCTGTGTGTTGCTGTATCTGATGTGTTCTATACAGTGAGAACTAATCAGTAACATGGTTTATTTGTTCTGGAGTGCGAGTGTACCTGTATAGCGTACACAATATATATGGCACAGGCTTTTCGCAGCTTCCTAGTGAGGAGACGTCTGCTGTACAAACACTAGGATGATCATTATCAGTTTTAAATACTGTGCTAAATATTAATTATGGAAATCAACGTTTCAATGGAGCACTTAAAACGGACGTTCATGAAAACAGCGACTGGTTAAAAATGCAGTATTTTACTTCCCATGCCTGTTGTTTGTTGGGAACCGAAGTGGACGAGAGAGGGAGATGCGGAATAATTCGTCTGACTACTGGACTAAAGAATCATGAATCCTCAGCTGTTCACACAAAATTGTTCAAGACTGGCACTTTTTGCAGCGGTCAACGTAGTTGAACAGCTGGGTATTGCTTATAGAATAGAAATTGGGCAGTAGAATGAAGAAATTAGGCGAAATAGTTATGTGTTAAAGATTTTAATAAATTTTATTCGTTCTGTGGTTCTTTTGAAATGGTCTTAATTCACCATGAAACTGAATCGTTTTAGCGCTGAATTTGAAGCAGTACTAAAAGATCATTTGGATAAGGCAACTGCTTTCAACGAAATATCCAAAATAATACAAAATGAGATTTTGCAAATTATGTTGGAGGTATGCCAAGAAGGAAATTCAAAAGAAGTAATAGAATAAGAATTTTTGTCTGTTACAGCAGATGGAACAAGTGATTTATCAGACCTATTTCTGATGGCTGGTGTATACTGTTATGTATTAAGAGGTAAACCAATAGAAAGGTCCTGTAATTCCATGTCTCCTTCCAAACATGACGCATATATGTTAGCTACGAGGTTTCCAGAAGAACTAGAAAAGTAAAAAGTAAGTGAGACTCCCCAAAAATTAATTACTCAAATCCATGATGCGGCAGCCTCTATGGCTGGTTCCCCTGGTGGGGTACAAACTATCACGACAAAATTCTATCCTACGTGCATTGCTACGCCCTGTATCAATCAACTGCAATGTGAAGCTACTTATTTCGAGTTTGCAGGGAACATACACATTCTTCTCAAACAGCCCACAGTGGACCGCGATCATTGATGAAGTGGCGAGAACGCGTTTGCCTCGATGTTGTCCTACAGTTCGTGACTGCAAGAGACATATTACTGAGTGTATGAGTTACAAATTGGAAGGTGATTCTAAAACGAGTGAAAGTACAGTTTTCCAGGCTCTTTGTCACAGAAAAGTCCTTTCGAGTGGTAAATTTAACTATTGGTTGGAATTCTTCGGTAAACTTATGCGACTAGTCTAACTTTTCTTCGGTCAGTTACAGCACGGAGACACTAATATATGCTTTGACCATAAGACTATTTTACCATTTGAAACAAATATTATCATGTTGTGTCAAGAAATTGACATCAACACTGGTAATGAAGCTACTGATTCCTCCATGGAGATAAGGAAGTTGGACAAGACTGAGTGAAAAAAGGGAATACATAAAACGTATTCGTGAATAGTAATAACGATCAGC
Source organism: Schistocerca cancellata (assembly GCF_023864275.1). Classification (NCBI taxonomy): domain Eukaryota; kingdom Metazoa; phylum Arthropoda; class Insecta; order Orthoptera; family Acrididae; genus Schistocerca; species Schistocerca cancellata. The sequence goes on from NC_064630.1 coordinate 455,283,635, forward strand.
TCTATAATGGAATAACGCCAATGGGAATTTGTGCCGGACATTTACGCGAACCCGGATTTCCGATTTACGCGAACGGCCGCCTTGGCCACGATGAGACCAAAACTCCCACATGTCATCGTTCCTGCATCACAAACTGTACCCGTAAACACAATATGTAATTCTCTCACAAGGGAGGACATATCAACTGAAAGCCGCTGTGCGTGTCCGATGGAATATTGCATCATTTTCCTCAACAACACAGGCATGAACATTCCATCGTTCTTCTCAACAACACATGCACTGCAATATCGCAAATTTCGTGAAGGAAAAAAAAGACAAACAAATAAGTGTGTGATGCGATAATTTGGGAAGCTAAACATCGTTTTAGTTTCACAGCTGAGACTGCACTTTATCATTGTTTCTTCCAGAAAAGTTACCCTTATACCGTTCGATGTAACATGAAGATGTAACAGTTCGTGACTGCAAGAGACTTATTACTGAGTGTATGAGTTACAAATTGGAAGGTGATTCTATAACGAGTGAAAGTACTGTTTTCCAGGCTGTTTGTCATAGAAAAGTCCTTTCCAGTGGTAAATTTAATTATTGGTTGGAATTCTTCGGTAAACTTATGCGACTAGTCTAACTTTGGGAGGCTAAACATCGTTTTAGTTTCACAGCTGAGACTGCACTTTATCATTGTTTCTTCCAGAAAAGTTACCCTTATACCGTTCGATGTAACATGAAGATATCTTGAAAGAAGTGGGTTCAGTGTATATGTTTTTGGATTAGCTGAAACAACACCATGAGCTACCTGCTACCTACTTAGCACAAGAATTTTTATCATTATCTGGTGCTGTTTAGTTTAGTAGGGAAGACCTTCACTAAGTGCTCTAAACTGCTGTAGGTAACTCTCACTGTTCCCATGACATCGGTCAGAGCAGAGAGTTGCCTGAAAAGAATGAATTCATCCTTACGCATCTCTGTGACCTAGGAAAGTTTGTCGGCCTTGGCTATGTTTGTCACTGAATCGAATCTCTTAATGGAGATCGCGGTCTTCAGTCAATGAGTGATGAATTTTCAGTACAGATGTAAGAACAGACGTACTTTTAAGAAGCCTGTTTGTATGTTGGCAGCGCTATAGAATGTGTTAATATCGCTGACAGCGCTCTGCGCCCTCGGCAAGAGATTCTGTGGGTGGACGGATTAGCAGTTAACGAGTGGATAGGGAAGTGTATGGACATGATATTCCTAATGGGGACTCTGTGTTGGTAGGATACGCAATGTAAAGTGAGATGAAATGATGTGTTTATAAGGAAAAGATGCAAGGAAATGTATGACAATGGATGTTGTTGGTGACGTTTGGATAGTGGAATTATTGACGACTACATAATTTTTGGAGCTGGATTCCACATGAATAAGGTAGGATTTTCTAAATACATTGTTTGCTCTTGAACAAAATCTTTCTTTTGCTAACCATATGCCTCCTAGTAGTTGGAGTGTGCAGTAGTCAGAATCTTTTTATTTCGCTGACTGCAGTTGCTACTTGCTGTAGTTGCTGTAGTCAGTGTTACGAAAATTTTCTGTGAGGTAAGTGACTTATGAAAAAGAATGGGGTTGGCACTATCGGGAACGTCACTGCAATGAGTTGAGGCAATTAACAGAGTTGGAGGTAGTTTCATATTTCCTTACTTTCATATTTTTTGGATTTGTGTTATTGTTAGTATGTCGTGCAATTCAGAGCCATTCTTTTGTGTTAATGACAGGAAGCCATGTTGTCAATGTATAACAGTCAGATTGCGTTGGGCTTGTGTATCGTGTGTAGTAAATGAGTAAATTATGTTTAAGTTGTCTTTGATAGGGAAAATTCTATAGGTCAGTGTTTAATAAAAAATAAAATTTCTCTCTTATTTCCAGTCTTTTAAATGACAAATTTATTTCAATTACACTACGAATGAAAATAAGAGTTTTTCTAAATAGTTGATAAATTGCAACATGCTCTTTTGTCATAGATACTTGTCTGTCATAGATACGTCTCTCACTATTCGGCGGATCGTAAATAGGATATAAGAAATGGGATTTTGTGACCTCCACGCTCTTTGAATTCTAGATGTGTTTATATCGGAGCAAATGTCAGGAAGCCAGGAGCCGAGATAGTAATTGTCTCATATAAAAATGCAACGTTGAACCATAGTGCAACACCCAACTTCAGATACCACCGACCGCCATTGCCACAAATGTAAGATTTAACAATAGTACATATTTGACACTTACTGTTAAATAAGAGAGATAAAGGCTGACTGGAGATAAAAGGAACCATTTTTTATTTGACAAAGATAACGCAGGTGCATCGTATCCTTGCTAATGATCCTTGTACGGTTTGACGCCGGACTTCCCTTAGGCCAGCATTAACACTGTTTTGATTGTTTCGTATGCAACACATGGACATTTGATTCTGTTATACAGCACAATTATATAAAACCACTAGAAACAAAGAGTTTCTGTTATTGCAAGCAGTGTCCACGTTTTTATTTGTGATATGTTTATATAAATGTTTAAACTGATGTTTACAGAACTCATGGCGGATTACACGCTGAGTTAGATGACATGACATTGTGTGGACACACCACACAACAGTCGAGCAGCAAGGCGCACACGTGCAAAACGATTTCCAGGGAGGAGGTTATATAACGTCTCAGTCTGGCTAACTAGCGGCAGAGCTATATATATTGAAGTTATATAAACAATCTGTATGGGCTGCGCTGGAATCCCACCGAGTGCGTATTGTTTGCCTCGAACAGGTCAAGCAATTACGTGCTCCCGGCGTATTTAAACACAGTTACACGTAGAGATATATCACTTCTTATTCCAGTATTAATCATAGATTCAGTACATACACAACACCAATATCGCCACTAAAGTTATTCAGTTTGCTAGAGCCTAATAGTTCGTAGCAGAGCCATAATTTGTTAATGCGGCAAAGAGTACTTACGCACGCCGCGTTCCTTGGACAATCAATGTCGTCGCACAGATAATTATTTACTGAGTACACAATACTGAATGGATTGAAAGAAGTTATTAACGCAGTAATAACACTTAATTCTGGTTTATTGCACTGTTTTCGCATCCTAACATTGCCGTAAGGAAGTAGCTTTTCCTATCTGGGTGGAATACATAACGTATACTTCAGTCCAAGATATTATGCAAGTTCCAGAGTCTCCCTGTCTTACGCATTTTTAATCTCAGCACTTCGTTCCTTTTCTTCCAATCTTATTATTCTCTCTTGGTTCTCTTAAATATTCTATACTTCCTATCTTTCCCTATTGCTTGTTCCCATTTTCACAGAATTTCCAACATTTAGCACCATTTCACATTGCTGAAAGCTTTGTATAGGTCAGCGAGTGCTGTGAGTATGGTTTCAGTTTTCTTAACCTTGGTTCCATTATCAATCGGAATGTGGGAATGCTTCTAGTGTGCCTGTACCTTTCCTAAATTCAGACTGATGACCGTCTAACTGGTACCCAGTCATGTCAACAGTTCGGACGCAAGAGATGTTAAACTGATTGTGCGATAGTTTTTGCACTTATCTGCCGTTGCTAACATCGGAAGTTTGAGGATGATAATTTTCCAAACGTCTGACGTTGTGTCAATAGTCTCGTAGATTATATATGCCTATTTGAGTAGTCGTTGGTACCTTTTCCTCCAATGATTTTAGAAATTCTAACGGAATGTTATCTATTCAGTCCGCCTTATTTCATCTCCCAGTGCTCTTTTAAACTAAAACTGTAATACTGGACCCCCTATATCATTTTGATCGACTCCAGTTTCTTCATCTAATATGGCATCAGAAAAGTCGTTCCCCTCACAGACGTTCAATGAACCCTTTCCACCAATCTGCTCTCACTTCTGCGTTTAACAATGGATTTCCCATTGCACTCTTAATGTTACCACCCTTGCTTTTAATTTTATCGAAAGCTGTTTGAGTTTCCTATATGGAGAATCAGTCCTCCCGATAGCAATTTCTTTTTAGACTTCATCACATCTTCAGTGCAGCAATTTCGCCTTGGCTGTCCTGCATTTGCTGTTTATATCTACCCTAAGGTGATTATTTTGCTACATTGCTATCATCCGCTGAACATCTTTGTACTTCCTGCTTTCGTCGATCTATTGAGATATTTCATCTGTTATCCAAGGTTCCTTCGCCGTTTCTTTCGATGGATCTCCCCGAACCTGACTGCCTTTTTATGGTGATGTCCTCTCCTCTTCAACGGAGCTGCCTACGCTGTAGTTCCTTACCGCAGTATAGACTTCCTTAGCGAACTTCAATTGCTTCTCTCTTTCCTCGTTACTTAAGTATTCCACTTGCTTCTACATTAATTATTTCTGATGATTGTCTATAGCTTCAGTCTACTCTTTATTACTAAATAGTCATCTGAGTCTATGTCTGGACCGGGGTACAGCTTACAATTCCATATCTGATTTTCGAATGTAATATAACTAGAAATTTACTGCGTCCCCCAGCCTCTTCCGAGTACACTGAGGCGACAGATGTCATGGCATAGCGATATACACATAGAGATGGGGGTGATATCGCGTACATATACAAGACGCAAAGTGGCAATGCATTTGCAGAGCTGTCATTTGTTGTTGATGTGGTCTTCAGTCCTGAGACTGGTTTGATGCAGCTCTCCATGCTACTCTATCCTGTGCAAGTTTCTTCATCTCCCAGTACCTACTGCAACCTACATCCTTCAGAATCTGCTTAGTGTATTCATCTCTTGGTCTCCCTCTACGATTTTTACCCTCCACGCTGCCCTCCAGTACTAAACTTGTGATCACTTGATGCCTCAGAAGATGTCCTACCAACCGGTCTCTTCTTCTCGTCAAGTTGTGTCACAGACTCCTCTTCTCCCCAATTCTATTCAATACCTCCTCATTAGTTATGTGATCTACCCATCTAATCTTCAGCATTCTTCTGTAGCACCACATTTCGAAATCTTCTATTCTCTTCCTGTCCAAACTATTTATCGTCCATGTTTTACTTCCATACATGGCTACACTCAACACAAATACTTTCAGAAACGACTTCCTGACACTTAAATCTATACTCGATGTTAACAAATTTCTCTTCTTCAGAAACGCTTTCCTTGCCATTGCCAGTCTACATTTTATATCTTCTCTACTTCGACCATCATCAGTTATCTTGCTCCCCAAATAGCAAAACTCCTTTACTACTTTAAGTGTCTCATTTCCTAATCTAATTCCCTCAGCATCACCCGAATTAATTCGACTACATTCCATTATCCTCGTTTTGCTTTTGTTTCTGTTCATCTTATAACCTCCTTTCAAGACACTGTCCATTCCGTTCAACTGCTCTTCCAAGTCCTTTGCTGTCTCTGACAGAATTACAATGTCATCGGCGAACCTCAAAGTTTTTATTTCTTCTCCATGGATTTTAATACCTACTCCGAATACTCAGGTAATTCAAGAGAAAATGTTTCAGACGTGATTATGCCCTCACGACGGGAATTTACAGATTTAGAAACCGAAATGCTAGTTGGAGCTAGACGTATGGGACATTCCATTTCGGAAATCGTAAGGTAATTCAACATTCCGAGATCCACAGTGTCAAGAGTGTGCCGAGAATGCCAGATTTCAGGCATTACCTCTCGCCAAGGACAGCGCAGTGGCCGATGGCCTTCATTTAACGACCGACAGCAGCGGCATTTGTGTAAAGTTGTCAGAGCTAACAGACAAGTAACATTGCATGAAATAACAGCAGAAATCAATGATGGACATACGAGGCATTTATCCCGGGGAGTGAAGCGAAATTTGGCTTTAATGTGACTGCTTTTGCTAAGAGCACTACATCGCCTGCAACGCTTCTCCTGGGCTGGTGACCATATCGGTTGGACTCTAGACTACTGGAGTACTGTGACCTGGTCAGACGAGTCCTGATTTCAGTTGGTAACAGCTGATCGCTGCGTTAGAGTGTCGCGCAGATATCACTTGTCAAGAGGCGCTGTCCAAGCTGGTGGTGTCTCCATATTAGGGCGGGCTGTGTTTACACGGTATGGGCTGGTCCTGTGTTCGAACTGAACACGTCACTGACGAGGAACGCTTATGCTTGGCTACCTGGAGACCATTAGCAGCCATTCAGGGACTTCATGTCCCCAAACAATTACGGAATTTATATAGATATCAATGCGCAGTGTCACCTGGGCAGAATTGTTCGGCGTTGGTCTGAAGAACATTCTGGACATTTCGATCGAATGGCTTGTCCAGCCAGATCGCCCGACATCAAGCCATCGAACATTTATGAGACATAATTGAGAGGTTAGTCCATGCACAACACCCTGAGCCGCGGACCATTTTGCAATTACGGGCGGCGTTACAGGCAGCATGGCTCAATATTTCTGTAGTTTACTTTCATTGACTTGTTGACTCCATGCCACGTTTAGTTGCTGCACTACTCCGGGAAAAGGAGGTCTGACATTATAGTAGGAGATATCCCACGACTTTCATTACCTCATTGAATACCTGCTCCTCTTGTGTTTTTTGAACATGGAATTCGCTATTATCTTCTGAAATTTACTGCGAACTCTATTAGTCTTTCTTCTGTGTCTTTCCAACTGCCAAGCCCGTATTTCCCTGTAGTTCTTTCTTCAACTACATCCTCTAAAAAGGCATTCTAGTCCTCACGGCTATTATCCCTTTGCATACAGAATTACTCCTGCAGTACTCTTATATAGTTACTCTCTCTCTTCATCTGTTGCTTGATACATTGGCATGTCTACATGAACTGTTGTCGTCGGGGTTAGTATGCTGTCGAATATAGTGAGTGCAACCCCATCAGAGAACTGTTCACAGTAGCTCCCTCTCTGCCCGACATTCATAACGAATCGTACCCCAATTATACGATTTTCTGCTGCTGTTGATATTACCCGACTTTTGTCTGACCAGAAATCCTTATCTTCTTTCCATTTTACTTCACTCGTAACCACTACAGCTAGATTGAGCCTTTGCTTTTCTCATTGCAGATTTTATAAAATACCTACCACGTTCAAATTTCAACATTCCAATCTCCGGCTGATGGAACCGTTTCTCGTCGTTGGTTATTCCATTATTTCCACATGGTCACGACCCCCTTGGCAGTCCCCTCCCGGAGATCCGAATGAGGGACTAATCCGTGATCTTTTGTTAATGGTGATATCCTTTAATAATTTTTTTTCAATTACGAGCTGTTGGATACACATGCATCTTTAATGCATTTGTCTCCGTTGCCTTCTGCATCCTCATGCTGTTGGTCGTTGATGATTCTTCTGCCTTTTAGTGACAATTTCCCACCCCAAGAGCAAAAGTGCTCTAAATCTGCGTCCACTCCTCCCCCCTCTTTGACGAGGCCGTTGGCTGACAGAGGGTAACTTCCTATACTGGAAGTCTTGGGCCGCCATTGCAGATTATTTGTATTCAAAATTTATTTTAGAATCCGGGACGCAGAACGTTTTGATTAGACCCCTAGACCGAGGGTAAGGTACCTAAGAATACGATACGGTTCTGTTAGACGGTTGCTTCTTTCCCTGTCGATATTCAAAAATGTACAAATAGGTGTGGATTCCTAAAGGACCAAACTGCTGAGGTCATCGTTCCCTAGACTTACACACTACTTAAACTAACTTGTGCTAGGAACAACACACACACACACACACACACACACACCCATGCCCGCGTGAGGACTCGAACCTACGGCGGGAGGGGCCGCGCAATCTGTGACATGGCGCCCTAAAGCGAGTGGCCACTCCGCGCGGCTGTTGATATTCGGTGTTGTCATGGGCATTGTCGACAACGGATTCCGCGGAAAAAATATCCTCAGATTCGAACAACAATTCGTCCATTCATGCTCTCTCTCTCTCTCTCTCTCTCTCTCTCTCTCTCTCTCTCTCTCTCTCTCTCTCTCTCTACTCTCCTTAGATATTCCGCTTTCCTATGTAATACAGTCTTAACAGTGGCTTGCGGTTACTTAGTGTTTACGCTCTTGGAGCACCACTCACCCTCAACTGGAATACCTAAACTCGTTATTAAAATTCGCTTCATTAACTTCCTCGACTTGAAAATTGTCTGTACTTACGGATAGCACTCTCACGCCATCCTTCACTTGTACGCATACAACACTTCTCCTGATTAAACAACCTGATGGATTCAGTATATTGCTCTCCTCCAGAGGTCCTACAACACGTAACATAAATACATGTAGGTCTGGCTCCACATTCATCCAAAGCGCGGTTTGAGGCGCTGGAGGTTAGAGTCCTCCCTCGGGTATGGTTGTTCGTGTGTGAGTGTTGTTCTTAGCATAAGTTAGTTTAAGTAGTGTGTAAGTCTAGGTACCGATGACCTCAGCAGTTTGGTCCCTGAGAAAGTCACACACATTTGAACATTTGAACATCATCCAAAGCGGACTCCTGCTGTCACAATCAAGGGAATCAAGCCTCAGTGCAATTGTACACAGTTTAGCTGATCTCTCCAAATTTCCAGACGCCCGTAGCGACAGTTCTCCAGTAGCAACGGCATCGCCTAGCTTGAATGTCATTCCACTAACTTCCGTTGTATGATGTCGAACTTCAAGTTTAGCACAGTGTTGGTATAAGAAGTCTAACCACAAGATCTTGCTGTAGCCCTCGCTTACTTTCCGTATTGCCATTACACACGTGTAAACCGAACAAACCCTATACGAAAATGTTAAGTTGTCGATCCTAACGGTCTCACATCATTACCCCTATAGCGTGACGGTTCCATTGCCCACGAAGTCTCCTTTGGCAAACTACACATGCGGCCTAATATCCAACAAAACCTTGTATTTTTTACCTCTTACAAAGCATATTGCTGGACACTCTTCCTCTGCATATGTATTTGTTGCATCTAATTTTAACGGGAACGCCTTTATGTGGACTTCAGGCTCCCGCTTGTGTATAACGGCTACTTATCACCTCTTCGTCCATCCATATGTACTCCTGTTAATATGACAGTTTATTTGCACTCCATTGCTAACCTAATAGCATGTTACAGAGCCTTCGATGTGCCTGTACGTACTCGTATTGACATGTCCGATGGCAGTCCCTTCTGAAAGGCATCTAGCGCCCTCTGCTCAGATTCTTGCAACAAAATGACATTTTCTGCATCACTATACTCTGCCGTGTGCTCTTTTCACATCTCTCTCTCCCAGTAATTATCCTCTTCACGAAAGCGCCCACTGTCTAAAATACCTCGCAAAGTTCTGTTTTTACACTTTTGCAAAAGCCCTTTCTCCAGCTTTTCAAAGTTTATTGCATGCTTCTGTATACCTCACACACGCTTTTGCATCTCCCACTGATCGCAGTTTTGCTACCTGCAATTACTAACTATTAGTCTAAGCACCCATCTCCACCGACATTTTAAGGTCCCCTCAGAATGACCGTACATCCTCAGACGATCTTAAAGAAAATAGAACATTTTATCCTGCAACTGCTGGATCCACCTCATGCTGCGGTACCCGAAACTCTGCCAACTGTTCATACTTCACCGTCCACTGAACATGTAATTGATATTACCAACTGTTAGTTGCCCTAACTTTTCGATCAATATCCATACTGCTTCCGGCTTCGACAGGCCTTTCTTCTCTAACTCTGCCATTTTGACACTCTTTGTTATACACGTTAAAACAAGAAGAAATCACATGTCCAATATATCATCTCAAACTTAGCCCATGCATCATACCGTGAGCCACCTTACACAGACGACATACACTGAAGCGGCAAGGAAACCGGTATAAACATGCGTATTCAAATACAGAGATGTGTAAACAGGCAGAATACAGCCCTGCATTCGGCAACGCCTACATATGACAAGTGTCTAACGCTGTCGTTAGATCGGTTACCGCTGCTATAATTGCAGGTTATCAAGATTTAAGTGAGTTTGAATGTGATTTTACAGTCGGACCAAGAGAGATGGGACACTATCTCCGAGGTGGTGATGAAGTGGGGACTTTCCCATACGACCATTTCACGAGTGTACCCTGAATGTGAGGAGTCCGGCAAAACATCAAATCTCCGACATCTCTGTGGCTGGAAAAAGATCCTGCAAGAACGACGACTTAAGAGAATCTTTAAACATGGCAGAAGTGCAACCCTTCCTCAAATTTCTGTAGATATTAGTGCTGGGCCACCTACGAGCGACAGTGTGCGAACCATTCTACGAAACATCTTCGCTATGGGCTTTCGGAGTCGAAGTGCGATTCGTACCCTACATGACGCCACGACATAAAGCTTTACGTCTCGCCTGAGACCCTCAACACCGACTTTGGACTGTTGATGACTGGAAAAATGTAGCCTGGTCGGACGAGACCAGTTTCAAATTGTATCGAGCGGATGGACGTGTATGGGTATGGTAGCAAACTCATGAATCCATTGACCCTGCATGTCAGCAGGTAACTGTTCAGGCAGGTGGTGGCTCTGTAATGGTGTAAGGCGTGTGCAGTTCGAGTGATATGGGACTCCTGACACTTCTAGATACGGCTTTGACAGGTGACACGTACGTAAGCATCCTGTCTGATCACCTGCAATCATTCATGTCCATTGTTCATTCCGACGGACTAGGACAATTCAGCAGGGCACTGCAACACCTTACAGTTCGAGAGTTGCAACAGAGTGGCGCCAAGAAGACTCCTCTGAGTTTAAACACTTCCGCTGGCCACCAAACTCCCCAGACATCAACATTATTGAGCATATCTTGGATGTCTGGCTAGGTGGTGTTAAGAAGAGATCTTCACCTCCTCGTACCTTTACGGATTTATCTACAGCTCTGCAGCCCTCCTACTTCAGACATTAGCCGAGTCCATGCCACATGGCGACACTTCAGCGTGCTCGCGGGGACCGTACATGGCATTAGGTAGGTTCCAGTTTCTTTAGCTCTTCAGTACATATACCAGGATAGAGGCACTGACTCCGAGAGAGGCACAGTAAGTTATATTGCATATAACTTACAGGTACCAAATACTGCTCTCTAGAATTATCGTTAGGCCCAGGTAACTTAATCATCTCTTCCGTAATAAGCAAGGTAACCTTCAACTCACTACGGCAGTCATGCCTCGCTCCATGTCTATTTGTGTTGTGTTGTGGTCTTCAGTCCTGACACTGGTTTGTTCAGCTCTCCATGCTACTCTATCCTGTGCATGCCTCATCATCTCCCAGTACCTACTGCAGCCTACATCCTTCTGAATCTGCTTAGTGTATTCATCTCTTGGTCTCCCTCTACGACTTTTACCCTCCACGCTGCCCTCCAGTACTAAATTGGTGATCCCTTGATGCCTCAGAACATGGCCTACAAACCGATCTCTCCTTCCAGTCAAGTTGTGACAGAAATTCCTCTTCTCTCCAATTCTATTCAGTTCCTCCTCATTAGTTATGTGATTTACCCATCTAATCTTCAGCATTCTCCTGTAGCACCACATTTCGAAAGCTTCTATTTTCTTCTTCTCTAAACTATTTATCGCCCATGTTTCACTTCCATACATGGCTACACTCCACACAAATACTTTCCGAAACGACTTCCTGACATTTAAATCTATACTCAATGTTAACAAATTTCTCTTCTTCAGAAACTCTTCCCTTGCCATTGCCAGTCTACATTTTATATCCTCTCTACTTCGACCATCATCAGTTCTTTTGCTCCCCAAGTATCAAAACTCCTTTACTACTTTAAGTGTCTCATTTCCTAATCTAATTCCCTCAGCATCACCCGACTTAATTCGACTACATTCCATTATCCTCGTTTTGCTTTTGTTTACGTTCATCTTATACCCTCCTTTCAAGACACTGTCCATTCCGTTCAACTGCTCTTCCAGGTCCTTTGCTGTCTCTGACAGAATTTCAATGTCATCGGCGAACCTCAAAGTTTTTATTTCTTCTCCATGGATTTTAATACCTACTCCGAACTTTCTTTCGTTTCCTATACTGCTTGCTCAATATACAGATTGAATAGCATCAGGGAGAGGCTACAACCCTGTCTCACTCCCTTCCCTTCCTCTTTCATGCCCCTCGACTCTTATAACTGCCATCAGGCTTCTGTACAAATTGTAAATAGCCTTTCGCTCCCTGTATTTTACCCCTGCCACCTTCAGAATGTGAAAGAGAGTATTCCAGTCAACATTATCAAAAGCTTTCTCTAAGTCTACAAATGCTAGAAACGTTGGTTTGCCTTTCCTTAATCTTTCTTCTAAGGTAAGTCGTAGGGTCAGTATTGCCACACGTGTTCCAACATTTCTACGGAACATGTCTATTACACCCTCCAAAGCAGAACAAAATATTTCATCACTTACCGCACCATCCTGACACGGTAGGTCTTGGTCTAAACACCGTGCTGCGTGAAGACGACGCTGCAAATTCTGACACCAAACTAAGGCACCCCCTGGTGCTGGGTGCGGCGCCTGTCAGCCAGGGTTCTGTGAGCGGGTGATGGTGGCGAGGTAGAAGTCCAGGAGGCTCCAGAAATGCAAATGTAACAAGTGCTCTCGTTGACGAATTTGAGTGGCTTGATACTCGGGTCATTGTCTGGCTGGTCGCTGATTTCTGCTGGGCTGTTTCCTGCTGTTGGGAACAACCTAATGAAAAACAGTCCAATCATTCGGTTGTTGGAAATCAAACGTCTCATACGGTTGCTGTTACATATATCGGCTGAATTATTCGTTTATTGTTTTGCGTGAAACTAGTCTGTGGGAGCAGGCGAATAAAAACAATCTATTGAGTCTGTTGGACTACTCATTCATTGTTTTGAATGAAACCAGAATGCAGGAGCAACCGAATTAAAATAATTGTGCCAGCCAATTGTAGTTTTACTTGTCGGATTAATTATTATTCGTTTACTTTTTTCGAGCGAAATCAGTCAGCGGTAGCATCGAATGAAAAGTATCGATACCCTTGTAACTTTGCATACTGACTGAATTATTCATTCTTTCTCTTTAAGTGGAAACAATAAGTAGTTTTTCTGTTTGTTGAACCATGTGTTCATTCTTTTAACTGAAACCACTCTTCAGTGTAATATATAAATGATCTATCCATTCATTCTTCTGAGTGAAACTAGCCTGCAAAAGTTTAATTAGCTGAACTGCAGTAGTTCTACTTTATACTGGCAGAGGGTCGTCCTAACTGAAGATGTATCCCAGGGGTATGCCAAATTTGAAATAATCAGTATACATGTTAATTTAATTATGTTCTGAATAGAGTAATCTTTCTTTCCATAATTAAAACTGATTCATTTAGTGTTGTGGATTAAATTGTGACAGGTGCCACTGATGTATAACTAGTTAACCTGAAGTATCACAGCCTGTCCTCACTTAAACTGCCGATGTCATACAAAAACTTCGAAAATCCTAGACAGCTGTGTCAAATTGGATTATTTTCCCGGACACAAACAGTCAGTAGCCGGTAACTTGATCGACGACCACTATGTTGCCCGGGGAACATTCTCGCTTACTTTTCAGTGCTGACAACACCATCGGGCGTAGGCCTCCATCCGACCAGCAGATATAAATCACACATGTGACTGACAAGAGCTGTGGAAGCGCATTGTAGAAACGTTCATTTTCAGACGTATACTAATTTGCAGTAAGGAATATTAACGTAAATAAAATCAGTTTTATACAGCCGAATGAGTAGAAGACAAATGACATTGAAGACATTGACCTGGCTGACCTTCGGGGTGGCGTCGCGGCGTATGCGATGGCCCATTGTCGACTGCTTTTCATTGTCTCTATAAAGAAGTATAGAAAATGCAGGGCGTTCCAAAATTGTGTTTACAACGTTGATCACATATATTTCAGAAATGGGTACAGGTAGAAAAGTGCTGCTTGCAGCAAATGTTTATAGAACGCAAACTATGACTTTAATTAGTTGCAGAAAGTACATTAATCTATATTTTAATAATACTTCTAAGATAATAGAGTGGGAACAGATATATACAATATTCATCAGTGCTTTAAATTTTTGTTAGAGTGTCTGTACTCTTTAAAAACTTTATGAACACATTCAGCTCATGTTTCATCACAATTCACTCTAGTCACTGACACTGCTTTCGTAGTTTCTACAAAAAATTGTGTTTTGTCACTGCTCCATACATCACTCATTTGGGAAAATATCCATTCAATAATAGCAGATGAATACACGTGAAATGAATATATAATTCGGGGTAAACACCTCAGGCCAATTCGGACCGTGAGGAAGACACTCCACAAATATAGGATTATGCAGGAATAGCAGTATATGCTTAGCCTACTCCCATCACGAGTCAGGGTAGACTCGTATGGATAAGTGACGGTGACAGTGACAGCCCGCCAGACGCGGCTACATTGTCCCTCTATTGTCGCCGGTGTTCCCTCCGCCGTCCGCGCCCGGCTTGGAGGCCTTCTGAAGTCGAGTTCATGATATGGGGTGTTTCAGATCTGGTCTCTAATGTCCGACACCTTGTCTCACGGCTGTTCTCTCGGTCTCCACTTCTATTTCTTGTAGAATCCCGGAGTGTCCTGCGTTGAGTTTTCACATGTCAAGCACTGGATTCCAGGCAGTGCTGATTTGGTAACCCGAGTCACGGTTGATTAGATTGTCTGTGACCTTAATCTCAATGGCTTCGTTAATGACACTGTCCCAAAATCATGAGGACTGTATCACAATCTTAGTGTCATTGAAATCCATTGAATGATCAAGTTCCAGACAATGCTCTGCTATGGCTGATTTAGTTGCCTGCCTGAGTCTGGTATGTCTCTGGTGTTCTTTACACCTGATGTCCACCTGATGGTCTGGCCAATGTATGACATCCCACACTGGCAAAGTATGTTGTAAATACCTGGCTTGCATAGCCCCTGGTCATCTTTTACATTCCCCAGCATAGCCCCAATTTTGGTGGGTGGACAACATATGCTCTTGATGTCCTATTTCTGGAAAATCCTGCTGATCTTGGCAGAGATAGGTCCGATGTATGGCAGGTATGCCACCTTCCTTGCCTCTTCCGGTTCTTCTTCTGGATCCTTTGGCCAGTTGGCACCTTGAAGTGCCTTCTGGATAGCTCTAGAGAAATACCCATACCTGCTGAACACTGATTGTAAGTGTTCTATTTCTGTGGGAAGACTATCAAGATCTGACAGAGTTTGTGCTCTGTGGACCAGTGTTTGAGCACTCCGTTCTTCTGCGCCGGATGGTGGCAACTGCTGGCTTGCAGGCATAAGTCAGTGTGCGTTAGTATGCAGTACACACTGTGTCCAAATGAGCCATCTGCCTTTCTCTTCACCAGAAGATCCTTTTCCATTTCCATTGTGAACTGAATGTTCGGATGGCAAGAGTTCAGATGTAGCAGGAACTCATCTAACTTCTCTCTACCATGGGGACAGATGACAAACGTATCATCCACATACCTAAAAAAGCACTTGGGTTGATATGTGGCTGAAGAGAGTGCCTCCTCTTCAAAGCTATCCATAAATAGTTTGGCCACCACTGGTGATAGAGGGCTGCCGATCACCACCCCTTCTGTTTGTTCATAAAATTGACCCCCATATAGGAAGTATGTCGAGGTCAGTACATGCCTGAATAGGTCAAGGAGAGCCCTATCAAACTTCACTCCAATAAGCTCAAGTGAATCCTTCAGTGGTACACATGTGATGAGAGACACCACATCGAAACTAACCATGATGTCTGTGTCTGTGATGTGTTGCTGGCCAAGTCGTTGCAGGAAGTCCTCTGAGTTCCGGATGTGATGTGCACATTTACCCACATGTGGTGTCAACATCCTCTTCAGGTATTTCGCGGTAGGGTAAGTTTTTTTTTTTTCATTTGTCTACTGACTGGTTTGATGCGGCCTGCCACGAACTCCTTTTCTGTGCTAACCTCTTCATCTCAGAGTAGCACTTGCGACCTACGTCCTCAATTATTTGCTTGACGTATTCCAATCTCTGTCTTCCTCTACAGTTTTTGCCCTCTACAGCTCCCTCTAGTACAATGGAAGTCATTCCCTCATGTCTTAGCAGATGTCCTATCATCCTATCCCTTCTCCTTATCAGTGTTTTCCACATATTCCTTTCCTCTCTAATTCTGCGTGGAACCTCCTCATTCCTTACCTTATCAGTCCACTTAATTTTCAACATTCGTCTATAACACCATATCTCAAATGCTTCGATTCTCTTCTGTTCCGGTTTTCCCACAGTCCATATTTCACTACCATACAATGCTGTACTCCAGACGTACATCCTCAGAAATTTCTTCCTCAAATAAGGCCGGTATTTGACATTAGTAGACTTCTCTTGGCCAGAAATGCCTTTTTTGCCATAGCGAGTCTGCTTTTGATGTCGTCCTTACTCCGACCATCATTGGTTATTTTACTGCCTAGGTAGCAGAATTCCTTAACTTCATTGACTTCGTGACCATCAATCCTGATGTTAAGTTTCTCGCTGTTCTCATTTCTACTACTTCTCATTACCTTCGTCTTTCTCCGATTTACTCTCAAACCATACTGTGTACTCATTAGACTGTTCATTCCGTTCAGCATATCATTTAATTCTTCTTCACTTTCACTCAGGATAGCAATGTCATCAGCGAATCGTATCATTGATATCCTTTCAGCTTGTATTTTAATTCCACTCCTGAACCTTTCTTTTATTTCCATCATTGCTTCCTCGATGTACAGATTGAAGAGTAGGGGCGAAAGGCCACAGCCTTGTCTTACACCCTACATAATAAGAGCACTTCGTTCTTGATAGTCCACTCTTATTATTCCCTCTTGGTTGTTGTACATATTGAATATGACCCGCCTCTCCCTATAGCTTACCCCTACTTTTTTCAGAATCTCGAACACCTTACACCATTTTATATTTTCGAACGCTTTTTCCAGGTCGACAAATCCTATGAAAGTGTCTTGATTTTTCTTTAGCCTTGCTTCCATTATTAGCCGTAACGTCAGAATTGCCTCTCTCGTCCCTTTACTTTTCCTAAAGCCAAACTGATCGTCACCTAGTGCATTCTCAATTTTCTTTTCCATTCTTCTGTATATTATTCTTGTAAGCAGCTTCGATGCATGAGCTGATAAGCTGATTGTGCGATAATTCTCGCACTTGTCAGCTCTTGCCGTCTTCGGAATTGTGTGGATGATGCTTTTCCGAAAGTCGGATGGTATATCGCCAGACTCATATATTCTACACACCAACGTGAATAGTCGTTTTGCTGCCATTTCCCCCAATGATTTTAGAAATTCTGATGGAATGCCTTATTTGACTGTAAGTCCTCCAAAGCTCTTTTAAATTCCGATTCTAGTACTGAATCCCCTATCTCTTCTAAATCGACCCCTGTTTCTTCTTCTATCATATCAGACAAATCTTCACCCTCATAGAGGCTTTCAATGTTATCTTTCCACCTATCTGCTCTCTCCTCTGCATTTAACAGTGGAATTCCCGTTGCACTCTTAATGTAACCCCAGTTGCTTTTAATGTCGCCAAAGGTTGTTTTGACTTTCCTGTATGCTGAGTCTGTCCTTCCGACAATCATATCTTTTTCGATGTCTTCACATTTTTCCTGCAGCCATTTCCTCTTAGCTTCCCTGCACTTCCTATTTATTTCATTCCTCAGCGACTTGTATTTCTGTATTTCTGATTTTCCCGGAACATGTATGTACTTCCTCCTTTCATCAATCAACTGAAGTATTTCTTCTGTTACCCATGGTTTCTTCGCAGCTACCTTCTTTGTACCTATGTTTTCCTTCCCAACTTCTGTAATGGCCCTTCCTCTTCCTCTTCAACTGTACTGCCTACTGCGCTATTCCTTATTGCTGTATCTATAGCGTTAGAGAACTTCAAACGTATCTCGTCATTCCTTAGTACTTCGGTATCCCACTTCTTTGCGTATTGATTCTTCCTGACTAATGTCTTGAACATCAGCCTACTCTTCATCACTACTATATTGTGATCTGAGTCTATATCTGTTCCTGGGTACGCCTTACAATCCAGTATCTGATTTCGGAATCGCTGTCTGACCATGATGTAATCTAATTGAAATCTTCCCGTATATCCCGGCCTTTTCCAAGTATACCTCCTCCTCTTGTGGTTCTTGAACTGGGTATTCGCTATTACTAGCTGAAACTTGTTACAGAACTCAATTAGTCTTTCTCCTCTTTCATTCCTTGTCCCAAGCCCATATCCTCCTGTAACCTTTTCTTCTACTCCTTCCCCTACAACTGCATTCCATTCGCCCGTGACTATTAGATTTTCGTCCCCCTTTACATACTGCATTACCCTTTCGATATCCTCATACACTTTCTGTATCTGTTCATCTTCAGCGGAGTAAGTTTCTGCGCCAATATTTCTGATAATAGGTCGCAGTGCAACCCCATCCTTGTGGACCTTGGGAAGTCCATGAAGTCTAGATGGTGCTGGAGCTTTGGGACGCCGCTTCTTGATGACTTGTTCAGGCAGGCCCGTCTCCTTCAACCGGCTCCGCCTTCAGTCGGAACATCCGCGACTGGAGGGGTCCGTTGAAGCCGAGTCTGGCGAGCGCGGACCACAGATGGAACACTCGACTCGGCGCGGATCGATTAGGGAACGCCCAGCTCCTCCCAGGCATAAATACTGGACTCGATCGATCCAAGGACCAGTCTCAGGTAGCACCTGCAGAAGACATCGAGGCACGCTGTTGAAATATCTTCGAGAACGACGCGAACATCCGGCTGGATTCCCGAATATCCAAGATGTCAACAGATCGCCGGGAAAGCATGAAGAATTACATCAGAATCTACTGGGAGGATATGTACTGTAACGTCAAGAAGCTGGACAGGCTTCGACAAAGTTAAGGGAGGATGCTGTTTTCTCTGTTTCCTGCTGAGATGCCGAGAGGGGGAGGTAGTTTCTGTTTTCGCCAGGATCAAGCATCACGTCAACTCGAGAGTGGCAAACAGGAGCAAACACCGAGCTAGTCTTGCTCTGGTTAGAGAGAGAGTGCGCGACCTGTGCCACTGACTGGATGTGACGTCCCAGGAGTTGTTGTATCTTCACCTAACTATAGCAGTTTCCTTGACCACTCAAGACTGGGACCAGGTTGACGGTGCCTCCTGGCCTCTAGCAGAATGCACCAGCAGGAAATCAATGGCACGCCAACTAGCCAAGTTTGAGCGCCCCAACAACAAGGTGCAACAGACTGGGGATACACACACGGTGGTCAATCTGAGTGACAAGCAGCTTGATGAGACCACCTTAAAAGTATTTAGCAAGGGCCTCAATTTCACAGTGCCCCCTAGAAACAATCCTGTCACAGCCTCAGTCAGTGCAGTTGAGCAAGTGGCCAACACGCTATCTTCTAGTGTGGCCAAAGAGATCCGAAGAGAGACCTGCAGGGCGCTCACCAAGACCAAGCCACCCAAATCCAACATTTCAGGTGATGAACGGGTGCCACTGAAGCGACTCCAGGAGGATGACAGCATTATGGTGTTGCCCGCAGGCAAACGGAACGCCACAGTCATCCTAAAGAAAACAGAATATGACACAAAGGTGCAACAACTTCTGGAGGATCCTACATACAGGTCAATAGCAAGCGACCCTACAGAGAAAGTAGACAAAAAGACCAGGGCTCTGTTGGAGGAGATGCACCTGCCTGAACAAGTCATCAGGAAGCTGCGTCCCAAAGTGTCAGCACCACCTAGACTTTATGGACTCCCCAAGGTTCACAAGGATGGGGTTCCACTGCGACCTATTGTGAGCAATATTGGTGCAGCAACTTACCCTACTGCAAAATACATGAAGATGATGTTGACACCACATGTGGGTAAATGTGCACATCACATCTGGAACTCAGAGGATTTCCTGCAACGACTGGGCCAGCAACACATCACAGGTACAGACATCATGGTTAGTTTCGATGTGGTGTCTCTCTTCACATGTGTACCACTGAAAGAGTCACTTGAGCTTATTGGAGAGAAGTTCGATGGGGATCTCCTTGACCTATTCAGGCATGTACTAACCTCGACGTACTTCCTAAATGGGGGTCAATTTTACGAACAAACAGAAGGGGTGGCGATGGGCAGCCCTCTATCACCAGTGGTGGCCAAACTATTTATGGAAAGCTTTGAAGAGGGGGCACTCTCTTCAGCCACATATCAACCCAAGTGCTTTTTTAGGTGTGTCAATGATACGTTTGTCATCTGTCCCCATGGTAGAGAGAAGTTAGATGAGTTCCTGCTACATCTGAACTCTTGCCATCCGAACATTCAGTTCACAATGGAAATGGAGAAGGATGGACTACTTCCGGTCTTGGATGTTCTGGTGAAGAGAAAGGCAGATGGCTCATTTGGACACAGTGTGTACTGCAAACCAACGCACACCGACTTAAACCTACAAGCCAGCAGTGGCAACCATCCGGCACAGAAGAACGGAGTGCTCAAAACACTGATCCACAGAGCACAAACTCTGTCAGATCCTCATAGTCTTGCCACAGAAATAGAACACTTACAATCAGTGTTCAGCAGGAATGGGTACTCCTATAGAGATATCCAGAAGGCACTTCAACCTGCCAACTGGCCAAAGGATCCAGAAGAAGAACCAGAAGAGTCAAAGAAGATGGCATACCTGCCATACATCGGACCTATCTCTGCCAAGATCAGCAGGATTCTCCAGAAATATGACATCAAGAGCATATGTTGCCCACCCACCAAAATTGGGGCTATGCTGGGGAATGTAAAAGATGACCTGGGGCTACGCAAGCCAGGTATCTACAACATACTATGCCAGTGTGGGATGTCATACATTGGCCAGACCACCAGAATTGTGGACATCAGGTGTAAAGAACACCAGAGACATACCAAATTCAGGCAGGCAACTAAATCAGCCATAGCAGAGCATTGTCTGGAACTTGGTCAATCAATGGTTTTCAATGACACTAAGATTGTGATACAGTCCTCAAGATTTTGGGACAGTGTCATTAAAGAAGCCATTGAGATTAAGGTCACAGACAATCTAATCAACCGTGACTCGGGATACCAAATCAGCACTGCTTGGAATACAGCGCTTGACACGTGAAAACTCAACGCAGGACACTCCGGGATTCTACAAGAAATAGAAGTGGAGACCGAGAGAACAGCTGTGAGACAAGGTGTCGGACATTAGAGACCAGATCTGATACACCCCATATCATGAACTCGACTTCAGAAAGCGGCCAGGCCGGACGCAGACGGCGGAGGGAACACCGGCGACCAGAGAGGGACAATGTAACCGCGTCTGGCGGGCGCGGGCCTCAGACGGAACACACGACGCGGCGCGGACCGGTGAGGGAGCGCCCAGCATGGAACAGAAGTGGAAATCATAGTAACAGTCATGAGATAGTGTATCCAACATCTCAGATCGGGTCTTACACATCAGATGACAACCACAACCGTTGATGACGGCCAAAACGGGCGCCGACGTCTGTCGGAAGATTCGTGACTGGAGGGGTCCGTTGAAGCCGAGTCTGGCGGGCGCGGACCACAGATGGAACACTCGACTCGGCGTGGACCGATTAGGGAACGCCCAGCTCCTCCCAGGCGTAAATACTGGACTTGATCGACCCAAGGACCAGTCTCAGGTAGCATCTGAAGAAGACAGAGAGGCACGCTGTTGATATATCGTGCGAGAACGACGCGAACATCAGGCTGGATTCCCGAATATCCAAGATGTCACAGCATATATTGTTTGGAAACACTTGCTCCTTAATTGAAATGTGAAGTGTCGGTTGGGCCGGCCGCGGTGGTCTAGCGGTTCTGGCGCTGCAGTCCGGAACCGCGGGACTGCTACGGTCGCAGGTTCGAATCCTGCCTCGGGCATGGGTGTGTGTGATGTCCTTAGGTTAGTTAGGTTTAAGTAGTTCTAAGTTCTAGGGGACGTATGACCTAAGCTGTTGAGTCCCATAGTGCTCAGAGCCATTTTTGAAGTGTCGGTTGAGCTTTGTAGCATACCCCTAAGATACTACACGACTATTCCCCAGTGACCTACAGGTAACGGAAACTCCCCATAAGATCATGTAAATTTCGGAGAAACAATATCGTATAACGGGTAAAGTCATATTCAATGAAAATAACAGGACGTGGCCCAATTCCGCATAAAAATGTGACTACCACATCCTAAAATTACGAAAGAAAACAAGGAGTCACTATAAGAATTTGGTTTATTGCTATAAGACATCAATCAGAAAGATTTACTCACTGAATCAAGTATACAGGGTGAAAAGTATTTAAACCGACAAACTCTGGGAGATTGTAGGGGACATCAGATCAAATATTTTTCCCTAATGTCATTTTTTCCTATGAGGACTATTTAAACCGGTAGAGAAAGATTTCTCTGGCGACAAATTAATGAAATCAACAAAAAAGTCCAGAGGATACATATCTGGGGATCGAGCAGGCCATGGTACAGGACCACCTCTGCCAATCCGTGTTTCAAATCGACGCACACGTTGACTGAAATGTGCCGGCGCCCCGTCATGTTGGAACCACATGCATTGTCATGTAGGGAGCGGGACGTTTTCCAGCAATTCTGGCAATGCTCTGGCGAGAAAATTGCAACACTTCCTGCCATTTAATGGCCTAGGTAGCAGATACGGCCCAGTTAAACAGTCCGCAACAACACCGGCCCACACATTAACGAAGAACCACACTTGATGAGCGCTAGTAACGGTGTCATGTGGGTTATCCTCTCTCCAAACATGCGAATTGTGCATGTTGAAGACTCCATCACGCCCGAACGTTGCTTCATCGGTAAACAACACAGCGGATGGAAATGTAGGATGCGTTTCACAATGTCCCAGGTGCCACTGCGAAAACTGTGCTCTGGGTGGATAATCAACTGGTTCCAGTTTATGGACACGCTGTAAGTGAAATGGACGTAACAATTGCTCTCCGAAGGACTGTTCTTACATTCGTCTGATTCGTCCCCATGCTGCGTGCAATTGCACGAGTGCTGATTGTACGATCCCGCTCCACATGCTGCAAGACAGCTTCTTCAAACTGCAACGTTCTTACCGTGCGACGGCGTCCCTGTCCAGGTAATCTGCTAAATGACCCGGTCTCACGCAGATGTTGGTACACAGCAGCAAAGGTCGCATGATGCGGGATACGGCGATTAGGATACTGTTGTTGATAAACCCGCTGTGCAGCTCGTCCGTTGTGGTGCGCTACGTAGTACGCACCAAGCATGTCAGTGTACTCACTCCAGGTGTATCGCTCCATTAGTAAACAGAGACAATGCCCTACTACGCTGGTGGATATCAGTTGCCTACAACTGAAGATCGTAATACGGCCTCCACGGGTTTAAATACTCCTCATAGGAAAAAATGACATTAGGGAAAAATATTTGTTTTGATGTCCCCTACAACCTCACAGAATTTGTCGGTTTAAATACTTTTCACCCTGTATATGTCGTTTAATACGAAGACAAGAAATAGCAAACAGCACGAACTTCAAGATACACATGCACAGCAGGACTTTCCTGAATACATCCCACCGTTTCATTCCGTAGCGTATCCGTTTGCAGGCTGATACACCCCAAAGCCACTTTTACAAGTTCATATCCTTTAGCAGCCCAGACGAGACCATCGTCCTCCCCCAAACGCAGTATACACTCCCGACGGCACGCGAGCCTCAGTCAGTAGCCCCACTGCCCACGTGACAGAAAGAGGCAGAGCATGCGCAAAGAGTAACCGCCGACAACCAGACTGCACACTGGGGCGTCAACCAACCTGCCAAAACCAGCCCTCTCCCCACAGTGATGTGCGCTTAAATAGCGGAAAAGCGACCAAACAGGAAATCCGCGGCCACTTGATACAGAGTCTATCGCAGAGATCTTAAATGAATACACAGAAGCGACTGGCGCCAACGGCTCCACGTATCATTGCCTTTTTATACACTGTGTACGTGACACTACTGCATCTGCGTATCTGCATATCGCTATCCCATGACTTCTGAGATGTCAGTGTATATTTTTCTTTCGAGACACTGCCCACTCGATCAACTGTTCTTCCAAGTCTTCTGCTCTCTCTCTCTCTCTGACAGAATTACACTGTTATCGGCAAAACTTAAAGTTTTTATTTCTTCTCCCTAAACATTAATTTCTACTCCAAATTTTTCTCTGGTTCCCTATATCACTTCCTCAATGTACTCACTGAATAACATCTGGGATAGGCTGCAATGTGTATCAATCGTTTCTCAACCAACGCTTCCCTTTCATGCCCCTCGAGTCTGGTTTTGGAACAGGTTGTAAACAGCCTTCTACTCCATGTCATCTGCCCTCTTACCTTCAGAATTTCAAGGAGAGTATTCCAGTGCACATTGTTAAAAACTTTCTCTAAGTCTGGTATAAACGTAGGTTTGGCTTTCCTTAAGTGTTCCACGCGTGTTCCTACATTTTTCCGAAATCCAGTCTGATCTTGCATGAGATCTGCTACTACTACTTTTTCCGTTCTTCTGTAAATAATAAGTGTTGGTATTTTCCAACCATTACCTATTAAACTGATAGTTCGATGATATTCACACTTGGCAGTTCTGCTTTCTTTGGAAGTGGAATTATTACATCCTTCTTGAAGTCTGAGGGTACTTTGCCTGTCTCATACATCTTGCACACCCGACGGTTTAGATTTGTCATGGCTGTCAGCAATTCTGACGGTATGTCGTCCACTCCAGGGGTATTGTTTCGACTTAGGTCTACCAGTCCTCTTTCAAATTCCTCTCGCAGTTTCATACTTCCATTTCATCTTCATCTATATCTTCTTCCCCTTCCATAATACCACCCACACCCACGGTACGGGACTATAAGTCCCACCGCCACACCTTCACCTGCACATGTTAGGCAATAAATTCTGCCTGACTCATGTAGTACTATCACCGTCAGAGGGTGGTACGGGACCACGAGTCCCACCGCCACACCTCCAAAGTGAATTGCAGTGACGCAGTCACTGCACAGTGGAAATTTACTGGCTCACCAACACAGTTAGACCGCAATAGACCGGTGATGCTGTATTGAAACCTATCACCCCGGACTACAAAAAAAAAAAAAAAAAAAAAAAAAAAAAATCCATAATAGTGCCTTCAAGTTCATCTCCCTTGCATAGACCTTCTAAACTCCTTCCACCATTCAGCTTTCCATTCTTTGCTTAGGACTGGCTCTCCGTCTAATCTCTCGTTATTTATACAGCTGCGTCTCTTTCTTCCACCAGTAGTATTTATCATTTCTTTTCGTGAATGAACGATCAGACTAGGAAAGTTTCCACGAAGAATATCTTACGATAAGGAAAGGCATTAGCGTACTGAAATGACAGAGAGACAACTACAAGTTACAAAACTAATATTTTATGACTCGTAGAAAAGAGTAATTGGTTTTAGATATACGACGGAGAATTGTGAGCGATGATATGAGAGAACAGAACATGACGTGTTACCTAGGGTGAAGGGGTACGATATCGACGTATAAACCCGAACTCTTTCGCAGCGGCTCTCATTCCGATCACATAAAACATTACTCGGTAAGGGTCAACGTCATGAACTGTATTATCACCCGTTACTATCCATTTGTGAGACCGGAGGACAAAACCCTCGCCAACATGGTGCCTAGCTCGCGGTCCACTGTGTTGGACACTGACTACCCGAAGCAGACATTTCGGCTACAGCATAAAAGCTACCACGTTCGAACTGGGTGATTCTGTTGGATGCTGCTTAAAGACTTGGTTTCAGCAAGAAAACATTATACGATAGTGTTTTTCAGTATTTTCTGTTGCCATCAACTACCCAGAAGTAATATTCATGCACTCATGGCGTCGTCATAGATAAAAGGAACCCATCTAACAGATGGCGAAGATTAATAATTGTAAATTGAAAGGAGCACCATCAAAATTAACGTTAGCCCCCGAAAATCTCATTTGCTTCTCTCTCTCGTATTGGGAACACATACAGAATAACAAAGAAAATTACAAATTTATTTATGAAAATGGTGTCTGTTCTTTCTGACATGTCCGAAAGAACAGATACCATCGGTGACCATGCAGCTCGTTAGAATTAAATTACAATGAAATGAATACCCCTAGCTGCATAAAGCCGTTGATATATGTCAACGGGCACACGTTTCATCTGTCCACGTTGACTTACATCAACGCCTGTATGCAGCTAGGAGTATTCATTTCATTGTAAAATTACAAATTAACAGCACATCCATAAAATAAAACGTCACGCTTCAAATCAGTTAAACGTTTTGTGCCTTTAGGTGCCGCGCTATAGTATTCGCTGCAGTATTGATGATGAAGCATGTATGACTGAATGGTCACGTTGAGTTCGTGTATCATCTTTAGCACCGTACGATTATGTACATACATCATCGCCATTACACAGCAGACTGTCATCAGCTGAACACATATTCGGACAGACGTAGCTAATGACGTTACATTGCGTGTAACGCAGGCAGGGAGAGACTGTCATCTTGACGCGTAAGAAAGATATATGGTTGCAGATACTGTAGTACCGGCAAGAAAAAACTGGTCAAATGATAGAAGTATACGCCTCATTTCATACGCTTTGTTCAGTTATATATACGGAACGAGATGAAACTGAATTAAGCACGTTAAGCTACCACTCGCACTAATAGTAATTTATTAAGCAAACTTGTCACTGTGCATCACTTCCATCTGTGCGAGTTTTTATACGCTTCAGCATTGTCAGGCTCAAACGTTAGCGCAGGAGCGCGAACAGTTACAAGGACACTCTGTATGCAAAGAGGCATGACAGGAACAACAAAACGATAACGGGAAAGCCTCCTGGCATATACAGTCGACTCACGCTCGGCGAGTAAAAAGAAGAAGGGAGTTTCGCAACGTGTTATTGTTCGGCCCAGCGTGCACTATGCGGCTTTAGCTCCAGACCGGTATTCAATTTGGACTGCCTGATATATCGCCCCCATTACAAAGACTTATCTCAGTGAAAGACCGCATCGCCAAGCGCAGCTCGTCATGACCATTTTCCATCTGATATTTAGGATACAAGCAGACCACCATACCGTAATGTTCAAGTACGAACATATGTCCGACAAGATACTAAGACATGGAAAGTTGTATTAATTACCTGTAGGTTTCTTTCAATAATGTTGTTAGTTTCACGGATATTCCTTAGATGCGATCTACCTCTATACGTGAAAGTACAACGTAACTAAAAGATATGGAAACATACGGTACGTTTTATAAGTTTACAAGTGCGCAAGAACGGCTACGCGAGGAAGTTATCCGACTTCACCAGCGTTAAAAGTGAGCAGTTTGGCAACAATAGTATAAAATTAGAATATAAGTATATAGTAGTATAAATTGACGATGAAGGAAAGTGTCAAGTAAGAAGTTTGCACTGTCTGAGTGCCTCCGTAGGAGACATCAGGGAACTAGTCAAGTGCGTCACGTTTCCTCACAGTGTTGAATATCTAAAAACTGGTTTGGGTACATGATGCTAAAACATTATTTGCTTGTCGAGTTATATTTTGCCGGAATTTTGACGATCTCAATACATGAATCAAGGTCTTGTGTCTAATTCAGAGTCCTTCATTGGATAGTCTCAGTGTCTCTGACTGCTAAACGTAGATGACAATACAAGGTTGGTCTATAAGTCGTAGAGGTTTTTGTTTTGCTTGTTGGAATTCCGTCTTTTTTAAATATTTATTTACAATACATTGTAATTATACAAATATAATCCATATATATATATAATATCCATATAATATCCATATATATATAATAATAATTGGTGGGTCCTAAGTGATACAATGTAGTTATTTGCAGCTAATTACATTTAACTAGTGAACTACAGACAGTATAGACAGCACAGGTTAATGGGCAAACTTACGATTTATGTTAAGATATACACACTACTACCTACTTGTTAGTAATCCTAACTGCCTGCAGCGTTACGGGTGTGTTAGTGTGGATATAAACCTACTGCAATGCCTTGCTCATCGAGCTAATCCCGATGAGTGTGCCCCTGACACTAAGCAGGCCAAAATTACTTGTCGCTGCATGTTCCTAATTTGGTATCTACGGCTAAATCCTACTAACTACTAACAAAGCTACGTCAAGTCCGGTGCTGTCATTTTTGTGAAGTTAATGTACCCCAGTCGCCCTAGCTCTGCACGTGGCGGATTCCAACTTTCGAGTCGACCTGTCCACGCACAGGCGGTACAGGATTAGGTTACTAGAGCACGTTCAGTAGTTTGTTTTTGATCACGAATGTCCCTCAGGTATGCTGTCAGAACTTTACGTGATAACTCGTTAGCCAAATTGTTCAAGGTTTCGAAAGTCTCTTCGTGTCTCAGCAAGTCGTATGTATCGTTGTTTGGTAGTTGTTGTCGTAATGTAACTGCTACATCATCGAAAAGGGGGCACTCGTAAACCAAATGGTCGGGAGTACCCTCCGATGCGCCCCAGTCACACCCAAGCGTAGCCCTCTTCCCAAACCGGTATAGATATGTCGGATAGGGCCCATGACCAGTGAGAAAATGAATTAAACCCCGGGTTGGCTTGAAATACCTCATGCCTAACCTTTCTTTTACATTTGGTAAGAGTCTGAAGGTTCTTCTGCCAGATTCATCCATTTCCCATAATTCCTGCCATAGACCTTCGCCCCTTTTCCTTATCTCACCCTTGTCCCTAGCCTGAACTCCCAGAATGTTGTCTATTTTCATATCATTCCCTTTCTTAGCCCAGTACCATGCTGCTTGCTCCCTAATTTTGGTGTCCAGAGGACAGAACCCCATTATCACTAATAGGTCACCCACAGGAGATGTCCTAGAAGCCCTCACAGATCTTAACAGCAAGTTCCTCTGTACTCTTCTCGCTGTCATGGCGGGCACCACCCTTTTGAGCCTGTGTGCCCAGACTCCCGAGCCGCAACCCTCTATTGAAGTCAGTATACTATTATGGTACAGTTTTATCAGTTGTGGTGGTGGTGGTGTGGGGGGGGGGGGGAAGGTGAAATCTTTTGCGTCCTATAGAGATGAGGTTATTGAGTACTTGTAATTGTCTTTGGGTTACGGATTCAATGTGATTTTCGAAGTTCCAACTTTCATCGATGATAACTCCAAAATAGCTTGTCTCACGTCGCCTAAGAACTGGTGATCCCCCAATTTTCGCTGTAGGATTTCTTACTAGCTGTCCTTTCGGCAAAAGGTAGGTTGATTTTGTTGGTGAAATAGTCATTTTAGTATTTCGGCACCATAGCTGCAATTATGTCATGGCCCTTTCTATTTTCGGTTCAATGCTCCGGCCGCCAACCAACAGAAGGAGGTCATCGGCATACGCTATCATCTCTAGCACCTTTTCACTCTATTGCAACTTGTTCAGAAGTGGCTCCATGTAGATGTCCCAGAATGGGGGACCTAAAACGGAACCCTGAGGACGTCCCTTTGTTAATGTTTATTTAGCGATTGCCGTTTTTATTTGTAGTTCACTGTTGATGTCTGAGTCTATATAATGTCATTCTAACTTTTGGCGGCGTGTATGAAGCTATAGACGCTAGGAAACGGAGGGCCAAGTGTAGATATCGGCACATTTCCCAATTTGTCTTCTGTATGAATTCAGTAAAGTGGCGACAGCGGCAGAGGCAGCCAGATACTTTGCACCGTGTGGTGGGGTTACCAAACTGGACTGAGCATGCCAAGAAAATGGTTTGAAGAAGGATCGTTTTGACGTTAGTGACTGTCGACGTTTAGGAAGAACTTCAGGGTTTGATGAAGATAGTTTAAACGCCTTGATTCACAATGATCCACGCCAGTGTACTCGATAACTGGAGATTATGATGAACCTGATCATTCCAATATCGTGCGATATTTTTATGCAATGGGGAAGGTTCAAAAATCGGGTGTATGGGTACCGCATGTTCTAAGCCAAAATCCCATGTAATTCGTCTCTGCTTGCTCGTCATGAAATGACTCTTCAACAACACCGACCATTCCTATCCTTTGCGGTTCCTGGTGACGAGAAATAGTGTCTTTGTACGAACATAGGGAAAAGAAAGGATTGGTTGAGCCGAAATAGAGGAGCACTTCCATGAATAAAGATCTGCCCATATCATATATGTTGGGCATCTGATGGAACAGCGACGGTGTGGTGTTCTACGAACTGCTTCTCTGAGGTGTAACCTTCACTGCTGATGTTTACTGCCAACAACTGAGGAGTCGTGCCGACGCAGCTCAAGAATAACGACCAGGAAGACTGCGTGAAGCGATGTTACTCCAGGATAATAGTCGCCTACTTTCTGCTAGACTGACAAAAAACGCTATACGGGAGATGTGTTGGGAAGTCATTCCTCAACCGCTTATTTACCTGATGTTAAGCACTTAGATATTAGCATTTTCCGCTCTCTATCGAAACCACATTCAAAGAAGATCCTCTCTGGATGAAAATGCCCTCCGAACAGGGCTCAATGCCAAGCGATTACTACAGTCGTAGACTCGGAAAGTTATCCCAGATGGCAGACGGCTGTAAACGCTGAAGGACAATATATTAATGCTGGCTAAAGCCTTTGTTATGTGTATCTGTTGTGTTTATTAAAATTATGGAAAATCGCTACGAATTTATGCACCAACCTGTTATATTTGATGTTTGACTGCTGCGTCACTTTACTTTTCCCGCATCCATCAACATTATGTGCTTCACGTTGTGAAAAATAGTTTACAAATGTTCCCCTAATGTGGATACTAATCACTGCATTTGTTTGGCATTTTAATATGTTTCTTCCTTACTTCAAGAAATATCCAGTAGATCATAAGTCAGAAAAACATAGGCTGTAGCTGCTAGTACACTACATGGAAACACTGGCAGCACCACCAAACCGTTTTAAAATGCTGCATTTCGTTTTTTATGTTCGATATCCCAAGTTCGAGTAGACACGTCTTGTATTTCAATAACAATCGTACGTATGTAATGTCGATCTTCCGTAAACTACTTGTAGTTCCTCAGTTCTCTGATAGTAAACAGATGTCTGTCATGTGACTCTCGCGTAACTAGGGAGTAACGTTAATATTCAGACACTATAAGATTTTTACTTTGTAGCGTCGTAACTTTGTTCTTAACAAAAAAACACAAGCAGTACCAAGTGTTATACCAACTTACATGTGTTTTTAATAACAGCATAGGGTTTATTAACATAATTTTCAAAACTACCTTATTAATACGATTTAAATAAGGCCCGCTCATGTCTTCACGACATTTTAATATTCGGACATTTTACAGAACTAATTACTTCTTGACAATATGTTACTATCTTGTCGGGTAGGCATTCTGTTGTATCACTTCTTTCAAACGCTGCAGCATACCGCTAATGATATTTCCTAAATAGTTAGTACGTGGGCCGTCCCATTCTTCTTTTTAGCGAAGTTTCAAAGTTTCTTTGGAAGATACTGATGTCTTCTAATTCGTCGCTCTTGCCCTACCAACACACTCTCGATAAGGCTGTTTGGTGAGTGTGGTGGTGGTTGTAATACTGTCGGGCAATTGTACACCAAATACTCGCTCAATGAGAGCCTAACGTTTATGGTCACTGTGCTGGTAAAAAATTAACGTGTTTGATGTTAACATTTGTTCAGCACTTTTCCCTAAGTTGATTTTTAGTATGTTGTGGTGTACATATTTGTCCATAGTACCGTCGATGAACACCAATTCCGCTGGTTTGAATATGGACATACTGCCCCAGATAGACGCTGCCAGCCCCATGTTTTACAGTAGGCTTAACTTAAGTGACTTTCAATTCTTGATTCTTCTTTAGCGACTATCCTTCGTCCATCCGACCCAAAAATTTTGAATTTACTTCTGGAAGACGTAGTTCCACCACGTTCCTCCTTCTTGAGAAACTTTTTTTTTATTTACTGGACATCTAACTCAATAAAATACTTGGTTATTTTTTGTTTTATTAAGAATATAGTTTTGTTACTACAAAGTGAAGACCTCATAGTGTCTGAATATTAACGTTACTGTCTGCATGTACTAACCTAAGAAATTAATTTCGAAGAGAGTATGGGCAGTATCATCTGCGTGGGTAAGCAGCTTGTGCGTTGCAGATTTTTGTTTGTAGACCACTACGAAAGGGCTCTGCTTTGAATCACGCGTATTTTAACTACACAGAAATCCTCTCGCAAGTAGACAGCACTGCTCCGAAAGGAAAAAGCCTTGACAGCGAATTTAAGAACAAGTGGGTCCCACTACTTGTAGCGAGATACTTAGGTGGCTTACATGTCTGATATCTTAGGTTTAAGAAGAGTCTTGGAGATGCCTATGAGTTGAGTGCAGTGTCGAGTTTGTGTTGCTGATGTAGAATATAGGATAGAGAGGGCAAAAAACGTTGCTAGAACGTAGTCTGTTCCTCTCGAATCGCACTAAGGTCGCAGTGTAACGGTTCCATTCGATTACCAGTTCACAAAGAAGTATGCCCTCGACGACATTTTGCGGATAAATCTGAAATGTAGCACTGGTCTTTAGCGTAGAATCTGGCGATCAGGGACTCGGGCATCTTCCCTTCTCTTACTGGCCTTGATAATTTTTTTCCACTGTAAGTAGGCTGTTTATGTTTTCTTATCGGCAACGTTACGTAGCGCTCGGTATGAAAATCACTGGCTGTGCTGTGTGCAGTCTGTAGCTAGTTTGCATTGTTGTCTGCCATTGTAGTGTTGGGCAGCGGCAGCTGGATGTGAACAGCGCGTAGCGTTGCGCAGTTGGAGGTGAGCCGCCAGCAGTGGTGGCTATGGGGAGAGAGATGGCGGAGTTTTGAAATTTGTAATACTGGATATTATGAACTGCTATGTATATTATGATTTTTCAACACTATTAAGGTAAATACATTGTTTGTTCTCTATTAACATCTTTCAATTGCTAACTATGCCTATCAGTAGTTAGTGCCTTCTGTAGTTTGAATCTTTTTTTTAGCTGGCAGTAGTGGCGCTCGCTGTATTGTTGTAGTTCGAGTAACGAAGATTTTTGGTGAGGTAAGTGATTTGTGAAAGTTATAGGCTAATGTTAGTCAGGGCCATTCTTTTGTAGTGATTTCTGAAAGTCAGGTTGCGTTGCGCTAAAAAATATTGTGTGTCAGTTTAAGCACAGTCATGTATAATTGTTGAATCAGGAATTGCATACATAATATTTGTCAGTGACTTGGTAACTTGTCTGCTAGAGCAAGTTACAGTGATGCATCACTCTAGTGTTAAGATGTGACATAGGTATTAAACATGGCCATTTTTACTGTAATATTTTTTCTGCTTGAGCTTTGTCATGTTTAGATATAAGTGCATTTGCTGCTGCTGTTTGCCAGGCATAATGTTACTGAATTTGACTTTGTACTACGCTGTTAAGCCAGTTTTACTACGGATTTTCTTTTGTTTGCTGCACATTGACTTATATTAGTTGTAATATTGCAATTGCTTTGCCAATTTGAATTTTTTTGTCATTGCTGTTTGCGTTAATTGTTTTGTGCTGCTGCATTGCCTCGTCCCTTAGTTTAGCATCTGAGCTCAGTAGAGTTAGCTTAACAGGGGGTAGCCTATAAGAGAATGAGTTGCGATGACTTGGAAGAAATGCATTGAGAAGTTATACGAAATAAATTCAGAAAGCATGCTTGGATAGGATTTTTTTGGTGGAAGCAAAGGTTGAAATAAGACGAAAGGTCTATGGAATGAAGTTTTGGGTTGGACTGCAGTACCAAATGTTACACAGAAAACAAACCCTGTTCTTTCCTTTTGTGTTATCCCACTATGTTTTTGTGTACCCTTGTGTATTTGTTTTCTTCCTGTCTCTGTGTAGTTTCATAGAAGTTTTTCTTCTTCTAATACTAAGCTATATTCACTATGATGAGGAATACTGTTATCCTCAAATATAATTGGCATTAATAATATGTTATTTACCTTGTAAATATGCTTAGACATTATTTATTCTGTTTTGTTTTAATGCTCATGTGTGAAGTTGATGTTTCGCAATTTATTCTGATCTTTTATGTATGTACTCATGTCATAATTCCTGTAACACTGATGTATATGTTATTTCTATTCTTTTGTAAAGCCTATACTAAAATGTTATCTGTATTGTTATGTTTTTAATGATGTATTTTGTACCTTTGTTATTGTATTCTTATGTTATAAAATTGTAATTGACACCAGTTCATCAAATTAAGTAACTTGTAAGTTACATTTCACTGCACACGTTTCTGTTGGTCATAGTATATGGACAATATGTGAGAAGTTGGGACTGTAGTGTTTGCACGTGTGTTACTAATTCAGCAAGGGACTGGATAACAGCATTGTTGGTTCTAAGGACAATTCCAAAAACTTTGTGAGTGCCCAAGTGGTGGTTTATGGACTTGCTATATTCTCCGCAAGACTCTTCGATGGTGAATGTGCACCTGCACAGTCGCAACAGATGGCTGCTGGCCGTCTCTACAAGGACTGCAGTGGGTCTGCAGCTCTGGTGGCCCACCAATACCATACTCTCTACCAGGACTACAGTGGGTCTGCTCTGTGATGACCTACCTACCAATATTCTTCAAAACGTCGAATGACTCTACTGTGGGTTTGCTCTGTTGTGGCCCATTACCTGTCAGCAAGTCAAGAGTCAGCACTGTCTTTCCGTTGGAAGGACAACACCACTTCTTTAAGACTTCATGGAAATCTACTACTTCAGTGTGCATTTTCTTTTACTGCTCAGACTTTGAGAAAAACACTGCAATTTTACTGTGATGAACGATGAGGACTATCTTTATGGACTGTGAGAAAATTTTAGCTTTTGACCAACATTGTATCAATAAGTGTGTGCATTTGATTTCATTGTTATTGTAATTATGAAAAATTTTATCAAATCATTATTGGCCACTGCACGAAACAATTTGTAAAATTTTTTGTGGGGAGCATGGGGGCTATGTAAGTAGGCTGTTTGTTTTCTTATCGGCAACGTTACGTAGCGCTCGGTATGAAAATCACTGGCTGTGCTGTGTGCAGTCTGTAGCTAGTTTGCATTGTTGTCTGCCATTGTAGTGTTGGGCAGCGGCAGCTGGATGTGAACAGCGCGTAGCGTTGCGCAGTTGGAGGTGAGCCGCCAGCAGTGGTGGATGTGGGGAGAGAGATGGCGGAGTTTTGAAATTTGTAATACTGGGAACTGCTATGTATATTATGATTTTTCAACACTATTTAGGTAAATACATTGTTTGTTCTCTATTAACATCTTTCAATTGCTGCCCGCATCTCGTGGTCGTGCGGTAGCGTTCTCGCTTCCCACGCCCGGGTTCCCGGGTTCGATTCCCGGCGGGGTCAGGGATTTTCTCTGCCTCGTGATGGCTGGGTGTTGTGTGCTGTCCTTAGGTTAGTTAGGTTTAAGTAGTTCTGAGTTCTAGGGGACTGATGACCATAGATGTTAAGTCCCATAGTGCTCAGAGCCATTTGAACCATTTGAATCTTTCAATTGCTAACTGTGCCTATCAGTAGTTAGTGCCTTCTGTAGTTTGAATATTTTATTTAGCTGGCAGTAGTGGCGCTCGCTGTATTGTTGTAGTTCGACTAACGAAGATTTTTGGTGAGGTAAGTGATTTGTGAAAGTTATAGGTTAATGTTAGTCAGGGCCATTCTTTTGTAGGGATTTCTGAAAGTCAGATTGCGTTGCGCTAAAAAATATTGTGTGTCAGTTTAAGCACAGTCATGTATAATTGTTGAATGGGGACGTTTCACCACCACCAGTTTTCGAGATTCTAACTGGATACTTCAGAGTCGTGCGTCACTGCACATCCAGAGGTTAGTTTTCCTGGCGACGGTGGCCGACAACCATGGCAGTTAACTCTTCACACCTGTACATACTATTACTGGTATCGCACTATAATTTAACGTTTTAATCGAGATAAGACGCTACCATATGCTTGTTCAAATAGGGTGATGAGGCGCAGTTGTTGAATGACTGTATGTGACGTTAGTTGGATTGGGATTTTTAAAAGCAACCGAAGTTATATGTGGTGTCACCAGGGTAGTGTTATAGGACAGTTGTTGTTATGTTATACAATAATGTCTTTGCTACTAGAAGTCATTGCAATTTCAGGGTGTCGTAGATAGTGCCGATATCTGTTGGGAAATACCATACAGTAGAACTTGTCAGTAATATAGAGTTGGATCTCAATAAACTACAATCTGTTGTGAAGACTAGCAATTAGTTCTTACTGAAAAGGCATGAAAACCACTTCACGATGTGAAAAAGCGTTCTCTACAAAGACAAGGATTAGGGGGCCACAGCTAGAGGTCACAAACTTTCTATGCTGTAAGAACTGTGAAATTATTTTTATATAATTTAGTGGTTTCATTTTTTTCGTACGGTCGCCTAATAAGATTTTTAAAATGAATTTACGTTAGGTATAAAATGACGTAGTTGGACCCTATCCCCACTTTACCACAGTATCTAACGAGATACCTAATGAAAAAGATAAGGAGTGAGTGAACAACGATTCACTCACAATTCGTAATTCAACGGTAGGGTAATCGATGTCCGAATACACAGCAACACACTGAATAATGGCTGATACATTTTACATTACTTCTTAATTGTCTAGCACCTTTTAACATCAGATCATTTTTGTGGCAGTTCAGTACACACAGGTTACGACTGAATGCAGTACTTATCATCAGACAGTTCACCTAAAAGTTTTGGAATTTTGGAAATTCTATAGAAACACTGTATTGAAAAGCCAAATTTTCTTTGAAGTTGAATATTTTAGTTTTTGAGTGATTTTTGAGAAAGCAGAAACACTCAGTTTATTAGCAATATAGATTGCAAAGCTTTAATCGTATTTGTAGTGATTTCCCATACTTCGTTAAATTTCAGTAATATGTGAGAACTACGCTTGGCTAAAGACCCATAATGTTTTATTCAGTCAACAAGAACAATAGCAATACACACTGAACTTCATACCTGTGAGGCAGCTCTCTCTGTACTGTTACTGAAGCAAATGCTTAACTACGTTTGCTCATACGCAATAGGATAGAAACTATTGCTTGTATACCGGGACAGTTTGCAGTTAATTAAAGGTGATGAACTTGTTATGTGATATCAAATTTTACAAAAAAACATTAATGCTCACCTTGTTACAAAAATAAATTAAAACAAGTAACAGCTCTTGCAGTTGATGGTCGATGATGGTGCGATTTCTGCTCAGTTCGTTGGTGCTCAGACGAGTTACGTCAGGCTATACAACTCACGTAGCATTTCCACGTTTTTGTTTCTTGCATACCCCTTTAGGTGCAATTATCATTCCAACAGCTGTACTGTAACGGGCTGAGCTTTTTGCGCGTGCGCCAACCTGCAGCGCGCCTCTAGCCGAGAGTGAGTTTCCCAACTTGAGCCCGGATTCGTCGAAAGATATACAAACTACCTGCCTAACCAGGTTGAGATTATAAACTCTCTTTGATAATTACAATTTCTTTGAAGTATTTCCTACACGTTTCTACTGATCCAGTTTACGTTGAAAAACAGTTAAGCAATAATGTTACAAGAACCTTGCAGAATAGACACGATTTCTTCGTGGTATAAGACAAATAAAAAGATACGGTGAAACAAATATTAAGCTGTGTTAGATTTGTGTAAGTTGGCTACGTAGTTAAGTTACAATCTGTAGCTAAAACACATAGCAGGACGGCTACGATTCAGTGTTAAGATGCTGGTGAACTACAATTTATCTACAAAAGTAGAGGAATGCGAAATACGAGTACTTGTACGACTCAATTTCATTACTCCTCTCGTTTATGGAATACATGTGACGTTGGAGATCTCAGTATATTGCTTAGTAAAAGGTATCTACTACCACAAATGTCTCACTAAATTGCGGAGTATAATTGTAGATGTAGAATTAAGTGCCTAATTTTATTTCTTTCATCATTTTGCTCATCGAATGTACACTTTCTCTGAATTAACAAACACTCTCACAATATTCCTTATATTCTCTATGTCTTCAGAAAACTCCATATAATCCCCACTCCTCACTTGGACAGGACACGATGCTCATCATAGAGGTTTTTCTGTCAGTGACAGAATGCAAATCTGCGGGCCAACAAATCCCGACATTCCGCAAGATATGTTTCCGGTGGGTAACGTATAAGTAGGTCCATTACAACCGACGTTAGTTTGTCGTGAAAATCGATTCCACACGTAGAATTATGAACCTATATGAGAGGCTACAAAATTTTAAATCCTTTTGTACAAAGGCAGTCTGACATCCTAGTCACCTGCGATATTGCTGACATTTGATTTATGTGCATAACGCCGCGCTGCAAGGCATATTTTCGGCCTAAAGTTTTGTCTTCCATTGCTGAAGACTTCATCAGAGGATTTAGCGACTCAGGAAGCTGTTGTAGACTCAAACATGCTCAACAAGCTCAACTGTTTATGTCTATTGACGCAACGGTCGGTTCGTGACGTCATCAGACCACTGTCTAAGACCACGAAGTCGCGCCATCGTATGATATGGAGCTTGCGGTGGCGACGAATTGGCACTGTTAGTTCTTATTTAGCACTAGGGTCCACGACTTGTCCAACGACGGTCCCTTTTTTCTGTTGAAATTGTTTTTGTGCTATTGATTTTCTATGGCCTCTTTGTACATTCTAGTAATAATCAGATCTATCTAAAACCGCAGTGTCAGAGAAACAAATTTGGTGGTTTCCCGATTCCAGTGCGTGATCTGCTAATGTTGCGGGCCCTAGTGCTACATAAATCAAATAGCGCCAACTCTTCGCCACTTCCAGCACCGTAGCATACGTCGGCGCGACTCTGTCTTACCGTTAGACAGCGGTCGAGGTCCACGAGAAAGACATGCCGAGGCGCTTAGGTGACGGCGGGTCTTACGACTGCAACCGTCTCCGGCGGGGAAGATGAGTTTAATAATACTTGACTGCGCGTTTAAGTGCATGCAAACTCTCGACAGCTGACGATAAGGTTAAGATCTTTTTGTGGGTACCTTCTCAATTAAATACTGATTTCCTGTGGACTCCGCAAGGAGCCGAGCGTTGGCAAAGTATGGCGGACAAGCCGATTAGTGTGACGTCACAAGTCCGTTGCATGGCACGTATTTCTCACGAGACTCAGGCAGTGGTCTGATGAAGCCACGAACCGACCATTACGTGGACACATACAAACATTTCGGCTTGCTGAGCTAGTTTTGAGTCTGTAACAGCTTCCTGAGTCGCTAAATCCTCTAAGTCTTCAGTAGTGGAAGACGAAACGTTAAGTGCCTTGCACCGCGACCTTATGTCTGTACAACAAGTATCAGCCATATCGTGTTAACAGACAGGCAACACTGCGTCAAATAACCGCAGAATTCAATGTGGGACGTACGACAAACGTATTCGTTAGGAGAGTGTGGCGAAATTTGGCTTTATTTGGGTATGATGGCAAACGACCAACGCGAGTGCCTTCGCTAACAACACTAGATCGCCTGCTGCGACTCCCTGGGCTCGTGACCACATTGTTTGGACCTTAGACGGTTGTAAAGCAGTAGCCTAGCCAGATGAGTCCTTATTTCAGTTGATAATAGGTGATAGTAGGGTTTGAGTGTGGTGCAGACCCCACGAAGCCAAGGAGACAAGTTGTCAACAAGGCTCTGTGTAAGCGAGCGGTCGCCCCATAGCGGTGTTGGTAGCATTTACAAACAGTAGACTGCGCCCTCTGATCCAACTGAACTGATCATTGACTGTCAGCGATTATGTTCGGCTACCTGAAGGCCATTTGCGGCCATCAACGCACCTCATACTCCCAAAGAAAGATGGAGTTTTTAAGGATGACAGTGCACCATGTCACCGGGCAATGATCGTTCACGGTGTGGTTTAAATAACATTTTGGACGATTTTAGCGAATGATTCGGCCACTCCGATACCCCGACATGAATTCGAACGTTTATGGGACATAATGGAGTAATTATCTCGTGCACAAAATTCCTCACTTCAATACTTTTGCAATACTTTATGGGCGGCTTTAGAAGCAGCATGGCTCAGCATTTCTGCAGGGGACTACCAACGTCTTGTTGAGTCCATACGACGTCGAAATGTGGCAATACGAAGGGCAGAACGAGATCTGACACCACATTATGAAATACCCCACGATTTTTGTCACCTCAGTTTATACCCTGAGTAATACTCCAGTGGCAGGAGGTGGATGATACAGCCACTGCAAAAACCCAAATGTCTAGAGTGACATGGGATGACTGTGACGTGGTCATAAAGCAAGAGACTTAAACGTTAAGGAGATAGAGAAACTGTACACCACCCATATAAAACAGCAAGTTGAGGTAGCCTTCGGGAGGTGTTACGAAAGCGAAAGGAAAGTATGTCATTGTTAACGTTGAGAAAACAAAGAGCCGAGACATAGGAAAGAGACAATGTTTGTCAGGATAATGAAAACCGCAGTTGTCTGAAGGTAGCCACCAAGAGAAAACGGGAAGCGACTCGGCTTCAGCACTGAACGAGTGTCGGCTCGGTCAATGAGCAATCTAACGAAAGAGGAAACATACTGAACCATTTCATTTGTAGCAGAGCAGTGCCACTGGATGGAAATTACTGAGGTTGTTGGTGATGGAGCAGACATGGCGACAAAGGAGTTGCCAGTGGATGTAGTCTGTCGAGTTTTAGGTAGAAGATCAGAGAGGAATTAAGTACGTTAAGTGTGAATAAAAATATTTTGCTAATTGAATGTATGTTAACATCTATTTTTATTACTGTGTTTCTTTCTCAGCCCGCATCTCGTGGTCGTGCGGTAGCGTTCTCGCTTCCCACGCCCGGGTTCCCGGGTTCGATTCCCGGCGGGGTCAGGGATTTTCTCTGCCTCGTGATGGCTGGGTGTTGTGTGCTGTCCTTAGGTTAGTTAGGTTTAAGTAGTTCTAAGTTCTAGGGGACTTAAGACCACAGCAGTTGAGTCCCATAGTGCTCAGAGCCATTTTTTTTCCTTCTCAGTACTTACTGTATCATTTTGTTTACCTTAAGAGACTGCTCACGTTTTGTCTTTGTTTGTTCTGTTTCACAGAACCTTT
Source organism: Schistocerca cancellata (assembly GCF_023864275.1). Taxonomy (NCBI): domain Eukaryota; kingdom Metazoa; phylum Arthropoda; class Insecta; order Orthoptera; family Acrididae; genus Schistocerca; species Schistocerca cancellata. The sequence goes on from NC_064630.1 coordinate 455,324,673, forward strand.
GAATGAACCGCACCTAGTCTATGAGAAAGCCGTCTTAGGTTCATAGTTTATGTCTCACATGGGTAGTGACCATACTGGCACCGAAACGTAAGGTAACGGAGAGAAGGTCGAAATACTGAACTGGATCTTCCGAAATTGTTTTACCGAGGAAGATCGTGACACGCTCCCTTCTTTCAATCAACCATAAGTGTCAAAATGACACATATTGGGGTAACAATTCGCGGAATAGGAAAGCAAATACAGTTGCTTAGTAGTGGAAACGTATCATCACCAGACGAAATATTCACAAGATTCTAAAAGGATTACGCCAAAGAGCGTGTTCTTCTTACAGCTGCAGTCTGTTCTAAATTTCTGGGAAAACGAAGGGTATTTAGCGACTGGAAATAAAGCGCAGGACATTCCCGTTTTCAAGAAGGGCCCTGGTACAGATATACACAATTATAGGCCTATATCGTTGACGCAAGTCTGTTGTAGAACTATGGAACTTATTCTATGCTCAAGAATTATGGCGTTTTTGGAGAGCAAAACTCAGAACCGCGTGACTGCTGCGGTCGCAGGTTCGAATCCTGCCTCCAGCATGGATGTGTGTGATGTCCTTAGCTTAGTTAGGTTTACGTAGTTCTGTGTTCTAGGGGACTGATGACCTCAGAAGTTAACTCCCATAGTGCTCAGAGCCATTTGAACCATTTTGAGCAAAACTCAGCTTGCTTTGGTGCTCCGTGAGATCCACAGAGCTGTAGACAACGGCGCTCAGCCTGATGCCGCGTTCCTTGACTTCAGGAAGCCATGTCACACAGTTCCGGACTGCTGATTAGTGAACAAAATACGAGCTTATTGAGTATTGACTTGTTCCATGACCATGGAGACTGATCCTTAATTTGGTCCCACGGAACAATAAATAAATAAATAAATAAAATACTGAACAAGAGTTGCATTGGATACAAGACTTCCTTACACACAGAACTATAAACGTCGCTCTTAACGGAACAAAATCGTCAGATGTGAAGGTGATTTCGGAGTACTCCAAAGAAGTGTGATAGCAGTGTTGCTGTTAACGGTGTATACAAATGATATTGTAGAAAGCGTCGCAAGGTCTTAAACACCTTTCGAATAGGATGCGGCTGTCTATAAAAATACAGCAACACCAGAGGACAGTATCGATTTTCAGAATGGCCTACAGGGTATTGATGAGTGGTGCAGGCTCTGGCAGTTGGTTCAAATGGCTCTGAGCACTATGGGACTTAACTTCTGAGGTCATCAGTCCCCTAGAACTTAGAAATACTTAAACCTAACTAACCTAAGGACATCACACACATCCATGCCCGAGTAAGGATTCGAACCTGCGACGGTAGCGGTCGCGCGGTTCCAGATTGTAGCGCCTAGAACCGCTCGGCCACTCCGGCCGGCCGCTCTGGCAGTTGACGTTGAACGTAAATAAATGTAACATACTTCGCGTACTTAGGGAAAGAAATCCACTACTGTACAACTACGCTATTCATGACTAATTGCTGGAAACAGTATTTATCGTGAAATTTCTACGAATAAGTATCCAGGGAGGCGGTAAGTGTAATGGTCCTACACAAAAAAGAGAGAGAGAGAGATAGATAGATAGAGAGAGAGAGAGAGAGAGAGAGAGAGAGAGAGAAATAGCAGAAAAAGCATACGAAAAATTCGTAGGAATAATTTTAAGGCCATGTAACTCGTCTACGAGAGATATGTCTTTCAAGGCACTTGATCGACCCATTCTTGAGTCTTGGTAATAAATCTGAGACCTATATGAGGTACGACAGATAGACAAGATAGAGAATATCCAAAGAAGAGCAGCTCGTTTCCCCACGGATTCGATTAGTCATCGTGAATGCGCTTCAGAGATGCTCAACAAATACCAGTGGCAGACATTTCAAGACAGCCTCTGTGCATCACGCAGGGGTTTACAATTAAAATTTCCAAGAGTACTTTCTGGGAAGAGTCGGAAAACATATTATTTCCGCCTACATACATCTCGCGAAATGATCACTACGAAAAAATTCGAAAAATTAAATCTATGAAGGCTTACCAACAATTATTCTTCACATTCTCCATTCGCAGGTGGAACAGCGAAGGATTGGAGGGGCGTGAGGAGGGAGGAGAAATATATTAATGGTACCAGAGGTGCCCTCTGCCGAACACGGTTAAGTCAGTTTCGGAGTATAATGTATATCTTGCTTGTGATACGTTACGTGACTCCTGGCATTTACCATCCTGGTTTATTTCAGACTACATCACAACAGAGATGATTCTGACTCGTATGGCTGTTCACCCAGTTGCTGTTTTCCAGTACCGACTTTGCAAGTGCGTGTGAGCCGTGCGTGGCTCGCGCTAGTGCCATCTCTTATTTTACATCCTGGTTTCTTCGTGTTGCCGCCTCGATATGTTAGTTTCAACTTCTGTTGTCACTGAGTTGCTGCGTTGTCTGCCCGTCAGCGGCAGCAGCAGCGCCTGTCGATGTAGACCTGAGGTGTTATCTTTGCTGCACTGCTATTACTTCCCGGTTGTCGTCTGTCGTGGAGTCAGATGGAACGTGCCAGGAAGGCAGTTCGGACCTGCCAGTCGTGGAGTTGGAACGCGGCACTGGTTCAGTCAGGTTGGAGCAGCAGTGAGGCCTGGATGTCCATGGCTCGCCCGACCGTTGCCGCCACGCATCACTTGAGCCGGGGACGGTCTTCGTGGATCGTCGGTCGGTAGTCCTACTGGACGACATGAATTGGCCCGCCGATCGCTTATGGGTTGGCTGTATGTGTGGATCGACTACAGATTTGTCTTCGTGATTGCACAGCCACTTCTGAGTGTCTTTCAAGTCTTTGTGCAGGTGATTGTCAAACTGTGTGTGTAGTTGGCGTCATTACCACTGACAATTTGTTCTAAATTTTGTCAGCATACTGGCAGTCAGTCGCTCGGTTGGAGCGGATCAGCAAGCAAGTCTCCCCGCGGCACAGTCAGCTGGGCCTGTTGGTGGTCTCTGTGCAGTGTCGGAGCATGAGGAGGCTGTTCCGAGTGCTACGAGGTTCGTGGCTGACCGACCCAAACATGAATGTTGAGTGGTGGTTTAACTACCGAAGCTACGTCTGTTCAGATTGCCCCCTTGGTTGAGGGTTCGCTGTTGGCGGTATTCCTGGGAGCAACAGCGAGTGTTTGAGTTGGTGGAGTGATGACCTCAGAAGTTAAGTCCCATAGTGATCAGAGCCATTTGAACCATTTTTTTTGTGCTGTCCTCACCTGTTGTCGCTGTCCAACATGGTGTGTAGTTTTTGACAGGTTCATGTATTTTTGGTTCTGGGCGGCTATGTCTGTAATGTTTTGGCTTTGGAATTCTCGTATACTGGTCGGTGGTTAGCAAGCCGTCTTGTCAGTGGGTCCCTGACTGACTCTTGCTTGTGTTGCCAACGGATCGAGTATAGTTGGGCCGACTTCTCGTCTCACCTAAGCAAACGTTAAGATTTCAAGGGCAGACTGAGCCCCCTGGAAACTTCTGAGCGCCGTTGCCTATACTGCCTTTCTTATTGGCGTTTAATTGTGTGTTTTTAATGGCTCATAGCCAAACGTTTGAATTTGTATGCTTGTAATTTGTGTTTTTAAAATCAAAGGCTTTCTGCCTGTTGAAAATTTATTGTAGTGAATTGTTTTTAAAAGCATGGGCCCTCAGCCGGTTTAAGTTTTAAGGTTCTTACTTATCAAGTATTACATTCTTTCAAGTTAAAGCTGTGGGCCTTCTGCCTGTTGAAAACTTATCGTAGTTGTATTGTTCTTAAAATGATAGGCCTTCAGCCGCTTTAAAATTTTGGATTCTTACTTATCAAGTCCTACATCACTTGGGCTTAAATACTATTAAAGGTTAAAAGCTTTGCGCCTTCTGCCTTGGAAAATTGGTTGCAGTTTTTTTTTTCTAACAAAGGCCTTCAGTCGTTTTGGAGTAAGGTTTCTTATTGGTCATAAAGCTTGGGCCCTCTGCCTATTGAAAGGTTATTGTAGTTATGTTGTTTTAAATTTATCGGCCTTCAGCCGTTTTTAAAAAAAACTTAATCTATCTGACGAGTCAAGTCTTACATCGCTTGGCCTTAAATACTATTTAAGGTTAAAGCCTAGAGCCTTCTGTCTCAAAAAAAAATGTATAGCAGTTGTATTTAATTCATGGGCCTTCAGCCGTTTTAGAATTAAAGGCGTCGATAGTCAAGGTTAGAAGTTGCGCTGTAATGTTTGGACAACTTAATAAAGTTTTATGTTTGGAGTGTAACTGACAGCCGCTCATTCTGGCCCCCCTTCCACAATTCATATTACTTGTCCTGTCCTGCAGGTTTAGCTGGGCGTCTCAGTATGTGGTTTTACAATCGGCGATAGTCAACATCAGCCCCTGTTAACAATACTTTGTTGCCCACGTTACTCGATTCAGGCAGCATTGGTGTCAGCACACCCTTGACACGGTGGCTCATGGAAAGTTCAGAGGCTTGCGGAAAACCGAGAGCCTGTAGGACTTTTGATGGGGAGAACTACGCGCTCTTAACCCATCAAAGCCGTTCGCGACAGGCTGAGAGGCAGTTCATAGTAAGACGATATCCTAATCACTTGAGACGCCGTGTAATTGTTGTGGCAACAGGAGCGCTCTTTCTCTAGCAACGCAGTTATCTTCAGTTGATCATCAGGGATTATTTTCAGGCTGTGTTCCGCTACCTTTCATTACTCATGGTACACTGAGTCGGACCTAGACTCAACAAGGCACACCAGAATGTCTGCTCCCTCAAAATCGAGTGGATTTCAATACAATTACGAATTATTATGTTATGTAATCAATTATTATTATTATAATACAGCAAAAACCCATGCATGTTTAAAAACTCATCAACTTTAATTCACTGTAGATAACAGACCTTTCTAACAGGAATTTTTAAGTAAATAACTCTACTCATACCTTCAGTGTGATGCTTGGGCCTCCTTAGCTGTACACAGACGGCTGATTCTTGTCGGAATCGTTGTCAGAGCAAGCCTCATCGGTTCATCGATAATTAGACTCTCCCTCCCACTCTCTCTCTCTCTCTCTCTCTCTCTCTCTCTCTCTCTCTCTCTCTCGTTGATGTTTTAATTTCAGTCAACGTCTAGAAGCCCAGTTAACATAAATATGTATTTGAAAACTGCAGAAATACATTACGCCATATCAGAGGCAGCTGGGTATTCACCGCTTGTTGACAACCAAAATGTATCCAAAGATACTTTGCATAGTTATGACTTAAATGTTCTGCCTGTTTTCAAATCTGCCAGTTTCTCTTGTAAGCCTAAACCTAAATTACATAAGATGTTTCGGGTCCACGAATGTGTCACGAACCCAAAATCTTCAATGATCTCTCGAAAATATTTTTTGAAATTTTGCTACAAGAGTACTAAACGTTTTTAAGTCTATCAAGATCTTATTGTCGTTAGTAAGGGGCCATACATTTGGGAACATCTCACTCCATCAATTTTTAATTTCTGTATCCCTAAATTTAACATATTAATAAAACCTTGTTTATTATTCATACTAGTCAGAATGTTTTCACTTCTACCTTCCATTTTTCTGTATAGCGGAGAGATATGCCGACTTGGATACCAATTTATCACCTGCAAATAAATTCACATACTCATGCCCCTCAATAGTTGAAAATGCGGGTACCTCATCGCTGATCTCAAACATCTTACTTCTATATGTAGCAGAATTATAAGGTGCTTTGATCCCATTTATTGATAGAAAACGTTAAAGAGTCGGATATTTAAGGACAGCAGTTTGATCAAGTTCACGGTTTTTATTAATTTGTGCTTCATAATTTGGCAGGAGATGGCAAAGAATTAGCAACAATGACTTTGCGGTGAATGAGAGAATGGGCGGCTCGTAAGATAAGATTTACTTCGCGTACTTTATCCACGAAACTTTTCACTCGGCCTGCCATAGAAGCGGCTCCGTCTGTACAAACGCTGACGCCATCCTACGCAACAAATATTCATTAGTCGCAAGAAATATTTCTTCACTGGTTTCTTGTTCGAGTGGTCATTGGAGTTCTTTGAAAAAAATAAAACACCTTAGTTTTACTGATGTAGCAATCGCAATATTCATACTACTGCAGAGCACAGCTGCTTTAAAACAGACCTGAAATGAACAATGGAAAGTCCTGGATGGAATAAAATAAATATTTTTAAACTGAAATACTGTGTTGTTGTCTCAAAATATGTGGGTCGTTTGGCGACGAAAGAAAACAGCAGTAAAGTATGAGAAGTGGCTGCAAACTAGAGCAACTGTCAAAACAAGGCAATAAAAACAATAAGAAGGGGACTTTTTGCTAATTCTCGGAATTTTAGGGAAAAGCACGTAAGGACAGGCGCACACAAAATCCGCATTGTTACTCTCACACTCCAGCGACGCAACCGTAGCTGTGGTGCAGAAGAGAACATAATTAAGATAAGCAAAGTATAACCACAATAGTGAGTAGATAAATTACATTTGATTTCTTTGAAAATATTGCAGGTATCAGCATGGATTCATTAATTAAAGAATGAACGAGATTTACTTAAAATCGAAAGAAATAAATTACACGAATTGCTTTAAACGCATGAAAATTCGCAGTATGTCCAAATTCGAAATCCTTTAATTGGTAACAATGATGTGTAAATGTTCGCATCACACCTTTCACTTTGGAGGGATACATCGCTGTGCCGTGAAACGCCGGCTCTGGAACACTGATCTAAGGCATGTACCTCTGCTATAGTTTCAAATCTTACTGCGGGAAACACCGTCAGAGGTCATAAAGACGATATTAGTTAATTTTCGGAAGTAAAATACACTTAGCCTGTTGAAACTGCCACACTGTTTTTACTTAACCACGCTATGGACGAGTAGTGACGTCATTCTACCACTACGTTGGCCCTACGAGATAAACGGGCCCTGTGGCATGCGTCACAGCAAGTCACACTTCCGGTGTTAGGAGTTCCAGTGACTGTCTACACTGTCACGCGAGTTACTATTTCAGACGAGTTTAATAATTCTTAATTGCGTGTTTAAATACATGCAAGTTCTAGAAAACACATGACGAAGTTCAGACGTTTAGTGAATGCGTTTTGGTTGAAATACTGATTTCCTGTGGGCCCCAGACAGAACCGAGTACTGGCTTTGCATGTCGGGTAAGGCAACTAGCGTGACGTCACTCGTTCGTTGCGGGGTCCGTATTTATGGTGGGATGAGAGCACTGCCAAATATCGCAAAGCAGCGCTGGGTAAGTTTTGAGGCACCGACAGCTGATCTGTCACAGCTGATTACTTTAAGGTGTTTGCTTTATTTAGTACTATGGCCTGTAACTTGTCTAAATTCAGTCTTCCTCCTTTTGTATTATTTTTATGTTTCTTTGGCCTCTTTTGCTTTATTTAGTATTACGGCCTAAAACTTGTTTAATTTCAGTCTTCCACCTTTTCTGTTATTTTTATGTTTCTTTGGCCTCTTTTGCTTTATTCAGTAGTATGGCCTGTAACTTGTTTAATTTCAGTCTTCCTCCTTTTCTGTTTCTTTGGCCTGGTAATACTGAGTGGGTCTTGCAACTTCAGTATTAGAAATTCGAATTTGGTGATTCCCTGTTGACAGTGCATGATTTATCTTTACTGTTTAAACGACAACTTCTTATGTGTTCTTTGAACTGGATGTTGATGCATGTTTTAGTAATTCTTATTTACACTTTATAGCACTTGCAACAGATTAGTTATGTTCTTGCCTTGGACAGCGGTGGGCATAGGTCTTTTGTAGTATTCAAATATTCATGGAGTTTTGTAGTCGGTTTAAATACTGTCTCTTCATAATACTCTGCTTTTGCGATCTGTGACCGACTTTATTAATGGGAGGAAAACCTGTCCTTTAGATGGTCTTTTTTTGTGAGAATCTCCACCTCTTTCACAATACAACTTTGTTAGGGTAGCCATTGCTTCTCAAAAAGTAGTTTTCATTTGATAATGCACTTCCTCCAAGCATTGCAGCTCAGACTTCAGATTCTTCTACCCCATTCCATCAAATCATTAGTCACCCCTCTATTCTTATAGGGACGATGATTGCAATTTTTCTTAAGATACGTGTTCCCTAACTTCCCTAAAATTTTTTTTAAGTACCTGTACTTCTGAAAATGGAATTTGATAGCCTTTCCCTCTTTACACTGTGAACTTAAGAGAATTTATCCAATTCTGAGAGTACGTTTTCTCCATGAGATACTTACTTTTATGCAGTTCGGCATTTTATACTACCTTCAATTTTTAGTTTTCTAAATTAACTTCGTTATTACTATTCCTGAGGATGTCTCACACAGCAATACAAAAACTTTTAGGCTTGTTAGATGGCGGTATAACGCCCATAAAACCGATAGTAGCAAGGACCTAAACACCAGCCGTTAAATCAGTGTATGAGCAAACAGTTGTGAGTCCCCTAATGAAAAGTTTTCATCTGAAAAAGAAATCAGCAAGTGTTACGCTTAGCTTGATTTACAGATACTGCATTTAGCTGAGAGAAGTACCTTAACTTTCGTTTTATTTGGGCAGACCATGTCCAATCTCACTTGTGTTCGTCGCTGGAGTTCTTCATTTTTACCTGTCACTGCACTGGGATGCTCGTTCCGTACAGCTACGGGACCATCAAAGGGAAATTGAATTTCTCGGAAGAGCTCTGTGAGCCTCCAAAGGGACTTTTGTCGCCTTGGAGATCATTTTACAAAACCATTTCCAGTTTTTATCACGGCGTCATCATGAACACCGAAGCTCAGATCAAATTAAACTATTTACTTTATATCCTCGCTTCACTCCAAATAAAAGACACAGTGATGCCACATATTTTTGTCTCAGTTCATTATTCGTGTTGCCCAGTTTGTTAGACACAATTTTCCCTGCTGAGGAAACACGTATTTTCTCTGAAATTGTGAATAGTTATCTCATGAATAATTGTCATCCCTCCCTATTCGGCAATTTGTGTATAAAATTTTCAAGCTACGAGGTTTTACGGTCGACCGATGTTATTAAGATTGCTTAACATTTCCTATGGCCAGTGACATTAATTGCGGGGAGATCATGAGTTACAATGATAGTTTCATCTCACTAGCAGACTGATGTAATCCAATTCAAGCGTAATTATACAGCCTTCGTAGTTCAGTTTATTTAATTGAAGCAGATGTTTTGCGAAGTGGCGGACGCTCACGTACCTTTCGTCTTTCTTACTGCTTTAGTAGTTAACGTGTGTGTGAAGCTTATATATACTTTCTTAACAGACAAATCTCAAAACTACGAGGGTTAGAACTTAAATAGTGGCAACTATTTATTCACAGCCGATAGAAAAGAGTTACATGTTTGCACCTGTTACTGTCCTTCAAAGTAGTCACCTTCGTTGTGTAGAACCCGTTGCCAGCGATGGGGAAGGCTTAGTATACCGTTGGCAGAGCCTGTTCAGTTGATGGCGCAAATGGAGCGGTCTATTGCCTGTAGAATCTCTGAAACAGTTCTGAAGCGAATGAAACGAAGTGGTTCCTTCATCTTTGGAATCAAATCAAGGTCACAAGGACTTAAGTCCGGGCAATATGGTGGATGGTACAGTATTTCCCAGTCCCATCGTCCGAAGAGAGCAGCCATAGCTTGCGCTGTATGCGCCCGCGCATTGTCGTGCAAAATGATGGGTGGGTTGCGCAGAAAGTGTTGCCGCTTCTTTCGCAATGCTGGTCGCAGGTGATGCTCCAAAAACGAACAGTAATACTGTCCATTGACTGTCTGCCGTGGAGGAACGTAATGCGTTAGAATAACACCATCGCTGTCGTATACAAGAATCATCATAACTTTGGACTGCTACATTCGCACCAACAGAACAGGTTCTGCTAACGGTATACTACGCCTTCCACCAGGCTGGCAACGGGTTCTATACAACGCTGATGACTACTCTAAAGGACAGTAACAGGTGCAAACATGTAACTCTTTTGTTTCGGTTGTGAATATATAGTTGCCACTATTTAAGTTCCAACCCACGTATGTAGTGTGTTATTATTGATAACGACTGAAAAATGCATGTTTATTCGGGACTTTCGTTTCCTCCCGTGATACCTTGAAGCGACAAGCCACGGCACACCGATATTCACTTACACAGATGGCGGTAGTACCGCTTACACGCGTTATAAAAGGGTAATGCATTGGCGGAGGTGTCATTTGTACTCAGTTGATTCATGTGAAAAGTTTACCGACGTGATTATAGCCGCACGACGAGAATTGACAGACTTTGAACGCGGAATAGTAGTTGGAGCTAGACACATAAGACATCCCAATTCGGAAATTCTTGTGGAATTCAGTATTTCGAGATCCACATTGTCAAGAACATTAAATTATATGCATTGCGTCTCACGATAGACAACAAAGTGACCGATGTCCTTCACTTAACGACAGAGAGCAGCGGCATTTTTGCAGATTTGTCAGTGGTAACAGATGAGCAACAATGCGTGATATAACTGCAGAATCAAAGTAGAACGTACGACGAACATATCGTTCACGACAATGCGGCGAAATTTAGCGTTAATGTGCTATGGAAGCAGACTACCTGCAAGAGAGTGTCTTCAGCACGCCATCGATTGCAGCGCTTCTCCTGTGCTTGTGACCATATCGGTTGGACCATAGTCGGTTGGAAAACCGTGGGCTCGTCAGATGAGTCCCGATTTCAGTTGCTAAGAGCTGATGCCAGGGTTCGAGCGTGGTGGGTGCAGGCCGCTCTTGTCAAAAAAGTACTGTGCAAGCTGGTGCTGGTTCCATAATGGTGTCAGCCGTGTTTACATGGAATGGAGTACGTTCACTGGATGTTCGGCTACTTGAGGACCATTAACGGACATTCATGGACGTCATGCTCCGAAACAACTACGAAACTGTTATACATGACATTGCTCCATGTAACCGGGCCACACGTATTCGCGGTTAGTATGAAGAACAGTCTCGTCAATTCGAACAACATTCTGGACAATTCGAGCGCATGGTTTGGCCACCCACATCACCCAAGATGAATCGCATCGAACATACACACAAGACATTCTAGAGGTCAGGTCGTGTACAAAATCCTGCACCACCGACATTTTCGCAGTTGTGGATGGCTGTAGAGGAACAGGGCTCAATATTCCTGCAGCGAACTTCCATTGACTGAGCCCATGCCACGTCCATTGGATGCATTTTTCTTTATTTTCATCTGTCCTCTGGCGGTTTTAATGCCACCTACCAAGAACTCTTCTCTTGTGCCAATATATTCATCTCAGAGTAGCACTTACAATCTGTGTCCTCAGTTATTTGCTGGATGTATTTGAATCTCTGTCTTCCTCTGCAGTTTTTACCCTCTACAGCTCTTTCTAGCAACAAACAAGTTATTCCGTGGTACTTAACAGATGTCCTGTCTTCGTGTCCCTTCTTTCTGTCTGAGTTTTCTATATATTCCTTTCCTCACCGGTTCTCCGGACTACCTGCTCATTCCTTACATTACCAGCCGATTTAACTTTCAACATTCTTCTACAGCAACACATCTCAGATGCTTCGATTCTCTTATTTCCCGGTTTTCCCACAGTCCAAGTTTAACTGCCATACAATGCTGTGTTCCAAATATGTATTTTCAGATATTTCTTCCTCAAAATCAGGCCCGTGATACTGTCAGACTTCTCTTGGCCAGGAGCGCCGTTTTCGCCAGTGCTAGTCTGCTTTTAATGTCCTTGCTCAGTCCATCATGGGTTATATTCCTTAACATCATCCACTTAGTGATCACCATTCCTGACATCATGTTTCTCGCTGTTCTCATTTCTCCTACTTCTCAATACTTTCGTCTTTTTTTCGATTTACTCTCAATTCATATCCTGTTCTCATTAGACAGTTCATTCAGTTCAGCAGATCCTGTAATTCTTCATCACTTTCACTGAGAATCGCAATGTCATCAGTGAATCGTATCATTGATATCCAGTGACCTTGAATTTTAATTCCACTCCTGAACCTTTCTTTTATTTCCATCATTGATTCTTCGTTGTGTAGTTGAATAGTAGAGAGAAAGACTACATCCCTGTCTCACAGTCTTTTCGATTCGAGCATTTCGTTCCAGGTCTTCCAGTCATATTGTGTATTTTGCATGTTATCCGTGTTTCCCTGTAGCTGACACATTTTTCCCTGAATTTGAACATCTAATTCCAGGACGGCAAATCTTACGAAAGGTCTTGTTGCTGCGTTTGTCATGTAACACATTCTCAATTTTCTTTTTCATTCCTCTGTCTACTATTCTTGTCAGCTACTTGGATTCACGAGATGTTATGCTGATTGTGCAGTAATTGTTACACATATCGGTTTTTGTAATCTTCGGAATTGTGTCGAGGATGTTTTTCCGAAAGTCAGATGGTAAGTCGCTAGACTCATGCTTTCTTCAAACCAACGTGAATAGTCGTGTAGTTGCCATTTCCCCCAATGATTTTAGGGATTGATGGATTGTTATCCATTCCTACTTCTTTACTTCAATTTAAGTCCCCCTTACCCTCATAGATGACTTCAACGTACTACGTCCACTATCCACTCTCTGTTCTGCATTTGGCAGTAGAATTCCAGTTGCGCTCTTAATGTTACCACGGTTGCTTTTAATTTCACGGGAGGTTGTGTTAACTTTTATATACACATAAAAAACAGTTCTGCATCACATCGGTTCCCAGAGTTCCGGAACCTGTACAGAAAATTGGAATAGAGATCAACATAAGCATAATTTCCGCCGTTTTTATTGATTATGAAAACCACAAACTGCATGTTGTACCACCATACAACGAGACTTTCAGAGGTGGTGGTCCAGATGGTTGTACACTTAGGTACATATAATACCCAGTAGCATGCCCTCTTTCAGTGATGCACGCCTGTATTTGTTGTGGCATACTATCCACAAGTCCATCAAGGCACTGTTGGTCCAGATTGCCCCTCACCTCAACGGTGATTCGGCGTAGTGGTTGGTGGGTCAGGTCGTCCATAAACAGCCCTTTTCAATCTATCCCAGGCATATTCGATTATTCGATAGTGTTCATGTCTGGAGAATATGCTGGCCACTCTGTTCGAGGGATGTCGTTATCCTGAAGAAAGTTATTCACAGTATGTGCACGATGAGGGCGCCAATTGTCGTCCATGAAAACCAAGGACTCGCTTATATGCTGCCGATATGGTTGCAATATCGGTGGAAGGATGAAGTTCACTTAGCGTACAGTCGTTACGGCGCCTTCCATTACCACCAGCGGCGTACGTCGGCCCCCAAAACAGCAAGGAAACTCTGTCTTGCTGCACCCGCTGGACAGTTTGTCCAAGGCGTTCAGCCTGACCGGGATGCCTCCAAACACGTCTCCGACAATTTTCTGGTTGAAGGCATATGCGACACTCCTCGGTGAAGAGGACGTGATGCCAATCCCGAGCGGTCCATTGTGCATGTTTTTGGGCCCGTCCGTACCGCGCTGCATGGTGTCGTGGTTGCTAAGATGGACCTCGCCATGGACGTTGAGAGTGAAGTTGGGCATCACGCAGCCTATTGCGCACAGTTTGAGTCGTAGCACGACGTCCTGTGGCTGCACTAAAAGCATTATTCAACATGGTGGCATTGCTGTCAGGGTTCCACCGAGCAATAATCCTTAGGTAGCGGTTATCCACTGCAGTAGTAGCTCTTGGGCGGCCTGAGTGAGGCATGTCATCGACATCCTCCATGTCCGAACCACATCGCTTTGGTTCACTCCGAGACGCCTGGACACTTCCCTTAATGAGAGCTCTGGCATAACGTAACAGTGCGGACGCGATCGAACTGCGGTATTGACCGTTTAGGCATGCTTGAACTACAGGCAACACGAGCCGTGTACCTCCTTCCTGGTGCAATGACTGGAACTGACCGGCTGTTGGACCCCCTCCGTCTAAGAGGCGCTGCTCATGCATGGTTGTTTACGTCTTTGGGCGGGTTTAGTGACATCACTGAACAATCAAAGGGACTGTGTCTGTGATACAATATCCACAGTCAACGTCTGTCTTCAGGAATTCTGAGAACTGGAGTGATGAAAAACTTTTTTTGTTGTTTTTGAGTCAGTCTTTCGGACAATCATTACTTTTTCGATTTCTTCACATTTTTCATTCAGTCATTTCGCCTTAGCTTCCCTGCACTTCCTGTTTCTTTCATTCCTAAGTGACTTGTATTCCTGTATTCCAGAATTTCCCTGAACGTTTTTGTACTTCCTTCTTTCATTGATCGACTGAAGTTTTTCTTCTGTTACTCATGGTTTCTTTCCAGTTACCGTCTGTATACCTATATTGTTCTTTCCAGCTTATGTGTTCATCCTTTTTAGGGATATCCATTCCTCTTTAACTTAATTGCCTACTGATCTACTCTTTATCGTAGTATCTATAGCCACAGAGAACTTCAAGCGTATCTCTTCATTCCTCAGTACTTCCGAATCAAACCTGTTTACGCATTGATTCTCCATGAGTAGTCTCTGAATCTTTGGCCTGCTCTTCATCACTAGTAAATTGTGATCTGAGTTTATATCTGGTCCTGCGTACACCTTACAGTCCGGTAACCGATTTCGGGACATCTGCCTGGCTATGATGTAATCTGACTGCAAATCTCCCATAACTTTCGGATTTGTGCAAATATTCCTCGTCCTCTTGTCATTTTTGAACAGAGTATTCGTTATTACTACCTGAAATTTACTGCAAAACCCAATTATTCCTTCCCCTCTCTCATTCCTAGTACCAAGCCCACATTCTCCCGTCACCCCTTCTTCTATTCCTTCCCCTACAACCAGAATCCAATCCCACATCAGTATTGAATTTTCGTCTCCCTTTACATACTGATTAACCGGTTTAATATCCTCGTACATTTTGTCTGTCTCTTCCTCTTCGGCTTGCGATGTCAGCATGTATATCTGAACTATTGGTTTTTTGTCGATTTTGATGAGAACAATTCCGTCACTAAATTGTTCACAGTAACTCAGTCTCTGCCTTATCTTCCTATTCATGACGAATTCTATACCATTTTCTGATGCTGTTGATATTACCCTATAGTCGTGTGACCAGAAATCCTTGTCGTCTTTCCATTTACTGGATTGAGCCTTGGGATTTCCCTTTTCCTATTTTTTACCTTCCCTACCACACTTAAACTTCTGACCCCGACTCGAAGAACGTTATCGTTTAGTTGTTTATTCAGTCCCTGTCTCATGGTCGCCTCCCCCATGGCAGTCCCCCTCCCGTAGATCCGAATGGGAGACTAGACCGGTATCTTTTTCCAATAGAGGCGTCATCATAACACTTTCTCAATTACAGGCCACATGTCCTATGGATAACTACTATGTGTCTTTAATGCAGTGATTTACATTGCCTTGTGCATCGTCATGCAGTTGATCGATGGTAATTCTTCCGACTTGATGAGCAGTTTCCCACCCCAAGGGCAAGGGAGTGGGCGTCTGTCCCCTTCACCGTCCTCTTTGGCAAGGCCGTCGGCTGCCTAAGGGCGCCCTAAATTGGTAAAAGGATGACAGACAATTGATGAGAAGGTATTCGACGAGTTATGTCACCTCAGTCTATCTGGTTTATAATAGACTGCGATATTTATTTTTTAGTCAGACGTTTGCTAAAGCAAAGTCAGAATTGTAGTCGGACACAAACAACCTCTAGAGTTAACGGCGCACGTGAGATATTTAAAAAAATTCTACATGACTTTGAATGCCGACCATGAGAAGGTACAATACGGTGCATATATTTCCTATATTCTATTAGAGGGTGCTATAACCAGTTTCGCTTAATTGATACAATGTCTGTAGCAACCACTTTGCTGGCAATTTTAAGCCTTTGGAGTCAGTTTTTGCTTTTGAACAGTGAGATGGTTCTCTCCAATTAAAGAGTATTCCTCTTCATTCTGGACGCACCGTTCTGATGCTGTTTTGTGAAGACAGATAATGTAGAATGAAATTTTCACTCTGCAACGGAGTGTGCGCTGAACTTCCTGGCAGATTGAAACTTTGTGCTGGACCAAGACTCGAACTCGGGACCTTTGCCTTTCATGGGCAAGTGCTCTACCAACTGAGCTACCCAAGCACGACTCGCAACCCGTCCTCACAGCCATAATTCCGCCAGTACCTCGTCTCCTACCTTCGAAACTTTGCAGAAGCTCTCCTGCATACCTTTCTTCCAGGAGTGCTAGTTCTCCAAGTATGCAGGAGAGCTACTGCGAAGTTTGGAAGGTAGGAGACGACGTCCTGGCGGAATTATGGCTGTGAGGAGGAGTCGTGAGTCGTGCTTGGGTAGCTCAGTTGGTAGAGCACTGGCCCGCGAAAGGCAAAGGTCCCGAGTTCGAGTCTCCGTCCAGCACAAAGTCCTAATCTGCCAGGAAGTTTCACAGAAAATATAGTCTGTGGGCTCCATCGAGCCAGCTTATGAGATCGTTCATTATTTGCCAAGTTCTTCGCATTTATTAAACATTATTTTTAAATAAATAGTAAAACACTGTTATAGCAAAATGACACCAGACGAACACAGTGGTTCACAATTTCGGTCCCCAGATTTAACAACGATGGTAAAATGATACCAGGCTATACAAAGGGGTTCTGAATTACGTCACAAAATGTATTACCGTCTCTTAAGAGCTCTGACAAATTTAAAGCAAAAAATTTTAAACAACAACTGCCACAAATTTAGTAACAGGCAAATGTTTAAACAAATTGAAATGTGAATGCTAAGAGAATGGTTTTACGACAAACCAAAATTGTACACAGCCCTTTAAAAGAGAGGACAGATTTAAAACAAGATTTTTAAAAGGTCAAATGTAACAGCAACTAATCAAAATTTAATACGGTCTTTAAAGAAAACTGACAAATTTTATCCATGCAAGAGCGAGCAAAGTGTCTGGCTGACTAAGGAAAGCTTGATGCAGAAAGGGTACGACACCAAATGGGATGCAAGACGTAAGACAAAAAATTCGCGAACTACGAAAACATTTTGACCAACGCCAATCAGAGAAGAAAAAACTTAACTTAAGCTGTAGTCAGCGTGCCGTAGAATGCTTCACACGAGGTAACGGCGGCGGCGTCCCAAACGCTGCCTCCGGTGCGCTCACCATTGTCAGGCCGGGCCAATGCATGCGTAGACTGCACAAACAGTCGTTGACCCACTAGGTAATAGTAGGACGCTCGTAAAATAAGCTTCAGGCGACAAGAAGATTTTTAGAAACACCAACAAATCAATTAGTACGATAACACTTTCAACAAATAGTTGTCTGAACAAGCAATCCAGTATAAGTTGCCACCTCGCCAATGGTGACAAACAGATTAATTTAATAATTTCAAGAACAGTACAATTTAAACACAGTCAACAACTAAGGATAAGTATATTAACATAACGAAGCTAGAAACATAGTTTAAGTTGTGATTCTTGAGTTTCTCCCGGCGTATTTGATAATCAAAATATCCACGGGTGTACTGCCGGTCTACAGTGTCCAACGGGCACAATCTTTCGGCGATCATACATGTCGCCATCATCAGATGAACTGACGGACTGAGCTCCTGTGAACGTGCCGGCACGTTCATACGCACGAGGATTCTGGTACAGACGTCGAGATACTGGGACATCGTTGTTAGAGAGGCCATCGAAATTCGTACCAATGATGACCTCATAAACCGTGATTGTGGCTATAATCTTAGCAAGGCTTGGGAACCAGCGATTGGATTAATCAAGAGTAAATCGAGCAAACGTATAGTTGTGACGATCACGGCCGACAGAGCCATCACTCCGACGTCATCTCAGATGCCGTTGCAATCTGTTCCATCGCGCGACCGTGGCGCGGGGCGCGGTCTGCGGAGGGAGTGCGCCGCGGGTGGAGGGTATTTAAATCGCCCGCCGCCGCGACCGAACCCAGTTCCCTCTGAGCAGCCATAGCGTACGGATCTCCGTGCCGTCACGTTCACATGAGCTCAGTCCGTCAGTTCACCTGATGGTGGCGACATGTATGATCGCCGAAATATTGTGACCGTTGTACACTGTAGACCGGCAGTACACTCGTGGATATCTTGATTATAGTTTAAGTTGTTTTTAAACAACGCTTTGAGCTTACCTTCCGGGTTTAAATCCTGGTTCTAATAATAGTACAGTCGGCCCGCACATGCGATCAGAGTCCAAGGATCAGGTAAGAAATATCGCCTTACAATACCCAAGGATGCCAACAGAGAAGGTTTCACGACTCTCCGGCAGCGCACTCGGTATGCTAATAGATCTGACCAGATCAGAATCTAAAACATAATTATAAGAGGACATTACTCATAAATGTTCATAACAGCACCAGGTGCACTGACAGTCGCTGTAACAGTGTAAGGTATCATTTGGCAAGGAGAAACCTTCTTAAAACTAAGCAATAAAAACCTATCGCCACACCCGTCACACCCGAGGATCGCACTTAAGTTACGTTTTAAGAAAGCAACACATTGCGCTCAGCGAACTCAGAGGTGGGCAGACTCAAGACGATACAGACCACTCTACGGCGGATCCATACTTCCCGGAAAGTAAAAATCCACAACTCAGGGAACAGTCACACTGGGCAGGCGGTAACAACAGAGCCTGTTAACGCTACCAAACTAGATCACACAACACGACCCGACGACAGGAAGGAGGTGCAGTTTTAGAACACTGGAATCAGCTAATCGTAAAGTCGTTGCCGGTGCAACGGTTCCCACAGAGCCTGTCTGTCAAAACACCGATCATTAGTGCGTGACAACAGACACTTGCTCCAACCGACTTCTTTCCACCTCATTTCCCAGTAACTGTCACTTCCACAGTCTTCAAACCAGAAGACGCTGCGCAACAGGGCCGGCCAGCAACAGGAGGGAAAACGATCCAGAGATGCGATCTACAGACCCACAAAACGCGGAACGAGCTTGCTAGAAATACCTGCATCCCTGAAGTTACGAACAAATATTTTGTCCCCATATTTAGCATGAAACGGCTGCCTCTCCTGGTTGTAGTGTCTCCTGTGGGAACGGTGAGCAAGGTCAGTATCGTGCCTAGGCGTATCCCAATTCCGATTGAAGACCTCAGGAGTTGTATCGTAAGGCAACAGACGATTGATGCTCCCCCAGTTGCATGGAGGGCAATTAAGGGGGTAGGCAAACATTAACGAGGCCGTGGTAGCCTCCACCGCTTCGTGTTGAGCAGAATTAAAAGCCAAATTAATCCAAGGGAGGGAGACATCCCACTTGGTCCGAGGCCTACCATTGTAGGTGATGAGAGCGGCCTTGAGGTTTCTGTTCACCCTAATGGAGGAAGAGTGCTGAGGATAACAGGAGATAGCAGTGACATGTCGTAGAGTGTTAGTAAATCAAAAACGCTTAAACGCCTTCGACACAGAGACTGGGGGCATTGTCAGTCATCAGGGCCTTAGGACGCCCGAATATGGAAAAGATTTTGGCGAGATGGTGGATGGTAACCGCCACGGTTACCCTCCTACTAGGGACAAGCCAAACGAAACTGCTAGCGGCAGCTACCCAACCAACACATAAAGGTTCCCCCTCTTTGTACGAGGAGGAGGTCCCACGTAATCAACGAACAACTTATCAATGGGATGTGGATCTCGCTCGTTCCGCAAAAGTCCATTTGAGTTGCGACTGGATTTTCCCATCTTACACATCTCGCACTCCTTCACTAGTGGACGGATATCCTCATATGATGGCAGATCACATATCGTCATACCTTGCGATGGTCATGTGCAGCCCCAAATTCCCCCCAAGCAAGGAATCATGAAAGTAATAAGAAATGGAAGGAACAAGCTTCATAGGCAAACAAATCCAACTTCGGGAAAAAGTAGGCCCATTCCCCAGTAAACAGACGTTTTCTGACGGTTGCCAAAAGTGGGTCCTGGCCCTGTTGAAACTTAGGGTCGGTAAAGAGCTCCGGTACGTCGACCACCCACAAACAGGACTCACGGACGAAGAGTAACATTCTACTACCCCTCAGCACGTGCCATGAATATGTGACTAAGTGCGTCGGCCACTAGACTGTCGGACTGTATGAATACATTTTGTCTGTTCTTTCTGACATATCGGTAAGGACAGACACCAAGCAGAACCCGGGACTGTTATACATTATATGTAAATTGGAGATGGAGAGGGGAGAAAGGAAAGGCCTGGCTCACTGCTGTCAGCAGCGACGAGTAATAGTATGTACTGAAAGGGGGTTCGAACCTGTGATCTCCTACATACTAGGTTGGTGCGTCAACCACTGGGCCATCAGTCACACAGTATCACTGCAACTGCACGGACTCTCTCAGCACACCTCACAGTTGCTCCACAGTCCAAATGAGTGCCACCTATCTGCAGTCCCTATCGATTTCATCCACGTTCGTTCTCTGAGAGCAGTGATCCCCTCCTTTTCTTTACTTTCTTCCCCTCTCCACCCTCAATTTACATGTAATGTAAACCAGCAGGGGTTTCTGCGTGATGTCAGTTCTTTCAGGCTTGCTTCAATGTACAGACAACATGCTTTCATGTAATTTCATGGGCTTAGGTAGATGTAGAAAAATGTTGGATGAGGATAGGCTGTCAGGATGTGCTGTATTAAAACTCCTCCGAGTTTCCCAAGTGATTTATTATTTCCAGCTACAGTGCCCCCATTGCTCTCGGTCTGCATCGCCGGGTCCCACAAGGCTGAGGGCACCACTTCACTGTCCGCAAAACGGCTTGACATGGAATGGCTGCCTCAGCGACCCATGCAATGCCCTGCTGTGTGTCGGCCTTTTACGGCCACGGAGTTGTGACGACGTCAGGATGCGCCGGCAGTAGACTCAGCGGTATCCGTCCCTGCTGCCTCAGCGCCGCCTGCTGGGAACTGCAAGGCGGCCTTTGGCGCGCTTCCTTGCCGGCGTTCGCGGCGACAACAAGCGCCCGTGATTCGGCGTCCGAATCCGGTGTGTGCTGGGAGCCAACAAGACTGCCTGCAGTAGTGATCCTTGGCGTGGCCCACCGCTGGCAGTCTGTGGACCTAGGGTTGGCCTCGGAGGGTCGAACCAGCGAGCTGCCGTGGACTGGAACGCTGGCGCCTCATCTGCTGCTGCATGTAGCCGGTGGTGTGAGACGTCCCGCCATCCAGGAGAGCTGTCACACTTGAATTCCTTGTTAGTGAACCGGCGCCTATTTATACGCGGCTGTGCGCCTCTGATTTCCAAACGCATCGACGCCCCGTGTCATCTACTGATAATACCTGGGCTGGGCTGGTGGGCCCCTTCTGCCTGTAACTTGTGCCATACAAACCGCTGCGTTTACTCTTTTCAGCAGGTCTATGGTCCTTTGGCCTCCATTTTACTTTGCAACAACTGGTAGTGTAACTTACTGTCGACAGGCCCGCGCCTGGCTGTAACTTGTGCACTCAGAAATATCACACCGAAGCTAACCTTTTCCTATCTTAAACGGTGGTGCTGCTGCATAGATAATGGATCCTAGTGTTGCTTCAGTGTGGATGCACACATACATGTGACCTCTTGTGGCAATCTCAGCGAGTGAACATGTAGGAAATGGATAGGAAATGCAAACAAGTGTTGCTCGATCAGAATGTAGATCGGCCATGAGGCATGCTGAGATAGTCCGCCCAGTTGCGACAACGCTGTGTTTCAGTTGGTGCAATGGTTAATGTGCCTGCCTACTAAGCAGGAGATACTGGGTTCGAATTCTGGTCTGGTACACATTTTCACTCGTCGTCGCCGATTCCGCATAATGTCCCAATACAAATGACAGCACTGATTCCCTTCCCTTTCCCTTCCTTTCTTCCTCTCTCCACCTATAACTTTCATATGATTGTCAGACCCCTTAATGTGCTGAGCTCTATACCGGAATGCGGATATCTGCACTGCCCATCTGGCGATCGAACCGGTCTTTATAGGTCACGCTAAAACCCAGCTTAAGACTTCGTTTCTTGTCTCCAAATTATACTCCCTGTTCTTAAGGCAGAATCTAAATTTCTCGACGGCAAAGAGAACGGCCAGGGCCTCACACCCTTAAACGGAATACCTTAATTCAGCAGCAGTTAAACTCCTCAATGGGTAAGCGAGGGGACGCCTTTCCCCAGAATATTCCTGCAAGACCACGACCGCGATGCCAGCGCTAGAAGCACCCGTTAGAAGCCTTTCTCGAAGTCCTGAATGGGCAAGACTATGGAGTTACTCAAGACGATTTTAATGGTCTCAAAGGCAGTCTGCTGGTTCTCCACCCAAACAAAGGTCTTTCCCGTTTTATGCAAACTTTAAAGACGGGCGGCGAGCTGAGCAAAATTAGGTACTAACTTCCTAAACCAACTGACCATGCCGATAAAGGTCCTATGGTCGAGGTACGATCCCGATCAATTCTAGTCCCTTCGGTCGACAAAAGATGATTCAAGAAATAAATGTGCCATCCATCCAATGTTACCTTAGACGGCTTAATAAAGTCGTCCGAAACAGCCAGAATGCGAGCACAACAACCAGGAGGTTTATCGGGAATATGTTTGGCTCACTCCGGTGGCGTCATCAATTAGCTCTTGGACCTCGCTCGAAGGATCACTCGCGCACAGAGTGATACCCTCCTCCACCTCGGTGACCCAAAGGATTAGGGGGTGGATCACGGTTCTCATTAACTGGGAACTGAGATGCGGATTCTAGCCCTTTGTGTCGGTCATGCTGTTCATCGGCGGGCCTGAAAGCCTCCACAGTGGAAAACAGTTCGCTCGAGTCAAGAACGGTGGTGGACTTTCGCCCAAAGGTAACCCTCGATCGATCTTCTGGCCTCATTCCCAGCAAAATATCTATAACATTATCATGTTCCGTGACTCCCAGCTATAAAGCAGAGACAACTGTGCGGGATCGCTCTATATATTCGACCAGTGTCTCGGTAGGTGCTTGTACCCACCAATAACGTTCATGCTCCAATTCATTCCCAATGGGGGGCGATAAGTTCAGTTATACTATACAGCCCCTCAGGTCACTCAAGGTACCCTGTCAAATAGGCCGTTCAATATTCCTCGAGTCAGGGAATATAATGAACGAGGCACAAGAGAAGGTGAAATTTGTGACGTCCGAAATTTGTAAGGCGTTGGTGTAGAGTTCAAAACGAACAGTCAGCCAAATCGTCTTCTCAATCTGGGCCGACTGATCGATGGATAGTTCCTAAATACCATGAAGAAAATACGTAATAGGATGGTAACTTAGCAGACAAGTGGGGGACTGACCTATTCGAACATTGAACACCAATGTCCTCGATAGCCTGATCCAACTCACTCTCATTGGGACTACCGTTCTCCGTACCATTCGCCTGCCCGTCCAAACCCAATTAGCTTGCGCTATCTTGTAACTCCTTTACCTGACCGAACAATCGATTAATGGCATCTTTTTGTTCCCTACTAACCCGAAAAACAAATCAGCAAAACTTTGTCCCAGTGAAAGAGTTGGTCCTGAACCGTACATATCTGTTTACTCGGAGGTTGATTACCTTCGCCCAAAGAGGGCGAGCAAGTAGAAATACCAGCAGCTACCTCGCCAGTGCCGTCAGGGGAAACATGAACACGCCTGCCCAACAATACCTGTAGCCTTGCTGCCATTGTAATGAGAAGTAGTAAAAACAAGAACAGTGAGAAACTTAACATCACGATTGATAGTCACGAAGTATATGAAGTTAAGGAATTCTGCTACCTAGGCAGTATATAACCAATGACGGAAGGCCAAGGAGGACATCAAAGGCAGACTAGCATTAGCGAAAAAGGCATTCCTGGTCAAGAAAAGTCTACTGATATCAAATATCGGCCTTAATTTGAGGAAAAAATTTCTTCGAATATGTCTGGAGTACAGCATGGAATGGTAGTGAAACATGGACTGTGGGAAACCGGAACAGAAGAGAATCGAAGCATTTGAGATGTGGTGCTACAGACTAATGTTGAAAATTAGATAGACTAATAAGGTAATGATTGAGGAGGTTCGACGCAGAATCGGAGAGGAAAGGAATATGTGCACAGGAATTCGTGGCGGGCCGCATGAAACCAGTCAGAAGACTGATGACAAAAAAAAAGTTTAAATAAATATAAATGTTCTGTGCTCTGATGCTGAATGGAAGACAGTGTTTGTCTACCGGAGATCCACGCCGCTGTGCGGATACTGCACTGTATATAGAATCTGGTGATACAATGAAAAACACAGACAAATAGGAAAAGAAATGATGCAGATTACCTGTTGTAGGGAAAACATCAAATAGCATGAGTAACATTTTGAAGGCAAAGGGTTTCTCTGTGTTTTTCTATGTCCCTCAGACAATAAATGGTTTCTTGTTCAATGCAAAAGAATAAAAAACAACCAGTTATCACAAAGGTGGGGTTTATAAAATCACATGTCGAGAGTGTCTGACTTGCTACATTGGACAGACAGGGAGGTCAATCAGTACCAAGCTTAAGGAACACCACAGAAGCTGGAGATTGAGGAAGCCTGATTCAGCCTTTGCTGAAAATTGCCTGAACAATAATCACAAACACAAAATAGATGTACAAGTCCTACACACAGAGGAAATGGGGGCGAAACTCGTCAAATTATAAATTTTAGAAATTAGAAAACAGATGTGTGTATTTGCTGGTAAACCTTCGGGGATGTGAGGTCGTGGACCAAGAAACTCTTCCGTTCCTGACGTTTCGTCCAGGACTGCGCTGGACATCTTCAGAAGCGCTCTTCCGCTGAATCCCAGAGGTAAAGCGTCTCTAAAGATGTCCAGCGCAGTCCTGGACGAAACGTCAGGAACGGAAGAGTTTTTTTGACCACGACCTCACATCCCGAAAGGTTTACCAGCAGCTATTTGAACCGGTCGTAAGCCATTCATTCTATGATCAGATATGTATATCCCCACACCTATTATTAAACGAGTAAACCCAATTCAATTATTCACGTCTCTTAGATGAGATCACAACCCCAGGATAGACGCAAAACTTGGGGCCCCAGTCCACCGTAGTTAAAAATAAGCCGATGCATAAATTGAGTCCGGTAATTGTAGTACAATTGGTTAAGGTGTAAAAACGGACGTAATTCATAAAAAAGTGGTCATTGACATAGGTGTACATTAAGCTATGGACCTATGCTTAAGAATTTGAGATTATCTTTGCCTCGTCTCATGTCTATCAATGGGTTGGGTTGTTTGGGGGAAGAGACCAAGCAGCGAGGTCATCGGTCTCATCGGATTAGAGAAGGACGGGGAAGGAAGTCGGCCGTGCCCTTCAAAGGAACCATCCCGGCATTTGCCTGGAGCGATTTAGGGAAATCACGGAAAACCTAAATCAGGATGGCCGGACGTGGGATTGAACCGGCGTCCTCCCGAATGCCAGTGTGCTAACCGCTGCGCCACCTCGCTTGGTGTGTCTATTAATGTATTATAATCTTTGGGAATAAGTAATTTACTTGAAAATGTAATAAAAATGTGTTTATGTGGCGAGGTTAGTTAAGATCGTTCCACGATAGGTATCGGGTCAAGTACTTGTGCGCAGTGAAACAGTAGTTCGTAGATTGCTTAGATGTAACTCAAAGTACCTGGTAACAGCATCGTACAGTATTTTATCACAATGTGATATATTTAATTCAGATTATATTATTCTGAAGTACACCCAGGAAAATTGAAAATTACGCACCGAGAGAGAAGAAAGGTAGACTCGTGAAACTCTGAAAATAAGTACAGTGAGGTATGCAGGTTTTCCAAGTTTGGTGCCAATGTGCAGACCCACAAACCCTTCAGTGGCGCTGCGATCGGGCACGGGACCGTATTTAAACGGCGCATGGTGAAAGAGTTATACATGTGGCGATCATATCCTGATCCGAAGAGGACGTCACTAGGCGTAGAATACCAGGTAGGCAATCTATACGACATTTCTCGCGGCTAAACAAATTTGAGAGGGATCTAATCATTGGAATGAAATTCGCAAGCTAGTCTACACGCCTTGTAGCTTGCCAGGTCGATCGTTCGAAGTTTCCGTTAGGCGATGTTGGGAGCAGTGGAGACGAGATGGCGCCCACGTGCGACACGTCGGGTCTGGAGCGACCAAGCACACGGTGAGGTGAGAGGATCGAAGGATCGTGAACAAGCAAGTAGGGGTCCTACAGTGATTCGCTCCAAGACACAAGCAGCTGTTCAGTTGTTCCACAAGCCGTTTCAGCTGTACTGCCGTCAAAACAGAGAAATCGGTGAGTCTATCTACAGCGTTGCTGTGTCAGATCGACGTGGACTGCCACGGATAGGCTAAACGTGGTGTTTAGTAATGAATCCCGATTCGTTCTGAGGGGTAATGGTAGCCGCAGATGGTAACCGCGGATGGTAACCACATTTGGATGTGGAGGCAGCTTGGTGAACGGTGCAGTGCCACCCACGCTATAAACTCCATACTGCACGTGCAACCTGCGTAAGAGTCTGGGAGGGGCGGGGAGGGTGGTGCTTATCCTACGATAGCCTGGTCCCTCCGATTGTGGTACACGGAACCTTAGCGGGCCAGCAGTGTATTGATGGTGTTCTTCAATCCTATGTGCGTCCTTTCCTATATTGTCTACCAGGAGCACTTTTTCAGCAAGATAACGGTCATCCGCATACAGTTGGAGTTACTCATCAGCTCCTGCGTCACGTTCCGACTTTTGCGTGGACGGCCTGCTCCCCGGACCTCTCCCCTGCAAAGCATGTGTGGAACCACCTGAATCGCCAGACGCTGTCATGTCATGATTTTGAGGTCGCTGTTCAAGACTTGAGGTCTAATCTGCATCAGGGCACCGTCAGACGTCTAATCAGCTCGATGCCGGACCGTGATGCAGCATATTTTACAGCGAAAGGTGGTCCGACGCGTTCTTGATGTTGCACTGCATTCGTCTACTCGTATCACAGTATTTGCTTACTTGCTTTGGTTCAAATGGCTCTGAGCACTATGGGACTTAACTTCTGCGGTCATCACTCCCCTAGAACTTAGAACTACTTAAACCTAACTAACCTAAGGCCATCACACACATCCATGTCCGAGGCAGGATTCGAACCTGCGAACGTAGCAGCAGCGCGGTTCCGGACTGTAGCACCTAGAACCGTTCGGCCACACCGGCCGGCTTACTTGCTTTGATTTTGGGGTAAAGTGTATCTCTCTTCTGTATGATTATCTCTAATAAATTACATTTCCATCCAATGCTCCCCTCTTTGTGTGCTAGTTTCAATGTTCCTGAGCGAATAAAGACTAATTTGTCACTCAGATTTAAGAGCTGCGAAAAGGATGTTGCTACTGCTCCCAAGTCTAAATCTGGCAATTGTAGGGTGAAATATCCCTGCGAGGCTGTACAGTTAATGTCTTGCGTTCAGTGGTAGTATACACAACCGAAGTTAAATTTCTGCTTGTTACTTCACTTCCTTAGATTTCATTCTACCACGAACCTTACAGATCTTGATATTCAGTCCCTTGCGCGTGCCACATTGCTTCGGCGCCATCTTGTTATTTACGAGAGCCAGTTGCACGACTTGCATGCACTCGGATGGCAATGCAATCATTTGTTGAGCTGCCGCTAAGCAATATTAGTAATAAGAAGTTCTTCTTCGCGTGCTACTTGTTTTCCGGTGTCGATAAACGTAGGATGATGTGTGATACTGTGCTGATTGTTTTCTAAGACATTGTTCTGCTTAATATCACCCTTTATTGCGATGTCATGTAGGAAGGAGAATCAAGATTTAAAACTTCTCCCTCATGATTAACTGTTTTTGTGTGCTAAATCAATGTTTATGTAATCGAAGAGAGAGCCTCAGTGTATTGGTGAAACCTATACGTACAGCACTAACACATGTTCATAGTAATCTATTACCTTTACAAACCATTACACTAGTTGTGGTATATACTGGGTTGTTTGGGAGAGGACACCAGACAGCGAAGTCATCAGTCCTATCGGATTAGGGAAGGATGGGGAAGGAAGTTGGCCGTGCCCTTCCAAAGGAACCATCCCGTCATTTTCCTGGAGTGACTTAGGGAAATCACGGAAAACCTAAATCAGGATGGCCGAACGTGGGTTTGAACCGTCGTCCTCCCAAATGCGAGTCCATTGTGCTAACTGCTGCGCCACTTCGCTCGGTTGTATATACTGGTATTAGATATGCAGGCCCCTTTATTTTCATTACCCTAATTGTATGAAAGTGCATGTGTTATCTTACCACTTTGTATTCAATTTACGAATCACACAGCGTTTTCAAATTGCTTATCTAGGATATTACAACTGTATATTTCATATATCTTGAATGTGTCTGGGTTTGATTAGGACTACTTTTTGGAGTAGTATATGCTTTTAAATAGCCTCCCCCCCCCGCCCCCTCCCTCCTCCACACACGTACACACACACACATTCTTGTTTCACGACAGTCCCTTCTCTTCTGAGAAATTTTTACTACAGGCAATGTGCTACAAATCTTATTAATTCAAAAGAATGGTTCAAATGGCTCTGAGCACTATGGGACTTAACATCTGTGGTCATCAGTCCCTTAGAACTTAGAACTACTTAAACCTAACTAACCTAAGGACATCACACACATCCATGCCCGAGGCAGGATTCGAACCTGCGACCGTAGCAGTCGCGCGGTTCCGGATTGCGCGCCTAGAACCGCTAGACCACCGCGGCCGGCTTATTAATTCGTAGTTTTTAATAAGATTCAAGGATCTATAGAAACCACTCTATCGATATCTAAAAAAATCTAAAAGCTCTTTGTTTTCCTGAACTAAATTTTGGTTCAAAAATGGCTCTGAGCACTATGGGACTCAACTGCTGAGGTCATTAGTCCCCTAGAACTTAGAACTAGTTAAACCTAACTAACCTAAGGACATCACAAACATCCATGCCCGAGGCAGGATTCGAACCTGCGACCGTAGCGGTCTTGCGGTTCCAGACTGCAGCGCCTTTAACCGCACGGCCACTTCGGCCGGCCTAAATTTTCGTTTTAAAAGTTTTATACTTATCACACATCTCCGACTGCAGCTCAAGATTTCCTGTCAATTATTATTTCCTCTTTCTTTCCAAACATCATTTTACAGTTGATGATTTATAATTCACGTTTTCTCTCTCCATCTAGAAATTACACTTAACACGTTGTTCACAATCAGAAACATCTATTATTTGATATATTTATTTATATACCGTATTATGTCAGGAGAAAATTCTAGACTACGTTGTCATTCAAATATGTACGTTTCTACATAAATATATACAATCTCAAGTTCATAATGGATTCATAGCCCAATGCCTAGGTTTGACATCCAACCAGAAGCTTCTGCAGACGAAT
The DNA here is from genome assembly GCF_023864275.1 of Schistocerca cancellata. NCBI lineage: Eukaryota > Metazoa > Arthropoda > Insecta > Orthoptera > Acrididae > Schistocerca > Schistocerca cancellata. Next base: position 455,354,000 of record NC_064630.1, read on the forward strand.
TGCGAACATCTTCCATCCTCCATTTTAATGATCTGAGGATACACTGAAATGTTACATGACGTACATTTTGCTGCCAGCCGCCGCAGTCATATTGAGAAGAGTTCTTCCATTCCCATTAGTGCAGCAATGCTTCAAATCTGTCCAGGTCACCTGATTCGATTCAGAATGAACCAGTGCCCTAGAGGAAGATGAAAAACTATTTTTCTCTTCCAGATAGTTTTAATTACTCGTAGTTGGTATTTGCTCCTGTCATCAATTGTTCCAAGCACCTTGTGTTTCGAAATGACTGTTACGCAGACCGATTGCTTTGAGCCAAGATGGTTTTCTGAACGCCAATATCCGGGATTCTGATAATGAAAATTCGGATTGTATTCGTGATTCTGGATTGTTGTTTATTCTGTTTCATACAGTCAGAGAGCAGTGGGGCCCTGTTTTTCGATAAGGCTTCTTGTGAGTAAGAGATAGGTGGATCTTCGGTAATTGTCGCCAGGGGACCGGCGGGAGATGGAAGATACTGAGGCGCGGGTGCGCAGGTAGCAAGCTCTGTCGACACTACTCTTACAAGTGGTAGTTCTTTGGTCTGCGAGCAGTGTGAACCCGATGTTCGCGGCTGGAAGAGTCAGCTGTGTTTCCGGTATTGGCCAAGTGCAGGAGAGGTCAGTGCAGCGTGGAGTGGAGCCGGCAGTAAGCAACAGTGCTCAGTGTTCGAGGAGGTGCACCAGCCAGGGACAGAGAAGACGGGTGTAAAGAAGTTTTTATCATACTGAAGCACACCACTGTAGAGTGGTGTGATTCAGTATGAGCCGTTGCGTGGACAGCCTGGTAGCTGTAGAGTGTATTCAAAGATGCACTCGGTCTCTCTGTGGCTTCCATTATGGTTCCTACTTGAATTGCCCAGTTTACCGGGAGAGAACTGCGTCGGTGTCAAAATGGTTAACATCAGCCTTCTTACGTTCTTTCAGGAAGTGTCTCTCTCTCCTTTATTTTTTTAGGCGGACTACTGTCTATTCTTCCTAGTTCCAGCCACTTGCGCCTTACTAAGAGCTCGCTGAGGGTGCAGTGCGTTATAATCCATACGTAGAATAAAGTGAGATATCAAATAATAGGTGTTTCAAACGTAAAAAAACGTTGTCATTTATTAAAGGTTTCTGTGTAATTTTGATCCGAGTGACGGGAGAGTGCTGTTGCAATTAAGTTATAGTACTATCAATCAGTACTTCCTTGTTTTGGCCTGGAAAATTCCTGAGCCGTTAGAAAATAATTTTAAGCCTTAGGTTTTGCGGCTCCTTCAGCTGTGACCATTGTGTAATAATTTAGTTTTCAAGTTTTAAGTACTTACGGCTGATGGAGTGAAGGCGGATTATTTTATTGTATTTTTGTGTTAACTGTGGTTATTCTTATATGCATTCAATGTTTCAGGTAGTTTATTATTGTTTGAGAAGGTTGTTGAAACTGTAAGTGGTTACGTGGTGGCTGTGCCGTACCCGCAAGTAAACAGATGTTGTTCGTCGTGACCACATTGCCATTAGGTTTTCACTTTGTACACGAGAGCTTGCATGGCTGCTGATGCTGGAAGTTACAGTTGTCAACTTGTATTCGTTTTTAAAAATAAAAAACAACATATTTTTATACTTTTAAAACTCCGGCACCATCATTTTACGTAGAAATTATTTTAGTAAATTAAGGTTTTAACTGTGAGTTTAATTTCTGCTTTAGGTTGCAGTAGTTTTAATTAAATCCACTTTGCCCAAGAGTGGTATTGCCTGTCAAATCTGTTTCCACACTCTGGGTATTCAAATATTTTAAATAAATTAGTTTAAAGTATTATGTTTATTACATACTCCCCACCTAACTACCATTTCATTCAGCAGCGAATGTGATCTCCTCATGGTTGGTAGTGGAACATTACTAAGAAGTGATAGCATGTATGTAGGGCGAATACAGCCTGTGATTAGTCGCATTACTTCAGTAAGCTGTGTGTCAAATATTCTACGGCGTGCACTACTTAACCTGTTGGAACAGCAGAATGCTGCAACTGAGTATATAAGTGCTGAAGCTGACGATCTGAGAACTGCGGCAATTGCACCCCAGGCGGCTCCTATTAACTTTAGGAGTACAATGTCCTGAGTTTTGATTCAGGACTGAAATGATATGTTAAATTAGTTTTACAATGTTTGTAAAACTCTGCTGCTCCGCAAGTGTCTATTGGATTGATTGATAACCGATTCAGTTTTACTACACGACAAGTTTAGACTTTTATATTTGTGCCATTTTGTAGTGGAATACGAAAAGTGTGCTGTGGTGAAACAGACTGATCAACCGCAGCAGTGTTTTCAGATTTCATTGCAAAATGGCTTCAATATAAAAGCTGAATCTAGTCATAGACAAAAGTAAAGAAGTTTTTATCAACTGGATCGGTTATTCACCAATTCAAATAATTTGTTTTGTTGGGAACAGCTTCCATGAGGCGAAAACACTCGGCTGCTTGATTTCAGACACCTTATAGCAATGGAATTTTGATACAATTGAGCGACCACAGTTGAAGCAGGAGATCAATATAACAGGAGTCTGACGCCTACGTTGCAATCCAAGATGATATTTAATTAATTTAAATGACAACATTTCGCCATTTGACTGTAAATAAATTTGTTTTCTCAAAAATGTAATTTCGGATTTTGACTTAAGATTCATTTTCAAGTGCAGTACATCATCCCTCAGCAGATGTCAAACACGCCATGAAAAATCTTAATATATTGTCGTAGTCAAATATACTTCATTTGCTGTCTTTCCGTCAAGTCCTGTACATATCTACTCATTTAACTTAAGAGCCAACATACCGATTAATAGTCTGTTAAAGATTAGAGATATATCTGCTGCCATGGTTGCAAAGAGTTTTATTTTCAAATTTCAGTGACTCGTTTCGCCTGTGGTAGGCATCATCAGATTATAGAAACTGGTCACGGCAAACGTCGTCCGTAAAAATTATTACATCACGACACACGTCGTCCGTAAAAATGATTACACGATGCGAATGAATCGGCAACATGCGACTAGGATACCGAAATCCCCATTGCGGATTTTGAACTTTTTGATATTGTAATCGCATTTTGCCGATGTATTCGCATCGTGCAGACAATTTTATGGAAAGCGTACGCTGTGACCAGTTTCGATAATCTGATGATGCCTAGCACAGGCGAAAGCATCATTGAAATTTGAGAAAAAATCTCCACAACCAAGACTGTGTTTTAATCTCAAATCTTACACTGGTTGCTGTATCAGCCGCACTGATGAAATGGAAGAAACTTTAATGCTCAATAGAAAATGTACGTTTGAAATATCTTTTAGTTTCGATAAATTTGTAGAAAATAATATTTTTGAACTAGCAGATACTTCGGTTTTCCTCCTTTATGGCGTTTTTTTTTTTTTTTTTTTTTAGCATACACCACTTAAAAACCCGCGTGACCGCTACGGTCGCAGGTTCGAATCCTGCCTCAGGCATGGATGTGTGTGATGTCGTTAGGTTATTTAGGTTTAAGTAGTTCTAAGTTCTAGGGGACTGATGACCACAGATGTTAAGTCCCATAGTGCTCAGAGCCATTTGAACCATTTTGAACTTAAGAAACTTCCTGGTAGATTAATCTGGAGCTTGATCTGTACCCTGGATCTAGGTCTGTGTCTGTCAGATCAGTCTCGGCAGTTCACTTAAGATCCAGGCCCGTAAACTAGAGTTAGGTTTGCAAAATGAATTTTCAGCCTGCAGCAGGGTGTGCGTTGATTTGAAGGTCCCGGGGGATTATAACTGTGTTCTGGGCCAGGACTCCAATCTGGGACCATTCTCAATCGCGGGCAAGTCCTCCACCGTCAAAGATACCCCAGCAGAACTCACAATCCTCCCTCGTAGCTTCACTTCGTCAGGACCTCATCTCCTAACTTACAAATTTGTACTTAGGTTCTCTTAAGTAAAACCCGACAGACCTGTTATTGAACCTGGCAACTCCTGTTGTGGACACCGGAGTGACTTTCTTATGATCCCTGGGCGAAGCAGCTTTTAGCATAATCTCAGGGAAGATATTGACTATAGGCTGCTAGAAGTGCTGCGTAAGTAACTGCCGTGTATCGGCTGTAAAAACAAAAGCGTGGGTTCTTTATTTTGATGCCTTACGGGTGAAGATGTAGTGTCTGTAGTTCCATTTCGATGTGAATTATACCTCTTTGTCTTCCATAATCAAGGAGTAACTATGCTATTCGGCAACACGTTATTACTATGAAATAACTTTCACCTGTTGCCAGCATGTATCTTTAATTAAGTTGGTTCGTAATCGTCTCAGTGATCGTGTCCTGCCAGAAAACTCTTTGAAAGTAATATCGTCCAGCCTGGAACCAGTTTCTTAATTAAAATGGCGCAATCATTAGAGTTCGGATTGTAGTTGACAAAATAAACAGCACCCCCATAGGGAACACGCTCCCCAGGCAGGCTTTCATCTTGGGAGCTCTCCTTGATCAGTTATAAAGGAAAGAATAACTAATTTACAATTTTAAAAGGTTGAGTGGTAGCCGCGAGAGTGCAGAATACCGCTGTCGCTACGGTTTCTTCATGCCAATATTCTGTCCCCTGTGCTAAACTGGGAATCTGGGTGATAGCTTTCTGTCCTGTCCGTGACCTAGGAATCAGTCTTTATTTTCTATTGGCAGGCTCAATTAACCCCTGACCCCCACTTATCACAGTTTACTGTATTGGAGCCACTGTTCGAAAATAAATATGGTGGGGTGCTTACAACATTACTAACATAGTTAAAAAATGGATGCTTTGAAGTCTTCTTTTACAAATTAAACCAAGCTCATTTTCACAAAAGTATTAGCACTGAAATGCACTGCTGACTGTTAAAATTACTAAACTAGAAAGAACAGGAAGTAACATGAAGTTGTAAGAATACTGTATTTAGTTTGATATGAGGTTACCAGAGTGCCACGTTAAGTAGGCAGGACTGCAGCCTCCGGTAGCAACAACGATACCGACCCTACAGGGCATCAAGACGAACTGAGCGTCGGCGGTAGATATGGGAGTGTGATTCGTTATTTCCTGAGCTGTGAACCGGCGTCCATCAATCGTCGTGGCTGGCGGGTGGTGGCAAGTCATTCCCTCAGCAACTCATGACGAGATGTTTTCGGTGGGTGAGAGAAATGAACAGCTTTCTCACTATGACAAGAATCGAACATTATCTGCATCGAGACGTGGGAAACATGCGTTCTTGCTTCACCGTTTGAAAGATAAAGTCCCAGAGACGTCGAAGGTAGGACACAGGCATACATCACAAACGTTGCGGCTTATTGACTATGTCCGTCGGGGGTGTTCGTGTAGTGCATTCACTGATACCCCGGCACTATCACACCACGTACTGGACGCATGTTATGATCACTAATGCCATCTGAGAACATTCTCTGTACTCGTAGCTTTCACACACAGACACGAGGTACGTTGAGAAAGTAAGTTTCGTCGTTTTTTTTTATGTAGAAGATGGTAAACCAGATGGCATATACAAACGTCATACGACTCGCGATGCTGGTTCAACGATGGAAGGGGCGTCAGGGAGGAGAAATGACACATGCCGAATGTGAGAGATCAGCAGCAGACCGGCGTGCCCGAGATTATTTGAGTATTCATCACGACGGCAAACGGATGTGTGGTGACAACGTAGTCACCAATGTAAGTGCGTGCTGTTTACTCGTATGAATGGACACGTGAGAGTAGTGTGTCCGTCATCCATCAAGGTCTACTGAACGTGAATGGCGAAGGTGTGAGGTGTCGTCAAAACGTTGGTCGCTGGTATTACATGTTCAGGGAAGGAAGGCACAGTGGTACCACCCCAGTTTCGCCTCCGCAGGAAAGATTATGACTACAGCCAAAATCTGGGATGCAAAAGGTCTGATTCTCCAAGATTTCCTCCAGCGATGGACCTTCAATGCGGCACGCTACTGTGACATCCTCACAAAACTCGGATCCACCATTCAACGAAAGAGACCAGAGCTCTTGAATGAAAGTGTTGGACAAAAATTACACTTCCCAAAGTTCACACAGCATCAGTTTCGTCACTACGGATTGGAGAGATCAGATCATCCGGCATACGGCCTCGATCTTTCAAGATCGTACTTTAATCTTTTCCCTTGCACTGAAATCTACAGTCTCGGGAACTCACTTCCAAACCAATGCTGAAGAAGTGGAACGGGCTGTGTCAGCTGCTTGCATTTCAGTACACCAAGTTTTACCAGAGTGCCTTTTTAAACTGACTGCACGCTACGACAAAGGGTTCAACGCCGGTGGTGACTACGTCAAAATGTGATGCGAGGTGTATAGTTCATGACGCCGCGGTATATTTGTTTTTGTCAATGGAGTTTCCGAGCTTTCAGAACGTACTTCTTATTTCCATCGTAATACAGCACACAGAACCACATCTTCTCTAAAAGATGACTTGGCACCGCTTCTGCATGTAGTGTTTCGTTGGACGCGACGCTGTGGGTGCGCCTCCCTCTGCTGCCGCGGTCAAGTGAAGCCGCACCAGTGGACCACCGTTCTGACAGACTAATTCTTCAGACGTTGTCGTCCTACCATTCTCGAAATTTGCGTTGCTGTAATCAGTCCAGTTTGCTGACTCAAGCTGCGTGACATGACAGTGCTACTCTTTGTGCCACACCTGGATGTCAAATGGCGTTGGATAAGTCCTTCCAAAGACCGTCGATTCCATCTCCACATAATAGTATTCTGATTCCGACCATATCATGAAACTGTAAACCAGAGTCTCCTCAGGCCATGACCGTGCCGCTGTCCAAATGCGACAAGTGCTGGTTGACTGTTCTGTTTCTTGCACACGGCATAACACGAGCCTCCCACAAACAAACGATACTCAAACGCTTTATCTGAATGAGAAATCCACTGCATAGTTTTTCGTTATTTACGGAATGTAGATCAAAACACTCTCTCTGATAGTTCAAACGGCTCTGAGCACTATGGGACTTAACTTCTGAGGTCATCAGTCCCCTAGAACTTAGAACTACTTAAACCCAACTAACCTAAGGACATCACACACATCCATGCCCGAGGCACGATTCGAACATGCGACTGTAGCGGTCGCGCGGCTCCAGACTGGAGCGCCTAGAACCACTCGGCCACTCCGGCCGGCACACTCTGCACTGTTGCGCTGCACTGATAATCCTTTCCCTGTCCAAACACGAGGTACACTTGATGCCAATTTGACCTTAACAAAGCAGTGTAGGTAGTGGAACGCCCCGTAAATCACGCTGGGCTAACAGGTAATTAGGATTGTGGAAAGGGCCAAGGGAGTTGCGGTCGGATTCATTTCACAATTGTAATTTATTATCATTTAATTCACAAATACACTTTTGAAAGAATTAAATTTTCATCGCGGCTGAAGGCCTCCAAACAGATGCTTTAGAATAAGTTCAATTTTGAAAAGACATGACACACAGTTAAATTTACGAATAAGATAAATCGTATATATATATATATGGGTGATCAGCATGCGGAGCGTCTGAAGGACGCCGGATTCAATCTTCAAAATTCCTGATATACTATGATGATAACTGAAGGCAGAAAGCCACAATGTTTTAAGATGCTAACAGGGTTGATGGCCCACAAAGTGCACAGAAAGAGATAAACAAACGCAATAAGATGGCTGAAGACCGCAAAGTTAAATTCTGCAAATCACTTAGGCGAGACAGGTGGTGAGTCTAACTACACTTAATTCGTGCGAACCCAACCAAGGGACAGTCACGGAACCGATCGACCAACCATTTTCTTGCCACGACGGAGTACACGATATATATATATATATATATATATATATATATATATATATATATATATATTTATTGCCTCTGAAAGATTTCACTTGTTATTGTGGGCCTTCCGCCGTTGGTGTTGCAAAAAGGAAATATTTAAACTTAATGTGTTGTTTTACCGATGCAATATATATATATATATATATATATATATATATATATATATGTGTGTGTGTTGTTTTACCGATGCAATATATATATATATATATATGTGTGTGTGTGTGCGTGTGTGTGTTGTTTTACCGATGCAATATATATATATATATATATATATATATATATATATATTGCATCGGTAAAACAACACACACACACACACACACACACATATATATATATATATATATATATATATATATATATATATATATATTGCATCGGTAAAACAACACACACACACACACACACACACACACACACACACACACATATTGTGTTGTTTTACCGATGCAAAATATATATATATATATATATATATATATATATATATATATATATATATATATTTTGCATCGGTAAAACAACACATTAAGTTTAAATATTTCCTTTTTGCAACACCAACGGCGGAAGGCCCACAATAACTAGTAAAATCTTTCAGAGGCAATTACAGTAATCTTTCAAGAGCAGAAGGCGATAATGTTTGGACTTGAAGGAAACTCTGAGAACATGTTTCCAGGGCTGAAGGCCCACAACTGATCTGGCCAAATTAAAAATATAAAATACATTTAAATTACAACAACATTAACACTGCCAAAGGATAATTAAGAGAACGCCATTCAGGAGTCTCCAGTGGATCGGTCTGCCCTCGTTCACTTAGGCGAGACAGGTGGTGAGTCCAACTACACTTAATTGTTGCGAACCCAACCAAGGGACAGCCACGGACCGACCGACCGACCAAACTACGTTGGCGGCCAGGGCAGGTAACCAGAACACTAACGGCCACAAGGCAGAAAATTCCACAGCTGCACTTGACTATGGATAAATTAATTTGATCAGTTCCACCAGACTGCTGCTATCTCGAACAGTTCACTCGTTGTTGCCCACAGGAAAACCTCCACAACAGCAACGCCGGAACCAACAACGCAGTTCTCAAAACCACTCAACCTTCAAGTCCGAGGACGGCGAGCGTCGATGCTCGTACCGATCGGACAGCTCCAGACAGACTCCGACACTGCGCAGAGGCCGCCAGCGGGCCCAGTCGACTTCGCCGCACGGAGATGTCCTCGGACCAACCGACCGACCACCAGTCTACCCGGCTCTAAGTGATGCGTGGCGGCAACGGTCGGGCGGGCGATGTCCACAAGGCTCGCTGCTGCTGCGAAACGGCGACTGGCTGGCCCGGGATGCGGTGCAGATGCGTTGCTGTCAGGGCCCAACTCAACGACCCGAACTGCCTCTATGAACTCCCCTTCTCGCACGTTCCGACTGACTCCACGACAGATGACAACCGGGAAGTAATAGCAGCCGAGCGAAGATCCTATCAGAGGGGATATATCGATACGCGCTACTAACGCGGATGACGGTCAGGCAAAACAGCAACTCAGTAACGCCAGTAAATTAAAACAACGTGGTGAGATGGAAATACGTTAAAACTGGCTGTAAAATACCAAATGGTGGGGCGGCGAGCCATGCACGGCTCGGGTAGGACGGATTGTTTAAGCTGTGCACCAAAGCACAGAACAAAATCAGTCACGCTCACTTGATTGAAGAATAAAGCGACCGAAGGAGATGTCTTAAAATAGTGGTATAATTAACGTTACCTGAGCAGAGACGGGGATGACCTCGTGTTTAGGTCACGAATGAATATTCGACCTGTCAGTTTAGCGTTGTGATTTGTTGTTATGACTAGAGATGAGATTGTTGCTCTTGGAAACGGGTACCCTTCTTTAAGCTTCAGAGACTTTAGCATTCGGATAAACCCTAACTGGTGCCTCGGTTATAGGTCCTTGTGGTCCCGAGGCTATCTACGAAGATCACAAAACCGTGTGTTCTTCTCTCAAAGACCATCTTGTCAGTCACAGCAGTGGTTCAGAAGCTGATTTCCTACCGCCAACGAAGTTGGTCTCTGCTATGCATTTGATAATTGTTTTTATCAATCAGCGCTTCAGCCCTGTGATTTATTCGACGTCCAGTAGGCGTATAGTACAGTCGCGTGTATGTTCACTTTAGCAAAGGGACGATGAGACGTTAGACTTTAACATTCTTTAACATATCGGACAGGGATCAGTTCGTTTTGATACGGATTTTATGCACCATTCTTATCTGATTAGGGGAAGATTGTCAAGGAATTACCACGGAATCCCCACATACTGCTACGAAGAACTGAAGGAAAAGGAGGAGGGAATGAGGATGAACAGCCGATAAGGCCAGGTTTCGGATTCGTCTCACCGTAAGCCACACTACTTTAATTCTTCCTATAGTTTACTTGAACTAAATAAAATTATTTTCAGGATACGCCATGACATATTTCACTATTGTTGAACTTCCTTGAAGATTAAAATCTGGCTCAAATGGCTCTGAGCACTATGGGACTTATCATCTCAGGTCATCAGTCCCCTAGAACTTAGAACTACTTAAACCTAACTAACCTAAGGACATCACACTGTCCATGCCCAAGGCAGGATTCGAACATGCGACCGTACCGGTCGCGCGTTTCCAGACTGAAGCGTCTAGAACCGCTCGTCCACCATCGGCCGGCGATTAAAATCTCCTTTACCATGCAATGCTGTACTAACGCACAAACACCAGCGTATCTGAAAATACGAAAATGTGAATATAGAAATTACACTTAAGACGATTTACGTCTCACTGATGTCAAATGGATATTATCACAGCGACCCCTCAATAAGTTTACAATTTTGGAAAATCAGAGATTGAAAAGCTAAAGAATTTCTTCCTGAGTGTTCTAAGATTGGGCTGAGATTTAACCTGTCTACATTTAGACATTTGTAAGCAAATACCAATAAAACAAAATTTCTGCTGGTTGACTTAATTATGCAGCATCTACACTCCTGGTAGTTGAAATAAGAACACCGTGAATTCATTGTCCCAGGAAGGGGAAACTTTATTGACACATTCCTGGGGTCAGATACATCACATGATCACACTGACAGAACCACAGGCACATAGACACAGGCAACAGAGCATGCCAATGTCGGCACTAGTACAGTGTACATCCACCTATCGCAGCAATGCAGGCTGCTATTCTCCCATGGAGACGATCGTAGAGATGCTGGATGTAGTCCTGTGGAACGGCTTGCCATGCCATTTCCACCTGGCGCCTCAGTTGGACCAGCGTTCGTGCTGGACGTGCAGACCGCGTGAGACGACGCTTCATCCAGTCCCAAACATGCTCAATGGGGGACAGATCCGGAGATCTTGCTGGCCAGGGTAGTTGACTTACACCTTCTAGAGCATGTTGGGTGGCACGGGATACATGCGGACGTGCATTGTCCTCTTGGAACAGCAAGTTCCCTTGCCGGTCTAGGAATGGTAGAACGATGGGTTCGATGACGGTTTGGATGTACCGTGCACTATTCAGTGTCCCCTCGACGATCACCAGTGGTGTACGGCCAGTGTAGGAGATCGCTCCCCACACCATGATGCCGGGTGTTGGCCCTGTGTGCCTCGGTCGTATGCAGTCCTGATTGTGGCGCTCACCTGCACGGCGCCAAACACGCATACGACCATCATTGGCACCAAGGCAGAAGCGACTCTCATCGCTGAAGACGACACGTCTCCATTCGTCCCTCCATTCACGCCTGTCGCGACACCACTGGAGGCGGGCTGCACGATGTTGGGGCGTGAGCGGAAGACGGCCTAACGGTGTGCGGGACCGTAGCCCAGCTTCATGGAGACGGTTGCGAATGGTCCTCGCCGATACCCCAGGAGCAACAGTGTCCCTAATTTGCTGGGAAGTGGCGGTGCGGTCCCCTACGGCACTGCGTAGGATCCTACGGTCTTGGCTTGCATCCGTGCGTCGCTGCGGTCCGGTCCCAGGTCGACGGGCACGTGCACCTTCCGCCGACCACTGGCGACAACATCGATGTACTGTGGAGACCTCACGCCCCACGTGTTGAGCAATTCGGCGGTACGTCCACCCGGCCTCCCGCATGCCCACTATACGCCCTCGCTCAAAGTCCGTCAACTGCACATACGGTTCACGTCCACGCTGTCGCGGCATGCTACCAGTGTTAAAGACTGCGATGGAGCTCCGTATGCCACGGCAAACTGGCTGACACTGACGGCGGCGGTGCACAAATGCTGCGCAGCTAGCGCCATTCGACGGCCAACACCGCGGTTCCTGGTGTGTCCGCTGTGCCGTGCGTGTGATCATTGCTTGTACAGCCCTCTCGCAGTGTCCGGAGCAAGTATGGTGGGTCTGACACACCGGTGTCAATGTGTTTTTTTTTTCCATTTCCAGGAGTGTAGTTACCATCATTTACGTCATCTGCCATTGCTATCGGTGAACGAGCACTAGACACACGATGTCATTTTGTCGCAGGATGACCGACTTCTGGTCAATGGACCTACAACGAACCGTAAAGTTTCGTCTCCAGTGTGCTCGACGCCGAAGTATTGTAGCCGAAGTTGTACTGTTTGCTTTGATTGTCTGATGCCGTCTGCCGCGCCTTCCTCACAAACACTGTTGGCCGCACACTTATCAGACTGCAGCCTACTACTCTGTACTGTTGAGCAGCACTGCGGTCAAATATGTCTTGTGTGATTTTCTGGAACGTCAGCGAAACCAGCATTCTGGTCTTGTCCTGTGTAATGACGTCTTATTGATCCCCAATTGTACCATTACAGAACGTTGAGGTAATGTGCAGTTTAAAACTTTCTCGGCCCACAGATTGTTCTATAATATTTTGGGAAAACTACCGGATGTCTGAAAATTGCTGCCAGGATATTTCAACGTACAGTCTTCCGACCATCTCATTCGTCTGAAGATGGCCAGAAGACTGCACCGAAACATCGTGGCAGCAAACTGCAGACATCCGGCAGTTCGCCCGAAATTTTATGAAACAATATGGTAATGCTTCGCATTCGGGCAATTCCAAAGAAACGTGGCAATATGTAGTGTGGAATGTGTTTCAGCGAGATTTTGAAATGTTTCATCTCTTTAAATATTCCAGTATGGATGTAAATCATAGACTGTGGAAAAAGCGTAAGAGAAGAGACTCGAAAGGATACTGAAATTTAAATGGACTGACAAGATAGAAAAGGAGGAAATGTTCCGCATCCATCGAGGGAAGAAATACGTAGTAAACGCAGACCAGAAGATGCAACAAGTTGATAAAACATGTGGTATGACATCAGGGAACAACTTGCATGTTACTGAAGGATCCATAGAGCACATACACTCCAGCGGAAGACGGAGACTGGAATACAGTTACCAAATAATCGAGGACGATGGGTGTCTTGCTATGCCCACATATTGGCACTTGGAGGTCGTATGCGGGCCGCTTCAAACCAGTCAGAAGACTTCCTGCTTTAATAAATGCCTGATTGCGCTAATAACAGCAGCAACGTCGGCTATGTTTACAACGTAACGACCTTTTGCGTCGTCAGTGACAACCTTTGAACCTGTCTTTTACCAGCTGAATATCACGCAAGGACGGAAAGAGAGAGAGAGAGAGAGAGAGAGAGAGAGAGAGAGAGAGAGAAAGAGAGAAAAGGGGAGAGAGGCTGGAGATTTAGACGGAAAAGAGGGATGGCGTAAAGCAAACTCAGCTAATAGGTGGAAAATCCTTAAGTATAAGAGTAAAATCGTCTGCAGTTCAAAAGTTGCGAGCCGCGCGGGCTAGACGAGCGGTCTAGGGCAACTTGTCACGGTCCGCCCGACTCAACCCGTCGGAGGTTTGAGCCCTCCCTCCATAGCGTAAGTTAGCTAAGTTAGATTAAGTAGTGTGTAAGCTTAGGGACCGATGACCTAAGCAGTTTGGTCCCATAAGAACTTGCCACGAATTTTCAATTTTTTCAAAAGTTGTGGACCTGAATCGACAAGCATAACTACAACCACCATAATGAGAGCAGAAAACTGAGTATTCAGCAGATTATGTTTTGTTATTTGTAGATCTCCCGACGATAGAAAAGTCGTTGGACAGTGGTGGACGTTGAAATTTAAGTCGAGACTGAGATTAACAGTTATCTAGGTGCGCTAATGGTTGACATAAATCGCAGAAAAATTAAGAAAGGGTGAAGTTCTCTAAAACTCAAACCAGATTACAAAATGACTGATACACTGGGGAGGTACCGAAGAGAGTGAAAGATTGTTTGCAGAAAGCGCAACATGATCTGCCTATCTGGGCAGCTCGCGAAATCAAAGTTAACTGTACAATAAGAGGCCGCAAATTATAGCCAAACAAAGCAAGACAAGCTGCGTGGCAAAGTAAGCAAGTAAGGAGCTGCTCAGGATCTAGATCGCGCTTCCGCCGTTTGCTGCACTTGAATTTCTCCAAGTCAATTGTCATACACCTATCAGCACCAGACGGCGGCTGGAGGTGACTACCTCCCAACGGTCGTTTGGAGACAAATGACTGTCATCGATGGCTCGAAGACACATCTCTCTAATTGGTGGACCGTCCTGAATCTAAGATGTAAATTGACAGCCTTTCTCTACGTAAAAAAGAAAAAAAAATAAGATGATGATTCAATGCTGTTGACAATACGATGGACGAGATATCACGTATTTCCTGGAAAACACAGGGGGAAGCAGCACAAACTCATTGTGCACAAAACGTACATTAATAAATGCACGTGTTTCCCTGACTGGTCGACCCTTTCGTGCCATCCATGGTGGCAGGGCGACTCGGTTCGGTTGGACTGCGAAGCAGCCGCCGTCGTCACGATGTCCGGGTGGTTCCGCGGCGTCTCGGCCTTTGATGTCCCTGCAGCAAGGGCAAAAATATCAAACTCATTTATCCTACAGTGACGGCTCTGGCGGAACGACACCCCCTGCCCACAACTGTGCCAGGTTGCTGGCTCTGTCCGCAATAGCAGCAACCTCATTTCCACAAAAGCCGCCCATCTCCTTGGGAAGACGCACCTCTCCTAATGATATTCACCGGCTACCTTCTGCCGACAGCAGCATCCTGAAACCACACCGATAGTATACTGTTGCAGCGCGAAAAAACGCAAAACTTTTCTTGCAAGCACACAGATTCAGCACTCACAAATAATGACTATGAAACAGTGGCAGAGAATGAAACAATACCGCGTATACGCCAGAGTAACCTAACAACTTCAATATTTCTGCCTCACTGCTGCTATTTCCTTGAACAGAAAAACCGGAATATTAAAGGCGGGGGGGACACATTCTGTTATCCGTATTCAGGTTCTTTTAACATCTATGACGAGGATTACTGCTGTTCTTATTATGACAAAAAATAATAGATTCCTTCCTCATTAGAAGGACTTGAAGCCAATTCCATTTAGCGTAAACATAAGCTGCAGTTTCTACATAGCACATGATGAAATCATGAATTATAAGATCCAACGTTGAGGGTGACAACAAAGTCCATGGTTGTGTTTCAGCAGCGAATCCTCATATACACAGTGTTTGAGACGAGGGTGGGACCAAACTCACTCACATCCAAGCCAAAGCACCAGTGCTCTATAGAGTAGACTAAGGGGAGAGTCGTAAGGAGAGGAAGAATAAAATGTTATTCACATCCACGCTTCTACCCTGCATCAGCCCCCTCCGTTATGAGGTTGCGATGATTTAATGATGTAAGTGGTTCAACATCTCAGCAAGAATACAGACACATGCAAATAGTCGTCGTTGGTCGCAACCTTTATTTCAGTTGACCAAAAGTAAACTGAAGAAGACTAATGAGAGAACAACCTTCTGCCACTCTTCTTATGTAGCTCTATAAGCAACTTTGGCGTATATCATGAAGACTTGATGACAGCGTTGGTGGCTGTAGTTTTGAATCATTAATGGAGAGATATTTTCTCTCTTACCATATTTTGGTCTTATATTCAATTATGATTCTAGACTGCAATTGTTTCTGAAGCGACATAGGACTGCCAATAACTCGGAATAATATTGTTTGAGGTCCACGGTTATAGTTTCTCATAAACGTACGAGTAATCAAGAGGAGAATGGAACTTACTAACCTACAGGCTTTCATGACCATTGTCATTCAAGATAAAATCATCTGGCTTATTAGGCTGCTTCGTATTCCTCTTCTCTAAACCCGGCTTGCGACCCTTCTGCTACAATTTTATTCGTAAGTGTCCTTATGTATATGCAAATTATCTAAATTAAGTGTCATGTTTAACATCAAAAGGGTTCCCTTATTTCCGGAAGAAGAGTTATTCAACAAAATTCCTCAGGCTTTCCTTATTGTGCCATTTTCATTGAGTAGAAAAATAACGTTGACTGAAAAGAGTTTTGACGGAAATGGAAATGTTATGAAAATACTTTCGCTGTCGAACCGTCGACATAATGATATTTCGGCTACCTTCCCTCTTTCATTTTAGTACCAACGACCAGTACCTATTCAGCGAGGAATGCCCAGCGGCGGGAGACTAAGGAATTTTATCCAGTATCACTCGTTTGCGGAAATATGTTTACAGCAATTTCCCATATCTAGTATCGTGTATTTTCATCCGTGTCAGATTTCGTTGTACATACAACCGCTAGATGTTGCCGTCATTATTTGAATAAAATATTAAATGAGTTCCCTAAAACATCGGAAGAAGCAGAAATATCGGCTTACTAAATAGGGCTTCGTGAAACCTATGATGTTGCAGTCTGGATGAACGATGACTCCTCCTTTTTTCATTGGCGCTTGAAGCTTCGAAACGCGAGAGAGGAAAAGCAGTGACATTCCTTTGTACACTGTTGACGACTAAAACTGCAGGAACATGAAGGAAGTACGTAACAAATTACATTAGGCGTTTGGCGATTTTTGGCAACAGGTTTGGCAACGCAACAGGTAGCAACTATCCGAATGGAACGGAAATCGGTAGATGTGATCTGCATGTACAATGATTTGCATGTACAAAAGTTGGATGATTTATTCAAGAGATAGAGTTTCAGAAATTGAACAAGTGAATTATGTGTTGGTTTACCTCTGGCCATTATGCATACAGATCTTGGACTTGTCATTGATTGAGAGAGTGTAGGATGTCCGTCCTCCTGAGGGATATCGTGCCAAGGTAGGATGTGGCAGCACGGAGACAAGCAGTAGAAACTCTCATCGTGTGCGAGCGGGTATTAGCTTCCTGTAATGTAAGCCTAGGATGGCTTGCCATGAAGGGCAACAAAACGGGGCGTAGAGTATCATCGACGTATCCTATGTGCTGGAAGGGTGCAACGAATGACAACCAAATGGGTCCTGCTTTGAAGAGAAATAGCACCCCCCGAACGTGGTATATTGATCCCTACGATGTAAAAATTAACGTTAATATGCATTAATGAAAACACGTATGAATATGCTAAATATACGAACACAGAGTTCGTACGTTACTGTGTTCCAATAGTGTTGACGCTTTAGTAATTTGGTCATGCTAACAAGATACACTTGTAACTTATGACCCAACAGAGTTATAGTTTTGATGAATGACTTTTTCCAATCAACTGTTCCCCCTCTCCCTACCTTACCTTCATAGAAGTCCTATAAGTTTATGATCGGTGGGTCCTTTGTATTCGCTTACGTCTTTGAGTGTTTTGCATTAGCTTCTATACTGTATATTGACAGTCATTTTCATTTTTATTGCTGCTTACGACATAGACAAGTTTTACAGGTGCATGTACATGACACCACTGGATTTTGACTGTAATTATGTCGTGTGCATGGTCATGCCAATGATTAGTGGAAATTTATTTGCGTGATGTCACCCACTACATATTTTTAATTAGGTCGTTTTTTGTGATATATATTGGTTTTCATGCTTTTTTCTTAGCAAGCAAGTACATATAGGTCCTGTAACGGGTCTTAATGGTACATAAGTACGCAATTCTATTTTCACGTTACATTTTTTGAACAGTGATCGAGTTTTTACCATAGATGACCACGTGCACAAAACTGCTGACCTAGAGTAATACATGATGATTACACAAGTTCTGTTTCAATATTTTACAATACACATAGTAAGATCGTACATAGATCCTTTTTAAACAACGGAAAAACCTACGTATTACATACTTTAATTTTATGTACAATTTTGCTTTTGATATTATCCTGTTACTAACGTAGCTGCTTTCATATCAATTATAGGGCCTGATGATGACAAAATGTATGATCGAAACCAGTTGCCAACAAACTAATAGCGAAATTACAGCTGACGGGGGTGTTCAGTTGTAATATTCATATCGGTTGTAATCCTTCTATTCAACAAAGAAGGATGTGACTAAATAAATCCTGATTGTCGGTCCGTATGGTGGACGAGTCAAGATCGTATCGCACCACTGTCCGCGGCGTCTCCAGAACACGTCTTCATTCAGGAATCTCATTGACTGATGAGCCCCGCATCGAAATGAGCCTCCGTGACCAGCGAAGACGTGTCTGGAGATTCCACGGAGAACTGTGGGATACCAACCTGATTGTCGCCCGCCATTCGGCCCAACAACGAGGACTGATGGTCTGGGGTGCCATTTAATTCATAAGCAGGACCCCTTTGGTTGTCATCTGCGGCCCCTTATAGCAAAGCTGTACGTAGGCGATATTCTACGTCCCGTCTCTTTTCCCTTCATGGAAAGCCATCCTGGGCTTACGTTTCAGCTAGATAATGTTCATTCCTCTCCAATTCAGAACCCTTAGAGTATTATGGGCACGACCCTTCAACAAGCTCGGGACTTCGGTGTTCTAACGCACCAACTGGGCAGAATTTAGCACAATATCCCACAGGAGGACGTCTAACACCTCCATTGGCTTGCTCAATTTGTGAATCTCTTTCTCTTCAATAAATCGTCCAATTTTCCAAAAACTTTAATCATTGGTTTATCTGTACCTACGAGTATACATCACATGTACCGACTTCCACCCATTCGGATAATTTCTTGATGATGCGTCGTTTTTTGAATCTTTCTGAAAAAGACAACTCTGATTATGAAATCCCCAAAAGGAAGTTTAAAAAGAGAAACGTGAAAAGACAAACCAGTGCTGAAACAGCAAGACTACAGGTGTCTGCTGTGTCAGCATCTACTGTATAAATGATCCACAAAGTAAAAGAGGTAACCCTACTCTCACAGATCCTGGACAAATGCCAAGTACCTCGAGTAAAACATCAGTTACTGTCCTTAAAGGAGATGAAATTGCTGATCTGGATGCGAGTGGAAACTTTGTTGATGTTGAAGATGACCCTCAAATGGCTCAAATGGCTCTGAGCACAATGGGACTTGACTTCTGAGCTCATCAGTCCCCTAGAACTTAGAACTACGTAAACCTAACTAAGCTAAGGACATCACACAAATCCATGACCGAAGCAGCATTCGAACCTGCGACCGTAGCGGTCGAGCGGTTCCAGACCGAAGCACGTAGAACAGCTCGGCCACACGAGCCGGCGAAGATGACCCTCCTGCCATCCAAAAAAGGGTAGAAAGAGAACAAGAAATCCTAATTTGTGGAAACGAATTATAAAGAAGATGGAACAAGTTACTGGCAAGTGCAAGAAATTTAGTTTCTATCTCTGCAATTGTTCTAAAAACTGTAAGTTTTATTATCCCCAAGACAGGCGGTGCAATTTTGAAAGGTTCTATTCCCTTGGCAAAAAAGGTGAATTAGTTTAAAAAAGTTTTATCTTTGGATTGGTGCAACAAACAGTGAATAAGCGGTCATGTAGTATAACAGAATCACTTCGTTATTTCACGTGTACATATACCTTGAAGAAACAGGATGGTACTAATGTTAATGTGTGCAGACTTGAGTTCCAAAACACCTTCCATATTTCGCTTGTTTGGCTAGATCATGCTGTTACTTCTTACAAACAAAAAGGAGAAGTCGCTTCAGATCATTGTGGCAAATGTCAATCTGCAATCAAAACTCCAGCAGAAGTCAAACGTCAAGCTAAAGAACACATAGAATTATTCCCAAGGTACCATCACTATTCCAGGAAGGACAATCCTTATTTAAAATACTTTAATCCCAAACTAAAAGTTGCCAAAATGCATCGATTGTATTTGGACTGGTTTGAAGAACGAGATTACACCCCAGTAAAGGACCCTCTTTACAGACAGATATTTAGTTCAGATTTCAATCTTTCATTCCATTCACCACATTCTGATACGTGTAAAGGTTTTGAAATTAAGAAAACAGAAACAGCAGCTTCAACTGATGAAATGAAAAGAAAATGCTGGAACTGTCACATCAACTACGCTTTCGAAGAGCTGAAGTGGCGCGGTCCCAAATGGAGGAAGATGTATAACTGTTCAGATCTGATCTTGAGATGTGTGTTACAGCACTTGATTTGCAGAGTGTTCTTTCATTGCCTAAACTCCCGGATCCTGAGATAAACTACCTACGACAGTTAAGCTGCTTCAATTTCTGTATCTACAATCTAATGGAAGGCGAAGCTTTCATGTCTTCCTGCAGGTAGAGGATCGTAGAAGTTGCTTCATGTATTTTACGTTTTGTGCAAATCTTCCTTGTCATGTAAGAAAATGGGTCTGCTATAGTGATACTTGTGGGGGACAAAATCGAAATTTTAATCTGTCTCTTACGTTGCTGTATATTGTCGTGAATCTGGAGATTAGTGATGAGGCAACTGAGCTGAAATTTTTTGATCAGGACACTCTTGCATAGCCTGTGACAAGGATTTCTCATGTATATATAATGAGAAGAAGAAAGAACAATCCGCGAAGTAGCTATAAAATTTTATTATAATCAAATAGGAAACTTACAAGACCATCATTTTTCGACAGAGTCTGCGTTTCAACGCACTTGGTCCATCGTTGTACAAGCTTCCTGAGCCCTCGTAAAAGAAGGTTCTCGGTTGAGCAGCGAACCAGGAATGCACCGCTTCTTTCACTGCCTCGTCCGAGGCAAATCGAAAGGCCCTTAATTCCTGTTTGAGTGGGCTAACCAAGTGATAGTCAGAAGGGAAAAGATCGGAACTATATGGAGGATGATCCAATACTTCAAATTTGAGTTTCTGGAGCGTTTCAGCAGTGTGGGCAGCAGCATGCGGACGGGCATTGTCGTGCAACAACACAACATCTTTTGACAGAAATCCTCGGCGTTTGCTTCAAATTGAAGATTTTAGCCTGGCGGTAAGCATCTCACTGTAACGTACACTGTTTATTTTTGTGCCCCTTTCCCCATAATGTTCCAGTACTGGACATTGTGTGTAGCGAAAAGTCGTAATCATCAGTTTTCCTGCGGACTGTGGGTGCTTGAACTTTTTCTTGCACGGCAAATTTGGATATTTCCATTTCATACTCTGCCCTTACGGCTGAAAGCAAGGGGAAACTACAGCCGTAATTTTTCCCTAGGGCATGCAGTTTTACTGTATGATTAAATGATGATGGCGTCCTCTTGGGTAAAATATTCCGGAGGTAAAATAGTCCCCCATTCGGATCTCCGGGCGGGGACTACTCAAGAGGACGTCGTTATCAAGAGAAAGAAAACTGGCGTTTTACGGATCGGAGCGTGGAATGACAGATCTCTTAATCGGGCAGGTAGGTTAGAAAATTTAAAAAGGGAAATGGATAGGTTAAAGTTACATATAGTGGGAATTAGTGACGTTCGGTGGCAGGAGGAACAAGACTTTTGGTCAGGTGAATACAGGGTTATAAATACAAAATCAAATAGGGTTAATGCAGGAGTAGGTTTAATAATGAGTAAAAAAATACGAGTGCAGGTAAGCTACTACAAACAGCATAGTGAACGCATTATTGTGGCCAAGATACACACGAAGCCCACGCCTACTACAGTAGTACAAGTTTATATGCCAACTGGCTCTGCAGATGATGAAGAAATTGGTGAAATGTATGATGAGATAAAAGAAATTATTCAGGTAGTAAAAGGAGATGAAAATTTAATAGTCATGGGTGACTGGAATTCGACAGTAGGAAAAGGAAGAGAAGGAAACGTAGTAGGTGAATATGGATTGGGGCTAAGAAATGAAAGATGAAGCCGCCTGGTAGAGTTTTGCACAGAGCATAACTTAATCATAGCTAACACTTGGTTCAAGAATCATGAAAGAAGGTTGTATACATGGAAGAACCCTGGAGATACTAAAAGGTTTCAGATAGATTATATAATGGTAAGACAGAGATCTAGGAACCAGATTTTAAATTGCAAGACATTTCCAGGGTCAGATGTGGACTCTGACCACTATTTATTGGTTATGAACTGTAGATTAAAACTGAAGAAACTACAAAAAGGTGAGAATTTAAGGAGATGGGACCTGGATAAACTGAAAGAACCAGACGTACAGAGTTTCAGGGAGAGCATAAGGGAACAATTGACAGGAATGGGGGAAAGAAATACAGTAGAAGAAGAATGGGTAGCTTTGAAGAATGAAATAGTGAAGGCATCAGAGGATCAAGTAGGTAAAAAGACGAGGGCTAGTAGAAATCTTTGGGTAACAGAAGAGATACTGAATTTAATTGATGAAAGGAGAAAATATAAAAATGTAGTAAATGAAACAGGCAAAAAGGAATACAAACGTCTCAAAAATGAGATCGACAGGAAATGCAAAATGGCTAAACAGGGATGGCTAGAGGACAAATGTAAGGATGTAGAGGCTTATCTCACTAGGGGTAAGATAGATACTGCCTACAGGAAAATTAAAGAGACTTTGGAGAAAAGAGAACCACTTGCATGAATATCAAGAGCTCAGAGGGAAACCCAGTTCTAAGTAAAGAAGGGAAAGCAGAAAGGTGGAAGGAATATATACAGGGTCTATACAGGGGCGATGTTCTTGAGGACAATATTATGGAAATGGAAGAGGAGGTAGATGAAAATGATATGGGAGATACGATACTGCGTGAAGTGTTTAACAGAGCACTGAAGGACCTGAGTCGAAACAAGGCCCCGGGAGTAGACAACATTTCATTACAACTACTGACAGCCTTGGGAGAGCCCGGCCTAACAAAACTCTACCATCTGGTGAGCAAGATGTATGAGACAGGTGAAACTCCCTCAGACTTCAAGAAGAATATACTAATTCCAATCACAAAGAAAGCAGGTGTTGACAGATGTGAAAATTACCGAACTATCAGTTTAATAAGTCACACCTGCAAAATACTAATGCGAATTCTTTAAAGACGAATGGAAAAACTGGTAGAAGCTGACCTCGGGGAAGATCAGTTTGGATTCAGTACAAATGTTGGAACACGTGAGGCAATACTGACCTTATAACTTATCTTAGAAGAAAGACCAAGGAAAGGCAAACCTACGTTTCTAGCATTTGTAGACTTAGAGAAAGCTTTTGACAATGTTGACTGAAATACTCTCTTTCAAATTCTAAAGGTGGCAGGGGTAAAATACAGGGAGCGAAAGGATATTTACAATTTGTACAGAAACCAGATGGCAGTTATAAGAGTCGATGGACATGAAAGGGAAGCAGTGGTTGGGAAGGGAGTGAGACAGGGTTGCAGTCTCTCCCAGATGCTATTTAATCTGTATATTGAGCAAGCAATAAAGGAAACAAAAGAAAAGTTTGGAGTAGGTATTAAAATCCATGGAGAAGAAATAAAAACTTTAAGGTTTGCCGATGACATTGTAATTCTGTCAGAGACAGCAAAGGACTTGGAAGAGCAGTTGAACGGAATGGACAGTGTCTTGAAAGGAGGATATAAGATGAACATCAACAAAAGCAAAACGAGGATAATGGAATGTAGTCGAATTAAGTCGGGTGATGCTGAGGGAATTAGATTAGGAAATGAGACACTTAAAATAATAAAGGAGTTTTGCTATTTGGGGAGCAAAATAACTGATGATGGTCGAAGTAGAGAGGATATAAAATGTAGACTGGCAATGGCAAGGAAAGCGATTCTGAAGAAGAGAAATTTGTTAACATCGAGTATTGATTTAAGTGTCAGGAAGCCGTTTCTGAAAGTATTTGTATGGAGTGTAGACATGTATGGAAGTGAAACACGGACGATAAATAGTTTAGATAAGAAGAGAATAGAAGCTTTCGAAATGTGGTGCTACAGAATAAAGCTGAAGATTAGATGCGTAGATCACATAACTAATGAGGAGGTATTGAATAGAATTGGGGAGATGATGAGGTTGTGGCACAACTTGACTAGAAGAAGGGATCGGTTGGTAGAACATGTTCTGAGGCATCAAGGGATCACCAATTTGGTACTGGAGGGCAGCGTGCAGGGTAAAAATCCTAGAGGGAGACCAAGAGATGAATACACTAAGCAGATTCAGAAGGATGTAGGCTGCAGTAGGTACTGGGAGATGAAGAAGCTTGCACAGGATAGAGTAGCATGGAGAACTGCATCAAACCAGTCTCAGGACTGAAGACCACAACAACAACACTCTGCCCTTTACTCTCCGCTCGTAATGATGGATCCATGTTTCGTCACCAGTAATGATCCTGTCTAAGAAGTTACCCCTTTCGTTTCCATAGCCATCCAAATGTTTTTTTTGTAATGTCTAAGCGCGATTGTTTATGCAACTCTATGAGTTGTTTTGAGGCCCATCTTGCACAAAGTTTATGCAACCCAAGGACGTTGTGGATAATTTCGTAGGCAGAACCTTGACTAATATGTAGACCAATAGATTGTGGTCAGAGTCCACATCTGCCCCTGGAAATGTCTTACAATTTAAAACCTGGTTTCCAAAACTCTGTCTTTCCATTATGTAATCTATTTGATACCTTCTAGTATCTCCAGGCTTCTACCATGTATACAATCTCCTTTCATGATTCTTGAACCAGGTGTTAGCTACGATTAAGTTATGCTCTGTGCAAAATTCTACCAGGCGGCTTCCTCTTTCATTTCTTACCCCCAGTCCATATTCATCTACTACGTTTCCTTCTCTCCCTTCTCATACTATCGAATTCCAGTCACCCATGACTATTAAATTTTCGCCTCCCTTCACTATTTGAATAATTTCTTTCATCTCATCATACATTTCATCATTTTCTTCGCCATCTGCAGAGCTGGTTGGCATATAAACGTGTACTACTGTAATAGACGTGGGCTTCGTGCATATCTTGGCCACAATAATAAAGCACAAAAAATCTGTTGTGAGGCAAAATCGTAGCTTCTATAGTGACGTAGGACGGGGAAATATAGTGTAAAATGTCTCGCTTATCATCAGAAGCAGTCGGGGGCCCGCGTGTTGTAGTAATGAAACACGAATGAAATTTTTGTGAGCATAAAATCTCGTTTGAGGTTTAAAATTAGTTCTGCTTCATTTCAATTTCATATAAGTAAACTATCAAACTTTTACTGCCCCGCCCAGCTGTTGCAGGTAAAAGAAAGAAACCAGCGAAATAATGATCCTATCGGAACACAATGAAGGCGATAATGGTTTTAAAATGGTTCAAATGGCTCTGAGCACTATGAGACTTAACATCTGATGTCATCAGTCACCTAGAACGTAGAACTAGTTAAATTTAACTAAGGACATCACACACATCCATGCCCGAGGCAGGATGGGAAGCTGCGACCGTAGCGGTCGGGCGATTCCAGACTGAAGGGCCTAGAACCGCACGGCCATATAGGCCGGCAAAGGCGATAATGCTCCTGTTTAGAAGACTATGACTAAAAAAGCGTTAACAGCCGCCTCCTCTACGTTGCTTAACACCTTCAAAAATTTTTTCTAAGGATTATGGCATGCGAACATGTTCATGCTTTTTATGCCGGGAGAGATGGAGACAGGAGCAATGGGAAAGAGAAGTAAAAAGTAATAAATAGTGGAAGATAGTAGACAGTGGCGGTGGCATAGAAAGAGCGAAGGAGACAGTGGCAGTTGAGAGAAACAGAGGGATACAGTGACAGTGTAAACTAATCTAAATTATCCTAAGGACAAACACACACACCCATGCCCGAGGGAGGACTCGAACCTCCGCCGGGATGAACCGCACAGCCCATGACTACAGCGCCTCAGACCGCTCGGCTAATCCCGCGCGCCACAGTGAGAAGAGACAGCGGCAATGGGAAGGAACGAATCAGAAAGCAATTGTAAGAGAGAGCAAGAGCGTGATAGTGAGAGGAGGCAGCAGTAACAGTACAGAACGAAAAAGACAGTGACTCTGAGGCAGGAGACAGACGCAGAGAGAGAACGGCAATGAGCTAGGCTGAATGAGTGAGAAAGAATGGGCAAGTAGGAGTGGATGGGCTACTGGTCGTGAGCGAGTTATATTTAGGGGATCTTGTGGAGTGAGATGTGAATTCCCTGTTAAAACGTTCTCTTCTGGAAAAATATGGTCGGATGCCAAAATTTTGGGAAAAATTTCAAAGGTGCTGAGGAAAGCAGAACGCGGCTGCTCGATCCCCGATTTCAATCACAATCTGTGTAACAGCAGTATTTTTCCCCTAGTCGTACATTCTTCGTACTGCACTAGATGCCAAATAAGTTGGTTCAAATGGCTCTGAGCACTATGGGACTTAACATCTGAGGTCATCAGTTCCATAGAACATAGAACTACTTAAACCTAACTACCCTAAGGACATCACACACATCCATGCCCGAGGCAGGATTCGAACTTGCGACCGGAGCAGTCGCGCGGTTCCGGACTGAAGCTCCTATAACCGCTCGGCCGCTGCAGCCGGCTGCCAAATAAGTAAAATTGCGCTATATGTCAGGCTAGCTCCTGTTACATTTTCACTGGCCAGCCGTGTTCACAACTGACAGATTTCTGTCGCTCTGTGATTAAGAAATTGCGTGCATTCCACTCGCTACGTCGCAAGAAACCCTGCAGAAAGCGTGCAGACTTGGCGACTACAGAGACGTCGTCTGTACTCCGATTTTTCACCAACTGCGCAGGGCTCTGTGGGCGGGAGGGGAAGAGAAGCGACACTCGCTTGTGGTATACACCTCAACGAAACAGCTGGTCGGTGTCGACTACGGCGACGGGTGACGGCGAAGGCCGGCGGGAAGAGGAACAGGAGCAGGAGGCGGAGGAGAGGAGACTGAGGCTCCCGGCCTGGCGGGCCGCGAGCGCTGCGTGTCTGAAAGACTGCCGCCGCCGCCGCCGCCGCCGCCGCCGCCGCTGGCCGGCCGGAGAGGCCCTCGCCCCGCCTCGCCGCGCCTGGCCCGCAGGCATCCCGCCGCCCGCAGCGCCCCGGCGCGGGTCTTCGGCGTCGGCGCAGTAGGCGCGCAGCGCGCTCGCCCGCCGCTCGCCTCAGTCTGTGGCAGTCGGGCCGCGCGCGCACATCCCAGGCGAGACGCCGCCGCCGCTGCCGCTGGCCTCGCAGCCGCCGTGCCGCCGCTCAGCGCCATGCCGTCTACCGCCGCCGCGCGACGCCTCCGCGCGCTGCCGCCGCCGACGCAGCCCGAGCCGCGCCTAACGACGCAACCCCGTGATTGATGCGTTCTGCGGCCTCCGACCGCGGCGAGCGTCTGTCTCCAGTTTTTTTTTTCTCTCCCTCTCTCTCTCTCTCTTTCTAACTCCCTCTAGCCGTCACTTCGATAACTCCCTCACACTACTTAACGTGCAGTACTCCTGCCATTACATGTAGCGAGTTTTAGCGCCACTTGCTGTGGCGAAAAGAGACAGTCTCCTGCCGACAAGAAAAGTGTATCTGTAGCATTGTAAATTTTATACAATTCCCTCACTTGCCGCGTGCACTGTGGTGGAAGAACTAAAATTGTAGGAAGCAAACAAACAGAAAGACGCTGCAAAGTAATCGGCAGGGACGGACAAACAAACACTCTACTTCGTAGGCCAAAGAGGCAATGCGCTGAATAAAACTATTCGACTGATCGTCATAACGTTTCACAATATTAGAACTAAATCGCTGAATTTATTTAACGTGGTACAATAACAGAGCAGTGTGTGTGTGTTAATATTTCCACTACATATATATCGTATTAAAAAACGTAATAATTCCACTAGGAAAAAATTACTAATTACAAATTGTTGTTACCGTTTTCTACTGTGTCAAAAATTTTAAGCGCAACTTAAAAGAAAGAGAATTGTGATTGTATGAGAACAGTGATTACCGTAAGCGTGTTTGTAGCCTGTACTTGACGAATGCCATTCCTACACCGCTGTGAAATGTGTGACATATTCGTAGTACCATTCGTACTATTGCTCGGCCTCACAAGAAACAAAGTTTAGCCCGCACTGTCAATCGGCAAACAAACGCGGCAGAATATAAATATACCACGGAGACAAGCGAGCGCTTCCATCCTCGTTAACAACCTTGTACACTTGTGATGAAAACAGACAGTGCTGCACCGACAGAAACGTTCCAGTTCTTCCACGAATCCGGCGCAGAGCGAGTGCAAGGACGTGTCAGCAGATTGTGCGAGAGTCGTGTGATAGCGTAGGGCACGGCGGTGCGTTATCAGCGAGCGGTTTGCAGTGATCGCCTGTGCAGTTGTCAGTCTGGTGCTAACTGTGGGTGCGTCTGGTAGAATGAGGGCGTCGACGTCGTTGGCTGTGGTGCTCCTGCTGATGCTGCTGTCGCTGGGCGCGGGGGCGGCGGCCGCCGACCAAGCCACCACCGAGGAGTTGCTCACCGAGCTGGACAAACCGAGTGAGTACACGCACACGCACGTAATCTGCGTGCTTACCGGGGGAGCCTCGCGTTCTAGAGGCGGTCGTAAAAGCACCGAAGGCACTGACGGTAGGACCACATTTAACAACCGTGAAACTGAAATTTTCCATTCGATGTAACCCAGTTTTGTATCCTTTTCATATATCACCAATATCTACACGATTAATCTGGAAACTCTTCTTAATTTTTTCGCAGTGGGTGCCAAAAACAACTTGCAAACTATTTCTCTA
The DNA here is from genome assembly GCF_023864275.1 of Schistocerca cancellata. Taxonomy (NCBI): domain Eukaryota; kingdom Metazoa; phylum Arthropoda; class Insecta; order Orthoptera; family Acrididae; genus Schistocerca; species Schistocerca cancellata. Next base: position 455,382,725 of record NC_064630.1, read on the forward strand.
CCTTCACAAGCTGCGACATCGTCGCGAAAAATCGCAGTGACCCGTATATGCAATAAGTTTTTTTTAAATTACGTCTATGGTCACAATCGTTTTTGTTTAACAGATTACCGGTTTCGGTCTTTAATGACCATAATCAGATCTGTTTCATAAAAACAATGTCCTAATGAACTGCAGCCGTAGTGGCATCGTCAAATGTTAAATGCGGATTCAGCACCAGCACCGTCAAATACATATAAATCGTTTACACGTATTTGACGATGCTGGTGCTGATTCCGCATTTAACATTTAACGATGCCACTATGGCTGCAGTACATTAGGACTTTGTTTTTATGAAACAGATCTGATGATGGTCATTAAAGACCGAAACCGGTAACCTGTTAAACAAAAACCATTGTGACGATAGACGTAAATTAAAGAAACTTCTTTCTCTACCGTTTCACACTCTCAATAACACATGGGAAAAATGAACTTCTAAATCCATCCACGTAAACTGCGATTTCTGTTAAATGTGTCTTTGGTCATTTCTCCCTATGTAGATGGGAATCAAAAACTAAATATTTGGCGTTCGGATGAAAAGTTAGTGACTGTAAGTTCGTTTAAATTGATTTTATCCGAGGCAGATTCGTGATTCCACGACCATTGTTGAAATGTAGGTACATTTCGTAACGCAAACTAACTAAAATGTCGCGTTTCGGAGCAAGCCCTTATCCTCAGAACTATTATGCAAAAACTTTAATCGCTTTTATTATAAAAGGTGGATGAGCTCACAGTTTTATATTTATTTTGTGAACAGATTTCGCCGCAATGAAGAGTGCCTTTGTGTTGGTGGTTGCTACGCCAACTCACCTATGACATCCATGACACACTCACTCCTGTTTCGTGATAACACAAGCAATCTTTTTCGATGTTTTCATCAATCCTGTCTGCTAATGATCCGCCACCGGCAGCAATAGTCCCGAAGAGGACATTTAAGCATAGCGTAGGCGGTCTTTTTAGTCAATTCTTTGCACCTTCTTCTAAACGTCCAACTAATTTTACTGGACGGTAGATGACTTGCAAACAATCTAAGAGGACTGCTCGGATTGTCTCATATAAGAAATGGGCCTGCAGTGTTTCCTTGTGAAATCCCGAAAATAACTTCGCTTGCACTGGATGACTTCCCGTCAGTTAATATTGGCTGTAACCTTTCTGACAGGAAATCACGTACGCATTCGCACAGCTGAGGCGACACTCCACAGACACACAAACTGCTTAGGAATCGCTTGTGAAGAATGTTGTCCAAAGCTTTCTCGAAGCTTCAGAGCCCCTTCGAAACACGCGTTTTTTATTTCGTGCGAGTAAAGAAATCTGGTGTGTTTCACAAGAGCGAAATTTGTGAATCTGTGCTGGCTATGAATTACATTAAAAATTATTCAACAGTGTAAATTTTTTGGATATACATACATTATATATCCCATAAAAACGCACACTATTAAAATGGAACTACAGGAATTTGATATAAATACCACCTTTGCCGTTAAGAAATTCCTTCATTTCCACTACAGATTACGTTCTTTCACCTTCTTCAGCTGATCTTTACCTAGGAATTCGGGGATTGTTTTGGGTCAATGAACTGACAATTAACAGTATGATATGTATTAATAGCAGTTGAGGTGGTGTTTTATCTATACATTGAAGTATTAACAGCTGTGGCAAAATAATGCGGAATGTCCATAAAATTACCTAAATTTGGTATATTTTCTGTGCCAGTCATTACGCTCCTCGAAATCGTAGGTAAATCAAAGAATCATTCAAGACATCGTTATTGGGATGGCAAGTTATGATCATGTAATGTCATGAAACTGAATTTTGTAACCCATAACCCCGCATTTTATTACTGTTTAGCGTTCCACCATGCCAGCTTAAAAGTGACTCAACGGTCTTTAGATCATGGGAACATTGGCTGGATTGTAGGTCACTGCATAAGTTTGACATATATTGTACTTCGTGCAAATGGTAGGCTGCACAAAAATTATATTTTGCTTAGCTCTGTGACTGTATAATTTCGTTTGCAAGATACGGGACGTGACCAGACAAATATGTTTTCTTAATTTCACGGATTAGTATAACATTCAATCATAGTGGACATAACTTGCTTTCTGCTTTAGTTGATTTTTCTACTTCTGAGAAAATAAGTAATCCTTAGCATCTTCTTCTTCGCCGTCTGTTTGCAGTAAACTCCTGGGAATTTTCTGTAGAAATGAGATGCAGCTGCACATAGTGAAAAATTATGAGACTTTTGTCTTCTGTGTCTGTTGTACTGAAGAAACATGCATATCTCTGGGGTGACTTACCTGTTGTCGAAGTTTGTATAAGTATTCTGCATGGCATAATGCAATGTAGACATTATGCAATGCAGACAGCACAACGGAGTTAGCTAACATAGTTTCCCAAAGAAAAGTCAGATAATTTCAGAGTCAAAATGAACGATAAAAATGAGAGAGATTTCAGGGATAAGAAGACGGTGAATTGGATCCTAGTGCAGTGTTTCATTTAATGTAGGTAACTGAAATTAAATGGGATAACACTGATTAAGAGATTATACGTTTCGAGTAGTGTTAAGAGTGATATTTTTCGAAAATAGATCGTATGATGGTACTCATTAACTTGTCCCCGAGAAGTGGATTCGTAAAGTTGTGTATCATACGCGCAACCAGCGGAAAGTGAATTTGTCACTTAAAAGAAGGTATCGTGAAGTACATTATATTGCTTCCTCGTCAGAGGTGAGCACAGGGATTGGAAGTAAAGTGTGATGAGCAAATGAATTTGCCTCGTAATTAGAAATTATTTTATAATTTTATTATTATATAATGTATAAAAATGTAATGTTCACAATTTTTCATATTCTCGCGTTTTGGACAGTCGAATATTTATTCAAAGCACCTGAGTCGTCGGATCAATACAGCAAAGAACTTTTTGAGTATGGGAAAACTTTTGTATATCCTGCCTTAAACGCAGACAACCGGTACTGATGCACTGCACTCACATTTGAAACTCGTCATTTCTTATAGTGATTTACAGGTACGCAGCGTACCAAGCGGAGTCAACCGCGTTAATTTGTCATTCATTTTAAACGTGACAATAGGTTATTTATTTACATCAGCGGAACAGTTATCGACTCGTCAAACATTCATGGCTTGCGACATACATTTAACGTCGGAGATCAAAGCGTATTATCGGCGAAAATCGAGAACGACGTATATGGTATCATATTAATTGAAATGTAGCATCGAAACCTGCGCACATTTTGCTAGTGGTCTCGTTTACAAGATAGTTCCCAATAATTACTCCCTCATTTTTTTTTTTCGGGTATTTCGGGCGAGGCGGGTGCGTGCTAACAGGCTGCTGCCCGTTTTTCCTCGTCGGTTCGCCAGTAAATGTTGGACGTCATTGCAGTAGGGGTCTGCTGCAACACACACACACTTGACGGACGTAGCCGCATGAGGGCTATGACCGGACGTTAACTGTGACACACGACTTTCCACGCCACAGCTGTCAACTCATGTCAGCCGAGCGGCACTCCATACACATCGCATTTTTTCCAATAAAATATGGGTTTAGGTGTTGCGGGGAGGGGGGCAGGGAGGTATGGGGGAGGGCACAGCGGCGGAGACGTATCGCATCAAAGCGTTTTATAATTTTCGCTGGCGCTCCGGTAGGCGAACGGGAGGGGGGGGGTCTGCCACAAAAGCTGCAATATCAAAAGCGGAACGGCCAGCACCGCGCATGCGACGGAATTCCGTCGCTCATTAAAATGCGCGCACGACGGGGCCCGCTGCGACCAAAAATTAACACATACTAATGAACGCCACATCGAGTCCGCCGCACGCGGGAGGCCGAATCGGCTGCGGACCGTGAGCGGGTGCGTTCTCTCTCTCTCTCTCTCTCTCTGTCTCTCTCCCTCTCCCTCTGACAAGAGAAAAAAATACTGCAAGTGGTTCCTGCGGACGGGGCAATAGCCTGTTCCTGGCATATTTTTGCCGTCCTCCTCGCAGGTCGCTTTGGAAGTGGGCGACACTGTGTGCCATCCGTAAAGAGCGCAATTGTTTCTGTTCGGAGCCTTTTCATTGTCGACCATCCCGTAACGTCCTGCGGCTGTTTGTTTAGCGACAGCTGATGCCACAATCAAACGGCCGCTCTACTGCTGCGTGTTAATCGTCGATTCAGTCTCCAATATGAGTGCTGTTTTAGACGTTAAAATATCGATCAGTAGGTGAGAGTTAACTGATGAACATGAATTTATCGTTGCAGATGAACTATTGAGGCCGGCCGGAGTGGCCGTGCGGTTCTAGGCGCTACAGTCTGGAACCGAGCGACCGCTACGGTCGCAGGTCCGAATCTTGCCTCGGGCTGGATGTGTGTGATGTCCTTAGGTTAGTTAGGTTTAATCAGTTCTACGTTCTAGGCGACTGATGACCTTAGAAGTTAAGTCGCATAGTGCTCAGAGCTATTTGAACCATTTTGAACTATTGAGGAAATTTAGAAATACTGACAGCGTTTGGCGTAGCCATTCGCCAACGTACGCCTGTCCGAAGAAGTAACAAATTCTTTTTAAATGACATCTTGCTGTTAAAGTTGGCACATACGTCTAAAACCAGTTCTCGAAATAAACGTAACTTCTCGAAAGTAATGGTAACATCTCGCCGTATGGCGTCTTCCTAAATTACAATGGTTGATAAAGATAAATGGAGCTAAAAGTCCTATAAATGATTACTCACTGTACAGCAAACAGTATAGCCGTTGCGTTTCTTGAAATTTTGTGCTGTGATGAAACTGAGGTTCACCTGATAGATGAATGCATAAAGGTACATTAGTATGTTACCTGCGCACCATTGGTAAGTGAACACTCACATCAAAATGAAGTGTTGTGAATATTGTTAATCAGTATCCTTGCTGATGTGGACGAGCGTAGGGATCATAAAGAACATCTACTGCGTTAATATAGGTTTTCTTGCATTGTAATTAACAGCTTCGTATATTAGAATCTTTTATTTTTCAACCAGTTCCAGATCACACCATCTTCTAACAGACACGCGCCCAAAAACAGTATCCGATTATGTATTTATGCAGGCGGAAGCATTGTCACAGCAAAATAAGTACCCCGCATCCTGTGGACAGCTGTGTTTGATTACGCCCAAGTTTCGGAAAGAAAGAACCGTTTTTAGACGGTTTTCAGTTGACCGAAAGCAGTGAAAACATAAATGCGTATCCGAAGTAAGTACCTAGTAATTGCCTTTGTATTCAACGTCTTTCAGCAAATATTTGAAAGTTGAAAGACAAAACTTGAAGAAAATTTTCTCAAATTTTGTACCATGTCGTAGGTAAGTGCGGACAAATAACTGCTGACGTGAGCCAGAAAGTATTTGAAAATTTCGCAAATTTAGTATTTCATTTGTGTCTAGTAACTGAATTTTGGTAATTCTGTATATTAACAACTGTGATCACTACACCAATTCTCGATAAAACGTAATTACTGATTTTTTCATTAGCTTTCCACTTAGCACCAACAGTCACATGATATTCTGGAAAAATAATGCCACATTCGTCCAGTAATTCAAGATTGAGGAAACATATAGATTTCACGATTCGCCGGAATTCATTTGAAATGATTCAGTGAAACATGGAATAAATATTTATGACTTAACAGAAATGTGAATCTTGCTAAACCCGAATCATTGATTACCGTCCGACATTGCGGCAGCCTGTGTGACGTCATTGTTAGAACTTCTTTTTCTGTTAACTATTGCAGAGGTAGATGGTTTGATTTCCGGTGGTAAAAGTCGTCTCATCTTGGAAGGTGACTTCGTTAAAAATACGCAGATGAAACGACACACAAACTGCCGAAGCTTTGTGGTTCCAAACTCTTCCATCGTGTTAAGTCACATGACTTTATCTGACACTCGACGAAGGCGGGTCGGGGTGGCCGAGTGGTTCGAGGCGCTACAGTCAGGAACCGCGCGACCGCTACGGTCGTAGGTTCGAATCCTGCCTCGGGCATGGATGTGTGTGATGTCCTTAGGTTACTTAGGTTTAAGTAGTTCTAAGTTCTAGGGGACTGATGACCTCAGAAGTTCCATAGTGCTCAGAGACATTTGAACCATTTTGAACTCGACGAAGGCTATATTTCAAAAGGGGGTGAGATATTTAAATAAATGTACTTATTTGTTATAGAACGTGGTAGATTACATAACTAATTGCTTGCATACAATTATGTTGTACTTGTGTTAAATTAATTAAAGTGTAAACTTACGGCTAAAGTGATAATATTTAATTTTCACTCGTGAAGAATCGCAGTGTTGAAATTCAATGAAACGCGTAAATTTTCTACATTGAGTTCCTACATTTCAGAAAGTTCCCAAATGTTTGACGTCAGAAGCGTGCCGGTGTCCACAAGGAAGTACAGTCCACGTTGATACGAGTATGGACGCGATAACTACACATCAAATTCGTGACAAGTTCTTTAACATCACGGACTTCCAACAAAAAAAAATGATTCCACGAAGAGTTTTACGGGGTAACAGGTTCCTCCACGTCTAAGACCATGTACGATGAACCCGTTCCAAATTTTACAGTTTTTTTGTCGAAGTGGCATGAGTTATGATTTAATATATATTGATTGTTGCTGTTTACTAGTGATATTGTTTGATAAGTTATTCAAGTTTGGTGTCTAACGTTATCTTATCGATATACCAACGGACGAGCAGTGCGTGGCGGATGTTAAGCAAAATTTCATGACTTCAGCGGAAAAACTGCTCAATAAACAGGTACTTCACGGATTGTCGTTATAGCTACGTTTCTGAACACGACCCAGATGGCGTTGTTTGGTGTTTTTACCTTCATGAATGTAAAGGGAGATGTGTTGTGTTACGTGGTAGGAATTTAATTTTCTAAACGTATTAAATTCTGCGTGCAGAATTTTTACCGCTTTCGGAAGTAAAATACGAGTAACTCTACTTTTAAATCAATGAGTGGATGGTTGCACTTACCCGTTGCAGCTTCTGCACTTTTGTTTTACTTTTGTAAGTAACTGAAAAGCACTATTATGTAACTGTGTTTGCGCAACGAAGTCCCGTGTGATGGGAGAATACGTACGGTCTAATACCATCAAGACTAGTAGCTATTTTGTGGCGGAGTGCACGCTCTCCGTTAAGACGAGCTGCCGTTCGTATCGATCGGGCAGGTGATAATCTGAGGCAGCCTTCATGCTCTCTCTTATGACCAGTTAGGAATCATACTGGCGGCGCAGAGGATACTGTGAGGGAGCCTTCTGGAGAATGGAACCGCAGTAGCCGGAGGCGATGGGTGTTTTGTCCGACTGGTGGAGTGCTGTCATGAAGAATTCAGCGCAGTGGTACCGTTTTGCGTCGACGTCTGCTGTTCTCTTCGTCGATAGGCAGTAAAATTCTGGTGCCTCTGTCGTCGCTGGGAGTGGCGTTTGTTCTCGGGTTCCGTTATTTTCGACTGTGCTACGCCGCGGTTACTGCTTTCGAGACAGAGGTCGTCGGCTGAAATTGCGCTGGACCGCCATCTGGGCCGCTGGGCTGAAGTGCGCGCGGTAACGCGGAGAAATCGCCGAGCGGAATGTCTTGAGGGAACTGTGGCCACTGGAGGGGAAGGCCAAGGTGACGTGTCGCGCCGTGAACGATGACGTTGCGTGCTCGGAGGCCCTCGTAGGAGGCGGCGCACGGGCCCGCGAAATTTCCGAGTAGCCTACCACCATCTCTGCTGGTCACGAACTGTTCCAGTTAATATATGCCCAACATATAAAATCTAGATCGCTGCGCTGAAAAGAAGGTACTTATTTCAATATTTTTGCATTGTGTTAAACGGCACATTCCCGAAAATACATAAAACAGCGACCGCATTAGATGTTGCACTAAGTTAGAGATTAAGAGTTTTGGCAGTGCAGTTTCAGAAATGGAGAGTAGACACTTGTTCGAGATTGATAATTCCGCCAGTTTCTGTGTCGAATTGAGAGTCAATCTATGGGAAGTGATTTGTAGCTCTACAAGCATGCTGCCCTTTGTAAATAAACTTCTTTTCTTTAATATTTCAAATACGTTAATTGTCACGTTCTGCTTATTGCAGTGAAACATCATCAGAATATTCTAAACTTAATCAACAGCTTGTGTGCAGACTAACGTGCACGCTGTCTGTAGGAGTTTCCACTGCCTATCATATATTTTCTTAAGATGAAATGAAACAGTGCTCGAAGTTGGTTAGTTCCAATAAGTAGTTCTTATCAGCACCCACATCGGCTTATCTGTATGTTCTGTGGCTGCCTTTAAGTAACTGGTGCTAAGGTACCAATCTCAAGTATGGAAAAGACTATCGGTATATCGTATAAAGAAATTAATTTCAGTCAAATGAGATTTGGAAACTGGAAATTAGTGGCAAGGACTATGGGACCAAACTGTTGAGGTCATCGATCCCTAGGCTTATGCACTTCTTAATATAACTTAAACTAACTTACGCTAACGACAGCACACACCCATGCCCGAGGAAGGACTCGAACCTCCGACGGGGGAGGAGGGTGGGTGGCAAATGAGATTAAAACTTTTATTTTAAATATCTTGCTTGTTCAGTCCTCAGACTTGGTTGATGTGGCCTGCCACGAGTTCCTTTCTTGTGCCAATCTGTTTATCTCAAAGTATTACCTCCAGGCCACCGCCTCAATATTTGTTCGATATATATTCCAATCTCCATCTTATTCCATATATATTCCTATCTCCGTCTTTCAGATTTTACACTCTACAATTCCATTTAGTGCCGTGTAAGTTACCCCCTGATGTCTTAAAAACATATTCTATCATTCCATCTCTTCTTCTTGTCAGTGTTTTCTGCATGTTCCTCTCTCATCTCATCGTTTCTTATCAGTGATCCTAATTTTCTTCATAGCACCACATTTCAAACACTTCAGTATCCTTCTTTTCCCATGAATGTAAATACAGTATTACTAGATAGCAGCTGCAATTGTACGATGATTTACTGCCATAACCGGTTTCCATTCCCGATGGGTCACAAACATATTTTCATGAAAACGTGTCCTTTAAATAAATGTCTACTCTACATTCCATAGAATGACATTAAATGTTACAAATTCCTCACAAGCATGGTTATTCGGCTTGACATACAATGTAAATCACTATATTTGAGGTACATTAATTGTCCTAATAGTATTTTTAGTGGCAGCTTCTGGTCTAGACTTGACAATAACTAGACACTGTTCGGCACCTGTTGTGGTAAATAAAGCATCACGTAACTGTACCTGCTTTTTAACACTCGTGTTCATATTGTAATGACGGAAAAAAAGTTTTGGTATTGCAATGTCTCCACACGGAGAGACAAATGTACATCCGATAAAGATGAGGAGGTCGTCGAATGGACGACGAATATTTGACGCATATTCCTGAAGCATGCCAACATATTTCGGTGTGAATCAAACAGTAGATGGAGAAAGAAAACAAATAGTAATTGTTTGCCTGGTAGGACTCGAATGCTGAGTTGTTAATTGTTGATTTAGGCTGTCAAGTGCGTCATCGTTGCACGAGTAAAAGAAAGCCTCAAAATTTAGCTTATCTCCTTCCTTAAATGTCACGATTCCCTAGTCTCTTCTTTACACCACAGGCTAGCATCTCAGCGAAAAACTATACAGCAAAGTCAGCAGTTTTTACAGTCTCCTGTGTTGTGAAAAACGTTTTCTCCGCTTTTACCACAGTGTAATGTGCAATACACGTACCTGACAGGCAAAAAATAAGTAATAGAACGAAAATTTTGTCTATTTATGGTGTATTACAATCATTACTTCACATTTTGCGTCTTGATTTTTCTTTGACAGGAGAAATAACAAATCCAGGATTAATAAATAAATTATAAAGTGAACCGAGACAAAATGAAATGAATAGCTGTTTCATGCGTTCATAATTTGTTTGGTGGAAAACTGAATGGAAATACACTGTATGTTTCATCTCGAAAATTCTGCGCAAATCTCTGGGCCACGGAGAATGATGATGATGATGTTTGGTTTGTGGGGCGCTCAACTGCGCGGTCATCAGCACCCGCACACACCCAATTTCAGTTCAGTCTTGCACTGTCGTGAATTATGATGATGATGATCATGAAATTATGAGAACAACACAAACACCCAGTTCTCGGGCAGAGAAAATCTCAAACCGGCTAGGAATCGAACCCGAGACCCCGTGATCCAGAGGCAGCAACTGTAGCCACTTTTCTTTCATCTCCTTTTGTTCTACACTGTTCGCTGAATTCGTTTGGGGCGGACGTTGATGAGACCTGTTCAGGTTCTTCGTTAATCCGTTCATTCAGGTTATTTTTTATTAGAGGAGGTAGCTAGCGCTCTGACCGAACACGCTGAGCTATCGTGCCGGCGCCACTAGACCACGAGCTGCGGACACCATAGAGAAAGACAAACTGAAATTATGCATTCGGGTAGTACATTTCCTATCTGCATCCTAAAAGGAAATGCACGCAAAGTTCTTCCGTTTCCACAAATATATGTTTCAATTGAATACAAACGACGTCATATGGAAACTGTGAAGGAGATTTGTGAGTGACTCGCTCTCTTCACTTGGAAGTTTTCTGGTAAATTTTAACACAGGCCATGAAATGTTAACTTCAGTAGTGATCGTTTGCCAGAGCTTGCTCTTTGCTGGGAAACCTGCGTATCGCTTACCTGACTGAAAGCTCGTCATTCACTGTTTTGGCTCATAAGGTGGCCTTCAAATTCACATCGCCTTTTTGCAGGTTTTCCTTGTTCTCCTTAATCCACATCGGGTAAATGTAGGCTGGTTCCAGGAATAGGCCATTTCGACTTTGTTTTGCTGTCGGTGTATGTAGGAACCTTGGAGTAGGAGTATGTTACGAATGTTACGGCATATAGTGTGTAACACATGGTTCACTTGATGTAATTTTACCGTTTATACACAAACTCCAGCTGTTACTGGTGTCTGCGAATGTACTCGGCATAAACATTTTACATCCCAGTTCATTTTGCATCGTCGTTACACATCACAGGTTTCACATGACGCCTATTGATTCAGGTGTTTCATCGAAGATCTTACTTCCAAGTGAAGCATTGGCGCCTATTTTCCTCTACGTTACCATGACAATAGCATTTGCTAGTTGTTTACGTACGTTGGGATTTGTTCCTGACTTAAAGCCAGTCTTTCACAGGAAATTTAATAATATTTACATTTTGTTGAACGAACTATTTTGATAAAATTATAAACAGCCGACCAGTTGCAATGGATAATGAATTCTTTACTTAGATTTCGACAAATATAAATTTGTCTTCTTCAGAAGGTGGCAATTTTACATTAGTAAGGACTAATGTACCATCGCCGTTTTTACAAATGTCGGCATAGATCCATTTGTCAAAATTGAAATATAGCCCTGGAATTAGGGTTTGTCACGTAAACATAAATTAGTACATGGATCTTGCAGAGCTCACAACTATTTTTAAGTAGTTCGAGTTGTTTATTTTTTCACTCGCTTTTTAGAGCGACCCTTGCTTCGGGGCCTTCTTTTGTCTGGTAATTTGATTCACCGCATTCGCAGACCCAGAACTTAGTCTCCTGTGTGCTGTAATAGGAAAGTTGTAAGCTACGCCGCGTTTTTAACGTGTTCTTGGATATAACGCTCTGATTTGATAAGAGCATCCATTTCATCTCTACCTGGTTCCACCAACTCAGCGTAATGCACCTATGTAAGTCATTACACTTGTTGTGATACCGCAATGCTTAAACGAAGAAGATCGTGAGTGGTAGTTAAAATCTTTTTATATAACGGGTACGACGGTCTGAGTAGTACAGTAATTAACTTGCGCAACTCTCCAGCGTTCTAAAGAACAAAAATTGTTACCTATTAAAGTGAAAGCCGTGTTTGTCCTATTTGAGAGCCGCACGCTTCGTCGGGCGCTCGGTAATACTCATTTAGTTTTTCCATGTCTGTTATAAACCACTTCCGGCGAATTCCAGGATGGAAGATTATCCTTCTTTATCCACGTAATGTCACTCCACTAATGACATCAACTCTCACCCTCTCTCACGCTCGTCTCATACAGTCTTCCTCCACTAAGGTCTAGTGTGCACTCCTCCCGCTTATTGGAACTTCCTCACCAACATTTTCTCAACTTGTGGATTTTGTCTATAACTCCCACCATTGGAGTTTAATAACCTTGTAGTATGTTGATAAGCGATGAAGGATCTCACTTTCGTAATTATTATTCAGGAGTGAAGAGATTACTTAAATACACATGAGAATGTACGTATAAGATGCGAAACCGGTCTTGGGTCTTAGGAAGGACTACCGGGTAATACAGCCATACGAACTTCCATTCATTTAATTCTAATTTGCTAATAATAGCTTGCCTAATATTACGGTGTGAAAGTTACAGTTCCATCAATCATATATAACATAATTATTTACTTGTCTGAACTACAAACATTTCATTAACCACAGTCTGTCTTCCGACTGACTTGATATAAATTCATACGATTTAACTTGCTGGCAGATTAAAACTCACGTTTCACCGGGACTCAAACCAAAGATCTTCGCCTTTTGCGTAGAAGTGCACTACTTACGACCCTCAATCACAGCTTTACTTCCACTAGTATTGTGAAGGCGGGTCGTAAGTCATGCTTGTATAGTTCAGTCCTTAGGTCCTCAGTTCAACTCCCAGTGAGACAAAAAGTTTTAATCTGCCAGGAAGTTCCAGATCAGCTCACGTTCCGCCGCAAACATTATTTTTATGATAAGTATTTCTTCAGTCGTGTCTGCACAAACTATAAGTGCAGAAATTGTGATTTTAATCTAGTCTTACACTTACCATTTGTAGCAACAATATTGTCGAGGTACTTTCAATCGATTTATATCAAGTCTTTTTTGAAGGGTGACATTAGTCTTTGCCATCGTAAAGCTATTTTGAAATACGATATTGCAGTGCTTTTGGACATGCATGCATGCGTGTCCAAAGGAACTTTCCGTCGTGAATCGCAATAACACAGGCACTGCAATATCGTTTTTACCCGCCAACACCGGGCAGGCGACTTTCAAGTAAAATGTCTCTCCTGCACGGAAATTTACATAGTGGATATAAGAGTACAGGTTGTGGACGCATGGTTGGCGACATATTGAAGTTTGAATTTGGCTAAGGCGACTGCTCATGGAAAGTGGGAAACCCATGTTCGAGCCCCGGTTCGGCACAAATTTTCTTTGTCGTCATTCCATTGAGAATGCATTTAATCTGTTTTGAATTGTTCTATATATTCAGCGTTGTTCAGATTATGCGATATTTCGACAAGCTAACTTGTTGCCATTTTGAGGCGACGTTCAGCGAAAGACAGATCAGTCATGAGGACTGCACGAAAATGACAACAGATCACCTTGGCGAAATGTCACACTATTGGGACGACGCCATCCACGCGAGTACCCGAGAACATTCCAGAATGTTCTTTTGAAGATGGTCAATGGCCGAAACGAGTTAGTGAATTATCAAAATACCCGTAGATCAGACAACTGAAGAATTAAATTAAATAAATGAAACTATGACCGCTTCATCATATTTTTCGTTCGTGAAATTTATTTCCAAGACTGCATTTGCTGTAGAGAACGACTTTCTGCTGATAATGAACTGTTTTCAGCACATTTGGTCAACGTGAGCGCAGATTAGTGGAGACCGGCACACACAAGTCCATGGGGCAAGATTACGCTGAGGACTTTTCTTGGAAACTATTCTTGTTAGAACGCTGCCGACAATGGAGGGCTCTCACAAACTTCACGGCACCAACCGAGTGAACGTCTTATCGCGAAGAACATACTTGTGTTTGTGTGGAATTTTGTTTCTCAAATATTGAAGTTACTAGGGAGCATAATTTTTAGAACATATTGGTTTGTTTACAAAATACATTTGTTTTACTTGAAAGCCTGAAAGTTGCTACTGTAGTTTCTAAACTAATTCGAACGCTGCGATGGGACAGTTCTGTTGGAGCACTTTTACGCACTATTTTGCATTGTCATTCTAACTGACGCCAGCCAAGTAAACTGTAAGGTACGCATTTGGAAACGCAGTCTGGAAAACGTGAAGTCACAGGAGAATAAAAGGTAAAGATTGCTAAGAAAAGGTATTTGAACCTAATGAATGTCAATCAGAAGGAATTAATTCTATGAGAGCAAGGACTGATAAGGGTAAGAAACTGCTAAAATCAAGAAAGAGAAAACATACCGATAGGAGTACTTTTGATTTCATCAATAGTGTTTGACGTCATCAATAATGCTCAAAGGCCGGTCTTCTGCCATCCCCTTCAGGCCCGAATAACTTCCGTTCCATTTTGCGTCGTCTTTAATTCTCCTCAGACAAAGTATTTCTCCCACTGTGTCTGTTAGAAAGCGCTTGCTTCTCGACAGATTTTCCATCCAGTTCTTATTCCTTTGTGGTTAGCACACTGGGTTCGCATTCGGGAGGACGAAGTTCAATCCCGCGTCCGGCCATCCTCATTTAGGTTTTCTGAGACTTCCATTAATCACTCAAGGCAAATGCCGGGATGGATCCTTTGAAAGGGCACGGACTACTTTCTTCCCCGTCCTTCCCCTATCCGACGAGACCGATGACCTCGCTGTTTGGTCTCAACCCCCAAACAGCCCAACCCTCTTCCTCCTTTCTCTTGCAGTGTGAGACAGTCTGACGAGGAGAATGAAAATTGCATTTGTAGTTACACCTCGAAATTTTAGATCATAACTGGTGATCATGAATTAAAGGAACTCAAGGAATTCTGCTAACTAGCCAGCAAAATAACCCATGACGACAGAGCAAAGGGGACATACGAAGCAGACTAGCGCTGGCATAAAAGGGCATCCCTGGCCAACAGAAGTTTACTTGTATCAAACATAGGTCTTATTCTGGGAAACAATTTTCTGAGAATGTACGTTTAGAGCACAGCACTTTATGGTAGTGAGACATGGACTACGGGAAAATCAGAACAGAAGAGATTCGAAGCATTTGAGAATGTTGAAAATTATGTGGGCTGATAAGGAATGAGCAGTTCCTCTGCAGAATCGGCGTGGAGAGAAATATATGGAAAACACTGAAAATAAATAGGGACAGGATGATAGGAAATCTGTTAAGACATCGGGGAGTTACTTCCAAGGGTAGTAGAGGGAGAAAAAGAGGGGAAAACTGAAGATGGAGACAGAGATTGGAATAAATCAAGCAAATAATTGAGGATGTAGTTTGCAAGCGCTTCTCTGAGATGCAAAAGCTGTATTAGACCAGTCAGAAGACTGATGACTCCAAAAAATAAAGTTACTGCTTTCAACGACGCCACCAATCAAACAGAAATCAAGGATCGATCCAGTGGGCTCAGGTGACTGTGCCACAGGAAACTTCTTTTTTTTGTGTATAAAGTACAACTCGGACTGTGAAGGCGAATAGGCCTTTGTTATCATTCAGACTTCTATTTAAGTCATATTATGCTAACGGGTGGAATTTCACCGAAAAATTTATTTATTGACAACACAATTTTTATATTTTACCATTTTCTTTGATGTAAGTAAGCCTGTAATTTTGTTTACTCGTCAATGTGTTCCGTGATATGAGTTAACGCGCCCCTAAAAGTGCGTAAACCTGTCCCATACCTGGCAAACGTTTACGCACCCCAGCCTATAAAAAAATTATTTTGCGCTCTTAAATGTAATGTTTAGTTAGAAATATGTATACCAAGTTACATATTTACAACAACGTTATAATGCGAAACAATTTTAAGCATGATAAATCTAAACAAAAATATTTAAAGAACTGAGAAAGGAAATGTACATAAATGCACCCCAGTCTCCCTTCCCACCCCGGCTACTTAAGGTAACATTACAGAGGCTTCCAGCGAACGCACAGTGATAATACCTTCCCTTCAAAGTTCCATATGCCGAAATCTGAAAGAGATTAATAACACGTGGCAGGCTGAGGCTATTAGCGGAGTGACCGGTCGTCTTCTGTTAACGCAGGATGCCCGCCAGCTCAGGGGAGGAGGCGGTCGTGGCAAGTGAAGGGGTTGTGTGCGTGGCAGGCAGACGGGGAGGGGGGAAATAAAAATAAAAGAGGCGGACACGTTGTTGGCTACAAAAGTGAAAAAAGACTCTAGGGGGGAGGACGGGGTGGGATAGGGGAGTGGAGGGGAAGGGAGGGCCTGGGTCGGGCCAGTGCAGGCCGTCCGCGGCGGCGTTGGTCCCATCTGCGACTGAAACTACTTTGGAATTTCCTCATATGTGCGGCAGTCTTTACGAGGCCGCAGCCTCCGCCCAGAGCCTTGTGGCGAAGCAATATAGCAAGGCGGCGTTCGCGTCCGCGTCGGCGGTAGCGGCGGGGCGGAGCGAAGCCGAGGGTGCGATGCTTACGGCGGTACGCGGCAGGCGCTGCAAAAGCCGGCAGCCGAGTGTCGGACTAGGGCCGCAGACAGCCCGAGACCCATCGCTTCCGTGGACTGTTCCGCAAATTACATTACCACAATGCCTGAGGACCCACTTCTTCGCTATATGCGAGAGTGAACCAATAAGGGACTCGAAGGAACTCTATCTAGCCCGTTAATAAACTATTTGTAATCGTACATTCAGAATATTTCATTGCAGCCGAGTTAGCCGGCCGCTGTGGCCGAGCGGTTCTAGGCACTTCACTTTGGAACCGCGCGACTGCTACAGTCTCAGGTTGGAATCCCGCTTCGGGCATGGATGTGTGTGATGTCCCTACTTTAGTTAGGTTTAAGTTCACTACTGGCCATTAAAACTGCTACACCACCAAGATGACGTCCTAAAGACGCGAAATTTAACCGACAGGAACAATATGTTGTGATATGCAAATGATTAGCTTTTCAGAGCATTCAAACAAAGTTGGCGCCGGTGGCGACACCTACAACGTGCTGACATGAGAAAACTTTCCTACCTATTTCTCATACACAAACAGCAGTTGACCGGCGTTGCCTGGTGAAACGTTGTTTTGATGCCTCGTGTAAGGAGGAGAAATGCGTACCATCACGTTTCCGACTTTGATAAAGGTCGTATTTTGGCCTATCGCGATTGCGGTTTATCGTATCGTGACATTGCTGCTCGCGTTGGTCGATATCCAATGACTTAGCAGAAAATGGAATCGGTGTGTTCAGGAGGGTAATACGGAACGCCGTGCTGGATCCCAACGGCCTCGTATCACTAGCAGTCGATATGAGAGGCAACTTATCCGCATGGCTGTAACGGATCGTGCAGCCACGTCTCGATCCCTGAGTCAACAGATGGGGACGTTTGCAAGACAACAACCATCTGCACGAACAGTTAGACGACGTTTGCAGCAGCATGGACTATCAGCTCGGAGACCATGGCTGCGGTTACCCTTGACGCCGGATCACAGACAGGAGCGCCTACGATGATGTACTCAACGACGAACCTGGGTGCACGAATGGCAGAACGTCATTTTTTCGGATGAATCCAAATTCTGTTTACAGCGTCATGATGGTCGCATCCGTGTTTGGCGACATCGCGGTGAACGCACATTGGAAGCGTGTATTCGTCGTCGCCATACTGGCGTATCACCCGGCGTGATGGTATGGGACGCCATTGGTTACACGTCTCGGTCACCTCTTGTTCGCATTGACGGCACTTTGAACAGTAGACGTCACATTTCAGTTGTGTTACGACCCGTGGCTCTACCTTTCATTCGATCCCTGCGAAACCCTACATTTCAGCAGGATAATGCACAACCGCATATTGCAGGTCCTGTACGGACCTTTCTGGATACAGAAAATGTTCGACTGCTGCCCTGGCCAGCACATTCTCCAGTTCTCTCACATATTGAAAACGTCTGGTCAATGGTGGCCGAGCAACTGGCTCGTCACAATACGCCAGTCTCTACTCTTGATGAACTGTGGTATCGTGTTGAAGCTGCACGTGCAGTTGTACCTGTACACGCCATCCAAGCTCTGTTTGTCTCAATGCCCAGGCGTATCAAGGTTGTTATTACGGCCAGAGGTAGTTGTTCTGGGTACTGATTTCTCAGGATCTATGCACCCAAACTGCTTGAAAATGTAATCACATGTCAGTTCCAGTATAATATATTTGTCCATTAAATTCCCGTTTATCATCTGCATTTCTGCTTAGTGTAGCAATTTTAATGGCCAGTAGTGTAGTTGTCAGTTCTATGGGACTGATGACCTCAGATCTTAAGTCCCATAGTACTCAGAGCCATTTGAACCATTATTTTTTTCAGCTGAGTTTCCACAATACCAACAAATCATGACGGATTAAAATTGTGTGCCGGACTAGAAACCGAAGCTAGAATCACGCGCCTTGCTCCTACCGACAAAGCTACTCAGACTTAACTCACGGCCGCCCAAACAGCCGTAAACTGTTTGATCAAATGCATCCGGATATCTATTGGTGGACAGTAGTATGGAATGTGTACGCCATTCGCATTTACGACGGCTCTAACGCTGCTGGGGACACTTACATTGAGATATCTGATAGTGGACTAACGTCAGCCTTCCTAAAAGCCGAAACAAGAGAAGACAGCACGCTGGGGTCTGGAGCGAAGTCGACTTTCTAGATCATTCCGAAGGTGTTCCACTTGAAAATGTCAAGAATCTGACCAGACCAGTCCTTTCCGCTAGGATGTGCGAGCAATGACTTGGTGATACAATCATCATGCCCGAACTGTTCCTCTGTTGTACGCTGTACCACAGAAACCACTCCTGGACCATACCACCACAACCTCCGCACTTAAATGTTGGCACCGCACATAAAAACCAGTTACGTTCTCCAGGCATTCACCAAACCAAAACCCCTCTATCCGATTGCCTTAGATTATAGCGTGATTCATCACTCCAAATCACTTCTTTCCAGTCACCCATTGTCCTGTGTCATCGGTCTTTACAACTCCTCAAACGTCACTTCGCATTTACTACATAAATTTGTGGCTTGGGAAAAGCTGTTGTACCATTATAACACCTTCTTTCTAACACCCCACGGTCACTATGCACTGCTCGTAGCACTTCGGAAGTCACGATGATATCATGTGAAATTTTACAACCTCCCATCAGAATTCCCGACGGTTTTTCTCCGTCAATTCATGAGGTCGACCTGTCCTTGGTTTGGTGGTTCCTTGTCATTTTCACACCACAATCACAACAATTTACTTGGGCAGCTTTGGAAGAGTTTAAATGTCGCTGACGCATTTTTCGTTCAGGTGACGTCACATGACTAGTCCGCGATCGATGTCACTGGGCTCTTCTGACGGTTCCACTCTTCCGTTACTTCTCTGCTGGTGACACAGTACTTCCCACGTCCTGGCTGGCAGGTCCGCCTCTCGTAATATCTAGTGACCATTTCTGCTTTACTCAGTGTGCGTCGTTCACTACGTCTCTCCTGCCTTCAAACAGCACATATGCTTTCGTGTATACCTTTCCAACTACCATTCCTGGCAGTGTAAGATATCGCCACAACAGTTCACTCTGCAGCAGGGGAGGTGCTAGTTTGAAACTTCTTGGCAGAGTAAACCTTTATGCGGGGCTGAGACTCGAACGGCTTCCGCAGAAAATGTCATTACCAATGGAGCTAAGCAAGTACGACTCATTACCCAAAATCACAGGTTTACTGCCTACAACACAACACCTGCGGCCTACATTTTAGACTTCCATGGCACGCAGAAGCCAAGTTTCCAAGTTTATGTCCAGGTCCGGTACACTGATTTGACCATCCGGGAAGTTTCAAATTAGCGCTCATTCTACAATTGTGGAGACATAAACTATTAAGAAATCTAAGTTACTCCTTATTTCTTGTTGGTTAAGCCTCACATTTTATTGTGGAAACACTCACCTATGCTGTAGTTAAGACATTTCTTCGATATATCATTTCTTCAAAGAATGAAGGTTACATAGGAGAATGTCAGTGAAATTTCGAAAGTATGAACGAGTTTCTGGCTGAAGTAAAGTCATGATGGCGCGTTGTAAATTGTCTCGGAGTAGCGCATTTGGTAGACAATTACGTGAAACGTAGGGTTTCGTGTTCGTGTTGTGGTTTAGCGCAAACTGTCCCCGACCAGGATTATTAACAATGTACACTGTAGAATAAAAGATTTTTTTGTGGGACCAACCCCCTAGGCTGTGGCTAAGCCATTTCCCTGCAGTGCTCTTGTTTCCAGGAGCGCTAGTCCTGGGAGGTATCCAAAAGAGATTAAAAAAAAGTTGTGGTAAGTTCTATGGGACCAAACTGCTGAGGTCATCGGTCCCTGAGTTTGCACACTAGTTAACTTAACTTATGCTAAGGTCAACAAACACACACACACACACACACACACACACACACACACACACACACACACACACACCCATGCCCGAGGGAGGATACGAACCTCCGACGGGGACTGGCGTGCGAACCGTGACATGGCACCCAAGACCGTGCGGCTACCCCGTGCGGCAGGAGAGCTTCTGCCAAGTTAAGGCAGGAGTAGCGGTATTGTGAGGACGTGTCGTGAGTAGTGCCTTGATGGCTTAGTCACTAAGAACAATGCCCGCGAATTCCAGTCAGCCAGACAGTTTTAATCTGCAAGGATGCGGCCGGCGCATAACACACAACGATTTTAGACGTCGAGAGCCACAGCTACTGACTCGGCCAGGTAATCAAATGATATGATTGGTATCGTTTAGCAAAATAAAAAAAATTCTCATTGTATTTGTGAAATTGCCCCCCTCTCCCGCCGCCTCCTGCTAAATGCATAGGCTAAGAAGACGTGCAAAACCTGAACGATAAGAAACAAGAAAGACGACTTAAGAATTAGAAGTTAAGTGAGGTCTCCTACTTTTCGTTTCCGATCTTCAGACTGTGACAAGAACCCTTTTCTTTGGCCCCTGACTTTAAACGCTGTCTAATGGCACGGTATCGTTTCACCAAGTAGCATAATAAAAGTGACTACATCGAACAGACGTTGTGTCAACAATGCTCTTGGTTCACACAGCCGCCACCTGCACAGGTAGCTTATATTGAACAATGGAGCTGTAACCGCTACTTCGCTAGGTGCCGGCCGTGGTGGCCGTGCGGTTCTGGCGCTGCAGTCCGGAACCGCGAGGCTGCTACGGTCGCAGGTTCGAATCCTGCCTCGGGCATGGGTGTGTGTGATGTCCTTAGGTTAGTTAGGTTTAAGTAGTTCTAAGTTCTAGGGGACTTATGACCTAAGATGTTGAGTCCCATAGTGCTCAGAGCCATTTGAACCATTTTTGAACTTCGCTAGGTACTGTAGGATCTCAAAGGTTAGTGAGCAGATACTAATACAAATATGCTGTCCGACCAAAAGCTTCCTATTGTTGGCGTTTTCTGGCAAATGAAGACCAGAATGAAACTATTTAGGCTACAGAGCTTCAAAGAATTTGATAGAATAACAAGTGAAGAGATCTAGCATATAACATACCATTTCATTTTAACTGACATTCATTGTGTATTTCCAAAACAGATGACTAAGGCTCAATAAAATTATGATCTGGTGACTGTGATGTACAGGGGAGATACGACAATTCATCCTCGTGCCCAGAAAGCCAGTCTTGGACGATGCGAGATATGTGGAACAGCGATCCTGTCGTCTAGGAGCACAGAATCACCACAGGAAAACAAATGTTGTGTCATACAGTGGAAATGATCTGTCAAAACGGTCAACAACACGACCTTGCAGAGTAACCACAGTGTTCATAGAAACCACAATATAGCTGTCCGAATCATCACCTAACCCTTACCACGTTTCAATTTTGGGACGTAAATGCAGCGGGAAGCTGGAAACTGTGTGAAACAAGACTCATCCAAACAAATGACTTTCTGCCATTGCTCAATAACCCAAGTATTATGTCTCCAGCACAACGTTTCCCCGTTACGGGCATTTTCATCGCTAATGAAAGTTTTTGGGGTCCCAGATCGCCCCGCTATTTCCTCCTTATGGAGCTTCCTTCCTTTCGTTTTGGTATCGACTTCGTGATTGCGAAATTCAGTTCTGCAGTGGCTTTTCAGCTGTCGTCCTCTTATCCTTCGTCGAAATCCTCTTCAGTTATCGTCTGTCACGGTCTCTCAACCCTCACTTTCGTCAGCGTTGTGACTTAGCAGATGATGGTTTTCCGCTTTCCTTCTATGCGATATAAATCTTCGGTGCGACACCTCTTGCAGCACACCTTAGTTGCGGAAGCGTCCAGCGTACGAACACCGACAATTTTTCCAACTACGAATTCACTTGCTCTAACGTAATACACTTACAACTACACAGCACACTGTTATGACCACGAGTAGCTCTTGCAACGTATTATGGACATTACACGGGTGCCGTTCGTATGCACATACAACAGCGCAACCTGCAAGCTTGGATAACAGTAGCAATTACGCTCAAGCATGCAATTCTCGCGGTGTTTCGTTATGTTTGCCTTAACGTTGTACATATGTGCAATTACCAAGACAGTTTATGTTGTGGCGTAGCAAGACAGCCACGCCACTCGGAAAGAGCCGAAATGCACGCGTTAACTCACGCCGGCTTGCGTGAGGTCTGAAACAGGATACGTTTTGAATGCTATAAAGAAAAGTACGTAGCTTCTTTAATACTTAACTTTAATTCATCCTTGTGGTACATCGCTCTTGATAATACAAGTGAGACTCTCAGATATGTTTAATGGCGCCTTGCTAGGTCGTAGCCATGGACTTAGCTGAAGGCTATTCTAACTGTCTCTCGACAAATGAGAGAAAGGCTTCGTCAGTGTAGTCGCTAGCAAAGTCGTCGTACAACTGGGCGAGTGCTAGTACGTCTCTCTAGACCTGCCGTGTGGTGGCGCCCGGTCTGCAATTACTGACAGTGGCGACACGCGGGTCCGACATGTACTAATGGACCGCGGCCGATTTAAAGCTACCACCTAGCAAGTGTGGTGTCTGGCGGTGATACCAAAGTTTACCCTTTAGAATTCAAGTTAAACAACTTTCGTTTTATAGTAGACAGAGTGCACTACATCGGCAAATGCTGCTGTGGTGTCGGAGTCGTGTTTACAAACAGATTATTGGTGGTTGCTCCAAATGATTCCAATGGCTCTGAGCACTATGGGACTTAACATCTGATTTCATCAGTCACCTAGACTTAGAACTACTTAATCCTAACTAACCTAAGGACATCACACACATACACGCCCGAGGCAGAATTCGAACCTGCGACCGTAGCGGTCACGCAGTTCCAGACTGAAGCGCCTAGAACCGCTCGGCCATATTGGCGGTTGCGTTCCGCCGTTTTGCAGTATGTTCCTGTGCATGGAAGAATTAGCTCTGAAGTCCTTCTCAGCACGATTGAACTCTTTAATTGCTTGCATTTTCAGCAGACGTTCTCCCGTTATTTTAGAAATCAGAGTAAAAAGCAGGCAATCATCGGACATACATCTTATTTCATACAGTGAACAATAGCGGAAAATCCTTAGCAGCAGCTGTGTCACGAGGCCGTTGACAGTAGCTAGTACATGAATAATTCACTTCAAATGCGTGTTAAAAAACACCTGTCCATTAACACGCGACATATACAGTTGACAGCTAACGCCATTCCAAGCATGTCTCAGCGCACGTAGACATTCATTATACCCATACATGTTTCATTTTTAATATTTATTGTCGAATTACGTGCATCGCACAAGGAAATTGTATCAAAAAGGTACACCACACCACTCTATGACGTTTGCTATATACGGTTATCAAATTTTAAATTTAGAGGTGTTTGGTAAAATTCACATTTGTTATTGATTCAGTTTCTTTTAATTTACAATCTTCACTGTCGCAACGTCGATGTATTCACGGTGTTACTTCATAACAGGCACTAGGATAGACGGAAAAAGCACGACAGCACAAAATATATGAAATAGAGTCGCATACAAAACTGAAGTGCGAATTCTCTTTTTAGAAAATACCTTCCTCCTTCACTGAGAAATATAAAATTGGATGAAATTCATTCCGTTTGTCAATCTCTTACGGTTTTACTAAAAGTTTTCCACGATGGTAATACATGAGGGTAATCTATAGCCACCTGGTTAGGTGGCTATATAATTTAGGTTAAGCAGTGTGTAAGCTTAGGGACTGATGACCTTAGCAGTTACGTCTCATAAGATTTCACACCCATTTGAACATTTTGAAACATGAAACAGTAAACTGTAACTTGTAATTATTCCATGGTGCTTTGAATTGAGGTTCATTGCCACATCTGTCATTTAGCCCCGTCAATCATATTTCCAGCATTGTCAAGAGACATTATTGAAAATTGTTTAGAGATACGTGATTGAATTTCTAGACGAACCTTGATGTAGTTTCTTGAGGCAACGGATTGAATAATTGTTGTGGAGAGAAGTGAGTATTCGTCTAATGTTAGGATAAAAGAGGTTTATATGTTATATCTCTAATATCCTGCCGACCTGCATCCGTAGGCGTGGTCCTAACGCACGCTCTGTGCTGAGGCGCTCGACTCGAAGGTAAGGCGGTTCGAATCCTGGAATGCAAGGGAAAGTGGCGGTTCGAATCCTGGACTGCAAGGGAAAGAGAGGTGGTGGCGTAATGTTCCTTATCAGCAGTCTTCGAGGCAATGGCCTAGATTAAATTCCAAAGCTCTTTTCAGAGGAGTCGGCTATGTGCCGGCATCGGATTTCTGCCTCTCTCCTCCCTTCGTTCGTGACAACACACACCCAACACTGCACTGCGCAAGCAAATATCACAGTCACCCCCAATTGGACAAAATTGGCACTTCACAGCTGGCCGCAGTGGCCGAGCGGTTCTAGGCGCTTCAGTCTGGAACCACGATCGCAGGTTCTAATCCTGCCTCGGGCATGGATGTGTGTGTGATGTCCTTAGGTTAGTTAGGTTTAAGTAGTTCAACCTTCTATGGGACTGATGACCTCAGATAGTAAGTCCCATAGTGCTCAGAGCCATTTTTGACACTTAGTAACAGGTCGGAGGAAGGCACAGTAAACCACCTCCAACAGGATCTCGCCTAGGAAGGCGATGCTGAATTCCTGCATTTGCTCCCCTCATTCCCTGAGCATGGGACTCTTTCGATTCATCTTTCTGACTTGTTTGATGCGGCCCTCCACGAACTCCTCTCGACATTAGACACACTTGACACTTCATAACAGAGTAAGGCACAGCAAACCATCTCCAACAGGACCTTGCCTAGAACGGTGATGCAGAATTCCTGCATTTCCTTCCCAGATTCCCTGAGTATGGGACTTTTTCGAGTCATCTGTCTGACCTGTTTGATGCGGCCCTCCACGAACTCCTCTCGACATTAGACACACTTGACACTTCATAACAGAGTAAGGCACAGCAAACCATCTCCAACAGGACCTTGCCTAGAACGGTGATGCAGAATTCCTGCATTTCCTTCCCAGATTCCCTGAGTATGGGACTTTTTCGAGTCATCTGTCTGACCTGTTTGATGCGGCCCTCCACGAACTCCTCTCGACATTAGACACACTTGACACTTCATAACAGAGTAAGGCACAGCAAACCATCTCCAACAGGACCTTGCCTAGAACGGTGATGCAGAATTCCTGCATTTCCTTCCCAGATTCCCTGAGTATGGGACTTTTTCGAGTCATCTGTCTGACCTGTTTGATGCGGCCCTCCACGAACTCCTCTCTGGTGCTAACCTCATTTCAGATTAGCTCTTCACCCAACGTGCTCTATTATTTGCTGGACGCATTGCAGCTCTGTCTTCCCCAACATTTTTACCCTCTAACATGGTAGTTATTCCCTAATGTATTATCACACATCCTATCAACATCCTATCATCCATCTTGTCTGTATGTTTCTTTTCTCACCGATTCTGCGGAAAACCTCTTTATTCCTTATGTTATCGATCCACATAATTTTCAACATCCTTATGTAACACCTCTTGTGTTATGATTTTTCCACTGAATTTTTCCTTAAATTAAGGCCCATGTTTGATATTGATAGACTTCTCTTGGCCGGGGATGCCCTCTTTTCCTGTGGTGGTCCGATTTTTACATCCTCCTTGCATTGCCCATCGTGGGGTCATGTTGAATCCAAGGTAGCAAATTCCTCAACTCCGTTTGCTTCGTGAATGACTGTTTCGACGGTAAGTCTCTCGCTGTTCTCATTTCTGCTACTTCTCATTACTTTTGTTCTTTTTCCGGTTTACTCTCAACCCATATTCCGTACTCATCAGACCGATCATTCCAGTCAATAGGCATGTAATTGTTCATTTTCACTGAGGATAGCAACGTCACTAGTGAGTCTTATCACTGATTATAAGGTGTAGGGTTTCACGGCCGGGGTCTTCGTTAGTTAAAATTTCCGGGCCGAGAGGCCGTGGTCAATCTGTAAAACTACTTCTTCCTGACGTTTCGTTGCCAACTGCGGGCAGCATCTTCCGAAGTGAGTCAAAAACTGTCTACCAGGCTGTGGAGGTCCGGTTCATATTGAGGTCACTACCGTACGTCACGTGGGACCGACTGTATGTTTATCTTTAACGTCATTATTCTCGACTGAAGGTAATAGATTGTCACATCGTTGGTGCAAAGTCGACCGCAACATCTTATCCAACTTTAAGCCTTCCACTTTTCTATTAAAATTATATTGTTATTTCTGAATCTGTATAGCTTCTCTATACATGCTTGCATAATAAAGCGATGTCCCGGCTTGCACCCTCGTTTCACTAAATGTTGTTATCATTGATGCCCTTTCAACCTGAATCTAAAGGCCACTCTTGTACCTTTCTTTTCCATCACTACTTCTTCGATATATGGTTTGGACAGCCGGGGCGAAAGACAGGGTTGCAGTCTTTCGCAACCCTGTACACACCATTTCAAATCCGAACTCATCATTCTTTGGCATCCAGTCTTATTGTTCACGCTTAATTCTTGTATGTCTTGTATGTTACCGGTCTTTTCATTTTTTTCTCTGAGTTTCTAACATCTTGCACCATTTTTCACTAGCGAACGCTGTTTCTAACTCGGCAAATCATGTGAACTTATCTTGACATTCTTCAGTCTCGCTTCCATTATCAAGCGCAAAGTCAGAACGGTCTCTCTGGTGCCATTACCTTGCTTAAAACCAAACTGATCAAGATCTAACAGATTCTAAAAATTTCTTTTCCATTCAACTGTATATTATTCTCGTCAGCAGCTTGGATGCACGAGTTATTAATCTCTTTTGCAACAATTTTCTCACCTATCTTCCATTGCTGTATTCGCAATTATGTGGATGATATTTTCCGAAAGTCTGATGATACGTCGCCAGTCCCATAGATTGTAGTAACCAACATGAATAGTCATTTGGCTGGAACTTCCCCAAATAATTTTGTAAATTAAGATAGAATTTTATCTGCCCCTTCTGCTTAACTTGATATCAGGTCTTCCAGAGCTCTCTAAAATTTGAATCTAAGACTGGATCCCCTATGCGTTGCTTATCGATTCTAGTTTCTTCCTGAATCGTCAGACAAGTCCTTCCCCCTCATAGAGGCCTTCACTGTACACTTTCCATCCATTCGTCCTCTTCTCTGCGTTTAACAGAGGTTGCTTTTACTATTTCGTAAGCTGAGTCAGTACGGTACTTCCGACGACCACATCTTTTTGACTTCTTTTTCTTCACAATTTCCCTGAAGCCATTTCGCAATGGCTGCCCGGCACGTCTTACTTATTTCATTCCTAAAGGACTTATGTTACTGTACTTCTGTCTTTCCCCGAATATTTTTGTGCCTCCTTCCTTAGTCGACAGTTTCAATTATTTCTTCCGTTACCCTAGGTTTCTTCGCGGTTACCTTAATTGTACCTATGCTCGTCAAACATCTGAGATTACCCTTTTCTTACATGACTACTCCTCTTCAACTGAAGTGGCTAATATTGTATTCCTCGTCGCAGTATCCACATCCTTATCTTATTTCATACGAGTATCGTCTCCTCTATTACTTCAGTATCCTGATTCCTTCTCCGCTGATTCTTTCGGACGATTCTCTTGAACTTCAGCCCACACTTCATTGTTACTAAATGATGGTATGGGTCTATATCTGCGACTTCATACCCTGTACAGTCCAATATCTGATTTTCTCTGTCTGATCATAATGTAATCCATTTGCAATCCTCCCGTGTTTCAGGGTCTTTTCCAAGCATATCTCCTCCTCTTGTGATTGTTGAACCAAATATTCATTTAAATTAATTGCCGGACTCAGTCTTCCCTCTCTCATTTCGGTTATCTAGCCCATATTCTTCTGTTGCTTACCTAACTACAGCATTCCACTTCCTGACGATAATTATATTTCCATCTCCATTTACATTCTGGGTCACCCTTTCAATAGTTCCTTACGTTTTCTCTGTATCCCCGTCCTCTGCTTGCGAAGTCGGTATAAATACCTCAACCATCGTTACTGGGGTTGGTTTTCGATCGAATTCGACGGAAACAACCCTGTCTCTGAGTTATTTACAGTAACTTCATCTATACCCTTCTATTCATAAGGAATCCTACTCCCGTTATACCATTTTCTGCTGCTGATGCTATTACCCTGTATTCGATCTGACTGTAAATTCTTGTCTTCTTCCCAGTTCACTTCGCTGACACCAACTACATCTAGTTTAAATTTTGAATTTCCCTTTTCAGACGTTCTAGTTTTCCGTCTAGGTACAGACTTCTGATATTTCATATTCCGTCTCGTAGAATGTTGTCCTGCCGCTCGTTATTCCATTTTTTCTCGCGGTCAGCTCCCCCTTAGCAGTCCCATCCAGAGATCCGAATGTGAGACTAATCTGAAAACCTTTACGAATGGAATGTGTGTGTAATGCAGTGGTTACAATTACCTTCTGCAGTCTCATGCCGTTGACCACTGCTGACTCATCCGTCTTCTAGGGGTATTTTCCCACACCAATGGCAAGAGGGTATTCTGAACCTCCGCCCACTCCTCCACCGTCTTTGACCACAACAATGGCAGGAGAGTGCTCTGAACCTCTGCCCACCCCTCCGCCCTCTTTGACAAGGCCGTTGGTAGAATGAGGGTGACTTCGTATACCGGAAGTTTCGGCAGCCATTACTGACGATTTTTATTCAAATGCGGTACGCAGGATGTTTTGATTACTCAAATGGCTCTAAGCATTATGGGATTTAATATCTGAGGTCGTCAGTCCCCTAGACTTAGAACTACTTACACCTAACTAACCTAAAGACATCACACACATCCATGCCCGAGGCAGGATTCGAACCTGCGACCGTAGCAGCAGCGCGGTTCCGTACTGAAGCACGTAGAACCGCTCGGCCACAGCGGCCGGCTTTTAATTACTAGTCAAAGACGCTATCCCTAGACCACAATGACTGCACAACTATAATACCCCACCAGTCGGGCGAAAAAGTGAGACTTGAAGAGTGTAGCGATATTATTTCTGTGGCACAACATTCTGCTTTCGGCTGTCGTTACTCCAGTAGTCGACATGGACTCGTCACATGGGGAATAGCTTTGGCGTTCTGTCTAAGATAAATGTCTGGTCCAGTGGTTGCATCGCCAATTCTTATCTCCTCATTGGAGCATTTAGTATGCCGATTCTGGAATACAATCCCTTTCTCACTTTCCTGTGCTTGAATTTGAAGTCTTAACTGTGTTAGAGTGTGTCTTGTGCAAAACGATTCTGGCTTTATCCATCGGTACCGATTCGTGCTCACGTTAATTTTTTCCCTAAAAGTTCTCTCTACTGCCTTTTGGGCAATCGATGTAGCGTTGTTCTTGGCTTGTGTCATGCTACGACGTAAAAATATGAATATTTGAAAGCGTTTAATGTTTTTCATTAGTTACCAAACATATCTAAAACACCGGATGCATTTCCACGGATCATACGATGCTTCAATAGCGCAGCAGCAGTGAGTGATCGTAGTGGCAGAGGAGTCTTATTCTCGCTCTGTATTACGTGTTCAATTTTCACGTGGTTTCCTAGAACCACTTAGCTGAACGTCAGGTGACGGATGATTTTGCGCCCATTCTTCCCGATATCCTTCTCAAACTACTCGCGGGATCGAAAACATACTTTCTTTCACCATTTTTCCTCAGAACCTCCTAGATTTTACGTTTCCAGTGACCTTTCGCCACTGTAATCTACTACGAAAAAGGGCACGGAAAGTTTGATTTTAAAAGGGTAATGATGCGCGTCTGTTCGGTAACAGCGAAAATAAATGATGGAATTATTGATTGTATTTGAAAACAATGAACTTCGTACCCGCCCCCCCCCCTCCCCCCTCCAAGCTTCTCCTCAGTTTTCCGGGTTGTATGTTATCAGTTGCGCAATTTCTAAGTGTCCGAGTGACATGTTCGAACTTCAAAAGATTTCGCTTCTTCCCACATCTCTTCCATACTCCATGTCGTATTGGGATGGGTGAGGGGGGGGGGGGGGAGCGAGGGTTTAGCTTACCCACAGCCTGACACATGGCGTTCACTGCGTGTGAGAAAAGTAAAACTGTGCGCCATCAAATCTTAGCAACAATCGTTCTGTTGTGTACAGCTCTCCACGTATCCTTCCCTTGTAAACAGTAGTCCCACAGCATAGTCAAAGATCGACTGTGAAGTCTGGGTCAATTTGGAGCTTTGAGTTGTTTTCTAGGAGGTGCTTCTTGATAGCAATATTAGTTCTGTAGTGCCCTAGAAAGGCAAGAATCCAAGAATTGAGGTTCGAGTCCGGTCGCAGCACACAGTTTAATTCTGGCCAACGACGGCCACGATGTATGATAATTATTGAGAAATAAAATAGCTTCAGCAGTAAAATCCTTTTATTACTAGGCACCACCTGTTTCACCGCACTTACAGATGCTTATTCAGGAACAAACTAGAGTCAAATCATCTTATGCAAATCTCAGCGTTCGTAGTCAGAACCACGTGATAAATTTTCAGCAAGAAATAAGAACGTGCTAAAGGTAGTATGATATGGTGGGGAACGATCCCATAAAACCGAACATCAACGTTTAAAGGTTTACATGCTGTTATGCTACTCTATGCTAAGCTATGTTCACAACAGAAAGCTTTGTCAGTGAAACCTAAGAGACCCAGGATGGTGAACAGTCCTCGCGAGTTCACTTTCTACCTTTACCGAAAACGCATTCGAGTCTATCGAGTTCTACGTCATCCAAGGGACACCACGAGCAGGCGTTCAACTGTCACGAACAGATTCATATCTCGGTGCAGTCCCCTCTCACTGCCTCTGTGGTTGTATTTATATATGAATGCAGCGCACGGTCAAACGGAACATATGCTATCAACCGCCCTAGGCCCAGATAGCAGTATATAAATGGCCCCTTTCTTAGACGTGTATTAATTAATATCCCTGTCGTTTAACGATTTACAATCTTCTTATTTTTTATATAAATAGAGTTAAGCTTGCTATAGTTACTCAAAATGTTTTAGCTCGACTGCGTTTAAAATTTGTCGGCTAGAATTTTTAGAACAGAATTAACAGTAGAACATGATATCTGAACTGCCTATTTAAGATTCCTTGTATTCATAGTTATTTACAATACAGTTTTGAATCTTTGTGCTGTCGTATTGTTTCCTGAACGTAATCGAGTGCTGTAATTGGAACATTCTATTAGATATACCAGTTATACTTAATCTACCATGAATAAGGTACTTTTGGTTTCATATTTGGTTTCTAGTAAATTACTCGAAAACTATTAGAGATAGCTTATTGGTGTCACACAGTTAATGTTTTTATATGTAGGTGAAGTACCATACGAACTTTAATCTTTCTGAGTTTGATACTTAGCACCTTCAGTTTTTTCGTAAAAATGCCGATTTTGACCAAAATATTGTGTGACCAAGTTGAAACTTGTAACTTAATTTTGCGTATTCTAATCCATTTTTATCCTTCTAGTTTTATTATTTATCGCCACTTATTTTTTCTTGAGAGCGTATTTTTTTGTCTGCTGTAGTCATTTGATCAGTCTGTTACTCACATTAACATACTTAAGCATACACTGACTGAGTTTGGAAAAGTTATTTTAATTTTTAATTTCACTTGAGATTATGGTGCTGTCCTTTGTACAGGGTGTTCCATTGATCGTGACCGGGCCAAATATCTCACGAAATAAGCATCAAACGAAAAAACTACAAAGAACGAAACTCGTCCAGCTTGAAAGGGGAAACCAGATGGCGCTATGGTTGGCCCGCTAGATGGCGCTGCCATAGGTCAAACGGATATCAACTGCGTTTTTTTAAAAATAGGAACCCCCATTTTTTATTACATATTCGTGTAGTACGTAAAGAAATATGAATGTTTTAGTTGGTCCACTTTTTTCGCTTTGTGGTAGATGGTGCTGCAACAGTCACAAACGGATGGCTCACAATTTTAGAGGAATAGTTGGTAACCGGTACGTTTTTTAAGTTAAAATACAGAACGTAGGTAAGTTTGAACATTTTAATTCGGTTGTTCCAATGTGATACACGTACCTTTGTGAACTTATCATTTCTGAGAACGCATGCTGTTACAGCGCGATTACTTGCAAATACCACATTAATGCAATAAATGCTCAAAATTATGTCCGTCAACCTCAATGCATTTGGCAGTACGTGTAACGACATTCCTCTCAACAGCGAGTAGTTCGCCTTCCGTAATGTTCGCACATGCATTGACAATGCGCTGACGCATGTTGTCAAGCGTTGTCGGTGGATCACGATAGGAAATATCCTTGAACTTTCCACACAGAAAGAAATCCGGGAGCGTCAGATCCGGTGAACGTGCGGGCAATGATGTGGTGCTGCGACGACCAATCCCCCTGTCATGAAATATGCTATTCAATACCGCTTCAACCGCACGCGAGCTATGTGCCGGACATGCATCATATTTTGGAAGTACATCGCCATTTTGTCATGCAGCGAAACATCTTGTAGTAACATCGGTAGAACATTACGTAGAAATCAGCATGTATTGCACCATTTAGATTGCCATCGATAAAATGGGTGCCAATTATCCTTCCTCCCATAATGCCGCACCATACATTAACCCGCCAACGTCACTGATTTTCCACTTGTCGCAGCCATCATGGATTTTCCGTTGCCCAATAGTGCATATTATGCCGGTTTACGTTACCGCTGTTGGTGAATGTCGCTTCGTCGCTAAATAGAACGCGTGCAAAAAATCTGTCATAGTGCCGTAATTTCTCTTGTGCCCAGTGGGAGAACAGTACACGACGTTCAAATTCGTCGCCATACAATTCCTGGTGCATACAATTACGGTACGGCGGTAGCATTCTCAACACCGACGTTTTTGAGATTCCCGATTCTCGCGCAGTTTGTCTGCTACTGATGTGCGGATTAGCCGCGACAGCAGCTATAACACTTACTTGGGCATCATAATTTGTTGCAGGTAGTGGTTGACGTATCACATGTGGCTGAACACTTCCTGTTTCCTTAAATAACGTAACTATCCGGCGAACGGTCTGGACACTTGGATGATGTCGTCCAGGATACCGAGCAGCATACATAGCACACGCCCGCTAGGCATTTTGATCACAATAGCCATACATCAACACGATATCGACCTTTTCCGCAATTGGTAACCTGTCCATTTTAACACGGGTAATGTATCACGAAGCAAATCCCGTCCGCACTGGCGGAATGTTACGTGATACCACGTACTTAAACGTTTGTGATTATTACAGCGCCATCTATCACAAAGCGAAAAAAGTGGTCCAACTAAAACGTTGTATTTCTTTACGTACTACACGAATATGTAATTAAAAATGGGGGTTCCTATTTAAAAAAAAAACGCAGTTGATATCCGTTTGACTTATGGCAGCGCCATCTAGCGGGCCAACCATAGCGCCATCTGGTTTTCCCTTTCAAGCTAGACGAGTTTCGTTCTTTGTAGTTTTTTCTTTTGATGCTCATCTCGTGAGTTATTTGGCCCGGTCACTATCAATGGACCACCCTGTATATTAAGCTCAGGAGCGTTATGATGACGTGGCGCCGGAAGTAGTCAAGTGGGGGTAAGCCCCGGTACTCTCTCTCGCCTCTGTACCTGTTACATTGATACAGCGCTTGTTTCGCCTGAGCACCCTCAAGTAAACTCGTACTATTAAGCGTTCAAAGTTCAAATGGCTCTGAGCACTATGGGACTCAACTGCTGTGGTCATAAGTCCCCTAGAACTTAGAACTACTTAAACCTAACTAACCTAAGGACAGCACACAACACCCAGCCATCACGAGGCAGAGAAAATCCCTGACCCCGCCGGGAATCGAACCCGGGAACCCGGGCGTGGGAAGCGAGAACGCTACCGCACGACCACGAGATGCGGGCGTACTATTAAGCGTCTTTGTGGAAGAATAAATATTGCTTAAGTTACGAAAGTCAAAATACAGGTCTTACAGTGTTGTATTCTAAGTACCAGAGAATTTAAACTTCAACACGTCATTGTTGTAAAAGGTAGGCCAGTAAATAGTACGCTGCATATAACTGAAAAGCTCTTTTGAGTAGCTCATTTTATAAAATTTCCAAGTCAGTCGTTTCTTACAAACTGAGATAGCAGTTTCATCAAAAGGCGAAGGTCCGAGATCGAATACCGGTATGGAAAACATGTTCAATCAGTTTGTTAATCCTACAAAATTGACATAATCCTCATCGTGAGTTGAATGCAACGTAACTGTGACTAAATCGCAGATTGTCTGGGAAGATTTTCCATGGTGGCCATTCAGCAAGTTCTTTCATCTCTTCTCTTTTGCGCATGACTGGTACCTAGCGGTACTTCACACAGCGAGATGCTTACGTAGTCTGCCACGGGCTGTGTAACGTTCGAGTTACTGATATTCAAAAAGTTAAGGCATCCGTCCGGTGTGGCCGAGCGGTTTTAGTGATTGATGACCTCAGATGTTAAGTCCCATAGTGCTCAGAGCCATTTTTGAACCCATTTTTGAACCTTAAGGCATCACTGATTATTTACTTGTTCTGTTGATCGTTTCCTTGGATGTCGACAGAAAATGCCATACTGAGATAAGGTCATTAATCTTCCCCCACCGAAGTATACCAAGCGTATGCATATCTTGTGTGGATGACATCGAAAAGTCGTATTACCGCGTGACTATACGCTTGTGTGTAAATGAATGAATTGAAAAAGGGGGCGACAGCGAAACTTATTACTTTCACATATTCTACTGTCCTTGAACAGGTTGAAAGCAGCCGCGGACATCAATGTATCCATTCGGTAGGATGCCAGTGTAATTTTCTGAGTAGTAAAGTTGCTATAACAACTCCGTTAATTTCATGCATAGCACTATAATTAGTTGTTATTTTCAAGTACAGTGGTACGTTACATCATACATAACATTACGTCTGCGTATGTAATATACTAAAATAGTAAAAAAATAGTACTAAAATGATGGTAACTCATACAGCTCTTGAAAATGATAGTAAATTCTTGAAACTTGTTAGTCTAGGCTTGAAAAATTTAATTAGTTCAGTGACTGTATTATTGTAATCATGAAATCAGACTTTCTGAAATTATCGTCTATTTTGGATAGCATTAAGCGCCTAATTAAACTGTGGCACATGTTCTCACTCGATGAGAAACAGCTTAATTCATGGATTTCAACCTCTGGCCTTCTTTTATCATCGCTTTTTGAGAGAATGCCAAGGACGAAATGTTTTAAAAAAAAATTTTACACTATCGGAATTAAGTCTGGCTTTCTCACTACAGTGCGTTATTCATTTACAAGAATTTAGTAAGTTTCAGACCAGTGGTGTTGCTCAGCCCTCTAAACGGAGGATTCATGATGTCTCGTCACTACATGTCTATAATCTGTTCCAATAAGGGTCGCTTTTATTAGTTATAACTTAAATCTACAGGTATTTCATTCCTGCTGCTGATACGCTTTTGTATATTCTTATCCAGATTGTGAATTCAGAGGTCTGGGGTTAGGGCCCCGGCCAGTCCTAGTATTTTTATCTGTCACTTATCACTTCTTTCACCTCTGGAAATATTTGTTAATGTGAAAAATACCAGGTAGCGTAGTGGACCGTAGTCCATGTTGAACTGCAGGTCCCTCATACTTACCTAGGTAAATCATTTTGGAGATCGGAGAAAGGCAAGGGCATACCACTTCCAATAGGACCACGCCTAGTAAAGTACATTGGTGTCCAAACCAACCTTGGCGTTGATGACAGCTTTGCTTGGTTCAGATGTCTCTGAGCACTATGGGACTTAACAGCTGAGGTCATCAGTCCCCTAGAACGTAGAACTACTTAAAGCTAATTAACCGAAGGACGTCACACACATCCATGCCCGAGGCAGGATTCGAACCTGCGACCGGAGCGGTCGTGCGGTTGCAGACTGAAGCGCCTAGAACCGCTCGGCCACAACGGCCGGCCAGCTTTGCTTAACCTACTTGTTATAGAAATATCTTACCGAAATAAAGACTCGCAAATATCGACATACATAATAACTACTAGGATAGTCCAAAACCGATTAACTCTTTCAAATCTGAAATTTTAATGGAGGAACAAAAATTTTTCTTCGTTTGGTAATGCACTTATTTGATTTTTTAATGATTTTAGTTGCAAGATTTGTACAAAAATATTTACTGGTTTCCAAAACATGCTTTGTACACATGGATTCATTTTATGGACTAAAATAACTAGTTACTAAATATTCTCTATTGTTATAAATAATAAATGATCATTCAGTAATTACTATACAAAATAATAATAACAGTATTTAGCCGGCCGGAGTCGCCGAGCGGTTCAGGGCGCTACAGTCTAGAACCGCGCTACCGCTACGGTCGCAGGTTCGAATCCTGCCTCGGGCATGGATGTGTGTGATGTCCTTAGGTTAGTTAGGTTTAAGTAGTACAAAGTTCTAGGGGACTTATGACCTCAGCAGTTGAGTCCCATAGTGCTCAGAGCTATTTGAACCAATAACAGCATTTAATTAACAAGTGCAATATAGCGAATCAACCACATCTCTTGGTCACGAGCTGCTACGCACTGCTTCAATGACTTGCTGATATTTTCGCAGTGATGCCCAACAGCTGGCAGCACTTGCGCGTGATGAAAAGGGTGAACATCCACAAATGTGTACCTCAGATTCCCATTGCGAAAATTACGTCTGTTGCAGCTAAGACAGTAAAAGTCAATTTACGCAGTTGTAGCCAGAGCATTTTACATGGTCAAGAGAGCTACATTGATACCCATGTGTACGCGGTAAAAAAGTTATACAAGTACTAATGCCTACGTATTGTTCGTAGGATTGAATCACTAATAAACTTCAGCTAAACTTTTTAGCGTATTATGAAATCAAGTTTAGCATGGAAATTAAGATTAAATATGGTGTTGACGCCTGGGCGAAGTGTTAGCTCGGTTCCAAATAAAAATGGACGAAATGAAATGATGGCATGTCATTACTGGCCGAGAGACATCTGCCAATCTGGGGCAGTTCGGCCGCCTAATACTTGTCCGCCCCCTTCTCTATTTTATTTTTTTTTTTTACGCCACCTCACTCGATGATGATGAAATAATGATGAGGGCAACATAGAACACAGTCTCCGAGAGGATAGAATCCGACCCGATGGGGAAACGAACCTGGGAGCCCGTGATCTAACCACTAAACCACGAATGGAACACACGCGCAATATTTCAACCGTTATTCCACTTCCTGTTGAACAGTATACATCTGACGACTAGACAGTCATATGCATACGGAAACAGTATCCCAGATGACGTCCGACACTGAAATTCCAGGGATATTTACGGTTCACTCGCCAACAGTCGACATGCTTCCGAATATTGGTGTCTATGGCAACTATAAGGCGGATAGCTGACATAACGCTAGCCTTCACGCTGCCTAAGTATACAAATCATTTTAATGCTCGTAGGTCTGTCTACACGTACATTTAACGTGAGCGACTTCCTAATTCTTTATCGCTAGTAGTTATTCGATGCTGGGCGTAATTTTGGGGTGTTCAATCGAACCGGCTTTACAGCCACAGGTGCAAGAGAGGGTGCGCTGATTGACTTGGGATAGGTCTTTATTATTCCACAGAAACTACAGAGAATAAAATATTTTAAAATTTCATACAAAAGTGGCTACTGGAATTATTACTTCAGGATTGCTTGGCGAGGTCAGCAACTACACTCCTGGAAATGGAAAAAAGAACACATTGACACCGGTGTGTCAGACCCACCATACTTGCTCCGGACACTGCGAGAGGGCTGTACAAGCAATGATCACACGCACGGCACAGCGGACACACCAGGAACCGCAGTGTTGGCCGTCGAATGGCGCTAGCTGCGCAGCATTTGTGCACCGCCGCCGTCAGTGTCAGCCAGTTTGCCGTGGCATACGGAGCCCCATCGCAGTCTTTAACACTGGTAGCATGCCGCGACAGCGTGGACGTGAACCGTATGTGCAGTTGACGGACTTTGAGCGAGGGCGTATAGTGGGCATGCGGGAGGCCGGGTGGACGTACCGCCGAATTGCTCAACACGTGGGGCGTGAGGTCTCCACAGTACATCGATGTTGTCGCCAGTGGTCGGCGGAAGGTGCACGTGCCCGTCGACCTGGGACCGGACCGCAGCGACGCACGGATGCACGCCAAGACCGTAGGATCCGCCACTTCCCAGCAAATTAGGGACACTGTTGCTCCTGGGGTATCGGCGAGGACCATTCGCAACCGTCTCCATGAAGCTGGGCTACGGTCCCGCACACCGTTAGGCCGTCTTCCGCTCACGCCCCAACATCGTGCAGCCCGCCTCCAGTGGTGTCGTGACAGGTGTGAATGGAGGGACGAATGGAGACGTGTCGTCTTCAGCGATTAGAGTCGCTTCTGCCTTGGTGCCAATGATGGTCGTATGCGTGTTTGGCGCCGTGCAGGTGAGCGCCACAATCAGGACTGCATACGACCGAGGCACACAGGGCCAACACCCGGCATCATGGCGTGGGGAGCGATCTCCTACATTGGCCGTACACCATTGGTGATCGTCGAGGGGACACTGAATAGTGCACGGTACATCCAAACCGTCATCGAACCCATCGTTCTACCATTCCTAGACCGGCAAGGGAACTTGCTGTTCCAACAGGACAATGCACGTCCTCATGTATCCCGTGCCACCCAACGTGCTCTAGAAGGTGTAAGTCAACTACCCTGGCCAGCAAGATCTCCGGATCTGTCCCCCATTGAGCATGTTTGGGACTGGATGAAGCGTCGTCTCACGCGGTCTGCACGTCCAGCACGAACGCTGGTCCAACTGAGGCGCCAGGTGGAAATGGCATGGCAAGCTGTTCCACAGGACTACATCCAGCATCTCTACGATCGTCTCCATGGGAGAATAGCAGCCTGCATTGCTGCGAAAGGTGGATATACACTGTACTAGTGCCGACATTGTGCATGCTCTGTTGCCTGTGTCTATGTGCCTATGGTTCTGTCAGTGTGATCATGTGATGTATCTGACCCCAGGAATGTGTCAATGAAGTCTCCCCTTCCTGGGACAATGATTTCACGGTGTTCTTATTTCAATTTCCAGGAGTGTATTTTGGAGAACATAGTATAATCCACTGGACTGAAGACTCTCGAGCAAAGAAAAAAGTGGGTAGAGAGACGCAGCACATTGAAGAAACGTTTTCTTCGTGTATGGAGTGAGCTGCAAAACATCTCACAAATACCATTTCAGAATTCTTAGAAATGGCCTGAAGCTATCCAAACAATTACTGGTGATGACGACGCGGTAAACGTTTTGTCGGCACATGACACTAAGGTCTTGAGCGTCCGCTCGGATATGTAATGGGACGGGTGTGAAGGACTATCGCAAAATTATTAGAGTGAGAACTGAAAAAAGAGTAGAGAAATTGCTGAAAAAGTTACTAGGCCGGAGCCTTAAAACAAGACCATCCCCAATTATTTACATATTTTAAAATGAGATTCTGACCTATCAACCCGACTTCCTGATCTAAAAAAGTGAAGCTGTAACTGCATTTTGAACATACTGTGTTCCCTTCCTGTGATAAATACAGTACCTGTACTGCGCTTTAAGTGGGCGGGTTTTATCGACTTTCCAGCCTGTCTGGCCTGGTAAGAAACAGAAAACCGCAAAAGTGATGATACGACCACGCATCAGCCACGCGTTTTTACATGGCGGGGTGGTCAGTTGTAATATATATCTGGTTGTGAAATGAAAACACAGTTTCGATAATAATGTCATTACGGATTGCACTACAACATTCTTCACGAATGCACATGTAAAGACTGCGTTGACCCACCGAAATATTCCCAGCAGGAATTCAGCTACGGAGACTTGTAATAAAACTACCAAATGAATCAACGAGACATTAGAATGCGGCGTACTACAAGTAGCATTCGTACGCAGTTCTGCCTTTCACGTAAGGTTCTGCAGCAGTTTGGTGTAGTTCGCACAAATTGCAATTGGAAAGCAAGTCACAAATTTATTGGCTGCTCGGACGTTCCTGACTTACTCGGCCTTATTTGTTACGATTTCCTCCGCGGCACCTTCTCCTACTATGACGCCAGCACGGCGGGTTCAGGCTTCTGGTAGCGCGTCCTACCCACTCTGCCGGCCATAGCTCAGACACGCCTTCGATTTACAGGTATCTGTGATACAGTATTTTTTTTTCCTGAGTCGTCAGATCCTGAGTAATTTGGTAGGACCCACCACTAATTCCTCTCCTGTGTCAACCTTTTCATCTCATAATGTCAATAGCAGCGTACTTCCTCAATTATTTACTGGATGTATTATAATCTCTGTCTTCCTGTACTGTTTTTACCCTCTACAGCTCCCTCGAATACCATCGAAGTTATTCCGCGATGTCTTAACAGATGTCCTAACGCCATGTCCCTTCTTCTTCTCGGTGTTTTCCGTCTATATTTCTTTCTTAACCTATTCTCCGGAGAACCTCCTCATTCCTTACCTTATCAATCCACCTGACCTTCAACTTTCTTCTGTACCACCACATCTCAAATGCTTCTAATCTCTTCTTTTCCGGGTTACCCATACTCTATGTTTCACTACCACACCACATTAAGGTCTATGTACACTTCTCTTGGCCAATTATGCCCTTTTTTCCAATGCTAGTCTGCTTTTCATATCCACCTTGCTCCGACCGTAACGAGTTATTTCGCTTTGTGATTATCAATCCTGGTGTTACGTTTCTCGTTGTTTTCATTTATGCTAATTCTTCGATTTACTCTCAATCAGTATTCCGCATTCATCAGATTGTACATTTCATTTAGAAAATCCTGATATTCTTCTTCACTTTTACTGAGAACAGCGATGTCTTCAGTAAACCTAATCACTGATATCCTTTAATGACACTCTTAAACCCATCTTCCATTTTCTTAATTGCTTCTTCGATGTACCGATTGAACAGTACGGGCACCCTTTATAATCCCAGCACTTCGTTCTTGGTCCTGCAGTCTTATTGTGCCCTCTTGGATTTTGTACATATTGTATATTACCTATCTTTCTCTATAGTTAACCCCTATTTTTCTCGGAATTTCGAACACCTTGCACCATTTTCCAATGTCGAACGCTTTCTCCAAATCGCCAAATCCTATGAACGTCTCTTGATTTTTCTTCGGTCTTACTTCCATTATCAACCGCAACGTCTGAACTGCCTCTCTAGTGCCTTTACCTCTCCTATAGTCAGACAATTCATCTAACACATCCTCAATTTTTTCCATTCTTCTGTGTATTATTCTTGTCAGCAACTTGGATGATGGATGTATGAGCTGTTAAGCAGACTGTGCTGTAATTCTCGCAGTCGTCGGCTCTTGCAATCTTGGTAATTGTGGGGATGATGTTTATCCCAATGTCAGATGGTATACCGTTACACTCATACGTTTAACACACTAACGTGAATAGTCATTTTGTTGCCACTTTCCCCAACGATTTCAGAAATTATGATAGAATGTTATCTGTCCCTTCTTCCTTATTCTATCTTAAGTCTTCCAAAGTTCTTTTAGATTCTGGTTGTAATACTGGATCACCTATATCTTAAATATCGGTTCCTTTTTCTTCTTATGTCACGTCATCAGGCAGTTTTTCCACTCATAGAGGCCATCAGTGAGCTCTTTCCATACGTCCACTCCTTACTCTGCATTTAATAGTGGGATTCCCATTCCTTTTTTAACGGCATTGCTTTTAATTTCGCCGAAGGCTGTTTTGAATTTTCTATATGCTGAGTCAATTTTTCCGACAGTCATTTCTTTTTCGATTTCTTCACATTATTCATGCAGCCATTTCGCCTTAGCTTCCCTGCACTTCGTATTTATTTCATTCCTAGGTGACTGTTTCTATAATCCTGAATTTCCCGGAACATTTTTGTACTTCTATACTCCTTTCTTTCTGTTGGCACTGCAGTACGATAGGACTCACTTAACTGTGACAATAACTGAGAGACTTGGCACTGCCAAACGTTTCGTCCTGTGACAAAGTTTGAGTAGGCCATTGTTCACAAGTGGACTATCGTTGTGTGAGATGCTTGTGCGTACACTCTTTGGAGAAAGTTATATTCTCATTTAAAAGTTCCTTGCTCCATACATAGTTGTACTACGGTGTTGACAGTTGACCACCTTACAAAGAGAATTGGCTCCTTCGATCATGGCACCAAGTAGGTGGTAAAACACTGGACTTGCATTCGAAAGGACACCGGTTCAAATCATAAACGATAGGATGCGTGAGAAACTTCCGCATCATGCATGAATTCTAAATTTATTACTTCATTGCTACGTTATTCGCAATAAATATCCCAGGCCGTGTCCAAATATATAGCTGATTGCACTTAGAATATTGTATCATTATAAGACATGACGTTCAGGAGACATCATAAACAGTGAGATGCGTAGAAAACTGCCGCTTGCATGACGTTTAAATTTATTACTTAGTTGCTGTTAATTCCAATCAAACACGTACTTCGTCGAATGTACATATAGATTTACATCATTGTACGACCCTTACTTCAGGAGATATGACTTCATAAACATTGGGCATAAAGGACAGGCGCTGCGCTTCAGGAGATATGACTTCATAAACATGAAGGCT
Source organism: Schistocerca cancellata (assembly GCF_023864275.1). NCBI lineage: Eukaryota > Metazoa > Arthropoda > Insecta > Orthoptera > Acrididae > Schistocerca > Schistocerca cancellata. The sequence goes on from NC_064630.1 coordinate 455,425,819, forward strand.
AGACGCTGCGTGGTACGGGCGTGGACGCACAGCTGTCAATAAATAACTGGGCGACGCCGGAATTTTCTGCTAGCGGTACAATAAGAAGGAACTGTGTAGAGTATAATGATCACACCTACCCGGACATGACCTAATACCTTAGCTTTGGGGCTGAATTCGAGTAACGTTTACATATGTCTTGTCAACGAACTTAACCTCGTATAGCACTAAAAAATTGTCTCTTACTAGCGTTAAACTAATGTAGAACATTTGAAGGCATACGTATTCTACTTTTATTTTAATAGCATCTGCAGAGGCTGTGGAGTTGTTTACAATAAAATAGGTTATTTACAAGTGACTGGACAGAACTATTGGGTAAAACACTTTGGTAGAGATGATGATTAGACTTATTTGCAACATATTTATATTTTCGTTGTGCTAAGACATCAGTAGAAGTGATCAGTACCAACTGTCCTTGAGTAACTGTTATTTTATTGACCTATTGTCGTGTTCGACATCACCTACATCCAGTAAGGCCATTCTATCTTTAAGTAGTCAATCGATAACCTTTCTGTTAATGTACCAAGTGAATATAGAAGTACTGTATTTACCATACTAAGCATGTAAGGGTCTAAGTGGAAGAATACGCCCGCTAAATATAACTGTAGGAAAAGGAAATGACGTCGTGTCAGAGACAGGAGGGTATTAACAAGGAGATCATTACCATAAAAGTGGCGAATGACCGTAACAAGGGCAAGGCTGAATGAACAAGTGATTCACGATACAGTACTATTTTCCAGAGTTCATCCAAACGAGATTTAAAAGTACAAGCGTGGCTTGAATGAGAAACTCCGGACCTCAACACAAATCAATGTAAATATGCAATGTAGTTCGACGAGTGTACACACAGTGTTTACGTATGGAACACATCTAGAAAAACTCAGAATCTACTGCACGTCTATTCCTACTGTAATTATTTGCTATCCGTTTGTGGCTGTAAATGGCGACAAAGGACCGCTCGAGGTCTCCCGCCGGTTGTGCCTGGCGCCTCAGTGTCCGTGACATTTGAATGTCGGACACCTGCTGGATCTCTCTTTCCGTACACAAACAGCAGTCCATTTACCAGAAATATACGGAAGTGGCGCTGCAGCTAGGATCAAGCGGCTTAGGACAGTGTCATCCACGACGTTACTGATTGCTAATTAGAGGTAGGCAGCGCTGAGGAGAGTGGGTTTGGAACTCAGATCATTGATTGCTTTCCAACATCAACAGGGTACCCGTAAAAAAGTCCCAGTTTCTACATTACAACGGATTACTTCAGCTAATTGCGAAAAATCAGACACCAAATTAAAGGTAAACTGAAATACTTTTTCCCACAAATAATCAATGTATGCACACATCCAACCTAAAATCCAGTTGTTCCTTCACTCTTGTTGGCAAGTCCAAAGTAATGGATGCAATTCCCCATTCAGTTTTTTTGTCTCTACATCTACTTCTACATGATTACTCTGCAATTCACATTATGTGCTTGGCAGAGGGTTCATCGAACCACAATCATACTATCTCCCTACCGTTCCACTCCCGAACAGCGCGCGGGAAAAACGAACACCTAAACCTTTCTGTTCGAGCTCCGATTTCTCTTATTTTATTTTGATGGTCATTCCTACCTATGTAGGTTGGGCTCAACAAAATATTTTCGCGTTCGGAAGAGAAAGTTGGTGACTGAAATATCGTAAATAGATCTCGCCGCGACGATAAACGTCTTTGCTTGAATGACTTCCATCCCAACTCGCGTATTATATCTGCCACACACTCTCCCCTATTACGTGATAATACAAAACGAGCTGCCCTTTTTTGCACCCTTTCGATGTCCTCCGTCAATCCCACCTGGTAAGGATCGCACACCGCGCAACAATATTCTAACAGAGGACAAACGAGTGTAGTGTAAGCTGTCTCTTTAGTGGACTTGTTGCATCTTCTAAGTGTCCTGCCAATGAAACGCAATCTTTGGCTCGCCTTCCCCACAATATTATCTATGTGGTCTTTCCAACAGATGTTGTTCGTGATTTTTACACCCAGGTACTTAGTTGAATTGACAGCCCTGAGAACTGTACTATTTATCGAGTAATCGAATTCCAACGGATTTCTTTAGGAACTCATGTGGATCACCCCACACGTTTCGTCATTTAGCGTAAACTGCCACCTGCCACAACATACAGCAATCTTTTCTAAATCGCTTTGTAACTGATACTGGTTTTCGGATGACCTTACTAGACGGTAAATTACAGCATCATCAGCGAACAACCTAAGAGAACTGCTCAGATTGTCACCCAGGTCATTTATATAGATCAGGAACAGCAGAGGTCCCTGGACGCTTCCCTGAGGAACACCTGATATCACTTCAGTTTTACTCGATGATTTGCCGTCTATTACTACGAAGTTTGGAAAATCATTTGATAGCGGTGGAACGGAGATACGATGTTTTATAAAGCCCAAAGGAAAAACAAATACATAATGTGAAGTCAGAAGAAGGGAAGCTATGGGAAAAGTGCGCTCTCGTATTGACCATTACGACCGTTCTGTCGGTCGGGGACTTCGACGTTCAATCACTCTCTTACGAAGAGATGACAGCTAGGAGGGCACCATCTTGTTGCCACACAAAGTTTTCAGATTCATCTAGTTCCGGAACGGGCCACTCTCGCAACATATCTGGCTAGGCCATCCATGTTACGGTAACATCAGCGAAAAAAATGGTCAGTGCGTCTGAAGAAGGTACACAGCGCAGTAAAGTTTCAGAGAACGTCTTTTTACTGTAAAGCTTCATGAGGAAGTTTATGGAACGTTATGAGTATTTATCTTTCACTCAAACGAAAAGTTTCCTAATCAGTGAACACCATACGATCAAGAAAGTCATTTTCCAATGCAACACTTCGCTTGCATAGTTATAACGTACACCGTACTAATCTGGCTTTCAAGCATGTAATCAATATGGACGCACGTGTACATTTTCTTGAAACTTTTCGCACTGTTGTCTTTGGCAGTTGAAGTTCAAGACTTGCTTCCGGGGTAGACTTCTTAGGAATAAGTAGGTAAGATGCTTTGACACGGTCGACATACTCTTTGGGCACTTACTCTCATCGCGTACTTTTCCCTTTACACACGCATCTGGTCGTTTCGAGTTTGCTGTCTCATTGGCGGATGTTTTTGACGGATTGGGGATCACAATGCACGTTAAACTGAAATCACAGATTCACTCTTAGCGAATTTCCGATAAAAAAAATGGTTCAAATGGCTCTGAGCACTATGGGACTTAACTTCTGAGGTCATCAGTCACCTAGAACTTAGAACTACTAACCTAAGGACATCACACACATCCGTGCCCGCGGCAGGATTCGAACCTGCGACCGTAGCGGTCGCGCGGTTCCAGACTGTAGCTCCTAGAACGCTCGGCCACTTTGGCCGACGAATTTCTGAACACAAATCGCTTTGCGCTCAGGAGTATCCATATTACATACGTGGCGTTGCAAGCGGGAAAGCAAGCAGTCCTTTCGCTTGCGCTTATCTACAGCTGACTTACTCTTTAGTTGTAACCTTGAACCAACACTCTGCAACGCTTACAGTTGATACCATTACAATTGATAACAGAGACATTCTTTGATGGACGCTCCGAATAATTGAGTTGATGATATGGCCGCTTCTCTATTAAACCATATTGAAAACTTCAACACCAGGAACAGTAGCAGATAATGTAACTTTACCCTCTCTGCTGATACATTACAACAGGAAGACCACAAATTAAATTTGAAACTTCCTGGCTGATTAAAACGTGTCGGACCGAACTCGAACTCGGGATATTTGCCTTTCGTGGGCAACTGCTCTGCCAACTGAGCTACCGAAGCAAGACTCGCGCCCCGTCCTCACTGCTGTACTTTCGCCAGTACCTCGTCTCCTACCTTCCAGACTTCACAGAAGCTCTCCTGCGAAACTTGGACAACCAGCACTTCTAGAAGAAAGGATATTTCAGAGATATGGTTTTGCCACAGCCTGGGGGATGTTTCCAGAATGAGATTTTAACTCTGCAGCGGAGTGTGCGCTGATATGAAACTTATTTGAAACTGTGTGCCGGACTGAGACTCGAACTCGGGATCTTTGCCTTTCACGGACAGGTTCTCTACCAATTAAAGTTGTAGGTTATATATTCAGTATACTGCGTCCTGGATTTCGTACACAGAGCTGCAACCTTTATCAGCAACAACGGCTCTAACATGTGTGGTCATGGAGTCGAACTCAGCTTGGCTGAAATGTAAGGGTACATTATTCCATATTGCTTGAGCTCTATACCATAATTTACCGATCGTAATCAATGGCGAATTGTAGTGTGACATACTTAGATGTTTCCAGATAGGTGAGAAGCCTGGGGGACGTGCTTCCCATGTCCAAAGTCGAGCACTCTCTGTTTCGAAGCACGGCAGGACAATCAGGACTACATTCGGTCTTCCGTTATGTTGTTGGAAATTGTGAGTGGGACCTTGAAGACAAGGCAGAGCTATCAGTCTTAACGCATCAGAAATATTAACGTCTGCTGACCTAATTATGGGCAGTGTGACCCATATCTGCTCTAGTTTGCACCCTGTGACATACAATACCATAAAACCAGATGCCGGGCTGGTAAGACGATGACGATTGGAATCTGGTAACGTTCTTCCCGGAATATCACGCACGGACACGTCCTTTGTGATTACGTACATCGAATGGGAACACGTCTGAAAAGACAACGTGGTTGCCACTGCCATGTCCAGTATTGTCTTTTCTCTGCTCCACCGTCAAGGGAAGCCTCAATGACAGCCGCCATCCTGACATTTTGTCGTGCGTCATACGACGTCACATTGTCTATATGGAAGTTTTCTGCAAATGTATCATGTATTCAGCAATCTTCAGGTGAGATGAGAATGCTGTCACCTGCATCTACGTCTACATCCGCGTGACTACTCTGTGATTTACAGTTAAGTCCAGGCTGGGGGCTCATAGCACCACCTTCAAGCTATTTCTCTGCCTATCCACTCTCGAACAGCACGCGGGAAAACGAATACTTAAATCTTTCTGTGCGAGCTCTGATTTCTCTTACTTCATTATGATGATCGTTTATCCCTGAGTAGGTGGGCACCAACGACATATTTTCATATTCAAAGGAGAAAGTTGGTGATTGAAATTGTATGAGAAGATCCTGACGCAATGAATTACTGATCGCCACGCCAGTTCGCTGTCAAATCCGTGGCACACCCTCTCCGACTTCGCTATAATACAAAACGAGCTATCCTTCTTTAAACTTTTTCGATATCCTCCATCAATCCTACCTTATCCCACTCCGCACAGCACACCCCAGAAGAGGGCGGGCAAGTGTAGTGTAAACGGTCTCTTTAGTAGACTTGTAGCGTTTTCTAAGTGTTCTGCCAACAAATTTCAGTCTTTGGTTTGCTTTCCCCACAAAATTATCTATGTGATTGTCACAGTTGAAGTTATTCTTAACCTTAACTCCTAAGTATTTAATGGAATTTACAGCCTTTAGACTTGTGTGACTTACCACGTAACCGAAATTTAGCAGATTCCTTTTAGTACTGATGTGGATGTCTTCTCTTTACATTCTTTAGAGTCAATTCCCACTTTTCGCACCGTACAGATGTTTCGTCTAAATCATTTAGCAATTGTCCGGCAATTACTCTAATTGTGATCTTTTTGATAGGAAGTCACGAATCCAGTGTCACAGCTGAGACGCACTCCCTAGACATGCAATTTAATTAAGTCGCTTGTGAGGAACGGTGTCCAAAGCTTCCTGGAAATATAAAAGTATGGAATTAATTTGGCATCTCCTGTCGATGGTACTCATTACTTCGTGAAAGTAAAGAGCGAGTTGTGTTTCACAAGAGCGATATTTTGTGAATCCGTGTTGGCTGCTTATCAGTAACTCGTTTTCTTTGAGTTAATACATAATTGACATAATAGTTTTCTGGGTTTGGTACCGCGTCATAATGTAAAAACTACTGCTGCTATAGAAAAACCAACGTTTCGGCCACGATTGCAGCGGCCTTCTTCTGGGTCTAATGGTGCGTTCTGGCTATGCAGTGTCCTTTATATTTTGTTGTTATTGTTGGCTGCACATGCCATTAAATCATAATTTTAAAAGGTAGTTAGTTTCATTGGTCACTTAAGGAAGAAGGAGAGGGAACTTTATTTTAATAGGTTATTGCCGTGGAGGCAGAACGTGACCTCTGTTGTTCATTGGCTCTTGTGTTATGTACCATGATTGGTGGCCACCGTCGAATGAGAAGTTTTCTGCTGTATAGCAACTGCTGGACGTCGGCCGCGCGGCGGCAGTTACTCGCCGGTAGTGCTCGTGCCTCGTGTTGACAGTGCGGTCTGTTGGGCTTTGATTGCTGGCAGCCAAGATGGGGCAAGCCTGAGTCCATCCTCCCTGTTCATGTTGTTTTGATGTCTAGGTAGCATAATTTCTTAACCTCGTCCCCTTGGTGATCACCAATTATCATTTTAATTTAATCGCTGTTCTCATTTACGCTACTTCTAATTACTTTCGTCCTTCTTCGATTTACTCTCAGTCCATATTCAGTATTCATTCCATTCAACAGGCCGTGTAATTCTTCCTCACTTTCACTGAGGGTATCAGTATCATTAGCGAATGTTATAACATTAACATCCCTTCTCCTTGAATACTAATCTCACTCTCCAACCTTGACTTTCCTTCCATCATTGCTTCTTCGACGTATAAATTGAACAGTAGAGGCAAAAGACTACAGCCCTGTCTTACCCTCTTTTTAATCCGTCCACATTGTTCTTTTTCTTCCACTCTTACTGTATATTACCCGTCTTTCCGCATAGCATAGCATTAATTTTCTCAGGATTTGGGAAATCTTGCTCCATTTTACATGGTCGAAAGCTTTCTTCAAGTCGAAAAATCCTATGAACGCATCTTCATTTTTCTTCTGTCAGGCTTCCTTTATCAACAGTAACGCCAGAAGTGCTTCTCTGGTGCCTTTACCTTTCCTAAAGCCAAACTGATCGACATCCAGCACATCCTCAAGTTTCTTTTCCATTCTTACGTGTATTATTCTTGTCTGCATGTTGGATGCGCTGACTTTTAAACTGACTTTACGATAATTCTCGCACCCACTTGTCAGCTCTTGCAATCTTTGGAACTGTGTGTAACATGTTTTTTTGGAAGTCTGATGGTATATCGTTAGCCTCATGCATTTTACTCCCCAACGTCAGTAATCACTTTATTGCCACCTCCCCCAATGATTTTAGAAATTCCAATAGGGTGTTATCCATCCATTCTGCGTTATTTGACTTTAGGTCTTCCACATCTCTTCTATATTCTGATTCTAATACTGGACTCCTTATATCTTATTGACGCCTGTTTCTTCTTCTATCACGTCATCAGACAAGTCTTCCCCCTGAAAGATGCCTTCAACGTACTCTTTCCACCTATCCGTTCTTTCCTCTGCACTTAACAATGAAATTGCCATTGTATTCCTAATGTTACCACACTTGCTATTAATATCATCGAAGGTTGTTTTGACTTTTGTACACGCCGATCAGTTCTTCCGACAATCATTTATTTTTCTATTTCTTCTCATTTTCATGCCACCATTTCGCGTTAGCTTCCTGCACTTCCCACTTATTTGATTCCTAAGCGAGATGTATTTATGTACTCCTAAAGTTCGCAGATATTTTTTTACCTCCATCTTTCGTCGATCCACTGAAGTATTTCCTCTTTTACCTATGGTTTCTTTGCAGTTACCTTCCTCGTACCTACGTTTTTCTTTCCAAATTTGCCCTTTTTAGAGATGTCAATTCTTCTTCAACTGAGCTGCCTACTGAGATATTCATTATCACAATATCTATAGCCGCATAGAACTTCTTCATTCCTTAGTAGTTCCGTATCCCACTCCTTCGCACCTGACTATTAAACTTCAGCTTACTCTCCATCATTACTAAATTGAGATCTGTTTCTACATATGCTCCTGTATACGTCTTACAATCCAATATCTGATTTCGGAATCTCTACCTGACCGTAATGTAATGTAACTGAAATCTTACTCTGTCTTATGGCTTTTCCCAAGTATACCTCCTCCTCTTGTGATTCTTGAACAGAGTATTCGTTATTACCATTTATTGCAGTACTCAGTTTTTCTTTCTCCTCCCTCATTCCTACTACCAAGCCCATATTATCCCGTAACAGTATCTTCTACTCTTTCTCCTACAACGGCATTCCAGTCCCCTCAGTGACTATTAAATTTTCATCTCCGTTTATGAACTGAATTATCCGTTCATTATCCCTATCTGCTTGCTACCTCATCTTCTGTACCTGGACTATTGTTGGTGTGGGTTTACTGTCTTTTCTAATGGAAATAGCTCTATCACTGGGCTATACAAAGTAACTCACTCTATATTCGTGTTCATAAGGAGTGTTACTCCCGTTGTACCATTTTCTGCTGCTGTTGACATTGCCCTCTACTCGTCTGATCAGAATTCTTTCCTTCTTTCGACTGCAATTCACTTCCGCCCTGCATTCTACCAATATCATTTCTTTTATCAGCCAGCCTACATAATTGTTCCACTGAATTAGGACATTAGCACTCTCAAACAATTATTTGATTCACTGATTCAGTTTGTTCAAAAATGTGTGTGAAATCTAATGGGACTTAACTGCTAGGGTCATCAGTCCCTAAGCTTACACACTACTGAACCTAAATTATCCTAAGGACAAACAGACACACCCATGCCCGAGGATTCAGTTTTTAATTTGTCCACTAGATACCCCCATTATTGTTCGTCATGTGCACAGCTTCGCACATACAGTTTTTAAGACCAACTCGTAGTGCTAGGATGATATTTTCTAGAGACTTAATTACATTTTAGTGCTCCTCATCACATGTCATGTACAAAAAGCGCGAATTGCAACTAATGCTATCATTTAACTCGTTATAAAGTGTAGTAGTAAAATATTTCTGGATTTTAGGACAGAAAGAAGATCAACATCGAAAGTAATAAATTATTTTTTATTAGGTTGTGGATCTAGATTTCAACTCACAGTGCAGCTATCAGCAGTGCGTTTTAAGTAGACTGCGCGTCCGTACGTGAAATCCTGTTCTTTTCCTGAATTCCTAGCAGCAAATAAACTTTACTTTATGCGTTTCGTGCGTAATTTAAACCGAAATCGTTAGTTTTATAGCATCTAAAACAGTGAATTTTGATAATAACACCTGCTTTACCTATTTTTGCTGTAAAATCCTGAAACATACTTATTTCTTAAACGTTGCATAAAATTTTTGAATTAAAAAAAATTAGACTTTCTTACAAGAATCGAAGGTGGAAGAATTGAAGACGACATTTAAAAAAAAAAAAGAAAGGCTGTTGATCGTAGAATCCTGGACTGGCCTTTCTAGAAATAAAGATACTCGTAAACCATGAATTGACCAGAAATGAAAAAAACACATACACAAGAGGAAAATTAAAGCTGTTTAGCCATTGCAGTAAATTACCTCACCTCTCCTTGGTTATACATAGACTCTCACTGAACGAAAGCGAGACCATATTCTAACCGTTATTATCCACCAGCTAAACTAGTACGTTGGACGTATAAAGTTTTGGCATTCTCATTGTTCCAAATTTATTCTAGTTCATTGTGCGAATATTTCATTATAAGAAAATTCCAAAAACTGCTAGTTCAAAGTCTGATCGTATAAGACGGTGGTTGCCAGTGTTTGCGCACTGTACACCAGGCGAAGTGTGCAACAAAGATTAGTTGTTTTTATGCCTGTTAGTTTTTCCTTCCATGTTAGGATTGCGAGTTACTTCTCGCATCTTTCGATATCAGAGTATTTGTGGAGCAGATAACGTTGAAAATATTGTTTAAAAATATGCTAAGAGACACCGAAACACAATTTTTCACTTCTTCATAATTTTTAAGCTGCTGAGGTGGCTCAAATGGCTCTGAGCACTATGCGACTTAACTTCTGAGGTCATCAGTCGCCTAGAACTTAGAACTAATTAAACCTAACTAACCTAAGGACATCACACACATCCATGCCCGAGGCAGGATTCGAACCTGCAACCGTAGCGGTCGCTCGGTTCCAGACTGTAGCAGCTAGAACCGCACAGCCAGTCCAGCCGGCAAGCTGCTGAGGACAATTTTCGTATTAAGAACAAGTAAGGAATGAGAACCTGTGATACCTACTGGAAAAAGCATACACTGATCAGCCAGTACATTGTGACCACCTGCCTAATAGCCAGTATGTCCTCCCCTGGCACGGATAACAGCGGGATAGAAACAATGAGGTCCCTGGAGGGAGTTGGCACCACATCTGTAGACACAAGTTACCTAATCTCCATAATTCCGCGATGAGTTCTGACGCCAGTTACATCCCAGATGTGTGCGATCGGGTTCAGATCTGGAGAGTTGGGGGGGAGGGGGGGGGGAGTAGCACGTCAACTGGAATTCGCCACTGATTTTCCTCGAGCTAGTCCACCACACCCCTGGCCTTGTGACATGGCGCATTATCTTGTTGAAAAGTGTCATTACCTTGGGGATGCATGATAGGTCGGAGGGGTGTACGTGTTCTGCAAGCAGTGTACGATACCCGTTGGCCGTCATGGTGCGCTGGACGAGCTCCACTGTACCCACGGAGGTCCATGTACGTGTTCCCCAGAGTATAATGGAGCCACCACCAACTTGTGTCCGTCCTGCCGTACAGGTGTCAAGGAGCTGTTCCCCTAGAAGGTGACGGATTCGCACCCTCCCATCGGCAAGATGAAGAAGGTATCTAGATTCATCAGACCATTCAACGCTCTGCCACAGTGCCAACATCCAGTGCTCTTGGTCACGTGCCCATTTCAGTCATAGTGGCCGATGTCTTGGTCTTAATATGGACACATACATGAGTCATGGGCTGCGGAGGCCCATCGTTAGGAGTGTTCGATGCTCTGTGTGTTCAGACACACTTGTATTATGTCTAACATTAATGTCTGTTGTTAGTTCCGCCATAGTTATCCGCCTGTCCTGTTTTATCAATCCGACATCTGTAATGAGGGATATCCGCCCAGCACCACGACGTCTGCACGTAGTTTCACTTTAGATTCGCCACGTGTTGAAGACACTAATCACAGCACTCGTCGAAGATACGACAAGTTATACAGATACAAAAATGCTCGTGCCGAGCCTCCGGGTCATCACAATCGCGCGCATTCCTCTTTCACAGACGTACAGCATGCTCACTGGTACTACACGCACCCTGAACGTGTCTGACCAGCAGTTATCCCTGCCAGGTGACGCTGCTTTCTCCTTGATGGGTTTATATCGATAGCAGATCGGTAGTCATAAACTTCTGGCTGATCAGTGTAAATGTTTCTAAGATGATCCATCGAGCTTTGATTTTTTAAGTTCTGAGTTGTAAAAAAACCTGTGCAGTAACAGGGTAGTAGGAAAACTAAAATTGGTAACCAGTATTGTTTGTTTCTTATTTTATTCTTTATTTTGCTAAAATTGACAATATAAAACGCTTTTTATACGCAATTCTACATTGCATAGTATTTATTTCTTACATTAGGTTCCCAGTGATATGAAGTTCCAGTTAACTCAATATGCAGATGTAGTGTTACACAAGGCAAATTTTGAACGAAAATCAAAACTGAAGCAAACACTCTATACAAAGACATCTGATAAACCCACCAAAAGAACCAATTCTGCAATGACTTGTGTCATGCTATTGTGGCAGCAAACATCCCTTTTCGAAAACAAGCAAGTCCTATATTCAATGGTTTTCTTGAGATGTACTGACGTCAGTCTGTTCCTGCATAGTCAAGTTGTGTAAAAATTATGTAAATTGAGCTTGCTCTGACGCATTGTGCAGAATCCAAGAAAATACTGGGGAGTCTTGCTTATGGATTTCAGTTGATGAAACTACAGACACACTTGGTCGACACATAGCGAATAATATTTTTGGCAAGTTAAGCCCAGATTCGCCATCCACGGCATATTTCAGTCGTTCAAAGCAAATCCTAAAGACTAACCAGGAAAAAATCGTGCATATTGTCAATAATGGAGTACTCTGTCCAAATGGTGTGGATGAAAACAAGGTCTTCACAGATGCCGCGGCTTATATGGTTGCAATGTTTCAATTGCTTCAAATAGCAGAGCAATTATGGCCAGAATTCCGTGAGGTAAATAAATTAAGCTCCACGATAATGAAAGATATTGTTTAGGCACCATCAAGAATACAGGCATTCAGAGAACAACTTCCAGACGCCTCCTTGCCATCTAAATCAGTTGTTACCCGCTGGGGCACATGGTTAGCAGCAGAGGAATAACAGTATGAGTCTCCTAGAGCTGTACAGGGTATTAGTCGATCACACCATTATTGAACATGGGAGTAAGTGCGCTTCGGTCGGCTTATCATGACTTTTTATTGTGGTATTTCACGAGGACACGCTGAACCACGTGACAGTATATGCTCCTCTGTGTTAAAAATCATTCGCAGTCATCACAGTACTTGTTCAGTGTAACGTCAGCGAGTGGTTTCGATAACGGCTGCGGGAGGCCAAGTGTAGTGATATCGTGGTCAGGTCATAACTGAAAATATACCGGAGGATGCCGCTTCTGTAACTTCAGGAAAACAATCTGTCCGTCTAAAGAGGAATACATTTTTATGCTAAGAACTATTTCCAAATTAAAAATGTCGGGGAGACATATGTACGAGAATATTTCTTTTCTTTAGGAATTTTACAGTAGAACAATGGCCAGAAGCACTTGTGTGTAGTAACATACATACTTAGTGGAAAATCCAGCTCCCCTGATTGCAGCATTCACGTCACGACCACTTACCGCACCTCCCAAATCCGTTGATATACCGGGTGATCAAAAAGTCAGTATAAATTTGAATAAATCACGGAATAATGTAGATAGAGAGGTAAAAATTGACACACATGCTTGGAATGACATGGGGTTTTATTAGAACCGAAAAACAGTATTGCTAGACGCGTGAAAGATCGCTTGCGCGCGTCGTTTGGTGATGATTGCGTGCTCAGCCGCCACTTTCCTCATGCTTGGCCTCCCAGGTCCTCAGACCTCAGTCCGTGCGATTATTGGCTTTGGGGTTACCTGAAGACGCAAGTGTATCGTGATTGACCGACATCTCTAGGGATGCTGAAAGACAACATCCGACGCCAATGCCTCACCATAACTCCGGACATGCTTTACAGTGCTGTTCACAACATTATTCCTCGACTGCAGCTATTGTTGCTTTGTCTTACTTTGTTATGCTAATTATTGCTATTCTGATCAGATGAAGCGCCATCTGTCGGACATAATTTGAACTTTGTATTTTTTTGGTTCTAATAAAATCCCATGTCATTACAAGCATGTGTGTCAATTTGTACCGCTCTATCTCCATTATTCCGTGATTTATTGAGTTTTCAAATTTATACTGACTTTTTGATCACCCGGTAGAATGCTCTTTGTCGATATATAAATTACTACTGACTGACAAGCGCTTAGTTTGTCTCCATAAAACCTGGTTTTTTATTGTGAAGCCATTCATGATCTGAATGCTGTAAACCACATGTTTATACGGTATTTATTAAATTAGACATTACACGCATTTCATCATATGGCAATATGTTTTTATACTGTATTTTTATCTTAGATAAAGTGAAAGTTTTGGCATGAATTTGTACATTAAAATAAAATAATGTTTTCTGTGTTATGCAGCTGCGCATATTTTCATTTTCCTTGTTTGAAGTGAATAATAATACGCTCATATGTCAACACTGTATATTTCACGTTATGTTTAGCTCTTCTGCATGATACTATTTAGTAGTTCTTTTACGTTTTATAGATTTAAAATGAGGTATTGAAATAGACTATCTGAAATGCCTAATATTCACTTTTTAAAAACCTAATAAACCGCCCTAATTATAAGTAGTCACGTAGATTGAACGTAATTATAACGACGCATATTCCAGTCTAAGGTACACCGGAATATGTGTCGGTACAATTACGTTCAATTTACATGACTGCTTGTAACTCACTGATGATAGCTGCTCTGTCAGTTGAAATCTAGATATGCAGCGCAATAAGAAAAGACAGGACATTACGACCGGTGCTGACCTTCCTTCTGTCCTGTATTACATCACGGTTATGGGGCTCAGTCATTCCAATGGAATCGGATGTGATGATATTTCTGAAAGACAAACAATTACTTCATTGTGGCGATAAAAATTCTTGTCATGAGCTAACTCAATGGTATTTAATAGAAAGATTAGGATAAGGTCATAAGCCACACGATTTAATAAATATAAAACCGCCTTCCGTAAAGTTATGTGACAGCTTTTATTTAAGTAAGAGATTAAATTGTGATTCCCCGTCCTTTTAACGTTTTTAATCCTCTGTGAATGATTTTCCTCATATAATTATTTATTTTGCAAATCCCCCAAATAAATTATTAAATTAATTAATTCTGATACAGGTCTAATTTTCTCTTGCCCACGCTTGCACATCAGCTACGGGCGATTTTAGGTGAAATTGCTGGTACACACACACATATGAAGCAATGTTTTAAGCCGTTAAATATTGCTCCGTATTAATGAAAAAAAACGTTTCCTCCTGTCAACTTGCTAAATCAGCATAGCTGCTTCTGTACCGCCAACAAACCTCCTACACACCGTAGTGTGTGAGCAACGGTTTATCTCTAGTCAATGGCTGGCTCTGAGCACTATGGGACTCAACTGCTGAGGTCATTAGTCCCCTAGAACTTAGAACTAGTTAAACCTAACTAACCTAAGGACATCACAAACATCCATGCCCGAGGCAGGATTCGAACCTGCGACCGTAGCGGTCTTGCGGTTCCAGACTGCAGCGCCTTTAACCGCACGGCCACTTCGGCCGGCCCTATCTCTAGTCAGATTCGATACAAATATTTTCGGTACTGAATCAGGATATGTGGTATAATGAAAAAAATATTTCAGCTAATGCTTGCTAGCCATAGCATATTTCTTTTCCTTTCATTTTTCCCCATTTAGCCACTGCTACACTTAAACATTTCAGTAAGTAATAATCGCGTTATATTGCCTTCCGCGATGCACTTGGTTCGCTGTGGTTCAGTCATCGCCAGTAAGATGAGCTTTACGCTGCTTTTCTTTCTCTTAAGTCGCACTGACGTGTCGAAAATTACTTTCCTGATGCGAGAAAGCAATACGTAAAATTTCTGAAAACCACGAATCAAAGAAAACAAAACAAGATTTTTTTGAAACTTGTTCATTTTCCCCCGATTTCCTTCGTTTTCGTGAGATTTCATACAATACTATTCAAGAAACTAAAACGTTTACCTTCATCCGGTTTCTGTTTGGATGCGCTTGCCTAATTTTGGGATGCAGAAATCAGACTCGCAATTCTGTCCGACTGGCGCGTTAGATCGTAAAATCCCGAGATGGTTGAAGGCGTCTGCCTGTAATGCTCCAAACGTTGTCACTGGGGAGAGAGCTGTCGATCTTTCTGTCTAATGTAGACTTGCTAGTCACGAAGACAAGCAGTAGAAATTGTCGCAGTGTGCGGGCGGGCATTATCTTGCTGAAATGTAAGACCAGGATGGCTTAAATGGCTCAAATGGCTCTGAGCACTATGGGACTCAACTTTCTGAGGTCATTAGTCCCCTAGAACTTAGAACTAGTTAAACCTAACTAACCTAAGGACATCACACACATCCATGCCCGAGGCAGGATTCGAACCTGCGACCGTAGCGGTCTCGCGGTTCCAGACTGCAGCGCCTAGAACCGCAAGGCCACTTCGGCCGGCAGGATGGCTTAATAAGAAGTCAACAAAACAGGGCGACTTACCACTGTGCTGTAATGGTGACGCACGTAACAACCAAACTGGTCCTGCTATGAAAAGATATGGCACTGTAGGCCATCATTCCAGGTTGTTCTGGCCGTATGGCCGGCGACAGTCAGTTGATATCCCACTGCTGTCCGGGGCGTCCGCAGACACCCTTCGAAGTGGGATGCATGACTGAAGACAATGCTGCTCCAAATAAACTTTTTTATGAGCTATCCAAGAAATCCATACGACGCACTACCGACCACTACAGCAATACCAGACGCTGAACCGTCAGCTGAATCTGAGACGCAGAGTCACTCTCTCCTATTTCGGTTTGCTCATACCCTTCCTGACGAGTAGTCCATTCACTGTAACAACTTACGTATCTCATATTAACTGCATTTTGAATTGTGGTTCTAATATTCACTAAGTTTTTCTGTACACCGTTGTGTGACGTGATTCCATTGTAAATTTTTGCTGCTTTCCTAATCTGACTTTCAATGGTAAGCATTAATATAGTATAAACTAGTTGTTCTTGATACGAAACCCAATTTTAATAGTTCATATTTTAAACAGTTTTAGCTTTTAATCAGTGGGATGTAGCTAAAATACTAAGGACATTGATTCCCGGAGGGGTCAGGGATTTTCTCTGCCTCGTGATGACTGGGTGTTGTGTTATGTCCTTAGGTTAGTTAGGTTTAAGTAGTTCTAAGTTCTAGGGGACTGATGACCATAGATGTTAAGTCCCATAGTGCTCAGAGCCATTTTTGAACTAAGGACACTGTCCAGATGTTTTGCATTGTGTTAAGAGTTAGTAATGTGACTAGCGACAAACAACGCTCGTTTATATTGTGTAATTTATTCACAGCTGTTAATTCATTTGTAAAACGACTCTCAGTCTTCGAACAATAAGGTACGACCGTCTTATAAAACCCTTATTAGCTCTACCGCCAACCACGTGCAGTCGTGTGGCAGGTACGCCCCACAACTCGTGTCGGTATCCGTTCGACTTACTAGCAGCTGCTTCTATTGAAGATGATGTCATTTCCTCATCACAGCCAAGGTAGCTACTTTTATACCATCAGGAATGCAAACAGTAAAGTTTACGGGACTCTGATACCAGAGTGTCGTGTTCTTTTGCTTATCTGCCCTATTTTTCAGGTCCAAATTAGTATGTCCCTCAATGATGACCCGTACTTATCTAAGATTATTAATGAATGATTCATCACCCATTGCGTTTGACTTTGCCGGGGCATGTGCCTTATACAGGGTGTTACAAAAAGGTACGGCCAAACTTTCAGGAAACATTCCTCACACACAAATATAGAAAATATGTTATGTGGACATGTGCCCGGAAACGCTTAAATTCCATGTTAGAGCTCATTTAGGTTCGTCAGTATGTTGTATCACGTTGGAATGAAGCCTCATCCGTAAAGAGAACATTTGCACTGAAATGAGGATTGCCACATTGTTGGATGAACCATTCGCAGAAGTGCACCCGTGGAGGACAGTGAGCTGCTGATAGTGCCAGTACACCGCTGTACATGGTACGGAAACAACTGGTTCTCCCGTAGCACTCTCCATACAGTGACGTGGTCAACGTTACCTTGTACAGCAGCAACTTCTCTGACGCTGACATTAGGGTTATCGTCAACTGCACGAAGAATTGCCTCGTCCATTGCAGGTGTCCTCGTCGTTCTAGGTCTTCCCCAGTCGCGAGTCATAGGCTGGAATGTTCCGTGCTCCCTAAGACGCCGATCAATCGCTTCGAAAGTCTTCCTGTCGGGACACCTTCGTTCTGGAAATCTGTCTCGATGCAAACGTGCCGTGCCACGGCTATTGCCCCGTGCTAATCCACATCAAATGGGCAACTGCCAGCTCCGCATATGTAAACATTGCACTGACTGAGAAACCACGTTCGTGATGAACATTAACCTGATGATGCTACGTACTGATGTGCTTGATACTAGTACTGTAGAGCAATGAGTCGCAAGTCAACACAAGCACCGAAGTCAACATTACCTTCCTTCAATTGGGCCAACTGGCGGTGAATCGAGGAAGTACAGTACATACTGACGAAATTAAATGAGCTCTAACATGGAAATTAAGCGTTTCCGGACACATGTCCACATAACCTTTTCTTTATTTGTCTGTGAGGAATGTTTCCTGAAAGTTTGGCCGTACCTTTTTGTAGCACCCTGTAGAACGCTGGAAGATCGGTCAATAGCTAAATGTAATCCTGCTAAGCAGTTTTCTATCTCCTTCGTAATAGGCACTATTAGTTTTGCACCTAACGGCCTCTAATTCGTATTAAACTTTTTCTCTGCATCTGGTTTGTACATGGGTGGATTTACCTAATTTTGGAATGCTGAATACACTGGTAAAATCTGTTTTTCTCTATGACGTCACATCTCCATACAGCAGAATAAAAAAAGGCGAAAGCGAAAATTGACACAATTAAGTCAAACAAAAACACACATTCAGAACGTTTGAAATCAATACTATTTTGTATATATGTACGGTCATAGTGCCAATAAAAGGTCCAAATTAGTTCAGAAGTTATTTTCACATTTAAAAGTCTTTGGAGTTTGAAAAATGCGACGACGGAGTTCTTCTTTTGTTTGCCGTTTCATCACTCTCCCTAACAAGACCCCAGCAGTAGTCACCCGTCGTCGAAGGGTTCCAATGGCCTTGGTAACGGTGTTCCATGGTAAGAATGTCTTGGTGAAAGCGTTCACCATGCTCATCGCTTACGGCTCCCAAATTTTCCGGGAAGAAATCAAGGTGAGAATGTAAAAAGTGAATTTTAAGCGACATTCTACACCCCATGTTCTTATAGTTGTCCAACAGATCATTCACATTGGTAACATAGTTTTTGTCTTCCCTGTTACCCAAAAAGACCTTCACACTTGCTTTAAAAGAAGACCAAGCAGCTAATTGGATATCTGCGAGTTTGGTCTCAAAGGTTGGATCTTTCAGCAGTTTTCTTTTTTGGGGTCCAACAAATATATCCTCTTTCAGCTTTGCCTCACTTAATTAAGGAAACCTTTCCTTCTTCATCCATAACGTTTACAAAGTTCTTGATAAGGTCCAACTTAATATGAAGGGAAGGCAAAAGGATTTTACTGGGCTCAACCAATGGGGTATTGTTCACATTTACGTTTCCAGGAAGATATTAATTCCTTAACTTCTTGTTGTCACGGCTGTCCCAGAGGCACAAGAAGCAGCATTATTTCTTTAATCCAGCGTGTAAACCTGTAAGAAGTGCAACAACTTTTAAATCACGTCAAAGCTGCCATTCGTGATTGCCTCTAGCAGCAAAGCCATGGTTTTATAAGTTTCTTTCATGTCTACTGCGTAAGCCAAAGGTACCAATAGGCATACATTCCCATTATGCAGTATTACTGTTTTCAAGCTGGTTTTACTGGAGTCAATAAATAGTCGCCACTCCTTTGGATTATGTTGTACACCTAGTTGCATCATCTCTACATACATACATTGAATTCTGCATATCGAGATACTGAGCGAAGGAAGCACCTCTTGATCTGAAACAGGACTTTTTGGTCCCTCGGGCTGGAAGGTTCCGTTGTTCCATTAGCGACCCCAAGTGTCCAGCCGGCCGGAGTGGCAGAGCGGTTCCAGGCGCTACAGTCTGGAAACGCGTGACCGCTACGGTCGCAGGTTCGAATCCTGCCTCGGGCATTTATGTGTGTGATGTCCTTAGGTTAGTTAGGTTTAAGTAGTTCTAAGTTCTAGGGGACTGATGACCTCAGAAGTCAAGTCCCATAGTGCTCAGAGCCAAGAGTCCAGCTTGCTGTTTTGAAAATTTTAGAGCGCGAACCATATCGTTCAATTCCTTTTAAGAGCCGAGGTGAAGTGTCATGATACTGAGGGCAGTACTCTTCTATATGTTCAATGCTTTCTGATTCACTTGAGATGGTATCTGGTTCCGTGGGTTTCAAGTGACAGACAGGAACAGGCAACCCCTCACCATAGGACACAGGAATATGCACTGAAGATACATTTGGATATTTTATGTCTAGTATGTAAAGCAAACGTAACAGTCTAAATAATGGCCATTAGGCTCACATTACACCATCGGAACAGCGAATTGCATGGCTAGGCGTTTTCCTTTCAACCACTCAGTTAAGGTTGTAGTACAGGTTATGCAGGCAATATGCGGTGCAAAATTTTTATCTTGATCACCAACAGGAGAATCAAAATACAATTTACATGCCCTCTTAACCAAATCAGTGATTGGTTTTCTGTGAGCTTTTGGAGTGAATTTCCCATACACATAACAAAAGTTGTCGAGGTGGTTTAGCCAGCAACGAGATTTACTAGTTGCCATTTTGCTTAGTGTAAGTTTGAAACACAGAAGGTTTGCGTTGTCTTTCACAGGGAACACTCACTAAACATCTCTTTCGAACCACTGGATTACCACGCCAACCATTTACTAACGATTTGTAGATCTTCTAGCTCTCCTCTGCAAATCAAAAACAAACAATCAAACATCAAAACAGAACAAGATGATGATGATGATTGGATTGTGGGGCGCTCAACTGCGCGGATAGCATCTCTCGTACAAAAACCTAACCTTTTCTCAGTCCAGTCTCCCCACTTTCATGAATGATGATGAAATTATGAGGGCAACACAAACCCCCAGTCATTTCGAGGCAGGTGAAAATCCCTGACCCCGCCGGGAATCAAACCCGGGACCCCGTGTTCGGGAAGCAAGAACTCGACCGCGAGACTACGAGCTGCGGACTCAGAACATCAAAAAACCAAATAATGAATGAGAAAAATAAAAAAAAACTTTAAAAACTCAAAACTGGTACGCGCTACAAGATTTCCAAAAGTCTATTCGGATTCTACACACCAAAATACATACTAGGTGATGTATCACATCCCAGATGGAAAATGTCTGTTGACTAGTGTTATCGCGAAAATAATGTGACTTGATCTCACAACAAACGGGGATTAGCAGTTACAAATGGACATCAATTTTTTAAAAGAGCCCTCTTTATAGAGCCATCGTTATGGCTCGACAGCTAGGGGTGGTGCTCTACGGTGTAGTTTCCTTTTATAGCAGGAGCCCTTTGGGTGTCATCCGCAGCACCCTTACACCACAGCGATAAATCAACAATATTCTACGCCTTATTTTGTTGCCCTTCGTGGCAAGCCATCCTGGACTTACATTTCAGCAAGATAATGCCCGCCCACAAACGGCTGGTTCCTGCCACTTGCTTTCGTGCTTGTCAAACCTTACCTAGGACAGCAAGGTCGACGGACCTCTACACAACAGGCGAAGTTTGGAGCATTACAGGCAGAGCCCTCCAACTAGCTCGAGATACTGACAATCTAACGAGCCAGTTGGATAAAATTCAGCACGATATCCCTGTGCAAAACATCCAATAGCTCTGCCAATCAATCCCAAGTCGTATAACTACTTGCCATAAGGGCCAGATATGGACCAACGCATTATTGAGTTGCTCACTTTCTGAAGCTCTTTCTCTTGAACAGATCATCAAGTTTGTCTGAAACGGTAATCATTTGTTTGTGTTTACATGCACATTGCATCTACCGATTTCCGTCGCAATCGGATAATTCCTGCATGGTGCATTTCCTTCTTCTTCTTTCTTTTGAGTGTTTTTTTTCTAGCCTCTAGCCCTTAACTACTATCGACCGTCTCTCAGACCGC
Source organism: Schistocerca cancellata (assembly GCF_023864275.1). NCBI lineage: Eukaryota > Metazoa > Arthropoda > Insecta > Orthoptera > Acrididae > Schistocerca > Schistocerca cancellata. The sequence continues at coordinate 455,447,382 of NC_064630.1, forward strand.
TACTAATTTTTGTGTCGAGATATTTCTCACACCCCTGAAAAGCCAAATGGACTCTTCCATGTACCTTTCTATTGGCTGTCAAGCTACACGTGCCAGCATTCTTGCATTGTTGCTGCTCTTTGTTTCGTAATTATTAGCCTTGAAAGGTCTCACAGACGTACCATAGTGCTTGCGTGCCGCGTTTTTAATGCATGCTACTGTTTCTCCATGGCGGGGAAAGCTGGGCCTTCTGTGCAACGTGTGTTATGTGAGACAGATGTCTTCGCTTGCAAGATGAGCCTCAGACACCGAAAGAAGAATTCGAAAATCGAGAAACGTGCACCTTTTTCCCTCCTCGTCTGAAGAGGAAAACAAGGTATCCATGTCAACAGCGTGGTGTTCCGATTTGTTTGGAGTGTTCCAGGAAGGTCTGCGTGAAGTGTTTGCAGGTGGAAATTGACTAAAGTATGATTCAGTGGCACATGAGAACAAGTATTTAGTTTTTACTTGTAATTTTAGATGTAAAATGGTGACAAAGTTTCTCCATTCATAGTCTTATGGACTGAAATATTCACTCTACATTGCAAAGTGAGTCGTATACTGAAAGCTGACTTCGCACACAATTTATCGTAAGTCATGTCGGATTTTTCCACCTAGTTATATCGCCAATTTGTAATATAATGCCTCTGATGAAAATCTATGTGTGAGTAGAGAGCTAACTATTTGCTGTTATTTTCGTAACTCATAAAATAAAAATATACTCCAGAATTCCCTTTGTTTTAATTGTCGAAGTGTTTAAAATACCGCAGTGCTTAAAAAAAAATCAAATTCTGCAAAAGCCACCTCTAAGAAGTGTAATGAATGACTGGAAGTCAAGAAACTATATATATTCAGAAAAATTCTGGTTTGATATACAAAATAGAAAAATGCTGTCTGTGAGACCCCTCCATAGTAATTATGTTCCTGTCAATGACCATAGTAGTTAAGGGCTAGATCATGAATTCATACGTTGCCTTCGTATCAACTGACTGAACCAAATTTACTGCTTTTAAGCAATAATGCTGGTTTCAAGCTGCTGTTACATCAATAAAAAAAATACTTAATTCAGAAGTTTATGCTGAACACCCGAATCTTGAAACGAACCACCAGTTCTGTGTGCATACAGACACACACTTTTTTTTCTTCAAAGAGGGCAGGCAAGTAAAAAATTTAAGGAAATAAAATGGGGAAAAATGACTGAAAATTTAACGAAGATGGTTTTAAACATCTCTAAAACCTTACGCAGTACTGCATGGCACATTTTTTATTCTACTACCATTAAAAGATGAGTAGTGACGTATTACATATGTAATACAAAATGTATACCAGTGAGTTCGATCACCTAAGCTTCTAGCAGCAACATGTCGACCAATTTATCTCTCTCTGAGCAAGAGAAGTGATGCAAAATGATAAAATACCTGGTGGTGCACAGAGGGTCACCCAGCGATGTGGCACTGTGGTTGAAATACTGGTCCTGACATCCAAATGCAGATTTACCGTGATTTACATAAATCGCTTCAGGCAAATTCCTGGACGGTTTCTTTGAAAAGGGTACAGCTTTTTCCTTCCCCATCTTTCTGTTATTTGAGCCTGTGTCCGTTTCTAACAATCGTGTGGTCGATGGGACGTAATCCCCTAATCTTCCTTCCTCAGAGCGCACGCATTGAGTTGTGTAAAGGAATGAAAAAAGTAGATGGTGACCGAAGGCATGTTTTGTTATTTTATCACACCTCCTTCTCACTATGACGACAGGTGCTACACCATTGCCGTATCTGACATACTACTGGAGCCACGTCGCTCCATTTATCACATTACAGGAATGGTTTGGACGCTACCGTGTTCCTATTACTTAACGCGCAAACTTTTAGTTTACACGAGCACCACTACGTTATTCACTAAAGAAGAGCGCTGTCTCTAGGAAATCAATTTACATATTTTGCCTGCACCTCTCCTATAACTGCTCTCCATCCACTTGGTTTATGTCAGACATTCAGTTTTAATACGGTTTATCAGTTGTCAATTTGTAAATATACCCCGGGCACTCTACGTTCAGCCGCAGGCACATAGCAGCCTTAACAATCGTAAAATACGATCGCTTCGTTAAAAACGCTGCGGTGTAACTACGGAGCGGCACAACGTATTGCGTTGGCCAGAGGCCAGACGGACTTTACGCAGGTACCTTTAATTGGACGCTGGCCGGCTTTGAAATACAAGTACCGTGGTAGGTATTCTAAAGCACGCCGTGTTTTGTGTACTGCTTTTGTTCACTTCTGATCGTCGATAGCTAGCAGAATTTTTCAAACGGCCACTTCTGAAGATTAAAGAGGTATTACAATATTCTAGGAAGTTTGTGGTAGCCTTTACGGGTCGTTTTAATGGGATAATCAGTCTGCGAAACAAGGCTCGACAAAGGATATTAATTCTGCTTCGTGGTGATAGAACACAAGCGAAATATTTTCTGTACTTCACATCAAACTCGCTGTCAGAAGAAAAAAGCTTGCTTAAATTCAACTGAAATACGAGCATTATTAGACAACATCTTTAGGATCACTATGTTTCTTGTGCAGAGAGAAAAACGTTCCACGAATATTCTTTGACCTTTTAAATTGTGTAGAAGTACCTACGTATGAAACAATGTAGTTTTTACTTCCTGGCCGTGCGGTTCTAGGCGCTGCAGTCTGGAAGCGGGCGACCGCCACGGTCGTAGGTTCGAATCGTGCCTCGGGCATGGATGTGTGTGATGTCGTTGGGTTAGTTAGGTTTAATTAGTTCTAAGTTCTAGGCGACTGATGACCTCAGAAGTTAAGTCGCATAGCGCTCAGAGCCATTTGAACCATTTACTTCCTGAAAATAATAGCGTATAATATAGGATATACTATATTTATACGGAGAAAAAAATGGTTCCTATGGCTCTGAGCACTATGAGACTTAACTTCTAAGGTCATCAGTCCCCTAGAACTTAGAACTACTTAAATCTAACTAACCTAAGGACAGCACACACATCCATGCCCGAGGCAGGATTCGAACCTGCGGCCGTAGCGGTCGCGCGGTTCCAGACTGTAGCGCCTAGAACCGCTCGGCCACCCTGGCCGGCCTGTACAGAGAAGATTTTAATATTGACGCCTTTAATTCGTTTAAGGTGTGAAGTTTTGATTGTATGACGCAGAATCTTGAACGATACGGAACGCAGATGAAAAAGTGTTGCAACCCTTTGAGATGTAGATGTGTAAGAGTATGAAGCAGAGAAGCTATACAGGAAATTGAGAAAGAAGTAGTATTAGGAAGGGTTGTTGAATAAAGACAAATAGCATGTTTGAAAAAGAAAAACGGGCTGACAGATGCTATGAAAGAATAGTAAAATGAGAAAGAAAAAGAGGGCGCAAAATTACCAGTTGGTAAACAAAGTGAAAATGCAAAACGACGAAAAGAACGACAAAACAGAATGATCTCCAATAGCAATGTAAGGCCCTAACTAATGTGCTGAACACTGAACTGAAATTAAAGTAATAATAGCAAAAGGATAGTCACGAGCATAAAACCTGCCCGGTACGTCGTACACGTCAGCACGCCGCTGACAGGACTGAATCCGACCGGCGGATTAACAAGGAGTTCCGGTGTGCCTGCCAACTTGGATGTAGTTTTTTGTCAGTTACTAACATTCGGCTGGGTGAATATCGGGGTAGTACCCATGTGTCGCAAGTATTACGAGACTTGCGCACACTTCCACATGCGATAGCGTTAGACGCAGGCATAAATTCCGACAGAAACGGCATCAGGCTAAATCCATACATTAATATTCCAACCCCAGAAGATTCGGGATGAAGGCTAGGAGAAACAAGGAGTCAGGAGAGTAAAATTATTTACTCCCTAAGTAAAAGTATTCATTTCCATACATTTTTAAGGAAGGTGCGTGACGCATGTGAAGGTTGCTGTGTGTGGACGGGTTACTCCTGTAACCGAAATTGCAGATCTGAAGATGGTTCTAGAGGAACCGAGACTGGTAATGTGAATAAACATTTTTGCAAAAAAAATGGTTCAAATGGCTCTGAGCACTACGGGGCTTAACTTCTGAGGTCATCAGTCCCCTAGAACTTAACTAACCCAAGGACATCACACACATCCATGCCCGAGGCAGGATTCGAACCTGCGACCGTAGCGGTCGTGCGGTTCCAGACTGTAGCGCCTAGAACCGCTCGTCCACAACGGCGACAAACATTTTTGCAATCAAGACGGTTTATAAACAACATTGTTTCTTAAGTTCGACACAATCTTTGTGTCAGCGTTGCTAATCCTTCGCTATTTGTTCGTGGTATGAGGGAAGTTCACGAGACCAGTGATTGGCCAGCCGGGGTGGCCGAGCGGTTCTAGGCGCTACCATTTTGAACCAGTGATTGGCTACACAATAAGAGACAGTCAAATGTGCAATAGTGACAAGCCTTTAAAAATTAACGGGTATCACATATGAGGAGGCTGAGGATACTAGAAGCTTATTATGCATTCGCATAATAGGAAGGTACCGCAGATTTGGTGTGGAACGGCATTACAACACCATGCAGAAAGTAATTGAAGACTTAGTTGAAGACGAAAGAGCACCAGAATTACAATGATCGATGGACGATTTTTAGGGGATTCATTGTTTTGAGCATCAGAACGCACTTTATGCTAAATTTACAGACAGGGAGCACGTGATGAAAGTTAGCAGTAAGAGTAGAAAGGTTTCCGAAGTTGTACGCATTATTGTAACGTCAGATGCAACAGTTTTTGATGGAACTGAATGAAACTTACAGTGGCAGTGTGCAGTAAAGATTACTTAAAATACGAGGTCAGCAATCCATACCTGACGTTTATTTCACTTACCGCTAACTTTCATCACGTGCAACGTAATTCTCGTTCAAAAGACAAATCCTTTTATGTAAAGGCTGTCCGGGAGTTCTAAGTAGTATTCATCGGGAAGAGTTTCCATGTCTCCATAACGCGGTTGCAAACGTAATTCAATGTTTCGATCAACTTATGTGCATGAAAGTCTTTTTTCGATTATGGAACTAGTCGCGATTACGCGGCAGTCTGAGCGACGGAAATCAGCGAAATAGTCTTTGTCCGTCAGTTTGTATGAAGTATAAATTTTTATTATGTCTTCAGCGCGCCAGAAATAATAATGCAAAAATATTTTGTGAGTAATCAAGCTTGTTGAGAAACACTAAATAATAAACCAAGGCGCATGCTAGCCATCGAAGTTCCTTACGAGAATACATTGCTTTGCGGAGTGATCCAGTCCCCTCTCCTTCTCTCATTCCTCGTTTGCCTCTTCGCGGTCGACACCGTGCTGTGGAAGGGGGGGGGGGGCACGAGAGTGGAGGGGGAGGCTGGAGTTTTCTCTGGGTTTAGGCATACAATCATAAGGTAGCGGCTTGGTTTAGGGCGCCTTGCCACGGTTCGCGCGGCTCACCCCGTCAGAAATTCAAATCCTCCCTCGGACAAAGGTGTATGTGTTGTCTTTAGCGTACGTTACTTTGTGTTAGTTTAAGTAGTGTGTAAGCCTAGGGACCGATGACCTCAGCAGTTTGGTCCCGTAGAAACTTACAACAAATTTCCAAATTTTTCCATGAGGTGCATAGTTCGTATTCAGTTAATGACAGACCTCTTTTTTGACTCTTTTTTGACGCTCTTTTTTGACGCTCTTTTGACCACGAGAAGTCATGGTATACAGCCATCTGTGTAATGGATGGGCATAAATATAAACCGGTGTTCCCGCTGTAGTTCTCTATATCGCATTGCATTTTCAGTCGTGATCGGGAAAATGTGGCTGCTCTCACTGTTCACTCTGTAAACATGACCTGAAGGGAGGTTTCAAGCTACAACCGTGCGCGCATTGCCTTGAGAAGGTTAGTTTACACGGAAAATAGCAGCCGAGCTCGGTCTAAGGCGCTGCAGTCATGGACTGTGCGGCTGGTCCCAGGGGAGGTTCGAGTCCCCCCCCCCCCCCTCGAGCATGGATCATTAGGATAAATTAGGTTATGTCGTGTGTAAGCTTAATGACTGATGACCTTAGCAGTTAGGTTCCATAAGATTACATACACACACAGCAGCCGAGCTGGCGATGCCACAGCTTCTTTTGAGCATTCTTTCACTGTCATGAGACACAAAATATTGACCGGCCTAGTAGTGGTCGCCTGCAGTCAACAACAGCAGCCGTTGGCCGCTACCGGAAAACTGTGTTTCTTATGTAGTTCTAGTCCAAGGAAAATGTGCACCGCCTTTTTAAGACGGCTATGAGATTTCTTTCATAAAAGTTACGCCATTAAACTGTATAGATCGTTTACTCTATTGAACTATCACGATTTCTGCCTTTGGATATTTTCTAGTACCACAATATTGGGCTATAACAGACTTCTCACACCAAAATCATCGTCGAAATATTTTAAACTTTGATCAAATAATGCCGGTGTCGCAGTATAAAAACGAGAATATATTCACGAAGTATCTGGCAGAAATAAAACAAATATTGGTGATAAACATTGAATAACTGAGCCATGGCCGCAAACCATGATAAAATTATTTGGGTTTTGTCGATCCAGTAGGAATGTGGCCCTCTCTAAACAGTTAAACCCCTAGACATCCATTACGATTTACGATACAATCTCATCTCAGGTTTTCATCGTGTTCTTTCCTCACAATTAATAGTATAAAATTAGTTCTTCATTATCAATTTATTAGGATGATGGAGTAATCTTTGTAACGAAAGCTGTTTAGAGACTTACACACTGACGGAATAGCTATAACGCAGTGGAATAAGCTATATACGACTCTAAATTTTTTATATCGTTTATTTTTCAATGCCGGTTTCACTTTTTTGCAGTATCAATAGTTTTCCTCCCTGGATTATCTTCAGAACTGTGTAATTACAATAGTTACCAGTCGTGTTTGTATCGGAAAGACGCGTCACTCGTTATCTTGAGATACAAAATATGCCCTGCCTGGCAGTGATGGCCTGCTGTCAGCACCACCAGCTGACCAGTAATTAATTCCAGTACAGACACGACGAATTCCTTATGCAACTGCAACTACCCATTGCGTAAAAGATTTGCAACTGAGGCAGGAAAATAAGCGATATAAAAATTATTTCTTAAATATCAGCAGAGTTGATGATTTCTTTCGCGACGAATAGGCCGGCTGTAGTAAATACGAGACTGTAGCTACCTTGAAAGAGTTTTTTGAGGCAGTCCTGTATTTCAAAAAAATTGTTCAAATGGCTCTGAGCACTATGGGACTTAACATCTGAGGGCATCAGTCCCCTAGAACTTAGAACTACTTAAACCTAACTAACCTAAGGACATCACACACATCCATGCCCAAGGCTGGATTCGAATCTGCGACCGTAGCGGTCGCGCAGTTCCAGACTGAATCGCCTAGAACCGCTCGGCCACACCGGCCGGCTCCTGTATTTCATTTCGACAGAATATATTATTGAGTGTTCAGACTGGTTTGATGTGACCCACCACGAATTCCTCTCCTGTGCTAACCTCTTCATCTCAGAGTAGCACTTCCAAGCAACGTCCTCAATTATTTGCTGGTTGGATTCCAATTGCTGTCTCCCTCTACAGTTTTTGCCCTCTATAGCTCCCCCTGGTTCCATGGATGTCGTACGCTGATGTCTTAACAGATGTCCAGTCATCCTGTCCTTTCTGATTGTGCGCGGAACTTCCTCATTCTTTATTCTTTAAATTATCAGTCTACCTAATTTTCAACTTTCGTCTGTAGCACCACATCGGAAATGCTTCGATTCTATTCTGTTCCGGTGTTCCCCACCTTCCATGCTTCACTACCATAAAATGCCGTCCTCCAAACGTACTTTCTCAGAAATGTCTTCCTCAGGCTTGTAAAATGTGCCAGAAGTGGCCAAAATCATTATATGCACACCATCTGACCACAGCTATCCGTATATTCCTATGGTACACAGAACTGACCATTAGATGTCACGACCGGCGGATCCGCCAGTATAAAAGAAAGTGGGGAGTAATGTGTAGTCAGCAGAGAAATAGCAACAGCAGAATGGCGCGGTGTGGAGAGCTCAGCGACTTCAAACGTGGACTGGATGTCACCTGAGTAACATACCCATCAGGGACATTCCAACCCTTCTAAAGTTCCCTAGGTCGAGTATTGGCGATGCAGCTGAAGTGGAAAACACATAGAAACAGCAGTTACTAAATCAAGACTAGACAGAATTGGTTTACTGACCGACAGGGGTGGTCGACTATTGCGAAGGGTGGCTGTAAAACGATTGGAGGCAATCCTGCGGAATAACTCACTCGCGACTTCTAATAGTGAGTATAAAATGGCTCTGAGCGCTATCGGACTTAACATATGAGGTCATCAGTCCATTAGAACTTAGAACTACTTAAACCTAACTAACCTAAGGACATCACACACATCCATGCCCGAGGCAGGATTCGAACCTGCGACCGAGCGATGTGGCGCAGTGGTTAGTACACTGGACTCGCATTCGGGAGGACAACGGTTCAATCCAGCGTCCGGCCATCCTGATTTAGGTTTTCCGTGATTTCCCTTGATCACTTCAGGCAAATGCCGGAATGGTTCCTTTGAAAGGGCACGGCCGATTTCCGTCCCCATCCTTCCCTAATCCGAGATTGTGCTCCGTCTCTAATGACCTCGTTGTCGACGGGACGTTAAACAGTAATCTCCTCCTCCTCCCTCGAACCTGCGATCGTAGCAGTCACACGGTTCCGGACTGAAGTGCCTAGAACCGCACGGCCACCGCAGTCGGCCCAGTGAGCATAGGTACGGAGTTAAATGAATGGGGGACAGAGCTCAAGCATCCCCTCGTAAGAGCGAACATACCGGAAATGACTAGGAGATGACGGGCATCTCTATGGAAACGTCCGGGTTTGACAAATGCATGGAGAATCTTACCAGCCATTAGGTGTAGCGCCAACAGTGTAGTGCATAGGAGGTTGTGCTACGGTATGCCGGTGTTTTTCGTGGTTGGGGTGTTTATAAAGACGCTACATGCGGAAGATACGAACACATTTACAGCATTGTGTACTACGTACTATAGAGAAACCATTCAAGGAAGATGACTGTATCAGAATGACAACGGATCCTGATATCAAGCAACATCTATTAGGCAACCACATTCCTGAAACGGACTGGCTGCCTGGAGCACGGATCTGAGCCCAGTCGAATGCCGCTGAGAAGAGTTAGAACGTAAACTTCAGATCCCATCTACCAACATGTCTACCACCTCTGGTCTCGCCTCTTGAGGAAGAATTGGTTGCCATTCCGTTTACTTCATTGGAAATGTCCCCAGCAGAGATTAAGCAGTAATGAAGGCGAAGGGCGGGCTCACACTCCGTACTAATGCCTCGATACTTTTGACCAGACTATGTGTTTTACTTTGCCTTCCAAAGAAGGTATGAACTGATGTGTGACATTTAATTTACCCCAGACCCTCCGTTATAGCTGTTCCGTCAGTGCCTGATCACCAAACCAGCATTACTTAAGCAAATTAGACCATTAACTGATGAAAATGATACTGAAGACTGAGAACCGAAGTAGGAAACTATAACGTTTGAGAAAGGAACGATAAAGATCCATAAATGGTTTATACCACTGTTCGTGATAGATGCTTAAACGCCAAGTTATTCGTTCGGAGGCGCGGGATTAGCCTATCGGTCTAGGGCGCTGCAGTCATGGACTGTGCGGCTGGTCCCGGCGAAGGTTCGAGTCCTCCCTCGGGCATGGGTGTGTGTGTTTTTCCTTAGCATAATTCAGGTTAAGTAATGTGTAAGCTTAGGGACTGATAACATTAGCAGTTAAGTCCCGTAAGATTTCACACACATTTGATATTCGTTCGGAGACAGGTGCGTACGGTACACACCATAGATGTGCTCAGGAATTTTCACCGTTACAGCCGGCACGTACAACTCACGTTGGTGTTGGTTTAGGTTGCTGTATTATTTGCAACCGCAGATGTCGTATGGGGTGCATCTGGGAACATACCGTTGCCAGAAGTGGCCCATTGTACAGAGTCGGACAGCGGCAGTTACGTCGCTTGTCTGTGGAATTGCGTGGGTGACATCACAGCTTTCGCGGGTGGCGCCGACGCGACGAACTGACTGCCTGCGTTTCTTCTTCTGGCCGCCGCACAGCGCGCTGGCTGACCTCCGGCGTGAACCCGGATGGCCTCGTCAGCCCAACGCAACGCCTAGAAGGCAACGCACGCACACACCGGTTTTTCATAGCCCATAATCTGCGCCAAGGACTGCGCAATTTGCCACTCCTCTCACAGTGCGCTGCTCTTCCCCGTTACATAATTGATCACCTTGCACAGTGCATCAGTGAACGACATTGTACCATTCTCTGTTTTAGAAATGGGTCATAATTGGGTTAGACTAGACGTTACAAATACAGATATAACGGGAAGTGGGTTACAAACGGAGATCATGGTACATAAGAGATGATCGATCTCGACATTAATAAACCTTGAGACATCCAATGTATCCTTTCATTCCTCTACACATACTCTTTACGCTACATCTGATGTCCAGTCATTTAGGTATTACACTTCTTGCTTGGCACTTGCAACACACAAAAGCATGAGTGAACATTAGCTGGTACCGACACGAAACCAAACACTGAAGTTAGTTCATTTATTTACATTATTTATTTATTTATTTATTTGTCAGGTTGCGTGGGACCATGCAAGCCAAAGTTACTTGGTCGTGGAACGAGTTAGTACATAATGCAGATTAAATATTTGTGAACAAAACACTAATTAATTAATAAAACTCTAAAATATTGTGAGAGATTGTTAAAGTATAACTAACACATTAAGAGGAAGCTTCTCAACTATTGTAAGGAGAACTTATACAGAATAGCAGTGTGCCATAAGAAAACCTTTCAGCCCGGAATTGAATACTTGCGATTTATCGTTCACTTTTTCAGTTCTGTTTTAAGACTATTGCTGAATAGTACACATCTTTCTGTACAGTTATTAACAAAGTGTTATCCAAATGCATATCGTTTATCAGTCTACCATTCAGGGAATGAATGCTCGAAATTCTTCTGAGTCAATATCGTCAGCAAACATTTCTCATGATTGAATATATAAGGAACATACTCATGATTGAATATGTATGGTTATTCAGTTGCTTCTACCTATTGGTCTTATGCAGCAACAACGCCTTCAATTACCACAAGCTGGATTTTCATATTCTCACCAGTCTCACAATGGAATTTACAGGGTGATCCATTTCCCCCTATTTATATTGGTTTTATGCAACCTTCAACGTCTTCAAACACCTCTAGCAGGATTTTCATATTCTCTCCCTTACTATGCACAAATTATTAGTCCTACATAAAAAATGCAAAGGACCTTTTACAGGAATGACGTGAAAAAGTGATCCTCAAATATGTTTTCTTGAATAACTCGAAAACCGTGGACTCTAGAGAAAACGTATCTCATTACAAAATTTAAATGCGTTAGATTTTCTACATAAGGGACCAGTTCATTTTTCGTAGGACTGACAGTTTGCGTGTAGCGAGCGAGAGAATAGGAAAATCTCTCTCGTGGTATTTGAAGGTGTTGCAGGCTGCATAAATTCCGAGACACCTGAACAAGGGCATACACGGAGTGCTAGAAATGACACAGCACATCGCTCTGACCATCCGTTTTTTGACTAACGGTATTCCAAGTGAGCGCCAAGAGTTCACCCGAAACATAAATCATACAGGATAACAGAGTGAAAGTAAGCGAAGCAAGCAAACCCTCGCATTTCTGCATCAGAGACAATCATATTTACAGTGAAGTGACTGGTCCAATACGAAATTTCGAAACTTGCTCTGAAATGTTTTGTACGGAAGAATACATCGAAAGAAACACAAAGTCAAAATTTTGGCTGCTGAGACACACCGAGCGATTTTTTTTAAAATGTTGAAAATTGACAAATTCGTAGCTCGCCAGGTGGCTGGAGAAATGTACATCCTTATCGTAGCAGACAGCACATGCGCATCATGGCCGACACATAGCCTTGATTGACTGCACATCTGTAATGCGATCGTAATTTGCAAAGCGACTTTCAGTGTCCCTTGTCAGTTTCTCTGACACAAATGTTCGCACTCGAATCTGCAACTCATTTAATATCCACAATAATTAGCAGTTGCCTTTATAATATCTCTGAGTGGAAACAATGGAGACAAAACTGAATTAATTTTCTTTGTGTTTTCTTCATATACGCTTGTTAATAGCATCTGCCTCTGTGCAGGTTCCAGAGTTTCACAGGAATGTGGAATCCTATTAGAGTTTCCAACCTTTGCAAAGACGAAATATGAAGAATGTAGTAGTCAAGAATGTGATCTGTAGTCAAAATCATCTGCTTCTCCCGAAGACCTATATATGTAAGGTATTAAATTTTATTTATAATACAATCACTTTCTTATGATACAGTCATAACAGGTTCCGGCCTTCAAAGGCGATCTTCAGATGGTATGAGTGAAATTTGATGAACAAGTGTTCATGCACTGTCAACACATGAACACTTGTTCATGAAATTTCGCCCATAGCATCTGGAGATGGCCTCTGAAGGCCGAACCACTTTCGTTTGTATCATAAAAAAGTGATTGTATCAAAAATAAAAGATAGTAACTTACAGTAAATCTGTCACAATCTCCGCAACCGGAATGTCGTTTTTTTCCAAGACCGACGTATGTGTTATTTATTAGCTAATTTTTGGACGTTCATTCGAATGATGTCGAAATTTCGTTAGAAACATTAGAAGATACGGGAAATAACTGAGACCATTCCGTGAATTGTTGTCCGAACGATAAATGTTGTGCTGTTTAAAGTCTAGAACAAAACACTCTACCTTCCCAGTTCACAGAAAACATCTACAGTAACAGCTATCAGTGACGAAGGAAGCTGTAAATTTTCTGTTTAAACGAAGGAGGGAGAAAATGCTTAAAGTTAAGCAGTGTGCAAAGCCAGTATCGTCTCCTGACATCTGAACGTGAAATGTGTAAATGGAAGAAAGGTTAGCATGCAGTATGAAAAATGCGCATGAATGAAACGGGCAAAATTGTAAAAGGAAATGTTTTCAGAAGATGTAGAGCTGTTCGTGAGAGTCAAGGCACTTTTATCGATGGAGGTCTATGAGACTGGGCGCTCTGAATTACAAGTGAGATAAACACTACGGATACCAGGTTCAAATGGCTCTGCGCACTATGGGACTTAATTTCTAAGGTCATCAGTCCCCTAGAACTTAGAACTACTTAAACCTAACTAACCTAAGGACAACACACAACACCCAGTCATCACGACGCAGAGAAAATCCCTGACCCCGCCGGGAATCGAACCCGGGAACCAGGGCGTGGGAAGCGAGAACGCTACCGCACGACCACGAGATGCGGACGCAGGATTCGAACCTGCGACCGTAGCGGTCGCACAGTTCCAGACTGTAGCGACTAGAACCGCACTGCCACCCCGGCCGGCCGGATACCAGGCTGCTTCTATCTTGTTAAAGAGATTCAGGAAATTATTTGGAAAATGAAGTCAAAAATTACGAAGTTTACTTCAAGTATATATCTAGAGAAGATGTCATCAGTAACTAATAGTATAGACAAATTCGTAGCTGATGTGGAGATGAAGCTTCGTGTTATCATCTAAAATGCAATTTATGTAACTAGTTACTGAGGTTTCGTGCAAGAACTGCATGCAGACTGTGCATTATTATTTCGAGAAAAGAAAAGACAGAGGTGCTTGTGCTGTCAATGAATGCTTTGACACATTAATATACAACGGTGCCTTTGATAACTATCAGTGGATTACTGTTTCTGCAGTTTTCGGGAACCGGAAGCCAGATTAGGACAAAAAAGACTTTATAGTTGCAAAAATCTTGTAATAGACGTACAAAAATCTAGAAAAACGGGACTGAATACATTTGAGTTTTACATGTTCAATATTACGTCCTTTTACCAGATGCAGAAAATAAATCGTGGGTTTTGTTGGATTCTTCGCCGGGACACAACGACATTTCTGTCTTTAGGAGGAAAGCAAAAAGATTGATAACACGATTTGGGTTCCACCTGGAACTAATTCTATGATTCAGATTCTCGATAAATAAATTTTTCAGAAAATTGTCAAGCAATATCATTTGCGATGGCTCTTTGCCGTTTCAGGTTTATCAGTAGAGCACTATTGTAAATTTCAGTCATTTGTGCATGGTCAGTTGGCATCGACCGATCTTACGTACTTGATCAAGTGTGCCTGGTACACAGCACGACATGCCGAACGAGGTCTACGCATTTTTCTTACCCCGTCTCTATTTCTGTCGAAATAAAACTAGTATTTACTATGAAATAAATGAAACAAATAATTTTTCTTTTATCAGGTGTGCTTGGTGTAAGAAAATCACATGTTTCCGGCATTCATTACACACTTCGCATTTTTCTGACAGCTACAGGGAATAGAGAAGGAACTGTTTCATTGTTAGGAAAACATACATTATTAAAAAATTCTGATAAGACGTGTGCTACAGGAATTTCACGTCAAGAAGTTAAAGTAATGTAACATCATAACATCATACATTTCCTCGATTTTCTTTGCTCTGCAGGTCACCTATGAGACATCTGAATGAGGAATTGAAGGTGTGGTAACTTTTTGATCTCTACTTTCAAGAGGAATGTAGGTTACTGTCATAATGTATTTTGGCATAAAATATTGTGTAAGGGTAGCTTTGTTGATGTTCAGACTGTACATGTAATTTTACAATGCATCATTTTGTGAGCTTATGTTTACTTGCTACTATATGTTATTTTGGTTTTTATCTGTTAACTGAACAACATCTTAGCCCAGTAATATGTTCTAATGAACTTAAATTTTTGGCAATTACGATGTTTTGTAATACACAAAATTCGCTAATGTGCCTTATCTGATGTCAATTAATGGGTTTGTATGGTATAAGCCGATTTCTTTTCGGAAGTTACGATGTATTTTAGATTGCAAAAGTCGCCACTGTGGCATTTCCTGGTGTATTATGATTTTACATATGTGTTTTCAGGATCTATCTCACTAATGTACGGTGTTTTCGTGGTACCAAAGATTATAATATACCTCCTGTTAAGTGAATACTGCTATTGCCAGTATGTAATATAGTTTGTATCTTTCGCATGGCGCTGTCTTTGACATCCCTGGACGGTTTGCCTCATTACGTCTCTCAGCTAGTGGACTTTGCTTCTTCACGAAAACTACTGTACACAGCTATTATTGTACAAAACTTTTACTACTATAGTGGGTTCAAAAGAGCAAATTACGCTTATTATGGTATGACTTTCCAACCGTTTATGCCAGTAAGTGATACAACATTTAACCTTACATTTACACGTGAACTGTGTAATCTCTGTTGATTTGATTTCTTCGTTTTATGCTTATGCTTGATAATGATCATTTGACTAAAGCTAGTAGTGTAGCGAATTGTGCAAAACAAAGGACAGCTTAAGTTCCACTATGAATTTTAACATCCACAATAGATCAATTATCGATACGAAGAGAAAATTATTTAAAAAAATTTTCGTTTGACACATTTATCGTATGTTTTAAGTGCCTATAATTCGTGTTTCTGCACATTGGACTTCTTGTTACAAGACACTACGCGCTCTTATCATGCTGGTGTCTGCTTATTCGCGCGTTCCGAGCGCTAGGCAGGAAAGGTTGCAAAAATCACTGTTATAAGTTATTATTGGTGCGGAAAAAATGAGTAACTTTATGATTTTAAAAAAAATGTTTGACAGTGGATATCTTTAGGTGCATTTTTCCTGTGGAATAGGTTTCGACATGGATTGGATCATTCCCTTGTCAGTTTCTGTTGGTGATCTTCAGCGTGATACTTCCAAGAAAGCTTACCAGCTACCATCAATCCTAAAACGTCTCAAGACTTAGCTGAAAGTATGGCCTCTTTGGAGCAATTAAATTTCGGTTAGGTAATAGTTCTGTGTCCGAAACTGTATTCATTGCGTTTGGTTTCAGTTGTAGAGGTCAGGGGTGAATTATTTTCACACTGGAGAGTTTTTCTGAGCTAATACTGCTCAGGAAGGCCTGCAGCTCATCATCCTGGGCGTGGTCGCAGTGGTTTGGTCGGCAGGTACGGGGCGGGTGCGTGCCGGTCGGTGATGAAAACTGCGTTTTGTTCCATTCCAAAATTCATAACCTGCGGTGGCGTAGATGGAGTACAGGGCATCCAAGACGCCGGCCGGATTCGTACAGTGAAGCGTGCTTGGCTCAGCAAGCAGCCTCTAATCACAAATGTGTGTGAAATCTTATGGGACTTAACTGCTAAGGTCATCAGTCCCTAAGCTTACACACTGCTTAACCTAAATTATCCTAAGGACAAACACACACACCCATGCCCGAGGGAGGACTCGAACCTCCGCCGGGATCAGCCGCACAGTCCATGACTGCAGACCGCTCGGCTAATACCACGCGGCCTCTAATCACAGACAGTGGTGGCGTCGCCCCAGGCAGCAGTAGAGACAGAGGAAAACCGACCGGTTAAAACTGGTACCGGTATTTTAGGTATGAATAACCGATATTGTTCGGTGTCTGTTTAGTCTCGATTATAACAAGTGTTTCTATTGTTTATTTACTAATAACCGTTTAAAAAAACCGAAATATCAGTGAGCCACAGCAGCAATGCTAAAATTTTTAGTTTTTAAATAAACAGTTTTTAAAAAAGCAGTAACTTTTATTCCTAAAATTAGAATTGATTTGAAAATTGCGTTGTTACAGAAAATAAGAAATGCTGTTTTAGTAACAACGACAACAGTTAGAAACGAGCAACAAACACATGGCTTAAGAATTGGTACGGCTTTGCCGTGTGTCGTAGCTTAAGACACGCTTGTACGCGTAATGATCAAATTTTCCTCCATCTGGCATATAAGATAATTTCTGACTGTCGTTGCCAGATATCATTTGTATGACAAAATAGCACCAACCCTAGTCTGGAAAGATTTTTACAAGTTGTAATTGCACAGAAATACGGTGCTTCGTATGCTCCAAGAGATTAAGGAGTTGTCTGCCATTTCTGTGAAATAATAAAAGAGGAAGCAAATTATGATAACAGTAATATATTAAAAACCTTAAAACAATTATATATAGTATACGACAAAAACAGAAAATAGCTGATCTGTTGCCTGTGTCTACATATGATGTCTTTATCTGCTTGTAACCCTTGAAATCGGAGAAGTTAACACGCAAAACAGAATTCGTCAACCTCAGTTTTCACCCTGTAGCACTGACTAATGGTAATGCCCAAATAGTAGTATTATCACCTATTACAACATGATTATTCAGCAGAGTTTCAACAAATTATAATCAATAGGAGAATGCTGGTGGTTTTTTGTAGTATTCAGTCACTTGTTACTTTTTCAGGTAGCAACAGACGGTGGACGGAAAGTTTTCTTCTATTTGCCTATTTCATTTAGTATTTTGATTCTGCGTATCTTAAATGTGAGAGAGTCCAAATTTATGTTCGATTTCTAAGTTTGTTACAGGAAATAATAGGAATAATAAATTGAAAGTGAACAATATGTATAAATGACATAGCAGATAGTGTCGGAAGTTCCATGCGGCTTGTCACGGAAGATGCTGTAGTATACAGAGAAGTTGCAGCATTAGAAAATTGCAGCGAAATGCAGGCAGATCTGCAGCGGATAGGCACTTGGTGCAAGGAGTGGCAACTGACCCTTAACGTAGACAAATGTAATGTATTCCGAATGCATAGAAAGAAGGATCCTTTATTGTATGATTATATGATAGTGGAACAAACACTGGTAGCAGTTACTTCTGTAAAATATCTGGTAGTATGCGTACGAAACGATTTGAAGTGGAATGATCATATAAAAATAATTTTTGGTAAGGCGGGTACCAGGTTGAGATTCATTGGGAAAGTCCTTAGAAAATGTAGTCCACCAACAAAGGAGGTGGCTTACAAAACACTCGTTCGACCTATACCTGAGTATTGCTCATCAGTGTGGGACCATACCAGATCGGGTTGACAGAGGAGATAGAGAAGATCGAAAGAAGAGCGGCGCGTTTCGTCACAGGGTTATTTGGTAAGCGTGATAGCGTTACGGAGATGTTTAGCCAACTCAAGTGGCAGACTCTGCACAGAGGCGCTCTGCATCGCGGTGTAGCTCGCTGTCCAGGTTTCGAGAGGTTGCGTTTCTGGATGAGGTATCGAATATATTGCTTCCCCCTACTTATACCTCCCGAGGAGATCACGAATGTAAAATTAGAGAGATTCGAGCGCGCACGGAGGCTTTCCGGCAGTCGTTCTTCCCGCGAACCATACGCGACTGGTACAGGAAAGGAAGGTAATGACAGTGGCAAGTAAAGTGCCCTCCGCCACACACCGTTGGGTGGCTTGCGGAGTACAAATGTAGATGTAGATGTAGAAAATCGGTTCTTTCAGATATCAGTTACTTTGAGCGATTTTAACTGTCACGTAAAACTGACAAGAAAAAAGACCGATTTAACCGAAACCTGGTTGTTTCAGCGATAGCAGCCATTCCTAGGAAGCTGCCGGCAGGGTCATCATTCCTGCAGTGTATCGCTGGCCCTGGCTCTAAAGTGTGGCGGATGAGGCAGCCAGAGCTCAGTATGAGTTGAAGCAGAGCGTGCAGAACCAAACTGTGGAGAATAGCACGGACAGCGGTAAACGCCGAAAGCCGTCAAAATTTGTTCCAAAGAGTATTGTCAACTAGGTGGCTAGGCGGTCCAATAATGTCCACGGTCCCTAAAAGTAGGCAGCCACTATCAGACGCAAGCTAGCCAGTAGGTAGCCCGCCGGTCGCTAGGGCCGAAGTCAGCAGCATTCGGACAGCCCGTATAGTAGGCCGACAGTTCAAAAAATGTTCAAATGTGTGTGAAATTTTATGGGACTTAACTGCTAAGGTCATCAGTCCCTAAGCTTACACACTACTTAACCTAAATTATCGTAAGGACAACCACACACACCCATGCTCGAGGGAGGACTCGAACCTCCGCCGGGACTAGCCGCACAGTCCATGACTGCAGCGCCTAAGACCGCTCGGCTAATCCCGCGCGGCAGGCCTTCAGTTACTGGAGGAGGAGGAGTACGAAATTAGCGTTTAACTTCCCGTCGACAGCGAGGTCAGTAAAGACGGCACTGCTAGTAGACACAGCGTCTGTTGGAGGCAGCTTGCATGCCCATTTCTTGCCTGTCATAGACTTCCCCTCGTAACTGGCACCTGGTTGCGGCTGAATACTGCCTATCTAAAATGAGCAGTACTTATACGAATTAGGACCTTTTTCTGAAACGGCAGCGCTTCTCTCCCCTAAGCTGTAAGAGAATCGTGGCGCTAGGTTTGGCTGTTGACCAACCATGACATCACTGTTCCATTCTTTTCGTTGTGTCAGCAGTTTCACAGCCCTCTCTGTGTAGTACTTTCTCCTTTCAGAAGTCTTCGGCGGTACTTCTGCAATGTCAGTTTAACTTGAATACAGCTTCCTTCGCAAGAACATTTGCCCTTTGATGCTTAGATTCCTTGAGTCACCGTCTTTGTCACGGCTCTTGTTTAAGTCGGTCTGCTGCTACGACAAGCGAGGCCATGGCGCAACACAGTTAAGCGTTAATTTGTTCTCTAAGAGGCAGATGCTGGTATTACTGATTTACCTTATTAGTTGCATTATTTGACCTACATTCTACATTTCCAGAAAAGTATGTGAGATCTACAGAAACAAAGACTTTTGAGCCATGTATCATTGCTGTATATCTGAAATAGACATGATGAAGTCAAGACTGGCCACAGATACTATTTTTTGTAATGCACCGCTACTCTGAGATATTTGAAAAAGGATATCGTCACCATCAGTGCTCCTGCTATAGTAACAATTACTTTCTTTTCTGGTATTCATTTCAGTCCATCTAGATATGCACACAATATGGGTAACAGATTTTACCCGTGTTTCTCAAGATTATAGTACATAATTAGCTGTGACGGGTGTTGCCCTAACACAATGCGCTTCTTGAGCGTTTTCGAGAACTCGAGATTCAAAGATTCACGAGCCTGTTTTAATGCCGCACGAGAGCACCAGTCATCAAACAGTGAAGTTTGCACAACAATATGACGCTGGCTGATATGCATTAGAGTATTGTCATCTTCTTTCGTAATCTTGCTCCAAGCCCTCATCATGCTGCTTCATAAAGTAATAATAATAATAATAATAATAATCCTTCAAAAGAGGAATAATAATAATAATAATAATAATAATAACCATAATGTTAAGTTCGTGGTGAGATAAAATAAGAACCCGAGACACCATTCTGTCTCCTATGCAAGGCATATTTTTATAAACAATGCATTGTACTAAGAAACGACGGGAAACGGAAAAAAATGGCTATTTTATGAGCAAAACCTCTCCTGCAACTATTGCAGGATGTTTCTAAATTGTTGCACGACAAAAGAGAAGTATCTTCTCACGAACATTGCATTAGTCCTCAGCCGCAAGTACTGTATCAGGCCACAATTCGAACATTCGTATCTATGTTGAAATACACATGACTTTTTCTAAGCATTACATCTGAACAGCCTTTCTCTTTAAACGTCATTGTGGCGTTCTTTCCGATATTATTATTAAAAATCAAACGCACATGTCGATAAGACCTATTCACATAATGGATATCGTGCAACCCTGAACTAAATGTTTTATGCTATTATGGTATGTACCACACAAAATACTGTCAGCCTACCAAAGACGACGATTATTTATAAATACAAATTCTTCACTGTGATATCGTTGTAATATATGAGTGAATATGTCGATAACTAAATTTTTACTATCATTCCTTTGCAAGGTGACCTAAAACTACGATTCCTCAGATGTCACTTCACGTTATTATTAATGCATCTATGTAAATGAACATCTAATTATTAATTTTTGAGAACATTTCTCGTAGTGAAAAGCGCTTTCTCTTAGTACTTTAAAAATGAACTGTCTCGACTAAAGAAACCTGCAGTTGGCCTTCGTGGAGTTCTCAACGCCTGCTCCGTTCCCGCACCGACCAGCACGGTATGAGATCTGAAGATGGTCAGTAACTGACCGAATCCGGTAACCAAGAAATTAAGGCTTCTCGTGGTCGAAACTGTTTATGTTCATTTTAAAGAGCCTCTAAACTTTCTACTAAAATCTGTGACCCTCTTATACAGGTCTTTCATTATAAAAATAGCTTAAAAAGTTGTCTATAACAGTATTACGCTCCTCTGACAATCAGTTGAAAGATACATGTTTTGCTGCTTTTAGACGCTAACCCCTGTGAGCATTTCACGTCATTACGGCGTGTGACACAGGTGGACAAATCTAAAGAATGCGATACCAACTCGATGCGAGAGAGTGCGCTCAAAAACAATGATAAAATTAGTATTCGGGATAGAATAGCGAGGCCGCAACAAAGACGCGAGTACCACTAGTGAAATAACTGAACAGTTAATTTGACAAAGTGCTTGACATGATTAAACAAAGTGTATACAGTTGGTGCCGGCAAACAAAGTAAAAAACAGTAATTTACAATTCCGAACGAACAGTTGGTTTCTTCTTTCATTTAACCATTTTCCCATAAAATGTCATCACACAAAGATCGACCAACTCAACCAGCGCTCGCCGCCAGTTTGAAGGTAAAATAGAGCTCATTATTTCTTCTTTCATTTAACCATTTTCCCATAAAATGTCATCACACAAAGATCGACCAACTCAACCAGCGCTCGCCGCCAGTTTGAAGGTAAAATAGAGCTCATTATTGGCATTCTCTGGAAACCATGACTTAGAATGTAGACGACGGGTAATAACACACTTTTTACATAAAAGATATGGAAGTCATTGCTCAAACATAAATATTGCATGTTGCCGACCCCTTCACTAACATACCCTTTTGCTGTCAGCTTGGATCAAAGAAACATTAAAACTGTTAAGCAAACAAAAGGAAAAATTGAAATTTACACGATGACAAGCAGTAATGAACAGAGCTAAGACGGAACGAACACTCAAAAGTGGTGCAATTAATTAATTATATTAAACCTGCCAGTTAACTATGGACGGGATTCGTGCAGTAATTGTACGTATACATGTCACACCGAGCCACGTAAATATACAGCAGCTGTATTAGACCCTGCCACAAACGTGCCCTATGATTGTAATTAGCGTTATTTTTCCTCTTTGAAGAAACAAGATTCAATGTAGTGATTCCAGTGTTTGGTACTGTATTATGGTACGAAATATTACAAAAAATGGTCAAACGTGTAAAATAAATTTTTAGGAACGTTTGAGACAGTTCGTTAGCTAACATGATTTCGACAGTCATTTGACGGCGAGTCAAATGTTTCTATACTCTATTTTACTTCTTACTTTTGGCTAAATCATTTCCCAAAATATTTGGCTGACAGTTTTTCAACTTTTATTTCAAGTTTTGTTCAGAAACCATCTTATTGGCACCTCATTTGCTTCCCTAGCATTTTCTGTTCTCGAAATATCCTGTATTTAGAACCTGATTCGAAGGAAACCATTTTGACAGTTAAATATAACACAATGTAACATTTTACTCGCAAAATAGCTGGCCCTTGAAAAGATAGACTTTTGACATTTAAGCACCAACAGCTGCTCGTGAAATATTTCAATTTCCACTCAGATCACTAATTAACTTTTTCATCTGAACGCTTTCAAGCAATTAAATATTTTTATGCAAAACTAGACGTCAAGCTAGTCAGTCTGATGTCCCTTTTGTCTATTTCCCATTCTTCTTGTGACCATGGAAATTCTGACAAGACATTGTGTAATTTATACGTTTTTCTTTCGCTCCGCTTACAGATTTCACCAAAAAGTCGAAATTCAAACGTAATACGGGCATATTCCAGGCTGTCGCTATAGCTAGTTGCGGTAAAGTCGCTGCTCGATGGCTGATGGTCTCGTGTGCTTCTGAACATACTCGTATGTCATTGAACTTCTGTTGCTCGAAAACATTTAAAAAGTGTATCTTACCAGAGCAGAACTTGGTGCATGTAAGTATTTGCCACAACTGCGCGAAAAGTGAGCAAAATAGGTGGCCCATAACTGACAGTCATCCACCAGGACATATTATAAGGAGCTTGTGATTTCATTTTTGTATATTCTCACATATAACACTGGCATAAAAAAAGCAATGCGTGTTTGGTGGTCCTCATATTGTTTCCCCTTGACTGAAAACTGTCGCATTGTTCGTTATTTCTGATTAATCGTTATGTAATTCTGTTCTGTTCTATGTCCATACAGTGAGTAGAATGTCTGAAGTCAGGACTTTTAACATCTCAGAAACCTAATCCAGGTTTAATACAACAAGAAATATGCAATATAATACAACTATAGTTGCCCGCGACTGATTAACGTCGTCGACCAAAACAGTCTCCCCCCCCCCCCCCCCCCCAACCATTTGTTTGTTCAGGAAATTACTGACTTGTAGACAGCACAAATGTTCCGTTACAATTTGTATTTTTATATTTGCAACAGTACACTCTTACACATCGCCTATGGCCCGCGAATCTTCCTGGACCATCTTGTGTAGAAAGCTACAGTCAATTGTACGTCATACTTCTGAACCTAAAGAACATAGCGTCTTCAGTAGGACGCTAGGATTCTTGAGTACGTGTTTCTGGATAATATACCTTGCATTCACTCAAATTACACTTTTTTCTGTGTTATAGACTTAAAAATTAAAGTCAAGTAATTACTTTGTTTTCTATACAGAGTTTACACGCTGAAGAAAAATTTTGTGACATGCTAAATATTTATTTTTTCTCGTCTTTGCTACGAGCATTAAAATTTGAAACTGTCTTGCAACGCATCGATAATGCTTAAGTGTACCCGAAGCATGAATCATTCTGATGTGACCAGCATTAAAATTTGAAACTGTCTTGCAACGCATCGATAATGCTTAAGTGTACCCGAAGCATGAATCATTCTGATGTGACCACTCTGACAAATGATCGTTAATGGAATGTGTCTGAAAACGGTTTTTTCATTTCTTTCCGTAATACGTGTGTATCCATTATCGTCAGCATTACGGCATTCACTTATCTCCCTAAAATATGAAATTAGTGTGCCATCTCATTGAGTGACTGATGTACACTTTATTCTGAGAAAACCCTACGACATTAGAGTAAATTATTTGATGGTGAGACAAATTGGGCTATTAAATCCAAAAGAGAAAAACGTGAAATTCATAGTTCATTTAACAGTGCGCTGAAATGCGGTAAAGTACAATCAACAAAAAGAAAAACTGCGAAATACCGGTTTGATTCAGATGACATTTGATACTTCCAAGCACATACACTCTCACGTAAAACGCATTGTGAGACTCAATGCCAGAGACTCAATGTCAGAGGGTCGTCGGTTTATGGCGTTTACTCACGGTTCAAGGTTGTGTTAAGATATATGCAAATAGTGGATAGGACAGCAGAGAAAAAAAACTGTGAAACCTACTTGTGTTAAGCCCATCACGTAGGCGCTGTCAATTACTATGCTGTTTACCTGAAATTAAAGCACTACGGAAGAGAATGTTAAGTATAATATTGAAACATGCTTAACCTTGCATAATACTTGGTAAGACACATAAGGTGTTTCACATTTGCAATGGAAATCAGCAAACTTTTTATTTACTTACTTTTTCGCTCGCTAATACTTGTTCTACTGTCTGTAGACCACATCCTGAGTTATTGATTACTGATACCACGCTAGTGTATCTGCATTTCGAGAAATATTGAGAAAACATTAATTCGTGTGACTCCTGTTAGACAAAACAGAGAGGTAATACGCTTCTAAGAAGTGTATAGTAAACGATCTCAGAAACATAACTCACTGTAAGAGAAATAAAAATTTCGATCGAAATGGCAAGGAATTTTGATTTAGAAATAGTAAAATTCTTATTTCTCATTGAAATGATGTTATTCTGCATTGATAAAAGTCTAAAAGTACAATCCTATGGTATTTAATTAGAAATACAAAAAACATATTCATCTATGTTTCCATGCTTTTTCTCTGTATAATAACATACTCTGATATGCAGGACTGAAACTGTCGATTGATGTAATAAATTAAAAATAGCGCCTTCGTAGAGGCTCAAAAAGTGGGAAAATCTGAGAATGTTTCCTTCTGTCACAAAGTTTAAAGTTTTCAAGTAACGGTGTATTTGATTACTACAGTTTGGTTTTCCCAAATACTGCTGATGACGATGTGTAGCTACTATGAAGAGTGATCATTATTTTCCCTATGATAATACACTGATAAGACAAAATGACCACTGTCCATCGCGACGTTAGATGCCTCCTTGTGGCGTTGGGAGCACGTGGCAAAAGTATGTAAGGGAAGCAGACACGAACGGGGGATCACACTAGCGAAAATATGGGCTCCAAATGGAGAAATCCATTGACATAAGCGACTTGGACGAAGGGCAGGTTATTATTACGCAACCTGTGAACTAGCGTCTCGAAAACGGGGAAGATGATCGAATGTTCACGTGCTACTGTCGTGAGCAGCCACGGAAAGAGGTAGAATGCCAGTCAAATGTCGTGTGGCTAGCGCCTCCCGTCGGGTAGACCGTTCGCCCGGTGCAGGTCTTTCGAGTTGACGCCACTTCGGCGTCCTGCGCGTCGATGGGGATGAAATGATGATGATTAGGACAACACAACACCCAGTCACTGAGCGGAGAAAATCTCCGACCCAGCCGGGAATCGAACCCAGGACCTTCGGATTGACGTTCTGTCACGCTGACCACTCAGCTACCGGGGTCGGACAGAATGCCAGTGAAACTACCACTAGGACGTCCACGATTCTTCACAGAACGTGGGTTTCGAAGGCTCGTCTGCTCTGTAAAGTGGAATAGTTAGTGGTCTGTGGCATATATGCCGAAAGAGCTCAATGCTGGTGCTCGTACAAGTGTTTGAGCACACCGTCCATCGTACGTTGTTGAAGATGGTGCTCCGCAGCAGACCACTCTTACGTGTTCACCTGTTGACCCATGACCCAACGACATCGTCAATTAGGTTGCCTTGGGTAAGGAATCATCGGGATTCGACCGTCGATCAATGAAAATGCGTCGACTCTTTGGGTGAATCGCATTTTTCCTACACTAGGTCGCTAGTCGTCTCCACAAATGCCGTCATCGAGGAGAACGGCGGCTCGAAATGTCCAGCGCGCCAGGGACGCAGACTGCTGGGAGCGGTATTATGCTACGGGAGACATTCTCCTGCGCTTGCATGGGACCCGTTGTAGTAATCGGAGACACACCGACAACTGCGAACCACCCGCATCTTCTTCCCAGACGGCGATGTCATCTTTCAGCAGTATGACTGTCCGTGTCTCGAGCCAGAGCAGTGTCACAGTGGTTTGAGGAGCATTATAATGAACTCAGGTTGATGTGTCAGCGACCAAATTCGCTTGATGTAAATCCTATGGAACGCATGTGGGTAGCTGCCGAGCGCCATCATTGCGTACGCAAGTCAGCGGCCCGCTATTGACGCAGATTACATGACCTTCCTCCACAAACTTACCAACGAACTGTCTTATCCTTGATACACAGAATTAGTGATGTATTTCGTTCCAAAAACGGACAAACAAGCTATCAAGTAGGTGCTCACAATGTTTTTGTTCATCAACGTATGTAGTGCGTATTACATCCTTCAAATTTATTAGCTACACTCCTGGAAATTGAAATAAGAACACCGTGAATTCATTGTCCCAGGAAGGGGAAACTTTATTGACACATTCCTGGGGTCAGATACATCACATGATCACACTGACAGAACCACAGGCACATAGACACAGGCAACAGAGCATGCACAATGTCGGCACTAGTACAGTGTATACCCACCTTTCGCAGCAATGCAGGCTGCTATTCTCCCATGGAGACGATCGTAGAGATGCTGGATGTAGTCCTGTGGAACGGCTTGCCATGCCATTTCCACCTGGCGCCTCAGTTGGACCAGCGTTCGTGCTGGACGTGCAGACCGCGTGAGACGACGCTTCATCCAGTCCTAAACATGCTCAATGGGGGACAGATCCGGAGATCTTGCTGGCCAGGGTAGTTGACTTACACCTTCTAGAGCACGTTAGGTGGCACGGGATACATGCGGACGTGCATTGTCCTGTTGGAACAGCAAGTTCCCTTGCCGGTCTAGGAATGGTAGAACGATGGGTTCGATGACGGTTCGGATGTACCGTGCACTATTCAGTGTCCCCTCGACGATCACCAGTGGTGTACGGCCAGTGTAGGAGATCGCTCCCCACACCATGATGCTGGGTGTTGGCCCTGTGTGCCTCGGTCGCATGCAGTCCTGATCGTGGCGCTCACCTGCACGGCGCCAAACACGCATACGACCATCATTGGCACCAAGGCAGAAGCGACTCTCATCGCTGAAGACGACACGTCTCCATTCGTCCCTCCATTCACGCCTGTCGCGACACCACTGGAGGCGGGCTGCACGATGTTGGGGCGTGAGCGGAAGACGGCCTAACGGTGTGCGGGACCGTAGCCCAGCTTCATGCAGACGGTTGCGAATGGTCCTCGCCGATACCCCAGGAGCAATAGTGTCCCTAATTTGCTGGGAAGTGGCGGTGCGGTCCCCTACGGCACTGCGTAGGATCCTACGGTCTTGGCGTGCATCCGTGCGTCGCTGCGGTCCGGTCCCAGGTCGACGGGCACGTGCACCTTCCGCCGACCACTGGCGACCAACATCGATGTACTGTGGAGACCTCACGCCCCACGTGTTGAGCAATTCGGCGGTACGTCCACCCGGCCTCCCGCATGCCCACTATACGCCCTCGCTCAAAGTCCGTCAACTGCACATACCGTTCACGTCCACGCTGTCGCGGCATGCTACCAGTGTTAAAGACTGCGATGGAGCTCCGTATGCCACGGCAAACTGGCTGACACTGACGGCGGCGGTGCACAAATGCTGCGCAGCTAGCGCCATTCGACGGCCAACACCGCGGTTCCTGGTGTGTCCGCTGTGCCGTGCGTGTGATCATTGCTTGTACAGCCCTCTCGCAGTGTCCGGAGCAAGTATGGTGGGTCTGACACACCGGTGTCAATGTGTTCTTTTTTCCATTTCCAGGAGTGTACATTGAGCCCTACGCAAACTGTGGCAGTTATGGAATAATGAAAGCACTTATCAAGTGAGAGTTCATTTCAATGCTGCCATACGATCTGCTATTAACTACACTTGCAAGGGCTGTGGGTCTTCATATACATGGAATGTGTCGGATGATGCTGAGTGAATTAGATTAGGAAATGAGACACTTTAAGTAGTAATGGAGTTTTGCTGTTTGGGGAGAAAAATAACTGATGATGGTCGAAGTAGAGAGGTTATAAAATGTAGACTGGTAATGGCAAGGAAAGCATTTCTGAAGAAGAGAAATTTGTTAACATCGAGTATTGGTTTAAATGTCAGGAATTCGTTTCTGAAAGTATTTGTATGGAGTGTAGCCATGTATGGAAGTGAAACATTGAAGATAAATAGTTTGGACAAGAAGGGAATAGAAGCTTTCGAAATGTGGTGCTACAGAAGAATGCTGAAGATTAGATGGATAGATCACATAACTAATGAGGAGGTATTGAATAGAATTGGGGAGAAGAGAAGTTTGTGGCACAACTTGACTAGAAGAAGGGATCGGTTGGTAGAACATGTTCTGAGCCATCAAGGGATCACCAATTTAGTACTGGAGGGCAGCGTGGAGGGTAAAAATCGTAGAGGGAGACCAAGAGATGATTGCACTAAGCAGATTCAGAAGGATGTAGGCTGCAGTAAGTACTGGGAGATGAAGAAGCTTGCACAGGACAGAGTAGCATGGAGAGCTGCATCAAACCAGTCTCAGGACTGAAGACTACAACAACAACAACAACAACAACAACATACTTGCAAGTCAGTGTTCACAACCACTTGCAGGCGAGTTCTCAAGCTGCACAGTTAAGGGTCCATTCTCCTCAGACAGACAATGAAACGAGCGAGTTTTACGATTATGTTTTGGGGAAACGTATGAAGCAATTAACTTAAATAATTTTGCACATTATTTATTGTTTCTTGGACAACATTTCATCATGATGCCCCATTGTAAGAGTTAAATTAGTCTGTTCAGAATGAGGTGTGTCCATGATGGAAGTCCTACAGTCTGTGAATCTTACCTAAAATCAAAACATTTATTTATTTATTTATTTATTTAACCTGATCAGATTAGGGCCATCAGGCCCTCTCTTACATCGGACCAGTGTTCCACACATGCAGCATTTCACACATCAGAGTTACATCATGACAATAGTTTAAATAAGAAAATTAGATTATTCTAGTGACTAAGACTTAATAAAGTAAATGCTGGCAGTATTTTTACAACAGATGCTATACATACAGATTATGATAAAAGCAGTAATAATAACAGTAAAAAAAGTCAAATAATAATGATAAACATGAGAAAAACTGGCAATAGTAATGAAGATTTGTGTAGATTTACATTAATATCTTGGTGTGTAAAGTAGATGTTTACTAGTATAGCGAGTTTTGGGGAAGGGAGATTTAAGGAGGGGGAAAGAGGGAAGTAATGAGGTGAAGTGCATTCATGTACAGAGGAAGGCATTACTGTTGCTTAAGTAGATACGTCATTAACTGTTTTTTGAAGCCGGACATGTTTTTAAGTTCTCAAACATAACCAGGGAGGTTATTCCAGAGTCGGGTTCCCGCTACTGTAAAGGACTTGGAGAAGGTGACTGAGCGATGCAGTGGAACAGAGAGGATTTTATTATGATGGGAACGTGTGTTTCTGTCATGTCGTTCCGACATAAGCGTTAAGGACGAGGAGAGATATGCGTGCGTTTGTCTGCACGCAGCCAGGACAATTTTGCATATGCTGGTGAAATGTGATCAAAAAGTTGAACGTCACAGATATAGCGGACGCAGGCATTCATTACCAGTTCTAGACGTTGCGAATTTTCCTGAGAGAGGCCTTGTAGGATAATATCGCTGTAGTCAATGATTGGGAGTATAAGCGTTTGTACTAATTTCTTTTTCAGATCGAAAGGGAAGAGTTTTTGTATTTTTGTAGGACATGAAGGGATGCTGATGCTTTTTTACACACTGCAGTTACGTGCTCTGTCCAATTTAGATTTTCATCTATTTTTACTCCCAAACTCTTTGCTCAGGGAGAGAAGTTAATATTTGTTCCATTTAGGGTAAGAGATGGTACAAATTCCCTATGTTTTGGGGTAATGAGCTTAGAGTGATCAACAAGTACCGCTTGGGTTTTAGATGGGTTTAGTTTTAGTTCTATGTCCTGTACCCATTTTGACAGTGCATCGAGGTCAGTATTGAAATTTTCAATAGCTTTCTTGAAATTGCTTGGTTTCGCACTTAGATACAACTGAAGGTCATCAGCATACATATGATATTTTCAATAGGTCAGAACCGATGGCACATCTTTGACATACAGAGAGAAGAGTATAGGACATAATACTGAGCCTTGGGGAACGCCTGACACTACCTGCCGCCATTGTGATTTTATATGCCCAGACAGGACGCGTTGCTACCGAGAGGTCATGTATGAGCGAAACCATTGCACTGCACTTGGTGAGAAATGTAGACGCTAAGTTTGGCTGCTAAGGTGTCGAAGTCGACAGTATCAAACGCTTTGCTGAAATCTAAGAAGCAAATGATAGTCGCTTATTGTCTGTCCACGGCAAGTTTCAGGTCATCTGTCACCTTTATCAGTGCGGATGTTGTGCTTCGATGTTTACGGAAACCTGATTGGTATTCGTCTAGTAGGTTGTTAGTAATTAGGTGGTGAGCTGGTCATGGACTGTATACTCTAAGGCCTTTGATAGTGCACGAAGAAGGCAGATGGGGCGGTAGTCAGAGGGTGCTGTGGCGATGTCCTTTTTAGGCAGTGGCTCAATTTGTCCCAGTTTCCAGGCCTAAGGGAAAACACTTGTGATTAATGAATCGTTGAAAATGTCTGTTATAGAGGGCAGTAGTTGGTCAATAATAAGTTTTACCATCTGGACAGTATGCCATCATGTCCAGTAGATGCTGATCTAATCCGCATTATGGCTTTCTTGACAGTACTGCAAGTGACATGCTGTAGATAAAATTTTTCTTTGCTACAGTCGTTCATCCCCATGAAGTAATCAGTGATTCTCAGGTTTTCTTTTTTTTTTTTTTTGCTGTTCAATTGTGGTTGTATGTAATGTGAAGAATCGGATTAGCTCTTCAACTGCGACCATGAGATTTTCTTGATGTAGAGGACATTGCGCACGGTGTAATAGCGCAGTCTTTGACGCTGCAAAAAATTACAAAATGGCAGACGTTTGAAACCAATATGTACTTTTGTCGTATGTTTTTGGTCAAGCTTTCCGAAGTAGCTAATGAATAAATTAAAATAAAAACATTAGCCTACTGCTTTTTGTGGACTTGCTCTAGGAGTAATTCAGTGAAACTTCAGGAAGATATCTTTATTGATGTGACCGCAGTCCATTCCATCAGCTTGAAAGACAGTGTACTCCAGAAAATATTTCATAACTTCATAACCGCCCGGTTTGCCGTGGGATCTAACGCACGGCTTTCCGGCCAGGAAGGAGCGCCTGGTCCCCGACACGAATCCTCCCGGCGGATTTGTGTCGAGGTCCGGTGAACCGGCCAGTCTGTGGATGGTTTTTAGGCGGTTTTCCATTTGCCTCGGCGAATGCAGGCTGGTTCCCCTTAATCCGCCTCAGTTACACTATGTCGGCGATTGCTGCGAAAACAAGTTCTCCACGTACGCGTACACCACCATTACTCTACCACGCAAACATAGGGGCTACACTCGTCTCGTGTGAGACGTTCCCTGGGGGGGTCCACCGGGGGCCGAACAGCACAATAGCTCCGGGTTCGGTGTTGGGTGGCGGGGGGTGAAGTGGACTGCGGTAGTCGTCGTGGGGATGTGGACCACTGCGGCAGCAGCGGGGACGGAGCCTCTCCGTCGTTTCTAGGTCCCTGGTTAACATACAATACAATACATACAATGTTCATCTAATTTCACGTAAAGGCAGACTGATGATGATACCTTTGTGTGCCGCAGGGGAGTGTCATAGGACCGTTGCTATTCACAATATACATAAATGACCATGTGGATGACATCGGAAGTTCACTGAGGCTTTTTGCAGATGATGCTGTGGTGTATCGAGAGGTTGTAACAATGGAAAATTGTACTGAAATGCAGGAGGATCTGCAGCGAATTGACGCATGGTGCAGGGAATGGCAATTGAGTCTCAATGTAGACAAGTGTAATGTGCTGTGAATACACAGAAAGATAGATCATTTATCATTTAGCTGCAAAATAGCAGGTCAGCAACTGGAAGCAGTTAATATCATAAATAATCTGGGAGTACGCATTAGGAGTGATTTAAAATGGAATGATCATATAATGTTGATTGTCGGTAAAGCAGATGCCAGACTGAGATTCATTGGAAGAATCCTAAGGAAATGCAATCCGAAAACAAAGGAAGTAGGTTACAGTACGCTTCTTCGCCCACTGCTTGAATACTGCTCAGCAGTGTGGGATCCGTACCAGATAGGGTTGATAGAAGAGATAGAGAAGATCCAACGGAGCGCAGCGCGCTTCGTTACAGGATCATTTAGTAATCGCGAAAGCGTTACGGAGATGATAGATAAACTCCAGTGGAAGAGTCTGCAGGAGAGACGCTCAGTAACTCTGTACGGGCTTTTGTTAAAGTTTCGAGAACATACCTTCACCGAAGAGTCAAGCAGTATTATGCTCCCTCCTACCTACATCTCGCGAAGAGACCATGAGGATAAAGTCAGAGAGATTAGAGCCCACACAGAAGCATACCGACAATCCTTCTTTCCACGAACAATTGGAATAGAAGGGAGAACCAGTAGCGGTAGTCAGGGTACCCTCCGCCACACACCGTCAGGTGGCTTGCGGAGTATGGATGTAGATGTAGATGTATTGTGTCTAATAAATCCTACCAATATGCTATTTATAGTAATGCCTAAACGAAACAATGATTAAGCGAAACAAGGTTTTTGTTATTTCCTGTAATTTGCTCCTAAATTCAGGACTTGTCATATCACTCTTTTCTTCGGATGTTGAATGCAGTCTGTTACAATTAAAGTCAGTCGTTTGCAACTTTTTCGACCTGGAGTACTCCTTTGCAAACCCAAAATATCTCATGACTCCTATGTTTATTTTATTTACTTATTTACTATTTTTGCTTCGTTCGAAAAATTTACTTGACAGTAAACTGCAATCCACACTATAGGAATAGAGTGTTACCCAATATAGAGTAATAGGGAACTGTAGAGTTTCAGAGGACTTGGTAAATAACATAAGAATATAAAATTTTTGACTTGTCAGACCGTATGTTACTGCTTTCTTCTGAGCTCTCTGTGACCCCGCTATAGATCCCTCACACCACCCTTGTTGGGAACCACTGGTTTAAGTGATATTAGATGCTTGATACATTAGCTCATGAGACCGATGATAATTAACCATGATTTAAAATTTGATCTAGCAGACAAATTCTTCTCTTGTTTCAAACTACAATAGACAGATACATGCTCTTAATACTGTTGCTGTACCTGAAGTCGTTCAATTTTTGTGTGAAATCTCAGCTACACAAATGTTACAGTTCAGAAATGCCGTACTCTCAAAACGGCGTGAAAACGCACCAAATTCCCTCAATGTAAATACTGGGGCGTTTTCTCTGAAAATTAATCGTTCGGTTTTCTTACCCCATCTTTCCTCCATTCGAGCTGTTTCTGGTGACACAATGCTTGACGGGATGTTGCGATCTAATCTATCTTTATTTCCGCGGTGCCCAGTTGAAAAGAGTCGGCAAGTAAACATTGAACTCCAAACTCAAATTAAGAATTTAGAACTTTTAAATACATTACAGAAATGATAATCCAGTACTACAGTTGTACGTCACTTGTTTATTGAAACTCTTTCGGTCGATCAACAGACCATCATCTGACATTAATAACGATGTTAATTAATTAAGCTTTGAAACTTTCCGGCAGATTAAAATTGTGTGCCCGACCGAGACTCGAACTCGGGACCTTTGCCTTCCGCGGGCAAGTGCTCTACCACCTGAGCTACCGAATCACGACTCACGCCCGGCCTCACAGCTTTACTTCTGCCAGTATCTCGTCTCCTACCTTCCAAACTTTCCAGAAGCTCTCCTGCGAATCTTGCAGAACTAGCACTCCTGAAAGAAAGGATATTGCAGAGACATGGCTTAGCCACAGCCTGGGGGATGTTTCCAGAATGAGATTTTCACTCTTCAGCGGAGTGTGCGCTGATATGGAATCTCCTGGCAGATTAAATCTGTGTGCCCGACCGAGACTCGAACTCGGGACCTTTGCCTTCCGCGGGCAAGTGCTCTACCAACTGAACTACCGAATCACGACTCACGCCCGGTCCTCACAGCTTTTCTTCTGCCAGTATCTCGTCTCCTACCTTCCAAACTTTACAGAAGGTCTCCTGCGAATCTTGCAGAACTAGCACTCCTGAAAGAAAGGATATTGCAGAGACATGGCTTAGCCACAGCCTGGGGGATGTTTCCAGAATGAGATTTTCACTCTGCAGCGGAGTGTGCGCTGATATGAAACCTCCTGGCAGATTAAAACTGTGTGCCCGACCGAGACTCGAACTCGGGACCTTTGCCTTTCGCGGGCAAGTGCTCTACCATCTCAGCTAACGAACCACGACTCACGCCTGGTCCTCACAGCTTTACTTCTGCCAGTATCTCGTCTCCTACCTTCCAAACTTTACAGAAGCTCTCCTGCGAACCTTGCAGAACTAGCATGGTCAAGCAGTAGGCTGACAGTGTTCCAGTAGAGAAGTCACATACAACTATTGTGCCAAACCGTGATCTTCAAAATTAGAGACCCCGTGCTCACTACCGTTTTACGGCCGTCGCGGGCTCCGCCGCTTCCCTGGCAGCGTGAGTAACACAGTCAGCGCCCTGGGCTACAACGACGCCGGTGGCCGCGCATTCCAGCAGCCGGCGCCCAAATGGATTCCGCGAACCGCAGCCAGCCTTCGCGCGGTTCTCGAGCGCTCAGCCACAACTGCAAAACCAGACGCTGCCTCAGAACAAGCGCGGACGCCACTGCGTTTGGAAACCGAATACGCAGCAAAACATTTCCGAACAACTCTTTCCGAAATTATACAGGCCGAGTCGTGAATAGTACTGTCAGAGTAATACTTTGGGGAATTTATAAACCTCCTCCTCGTACCAAAATTCGCATGGTAGGAGCTGTGAAGGAGTGGTAAGGTGCCGGGATAATATAAATTAAGACGTCCTTCAAAGCAAATTTATTAATAAAAGTTCTTACTCAACAGTTATTAGAACACATTATCTTTGAACTCAAAGCAATTATCGCATCAGTCAAAAGTTTCAAGTCAAACTCTATAACTAATTTTGGTGAAGGGTTTAAAATGCCGAAGGCTATTTCAAAACGCATTTTACAATAATTAGCCTATAGCAATTCATCCCTAAAAACAGTATTCAGATAAATCTAATTTAGCCAAAGCACTTGAAATACATAACAAATTACAACGAGACATCCTTATCAGAAGTTTTTTTCCACGCCTCTCTTTGCGCCACAATTTCAAACAAGATTACGTTCAAACAGCTTCACATGAACAAGTTAAGGGGCGTGGATTATTCAGTTACAGAGATAATTACTTAACTCAAGAACAAATGAGCAGCCGGCCGCGGTGGTCTAGCGGTTCAGGCGCTCATTCCGGAACCGCGCGACTGCTACGGTTGCAGGTTCGAATCCTGCCTCGGGCATGGATGTGCGTGATGTCCTGAGGTTAGTTAGGTTTAAGTAGTTCTAAGTTCTAGGGGACTGATGACCACAGATATTAAGTCCCATAGTGCTCAGAGCCATTTTGAACAAATGTGCAGCATTAGAATTCATCCGCTGCTACCTCAGTGGGTTTACAGAGCCGTAAACTTGCTGCCTTATTTTATTTCACACACCAGTCTTGCGCACACTTCCTGGCAATACTTTAAACACATCATTAAACTGACGTGATACGACCTGAAACATAAATCAGTTACCACTGGTCCCACACACGCATACAAACAATGGGCCCCACCAGGGTAAACTCAATGACAACCTTGTAACATTAACTGTTAAAACCAAACAAATAACCAGTCACGAAATAGTGGAA
Organism: Schistocerca cancellata; assembly: GCF_023864275.1. NCBI lineage: Eukaryota > Metazoa > Arthropoda > Insecta > Orthoptera > Acrididae > Schistocerca > Schistocerca cancellata. The sequence goes on from NC_064630.1 coordinate 455,483,680, forward strand.
CTAATGGCACTCCACAAGAGCGGACTCAATTCCGATTTTGCAGGGTGAGCAACTAAAACACACAAATAGGAGAGTACTCAATAATAATGTTATCCAACTTCAACAGGAGTTATCAGAACTTGTGTGTCAACGCAACCAGAGCGTTGCAACAGTATATTGACGGCTGTACAGACCTACAACCGTTGCTTTAACCGCCGATCTCCTTCGGCCAACACTAGAATTGTACATGCAAATGGGGAGCTCCTTTCCAAATTACAGCTTCCCAAACAACGGTTCTCAGCTACAACTACGCCGCGCTATCACTCCAGGTGCGCCCATCGTTTTCAGCTCATACGTGGGCTGCTCCCAGCACTGGGCCCCGTTCGCCACCTTCCTCATGCCGCTGCTAGCTCAAGATTCCTCCGCTGCCCGTGCGGTTCTAGACGCTACAGTCTGGAACCGAGTGGCCGCTACGGTCACAGGTTAGAATCGTGCCTCGGGCATGGGTGTGTGTGATGTCCTTTGGTTAGTTAGGTTTAATTAGTTCTAAGTTCTAGGCGACTGATGACCTCAGAAGTTAAGTCCCATAGTGCTCGGAGCCATTTTGAACCTCCGCTGACCGAGCCTCGAGGATGACATTTGCACCACAAGCCTCTCTGGCAAAGAGATTCTACACCACCAGCGATTCCAACAGAGAGGAAAAAAGTCGAAAAATACCAAACTTGGAGGAAGGTTTCGACGCACGGCACAAAAATATTCAACAGCAAAGCGCTTTCTGACTCGTCTATTATGTACATGAACGAAGGAGTGGAAGAGATCGTCATCGAAATCGTTGCGTACGGAGCAAAATCTCAAATCGTCATCAAAACTTTATGTACCGAGCAAAATCTCAGAATCACGAGACCGGCGAAGAGAGAGAATCGCCATGAAATTTGTCAAAGTTCATTTACTTAAGCTATGCTAACGCTTAATTTGGTTAGTTTGATAAGGATTTTAAATGTCTCTCTTGCGACAGCTCGTCCATTGCCTTCGCTGGATCCATCACATCGTCTGGTTTCGGAGAAGTGGTGAATCAGGTTTTTTAAATTTCATTTGAAGAACCTGCAACTAATGGCCTGAAAAGTCACGTAGCTAAGCTGCTGATCGTTACGTATCCTCGGGGATCACTTCTTTTTTATCGTGACAGGTATTTCCGAACTTCAAAGTCATCGCGTCGTGCCTGTAGATTCGTCATTACTGATTAATGTACTTTCTTTGGCACAGGAGAATCGTACCTTGGACTGTACGTTCGAGAAAGAAAAACAACTATTTTAAATTTTGCTTTCTCACCTTTTAGACGATGCTGTCACGCGATCCGTATCGCCTGTTTCATCTGCTCAAGTTTATTAATTCCGCACGTTCCTTGTGGATGGACGATTTTGTTTTGATGTTTTATAAACTGCGTAGATGTGCATAAAATCAAATTCTCAACTGGTTTCTCAGTTTTCATCTAGAACTCTACAAATTAAAAAATTCCTACTAGTGACGTCAAAGATTTTCGAGTTTTTAGATGTAGTAAACTTCTGAAATCATTTGTGAAAGAAGAAATGTTTTCTGGAGTGCAGAAGTTTAAAGCATCTCACATTACGGACGTTAAAAAATGGCAGGATAGCTTTTTAAGTTCTTCTGTGACAACCAACAATGTGTATCTCTTCAACGTCTCACTGAAGATGATACTTCCCTACTGTTAAAAAAGGAGTACATTATTTGTTAATTCAGAGAAGATGCACAGTTGGAACCCCACGTTTTGTAGGTATTGGTTTGTGGAGATCTACACGTTCATTTCATCTATACGTTTGGTTCAGAGAAGGCCTTATAATTACGTGTGGAGAAGGAATTGTAGTTCAAGTATACTGAAAATTTAACTCAATAAATGTGTATCTTGTAATTGTAGATATTAGCATTACAAAACACGTCTTATAGGTCATACGCTGGTTCAGCTTAAGTACTCCTCCACCTGCTCTACTGAGACAAAAAATGCTACGAAGAGTATCAGCTCATAAATGCAAAAATCTTTTCCTGGGATATTGTAGTTAGTACGAAGTTAAATGTGAATTTATTTACTCTGTATCTGTTTTAAAGTATAATAATTCATATGTCTTTAAGGCTCCTGCGTCATTTCCAATTGACTCAAAAAGACTGTACTAATTTTCTCTTTCTTTAAAAAGTAATAATTCTAGTATATGAAAATTTCCGTGTACTGTGTAGTTCTGCAATCACCTTTAATTGTATGCTACTTTACGCGATGGTTCTGTAGTTAGGACGCTAGAACTGTATTCAGGAGGAGCACAATTCAGTCTCCGTCAGGATATCTTGATTTGAATTTTTTTTTTCCTGAATCGCTTGAGGCAAGTGGTTCATAGTGCCTGTGCGAAGAGCACGGCGTACTCTTTTCACATTATTTCTTAATCTGTGTCAGCGTTATATCTCGAAAGATCATGTCGACAACTTCCTATTTCGTATACAGCTATTTCATTAGTGGGACAGACAAAGATTGTGTTAAAGTTAGATATGAAATATCAGTGTGGATCTTGTTGCGACAAGAACCACTTCGCCTGTTGTAATGACAGTTAAAAATATCGTACAAGTCTGTACTTCAGATTCAAAGCAAGAGAAGGGATCGGCACTAACATGCAGGAGAAAAAGTATTGTGCTTTTAATAGCACGGAGCTCTGTCGATGTAGGATTTGAAATCAGCATAAAAGCTCTCCTAGAAACATAAGAAATTTCTTTGGCTGCTTATCTCTTTCACTGAGCAGCTCGTATAGACCATTAAAATCCAGTAATCTTACATTATCTACCCCAGAAAATAAGCAGGTACTGTTGTGGCAGAAGTAAAACTTTTCGTTTCCCTGTAAGCTAATTTTTGTTTCTTCACTTTCCATGCACAGTCAGGTCGTGGAGAAAACGATTGTTTATAAGTCTCTGTGAGCGCTCTTAAAAGTCTAATTTTATCTTAATTGCCTTCGCGGAAGAGAGACGTAGGGTTCCGAAGAATATACTGTGATTCCTCAATGATAACCGGTTCTTGGAATCTCCTAAGAAGTATTTGTCTCTGCAATGAATTCAGTAATAGATGATTTATTTTCTGTGTATTATGACACATTACTACCTCCTGGATAAATTAAACGAAATTATTCTCTTTCAAATTCTAAGGGTGGCAGGGGTAAAATACAGGAAGCGAAAGGCTATTTACGATTTGTACAGAAACCAGATATCAGTTACAAGAGTCGAGGGACATGAAAGGGAAGCAGTGGTTGGGAAGGGAGTGAGGCAGGGTTGTAGCCTGTCCCAGGTGTTATTCAATCTGTATATTGAGCAAGCAGTAAAGGAAGCAAAAGAAAAGTTCGGAGTAGGTATTAAAACCTATGTTCGCCGATGACATAGTAATTCTGTCAGAGACAGGTTCAAAATGGCTCAAATGTCTCTGAGCACTATGGGACTTAACTTCTGAGTTCATCAGTCTCCTAGAACTTAGAACTACTTAAACCTAACTAACCTAAGGACATCACACACATCCATGCCCGAGGCAGGATTCGAACCTGCGACCGTAGCGGTCACGCGGTTCCAGCCCGTAGCACCTAGAACAGCTCGGCCACCTCGGCCGGCTGTCAGAGACAGCAAAGGACTTGGAAGAGCAATTGAACGGAATGGAAAGTGTCTTGAAAGGAGGCTATAAGATGAACATCAACAAAAGCAAAACGAGGATAATGAAAGTAGTCGAATTAAGTCGGATGATGCTGAGGGAATTAGATTAGGAAATGAGACAAAGTAGTAAGAGTTTAGCTATTTCGGGAGCAAAATAACTGATGATGGTCGCGAAGTAGAGAGGCTGTAATATGTAGACTGGTAATGGCAAGGAAAGTGTTTCTGAAGAAGAAATATTTGTTAATATCGAGTACACATTAAAATGTCAGGAGGTAGTTTCTGAAAGCACTTTTATGGAGTGTCGCCATGTATGGAAGTGAAACATGCACGATAAATAGTTTGGACAAGAAGAGAATAGAAGCTTTCGAAATGTGGTGCTACAGAAGGATGCTGAAGATTAGATGGGTAGATCACATAACTAATGAGGAGGTATTGAACAGAATGAGGAGAAGAGGAGTTTGTGGTACAACTTGACTAGAAGGAGGGATCGGTTGGTAGGACATGTTCTGAGGCATCAAGGGATCACGAGTTTAGTATTGGAGGTCAGCGTGGAGGGTAAAAATCGTACAGGGAGACCAAGAGATGAATTCACTAAGCAGATTCAGAAGGATACATGTTGCAGTAGGTACTGGGAGATGAAGCAGCTTGTGCAGGATGGAGTAGCATGGAGAGCTGCATCAAACCAGTCTCGATACTGAAGACCACAACAGTAACATTCTTGGAATATATTTGATCCGTTAGAGCGACAAACAACACTACTGAAAAAACAGTTGCTATACAAAGAAGGTGTTTTATGACGTAAATGAAAGTTGGTAGGCATGTTTCTCCATCTGAAAGATTATTCATATTTTACGCCAGTCGAATAAGAGGGGCTCTAGCACCGCCACCAGGAGAATGCAAATTACGTTTGCCTTAAATACACGGTGTAACGGTCGTGAGCGTTAGTTACCTTTGGGACTGGACGTAGTGAGCAGCTGTTAGTCAAGAACGCCTTATCAACACGTTTGAAAGAGGTTGTATAATGGTGTTACGAGAATCTGGACGGTCCTTCTGCGAAACTGCAGAAAGACTTGGGAGGTATGTAGCCACTGTATATGATCGCTGACAGCAGTGGTCACGATAATTGACGGTCTCAGGAAGACCGGGCTCCCCTCTGGCACATCGTACTGCGTCTGCAGCAGCAGTCTGAGCAGCAGCTGGTACCACAGTGACATAGATCGGTTACTTGAAGGACAGGTCCGTAGCGTGCGTTTCACTGACCCCTGACCCCCGCGACTTAAATGGTGTCAAGCGAAAGTTCATTGGAGGGCAGGGTGGAGGTCTGTTGTGGTTTCTGATGAAAGCAGGTTGTGCCTCGGGACCAGTGATGGCCATATGTTGGTAAGGAACAGCCCAGTTGAGGGTCTGCAACCAACCTGTCTGTGTGTTGGACACACTGGGCCTACACCTGGAGATATGATCTGGGGTGAGCTTTCGTATGACAGCAGGAGCACACTAGTGGTTACCCCGCGCACCCTGACTGCAAATTTGTACGTCAGTCCGGTGATTCGACCTGTTGTGCTGCCATTCATGAACAGCATTGCAGATGGTGTTTCCCAACAGGAAAATGCTCGCCCATTTACCACTGTGTAACCCAGAATGCTCTACAAAGTGTCAGCATGTTGTCTTGGTTTGCTGGATCAACAGATTTGTCTCCAATGGAACAGATGTTGTTGTTGTGGTGGTCTTCAGTCCTGAGACTGGTTTGATGCAGCTCTCCATGCTACTCTATCCTCTGCAAGCTTCTTCATCTCCCAGTACCTACTGCAGCCTACATCCTTTTGAATCTGCTTAGTGTATTCACCTCTTGGTCTCCCTCTACGATTTTTACCCTCCACGCTGCCCTCTAATACTAAATTGGTGATCTCTCGTTGTCTCAGAACATGTTCTACCAACCGGTCCCTTCTTCTAGTCAAGTTGTGCCACAAGCTCCTCTTCTCCCCAGTTCTATTCAATACCTCCTAATTAGTTATGTGATCTACCCATCTAATCTTCAGCATTCTTCTGTAGTACCACATTTCGAAAGCTTGTATTCTCTTCTTGTCTAAACTATTTATCGTCCACGTTTCACTTCCATACGTGGCTACACTCCATACAAATACTTTCAGAAACGACTTCCTGACACTTAAATCTATACTCGATGTTAACAAATTTCTCTTCTTCAGAAACGCTTTCCTTGCCATTGCCAGTCTACATTTTATATACTCTCTACTTCGACCATTCAGTTATTTTGCTCCCCAAATAGCTAAACTCATTTACTACTTTAAGTCTCTCATTTCCTAATCTAATTCCCTCAGTATCACCCGATTTAATTCGACTACATACCATTATCCTCGTTTTGCTTTTGTTGATGTTCATCTTATACCCTCCTTTCAAGACACTGTCCATTCCGTTCAACTGCTCTTGCAAGTCCTTTGCTGTCACTGACAGAATTACAATGTCATCGGCGAACCTCAAAGTTTTTATTTCTTCTCCGTGGATTTTAATACGTACTCCGAATTTTTCTTTTGTTTCCTTCACTGCTTGCTCAACATACAGATTGAATAACATCGGGGAGAGGCTACAACCCTGTCTCACTCCCTTCCCAACCACTGATTCCCTTTCATGTCCCTCGACTCTTATAACTGCCATCTGGTTTCTGTACAAATTGTAAATAGCCCTTCGCTCCCTGTATTTTATCCCTGCCCCCTTCAGAATTTGAAAGAGAGTATTCCAGTCAACATTGTCAAAAGCTTTCTCTAAGTCTACAAATTCTAGAAACGTAGGTTTGCCTTTCCTTAATCTAGCTTCTAAGATAAGTCTTAGGGTCAGTATTGCCTCATGTGTTCCAATATTGCTACGTGATCCAAACTGATCTCCGAGGAACAGATATGATACATTATCAGACGACAAATCCAGTGTCATCCACGAACAGCATTAACCGTCGCTGTATTGACCAACTAAGGGCAGCAGACATAGAACTCCATCCTACAAACTGAACCGGTGTAAGCACATGTGCATACTTGCATGTGTTACCTAGATGAATGCATTCCCGAAATTTTATTATCCATCACTCTATAAACAGGGGCTGGGAGGATATTGCATAGCATATTTGAGTTCTGGATATTACCGCTTCTTTAGAAGTTTCTTCTATTAACTACCATTAATGTTTTAGGAAAAGGGTGTGTGGCAAAATTACAGCTAAAATGGAATCGCAACAAGATGTTTGTGTAAGTCCATCATCCGTTACCACCGTGACTCACTTCGGTGGGACGCAAATTATAGAGAATTATAGCCTCGGCATTATGTTCTTACACAACACAATTTCGTGAAGGTACCGAAAAGTGGACAGCCTTGATACCAACACACTCTACAGAACGGAGGTGGGCAAACAACATACAAGGATGCAGGGTGCTTAACTGCAATGTCATTTATTACCAGTGTTCTGTTACCACAAAATATGTTTCGGAACTTAACTGAGAATCTGCACATTTCGCGTTTGATTAGATATTCATTAATGTGATTTATTTGATTCCGTGACATCGCACATGCTACACCCGCGGACCATACTATTCCCTCTTACTCTTTCGTTGTTGTTTTCCACAATGTTTGCTTTCTCTGCTCCACCGAATGACAGATGAACTGTGAATTTTTCCGTAGAAATTTCCCTAAATATTATATTTCTCTCCAATATAATCCTTACATTACTTTTTTCTGAAATACCTTTCTCGAAGTGCCATGTAGCAAATGTATAGTTTCCAAACTACCTCCCGCGTTAAAGCCTACTTTTCGCAACAACAGTAGAGTTGGAAAACGGATGTTTGCTTCTTAAATATCATAATAGTTTCACTTGTTCTGCTGCGTCTCTGCACAGTGCTGACATATTGTTTGTGACTCGTTTCTTCAGCGTGTTTGTTTTCACTTTCTGCAGTTTTCAATCAAACGTGTGTCCCTCTCTCATTTTGGGACCATTCCAAGTTCACCTTATTCAGTTGACATGACAACTTGATTTACGAAAATTATTGCTGGTTCTTGACTTGTTATACAGCTATCCTTGATTCAGACGTTATCATCGCCTTCTCTGCTCATTCGGGACATAAATTAAATGAGAAGATGGTAAATAGAACCCTGCATTACAACATTTAAAATATAGATGTGGTATGTTAGAAATTGCGTCAACTGTTGGGGGGGGGGGGGGGCGATCTGATAGTTTAATATAAAGTAATGTGTGATGGTCTTACACAAATATATTCTTAGATAGTCAGGTTTGTCAAGATCGCTAACAATTCTATTACCATGATAGGTTGCAACAAATACAGGCTGTCATAATCGGATCCGATGATGGTAGAGTAGATCTGTTGAAACCTGTCTTGGTAATAAAAGTAATTGTAGTAGCGTTCTTGGCAAACTTGATTCTTCAGAAACATTATCGCTTAAGTTTCCAATTTGTTGATTCTCCATTTGTAGTTACGATACATCAGTTGACTAGTTTTGTGCTGGTTTTTTTAAATCTCATCACAATTCTTTACAGCCTGTTCTGTTTTACAGAAGATGAAGAGAGACTTCATAAACACAATAGAGAAAAATCTTTATTATTTATAAGCAAAAACCTATCTAGAAATTTCGTCTAAACCCAGTTTTCCGGAACATATTCCTGCAATACATCTACAAAACTGATTTCTAGAAATAAACCGTTTCTCAGTAATTCGTGCCGCTTGGACTGCTCGGTTCTTAAAACACATTGCTTATGAATTCTGATAGGGAGCAGCAAAGAAACGTCTATGAAGCATGGGACGGCCAAATGTTTTACGGCATACGTGCCTGACCTGCGAATAGCTTCAAAGGAGCTACATTCCGAGGTTCTATTATCACAGCGCGACGCGCTTGGAATATAGTCCTAGGGTACCCACAGCTTAGCGAGCGTAACAGACAAATGAAAGCGTGGAAGGTTTGTACAAGTAAGAACCGGGATCAAGTAGTCGGCCTCGTCTCATACCATCGTGGAGAGAAAGTTTGCGGTGTTCAAGAAATCGGAGTGCGCATTCAGAATCAAGTATGAAAATTAATAACGGGAAACAGTTGATGTTTTACTGTCGCTGTCTTAGAATCGTGTTCACATTGTTTCAGATAGTAGGCGCTAAAAGAAATCTGATTGATGTCATACAGTATAAAGAAGCACTACTGCCAATACCCCCCCCCCTCCCCGTACCACCGGCCATCGTGACAGCCTATGATAGTTCTTTGTATAAGAAGCAAGAAAGAAAACATGTGACATGATTATGAAAAGCTTAGAGTACAAGGTAAACTTTAAGGTATTCATTTAGAATAGTTGAGAAACCAGAAGTATCAAAGAAAAGATTACAGATCTATATAAGATCTTTGACAATAAAAGAACAGTTAAACGATGGATGTGACTACCATTACGTGCCAGAAAACATGGCGGCGATACTCACTCCCTCCAGAGCTGATTCGACAGTTCTGCAGCCAGTTAGTGTCATGTCATTCATGTGACACAACTTACAAAATTTTTAAGCATTTCTTGGTATTTTATTCGGCAGGGAACACTTAGGAAATGCGTAACAACGCGGTTGTCTGAATGTGACAGTATTACGTCTTCTGTAATATTTTCCTTTCGTCATGATTGGAAAATAAGGAGAAAAATATAGCTTATCAAGGATGAAAGCGTGGTGGAACGCTTATGAAAAGCATGCACTTTAGAAAGATTATTACATTATGCTCGATGAAGAGCCCTGTTTCGTTTTAAAACTTTGTTTCTCAAACATAAAACATTTCCTGACAGCAAAAAATGAATCATTCAGAAGGTGTGGTCGAATGTCAATACGCGTATAACTTCGTACACAAACACACCATCGGCAAGGACACTATGTATTCAAAAGTATCCGGACACCCGGAGAAACATATTTTTTTCATATTAGGTGCATTTCGCTGCTACCTACTGCCAGGTACAATCAGCGACCTCAGTAGCCGTTAGACATCGTGAGAGAGCAGATTGGGGCGCTTCGCGGAACTCAGGGACTTCAAACGTGGTCTGATGATTGGGTGTCACTTGTGTCATATACCTGTACGCGAGATTTCCACACTCCTAAACACCCTAGGTCCACTGATCCCGATGTGATAGTGAAGCGGAAACGTGAACTTACATGTACAGCACAAAAGCGTACAGGCCGACCTCGTCTGTTGACTGACAGATACCGCCGATAGTTGTACAGGGTCGTCATGTGCAATAGGCAGATATTTATCCAGACCATCACACAGGGATTCCAAGCAGCACCAGGATCCACTGCAAGTACTATCACAGTTAGTCGAGAGGTGAGAAAACTAGGATTTCACGGTCATTAGCCACACGTCACGCCGTTAAATGCCAAACGACGCCTTGCTTGGTGTAAGGACAGTACACATTGGACAATTGCTCATTGGAAAAACGTTGTGTGGAGTGACGAATCATGGTACACAATGTGGCTATCCGATGGCAGGGTGTTGGTGTGGCGAAGGCCCAGTGAACATCATCTGCGAGCGTGTGTGGTGCCAACAGCATTTTTTTTAATTAAAATCTTATGGGACTTAACTGCTAAGGTCATCACTCCCTACGCTTACACACTACTTAACCTAAATTCATCTAAGGACAAACACACGCACACCCATGCCCGAGGGAGGATTCGAACCTCCGCCGGGACCAGCCGCACAGTCCATGATTGCAGTCCAACAGTAAAATTCGGAGGCGGTGTTCCCATAGTGTGGTCACGTTTTTTTAATGGAGGGGGCTTGCACACCTTGTTGTTTTGCGTGACACTATCACAGCACAGGCCTATAGTGATGTTTTAAGCACCTTCTTGCTTTCCACTGTTGAAGAGCAATTCGGCGATGGCGACTGCATGTTTCAACTCGATCGAGCACCTGTTCATAATGCACGGTCTGTGGCGGAGTGGTTACACGACAATAACATCACTGTAATGGCCTGGTCTGCACAGAGTCTTGATCTAAATCTATAGAAACCCTTTCGGGTGTTTTCGAACGCCGACTTCGTGTCAGACCTCACCGTCCGACATCGATACCTCTTCTCAGTCGAGCACTCTGTGAAGAATAGGCTGCCACTCCCCAAGCAGCTTGCCAAAACCTGATTGAAGTATGCCTGCGAGAGTGGAAGGTGTCCTCTAGGCTGAGGGAGGACCAACACCAAATTGAATTCCAGCAGCCGGTCGTTGTAGCCGCTCGGTTCTAGGCGCTTCAGTCCGGAACCGCACGACTCCTACGGTCGCAGGTTCGAATCCCGCCTAGAGCATGGATGTGTATGATGTCCTTAGCTTAGTTAGGTTTAAGAAGTTCTAGGGGACTGATTACCTCAGATGTTAAGTCCCATAGCACTCAGAGCCATTTCAGTTCCAGCTTTACCGATCGAGAGCGCCACCAGCTTGTAAGTCATTTTCACTCAGGTGTCCGGATACTTTTGATCACATGGTATATGTAATTGTTCCAAATGCCACCGACTAAGGTGGCGAACTGGGTAGCACATTGGACTCGCATTCAGGAGAACGATGGTTCAGACCCGCGTGCGGCCATCATGGTTTAAGTTTTCTGTGATTTCCCTAAATCGCTTCAGGCAAATGTTAGGATGGTTTCATTGAAAGGGCACGGCCGACTTCCTTCTCCATCCTTCCCTAACCCGATGGGACCAATGACCTCGCTGTTTGGTTCCCACCCCCAAATCGACCAACCAACCAAATGTCTGTGACAGTGCACTAGTGTTGTTCGTGTTTAATTATGTCACCAGATCTGTGGCGTAAACAACGTCAGTTGTTGAGTGATCCCTGTGGAGGACGTGGAGATGTCGCATACTCATGAGATCATGAGAAGCACCAGGACATCAGCTAACAGAGTTCGCTAAGAGCCTGATTATGAGTCTCCATTTGGCTTGCTAGTCGAATCATGCAATATCCAGATGCGTGGGACATTCGGATGTCACAGTGGCACGATTTTCTACGGCACTGGAAAGTCGAGGCAGGCATACTCTTCGTCCAGGTTCTGGTCGTCCAAGTGTGATCATCACAAGAGATTGTCATCTCACTCCGCTCCTTCCCAATTCCAGCTATTCTCCACAATAGGCAGTTTTTTATGAAAAATTTGAGAGAAGCGAAGATTAAACTTTCTAGTTTACTTGGCTTTTTGCGTAGAGTTGGCTCCAGTTCCTTCTTTCTAGGAGTTTGATTCTTGAAGCTGAAACACTCAAATTTTACGTCCTCATGGAACTGATGTAAATAAATTTGAAAACTTTTGTTGCAGAATTTTGTTATTACTATAATGTATTTTGTCACATTTTAGTACATCATACAGACGTTTGAATTTCCACATTAACAAAGCCGAAATTATATAGTTCGCCCAAAGTACAAAACTACGTCCGGTCACATCAGAGGCATGCTTATTACTACTGTCACTCAGCAGAAGTAATATTCCAAAGCGTTTACATGATTCTTTGACAAATGAATTTCTGTTAGTTTCGATCATTATTTCATAAGTGAACCCAGAAATAAATATAGTTATCAGTACTAGATTGCGTAATCAATAATAGAATTTTGAAGTATGCAAAATAATTCGCAATTTCAAATGTTTCTAAATAACATAATTGTAACTGTAGATTCAGTGCTAGTACTTATCGACTGTAACGTTGAAAATAAAGTAATTTCTTTTCATAAATTTTAGCTTGAATTATAACCAAAAAATGGTTCAAATGGCTTTGAGCACTATGGGACTTAACATCTGATGTCATCAGTCCCCTAGAACTTAGAACTACTTAAACCTAACTAACCTGAGGACATCACACACATCCATACCCGAGGCATAATTCGAACCTGCGCCCGTAGCGGTAGCGCGTTTCCAGACTGAAGCGCCTAGAACCGCTCGACCATGAAATATGACATGTTGAGTATAAAATGATAGGAAAATTTTCAGAAAATTGCAAAATAATATTGGTATCGACAAATACTGTTCAGGAAAAGTAATGCTAGAGGAGGATATCCCGTTTCAAGGTGATCTCTATATTGTGCACGAAGCACGTCGTACCCCCTCATATATGTGCCTCCCATTCGAGAACAAGCACGTCGTACCCCCTCATATCTGTGCCTCCCATTCGAGAACGTGCAATAGACTTCCTGGAACCTTTACTGTCATCCCGCACCACTGGTCGGAAACTAGCTTCAGCCGGACTAGGTAATTACCCATGTAAGATAATGAAACACCTACAGCCGTCCTTATGATGAGCTGTAATCGCAATTTTGTCTAATCATCAACTATCAGCTTACTAAAGGCTCCAATCAATTGATAGTTGGAGAGACAACATTGCGAGTATAGGCAGTCTGCCAAACCAGTTATAGATGTTGGCCCTGACAGATTGTGTATACAGATTGTATTAATCCCCTCGGCATCAGCTAAGTTCTGAAGATGGTGCACTGAAGAACCGAAACTGGTAGCCATACAGCAAATGATATCATAAGGACGGCTGCAGGTGTTTTATTTTCTTACATAAGTCAACGGCCGAAGTCTACCAGGCCTCCAGGCGTAATCTTTTGTTAAACCAGGACACAAACGGCTGCGATTGGAGTAGTGCCGTAACTGGCCACCACTGCATGTTGACGAATGCTGCCGCATTGAGTTCGGCGACGAATCGGTGTTCCGAGCTATTCAAAATCACCTTCGTCTGCAAGTATGGCGGCGACTTTGGGAGAGGTTCCTGTCTTCCAATATTATGGAGAGGCACACGATGTTATTCCTGGGAAGCCATCGCACATGATACTAGGTCACGCCTGGCAGCGAGTGAGTGAAGTCTGACGGTGCAACGGTACATCACGTGTGTTACCACCATTGCTACATCATACAGGTATAATTTTTCAACGGGAATTATACACGTCCACACACGGAACACGTCTCTGTGAGCAGTATGCATGATGCTGATGTTCTCCTGTTGCCAGCAAAGACCCCAGACACGTAACCGATAGAAAATGTGTGGGGCCCGCTGTGGCGTCAACTCTGCCCCTGCCTGTATGAAGGATATCAAGGACCAGTTGCAACAGCCTGACTCACTAGAGGATAGAATGGCCTTACGACACCCTCTCTAACCGAATCAGTGAGTGTATTCAGACGAGAGGGTGTGCAGAGTCATGCTGACAAATGAGCTGATACTCGTAAATTATTTGTACATTTGACTTGATATAGCAATCACAGAAATAAAATCACGTACCTTCTCAGTCAATTAGTTTCATTACCTTTCCCACTATCCTTCTGGGTTCTTCACGTATTGTCAGGTAGTGTACATTTAATTGACTAAACTCAAATCCCGGTACAGTATGTATAATAAAGTCTGAGGACAAATCAGTTTCCCAGGTGATATATTTCTAAAAAAAATCTAAGAAAATGGATTACAACAGTATACACCGTTAATTTACAAATTTAGCATTGGAGGGCAGCGTGGAGGGTAAAAATCGTAGAGGGAGACCAAGAGATGAATACACTAAGCAGATTCAGAAGAACGTAGGTGGCAGTAAGTACTGGGAGATGATGAAGCTTGCACAGGATAGGGTAGCATGGAGAGCTGCATCAAACCAGTCTCAGGAATGAAGACAACAACAACAACAACAACAACACTGTTAATAAAGAATAGTGCAACAGATAATACTTTAACTCTTGGCTACAGGTCTTACGTGGCAGAAAAATTAGGAAGGTGAATAAAAGTGGAAGAGCGGGAGAAAGATAAAACGCTAGAGTTTCATGACGGCTCAGCCTTTCCGGCTGGGTGTGAGAAAGATTTACAAGACCTGTTGCAAGGAAGAGGCACCGTACTTAACAAATAATATGGGATAAGGCAGGGGTGTCGAAACTTTTTACCTTACCTGGGCCGCAACGGAAGAAGACGAATATTTTGGGCTGCATATAATGTACTTAACTCTAATCATAATCCCTGACAAAAAGACAAAAAAGGAAAAGAAAAAACAGGGTGCAAGATGGATCAATGAGAGATGCGTATCGTTTGGCGGGAGTTTCAAACGGAATATCTTCCTTTTATCATAACTTTACATAAACGGAATTTTATGGTCTTTTTTTACGATTGTGTGATAGATGTTCGCTTCTTGAGCCACATTGAATCTTCCTTTGGGCCGCATACGGTCCGCGAGTCGAGGGCTGGATACACCTGTCTTTAAGGTTAACAGGTCAAAGGCAATAATGAAGGGTATCAGAAGGAGAGTAAAGACTAGCATAATATCAAAGTAGAAGAACTGAAAGATGTCCATCTCTATGCAGCCAGATTGTACTTAAAACTTGACACGAGTAAGATTTCAGCAGTAGACTTGCTCTGTCGTAAGAAGCTTTCTTCAGTAAAAGAGCGGTACTGATATGAGATGGCGGCATGGCAATGAGGAAGTTCCTTCAAGTGCACGTCTTATGCACAGCGCTCTACGAAATAGAAATGTGGGCTATCACAATACACAGAGGCAGAATTTGGGAGCATTTGAAATAGGGTTAGAATTATAGACGAATAATGTATGAAATAAAGGTGTACCAAAGAGGGCAGAGAAAGATACAGTTTAGTGAGACATCCGGTACGGTATCAAGGAACATTTTGCTTGATACTGGAAGGAGCGGTAGACAGCAAAGTGCAAAACAGATTACAGTGTATTTGGGTATAGTAGTGAAAAGATTAGTATGTCACAGGAAAAAATGGAGGGTGGCGTTAAAACACTTGAATGACCGGTGATTCAGTTAAGTGCAACATTCCCACTCTGTAACTTACGACACGTCTATTATGACATATACTTTTGGTCCTACAAGTGACATATGTCGTAGCTGATGTCCCTGCTGCCAGACAGCTCTCTTTAAAACAAATTTCCATTGTGTAGTGTCATGACGACCCATACATCAGGAAATCAATTTCGTTATTTTTTCATAGTAGGCATAAAAATTGCTGAGTACTTCTCATGTGAAGTTATACTCTTTTGTAAATTATAGAAACTGCGAAGTCTATTAAGGTAAACAATACTTTTCAGATTTAATAAAAAAGAAAGCATATCCGTATAGGGAATATGGTACTAGTAAAGGAGCCTGTTTTTTTCTGCCTTTTTGTCATACTGTTTACTTATAATCGGAATGGAACAAATGCTCTGATGTTACCGATAGCACAGTTTGTCCACTTGCTTGGCGAGTGTCAACTACCACGCCTCTAATCCAGTAAATGGTCTAGCAAACGAAGCGATCGATGCCTGCCCATTCTGTGGCACACCGGCAGCTATACCAGCTTTTTGCTACACTTTTAGATTCATCCGTTGCTGCTCTTTTCATTCGGTGCTATACCTTCTTGGCACTATCCGCTACTAGTGGGCAATCGATTTACTTCTGCAGCTCGATATTCTTCACATCTTCTTTCATATTCTCTCCTTCCTTTCAGTTTTGTGTCGTGAAATATGAAAGAAGACGGTTATCCCTCATGTACCCACGTTGAAGATTATGCCTTCGTTTTCACAAGTCTTAAAATGTCTCGAAACGAGCTTCTTTGTTCATTTTGAACTACGGTGGTGATTTGTCCTTCTCTTTCAGATATTTACTCTAAGCCTCAAGACGCAAGATACAGGTTTGAAAGAAAAAAGAAACACACTAACAACAAGAATCCTAAACTTATAATACTGAAATGTAAATAATAGATTTCAGCTATCAGTCGTCCTTTGGAATATTTATTGGCAGATCTAGATTTCGGCTAGCAACTAGCCATTCTCAATGCACTATCCTTTTTTGGTCAATACATGTAATACCTGTTGGTCTGGCTTTGTGCACAGTTCATGAACTGCACAGAGCCAGACCAACAGACATTACATGCATTGACCAAAAAAGGATAGTGCATTGAGAATGGCTACTTGCTAGCCGAAATCTATATCTGCCAATAAATATTCCGAAGGACGACTGATAGCTGAAATATATTATTTACAAAGCAAAATAACGGTCAGTGCGTGCAACAGCCTCTGAATGGAGGGTAACTTGATAATACTGAAATCTTCAAAATGGTGTACGACTCAGCCCTAATTTTCTGTCGCTGCCGTTTCCGTTAATTCCTTGGTAAAAGAAAACGAGTACGAATCAATCCTAGATTGTCTCTCGCTTCTCCAACAACAGGCGGCGAAAATTTGTCGTGGGCAGTTTATTGTTCCTTGGAAGGAAGATAAGAATTTAATGTCCCGTAGAGTACTAGGGTGTTAGAGGTGACGCACAAACTCAGATAAGGGCAGCTTGGGGAACGAAATCGGCCGTGCCCTTATAAAGGCAACCATATCAGCATTTGCCTGGAGTGATTTAGGGAAATCACGAAAAACCTAAACCTGGATGGCCGAACTCGGATTTTAACTGTAGTCCTCACGAATGCGAGTCCAATGTTCTAACCACTGCTCTTCCTCGCTCGCATTTCGTTTCTTGGTAAGGAGCTGCGTTTCAGACACAACTGTTGCCGTTGCCCATGTCAGACTTTTTATATACAAAGAGTGCAACGAATGCTTTTTGTTCATATAATGTTGTGTACAATTGCTTTGACTCTCATATTTTATTTTAACGTAAAAAAACTCATCTGCGAGGTTGTAGCAGACTTTTATCGTGTAACGCCCGCGTGAGTTCGCACATAATCTCTTTTTCACTCTGTGTCCACAGACGAGAGTTACATGCAGCGTCATCCGTTAATATCAGCAATCCTCCGCTGGACATCTTGTCTGAGATTTCGGATACGAATCTTCTAACCGACGGTTTACGACGCTCAGAAACATAAAAGGTGCTAGGGTATAAAGTTTTGATGAAATAAATGACATGTCTTCTGAGCGAAATGCCACAATCCCACAAGATATGAGGACTTATATTTTATTTGTTTATATTCAATACATATTTTGTGAAACATTTTCTATCCTATTCCGTTCGCGTATTGATCTACGTGGTAAAAGCGTTATGTGCCTCTGTACGTGATCTAATCGCTCCCATGTTGTTTTCTGATACCTACGCGCTATATTTGACGGTGGCAACAAAGTGGCCACACAGTTTTCTGTGAATATGGATGCCCTGAGACGATACAGAATTTCGCAGGAACTATGTATTCTTTCCTCAAAGGATTCCATTATCTTGTCTGTATTACTTTCTTAAGAGCCCTACCGACCTGTTACGTACTAGCACTGCATTTCTGGATTCGTTTGACGTTATGCCTACTTTCTAAGGAGTCCAAACAATGGAACAATGTCCTGTAATTGGTAGCACTGGCATCCTGGACTTTACAGATGGACTGCCCTTTCCCAGGACCCCAGCGCTGTAACAAATGCATTTGGGAAGGCTGCGCGCAATGTCATGGTTTGCTGGGGATGGGGGATGGGGAGTGTCCTTGGCGGTGAGCTCCTATTTGAGCTAGGAACGTGGGATAAAATGTTTTTGATTTACCCAGTCCGGCGGCCATTTGTACAGCTATTCAGATATCTGTCTTACTGTATCTGTGTTATAGTATATCAAGCAACACTAGAACGACGAACTGGATCTGGCGCACAGGAAAATTGTGCGTATTGATTAATTTCTTCTGCAAAAGCTGTTAATCGAACTGAAATTAATGCTGAGCTAATGACACCATTTGTATGTTCATTGTTCGGATTTTACGTGCAACTAAGCGCAAGTAACACGTTTTTAAGGGAGGTTGTTGAAACGTGCTTCTATACTCTAAAATTTTACGTGTCTGTTCAAACTTTTCACTAAAGTAGATAAATGGATGTAGTCAAAATGAATTTTCTTTTACCGAATAATCTTTATCGGTTGTCGAGATACGATAGTTTAAAGTCGACTAAATATGGAACTTAAAGTTTGCTCTTTCGTGAAATGAGCACGCGTAAATTGTTTAAAGTGAACCAAATAAATAAAAAATGCAGTCTTACGATATAATTGAAAACTCTCTTTCAAAAATCTAGCTTTATTCGGATTTTAAGTGCAAAATACACATTTTTTTCTTTTATGCGCGCTACAATTCTATGTTTCAAATTTTTACGAATCGGTTCAAATATCATAAGAAGGTAGACAAATACATGTAATTAACGGTCATACTGTTGTTTTATGAAAGTTTCATTGATTGGTACGATACAAGCGACATGGTTCGAAAGACAAAAAGCCTATTCCGGACCAGTCGTCGCATGTCTCAACAAAACGCTACATAGGTTGCTAAGCTATGGCGGTCTAATGACAAGCATAATAAGAAATCTCTCTATTGTAACACAAAAGAGGTGAATACGTTTTGGGCAAGTGTATGTATATGAAATATGGGTTCAAAATGGTTCAAATGGCTCTGAGCACTATGGGACTTAACTGCTGAGGTCATCAGTCCCCTGTAACTTAGAACTACTTAAACCTAGCTAACCTAAGGATATCATACACATCCATGCCTGAGGCAGGATTCGAACCTGCGACCGGCCGGTTATAAAAGATGGGAACTAGCTTTTCAACGTATCTGGCACCTTCAAAGACATACTTCGAAACATCTTGACACATTTCGCGCTTTTGTACGGGTTAACCCTACTTCCCCAGCGCAGTGAGCTGCCTTAGCTGGAAGTTAATGGCACGCCTGCATCTTGCAATTTGTAAGTTTAAGTCCCTGATCCTTTGCCCAAAATCCAGAAGATTCACCATCCACAGTAATCAATACATAATATCATAAGGCTGCAGAGCATACATGTAAGAGCTAATAAAGTTTCTCTGGGGAAGTGAATAACATTTCTGGGGGTGGATTTGTTCCTAGGGGAATGACGTCATGTACCATGTTACTTTACTTGACATGGTGCTTGACATAACGTGAATGGATACCAATACTAACAAGTAGAAAAGCGCGAATACGTGAGGATGTTTTGATTTAAATATCTTTGAAGCTCCCAGATAAGTGGATAAGCTAGTTGCCGTCTTCTACATCCCATTCCCTGTCCGCAACCTACTGGCTTCATTTTGTGCTGTGGTAGAAGCATTTTTTCACTCTGGTCAGGAACTATTACCTTATTTTTTCTTGTTATACGTATATATTGCATTCATCCAAATTTAAACAGAGATGTCATTCATTCCACTAAGTGAAGAGTGTATTCAATTTTTTCCGCAATTTTTTCCCCTTCTCAACGACCAGGCCTGTTCAGGAGGTAGCTGAGCATTAGCGCTCACACACTCTCGCCATCTGGGTAGACAGAGCTCGCTGTAAAACAGGGTGGTGAGACGTCGTTACGTAGTGAAGTGCAAACTGTGTGCTGTCTTCAGTGGAATGCCCGTGTGCTAAGTTTGCCGTTCCCTTAGATGTAAGAGCATGCACAAATGTAATAGGACATGGGGTCGGAGAAGCTAGCTTAAGGAAATATGGAAGTAAACTTGTCTCCCGCTTTGTCTAGCATTTCTGCTTTCCAGCTTACTTACAACTAACATGCGTACAAATGGTTCAAATGGCTCTGAGCACTATGCGACTTAACTTCTGAGGTCCTCAGTCGCCTAGAACTTAGAACTAATTAAACATAACTAACCTAAGGACATCACACACATCCATGCTCGAGACAAGATTCGAACCTGCGACCGTAGCGGTCGCTCGGCTCCAGACTGTAGCCCCTAGAACCGCACGGCCACTCCGGCCGGCTTCAACATTGTCACCCGGCTGTAAATCCGAGAGCTTCTCAACAATACATAATCTCCTTTCCTACTTCTATATCTCTGAGTGCTGACAAGAGAAACGAGCGATCAGTAATGGCTTCGCCTATTCAGTTGGACAGACATTGAGATGAGAGAAAGAGAGGGAGGGAGATTGAGGTGTACACTGAAGTGACATAAGTCACGAGGTACCTCCTAAAATCGTGCTGGACCTTCTTTAGCGAGGCGTAATGCACCAGCTCAACGTGCTATGGACTCCAAAACTCGTGCAGAAATATTGAGCCATGCTGCCTCTATAATCGTCCATAACTGCGAAAGCGTTGCCGGTGCAGGGGTTTGTGCACGAACTGACTTCTAGATTATGTCCCATACATGTTCGATGTGATTCATGTCGGGCCATGTGGTTGGCAAAACCATTCGCTCGAACTGTCCAGAACGATCTCCAAACTAATCAATAACTGCGGTCTGGTGACAAAGTGCATTGTCATACATAAAAGATCCATCGTTGTTTGGGAACATCAAGCATTAGAATGGCTACAAACGAAGCAGAAAAACATAGTAATTTCCAGTAAATGATCTTTTCAGTTGGACCAGAGGACCCAGTCCACTCCATGTAAACAGCCCACACCAATATGGAACCACCACCACCACTCTGTACAGTGCCTTGTCGACAAGTTGGAGCCATTGCTTCGTCTGATCTGCACCACACTCGAACCCTAACATCAGCTCTTATCAACCGAAATCGGGTCTCATCAGACTAAGTCAAGGTTTTCTATTCGTCTAAAGCCCAACCTATATGACCGCGGGAGCATGGAGGCGCTGTAGACGATACCATGCTGTTAGCAAAGGCACTCGTGTCAGTTGTTCGATTCCACAACCCACTAACGACAGATTCGCCTAACGAATGCGTCCGTCGTACATCCCAGATTGATTTATGCGGTTATTTCACTTAGTGTCGTTTGTCTGTTGGGACTGACAACTCTAAGCAAACGCCGCTGCTGTCGGACGTTACGTGAAGAGGGTCGGCCACTGCGGTGTCCATGGTGAGAGGTAATGGAGAAAATGTGGTATTATTTGCACGCTCTACAAACTGTGGGTCTCAAATGATGAATTCACTAATAATATCAGAAGTGGAATACCCCATGCATCTAGCTCCAACATCCATTCTGCGTTCAGAGTCTGTTAACTCCAGTCATGCCGTCATAACCATGTCGTACACCTTTTCACGGCCGGCCGCTGTAGCCGAGCGGTTCTACGCGCTTCAGTCCGGAACTGCGCTGCTGCTACGGTCGCGGGTTCGAATACTGTCTCGGGCATGGATGTGTGTGTTGTCCTTAGGTTACTTAGATTTAAGAAGTTCTAAGTCTAGGGGCTGATGACCTCAGATGTAAGTCCCATAGTGCTTAGAGCCATTTGAACCTTTTCACGTGAATCACCGGAATGCAAATGACAGCTCCGCCAATGCTATGCCCTTTTATACCATGCATACGCCAAACTACCGCCGTCTGCATATCGCTATCTTACGACTTTTGTCAACTCAGCGTAGTACTGGAGTTGGAGTAATTCATCCTCAGACTTTTATTCCTACCCAGGGATTTGAGATAAGCAGGTATTGAAAGTCAAAAGTAAACACTTCGTAAATCGTAAAATTCAATTGTTGCACGTGCTGTTCTGCATTCAAGCCACGAGGTCGCGTCAGGAGTTTGCCCGTCTCCTGGGCAACCTGCAAGAACAACGCGCTCTACCAGCAAGTGTCAGTTCCGACTCGGAAGAGCTCTGCGGGGACCACTGGCATTGCCTTGAGGACGACGCGTCGTCCGCGGCCTAATCCTCTTACGGTCGATTGGGCGCCTCGGTACGCCGCGTGCTGCGCCACA
This sequence comes from Schistocerca cancellata, assembly GCF_023864275.1. NCBI lineage: Eukaryota > Metazoa > Arthropoda > Insecta > Orthoptera > Acrididae > Schistocerca > Schistocerca cancellata. The sequence goes on from NC_064630.1 coordinate 455,505,915, forward strand.
ACAGAGGCGCCGCCAATTGGGCGCCGAGGATTCGCGGCACCGTGCGGTCTGAGGCCGGGCGCGCACGTGCTGGCCCCCGGCTGGGCGTCGCCCCCTACTTGTCGGACCGGATGCCCTGCCCGGTGTCCTGCCGGGTCCACGACACGTACAGCTGCCTGTCACGACCGAGCGGCGGGTGCCCACATGAACACCAGCGCCGCCCTCTCTGTCAGCGCGTGCTCAGATTCTTAGACATTCCTTACCTAATATCACGCACGTCGTATACATCTGTATAAACATGTCTCGGCACAACGTATTACGCATCGTACACTCCCCGATGGGAGAGAAATTAGACGAAAATATCGCTAGGAAGTGGTTATCAAGAGCAGACATGAGTCCAACAGAAGAGTCGGCTGACGGCGGTTGTGTGACTACATTTTTACGTAAATTAGTTTACAAATTTTTGAGTTTATTTCGGAGAAGTAGTAGCTTCAGAGCTTGTTATTATACACGATTTATTAATAAAAAGATCAATTCACAACATTTCACTGTAGTCCTTCAATATTCTGCCATCGCCTCAATGCACAATATAGAGTGTAATACCATACACATCAGCTTTTGCGCTACCTGCATATTTACGAAAGTGAGTAAAATAAATAAAAAAATAATAACCAAATCAGTGGCATTCCGTTTAAACTGTTGACAGTTTGAAATTACAATGAAATGAATACCCTTAGCTGCATATAGGCGTTGATATAAGTCAACAGGAACTCGAAGCCGGGATCTCCTACTTACATGGCAGACGCTTTATCCATCTGAGCCACAGAGGATAAAGAGGGTAGTGCAACTGCAGGGACTTATCTCTGGCACGCCACCCGTAAGACCCACATTCGCAACTTATTGTCCCGCACTATATTCGTAGTGCCCCTGCCCATCATACTCGTTACTCGCCGCTTTACTGCCGATTCCAGTAAGAGTTCGGGCTCTGTTCATCCGCACAAATGGCCGGTGAGCCTTAACTATGTATATATGAAGATGGTATCAGTTCTTTCGGACATGTCCGAAATAACAGATACCATCTTAATATATATTTGTTGACGGTTCCAAATTACCAGAACGAGTTCTCACTCTGCAGCAGAGTGTGCGCTGCTATTAAATATTCTGGCATATTAAGACTGTGTGCTACACCGGGCATCGAAGCCGGGATCTTCGCCTTTTGTGACAAATACTCTATCGATTGAGTAACTCAAGTACCACTCGAGATCTCTCCTCAGTGCTTTACTTTCTCCAGTATCTCATCTCATACTTTTCACACTTTGCATAAGTTCTCCGGCAGCTTGTGGCTCTAGCACTCCTGGGAGAAAGGATGTTGTGGCGACATCGCTTAGCCACAAGGTGGGGAGTTTGTTTCCAGAATGAATTTTAAATCTGCAGTGATGTGCGGTGATAATAGTTCATTTTGTCTCGGCAGACAAACTTCTGGCGATGACCTCGAAAAACGCGCCACGGTGTTATCTTTACATAGTTCTAGGAGTATGTACAAGACCTAACTTGTAGGTTCAAATGGCTCTGAGCACTATGCGACTTAACTTCTGAGGTCATCAGTCGCCTAGAACTCAGAACTAATGAAACCTAAGTAACCTAAGGACATCACACACATCCCTGCCCGAGGCAGGATTCGAACCTGCGACCGCTACGTAACTTGTAGGCAGGACCCATCAACTGTTGACATTGGCCTAGGGCGACCACTACGAGGGAGATCTTCATTGTTCGTTGTTTCATTACAGCGGCTGAACACTCGAATCAGTTCGGTGTGGTGTACGCCTATCTGACCGTCGACTTCCCGTGCTGACAATCCTTATTTTCAAATAACAACATGCGCATGTCTAAGAATAAAATAACGTTTAGTTGCACATTGACCTACTGAACAGAGCCCACAAACCTCTTTGTCTAGGTTGTGATTGGAATCATATTACTCTCCACTGAATATCACCTAGAATGCAGAAGTAATATCGTTACCTTCATAATACAGATATCTAGCGTTTTTCTCTGGTGAAAAATGAATTCGTTTCTGTTCACCATAAGTATAAGTAATGAAGATGTTGTGAAAGATTAGGAGCAATTTATAGAACTAAAACACAGCAACAGCACTGCAACAGCTGCTTCTCCAAAAACCAGGTGGCAACTGACAGTAGCTTCCACACAACGCGTTTAGACTCTCGATTATCTGCCGCCACTGCAGACAGTGCATTGTGCACTGGTGTGGCTCGCGTAACCATTGTCATATATGGCTGTAGTCTCAGATGTACACTGATGTGATAGTGATACGCATGTATGCACATGGTGGTAATATCGCATGCACAACGTTTAAAAGGAAGTGCATTGGAGGAGCTGTCATTTGTACAATGGTGATTCATATGAAACTAATATATAAGAAACTATCAGCCTCGATTGCGGTAACGAAACTAACCTTTACGTAGGTTTCAGCCCAAGTAATTGAGCCTTCTTCAGAAGATAAACCTGATTCTATAATACGTCTACGAGGGCATGGTCTAGAAATAAAACTAAAACAGCCTGAATAAGCGTCGTCACATTTTAAAAATGTGGTACATAGATACTACGATGGTGAGTCAAATGAAAACCTTAAATTTGTAATAACAAACCGAAATTTCGCGCTGTTATCCTGTAAGTTGGTAAGCGTGCTACAAACAGCGTGCAGAATGGCCTGTAGGTGGCAGCATATTGCAGATGCACATATACCGTCGAAGTATCAGTATAAAGGTAGCCGTCCCATTTGCGACTTTCATCAGGGAAGAACAGCGCTCTTAGTGAAGGTGTGAAACCTATTGAAATTCATCTACGAATGAAGGTTCAGTACGGTGATGCATGTTTGTCACAGCAGCAAGTCTACGAATGGAGTAGGAAGTTCGCAAATGGTGTGACTTCAGTGGAAGATGCTCCTCGTCTAGGTCAGGCGCAACGAGTTGTGACTCCACAGAAGATTGCAGCAGTTGAAGCCATAGTGAAGGCAAAGCGCCGAGTGACACTCAATGACATTGCAGCATGATTGTGCTCAAGTTTCACAAAGTGTCTGCAAGATGGGTGCCACGGCAGCTGACTTCTGAAATGAGAGAACGACGCGTTGATGTTTGTGAAGAACTTCTTCAGCGCTTTGAATGAGAAGGTGAATCGTTACTGGGGACGAAACCTGGGTTCACTTCCACCAACCGGAAACGAAGAGAGCGAGCAAGGAATGGCGCCATTGCTCATCACCAAAACCAAAGACGTTTCGAACAGAACCATGAGCAGGGAAGGTTATGCTGAATCTCTTTTGGGACGAAAAAGGCATCATTTTGGAGCATTTCATGCCTAGAGCGACCACTGTCACCAGTGCATCATACACAGATCTCCTAAAAAGTCATCTGCGGTCTCCAATCAAATCAAAGCGACGTGGATTGCTGTCAACAGGTGTCCTTTTGCGACATGACAATGCAAGGCCCCACACTGCCCGTACAACAGTTGCAACAATCACAGACCTGCATTTTGAGTGTCTTCCTCATCCACCATACTCATCAGACCATGCCCCAAATGATTTCTGTATGTCTCGACCATTCAAAGACGCAATGGGAGGAAATAAGTTCCGTTCTGATGAAGAGATACGCCACGCAATGCATGAGTGGTTGCACGGGCTAGCAAAAGAATTTTTTTCTAAAGGAATTTATGCACTTTGTAAGCGCTGGAAGACTTGCATTGAGCGTGGGGGAGATTATGTTAAAAAGCGATACAGTTTTGTACCACTTCTGCACAATAAATAATATTTTTAAAAGTATTTACGGTTTTCATTTGACTCACCCTCGTAAGTCACCACCAAGACTTAAGCTCCGGCGAGCGCCTGTCCCCATGGACGCCGTGCGGTGGGCCTCGGGAGCTCACGTGAAACTACGTAGACCTCGATGACGCGCTGCATATCCTGCAACAAAATTAAATTTCAGACATTATCTCTCACCACGGACAAAGCAGTGACCGACGGCCTTCACTTAACGACCCTAGAGCAGTGGCGTTTGCGTAGAGTTGTCATTGTTAACAGACAACCAACTCTGCTTGAAATAACCGCAGAAAACTTTGTGGGACGTATGAAGAACGTACCTGTTAGCACAGTGCGGACGAACCTGGCGTTAATGGGCTTTGACAGCGGACGTCCTAGTCGAGCGCGTTTGCTAATAGCACATCGCCTGCAGCCCCTCTCCACGGATCGTGACCACATCGAATGGACCCTAGAAGGCTGAAAAAATCGTGACGTGGTTAGAAGAATCCTGCTTTTAGTAAGGTAAGCGCCGATGGTAGGGTTCCTGTGTGGCGTAGACCCGTCGTAACTATGTTCAACAAGACAATGTGCAGGTTGGTGTTTTCTTCATAACAGTGTGGGCAGCGTTTACATGGAACGGACTTCTGATCCAGCTGAACCGAACATTCACTGGAAATACCTATGTTCGTTCCTGGAGACCATATACAGCCGGTCATGGACTTTATGTTCCTAAACAGCACTAGAATTGTCACCAAACGACTATTGTTCTCGACTGGTTTGAAGGACATTCATGACAGTGCGAGCTAACGGTTTGACTACCCAAATCGCCCGACGTGAAACCCATAGAACAATTATGGGGCATAACCGAGGTCACTTCATGGGCAAAATCCTGGACCGGCAACAATTTCTCAGTTGTGGACTGCTATAGATGCAGCGTGGTTCGGCATTTCTGCAGGGGACTTCCAGCGACTTGTTGAGTCCATGTCATGTCGAGCTGCTGCACTACGCCGGGAAAAAGGAGGTCCGACACAACATTCGCAGGTATCCCATGACGTTTATCACCTGAGAGTGTAAGGGGGTCAGTCGCTCACATGCGTAGCATGCAGCGCTACCGATCACCTCAGGGCTAAACCCCGTAAAAAGTGCTCTTCCTCTACTGTTAGTCGACAGGCAGACACGATATACATGTTCTCACTAAGCTGAGTCACAGGTCTGATCAGCAGAAACATTCAACATTAAGTGACATAAACCTGCCAATCAGTCCGATCGACTAGTGCCATACAGATTTTCTCTAGTTCGTTGTAAGTTCTTTGTGATACGCCAAATTCACCAGACCTAGGCTGGCAAGACACAAACGAGTTACGACTAAATTTGTTTTACAGGCACTAAAAGAACAAGATCTGTCACGAACGAAGTGATCGTGCAAGGAAGACATTATAGAGGATGGAAAAGCCGAAGGTTTCGTCACAGTCTACACTCACGTTGTCCAGATACAGTTATATACCAGCCCGGAAAATCCAAATGACAAACCAATAGGAGTTGTAAGGTTGCCGAAAAAACTACTGCTGTCTGAAACAAAAACGTACGTCCGGTCTGAATATCACTCTAATAGTTTTCGAAACATAGATGTTTAGTCTGGAGTTGTACGAAATGAAGTAATAACTACATACACTATGGATATTCATGGTTATGAAGCAATGTACAACATACCTACTTCTCTTTGTAGGTATCTCCCTGAGACTGATGTGATTCAATAGTTCTACAGATTGATCGCCGCCTGTCATGCAGGAATTTTAACTGAAATATAATTGTCTGAAGTGATTAAAATTATCTGATACAAGCACCTGGCAGCAATACTCGGTGGTGTGGGGTGGGGAGGGGGTGGAGGTGAAGTTGGCAATAACGACTTCATGGACCCAATGATAGGGAGCACATTCATACACAGTGTTATTAAGGAACTACGGAAGGCGCGCTACAAGTTGGTAGACAACGTTCAAGGTGAAACACAAAATCAGTACGTACATCCTTATTTGATACGGAATCACATAGTGCAGTACTATATCGTCATAGACATAGACACAGACACCATTTCAGGCATCCCAATTAGTCCTATGTAGCTGAGTATGCTGATATCCGGGAGAAGTCAGCAAGTAGGAAAATGTCACGCTGGCGGTCGTTGCCACAAGTAAGGACGCCACATAAATAGCCCTAGCCGGCAAAACATGAACTTCACCGGGAATATTAATCAATGCTTTATAAAATGCGTGACACATAAATCCTGACTTTCTTAACATTTAATTCCAAGCGGTTTCAGTCATAAATCATGCTCACAGTCCTGGGAAATACAAAACAAAAGTCATGTGAAATTCAGAAAGAAAATGACCGACAAGGTCACAAGATTATTTCGAATGTACAACATAAAAATTACTTAGGTCGAAAAATTAATCTTCAACCAACGTTATATGTCAGAACTAAAAGTACAATTGATTTTAACCATTACAAGTATTATATATGTGTGTGTGAAAAGCAACACGAGGTATAAAGTGGCATTACAAGGCCAGAAGACACAGTAAACAATCCACATATCAAGGACTACAAATGTATTACATTCCTAGCCATGATGTAGATATCACATCTCATAGCAAAACTGTATTCCAAATAAACGTTTTCAAGAAGACAAAGTAATACACTTTCTAAATTACGTTATGTAAGGCCTTTTTTGTATACATGTACTCTATGATAACAACATTCTTTGTTGTCAGAAAGACTAAGGAGTAACATCTTTACAACAAAATAGCACAAAGTTATCAGAATGGGGTAAATAGCATACTGCCGAATCCCATTTATGCTACCATACATAGCTAAAAAGTATTGACTGAATTTACAGATTTATCCAGGTAGAAATTGTACTGCCCAATAATGCATTAACTATTAAACACAATATCTGAAACATTCTCAGCAAAGGTAATCTGAAACTGCCACAGTCACAAACATGTGAAACGATAAAAATAGGTATGACCCATTAGTCAGCTATCTGATGGCATGATCAGGATCACAATCCTTCAAAAGTGATACATTAGTAACATATCAAATTAGCGAAAAGTGTACATTTACATAATCTTTTGCAAGAACTTGAAGAATACGAGCAGTCATAAACTTTGTGTCAGGGAATCCTCTCCAGCAATGCTGTTTGTCCCTAAAGAAGTTTAAGTACAAAGAATATACACAATTTACTAAGTAAAAACATAAAAGTTATAAAATAGCTTAGAGCAGCCCATAGCATACTTAATCAATGTATGCTAACACGTAAAGCGTGGAGGTAGTAGACCAATACAAAAGTTAACACTCCTTCATTTAAGGCAATCAGATAGTATCATAGTCAGTAGCTGCATGAAGGTTAATAGTATGCATGAGGATTAATAGTATGACCATATAAGAGGTTACCCAAATAAGAACCAGCATCATAAATGCATTTGCTATGATGTATCACATAACCTGTCACCAAACACAATATGTAACATAGAACTATAATACAATGTGATTATAAGCCATTCCTATGATGTTTAGGTAGCAAATATCTCTAACTCAATGTCATGTGTCACCAACATGGGTGAAAAAGCATCTTGACCAAAGGTACATATTCATATCATATGTGATTTACTTTTTAGCAGACTAAGGTAACAACCCAAATACAGTCATTTATCACTCTCTAAAAAATGTATGATACAGATGTTTCCGCTATCAAGCATCAGAAATTCTATCATGTCATGCATGAGATATGTGAGGGTTATGGGCTGTCATTTGCAAGTTTGTTTCCCTTAAATAGACCCTGTTTATATTCCTTCCACCTTTCAGCTTTTCCTTCATACTTCGTAGTGGCTTCCTGTCTAAGGTCATACCACTGCTTTTCTTTTCTAACTCTCCTTAACTTTTGTATGCATGTTTCTAGAACCTTGGATTTGTTCTCTAGCTGTTCCGCTTAGCCAAATGGCAAATTTATGTCAATCTCATGTTTTATACATCTATACATCTTACGTTTGCTTCATATGCTGCATTTTTATATTTTCTTCTTTCTTCAAATGAAGTATCTCCTATGTTACCTAAGGGTTACAACTAGGCCCCAGTTCAACTTTCCCCTGTTTCAGTCCAACGTAATCTAAAGCTCCCTCTGAATCTTTCTACAATCTCAGTTTCGTTCATCGGGGCCCCCTCTCCTTAAATTCTTATCTTTTGGCTGTTTCTTCAGTTTTAATCTCTAGTTCACAGCCTATAACGGATAGTCAGAGTCCACTCTGCTCCTGAAAATGCTGAAATATTTTACAGTTCAAAATCAGGTTTCTGAACCTCTATCTTATAATTAAATAAAAAGTCCGACTGAATTTTCCAGTGTTCCCATGTCTGTTACTCGTATACAACCTTGCCTCAGACTCCTGAAACCAAGTGTGAGCAAAGATTAAATTATGTTGTGTTCAAAATTCTATCACGCGGCTTCTTATATCATTCGTCCCCTCATTCCTTATTATCCCACTGTTTTATCTTCTCTTTCTTTAACTACCATTGAGTTCCAGCCGCCCATAAAAATTTAACTCATCATACAGTCCTGCTCTCTTCTTCATCTGCCGAGCTAATTGTCATATTAACTTGTGTTACTGTTGTGGGTGTTGAGTTCGTGCCTATTTTGGCTACAATAATCAGTTCACTGTGCTGTTGACAGTAGCTTACTCTCATTCATATTTGCTTATTGGTGATCAGGCCTACTTCTGCATGATCCGTATCTGATGTAGTGTTGATATATCTTTAGTGGAATGACCAGATGTCTTGTTATTCCTGCCGGCGCTCTCCCTATCCTACTTACCTGATTAAAATATGTAACATTCCACGCTCATACACGTATATTGCCAGTTCTGTTTATTCTGAGGAGGATATCTTCGTATCGCCCCCCTCCCTCCCGGAGTTCCGAATAGGGGACTACTTTAGTTCCGGCATATTTTGTACAGGACGACATCATCATCATTAAGCCATACAATAGAGAGGCATGGCACTAGTATAAAAATAACGGCTGTAGTTTGCTAACGCTTTCAGCCATTCTAACTAAAAGCACAGCAAGGCCATGATGGATAATGTGACAACTCCAGGTCTGTTAATCGTCCAGACTGTTGCTCCAGGAGCTACTGAAAAGACTGCTGCGTCTTTTCGGGAAACAAGGGGTAGTCTACCCTCCCCTACCCGTACCTACCGTATCGCTGACGCACACAAGGCTACCACCACGATTAGGTCCATTGTGAATGGTTCACCATGTGTCACGTAAACAAAACAAGCAATAGAAAAAGGATTAAGAATCACAACACTGAGTGACCACAGCCAGAGTATAGAGCGATTTAAACTAGTGGGCATTTGGCAGCTAGAGAGCTGAACTGCTGCCGCCAACACTACAACTGTGGGAACCTGGCGTTGGACGCTCTCTGTGTTGTGACTTTCGCCGCCCATACCACTATACCTGCCAGTTCGCAGTGAACCGTGGCCGTAGGAGATTAGTTTTACGTTTATTTTCACACGCCTGACGACGTACGATGAAAATAGTCGAAAGACGGATATTCGCGAAAGATGGATAATCGCAAATTTTGGAATTTTTACCTGAGACTACAAACATTGACAAAATTGCACCAGTGAATGTCGTTTGACGAAGCTTATACATGTCTAACTTTAATACAATACGCTACTTCACTGACGAGCGAATATGTTTGATAATCAAAAAAAATATATTGGTCAGCAAAAAAATTATTTAGTTAAGTACATTGGTTTTCGAGATATGCGGTGATAAGTTTAAAGCTGTTTCCGTCATGGGAAAATTTTACCCGTAGCTAAAGAAATTACATAACTCTACTCCTCCTTGAAATTAGAAACGGCTTTTTTGACGTGTCTAGAAACACTAGAGAGATCTGTACTGTGCGCGAAGGTCAGAATTTTTAAATAATTTTTGTAGAACATATAGACTTTAAAGCGATTTTGTATGGCTGCGAAGAACGGAGCGCTGTGGCGGCGCCCTGCAGACAGTACTTGACGCGGGAACGACGCATCAAGACGTTAGCGGGCAGAGCTAGAAATATTTGTGAACCCGAGTTGCTCGACCCTGAGATGGAACATCTCCACAATGCACTAATGAAGAACGGATATTCGTCCGCCGAAACAAAACGTGCGTTGAGGCAGCCACGCAGAAATCATATAATGACGTACAGGCTACAGCAAAATCTAAGGTTTTTCTGCCGTTTGTTAAAAATGTAACGGAAATAATAGGGAGGATCTTGACGAAGCGGAATATCACCGTAATTTACAAGCCCACCAGGAAGATACAGGAATACCTCAAGCCTGCCGAGGACGCTCGCAAACCATTGGAAAAAGTTGGAGTGCATAGGATTCCATGCAGCTGTGGAGATGTTTATGTAGGTACCACTACAAGAACGTTTCAAGACGTTTGGAAGAGCACAAGGGCAATTGTAGAAGAGGAGAAACGGAACGATCAGCTGTTGCGAAGCATGCTTTCCAGCCAGGGAACCACCATATTCGTTTCGAGAAGACGCAAGTGCTAGCGGCCGCAAGCGGATATTACGAAAGGCTCTACAGGGAGGCAATCGAAGTCGCTAAACACCCTAATAATATCAATCGTAAGGAGGAAGGCGTGAAATTAAACGGTATATGGATGCCGGTGTTAAAGAAGATGTGTACCACCCGTCCACTACTGGGTGATGGCAATGGCGATCGACGACAACGAACAGCGGCCAATTGCACTGACGTGTTCAAAACACGTGACGTCACGCCGCGGCGCGGGGGCGCGCGGACACGGAATTTAGCGACAGTCAGTAGCGAGCCAGTGGGTGTGATGGACCTTCCATCGAGACACAGACCCCCTTGAAGATGTCTCCCGCAGACGGGGACGAAACGTTGGGATTTCACAAAGAATTCACCAACCGACCACGGCATAACAGCCCGGATAATTGTAATGGACATGACATTTCCGGCCGTGAAAGTCTACATTTTAGTATCAGTGTAAATGTCGTTATTTGAAAAACTTTGTGGTCCATTCTGACGTTACGTTTTGTTTAGTTCGGCGTTTCGTTCGGTGTGAATCAACCTTAAGCGGCGAAGGATCTGGTCTTTCCGTGTCTTCCGGCGCTCCGTGCACGCGCAGACCGGTTCTCGCCGACATCGCCTGCGTGGCCTTGAAGTAGCCACAGCTTCGCGGCTGCTAATTGCAACGCTAGTAGGCCAAACTCGTCCCTTCACTGCACGCGGACGGCATTCCGCATCGTTACGAACCTGTTTCGCTTATATAGGACGACAAGTTGCACATCGGAATTCGGCGCTCTTAACGCCCACCAAGTGCCGGCATAACACGAGTGAACTCACTTTAGAAAACGGGATGAGCGAAGAAGGTGGTTTCAGAAATCGTATAGTTTTTATGTTCTTTCTTGTTCGTCTTTGTGCCTAACTGTCCAGTTGGGAGATAAGCGTGTCTGCCGGACACGCGGACCACTCGCGTTCCTTGTAGTCCATTACCTGGAAACGCCTTCCCTGATTGATGAATTGTCACTGCTGTCCGTGATAAAAACTTAGGAAATCTTTTACAGCCCCGATTAATATTTAAAAAAGTACGCGTAAGATTTATGTGAGCCGTTCCAAATTTCTCATCCGCTTGCGTCTTAAGTAGAAAATCAGCTGAACGCCAGTGCACGGTCATCTTGTAATGTCACCCCACGCTTCGATCGGTTCACCACAAAGACTGCCATCATAGCGTAACAGATTTGGAAACAAGGCAGCCGACCCGAGACAAATCCATGACGTAGCAGGGACTTGGGCAGTTTTCTGCCAGTAATCAAGCACAGATTTGAAATATTTATACTGTTAGTGGGATGTAGCGATCGCAATAGAGTCAGTGACATAAAAATTCATTTCCATCCCGATCGTGACGCATTTTTATTACCTTACGACCGGTTTCAATCCCTAGTGAACAATCGTCAAACACATGGTGAGGTGGGTGGCTAAGACAGGATACCCCAAATATACCCAGAATGAAAAAGTATATCGATGTTCTACTTTTGCCAAGTTATAGCGGAGAGTATTGCGAATTTTCTTACGGCGCGAGTAATTCTTATCGTTTATAGTCGCCGAATTTCGACACTGACTGTGTTTTTTTCTAAAGTAGCAATATAATTTTCTCTGTGACATTTGAAACTAGTTTCTGGAAGAACTTCAACGACACAATTTGTGTGGGACTTCATCAAATAGTATCAAGATAACCGAGCCGCAAACTATTGTCCCGCTGTCAAGAGAAAAGGTTCCACAAACGTCCTCCCCACTGCACCAAATGTGAGCAAGTATGTAATTCAGGTACGGTTCGTTTATTTATTATCACAGCTGTCATATCCAGAGTTCAGAATGATGACCTTAAGCATTGCTACAGGCTGGAGAAACAATATTGCATGTTCAATTTCATGTGGAGTTAAAAGCACCATATTACCGTGTTACAAGGCATTTCATGCCTTCGGGAGTCCTCGGTGTCTTCTAACAGACTAAATGTTTTAATTTTCACCCTAGATAATAGTATAGACGTGTTAAGTTTGCTGAGCGTGCAGACCATTTGCGCTTCCTGAACAATCGTTATAACGGTCTCCAAATGTTCTGTTGCGAGGGTCTGTCATTACACATTAAATGTGCGGAAAGAGAAGTGACATCAGTCACGTTAGTACCACACTGTCTTATGTCCTGGGAGCTGTCGTACAATAAATACGGTAGTGATATATGACGCGAGTCTTGAAAAAGGTGCACCAAATGTTAACAGACCGAAAGCATTGTTCTTATCCACTTATTTGAATAAGCGTGGATTTGCAACGGACGTTTAATGCATTTATTGTGAAGACTGACTTGCCCATGGTTTGTAAACGACGCTTCTTCCTTAAATAAAATTTTGCGCAGATACGTCACACGCTTTGCGCTTTTCGTAGATAATATACGGAGAACGGTAACCAGTTTTGGAAGCCACTGCCATAAAGCTGTGGATGCAGCGCAATGTCAAAAATATGAGGTGCGATGGAATTTAGTGGGCGCAGAACACTTGTCTGATTGATCCCTTTCGTACTTTCTAGATGTCTCATAGTGATAATTTCACTCTGTATTACTGCTGCTAAAAAGTTAGTTTCATTTTTTACTTCAGTTTCCCTTCTTTTCTCTTGCGTATTTTATCCTCCACACATCTAGTTTCTAGAATTTCTTCTTTATAACGTTTGCAAAGACAGATCGTGGGTCATTGGCACGATGTGGATACTCTTCAGCAAACAGCTACATCGCTGCACTAACGGTCTGGCGACATACACCATTTTTCGACTACCGAGGTATGTGGCGGAGTGACTAGCAGACTGGACTGTGCATTCTGAAGGATGACGGTTCAAACCCGCGTCCGGCCAAATTCAGGGATGGTTCCTTGAAAGGGCTCGGCCGAGTTCCTTCCCCGTCCTTCCCAAATTCAGTGGGACCGATGACCTCGCTGTTTGATCCCTTTCCCCAAATCAACCATCCAACCATTTTTCGACTGCGGTATGCATCCCGAATGTCTCAATAGCTTTACGAGCAAGTTATCTGATTGCTACAGCAGCAGAACACACAGTGATGGGCTTCAAGTGCACAGGTAACACAATAACCATACCTGCGTTATGAGTTTGCTTACGTTTGGTATAGTCCAGAGTATAGTCCAGAGAGGGGATAATGGTGTTGGACTCTATTATCTTGATATTGTCTGATAAAGTTCCATACAAACCATGTCGTTGAAGTTCCCTTAGAATAGCGTTACCAAATCAATCGGTTTACCGGACTCCAGTTGGATTTTAATTCTCTGTTTCAGTCCCCCGTTGCCAATTTATAAAACAGTAATAAGTTCCCGATTTTCTCGCCGTGTTAGACACTGTAGTCAGGTATGTACCGGAAGTGCTTCAGAAAAACAACCTGTGACGAAAACGTGTTGGATTTGCCCAATGTCAACTTCGGTGGACTACAACGATGTGGTTTCAACAATGTGCTCAGTAAACTGAAGAAATAATCGGGGGACAACATTTTAGGAAGTGGCTATTCATGCCGTGTTATACATAATGCTGGTAGGATTGCTTCAGACATTACGAAGATGAATGTGGGAAATTTTTTCTAGAAAGTATCCTCTCATTTACCAATTTATACTGTGAGAGCACAAAATTTGGTTGAACTTTGTAATTCTGTATGTACTGAAACTAAGGCAATACTTTCTCATAGTAAGACCAATGGCTATCACTTATGCCTGCGATTGAAAGAATTTTACAAATATACGAGGCTCTTGAACCTTACTTCGTGTCTGAAAATAATGTCACCACTACAGTTTGGCTTTTCCTGGAAAATTCTCTGGCGGGATGACATCTTTGCATTCTTCATACTTCTTCGTACTTCTTCTTAAGTGCACAAAGAAACACTGCGCACTGAAGGCGAAAACTGAAGATGAAAAGCCCGCACCTCGTGGTCGTGCGGTAGCGTTCTCGCTTCCCACGCCCGGGTTCCCGGGTTCGATTCCCGGCGGGGTCAGGGATTTTCTCTGCCTCGTGATGGCTGGGTGTTGTGTGCTGTCCTTAGGTTAGTTAGGTTTAAGTAGTTCTAAGTTCTAGGGGACTTATGACCACGGCAGTTGAGTCCCATAGTGCTCAGAGCCATTTTTTTGAAGATGAAAACTGAAGGCGAAAACAGACTGTATCGGCGGTGTGTTCTTTCCTCAGTGATACTACGCCAAGTCTGCAAGACAGGGCTTAAAACAATTTTATTCCTCTAAAAGTAAGAGATGTCATCTCTAAATGTTACAATGATGATTTTGTTAATGTGCTGAAAAAAGCACTGATTACGTTAACAAATGGATGAAGCACTACCTAATTAACTGTCTTCGATTGACTAACTCTTACCACAGAACATTATTGGAGAAGTGTGTAAAATGCTGAAACCTGTGTGAGAAACTGAAACACTGTTGTGGATGACAGTGAATTGTTCGATGAAGTAAATCGTCTAAAAATGTTTCTAAGTGAAACCGGATACACATTTTTACAGAAAATTACATCCGATAGATGGTGTAATTATTGAACAGTCGTTCTGGAGATGAATATTCAGAATTTTTTAAAACTGCACAATACTTTTCTGAAATCTCTGCCCACATTGCAGTCGTAGAGTAAATGTTTCCTTTACTAAGTGTACACGGGCTGACGAAACAAATAGACTATCCGTACAGTGTGCAAAGAATTTGTTGATCGTCAGTTGTAAGTATAAAGATCTCAGTTGTTCTCAATACTATGATAGTATCAAATCCAAGAAAGTGTTACTTAAGAAGGTTCGAGGAAGCGAGAAATATACTTTTGTAAAAATGTAGTCATTGTTGAATACATAGAGAATCTTTCTAATAACCCATGGCGGTTTCATTTGGAAATATAGTAATCCTGTCTTAAAAGCTTCTTTCAAATTCCACAGAATAAGTATGTAGTTCCATTAGAAAAACATCAAAGTTGGTGTCGTAATTCGGCTAAGGTCATGAAATTCAACAATTGTCGGCTGTAGTCCGGCCGAAGTGGCCGTGCGGTTAAAGGCGCTGCAGTCTGGAACCGCAAGACCGCTACGGTCGCAGGTTCGAATCCTGCCTCGGGCATGGATGTTTGTGATGTCCTTAGGTTAGTTAGGTTTAACTAGTTCTAAGTTCTAGGGGACTAATGACCTCAGCAGTTGAGTCCCATAGTGCTCAGAGCCATTTGAACCATTTGTCGGCTGTAACTTGGCAAAAACCGCTCCCAGACATATTTATTCATGCTGTTTGTATCTGGAGTGGTCCTTCTCAGCTTCCTAAACGTGTATAATACAATAGCACCACAGTGTGAACTGCAGTATCACAACCAGCAGACGCACACTGATATTCTTCTAGTTGTTTTGCATTCCATATACTCCTCTCTTCGTCGGTTCTTCGGAAGAGCTCCTCGTTTCTTTTCTTATATCCACTTACTTTTAGGAAATACTGCAATACCAAACACTTCGAATCTCTGCTTTTCCATTTTCCCAAAGCCCATGATACACTGAAACGGCCGGTCGCTGTGACCGAGCGGTTCTAGGCGCTTCAGTCCGGAACCGCGCTGCTGCTACGGTCGGAGGTTCGAATACTGCCTCGGGCATGCATGTGTATGATATCCTTAGGTTAGTTAGGTTTAAGTAGTTCTAAGTCTAGGGGACCGATGGCCTCAGATGTTAAGTCCCATTGTGCTTAGAGCCATTTGAACCATTTTTTCATTGAAACGCTTGTTTCGTCCGCGCCTCGGAGCTTCCGTAGCATTGCAAGAAGTTACAGTAGCGGCCGCGGCCTATCTCACTACTGGGGATATAAGGCCAGCGAGAAAATTACGTGACGTATTGTTCCACGGATTTAATTGGAAACGTTCATTGGCGGACCCGAATTAACTGTCTGTTCTGCTACACTACCAAGTCAATACAAATAAGGGTGGTCAGGCTCAATTTGACCTGAGAGACAGGATTCAACTCCTGCATCCACATCTATACTCCGCAAGCCACCTTAGGCGTGTGGCGGAGGGTACTTTACGTACCACTGTAACTACCCACCTTTCTGTTCCAGTCCGTGGTTCTCGGAAAGAGCTATTGCTGGTAAGCCTCCGTGTGCGCCCGAATCTCTCAAACCTTTCGTAAGATATATGTAGGAGGAAGCAATATTTTGTTTGACTCTTCTAGGAATGTACGCTCTCGGAACTTCAACAGTAAACAACACCGTGATGTAGACCCCTTCTCTTGCAGGTGTTCGCTGAGCAGCGTGACGCTTTCCTGCTCACCAAATGATACTATAACGAAACGTTCTGCTTTTCTCTATTTCCTGTATGAATCCTATCTGGTACGGATTCTACACAGACGAACAATATTCAAGTATTGGTCGAAGGAATATTTTGTAAGTTGCTTTCTTTATTGATGGACTACATGTCCTGAGAATTCTCTCAATGAATTTCTGGTGTCAGCCTTACTCGCGATTAATTTTATGAGGTGGCATTTTTAATCATAAAATAAATGGTCTTTCTTTCTGCGTACTCTCAGTAAGCTAATTTGAATATGTTGAGGGTCAATTGCCACACCCTGCACCAACCGTCGCTCCTCTGTCGCTCTTCCTGCATTTTGCTCCAATTTCCCACCGTCATGGCTTCTTTGTATACAACTGTAAGGTGGTCATGTCATTTTGAGTTTTGTATGTCATCGATATGCAAGTGAGAGAGAGAGCAATTTACGCTACTGTTAAATAATCTTTGGTCTTGTCGTGGCACAGTCTTTGCCTCTGCGCAGTCTGATACATTCTACCACGGAAATAAAAGAAAGGTTCAGGAGCAGGACTAAAATTCGGGGACAAAGGACGTCACTGATTCGATTCGCTGATGACGTTACTATGCTCAGCGAAAGAGAAAAAGAATTCCAGAACGTACTGAAAGGAATAAACAGTCAAATGCCTACAGAATAGGGACTGGGAGTGAACCGACGAAAGACGAAAGTTATGAGCACTAGTGAGATAAGTGATAAACTTAAAATAAAATTTGAGGACCACGAGTAATGCAAAGTTACGGAATTATGCTTCCCTAAAAGCAAAATAACACATCAGGGACGAAGAAAGGAGAACATAAAAAGCAGACTAGCATATGCAAAATGGGCATTTCTGGCCAAGACACTGCTGACCTTTATTACGAAACGCATTCGCATATTATGTTTTATCCCTCCTTCGCTACTTACAAAATTACAGAGTTTGCTAGATACGCGTAGAAAGAAGTTACAAGAAGTGATTTTACGGGTGACGTAACTCAGCGAGTTCTGCGAAGGTCTCAGGATGCCTTCAATAAGGCTCCAGCAACTATCTCTGCATTGGAACAGAGACTTGTTGATTTATAAGAACAACGTACGTGGCGAGTTCAACACGAGAGTGTTTCCGTCTCGACAACAATCATCACTGGGCATCAAACCTAAGCTTACTAACCAGGAACGAAGAGAGCGGGTAAAGAATGACTCCATCATTGCACCCATCTCACTCGCTTTCGCCAAACGGTATCCTGATTTTTGGAGCAACAAAATAGCTATTCAGGTGAAAGAAGAGGAAGACCAAGCGGAACACAATTACGTTGAATATCAATACAGCTTTCCTCAGGTGTGCACAATAAATAATATTTACATAAATATTTTTGGTTTTCGTGGCGGAGATTCCGTCTATAAATAGTGTTAACAAACGATAAATCATTTGTTGTACACGTGAAGACAAGCGCAGCAGAATACGTTAACGCTTACTTGCACATATTTGCTTCTCCTACACCAGTTTGATCTACTGGAATTTATATTCATAATAACTTAAATACCACAGTGTCATACGAGAACTCTTTTAAGGACGTCCGGCGTTAAGTGAATAACACCATTGCAAAACGCTGGATTGGAAGAAGAGGAGCAGAAGATGAACCTCCTCGTCAGTGGCCTTGTAGGTCTCCAGTCGTCACACCTTGTGACTTTTATCTGTAGGGTTACGTAAAAGACCGCGGTTTTATCCCCCCTATGCCAGACACTCTTGAAAGTCTGCGACATCGCGCTGCTGAAGCTCTAAATTCGATAACGAGAGACCGGCTGATTCGTGTGGGGCAGGAAATGAGACACCGTTTTGATATTTGTCGTGTAATACTCGGTGCTTACATTCAATGCATAAAAATTTAAATTTTTCTCTTTCCAGGAACGTTGGAATTGTGTTTCTATCTTTTGTAGACTGGAAGAAATAAATGTTTCAGTAGCCCTGAATATTATGATGAGATAATACTGCATGAATACTATGATTAGGTATACTTCGTGTTTCCAAGGAGAGAAAAAAATTATTTTATTAAATATGTCGGGGGATTACAACCAGGGAATTGTTAGCTCACGTGGAATACTGGAATACATTCCATATAATGACAACTTAAGGCTCGAATTTATCACATGCAGAGTATGTAAAAAATGCATGTTTCGTCATACTTCTCTGTACCATCAGGAGATGCTATTTAGGGAATCTCCTCGAGACTGTGTTGTTACGTGAGCTGGATTTCTGACTGCACTGTGAACGTACTTATGTGCTGCGGCTGCCTGTGTACGTTGATGTATTGCAGAGGCCATAGTTATGTCTAATTAATTTGTAATAGAGAAGATACGATGTTTTATAGCATGCGGCTTCACGCACGTAATGTGAGTTTCCAAGAATAAATACACGACGCAGCTACTCCCTCTTTAACGACGTTCCTGCGAACTATCTTCTTCGCCTCCAGTAACACTCCGGCATAACTTGATTATGACGTTGCTTCGCATACAAAAAGTGGGCGTTTGCACTTATAGTTCGTGCGTCGAAACGCTAAATAAAAATATCACTGCATTGTGGCTTGAATGAACAATTGTCAATTTCACGTTATTATCATTAAAACTATTGTGAATTAATTGGCGCTCTGCTCCAGCACTGCAGTTGTTGATGTGAGACAGTAAACTAGGGGTGTGTATGTATGTTCGCCAGTGAATAAGCGAACACTGTGTATTTATTTTAACTAAATACAACTTAAGGAGGTACAGTCCTCTGAAATTCGTAGCGGAAAGACCAATAAAAGTTGCTGGTTAGAGTTATTTGCGTATTTTTTTTATCATTTTCACGTATTAACTTCCCACAATATGACTGAATCTCCCTTATCTTTACTCAGAATACCTTGAAATGTAACAATAATATATCAAGCAGCTTTCTCAAGGACAGAGCATTTTCTATCAGACTTGCCGGTCGATCAGTACAAGATCAGATTAAAGAGGGCACGCAGGAACTTCTAAAGAGAGTGGATATATCAAGACCAACCACGTATTACCTGGACTAAACAGGAACTGTCGCACCCGAAAGACAGCACAAGATCTAAGTATCAATAACAACTGAAGAGCACCACCAATAACATATGACCATTAAAAATCTTCATCAAAATAGGTGCAAAGGGGTGTAGTACTCCAAACGTTACTAAATCTTAGGTAAAATAAAGTTAATCTTATACCATTTAGCCAGGAAGTCCAGCCACCGAAGGTAGAAACAACTCTGCCAAACCTTAAAAATTAATAAATGAAATAGTCAGGGTGGTTTATACCCAGTGCGAGTTCTTGGAGCTGACTGAATCAGTTTGGAAGCAATTGGTAATAAATTATAAGAGATTCCACTGGTTTGACACAGCACTGTGTGCTTGATTATCTTGTGCCGGTTTTTACTTGTTTTCATACTTGTCCATCCACTGGTGTATCTCAACAGCCTCCTCCGAAGCCCCACACATTATTGTCCTCAAATATGCGCATCCGTGTTCGATGTTTCCTAATGGCATCTACCGATCTTCCATTAGATCCCAGCCTTTTTTTGTACCTCCGGGAATCGCGCAAGGATCTTCGTTGGTCCTTCCACTGTCCATTCTCCTAGCGATATATCCTGCATGCCTCCGTTTTATTTTCATTACTACTCCTCCAGATTCTTCTCTGGTCCGTTCGCTTGTTTCCATGTTTCTCTTAGAAATTACAGACACGCATCCGTCCATGTTTTCTGAGCAACCGTCTCTTACTGGAAAGTTTCCATGTTAACAGTGAATGTCTAATAGCCATACGTCAAACTGTTTATACTCGCAAACACTGATTACGAACTTCCTATTTCACATCTGACACTGAAATTTGATAATCTTACTCAGTTTACCACAAACACTCATAACCATTTTTACGTTTCTGTCTATACTTCCTTGTCAATCCAGCCGTTTTCCTTAACATTTCTAATTTAAAAAAAAACGCCAGCTACACTGTGTGAGAAAAAAAGAGAAGCACCCAGAAGACAAGACCGTACGTCAGTTTAGCTTGGTGCACGAACACGCCATCGGCGGTTACCTAAATGGTAGGAGTGGTAATTCTCTGCGAAGGTCAGAACCGAAGTACATTAGCGCTACTTCTATTTAGTGTTGTTAAAGTCATGGCAGAGTATATCACGATCTCGAGGAGCATCAGATGTTTAGTGATCACTGTGAAGGACATAAAGATGACATGTACACGTGTGAGGCAGCGCTGTCAGCACCTGACGTGGTTTGAGACAAGTCTCTATCCATCCGATCAGCTGGTCGAGTCGTGATATATCCTGATTTTTTGTGACAATGTCCTGATGCTATAATACATGGGGACGTAAGGGCAGGCACACTCGTCGTCAGTGTTGTGGTCGACCACGTCTGACCCCCACAACGGAGGATCGCCGTGTTGTGGACCATGAGCATCGTAACGCCATCACGTCCGAACCTCTCAAATGAGAGCAAGTAAAGGACCCCCAGCAACTTCATGCGTAATTACGCACTATTGTTGGGAGACTAGCAACAGTCAGAATAGGGAATAAACATCACAACGCAAACGGTTGCATTTCGAGTGGTGCCGTGACTGCAGACCATGGACTGATGGTGAATGAAGTCGCATTTTAAACGATGAACTGCGGTTCTGCACTACACGGATGACAATCGTTGCCGAATATGATGGCAACCTGGGAAGATGTCTCATTCTTCCAACGTTTAGGAAGGGAAAAGTAGTGTTACTCCCTCCTTCATGGTGTGAGAAGCTATCGGGTGTGACTTCACATCACGGATGGCACTCATCGAGGGAACGGTGATGGTACAACGGTACGTCACAAACGTCCTCCATCCTCTCATTATCTCTCATGCAACAATAGGGTGGTGCCATTTTTCAATAGGACAATTCTCGTCCATACAGGGCACGCGTCTCTGTGAACTGTCTTCAAAGCTTTGAGGTAATCTCGTGGCCAGACATGTCCCCAGATCTGTTCCCAATATAATATGTGTGGGACCACCTCAGACGTCAGCTTCGTACCAGTGCCGGTATTCTACGATATCACGAACTAGGTACAACAGTTTATAATTGCATGTATCCAGGACGGATTGGTCCCTTCTCGTACTCATAAGCGGGCCCATAATGACAATAATTTCGTGAATATCACTCGATTTTGAAATAACGTCCCATACCCTCTGAATCTCTGAAGTTTCATTACGTTTCCCCCTGCCCCTCCGGGTGCTTCAATTTCTGTATAGAACAGTGTATTTGGTAGAGTACGCACAAAGTAACTCGGCCCCTGTCTTTACAGACAACATTTTTGGGGAGGTACTCGTTGTAGGTTCCATTGCGTGCCGCCACCGCGTGGTACGTGAGGTGAAGTACAGCAGCTGAAGCCTCTCACAAGCTGAACTTCTAAACTACAGCTAGCGAGTCTGCAAACGATCGTGGCAATAAGTTATGCCAGTACAATCAATAAGCTGGCCAGAATTCTGAATAAGAAAATCAACGCATAAACAACCGCAATGGTCGCTTCTATCGGTCGAAGCGCAAAGCGCAGCAGATCACAGCAAACTAAGACTGCCGCGCCTTTGAAGCAAAGGAGCGGGCTCGCCCAGTGCTCAGTATGGTTCAAAATGGTCCAAATGGCTATGAGCACTATGGGACTTATCATCTGAGGTCATCAGTCCCCTATAACTTAAAACTACTTAAACCTAACTAACCTAAGGACATCACACACATCCATTCCCGAGGCAGGATTCGAACCTGCGACCGTAGCAGTCGCGCGGTTCTGGACTGAGGTGCCTAGAACCGCTCGACCACCGCGACCGGCTGTTCAGTATGAGAATGCATTTCTGCTCATGGGTACGTTATTTTATGTAAGATGAAGTATGTACCATTTTCTTTATTTAAATCTCGTAATAATTAATTTCCATCTCTACATTAAAACTTTCTCTACTTAGTTTTTCCATTAGTTTTTCACATTTATCTGAACTAGAGACAAATGTGAACATAATTAACTTGATAAAAATATTATCTTGACAAGTACTGTTTCTACGTAACTACTTCTATTTATTTCTAGTTTAAAAATCTAAACTAAACTTCGTCCGAACAGGCCATGAAGGCCCAACGGCACCGACCGATCGCCGTGTCATCCTCAGTCGGCAGGCGTCATTGGATGCGGATGTGGAGGGCATGTTGTCAGCACACACTCTCCCCGCCGTATGTCAATTTACGAGACTGGAACCGCTACTCTTCAATCAAGTAGCTCCTCAGTTTGCAGCATACGGGCTGTTTGCACCCGGCTTGCCAACAGCGCTCGGCAGACCGGATGGTTACCCATCCAAGTGCTAGCCCAGCCCGACAGTTCTTCGGTGATATGACGGGAACCGGTGTTACCACTGCGGCAGGGCCGTTGGCTATTTCTAGTTTAGGGACATGAATATTTCCGCTACTGCAATTTCAGTGACATTTTGACTCCTCTCTCTACTGCTCTTTGAGTTCTATATTTCCACTTATCCTAGCGAAATCTAATATATTATGAACCAAACTTATGTTACTGTCTTCATGCGTATTACAGCCATATTCTTGACAGGCTGTTACATATTTTTTTCTTTGTTTCTCCTGAGTCTTTCTCCTCCTCCGCTCCTTCCAGTGTGATGAACAGTCCTTAATACACTCCTGGAAATTGAAATAAGAACACCGTGAATTCATTGTCCCAGGACGGGGAAACTTTATTGACACATTCCTGGGGTCAGATACATCACGTGACCACACTGACAGAACCACAGGCACATAGACACAGGCAACAGAGCATGCACAATGTCGGCACTAGTACAGTGTATATCCACCTTTCGCAGCAATGCAGGCTGCTGTTCTCCCATGGAGACGATCGTAGAGATGCTGGATGTAGTCCTGTGGAACGGCTTGCCATGCCATTTCCACCTGGCGCCTCAGTTGGACCAGCGTTCGTGCTGGACGTGCAGACCGCGTGAGACGACGCTTCATCCAGTCCCAAACATGCTCAATGGGGGACAGATCCGGAGATCTTGCTGGCCAGGGTAGTTGACTTACACCTTCTAGAGCACGTTGGGTGGCACGGGATACATGCGGACGTGCATTGTCCTGTTGGAACAGCAAGTTCCCTTGCCGGTCTAGGAATGGTAGAACGATGGGTTCGATGACGGTTTGGATGTACCGTGCACTATTCAGTGTCCCCTCGACGATCACCAGTGGTGTACGGCCAGTGTAGGAGATCGCTCCCCACACCACGATGCCGGGTGTTGGCCCTGTGTGCCTCGGTCGTATGCAGTCCTGATTGTGGCGCTCACCTGCACGGCGCCAAACACGCATACGACCATCATTGGCACCAAGGCAGAAGCGACTCTCATCGCTGAAGACGACACGTCTCCATTCGTCCCTCCATTCACGCCTGTCGCGACACCACTGGAGGCGGGCTGCACGATGTTGGGGCGTGAGCGGAAGACGGCCTAACGGTGTGCGGGACCGTAGCCCAGCTTCATGGAGACGGTTGCGAATGGTCCTCGCCGATACCCCAGGAGCAACAGTGTCCCTAATTTGCTGGGAAGTGGCGGTGCGGTCCCCTACGGCACTGCGTAGGATCCTACGGCCTTGGCGTGCATCCGTGCGTCGCTGCGGTCCGGTCCCAGGTCGACGGGCACGTGCACCTTCCGCCGACCACTGGCGACAACATCGATGTACTGTGGAGACCTCACGCCCCACGTGTTGAGCAATTCGGCGGTACGTCCACCCGGCCTCCCGCATGCCCACTATACGCCCTCGCTCAAAGTCCGTCAAGTGCACATACGGTTCACGTCCACGCTGTCGCGGCATGCTACCAGTGTTAAAGACTGCGATGGAGCTCCGTATGCCACGGCAAACTGGCAGACACTGACGGCGGCGGTGCACAAATGCTGCGCAGCTAGCGCCATTCGACGGCCAACACCGCGGTTCCTGGTGTGTCCGCTGTGCCGTGCGTGTGATCATTGCTTGTACAGCCCTCTCGCAGTGTCCGGAGCAAGTATGGTGGGTCTGACACACCGGTGTCAATGTGTTCTTTTTTCCATTTCCAGGAGTGTATATATGAAGCAGAATTGGTCATTTTTATACGGAACACCAGTGTTATAATTAAAACAGATACAGAAACAATTAATGAAATTGTTAATACCGTATTGCAGAGGTTTAGTAATTTATTATCTCCGATGGCCACTCCTTAGATTATGGAAAAACACAGTGGACTCATTTCAGCAGAATAAATATTGCAGAAATCAGTGTAGGAAATCAAGAGGAATGCTAAATAGGGTAGAGCAGGCACCAGAAGTTTGAGTGTCCACATCGACGTAAATGAAACATGCTATTGAGGTTCCTGAACATCTTACCCCGAAAACGTATATAATCTGGATATCTGTATTTGTTCATGGGAGATTCTAAGACGTTGAGCTCAGCGCCATAACAATGCTCTAAATTCAAATTGACAGTATTCAAAGCACACGTAATTTCAGCGCCAATGCCACTGACTAGTTTACTACAAAGAGAAACAGAAGAATGTGTTTTGAGTACACGAATTCCACATAGGTATATTTAGATGATACTGATGCTATCTTAGTCCAGCCTATTTCATCTGCTACACTTTTTAGTAACAGCTCATGTTTTAGTATTAACTTTGTAATGATTTTCATACATATAGAAAATTCTAAAATGAAGCGTGAACACTCCCTTGTTTTAATTACAAATCGTTACTGTTTCAGCTTGTTATCGTGTTTCATACAAGCGTACCTTCATATCACCACCATCTTGTAGAAAATAGTTAATTATTAATCGAGAGAAGTGACATCAAAACTAAAGTCATTCAAACATAATGCCATACGTAACCATAAACGTGATCGAATTGCTGTGTCTGCGTCAGTGGCGCACCATCGTACGGCAGCCGGGGCGCCTGTCCTGGCCGCCGTTTCCGCAACCGCGCAGTTTTGTAACAGATGAAAAACATAACGAAGGGTAAAAGACGCCAGGAACAAGGGAGACGAGGTGGAAAGGAAAAGAAGTGAAGGAAGTAGTCGTAATAGTTGTAGCAGTAGTAGTAAAGGACTAGATGGAACTCAGATGGGGACTGTGATGTATGAAAGGGTACCTCCTCGACTAGGCTGTGTTGATCTATCTCTCCCTGATACAGACGAACTTGTGTTTTGTTTGGTACGCCTTTGCCTTTATCAGCAATAGCATAGTGGAATGCAATAGCACTTCTGTTGCAAGCAATGTGACTCTTTATTGTGTGTTTTCCCATGTTTGGAATTATATCATACAGAATAGAGCGATTAAAATGTGTTAGTTTTACTCTATTGTTAAATCGTGCTGAACACAATAATTAGTCTACGCAGTGCTGAAGATCACACAAAATTTCGGGAGTTGTCAGAGGTAGCAGGAGGAGGTGAGAGGTACAGAGTGGTGGGAAGGGGAGGGGAGGGGGCGGGCTAGGTTGATTTTATTTACTATAGATGCTAATCACTTTGGTAACGATACAGGTCTCTGTCGCATTGGGAACACTTGTTCAGTAATAAATTATTCATTAAATAAAATATCACTCAGCTAATTAAGTGTCCTTGAAATTGGGCTCTCTAATTGTATTAAAATCTCCTCTCTGTTCGATCTTATACTACATTACGACCACGATGCATGTGGGGCTGACCATATGTGACTGGAATGAATAGCGTTGGTCCCAAGTGCCAATGATCTGAATATGGTAAGTCTTACTCTATATTCTGTTTGGATGAACCACCGCTTTTAAGGAACGTGTGAAAAGCTCCCCTTGGGAAATCTATTTTTACCAGTACAACATACTTTACCGGGAGCCTGAGTAATATCAACATTCTGCCGCTGCCGAGAGCCTCCCAGAAAGCAGTTAAGTTAAAAGTTGAAATTCGAAGCGCTAGCTTGTAGAGGTAGAACATGACTTTTCGTTATAAAAACCTAGTATCTCTCTAAAGGAACTGTAAAGCGGAAAGTAAATTTAACCACACTACTTAAAATACAAAGGCAGTATGAAAATAAATAGTTTCTATATTCTTCAACATAATTAAACACACCCTAACTTGTTTTATTAACTAATCAGATCTCTTTACAGGATTCAGAGCAGCACATACACTTAGCTCTACCCTGACATAACCAAAGGTTGTCAGTCCACTTTGAATATAAAGCAACGATGACAGTGTTAATTTCGTTTCTTCGAAGACAACTGCTGACTGGGAAGGTTATAATGTCTGTCACATCCTTTCCACGTAGTCGCTACCTTTGGGTGACGGCTGAGACATTCTTTTCCAGGCAGTAGTACTAAACATATTTTGATGCAAAGATTTATAAAAGGAATGTCTCCCAGCGTTTCAGTCATTCAGAAACCAATTAATTTTCGCGTTAAAATACAAAGGCAGTATGAAAATAAATAGTTTCTATATTCTTCAACATAATTAAACACACCCTAACTTGTTTTATTAACTAATCAGATCTCTTTACAGGATTCAGAGCAGCACATACACTTAGCTCTACCCTGACATAACCAAAGGTTGTCAGTCCACTTTGAATATAAAGCAACGATGACAGTGTTAATTTCGTTTCTTCGAAGACAACTGCTGACTGGGAAGGTTATAATGTCTGTCACATCCTTTCCACGTAGTCGCTACCTTTGGGTGACGGCTGAGACATTCTTTTCCAGGCAGTAGTACTAAACATATTTTGATGCAAAGATTTATAAAAGGAATGTCTCCCAGCGTTTCAGTCATTCAGAAACCAATTAATTTTTTACATACCATGTTCATTCAAAATGGTTCAAATGGCTCTGAGCACTTTGGGACTTAAGAATCTGAAATCATCAGTCCCCTAGAACTTAGAAACTACTTAAACCTAACGAACCTAAGGACATCACACACATTCATGCCCGAGGCAGGATTCGAACCTGCGACTGTAGCAGTCACGCAGTTCCAGACTGACGCGCCTAGAACCGCTTGGTCACAACGGCCGGCGACCGTGTTCATTTCATCTTAATATTTTAGCGGGATACACCACACTATCGTTATTTGGCTGCCAGGGCTCATGCTCATGATGAAATGTGGATCACATACACCTGTCAAGAGATAATGTAATACATTGTTAATCAGTCTTTCCGATTGGCTACTGATGTCAATTTGATTTTTTGTACTGTAGTTTACACAGTAATAGGTCTGAAGCAAGAGTGACTGCACCTATTCTTACTTGACATAATTCGCATGTTGTTCTACAAGATGAGCTAGTGATTTGTCTCAACTGATACACTCTCATTAGTAATTCAGCCTTTTATCATTATCGAAAGTAATAGGACCCAATACGTTGCCGAGGACAGTGAGAGTCTGTTGGAAACAAAGGTATTTTCAGGAGTGACTCGAGGTAGTTTCATACGTTCACTCTTGCTCTCTACATACGTAAAAGATCTGACGTATAAGATGAACAGCAATCTACAACCGTTTGCTGATGACGCTGTAGTGTAAGGGAATATCTCTTCTTCGAGATGAGGATACCTTGGATAAAGTTTCTATTTGATGTGATGAATGGGAGCTTGCTCTAAATACTTAATAAAGTAAGTTGTTATATATGAGTGGAAAAAGCTGTCCTGTAATGTTCGAATGTATTAGTGATTAGCCGCTTGACATATTCACTTCGATTGAATATCTGGACGTAATGTTGCAAAGAGACATGAAATGGAACGAGCACTTTTAAATTTGTTTGAGGGGAAGGCGGACGGTCGGCGTCGGTTCTAGCAAAGTGCGGCTCATCTGTAAAGGAGACCGCGTATAAAAAACTTTCGCGATCTATTCTTGAGTACCGCTCGAGTGTTTGGGATCCCGAACAGGTCGAATTAAAGGAATACATAGAAGCACTTCAAAGGCATCCTGCTAAATTTATTACCTGTAGGTACTATCAAAGGCGAATATTACCGAAATACTCTTTCAGTTCAGATGAGAATCTCTAGAGTACGGGAACATACGAGGTGAATTCCATTTTTAACACCACCGATTTTTCGCTCAGAAACTAATCAAACAAAAATGAAAAGTTGTTTCACTTCTCGATGTAACCTCCCTGCAGCCGTACGCATTTTTTGCAGTGTCTGCGGGACGATTCCATAGCCGCTGCGAACGCTCCTACAGAAACCTTGTTTGACCACTGGAAAATCGCTGATGCAACAGCAGCACAGGTAGTGATTGTGCGACAATGGCCGGTGTCTTTTATCATACGAAACAGACAAAAGTCGCTAGGAGGCACGTCGGTTGTGTAGGGAGCACGAGAAATCACTTCAAAGTTAAGTAATTACGTAGGCTTCCGCAGCCAGAGCCAGTCGGCATAAAAGTTTTCTGGGTGTGATACTGCCTCATAATGCATAAAACTACTGCTGTTGGAGAAAAACCACCGTTTCGGTCACGGTTGCAGCGGCCGTATTCTGGGCCCAGAAGAAGGCAGCTGCAACCGTGGCCGAAACGTTGGTTTTCCTCCAACAGCAGTATTTTTATACATTATGACGCGGTACCACACCCAGAAAACTTTTATGTCCACTTGATGTAACGAAGAAACTGCGAATTCGCGTTCTCCCGATGCGCTGGTGCGTTGACTCGGTAGAAAAGCAGTCGTGCAGCCTTTTCCCGCAGTTTTTACGCAACGCTCGAAATAACTTGTTCTTCAAAATACGTTGGTAGGATGAAACGGTCACCGTAGTGCTCTTTGGAACGCAACGAGTAAAGACTACGCCATCTCGGTCTCAGGATAAGGTCACCATCATTTTGTCAGCACTGGCGATTACCCGAAAACTTTGGTGCCGGTGAGTCTGTGTGCTTCCAGTCAGCTGACTAACACTTCGGTTCAGGCTTGAAAAACGGCATCCTCGGCTCATTCCCTGTCATAATAGATGAAAAGAAAGTTCCATTCATGCCATCATGATGCGTCGACATTCGCTGGCAATACGCCACACTCGCTGCCTTGTGGTCACCCGTCAGCATTCCATCCATCTGGAGGACACATGTGGTATGTTCAGGGCTTCATACAAGACTGTCTGCAGAAATTCCACGGAAATGGTAATTTTGTTGGTTATTTTTTCCACACTCATTTGGCGGTGGTCCAAAATACTTTCACCACTCTCCTGATTACG
Organism: Schistocerca cancellata; assembly: GCF_023864275.1. Lineage (NCBI taxonomy): Eukaryota > Metazoa > Arthropoda > Insecta > Orthoptera > Acrididae > Schistocerca > Schistocerca cancellata. Next base: position 455,535,788 of record NC_064630.1, read on the forward strand.
TCATCAGACTGGCTGATGCACGACTGTCTTCTTTGAACTCTTTCACCCATGGACGCACATTAGAGTCATCGATGGTACCATCATCACCTGGCCAGTGTCGCACCACGAAAATGGGGAAACGAATGATTACGTGGCCGGCATCTGTAGGTACGTGGTAATTTTCGCGGAATGCTAACTGAAGAGGCCCGGGTTAGATTCCCCACCTGGTCGGACATTTTCTCCACTTGGGGACTGAGTATTCTACGTTCGTATCGTCGTAACTGACATACCACTGTTGAGATGGCAAGATGGGCATGTCGCGAAGTACATTAAAAACTGATCACCCGTTGTTCTTCTAAGGTAATTAAATATCGAACACAATTACGACTCTCGCCGCTGTCGCTAGAGTTCTGTACGCTCTACAGTGCTGCCATCTCTGTCACACATTCATAACGAAAGCATGAGTATTTTAAAACAAACATCAAGTTTCTGTTTCGAGTCCTTAAAAAATCGAGGGTGTTTTTCCCTTGCTCTATTAGCGAATGGAACAGGAAAACCCAGCAATGGTAAAAGGTACCCTCCATTAAGCACCATGCGGTGTGACTTGCAGAGTTCTTATGTAGATGTACGAGGACTGCTCGGGTAGTAAGGTCCGATCGCCCACGGAACGGTAATAACTCTAAAAAATGAAAAAAATTAATTTGCTACAGTTCGCCAGAACTTTCAGCTATTTCTCTACATAGTCACCGCTCCGACTTCGACATTTGTCGTAGTGTTGTACCAACTTTCCAAAGCCCTCGTCATAGAAGGCAGCCGCCCGTGCTTTTTGCCGAGTCTGTACGCTTGTCTACAGCTCGTTGTCTATGCCAAAATGTTGTTTTCATAGCCAGCGGTTCACGTGAGCAGAGGTGAAATTCATAGTGAGCCAATTACAATGACGATCTGTTTTGTGAGTGATCAGACACTTCCAATCGGAAACGCTGCAGGATTATCTTCATTACCCCCGAAAAGTGCGGCTGAGAATTGTCATGGAGAAGGAAACGCATAACAGCTAAGCTACGTTGGCTGCATAACGTCACGCGAAATCTCTAGACACGCCCTCATACTTAGCGGTGGGTAGTATTTTCTAGGCATCTTTGCATGACCACTGTGTACCCAGAACTTAAAAGAGCGACGTGATGCGATCGACGGACATACTAGAGACAGTGCCCAACACATCTGGGCCAAACTTCATAGGTTTCCATTTCGCGGCCGATCGGATGTTGCTTTCCGAAGAGTCCTCGTAGAAGTAGAATAAAAGTGGTGGATGTAAGTAGAACGTTACATACGGTCATGCATACATTCTCACACCGGTTAAGCCCACGTAAAATTCTTGAGGAAACATTGGATCAGCTCAAGTCGTAACAGTCACGGATCAGAAATGTATTTTTCAATGGACTAGGAATAATAGCCAAAAAGTTGCTAAATACAGGTTTGTTAGACCTTGACCACGGTTTCGACAGTTTTAATACTGTCCTCTTTAGAATCACATTATCCATATGCAATGTACGAGTCGTTGACTGTCTAGTACATGTACGTTTCATCCACTTAATCATCATTATAATACATTATTTGAAGGTAGTAGCTTCATACTATAGAGCTTTTCCTTAAAAATTTTAAAATATCGCACGTTTGACATTGGATCCAACAACGTGTAGTGTGCCACTATTTAGATTTGTGTGTATACAATAACATTAAATGGAAAACATGGCATCGAATCCTACAGATCGCAAGTGTGCCAAGTATTGAACTACTGACATACGCCGACTGAATCGCACATATCTGGCAAGTGGCACACTACACGTTGTTGGATACAATATTAAAAGTGTGATACTTTAAAAATATCAAGACTAAGCTCCGTACTAGAGAGCTACTACTTTTAAACCATCTATTTTAAATGGTGATTAACACGTACAATGAACCTTCCTGGCAGATTAAAACTGTGTGCCGGACCGAGACTCGAACTCGGGACCTTTGCCTTTCGCAGGCAAGTGCTCTACCATCTGAGCTACTCAAGCACGACTCACGCCCCGTCCTCACAGCTTTATTTCCGCGAGTACCTGGTCTCCTACTTTCCAAACTTCACAAAAAAAAAAAAAAACGGTTCAAATGGCTCTGAGCACTATGGGACTTAACAGCTGAGGTCATCAGTCCCCTAGAACTTAGAACTAACTAAACCTAACTAATCTAAGGACATCACACACATCCATGCCCGAGGCAGGATTCGAACCTGCGACCGTAGCGGTCGCGCGGTTCCAAACTGAAGTGCCTAGAACCGCTCGGCCACAACGGCCGGCGACGTCCTTAGGTTAGCTAGGTTTAAGTAGCTCGAAGTCTAGGGGACTGATGACCTCAGATGTTAAGTCCCATAGTGTTTAGAGCCATTTGAACCATTTTGCTAAAGCGCAGCCACGTTCAAATTCTTAAAATGTTCTTTTATTTGTTGCGAACGGCAAGATTTCCAGCGCCCTGAAATACGTCCTGTGATGGTAGCAAACGGAAAGATGCAATTCCGGCTCGTACTTGCCTCTAGTCTTTATGCCTTTTTTGCCCCCCTGCGAGAAGACGTGAAGGCTAGCGGGCGGGTGTCCCGCGACAAGTCGCAGGGCGCTCTGTGGCGCGTGACTGCCGCGTCGCGTGACGCTGTGACCGCCGCGCCGGGTCGAGGTGCCGTGTTCTCGGCGCGAGAAGTCTCGCCGTGCAGCCGCAGTAAATTTTCATAACGCTGAAGAAGAAATACGGAGGCCGTTGCAGCGGCAATATTTGCGTCGCCGCTGGCAGTGCCGCCGCCGCCGCCGCCGCCTCGGACGCGCAGTCGCAGCAGCCCCACGTAGCCGCCCGCTGCTGCTGCTGCTGCTTCTGCTGCTTCGTTCCGCCTCCCCTCGCCACTACTCTGCTCTACCCGTTCGGCCGCAACTTGGCGCCAGCCGAATCCCCTGCGGCGGCTCGCGGCGGATTACTATCGCGCCCCAGCGAATAGCCCCTGGGCTTTGCCCGCCGCGGCTAAACGCGCCCGCGGTCACCGGAACTCGTGATCTGACTACCGCCGCCGCTCGCCAATCCCGTTTCGTCCTAAATTGCAGTGTTACGGCCCGATTTACGCGCTTTCGCTAGGCGAAGCTTACGACGTGTCGGCCTATCGATACAGGTACTGCGCTAACCGAACGATGTACGTACCTCTGCCTGCATTGGAGTCCAAAAGCCCGTCTACTACATACATTACTAAACGTCTCACTAGTTTCGTGGCACCAACTCAGTAGTTGGAGTTTGCCTAACTAATGGCTTCTCGGACAGCAAAAATTTGATTTTCACTCTTTCATATAATTGTTGTGGTTGTTGTTGTTGTTGTTGTTGTTGTTGTGGTATTCAGTCCTGAGACTGGTTTGATGCAGCTCTTATGCTCTGTGCAAAATTCTACGACGCGGCTTCCTCTTTCATTTCTTAGCCCCAATCCATATTCACCTACTACGGTTCCTTCTTTTCCTTTTCCTACTGTCGAATTCCATTCACCCATGACTTAAATTTTCATCTCCCTTCACTACCTGAATAATTTCTTTTATCTCATCATACATCTTATCAATTTCTTCATCATCTGCAGAGGTACTTGGCATATAAACTTGTACTACTGTAGTAGGCGTGGGCTTCGTGTCTATCTTGGCCACAATAATGCGTTCACTATGCTGTTTGTAGTAGCTTATCCGCACTCCTATTTTTTTATTCATTATTAAAGCTACTCCTCCATTACCCCTATTTGATTTTGTATTTATAACTCTGTATTCACCTGACCAAAAGTCTTGTTCCTCCTGCCACCGAACTTCACTAATTCCCACTACATCTAACTTTAACCTATCCATTTCCCTTTTTAAATTTTCTAACCTACCTGCCCGATTAAGGGATCTGACATTCCACGCTCCGATCCGTAGAACGCCAGTTTTCTTTCTCCTGATAACAACGTCCTCTTGAGTAGTCCCCGCTCGGAGATCCGAATGGGGGACTATTTTACCTCCAGAATATTTTACCCAAGAGGACGCCATCATCATTTAATCATACAGTAAAACTGCATGCCCTCGGGAAAAATTACGGCTGTAGTTTCCCCTTGCTTTCAGCCGTTCGCAGTACCACAACAGCAAGGCCGCTTTGGTTAGTGATACAGGGCCAGATCAGTCAATTATCCACACTGTTGCCCCTGCAACTACTGAAAAGGCTGCTGCCCCTCTTCAGGAACCACAAGTTTGTCTGGCCTCTCAACAGATACCCCTCCGTTGTGGTTGCACCTACGGTCCGGCTATCTGTATCGTTGAGGCACGCAAGACTCCCCACCAACGACAAGGTCCATGGTTCATGGGGGGGGGGGGGGTTTCACATAATTATTAATAGAATTTAAAAATTTAAAATGCTATCACAAGACTATCAAAGGCAGCAGTGCTTTTCCGAGGAGCCACATCAGAAACATTCGAGATTGAGACAGGCCTCAGACAAGGAAATGCTGTCTCATGTGTTCTGTTCAATGTCATCTTAGGGAAAGTAGGAGTGTAGGCAACAGGAGTGGGCTGGAGTAGAGATGGACGGTAACTTCAATTGTCTCGCATATGCAAATGACATACTTCAATTAAGTGAATCAAAGCACGAGTTGAAAGAAATGTACCAGAAAATGGTCGATAATGCGCAGAAGGTAGGGCTCAAAGTGAATCGAGACAAGCAGAGTTCATGCAATTAGGAAGAAGACAAGAGCAGGTAGAATTTCTTGAGATAGATGGCAAGAGGTTCAAGAGAGTAGAACGGTTCAAATACTTGGGATTTTGCTTTACCACGGACAACATAAAAATGGACATCAAGGAAAGAATAGCGGTGGGAACGAAATGCATGCATGTCCTCAGAGAGATGCTTGATTCTAAATCGATCCCAGTGAACACTAAGATGAAAACATACAACACAGTTATATGCCCAGCAGTAATGTACGGTTCAGAAACATGGAGCATGACTAAGTGAGAAAGGGAAAAACTATTAATATTTGAAAGAAGAGTAATGAGGAAGATATGGGGACCAGTTTTAGATAACGGAGAATTGAGGAGGAGGAGAAACGAGGAAATCTACCTTCTGATGCAACAACCAACTATCCTACAGAAGATAAAGAGCAAAAGAATACAATTGGTGGCCCATGTAGCCCGTATGCCAGATGGAAGACAGGCGAAATGGCACTAGCGGGGAAACCAAACGCCAAACGCCGCATTGGACGACCAAGGCAGCGCTGGATGGACAACCTGGCGAAGGACCTAGCAGCCCTGGGAACTGAAGACACCCGGAGGAACCAGGCACAAAACATGAGGGAATGGAGGCTGTTTGTGGAAGCAGCGCGTGGTCTGCAGGGCCTGTGATCGCTGAGTAGCTATCTGTCTATCTATCAAAATCTTCTCCCAGAGAGATATAATGTTACGTTCACGGTTGTCAAGTAATCAAGCTTGAGATGCATTCTCAATTCCAAAACACCGGCGGATATCGGTAATTTCATTTTACAAATCAGAAAGTTCGTATACAAATACACGAACCTAAATTCATTATTTCGTGCTTAACTGACAGGTACGACAATGAAACGGGCGATTTCGAAACTTCCACCAGCTATAAAAATGTATTCACAGCGACAAAAAAACGAATACAACACGAATTTACAATGCCTGTAATTTAAAGTGCCCATCACTTGAAAATTACATCAAGTACATGGCCACCATTTTCCTACACACACATTTCAAATCTTTCACGTAATCTAGACCACATCTTGTAGGACTGGCACCGGAACTCTACTGGCTTTCTCCCGAATTTCATCCTTCAGTTCCTGGATGGTATGTGGTGGATCACACAGGGAGACCTGAGATTTCAAATGACGTGGAAGGAAGAAATGACACTTTCAAAGTCAAGGCATCCTGGAAACCGTCAAATGTCTTCGTTATAGGAGGTGAGATGATCAGGGAAGATGTTCTGTAGAGCGTCAATGGAATTCTTCTAGGTATACTCTGGAGCACCGTTTTGTTTGAAGAATGTGTTTGCAGTTACAGGGAGATCAGCAACATGTCCCACTAGGTAACTGTTCGCCATATCGATAAAGGACAATCACACAACTTGGAAAGAAAAACGTGGGTACTAAACAGGCAACTGCGGAGAAACCCCGGGTAACAGAGGAAATACTTAAGTTGATCGATGAAAGAAGGAAGTTGAAAAATGTTCGAGGAGATTCAAGAATACAGAAATATAAGTTCGCTTAGAAATGAAATAACTAACAAGTGCAGGAGAGCTAAGGCGAAATGGTTTCATGAAAAAGGTGAAGAAATCGAAAAATAAATAATTTTTGGAAGGACTGACTCGTCGTATTGAAAAGTAAAACAACCTTCGTGAAATTAAAAGCAACGGCGGTACCCTTAAGTGTGTAACGGTAAAGCGATTGTCCATTATAATTATCCGGGCTGTTATGCCGTGGTCGGTTGATGAATGCTGTGGTGATTCCCAACGTTTCGTCTCCGACTGCGGGAGACATCTTCAAGGGGGTCCGTAGCTTGATGGAAGGTCCAACACACACACTGGCTCGCTACTGACTGCCGCTAAATTCGGTGTCCGCGCGCCCCCGCGCCGCGGCGTGACGTCACGTGTTTTGAAAACGTCAGTGCAATTGGCCGCTGTCCGTCGCCGTCGATCGCCGTTGCCATCACCCAGTAGTGGACGAGTGGTACACATCTTCTTTAACACCGGCATCCATATACCGTTTAATTTGACGCCCTCCTCCTTTCGGTTGAAATTATTTGGGTGTTTAGCGATTTCGATCGCCTCCCTGTAGAGCCTTTCGTAATATCCGCTCGTGGCCGCTAGTACTTGCGTCTCCTCGAAACGAATATTGTGGTTCCCTGGCTGGAAAGCATGCTCTGCAACAGCTGATCGTTCCGTTTCTCCTCTTCTACAATTTCCCTTGTGCTCTTCCAAACGTTTAGAAACAGTTCTTTTAGTGGTACCCATATAAACATCACCACAGCTGCATGGGATCCTATACACTCCAGATTTTTCCAATGGTTTGCGAGCGTCCTTGGCAGGCCTAAGGTATTCCTGTATCTTCCTGGTGGGCTTGTAAATTACGGTAATATTCCGCTTCGTCAAGATCCTCCCTATTCTTTCCGTTACATTTTTAACAAACGGCAGGAAAACCTTAGATTTTGCAGTAGCCTGTACGTCACTATGATTTCTGCGTGGCTGCCTCAACGCACGTTTTATTTCGGCGGACGAATATCCGTTCTTCGTTAGTGCATTGTGGAGATGTTCCATCTCAGCGTCGAGCAACTCAGGTTCACAAATATTTCTCGCTCTGTCCGCTAACGTCTTGATAACACCCCGCTTCTGTTGTGGGTGGTGGTTCGAATCCCGGTGCAAATAACGGTCCGTGTGCGTGGGTTTGCGGTACACTGAGTGACCCAAACTACCATTTTCGTTTCTAAACACAAGCACATCGAGGAAATGTAGTTTGCCGTCTGCCTCCTCCTCCATTGTAAACTGAATTCTTGAGTTTATACTGTTCAGATGTTCGTGGAACCGGCTTAGTTCCTCCCTACCATGTCTCCACAACACAAACGTGTCATCCACGTATCGAAACCATGCATTTGGTTTCTTGCTGGCAGTACCTAAGGCCTGTTCTTCGAATTTCTCCATAAAGAAGTTTGCAATTACGGGACTTAGGGGGCTTCCCATAGCCACGCCATCCGTTTGCTCATAAAACGTTGGGAATCACCACAGCATTCATCAACCGACCACGGCATAACAGCCCGGATAATTATAATGGACATGATATTTCCGGCCGTGAAAGTTTACATTTTGGTAAAGCGATTGCTGATACAATGGAGAGAGCGGGTAGGCAGAAAGAGTGCATTGAGTGCTTCTATGACGGGGAAAACTTGATCGAAGAAAAAACAGGAACCGTTATAGAGGAGATAGGGGATCCAGGATTAGAATCAGAATTAAAAAAAAAAAAAAGCTTTGGAGGATTTAAGATCGTCAGAGGCAGAAGGGATGGGCAAAATTCCATCAGATTTCCTAAAATCATAGGGGGAAGAGGCAACAAAACAATTATTCACGTTGGTGTGTCTGGCGATATACCAATTGACTTTCGGAAAAAAATCATTCACACAATTGCGGAGACTGAAAGAGCCGACAAGTGCGAGAATTACCACACAACCAGCTTAACAGCTCATGCATCAAGGTTGATGACAAGAATAACATTTAGAGGAGTGGAAAAGGAAATGGATGAGCTGTTAGATGACGATCAGTTTGGCTTTAGGAAAGGTAAAGACACCAGAGAGGCAGTTCTGATGTTGCGGTTGATAATTAACCAGAGCTGAAGAGGAATCAAGCCAACCTGATAATGTTAGTCGACCTGGCAAATGCGTTCGACATTGTCAAATGTTACAATATGTTCGAAATACTGGGAAAAATTGGTGAAGCTATAAGTAAAACACGGTACTATACAGTATTTGCAAGAGCCAAGGAGGGACAGTAAGACTGGAAGACTAAGAACGAAGTGCTCGGGTTAAAAATGGTGCCATACAGGGATGTAGTCTTTCGTCCCTAATGTTTAGTATTTACATCGAAGTAACGATGACGGAAATAAGAGGAAGGTTCAAGGGTTGAATTAAAATTTAAGGTGAAAGGATATAAGTGTTAAGATTCGCTGATGACACTTTTATTCTCAGTGAAAGTGAAGAAGAATTACAGGATGTGCTGACGGGATGAACAGTGTAATGAGGGCAGAATATGGATTGAGAGTAAATCGAAGAAAGACGAAAGTAATGAGAAGTAGCAGAAGTGAGAACTGCTAGAAACTAACACCAGGTTTGGTGATCACGAAGTAGACGAAGTTAACTGATTCTGCTACCTAGGCAGCAAAATAACCCATGACAGATGGAGAAAGGTGGACGTAAAAACGAGACTAACCTTGGAGAAAGGCCTTCCTGGCCAAGAGAAGTCTAGTATCAAACATAGACCTAAATTTGGGGAAGAAGTTTCTAAGAATGTACGTTTGGAGCACAGCATAATAGTGAAGCATGGACTGTGGGAAAACAGGAAAAGAAGATACTCGAAAGATTTGAGATGTGGTGCTGTAGAAGAATGTTGAAAATTAGGCGGACTGTTAAGGTAAGGAATGAGAAGGGTTCTCCGCACAACCCGCGAGGAAAGGAATATATGGAAAATATTGTCAAGGAGGAGGGACGGGAGTTAGGACGTCTGTAAAGACATCACGGAATAACATCCATGATATTAGAGGGAGCTGTAGAGGGTAAAAATTGTAGAGGAAGGCAGAGACTGGATTTATTCCAGATGGAATCATGCCATACACACCGCGAAAAATGCATTCGGCTGTAGGGAGATGACGTCGAGAAAAATTAAAAAATTGAGGACGTAGGTTGCAAATGCTACTATGAAATGAATAGGCTGTCACAGTAGAGGAATTCGTGCGGGCCGTAACAAACTAGAGGAATGTTGATTAAAAAGAAAAGAGAGAGATATATAGACGCCCACCACAGAGACATACACTGCGGAGGAAATGGTAGACTATGGTTCCCTATAAGAAAAGATCAGTATCTAGAAGTTAATGTAGCTTATTCTAACGTGGAAGAGCATAGAAATATTTTATTGCCTACAATTGTGTATTTTTACTACGTCAAAGATAGTATATGTTTAACACAATGAATTCCACACAAATTTCATAACTATTGCACAGCTTTAGTGTGCCCCGTGCGCCATTTAAAACCAGACTGAGGGAAGAAAATCCTTGAATACAGTCCGTTTAGATGAAATGGCAATAAAATAGTTCCTGGTAATTTGTATCTAAATGCCTGAAAGCAGCTCTGAAGTACAGAAATAGCAATATGTTATCTCTCAGAGTCACAAAGGTTTTTCCGCGGAGAGTAAGAAGCTGAAAAGTCGTAAACATGATAGGAAAGGTTAAATCTCTAAGAGGTTGCGCTTGTTTGTCCTTGTTGTTCCACTGGCTCAGGATTACTTCCAAGACCGCAAGTTTCTACTCCAGTTCTTTCGGCTCCTGTATTAGCTCATTCAGTTTCTGCGCAACATTTTGAATCACCTGGAATATTACCTAACACGTTACACAGTAATGTTAATGTGTTGTAACTGGGACTAACTAAATTTCAGTTCGTTGTGTCGATAAGCAAAGTGGCTGTCCAAATTCACAACTTTATAATTTGTGGTTTCTTCGTCATGATGAACTTGCGTTTGAGAGTAATTCGCGATTTCTAATTCCTCTTGACGCAATACTCGAGATTACAGTTGTTAAGAATGTCCATTGCTCATATCGGGTATCTAATCGATCTTTTAGCCTACTTAATATCAGGTAGCTTCCAGAAAATATTATTTTTCTGACAATATTTAATAAACTCGTCGTAAGTGGGCATTTCGCGTTTAGATGTTGCATGCCCCTACTGCAAATTTGACGAGTTGTGCGAGACTTGGTTAGAGTCGTTCCGTCCGTGGCTCATTAACTGCGTCACGAAAATGCATTAATAACGGGAAAGGAGTCGCCCTAGTTGAGAGTTTATCGTCGAGAACTTTTTACACAGTTCTTCTGCATCAGAATGCGGAGGGTGAGACTTGGATAAAATGACTGAAGTGCTGCAGGCGCACTTAGCTGCGAACATTAACTTTTCGGACAAGTTTTCCGTAGCTTGAACAGAAGAAGTTTTCACAGACTCTGGAGATATCTTCTAGAAGTAGAACCCGTCTACTTCATCGGTGTGGCTTAGAGGACAATTGCCAGATCCCATACTTGTATCGTCTATAGACTTTTCTATATACTACAAATTCAAATTTTCAGTTTACGGGCAATGTCACCCATCTACACATCTGTTAAATAATTAATGACAGTTGTCTTGTAATCCTTAAAAATTTTTGTAATCTAATCACAACACGAATGTTGTTCATTATACCGTATGTCGTAGTTACAGAGTAACCTGTCCTAATGGAACTATCGAGCTACTATCATATACTAAACCAATACTTGCATGCTGTCACTTTCTATTAACATTTTTAAAAGGAATTTGACTGGTGCAAACGACTGCAGTATTAAAGGGTGCCCACTATGCATACCAACGCATTTAAAATTCTGTACTGGATGAACTTATACATAAAACACTGATGGACATGTCTTAGCTTTCAAATGTCGTAGAGGGAGCTACTTAATCTGGGGAGAAGAGAAGACATATTTTTAAAAGTTCCTAAAACTTTTTTTGTGTTTGCTATGGAAAAATATGCTTGTAAGCTAATATATTCTCATTAATACTTTGTGTATAATATCTTGGATTGTTTTTATGTGATGTACTTCAGTACTTATTTTAAATCCGTTACTACGGTTGGAGGTACCTTTTAACGCTGCAGGGTTGTGCTGAAGTCAAATTCCTTCCAAAAATTTTAATATAAAGTGACAACATGCAGATATGGTTTTAGTATATGACATTGAACTGATAGTTCTATTAGGAGAGGTCGTTCCGTAACGACGAGTAATAGTAAGTTCTCCAACTTTTGTACAATTTTTAGATTGCAACAGTTTTAAGCTGTGAAGATGTTTAACAGATCTGAAGAAGGGCGACTTTGCCAGAACTGGCAATTCTGAAATAAACAACGACAGACAGAAAAGACCTAAGCTCTTTTCTTGCAGTTCCATTTACACTCCTGGTTCATTTTTGATTCAGTTCTAGGAAGTAACCGAAGTTGGTGTATGATTTCAGCGATGATGAAGTAAGGAGAATTTTTCTTGTTACCTTTCACCTCGTGTCGACGCTGAGATGACCAGAAAAAAGAAGGTAGGGGAATTTGGATTTAAAGTCCCATCGGATGAGAATCCATTAAAGACGGAACACATGATCAGATTTTCTTTTCAAAGGAAACACTTCAAGATTAGCCTTATTTAATTCAGATTAGAAGCAAAAATAATACATAGTACTGACAACTGTAAATCAAAAAATTGTTCAAATCGCTCTGAGCACTACGCGACTTAACTTCTCAGGTCGTCAGTCGCCTAGAACTTAGAACTAATTAAACCTAACTAACCTAAGGACATCACACACATCCATGCCCAAGGCAGGATTCGAACCTGCGACCGTAGCGGTCGCTCGGCTCCAGACTGTAGCGCCTAGAACCGCACGGCCACTCTGGCCGGCAACTGTAAAGCAATCCAACAAAAGGTGTCGAAAGCATTTTGGTGATAATTATTGGCAGTGTATGAATGGGAGACTAGTAGCTTTGTGTTCCTTCTACCGAATGTTTAAACTCGCGGTTTTTTTTCCAAGTGGTAATCAGATAACTTATACGTAGTTTAACTCTGATTGTACGACTACATATCCCTTCATTGAGTTGATAAATGCACGTTCTGCTGTATTTGCGTTTTGACAGTTTAATAGTAAATAGTTGACGGCATGAACGAGATTATGGCTATCCGGCGAATATCACTTTGGTAAGTCCCCTAAACTGCAGTATAAAGCAACAGGAAATTCACAGAAAAAGCTTTACTGAGTTCGCTGCCACAGACGTCGATCCATGTCCGATGTTTCCCGTCGAGTCTCACGTGCAGCAGAAAGAACTGTCAAGATCGTTCTGTACTGCCAAGCACGCTTCGATATTCGACGTGTCGTGAAGCAGTTCCATCACTTTGGAGGAGTAAGAAATTCACGCTCTGGAATTTACGATAAGTTCTGATGTCCTTTCAAGATTCCAGGGAACACGCGAAACATACTTGGCACACGACGATTGGAGTTGAATTGAAATTGGACAGCTAACATCGTGACAACAATAGAGTAGCAGTCATTTCTTTGACTGATGAGTTTTCTTGTGTCATGCTTCTGCACCTGACCAGCTGTTGCTTTTGAAGCACTTTGGCAATTCGTAAATAACACTTTTTCCGTTTTATTGAAGTACGAATATTCACAGCGAGACGTCAAAAACGGTAACACATATTTCTGTTTGTTACGTGGACTGAAGTACTCCGGGCGCTACCATTAGCTTCACCTCAAAAGATAGAGTTGCTAATATGCGGACAGTCAGAAAAGGTGTTTACTTGTATCGGCACATAATGACATTAAGATTAGCGGGTGACTTTTGGCTTGGTCAAAACAAAGTAGTATTAAACAGAAAGTAAGACAAGATAAGGAAGGTAACGCTGTATCTGAAAGTAAAACTGCGCAAAATGGAAGACTTGTTGTGTTACGAGAGCTGAAGCCTGATAAGAAGCATAAAAGTTTTGAAAAGTAAACAGTTGCGGATGAATTATACTGCTATACTTGGATTTCGAAATGTAACCGAAAATGTGTTTGAAGAGCATATAATATATATATGAAAAAAGCGCACTTATAAATGAACAAGACTGAAGCTTTTAGCCGTTGAATCTACTGAAAGGCAAAAAGAAATAATTATATAGACTACGCGTGGAATGAAGAAGCTCAAGGACTACTGCAAATGGTTAAACTGGCAACGGAGAATAAGTAAGAGATAAGAACCCTAGACGAATGCAGTGGTTGTAGAGTTGAGGCTATTGAAGTCACTAGCTATAGCTAGAGGTTAGAGCTGAAAAATTTAAGTATCTCTCAGACAAGTAAAAAAAGAAAGAAATAAAGATAGCTATGCTGCCGATACCACTAGCGGTGCAACATAAGTTGTCTACTATCTCGGTAATACTTCTTATTAAATGTAAACTACGGTAAGTATAAACTAGATGGTGCAAATGGTAATAAACATAGATTAGGCATGTTGTTACCAACGCTTCAACACTCTCATTAATAATGTGTGCCTTTTGTCATCAGTTTATAATGCCTCATATTGTTAGCTTTCCCTGAAGGACCTTTGTGCAGCACACACTGTTGACTGAGAGTAAATTCAGAGCTGATATTGACAAACTACAACAGAGAGTTTATTGTGAATTATTCTGATTGCAAGTGCTGACAGTGAACTGAAGCCGGTACTGGCACACAAAGCACGGCAGTTACATTGTACTCTTGCGCACTGAAGACGGTCGTTAAAAAAATAAAACGCTAAGACATAGCAGTTCACTTCCAGAAATGCATGTTTAGTAATTTTTTTATTTAGAATATTCCAACTCTACGAAATATTTCGACTGGATGGAATATTTCAGAGGCACATTTTTTTTCCTTTTGGCTCATATCTGACAGCGAACATTCGAGGAGCGGTGTATTAGAGTTGCCGTAAAGCAAGTAGATGAAGCGGGGTGATGACAAGAGCCTGTAGCATTCATCTCTTACGAGGTGAACACAAGTGCGATATCCATAGTTCCCAGAAATTTCGCTCACCGGAAAAGGGATCAAAATAAGCAAAAACGTGTCTCCTTTTATCCGTAGATATTCACCCGTTTCTGAGAAAACGGTGGTCAAAGTTTTCGAGGTGCTTTTGTGTCTTTTAGCGAGTAAATAGTTCAACTGAAGTGGTGGCATCGTGCCCAGCGTCGCGGTTTCATACTTTTGCGCCCCATGTTTGTAACCCAGTTATTATTTTTATTTCTTTTCCTTTACTCATGGCTATAGAACTACCATACACACATATACATAATAAACGTATGACACTTGTTTTGAAGATCAGTTGCAATATTAAAATTAATATAACACCCTAGTATCCCCTATGTGGATAAAAAACATTCTTCAGAATGAGATTTTTCACTCAGCAGTGGAGTGTGCGCTGATATGAAACTTCCTGGCAGATTAAAACTGTGTGCCGGACCGAGACTCCAACTCGGGACCTTTGCCTTTCGCGGGTAAGTTCTCTACCAACTGAGCTACCCAAGCACGACTCACGCCCCGTCCTCACAGCTTTACTTCTGCCAGTATCTCGTCTCCTACCTTACAAACTTTACAGAAGCTCTCCTGCGAAGTAAAGCTGTGAGGACGGGGCGTGAGCCGTGCTTGGGTAGCTCAGATGGTAGAGCACTTGCCCGCGAAAGGCAAAGGTCCCGAGTTCGAGTCTCGGTCCGGCACACAGGTTTTATCTGCCAGGAAGTTTCAAAAACATTCTTGTAGTAGCCTTTACGGACATGTGTAGATAGATGAAAAAATAAAGTAAAATAAAAATGGAAAAAATAATTGAATTTCTAAGACGGGGAGCAAAACTGAGAAGCCACGACGCTACCCCATGCATCCGCATATCCGCTGAGATTATTGCGCACCGAAGAGCTCGCACTCACCCACGTTGTATTAAAAGTAGATATGTCCGTGTATCACGAAGTTTCGATAGACTTGTCTTTTCAGAAAGATTCAGCAGTTTCCCAAGACTACATTTTATAAAAGAATGTAGACACTTGGGGTGAAACAACCGGGTGGATTAATGGCGAGGACTGGTTTGCAGGGCAACCTGGATGTGGTTTTTACGTGGCTTTGCGCATCCGTCTACGTTGAGTACCGCTCTGGTACCCCGTCCCGCCTCAGTTACACGATTCGTAAACATTTCAAAACCGTTCTCACACTTTTACTGGGGCAACAATAGACGTATAAATGGAGTACATAAATTCCGTCGTGGGAGCTGGTGCAAAAAGGCTAAGGTTGGTGTTGGGGTGGGGGGGGGGGAGGAGTGTGGCGGCGGCAGGAACGGCATCTGACCATCCCCTGCCTCTACTATCGCCAAATCCAGATTAACGTGCCTACACTATGACGACAACGGGACAAGGCCAAACTTTACAGATACTCTTAGGGCCCAATTTCTTATTTCACTTTCGGAAACGTTGGAAATACCCAACACCAGAAGAAGGTATACGTAAAGATGATAGTCAAACTTGCCACACACTTTTGTGAGCGTGTCTGGCGTTACGGCATTTTTGCTATGCACCGAAGCAGTGCACTCAAACTTGTTGGAAGCAAACGCACATAGTCTTCCACAATAATCTCCATCCCTGCCCCAAGTAAAATGAAAGAAATGGCATGTCGCGAGGTCAGGCGACCCAGGAGGGCAGTGGAGCGTTGCGAGGTACATGGTCACAATTGTTGAACTCTATGAACTAAAATCGTCATGAATTCTGAATGGCTTGCGTTAGGACGTTTAAACTGCGCGGTTGGCCGCGGAGCATGATGAGAATTAGTATGCGCTGTGTGGTTTGGTTTAGCGACGAAGTCCAATTTCATTTGAATGTGCTTGTCATTAAGCAAAACTGGCATATTCGGAGGATTGAGAAATCGCATTTCGCCATCGAGAAGTATCTTGCTATCTTCACCATCAACGGGTGACTATGTGGTGTGCAATGTCCAGTCACGGAATAATCGGTGCAATATTCCTTGATGACACGGTGCAACGTAACCGTCCGGTACTGGTGGTGGTATAAGTCCACCTAAGTAGGTAGGTTACCGTCGCTTTGACATGTCCTACCGCTCCTGCAAGCTACCGTCTGTAGTAAATGGTTTCTTAAATTCGTGTGGTCCACGAAATTACTGGCCCCTGCGCGTTATTGCTGGGTATTAATAGTTTCTAGCGGAAGGTTTTAACGAACCGGTAGAAATTTGAACGCAACGGATAACGCATTTTTTTGAACTACTACAGAAGGCCCCTATACTGGGTTTAATAGGCATTATATAGCTTTATTTGCTTTCATGACCCAAAATTCGACTGTGGTACTGACTGCCACCTTTTCTTTATGAGGGAAGGAGTAAATAATCAGTCGAAGGTAGAGATTAATTGGTATTTATTCAGTACCTATGGTATTTCAACAACTAGTCGTGTTTCTCTTGCAATGTACATCATCAAAACCGGTCTCTAGTTAACATGGTTCAGTTTCGCCATGTAATTATGGAATGGGACAGAGGAGCGCAGACCTGGCTTCAATGTAATTCTATACAACCGCACAATTATACCTAAACCCTCGGTTATTACATTCAGTTACTATAGATTACTCAGGACAAGTTCCGCAAAGACAATACAAGCAAAAATAGTTCAGGGTGGAAGAGTATTTCGCAAATCTGTATCAAATCAGTGGGCATTAAAATCCGGTACTTTTCCTAGTGGCACGAATATTGTAGTTAAAGCACAACATCGCCAACAAATCCACTCGTTATGGGTGTGCACAAGAAACATCACTTCAATGCTGTTCAACCCACATGGCCAAGTTTCAGTAGCCAACAGAAACCCAGAAAAACATGGACACACACCATTATTCCTTCCCTATTTTACACTCGCTCACTATCGTATTATTATTCATCGTGTACAATATATTTTCAGACCGAAACTACTATTTATCAATGCGGCGGTTGCTCCAACCGACCACGTGGCGCGAAAGCAAGTTCACAACGAGAACATATGGAAAATAAATAAAAATCCCCAAAATATTACTGTAAATGGAAGAGCAGATTAAAATACATTGAATGAGTGAATTTCCGTTAAGCGCAGAGCAATAACGTGACCGTTAGCGTAAGGCACATGGTGCGTTGCCTGAACAAGGCACTAACGCAAGGTCTACTGAAATTCGAGCAAATTAAGAAAATCAGTTCCCTTATGGGGTTCAGTCGTAATTTCGCACCTGATCTCAACATCTGGGCTTCATTACAGAGCAGATTTCAGACTATCTAATACCTATGTTAACATTACCAAAACGAGAGCTGCGTCTCCATGTCTGTCCAGCACCACGACCCAGGAACAGGTGCTCTTCCAACCGAATTCGCATAACCGTTCCGCTTACAAACGTGGTGGGGGTGGTGCGCCAACCTGACAGAGCCAATACGCGCGCCTACGTGTCATCTTTGCCCTGACCTGAAAACTTGGTCTCTGCTAAACTTGTTCACGCTTGCGGGGTTGGTACTACCCTACCCCAGAACGACCATTTATGCAGTGTTACAATCTGTGCATAAAGCTTTCTGCTAGTTCACACACTCACTCATTTATACCGTCCAGGCCGCACAAAGGAAAGGAAAATAGGAAACGTGGTACATAACAGAAAAAAATTCAATAAATAACCCTGTTTAGTCCATTCTCTCCTTTTGGACTCCAGCTCAGGTATTACCTGCAAGCGAAGAAACTCTTGCTAATAATTTCTGCGTGCTAGCAATTTATTAAAACATTAGAACGGTACAAGAAGTTCCGTTTCAACGGTAACTACCGAATGATACGCGAAGGCTCTGAAATATGATTTAATCCCCATTATCCAAAATGACCCTGATTTCGACGATGTCGCACATGCAAGACGGAGCTCGACCCCATCGAAGCAGGAGAGTTTTTTATTTCCTATAAGGGGCACTTTAGGGACCTCATTCTGGCTCTGAGGTACCCAGAGGCCACTGGCATGGACCTCAATAGGTCGCCATATTCTCCGGATCTGAACACATACGACTCCTTTTTGTGGAGCTACATTAAAGATAAGTTGTACAGCAATAATCCTGAGACCATTTCTGAGCTGAAAACAGCCATTCAGGAGGTCATCGACAGCATTGATGTTCCGACACTTCAGCGGGTCATGCAGTTTTTCGCTATTCGTCTGCGTCACATTATCGCCAATGATGGCAGTCATGTCGAACATTTCATTACCTAAATCTGAATAACTGTAGTGACGTTGACATGCTGAATACAGTGTGTACACGCCGCAGTTTGTAACTAATTTACGTTTCTTCCTCGTATAGTTCAGTAATTGTCACCCTGTACCTACACCTGCATCGTTGACGCATCTCGTCCATATCACGAAGTGACCATCGCGGAATGCAGTGCCACTTGAGCGTTGTCTATCTAACGGTTTCCGAGGGGCAACAAAAATTTCATTTTGTATATTTATTAACTGAATTTAAAAACTGAAAATGCTTTTCGATAACAGGTTTACTCTTGCGATAAAATTAACAGAATAAGACAAGTTAGGCAGTTAGATTTTTTTCCCTTTATTCATCCAGTATTTGAGAAATATTGAACTCCAAGCATAACTTCAAACCCTCACGAACTTTCTCAAAAGCATCTTCTCCCAAAGTGACGAAAGGAAAAAAGCTTATCCATAACTAGATGTTCGCTGTTGGTACAATAAAAATCAGACGTGAAGTTGTATTACTTCTTTGCGACTAGCTGTATTCGCAACACTTTTTGCAGAGAGTATGCACATATACCACTTAATTTATGTGCAAGATAATATCAAATGGTTCTGAGTACTATGGGACTTAACTTCTGGGGTCATCAGTCCCCTAGAACTTAGAACTACCTAAACCTAACTAACCTAAGGACATCACACACATCCATGCCCGAGGCAGGATTCGAACCTGCGACCGTAGCGGTCGCGCGGTTCCAGACTGTAGCGCCTAGAACCGCTCGACCACCCCGGCCGTCCACGATAATATCATTGTGTCTCACATAGATCAGGAGATATGACGTCATAGACGCGTGGGAAATTAGCCTCTCCTTTAAATTGTGTTCAAATTACCCAGACTATATTCATCTAGTAATTTATCACCTTCGAAATCCTGTTCTAGCAAAAAAAAATTTAAAAACATAAAAAATAAAAAATCTGTGGCGGAATTAACTGTGAGACAGATCCATCCTTAAGAGTCAGAGCTGGATTAAATGTGCCCAATGGATTAAATCAACGCTTTAGAAGATCGCGGCCTTAGCAGTGAAACTTTATTTGGGTTATTTACAACTCAACATTAAAAACGGTGTTGATCACGACAGATTACTTACTAACTACATTAATCAAAAGTATGATTTGTGTGAACTCTGAATTTACTACGAAAGTTCAAATGCAGACTGAAATTTGAAAAAAAGATAACATGACGTTACTTGATGCACAGTCAGACGCTGATTGAGACGAAATTGAAATAAATCAAATAACGGTTTATAAAATTCGTTGGTATGGAACTAGAATTTGCTAAACCTCGTCTCCCTTTCCTAATGAATTTATCACAACCCACCTACACAACATTAACAGAAACCGTGTGACTTGAAACAGGAACAGAAGTTATCCAGGCAGCTGTGACTGTGCTGAAGAACGAGGGACGACTAAACCGAAAATAATGTTAAATCCCTAAGTTCCCTTCATCCTACCGTGCTGGTGCTGCAAGTTATTCTCAACTATCCATGTCACGTAAGCAGACTGCTGATGATGTGAGTGGCTGCTTTCAAAGAGTGTGCAGCTAGAAGGGCTCTGCTGTGAATAACACTGGACCTGGTGGGTCTCCATTTGCTAGGCGAGCTGCTTTTCACGTCTCCTGTCCAATTTGAGAGCGAAGACAAGTCTCCTTGTACCGCTTCAGAAGCCCAAGTCTCAGTATTTTAGAAATTCGAATGATTCCTCTTCGAGTTTCGTGCCTAGAATATTTCGTCTATCAATCCTTAAAATGTTACATTTTCTCCGCAAGTAGCGCAGTTTTTTGTTTGTTAGCTATTTCTCGACAGGAGCCAGCAGATACGTCAAATCCAATAACACCGCTTTCTGCTTCTCTATTCTTGAGAAAATCAAGTTGAGTGCTTCTTCATACTGATGTCACACCACACTACAGCCACGAACCAATGGTCTTTTTAGCTCATCGGTTTCCTAGAGCCGTAGAAAAAGAATCGAGAAAATAAAGTTAATTCGGTCGCTGGCACGGCATGCTGGCCCTCTGCGAAGCTTCTGTTTTTTTAGAGCCCTGTTTCCTTGTATTTTAGGACGGTTAGGAGATTTCTGAATCGCAGAATACTTCTTTGACAGATGTCAGACCGCCACCCCCAGCTTTGCAAATTCCTCGCTGCGGAACTAGAGCGTACAGGTCACCTTTCTCTAACAGGGCACAGACTGTAAAAAACACATTTCCCCATCTGGACCTCGCCTTTTTAGTATGTCTGCCACCTTCATTCACATTGTTCCAAAGTCTCTGGCACTGCAAACTGGGGGCCGCTAGATCGACATCCGGTCCCCTGCTTTCATGCAGACAATGCGTACAACCCCGTCTGCTTTTATCTGTGTCGGCCAGATGCCAGTTCTCAGAACACATCGCCCCTTATCTGCAGGGATTCTATTTCACTCTGAATGTCCTGACCGACAAACTGCAGCACGCCACTGCTTGTATGTTTACCCAAATAAATAATTATAACTGCATGCACTAAGTTAACAGTAGCATACTTAAGAAAAGGGAATGAATTCGTCTTTTACAACTTCTCTTATAGCTTCATTCAACACGTAAAATGTGTTGCCTCAATATCCATTAGTTTAATCATATTACATCGAACGTACGTATCAAAATGAACGAAAAGTGACCAGCCGAAATGACGTTTCTGACACTTAGCGGCTTCCATCACACTTAAGGCACAATTTCGAACCTTTTCCAAACTTTTCTCATGTACGCAATTAACATAACATTTTTAACACACTAACTCATTTGTAAAGCAATCAGAAGTTTGACGCTGTTTTATACATGGGATAGATACACACGTGACAGAATTGCATCCTTTACAGCGGGAACGCAAAACGCCTTTTATGGTTGTGTTAACTCCATTTCCACTCGACACACCAGTGGCTGGGAGACCCCTACCGACAATTACAAATGATACCAAGGTATTTTTTTCGTTAAAATTCAAGAGAAGTATTTATCTTCATTCATGTAGAATGTACAGTTCTCTGAAATCGGATGGATGCTACACGCCTCTTTGTTCTGTAACCTTTCAATATAAAGCCTACCATTGGAAATTCCGCCAAATACGAAGGGCGTGGTATCATTCGTTTTTGAAAGGATCCAGTTTTCTGATCCGTCGAAATTTATAGGCCAACAAAGAATGTTTATGATGATGGTGCAATTCATGAGTTCTGCTGTCGGCGATAGGTGTTTCTAATTCAAGATAATGCGCGGCCTCATGCATCTGTTCGAACACAGCAAGAACTTCAACTTCCCAGTGGGAAAATTTGAGTCTTTCTCCTTACAGCCCTGTCTTGGTACCACACCATTTTCCCTTATTCCTGAAACTAAAGGAATTTTTCAGTGGAAAGCATTCCACAATCACTGAATGCCTCAAACACGCAGTGAGATCATGGCCCAGATCTATGGTCGTAGAGGAATATTACACAAGAATTGCAAAGTGGGACCCATGTTACAATAATGCCATTGACAGTTAGGCTACTACATTGAAAAATAGGTTAGATACTGTAACTTCGTAAATAAAGTTTTGTGATGACATCTTTTATTTTTATTAAGTTATGCAAAAACGTTTTCTACTCTTTGAACGACTCCTGTATATAATCTTTTTTCCACGGGCTCAAAATTTCTACTCCATTTCCCTTCAATACGTAACTGACGCACAGATTAAGTTAAGCAGGAGTATTTTTCAAGGGAATGACTGCTTCATTCCTAACACGCGAAGTCCTTTAAAGCACGGTCCAGAGGATAAGGAGACGTCTGCAGTAGACACTGTGAAACGTCAAAGAGTGCTGCGCACCTTGAGTCAGAGCAGACACCTGCGGGCCCAGTTCTGCAAAGCGGCGACCCCTGAAATAGCTCCGACGGTGCACAGAACGCCAGGGGAGATTTTCCGCTAAGCCGAGCGAACATACTAACCGAATTAATCCCGCCTTAGACCGATTACAGGGCAGCGCCGGTGAAATTTGTTGCTAAGCCGAAAATCTGATTGCAGTTGAGATGTGAAGGGTCGCCCGGTCGGTGGGTGGGCCAGTGACGTTCTGGGCCGTTCGCTCGCCACTGCGGACCCTGCGCCCGCCGACAGGTCTGCGCCGGTAGCCGGTGGCCGGTAGCTTTGCGCCGCCCTAAACCGATTACACGCTCCGGCGGGCGGAACTTCAAAAAATATTTCCATGTTTCTTTCCCTGGCCGCGAATCACGTGTCGTCGAAAATACGTTCACAGGCTTCCAGACGATAATAGTGCATTGGTTGCTCGTCTAGGGAAAACGTGTGGGGCGGTTCATAAAAGGAACAAAAGCTTCTGGGGTATGATACATGGAGTACTAAAAATAGTAACGTGTTAATGAAATTAAACGTAGTTTAGAGCTACGTAGAGATTATCAGGACGTGGCCAAGTTAGAAGTTTGCAACATACTACTTCAGTAATGTCTGTTCAGTGGCGTGCTCACTGAACGGACTTCCGTCAATCTTCTGAAGAAAGGATCATTCAAAGATATGTTCACTTTACTAAAAGTATAACCTGTTAGGTAGGCGCCGGCCGCGGTGGTCTAGCGGTTCTAGGCGCTCAGTCCAGAACCGCGCGACTGCTACGGTCGCAGGTTCGAATCCTGCCTCGGGCATGGATGTGTGTGATGTCCTTAGGTTAGTTAGGTTTAGGTAGTTCTAAGTTCTAGGGGACTGATGACCACAGATGTTAAGTCCCATAGTGCTCAGAGCCATTTGAACCATTTTTTGTTAGGTAGGTGACTGTTTTGAAGATGATCTCGCTGCATTCTTCTCATGGTATCAGTGAAGTCTTCAGGTTTGGTTCACAATTGTGTTTCCATCTCATGGGAACTGAACGGTGAGGTTATCAGAGGATGTGGATAAAATTAGTAAAATTGTTGTCACACAATGAGGAGGGAAACTATAAGGTAGCAATATTGCTCTCATTCTCACCTCACTTGTGTTTATCCACAAAACCACTGTATCTCACACCCCTTCAGAAAACTAAGATAGGGTGAAAGGTGCTACACGTGGGATTAAAAGAGAAACAAAAAGACAGAGGAGCTAAAAGAAAGGTACAGGGAAATGTGACTGGTGGAGCTTCAAGTAACTCAGTATTTTGCTCATACACAATATATCTTACAGACCAATGGCAACCGCCTGAAATATATTCTCTAACCAACAGGAATCCACATCCAGTCTCCTTTGTCCACTACCCATCCAACAGACCACGCGGAACAGACACATCACGTTTCCAAAGGAGGCACCTGTTGTAGATGTCTTTTCTGCACCCATTCAACCTTTCGAATTTTACATGATAATTTCAGTTTTCCATTTTTTAGATCCCGTCTTTTTCCTAGTATGTCCGAAATTGTTCTGTGTGGGGAAGTTCAGACTCTCTTCAAATATAAACGAGTAACTGTTAGCACAGAGGTATCCTCTCAAAGAAAAGACATTCTTGTCTATACGTATTTTATATTTGTTGTAATTAGTACAAATATTTTTCAAATTCAGGCTTCTGTTCTTTGAGTTAACGTATCAGTATTTCAGCCTCTCCGAAAGCCTTCATATTTCGATTCTTATCAAACCCAATGTACCTTATTAGAAGAATGATTATCTGTTTGACTGTATTTTGTGACGAATATTATGTTTAATATTTAACATTTCACTGTTTATGTTTATATACGACGTGTATAAAATTCTAAATGCACTGTAGCATATTTTATCCAGTCTCATTCTTTCTTTCAGGTAAGTTAACCTTCCTGTTGTCGGGCAACAAACGCCTTTTGCTTCACGTAGTTCGAGGCTTTTTCTTCTCCTAGGTAAGTGTTACTTGTCAACAAATGTAAGATATTGCTTTAGATTTATGTTTCTACACTCTATGAGATCCTTGACTAAGTATATTTTTCAACGTCCTTTTCAGATTAAAGCATCTTGAATTCAAAGGTCTTAATGTTAGTCAGTACTCAGAATGAATTTCCATTGAAAAACGCTGAATTCCCTTACTCAATATCCTATTCAGGGACTTTGTTCTTATTGTATTTTGTGGAATACTTCTTGGACCGAGAGGGGTAGCGCAGTGGTTAGCACATTGGACTCGCAAACGCAAACCCGCGTCTGGCCACCCTAACTTAGGTTTCCCGTGATTGCCTTAAATCGCTTCAGGCAAATGCCGGGATGGTTCCTTTGAAAGGGCACGGCTGACTTCCTTCCTCATCCTTCCGCCGGAAGGGGTGACCGAGTGGTTCTAGGCGCTACAGTCTGGAACCGCGCGACCGCTACTTTCGCAGGTTCGAATCCTGCCCCGGGCATGGATGTGTGTGATATCCTTAGGTTAGTTAGGTTTAAGCAGTTCTAAGTTCTAGGGGACTGAAGACCTCAGAAGTTAAGTCCCATAGTGCTCAGAGCCATTTGAACCTCATCGTTCCCTAATCCGACGAGACTGATGTCCTTGCTGTTTGGTCCCCTCCCCCAAGTCAACAACCAATACTGCCTGGCGACTTTGTAATTCCAGTCTGTCTAAACTGTTCAGGGTCTTTTTTATAGAACTATTCCGTATTAGGCTTCGAAGGGAAGTCGATTATATGTTTGGGTGCCCTGGGAATAAGGAAAATGGTGTACTAACTAGAATAGTTGACAGACGAGAATCATCTTCTCTATGGAGCACGAATTGAAAGAAATATGGAACAACGATAAAGTGGTCATGTTATGGTGATAGTCCAGTTTTCTCGGACTGTACCTGATCTGACTGAGATGTACAACAAATTTTCATAAAGTAATTTTGAAATATTCTAAAAAATGGGAATGTCGTTACTGTGTACATACTAAGCAGTAGTGGAGAACTGCAGAAACATGTGACTTAACGCCTCGTGCCAGTACGAAACTGCTTAATGTGTCTGTAATAGTGCATTGTGTTTGCCGGGCAGTGATCAAAACGTACAGAAGAATGCCGTATCAGCCTTATTTTGATAGCATTATGCTTTTCCAGAAAATTGCCAGACTACATGTATGCTATGCAACCCACTCGTAGTGCCATGGCTATGCAGAAAATTCCAGGAGAGGGAAAGTATTCAAATGGAAAATAAATAGAGTCAGGCACATGGTACAATCCATCCCTCTAACATTAGCATGGTTTGTGTGCGACACGGAACCAAATCATCACCAGTATCGCCTAGAGACTGTTAGCATGCTCTGCGTCGCCACTCTCGTCTGAGTGCTTATCAGTGAACTCAATAAATTTGCCTTTGTGGCCAGCAACACAGCAGTCGCCTTGTGTCATAAGACGCTAGAAAAGGTACCTAGTGAAGGTAGGTAGTGAAGGTAGTTTCTTGCCCACCGCATATTGTCCCAGGAAAAAGTAGCTCCCTGTTCACGGGTGTATCACGTATTAGCCTAGAGTATGATTTTGGCCACTCTAAGGCCACTTCTGGCACAATTTACAAGCTTCCAAGCATTTTAGGAAGTTTTAGGAAGTTTCTTGGGAACAATGAACTGGCTGGCATCCGTAGAAGTTTGATCGTGTAGCAGCACTCTCTGTGGTGTATATAGCTATATATTGCATTTAATGCATAACATGGGGCTGTAACAGGACGACCACTTTTAACATGAGAGTACCATGTGTCTATGATCTAGGTTTAGGTCGTATTGAAAATCCATGGTATGCTATAGGTTGAAGGGCCCCACCCAAGACACCATCAGACCAACCACTGCTTACATGCGGTGCTTGGAAACGTGTTATCGCCAACTATGGACATTGTCCTGCTTTTCCTTGCTTCTGTATCACAGTCGCCAGTTACAGTAAAATTATTTCACAATTCCGTCCGAACAGGCCATGGAAGGCCCCACGACACCGGCCGACCGCCGTGCCATCCTAAGCCGATATGTAGAGGCATGAGGTCAGCACACCGTTCTCGCAGTCGTTGCCAGCTTTAGTGACGCAGCTGTTACTTCTCATTCAAACAGCAGGTCAGTTGTCCTCACAAGGGCTGAGTGCACCACTTTGCACATTTCAACACAAATAATATCACGTTACCTTATGTTGTGCCGTAAATCTCGAAGATTCCTTCATTTATTCTAATGAATGAAGCTGTTTTCGCCTATCCAATAACGGTTTATTAAGTACGTGTCTTCGTTTCTGATTCAATACTCTCCTTGGACTTGTATTCTTTTCACCCGTTTCGCTATTCAGTTATCAGTTTCTCACCGTTTTCTATTACTCAGTGCATAATGAATACGTATAGCGTTTTAAAGATGATGATACCCTCCGAACCGGTGAGTCATTTTTACTCATTTTGGTAGCTATTAATAAACAGAGCCCTCATTCCGGTCTGTTTTCTAGCCTGTATGACTGTGCATATACCATGTGCCGCATATTTTAAGTAGTTCCCGGATATGCCAGTCCTATACTGTCGAGCTTCATTAACTGTAACAAGTCTTGCATACTAATATTACACTGGTGGAATTTAGAAATTAAAATTTGTGCTAATCGGCCATCGTCAATGTTCCAGCTGAGACTCAGAAGTTAAGCAAAAATATTTCAACACAAAAACCCCATAAACGACCACATTTCAGCTTTCTTGCAAATGGAAAACGGTTGTAACGGAGCACGATATAAGTCGTAAAACTCTTGTCATATCTACTGGTCAGTAAAGCACTCGAGTCGCTTGCGTGGACGCATGAAAAGCGGACTGAGATTGAAAGGTCACTCCACAAAGCTAGAACAGAAGCCGCAAAAGTGACTTTATCTGACTATAACTAGCTTAGGCCTTTATCTGGTGTACTATATTTATATACTTGTATAGCTACCACAAAATATAATTGCAATTCCCAGAAAGATAATATTTACGGTTTTTAAGGTGTAATTGGTACATATTTGTATTGAAGTTAAGCCTTTTTTTTTACGAACAAGGAACTATTGATGCATAAAATCAGCAGTTCATTTCTGTGCCAACTAAGGTTGAGCTGAAAGCAAAACTAAAACTTCTACCCATTTCATAAGTTTTGGGAATGAAAAAGTTGAGAGTTGTTTAGTAATAATTTATAGAAATTTTTAAGTCTACTGAATTGGCAGGTAGCATGGATTTGGCAGTGGTAAGGTACTGAACTAACCATAATCCGAAAGAAGAAAAAAGGACTTTACACGTATTCGCCTCAGCGGCATTCAGACAATATTGACAGTAATGAAAATTGAATCACAGTCAAAATAACAAGCCAGATCATCCTTTTAAACATTTGAAAAAAAAGAATTTGTAAAAACACCATAAATGGTGATAGAATAAATAACAAATTCCTCCAGCTTCTTTTTGTAGTTTGTAAACAGTGGCAGTGAAAGTTACATAGTGCAGGTATTCACAGAAGATAATGGGGAAACGAGAAGAGGTAAGTGAAACATATTGGAAAACACACACACTCACTCAAACACATACACACACACACACACAAACACACACACACACACACACACACACACACACACACAATGCTCCATATAGAATTACTTAACGTTAGGTTTAACCATAGCTGTCCCAATCCTAAAATTTCGAACTAAATAACTTTTCTGCATTAAGTTCTATATGGTCGTAGATGACAAACTCTGAAAGAAAAAAAGTGCAACAGAAAACAAGGAAACCTGGGAAAACTGCTTTATGTCGTTGCAAGGTGTATGTGCAAAACATTGTCTCTTTTTCGTATTTGTAAATGTTGTCCTAAAACCTCAAATTTATATATGTACTAGTAGTAAACAGCATTTTGTTGGTTAATATAAGGAAAATTTAAGCCCACAGATGATGCTGAAACTTCGGCAAAACATTTCTGGGAACTACAAGAAAAAATAAAATTGTGTTTTGGTCAAGGAGGATGCCCTCCAAATACAAACATTAATAGAATTTAGAAGCTGAACTACGGTAGAGTACTTAATAAAACGTGCAATTCATTCGTAAAGCATGAAAGCATTAACAGTATTAAATTACAATTCAAGGAGCTGAAAACACATTTGGTTAATGTAATCAGACATTGACACAATGTGAGCCGCTTGAGATTAGCCCAGATTTAATCATTCATTACAGTTTTAAAACATCCCTTAAAGAGAAGTAGAGGCACACCGAGGTTCTTCTACGGATGTAGCGCATTGTAGCAGCCATCTACAACGTTCAACGTTCAGAGGAACAGTCTGCACAGATATTGTGCTACGTGATTGTTGGAGATTGTGCTATTTCTTTTATTTCTTTATTTTTTTTATTTTTAAGTGATCATGTTTAGGAGATCATTGACCGAGAACGTAAGTATGTCTAAAGTTATTGTAGCGTAAATTTGAGTTTGTACTACTGCTTTTATCAGTGGTTTCGAAATGAAGCCAGTGGATCAATATGTAGTTTTCTTTATACAAATTTATCAAAGTTCTGAGACATTTTCGCTTGTCATTTAGGTCTAAAATTGGTTTGAGACATTACGAATTCATGGAAGTTTCGAGATGAAGAATTGTATCTAGGACAAATGCAAAATTGCTTTCAAATATATCACATGAAATGACAGGTGGCGGAAAATTGTATGTCCGTGTGTGTCCAAAGTTAAAAAACCTCCTGTAAAGAAATAATTGTTTAATTTTTGCCATTTTTTTCTTGTATTCATTGTTTGCTACACTGAGAGCAGTGGCGTTTGCGTAGATATATCAGCGATAACAGACAAGCAGTAATCAACGTGCGACATAAGACGAACGTTCAGGTTAGGACAGTGCTGCTAAATTTGGCGTAAATTGTTATGACAGCAGACGGCCGACGCGAGTATCTTTTCTAACAGCACGACATCGCCTGCAGCGCCTCTCCTGGACTCATGACCATTTTGGTTGGACCCTAGACAACTGGACAACCGAGTCCTGGTCCCATGAGGTCCGACTTCAAATGGTAAGAGCCGAAGGTTGGCTTGCAGTGTTGTACAGACACGACGATGCCTTGGACCCAGTCTGTGAACAAGATACTGTGCTAGCTGTTGTTGGCTCCATAATGTCGTGCACTATGTTTTCATAGAATTGGCTGGGTCCTCTGGTCCAACTGAACTGATCATTGACCATTTGCACGCATTCATTGCCTTCATGTTCCCGAGAAACGCTGGAGTTTTTATGGTTGGCAATGCGCCATGTCACCGAGCCATAGCTGTTCGAAATTGGTTTAAAGGACTTTCTGGACAGTTATAGCCAATGATTTGGCCATCCAGATCGCCCGACATGGACTCCATCGAACATTTATGGGACATAATCGAGAGGTCAATTCGTGCACAAAATTCTGCACCGGCATTACTTTCACGATTACGGATGGGTATAGAGGCAACATGGCTCAATATTTCTGCAAGGGACTTCCAGCGACTTCTTGAGTCCTTGCCACGTCCAGTTGCTGCACTACGCAGGGCAAAAGATCCGACATGACATTACGAATATCCCATGATTTTTATCACCTCAGTGTATGGTAGTAAAGGTTAATTTTGTGAAAATTTTAAATCGGATTTTTTTTGTGATGTTCTTGGGACTCAAAGGGTTAAGCTTCAGCTCCGATAACATTACGAAACGGACCTCAGACCTCGGTGAGGAAATCTAGTTATAATGTAGAACACAAAGTAAACATTTCCCGCTCTGGAGAGCGTACTTGCTGCTAAATCCCACTGACGAGTGGCTACAGTGCCTCTTGTAAGACACCAGAGAACCCATCACTGTGCTACAAAGTACAGAGAAGTTTAATGAGTGCCAGGAATCGATACTAACGTACGAACAGTTCATAAGTACATAATCAAGTATGAACCACATCTCTTTTCGCATAGCAGTCTTTATTTTATTTCACTCTACAGCAGAATAAACAGTAATTGAAACACACAAACTTAGATGAAAATAAACAACAATAATCTGCATAAGGAAGAGGAGAAAGTAAGTACACAACAGGCAACTAACTTATGTACAATAGAGCGTCTAATGTAAGCCCACAGAACAAAAAAAAGGGGCACATTGCCACCTTAGAACGCTGCAAATGTATAAAAATGGTACCATTCGATCACGTATCTTGACGTAAGACATGACAATGAAGTGATGTGAATTTGTCAGTGGTTTTTACGGAATAATTGCAATAAGACAGATTTACGTGGAGACGTGACAGTCCGTTTGGATATGTCCATGACCACACCTTGAATGAAGTTGCTAGATACGTTGGTGTACCAGCATGGTCCGTCCTGCTACCCGACCACGATATTATTGCACTTGACCTTTCTGGCCATTATGGAAAGACACGGTGACTACTAGTACCCAAGTACAGTGGTGACTAAGGGTAACGCAACGTACTGTGAATGATTTCAAGACAGTTGTGTATATACTATCAAGTTTTTTCATGTCGTCGTGACATCTATACGAAATGAAAATCAGTTGCGACATGTATGAAAGATCATCTACTGAGACTTTTTCTTCGGCTATGTTCATTATTGTCAGCCCAAGGCCTGTATGAAAGAAAAAGTTTGTAAAATCTACTGTAAAAATTGGAAATTAAAATCAATTGAGAAAGATCATCATTTGAGAATGACTCGACCAATTTGGTTGATTTTTTTGGTATTTTTGGTGTGTAAAAAGAAGTTGAAAAATACGATCAGTTTGACATTTCTGCTGCATTTGTTTTCATAACAAAGAAGTAGTATTATATATGTGGCGAAACGTCGTTGCCAAAAATTTCGAAAAGTTGACCGATTTTCTTCAAATTTTTACACGATACTCTAATGACCATTCGGACGGACATAGGCTACATCTTTTTGTAATATATTACATGTATAAATATATATTGGATAAGCAAGGGGAAACATTGTTACCAAAATTCTCTTGCCGGACTTACTTGATACTCTATTGAACATTCACACGCAAGTGGCTATTGAGAGGGGGAGGAGGAGATGGATAGAGAGAGGGGGCAGGAGGTTATGCACAGAGAGATGAGGAGAGGAGGAAGCATACAGATTGTGAGGGAGAGACGAGGCAGATAGAGTAGGGGCAGTGTATTTAGGATATGTATGAAATTGCCATACTTATTTAGCAACGGAGGATTGCCGGGTTTGGTATTATCACGATAAAAACTCGTAAAGCAACTGAAGCCCTCTCGCTCCCACGTACAGTGATATTACGGTCGAGTGATAGATGCCTCCAAGATATGGCGCACCCCTCGCAGCCGTAACAACAGTAGTAGTACCAAGGTCATAATGAACAGGCGTCGGAAACGACTGTCACGTCTTTCTGAAATTGCTGTTGTCGGTGATTGAAGACCTATTACCTTAAACAGTTTCCAGACGGGGATCGAGAAGGATAATGTATGCAAGGGTCTTGGTTGCAAATGTAGTCGCTCACAGCGGCAAATAAAGCCTTCAGTGTACCAAAAAACACAACTGGACAGCAAGTGAAATAATGCAGGGCACCAACTGGATCGACGGACCACTGAGGCGTTTAACCCGAAGTGTGTGGAGCGCAGAGCATTAACTGGAAGGGCCGCGGGTGAGGAGGTAGGCGTAATATAACAATTATAAGCGTAGTTTTATTGTAACTAACCATCCAGTAAAATCCACTGATATTCTTAAATCCAAGCTTTTAAAAACAACACAAAATAATTTATTTAAAGCAATATGTCAAAAAAACTTTACAATGAAACATTTAATTTAATTTACTGTCGTGCCTTGTCCAAGTGATTATAACACATGCGCTCATCCTATCACGATTACTGCAGTTCCTCATTCGTCTAACTTTGCTCAACGCAAACAGTTACAAAAGACAAACACAGCTAACAGAATTTGTCCCTGGAAGGGACACGAAAATAACCATCTGAATACAGAACATATGAGTAACATGACAAGTTTTCGGACTCCCCCTCCCGCAGAGTTCTCTTACTAAATACACGCCACAGCTGAGCCACATAGAACACGTCCAGTATTGAGACCCCTGGACACAACCGTTCCAATCACCACAGCTCATTGTAACTGGGAAACGTTAATGATCGGTACTATCCACACTGTCACCGATACCGACCAAATGCATCTTCTGTGCGGAACACGTCGTGTAGCATATTAGCACAGTCCGGGGCTCCGCTCTTCTGTCTCACTCCCTAGTTCAGTGATAGTTTGGGAACGTTGTTTTCGTAGCATGATTTGGGCCCTCTGATACACATGCATTGTAAACATGAAGTGACTCATCATTGTGTATCTTATATAAGATTAATTTATTTACTTAACTGCTTTTCCGCTTAAAGGTCATCATCAGACTGTAACTGATTATCGTCTTCATAGGAGGTACCATGCAGGATATTTTTAAACATCTTTGAAAAATATATTATTCACCTAGACTGAGGCATAAAGCCGCAGTAAAAGTTATCTTTGACAGTGAAGTGATAATTAAATTAGACGGATAAAAAGTTAATCAAAAATTAATAAATTTTATTTTTATTTTTTAATTTATTGTTCAACTTTTACTTTCTTAGTTGCATTACCACCACGCTGTTTGTTCGTGACTCCGTCTAGATGAGTAATGTTGCTTAAAATATTGTAGCTTCTTCGACGTCGACATTCAGTTAAGGTCTTATGATGGTCTTCTAAATCGAAAACCACTTAAATAAAAAATTAATCCTGTAGGAAATATACATTGTGGTGTTTTTCATTAATTATTATGTAGCCCTACAAAGAAGCGAAGAAGAATCAGTTGACGGGAAGGAAGCTATTTTTTTCTTCGACATTCTCCGTTGCATTTTCTTCTGCATTTTCAGGACAAGTGTACTACGGGCAAATTCGTCTTTCAAGAAGACAACAGCCATTTTCATAATGTATCACTCACATACAGGTATATACCCATATCTAAAGATCGCCCTAGCACACTATCGCATCTCAAATGGCCTTCTAAATCGCAGCAACTTGAAGAAGGGAAGGAAGGAAAGGTAGAAGATTAGGTTAGGGTTTAGCGTCCCGTTGACATCGAAGTCGTTAGAGGCAGAACACAAGTTCGGACTGTTTCAAGGGTGGAGAAGACAACCGGCCGCATTATTTCAAAGGAAACATCCCGGCATTGGCCTGGAGCGATGTAGGGATTTCACGAAAGACCTACCTCTGGATGGCCGGACGCAGATCTGAACTGTCATCCCTTCCGAATGCGAGTCGATTGTGCTAATCACTGCGTCACCTCTCTCGATCACAGCCTTTTAGTTGTAATTGAAGGAAGTTTTGGACTCAATTGTTCACGAAATTGAGCCCATAAGGAAAGCTGGAGACGGTGCTGCACGGTAAAAGTATGATGCTTGTTAAAAGGCTCGTGGTATAACTCAGTCAATAAATTTGTGATATTCACACTCTTGAAAAGTACTACATGTGAAATAGAATAAATGGTATAAAATTAACCATACGATGTACAGAAGTACAAGATCAGAATGTGGTCCTAATAAAAATAGAGGCTGAGCAAACCCCTCTTCAGTGCGAACTTTATTGCATCTTCTTCGTTTACTTTCGATTCTCTGAAGCATCGTGAAACGAGAGCTGGCTGTTTAGCAAACAGTCTCAGTAGTACAGCGCCTAACTCACGAACGTACAGATCATCTTACCAGATACCCATGTGCATTTTTGTCAAGACGAGTACCTTGGAAGCCGTTTGTGATGTTCCAAAGCAGAATGTCACTGTGAAGTGGATCTTATCTTATGGCGCTAAACATTTATACCGTCCTGTTTTCGTTTGCTGATTAAAACTGCTTACGAAACGACGAGGTACTGGCGGAAGTAAAGTTGTGACGACACACTGTTTTAATCTGACAGGAAGTTTCGTATTATGGCACACTCCGCAGCAGAGAGATAATTTCATTCTGGTCACAGTTTATAGTTTTTGGTGCCAAAAGTACTGAAGAAAGCGGTTGTCCTTCTAGGAATTACACTCTAAGACGAACTTTAGCAAATCATCAGAGCTGTTTAGTGTATCAGAATGTTTTTTGGACATCCACTGGGGAATGTTCCTCGAATATACACTGAAATCGAATTTTCATTTGAAGTCCTCGTAAGATTCCCCATTTCCCTAGATTTGTGTACCTCTGAATGATGCCTTCATTAATAAGATATCTTGTAGTCTGTTTTCTTTTTATAAAGTAAGAAAAATTTTGCTCTCTTTTCATGGTTCCTATTTATTTAGTTGACTGACATTTTCGAAGGCTTTTCTTTTCGGCCCAGGCATAGTATCTACGTATGATATCTTTTCTGAAATAAATGCAAAATTGGCCTTAGTGGTAGCTAGTGAGTCAGTATCTGAAATACAGGGACGCTTTCCGAAAATAAAAGCAATGCAAATAGGGTCTTTCACCAACCGAAAACTTAAATTATCCATAAGGTTTCTAGTAAGCAGGTCGCCCCACCACCCTGTGACATATCGATTCCGAATATACAATATGTAAAAGAACAAAAAGGTAATAGTAAGGTTTGAAGACCAAGAACGAAGTGCTCGGATGAAAACGTGTGTTTAAGACAAGGATACAGTCCTACGCCTCTACTGTACTGTTCGATATATACATGATAGAAACAAAAGAAAGATTAAAGATTGCAATTAAAATTCAATGTTAAAGTATGTCACCAACAAGATTTGCTAATGACATTGCTATGGTCAGTTAATGTTGTAACCTCCCCACGTAAAATAGTTCACCGCAACCTCTCAACAGAAAATGTTAACATAAATAATATTCACGTTAAGTGTAACCTCCCCACTATAAAAATAAATAAATATTATTGGATTAATGATTCTAATTTTTGTGTAACCTCACAACAAAATTGGTTCCCATTTAATGTACCCACAAAATTCTTTTCTCATTTAACATAAGCTCGAAACAGAAAAATTCCTAAACCTCGTAATAAAAAAATAAATTCAATAACCTGATAAAATTTGGACGACAGCAGTGCTGCGTCATGGCCCTGTAAGATCATTCTGAATAAAAAGCAAAAATTCTCACCTCGATAAAGTCGGCAACTATCTGCTCTTACAATAGCTCTTTTCCGGCACAGCTCTGTGCAGTGCTGACCTATACATTTGTTATTTATGAAAGGAAGCAAATGATTTTTCTTTTACAACAATCGGAATGTTCATGCATTAAAAAAATATTAAATTCTTTAAATTAAAATGAATGCTTGTTAGAAATTAGACAAAGATTATTATTAGGACATTTTTAAAAGATTTACATGTGAGTTTACATAATATTACTAGATATGCGCGAGGCTGTTTTTTTACCTTATGAAACGTCCCCTTAGAACAATTGTACATAAGAAACGTCCACTTTGAACAACTTGTACAAGCCTGTGCTTAACCTGACACACAATATTATTTAGCGCAACGCAATCTGACTATCAAAAATCCCTGCAAAAGAATGGCCCTGACAAACATTAAACTATACCTTTCACAAATCACTTACCTCACAAAAATCTTCGCTGCTCGAACTACTGCAATACAGCGAGTGCCACTACTGCCAGCTAAATAAAAGATTCAAACTACTGAAGGCACTAACTACTGATAGGGATAGTTAGCAAATGAAAGATATTAATAGAGAACAAACACTGTATTTACCTTAATAGTCATCAATAGTCATAATATATACAGCAGCTCATGACATCAATTTTTACAAATTTCAAACTCCGCCATCTCTGTCCTCACATCCACCACTGCTGGCGGCTCCCCTCCAACTGCCCAACGCTACGCGCTGTTCACATCCAGCTGTAGCAGTTCATGACAACAATGGCAGACAACAATGCAAACTAGCCACATACTGCACACAGCACAGCCAGTGATTTTCATGTAGAGCGCTACGTGGCATTACCCATATAAAAATCTAAACAGCCTACTTACAACCTTATACAATAATATTCAGGCTCCGGCATCGCTGCACCGCGACCGGCCCACCAAACATGATCACCAGACAGGACTGACAAGCGCAGACAGGCGACTGCTCGCTAGCAACAACTTACTGCTACTGCTACACAGTTCGTACTGCAGCCAACACTGCTCTTTGGTCTCAGATTCTCTTATAGCTTACATATCGCAGGTAGCGCATACCTCTTACAATGTGAAGAAAAATTTCAGGATATATTGAATGGAATGAACTTCTAATGAATACAGAACATGGATTAAGAATAAACCAGAAAAAGAGGAAAATAATAGGAAGTACCTAAATTTTAAAAAAAACGAGAAACAGTCTAATGAATACAGAACATGGAATAAGAATAAAGGAGACGAAGACAAAAATAATTAGAAGTAACAGAAATTAAAATAACGAGAAACTTAACATCAGTATTTGTAGCGCAGAAGTAGACGATGTTAAGGAAATCTGCTGCCTTGGAAGCAAAATAATTCATGACAGTTGAAGCAAGAAAGAGGTACAAAGCAGACCAACACTGGTGAAGAAGGCATTCCTGGGCAAGAGAAGTCTTCTGGAATCAGTCATCGACTATTATTTGAGGACGAAATTTCTGAGGATGGACGTCTGGAGCTCAGCGTTGTATCGTAGTGAATTATTGATAGCGGTAAAATTGGAACGGAAAGAAATGCAAGAGTTTCATTGGTGGTGCTCCAGAGGAACACTGAAAATCAGGTGGACTAATAACATAAGGATTTCCCATTCATCAGTAGAGTCTGCGAAGAAAGGAACATACGGAGAGCGCTGACATGATGGACATGAGTTATGGCCTCAGGGAAGTGTAGAGGCAGAGACTGTAGAGGAAGTTGAGAATGGAGTACATCCAGCATATAATTAATGATTTGCAAGTGCTGCTCTGAATGGAATGGGTTGATGAGGGAAAAAAATTCTTGGCGCGCCAAGTAGAACCAGTCAGAGGACTGATCGGAAAAAAAGTATTCTATACCGTTCGCCATTGTAGGAGCATATGGTAATAAACTCAGACAAACACATATACCACCATATGTCCTTCTGGGTTGGGTTGGGTTGTTTGGGGAAAGATACCAAACAGCGAGGTCATCGATCTCATCGGATTAGGAAGGACAGGGAAGGAAGTCGGCCGTGCCCTTTCAAAGGAACCATCCCGGCATTTGCCTGGAGCGATTTAGGGAAATCACGGAAAACCTAAATCAATATGGCCGGACGCGGGATGCCCGTCTGGAGACAATGCGTGTATTATCGTATATAAACGATGATAAAGATTCCAAATGGCATACCGAGAGAGGTGGCGCAGTGGTTAGCACACTGGACTCCCATTCGGGAGGACGACGGTTCAATCCTACTTCCGGCCATCCTGATTTAGGTTTTCCGTGATTTCCTTAAATCGCTCCGGACAAATGTCGGGATGGTTCCTTTGAAAGGTCACGGCCGACTTACTTTCCTGTCCTCACCTAATCCGACGAGACCGATGAATTCGCTGTCTGGTCTTCTCCCCCAAACGACCCAACCCAAATGGCATCTTGCGGTAGATTGTCCCAAGCCTCTTGCGCCTTTTGTTGGAATTCGGCAATGGTTCTTGTAGAGCCTAGAGAGCTAGTAATTACCCGCTTCATCAAGTCCTATACGACAATCGACGAGACACATGGTGGACTTGCTGGCCAGGGCAGTTGTATACCACGTTGTGTCACAGCAGCCGCATGTGGTCGTGCATTCTCCTGCTGAGAAAGCCCATTAACTTCGTGTCGAAGATGCGGCAGTAGCACGGAGATAACAGCTTGTGCACTGTAGCGAGCGCTGGTTATTGTACCCTGCAGAAACACAAAATGTGACTGCGCGGTGCGGCTGATGGCCGGCGACACTATGAAGCTTGGGATGAGACTTGGGCGTCGTGCGCGAATGTACTCTGGAACAGGCAGCTCATCAGCTATATGCTATTCAAGTGTACGTGCACCACTCGGATAGAGACAGAACTTGCTCTCATCGCCGAAGACAACAGAGTGGCGTTCCACTAGTATGTCAACTCTTCCATATCAGTTTTTCCATAGTTGGCCGTATCTTGTTGCCAGTGGTGGTCAGCTACAAGAGACGGTTCCCAAAGGTCTCTGATGACACATATGGCAGGATTTCGTGCGTGGATAATCTTCAGTCGACCACTGCTGCTCACAATGTGTCGATCTACTGAACGCACCGACACACCATTAACACGTGCAGCAATCTGTCGAAACGTCCACCCAACTTTCTGTAGGCTTACAGTGGGACCTCATTCACATGGCTGAAGCTGTTCAACAAGAGTACGTCGTTGTCGGTGGGCATGCTGGTACCATAGAATGAATGTTACACTGTTCACGTCTAAACTCAACACTATTCCTGCCTGTGGAGTCAAAACAGAGGATGCACAGACAAGCTTCCTATGCGCCATGTGATCGCTGATGACCTCACAAGTGAACTGATAACATTGCACTCCTTCAATACATATATATTATAGCTTGGTGCTACTGAACGTAATCTTTTAGGGTGCTAAATTTCTTTCCTGCAGTGTATTTCTAAAAGTGAGATTCATATTTTTGAAAAATATTATTGATAAAGAACTACACTTTTGTTCACAATACCTTGTCAGACAGGTTTTGGGGATATTCAGTATTCTTTTTCCGCGCATTAATGTATTAAGTAACTATTTTACATTATTGATGACTATCCTGCTGAAGTTATTCCCTGTTCTACTCCTTCAAGAGTAAATCCGATTATTACCTGTTGTCGAAACAGAGTTTGTTCCAGGAGGAAGGGTAAATATCTTAGAAGACCACAGTATAGACCAATTTAATTAATAAAACATTCCATATAACATATGTCCATTTTTTATTTGTTACCAAGATGTTATTAGTATTTAGCCCAAAATAATACAGAACACACTATGCAAAAGCAGATAATTAAGTTCAAAGCTGATTTTCCACCTCCGATTTCAATGCACTTCAAAATTCTCTTGACAACACCCAGTGTAGCTCTTCTGAGTTCGTCTTGGCGTTCTTGTATCAGTGTGGCTCAATTCAGTCATCCCACAGGCAAAAATCTAAACGTTTAAGATCCGAGGACCTCGGCTGCTAGGGTACGTGACCATTTCTGCCGACACATCTTCCGGCAAATGTTTAGCAGCTGTGTCTTCGGACGACTAGAAAGTGCAAGCGCCCCATCATAGTGGAACTCCATACCCATCCATGCAGCCAAGAGAACCTCATCCAATAGTGCTCAAGTTTGTTTTCGATAAAGTCTAGATAACGGAACCCTGTAAGACGAAGTGGTAATAGAACAGACCCTCTCAACTGCTTATTATCTATGATACCATATCACACATTTACAGAGAACAGTGTCTGAAAGTCCTTCTCCAAAAAGGCACATGGAATTTCACCGAACCGTCGACAATATGAGTTACGAGTGTTATATTCTCACGAGTGGAAGTGACTT
This sequence comes from Schistocerca cancellata, assembly GCF_023864275.1. Taxonomy (NCBI): domain Eukaryota; kingdom Metazoa; phylum Arthropoda; class Insecta; order Orthoptera; family Acrididae; genus Schistocerca; species Schistocerca cancellata. The sequence goes on from NC_064630.1 coordinate 455,575,747, forward strand.
CATCAGATTCGTTTTTTTTTTTTTCTTTTGTAATCAGTCTTCTTTCATGGCAACGGCCTTGCCTTATTGATAACACCGGTTCCCGTCGGGTCACCGAAGTCTGGCGATGTCAGGGTTTGCTAGCACTTGGATGGGTGACCGTCCGGTCTGCCGAACGCTGTTGGCAAGCGGGGTGCACTCAGGCAAATTGAGGAAATATTTAATGGGGAACTAGCGGCTCCCGTCACGAAAACTGACAACGGCTGGGAGAGCGGTGTGCAGACAATATGACCCTCCATATATCCATCCAGCGATGCATGGGGGCTGACGATGACACGGCGGTCGGTCAGTTCCGTTGGGCCTTCAAGGTCTGTTTTAGCCTTCTTCGATGCGGCCCGCCACGAGTTTCCTCCCCTGTGGCATCCCTGTAGCTACTGTTTGATACAAGTAGACTTCCCTTGGCCAGGAAAACCCTTTCTGCTTGTGTTAGCCCGCTTCTTACCTCCTCCTTTCTCCATCTACACCGGTTTATTTTGGTGCCTAGGTAGTAGAATCCTTTAACTTCGTCTACACTTCCAATTCTTATGTCAAGTTTCTCGCTTTTCTCATTTCTTCTAATTCTCATTGCAAAAGAAAAAAAATGTGTGTGAAATCTTATGGGACTTAACTGCTAAGGTCATCAGTCCCTAAGCTTACACACTACTTAACCTAAATTATCCTAACGACAAACACCCATGCCTAAGGACACACACCCATGCCCGAGGGAGGACTCGAACCTCCGCCGGGACCAGCCGCACAGTCCACGACTGCAGCGCCCTAGACCGCTCGGCTAATCCCGCGCGGCCTTCTCATTGCTTTCGTCTTTCTTTAATTTTTTCTCAATGCACATTCTGTATCCATTAGACTGTCCATGCCATTCAGCTCATAATGTTATCCAATTTCACTATCACTGACGATAAAATGTCATTAGCGAATCTTGCCATTAATATTCTTTCGTCTTGAATTTTAAACCTACTCTTGGATCTTTCTTTTCTTTCTGTCATTGCTTCTTTGACGTATATATTAAACAGTAGAGGTGAAAGACTGCATCTTTGTCTTAAACACACTTTTTAATCCGAGCACTCTTGGTCTTTGAATCTTATTACTCCCTCTTGATTCTTGTACATATTGTATATCACCCATCTTTCGCTGTAGCATACCCATATGTTCCTCAGAATTTTGAACCTCTTGCAACGTTTTACACTGTCGAACGCTTCCTCCAGGTCGACACATCCTATGAATACGTCTTGATTTTTCTGCAGTCTTGCTTCCATAATCAACCTCACCGTCAGAACTGGATCTCTGGTGCCTATACCTTTCCCAAAGCGAAACTGATCGTCATCTAGCAGATCCTCAATTTTCTTTTTAACTCTTCTATATATTATCGTTTCAGCTACTTGGATGCATAAGCTATTAACCTTATTGTGCGATAATTCTCGCACTTGCCCGCTTTTGGAGTATTCAGCATTTTGTGGATAGTGTTTTTCCGAAAGTCTCGTTGTATGTCTCTAGTCCCATGCGTTTTACACACCAACGTGAATGTTCGCTTTGCTGCTACTTCCTCCAATTGTTTTAGAAATTGCGTTGGAATGTTATCCATCCCTTCGGTCTTCTTTGATCTTAAGTCTCCCAAAAGCTCTTTCAATCATGAGGTAAAGAGTACGATTACTCGGAGATTTGCAAGTAGCCAGTGATAAAATTCCGATTACCTATCATCACATCATTTTCGAAGTTGGAGTCGCTATAAATGACTACGGTAAGGGCTGTGCATACGCAGTGTCTGTCACAGCCTTGCATGTGGAACACCAGTACGAGTAAAAATTCTGCGTCTGCTCGTTAAAGGAGTACGTTCTACGAGTTGAATAATGTGTTCTACTTCATCCACACTCAGTCAAGCAGTTGTTTTGCACTTTCAAATGAAATATGACTGCTGGGCACTTCATCAGACCACGGAGTTCACTGAAAACACAAGTAAACACTCTTGAATCTGGTACTCTGCACTAAGGAAATCGTCTACTGTATTCTCTACAAGCAGCAGCAGCAGCGTCTCCTGAACAAAGCCCGGGCGAAAATACCGTATCGGCACACTCAATACTTGTTAATAGACGCCACATGTGTACACGACGCACCAGAATTGCCAAAAAAATCACGACGACGATCACCGTTGAAAAATTCAGTTATCTGAAGTCAGTCACTACTTCGCAACTTGATAATGGAAATGATAATCGACAAATAAGACCACAGCCACTGGATTACCAACGTGAGAAATGATAACCTCCTTCTGTAACTATCTGTATCTCTGTGGTCAGCAGCAGTTGGAAACATGTTAAGTGGCCGGCCGCGGTGGCCGAGCGGTTCTAGGCGCTACAGTCTGGAACCGCGTGAGCGCTACGGTCGCAGGTTCGAATCCTGCCTCGGGCATGGCTGTGTGTGATGTCCTTAGGTTAGTTAGGTTTAAGTAGTTGTAAGTTATAAGGGACTGATGACCTCAGATGATAAGTGCCATAGTTCTCAGAGCCATTTCAACCATGTTAAGTGAAATGTTTTATTGGAGTTAATCTATACTATCAGTTCCTAAGTTATTTACTATTCACTGGAGAGGCAAACTTTCCTTACACATACTTATCACCCGAGACCATGAGTGGAAACCAAGTCTTCCATGACACTAGTGTCAGGCTGTGAAGCCCTCTTACGTAGCCATTTTCTTAGTTACTCACTCAGTTACATCTTCTTTAGATCACTTGAACGATTCCATGATGAAATGTTGGAAAATGATTCGGTTTAAGAGATATGTATACATGATTAGAGTCAATCACACTTTTTATTCTTACTCAAGCAACACACTTATAACCAAGGTTTTTTTAATTTTTTACAGGTTAGAGTTTTTAAGTAGAAATTCGTCCATGCAATGGAAGGAACTGTCCGTGAGATACGATTTTGGGTTAGATTTAAAACTTGCCTTGCTACCTGTCATACAGTTAACGTTACTTGGTAAACCGCTAAAAACTTCGATGCTTTATATGGAACTTTTTTAACCTCTAACAGTTTTAATAACGGGTGATAAAGGTCATTTTTTTACGTTTAGTGTTGACGGTATGAATATCACTGTTTTTCTCAAAATGTGATGGGTTGTTAGCAGAGTATTTCATTAGTGTATTATCTTCCGATAGTGCAGCTAAAATGTTTAACTTCTTCAACAAATACTGAGAGGCACCCACACGCCTTGCTCATACTGTGGCATCAAGCAGTCAGGCCTGCAAGATGAGTGGTCTGCCAAGCGAGTGGATTCTTTCTTAATTTAACGAGTAACATGAACTCTAGTGCTCACACTTCGTTACAAGTTATCCTCTTATATGATTACTACGCAACGGAAACACGCATCTGACTCTCAGTAATTTACAGAACTCTGACTGTACACTACGCACTGGCAATAACACATTTTCTTTTTGTCTACACGTGGCCACCGCACTGAATATGAATGGCGAACACATAAATTCGGGACATTATAACAACATACAATTCAATGGAAAAGTCCACAAATCTTTTTCTTTTCACTCTCTTATTTATTCCGATAAATTCACTAACCTAAACACACAAATTCTATAACCTACAACAATAACACATGAGAAATTCCGCCCAGTGGGCATGACTTTACATTGGTGAATCTCTATATTATGGTCTCGTAATTATTTAACGCTACCGTGCACTTTCTGGATAGGATGGTGGATCTTTTATTATCTCTCACACTTCGACTCTCACAATCATCATCACGAAACTATCCTCCAGACCGAGCGGTACCGAAGGAACAAGCATAACCCACTCATCATCACGCAACTATCCTCCAGACCGAGCGGTACCGAAGGAACAAGCATAACCCACTAATCTTTTGAAACTACCTTGCTACTCTCCCATGCAAACCACACATACCCAAATTACATGACATACACCACACAACAATATGAAATACTACACAGAGAATGATTACAACATTATCACTTTCAGCTTTCCCACTTCAATTAATATTGATCCCAGTTTCACACGACACTGCCCCACTTTGTAATTCTACTTTCCTACTGTGAACTCTGGAGATAAATGCACGTCTTCCTGTGCAATGCAAGCCAAGTGGCGTTGCTGGATAGACGGCCGACTCACCTTGATTCTCTCTCAGAGTTTAAATCTAGCGTCACACGGATTCATATCACGCAATTTATCATTAAGAACATAATCATCACACACGCGAGTCCTCAATTGATACCATGGACGAGTACTTCTCTTTATCCTTTGTCTCATACACAGATTGAGACTCACACAGTACTCACCACGTGGAAGTACTCGTCTCTTATTTCAAGTCCTGCACACGCCATTTCTTAAATATTTCAACTTATGGTACACACGCTATTTCTTAAATATTTCAACTTATTGTACACACGCTAGTAATTCAGCTTAACTTAAGCACACGGAAGTATTTCAACTTATTGCTACACGTGGTTTCTTTGTGACCGTTGGTCACTTCCGAAGATTACTACAATCCCATTAATATTACCTGCCTGACCTTTAATTCTCCCCACAAAAGTTCCTGAAATAGAGAAATTATTATTTCAAACTACTCTTAAATATTCCACATGCATACCATGACTCCACTCTTTCGTCATTACGGAGCGCAACTAAAACAGGTGTTAACAGCACAGGATCCAGCGGCAGAGTGCCTAAAACATGGCCGTTCTCGAGGTCCTCTCCACCTCTGCTGAAGTGGGGGAGCACCTTACTACCCTATTGGTCAGCCACATTTCAGGCGCTCAAAGCTCAGGTAAATTTCATCTCTTTGGTCCCACCAAAGGTGGCCAAAGGATCGACTCAAAGATGATCATATATTTACATTCACTATCTGTGGTTAGCAGACGACCATACATTCATTCATTTCAAAAGATCTCACCAAACTGGACGTAGGGATTTACTTTGTGGGAGTGCACATGTGATCAATTAAATAAATAAATTGTCATTCTTTCCCACACTGGTATCCGGCTTCGCTGTATTAATTGAAATTGAGTTATTTTACAAAAAAAAGTGTTGTTCTGACAAAAATAATGAAGTATGTCGTACCTATTTTCAGTGTCGGGCGGTACTGTACCCTTTCAATACTTACGTGACAAACGCGGTTGAACTCCACGTATTATTCACATTGATCGCATTTCTGCAATCATTACTTTCTTTGTAAGTAGTGAGTTACACAACAAAATATGCAAAATCTAGCAGAAATATAATTTATTTGTTTCCAATAATAATTACACGAAGACGAAAAGCTGCTGAACATTTTTGAGCGTTTCAGTACTATGCGTCTTGCAGTTCAAGATTTCGCCAGTGCGTACGCACAACAATTTGGAGCATTCTACCTTATTTACTGACGCCAGTTTATATGCTGCACGAATGACTACTTTCTATACAGAATGGAATACAGTGCGTTTCTTGAAAGTTAGATTGAGTTCATTTTCAGAACTGATTAGCAATTTGTTCTTTTCCTTTCTATCTAATAGGATTTGTTATAACGCTTGTATCGTCTACCAAACAATACCAATCTGCTGTCTTTCCCTTGTAACTCCGGGTCCTCTGTTTCCATTTCTCTTGCTGACGAGCATTTTTATTGTGCAAATGATAGAGCACAGCAATCAGTCGTCCTTCCTTGCAGGTTTTATTTGGCAAATCTAGAGTTCGGCTTGCCCTTGCCATTATCAATGCATTATTTCATAGTATCAATGCATGTCAGTTCCCTGTTGTTCGGGCGTCTGTCATAGTTCTTTCAAGACTAGAGTCCTGAAACAGTCCTGAAAGAACTGTGACAGACGCCCGAACAACAGGTAACTGACATGCATTGTACTTTGAAATAATGCATTGATGATGGCTAGGCACTAGCAGAAATCTAGATTTGCAAAATACAACGTGCAAGAAAGGGCAACTGATTGCTGTGTTATGTCATTTCTAAGTCATATCACAGTCCCTGAGTGCACACACGTTCTCAATGGAAGGTAACCTGATATTTAATGTGTTTCAGAAGTGCGTAAAGTATTTTTCTGTTATGTGTTAGATATAAAACAATAATTTGATTGGATGATCATTCCGTTCTCGTCCGCCTATTGGCGAGATAACCTGTGGAGCAGTGTTATATGTTTGGCAGTCTACATTCGCTTGTTCTCCCAGACGAAACTCACAAGGAGAAAACTATATTTCTTCTGGTAATGAGTGCAAGCATCAGCATTCACTATTACGAGTGCTCTTCGGAAAGTAAGGTCCGACCGGTCGCGGAATGGAAACCACAGTGAAAATCTAAAATTTTTTATTCGCAACGTTTAGCCAAACCTTCCAACTACCTCTCTACATTACCGCCGCTCCGAATTATCTACGCTGGTCTGCCTTTCGTTGTTTGTGTCACAATGATCGTCTTCGTAGCCAGCGGTACGTGTGAGCAGAGATGAATTAAGAGCTGTATTGTGGGTGATCAGACACTTCCCATAGAAAACACTGCAGGAGCGTCTTCATTGCCCCTGCACAATGTGACTGAGAATTGTCTTGAAGAAAGATTATGTTACGTAGACTGCATAGCTTCAGGCGAAATCTGTCACCAGACCCTTATATTTGGCGGGAGACTGTTGTTTTACGCATACCTACTTGATGACTTGGCGCTCTGAACTGAAAAGACCGACGTGAAACGATAGACAGGAACACTAAAGGCACTGCCCAACACATCTGTGTAAAGTTCCATCGGATTTAACAGTAGTTTCCATTTCACGCCAAATCGGACCTTACGTTCCGAATACGCCTCGTAGCTAGCTGTTATCAGCAGCCATGATTTAATTGTATGTTAGTACCTATCGCAGTCAACTATTGTACCGTAAAAGTTTGTGCCGGAAAACAATCTCGTGTGCTCGCAAGTGAGTATTACGTCATGTAACCTACACCTCATCTTCACAAGTAACGTTCTTCGCAGAACATTCAGAAATACGTGTGGCTTCTGGTACTCTAGGATTTATGAAAGGCCTATGACTCTGTTACGAGTAACGTTACACGAACGGAAAGCTCCAAAATTAGAGGTCTTTTTCCGCTGCGGATCATTGTTTACATGCCTTTGGTGAGCAAAGAGCTGTGCGTACACTTGGTTTCGAGGAACAAGTACTATCATTTCATAACTTTAGTGCTGGTTCCGCAAACGGTTAGATGGCATTGCACGTTGATAGTCCTCGTTCCCATAGGTTGAGAAAATTGCAGAATCTCATACCAGATGACTTTTCAATTCCGAAAGAGTTTTCTTTCAAATTTTGCGTGGAAATCCAGCTTTCGCAATATTTTTTGTGTAAGTAGACTTAAATCATCAGCATGCGTAACTCATACACACAATTTAAAAAAATAATGAAGACCTCTTCTGCATGCTCCGAACACGTTTTTAGGAACCGGTCTCATTTAATATTCGGGCCCAAACTTTTCTCGGTGCCCTTTTGGACCTTTATTTCTGTCCAACTACTCCAATGAAAATGAAAATGGTCAAAACTCTCATTACTCAGAGGGGTAATACCATCTCAACTCGAAACTTTGCTACTTGAAACCGGAACACGAAGGTGAGTGCAGAATTTCACACATGTGAGAGAAGTCCTGAATAGTCTCTACCCAGCAAGTTGGAATATGCGTAATAAAGATATCAACTGGTTTACGATATCACCCAGTGTCAAGCCACTTGACATTCTCTTTTCTCGTACATGTAGGCGAATTTGTATCAGTATCCCGTTTCGATCAAAATATTATTGAGTGGCTTCCTGTAAATGTGCCTCCCTCTCAAATTCATGAAGCAACAACATATTCAGTTCTGCACACTTAGAGCTGCGACACCAATGATAAATGTAACAACTAGAGAAGAAACTTAAAAATAATATCAGGTATCAATAATTATTGGAATGTAAACTGAAAAACAAAACACGTTGTTAAACTCCCAAAACAACTCAGTCCAACCATGTTTGCAATTCGGATAACTGGAAATCTTAGGACGAGACAAATCAGCACGTTAGCATATTTTTCTTGCTTTCATTTATGATAGCTTATGTAATGATGTTGTAGGGTAACTCATTTTTGAGGAAGTGTGCTTCCATTGTACAAAAACGTGATTAAGAATAACTTTTAGTGCTCACCCGCGGTCATGTTCTAGATACCTGTCCAAGAGTTAGTCATTTTGACCACAGCTTTCCAGTATATCTATTCCCTAACGAATATCGTTATAAGTAACCCACTACATTAAGAAAGGGAACAATGATGTACATAACCATAAAACCAGAAGGAAAAAAATGACATTCTGTACGCCATGTTAAGGTCCTCTTTGGCACAGAAAGAGTTGAACAATGTTACAAGGAAAATTAGTGATCACTTACCCAATGATATAGAATGTCTGACAGATAGTGAAGTTGAATTTTAAAAGAAACTGAAAAAGCTGCTCCTTGAAATGTCCTTCTATTCTGCAGAAGAATTTGTTGAAAATATGTATGATTGAAATTACTAACTGAAAACCGTAAAAAAATGGAGAAAGCTTGTAAATGGTCGGTATATAATATTTACAAATAAATGTGTAACACTCCAATGGACTGTGTAGCATTCAGTGTGGGGAAGGAATAAGCGTCACTGGCTGGCATACTGCAAGTTGCCAGTTCAAATACGACTACGAGCAATTATTTGTTATTTAGTATTTATCATTTCTGGAAGACTCTGAAAATTTCTTATGTTCGCAGTGCTTGCACAAAATGGTTCAAATGGCTCTGAGCACTATGGGACTTAACATCTGAGGTCATCAGTTCCCTAGAACTTAGAACTACTTAAACCTAACTAACCTAAGGACATCACACACATCCATGTCAAAAGCAGGATTCGAACCTACGACCGTTGCTGTCGCGCGGTTCCAGACTGAAGCGCCTAGAACCGCTCGTCCACACCGACCGGCGACTATTAATAAGTTTTGAAAAACAGCCACAAGTCGCTCTTTGTATTTTTTATTATGTCTGGTTCCGCTCTTCAAATGAACAAAAGCATCATCAGAATATACAGTTTAAAGTTGGCTGACGGCATTAAAGATTGCCCTTACAATTGTCTGACAGCTCTAGGCATTAATTTGGCTGTACTATGGTACTTCAACTTACTTTTAATGTACGTCTAAAGTATTTTAAGTGATGAGTCCCGGTGACCAGTGAAGATGTGTTTGGAGTCGCCCTAGACAGCCGTGAGATATAAACCAAACTGTCGCCTACCATACTGGTGTGCAATTCGTTTTCACAGCGAGACTCCTTCGCTTGTCAGCCACGGCAGCCCTGCAGCGGAGCGGTAAGTTGATGATGTTCAATGTTCCGTTTTGTCGTCTTCGTGGCAAGCCACCCTGGGCTTACATTTTGGCAATATAATACCCGCCCGCCCATGGCTAGAGTTTCTACTACTTGTCTTCATGTGTGTCAAACCCTAGCTTGCTCAATAAGATCGCTAGTTCTCCTCCCGCAACGGAGCAGGGTCCTCTAACCATCTCGGAATTCAGACGATCTAACGCTCCATTTGGACAGAATTGTGTGATCGGATTGAAGAGTTCCTAGATAACAGAACGCAACATGACATTCTCAATGTAGAGAAGTCTTCCGAAGTAAGAGTGATTTCAGGTGTGCTGCAGGGGAGTGTCGTAGGACCGTTGCTATTCACAACATACATAAATGACCTTGTGCATACCATCGAAAGTTCACTGAGGCTTTTTACGGATGATGCTGTGGTATATCGAGAGGTTGTAACAATGGAAAATTGTACTGAAATGCAGGAGGATCTGCAATGAATTGACGCATGGTGTAGGGAATGGCAATTGAATCTCAATGTAGACAAGTGTAATGTGCTGCGAATACATAGAAAGATAGATCCCTTATCATTTAGCTACAAAATAGCAGGTCAGCAACTGGAAGCAGTTAATTCCATAAATTATCTGGGAGTACGCATTAGGAGTGATTTAAAATGGAATGATCATATAAAGTTGATCGTTGGTAAAGCAGATGCCAGACTGAGATTCATTGCAAGAATCCTAAGGAAATGCAATCCGAAAACAAAGGAAGTAGGTTACAGTACGCTTGTTCGCCCACTGCTTGAATACTGCTCAGCAGTGTGGGATCCGTACCAGATAGGGTTGATAGAAGAGACAGAGAAGATCCAACGGAGAGCAGCGCGCTTCGTTACAGGATCATTTAGTAATCGCGAAAGCGTTACGGAGATGATAAACTCCAGTGGAAGACTCTGCAGGAGAGACGCTCAGTAGCTCGGTACGGGCTTTTGTTGAAGTTTCGAGAACATACCTTCATCGAAGAGCCAATAGGTATATTGCTCCCTCTAGAGTTTCATACACCTGTGAGTATGGTTTGTGTGCTGTGCAAAATTCATCGAAGAATCTCTTTTACTTATGAAGAAAAGTGTACCAACAGCAAAACATGTTGGCAATAGTAAGTGAAAAAATAATGAAATTTGACATGTAAAAAAAATTATTTTTCTATGTTTTTGAACTCCCACTGGTACGAGTGTGAATCCTCAATCCTTTCTTGTCATGCTGACAAAGTTTTATGAATTTATTTGTAAAAGTATAGACAGCAGAAATTAAAATGTCCTGTGGTGCCTCTCCTGCTCCAAGTCGGCCCGTTTGACGTCCTACAACCCTTAAAAGATTCTGATTCGCTTCAAAAGTATCTTTACACCCTTCGATACACTCATTGTTAAGGTTTCGTTGCTGAAAAGCACTCTACCAGTTTACTGGGGCAGGAAGTACACAGCACACCTACTTAGTACATCCTACTAGTTCTATGAAATTTCGTCGTACCAGGGCCTTTGGGTACTAAAGGACAAACAGCGTTCTCAGGAATGTCTCGAACAGAAATGGTTCCCCATTGTCTGTCACCTCTCGACATTTGACGCAAAGGCGTTAAAAAGCCCTACACGGTAATTCAAATAAACTTCAGTCCCCTTAGTAATTCACTGCACTGTTGTGCAGTGCACTGATAAAAGCGCTTACAATGCCGGCGCTAGAAACTGCCCAGTGCAGGGGGTGACGCTGTCAGTGAGGTAACCCGGCCCGCTTAGAAGAATTAATTAAGGCCGCTAGGTGCAGGTCGCGCAACGTCGCGCCTGCTCACACACGGCCGACGCGGCGGCCCACCACACCGTACCACGCCGCGCGCACAGCGGCGCGCTCCGTCGGCGGCTCCCCTGCGCCGGCAAACTTGTGCCGGGAACATTTTAATTTAAGCCTGCACGCGCTGATGCCCCCAGGATTACTGGCGCTGTGTGTGGCGGTTCTGGCGCCAACTTGCAGCACAGTGCGGAGGCCTCCGTCCCTGTCCAACTCCTTCGTTCCCTTTTGCGGCGCTCGTCGTCGCCTCTGCCTCTGCGCCAGAAGGCGCCTCTACTCCGGTTGCCTCTCCCGCCTTTGAAGCCCGCGGAAGCAGAGATTGCACACCCGGCCGTCGCTTTTGTGACGGCCTCCCGCACATTCATAGGTTTCTCTCCTTTTTTTTGTCATTCAAATGCGGGTGCTCATATTATATTGGAGAGTGTGTGAACGGATATTTGCTCCGCGCCGGAGGAAGAGAACCTTCCCGATTCTCTCGAGGTGGCTTGTTTACTGTGTTTCGGTCGGCTTCCGCAGGATTCCCAAAGTAATTGGCAACGCACAGACAGCAAATATCGGTTTTTTTTCTGCTGACAATTCCATAGTGACTGAATCCACTTGTGATTTCATCAAATGTAATGTTCACTTTCGTGACCACATTGCGTCTATGAGAGCAATTTTTTTTTCTCAGTCTCCAATCCATCGCAAAATTAAAACCACAGTGAAAAGCCGGTGGAGCTTCACGCAGTTGTGCTGCACTGCGTCTCTTGTATACCCATGCATCCCTTCAGTTCGGAGCAGCAGTGAGCACGTAAAAATGCCTAGAAAATAGTGTGTCCTTCCAAGTGCGAAGCCCCACGCTAAGGGATTTCGCCTAATTTCAGGCAGCCCACATAACATAACTGTCACACATTTTCTTCTTCATGAAAATTCTCGACAGCTCTCTGCAGCTGCAACGAAGGTACTCATTTGGCATTCGTAACAAGGTACAGTTCGCTGTATCGATGTCGGTTTTTTTAAGAGGGCTGTTCGGAAAGTAAGGCCGAGAGGTCGCGAAATGGAAATGACAGTGAAAATACGATGAAGCTTTGCACAGATGTGTGCATCGCGTCACGGCGCTCTTTTCAGTTCTGAGCACACAGTGAGCAGTTGAAGATACCTAGAAAATAGTGTCTCCTGCCAACTGTAAAGTCCCGCTAGGGATTTCGCCTAATTTCAGGAGCCCACATAACGTGACTGTTATGTGTTTCCTTCTTCATAATAACAATTCTCTTTCGCACGCTGCAGGTGGGAAGTGTTTGATTACGTACCATACAGCCTCGACATAGTTTCATCTGATTTTCAACTCTTCGTTCACTATAATCGCTGGCTATGAGGACAGCATTTGGGGCACAGACAACGAACGCAGACCAGCTTACGGAATTGACGGAAATCACAAAAGGCTGCCTTCAATGACGAGAATAATGCAATTTTGGTACCACGCTACAACAAATGTATAATTCGGAGAGGCAACTATGTGGAGCAGAGTAGCTGGAAGGTGTAGCTACATGTTTCAAATAAAACATTTTTTTTATTTTCAGTGTGGTTTCTATTTCGCGACTGACTGGAAGTTGGAGAAAAGAAAAAAAAAGCCCTCGAACATAACCATCGACGACTATACTCAACAAGCCACTGTACTGTGTATGGTGGAGGATAGTTCCGGTATAGTTATCTGTTCTTTGTATTGCTGACGTTATTTGCTCTTCATAGAGCTTAAGTCGCTAAATTTGCGTATTGCCATACACCACTAATAACAGCTGCCTCTTTATATTTTGTAGTTTCGTAAAATATGTACATCAGTTTAGTAAACTGTAAATTCGCCTTGCTCAGTTCTTCTAGATGAACGTGCACTTGTTAACGATGGATTTGTTTCTTTTCTTATTTTTAAGACAGCTAGCTCAACGAAGTCATACATGAAATTCGAAGTGTACTGACGTGTTAGAATCAATGTAACGTTCCACAAAGCACTTTTTTAATTTAACTTCGCATTATCCTTGATTACGTGAGTGCTGTCATAGGGTAGGAATTAAAATTTTGAATGAATCGCTGAAACATTACTTGGACATAGATGTTTGATTTCGATTTTGCCTAGAATATCTTGCTTTTAGATAGTATAACAGACATGTTTTCATTTTTTAATTTCAGTGAACTCTCATGTCACATATTCCATTTTGTTGTGCTACGCCCATGCCAATTTTACGTAGCACTAACCGTTTGTCTGTCTGTGTGCGTGTGTGTGTGTGTGTGTGTGTGTGTGTGTGTGTGTAAGTGAGAAAAAAAGAGGGGAGAGAGAGAGAGAGAGAGAGAGAGAGAGAGAGAGAGAGAGAAGATTAGATTCTTCGGTTCTTAGTTTTAGTCACGAAAGTCATAATGAATGTAAAAGTTCTGCTGTATTATTGTAAATTAGTTTTCGTACAGAACACGACGTAACATGTACAACTTTATCTGTGTGCATTAAAATTCAATCCGTGTGGGGCTCTTTCTGTAAATATATTGCAGTGTGATATTTCGAAAAAAAAAGTTGCACACGATTGACTGTGTACAAAGTTGGAAGTAATTAACTGTTTGGGAAACACTCTCTCTCCATTTGAAACTATGGAGGTATTTTAAAAGTAATAACGTACAGTTCACAGTTTCAGGAATGTTGCAACTTGATGTTTAGGAAAAGTTAGCAGAGGAGAAAATTGTAAGGGTACAGAAGGATTATAATATGCGAAAGATAATGCAGATGTTACTAAAAGATCGACTTAAAAAAGGAAATCAAACATTTTTGTCCATGAACACTTTAACGTGCAGGATTTTCTTGATGAAACACTTAGTCTGATTTGGCGACGGGTTACAAGAATACAGCCGACCATTCGGGAACACTCGCCAAATACGGTTCATTACATTCAACGCTACCTCACATCAGTCAGTCTCGCGCCAGTTAGCATATATGCTCCACATTTGGCGCCAGAATATTGTTGTCAGCCGCCGGAGATACTCGATGCTGAAACTCATCTGGGCTTGTCACATCAAACGTTGACCATTTCTAGATAATAGCTCTGTTGCAATCAAATTGGCCCTGCTTCAATAACTGTGGTATCAGCATCAGAGAACCGACACGCGAGCAACTGGCGTTTACAGTCTGTACACTTGCTCCACACAGGAAATTCCTAATTTAAATTGCACAATGCAATCTCTCGAACTTGCACTACCGTACCTAGTGATATACAACACAACTCTTATATTAGTGAAGCCTGTACAGTACCTAGCGAATTTTAGACTAATTTCTGTATATCCCATATGTGAACCACCTTGATCGCTGTCACCTGCAAGACCATTAAACATGTGATTTTATTTGTTGTAACCCTTCTCTAGTACAAAACCTGTAGATGAGTCTGACACGTAATTCTGGCAAATATGAAGTGTTGATGTACGGCATGTTTATCACTATTCGAGTAGTTACCAGAGGCTAGGAATTAACCTAGAATTGAGAGCAACATGAGAATGCAAACGAAAAACAAGAAATGAATTGAGGACTGAGAACCTTAAGAGCTTATAGCACACCGTCTTCGAGTCCACATTTAAGTGAACATCAGAGACAGCTCTTCATGAAGCTCATGTATAAAGTGTGGGCTTGCAACACAGATAAACCGGGTTCACAATAAGATCAACATGTCAGAAGCATGAATAAATGCTACAATCTCACAATCGACGATGATGTGCTTTAGGGTATTACCTTTCTCAGTGCCTCAATTCATTCTTACCACGTAAAATGATAGGGATTAACGTTGGTAACGATACTTACGCAATTACTGCATTGTGTCCGATACTTTGTTAACTGAGAATTTTTGCTAGAATTTTCTAGTTGTTCTGTAGTTTGTTTGTGGTTTGATGCTTGGATATATTAAATGTGTAAAGCGGGGGGTATTTCTATTGTAGTATGAAAACGAGTACTGCTTTCTGGTCGACCAAATAAACTGAAGGTTAGTGAACACCATGCATAGCAGGACTGATCGCAGAGAAAAGCAGAAATATTTCATGTTATCAGGAATCAGACACAGAACTGTTTCTATTTTGAACTTTTAACTATTCGTTCAGACAACAATCAGTATTTAACGAAATAAATACATTCTGCGTCATAAGCAGCAGTGGGTGGTGTAATTTGCTGCTCAACCTAGTAGAGACGGGGAGCAAATTTGTTCTTCGAACTTTGCCGGGAAGTGCGATCGATACTGGGCAATTGTTACGATACCGTTTTATAGGCCATCGTAAAATTCTAGTATCATTTGTGGGTTATAAAATCAGACTCACGTATCCTTTTAAGTGCCAACGTAAATCTCGTCCAGTCGTTAAACGTAACGCGCTTTAGAAAGGATTTCTTTGTAGCGGCTGCAAATGGGTACAAGCGACCGTCATGGACAACGTAATTCAAGGTAAAAATGTCATGCAAAAGCAATTGTAACCAGTACGCTTTGGTATACACGACGTCTTCGCACCTAATAAGCTCTAACAAAACCATAATAAGGTATTAAGTTTTACTGCTTCTTCGGTGCAAGTTATGGAAATCACTACTTCAGATGTAAATGAAGTATCCTGCACAGTGTTTCCTCCATGTGTGTATAACATTAGCCTGGGACTTCCTATTTGTCAATGCGTTATACTAATGTTTCGAATTCAGATGCAATACTGAGACAGAGCTGTAGTAGTGTATTTTATCTTATTGTAACCAACAGTTACGTATTTTCAACATTAAACTTCGCTTCTGTACATTGATTTTATCAGACTTGTAGCTAACTGTTGTCCGTTTTGCTCTCTCTATCCGTCTCGACAGCTAAATTTAATCACAGTATCTTCGTACTGAGCAACGCCGTTTACGCATGTTAATAGCCACGTTTGGTTGCGCTAATAGTAAATACCAACTTGTATATTCAGTACCATATGATCAAATAAATAGGTAAAAATTCACAGCTTTTCCAAATATGCTACATACACTTCTGAAGTAGGAAATATTTATGGAAGACAATGATATTTGTCAGTGCTTATTATCAACCGTGTATATTTTTAGTTCGAATGGTATTCGACTGGCTGGCTGTAAGTTTATATCGCTACACGTACATTGATCAGTATACGTATTTCCACATTCTCTGTTCTACGTCCTAAAAAATGTATACATCACATATTAGTCCTTAGGTTTTCCTGCTCAGTTTCCCTTTTCTGTTGCCAAATTAAGTATCTTCTTGTTTCCTCTCTTATTCTGACATGATAAACTCGTAATTTATGAACTCGATAAATTTTTAATACTTTTGCGGTGGACGTTTTAGAACTCTTCAACATTTATGTTTTCTGTGTTTCTCCGTGTGCCCGCGGAAACCTTCTAACGTGTTCAGCAGTAGTTTACGAGACTAGAGAGCGGAAACAACTATATATTTCTTAAAGGTTTCCCGGCGAATAGAGTATTCCATCATTAATTCGACTCATCTTGAAGATGGCTGTACGCTTATCAGCCGAAACATAGGAAGGAGAAATATTGTTGTCCCTGATGTATGCCTGAAAAACGATCGAATAGAAACCACCATTTCGATGTGCCGACCTAATTGTGAGTATTTGGATGGTTACCCACGCTGGGCAACTGCCAGTCTGGTATGCCATCCCTTAGTCGGAAGCAGAACATCAGAAGTTCCCGCAGAAATTTGATAACACACTGCTTGCACATAAGAGCATTGTAGACAATAGGCTATGGAAATAACACAAATGTTAGATAGACAGGATTGAAATAAATATTACAGTCACGCACTAATTTCGACTGATCTGCGTTAGTTTCGCCTTTCTCGTGTTTAGCCATAAGTTGGACAATGTCCCATCCATTTAATACTTATATTAACAAATATTTTTCTTACGCATTCATTCCTTTCTCATTGTTGTCGACAAACGGTTCACACAAAGTTTTTTTTTGTTTGCAGCCGTTTCATAATAACCACAAAAATTTATTTTATCCGGCCACAACACAAAAATTTTCAGAATTCTGTAAGTATTAGTTCACTTTCCAGAGAAATTAGATTATCCTCGCTATTGTATATGCAGTAAATTCTTCCTGGTATCTGCACATTTTCGGCACATGTAAATTTCTTTTGCTTTCTGATGCCCTCAACACGTTTAGCAGTCAAGTAGCCACGTCCGCCACACGTGGAATTTTCTTTTACCTGATGATGATGAACAGTAGATTTCGTGATTCCGGGGGATAGGGGATAGGGGAGAGGGGAGGGGGTGGAGGAAATCCCAATATCCTACAATATTGTGATTGATATACGACCATGGGGTATTTTCGGAATGCTGGTCGAGGCCGGCCATAACGGGCTAAGGAAGATTATCGGAAAGTGGGTCCAAAATATGAAGAATACTATAGTGCAGGTTACGTACGCTCATTTACTAATATGCTGGTTATTGTCAATTCAAATGATATCGTTCCGTATTAACAGTTAGAGTTGTTCATAATAAACTACGGCAGTAATAATCACGAAGACCGCTACGGGTTTTGATATCTAAAAATGGCTTGTCGCTGGTATACAGTTATTTTTCTCTCAGACCAGTTCCCCACATCAGCTTGTTAGTAGTATCCCTCCCTCAAGAACTCCCTTTGCAGACTTATTTTCGTCAGCGAAAACATACTCACGAGACTAGCATCGAAAGACTGCTCCCCCTCCCTCCGAAAAATTACTCTTGTGCTTATGTTGTCACAGCATCATTGTCTTGGGACTTGCATCAGATAGTCGCCAGCGTCCCGAAATATGAAGCTTTGATTAGAACAGTCGATACTATCGAGTCAGTGTCGTAAATCAGACTGCGGCTCTAGGAATACCAGGCGTGTTTGACATACAGCGAGCGTGAGTCGACAGACGCACACGCGCACTCACGCACATACATACACACACACGCAAACACACACATACACTAATAGTTTCTGACCATTCACACAATTTGTTAACTCCATATCACAGCTCTTAAAATGTTTTGCACGATTCTCATAAGTAACCGACGATAGTGGCTGGGAAGTACACCAAATGTATGTCTTCTGCAGTTCTTCCAAGTTTACATTTTTTCTTCATATTCTACTACAGCTCTCTTTCTCTCTCTCTCTCTCTCTCTCTCTCTCTCTCTCTCTCTCTCTCTCTCTCTCTCTCTCCTTTATTGCTTTGTTTCTTCCAATCTTCTAGTGTTCCTTTAACTTCACTAGCGAAGATGCTCTTCTTCTCCACCATCGATAACGCTTGCAGAGCGCTTACAATCTAAGTAGTTTTGAGCAAATTAATTATCAAATAAATTCATGCTAATCATAACACCTAGCCACATGTGTGATAAAAACGACCATGTTCTAGTATAACTTACTCATCCTCCGATGGTTTTCATTCTGTGTAGACATACATTTTGGCAGCAGTTCTTTCTCAATCGACTCGCAAAACTTCTCATCTTTTTTATCGATTAAAATAGCTCAGCGTGTACCGCTATCGAGACGCTCACCATCGGCACAAGCTACTCACTGGGATTATAAGACAAGCAGGAAATACAGAATACGTCATTTAAAGAAGTGTATGCCTCGAGTCGCATGTGACATTGCGTTCATTCTGCTGCGTTTACATAATTTCTTCATCTCCAATAGTTGGGTGCTGTCGTGGAAGATTATAGGTCAGTATTGATCCTATTTTAATTCAGTTCGGTCACTATTGACTTATATGTCTATTCTTGTTCCTATAGCCGGCCGGTGTGACCGAGCGGTTCTAGGCACTACAGTCTGGAACCGCGCGACCGCTCCGGTCGCAGGTTCGAATCCTGCCTCGGTCATTGATGTGTGTGATGTCCTTAGGTTAGTTAGGTTTAAGTAGTTCTAAGTTCTAGGGGACTGATGACCTTAGAAGTTAAGTCCCATAGTGCACAGAGCCTTTTTTTTACTCCTACAATTTCACTTAAAAATCGAATGGACAATAAAGGAGAACCACGTGCTATTATTTAGTTCTCATTCTGAGGGCGAACCTGAAACAGGAATCTCCACATGCTTAACCCTAGGTTACTAAAGCCTCGAAAACTTTATAATTGAAGTTGATATCAAATTACGGTTCGCGCCAGTCTTGTATTGACAGTACAGGGTGTAAAGGAGAACATTTCGTACTTGCTTTCTATGTGACAAACCATTGGAGACTGAGATCCTAAAATCGTAATTAACTAGTGCTAAACAATAAATTATGAAATCCTTTAAATAAAGCATGGAGTAGTAACAATGTAACATGTACCTCCTTTAGTGTTCTAGCGTTAATATTTTCTACAATATAATACTGAATAACGAAGTAAAATTTTAGATAAACATTTATGTCAAATTTAGGTCAAAACTCGATAACTGTGCTGCAGAGCAGGCAGGTAACCAAGAAAAAAAAAATGGCTCTGAGCACTATGGGACTTAACATCTATGGTCATTAGTCCCCTAGAACTTAGAACTACTTAAACCTAACTAACCTAAGGACATCACACAACACCCAGTCATCACGAGGCAGAGAAAGTCCCTACCCCGCCGGGAATCGAACCCGGGAACCCGGGCGTGGGAAGCGAGAACGCTACCGCGGTAACCAAGAATATCAAGAGAACTGAATACTGTGTTTAACCATGACGTGTCTAAACGATAATGCACCATGTCTCTCTATCGGGTAGCCGTATAAAGTGTTTGTGCTATGCCTGGAAAGTCACTCTTACTCTGTTGTTGTTGTTGTTGTTGTTGTGGTCTTCAATCCTGAGACTGGTTTGATCCAGGTCTCCATGCTATTCTATCCTGTGCAAGTTTCTTCATCTCCCAGTACCTACTGCAGCCTACATCCTTCTAAATCTGCTTAGTGTATTCATCTTTTGGTCTCCCTCTACGATTTTTACCCTCCACGCTGCCCTCCAATACTAAATTGGCGATCCCTCGATGTCTCAGAACATGTCCTATCAACCGGTCCCTTCTTCTAGTCAAGTTGTGCCTCAAGCTCCTCTTCTCCCCAATTCTATTCAATACCTGCACATTAGTTATGTGATCTACCCATCTAATCTTCAGCATTCTTCTATAGCACCACGTTTCGAAAGCTTCTATCCTCTTCTTGTCTAAACTGTTTATTGTCCACGTTTCATTTCCATACATGGCTACACTCCATACAAATACTTTCAGAAACGACTTCCTGACATTTAAATCTATACTCGATGTTAACAAATTTTTCTTCTTCAGAAACGCTTTCCTTGCTATTGCCAATCTACATTTTATATCCTCTCTACTTAGTCTATAAAGTGCAATTTCATAAAAAGCCAGAGACCAATCACTGTCAGTTGAAAAATTTTCGCAACTTGTTTTCACCCAAATTATTCCAGTTTACTTTGTCGCACTGCAGGAGTTTTAGCACCAACGTTGCAGATCGTCAACATGGGGAGCGATGTAGTTCTAGCGAGAACATTATACTGGATCCATGACCTCCCAAAACCGTCGACGGACGGCGCTCGGCGGTCACGAATCTTGTTAAGCACGTCGGGCCCAGCAGAGGCGCTGCCAACATCGATAAGAGATGGCGGCGGTCTGCACCGCCTTGCCACTCCCTCCCTCCGGCCAAGTTTGCTTCCTTGCGGGATCCGGCCAGCCGTATCGCGGCCGCCCGTGACAAACGCGCTCTGCATGTCCCGACGACGCTACGTTCTCTGGCTCCGAAACTCTGCCTTCGCTTATCATCCTGAGGCTATGTAGTGGACATCAGCCCTGCTTCTCCCTTTGTTGTTTCAGTTCGAGACATACTTCGTTGAACTTGGTGAATGTCAGATGAATGGTGAACACTTTCTGAGCTCGTCTTTCAACACACATACGCAGGGAACAAGCAGTTCATTTCCTGCGTCGATCTATGACAGCCCTCATACTAATGTTCTTTAAAGATATGTGTTAGTTTATTTTTGTCAGCAATAAAACATATGGTATTAGTCAATTCTGGCGCTGCAGTCCGGAACCGCGGGACTGCTACGGTCGCAGGTTCGAATCCTGCCTCGGGTATGGGTGTGTGTGATGTCCTTAGGTTAGTTAGGTTTAAGTAGTTCTAAGTTCTAGGGGACTTATGACCTAAGATGTTGAGTCCCATAGTGCTCAGAGCCATTTGAACCATTAGTCAATTCTCGACCGCCGTAATTTAAGGTAATGTTCGTAATGTCAACGTAGTCGAAATCTGTTAGAACGGATTGGTAAGTCTTTACATGTAAATCTGCATGGATGCTCTGCAAATCACACTTAAGAGCATGGCAGAGGTTTCATCTAACGAAAGAACGAACACGTATACCTTTCCGTGCGAGCTCTTATTTCCCATATTTTATGACGACGATCGTTTGTCCCTGTGTAGGTAGGTGACAACGAAATATTTTCGCATTCGGAGTAGAGAATTGGTGATTGAAATACCGTGAGAAGATTCCGCCGCAACAAAAAAATGCTTCTGTTTTTCCTATGTCCACCTCAAATCTTGTATAATAAAGTGACGCGCTCTCCTCTCTTCCGGGATAGTACAAAACGTACTGCTCTTCCTTCAACTTCCTCTATATACTCCTGTAAACCTATCTGATAAGCACCCCAGACCGCGCAGCAGTACTCCAAAAGAGGACGGACAGGCTTAGTGTAGGCAGTTACATGCCTGTTACGCTTTCTAAGTGTTCTGCCAGTAGAATGCAGTCTTTAGTTTGCCTTCCTCACAACATTTTCTCTGTGTTCGTTCCAATTCAAGTTGTTCGTAAGTGTAATTGCTTGGTATTTAGTTGAATTTACGGCCTTCATGTTTGACTGATTTATCGTGTAACGGAGGTTTAACGGAGTCTCTTTAGCATTCATATGGATGATCTTGTACTTTTCATTATTTAGGTTCATTTTCTAATTTTTGCGCCGTATAGATATCTTTTCTAAATAGTTTTGCAATGTCTTCCCGTCACTTACTGCGAACTGTGACCTCTCTGACAGGAAATCACGTAGTCACGTAACTGAGACGATATTCTGTAAGCTCGCAGTTTCACTACAAGCTGCTCGTGTGGTAAGGCATCAAAAGCCATCTGGAATTCTAGAAATATGAAATCAATCTGAAATCCCTTATTAGTAGCACACAACACTTCGCGTGTGGAAAGAGCTAGTTGTGTTTCACAAGAACGATGTTTTCTAAATCCCTATTGACTGTATGTCCATAGATCGTTCTCTTAGAGGTAATTCATAATGTTGGAACACAATTTACAAACCAAAATCCTGCTGCATACTGATGTTAATGAGAAGAACCTGTAACTTAGCGCAATACTCCTACCACCTTTCTTGAACATTGTTGTGACCTGTGGAAATACGCAGTCTTTGTGTACGAATCTTTCGTCTAGAGAGCGGTTGTATGTGATTGTTAAGTACAGACTACTTCATCACTATACTTAGAAAGAAGCATGGACTACTGCATCACCGTACTTAGAAAGGAACCTAATTGGTATACAGTCAGGACGGGAAGACATGCTTTTATTAAGTGATTTAAGTTGCTTCACTACTCTGAGAATATCTGTTTTTAAGTTACTCATGGTGACAGCCGTTCTTGATTCGAATTCTGGAATATTTACTTCGTCTTTTCAGGCGAAGGAATTTCGGAAGGTGTGTTTAGTAAATCTGCTTTAGCAGCGCAGTCATCGATTCTATTTCCATTGCTATTGCGCAGAGAAGGCATCGATTGTGTCTTGTCACTAACATATTTTGCATACGACCGGAAGCTCTTTGGAATTTCTTCCATGTTTCGAGACAAAGCTATTATAGGCATGTCGCATTGAAGCCAGCGCTAAATTTCGAGCTTCTGTAAAAGATCGCCAATCTTGGAGATTTTCCGTTCGTTTAAATCTAGCATGGTCTTTTCGTTGATTCTGGAACAGTTTTCCGACCAGTTTTGTGTAACAACGGGGATGAGCTCCGTCAACTGCACATACGGTTCACGTCCACGCTGTCGCGGCATGCTACCAGTGTTAAAGACTGCGATGGAGCTCCGTATGCCACGGCAAACTGGCTGACACTGACGGCGGCGGTGCACGCTGCGCAGCTAGCGCCATTTGACGGCCAACACCGCGGTTCCTGGTGTGTCCGCTGTGCCGTGCGTGTGATCATTGCTTGTACAGCCCTCTCGCAGTGTCCGGAGCAAGTATGGTGGGTCTGACACACCGGTGTCAATGTGTTCTTTTTTCCATTTCCAGGAGTGTATATACGCACACATCAAAAACAGTTTAGCGTCAACTTGATTCCGAGAGTTCCGGAACCTGTATAGAAAGTTAGAATAGAGATCAACATATAAACATCATTTAAACCCTTTTTATTGCTCACGAACACCTCACATTGCATGTTGTACCACCATACAACGAGACCTTCAGAGGTGGTGATCCAGATTGCTGTACACACAGGTACCTCTGATACCCAGCAGCACATCCTCTTTCACTGATGCGTGCCTGTATTCTTCGTGGCATACTATCCACAAGTTCATCAAGGCACTGTTGTTCCAGATTGTCCCACTCCTCAACGGCTATTCGGCATAGATCGCTCCGAGTGGTTGGTGGGTCACGTCGCCCACAATCAGTCCTTTTCAATGCATCACAGGCATGTGCGAAAGGGTTCATGTCTGGAGAACATGGTGGCAACTCAAATCGAGCGATGTTGTTATCCTGAAGAAAGTCATTCACAATATGTGCACGATGGGGGCGCGATTTGTCGTCCATAAAGACGAATGCCTCATCAACATGCAGCCCATATGGTTGCACTCTCGGTCGGAGGATGGCATTCAAGCACCGTACAGCCGTTCAGCGCCTTCCATGACCACCAGCGGCGTACGTCGGCCCCATATAATGCCACCGCAAAACAGCAGGGAACCTCCACGTTACTGCACTCGTGGACAGTGTATCTAAGGCGTTCGGCCTGACCGGGTTGCCTCCAAACACGTCTCCGACTATTGTCTGGTTGAAGGCATATGCGACACTCATCGGTGAAGAGAACGTGGCGTTAATCCTTGGCGGTCCATTCGGAATGTTGTTGGTCCCATCTGTACCGCGCTGCATGGTATCGTGGTTGCAAATATTGACCTCGCCATGGACGTCGGGAGTGAAGTTGCGCATCATGGAGCCTATTGCGCACAGTATGGGTCGTAGCACGACGTCCTGTGGCTGCATGAAAACCATTATTCAACATGGCGGCGTTGCTGACAGGCTTCCTCCGAGCCATAATCCGTAGGTAATGGTCATCCACTACAGTAGTAGCCCTTGGGCGGCCTGAGCGAGGCATTTCATTGACAGTTCCTGTCTCTCTGTATCTCCTCCATGTCCCAACAACATCGCTCTGTTTCACTCCGAGACGCCTGGACACTTCCCTTGTTGAGAGCCCTTCCTGGCCCAAAGTAACAATGCGAACGCGATCGTCTAGGCATCAATGAACTACAGACAACACGAACCGTGTACCTCCTTCCTGGTGGAATGACTGGAAGTGATCGACTGTCGGACCCCCTCCGTCTAATATTCGCTGCTCATTGATGGTTGTTTACATCTTTGGGCGGGTTTAGTGACATCTATGAACAGTCAAAGGGACTGTGTCTGTGATACAATATCAACGTCTATCTTCAAGAATTCTGGGAACCGGGGTGATGCAAAACTTTTTGTGATGTGTGTATTTTAGGGCCGTGTGTCATTAGGTGGTGTTATAAACCAAAACCGTTTACCATAATTAAAAATAAATAATTTATTGCGATTTGGAACGCTTTTATTAAAATAGTAAGTACGATCGATGTGATTCTACATTAATGTCAAAAATTTCTGAGGATGTTCAAGAAATTTTATACTTTAGTGTAGGGAACAGTGGTCTTCAGTGGCTCATTCAGAGTAACTGCAATTCGTTTATCTTTGAACCTTTATCTCACTTAAAATATATGTACAACAGCAAACTTCGCGGTATGCTTTGTATGTCTTGTTTGAAAACAAACATGTTACAGTCACTCATGGTACTTGCTGACAACAGTAGTACCCACATTCCTCTTCTTCATTGTCGAGACTGTTTCTGGTAATTATCACTTTTGTGTCAGGTTTATTTTTCCGACAGTGTTGGTTGAATGTCATGAGTTATTCACAGCACTATGAATAGCTTTACTAAGGAAAAGTTGGCCGATATGCACCTCGTGTACAGGGTCACTGAATACAGTGGAAGAGCAACACAACAACGCTATGCTGACAATGGAAACTCCCCATCACAACCCGTTCAGATTTAGTGGTAAAATAACCCAGTGGATAGCCTGTCAAAAACTCAACACAAATCAAGCTTGAAAACGGGAAAAAGGTGTACTGAATTGTGAAACAAGAAACAGAACAGAATCAGTGAATCACCCGGGCTCGAAGGCTGTGCAACATCGAGCGAATTGCGAGAATCACGGTGTCGGGGTTTTGTGGTTACAGAGTTTATTATGGAATATGAGACATGTGGTATGAATATATTACAGTCGCAAGTAAGTGTGATGAATGGTGAGAGCACGCGAGATGCCGCATAGACCTCTCACGGAAATAAAAACGACAAATAAACGGGTATTAATTATGTTACAACAACGGAATTCCACAGTCAGAACTTTCAAAATTGAATGCAAGAGTCATATGTGGTACTTGTATAGAACAAGTGGGAGGTACGTACGTCTGGAGGTCCCTTCCTTACACATCGCTGTTGCAAACCGAGGTTACACGACGAGACAGAGACAGATTTAAATATCAGCGAACAGACACATCAATGACTGGACGGACAGTTCATAAATTTGTGAAAAAAAAAGAGTAGAAGGGAGACCTGAGCACGGATCTCCCCATTCGCAGTCCAGCAGCGTGGCCACATAATCACAACGCCGTTACTACTCTGATTCGCTCGAGCACATCTTCTTTCTACTTTCATGCTTGATCTGTGTTCAGTTCCTGATCCCCAGAAGACATCTTACGACTACGTCTGAGCAGTTGGGACGCAGAGATTCCCTTGTGAGATGTTCCCGCAACCGTTTCTGCGACATTACGGTACATTTTTATTTTTCTGAGGGTTTTGCGTTTCAGTGATTACAGTCTCTCTCATTGTTTTCAAGGTTATTTAACAGAAGGAAAGGTCAATGCAGAACATCCCTCAAAAATTTCCGAAATTTTCTATTAAGATATTAATATCATTTCAACGAAGTTATTGTCCGCATGAAGAGAGTAAACGACTGTATGTCAACATAAACCCTGATTGTTTATTCACATCATCATCTACTATCCGTTGTCAGTCATGAACATATTATGTTCAGACCTTAACATGCAACATTTTCCTTTAGTAGGAATTAAAAATTTGGATTATGTCTTAGCGGATGAATAGTTTTCCTGAAATGATTTACACGAAGGATCAAGCTTACAAATTTTTTCTGTCACGTAAACCAGTGATATAAGATAATTTTGTTTTTACAACCATTATCTGCATTACCTCTCGCTTCTTTCAGTGAACTGCACACGAACATTATATCGTACGATGAAAAATAATTCTCAGTATCAAAATAAGATTTCTCTCGCCAATGGCCGTTATATATCTCGCAAACGTACATTCTCAGTTTTCTTTCTCCACTTAATATATGTGAAGATGGTAACTGTTCCTTCGATCATGTCCGAAAGAACATATACCATATTCTTATACTTAAGGCTAACAGTCCATTGACCTTCTTCTGTGCGGATGCACACGCATTGCCCGAACTGTTACGGGACTCGGTAAGATAGTCTGCCGCGAGTAATGAGTGTAATGGGCTGTGGCGCTGTGGGGAAACCAGATGGTGCTGTGGTTGGCCCGCTAGATAGCAGTGCCATTGGTCAGACGGGTATCAACTGCGTTTTTTTAAAATAGGAACCCCCATTTTTTATTACATATTCGTGTAGTACGTAAAGAAATATGAATGTTTTAGTTGGACCACTTTTTTAGCTTTGTGATAGATGGCGCTGTAATAGTCACAAACACATGGCTCACAATTTCAGACGAACAGTTGGTAACAGGTAGGTTTTTTTGAATCAAAATACCGAAGGTAGGTACGTTTGAACATTTTATTTCGGTTGTTCAAATGTGATACATGTACCTTTTTGAACTTATCATTTCTGAGAACGCATGCAGTTACAGCATGATTGCCTGTAAATACCACATTAATGCAATAAATGCTCAAAATGATGTCCGTCAACCTCAATGCATTTGGCAATACGTGTAACGACATTCCTCTCAACAGCGAGTAGTTCGCCTTCCGTAATGTTCGCACATGCATTGACAATGCGCTGACGCATGCTGTCAGGCGTTGTCGGTGGATCACGATAGCAAATATCCTTCAGTTTTCCCCACAGAAAGAAATCCGGGGACGTCAGATCCGGTGAACGTGCGGGCCATGGTATGGTGCTTCGACGACTAATCCACCTGTCATGAAACATGCTATTCAAGACCGCTTCAACCGCACGCGAGCTATGTGCCGGACATCCATCACGTTGGAAGTGCATCGCCATTCTGTCATGCAGTGAAACATCTTGTAGTAACATCGGTAGAACATTACGTAGGAAATCAGCATACATTGCACCATTTAGATTGACATCGATAAAATAGGGGCCAATTATCCATCCTCCCATTATGCCGCGCCATACGTTAACCCGCCAAGGTCGCTGATGTTCCACTTGTCGCAGCCATCGTGGATTTTCTGATTCCCAACAGTGCATATTATGCCGGTTTACGTTAACGCTGTTAGTGAATGACGCTTCGTCACTAAATAGAACGAGTGCAAGAAATCTGTCATCGTCCTGTAATTTCTGTTGTGCCCAGTGGCAGAACCGTACACGACGTTCAAAGTCGTCGCCATGCAATTCCTGGTGCATAGAAACATGGTACGGGTGCAATCGATGTTGATGTAGCATTCTCAACACCGACGTTTTTGAGACTCCCGATTTCGCGCGACAGCAGCTAAAACAACTACTTGGACATCATCATTTGTTGCAGGTCGTGTTTGAAGTTTCACATGTGGCTGAACACGTCCTGTTTCCTTAAATAAAGTAATTATCCGGCGAACGGTCCCGACACTTGGATGATGTCATCCAGGATACCGAGCAGCATACATAGCACACGCCTGTTGGCCATTCTGATCACAACAGCCATACATCAACACAATATATACCTTTTCCGCAATTGGTAAAAGGTCCATTTTAACACGGGTAATGTATCACGAAGCAAATAGCGTCCGCAATGGCGGAATATTACGTGATACCACGTACTTATTACAGCGCCATCTATCACAAAGAGAAAATTCATATATGTTTACGTACCACACGAATGTGTAATAAAAAATGGGGGTTCCTATTTTAAAATACGCGATTGATATCCGTTTGACCTATGGCAGCGCCATCTAGCGAGCCAACCATAGCGTCATCTGGTTTCCCCCTTCAAGCTAGACGAGTTTCGTTCTTTGTAGTTTTTTTGTTTGTTGCTTATTTCGTGAAATATTTGGCCCGCTCACTATCAATGGACCACCCTGTATACGTCACAATTCGTGATCTAGTGGTTAGCCTTGCTGCCTCTGTATCACCGAGTCCCTAAGTCTCTCGCGGTAGGGTAGGGGATTTTCTTTGCTCGAGGCACTAGGTGTTGTTGTTGTACTCATCATTTCATCTTCATTCAGGAAAATGACGAGAATGGACTCTGAAAAAAATCAGGAATTTGTAATGGTGGGGTATAACCACGCAGTCGAGTGTCTCACAAGCCAAAATTGTCGTTATAATTATCCAAAATACGTCATACGTAAGCTAATGCATTCTCTCCGAACTACGAAATGAAACGGGATCGACTATTATGGCTCTCAGAGCCACTAGTGTTACAACTATCTACAAATGCCTTGCGACGTTCAGTTTAGAAGAGGCGTAGTTGCCGAAGCTGACAGGGTGTCGGTGCTTATCTAGCTCTGCTGCGCTGCGACGATTAACAGAAATGTAATCTCGAGCCCCGCAGAGAAGCCGCAGCGGCAAGTATTCCGCGTCACGCATGCGTGCCGCCACATGAAAGAGGCAGATTTCTGGCCGGCTGCCGCTCTCCCCGCGAGTGGCGCGACGTTGGCTAGGAGCGGGCGCTGCACTGCGTTGCGTTGCAGCGCGCCGCAATCCGTTGCGCTGCTATGCGGTGCGCCAGCCGTGCGGTACGCGGCCTGCGCGCAGTGCACTTAATCTGGAAATAAAGCAGCGCCCCGCGTCCAGGGCGGAGCCTGTTTGCCGTGCTAACAGTCGGTGTCGGGCCGAGAGCCGGCACTCGCCCGTTCAAACACAATCCGCGTTGTTTTCCCTGGCGCCAGCAAGCCCGACACCTCGCCAGCCCCAGGGGCGGGGTCGGCCGGCGCCGCGCTCTCTGCGGCCTGTTGACACGCACGCACGCACGCGATGGAGTGCTCCCAGCCAGCCTCGCGGCACCGATTGCGGCCGAGAAAAAAAAAAAAAAAAAACTAGGTCGCTCTCATTAGTGCTCGACCACAGAGGTCCAGCTGACCATCGACGGAACCGATATGCCGACGCATTGCCCTGTGTTTGGTTTATCAATGAAGTGTACAAAGGTGAAGGTGAAACGGGAACAAGAAGTGTACTGAGAGATTGAAAGACTGAGCTGTGCTCGAAATTTTCTGACTTTCCAGCATGAAAGAAGGATTTGTAAACTGCTAAATCTGTTGTAAGCCTCATAATCGTTTGTGAACTGAGCACAACATAATAAGTGACTTCAGTAAAAATGTCCTGATCCTGCGTGACTTTTGTACAAAATGATGCCACTAGGCCGGCCGAGGAGGCCGAGCGGTTCTTGGCACTACAGTCTGGAACCGCGCGACCGCTACGGTCGCAGGTTCGAATCCTGCCTCGGGCATGGAGGTGTGTAATGTCCTTAGGTTAGTTAGGTTTAAGTAGTTCCAAGTTCTAGGGGACTGATGACCTCAGAGGTTAAGTCCCATAGTGCTCAGAGCCATTTGAACCATTTCTTTGTTGCCACTAGAATAAGTGTTACCATTCTCTGACCATAGTTTAGTAAACATATGCAGGACTAGGAGACGCTTTTGCGCGAATCTAAGATTAGAATGCCTTTTAGTATTTCCGGAACAGAAAAGAATCGAAGCATCTGAGATGTGATGCTGAAGAAGAATGTTGAGCCGGCCGCGGTGGTCTAGCGGTTCTGGCGCTGCAGTCCGGAACCGCGGGACTGCTACAGTCGCAGGTTCGAATCCTGCCTCGGGCATGGGTGTGTGTGATGTCCTTAGGTTAGTTAGGTTTAAGTAGTTCTAAGTTCTAGGGGACTTATGACCTAAGATGTTGAGTTCCATAGTGCTCAGAGCCATTTGAACCATTTGAAGAATGTTGAAAATTAGCTGGACTGCTAATGAAGGAGGAAGTGCTCCGCAGAATCGGCGAGGAGAAGAATATGTGGAAAATACTAACAAGAAGAAGGAACAGGACATTAGGATTTCTGTTAAGGCAAAAGGGTATAACTCCCACTGTACTACAGTAAGCTGTAAAAACTGCAGAGGAGGACAGAGATTGGGATAAATCCAGCAAATAATTGAAAACAGAGGCTACAAGTACTACTCTCCTGTGAAGAGAAGGATTCGTGCCGGGCCACATCAAACCAATCAGAAGGCTGATTACTCACAAAATATATAAATAAATAATAAAAATGAAAGGAAGTTTCGTATCATGGTTCATAAATGTATAGAAGGTGATTTCGCTTCCTCTAACGCTATCGTTTTATGCAACTCGTAACGCTAAAGCTGACTTTCATAATACCAAGCTTGAGATTTTCATATTCTCTCGCTCGCTACGTAGAAGCTATTAGTCCTACATAAAAAATGAGCAGGATCCTCTTGTAAGAAACGCAGGGTAGTTAAATTTTGTCCTGCAATACATTTTCGTTGGAGGCAACGGTTTCTGAGTTATTATATAAAAACGTTCAGAAGTAATCTTCATCCGCACCTCTACCCCATACCCATTCCTCACCAGTCAGGATTTGTAATACGTTCTTCGACTGTACAAAAGTTTCGGACTACACGAACTACTCCGGGTATTCGATCCCTTTTTTCTCTTTTATTCTATCATCAGCCTAGTGGAATACTTCAACAACATTATTAATTAAATGTGTCCATGAGGATAATGAACGAAAAACGACATCTTTAAACGTTACGTTAAAACTATTTACGTTGATGATTCGACCCAACCTTAAGCCTTACAATCATAGTAGCTTTGTAGTCAGAAGACCTTACGAAAACAGCGATGAAATTGTTTATTTTGTGCTAGCAAGATAAGACAAACTATTATTTAAACAATGTAAGTGCTTAACTAAGGCGGTTGCGTAATAAGGCCAGTCAATGAAGACCAAGAAATGTAAAATTTAGGAACTAATTCTTGCAGTGGCAAATATTTGTGCTGTGGTAGCAGGGATGCCATGAACAGCATACTAGAAATCCTGACAAGTAGGGTATGGGTGTAGGCGCGGGAGTGTGTTTGAAGATTACTTTCATATTTCTTGAATAACTCAAAAATTATGGCCTGTAACGAAAACTTATCCCAGAACATAATTTAAATTATAATAAATTTCCTACATAATTTTTTTCTGTGAAACTAATAGTTTGAGCTTAGCGAACGAGACAAGATAGAAATCTTGCGCTTGATTTATGAAGGACAGCTCTAACATTGTAGATTTCATAGAACGACATCGAAAGAGGCAGCTGAAACACCCTGTAAATGATCTACCCCACAGGCAGAGCAAGTGCGATGAGGACGTAAACCTCAAACTGCAAGACTAAAATCTGTCCACACAAGATCATGAAATATAACCGCAGCTGGACCAACACGCTGTCATGAAGTCTAGCTATTCAGAGAAAGTACGTAGAATTTTACTATTTCAAAAGTAATCGCAATAACTGTTCCACATCTAACTCACTGTGAGACAAGACGGTCAGTACCATCACGGAAAAATGTTTCCGATTGTACCCAGGCGTGCACTTCTTCGTTTGATTCAAATCAACGGCCTCGAAAGTCTTGGTTAAGGCCCCAAAAGTATTGAAATAGTGTGGGGAGAGAACGGGACTGTGTGGAGGACTCGTAAGGGCATCCCAGCGAAACTTCTAACAAAAAAGTACGGCAGCTCCATAATGACCTTTTTCTTTGACTGCAAGGATCGTTACTCATTGACTTTCTGGAACACGACACCACAATTAACGCACAGCTCTACCTGGACACCATGCAAAAATGGAATCGCGTCATCAAGTGCAAACTCCCAGAAATGGTTTGGATGCCGTTATTTTGTTGCAGGATAAAAGCCTCTCACATTTTTCCAGTATTTTTTTGACTACGTTGCAGACTTTTCGCTGGGAATCCCTTACACATGCTCCGTAGAGTCCTGATTTCTCACAATGCGATTTTCATAATTTTGGAGCCCTGAAGAAAGATACTCGTAGCTGTCGATTTGCTTCGGACGAAGACTTGTACGCCTGAATACCATCTCCCATAGGCAACCGTAAGCATTTTTCCATGACAGCACTGGCCGTCTTGTCTCATAATGGGTAAATGTATTAATGGGAATACCTTTTGAAATAACTTACAGTTTACTTTTTTCCATCTGTTTATCTTTCATTTGTCTGCTCCTTACACTCTGCGAGCTGTGAAGGCATGCAAAGATTTCAGAATGCTTTTGCTGATGGTAGTTTCGTTTCGCTTTGACGTACTGAAGGCAGAAATTACAGTCAAATTCGTGCTCAAATCGAGTATAGACTCAAGACTGAATATATAAGCACGTGTGCAGACCAATTATAGCAACGATTTGATGCACGGCTGGGGAAGAAAAATACAGAATGGGTTTTCAACAGATTTGCGAATCAGAATTTGTGTAAGAATGAATACTTTTGCCCTTTTTAACGAACGACTTCCTCCGTTTTCAGAATAGACCGAGTTTAAATCCGAAGGAATTGTTCGGTTTTGATAGTTTTCTATGAAGAGTCAAAACATATACTGCTATAAGTAACGATTTTTATTCAGAAGATGGATGGTCAGAAATTTTAATGATCACCTCTAAAAGAATCAAACTGCGACCACTAAACTTGGTGTTGTTTGTTCTTCAAACATTCATCCTCTACTGTGTAACATTTTTACAAACGATAGATGATTTGGTGGAGACATTTGTTGTAGAAATCCCTATTTTCGTTGGTAGGAAACGTTCCACATCGAATAATACATCGTCAGCATTCTGGGTGTGCCTGCCACGCAACGTAGGAACAACAGGCGAGCGACATTATGAACACAATGGGAAATATTACGAAGCAGTAAGAAAGTTAGGCCACGTTAAAATAAGTGTCGAAAGAGTCGAAAGAGACCACGATATTCAGGAATGCTTGCTGACGAAAGTTGTGTCAAAGCAGTGTACTATGCCGACAGTGTAGGTATTTGACACTGGTACGCTACGGAGCGCCTAGTACTCTCGTTACGCGTTTGTCTGTACGGGTGGATTTTTAAAATTCGCAATAAAAATGGGTGGGTGGGACCGAAGGTTTTGCCGAACTGAGGTATCTTAGAGTTGTCCTTTGCCGTTTTATTCTCGCATGTGTCGATATTGCGTACTCCCCTGATTAAAAAAAAAAAACGTATATTTTCCTAAATTCTTTTAGATTTACTTGCACTTAGCTGACAGATTGCATTATAATTTGGGCATCTTTATGGGAACGTAATCATTTTTGAAAAACTTTTTTATGGGTTTACTTGAGACCTAAGCTTCAGTGAAACGTTATCGTTTCGACGACTGACTCTGTCACCATTGTCGGGAGCTGACTTTCGTAGCTCTCTCACCTCCTACTTGTAGCGAATTCGTACGGAAATCTTGAAATTTGTATATTCTACCACGGATTTTTTCGCGAAATAGGATCTATATATCGTTCAATAGATGTTTTTAAATACTTTAACGGACACTTGGGCTGAGGTTGGATGAAATGATTGCAGATTTTCTTTCCCAGGGTTAGTTCGGTAACTAGAATGCATCAACACGTGCGCGAAAGGGACTTAGTTGGTCGTGTGAAGCCTCACGTGACACTACAATAGTCATCATGATGTAATTACAAATGTAGTTGCAGATATTTAGGTGTGGCTGAAAAGTGTACAACATTGCAAATGCAACACAGTATATTTTGATATCAATTTCTCATCTTTGTAACAATTACTTTAAAT
Organism: Schistocerca cancellata; assembly: GCF_023864275.1. Taxonomy (NCBI): domain Eukaryota; kingdom Metazoa; phylum Arthropoda; class Insecta; order Orthoptera; family Acrididae; genus Schistocerca; species Schistocerca cancellata. The sequence continues at coordinate 455,610,200 of NC_064630.1, forward strand.
AATTAGTACAGCCGATATTATTGAACATTACAGTGAAAACCAATACACTAAATGTTAGGGCTTTTTCAGAACGCTTCTGCGAACGTAAATTATTTCCAATTCTTGTTTCGTTATTATGAAATTTATGAATTTCATATATTTTCGAGTTCTTCAGTTACGATCCTTAGTAAGTTACAATACACACTGACTGATAAAAGTCGTGGGATACCTTCTAATATCTTGTCGGGCTTCCATTTACTGAGCGTAGTACAGGAACTCGACCTGCTATGGACTCAACGCCTCACTGGAAGCACCTGCAGGAACACTGAGCCATGCTGCCTCTATAGCCGTCCATAATTGTTAAAGGTTGCGGTTGTAGGCTTTTGTGCACGAATTGACCTCTCGATTATGTCCCAAAAAATTTCAATATCCGTAATGTCGGACGATCTGGGTGACAAAATTTTTCACTAAAATTGTCCACAATGTTCTTCCAACCAGTCGTGAACAGTTGTGGCTAGGTGACATGGCGCATTGTTATCCACAAAAACCCCAGTATTGTTTACGGCAAATGGTCTCCAAGTAGCCGAAAATATCCCTTTACAGTCAATGATAGGTTCTGCTGCCCCAGAGGACACAGCCCATACCATGTGAACACAGGCCACATCACTATAGAGTTACTACCAGTTTGCACTATGTCTTGTTAACGAGTCCATGGCTTCGTAGGGTCTGCGCTCACTCGATCCCTGCCATCAACTCTTATCAAATCGGGACTCACCTCACCAGGTTTTGCAGTCGTCAAGGACCCGACCGATACGGTCATGGTTCAAATGCCTTTAAGCACTATGGGCCTTAACGTCTGAGGTCATCAGTCCCCTAGACTTAGAACTACTTAAACCTATCTAACCTAAGGAGATCACACGCATCCCTGCCCGAGGCAGGATTCGAACCTACGACCGTAGCGGCAGCGCGGTTCCGAACTGAAGTGCCTAGAACCGCTCGGCGACAAAGGCCGGCCGACCGCGGTGGCCACGCGGTTCTAGGCGCTGCAGTCCGGAACCGTGCGACTGCTACGGTCGCAGGTTGGATGCCTGCCCGGGGCATGGATGTTTGTGATGTCCTTAGATTAGTTAGGTTTAAGTAGTTCTAAGTTCTAGCGGACTGATGACCTCAGATGTTAAGTCCCATAGTGCTCAGAGCCATTTGACAGCGGCCGGCGATACTGTCATGAACCAAGGATAGGAGATGCAGGCGATGTCGTGCTGTTGGCAAATGTACTGGCGTCGGTAGTCTGCTGCTATAATCCATTAACGCTAAGTTTCGCCACACTTGCCTAACGGATACGTGCGTCGTATGTCCCGCTCTCATTTCTGTGGTTATTTCACTTGTCTGCTAGCAGGGACAACTCTGCGCAAACGCCGTTGCTGTGTGTGACTGAGTGGGAAGGCCGTCGGCCACTGCGTGGTCCGTGGTGACAGGTAATGCCTGAAATTTGGTATTCTAGGTACAGTGTTGACACTGTGGATCTCACAATATTGAATTTCCTAATGATTTCCGAAATGGAATGTTCCATGCGTCTAGTTCGGATTATCATTCCGCGTACAAAGTCTGTTAATTTATCTCTTGCGGCCATAATCACTTTTCTTATGAATCAACTGAGCACAAACGATAGCTCCGTTTTGGCACTGCCCTTTTGTACCTTGCGTACGCTTTACTACCGGCATCTGTATATGTGTATATCGCTATCGCATGATTTTTGCCACCTGTGTATGTAATGTATGTATGACATATATAATGCTAACAATGTATCATAGACCATGGATTTCATAAACGTAAATACTACATCACCAACCCTATGCCGCATCCGAAAGCTCATTAGATAATTTGTTTCAGCTTTTTATTTAGCTCGAATAATTTTGAAATTTAGAAAATGAGCACAGTCTTCTGTCTCACATCAGAACGTAATCGAATGAGTTCCGTTGTAATAACATGGCGTCTTTTATACAGCTTGCTGCTAATCGTGTGCATTATTAATGAATTGCAAAGGGATTTAATATTCGTCATTTCAGAAAGAATAAAAATGTATATTAACCTAGCATATTTCACTGGGACATTTCTATGTTGCTGCATTTTTCTCCACGTGGTTTACCCAGTCCCAAACCTCGAATTCGCTGAATTTTATATGATGATTACGCATAACGGCAGAGTGGCATAAATGTTCTTGGATCTATAATGTAGACAGTCTTCTTTGAACAAGATATCTTCAAATGAAGGAGTCATATATCTTTAATGTGTAGTGACACAAATTCCAGACACTATAAAATTCCATACACCAATGTTATACAATTCGCAAAGTCGTACAACACTTCAGTACGCATAGGTTTAAAGATGAGGCGGTACTTATTATTATGTGAAAAATGAAACGGAGGCACAAAAATGAAAATTTTGCTGATGTGAAGAAACAAAGTAAGCCACTTTTGCATCAGAATGAAATCTTTGCGAGCAGTGCAACAGTCAGAATTTCGTCGTTTTCCCTGTAGCGATTTTAGATCTGTATCGGGAACGAAAGAACAACTTAGAGTAAACGGACGCAGGAATACCTAGGCAATCAATTTCACAGACCGGAAGGTCAAGCAGAACAAATTTTTCTATTGCCCTCGAGAGAATTTCATATACAGTTGCGATCGATGTTTGTATTGTGGACTCTGATTGATGTAGCGACCTGCTAACATTCATGTACCGCGATGTAAGGGAAGCACACCATCAGGCAACATGATATATCACGCTGTTCCTTAGTGGCAGAAATATGTTTCACTTTGAACTAAATTTCAAATCCCGCGGATCGTACATTGATAAAACATATAGAGTATTTGTTTTTACCTGAGGCAAATAAATACACGTACCTCTTACGACAAAAACGTTCTAGATGAATAGTTAATATTAGTATAAGGACCTCTGTCGGTGCTACAAATGGTCACCTACTGACCATCCCTCCTGCAGGGCGGGGTCAACCGTTTTCAAAGGGAAACTCCCAACTTTATTGCATATTCGGATTTTACTCAAGAAATACGTACGATTTACTCAAATTGTATCCCATTCGTGGCAGATGGCGCCGTAATCGACAAATATCAAGTGCGCCTGTTTTTTTCAGTTAAGAATCGACGCATTTGATTCTACGTCTCATTTACCTTGGTGTTCTAGTGGTTGATATTTATTTTTGAAATTTCGTGTTACAAATCTGAATGTACAGTTCAATATGGTTGGCCGTTTCAAGGTCTGGTCAGAAACTACATTTAAAGGGATCAGGAACAAAGACATGGCTGTAATAGTTTATTGTTACCATGGGGATACTTGATGTCGGTGAGTCCCTTGCCTCTCGAAAGGTAGGTGCTTCATTTTGTAGAGTCCCCTTTACCTCTCATCGCTGAGGTCCTTCATTTGGGTGAGTCCCCCTTCCTCTCACCACTGGGATGCTTGATTTAGGCGAGCGCCTTGTCTCTAATCACTGGGGGTGCTTGATTTCGGTGAGTATTCATGGCAGGTGGGTAAGTGTGCCTGCCGCTGTGGTTATTTTACCTTATTATAACAGTTCCAATGGCTCTGAGCACTATGGGACTTAACTTCTGAGATCATCAGTCCCCTAGAACTTTGAACTACTTAAACCTAACTAACCTAAGGACATCACACACATCCATGCCCGAGGCAGGATTCGAACCTGCGACCGCAGCGGTCGCGCGATTCCAGACTGTAGCGCCTAGAACCGCTCGGCCACTCCGGCCGGCCTTATTATAATGATTGTGGTTAGTATTCCTCCGGTAGCTGCGTAGCGAGCAGCGCGTGAGTTAAGGTGGTTGAAAGGAAACACACACCAAAGTTAGTCACCTTGATGGCGAGGTTAGAGGTCAGCCACCGTAGTCAAGCATCCTGATGGTTTGGTGATGCATCGTAGTGAATCCCTTAGGGGAAACAAAACTACGCTACCACACTACTGACTTATATGCCAGAAATATCACTTTCTATTCATATTATTTGCACTCTGTCATCATATTGACAACGCTCAAGTAACGTTCGAACATCTCCCTGTGCCGTCACAACATGTATCTACATCGTAAACGAAATATAGACACCAATGCGTCGTTCTTAGTCACAAAAACAGGCACATTTGATGTTTTTCGTTTACAGCGCCATGTCATGAATGGGAAACAATAATTTGAGAAAACAGTACGGATTCTGTGGGTGGAATCCGAAAATACAAGAAAAATGTAGGTTCCCATATGGGAAAAAAGGCTGATCCCGCTTGTGCAGGAGGCGCGGTTAGGAGGTGCCCAGTTGTAGGACAGAACTGAGGTCCCTTTGCTAATATTAGCTTATCACTTAGCACATCTCTTTTTCCTTCGATGCGTCGTTTTCGAGATATTTTGTCGTCTCAAGTTAAAACAAATTGTATACTACGTATTTCAGGTAGGAGTTAGTGTCACTTTCAGATATTTGACACTTTAGAACACATGGCGTTCAGTATTTACGTTACTTATTACAAAGCAAATAAATTTTCTATTTCATTGGAAAAAAATTGTCACTCGACAAGTAAACTCTTGGACAAACGATGTTGAAATCATAGTGTGACTAGAAGATTAGAACGTTTAGCGATCGACTCGGGCTACACTAATAGAACTGATGAAGATTAAACATATACAATACTATGAGTCTTACTAATAATTGCCACTGATGTTTCTCTGCAAGGCTTTTTTATTATTAATTTTTTTTATTTTTTCACTAGCCAAACGAGACGTTTCGATATTATGTATTTTTACAGCAAGGTAGTGTTAGAAATATTATTTTTCATCCTGTCTGAGTCCATTTCAACGGAACGCCAACGCCCTCAAATCTCACGTAATACAAACCCAATGACCATTCAAATCGAAAGTCTGCTTAGAAATACAAAAGCATCGACTTAAATAACACGTTTTCTCGTCACGAACGTGCTAACAACCTTCCTGATGATCGCACTAAATACACAAACACTGGTTATGAGTTGTTTATCGCGTAAAAAGATCCTAATTTCTGTCCCATCCATTGTTTAAATTTTGATTGACAATCATCATCAAATGGCCGTCTGGGGCTTGCGGTGTGAAGGACGCTACCCTTGTTCTGCCATGGCCTTGTCATAGAAGCGGCGGGGCCGACAGAGTTTCAGGACATTCTCTAGCCTTTGGAGGGGGAAACGGTCCCTAGAAGTAAGAAAAATCAGCAGTGACCTACATGAGGAAGCTGCAGGCAGCAGAAAACTAATGCATTCAAGGTACAAAATCTGTATCCACAGAGCATGTGTCGTGTGATGATTATCCTGCACTGTTACCGTAGGTGGGGTGGAATGGAACTCACTGAAAGTACTCTGCTGTTTTGTGTTGTTTGCTCTCATGCCTATGCAGCCTGTGCTTATGCCTTTATGTGTTTTACGGTAATTCCTATATACATCTTAACCTCTTACTGTATGCTGCGTTTCTTGGTTCAATGAGTTTGGCAGCCACGGCCCGACTTTAATCATGTAGTTACTGGCTGTACAAGGAATCTGAAATCTAATCAGCTGAACATGAAACGAATAACGCTAGCTGTAAATTGAACCAACACGTTTGGTACAGAGGGTAGAAATCGCTTGTTTTATAATGCCCGTAGTTAAGCTGTCATCTGCTGTTGTTCCATTAAAGCTTTAACTATTCTTCCTGCAATCTTTTACTCCATATTTCAAATCATTCCTTCCAATGAAGTTCAACACAATCTGTATTTAGTAAGGAAACGGAGTGGTAATCTGGTTATATCGATCTAAAAAGGTGCTTCTTCATAATTATCTACAGTTATCGGTCTAAGACAGTGCCATCAACGTAAAGATGTATATACATATATGATATTGATGCTCAGTGAAGTAATCATGTTTCTGTTAATGACAATAGTTTCTCTCTCTCTCTCTCTCTCTCTCTCTCTCTCTCTCATCACACACACACACACACACACACACACACACACACACACAAAATCGTTTCATAGGTTGGCAACACAACGTGAACTGAAACAAACGAATAGGCATAAACACTGTAGCAGTGAGGAATGAAAAACAGTAAGAAAGTCAATTATAAATAGTGCAGCGCAGGAAATAACGCAAAATGCCAAAAGCTGCAGATGTGAAATGAAGCCTGTCGACATCAACCGCTGCTAGCAAGAGGGGAAGGTGCAGACTGTGGAAAGAGACACCGTAAGTAGCTTGCAGACCAACTTCATAAAGAAAACGCTGTTTTTAACCTAAAGGAATCAAAAAATATATGTACAAACGTGTGTATCCAATTTACAGAATACCACAGAAGATGCTTTGTAAATAAAAGCGAAACGCGTCTGGTGTAATTCTTTTTAAGTACATTGCAGTCAGCTCAAGACGATAACCTATAATAGCAGATGTTAAGAGCTGCTGCGGAAGATGGCCACACAAACAAACGTCTTTATCTCACTCATTTAGCTAACAGGGTCCCATTCTATCACTACTATTTATTCGGATAATACCACCATGGCATAAATAGAAAACTAATGAAAATGATGGGCTTATTTAATTTCGATAACTAAGACAAAGAAGCGCAATATATAAAACTGAGAAAGATCTAAAACTGTCATTTAACATCAGTGAAGTTCTTTTCTTGGAAGAATAACTCGTTAAAGAATAATGACTAACACCAAAAGAGTAAACACATAATTTTCTTCACAGTAATACATTTCACGTTTTTGTGTGCAATGCAAACTCTGGTCACATTGGCAAAGTAAGTAACAGTGTAGCTTAAGATTACTTATTATTCTCTAAATGAAACCTTATGAACATTCCAGAAATAGTTTGCTATTATAGAAAACAAGTATTACGAACATCTGTATTTCTAAAATCAGTAAAAGGTAGCCTTGAAGTGAGTAACGCAAAGCAATTCATTACGCGAACGGTTGCCAATTAAATTTTACGTGCATGTGTTCAGTACAAATTATTCTGTTGGTTATCTGACCAAATTTAATCTACGGTATTAACCGTGATTTTACATCTGAGAAAGAGTCAGTGCCTTTGGTTCTGTTCTCGCCTGGTTACAGCTCAGTGATTAGTTTGTAATTACAGTTTATAAGCAATTAATAGTCATGAAACAATTTTTGCTCTCACAGTGACCTACCTCCCGCCGGATGTTGGAGTCCTCCGTCGGACATGGGTGTGTGTGTGTGTCTTGTTCTTAGCGTAAGTTAGTTTAAGTAGTGTTTAAGTCTATGGACCGATGACCTAAGCAGTTTGGTCCCTTAGGAATTCGCACACATTTGAACAGTGACCTTTCTTAAGTAAATTGCAATCTAAAATTGTAATAAAATTAGTTTGTTTATTCGGAATTTCACTAACTGCTTCTTACGCTTACCTTTTTTGTCAAAATTTCTATCGATCGTTATCGAGCAAACGAAGTCGTGCAATAACGATTCGGCTATGACTGTATCAGCACTTTCTCGACTTTTCATCGTACTTCAAAATAAATGATTTTCCCAAAGAACGGCGAATATAAAGTGCACGTGTAATTTAAAACTCCTAATTAATCGGAAATGTAGGTCTCATGTAAGAGGAACTACTACTACTGGCTGTAGACACCAACACCTTCTGCTCTCGACTATGCGATCTTTTGCTAAGCCTATTACAGGCAGTCTCTTTGCTTCTCTTTCCCATACATTATACTTTCACAAAGCTCACTACACTATTTTTGGTTAGTCCCTTACCTTTCTATATCCCATTACGTTCAACCTGCATGCAATCACAGTCTCAAGGAAGGGTATACGCAGGGAATGAGACACACTAAATATAAAAGACAGCTCGGTTCTTTGTCATATCCAAATTCAGAATTCCATGAGTATAAAAAAAGAAAAAAGTCATGTGATGTCACAGAGTACCACGCCAGTAAGTCTAGTGACATTGGCACGCAAATGGTTTAAATGGAGCGTACCGACAGTACCACTAAAACCTCTTCACGGCCAAAAGATTCCGGCTAAATCCCCCATTCGAGTCACCGTGAGGAGACTACCACGGGTGAAGTAACACCGAGAAAAAGATTGACCAACAAACAAGACGACAACATTGTACGAGTCGGAGCCTGGAATGTCCGACGTCTGAACAACATAGGGAAGCTAGAAAAGATGAGGAGGAAAATTCAGATGCTCAGGTTAGATATAGTTGGTATTATTGGAGTGAAATAAAGGAAAACGAATGTAGTGCAACATTAACAGCAGCAGCCAATGGAATCATGGGAGTAAGATTCGTTCTGGTTAGGATGGGTTGGATTATTTCTGACGCTGCGATTGATGATGGAAGCAAGGTTTAAGAATAATCTAGAGACGTTCGTAAAATTTGTCCACCTGCAAGAAGCGTTCGTCATTGTAAAATGTCGTAAGATGTTCAAAACTATGAGAAAAACAGAAATAAGCCATAGGGAAAGAGGGATGATATAAAGAAAAACAAAGAGGCAGTAGTAATAATGGAAGAAAAAGGAAGAAGTGAACAGATTAAAAAGTGTGTAAGCCATAGTATTAGTCTTTCAGCCCTGATATTCAATCAAAGCACCGTAAAAGCGAAGACGGAAATGAAAAAGTTTTAAGAGTGGGATTAAAATAAGGGTGAAAGATTTCATTGATAAGATTCGGTGGTGACATTATTAGATTCAGTGACAAAAAAATGGTTGAAATGGCTCTGAGCACTATGGGACTAACTGCTGAGGTCTTTAGTCCCCTAGAACTTAGAACTGTTGAATGAAATGAACAGTTTCATGAGCTCACACTAGGGACTGAAAGTAAGTGAGTGTCGTCCTAACCGCCGTCTGCTTCATGTCTGCTGTGCAGCGAGCTACCTTAATTTAAGTATTAACTGTATTTTTCTTACTTCTCACCTCTTCTTAAGTGTGTTTTTGCTTTTAGGAAGCTTTATTTGTCGAGTGCTATTAATAGTGTTCCATAGATTTCGTGTTTGTTTTGAATACAGTCAGAGAGAGTCCCTTTAGTCAACCATAGTGCCAGTAGTGCTATTGTTTGTTTTCAATACAGTCCAGAGACAGGTAGTGTTATTTTCTTTGTTTTCTACAAGAAGTGGCTAGCAATCACAGTTTAGTCAATAGTCAGCCGCCCTTAGTGAATTAGCAGTCTAGTTAAAAGTTGATTAACTCTCTTCAGTAAATTGATTCCTTAGGATGGATAGAATGTGTGACTGCTGTGTACGGACGCAGGAGGAGCTGGCCACTGTTCGCGAACAGCTGAACGTGTTGATGCCCGCGGTCAGCCGTCTTCAGGCTGCTTCCTCGGAGTGTAGCGGCAGTGGGGAGTCTGGTACGTCGCAAGGTACACCCCAGGTGTTACATGCGTCACCCACTGTCCCTGCTGTCGAGACATCTTCGCGGGTACCGGGCGCGGTTGGGCCACCCTCTCCCCAAGGGGAGTGGCGTGTTCAGCGGCGTTCGCGGCGCACGAGGCGGAGGATAAATGTGGAGGCTGGCCGTGTGGCATCGCCCGCTCTGCCTGTTAGTGGACATGTGACTGCTCCTTCAGCAAGGTCCGAGCAGGCACACGGGGGGAGGGGTTTATTAGTTATTGGGAGCTCCAACGTTAGGCGGTTGATGGAGCCCCTTAAGGAAATAGCGAAAAGGTCGGGGAAGAAGGGCAGTGTTCACTCTGTCTGCTTGCCGGGGGGTCTCATCCGAGATGTGGAGGAGGCCCTACCGGCGGCTATAGAGAGCACAGGGTGCACCCGACTGCAAATTGTTGCTCATGTCGGCACCAATGACTCCTGCCGTCTGGGTTCAGAGGTCTCCTCAGTTCGTACAGGTGGTTGGAGGAATTGGTGAAGGCGGAAAGCCCCGCTCGCAGGGTGGAATCAGAGCTAACTATTTGTAGTATCGTTCCCAGAACCGATCGCGGTCCTCTGGTTTGGAGCCGAGTGGAAGGCTTAAACCAGAGGCTCAGACGATTCTGCGGAGATCTGGGGTGCAAATTTCTCGACCTCCGCTATCGGGTGGAGAAATGTAGGGTCCCCCTGAATAGGTCAGGCGTGCACTACACGCCGGAAGCGGCTACAGGGGTAGCGGAGTATGTGTGGCGTGCACATGGGGTTTTTTAGGTTAGAGAATTCCCTCCCTAGGCCCGACAAGACGCCTCCTGAGACGCGGCAAGGTAGGAGTAGGCAAAATGCAGCAGGGAATAACAATATTAATGTGCTAATAGTAAACTGCAGGAGCGTCTATAGAAAGGTCCCAGAACTGCTCTCATTAATAAACGGTCACAACGCCCATATAGTACTAGGGACAGAAAGTTGGCTGAAACCAGACGTAAACAGTAATGAAATCCTAAACTCAGATTGGAATGTATACCGCAGAGACAGGCTGGACAGTGAAGGGGGAGGCGTGTTTATAGCGATAACAAGTGCAATAGTATCGAAGGAAATTGACGGAGATCCGAAATGTGAAATGATTTGAGTGAAGGTCACGGTTAAAGCAGGCTCAGACATGGTAATTGGATGTCTTTATAAACCCTCTGGCTCAGCAGCTGTTGTGGCTGAGCACCTGAAGGATAATTTGGAAAATATTTCGAGTAGATTTCCCCACCATGTTATAGTTCTGGGTTGAGATTTTAATTTGCCGGATATAGACTGGGAGAATCAAACGTTCATAACGGGTGGCAGGGACAAAGAATCCAGTGAAATTTTTTTAAGTGCTTTATCTGAATACTACCTTGAGCAGTTAAACAGAGAACCGACTCGTGGCGATAACATATTAGACCTTCTGGTGACAAACAGACCCAAACTATTTGAAACAGTTAACGCAGAACAGGGAGTCAGCGATCATAAAGCGGTTACGGCATCGATGATTTCAGCCATAAATAGAAATGTTAAAAAGGTAGGAAGATTTTTCTGTTTAGCAAAAGTGACAAAAAGCAGATTACAGAGTACCTGTGGCTCAACACAAAAGTTTTGTCTCAAGTACAGATAGTGTTGAGGATCAGTGGACAAAGTTCAGAACCATCGTACAATATGCGTTAGATGAGTATGTGCCAAGCAAGATCGTAAGAGATGGAAAAGAGCCACCGTGGTACAACAACCGAGTTAGAAAACTGCTGCGGAAGCAAAGGGAACTTCACAGCAAACATAAACATAGCCAAAGTCTTGCAGACAAACAAAAATTACGCGAAGCGAAATGTAGTGTGAGGAGGGCTATGCGAGAGGCGTTCAATGAATTCGAAAGTAAAGTTCTATGTACAGACTTGGCAGAAAATCCTAAGAAATTTTGGTCTTATGTCAAAGCAGTACGTGGATCAAAACAAAATGTCCAGACACTCTGTGACCAAAATGGTACTGAAACAGAGGATGACAGACTAAAGGCCGAAATACTAAATGTCTTTTTCCAAAGCTGTTTCACAGAGGAAGACTGCACTGTAGTTCCTTCACTAGATTGTCGCACAAATGACAAAATGGTAGATATCGAATTAGACGACAGAGGGATAGAGAAACAATTAAAATCGCTCAGAAGAGGAAAGACCGCTGGCCCTGATGGGATACCAGTTCTATTTTACACAGAATACGCGAAGGAACTTGCCCCCCTTCTTGCAGCGGTGTACCGTAGGTCTCTAGAAGAGCGTAGCGTTCCAAAGGATTGGAAAATGGCACAGGTCATCCCCGTTTTCAAGAAGATACGTCGAACAGATGTGCAGAACTATAGACCTATATCTCTAACGTCGATCAGTTGTAGAATTTTGGAACACGTATTGTGTTCGAGTATAATGACTTTCCTGGAAACTAGAAATCTTCTCTGTAGGAATCAGCATGGGTTTCGAAAAAGACGGTCGTGTGAAACCCAGCTCGCGCTATTCGTCCACGAGACTCAGAGGGCCATAGACACGGCTTCACAGGTACATCCTGTGTTTCTTGACTTCCGCAAGGCGTTCGATACAGTTCCCCACAGTCGTTTAATGAACAAAGTAAGAGCATATGGACTATCAGACCAATTGTGTGATTGGATTGAGGAGTTCCTAGATAACAGAACGCAGCATGTCATTCTCAATGGAGAGAAGTCTTCCGAAGTAAGAGTGATTTCAGGTGTGCCGCAGGGGAGTGTCATGGGATCGTTGCTGTTCACAATGTACATAAATGACCTGGTGGATGACATCGAAAGTTCACTGAGGCTTTTTGCAGATGATGCTGTGGCGTATCGAGAGGTTGTAGCAATGGAAAATTGTACTGAAATGCAGGAGGATCTGCAGCGAATTGACGCATGGTTCAGGGAATGGCAATTGAATCTCGATGTAGACAAGTGTAATGTGCATAGAAAGATAGATCCCTTGTCATTTAGCTACAAAATAGGTCAGCAACTGGAAGCAGTTAATTCCATAAATTATCTGGGAGTACGCATTTGGAGTGATTTAAAATGGAATGATCATATAAAGTTGATGGTCGGTAAAGCAGATGCCAGACTAAGATTCATTGGAAGAATCCTAAGGAAAGGAAGTAGGTTACAGTATGCTTGTTCGCCCACTGCTTGAATACTGCTCAGCGGTGTGGGATCCGTACCAGATAGGGTTGATAGAAGAGATAGAGAAGATCCAACGGAGAGCAGCGCGCTTCGTTATAGGATCATTTAGTAATCGCGAAAGCGTTACGGAGATGATACATAAACTCCAGTGGAAGACTCTGCAGGAGAGACGCTCAGTAGCTCGGTACGGTCTTTTGTCAAAGTTTCGAGAACATACCTTCACCGAAGAGTCAAGCAGTATATTGCTCCCTCCTACGTATATCTCGCAAAGAGACCATGAGGATAAAATCAGAGAGATTAGAGCCCACACAGAAGCATACAGACAATCCTCCTTTCCACGAACAATACGAGACTGGAATAGAAGGGAGAACCGATAGAGGTACTCAGGGTACCCTCCGTCACACACCGTCAGGTGGCTTGCGGAGTATGGATGTAGATGTAGAAGCCGAAGAAACACGAAAGTAGTAAGGAGCAATATAAATGAAATTAGCAATAGACTTAAAATCGACATTGGAACCACGTCGTAAGCGATGTGAAGGATTTCTGCTACCTAGAAAGTAGGTAGGGCGGATCAAGTAAGAGAGCATAGAAACAATCTATCAAAGTCAAATAGAGCACACATGCCTTTGTTCGAGGAAGAAATTCCTGTGAATGTAATTATGGAGTATAGCAGCCATAGTAAGTCACGTACAGTGGTAAACATGGAAAAGAAGAGAATTGAAACGCTGCAATGCGGTGTTATTGAGGGACGCTGCAGATGCGGTGGATTGATGGAGGTTCTCCGCAAAATCATAGATGAAAGGAACATTTAAAAAAGAGCGACAGTAAGAAGGGACAGGATGACAGTACACATGATATCAGGGAATAACGTCCATGGGATGGAGGTGTAGAGGGTAAAAACTGTAGATGAAATTATATATTGTAATACACCCTACTATTATATAAACACGTTGATACAAGACAGGAATCCGTTGTGGGCCTCATCAAACCAGTGAGAAGACTGATGCCTAAAAAATTAAAAAAAATCGATAGTTCTTTATACGGACTTTGAGGAGAATACGATCTACCATTTACGAAATTTATTTGTTACGATTGTGACCCGTGGCTGCTGTGTATTTTCATTATCTACGTTATACTCCCAACTCCAAATATATTAAACAATTTTACCACGTTATGATATAATTTAACTGTTCATACAACAAAAATAATATACCACAAGTGTTAAATTTTGTGATGGTAACTGAAGTAACTTTGCTGTATTGAATCTATATTTATACAACTGTAAACTTCTTAAACAAAAAGAACAGAAAAAACGTAAAACGGTAGTTTTGTAGGGTTAATGAAGTTTTACTTCAAGTAATAGAAGTCCACACAGATGAAACTGCTGCTTTGTAGATCTTCCGATGGCGGCATTCTGCTACATTAAAACAAAAAAGAAAAATTCGTATTGTGGGTCTCAATCAGTAAATGTGACTGACATTTATATTACAGTCAGAGAAATTTTTTTTGTAACAGGAAACATTTCGCAGAATGTTAGAGTCAAATAAAGGAATTCCAGAGATTCCAATTGCAGTGTATCGTGTGAAGAAGACACACCGTCGCTTTTATCGATTTCGCTTCCGACACCGATGCGCTTAAAAAGTATTTCTATTGATGAATACGGTTTGTAACGAATATCTATGAAATAAAACGAGATATGAAATTTCATATCATCCTTTCTGAATATTTTATCTTCCTTTTAGAATACTTTTTTGTACTCTAAACGCTGAATAAGCTGGTGTTTCCTCTGTTTTCATGCCCCAATAAGGAAAGCGTGGTATACAGGGTGTCAAAAATGTGATGAATATTTTGAGAGGGGTAGCACCCACCAAAGCCAGATGAAAAGTACAATAAACATGGGCTATAAAGTACGTACCTTAAGAGCTAGGAACACTTGTACATGTTCGATATTGCGAAACGCAACTCTGTTGTAACCTCCCCACAAAATTTGTTATTCACATTAACTTCCACACAAAATTCGTTCACATTTAGCCTCCCCACAAAATTCATCCACATTTAGAGTAACCTCAAAACACAAAAATTTCTAAATCTCTCAACAGTAAAAATTATAATTATGTCGTTTACATTCAGTGTAACGTCACAACAACAAAAAATAAATTCAGTAACCTGGTAATAATACAATGTAACTAACCTCTCAATTAAATTGTCGCTCACTTATAACTTTTCAGTAATTGACTGCGAATTTAACCTGTAAATTTTGGACGTCAGCAGTGCTGCGTCATGGCCCTGAAAGATCATTCTGAATAAAAAAGAGAAAAATTGTTACCTCAATGAAGTCGCCGGATAACGCATATACATCTGCTCTTAAAATAATGTTTTCTGGCACAGCCCTGTGCAATGCTGGCTGCTAGGTTTGTCATTTATGAAAGGAAGCAACTGATTTTTCTTTTGCAACAATCGGGATGATCATGGATGGGAGAAATTAGTAAATTCTTTAAATTGAAATGAATGGTTGTTAAAAGTTACTTTTCATGAGAAAGATTATTATTACGAGATTTTTAAAACATTTACATGGGACTTGAGATGACATTACTACATATGCGCGAGGCTGCTTTTTACCTTATACAATAATACTCAGGCTCCGACATAGCTGCACCGCGACCGGCCCAGCCAACACGATACACCAGACCAGACCAGAGCAGACTGCAGACTAGCAACAACTTACTGCTACAGCTACACAGTTCCTACTGCAGTCAACACTGCTCTCTGGTCAGAGATTCTGTTATAGCTTGCATATCGCAGGCAGCGCATGAGCAATACATCGAAATTACATCTGCTCGGACCTCTTGCACTGTTAGTGCAAGATCTTTGCTTTTCATGCTTTGGAAGAGAGAAAGCTGTACAAAAATCCGCAGGTAAATTCGGGAATACAGAAATAAAAATCCGTTAGGAAAGAAAAATATAAAGAATTCGAAAAAGAAATGATTGTAGAAAGGACTGTCTCAGCATCGAGTCAAAACAATCTTCGGTGAAATTAAAAGCAATGGCTTTAACATTAAGAGTACAATGAGAATTTCACTGACAAATTTAGAGGTGAGATCAAATAGATGGGAGGAGCGTATTGAAAGCCTCTACGACTGGGAAGGCTTGTCTGATGTGATAGAAAAAGAAACAGGAGTCGACAGGGGAGAGATAGGGGATTCAGTATCAGAATTTAAAAGAGCTCTGGAAGATTTAAGATCGAATAATGAAGAAATCATTGGGACAAGTGGCAGCAAAACGACTACTCACGTTGGTGTGTACAATGTATGAGGCTTGCGATGTACTATCTGACGTTCGGAAAAATGTCATCCACACAATCACAAAAATAGGAAGAGCTGTCAGCTGCGGGGATTATCGTACAATTAGTTTTACAGCTTATCTCTTCAAGTTACTGAGATCAATAACACATAGATGAATGGAAAAGAGGATTGAGACTCTGTTAAATGACGATCAGTTTGCTCTGGGAAAGGTAAAGGCACCAGACCGACAGTTCTGACTTTGCATTTGATAATAAAAGCAAGAGTAGATAAACTCTAGACACATTCATAGGATTCATAGGAAAGAACGTTCGACAATATTAAATGGTGCAAGATGTTCGAAATTCTGAGAAAAAATATGGGTAAGATATAGGAAAAGACGGGTAATAGACGATATGTAAGAGAATCAAGAGGGGCCAATAAGACTTGAAGACCAAGAACGAAGTGCTCAGATTCGAAAGGGGTGTAAGGCAGGAATGTAGTCTTGCACCCCTAATGTTCAATCAGTACATCGAACAAGCTGTGTCGGAAATAAAAGAAAGGTTCGCAGGCCGGTGTAACCGAGCGGTTATAGGCACTTCAGTCTGGAACCGCGCGACGCAGGTTCGAATCCTGCCTCGGGCATGGATGTGTGTAATGTCGTTAGGTTAGTTAGGTTTAAGTAGTTCTAAGTTCTAGGGGACTGATGACCTCAGATGTTAAGTCCCATAGTGCTCAGAGCCATTTGAACCATTTGAAAAGAAAGGTTCAAGGATGCGATTAAAAATAAGGTGAAATGATATCAATTATAATATTCGCTGATGACATTGCTATCTTCAGTTAAAGTGAAGAAGAATTATAAGGTCTGTTGAATGGAGTGAACAGTCTAATCAATACAGAATATGAATTGAGAGTAAATGGAAGAAAGACGAAAGTAATATGAATAAGCAGAAGCGAGAACAGCGTGAAATGCCACAACACAATTGTTGATCACGACGTAGATGTTCGAGAAGTCTCCTCTTTATGCAGCAAAACCACTCATGACCATAGGAGCAAGGAGGACGTAAAAGTCCGTCTAGCACTAGCAAAAACGTCGTTTCTTACCAAGAAAACTCTGCTAGTATCAAACATAGACCTCTAGTTGAAGAATAGATTTCTGAGAATGTATGTTTGGAACGCAGCATTGCGCGGTACTGAAACATGGACTGTGGGAAAACCGGTACAGAAGAGAAAAAATCAAATGGTTCAAATGGCTCTGAGCACTACGGGACTTAACTTCTGAGGTCATCAGTCCCCTAGAACTTAAAAAATATTAAACCTAACTAACCTAAGGACATCACACACATCCATGCCCGAGGCAGGATTCGAACCTGCGACCGTAGCAGTCGCGCGGTTCCAGACTGCTAAGAACCGCTCGGCCACCCCGGCCGGTGCAGAAGAGAATCGAACCTCTTGAGGCGTTGTGCTACAGAAGCTAAGGTAGGATGATAAGGTAAGGAATGGCGAGGTTCTCCGTAGAAAGGGCAAGGAAGAGAATATATGAAAAACACATACATGAAGGACGAGCAGGACAGCTCTGAAGATATCAAGAAATAGCATCCATGGTACTGGAGGGAGCTATAGAGGATAAAAACCATAGCGGAAGACAGAGATTGGTATAAATACAGCAAGTAACTGAGGATGTAGGTACAAGAGTTACTCTTTTATGAAAAAGTTAGCTCAGGAGAGGAATTCGGGGCGGTCCGTATCAAAGCAGTCAAAAAACTGACAACTGGAAAACTAAACAGTTATCATTGTATTCTACGACAGTGTTGATTGTATATTGACGCTCATGTGGGCATGGATGCCTCCGAAGTTAAGTATTTTGTATTAAGGTGATTTTCTGAACTGAATTAATATTCTATGAGCTGTAGTATCTCCAGTAATCATATCTTCTGAACTGTTGCCTGTGGTTGTTACAACATGTACATCACGATTCAGCAGCCTCTGTCGATGTTTCGTGCAGCCTGCAATGTTATATCTGGCCTTCAAAAACCTCGCGCGAGAATTCCATATTCTCTCGCTCCCTACGAGCTATGTTCTACAGAAAAAATGGAGATCAATAAAAGGTTAAATATCGTGAATAGTTAGTACAGGTTTTTTGTACGGTGGTAGGAGGGAGTGCCAAGAATAACGTACTAGAAATCCTAACTGGTGAGGGATGAGTGCGGCGTTAGATGTGCGTCTGAAGGTCAATTTTGTACCTTTATTTTTTTTAATAACCCCTTTTTTTTAATAACTCGAACTCTGTGGCTTCGAAGGAAAATACATCCCAGTAGGAAATTTAACTTGACTAAATTTTCTAAAAGAA
Organism: Schistocerca cancellata; assembly: GCF_023864275.1. Taxonomy (NCBI): domain Eukaryota; kingdom Metazoa; phylum Arthropoda; class Insecta; order Orthoptera; family Acrididae; genus Schistocerca; species Schistocerca cancellata. Next base: position 455,628,361 of record NC_064630.1, read on the forward strand.
GGTCCTGCTCATTTTTTTTTCTGTAGGATCAATATTTTGCGCTTAGCGAGCGAGAGAATAGGAAAATCTCGCGCGTGGTTTTTGAAGGGCAGATATGAATTGTGAATTGCATATAACGACAGCGGTAGGGGCAGTTGACCAGCCTGTATAAAAGGTAAGGTATCTCTCCTAAGTACAGTGGGCAAGTGGAATATAATGAGCATTCTGTACCTTCTTTAGCGAGCAGTCTGCAAGGCTGCAGAACACGACTGGGTGCGCTCATTCGTGCAGCCTTGCGAGTGAGCCGTAAGGACATCGTCACGACCGGTGGGCCCATTAACGCGCGGCCAAGTCGGCGGCCATCCGGAGCAGGTGCGATGCTATCTACGGGCATAGAGTACGCGGCGGTCCGCGTAAGCCGTTGTTAGCTGCCGTATCCGCGCGGGAATCGCTCGTGTAATTGCCTGCCATTGACAAAGGAGCGCGTGCGGCCAAAGGCACGCGCCGGGTCGGATGCCCGGGGCGAAGCGAGTGGCCATTTGAGCCTGTGGCACGCGGCGGGACGACTGGCAAATTTCTCCATTCCACACTGATTCACTGAGTCTGGCCAGTGGTTTTTACACAATACTCATGAACCAGCGTCTTCGGATGTTACGCTGCAATTGATGTACTGTGTTTGCGATTGATTCGTAGCGTTAATAGAAGAAGTAGCTCCGTCCAGAGAAAAGAAGCGTAATTCGACGCAGGTGCATTCGGTAGGGGTGAGATCGTGTACGTACAATTCCCCTAATGGAAGCAAGAATCCATAACGTCAAATGTAAATGAGGACTCTGGCCGTGGTTTTCTTACACGGCTATTACACTATCATGTCAATTTTCAAAGTTGATCTATCAAACATTTATGTCAAATAAATTTGGTAGTGTAATAGGGAACTTTGTCAAATCTTGCTTTTCGCTAAAGAAATATGATCACTGTAGATTTGAAGTCGTTCGTCTTCTGTTCACTACAACTAGAAATAAAGCCACTTGGAGCGCTGGCGTCACTGCAGCTATTTGACGTCTGTAGGGTGTACTGTGTTTGCAAACATGGCTGAAAAGTTTAGTTGGTATGTTTCTTCGACTTTTTTTAATAACATTGCTTCGACTGTGGTGGGCACAATGCATGCTATTAATCGTGCGCTGATAGGAAGGTGGGTATGATGCAGGCGACTTCAAATCAACAATCACAGCTACAGCCATCCACTTCAATATCTAGAAACATCCAGGCAGCTTTTCATCAAGCCAGAATAGAGGAGGAGGACACACTCTAAAATAAAAATAAATTCTTAGGTCTCCATTGTACTTTGTCTAAATCTGAATTCTGGGTGCCATAAGTTAAAAAGTCCTTGGAGCACTAATTGTATTAATTAAATTACTCAAAAACGAAAAATTTTAATGCCTATATAGTGAACAAAACATTCAATTACCTTCAAATATTTCTCCTTCAGTGCTTTGTAAATAGCTTCACACGTTCACTCAATTATTTTGGTTAGTGTGGACTGTCGTATTCGAGTGATGTATTGTTAGCTGGGATAGGTCTCTCTATTGTTATCTAGAATAGCTCTTTCCTGTAGTAAGAAATCGCAGTGCTATAGAGTGCCTGTCTTCTGTACGTATTGGTTTTTACAAATGATTATTCTTCTTTGTAATATGAGGAGCCACTTTACTGAACAACCACTGAAACGCACTCTCATCCATTCGTAAGTAATTTATGTAAGACTTGACGTCTTCCACTTGCAGCTCTCGTAAAAAATTTTGGTGAATGCTATTACAATCTCGACGTAAAAACCAAATATGCTCCCTTTTTTTAAACTGACTCTCTTCCAAATGCTTACAAAAAAAATGGTTGAAATGGCTCTGAGCACTATGGGACTTAACTTCTGAGGTCATTAGTCCCCTAGAACTTAGAACTACTTAAACCTAATTAACCTAAGGACATCACACACATCCATGCCCGAGGCAGGATTGGAACCTGCTACCGTAGCGGTCGCGCGGTTCCAGACTGTAGCGCCTAGAACCGCTCGGCCACTTCGGCCGGCAAAATACTCATACAATGCAATTGTGGTACAAGCAACTACATCGCTAAATAACAAGTCGTTATTGAACGTCAGCTTGAACTTTGATCAAAAATGTGATGACAGTTTAAAAAAGCCCCTTTTACCGCCACGTCACAGGTCTTTGTCAAAGAAATTTGATGACTATTTGATCACATTTTTTTTGTCAAAGAAATATGATACCCTAATACTACTCAGTTATATACAGGGTGTAGCACGAGTAACTTTAGACATTTTTATTGGTACTGAGAACAATGTACAGAACAACGTTACATTAATATTAACTTCATCTGCAGACTACTAATTATAGCTTTTATGAGCAGTATGGTTTTAATTTGGTTAGTACAGGCTAACAGTTATTGAACTATATGAAATAAAATCGTCACAGTTTCTGAATGGTTTGCATAGGACGTTCAAACTACACGGTTGGCAGCGGGGCATGAGAGTATTAGTATGCGCATGCGCACGCGCTTTGTTGCTGTCGGCCATTTGCTGGTGAAAATGTCATGGTACAGCGTTCCTGGGCTCACAGCACTTGTGAAGGCCTGTTATGCGACCAACAGCAGCCCAGCTGCGGCTCAAAGGAAGTTTGCGACGGAGTTCAAGCTGAAGACAACCGGTCCTAGTGAGCTAACAATCAAGAATTTGATTAGCAAGTTTGAGAGACCGAGTAACACCTGAAAACATCGAGAAGAGCGCTAGGTTTCAGACCAGCCCTGGAAATCAATCAGAGTATCTGCACAACAGGTGGTAATCAAGCAGATGACACAGCGTCAAATTGTTGTTGCAGACATGAATCTCTTCCCACGTAAAATTCAAACCTATCAGCCCTTAAGCCCCCGCGCCATGTTTCACCAACATTACTGTCCACTCCATTGACGAACAAGACTTTGATGTGATGATTTGGTGTAGCGACAAAGCCCACTTTCATTTAGATGGATTCGTCAATGAGCAAAACTGGCGCATCTGGGGGGACTGACATTCCATATTTCGTGTTCGAGAAGTTTCTTCACCCTGAACGGGTGACTGTGTGGTGTGCAATGTCCAGTCACGGAATAATCGGTGAGAACATTCCTTGATCGCAAGGTGACTACCAAACGGTACGTGATGCTTCTGGAAGATGATTTCATCGCCATTATCCAAAGTCACCCTGTTTTCGACAAGATGTGGTTCACGCAAGACGGAGTTCGACCCCATCACAGCAGGAGAGTGACGTCCTGGAGGAGCACTTTGGGGACGCATTCTGACTCTGGGATACCCAGAGGCCAGTTTCATGGGCCTGGATTGGTCGCCTTATTCTCTGGATCTGAAAACATGCGACTCCTTTTTGTGGGGTATATTAAAGACAAGGTGTACAGCAGTAGCTCCATAACCGTTGCTGAGCTGAAAATAGCCATTCAGAAGGACATCGACAACATCGATGTTCCGACACTTCAGCGCGTCATGTAGAATTTCGCAGTTCGTCTGCGCCACATCATCTCCGATGATGGCAGGCATATCGAACATGTCATAACCTAAGTGCGAAAATCTGTAGTGACGTCTACATGTTGAATAAAGTGTGTGCATGCCGTAGTTTGTTACTAATTAACGTTTTTTTTCCATGTAGTTCAATAACTGCCACCCTGTACTTCCAAGAACATGTGACTGGATCAAGCCCTTAATACTGACTTTCCCCTGGGCAGTAGGTCAGTTGAAGAAGTGTGGACGTGTGGATGGGAAAGGATTATCTTATATTGACAAGTGTAGTCCACTTAGTAGAGCAGTTTCAACCGTGCAGAAATCATCAGGTAGCGGGTAACGTGACGTGAAACTTCCCGGCAGATTAAAACGGTGTGCCAGACCGAGACAAACTTGGGACCTTTACCTTTCAAAAGCAAGTGGTCTACCGACTGAGCTACCCACGTTCGACCCGGTAATATGCCACAATGTTTCATGTCACCGTAAGCTCCGCTGCAGATGAAAATTTCATTCTGAATTATGTGACGTATTTGTGGGAAGATTGTTGGACACAGAGAAAAGACAGCCGACACACTGACCGGTGTACTTATTAAAGTACCACATACAAAAACGTCTGCACTTATAGACGTTACGCTCTGGATCACTTTATGCAATACATATATTCATTTTGTGATGAAATACATATATATTTTGAGATGAAATACTCATATGATCTGTGCTGCAGCAAATTATGGGGCCAAAGGGGCTCCCTTGATACGACACATAGATCTTGCCGAAAGCCGAAAAGCGTTTGTATATGTACAGGTATATCTTTGCTGCACATTACTCTGAAACTTTATGACTTTAGCCAAATCTTTGCTCGATGTCTCGCACGCTCGCACTTACACAGCCACGTCAGCACTCGTAACGTGTGGGAAGTGTGTGGGGACGGGTGGTTAGGTCTGTTTGCAGATGCAACAAGAGACTCGTTACACAGGGTAATTCAAACCGAATATAGCAGTTACATGCGACTACAACTGTTTAATGCGTAGCGACACATGAATAAGAAATGCGAAAAAATGTAAAATAATTTTCAAAATTTCAAACCCTGTCCAAGCGAAATGAATCGGAAGCAGATGTATGTAACGGACACATTCCGCGTCATAAATGAGAAAGGCGGATCTCGTAGAGAAACGACAAGGTTAACCGGCACAACATTAGAATATGAGGTAAAGGAAAGCTTTGATGTATAAGTGAATGATTATCCAGCAAAGTTAATTCTTTCTGACAATGTCAACACAGAATTGGTGAGGAAAGGAATATACTGAGAGAAGAAGGGACAAGATGATAGGACACCTATTAAGACGTCAGGGATTTATTTCCATGTTATTAGATGGAGCTGTAGAGGTTAAATACTCTGGAGGAGGCCCCAGACTGGAATATATCCAGCAGACTGAGTAAGTGGGTTGTAAGTGCTGCTCTGAGATAAAGGGCGTGAGGGAGGTGGAGGGGCGGCTGAAGTCCTGTGTTGTAAGGTTTCTTCGTAGTAGGAATCTCCCATTAATGCACAAAATGTTGCGTAATTTTTCCGGTTTTCCGGTTGCCTTCAATGTGGTGCGACGTGCATCCAGCTTGCCGTACCCCTCACCAACGCATGCAACTCATTGATCTTCTGCCTACCTCGTTTCAGAGGTATTGCACTTTGCATTGATGCTGCCGAATCGACAGCAACTGCTGCAATAGTTATCCCATACGCCGCGACGCTCTTATGCAGGTCATTTCAGAGCTGAACAGTTTACATGTGGAGTCTATTCTTCGGGCTAAAAATTAGGAAACTAAATCGAGAAAAGTCAGGATAAGCCTAATTCTGTAATTGTCACACATGAGTTCATCAGGTCACGCAACTACTTTATAGATTTATTAGCGACCCGGCCTGGATTCACAGGGTAGCATTGAGTCTCTACGACCAGACAACTTGACTGGTCAGAGAACCACTTTAAGTAAGTGAGTACTATCATTTTCATATTATTTATGCGATGTAAGCAACACACAGCAGCAAAGTTGTCTGGATGCATGAATATTATATGTTCCAATAGAATTAGCAATTGCAGTGACGTCTCGTGGCAGTAATGGGACTACATCGTGGTGCAACCAATGAAAATATTGTACGTGAATCACTGGTTCAAAAATGGTTCAAATGGCTCTGAGCACTATGGGACGTAACAGCTGAGGTCATCACTCCCCTAGAACTAAGAACTACTTAAACCTAGCTAACCTAAGGACATCACAAACATCCATGCCCGAGGCAGGATTCGAACCTGCAACCGTAGCGGTTACGCGGTTCCATACTGAAGCGCCTAGAACCGACGGCCACACGGGCCGGCGAATCACTGGTATCCGTGTGTGTCATCTGTTCAGTAAGTATCGCATGCTGGCAGAAGTGGCACAAATAAAAAACAAGAAATGACACACTTGGTCTTCAGGATTATCTCGTGTTGTAGCACTCCTCTTCTGAAGTTTAGTACGCACTGTGATGAATTATTGAGACTTACTGCCAAAACTGTTTGTTGCGAACTTTTTATAGCCGAATTCTCCGACATGCCACATAAAGAATCGTGTTCATATCTGGGTCTGATACAAGGAAATCAGAAAGCTAAATGCTGAGCCGTCTGCTGCGCCGATGAAAGAACCTGCTGTATGTAAACGAAGCAGAGTTGCTGAATTAGTATTTCGGAAAACGTTTTACTTGAAGCATAAAAAATAAAACACCACATATTTTGGAGCCGCATGTTTCTTCACTAGGCAGTTATTCTCAGACAATTGCAGGGATACTATTTGGTTACTTCAAAGTGTAAGTCTCACGTCACAGGCTGAAGATGAGGTTTCTAACTTTCGTTATTGGTCATATTCATTACTATACATCAGAGTTAAAGTAAATCATTGCCCGTTGTTCGAAGAACTTGCAGTGAATTAAGACCGGGAATTGCGACTGGTAATCTGAGGGAAGCAGATTTTAGCAGTCTGAAATTGTCGTCACACTGCGAAATGCGTCCCTCAACCTCAACCATCGGTAAAAGTATTTCGAAATCTCGTTTATACATCCGCAAGAAATTTCTGAATCCCATTCAAGAAGATCGTGTCTATGTCTTTATGATCTTCAAAAGACCTAAATCTGTTTCCCGCCAGTGGAGAGTCATTTACCAGTGTTCTGTGGAATTTGAATCTTTATACAAATAGTATATTTCACACAGCAACAATATTGTGAATGCCCCTATACCACGATGAGGCGACTTCCTTCGAGAGGATAAGAAGACTAATGTGAATCCACGCTGTTTTCCAAATAACAATGGCGCGGCCATTTCAACATGGGAGCGGGATGATTTTAGTCCCCATGTTATCATCCGGTTGGAACTCTGTGATGCGAGGGGTCTCCTTCGATGCAGTCGTTTCAGTAGAGTGGAGGAAGGAAGAAGAAGAACCGTCTGACTCCTCCAACATCTTGCCTCCGTCTACACTTGTTTTGAAGTGGAGTTGGTGTCGACGAAACTACAGCTTCAAAGTACCTATGCGAGATGAAGTGGGGAAACTCACTAGTACCATCAAGCAATGACCTGCGTTGCGACTCAGGAAGTTGGTTAGGCACAATGGATGTCACTTGTGGAACGAGGTCTGCTGAAGTTAGTCTTTTACGGTGTTCATACTGCCCTTCAAGACCGTGACAAGACGCGGACAATTTGTGCGCAGGTATCCACTCTCATTACACATAAAACAGGCCCGTACTTCCCCTATGTAAATTATATGCAGCCGGTAGCCATACATCAGCACTGTGAGGGGATACGCCGCTTCAGCACCATGTCCACGGATCGAATACCACCATAAACTTGAAACGATGATGAGTGGACCAGCGTCCCCGCCGTATAAACCGTCTGCCCCCAAACAGAAGCAGGACGAGCTTGAGGAAACTATCATCAACTTCGTGTGAAAGCTTAAACACTCTGACATTCGTATATTCCAGAATAACCACATTACAAGAACCAGCGCGATGAGTGAAAGGGGTTTGTTGTCCGTCCCGCAAAAGAAGCCTATAAACCTCATGTGGATCTAGAAATTTGACATAAAATATATGCGATTCAGAATGGAAGTAAGCCGTGTGAACCTGACTGAAGTCACTTTGATCGTGCCTACAAGCCATTCATGAATTTGTAAGGAAAGTGGCTGCACATTCTGCAAGGACCTTTCAAAACTAAAACTGACCTTACCTATACGTGGATTGTTCCTGGGAGCCACAGACGATTTTACGGCGCAAGGTAACATGCGTCAAAAATCGAGTCACAAACATTATACGATGAGTTACAAATAATAGTGCGACGCATACAAGGACTCAACGACATATATATATATATGTGTGTGTGTGTGTGTGTGTGTGTGTGTGTGTGTGTGTGTGTGTGTGTGTGTCACCCCATAAGGCAGTCTGGTACAGCAGTTGCATATTGAATATTTGAATTAAAAGCAGCCTTGGTTGCTACTTATTCTTTTACTAACAACGCGTTTCGCCATCGTGGGGCGTCTTCAGATTATCTTAAAAAATTTCTTTTACGATACCTTAAAAGAATAAAATAAATGAATCGTCTCTGTGCTAGAGTGAAGCACGTTTCGAAGCAGTTGGATCAGCTGAGATGTTCTCCATTTCAAACATTTTAAAACCCATAAAACAGTTCTGTGCTAGATTCAGACACGCTTCGAATCATATGAACCGGCAGAGATCTTATTGTCGTACTTGCTGGTCAAAATGGTACACTGGTAGGACCACAATCACAATAAACTGTACACATTTAAACATAATACGCAGTACTACCGTCGTAACTTGATGGTTCTGTGCTTCTACTATTGCGCCATTCTGGCCTGCTGATATGACTTCATTACGGTCTCTGTGGGTTCATCTGTTTCGAAGCGTGTTTCAGTCTAGCACAGAACCCTTTTGTTATCTTTAATAAGTCGTAAAAGGAAAAGTTTAAGATAATCTGAAGATGCCCCACTGAGGCGAAACACGTTGATAATAAAAGGATAAGTTGCGACCAAGACTGTTTTTGGTCAAACATCACTGTATGGGGGCAGGGGGAGTTCGTGTTCATGAGTACACTGCTGCCATTAAAATTTCAACAACAGTAAGTACAGAAAATAACTAAATTGTACTTATAGTGAGTATACAATACAGCAGGAATAAGACGTGATAAAATTTATAGGTAATTTATGGGCCTAAAGTGCGCGACAGTTACTAAACACAGCGGCCATCTCTTCACAGCAAACATAGCTCCTACCGGCTGGGCATCGTCTCGAAATAAGGTCGGACGACAAATACTGGTACGGAATTCAAGTCTACATTAGTAAAGCAGTCAGCAATTTGAAGATTGTTTTGAATACCACAGTGCTGGTTTTATTGGAGGTGGTACAACGTTGCCATCCTCTGACCTACAAACTGACTCACCCAGGCTGTTACAGCGGGACTTACAGTTTAATGTGGATTCCGAACCGCAGCGCACCTCAGCATTTCAGCATTTTTCACGTCAAAAAACATTCCCGACAGGGAATGACACAAATTTCCCCGGAATGACGGGAACCGAACCAGAGTCTGGCAATTTACCACTAACAAGCAGACCCCACCTATTCGTCTTCACCGATTTCGTCCAGATTTATGGTATATACATGGCTTGTGTAGAAATGAAAATAATTGAAGCGGGAGCTCCAGACGCCCAAATGTGAACAAAAAGTAGCTTTACTTACGCGGGGTAGGGAGAAGCATTTACGTTCGTGTGTATTCCAAAAACTGGTTGGCGCAGTGTAAGGAGCACAGAACGGTAATCCAGCGGTCTTAGGATCGGGTCCTTGTCCGAAAATTTCTGTAACTTCAACTACAGGAAAAAAAGACCGACTTTGCGTGCTCTTTATTTTCATTTGTTTTGTGAAAAATTTCCAGATGACTCGATAGCATTGGAGAAAATACTAAAAATAAACATTAAAGAATCGTAAAAATATTAGGATGTCGCCTTCAAAAATACTTTAGAGCGCTCAAATGTTCTCCTAACCCGGCCGGAGTGGCCGAGCGGTTCTAGGCGCTACAGCCTGGAACCGCGCGACCGCTACGGTCGCAGGTTTGAATCCTGCCTCGGTCATGGATGTGTGTGATGTCCTTAGGTTAGTTAGGTTTCAGTAGTTTTAAGTTCTAGGGGACTGATGACCTCAGAAGTTAAGTCCCACAGTGCTCAGAGCCATTTGAACCATTTTTTAACCTTTTTTGTTCTCCTAAATCCGCTGCAGTATTCAAAAATACACAAATTTGAAGTAAGGTACTATGTCACAGACTTCTTTATAAAGTGCTGAGAACATTCCAAATCATTCAAGAAAGTTTAAGAAAAGTCAGGAACTTTCTAGAACATTCCAGAATATTCCGAACATTCGAATACGCGAAAGAACACTCTGCGGTAATCTAGATCACTCTGGACTACTCTAGAGCATTCTAAAATATTTTAAACCTTCATAATAGTCGTTAACATTCAAGAATATTCGTAAAATCATAAGAACATTAATGGATAAATGTGGAATATTTCCCATTAAAACATCCTCTGAAGCGAAAAGAAAGAACATTTTAAGAGAGAAATTATAAAGCTAAAGTAAATTATCATATTCTCAATATAACTGCATTTAATTTAGTGAAAGAAAACTTCTTTCCTTTTTCACAGTGTTTCATACTTAATTATTCTGTTACAAAGCTTGTTTATGAACTACGTTTTCCATCTTGTTAATTAGTCAGAATGTACATAAATTCTTTGCGTTTCCTATCCCTAGAACAAGCTACGGAAGACTGTCATAAAATCACAATTATTTCAAATTAATACCACAAGAGCTTAACGTTTGTCCTTCTGTCTTATTTGTAGTGATACTAAATGCTAATCTTACTGTAAATTTCAGTTTTTTTGAATTGAAACAGCAGTTTCCTAGATATGAGCGGAATCCTCGAAATTAATGGGACTGCGACTCGTCGGACCACTCTACACTCTTAAGCTAAGCTCCTGTCTGCCCGCCCGGTTAGCCGGCCAGTTTGTGGATGGTTTTTAGGCGGTTGTCCATCTGCCTCGGCATTGTGGGCTGGTTCCCCTCATTCCGCCTCAGCTACACTATGTCGGCGATTGCTGCTCAAACAAGTTCTCCACGTACTCGTACACCATCGTTACACTACCGCGGAAATATATGGGGTTACGCTCATCTGGTGTGGACTTTCCGTGCAGGGGGGGAGGGGGGAGGAGGAGGGTGGGAGTGTGCACCGGGGGCCGAACCGCACAATAACCCTGAAAGAGTGGTTCGGTGTGGGGCGGCGGAGGGTTGAAGTGGACTGCGGTAGTCGTTGTGGGGTTGTGGACCACTGCAGCAGCGGCGGGGACGGAGCCTCTCCGTCGTTTCTAGGCCCCGGTTGACCCACAATACAATACAAGCTACAGTCTAGTTTCTGTGTTATTTGGTGAACTGGAGTGACAGAAGTCATGAGATACCTCCTAATACCAGCCCGACTTAGTGCAGTAGCTCAACGTGGGATGGACTCCTCAAGTCGTAAGAAGTCGCCTACAGAAATACTGAGCCATACTGCCTCTATTGCCGTCCATAATTGCAGAAATGTTGTCGATACTGGATTTTATGCACTGACTGATCTCTCGATTATGTCATATGTCGGGCGATCGGGGTGGCCAAATCATTTGCTCGAACTGTCCAAAATATTCTTCAAACTAATCGCGAACAATTGTGGGCTGGTGACATGGCACACTGTCGTCCATAAAAATTCCATCGCTGTTTGGGAACATGAAGTCCATGGATGGATACAGATGGTTTCAAAGTAGTCGAACATAACCATTTTCAATCAATGTTCGGTTCAGTTTGACCAAAGGACCCAGTTCATTCCATGTCAATACAGCCCACACCGTTATGGAGCCACGACCAACTTGCACAGTGCCTTGTTGACAACTTGACTCCATGGCTTCAGGCTGTCTGGGTCATACTCGAAACCTACCATAATCTGATACCAATTTAAATCAGGACTCATCTGTCCAGGCGATGGTTTTCCAGTCGTTTGGGGTCCAATTGGTATTGTCATGAGTCCAGGAGGTGCACTGCAGGCGATGTCGTGTTGTTAGCAAAGGCACTCGCGTCTTCTGGTGCCATAGTCCCATAACACCAGATTTCGCCACACTGTCGTTGCAGATATGTTCGTCGGACCTCCCACATTGCTTTCTGTCGTTATTTCCGCAATGTTGCTTGTCTTTTGGCATTGATAACTGCTCTCGTTCGTTAAGCGAAGGCCGTCGGCCATTGCGTTGTCTGGGGTGAGACTTTTTATGCAGTCCAATCTAGTCAGTGTCACGAATGATGATGATGATGATGATGATGATTTAATGATGAGGACATCGCTAACACCCAGTCCCCGGGCAGAGTAAATCCCCAACACGGCCGGGAATTGAACCCAGCACCCCGTGATCCATAGGCACTAGACCATGAGCTGCGGAATCCGCAGTGAAAGGCGATGCCTGAAGTTAAGTCCCATTAGATTTCACACACATTTGAACATTTGAGAGGCCTGAAATGTAATGTTATCGGCACACTCTTGACACATAGATTTTGGAACACTGTGGATTTTGGAATACTGAATTCGCCCTCGGCTCGTGGTCGTGCGGTAGCGTTCTCGCTTCCCGCGCCCGGATTCCCGGGTTCGATTCCCGGAGGGGTCAGGGATTTTCTCTGCCTCGTGATGGCTGGGTGTTGTGTGATGATGTCCTTAGGTTAGTTAGTTTTAAGTAGTTCTAAGTTCTAGGGGACTGATGACCATAGATGTTAAGTCCCATAGTGCTCAGAGCCATTTGAACCATTTTTGAATACTGAATTCCCTAGCGAGTTCCAAAGTGGAATGTCCCATGCTTCTAGCTCCACTACCATTCTGCGTTCGAAGTCCTTTAACTCCCGTCGTGCGGCCATAATCACGTCGGAAACGGTTTCACATGAATTAATTGAGTACAAGTGACAGATCCACAAATGCGCTGCCTTTTTATACCTTTTGTACGCGGTACCACCGCCATCTATATATGTGCATAAAACTATATCATGACTTTAGTCATCTCCGTGTACCTACTCGTTAATTTTATCATACGTGACTAATGATTTATCCGGTGAGCTTTCAAAACCTCACCCAATGACAATTTGGTTGTGACAACAGCAGACTTAAGACAAACTGCACTGTCCACTACAGCAGTAATTTATGCCTTATCCGTGAAGGTAATGCACCACAGGTCATTCCAATATCCAACGAATCAAGACGTACGTTGTGCACTTTCCTAGTAATTGCTATAGTAACCATCAAGTACGGCCATCAATTTAACGGATGAAGTAACGGCGTTATTAGATGTGTCATCTCTGTAAATTCTGTTCAAGTTATCCAACCGACCATAAACCCTTTGAAAAAGAATTCTGTAGAGGCGTTGTAAAATATTTAATGCATCAAATTTTATGCACTCCGTAGACGGACACATAGTGAGTCCAAGCGTACAAATAACGACGCGAAATGAAACTTTAAATGCCTGCAGCTCAACATTCTACGGAGATTGCGCATTAAGCCATTGTTTGTCCAGACTGGGGAAGGATTTAAATATTTTTATAATGCTTAGAAAGGCTCGTAGCGTATTTGAGCTTTTTTTATACAGTCTTCATGTAAAATATAAAGTGATCAAAGCTGTAATTAAAAAGCTGTTACTCGGGAGAAGAATTCCGCTCCAACAAATTAAGAAATTTGGTGGTCGTAAAACATTTCATCGGTACCTCAAGAAAATCCGAAGGCTTACTGATCAAAGCCATTATTGTTACGGAAGGAATTCCCGACACCTTTGAGTGACCGCCTCCGCGAATTTACTTCAGAAGACTCCTTAAAATCGTTAAAAATCTTAACGAAGATCCATTGTAAATACAGTCAAGTTTATAAAAAACAGAACTCCTCGAACGACTAGTTAGAGGACGTACACGTTAGTGTGCACTGCAGAAATGGTTAACATTTCAGTCAGCTCGGTTCAGCATGTGTCCTGTTGCCTCGTAGGCGCAGCGTCCTTCATGGGCAGTGATAACTTGTTCCATGCGTGATTTGCGACGCTTATAAGGCGCCAATGGTCTCCTGTGGTGTATTCATCCACGCTGCACTCACCTATTTCCAAAGTTCATCTGTGATGGGTGGCACTGGGTCACAGAGCTGAAACCGTCGTTTCACCATATCCCGCACATTTTTGATTGGCGTCAAGTCTGGTGGTCTGGAGGGCTAGGGCGAAAGGCTGACATCCTGTGATACCAAGAAGGCAGGTGTTCGTGCATCAATATGTGTTCTTGCAGTGTCTTGCTGAAAAATGGCATCTAGGGTGTTGTGCAGAAAGGGTATGGCTTTGGGTCGCAGGATGTTATTCACGCAGGTCACACTGGTCATGGCACCCTGGACACGCTCCAACTACGATCAGTGATTCTCCCTTACAGCACCGCACACGATAATGTTATGAGCTGGCGCTGTACGCCTTGTGCGAATGCAGTTACTGTGATGACGTTCCCCCTGTCTGCGGCGAACCAAAATGTACCCAAGCAAATTGGACGTGGATTCTTCCGAAACACTATCTGAAATCATTCCTGTCCCCAGTGATGTCGTTCCGTATATCATGCCGTCTAGCGTGTTTCTGGACATTCGTCAAAGATAGACGGAGGACGACGCACAAGTAATCCATGCCGTAATAAACGGCGATGGAATGTCACCCTGATAGTGCACCATATGTTACACTGTTCCTCTGTTGCGCCGGAGCCGAGAAGGATGCAGATCTGTCCTGCAGTGCCATTCGGATGAAGTGTCGATCATCTTGGGGTGTGGTCTTCGTGGTACGATCTGATCCATCTCGTCGTTTTCTACGGCCTTCCGTGAACCATTTTCCCGGCTGGATGCATCACATTCTCTCACGCCAGCAATGAGCAATGTACCCTCTTTCAAACTCACTGATCTGATAATACGGTTCGCGCATACGTCTGCGAGGCATCATGCACGTCTGCTCATGTCACAACGTTCCCTTACCGTCGGTTTCTAGCGACAACGAGAGCCGCAGGCATATTTTACCAGTAGATGATGTTGAGCCGCGATATCGCTGTTGATCTTGAACCCGTGGACCGACATGGTTCGAATGCTAATAATTTCTACAGAACAGACTAAGTTACATGTCTTGTGAGCATGGATTCCATATCTCTAGTCGTTCAAGGTGTTGTGTTTCTTCTGAACATGACTGTAATATAGTAAGTATTAACTTTAATTCTAAAATATGTCCAGGAAATACTTGATATACCAAAGCAGAAGTATTTTCCCGGTACAAATAAAACACATTATTTTGTAACTAATAAAAGTACAGAGGATAAGTAACAAGAATTTTTGAAATATAAAATTTTGTGCTAATAGAACGTGTTGTATGAATTTTAAATGAATACAAAAGAGCTCCAGTTATTGCGATAGTAGAGATTAGTTTGTACTCAGCAACATCTGCTTCAAAAGCTGACCGAGCGAGGTGGCGCAGTGGTTAGCACACTGGACTCGCATTCGGGAGGACGACGGTTCAATCCCGTCTCCGGCAATCCTGATTTAGGTTTTCCGTGATTTCCCTAAATCGCTTGAGGCAAATGCCGGGATGGTTCCTTCCCTATCCTTCCCTCACCCGAGCTTGCGCTCCGTCTCTAATGACCTCGTTGTCGACGGGACGTTAAACACTAATATCCTCCTCCTCCTTCAAAAGCTGTCCTCGACTGAGAACCCTAGAAGAAAATGCGCATGTGTTTGGTACCACAACAAATGATATAAATCTCTGAACCGGCTAGTTGTCCAAAGAGGATTGTGAGTAATGCAGCCGCTTTAGCGCGTCTGTGACAGCAGGAACACGTAAGTGGTGACGCCGGCCTCTGTGACCGAGCGGTTCTAGGCGCTTCACTCCGGAAACGCGCTGCTGCTACGGTCGCAGGTTCGAATTCTGCCCCGGGCATGGATGTGTGTGGTGTCCTTAGGTTAGTTAGGTTTAAGTAGATCTTAGTCTAGGGGATTGGTGACCTCATATCTTAAGTCCCATAGTGCTCAGAACCATTTGAACCATTTTTTGCGTGTTGACGGCTTGTGAACTGAACTTACTTTTCGGAAAGTTATCGATCTCACATTAACTATGTCGAATGTAAGTGATGCTTTTTAATACTTACAAGCAAAATATAGCTCCTGGGCGAGCTAAAAGGCTACTTTATTTCACTGTTGAAGTAATTTTCACACCATTATTTAGGCCATAAAAGGTTCTAACAACATCACACATTCACTGAATTTTACCACTCTGATTCTCCCTCTTGAAGTAAATAAGACCTTCATTTTGTTTCCATTCCTGCACACCTGTATTCAATTCGTAGATGATTGTTTCACAAAATATGTCTCGCAAACAAAACTGATGATACCTTGGTGTCTCAAAACGTGTATTGAAAACCGATTCATTCCTTTACTCAAATTGTGCCACAAATTTCTTGTCTGCCCAATTCTGTTCAGTAGCTGCTCATCAGTTACACGACCTGACCATCTAATCTGCAGCATTCTTCTGTAGCATCTGTAGCTAGTCTCTTCTTGTGTAACTCGTTGATCGCCCTTGTTTCATTTACATAGGTGGCTACACTCCAGACAAATACCTTCAAAAAGGACTTTCTAACACTTAAATTTGTATTCGATGTTAGTCTGGAACCGCACGACCGCTACGGTCGCAGGTTCGAATCCTGCATCGAGCATGGATGTGTGTGATGTCCTTAGGTTAGTTAGGTTTAAGTAGTTCTAAGTCCTAGGGGACTGATGACCTGAGAAGTTAAGTCCCATAGTGCTCAGAGCCATTTGAACCATTTGTATTCGATGTTAGCAAATTTCTCTTCTCCAGAAGCGCTTTTCTTGCCATTGCCGGTCTATATTCTATATCCTTTATACTTTGGTTATCATCAGTTATTTTACTTCCCAAATACCAAACACATTTTAATACTTTTAGTGTCTCGCTTCCTAATCCAATTCCCTCAGTCAACTGATTCAAATCGACTACAATCCGTCATTATTGTCTTGCTTTTGTTGATGTTTTACATCCTCCTTTCAAGATGCTGTTCATTCTGTTCAACTGCTGTTTCATTTCTTTTGCTGTCTTTGACAGAATTACGATGAAATCGGGAAACATCAAAGGTTTTGTTTCTTCTCCGTGAATTTTAATACCCACTCTTTGGTTTCCTTCAATGCTTGGTCAATGTACAGATTGAATAACATTGGGGATGGGCAACAACCCTGCCTCTCTCTCTTCTTAACCAGTGTTTCATTCTCATGCTCCTGGAGTCATATAAGTGCCGTCTGGTTTCTGTACAAGCTGTGAACAGATAGTGATTACATAGCAGCCAAAGGTCTTAGATGTTCTCCTTGTCAATAGTTACATTTCCGTTTCGTCTGTGTGGCTTTGTTTCCGTCGTTACTGCACTATTCATCCTAGACATCAAACAATTCGGTGACCGTATCAACATTGCCCTCCAACACCAACTGACACGGTACGTGATTTTGTTACTACTTCTACTACTCTTATTATTATTATTATTATTATTACTATTATTATTTATTTAACTGCACGACCAGCTTCACAGCTTCTTGCTGACCTCGATGACTTGAGGCGCTGGCTGCTCGTAGCTCCCTTACGGATAGGAGGGTGTGAGCTTCGCTTTCCATAGTGACTAACCCGACCGCCATTCATTTTAATTAAACGTTAGCAACTGAGGATAGAGTTCCAATGCTTTGTAACCGGTCGTGTAGTTCAATAAATAAATAATAATTGTGTCTGCAGCGGCTCAATCTATGTGCCTTCCGTCCCAACAACTTCGGCTGAACTGCGACGCCACGCAGCAACAGTGGTGAATGAAGGAACTCAAGACATGTTCGCAAACCTATGGGACGGATTTGATCATCGCCTGTAACTTTGTGAGCGACCTGAAGGGGGTTCACTGACCATTCATAAGAAAACTGAATCAAGATGTAATTGTAAAATTAACTCCAAGGTGACTTGTGCCTGTACGTAAAAGATATATACCCTCGAAAGGTGGATGGTTCTTTTGAAAATAAAATATCTCTATTTCTATGCATAAATTAAAATTTATCTGAAATTTCTGTCTTCATTCATGTAATGAAATCAGGTTAATCATATTAACAACTATGCGTCATCTTCTACACTACAGCTACAAGAAGGCGGTTTAGAAGACTTCAAAAAGAAAAAAAAGAAAGGTTTACCTGAAGTAATATCCAGTGTGAACCAGAACTCCAACGGCAAATTTCAGAGGTTGTAGAGGGATGTTACCTGAATATTTTGACATACAGGAACCATGGCCTCCGGTGACTCGTTACTGATTGAATTTTATTTCATTTCCTGACGTTATTTATCTTTCTACCTGTATTGCACTGAAAATAGACTCCAACCCAAAAAAGACGCCACATGAAGGGATTATCCGAATGCGACGGAAATCGGTATGTGTGATGTATATGTACATGTATAGACAAGCGTTCGAGTCTAGGTCCGGCACACAGATTTAAACTGCCAGGAAGCTACAATTGATAGCATTTTCAGTAAATTAGGATGATTTATTCAAGAGAAAGATCTTCACAAATTGGGTAAGTCAATGACATGTTGATCCATTCGTGGTCCTTATGCAACCAGTTATTCGGCTTGATGTTGATTGATAGAGTTGTTAGATGTTCTCCTGACTGATATCGTTTCAAATTCTGCCCAGCCGGTATGTTAGATCTCCTGACACGTCTTCAGATCTGTCTGAAGATGCCCCCGACGTCGGTGGGATATCAGTCTGACTGTGGCCTGCCATATTGCCCACCAGCCAGGAGTGACAGTCTGGGGTGGCATTTCATTTCATAGCAGGTCGTTGACGAAATTCTACTCCCCGTTTTGTTACCCTTCACAGCAGGCCATCCTGGACAAGAGTTTCTACTACTTGCTTTCCTGCTTGCCAAATCCTCCTTTGCCAGAAAGGTCATTGGATTTACTCCCCAACCGAAAACCGCTGGAGCATTATGGACAGGACCCTCCAACAAGCTCTGGATTCTGACGATCTAACGCGACATTTAGGCAGAATTTTGTACGATGTCCCTCAGGAGAAGATTCAACAACACTGTCAATCAATGTCAAACCTAATAACTGCTTCAGTACGGGCCACAGCCAGACAAATGCGTTATTGACTTGCTCAATTTGTGAAACTCTTTCTGTTGAAAAAATCATTCAATTTTTCTGAAATTGTAATCATTCATTTCTAAGTGTGCATCACTTCTACCGATTTCCGTCCCATTTGGGTAATTTCTTAGCTGTGCGCCTTTTTTTTTTCTTTTCCTTCCCCTTAAAGTGTAGCTGCAGCACTCTCTATTTTCGAAGGTACATGCCGTCATGTCATCGGGAATGTCTCACCTCACACCTCACACTGTCTGTCTTTGTTGGAAACACTTCTTCCTTTCACTTACGATACTTGCCGTGGATTGTTCGGTTCTGTCTCTGTCTCTCTCTCTCTCTCTCTCTGTGTGGGTGTTTTTTTTTTTTTTTTTTTTGATAGTTGAGTTATTTTACGTTTTCAGTGATATACTGCAGTACGGATGAGATTACTGACGGTCAGTTTTCCGAAGTTTGCCTCATGTACTGGTCCACTGGATGTAGTGGATGAGCGGCATGCTATGCGAGGTTCTCCAAAGGACGGCAAATTACATTGTACCACTTTTACGTCTCTTTGAGGTTTGTTACATTTCCTTGTCCTTGGGTAGTCTGGGAAGGTATTTTCCCATAATAAAGACAATCGGGGTGACAAGTTGAATGAATAGCCATGTGCCTCTGTTATTAAGAAGCATAATGTAATGTTCCTTCGGATATGCGTACAAGTCCGAAGAATAATTGTAAAGTACTTCTTAATAACATAGCCACTGCCATTCCATATTTATTCGCCAGTGCCAGACTCTCAATGAATATGTTGTTCCTGGACGGGAATACACATGACGTGCAGGTTGAGACACGTGGACGACGACACATGGATGTTTAGGATCTGGCCATGATGGACACATGTCCGCAGGAACATTGTATCGTACTCTTATTTCGTATTTATTCGTCGATACCAAGCCCTTGACTCCCAATAAACTAAATACGTCCCTCTTGGACAGGAATTCTAATACATCGAAAGTGGTCCATATTCGTAACTGCGAATACATTTCCTGTAGATGTTATGGAATGAGATTAATTAAAAAAATAGGCAAATGCTTAAAGGGAAAAGTTTCTTATCATTCCAGAACATTAATGTAAGGACAGACACTAAAAGTCTGAGTTATATAGTAGCTTAGTTGGATAAGAAACGTATCCCTGCGTTCTGTCGTTTTACTATCGCTACATAAAGAAGGTTTCTGTAGAATGTGTTAAACACCACTAGACAAGAAAGTCTCCAATACTGGCGTATTGTATCTTCTTGTCTGATAAATAGTTCTGTTGTGTTCCAACTCTTGCACTGCCATTTATAGATAATAGGTTTTAGACGTTTTCACTCATCGTCTACTATGCACATTTCGTGGTAAGGTCATAATTATTTCTTACAACCAGATGTAGCAATCCACACAAGAAATACTGGACACCTACTCAACACTATAAAAACAACAGCCAAGATCGCATAAAATATTTCTTTATTGAAGACAATGGATTTCAACAGACTTTGCTGCATATTCAGGTATTAAACATTTTTGTTGTAAACTTTTATGCTGAACCTCACACGCAAGAAGAACTCGTTTACGAAAAGAGAAAAAGAAACAAAAATTGAAGACCCGAAGATGACAGAAAAGTCTGTTGAGACCGGTTGTCTTAAATAAAGTATTGTTTTATGTGATCCTGCCTCTGGAATTGCTTTTTAATATTGAAACAGATGAACCGTAGTACTCTCAAAATGAGAAAATTCAACCTATTCAATATCTTAGAAGAAACTATGAAAATACTGCAGCTATTATTCGTAATAGCCATGCACTGAATTTGAAATTTCGTAAGGGAAATAGAAAATTATACATACGACATGAAATATAGTCGTCAGTGATATGCGACGTTACTCTTCTATTTCAAATTTTTATATATTTATTAATCGAACCTGAAAGAAAAAGAAACAATATTTAACATCAACTTTAAAAAACATGAAACTTAAATCAATCTTAGATGTACCCCAAAACACAAATTTTCATGCGTTTCCTTTGATCAGTACTCTAACACCTTGATAATGTGTATGTGTGTGTTTGGGTGTGTTTCCGTAAATTGTAAATTGCGAGCATGCATGTTGATTCATTCCTGGAAGAACCCCTTACAGGGGTTCTTTGCAGTTTACACGTTTCTTAGTTTCATTATTCATTGATTATGTGTCCTGTTATTAAAAGAGGTGTTTTATGAGTGACGCGCGAGCTTTTCTGTCATTAAATTTTCCGTCCTTTCATGGGCGGTACATGATCAATAGGTCGTGACCCACGGTACCAGTGGCAAGAAAAACCGAAGGGAAAAAAGAAAGGGAAGAAGAAGGAACACAAGCAATCATTATTTTCTAAAAAAAATGCGACCTTCATTAAGCTTAATTAAAATCTTCCGCAGTTTAGAAATTGTGGAACAGTGCATATACCAAAATCTTTGATCTCTACATTTTATTTCATTAATACTTGTCCCGTAGATTATAAATACATTTCCTAATGATGTGGAACGTGTCAATTTAACGTAAGTTTCTTTGCAAGACATAATCGTTCTATATTTTTTATTTTATTTTTTCAGTTATTACCTCTTATCAAAAAATTCATTTATTGAGTAGAAGGAGCTGTCATTTAAAAATTTCAGACTTTTAATGCTAGTTGGTAAACGACCAAACATTTTTGTGGCAGCATAATTCACCCCTTTCAATGTCAAAGTCAGTTTTACACAATATTAAATGTTCGACAGATATTAAAACTAAATCTGAAAATAAGCTACAAAGATGCCTTTAGGGTAACTCCTTGCTACAGAAGAAATTTCAATTATAAAAGTGTCGTTCACTTAATATTACGTGTAGTGGTATATATTGGTTACTATTATGCCTAGTCACCTGTAAGTGGGAAGCATAATCTCGTATTTAAATATAAATTAAGTCAATAACCAGCAAATTCACTCGTTTCGCGTCATTCCGATGTATCGTGTAGGTGATCATGGAAAATGTAGCTAACGTGACATTGCTATTAAAATTTCAACAGTAAAGTAAACATGATTCATACCTTGTATTTCAGTTAGAGAGACTTTAGCTGAAAGGCCATGTAGATAAAATACGGAGGCAGCGAGTCAGATAGCTAAATTTCTTGTTGGCTTACTAAAGCAGTAACCCCCATAGTGGATGAGCATTTCTCAGAAGTATTGCCCTTTAAGAGACTGCGACATTAGCCATTATAATTTCCATTCCTGAGCTACAACAATAGTTTCGTGTTACCCACTTCAACGGCCAAACGCTTTCACAGCTTTATTTTTTATTTAATGAAAGTACTTAACTCGACAGTTAATGTTTATATTCGCATTCCGCATCCCATTCGCCTTCCACTCCAGTCTTTTTATGGCATCACGCTCGAAAGAAGCCCTTTAGAGACGGACAAAAGAGCCTCTACATCTGAGCTGTTTATGCGACAGAGTGACAAATGAACTGACGTTAAATTGTGGGCATATTCATGTGTAGCAGAGACGTGCATTCTGCCAACGTTCGCCATTAAAACAGGGGAGAGGCGGGAGGGGGGGGGGGGCTGAAAGCAACAAGTAGAATTACAAATGTTGGCACGCGTCGTTTCCGCGCAGAGTGTTTGCTGGAGCCAAGTAATCCATATCCGGCTGCGTCTGTGCCACCAAACTTAGTTACGGTATTCTATTTCCCGCAGAAAATTATTCTCTTAATAGGCAATTCCTTCTACCAGCATGGCTCTGTCGTGGCGCGCGCTCTCGGTACAGGGCCCGCATAAAACCGTATGGGGCGTGCAGCGGGGGCATTTCGTTATAAAAGTACACCCAGCCGCGTTGCTTCCTGGGCCCCGTCTACAGAATACGGGTCTGACTATTACTCGTCGCAATACTAGTGCTGCTACAGACAGCAGTGTCTGAAGCTGTTTCAGCTAGGATAATCGTTCTTTCCACCGGAGACAAAGCATTCCTTGTGTCCCTAATTCTTTCTAATACAAGAAAAAAGAGGAGATCGATACCAACTAAATTAGAAAACGTTTAGTTAGTTCCTAGTCATTTGGTTGTTTCCTGACAGGTATCTGAACTTCATGGGGAACCAGGAAATAATCAAATGCGATTGGAGGGCTGGATATCAATTTTTGTGGAGGTCACTCTATATACTCTTAATCTATTGAAGATTCAGAAACTAAAGCCAAAGCTCATTAACGGGGACTGTCGAGTGACATCCACTTGTTGGTCAATATGCAGAATGCCTCTTCACCCAGATGATTGTACGGGGTCGGCGCAGCAGAGACTCCAACGTGCTGCCCGGGGAAACCTATAATTATCAGTATGAACAACGACATAGTCTTAGTGACGGCTGTACATGGCTGATGACCCATTGTATATTTAAGAACATGCACTATTATCAGTTTTAGCTTTACACGTACTCCAGTTTGCAAAAATTAAACAGAAGTTTATTGATATAAAATGAACCACTTTGGAACTAACGAGTGCTTGATACGTTCTTACGAGACGGTCTCCACTCCTTCCAATCTGACTATGTAAACATAGACCATATGTGGTTTAAATACCTTCACTGCGATATAACGATGGTGATATTATTGACGACAGCATGACGTGCACCTAATCACGCACACTCCGACAGCCAAAGAGCGTCCAGTAATGTTCTGAGCACTCTGCTCTGATTGCCGTAACTAATGCGAGCATTATCGTGACAGTAGCAAGTTGTTAATTGAATTGCTATTTCATTTGTTGCTTGTTGTTAAAGCTGATGAAGGTGGTAAGTGATAAATTATGCAGGATATACACTTCCTTCAAGTGGAAAGCATGCGCTTGCGCGTAGCGCAACTGTTGCTTGGCATCGTCAACGATACCATCCCCGTCCATGCCACGACATACACGAACAGCCATCGTTCGTGGATCGGACTATAGTAGCCGCAGGACCGCAAAACGTACTGACCGCTCAGCCAAGCTGGTCATAGGTCGAATCACAAGTCATCGAACAGCAAGTCCGTCGTCGTGCAAGACAACGCTGAGAGTTCGCCGCCGCTTTGCCTGCCAAGGGCATCCAGCCTGATGGACCGTGGAGTTGTATTGAGGCGCTACCCTCCTCCGAGCCTCTGGACGTCCACTAGCGACAGCTGTGCCAGTCAGACGCAGGTCCTGTTTGTTACCTGGATACCTCAATCTCCTCGCAAAGGGCCAACTGCCACCAAGCTTCGCCTGCCGCCAAACCCGGCCTTGCCACTTCGCTCTGCAGTTGAGCCAGCGCTCTCGCTACCGGCGTAACACCAACAGTCTACCGCTGCAGCTCCTGACGCAGCACGGCCCCGTCAGGAATGTCTTACCACACCAAAGTGGCCCCGCATTCGGACAGCGCTAAGCACAGCAGCTACCGCCAGCTCTACAACCGCTTCTCCCCCCGAGGGAGAGGGCGCGTACTTCTAGCTTTAGTAAACTTGTTGGAAATGTAAAGAACGTCATCTGCCTTGCTGAAGCCACATTATTCCTCCGAAGGACTCTTGTAACCCTCGCCAAAGTGTCGTATCCAGGGCACCTAGTTAGGAGAGCCGAACGCCTTCTGGTAACTCGAAGAACGGCTCTTCCAACGCTCTGTAACGATCTTAGCAATCCAGGCCGCCATATTACTGTCGTCCTAGATGGCTGACGGATATCGTGCTCTTTCATCATCTTACCAGTCAAATATGCTTAAATCTTTCACTAAGCTGCCTAAATCGAATGGTTCAAATGGTTCAAATCGCTCTAAGCACTATGGGACTTCACATCTGAGGTCATTACTCTCGTAGACTTAGAACTACTTAAACCTAACTAACCTAAGGACATCACACACATCCATGCCCGAGGCAGGATTCGAACCTGCGACCGTAGCAGCAGCGCGGTTCCGGACTGAAGCGCCAAGAACCTCTCGGCCACAATGGCTGGCTAAATAGAATAAAAACTCATATATCAGATGGAGAATGACTTTATTGATCATAAAGTATGCACGGCCCGTTTCGGGACTATTTCCATCTTCAGAAATTAAAGTTTGAAGGTAGCACAACGGCTTGAGATAACAGACTACCTACTGTCAAACGGTAGGTGTGTACTATTACCGTTCTGTACAGGGATGAGTACAAAGCCAACCTATTGGTCTGTACAGGGGATAGGTACCACTTCGTATTATCGTTCCGTATCGTCGTTCTGCATGGAGTGAGGTATACCAAGTTTATCTGTCGTAGAGTAGTGTGGTGGTACCATGTTCCGTTGTCGTTCTGGAGAGGTTGACTCATACCAAGTTTACTTGTCACCCTGCTCGAAGGGTGTATACCAACTTCTGTTATTGAACTGTAGAAGCTGATGCTTCAGCCCATGGTCTAGGAGTAGGGTCTTTGATTAGTCGTCAAAACTTCCTTGGTCCCAGATGCGAAACGCTCCACTGCTTAAATTTTGACTAATGATCAACATTGGCGGCCGAGGTCTTCCAGTGTAAGAAGTCACCCTCATTCTTCCAACGGCCTAGTCAAAGAGGGCGGAGGAGCCGATTGAGGTTCAGGGCACTCTCTTGTCCTTGGAGTGGGAAACTGCCACTAATGGCGGAAACATCAGCTGTGATCAAAGACATGGCGACGCAGAAGGCAATGGAAACCGCTGTATTAAAGACACATAACGTGCATCCACAGGACATGTGGCCTGTAATTGAAGAAGTGTCATAATGATCTCTCCATTGGGAAAAGATTCTGGAATAGTCCTCCATTTGAATCTCCGGAAGGGGACTGCTAAAAAGGAGGTGACCATGAGAAAGATATTGATCAACCAACGAAAGGGTAATGTTCCACCAGTCGAGGTATGGAATATCAGAACCTAGAAAATCTGAAAAGTGGAATGCAAAGGCTCAATACAGATATGGTAGAGGTCAGTGAAAATAAATGGAAAGAAGACAAGGGTTTCTGGTCAGATGAGTATAGGATGACAGCCTCAGAATATGGTATAACTGGAGTATCATTCTTTATGAACAGGAAGGTAGGGCAGAAGTGTGCTACTGTGAACATTTCAGTTAAAGGGCAGTTAATATCAGAATCGACAGCAATCCAACACCGCCAACGATAGTTCGGGTATACATACCGATGTCGCAAGCTGAAGATGAAGAGATGGAGAAAGTATGTGAGGATATTGAAAGGGTACTACAGTACTTTAAGGGAGATGAAAATCTAATGGTCATGGGGGACTGGAACGCAGTTGTAGGTGAAGGAGTAGAAGAAAAGGTTACAGTAGAATATAGGCATGGGACAAGGAATGAGAGAGGAGAAAGAGTAATTGAACTCTGTAATAAATTTCAGCTAGTAATAGCGAGTACTCTGTTCAAGTTCCACAAGAGGAGGAGGTATATTTGGAAAAGGTGGGATGGTACGGGAAGATTTCAGTTAGATTACATCAAGGTGAGACAGAGATTCCGAAATCAGATATTTCTTTTTAAGGTCAACCCAGGATCAGGTATAGACCTGGATAAAAATGTAGTTGTGATGAGGAGTAGGCTGAAGTTTAAGAGAATAGTCAGGAAGAATAATGCGCGAAGAAGTAGGATACGGAAGTACTAAGGAATGTCGAGTCACGGACTGCGCTGCCACTTCCGCCGGAGGTTCGAGTCCTCCCTCGGGCATGGGTGTTCTTCTTAGCAT
Source organism: Schistocerca cancellata (assembly GCF_023864275.1). NCBI lineage: Eukaryota > Metazoa > Arthropoda > Insecta > Orthoptera > Acrididae > Schistocerca > Schistocerca cancellata. The sequence continues at coordinate 455,654,871 of NC_064630.1, forward strand.
AAGTTAGTTTAAGTTGCTTTAACTAGTGTGTAAGACTAGGGACCGATGACCTAAGCAGTTTGGTCCCTTAGGAATTCACAGATATTTGAACATTTTTTGGACAGGAAAGGAATATGTTGAAAACACTGACAAGAAGAAGGGACAGGAGGGTAGGACGTTTATTAAGACATCAGGGAATGACTTCCATGGTACTAGAGGGAGCTGTAGAAGGCAAAAGCTGTAGAGGAAGGAGATTGGAATACATCCAGCAGGTAATTGAGGACGTAGGTTGCAAGTGCTACTCTGAGATGAAGAGGTTGGCACAGGAGAAGAATTCGTGGCGGTATACATCAGACCAGTCAGAAGACAGACGACGCAAAAAAAAAAGAAAAGGCGGGTGATGGGTACCGGGCTTACCTATCATCCTGCACAAGGAAAGGGTATCACGCTCTATTATCATTCAGTAAATAGTGGGGTTTCGTGAAAAGATTTTTTTCCCATCGAAGAATCTGTTTCACGGAGCATGTCCATAACACACTCTTACTGACGAACCGGATGGTAAGAAATATAGCAGCACCTCCGTGAATCGCAATATTTTATGTGGGTGGTCATTAACAGCTTTAAGGTACATCTACATCTACATCTACATTTATACTCCGCAAGCCACCCAACAGTGTGTGGCGGAGGGCACTTTACGTGCCACTGTCATTACCTCCCTTTCCTGTTCCAGTCGCGTATGGTTTGCGGGAAGAACGACTGTCTGAAAGCCTCCGTGCGCGCTCTAATCTCTCTAATTTTACATTCGTGATCTCCTCGGGAGGTATAAGTAGGGGGAAGCAATACATTCGATACCTCGTCCAGAAACGCACCCTCTCGAAACCTGGCGACCAAGCTACACCGCGATGCAGAGCGCCACTCTTGCAGAGTCTGCCACTTGAGTTTATTAAACATCTCCGTAACGCTATCACGGTTACCAAATAACCCTGTGACGAAACGCGCCGCTCTTCTTTGGATCTTCTCTATCTCCTCCGTCAACCCGATCTGGTACGGATCTCACACTGATGAGCAATACTCAAGTATAGGTCGAACGAGTGTTTTGTAAGCCACCTCCTTTGTTGATGGACTACATTTCCTAAGGACTCTCCCAATGAATCTCAACCTGGTACCCGCCTTACCAACAATTAATTTTATATGATCATTCCACTTCAAATCGTTCCGCACGCATACTCCCAGATATTTTACAGAAGTAACTGCTACCAGTGTTTGTTCTGCAATCATTTGGAACCTTCCGTTCCTCTAGAGACTTGCGGTACACGGCTGTTAGAGAAACGTCACTGTAAACTGGACGACAGTCCCTTGCGTTCGTTGTCAGAGGTTAATGTGGCGTAGCAAGAAATAGCACTCACAGTTGCGATTACAAGAGTCACGCTGTGATTAATGCAAATTAGGCACGGTATTGTTTCGGGTTTTTACTCAGAAAAGTTAACTGGCGGACGTGGAAGACTTCTTTACTTTGCTACCCTACAAAATATATCTGAATAAAGACCGCTAGTCCCGTTTGATCCGCGAGACAGTGTTAAACTTGTCAAAAAGTAGAAGCTCTTTAGGAAGATTACGAAATCCTACAACTGGACTGGAAAATGTGTACCGCTAACAGTTCATACACCGCCACTCCCTGCAACTTCTGCCAATAATCTCCACAAAAACGAAGCAGGAATACAGTTCAAAGTGAGTAGATATTTTTAAAAAAGCAGACACACCCCTTTCAAACTTTCACAGAGAGAGACACCATTTATTTGCTTAAATTGTACCTCACCAAGACAGATTCGTTCACTGAAGAAGCAACAGTCACCTAGGAATCTGGGAAAGGACGCAGCAGAATTCCGCTCACATTCATGGGAAAGCACTTCCGATTCTTTAAAGTTTCCGTATCTGAGAATTAAGTTTGCTGATCACAAAAGATCGCCGACTCACAACCTCAGCTAAACAGTATAAAACTTATTTTTCCCCACGGGACGCCTACTTCGTACCTGAATCTAACAAAGGGTAGCAAACGATTCTCCTCTCTCGCAATCTCCGAAAGCGATCAGTACCAGCTGACAAATCCAGCATTACACGGGTATTCATTTTGCCAGTTTTCTGTTAAAAACGAAGACAAAAAATGAACACCGTTTTGTAGTGTAATATGGAAAAAATTTCATTTCCATGTACTCGTGAAAACACCTTTGAAATTATGAAACAGTTTCTGTATGCTGGGCGCTTCTATAGAGGGCTATTGTTTTCGCCTACAGCCGTTGGCACTTCGTAGTTGAAAGCTGTCAAAACCGCTGCCATATATCAGCGATTTCCTAAGTTGAGTCGACCGTAAGAGTGTCTTCGTAGTAACGAATAAATGAATAAAAGTTTCATGCATGTTGTGACATTTTTTCCATGCATCTTGGTGTTTATGACGTCATGTCTCTTGAACTACGAATCGTACAATGATATATTTGTGTAGATAAATTCCGTGGCATATGTGGGCACTGTTTGCAAAAGGTGTTGGGTATAGCGTTATTAACATGTTGTTGTTGTTGTGGTCTTCAGTCCTGAGACTGGTTTGATGCAGCTCTCCATGCTACCCTATCCTGTGCAAGCTTCTTCATCTCCCAGTACTTACTGCAACCCACATCCTTCTGAATCTGCTTAGTGTATTCATCTCTTGGTCTCCCTCTACGATTTTTACCCTCCACGCTGCCCTCCAATGCTAAATTTGTGATCCCTTGATGCCTCAGAACATGTCCTACTAACCGGTCCCTTCTATTTGTCAAGTTGTCCCGCATACTCCTCTTCTCCCCAATTCTATTCAATACTTCATCATACTACCCATCTAATCTTCAGCATTCTTCTGTAGCACCACATTTCGAAAGCTTCTATTCTCTTATTGGTTCAAAATGGTTCAAATAGCTCTGAGAACTATGGGACTTAACATCTACGGTCATCAGTCCCCTAGAACTTAGAACTACTTAAACCTAACTAACTTAAGGACATAACACAACAACCAGTCATCACGAGGCAGAGAAAATCCCTGACCCTTCTCTTCTTGTCCAAACTATTTATCGTCCATGTTTCACTTCCATACATGGCTACACTCCATACATATACGTTCTGAAACGACTTCCTGATACTTAAATCTATACTCGATGTTAACAAATTCCTCTTCTTCAGAATTTTCACACCTGTCAACACCTGCTTTCTTTGGGATTGGAATTATTATATTCTTCTTGAAGTCTGAGGGTATTTCGCCTGTCTCATACACTCACCAGATGGTAGTGTTTATCAGGACTGGCTCTCCCAAGGCCATCAGTAGTTTTAACATAGAAGTAATAAATTTAAACTTGATATACAATGCGACAGTTTTTCACGCATCTCCGTGTTTATGGTGTCGTATGTCCTGATCTCTGTGTGGTACTGTGATATAATAGACGTACATTAAGTAGCATACATGGATACTGTCTTCGAAATTTATTGCGAATAGAATTACTAGCACAGAAATAATAATTTTAATCGTCATATATGATCCGTCCGTTTCTCACACGTCTCATTGTGTATGACGTCATACCTCCTGAACTGCGATAGGTAGGTAGTTCTTATCCCCACAGCGACTGTTGCCTGAGAATAAGAGAAACGTACACCAAGATTGGTTGAAATAGATCCAGCTGTTTAGGAGAAGATGGGGATTATACAAAAACACACACATGCAATTCGTAGGATTTAGGCCTTTTGGTAAATCAGACAGTAGTCGAATTCCCCCCTCTAGCAAATGGCACTCCTTTGCAAAATACTTTCCTCCTGCCAAGGCCTTCAGCTCTCCAGCTGGTTATGGAGAATAGCTGCCGTCAAGGAAAGTCACAAGCTATAGAGCCAGTGAAGTATGCTCCAACACCATCCGAATGAGGCTTATGGAAATTTCTGTTTGTCATATTCAGATTGGAGAAACTCTCCTTCCCCGAGATACAGAAAGTCGGCTGCGGAGAGCCCAATACGGGGTACGTTCATAAAGTATAAAAAATGATCAAAAAGTTTCTGTTTGACGGTGATTCTTCGGGTTATAAGCAAAGTAGTGCAATACAGACTTATAGGTAAGAGATTAGTGTGGCTTTCGTGTCTTTCTAACATGCGTGCGGCAAATGCAGAAATGTGGTAACGCTATTACTATACATTACCATACAGGACGAACCTGCTGTTATTCTTTTCTTGGCTGCCGAAGGACAAACACCAGTAGACATCCATTGGACAATGAAGAATGTGTATGGAGCAGCATGTCTGTCGGTAACCACAGTTGTGGAATGGTACGCCAAGTTCCGCGCAGGTCGCGATTCGACATAAGACGCCCATCGATCTTCGAGCCCATCCTAGAGGGAGACACTCAGGTACCCGCTCTAATTTTGATCTCTCACCACGCGGTTATAACGCCTTCAGAACCTTAAAAAAGGCCTTGAAATGTCAATGAATCCTGTCGGACTTGGACGTGTAGTAGGCAGTTACCGATGTCTTCACGCTGCAGGACACAGGCATCTTCAACCCGGTGCGTGGTTGGAGTGATCGCCTCAGTGTTCATGGTGATTTTGCCTAATTGGCATATCGATTCTGGACTGTACGGAGTTAGAACTGAAACTGTGGATGGCGCCTTATACCTGTGGGCTTCTGAAGATGAGTGGACGAAACTACAAGAAGTAAGGGAAAATGACAGATCTCTGGGCAGCGCATCTACCCATGTATCGATTCATAATACGCGCAGAGCACACTACTTGGGGACAGGCATGTCAGAACAAGTAAAAAAAACCACACACCCCTTATTGTCACATCGCAGTAGTTCGTGCTTGCAAGTAGGCAACACAATCGACAGACTTCCAAAGCGGGCTCCTCTCGTTGAGCATTCTTGGTTGGCAGTAGCAGTATCACCAGCAGTTCAATGAATTGCACGCGCGTAATCGTGGCTGCGACTTTACAAACAGTGCCAATATTAGGCACCTGTAATTTGAGTTAAAGACTTAGAGGTATGTTCTAACCACTGACATACGATCTGATGAATATCTGATGAAAAGTATCCAGACAACAGTATGTAATGCAGAACTGACCACTAGATTTCACGAGAGGCAAACCCGCCGGTACTAAAGGAAGTGGATAATATTCTTAGTAGATAAGTAGTGCCATCACAACGGATCGTCCAGGAGAGGTAGGCACTAAAAATGTGGACTACTCATTGGATGTCATCTGCGTTACAAATCCATCAGGGACATTTAACCCTACTCAAAGAGTCCAAGTTCAGTGTTGGTGATGCGATTGTGAAGTGGAAACGCGAAGGAACAACCACAGCTAAATCAGGAAGAGACATCTGGTACTGACTGACAGTGACCGTATAGTATTGTGGAGGGAGCTTCTAAAAAAAATCGCATGCTACGAGCAGAAGGAGTGAATCATGAGTTCCGAAGTGCTACCAGCCGGCTAGGTTGTACTATAACTGTGCGAAGAGAGTTAAAAAGAACAGGGTGCAATGTGTAGCAGTTCCCGATAAACCATACACTTCTGTAGCCAGTACTACGTCACGCTTTGGATGGTCAAAAGACGACGCCACTGAACGGAGGACGGTTGCAAACGAATAATTTGGAGTGGTGGATCACCTACTCCCTGTCGCGATCCAATGAAAACATTTGGAAAATTGTTGGAGCCGTACCAACAGTGAAGTAGCGAAGAGGTGGTGTTACGACATGGGGCTGTTTTTGGTGATCATGATGTAGTGCCCTTAACGGACTTAAGAAAGCGGTAAATGCCGAAGGATACGAACACATCTGAAAGGATTGTGTATTACGTGCAGTGGAGGAACAGTTCTGAGATGACAATAAGCATGACAAGGCAGTCTGTTATAAAGCAGCATCTGTCAGGTTATGGTTAGTGGAGAGTAACAATGAAAAATTTTGTTTTGGTCTAGAGTCACAGTTTGTTTGCATTACCTACTTCTTTTCGGTTTCGCTACACAGTACTGTCGTCAGGGCAATCCCTGACACGTAATCGTCACGCTCGCTTCCAAGTAGGTGTGTCAAATACACAAAACATTCTTGAAATAGACGACACTGCCCTGAATCCCGTCCCAAAGCCAGTACAGCATCTTTGAAACTTCGACTTCACTCCAGACTCTAATACCTGCTCAGGTTTCGTCTCCTGAGGAAGAAGGGCTCTTACTGGTCTACAGTCATTCAGGCACCTGATTGAAAGTGTCCACAGCGGAGTTCGTGCAGTCATAAACTCGAAAGATGGACACGTGCCATATTAATGTCCGCCAATAGTCGTCCTGATACTATTGATCAGATGGCTACGTGTCTATTTACTTAATGTTTTGTAATTTTTACGCAGTCATATTCTACAAAACCGTAGGTACTTATGAAGTCACAGGACGAGTGCGACCAGCAAATGATAATTTAGAGGGTAGGAGTGGGGGGCGGGGCTGTTGTGACTCAATATGAAGTCTACGCAGTCGTCGCTCGCAGCTAGTGCCAGCGGAGGCAGAGCTACCTGTCGTTGGACAGTATTCGCTTCCAGAAGCTGTTGGCGGCTTATGGAGGAAGCGCGTCGGCCAGCCCACAGCAGAGGAGCTTGTACGGACTGGCCTGTCAAAGCGGACCGCCCAGGAAGCCCGCCACGCTGTCAGCGGACCGCACCCGGGCCGCATCCCGGCTGATCCCGCCTAATCCACGCGTCCGCGACCGTCAGCGCCGCGTCCCCCCATCTGGCCGTGTGAGCCACTGCCCGACGCTAGGCTGCCGATTGTAGGCCGAAACTGGGCCGCGGGGGTCCAGCTGCAGCGTGGCACACACGTCTGTTCCGAAACAGCACGTGCTAGCACAAGAAACTGAGCTGTGAAGCGTACGTCAGCTGTAACGTTGCTACAACAAATGAAGTCTATGCTCGTCTGTGAAAATGGACTCGATAAGCAACCTGAGCTGTTAGTTATCGGAATCAATCCTGCATAGCATTGTGTGTGTGTGTGTGTGTGTGTGTGTGTGTGTGTGTTGTGTAACTGTGAGTTTCACTGTCAATTAAGCCTCCAAAAAATCGTTACATGAAAAGCTTAAAATTAACCTTTGGATAAGGTGTCTGACTGCGTATTTGCATAAGAATTTACAAGAGATACAGAATCTGGCTTGTGCAACGAAATTTACAGGATTAGAGTACATGACATGTTGTGTCTCTGGTTTGGCCCTAGTTTTGCACTCACCTCTTTAGATGACTGCGTTTTTCCAAGTGGTTTACAGTAATTCACAACAGCATGCAGCAGCAGCGGCTAAAGCTTATTGTACTAAGCTTGTACGAAGCTCGTAATAAAAAGGAGTTTGCTTGGGTCCTATTAACCTCTAAATAACTTATAAGAAGCGATTTCATAAATTAAGACTATTTATAAACTTCAGAAATCATCATGACCAATAACAGTTGAGAATAATTAATAACGGCGAAATGCCTGACACTGACATAAGTATCAATAATGGCTCAGTTCCAGATTAACAAATTATTTCAGTTTCAAAGTTACATTAACATTTAATAACCTCAGCATTTTAGTGAATTTGGTGTGGAGAATAATAATTATTACTAGGAAGATAAGGAGGCTTCTTTAACTGACAAGCAAGACATGGAATTATTACAAACTCGGACTAACAATCACCAGCCTAACCCTGCAATTCCGCTTTACGTTATGCTTGCGAATTTTTACCCTCAATTCCATCTTCAAGCGTAGTTAAGCCATCTAAAACTCTCCAGGCAGTATAAATGAAATCAGGCCTTGAGTGTGGTGAGACCTGCCATCACCGACGTGAGGGCAGCGTGACACGTCTTCTGTCTCCGTGCTCTCGACCAATGCTACTGACTCGTTTCACAACAATGCTTAGGATCATGCTCCCGTGTTTCACCCTCAGATTGTTGCTATCGATATATGAGTGCTTAGTTATTTCCAGTCTTACACAATGCAAAGAATAGCCTTACTTAATATTTAATCAACGTCATGGAGAGTTCTGACACACTCCTTACACAGGTCACAGGACATATAAATTAGTCACCTCGAAGCAGACGTACGCACGAATCTTTAAGCCTTTACAGAAGGTACAGTGACTGAGCCATGCGCTCAACCGCGCGCTCTGTCTCTACGTGAGCTTCGGGAAGAAGCGATCAGTGACACATTTATGTTTTCCAGCGGATATTGTATGTAAAAATGGCTAACACTAAAGACATGACAGTGGCAAAAAATGGTCAGTCGTGTTCGGGGGTGTGATGTTGCTAGAAATGTCGGTGTTTTGCGGAGGACTGTTCCGCCTGTCTACCAGCAGTACTGTAAAACACCTGGCAACGAAACACGACGTCAGAATTGAGAGATCCTGACTGAGGGAGAGTGCAGTCACGTTTCACAGTTTTTGAAACAAAATCGCTTCCAAAATCGACTGGAATTGGTGCATGGAGTGAATGAAGATCCATCCCCGTCTGTTAGCGAGGAAACACTGCGACGGAAACTGCATGCCATGAAAATTTCAATTTAGTTACCTCGCAAGAGACCTCTGGAACCTCATTTTCTCAAGGTGACAGCAGCGAAGTTCGTCGGGCTGGAAAAATATGTGAATGGTCTCCTAAACAGTGCCCCACATCTGAATTGATCTGCAAAATCAACCCATCTGGATCCGAGCGAGGTGGTGCAGTGGCTAGCACACTAGACTCGCATTCGGGAGGACGACGGTTCAATCCCGCTTCCGGCCATCCTAATTTAGGTTTTCCGTGATTTTCCTAAATCGCTCCAGGCAAATGTCGGGATGGTTTCTTTGAAAGAGCACGGTCGACTTCCTTCCCCGTCTTTCCCTAATTTGATGAGACCGATGACCTCGCTGTCTGGTGTCCTCCCCCAAACAATCCAACCCCTCACCCCACTTGAACTGAATGGAAAATCAGTGGGAGATGGGAATAGCGAGCAAAACGCTGACATCAGTATCGCAGAAAACTGGTGGAAATGCGCGATCATATTCTCAGCGGGTGGCTTAACCTGGATGTGACGTACCTGCACAACACTGAGGACTCACTTCCTAATCGAATACAGGCCGTTATCGAGTCCAGCAGCATGACTAAACAGTATTAGATGATGCTTGTACTGATTTCCCTAGGGCAGACTAATTTTTTGTCCGGTTAACTTACCATGAAGCCCAAGTATCGTCGTTGAGTAGGGCGATTCAGGAAGTCTTAGACAGAAACTCAATGTCGTACACTGAATGGCATCTTGACCGAGATGTGGGTAAATAAAAGTTTATTGATATAATTAATAGAAACATCCCACTAATGTTTGAATGCAGCACTAGTTGTGATAGGTGAAAGGCAGGTAGTTAGTTAGGTGCCAGCAATACTTTTGACCAGGATATAAGCATAGAGTTTTTAGTTTAGTCTTCGACCCAGTATTAAAAAATACAATTTCTTTAAAATGTATATCCTCAGTTAATCATAAAAGAACATTTACTTTATTCGAATTAAACAATATCTCTAAGATTAATGTGCCCAAATTACAATGTAAAGGTTCGTTTGTTCAAAGTCTCCGGAAGTTCTTCGCCGATTACTTCAAAATTTTGAGAGACCGTGTGCTTCGCGCATGCGCATGTTTTCATGTAAACGAATATGTAATATAGAAATGAGAAAGGTTATTACGAAATGTTTTGTAAAGTTCTGACCTATTTACTAGAGACTCTATTGAACATTCTCACGTACGTTGTGTATTTTTAATAAATCTCATACACACATGAGATTCTAGTCACATGACTTAGAACAACAAGAAACAGAACGTGCACATAAAGTTACGTGTGGCGAAATCAAATGGCTGACTGTGGCTAGTATGGGAATTCTGGTAAAGTATAGAGCATCTTCGGAGGAAACAGCATACAAATCGCTTATATACCCCATTACTGAGCACCAATGATAGTATATATATATATATATATATATATATATACTTATATATATATAAATTGTGAAAAGTTGTTAGAAAAGAAACAGATGTATTTATGGCTTATCGGCTATATTTGAATACTGCTATGGGACCGGTATTTGCAGTAAAAATAAGGCTCAATGTCAGTAAAAAGAGCGAAGAAGAGATGGACAGAGGAAATGGATATAGAAATCGGAAAGGAGGAGACGGACAGAGAGATGGGGCAGGAGAAGACAGAGAAAGAGGGGGAGGAGAAGATGGACATAGAAAGGGGTGGAGGTGATGGACAGAGAGAGGGGGTGGAGTAGATGGAGAAAAGGAGGGAGAAGAAGATGGACAGAGAGCTGGACAGATAGAGGGAAAGATGAACTGGACAAGGAGAGAAGGTATGAGAAGGGGATTATGACGTATTGAAACTCCCAAGTAAATCAGTCAACATATTAGGAACGTGTGCTTTCTCTTTTCTTTCGTTTCCTTTCAACCAGACTCAGTCACAATAACGCGTGACCTGGAGCTTTGAAATAGTAATAGCAGTTAGCCAGGATAACAGATAAAGCGAACTACACAGAGAGAAAAGAATACGATTAGAAACTAGCATTTAAATGTTAAAACACCAGTTTAACCAAGTGATCTGGTTACCAAAACTCGGAAGGTGCCTGTTATGTACTAGGAAACATTTAAAGATGGCTGCAAATATACACAAAAGAGTTTTGGTTAAGCGCTGCGGAAACTATGTTCTGCATTGGCACTTTCAAAATTTATCGTATAACTAAAGAAAAACAGAATGGTTATAAAATGTCTCCCCAGAAATAATAATTTAAAAAATTAGTTATAATATTCAACCGCTTCCATTCGACCCAGAAAGAAATCATGAGAATGTCATCACTGACAATAAATGAAACTGGCATACGTAGAAATGAAATATTAACCAATATAAGTACCAATGTATGAACGTTGTGTGCCAATTTCCTGGTGACATCCACAGAGAAAATTTTAGTATAAAGTTCTCCTCTGGGATAGTGCTAGAGCAACGGTTTCATAGCGCTCGACGTCGTGTGTCCCAAATTGATTCACTTGAGCTAATTTCCTTTTTAAGGCGCTTCTCGAAGTTAACATCCAGGCCTGGGCTTAGGAACCGTACCGGAAGCTGAAGGGGCCACGTAGGACTTTCCCACTGAGTCACAACATGGAATAATACGGCAGTGCAGTGCAGCCTCTAACCCGTGACCGGTGTAAATTTCCGAACTAAATCCAACTTACGACTGATACCGCAAGCGTAACAGACCGGCTTAAGTCGGCCAAGCGCCGCCTGCTCCCTTTGGGTCCAGAAGATTAACACGTTCCTGCCAATTATGCTAAGATACAGTAAGATATACTATCGATCCCGCGCCTTGCACTGATCAAGTTATACGCTAATTAACTTAGTCACATCGTTTGAAACAACAAGAAACAGAATGTGAACACAAAGTTATGCCGGCCGGAGTGGCCGAGCGGTTAAGGCGCTACAGTCTGGAACCGCGCGACCGCTAGGGTCACAGGTTCGAATCCTGCCTCGGGCGTGGAGGTTAGTTAGGTTTAAGTAGTTCTAAGTTCTAGTGGACTGATGACCTCAGCAGAAGTCCCATAGTGCTCAGAGCCATTTTGATCACAAAGTTACATCTAGCGAAAGCAATGTCTAATGGGAGAAATCTGGTAAATTTTAGGGCACCTATGGAAGAAACTGCATACAAATAGCTTGTATATACTATTATTGAGCACCAATAGTAATAGTAGTAGTGGCAGGATTCATCCGTGGATGACTTTCACAGTGACATTGGGGCTGTCAGTGTTACACTATAAGAACAACAAAAATAGCTGAATTCGTATACACAGGCGTTTACATACTTACAGCTCTAATATGACAAGGATGGCACAGGTATTCACCCGTAGAATTGTAGTAGCAACTATGCCAGCTTCTACCTGAAGTAATTTTGGGAAACCATGGAAAACTTAAATCAGCATGGCCAAATAAAAACAGGATCTCCATCCTCCTCAATACAGGGCCGTTCTGTAGAAAGCAGTGCTGCCTTATTCCGTTTACCCCTAGCGTAAGGTACTGTTTGAAAGAAAGTCATTTAATAATGTAGAAAACTAATGTTACACTTTACGTTCGCTTCTGAGTACGAGTCACAACACGCACTTCACACATTATACATACAGTATCTGGTAATGCAACACCACACACATTATTAGTCTCATCATGACGACAGCTTCGATATTTGGTCCCCAATTTGTGTACCGTAACTTTCTATTTGCTAGCCAGTGAAACTGACCATCCTCATTAATAGGTGATACGTTGAGCTCGAAAAGAGGATAAGACGTTATTTATTGCACATCTTTAGGTGATTTAGGATAAGGTTTATTACTCGCGGTCCCTAAAAAGAAAAAGAAAAAAGAGACATTTTTTGTTTTCACGAACGGGTACATCGATTGTTTCCTTTAAGAATCAAACGCGTAAATTGGATAAGCGACCAACACTAGGATCGTACGTACGCGTAACTAGAGAGCGAATGGTGGGCTGTAAGAGGAGGTTGGACGCCCTGTATAAAAACGTAAAGAAGAGTGGTCACGGGATGTGTCTTTGACTAGTAATAATAACGTCCCAAGGTCCTGTGTTCGAACCCAGCCCCAAATTAAATTCCAAATAAAAGTCATCAGCGATGGCGGACAAAGACTCTCGTTACATGCATCTAAAACGCAACGTCTTCCCTAGCCAGCACAGCCCCCAGACTTGATCATTATCGAACCCTTGTGGGCGGTATTGGAGTGCAGACCCCAGAGCAGATTTCCCCCTCCCTCGTCACTACAGAATTTAGAAGACGTTCTGATCGAAGAGTGCCATAACATTCTACTGGAGACTATAGAATCATTATAAGCCAGTATTCCAAGAAGAGTCGCAGCCGTATTAGCGGCAAATAGGGGTCTAACCCCTTATTAATAAACCATTCAAAAGTAAGTACAGGTGTTCACATTATTTTGCCTGTCGCTTGTACTTCCCGCCATGCTGCCCTCTGACTTCAGGAGTGTGTGTGTGTGTGTGTGTGTGTGTGTGTGTGTGTGTGTGCGTGCGTGCGTGTGCGTGCGCGCATGCATGCATGTGTATGATTTAGATGTAGATGCTTATCTAGGTCATTCCTGTTTATGGTTCCTGTAATAGCTTTCATATTCACAATATTTCAACAAGGATATCCCTACGATTTTTGCATGTTGCGAAGTACTCTTGAAAAATTGAAGAAGCTTATTAACATGTATTGGGAAACTCCTTCTTGGGTGACAACTTATTTCGGTATGCAAAGGTGCAAACTGTTGTAACAGATATTATGAGTGCAAATTACGAAATCGTTTAGATTGTGGCTGCAGTAGCTCTCAACATCCTTTTTTTAACTTTACAACTACTTTTGGTTATTTTCCAATTTCAAATGGTACCTTAAAAGTAAGATTGCAAGCAGTTTAATATTACAGGTAAAGTTTCTACCTCGTTCATATACATGGTGTAAGAAAAGGACCCAGACAAGTATAGAGCAATTATAGATACTGTCTTGAGGAGCTAATTAAGTATAGGAACGTCAGCCACCGACAATAAAGAGTGTCGAAGTTGTGGGGGCTAACGCTTGCCGCTAGAGCAGTTCTTCAGCAACTAACGTGCGTTATTTTATTTTATTTTGTTCTTCTTTATTTTGGTTTATATGTAAAATATAATATGCAAAATATTTGACACATTGAAGAGCAACGTACACATACGATTTAATGCCTGATACATCAGCATAAACATATAATGGCAATAGAAGCTTGTTTGATGGAGTGTGTTAGAAACTGTAAAAACTGAGGCGTACTGTGATTAAGAACCAAATTATTTTCTACAAGCCATGAACTTATGTCATGAATTTGTATTTGATGTATTGGCTATGTTGCACTAAACATCCTTCACTAACAAGCTAGTGTCATCAGCAGACAGAAACATTTTAGGATCAACTGTCGTATTAGAAGTCATGTCATTTACACAGGTTGAATCACCTAAAAGTTGCACCCCAAATATTGGGGAAATAGAAAGTGCTATTGATGTGCGGTTTTCACAGAATGGATTGGCAGTTGGGGTGTCGTACTGCTAGTCAATAAACTAATGTAACACGACTTTAAAAGTGTAGTTTTTGTGGAAACATACACTTTTTTTAAAGGAACAATGCCTATTGACATTAACCAACTAAAAATAGAATAAATCAATATGGCAGTGGTGTCTGTTGCAGATTTCTATTATGAATCGTATACCAAATATTGTATTTTGTGAAGTTTGCCCACCGACACCTGCTTGTGCCATTTAACCTGCGTAGTTGCTACGTACGATGTTGTTGTGGTTGCGTGCAGTGCGCCTGTGGGTTCCTTGGGTATAGTGAGAATTGCTAGTCAGTTAGTGAGTGGCTGTGCAAGCATTAGGTAGTGAGTGGATGATGCGATTTGACACTGCAGAAAAATCCGATGGAGAGTGTAGGAAGAATGCAGTTCGTTCTTGTACGGTGTATGCGGCAATGTGTCCCAATAGATGTCAACCATTTCGGCGTTCATTTACCAACTTCTGCACCAGTTACGTGAAAGTAGTAGCGTAATAGCAGTACAACGTAACAGAGGTAAACAGGTGACGACAGAAGAGAGGGAAATTAATGATCTTGTTCCTGCTGCAGATGATTCGCACGTTAAGTCCCGTGCAATCGCTTGAGGAAGTAGCATGAGTCAGGCCGTCTCTATCGTCATAAGTTCCATCCCCATCACGTCTCTCTCCATCAAGAGCTGCATGGAAACGATTATGGCAACTTCCGTACAGGACATTAAAGCAGTATATTCCAGACGTATCATATATCTTATTTAGTGATGAAGACACATTTACCAATCACGGCTAGGTAACTGCCGAAACATACATTATTAGTCTTCTGACAATCCACATTGGCTTCGTCAGGTGGAAAGTCAGGGTCCATGGAGTGTAAAAGTGAGGTGTGGGACGGCTCAGCTCATAGGCCTCTTGACAGACCATCTTCCACATATACTAGAAGATGTTCCTCTTCAGACTAGGAGGACCCAATGTTACCAACATGATGGCTGTGTATCAACATGATGACCGTCCGCAGCCCATAGTGTTCCCCCGATTTGACGCCTGTAAACTTTTTTCTGTGGGGAAACTAAAAACGCTGTCTACAAGGACAATGATGCCACTAGATTAACATTTCTAAACAGTATGTAATTATATTGAACATGTGTGCCTGGGCACAAATTCCTTTCAGGGTTAAAATTTGCGCGTCATGGTTTGAAAGGTAACTCACCTTTTTACTAACAGAATGTCCCGCTAGTTGAAATGGTTCAAATGGCTCTGAGCACTATGGGACTTAATTTCTGAGGTCATCAGTCCCCTCGAACTTAGAACTACTTAAACCTAACTAACCTAAGGACATCACACACATCCATGCCCGAGGCAGGATTCGAACCTGCGACCGTAGCGGTCGCGCGGTTCCAGACTGGAGCGCCTAGAACCTCTCGGCCGTCCCGCTAGTAATAAATAGCTCTCCTACTGTTCCTCTGAACTCTGGTTGGAAAGAATGCAGTTTGCATCAGGTTATACGAGTTGTGCAAATTTTCCAACAGTCTTTTCCTTGCATAATCACTTTTAAAATTAAAATCACCAAACACAACAAATTTTGGTACTTTCTATAAAGTGAACCAAGAACTTTCTCTCGGTGGAACAGAAACGTCCTAAAATCAAAGTTGGGATACCTACATATAACTACAATTAAAAGTGTAGTATGAATAAATTTAACTGCCTATGCACAACATTGAATGATCTGTTCAATGCAGCACTTTCCGTCCTTCTCACTGAAATTGTATTACCTAGTTGAGTAATCACAGTTTATGGCAATTGAGAAACATTAGAGACGCCACGCTGTTAAATGAAAGAAGGGAATAACTGTGATTGTGTGATTACGATTTGCTTGTTACCTTTTGCCAGTGTTTCTGTACCACATTATGTTTTTCTCGTTTTCGTCAGGAGCGGGATTCAAATCACCGATCAGTTATCGAAATATATGTTTTTCGTGATTGCCCAAACTTCGGTAAAGTTTGTGCCAGATTGGTTCCTCTGAAATGGAAGTTATGTCAAATTAGAAGGTTTAACCATTCCTAAAGATTTTTATGTCAAGGGTTCACACTCCTCGAAGTCAAGATAGAAAATAAAGTTTTATTTTGATTACTAGTTTAAGCTACATACGAACCATCTCCAGATCATAAAAACACTCTGGATGAGTGAAATTGCCGTAACGACTCAACACAACGTCAAAATCTGTTTTAAAACTGATAACATCCATACAGAGCATATAGGCAAAAAAACTTCATGTCTTTCATAATCTGTGGAATGAATGATGAAATAAAAATTTAAGAAAAAACTACGATCTTCACTTCGAGGATTTTCGACACTTAATACATAAAAATTACGACAGGTCGGCTGTCTCCATACATCATCATCCGTAAAGACCTTGTCATCTACGGGTCGGCAAACCATAACCATCCTTTCTTCCGTCTGTCGAGGACAGAGTCTGGAATTCAGAGTTACTTGCTGAACTAGAATTCAGCCAGACCACAGGAACCGTTATAAACTGACGTCCAATAAAAAGCCACTTTTTTCAGATACTACTCATAATTTACGCACATATTGAATGAAAGCGCTATAAAGAGCCCTGTTTGCATAACACTATGAAATAAATTAATGAGTAGCTTCGATGTCCTTGTATTGTTTATCCAAATAACATCCTGGCGTTTGCGTCCTATTTCGTTTAAACTCCCCAGTTTGCTTTATTTAATAGCGGGCACCGACCGTATTTGTTTAATTCGAATGCTGGCAGGCCGTCGAAGTTTACATAGGCGCATGCACTCGCACGCACATATACAATCGCACACACAGACACAGTGGATCATTAATAATTAAATTTAATATTTTAATTCTGATTTAACATTTCATATTTAAAACATAATTGTGGGGCAATCCTGTAATTCGGGAAACGCCCCACTCTGGAGTTTCCAGGACCGCGCTAAATGATTAATTGGGAGCTGAAGTGGCGCCGCTGAATATTTCACAAAGTTCGGTGCACGCAGAGGGGGCGGATGGATTATCTTGGAGGGGTCCAGCGCTTAAGGGCTGCGTTACCTGCGTGTGGGTGAGCTTCGCCTGAGGGTGACTGGCTACCCGGATGGGTCAGGGGCGGAAGAGCCGGCGTGCGACTTTGCCTCACCCAGAATAATGGAGGTAGGTCTAAAATTAACCTCCAGAAATGCTACGTGAGTGTGTGTGTATATTTAATTCCAGCTGCTGGCGAAACAGATTCGTGGCGCTTGGGGAGGCCGAGCGAAGCTGAGTTAGTGGGCCTCGTCACGAACAGCAGAGCGTCGGCCTCGCGACAGATTGCGCTATGCCGCTCGCGGACCCGCCCCCTTGAATTGGCTGCCTTTTATGCCGTACGGGCACGAATATTCATTTTCGTTTCCTTTCCGTTTTTCCATTTCTCTCTCTCTCTCTCTCTCTCTCTCTCTCTCTCTCTCTCTCTCTCTCCACCTCCCCTTCCCTCCTAACCGGTTCTCTCTACGTTTGTTTCTCTCAGACAAGTATTTGCGTCCTTGCATTTTAAAAAAGCAACAAGTTGGGAGAGGGCAGTGTCCAACTTCTGGCGAAATAATCGTCCAACAGCATCAGAGAAGTAGGTCACCAGTACAATCTCCCAGTAACATGTAATAGGTTAACGGCCACCAACTGCTTGGCTGCCCAGACCATCTCAGGACACAGCCGTTAGAACTGTCACCCGTACGATCCTTTTCAAAACACCTCTTCACCGACCGGATTACCTCCCCTCCTCGGGCAATCGTACCGTCTTCCACTCACCTCCAAAAAACCTCTCGCGCTCGCCCGTCGATCCGCTCACCGCTTCGCCACCTCGGACCGACTCACAAGCGCCGAAAAGTTAGCATCTCTGAAC
The DNA here is from genome assembly GCF_023864275.1 of Schistocerca cancellata. Taxonomy (NCBI): domain Eukaryota; kingdom Metazoa; phylum Arthropoda; class Insecta; order Orthoptera; family Acrididae; genus Schistocerca; species Schistocerca cancellata. Next base: position 455,672,871 of record NC_064630.1, read on the forward strand.
GAATATCGGTAGATACAAAGCTGGCATGGCTCAAAGATAATGCCCGCCCGCATACGGCGAGTTTCAGCAGCTTGTCATCGGGCTTGCCAAACCCTACCTTGGCCAGCAAAGTCACCGGTTCCCTCGCCAATTGAGTACCTTTGGAGTATTATGGGCGGGGCCTTCCCACCAGCTCGGGATTTTGACAATCAAACGCGCCAGTTGGGCAGAATTTGGCATGATGCCCCTCAGGAGTGCATCCAGCATCTTTGTCAGTCAAAAAAATGGCTCTGAGCACTATGAGACTTAAATTCTGAGCTCATCAGTCGCCTAGAACTTAGAACTAATTAAACCTAACTAACCTAAGGACATCACACACAGCCATGCCCGAGGTAGGATTCGAACCTGCGACCGTAGCGGTCGCTCGGTTCCAGGCTATAGCGCCTAGAACCGCACGGCCACTCCGGCCGGCTTTGTCAGTCAACGCCACGCCATATAAGTGCTTGCATTGGGGGAAAAGATGTGGACCAACGCATTACTGACTTGCTCAACTTGTGAAGGTATCAACGAGTTTTTCTGAAATTGTTTTTCCTGTGTGTGTATGTGTGATTCAAAATGGTTCATTTGGCTATAAGCACTAAGGGACTTAACATCTGAGGTCATCACTCCCCTAGTACTTAGAACTACTTAAACCTAAGTAACCTAAGGACATCACACACATCCACGTCCGAGGCAGGGTTCGAACCTGCGACCGTAGCAGTCGTGCGGTTCCGGACTGAGCGCCTAGAACCGCTCAGCCACCGCGGCCGGCTAAGCTCCATGTTTCACATCCACATATGGCTACACCTCATACAAATACTTTCAGAAACGACATCCTGACACCTAAATCTGTACTCGACGTTAACAAATTTCTCTTCTTCAGAAACGCTTCCCTTGCCATCATCAGTCTACATTTTATATCTTCAATTCATGACGATCATCAGTTATTTTTCTCCCCAATTAGCAAAGTGCCTCATTTCCTAATCTAATTCCCTTAGCATCATCTGATTTTATTCAACTTCATTCAATTATCCTCGTTTTACTCTTGCTGATATTCATCTTATATCCACCTTTAAAGACACTGTCCATTCCGTTCAGCTGCTCTTCCAGGTCCTTTGCTGTTTCTGACAGGCTTACAATGTCATCTGCAAACCTCAAGGTTTATATTTTTTCTCCCTGGGTTTTAATTCCTACTCCAAATTTTTGTTTGGTATCCTTTACTGCTTGTTCAATGTACAGATTGAATAACATTGGGGATAGGCTATAACCCTGTCTCACTCCCTTCTCAACCACTGCTTCCCTTTCGTGATCCTCGACTCTTATAACTGCCATCTGGTTTCTGTACAAATTGGAACGAGCTTTTCGCTCCCTATATTTTATCCCTGCCATCTTCAGAATTTGAATGAGAGTATTCCAATCAACATTTTCACTAGCCCTGTCTTAGTCTATAAATGCTATAAAAGTAGGTTTGCCTTTCGTTAACCTAGCTTCTAAATCAAGTCGGAGGGTCAGTATTGCCTCGCATGTTCCTACATATCTACGGAACCCAAACGGAATTTCCCCGAGGTCTGTTTCTTCCAGTTTTCCCATTCGTCTGCAAAGAATTCGTGTTAGTATTTTGCAACAGTGACTTATTAAACTGATAGTCCGTTCATTTTCACAGCTGTCAGCACCTACTTTCTTTGGAATTAAAATTATCATATTCTTCTTCAAGTCGGAGAATATTTCGCCGATCTCATACATCTTGCCCACCAGATAGAAGAGTTAGGTCAAGGCTGGCTCTCACAAGAATAACAGAATGTAGTCTACCTCCGGGGCCTTGTTTCTACTTAAGTCTTTCAAAGCACCCATCTCATTTTCATCTACGTCTTCTCCCATTTCCAAAATATTGCTCTCAAGTACAGTACATCGCCCTTGTATAGATCCTGTACATACTCCTTCCACATTTCAGCTTTGCCTTCTTTATTTTGGACTGGTTTACAATCTGAGCTCTTGATATTCATACAAGTGGTTCTCTTTTCTCCAAATGTCTGTTTAATTTTTCTGTAGGCGGCATCTATCCCCTTCTACATCCTTACATTTGTCCTCTAGCCATTCCCACTTAGCAGGTTTGCACTTCCTGTCGATCTCACTTTTGAGACGTTTGTATTCCTTTTCGCCTGCTTCATTTACTGAATTTTTATACTTTCTCCTTTCACCATATAAATTCAATAGCTCGTGGGTATACTCAAGTATTTCTACTAGCCCTCGTCTTTTTACCTACTGATTTCACTATTTCATCCCTCAAAACTACCCATTCTTCTTCTGCAGTACTCCTTTTCCCTGTTCTTGTCAATATATCCGTAATGCTGCATTTGTAACTGTCTACTACCTCTAGCTGTATGCCTGTCATAATAATACAGACAAGAAGAGAAATGTATGGTTCTCATGCATGAAATACAAAGGTTGCGTAGAAAGCAATGCACACAATTTTTTTTCTCAGCCGAAAAGAATGATAAGAATACAAAACGTTACGTATGTATTATCTGAAGCCTCCTGAGTGAGCGCGCCAAGTTTACGTCACTTCCGACAGATAGCGTAGCTGCAGGACAGTTTCAAAACGGCGTCTGTAGGAGAGGTTTACTACAAGCAACTTGCCCTCATTGAATTTGTCACTGAAGATAAAGATACTGAGGGGAATATTCACAAACGCTTGTGAAAAGTCTGTGAAGTATCTGCTGTCGATAGAAGTACAGTTAGTCGCTGGGAACGGAGGGTTAGGTCATCAGGAGGCGGTTCGGCGGAGCTCCACTATTTTCAGCGGTGGGGGAGACCATCCACGGCTGTCACAACTGACATGTTGCAGCGAGCTGATGTCATTCGCGATGAGAGACATTCGTGGATGACATTTTGAGGATGATGCGAAGGTGATTCACACAGTGAAGCACTGGCTCCGCCACCAAGACAAGAATTGGTAGCGACAGGGCATACACGCCCTTGTTTCGCGCTGGAGGAAGGCCTTAGAACTGGAAGGAGATTACGTGGGAAAGTAGATAAAACACCATTGCCTCCTTTGTGTAATTCTCATTATGTTCAAAAAAGAATTGCTGAGGAAAAAAATGTGGTGCATTACTATCTGGGCAAGCTTCGTATTTATCTTTTCCTTATGTTGCTTTCAGCGGAGTAAGCTGCAGTTATATACATATTCGAAAGTATTTCTTCATGGATAAGTTATTGCTTATCTAACCGAATCATTTAGATTTTGCCGTTTTATAATTATTTCACGATAATGTCTCTTAGTAATTTACTAATGTCGTTAATTAACCACAAAAATAATTAAAAGCAGATATCCTTACGAGGCACGTGAATGCTTTCTCACCGCTTGAAGTTTTAGATGGTTCAGATGCCTCTGAGTACTATGGGACTTAACTTCTGAGGTCATCAGTCCCCTAGAACTTACAACTACTGAAGCCTAACTAACCTAAGGACATCACACACATCCATGCCTGAGGCAGGATTCGAACCTGCAACCGTAGTGGTCGCGCGGTTCCAGACTGGAGCGCCTAGAACCGCTCGGCCACCCCGGCCGGCTTGAAGTTTTAGTTTCGCTCCAGTTGTCGAACTGTTACAACTTGCACAGCTGGCTGGTGATTGCAGAGAGCTATCGTATCTGTGCACCAAAGTGGATTCTGTAATTTTACTAATGACGAATATTATCAATTTCTTTGCAGTGCTTTAGGAATGCAGCATGTGAGGCCACTTAACAGAAAAAATTGTCAGAGAGATGCTTATTTTTTTACAACTATAACGAATGTAAATCATTTTAGTATCCGGCGGAATTACAAACAATTTTAATTGTATTGTGAACAATTTTGTAAGTTCAGAGATCGACATGGCAAGGAACTGTGATCAAATCAAAATATCGTTTTATCACAGTAGCGAAACAGTAATGTTGTGCCATTTCATGGTTTGTGCACTGACAACAAGTATGGAGGCCATTTTCAGCAATGGTATGTAAAACCGAAGGATTTTTTTTAATTAAAAAAAATGTACTCGCACGACGTAGCATCAATGCAGCTATAACGGAAGTTTAGTTATGCCTACAATAATAATAAGTATTGTCAAATCCCATTATGAAATAAGCTGAATGAGAATTAACGACGTGTACGGAATCTTAGGTCCACTACTGCTTCTTATATATGTAAATGATCTACCGTCTAATGTACAACAAGTAGAATTAGTTCTTTTTTGCAGATGACAAGAGTATTGTAATCACTCCCAGTAGATATGCAGAAATGGAAGAAATGGTGAACAAAGCTCTCAAAAGTATCATTGACTGGTTTTCTGCGAATGGTCTCACCCTTAAAGTCACAAATACACATCATATTCAGTTCTGCACCTACAGGGGCACTGCACCAATGGGAAGTGAACACATGGTGATGAAATAATACATAGGGTGGAAACTTCAAAATTCTTAGGTGCCCACACTGATGAGAATTTAAAGTGGAAAGAAAACACATTTTGGAACTCCAACAACAACTTAGTTAAGCCACATTTGCACTTGTTAGAATCATAGCAAATTTTGGAGAAAGAGAAATCAGTAATTGACATATTTTGCTTATTTTCATTCAGTAATGTCATGTGGGAAAATGTTCTGGGGTAACTCATCTTTAAGCAAGAAGGTATTCATTGTTCAAAAACGTGCTGTAAAAATAATATGTGGTGCTCACCCGCGATCGTCGTGTAGACATCAGTTTAAGGAGTCGGGCATTCTGACTGCTACTTCACAGTATATTTATTCCCTCATGAAGTTTGTTGGCCGGCCGAAGTGGCCGTGCGGTTATAGGCGCTGCAGTCTGGAACCGCAAGACCGCCACGGTCGCAGGTTCGAATCCTGCCTCGGGCGTGGATGTGTGTGATGTCCTTAGGGTAGTTAGGTTTAAGTAATTCTAAGTTCTAGGGGACTAATGACCTCAGCAGTTGAGTCCCATAGTGCTCAGAGCCATTTGAACCATTTTTTGAAGTTTGTTGTAAATAATCCACTACAGTTCAAAAGTAACAATGAGCTACATAATTACAATACTAGAGGAAAAAATGATATTCATTACTCAACATTAAGGTTGTCTTTAGCACAGAAAGGGGTGGAAAACGCTGCAACAAAAGTTTTTGACCGCTTACCCAGTGATACAAAATGTCTAGCAGACATCAAGGCAAAATTTGAAAATAAACTGAAAGTCCCTCCTTGACAACTCCTTCTATTCTGTAGGATAATTTCTATGTTTTTAATGTGTAAAAGGTGGTGGGTATGAATTGCTAACTCAATCTATATATCTTGTTTTTATTTCGGGGGAAAATAATAATTGTGTGATGTTTAGAGTACAAATCGATGTACAAATTAATTCCACATCATGACAATTTATCGTGGAAAAAGATCCATGGAACATGAAAGTAATTAACTAACTACACTTTCATTGCATGGTGATAACTTTGTCTCCGCAGAATGACATATCTTAACATGCTCTTCCGTTGATGCATATTTTCCGCGATTTTTAACAGTTACCTATTTCTATGAGTGCCGAAAAGTGCACGTTATGCTGCTAAACCAATGTGCAAGGGCTAGTACGTCACCTGTCAGTAAGGATTTTGCCTAATGACTTGGTGTTAAAGTTGTTATTGTAAGCTGCTGATACTTAAAAGACCATATCTGTAACTTTCTGTATGTGTGGTCCCAATGATCCCTCCAAATCCACCTAAATCAGTTTACCTCCTGATATAACCAATGGCTCCTTAAAATTAGCCCCTCCAAAACCAAGCAATAGTTACAGGAGGTACCACCAGCACCCTGAATCTCCATAACCGCTGGCTCACTATAGACGACCGTTCGAACCAGCAAAATAGCACACTAAAATATCTTGGACTAACCTTCGACTGGCAACTAACTTGGAAACCTCACCTACTAACGATCTAACAGAAAGCCCAAAACAGACCAAAACTACTAATCAGCCGAACATGGAGACTACATGCCTCCAATGGGCTTCACGTGTACAACTTCCAGACCACCAGATCCTCGAACGCCATGTTTTCCGCCTCGTTTTTCGCGTCCGCTTACTTTTTCCCACATGGATCCTTTACCAACTCATTAAATACCCACCTCTCCTCACTCACACTGAACTCCTCTGAATAATCTTTACCAACCACTAACTCGACTCTCAACAATCCTATTGTGTCTCCTCTCCTTTCCATTCCTAGAGTGCTGTTACACCTCTACCTACATTCCCCACATACCCTCCACCTGCACACCCTTCACACCCTCTCCCAATGAAATTTCAGTTCTCTCCCTCCCCCAGACCACGAACATCGCCCCGACGTATATCCCTCCAACCAACTCTGAATCCACCATGACCCATCCACTCCCAACACCAAGCCATCCCTCGTCCTCCTCTACCCATACCAAACCACCTTATTGCCCCCTCCGGATCGCCTTCACACCCTCTTTTCCTCTCAAGTCTATAGATTCCAGTACCAGCTCCCTTCTCTCTTTGTCCACCGCAGCCACCACAGCATCTTCACCACTTTTTACCAGCCCCCAGTCCACGTCACCACCCACCCTTCTTTCCATCTACAGTCTACCAGCCCGGAGCAGATTCTTTTTCCCGTTTTAATGAAAATGTATGGTGTTCCGTTTTTAACGGTCAATGTATCTTCTGCCGTGTTCAGTGTTTCTCGAGTGTTTCTTCAAGTGAGTGTTCTTCGCTTCTCAAGTGTTTTTTAACGTGCTGTCTGTCCATTTTTAATCGCTATCTTTAAACCACGAATACAGAATTGTATTACTTATATTCTCCCACTAACACCATTTCTTAAAATAATTTTAAATTCATACTACATGTCTCCTCGTTGTTTTTTGTTTTAGCCTCTAAGTTACAGTCAAATTCTACTGGCGGGGGAAATGAAATAAGAACAAGGAAAGAATGTGTATGTGAGGAAACGTACCGGTCACCACATAACACGTATCAAAAATTTTTAAATGTAACACGCACATCACTAATATCACGTCAGTAATTTGAACAACAATTGTAATGCACAACCATAATGTTATCCACTAATATGTCTTACCTATTTATTGTAAGTTTGGTATAATTTGCAAACATTTGATAATGGCTTCAGGTCGAAACCGGTCAGTAATGTAATTCATACACAAGGTGCATAAAAGGACTAAAAGTGACAACCTGTGGTGTATAAAATAGTTCCATCATTTAGCCTAAAGGTTAAATATTGGTTAAGGGGCTCCGGAAAGGCTCAAAATCATGGAAAGTTCAATTTTTATTTTTTTGACTTTTCTGAATCTGCAGACTATTACCTTTTAATAGATATATAATTTATTCAATTCCGAAGACTTCAACTATTTTTAAATTTTTTTTGAAATGTGTGCTACATGGGCGTGACCCACTGTGGCGCTGTTAAACTGCTGTCAAATTTTGTTATTATTAACGTCCGTGTTCATCAGGTACATTTTAGTGATGTGAGATAAAGTATGTGTTGTGGCTAACCTGTGATGGTTCAATATATATCGCTGGTGTGATTGTCGATTGTTTCATGTTTATTTACTCTGTCGTTATCTCGAAAATATTCGTAATTAATTCTGTTTCTTGAGTCTCTGTTTTGTTGAAGTATAATAATGAGTAAAAGTAAAGTTATTAGAAATCCTCTGAAGGCTTTTAAGAAAACGAGAAATGTTGGAAAGCCAAAGGTATGTGTTATTACTGTAAACAATAAAGACGATAACCAAGTGAGTGAACCGATGAAAATCCCCAACATAGCTTGTGTCCCAAAGAAGAAGACAGTTGGTGTAAATATAACAAAGGATTGCTAACTGGTGAAATGTACACTCATAAGCATAGTCTGCCTCATGCCATAATGGAGGTGATAAAACCTATTTTCAGAGACTTAGCAGCACCTGAACTGTTGAAAAAGTGTATTCACGGAAAAACTCAAAACCCCAATGAAAGTGTAAATAGTGTTATATGGTCGAGAATCCCCAAGACTGTATTTGTTGGAATAGAAACACTTCACTTTGGTGTGTATGATGCTGTTGCGACTTTCAATGATGGCAACATTGTAAGGTGCAAGGTATTTAGAAATATGGGAATGAAGATAGGTTCTAACATGGTACGAGCGATGCTTGCTTTAGACAAGGAACGCCTTCGGGCTGCAGACAGGGCTGTAAAGAGTCTAGAAATACAAGCAAGAGTAAACAGGAGGAGGAACAAGAGGAAGCTGGAGGAGGAGTTTGCAGAGGATGAAGATAATCCATCCTATGGACCTGGAATGCACTAAAAAGTTAATCCAATCTTTGTCGCTCGATTCCCAAAACTTTTATTTTCTCATACAAATTACATGTTTTCTAAGGATCTTCCAAACATATTTGTTTCAAACTTTCAGTAAATGTTACACAGTACCTTCTGCATAATTTCACACAGCCTTTTTCCAAAAAACTGTATATTTTTGAATATATAAATAAAAAATTGCAAAAAAATGTTGTGAATTTTCATTACAATTGAAAAAAATCATCCTTAATAACTGAACTAAAATTTTGTAAAATCCCTGCGTTAAGTTGTAGCCCATATTCCAATAAATAATTTGTAAAAAGTTCAACTTCCTACCTCAAACACTTTGTGAGGAAAGATGTAATTTATAAGCGTTATTTTAACATTGCAAGTATAGGGCGTTCCGGAGCCCCTTAAACAGCCTAAGAATTAAATGGCTCTTCCACAGAATTTATTCCCGTTTAATCCTGTGTTATTCACTTAATAAGACTATGACCATTTTGAGGAAATTGTTCTTCTAACTAACTAACTCCGTCCAAACAGGTCTCTGAAGGCAAAACGGTACCGACCGGCCGCCGTGTCATCCTCAACCCTCAGGCGTCACTGGATGCGGATATGGAGGGGCATGTGGTCAGCACACCGCTCTCCCTACCGTATGTTAGTTTACGAGACCGGAGCCGCTACTTCTCAGTCAAGTAGCTCCTCAGTTTGCCTCACAAGGGCTGAGTGCACCCCGCTTGCCAACAGCGCTGGGCAGACCGGATGGTCACCCACCCAAGTGTTAACCCAGCCCGACAGCGCTTAACTTCGGTGATCTGATGGGAAGTGGTGTTCCCACTGCGGCAGGGCCGTTGGCAAATTGTTCAGTGACGAATAAAACATTTGAATGCCCCCATGACACCTCCTAATGGAAGTTTGATCGCTGTGGACACGAGCATAAGGAAACGTACGCTGATCAGTGCATCAGACAATACAAAGCACGGAGATGATACGTGCAGCAGTAGGAAAGGACGAGTGACTGCTGTCGCAACCGCTCCTGCGGACTCTGCAAGAGTCGCCGTGGCGGCCCCTCGCCACAAATCACGGAGGCGGCACTCGTTCCGGCGTGGTCGACCGTCGCCGGAGCTGCTGGTCGCCGGATTAGTCGCCACGAAATTAGGGGACCCCTGGCAGCGGCAGCGGCAGCAGCAGGCCAAGGCGCGCGCACTGAGATATGCCGGCACGGGGTGGGCAGGTCTCGTCAGAGGCGTCGCGTCGGCAGCGGCAGCGCGGCGCGCCGCTCCGCGGCAACTGGCGCGTGTAATTACCATGCCACGCCACGCCGTCACAACTAGGCGACGCCCTGTCACAGCGCGTGCCGCTGGGTGGCGGCGGGGAGGCAGCAGCAGCGCCGCCTTAATGAAATCTTGCGCGCCCGCGCCGCCGCGAGTTCCTACCGGCTCGTTTTACAGCACCGTGGTCGATGGAGACCCCGCAGCGGCACTGTGCTTGCACTTCAAGTTCCCTTTGCGTTGCGTGAACAACAACACTGAAGGTGTGCTGTAGCCTTCCTGAGAAAACTTTTAATTAGTTGTCAAGATAGCGAAGGGTACACATTAGTGGATTACTAGTTTCGGCAATCTACTGTAAATTGCTACCTTCAGATCCATAAAACCGGGCAGTGGTAGTTAAATCGTACAACGATGTAAACAACTCTGTTACAAGAACAACATACAACGTGCTATGCCGGCCGTTGTTGCCGAGCGGTTCTAGCCGCTTAAGTCTGGAACCGCGCGACCGCTCCGGTCGCAGGTTCAAATCCTGCCTCGGGCATGGATGTGTGTGATGTCCTTAGGTTAGTTAGGTTTAAGTAGTTCTGTTCTAGGGGACTGATGACCTTAGAAGTTAAGTCCCATAGTGCTCAGAGCCATTTGAACCACTTTTGTTAATTTTAACTGGAGACATTGAAATATCTCGAAAACTACACATCGGATAAAAAAAAGTTATAATTCCAATTTATTTGTCTCGGAGGTGACATCCGACTATACCACACTCTACCCTCCACGCCACCCTGTGCGTGGGCGGCGGAGGCAACTATTAATTCTTCAGTGGGAATCTCAGTTTTTTATTGCAGATTACGACTCAACGGCTAAACTACATAAGTTTTACCTTAGCCTTTAGCATTTTCTTTATTTCCCCACAGATGGCACTGCAATCGGAGGAATAGAAACGAGTACACAACCGTAAATTACAACAAGCTACTCAATGGCCCTTGAATATCCAGTGGCTCGTGGAATCCCTCCTGCATGCTATGAGGATAGAACAAGCCAGTATCTCACCACTTCCAATTGGAAACCCCATTCGCAACGTTGTGTCCCTCCGACATATCGAACAGGGGACTACTCGAAGCGCCACCGTGACCGTGTAGCAAACTTAACAGCCAGTAATCTGCGACCGTATCATACGTATCGTGCAGACGTAGAGATGATAGTGGCTTTAAACATAGCAACTCTTGCGCAGTGTTTATTGCCTGCACTTCTAGCTATCTTTTGCCGAATACACGTGCAAGTGGACGATGAATGTGGCAACCACAGACGAGCAAAATGAAATGATCCTGACTACAGAGTACGTAGGAGAAACATGGAAGCTGCTATTTCCTTGTATGCCGAGCGTTTTCCAGAGAAACCTCGCTCTCATTCGATCCTTTACAAGGTTGTGAACGCCTTATGTTTGATAGCAGCCTATTGCCCGGCCGAAGGAAAAGAGGCAAACGTTTTATAGGAGAAGCTAATCAAACAGCTCCACTAGCGGTAGTGCGCCCGGCAATTACACCGCTATTTTGGTATGTCCGTAGGTAGTGCTATCACAACACTGCGGCGTCACAAGTATCATCCATGCCACGTATCACTGCGTCAAGAACTTCATGGAGGCGATTTCCACAACAGGGTAGCGTTTTTGAATGAGCTCGACAACAAATGCAAACGAGCCCTACGTTCTTTGTCGAGGTATACTTTTCCGATGAGCCTACATTCACAAACGATGGAAGCGTAAAACGACATAACGTGCGTTACTGGAGCGTAGGCAATCGCCACTGGTTACGGCACACTTCACCATCAACGTCGTTGGTCGGCTAAAATATGGTATGGCATCACTAAAACAAACTCATTGGCCCGTATTTTATTGGAGGCGTGTTGAATAGACGCTAATATCGAACGTTTTTGGAACAGGAATTGCCGGTACTAATGAAGGACGTTGCCCTGGACGTTCGACAACGTATATGGTTCCAGCGTCCCAATTGTGCAGCGTATTACGCAACTGAAGCACGGGAGGTATGAGACCGTGTTCACGCAGGTCAGTGGATCGGCAGAAGCCCTATTAATTGGCCCGCTAGATTGCCGGATTTCTTTCTGTGGGAATATTTAAAAGATAAGGTTTACCAGCAAGTATCAACAGGCTATGAAGACATGATCGGCCACATCAGAAACGCCTGTGCTGACAATCCCACAGATATGCTTGCGTCCTATATACAGTGATTTGTAAAGGGGATTACTGAGTGTATTGAAGTAGGCGCTATTACGTTTGAACACTTACTCTATTTGCAAAAGTAGAGTAGCGTTCGCCTCGAGCCACGTCCACAGTGGTGCGTCGAGCAGTCCCCTGTTCGATATGTGGGAGGAATAGAACGTTGCGAATGTGGCGAAACAAAGAAAATGCTTCAGACGTAACTTATGTGGTTTTGCCGTAGGATCGTAAGCTGCATTAAAAACGGAGGTTCCCACTGAAGTATTCAAGGTGCCCTCCCCCCACCACCACCACTCCCCGCCATTCATGCACGGCGTGGGATGGTCGTCGAGTACGATATTATTGGATACCGCGCTCTGACACAAAAAAAATTGGAATCATAACTTTTCTTGACTAGGTGTGTAATTTTCAAAATTTTTCAATGTCTTCAGTTGAAGCGAATATCTTGTAGACTGAAGAGACAAGAATAACACTCAAAACATACAACACACAACAGTAATTGCAGAAAAATGTTCAAATGTGTGTGAAATCTTATGGGACTTAACTGCTACGGTCATCAGTCCCTAAGCTTAAACACTACTTAACCTAAATTATCCTAAGGACAAACACACACACCATGCCCGAGGGAGGACTTGAACCTCCGCCGGGATCAGCCGCACAGTCCATGACCGCAGCGCCTAAGACCGCTCGGCTAATCCCACGCGGCGTAAATGTAGAGATAGTGACACACAGATAAAGAAGCCAGTAGCTGTTATCTTCTCTGTAAGTGTCAACCTATTATAAGTAGAAGAGAAAACTGTCAACAGATTAAGTAGGATAGATCGTGGCCGGTTATTGTACCGGGTGCCATGTTAAACCTTTAATTAAGCTATATGAACACTGAAAAATGGCAACGTAGTTCTAAGTTCCAGGGGACTGATGACCTCAGAAGTCCCATAGTGCTCAGAGCCATTTGAACCATTTGGACTCATTAAGACATTTATCTCGCACTCGGGAGGGGGGGAGGGATCACGGAAGAGTCGATGAATTATTGTTTTGTAGGACACGTTCCGCTGCTGACGGATCCACAACCTGACGCAATCCTGTACTTCCTCGTCCGACTGAAATCTACGTCCATGAATGTCTTTCCCCATGTCGTCAAAGATGTGAAAATCACATGATGGAAGATACGGGGTGTTCGGAGGATGAAGCGCAGCCTTCGTCTTATGAGTAGTGTGGGAGCGCACGTTATGATACAACGGGATGATTCCGTCCGCTAGCATTCCGACTGCCCGAGACAAAACGGCAAAGCCTACAACGGAAACATTTCATAGCTTCCCCCGCCAAAGATTCCTCAAGCCTGAAACCACAATCAATGCGCAGAGCTATGAAGACACTTCGCAGAAACTACGACTAGCCATAAATTCAAAACGCCAGGAATGCTGTCGGACGGATTCATCCTCTTGCAAAACAACGCTCACCTCCACACTGCCAGTCGGACGAAAGATGCACTTGTGTTGTTTGTTTGGGAAATGCTACAAGATCTTTCGTATAGCCCGAACCTTCCACGTAGTGTTTTCATATCTTAGGCGGCCTGAAGAAAGATATGGGTGGACGCCGGCTTCAGTCGGACGAGGAAGCACAAGGGCAGGTACGATTATGGCTCCATCAGTTCCCGACAGCCTTCTATGAAACAGGAATTGATAGTCTCGTTTCCCAGTCGGATAAATGTCTTAGCACGCTTGAATGGAACCATTCCATAGTTAGATTATAACGGGCATTCATTTGACTGCCCGTTATATGTTGATAGCTAATAATACAAATACACTCATGCTCATAAATTAAGGATAATTGCAGAATGTGGTGCCACACAACGTAGCACTACATAAAACTTTCGCTAATAGCATAGGCACATATGGAACACACACGACACAGATCTTTAAGTCTACAGTGTTGGTGACAAGTTCAGAAAACCGTCTCGAAGCACATGTGGTACAGAACGCCACTGTTTCCTGAGAATGTACCCCGACATCAATATGGGATATGATCACCATGCTCACGTATACAGGCCGAACAACCGGTTGGCACACTCTGGATCAAGTGGTCCAGCAGCTGCTGGTGTATAGCCTCCCACTCTTGCACCAGTGCCTGTCGGAGCTCCTGAAGTGTCGTAGGGGTTTGAAGACGTCCAGCGATACGTCGACTGAGAGCATCGCAGACGTGCTCGATGGGGAACAGGCAGGCCACTCCATTCGCCTGATATTTTCTTTTTCAAGGAACTCCTACACAATGGCAGCTTCGTGGGGCTGTGGATGATAGTTCATCAGGAGGAAGGTGGGACTCACTGCATCGCTGAAAAGGCGGACATACTGGTGTAAAATGACGTCCCGATACACCTAACCTGTTACAGTTCTTCTGTCAAAGACATGCAGTGGTGTACGTGCACCGATTACAATCCCACCGCACACCATCAAACCACGACCTCCTTACAGGTCCCTTTCAAGTACATTAAGGGGTTGGTATCTGGTTCCTGGTTCACGCCAGATGAAAACCCGCCGAGAGAATCACTGTTCAGGTTATACCTGGACTCGTCCGTGAATATAACCTGAGACCACTGTTTCAATGACCATGTACTGTGTTCTTGTCACCAGGCTTTATGAGCACTCCTGCGACCAGGGGTCAGTGGAATGCACCTTGCAGGTCTCCGGGCGAATAAATCATGTCTTTTCAGTCGTCTGTAGACTGTGCGTCTGGAGACAACTGATCCAGTGGCTGCAGTAAGGTCCCGAGCAAGGCTACCTGCAGTACTCCGTGGCCGACTGCGGCCACTGATGAGATATCGGTCTTCCTGTGGTGTTGTACGCTTTGGACGTACCGTACTGTAGCGCCTGGACACGTTTCCTGTCTGCTGGAATCGTTGCCACAATCTTGAGATCACACTTTGTGGCACACGGAGGGCCCGTGCTACGACCTGCTGTGTTTGACCAGCCTCCAGTCGCCCTAGTATTCTACACCTCATAACGTCATCAATATGTGTTCTTTGAGCCATTTTCAACACACAGTCACCATTAGCACGTCTGAAAACGTCTGCACACTTACTCGCTGCACCGTACTCTGACATGCACCAACACACCTCTGCGTATGTGGACTGCTGGCAGCGCCACCGTGCGACGACCGCAGGTCAAATGCACCGCATTGTCATACCCAGAGGTGATTTAAACCGTCAAACCGCCCACCAGAGCGTTGTTTCACCATGTATCAACATTACCCTTAATTTATTAGCCTGAGTGTAGTTCAGTGCATCCAAATGACATTGGGATGCACTCACAAACTTCGCTTCTGGTTGCATTCAAATTGTATTTATAATGTTTCGACTGAACGTTGTAGAAAGGTGCGGAAAGGAATAAAACCATGGAAACACAAAATTCACTAGAGAAATGCAGAGTGTTATCACGACGTACATCAAACGTTGTAGACATGAGAAGTTTCTGTTCTGTCGGACGTGCCTTAAAAAACAACTACTCGCTATGAAGCAGCTAAAGCCTATACATGAATAACTAGGGTGAAAGGAACGGCAAAGAAATGCGATGGGAAAGAGATTGAAAGAAAATAATGATTTCCAACCGGACAGGGATGAAGAAGTTTCAGTGTGGATGCACAATCAACGTCCGTATTCCTACAGAAATCAGAAACCTGAGAGAAGTGGATCAATGGGCAGGGGTCGTTGAGGTGCAGCGAGCGGGATGTTGGGAATCTGGGTCTGAAGGAGAGCGTATCCGGATGGACGACGCGTTTAAGGCAACCATTCTAGGTTCTAGGTTCGAGTCCCTCTCCGGCAAAAACTGTGAACTTTCGCTGTTGCATAGCCGCAACGCCTGCGTTGCTGAAAATCGCTATGTCCTTCCTATCTGTTTCTCGTCCTGCTTCCTTTCCATTATCATCCTATTTATTCACTGATGTCAAAGAATTGCGCTTGCTCAGGGAATTGCAAAACCATAACTGGATTTCGCGCAGACAAAGCATTATGAAAATTGTTGATGTCTCTTTATCGGTGTTTTAATTAACAGTGATAAAACATCGTCATTTAAGTAAGACTTGTTGTCAGAAGCAAGATAGTTTGACCTCATGCTTCGATTGAAATAAGCTGCTTCAAATGTCTTTTCAACAAAAAAAATTAAATAAAATAAAGATGAAATATCAAAGTAACACTCTGAATGTTCTCAGTGAATCCTGGCAATGTCATTAGCCCTAATAATTTTTTGTGGCTTACCTGTGGCAATGGAATGTTGGTACAGATAGAGTTGGCACTGATCAAAGTGATGAGCACAAAACGTGCAACGGAAAAGCATGCAAACTAAATAAAAAAAAAAGATCTGCGCAAGTGCAATGCAAATACGTGCAACTATTCTAAAGAGTTCTTATTCCAGTTTAACCCACTGTGATCTGCAGAGTGCACTGTGGCGACATACATGATCGTAAAATGTGAAATTCTTCCGAGAGGAGTCTTGATAGAATCTGAACTTGATAAATTATTAAATAGAAACAAGCTTTTGAATAACTGTATCGCGAAAACTGAAATTAATAACCTAACTATTACAATCATCTTTACAAAATTTTTCTTTCATAACAAATTTTACTTTACCACGCACTTAATTTCTAAAAATGGTAAAGGAATTGTAAAATCTACAGCTTCTGAGTGCAAGCCACGTTAACTGATGACGTTACTTACTCTCGTCTCAACAATCAAATCAACTAGACCAAATCAATAAAGAAAAATTCAATTAAAATCTTGCCTAATCTAAACGTTATTACACCTACGCGCAAGCAAGCAGTGTAGCAACAACAGCACCTCTTAATCTTCACTTGTAGAATTAATATTTACCAAATTATAATACACAATTCATCCTCTTCTGTAACTTTATCTCTGTGCTCTGTAAATTATACCAAGACCGCTCAGGAGCTTAGCGAACAACCGATTCTCTCTCTGGCCTAGTTAGAATGCCCTACTGGAACGACAGTGCTACTAGTAACCAAAGATCACAGTGCTTGTACCCTGCACCTCTTAGGCCTAACATATCGACTATCTAAAACCTCTGTTTGAGAAATATCCAGTATATACACGTGAAATAAGGCACATCTAAAGAAAATAGAGCCTATATCACTTTTTATGAATACCAAAAATATACTTATCTTACAGCTTACAATGCGTCTTACTTGAAAAACATAGTATTTAAGCGCTCAACGCTATCCAGAGATTAAATGTAAGCCAACCGAAGATAAAAATTAGAAACAAGGATTTTATGAAGAAATATATTTATTTTTATTTTATGTTATGCTTACACTCAAACAAGTTTCAAAACAGTGACGCTGTCCAAGACGAGGACTACTTATTTAATGATGGGAAAGTTTGTTCGAAAATTGTTTATGAGACGAAAACATAAAAAATTTAACTTTTGCTTGAGACACTGCTATTTACATTATCATTTTTTTCTTTTTATAAAGTTTTGTCTTTCTATGCAGCAGAGTATCTTAGGTTTATTTTTCACAACATGACATGTGATGTGTAACTAAAATTTATTTTTGAATAAATTTTACTTAATTTGCATTACACACTGCGTACAGAATATTTGTAACTTGGAGTATAATAGACTCTCCGCAGAGGTTCGACCTCTTTTGCCAGACCCCAACGAAATGAGATTTAACCCGCCATAGACACAAATATAAACCCCTATTAAGCGTGTATGTGTCTGTTAGTATGTACAACACAGTAAAAGTCAGTAACATACCATTCGTATAATGCAGTATTCGTGCTTGACAGATGTATAGGAGTGCCGTTGGAGCTGTTTCTAATGTATTTCAGGGACAATGCTACTCTACGTGGCTACCAAGACACTGTGTGGGTAGGCGTACGCACTACCTCATATTCACCAGCTTCTAAGCTGTTAATATGTTATTTCGAGCGGCGGTGAGTGATTTCATTTAAGAGCTCCCTGGTAGGCCTAACTGAAACATTTCTCGGAATCAATTTGAGTCCCCGGCCCTGGTGGCCCGTTAGAGTTCTTTTAAGGCCAGTCCATGAAAGGACCTCTGAAATTGATGTAATCCGAAAACGAATTAGTGAGGACTGCTACGTTATTAAATACCGCCATTATATTCGCCTTAAGCTCTCATTACCATACCTCCACTCAGTTAATTATGAAGAGCGAGTCTTTCCCGAAACTACTAATTAAAAGGCGGAACGGTCACACAGATCCCAGCAGCTAATACAAAAATGATATTCCAGTTTTTCGCCTGATCAAATTATTTTTTCATATGCTGTTTCTATTGAGAAAAGAAAATAACTTCGTGCTAAGGGACTTTAAACCCATTTTTTGTATGTCCATTCTTTTAGCAGGAGGTCTCTGGGACGACGGCCGTTTACTATTGCGACAAAAAATAAAAACACCTACAGCCGTCCTTACGATTTTGCTTTATTTTGTCGCTACGAGTTTCAACGCTTCATTGCGTCATCTTCAGGCTGTTTCGATGCGGTACGGCTGATAAGATCCCCATGCATAACCTATCAGTTGCCAGCATTGCTGGATACGCAGATAATGTGTCAGCACTCCGACCATCAACTGCAACTTCAGTTGATGGTTGGAGTGCTGACACATTATCTGCGTATCCAGTAATGCTGGCAACTGATAGGTTATGCGTGGGGATCTTATCAACCTGTGCCGCATCGAAACAGCCTGAAGATGACGCAATGAAGCGTTGAAACTGGTACGGACAAAATAAAATAAAATCATAAGGACGGCTGTAAGTGTTTCTAAATGGCTCTGAGCACTATGGGACTCAACTGCTGTGGTCATCAGTCCCCTAGAACTTAGAACTACTTAAACCTAACTAACCTAAGGACGTCACACACACCCATGCCCGAGGCAGGATTCGAACCTGCGACCGTAGAAGCAGCGCGGCTCCGGACTGGAGCGCCTAGAACCGCACGACCACCGCGGCCAGCGTAGGTGTTTCTATTTTTTTGTCACGATTAAACCCAATTATGCTGGTAATCGCATGTGTATTTCGGTTTAGTTAAGTTGTTTGAGCGGAATATTGTTATTATGGTGAAATCGCACTCCTCAAGTTGGGCTACGAAGTAACACCGCGCGAAGCGCCTAAATGCATGAGAGTCGCGACCGGCACTCGAGAGGACGACTGATCAAGATTGGATCAGGCCATCCACAATCAAGTTCTCCGTGACTTCCTCGAAACCTAAACGGTTGCTTCGTAGACGATACGGGTGATTTCCCTCAATCTGCTGTCTCCAGTTCTAGATTGTGCTACGACTCTAACGACATCGACGAGGCTTCTAATTTTGATGTTCCAAGTGAACTGGGTTTCGACGTATTTCACATGTTATATAAATTGCAGGTGGTGGAGGGAGTAAACAAAAGAAAGGGAAGGAACTGATGATATAGGCTGCATCGGGGTTGTGTGCGGAATCGGCATCGACGAGTGAAAATGTATGCTGGACAGGGAGTCGAACCCAGGATCTCTTGCTTACTAGGCAGTCGCGTTAACCTCTTTTTTTCTATTTTTCTTTTTTTCAATATTTTTTTAATTTCCTTTTTTTAACTTAATAGATTTTAATGCACTGTTTAGACCCCTTCGCCGGCCGGTGTGGCCGTGCGTTTCTAGGCGCTTCAGTCTGAAACCGTGTGACCGGGCGCAGGTTCCAATCCTGCCTCGGGCACGGATGTGTGTGATGTCCTTAGGTTAGTTAGGTTTAAGTAGTTCTGAGTTCTAGGGGACTGATAACTACTGGTGTTAAGTCCCATGGTGCTCAGAGCCAAGCCATTAGACCCCTTCCACTTCAGGCGTTGGCCCCTATCACCCATATTACCCCCAAAAACCTATCTAACCTAAAAACAAAAATGAAGCTAGTGCCACCGTCACTTTCATCCTAAAGCTAAGTAGGACGGTCGTGAACCACTACTTCAGGCTCCACCCACGAACAAAAATTAAATATGCCTCTAAACATTTTATTAAAAAAGAATAAAAGGATAAAGTAATGGGTAAAATACATAACTACATGTTATTTGTTGCTCATTTTGTTCTTATGTTTTTATTTGTAATTATTTTTTATTTTATTTTTCTTTTCTTTCGGGGGTGTCCACAGCAGCCAAACGGCGGATGTCATCGTCGTCTTCTCGCTCAGTGAGGGTGAAACACCCTGTAATACCGTTTATGTCTCTCATCAGTCCATCATGTGCAATATCTCACTGTGTTCTTACACCCGGTACACCCCAGTGGTCTGGAGGGAGCGTAAACAACGATCCCAAGTAATTCACAAAGAGTGTACCACACGACGCTTTGCGCCGTACAATCTTGTAGTAACTGAGCCACCCGGACACAATGTTAATTGCTCAAGGGCGGGCTGTCTCGATTCACTCTTCGCCGGATCACATCGCCACCTAACACCGTCCCTTATTCACAGTCCCTGTGCTTGTCTTCCATGCACGGTGATCACGGTTACCCGCTGGAGGTCGAACGCAAACGTGTATCTGCACAAATGGTTGTGGATACATGCAAATTCAGGGCATATCAGTCATATAAATGCTTGGTGTCTGTTCTTTCGGACATGTTCATATAGCCAGATCATTTATTAAATAGTTGTTATTTTTCCTTGTATCCTCTTCCATCTTTTGTTATTTCTCTTTGATCTTACTTCCGACCGACTACCATCTGCTTTATTCACAATGTTATTGATCACATTTGGTGGACTTATTATAAAATGGTTCAAATGGCTCTGAGCACTATGGGACATAACTGCTGTGGTCATCAGTCCCCTAGAACTTAGAACTGCTTAAACCTAACTAACCTAATGACATCACACAGATCCATGCCCGAGGCAGGATTCGAACCTGCGACCGTAGCGGTCGCGCGGTTCCAGGCTGTAGCGCCTAGAACCGCTTGGCCGCTCCGGCCGGCGGACTTATTACAGTTTATCAGCTTCTACTCTTAAGAATATTCATCAGAATGAGTAACTTGAGCCGGCCGCTGGGGCCGAGCGTTTCTGGGCGCTTCAGTCCGGAACCGTGCTGGTGCTACGTTCACAGGTTCGAATCCTTCCTCGGACATGGATGTGTGTGATGTCCTTAGGTTGATTAGGTTTAAACTGTTCTAAGTTTAGGGGACTGATGTTAAGTCGCATAGTGCTTAGGGCCATTTGAACATTTTTTTTTGTTGAGTAACTTGTTACGGATGTAACACCTCAAACTCAAATGGTCGTGACAATCAAGCTCACTTGAAATCAGAGTGGATTGATATTGGTTCTTGTGGAGATTCATAACAGCTGAAACCTCTAAATGTGATCAAGCTGAGTGAGAATAACAAAGTATTTTTCAAAACAAGTGCGTGGTCCTAGCTGATATCAAATTTTGTTGCAGCACACTATAGTTCTCATACCATTTTCCCTTAGAGTTCAGTTTTTTAGTATATTCTTCTGAATCTATTGTAACTTCTCGAATTAAACATTTTGTTAATTCCTTATCCCAGAGAAACTTTAAGATGTGTGTTGTGTACCTTTTATCATTCGCTCTGTACAAATTTGAGAAAGCATCTCTCTTTTCCTTATTGCTTCTGTTATTTTTTCTTTGTTGAAATAAATGTGTTATTCGCTTCATTTCCATATCTTGTCTCCTTGTGTTCCTTTCTGCAGGCTTTCACTTACAGAGTGTCATCAGCATGCGTTTTCCCTTACAAATATTACTAGCAACAGCTCCATCGATAAATGATGTTTTTGTACATACACTCCATTCTTGTAATTTTTTAAGTCAGTTCTTTCGTCAAATTGTTCCACTGGCTTTTTATTTGCCCCATTTCATTTTTCAATCGAGTTAAGAATGTAGTTCCATTACTCACGAATTAAAATATTTTAGCGTTATTCCTTTCTGTATTTACAACCTTCAATTTCTCCCTAATTTCAGCATTAGACATTATCCAAGTAACTGCTCTCGTTATTGACATTTCTCGTGTGTCTTACTCTAAATCATTAGAAGAGAAACCTGAGTTTAATTACGGTTTTTTTGAAAGAACATTCCAGAAGAAGCGCTGATGGAAAGCCTGCAATGATCTACTATTAACGGAAATAACGGTCATGTTGTCATATACCGTATTTCTTTTTGCTAGAATGCCAAAGCTATGTAAGATTATTTTAATTTAAAAGTAAGAAACAGGGATGATAAGTCGTTTATCTCCTTATAACTCGTTTTGGAATTCTATGTAGTTGATTAATTGAATTCTGAGAAGTACCAGGTACAGGTCTGGTAGGCGTAATAACGTATTAGTTTATCTTTTACTGTCCCTATTGCTAGCGTTACTGTCATCCGCTGCAGGTAGCTTTACTGCCGATACAGAAGTTGGCCTGCAATCACCAGTACTTCCCAATGTGCTTTGTGTACAAATACTGAAGAACAGAGCGAACTGTGAAGACAAATGCGGTTATTTCCTTGCTTGCTTCTGTTCTTATGCTACTTTTAGTTTTATTTACTCATTGATATACGTCGTGGCCCTTTAGCCATGTCTTCACACATAAAAGTGAAAACAGCAGAGGTCATTGCACCCTACAGCTACTCATTTGCGGTTACGAAAATAACAAGTTGAGTTCTCGAGTATTATGTCAACAAAGGTACAGTTTGATGGAATATTAATGTTTCTTAAGCAGCAGCAGTATATGAAAATGTAAATCACACGGTAAACTTTGTTCAGTACAAGGCACAAATTATGTTGACTGAATCGTGAGTTCGTGGTATCCTACTATCGTAATTCACCATTTCTTTTGCCGAAATTATTTATCCCACTACAGGATACAGTTACGATTAGTAGTTGAGGAACATAGGAAAGTGTGTGTGTGTGTGTGTGTGTGTGTGTGTGTGTGTGTGTGTGTGTGTGGATTTAATAACAAAATCTTGCGCCACTGACGGTAATGTAAATCCCACAGCTGCACTTTAGTTTCACCCGTTAACCATTATTTGAAGTTGAAACTCTTTGCTGGTTCTCGTTCTTTTTTCCAGCTATATAAACCCAAATACAGTTGCAGTACATAATGACTCCTTGCGGAAAGTCAGCAAAGCACTGGCGCGTGTGTCTTTGGCGTTACAAGGGTTCTTTACGCAGATAAGTAACCACTTGTATGTGGTGTATACGACACGAGGGAAGCGAACAAGTTGACTTAAGCACGACGCGAAGTGAATCTACAAACACATCTTACTTTTATTGCCCTTTCGAAAGCTTTTGAGTTCGTCGTTAGAAACAGACTATTTTCAATAATGGAAGAACGAGGATATTCTATGAAGGTTACACAGACAATCGAAAACTTAAATTATACACACACAGAGAGCTCAAACGCCGAAGAGATAACAATAAACCAAGGCGCAAGAGAAATATTTAGTCTTTCACCGACGCTATTTAACATTTATACTGATGCTCTCATTAGTAAATCCAATAATGCAGTTCAGAAGGTATAAAACTGAAAAGAAACTATCATCTGACCGCTGTGGCATATGCAGAAGATGTAGTCCTTGCACAGAATAAAGAAGTAAACTTACAACTTCGGTTTATAGATTATATGGACTAGGAAAACAGCTTTAAAACATCCACCACTAAAACTAAATTTATGGATCACTATGGAAAACACCCACCCATTGAAAAATTGTAACTGAAGAGAAGGCACTGTAACAATTCTTCAGTTTCAGAGATTTACGGTGCGACACCAAATTAAATAACGATAACTACGTAGAAAATAAAATCAACAAATTTCTCATTTATTTGGAACTATAAATGAAACCTTATAGAACAAAACGAGGATAGACACAAAATTATAGTTTTTCAAAACAAAGGCTGTTTCTGTCTATCTCTATGCCTGTGAATCTTGGACTGAAGAAAGGAAAGACAAAAGCGGTTTACAGCCTAATGGAATGAGATTTTTAAGTTATTCAATGGTTGGAAAGATCTTATAAGAATTGAGAATATACCAAAAGAAGAATGAATATTTAACTTAAACGACAAAGTGGAAGAACACAGACAAAAATGGAAGCAACGTTTGGAACCTAAGGAAGAAGACAGGATTTGAGTCACTGTAACTAACCCCTCAGGAAAAAAGGAACTTGGAAGATCGAGGAAAAGACGGTCTTAAAATCTTGAAGTCGAATCAGGGATATTGCCTAAACAATGAAGTGAAGAAGAAGAAGCTCCTCTAAACTCACGTTATTGTGTAATACACTCTAAGGCAAAAAAACTGGAGCACCAGGAAGATATTATCCAAATGAGACGGAAATCGGTAGATGTTATGTATATGTACAGACAAAGATATGAGGATAATTACAGAAAAATTGGATAATTCATTCAAGAGAAAGAGGCTCACAAACTGAGCAAGTCAACAATGCGTTGGTCCACTTCTGGGTTGATGTAGCTTTCGGATGTCGTCTGAGCCCAATCAATGCCAAGCCGAATAAGTGCTAGCGTAAGAACCAAAGGTGAGCCAACGCATTACTAATATGATCAATTTTTTCTCTTGAAAAAAATCATAAACTTTTTCTTAAATTCTAGTCATCTTTATGTCTGCACATTTAATGCACATCTACCGACATCCGTCGACCTTAAGTGGATTGACCACATCAAATAAATGGTAGAAAAAGCGGATGCCAGACTGAGATTCATAGGAAGAATGTTAAAGTAAAAAAAAGAAGTGGCTGACAGAACCCTTTTTCATCCGATTCCTGAGTACTTCAAATGGTTCAAATGGCTCTGAGCACTATGGGACTTAACATCTATGGTCATCAGTCCCCTAGAACTTAGAACTACTTAAACCTAACTAACCTAAGGACATCACACAACACCCAGCCATCACGAGGCAGAGAAAATCCCTGACCCCGCCGGGAATCGAACGCGGGAACCCGGGCGTGGGAAGCGAGAACGGTACCACGAGCTGCGGGCTCCTGAGTACTGCTGATCACTCTATACCATTACCAGGTAGAACTGACAGGAGAGATAGAGAAGACGCAGCGAAGAGCGGCACGTTCCTCCACTGGATCGTTTAGTCTGCGCGCGAACCTCACAGAGATGTTTCATAAGCTGTAGCTGCGAAACTAATAGACAGGCATTGTGCATCACGCAATGGTTTAATACTGAAATACCGAGAGAGTACGTTCCTGAAAGAGTATGACACCAATTTGTTCCCAGAGGCATATGCCTCACGAAATGAGCCCATCGAGAAAATTTGATAAATACAGTTTTACCGATAATCATTCTTCCCGCGCCCCATGTGTGCGAATCTAACATGGAAGGGGGGCCAGAAGTACCCTCCGCCACACAGCGTCAGATGGCTTATGGAGGACCGATGTAAATGTGGATATGAAGGCAACATCTTGAAGGTAAGGAAGAAGACAGAATAGCAGCCGTTGTAAACAAATACAAGTCATCAGGAAAAAGAGACTTTGGAATACCGAGAAAAACATGATCTTAAAAACGTGATATCGAGACTGGCATATTGGTTAAAACTTGAAGTGAAATAGAAATAAAATGAAAATGAAGACGTTAACTTAAATTGGTACGTAGGTAGTATTATACCTGTAATGAGCGTGAGCAGGGAAATGATATGTCATTCCCACTTCTCGGCGTACGAGGTGCTCTCAATAAGAAATGCAACAGATTTTTTTTCTGAAAGCAGGTTGGATTTTATATCGGATTCCTAAACAATATATTATTCTCAACTCTTGTGACTACAAAACTTATTTGTAAACCTGATCTCCGTTCATTGCGACGACCTTACGTCACACTACTGTGAGCGCTTGTATGCCAGCATGGTAACACTCTACTGGTTGACATCGGAGCCAATTTCTTCCTCAATAACCTCCCCATCATCCAGGTAATGCTTCCCGCTGAGTGCACCCTTCATTGGGCCAAACAGATGGAAGTCAGAAGGTACGAAATCTGGGCTATAGGTTGGTTGAGGAAGCACAATCCAAGGAAGTTTCGTAAGATCGTCTCGGGTGCACTGACTTGTGTGTAGTCTTGTGTTTTCATGGAAAAGGAGACGTTCGCTTGCATCGGAGTTGATCGTTGCACCACGAGGGAGACGTAAAACTGTCATGATCAGCCTCGTAATGCGCAAGCAATTGCACACAGATGGTCCTTCGTTGTTCTTTACGGTATTCTGTTAGGCGGCAAGAAACTCAGCTGGCACACATCTTTGAGTACCCCAACTGGTGGACGAGTGTGTTAACAATACCTATAGAGAAGTCCAGTGGAGCATCGAGATGTTTGACTGTGAACCATCCACCACCAAGAATGAAAATTTCCTCACGCTCCATCATTGCAGAAGGCACAACTACGCGTAGCCGACCTGCACTCCTGAGATCGAACAGGTTTGCACGACCTTGTTGCGGTGATAAGACACCTGGCCCAACGACTCACCGTGCCTTTGTTGACTGCCAAGTCACAGTAGACATTCTTCAAGCGACCGTGAATATCTGCAGCGCTCTGGTTTTCGGCCAAAAGAAAACCAAAAAGAGCTCTTTGCTTGGACAGCAGCTCCGACAAAAGCCATTTCAGATGCTACGTATAGGGCCGCAGCCATCGGAACTTCATGAAACTATACGGGCTGAAATGGGAATGCCTCTTAAGAAATTCTGCATTTTTTTCATGCTGAAATAAAATGAAAAATATATGTTGCGTAACTTATTGAACACCGCTCAAAAATTTAACTTTTATGAAATGTGTGACCTGTCTGTAAAACATAATACAGTTATTTTGGACTGTCAATTTTCATTAAGACCCTTCGAGGTGTAACACGCTGCCTAAGGGCTCTGAGGAGGCAGCTCTGCTGCCTGGTGATTATCCCTCCCCGCCAATAGACGTAACTGGGTCCTCGTGGGGGGCGGCTCCAGACGACGCGACCCTAGTAGATCTGCCAACTTGCCGCCCGTTGTCCAAGTTGGCCCGAAGCTGTCGCCAATTAGGGCAGAGGCGAGCGGACGGGGTAGGCGCCACGGCGGGGCAACGCCGGCGGAATCGACCTGCTGGCGCAGCGACAGGTGTCGCGAAACAAACTTCTCGGGCTGACGGGCGCCGGCGCCCGCGGCTGACGGCTGCCAGTTAGCTGCTCGCCCCGAGCCCCGAGACCACCGTGGTGCCCCTGACTGAGCGCGGTCCCGGGGGCCGACTGGCCTCTGCTAACGAGGCAGGCCTCACCGAACCACCACCACCACCACCACCACTGCCGCCGGTCACTGAATGATTCTCCTGGCCTCTCAGGGAATAAAAGGCAGCTTCTATACTAGAGATCGGTATGTTTCCGTCGGAGACTTGTAGAACTGGCGTTGACTACCGTAAGTAAGAGTAAACCACGGTCATTTTCATAGCAGCTTCGCTCAGTTAAGGTCGTACAAGCTTTACCTGTCAGTTAGGTGTGTTGCGTTCCTACCGGAAGTTACCTCATAGATTGGAAATTTTGTGGTAAATTCCTATGGTACCAAACTGCTGAGGTCATCGGTCCCTAGGCTTGCACACTACTTAATGTAATTTAAACTAACTTACGCAAAGGACAACACACACAATGGCCAAGGGAGGACTCCAACCTCCGGCTGGGACAGCTACGAGCACCGTGGGAAGGTGCCCCAGACCGCGCAACTATCCCTCTCGCCTGACTTATCTCGTAACTATCACTTTCTTTATGAATGAGATCAGTGTCTTACTAGAATCCCCTAAAAACTGGAACTGGTGGACCATCTAGAAACTGAGTGAGGGCATACAGAATGCCAGGTAATATCCAGAAGATTTTTATTCTACATAGTTATCCTCCTGTCTGCCACTTAAAAAAATCCAGTATTTATAACAAAACCGATACTTTTAGTGCTTCATTTAGGTTTTATTCTAAAATTCTTGCTTTGTGGCGCGAAACGTATGGATGTTGTAGTAAAAATAAGGAAACCGATAAAGATAAAGGTTTAGAAAAAGCATATTCCTCGGGGAAAAATACCGGGTGATCAAAAAGTCAGTATAAATTTGAAAACTTAGATAGAGAGGTAAAAATTGACACACATACTTGGAATGACATGGGGCTTTATTAGAACCGGGCGCTCCACCCCATATTGCTAGACGCGTGAAACATCTCTTGCGCGCGTCGTTTGGTGATGGTCGTGTGCTCAGCCGCCACTTTCGTCATGCTTTGCCTCCAGGTCCCCAGACCTCAGTCCGTGAGATTGTTGGCTTTGGGATTACCTGAAGTCGCAAGTGTATCGTGATCGACCGACATCTCTAGGGATACTGAAAGTCAACATCCGATGCCAATGCCTCACCGTAACTCCAGACATGCTTTACAGTGCTGTTCACAACATTATTCCTCGACTACAGCTATTGTTGAGGAATGATGGTAGAGATATTGAGCATTTCCTGTAAAGAACATCATCATTGCTTTGTCTTACTTTGTTATGCTAATTGTTGCTATTCTGATCAGATGAAGCGCCATTGGACATTTTGTGAAATTCTGCTTTTTTTTGTTCTAATAAAACCCCATGTCTTTCCAATCATATGTGTCAATTTGTACCTCTCTATCTACATTACTCTGTGATTTATTCAGTTTTCAAATTTATACTGACTTATTGAGCACCCGGTATATCAAACATCGCTTCAGTACTTCTTCGAACAAAAAAAATCACATTTCTGTCATTCATAAGCAACTTTCGCATTTTTCAATAATAAAAGGAAAGTCTAGCCTTTGATCATAATGAAGAACATTAAACTGAATACGAAGTAAGAACAATATATGGTTGCTCAGAATCTAATACACTGTATGTTTTCTTAAACAATTCTTTATTGAACATAATGATAGTTACAAACACGAAAAAATGGTGTTCTATCTACACACCCTATTTTGCCACGTAATCTCTACCCACTTCTGTCGCCTTCCTCGTGCGCGAAACAAGGGCGTGTATGCCCTGTCGGTACCAGTCCGTGTCCTGGCGGTGGAGCCAGTGCTTCACTGTGTGAATCACCTCTTCATCTTCCTCAAAATGTCTTCCACGAATGGCATCGTTCAATCTGTCCTCGCGAATGACGACATCGGCTCGCTGCGACATGTCAGGTGCGATCACAGCAAATCGTGGAGCTCCGCCGAACCGACTTCTGATTACCTCACCTTCCGTGCCCAGCGACAAACTGTATTTCTCTGCTCCTTAGACTTTGCACAAGCGTTTGTGAATATTCTCCACAGTTTCTTCCTGTGCAGTGAGAAATTCACTAAAGGCATGTTGCTTGTACGTCACTTGCAGTCGGAAGCGACGGAAACTTGGCGCACTCACTCAGGAGACTTCAGATAACACATACGTAACATTTCGCATTCGTAGCACTGTTTTCGGCTGAGAAAAAGTCTTCCTATTTATCTTGACCCCCTAAGTAACTGAAGTAACTGTTTGTCCAGGCGCAAATTACAAAATGTTTCAAGAAAATTTTCTTCAGCCGCCAGGGGGACATCAATCAGCATGATTTGCCCTCGTTGTAGTTTTGTTTTTTACAAAGGTATGAACAGCGGTATGACTTTTTCCAAATGGCACCCTGTATTTTTTTATTCGGTAATTCATTTCCTCTCCTAAAAACATATTGAAAAATGTATCACAGTGTACCATTCACTGAAACGCAATGTTATTAATTACGTAACACAACATTGACATTGACGCTCCAAGCGCTTAGTGCAGGTACTCGGGGTAATGGGACACATCCACGTGCTGACCTTGACAGAGGACAAATGTAAACATGAGTAGAATGCACAGCTGTCATTGCGTCAACCGTCGTCAGTTGAAGAGTTGTGTGAGTAGAATGTACAACAACGAAGAGAAAGTAGAAATGCTGCTCATCTAAGGGGAATGTAAGTTAGCAGAACAGTAACTGCAATACTGTTTTCTTATGTACGGGTACATTTAGTTCAGTAGTTTAGTCCTTTTAAATACTGTTGTGCAGAGTAGGCATGCAGTAAAGGCTGTCCTTCCTACAAACTGCATTGACATTGTTGTTGTTGTTGTTGTTGTTGTTGAAGGTAGTCGAAATGCTACGCAGGCAGTGGAACAGTACAGAGAGTGATATACTGACAAGAACCCACCTTCACGGCGATGTTTCCTCGTCTTGTTGCGACGCTTCAGGAAGCGGGAAGTTTCAACCCACAACAACGCAATCGTCGTAGCACTCACACAGACGAAGCTGCCGAAGTTACTGTTCTCGCTTTCGTTGCTATGAATCCACATGTGAGCACATGACAGCTTGAACACGAGATTGGCATTCCTAAAACTAGTGTACGTCGTATTCTTACACGTCACCGGTTCCATCCTTACTGTGTACCTCTACATCAAGAATTGCATGGGAATGATTTCCAGAATGGTGTACAGTTCTGTTAGTGGCCACAGCAGCAAATCCTCGCCAACCCGAACTACTTCTTCAATGTTCTATTTACCGATGAATGTTCCTTCTCAAACAAAGGACATATAAATACAAGTAACATGCATTATTGGTCCAGCGACAACCCGGGATGGCTTAAACAGGTGGAACATCAGCGTCAATAGAGAGTTAACGTCTGGTGTGGGATGCTTGGTACTACAATTGTTGGCCCTTATTTCATCAATGGTAGTCTAAACGGCACAGGGTACGCTAAATTCCTCAGACGAATTTTTCCTCCTCTTCTGGATGAAGTGCCACAAAGAACCAGAATGCTATTGTGATATCAACACATAATGCCTTGTTTGTATGTCGTGCTCTGAACCGTAGGTATCCTGTCAGATGGATGGGTCGAGGAGGAACAGTTACTTGGCCTGCTAGCGCTCCTGATGTAAATCCTCTGGACATTTTTCTTTGGGGATGCTTTAAAGACGTTGTCTATCGCGATATTCCAACAACTCCAGAGGACATGCAGGAACGTATCGTGCTTGCTTGTAATTCTCTTCAGCAGGCAACAATGGAAGCAGTAAATAATTCTTTCATTCAACGAGTGCACCAGTGTATCGGTTTCCAGAGTCACCACTTTGAGCACCTTTGAATGTTATACTTCTGGGCAATGGTACAGGAGAGTCAAATTCAATTTTGTGTTATGTTTTTACTTGGTTTTCATTTGTTTTCTGACAACTCCAGCGAGTGGACGAGTTTGTGAACCCGGGCTCAAAGCCAATGTTGTGTTAAGTAATTAATTAATTTGTGTTTTAGTGAATGGTACACTGTATACATTTTTGAATAGGTCTTTAGGAGAGGAAATGAATTACGGAATAAAAAATACAGGGTGCCATTTGGAAAAAGTCATACCGCTGTTCAAATCTTTATAAAAAACAAAGCTACAACGAAGGCAATCATGCTGATTGATGTCCCCCTGACGGCCAAAGAACATTTGCTTGAATCATTTTGTAATATGCATCTGTGCAAAAAGTTATTTAAGGTGGTCAAGATAAATGGAACACTCTGTATATACCATATTTCCATCGAAATTAATTGGTTTGGTTACATAAAAGCATAAGTCACGTGATCAAGTAATTTTTATTACACGTAAAATGCGATTTATGTTCTGTACGGATACAAAATGCACAGTCGGCTAGCACTGAATGACGTACGATTGTAACTATTCATTTATATTTCTTCTCTACCAATTTTACAAATACATCCGGTAATCCTACCATTTACAACGTCATTTGTGTTGTGTACCAAAACTATTGTGCCATAGTTTTGGTAGAGCGCATCTCTGCGGTACGGAAACTACTCGCTATGACTGTTTCCACGTACGAGTGTAGTTTGAAAAGTTCGCGGTATCACCACCAGACGTCAGCGCTACCGCAACGAGGTTCCCCCTAATAAAAAGGTCATCCTTTATGAGTAAACACGTAGCGCATCAGTGCTCTGTGTAGAGATTAATGGTGGGGACGTCTCTCTGTTGTCGTTCCAGTCTAGTGATTTGTGAAGGCGGAAAAAATCGAGATTCAAGCATAGTAAGTAGCATGGAGAGCTGCATTAAACAAGTCTCTGGACTGAAGACCAGAACATCAATTACTTCGTAAGGAAAGATATGTATGAAAGTAAATGCATTCTGACCCTCAGAACCTTATGTTCAACTGTTGCGAAGTAGACAAGTGGAGAGTATAGTGGTCGTCCGAGATCTGTCAATAACCCAGAAATTATTGCAAAAGTGCATAAAATGGACATGGAGCATAGCCGACTGAAAATGCGAGAGACTGCGGAAGCTGTAGGAATGTCATGTGCACAGGCACATCACATTTTACCAGTGGCATTAGATATGAGAAATTTACCTGTTCGACGTGTGTCTCGACTCTTACCGCCAAGGTAAACTATGCGTTTTGGTACGTAAATTGAGACTTTCTCAAAATTCTCGTGTTCATTCTCGTAGAAGACACAGTCTTGTGAAGTGGAATTAGTATTTTTAAAACATAATGTACAGCAAAATACCCAGGTCCAGGACTATTTTTTTATTCCTCTTTTTATTTTATTTTTCAAGATCCGATCCGTAGCAAATTGGAAACCACAAGAAAAATTAAAAATGTTTTATATGCAACATTTAGCTATACTTTTCAACTTTTTCTGTACATAGTCACTGCTTCGACTTAGAAATTTGTCGTAGCGTTGTAGCAGCTTTTGAGTACGCCCGTCATAGGAAGCAGCAGAATGTGCTTTCCGCCAATTCCTTACGCTGTTACGCAGCTCGTTGTCTGCGCCAAAATGCTGTCCTCTTAGCTAACGGTTTAAGTGAACAAAGAGATGGAAATCAGAGGGAGCCAATGCCGAGCTGTATGGTGGGTGATCAAACACTTCGCATCGGAAACGCTGCTGGAGCGTCTTTGTTGCAGTTGCAGGGTGGGGCCGAGTAATGTGATGAAGAAGGACATTACCCCATGACAACATTCAGCTTCGTTTGTTCTTAATTGCCCTTCGTGAAGGATTTCCTCGGATCGCCTGATCCACGCGCTGCACAGTATTATCGGTTGACAATCGCTTCCTTCCCTGACGTCCTGCATCAATAACATGGAGAAAATTTATAAAAGATAGAACTAAAGATGCATCATTAACGTCTGTACGGCCTGCTTCAAGGTTTCCGTGCCATTGTCAAACTTTGCTGTCACATATTGCTACTACATTGTGTGGGCTGCATATCAGGCGGAACTCCTCAGCATGAAGAAATCCTTCACAGATCGTGGGGACTATATTTTTCTAGGCATCTTTACGAGATCACCGTGCACTCATGACTGAAAAGTGAGAATGAAATTAAAATGAAATCAAACCTTTAGCTGCTTACAGGGGTTGATAAATATCGACGGGTGATATTTATCAACACCAGTAAGCAGCTAGAGGTCTGATTTCATTGTAATTTCATTCTTCAAGAGCTGCAAGATCACCAACGGTATCTGTACAGATGCCAGCTTCATATATGAAAAGTTAGACGCGTCGCGATTGACAAGCGCACCTAAGACCCTACGCAGCGCATGTGCGACCTTCATCGGCTTTCCGGTGTGGTTTCAATTTCGTAAACGACCAGACCTTTAAAGAAAAACAGCTCTCGTATATCACACTGTTGTACTGCAAGTGTTTAAATGAAGATCGTGAGCAGAGTCCTGTATGGATCACTTATGTCAGAATTAATATAAGCGTTTGTGAAGTAAATACATCAAATTAAAAATTAATATGAACCTTATATTTTCTTTGAAACATGTTTAATGACCACCTTCTTTAAAAAATAATAGATAATATCACTAAGATGCTCCCCCTTAAAAAATAAGCTAAACTAATTTTTCCTTCCTTTTTTGTTGCAGGTGAGTTCAAAAGCTGAAAAACATGACGGTCTGAAAGTAATGAGCATCGGATCGATATCTGCTGCTACGATGCATGGCGAACTACAGGCCAAATAAGTATTTTCATATTTACTTCATTATATACATGCGCTTTGACTAGTTTAAATGCAACGTGTTTTTATGACGACAACTTGAGGCGCCCAGAGAACAAGGTACAGGTAAGTCTCCTGAATTATAAGTACCAGTAACCCTCGACCGGCAACTTCATGTACTAACCATTAAACAGGAGGCCCACGACAGGCAAACCACGAACAGGCAGAACTTGGAGATGACACGCTTCCACTATTCTCCACACGTGCAAAACCCTGTTCCCACCTACCCGCTGCTATGCAAATGTTGCCTGGATCTCCGCCCCCTCCCCCAACCCCCCTCCCCCCCCCAAAAAAAATCTGTAAGTCAGTCCAAATCCTCACATGCCATGCAATTCGTCACGCTTCCCACATCCATTTACCTACCACCACATGGTTCCTCTACCAATTCATAAAATTCCTACCCCTCCTATACTACAAACAGACTAGATCCCAATAAGGCAATTGTATGCCCTCTGATCACTTACCCTGGTATGCTGCCGCGCCATCACCAACAAATCGTTCCATCCCTACATCTACAGATATTCCGTATCCTATCCCAGCGCAACTTCAATCATCTCCCTCCCGCAAGACAATGACATCCACGGCGATATTTATCCCTCGTACTAACTTTAAACCTTCCCCCATCTGTTCCACTCCACATCAGGTCTCCTCCTCTCTTCTTTTCTTCCTCCATCGATCCCCATCCGTTCCTCCTGTAATAAACTACCCTACACACATACCTCACTATTCCTTACCCTATATATTCCCCACCGATTGTATTTCCCGCAATTCGTCTCAAATCCTACCTGCTATGTCCATAATTTACTACCTATTGGCCCCCTATCTTTCTGCCCACATGCGTCAACCCTTTGGAACATACTCTTTTCTTCGACAATACTTCTCACCCCGTGCAGGGCCTTCACATATTAAGTGAAAAAATTAATTAAAGCATGAAACAGACCCTTATTTTGTTTCTATTTCTCCTTATAAAATTTTATAAATTGGTTTGGCTGAAGAGTCGAATACTGTACCGCTGACTGTCCATTCCCACCCATATGGGGCAAGTGCAATGAAATAAGAATAAAGCAGAAAAAGGAAAAAAAGAGCGTAGTGACTGAAACTGCAGCTGAATGAAAGAAATTAGTGATGAAAGATTGGTTTAGTTGGGTTGGGTTGTTTGGGGAACGAGACCAGACAGCGAGGTCATCGGTCTCATCGGATTAGGGAAGGATGGGGAAGGAAGTCGGACGTGCTCTTTCAAAGGAACCATCCCGGCATTTGCCTGGAGTGATTTAGGGAAATTACGGACCACCTCGCTCGGTTTGGTTCAGTTTATACGAATTCTTGAACATCGGATCGCTGCGATCTTCAAGGTGATCATATCAGCCCTCATCAGGACGGCATTTAAATGAGTCTACGAGCTTTTGAGACAGCCTGTACTTGTGGGGCTTTTGGTAGTGCAGTGTATCAAATAAATTTGCATACACGCGTGATGTCGTATTCAGAATCGTGTTTCGGCTGATGAAACGAAACGATCATTCTAAACTTTGCTGCTTACAACGGGAATATATTCAAAACCCTCTCCGGTAACGGAGGTACCCACGTGCTTCCCTGATAATGCTCGTAACCGATCGCCACACGAGACCGCTCGTTCGGACAAGCGCGCGCTCCAAGCTATTTTAGTGCGC
The DNA here is from genome assembly GCF_023864275.1 of Schistocerca cancellata. Classification (NCBI taxonomy): domain Eukaryota; kingdom Metazoa; phylum Arthropoda; class Insecta; order Orthoptera; family Acrididae; genus Schistocerca; species Schistocerca cancellata. The sequence goes on from NC_064630.1 coordinate 455,708,297, forward strand.
AGGCGGCGACATTATCATTTTCTCGCCGCGTTGTTGATTCGCCCGATAATTCCCCACTAAATTCCGTCCAAACATTTATACAAGTGGTGCGCGGCTCTCTCCGCAACCGCTCTAAAATTTGTTTAAGCGCGCAAAGATTATCTCGACACGTTTATGTTATCAGGTTTCGCTGTTTGACCGTCGATCACCCGGGAGTGCTGGCGCGCGCGCGCTCGCGAGCGGGCTGAGTGGCGGGGTGAGGGGGGTCCAGCAGGGGGTGTCTCGTAACGGACTGCGCGGACAGTAACGCTGAGCTTTAGATACGAGGCACGTTCGTGTGTGTGTGTGTGTATGTGTGTGTGTGTGTGTGTGTGTGTGCATGCGTGCGTGTGCGTAAACTGTCGCTTTGTGCGGTCGGGCGCGCGACAAACGCGGTGCTGACTGGTGCCCGCCTCTGGCCAAAATTATGTAACGTTGTCGAGCCCTGTCACGTGCTGATAGCGGCCGCCGCCGTCCAGAGCGGGCGATAGCCCCCGAAATCCCGGTCTGGCCTCGCCGACTGACAGGCAGCGCGGATCGCACGGGTGACACGAGCGGTCCGCTAAGCCGCCGCCAAACCGAGCCGCGGCGCCACTGCCGCGTCGCGAGGCGTCCGCGGATCACGGCTGTACACTTGTCACTTGTCGTTATCGGACGCTATCGGAAGGAGTCCTGCGAAACATTTCAGCCGCGATTGGGAAAAAAAAAGAGTAGCCAACAAATATCCGTACTGTGGTGATCGACATCTGCCATTTACAATTTTGCGGGGAAAGTTCTCAGGTGACGAGAGAATGACGCGGCGCAAGCGTTCGGCCCTCCAAAAGGACATTGTATTCAGAGTTCTGTTGAATCTCCATCTCTCATCTGACATTACGGTTAGAAAGTATCGATCGTGCGTAACTCAGCTTGCCCTTTTCTAACATGGTATTCTACGGAGTATGGTTGGAGCGTAACAGACAGATTCCATATTCCCAGATTTCCGAAATGCGTTTGACACGCTGCCCGACGGAACAGGTTTCCAGGTATTTGCCTGGAGGGCTTCTTCTGCCATAGAACCAGTACATTGCCGTGGGCGGTGAGTCTGTTACAGAGACGAGGTTCCGTTAGTAGTGCCTCATATGGGACCTTTCCTGTTTTCTACACTACTGCCCATTAAAATTTCTACACCACGAAGTAGACATGTTACAGACGCGAAATTTAACCGACAGGAAGAATATGTTGTGATATGCAAATAATTGGCTTTTCATAGCATTCCAACAAGGTTGGCACCGGTGGCGACACCTACAACGTGCTGACATGAGGAAAGTTTCCAATCGATTTCTCATACACAAACAGCAGTTGACCGGCGTTGCCTGCTAAACGTTGTTGCCATGCCTCGTGCAAGGAGGAGGAATGCGTACCATCACGTTTCCGACTTTGATAAAGATCGTATTGTAGCCTATCTCGAATGCGGTTTATCGTATCGTGACATTGCTGTTCGCGTTGGTCGAGATCCAATGACTGTTGGCAGAATATGGAATCGGTGGGTTCAGGAGGGTAATACGGAACGCCGTGCTGGATCCCAACGGCCTCGTATCACTAGCAGTCGGGATCACAGGCACTTTATCTGCATGGCTGCAGCCACGTCTCGATCCCTGAGTCAACAGATGGGGACGTTTGCAAGACAACAACCATCTGCACGAACAGTTCGACGACGTTTGCAGCAGCGTGGACTATCAGCTCGGAGACCATGGCTGCGGTTATCCTTGACGCTGCATCACAAACAGGAGCGCCTGCGATTGTGCACTCAACGACGAACCTGGATGCACGAATGGCAAAATGTCATTTTCTCGGATGAATCCAGGTTCTGTTTACAGCATCATGATGGTCGCATCCGTGTTTGGCGACATCGCGGTGACTGCACACTGGGAGAGTGTATTCGTCATCGCCATACTGGCGTATCACCCGGTGTACTGGTATGGGGTGCCATTGGTTACACGTTTCGGTCACCTCTTGTTCGCATTGACGGCACTTTGAACAGTGTACGAACATTTCAGATGTTTTACGACTCGTGGCTCTACCCTTCATTCGATCCCTGCGAAACCTTACATTTCAGCAGGAAAATACACGACCGCATGTTGCAGGTCTTGTACGGGCCGTTCTGGATACAGAAAATGTTCGACTGCTGCCCTGGCCAGCACATTCTCCAGATCTCTCACCAACTGAAAACGTCTGGTCAGTGGTGGCCGAGCAACTGGCTCGTCACAATGCGCCAGTCACTACTCTTGATGAACTGTGGTATCATGTTGAAGCTGCATGGGCAGCTGTACCTGTACACGCCATCCAAGCTCTGTTTGACTCAACGCCCAGGCGTACCAAAACCGTTATTACGGCGAGAGGTGGTTGTTCTGGGTACTGATTTCTCAAGATTTATGCACCCAAATTGCGTGAAAATGTAATCACATGTCAGTTCTAGTATATTTGTTCAATGAATACCCGTTTATCATCTGCATTTCTTCTTGGTGTAGCAATTTTAATGGCCAGTAGTGTATGTACGCCAAGGGAAAAATGTTCGTATCGGAGCACAAGAAACGCGATTACGTTCCTGCTTATTTAACAGACTCTGTCGAAAGTGGGGTACCAGCTGCCTCATTTTACCTTTCTCAGCACCTCAAAATACATCGCAAAAATTTTAGTATGCGAACACTTTCACAACTCACTTCAAACACCCACAAGCACTCCTAACTGTAACGCACTCACAATCACAAGTCCATAGCTGTAAGTCGCTCATATCCATCCAATTGCAGTTGCCGTTTCTCACTCAGTCAGTAGCCCTTCCTCACTCTGATTCAGCCCAACTCATTGTCATTATCTCCTGGTGTCTCTCTTTCTGTGTGTCCTGTATCCCATCCACAGTCCCCTTTGTTCTGTCCTACTACTACAATATCCCTCTTGCTCTCTCTTACTTCCAATATCTCTTTCCTTCCTTCCTAATGCTGTTGTCTCTTCTGTCATTATCTCTATCTTGTCATTATCTCTCACTGTCACTGGCTCTCACCCACTTCTTCTTTGTTTCTCCCGCCACCCCTGCCACTGTCTCCTTCACTCTTTTTCTAGCACTGTTCTGTCACTGTAAACTATGTTGCACTGCAACAGGACTCTGCTCTTTCTGTCACAATGCCATTGTCTCTCTTGCTCTTTCTATAACACATTGACTATATAGTACCTTCCAGGATTTATTACCTTTCCCTCTTTTTGCCACTGCCACTGTCTTCTCTCTCACAGCATAAAAAAGCTCGAATATGTTCGCATGCCAAATATTTTGGCAAAAAATTTTCTAGATTCTGAGGAAGGCACCATGAGGCAGCTGGTACTCCACTTTTCACTCAGAATCATTTAAATAAACAGAAATACATACGCATTCTTTTGTGTTTCGATAGTTTTTCCAATGTTCCCGTCTTTTCCCTGTTGCAGCAGGGCATTAAACTCATATGAAAAGAAATACGTTAGTCAGTAAAATTTAGATAATTTACTGTTGTGAAATTCAAACGAAGCAAAACTGGTTCACACCTCATACCGGACTTTACGTGAAAAAAAGCTTTGTAGTTGCTTCAGGACCACAACAGGAGGTTTCCAGATGATAAAGGAGAGGATATTATTCCGTGATACGTCTCTTTCTAAACTACGTTTTTGCATCATACCGGATTTTAAGTGCGTATTTTACGTGCACAAGTAGGGCCACATTGAACCTCTGAATCTTCAGATAAACATATGAACAAAATTTTCAAGATAGTTCGAAATCGAGGTATCAGCATACATCGAAAAAATTACAGCCATTTTTTGTGCGTAGCCGTCTTGGAATCCTAGGATAGATTTTGGTCGGCTAGTGACGGCGAAAATGTAGCAAAAACACACTTTTTGTGACGTTTTCCGGGGAAAAGCCCATGAACTAATAATGCCTCCACGACTCCCGTCAAGCCCACCGTAGACCACATCAGACGTAAAAAAATGCCAACCAGTTTTCTCCATTTGCCTAAGCAGAGAGAAGTGTGTAGTATTCACACTATGCCCCTGGACTGCAGGATAATGACACTAAGACGATCCCTCATTGGATTTACAAACGGTCACTGGCCCAAAGGCTATGCAAAACTCCGGACTCTACCTTTTTATCACCAACAGAATCCGGGGTATGAGCACCGGAATATCCCGCTTTTATGCGCCGCGCTTTGGAGCAGATATAGGTACGCTTGCTATCGCATACATATGGACAAACGATCTGACAGATGAGGGAGCAGAAATCTCCGACGCTACAGTATGTGGAGAAACCCCGTCGTTGAGTGACTGTAGAATGTATGATTTAGAAGTGATTTCTATTTTCTGTGGTGAATGGCAGCTGCTTATGAGTTAAATGTAATGAGTTAAATGTAAGTTTCTGCAGATGAGTAGGAAAAACAATCCTGTAATATTCGAGTACAGTATTACTGGTCATGTCGTTTAAATATCTGGTGTACGTGGCAAAGCGATATGAGATCGAAGGAGTATGTAGGATCGGCAGTAAGGAAGGCGAATAGTAGACTTCGTTGTATTTGGAGAATTCTATGGAAGTGTAGCCCACCCACAAAGTGGACCGCGTATAGATTACTAGTGAAACCCATTCTTGAATAGAGCTGGAGTCTTTGGGATCATCACCAGATCGGATTAGAGGAAGACATCGAAGCAATTCAGAGGCGTGCTGCTTGATTTGTTATCTGTAGGCTTGGTCCTTACGCAAGTATTGCGTACATACTTCGTGAATCATACGGGATTTCCTGGAGGGAAAAGAACCTTCTTTTCGCGAAAAGCTACTGAGAAAATTTAAAGAACCGGCATTGGAAGCTGACTCTGGAACAATTCTGCTGTTGCCAACGTACATTTCGCAAAGTACCACGAAGGTAAGAAGTTGCATGGATGCGTTTGTCCCCATTTTCTGTCTATCCTTGCCATCCACCATATGGCAGCTTGTGGAGTATGTATGACGTAGATAACAAAAGCAAGACTTTAGAAAAATCAAAACACTTTTAGATACTCCCACGCCAATGATTCGACCTTTCCCAAATTCCGTAAAACGGCGCTAAGCTGCACGTGTGTGTGTTGCGTTCTTCATCTGAAAGGTTTCAGTATGATTAGACGTACCAAACTGCCGTCATGAACGCACACCGTACTTCATCTGTCGGATGGAGATGTTCACGGCGTAAGGCAAGGTGGCAGGATTTATCCTGTAGTCTCTAACGTATATATAGAACAAGCAATGGATGAAATAAGATTCCAGTGTGTGATTAAAATTGAGGGGAAGGAATATCAATGATAAGATTCACTGGCGACAGTGCTGTCCTCTATGAAAGGGAAGATAAATTACAGGACCTGTTGAATGAAAGGATTTAATGAACACAGAAATGGATTGATAGCAAAATGAAGAAAGGCTAAAGTATTAAGAAGCAGCAGATAAACTAAACATCAATTATCAGATAAACTAAACGTCAAAATTGGGGATAACACAGTAGAGATAGTAACTGATTTTGCTACCTGGCAAGCGAGACAGAGCATGGTGCAAGGGCACGAGCAGGAGGATATGAGAACCAAACCAGCTCAGGACAACAGTATGCTATTATCAAACATAGGGCTTGATAAAATGTCTGAGAAGAAAGTTGGCTGGCGATGAGGATCTAAGGCTTGTTGAGACTGAGTAAGATTAAAGATGCATGACTGCAAATATAATAAACAGATTTAACCTCTCCATAATGCGAATATCACCGTTCTGAACCTGCAGATCTACTCGTAAACCATTTGCGGTTAGGCTGTTCCCAATACGGCAGTTAGCAGACAGATTCCACAAGCGAATCGTCGAAATGGAAATTCTTCTACCTCCAGCTGGCATAAACCTTGCAGAGCAGCTGAAAATCCACGTCGATAGTCAAGATGTTTCCAAGAAGCGGACATTCATCTACAAAAGTCCGCAAAAATTCTAGAGCGTATTTTAAACCCGAACATTATTGCATTCAGTTCCTATCGAAAAAACAGGAAAAACCACTCTTTTGAAACACAGTTACTATAGTAACACAAGATATCGTGCAAATAGTAGCTGTAGGTGGATATGATGATTCAGTCGTCGTAGATTTACGACAGGCTTTCAATACTGTACGATGCTGTTGACTAAATGTCACTTGATTAGGGGGATACACGAAATACCTGATTAATGACAACAGCGGAGGGGTTTAACTGAATAAAGAGTGCAAAGGTGAGGAAATACTTATTTTCGTTTAGTCCAGTGGGAAGACATAGATTTTGGTGTACTACGGTTAAAGAGTTAGGTAAATTGATGACTTACTGAACAGTTCGTTTAATACTCCATCTTTCACCTTGCGAAGAGAGCAAGTGTGGGAGGAGTAACTTGAAAAGGCTCCAGTTATAATTACGATAAAAGATGACTTATTTCTTTTTATTTGGTTAGTGTACATATCTCACTTCCTTACAGAAGAATTGAAAAGTTAGTACTGGGGATGTATTGTAAAATTTTTGAGTGATCTTTTTTACGACATTCGTTTGACGCGTTCGCCTTATTGCGCTGTATTTTTAGATTTAATGTCGGGTATCTGCTACATAACAGGAGAGGCTGTAGAGCTCAAGCAATTGAAGTTTTCATAATTCTATCACTGTTTACAGGATTTAACTTGAGTCCTCTCTTTCACATTCTTGAGTAACTATTTCCTGATATATTCTGGAGCTGAAGTGCTGTACACCGCGCTTTATCCTCGGCGCTATCTGTCCTTCACTCCATGTTCTGTCGGACAGCTGATAGTATATTAAATGAGATATTCATATCACCATACTACTAAGAAAGATTACGATCAAACGAGAAATCAACTACAAAGAATGGTTCAAATGGCTCTGAGCACTATGGGACTTAACTTCTGAGGTCATCAGTCCCCTAGAAATTAGAATTACTTAAACCTAACTAACCTAAGGACAACACACACATCCATTCCCGAGGCAGGATTCGAACCTGCGACCGTAGCGGTCACGCGGTTCCAGACTGTAGCGCCTAGAACCGCTCGGCCACCCCGGCCGGCCGATCAAGCAAAAGCTCCGTAGTCTGTAGACCACTTGTTTACAGTGTAATGTTTGTTGCTAGTTACGCCTGCACTGAAGCATTATACTGTAAGTAGTCTCATTTCTTTGAAGAAGTCGTAAATAACAGTGTGAAGACAACGACGAAATCACTGAAAATCTCTGAAAAAGGAATAATGGAAACAATCATGTTATACAGAAAACTGCTAGTATTAGCTAAAGGCATAGCTCTGCTAAAGAGGTTAACTTACACATCTAGAGCGTCTAGTAGAGTAATAATGGTTATACTTTTTCCACCCTGCTTCAGTTCATTTTCATGTTTGTAAAAGTCCTAGATCTGTGTTTTAAAGCTCATGAGAAAACTGAATCATACTCCCTATAAGAAAAAGTAGATTGTATACTTTCATTTAGATCAGCGATTCAGCAAAGGAGAAGGAATGCTGTGGACGTAGAAGAAATGTAAAAGTTAGAAAAATATAATTCATTTCCTATTTCCCTTAAATAAAACTTTATTTCAACTCAAGACCTGAACAAACGTACCGCTGTGTAAGTCTTTCGCGAGCGATCGCTAAGTAGCAATGTGTATTGTATCCGAGATAACATCTAGAGTACTCCCAAGAGAAGTCAAGAGCCGGGAAACGAAAGTTTCCGCAGTTCTAAAATGCTTCTTTTCTCCGGCCTGAAATAAGGAGTGGGCCGCTATGAATATTTTAAGCAACGGTTTGCGGCAACAGCATAAGTCTAGCGGGCATGAAAGTTTAATTCGAAAGCAAGGAGGCAGACAAGGCACAAGGCACCTCCAAGGCCATTCTCCGCCCGCCTGCCTGATATCGCAGCCATTCTAGCGCCGACGCAGCGCTCGTGGCTGATACGAGGGGAACGACGGTACTTACGTTCTTCCGCGTCAGCGCCCTGGACAATTCCATCTTCACATTACGCCTATCTGATCCGGCTACTAGATCATACAAGTTAATGTTCCATCTCTTTGCAGTTTCTGTCTTAGGCATCCAGTATACAAAATTAAATTTCTCTTAATACGAGAGTTTTATCGAAATCTGTGGTGGCCGACATCACGTAAATATTTAAAGGAAATCGCATTTGTTTATATCAGTGAGCCCTTTACGAACAACCCCTTTCTCCGCCACCTGTTTCAATCAACTGATCGTCATGAAGCAACATAAAATTATTTACATTATCCTGTATGATATCATTGTTAGTGTAGTATACATAAAATAAATTCAAAACCATCCTGAGCCATCTACAGGAAAATAATTAATAAAGTTAAATAATATTAGTACGTTATCTGTATTCATGTTGCATATTCCTATGTGGAGTGCAGTCTATATAGAAGAAATAGCGCTGACTCCAAATGTACAAGCGCGATAGAGACAAAGAAGGCAAATGTTAACCGCTGGTCCTCTTTGACGTCTTCTCATTCATCAAATTTTGAAACAATAATTGATGATTATCCTTTTTCTCAACATTCATCTGCATTTCTACTACTCTGGAACCAACCTCCAATTCTTCCGGTACTGCACCAAACATCTGGGACATCTAGAGTCATGTTACATATTCTACTTTTTGTGTCGTAGTATACAGCATTCTAAAACAGTCTCCAGCTTGAAACATTTTTGTTGTGATCTTGTTGAAAATGGAAAGGTATTCCATCATTAAAACTTATCTGGAAAGCAGGAAAGGTAGTGCGCCACAGTTTGTAATTGCCAATCGGTGTAAAAAGGACCGGTATAAAAATATTTTGTCTGTTGGAAACCATTTTTTTTGTGCGGCAAAGAAGAACATTCAGGTTTGTGATGACACTACTATGCTCAGTAAAAGTGAAGAAGAACTACTGGAACTTTTGAACTGAATCAACAGTCTAATGACAACAAAATTTGGATTGAGAGTAAATCGAAAAAAGACGAAAGCAATGAGAATTATCAGAATGAGAGCAGCTAGAAACTTAATACCAGAACTGGAGATCACGAACTAGACGAAGGAAATCTGCAACATAGGCTGCAGAATAGCCTATGATAGACGGAGCAAGGAGGACATAAAAAGCGGACCAGCTCTAGCAAAAAGGGCATTCCTGGCCAAGAGACGTCTACTAGTATCAAACATAAACCTTAATTTGAGGATGAAACTTCTAGGAGTTTAAATTTGGAGCGCAGCTTTGTATGACAGTAAAATATAGGCTGTGGGAAAATCGGAACAGAATCCAAGCATTTGAGATGTGGTGCTAAAGACGAGTGTTGAAAATTCGGTGGACTGATACGGTGAGGAATGAGGAGGTTCTCTGCAGAATCGGCGAGGACTGGAATACATGAAAAACACTAAAAAAAAGAAGAGATGGGAAATAATTTCTATGGTAATAGAGGAAGGGGTAGAGGGTAAATTTTGTTGAGAGAGACAGAGATTGGAACACATCCAGCGAATAATTGAGGACGTTGGCTGTAATTGGTACTCTGATATTAAAAGGTTGGCAAAGGAGAAGAATACACGGTTGACCATATCAATCCAGTCAGATGACTGATGATTAAAAAAATCATCTGTCGCGCCAATTTCCTACAACTCTAGAAGTGCAGAATACCAGATTTTAGTCTACATTGTCCCCCACTGTGTCAGACAGCATCGACAACAATTTTTGCAACGTTTTTGATGTAAAGAAAGAGCCAACATGAACAATCCTTACATTTCCTTTTACTATCTTTAGCACAGATACACTATGTGATCAAACGTATCCGGACACCCCCCAAAACATCCGTTTTTCATATTACGTGCATTGTGCTGCCACCTATTGCCAGGTACTCCATATCAGCGACCTCAGTAGTCAATAGACATCGTTAGAGAGCAGAATGGGGGGCTCCATGGAACTCACGGACTTCGAACGTCAGCTGATTGGGTGTCACTTGTGTCACACGTCCGTACGTGTGATTTCCACACTCCTTGGCCGGAGTGGCCGTGCGGTTCTAGGCGCTACAGTCTGGAGCCGAGCGACCGCTACGGTCGCAGGTTCGAATCCTGCCTCGGGCATGGATGTGTGTGGTGTCCTTAGGTTAGTTAGGTTTAATTAGTTCTAAGTTCTAGGCGACTGATGACCTCAGCAGTTAAGTCGCATAGTGTTCAGAGCCATTTTCCACACTCCTAAACATCACTAGGTCCACTGTTTCTGATGTGATAGTGAAGTGGAAACGTGAAGGAACACGTACGGCACAAAATCGTACAGGCAGACCTCGTCTGTTGACTGACAGACTGACAGTCGAAGATGGTCGTAATGTGTAATAGCCAGACAAACTGCATCAGAATCCACGGCAAAAACTATGACAGTTAGGCGGGAGGTTAGAAAACTTGAATTTCGAGGTTGAGCGGCTCATAAGCCACACGTCTCGCTGGTAATTGTCAAACGACGCCTCGCTTGGTGTAAGGAGCGTAAACAGTGGACGATATAATATTGGAAAAACGTTTTGTGGAGTGACGAATAACAGTACACAATATGGCGATCCGATGGCAGGCTGTGGTAATGGAGAATGCTCTGAACGTCATCTCCCAACGGGTGTATTGCCAACAGTAAAATTCGAAGGCTGTGGTGTTATCGTGTGGTCGTGTCGAAGGCTGTAGTGTTATCGTGTGGTCGTGTTTTTCATGGAGGGGGCTTACACCCCTTGTTGTTTCGCGTGGCACTATCACAACACAGGCCTACATCGATGTTTTAAGCTCATTGTTGCTTCCCACTGTTAAAGAGCAATTCGGGCTGGCGATTGCGTCTTTCAACATGGCCCAGCAACTGTTCATAATGCACGGCGTTTGGCGGAGTGGTCACACGACAGTAATATCCCTGTAACGGACTGGCCTACACAGAGTCCTGACATGAATCCTATAGAACAACTTTGGGATGTTTTGGAACGCCGACTTGGTGCCAGGCCTCACCGACCTACATCGATACCTCTCCTCAGTGCTGCACTCCGTGAAGAATGGATTGCCATTCCCCTAAGAAACCTTCCAGCACCTGCGAGAGTGGAAGCTGTCAACAAGGTTAAGGGTGGGCCAACACTATACGGAATTCCAGCATTACCGATGGAGGGCGCCACGAACTTGTAAGTCATTTTCAGCCAGGTTTCGGGATACTTTTGATCACATAGTGTACATACTAAAAATGTAAGTGTAACAGTGACAGTAGAACAAGGAAGGAAAAAAGCGTCTTGTCGTCGATGCGGTCATTAAGATACGGATGACAAGCTCGGATGGGGAACGCTGAGAGCACTTTTCACATGAGGATGAAACGTGAATACAAACCGTGTACTAATTGTAAGATTATTTAATGGTATAAATGGATTTTACTGTTGAGTATGTTTATACACTGGCGAACCCGGCAATGCTTTGCAACTGTCAGATATCTATGGGAACTGGATATACGGTCTGATCTTCACCTCCTGCCCCGTCTCCTTGCCCATCTCCTTCTCCCCCTCTCTTTATCCATCTCCTGCCCCTCTCTCCTGACCTCCCCTCTCTCTGTCCATCTCCTCCTTTTCTCTATCTCCTTCTCTCTCCCACTTCTGCCCATCTTTTCCTTCCTCTTTCTGACCTTGGGCGTCGTTTATTGTTATAGCAAATACATATTTCGTGAAAGTATTCTAATCAGAAGTCAATGATGGCCGAGCGGTTCTAGGCACTACAATTTGGAACCGCGCGACCGCTATGGTCGCAGGTTCGAATCCTGCCTCGGGCATGGATGTGTGTGATGCCCTTAGGTTAGTTAGGTCTAAGTAGTTCTAAGTTCTAGGGGACATGACCTCAGAAGTTAAGTCCCATAGTGCTCAGAACCATTTTCTTTTTTACTATAGAAAAGAAAACCCTCCCCTTTTCACAGCGTAACATTTTCTGTGTCTTACTCGGTTTTAACAGGCATTATGTGCAGTCTTGTCTAAAATAATAAGTTATCCATGTCCGTCTGAATGTTTATTAGAGTAGCATGTAACATTTTGCTAACAATGTGTATTTATTAAAAAAAGGACATAGCTTCTTTCTGTCCGGACGTTTTTTGGAGTAACACATAAGCATGTGAGGTAAATACGTTAAGAAGCTTCCAGATATTTCGTAAAAATGTTTCCGCTTTATGTATTACATATATGTTTACAAATTTTACATATTAAAATAATGTGTAGAATATGTCGGTTTTAAGGTTCATTAAAGTATGATATAAAAATTTGAAGTAAATCGGCGAAGTACTTTCCGAGGTTTTTAGTAACAACATTAAAGAACGACCTGTCTCTGTACGGTAATAAAGATTTTGCTGCTAACGACAATTTCTGTTAAGTAGGTTGGTTATTTATTTAAGTTTTGGGCTCCACAGCAATAACGATACCATAAAGGCTAATGTAAATAATTTTATGACGCCTAATTGCGACTGATTAATTGAACCTGTTATAGAGATCAAAACTTTATTTCATCGATTTCTTAAAAGTCAGTTTCTACTTAAAAACGTTTCTTCACTGGTAACGAATGCGTTTATCAAATTCACCATGTACAGAAACTGATTTTCTTCCTATCAGCGAATCTCATTTTAGAGCAAAGACGATGAAGATAGTAATAAAATGACAATAAAATGAAAGAAAAACAACAAATATACAGAGCTCGAATGTGCTCCCTGCTTCTGCGTGTTGAGAACGGAAACATGACCGTTCTCAAAACACGTTGAGGCCACGGACTCCCATAAAGAAAAATGAAAATGTTTCTGTGGAACTGATCTAAATAGGAGAAAGGGCAACAAGAATGAGCCGTGATGTCCACACGCGGGTTCCGTAATGAGTGTAGCGAGTGGTACTGCGAACAATAAGTGGTTCCGGCGGCGCTACATGAACCGGACAAGTTTTCGCGGAAAACCACGGAACACGTCGTTATCCGCCTACCACCGTAAAACCCCATCTCCTCTTTCCGGGGAGTAAAAACTTTTTCCTTCGGATGGAGATTTATGGAGGCGGAAGGAAAGGCTCGACAGCAGCCGACTTTGAGTAATAAAAGACAAGTTTCTCTGTCGCCGGGCCCAGCTCGCACGCCGTGATGTAATAGCGTCACGCATCTCATTTTGTAAATACCGCACCAACCACTCCTTAAAAGAGCACCAACTATGTGCCAACAAAACCCTATTATGGAAATGAAATAATTTTTTTTGAAATACGAGTACTGTGTGCGTTTCCTCCTCCTTCGGTGTTTCCTGCACGCACGTGCGCGAAAGCACTCACTAAAACACACACACACACACACACACACACACACACACACACACACACACACGGTCCTATAGAAGATGAGTGTGAACTGAAACTCGCTTACCGCAAATGTTTCCTGTGTCTACGGTGTCATGATATCGACTTACCCACTCCAACTTCTGAATGAGCCGCCCTTGTCGGTGTTCGTCCGCAGGACGAGAGCTGTGTTTTAGTACGCTTTTTACGCCAATCGAAGTGGCCGAGCGGTTCTAGGCGCTACAGTCTGGAACCCATCGACTGCTACGGTCGCAGGTTCAAATCCTGCCTCGGGCATGGGGGCATGGATGTGTGTGATGTCCTTAGGTTAGTTAGGTTTAAGTAGTTCTAAGTTCTAGGGGACTGATGACCTCTGAAGTTAAGTCCCATAGTGCTCAGAGCCATTAGAACCATTTTTAGTACGTTTTTTACCGTAAAATTGTCACTTTTCTCTACGAGTCTTTGGGTAGTTTAGTGCCACTATCCACTAGTTCCTCTCCCGTGCCCACCTATTCGTCTCAAAGTGACACTTGTACCCAACGTTCTCAGTTATTGGTAGGAAGTGTGCCGACCTCTGTTTTCCTCTGCAGTATCTCTCCTCTGCAGCTTGCTTAAGAAAGAAGATACCCGAGCTGCTTGGCGTGGATTTTGGTTTTTGGTTTTTCTATTTTTTTGTGCAACACTTGGCAAGATTCTAGTGAATGCGGTGCATAGCTAAACCTTTTGACTGCAAAATCATGTGATAACCCTTTGTTAAATACGTGTTTAGGTTACCACGAAACCACTTTTCTTAAAATCTTGCAACCATTGCAGTTAGAAGCGAGTGTGAGGATAGTTGGCATACCCCTAGGGGTGAGTTAGTATAATCCTACAGCAATGGGAATAGTTAGACTGGACACAGGAATTTTTTAGCATAAACATTTTATTTTCTCAACGCTTGAGGCAACTTGCTTTTCAAAAAAGAAACTCTAAAAAAATTAATTGTTCATGAAGAACTAACACCAGGAAAAAAATAAATTCTGCGAGGATGTACAAAAATTAGTATGAGCTGAAATGTGTGAACAAACAACGAATTCCTAAAGAAAAATAAATCCTGCTTATTATTATAGCTACCTGTAGGGATTCAAATAGAGTAAGTTCCGTGTTTTAAATCCACCGCGAATGTAGGAGTTGCGGGCACATTTATGTGGATAGGTGGGTTCAAATGTCGACCAATTTTACTTTGGTCGTACCAAACCGAATTTTCCGCGTCTGTCCATCTCTACTTTTTCCTCTTTTTGACCAAGATGGGCATGCGAATCTCGTTGCCGTCGATTTCGACGATCTCCCTATGATACTGGCCGGTGGGCATGGTACGTCTTACGGCATTCAGAATGATCAAGAGGCCCATGAGACTGTGGGTAATTCGTTGTCGGTCTTGTTCGACGTGACCTGTTGGCATCTTTTTTAAGTTTTCCAAGGTTAAAGTGAATTGTGAAATGAAAACTCTCGCCATCACCTTGGCAGGAGGTTGTGCATGAAAACTGTTCACCATGGAAAGATTCTTCAGCCTTTGAACCATCATTAGGGAAGGACTACATGTCGTTATTCTCGGAATAGCTAATGTCCGACACTCCGTCATCAGAACCCGTAGAAGATAATTCAGATCAACGTTTTCTGGGATATTTTTTCTTCTTGGAGTCACCAATTTTTGGCAAGTCGTTGTTCTTGACTTCACATGGCTTTTTCTTCTTATTGGCTCTTTCAGCCACGATTCTGTACTTGATGAAACTGTTATAACAGCAGTAAAACTTCCTTTTCATCGCCGCGCGGGGTAGCCGTGCGATCTCAGGCGTCTTGTCACGGTCCGCGCGGCTCCCCCCGTCGGAGATTCGTGTCCTCCCTCGATCATGGGTGTGTGTGTGTGTCGTCCTTAGCGTAAGTTTGTTTAAGTTACATTAAGTAGTGTGTAAGCTTAGGGGCCGATGACCTCAGCAGTTTGGTCCCATAAGACCTTACCACACATTTCCATTTTCTCCTTAAGCCACGGTTGGATTGCAGTCGTGGCCTGGCATCGGGAAAAGGCTGAATTTCTTGTGGGGTCATGCGCTTGTAGTCTTATTTTACAGAAAGTGTAATTTTTAATGAACAGTAATGGAGTATTCAGTTGCACTCGTGGGCAGAGATTTCATCGTTACATCAATTGACCCCCTACCTAACTACGCCAACTAGCCACAAGGGAGTATCAAAAACAAAATTGCTGCCACGCCATTCCAGACATCAGACACAAGAGCTTAAGATACACGTATGCAACGAAATCAATCACTCTTTCGAAAAGCGCCGTCATTATCGATCTACGCATTCACCAGAGTCAAAACAATTACGATGAAAAAAATTACTCTGCAGTCAAAAACGATGAAACAGGAGTGTTTCCCTCGTGAAGCTTCCAAGCAGACTGGACTTCGGGTGGGTGGTGCACCATTATATTCACTCACTATCACGATGACAGCACTCTAGATCCACGTTGTCAAAAAAAAATGTTCAAATGTGTTTGAAATCTTATGGGACTTAACTGCTAAGGTTATCAGTCCCTAAGCTTATACACGACTTAACCTAAATTATCCTAAGGACAAACACACACACCCATGCCCGAGGGAGGACTCGAACCTCCGCCGGGACCAACTGCACAGTCCATGACTGCAGCGCCCCAGACCGCGCGGCTAATCCCGGGCTCCACGTTGTCAGGAAGCAGAAGCTGTGCGCTAGGTAGTCCCTTACGCCAAATAACCCCGGTCTGCCCTGCTATTGAAGTTATTCTTTGATGCTGTATTAGCACATCTTCTATCATCCGGGCCCTCTTCCTTATCAACGTGTCCCTCTCCTCACCGAATCAGGGGAGAACATCCTCATTTCTTATGATTCCATCTAATTTTCAACATATTTTCGCAGCTCCACATATCAAACGCTTCGATGCTTTCTTTTCTGTTCCCCGCGGTCGTTGATTCACTACCATACAAAGCTGTGGTCAGAAGCTACATTCTCAGAAATTTCTTCTTCAAATTAACACTGATGATTGATACAAGTAGACTTCTTTCAGGTAGGAATGCCCTCTTTGCCTGTGACAGCATTCTTCTTCGCTCCGTTCGTCATGTGTTATTTGTCTTCTACGGTAGCAGAGCTGATTTTCGTCAACTTCGTGACCCCCCAACATTGATGTTAAGTTCATCGCTAATCTCATTTCTACTACTCCTCATTTCTTGCATGTCTCTTCTATTTTCATTTAAATTATTGTGTGTGCTCACTAGACCGTTCATTTTATCCAACAGGTCCTGCAGTTATTCCTCACTTTCAATGATGATAGTAATGTCATATCGTTTTCTTTTGCATCGCGTATTTTGCTGGCAAAAACGTAGTACCAGCTTTATATAGGAAGATATGAAGATATGTGCATCTATACAACATATGTTTCCACTTCACTTTCAGCGTTAGGTCCATACACACATTTTTGGCTGTTTCACGGATTTAGCGATTAGCAAAACCAGCACCGATTTGATGTTATTTTCCAACTAGACCACGATTAGCAGGGGGAGAAACAAGTTCACTAAACATCCACTGAATTGAAGTTGGAAGTGCTCGTGGGCTGCGAACAGCAAACTCTGTCAGAGTGTATCAACTTTAGTAAGCAAATAATCAACTGCCAGAGATGCTCACACCCGTTAGTCGTGCATCTAACAAGTTCCCCTTTGCCCTTCATCCCTCAGCAAAGTACTCGACTAAATTGCGAATTGAAAAATGTTTGTAAGGTAAACTTCAGTATTTTGATGATACTCTCGAGAGACAAGCTTAATACCTTTGACAGGTCGAGCTCACACACGTTAGATACCAAAATCATAATTTTATCTTTCACCAGAGATATTAATTCAGTTGTTCATTCGGATTAATAGCAACAATTTTCGGTGGCCTTAATACGTTTATTGTGATCTCAAAGTTGTTTCGTAAGTGTTGAGACTACATTCAACAACCAAGTTTATCGTTGCCGGTAAGTACCTCAACGAAACTTCAAATAATTTCAAATTGCCGGCTGCTGTGGCCGAGCGGCTCTAGGCGCTTTAGTCTGGAACCGCGCTGCTGCTACGGTCACGTTCGAATCCTTCCTCGGGCATGGATGTGTGTGATGTCCTTAGGTTAGTTAGGTTTAAGTAGTTCTAAGTCTAGGGGACTGATGACCTCAGATGTTAAATCCCATAGTGCTTGGAGCCATTTGATTTAATTTCAAAATCTCCCCACAACACGCGATAGTTCACACTCTCAGTTCTAAACGCGGTTGCAGAATATGAAATATTAATCACAATCCCGACCCCTACATGATGTGAAACTTCCTGGGAGATGAAAACAGTGTGCTGGAGCGGGACTCGAACTTTGAGTCTTTGTCTTCTGCCGCCAACATTGTTTTTTTCTTTTTTTTTCTTGAAGTGTTACATGATACTTGCTCTAATTTTCTCAAAAAAGGGCCTCCTTCTTCCCCTTCAGTCCATTCTTCCTGGTAACAATTTTTGTCTTCGCAATGCCGCGCGGGGTAGCCACCCGGTCTATGGCGCCTTCCCACGGTTCACGCGGCTCCCCCCCGTCGGAGGTTCGTGTCCTCCCTCGGGTATGGGTGTGTCTGTTGTCCTTAGCGTAAGTTACTTTAAGTTAGATTAAGTAGTGTGTAAGCCTTGGGACCGATGACCTGAGCAGTTTGCTCCCATAGGAACTTACCAGAAATTTCCAAACTGTCTTCGCAGTGCAGCTTCAGACGTTGTTAAACAAACTTTTCCTCTTATTGAAGGACATTAATTCGTTTCTGGTATTAGTATCAGGCAGAGAAATTGCAGTAAACATAAATACTTGGTTCTTCGAAAACAGTAACTGCTTTTTTATTAAATAAAGAATTGGTTCTTCTGTTAAATTAACGAAATTATTAGAATACACTATCTTCTACTCAGAAAACAGCGTCTTCTTACAAATCAGCTGTTTGTCTCTTATGCTCTGTTAAAAGGGGAGATAATGTAAGTAACAGATCCTGGATTACTCACCTTGTTCTTCAAACCAATAAATAGAAATAGTATTGCTCTTTCTTTTTGAAAACGTCAACATACCGGTTGAAATTACGTGGATTTAAAACGTCTCTTTGACATATTAACATTCTTTATACATATGACATACGCTGAGTCGAGCATGTTAGTGAAGCTACCATGTGGTGTCCACGTTTTGTTCAATATTTCTTGCTAAAGAATGTATGTCTTACTTCAGTATTGTCATAATATTAACCTACTCCTAGTCAATGAAATACTATTTTTTTTTACAAAATAGCTCTTATAATATCTTGTGGTATAATATTTAGAGGATTCAAGTACAAAATAAGATATGTATTCTCCGAACGAGTCAGGTCGCGCTCAGTTGACAAAGTTGTCGTAGAGCCACATAATCGCATTATTCTTTTGTTTAGGGGCGTCTATAGCATCCGGTGGGGTCAGTTCATCCGTAGGGACATATTTCTCGTCATTTCATCTCAGGAATGCTACCTGCTCCTTGATATGGCGCCTTACAGTGTTGTAACTATTGCACGTACACCGTTGTATTAAAGTTCCCGCTATTCTACATTTAAGACAGAAAGTCGTGTCGTTCTGTTGCACGTAATCTGTAATTTTTTCGTACAAATTCATTAACTGTATCATGCAGACCTTAATTTCGTTGACAGGATTTTCCCGTTAATGTTTTTCCACGTATTCTCCCAGTGTTTAATTGGTTTCTTCGCCCCCGCTCTGTTTTGCACTTTATTGCGTGTCAGTGTGTGGAAGACGGATGCATTTGTGATATTACCTCCAGTTCTAAATATTCCTTGAATATAGCTTTCTTCGAGAAAATAAATTCCTCCAACAGATTGTCGATATGTCTACAGGCGGATCTCCGATTGAGCTACCCAAGCACGACCTCGTGGAACCCCATTCCCGCACACATTTATAATCTGACACATAGCTTAAAATCAATACACATATCGCTGCACCATAAATTCATCCTCTTTATAAATTATACATAATATTGGCCGTTTTCATACGCGCATGTCCTACACGCGAACGGCAGTATGTGAACACCCATCGCCGAATCTCTTGCAACTCGACCGCCACGCAGATGGTCGTTGTGCGAAACGACTACACCCAGTCTCGTACCAGCAGTGCGGCAACCAAAAGAAAAGAATAGGCGGAAAAAAAAGGAATAGCACACCGCCCCGTTACCGCAAGAGCTCTTTCTCGTTTTACGAGCGCAGGTACAGACGCAAGTGGTAGCCTAGTGTCGGTAAAAACTGCACAAGTTCTTCTCCAAACAGTGCGCGTTGACTTTATCCTTCCGTTCTTCCATCGTGTGTTTTTAATTCAAACTTAACAATAATTTGCATTAAACTAATATTTTATGACGTGTAACGTGTATGTTCACAAAACATAATAATAAAATAATGAATAATACCTAGCCGCAGATATCACACTAAAAGGAGGGTGAATGTATGGAATCCTCTGAGTAGAAATTGGAATATGGTGTAACACTTAAAAGCTGGTGTGACGTCATAAGCGCGTGACTGTGTGTGAGATCGCTCTCTAAGTTTTCATGCATTTTTAGGTTACAGATACATGTTTTAAAGGTTTTTGCGATAATATTTACTATATAAGTGACTTACTAGTGGTTTCTTCATTCACCTCTGCCTTTCTTGTGTTGTGACCTGATATTTGTGAGTGTTTCCTATAGAGCAACTTAACCTCCTACCTGTGTTCCGCGCTGACCAGTTGCAGCTGTAGCGGCACATCGAAAGCTAAGTAATAATTAATTGTTTGTGTATAGTGGTTTATTTAGGGACTTTAGTAGTCTTCAACCGGTGTTCTTGGTGTTTTCTGGTGAAATAATTTCGGAAGAAATTTTTGGAAACTGCTTTCAGTTTCGTTACTGTGTCATTAGACTTTTGATTTTCTTTCTGTGTTAGTCTTTTATTATATTCTCATTTGTTGTTGATTAATACTGTCAATAATAGTAGTTACTTCCCTTATAGAGCAAGTTTGTGATTATTGTAGTCAGTTTTTTAACATCTTCTTATTGTAGTAGCCGAACTTAGATAAAGTAGTTTTCTTGCTTCAATAACTGTAAAATTTTACCATGAGTGAGAAGTGTGGGCTTTGCCGTAGGTTCGTGAGTAGTGGATTACAGTGCGAGACTTGTTCGAAGTATTTTCACTGGGGGGAATGCAGTGGGGAAGCCTGTGGGCATTCTGGTGAGATCCTCTCCTGGAACTGCAAGTTATGTAGCAAGAGTAAGTTGATAGAGGAGCAGGAGCGTAAGATCTGTGCCCTTCAGGTGCAGTTGAAAAACGCACAGGAGGAACTAGATAGGATGAGGAGGGAGAAGGGGGTTTGGGAATGGGAGCTGGCTGTTGGCAAGAGATATGCTAGGAGAAGGAGATTTCCAGATAGTTTTATTATTGGTGTTTGCAATAGATATGACCAACTGTCAGAGTCTAGTGGAGAGGAATCTCTAGTAGCTGTAGATGTAGGAAGTATGCAGCAGACCTCAGCAGTTACGGTGGCTAGGACAGTTGCAAAGTCTAAGAGAAAGAAGAAGGTTCTGCTGTTAGGTAGTTCTCATGGTAGAGGTGTGCCAGCAGTTGCAGGAAGTGTTGGGGAGTGAGTACCAAGTCACCAGCATTGTGAAGCCTAATGCAGGATTGGCTCAGGTGACTTAACGTAGGGGGGTTATGTAGGGATTTTACTAAAGAGGATCAGGTAGTGATTGTGGGTGGGGCTGGTAATAGTATTGATAGGGATGGGGAGTATGACATAGATGGTGACCTGCAAAAGATAGCCACTCAGACTGGCAACACGAATGAGCATTTCGTGGAACTGTTTCAGCGTCACGATCGGCCTCATCTTAATACAGCCGTCAGTCGTAATAACATGAGACTAGGGGGTGCGCTGATGACAGAAGGCATGAGTCACATTTCAGTAGTGTCGGTGGAGTCTATCAGCAACACGGGTTTCACTAGACATGGCCTGCACCTCAATAGGTATGGAAAGGGGAGGTTGGCAAAGCTTATAGGTGACAGCATAGGTGGGGGTGGTGGGATCACTCATGGGAAAATTCCTGTAGTAGTGGATGTTAGAGCTGTACCTGTTTTAGACTGAAGTCAGCTGATAGGTATTCCTGCTTAAGGGAAGTCTCTCTAACAAAGAAACCACTTTCCACTAAGCTTAGGTATCCGATTAATGAGGGAATTAGTATATTTCATCAAAATATGCGAGGTATTAGAGATAAAGTTAGTGAACTGCTTATAGATGTTGACTCTGAAATTATTGGTATATCTGAACACTTCTTAAATAAGGAGATAATTCAGAGGCTTCCTTTACCAGGATACAGGTTGGCTGGCAGCTTTTCTAGGAGCTCTTTGCGGTGTGGGAGAGTAGCCATGTATGTGAAAAAAGGTATCCCATTTGAGTCAATTGATGTTTCAAACTACTGCACTGCAAAGGTGTTTGAATGTTGTGCAGGTGTGGTTAAATTTAGTGGAGCTAAACTTCTAACTGTTGTTATTTATAGATCCCCAGACACCGATTTCACAACATTTTTGCTAAAGCTAGAGGAGGTTCTTGGTTCACTTTATAGGAAATACAAAAAGTTAGTTATATGTGGTGACTTCAATAATAATTGTATAAGTGTGCAAGGAAAAGGATGCTGGTAGACCTCCTTAATTCATATAATCTTATGCAAACCGTATTCTTTCCAACGAGAGTGCAAGGGAACAGTAGAACAACCATAGATAACTTTTTTGTTCATTTCTTATTACTAGAAGGGCATTCTGTTAGCAAAACGGTGAATGGCCTTTCAGATCATGATGCGCAAATTTTAACTCTAAAAGATTTTTGTGCTGCAACACATGTTAAATATAGCTATCAACTGGGTAGGAAAGCTGATCCAGTTGCTGTAGAGACCTTTGTAAACCTTATCACGGAACAAGAGTGGCAAGATGTTTATAGCGCTGATACAGTAGACGATAAATATAATGCTTTTCTCAAGACTTTTCTTGTGCTCTTTGAAAGTTGCTTTCCGTTAGAACGTTCAAAACAGGGTGCTAGCACAACCAAGCAGCCTGGGTGGCTGACTAGAGGGATAAGAATATCTTATAGAACAAAGTGACAATTATATCAAGACGTTAGAAACAGTCAAAATCTAAATGCAGCAGCCCATTACAAACAGTATTGTAAGGTGCTTAAAAATGTTATTAGGAAGGCAAAAAGTAAGTGGTATGCAGATAGAATAGCTAAGTCTCAGGATAAAATTAAAACCATATGGTTAGTCGTAAAGGAAGTGGCTGGTCTGCAGAGACAGGTCGAGGATATAGAATCAGTGCGTAGTGGTAATGTCCGTGTTACTGATAAGTCGCGACCGAGCGAGGTGGCGCAGTGGTAGCACACTGGACTCGCATTCGGGAGGACGACGGTTCAATCCCGTCTCCGGCCATCCTGATTTAGGTTTTCCGTGATTTCCCTAAATCGCTTCAGGCAAATGCCGGGATGGTTCCTTTGAAAGGGCACGGCCGATTTCCTTCCCCATCCTTTCCTCACCCGAGCTTGCGCTCCGTCTCTAATGACCTCGTTGTCGACGGGACGTTAAACACTAATATCCTCCTCCTCCTCCTCCTGATAAGTCGCATATATGTACAGTATTTAATAATCACTTTCTGAATATAGCAGGTGAACTAAATAGAAACTTAGTCCCAACAGGGAATCATATAGCGCTCGTAGAAAAAAGTGTTCCGAGACTTTTACCTGAAATGCTCCTCCATGATACTGACAAGAGGGAGATTGAGTTAATAATTAAATCACTAAAGACCAAGAACTCTCATGGATATGTATGAGTTAATAATTAAATCGCTAAAGACCAAGAACTCTCATGGATATGTATTTTAGCCCAGTACTTAGCCATATCTGTAACTTTTCCTTTAGGAGTGGTCGGTTTCCTGACCGATTAAAGTACTCGGTAGTGAAGCCACTTTATAAAAAGGGAGACAGGGATAATGTTGACAATTATAGACCTATTTATATGCCATCGGTGTTTGCTAAAGTTATCGAGAGGATTGTATATGCAAGGTTACTGGAGCATTTAAATTCACATAATTTGCTGTCAAATGTACAGTTTGGTTTTAGAAATGGTTTAACAACTGAAAATGCTATATTCTCTTTTCTCTGTGAGGTTTTGGACGGATTAAATAAAAGGTTGCGAACGCTAGGTGTTTTCTTTTATTTAACGAAGGCTTTTGGCTGTGTTGACCACAAAATATTACTGCAGAAGTTGGACCATTATGGAGTAAGGGAAGTAGCTTACAATTGGTTCGCCTCTTACTTTAAGAACAGAAAGCAGAAGGTAAGTATCCGCAATATTGAGAGTGGTAGTGATGTTCAGTCCCAATGGGGCACTGTTAAGTGGGGCGTTCCCCAAGGGTCGGTGCTGGGGCCACTGATGTTTCTTATTTATATAAATGATATGCCTTCTAGTATTACAGGTGATTCAAAAATATTTCTGTTTGCTGATGACACCAGCTTGGTAGTGAAGGATCTTGTGTGTAATATTGAAACAGTATCATATAATGTAGTTCATGAAATAAGTTCGTGGCTTGTGGAAAATAATTTGATGCTAAATCACAGTAAGACTCAGTTTTTACAGTTTCTAACTCACAATTCAACAAGAACCGATATTTCGATCAGACATAATGGGCATATTATAAGTGAGACGGAACAGTTCAAGTTCCTAGGCGTTAGGATAGATAGTAAGCTGTTGTGGAAAGCCCATGTTCAGGATCTTGTTCAGAAACTAAATGCTGCTTTGTTTACCATTAGAACAGTTCAACACGAAAAGTAGTCTACTTCGCATATTTTCATATTCTTATGTCATATGGTATTATTTTTTGGGGTAATTCTTCTGATTCAAAAAGGGTATTTTTGGCTCAAAAACGGAATGTTCGAGCTATGTGAGGTGTAAGTTGAGTCCTTGACTCTTGTGTAGAAAGGAGTGCAGTATTGTGCTGCATCCATTTTCAATAAGCTACCACAAGAACTCAAAAATCTTATCAGTAGCCCAAACACTTTTAACTCTAAACTGAAGAGTTTCCTCATGGCTCACTCCTATTCTGTCGAGGAATTCTTGGAAGAGCTGAAAAATTAAGCAAATTCCAGTGTTACATTGCTGATTTTCATTATTTAAACATACGAATTGTCGCCTGAATATGTTACTTATATTTCATTTTATCTGTTTCTACTATCGTGTTATAATTTCATGTATTGACTCGTTCCATGACCATGGAGTCTTCTCCTCAATTTGGTCCCACGGAAAAATAAATAAATAAATAAATAAAATAAACTCAAACTTGTTTAAGAATGTGGAAAAATCTGTACAGAAGTTGACTGAGTTCGTTTCTGTTTCCCCAATGGGTAAATATTGTTCATTCTTGAGTAAAATCATATTACTTATTGGGTAGCGACATTATAAAATATTAGAACAACAAAAATAGGACGTTTCAACCGATTTTACAGTGGCCCTCCTCAGAGGGACTAATTGTTCAGCGTTGATATTTGTCGTGGATGCCTGCCAACGTATAGTGTTCATATAGCTTTCCAGCTCTTGGTACAGGTCCATCTCATGACAGTCGTCTAATTTATGTAGTATATTCATGTTGTTGTCCATCGTGGTTGAAAGATTAAAATAAGGGTGTGAAAATACTTAGGACTAATGAAAATGCAGGTAGATTAAAGCTTATCACCTAAACCTCTTCCTGCCCCCCCCCCCCCCTCTCTCTCTCTCTCTCTCTCTCTCTCTCTCTCTCTCCCTCTCTCCCTGACCATTTGCTACTCCTTCTTCTAGCTACTCCTCCCGTCTGTCTATCTCCTTTTCTTCCCTTTCTATCTCCTTCTCTTCCTCTTCCTCATCCTTTCTCTCTACGGCGTTCTACATGATTTTATAAGCACATTCAGCGTCATGTTGGGATAGTCTGTTAAATGGATTGCGAAAAGACTTAGTATCAAAGAAGTAATAGATTCAAACGCAAGGTACGATGCGTCAATTTTTCGCGCATCTCAATGTTTATAACGTCATGTCTCCTGAATTATGTTCCGTATAATTAAATAATTATTTACGTATATTCAGTGCTATGTGTAAATATCGCCTGCAAAACGTGTAATCAATGTAGTTAGTGATAAAGAGGTATAAATTTAAACATCATACCTGATGCAACAGATTCACTGCATGAAAAGGTAAAGTGTAGTAAGCTATAAACTTTTTCCTTTCATCATTTTGTGGTGGTTGTCAGCAAGAGAAATTTTCGTAGAAGTTTTAAATTATGATAAAAGTTTGTTTCAAGTTACTCACTGCTCTCGTTCCCAAGGTCTCAATAGTGCGCATAGTAGCAGTACATTACGCAGCAATAGTGTGGAAGTATGGATTAAAGACGTTGCTCAATGTGTAAACATTGTTTTATTTATTTTTATTCGTATCATGTAGCATATATCAACCAAGAAACGCATTTCCACAAATATGATTACGTTCGAAAGTCGAAGACTAAGTAGGTTTTTCAAAGAGTAAGTACTTTTCCCTCATTCGCGTAATATTCTTCAAATCAATAAAAACCTTGTGCTACACACTTTCTAAAGTATCCTATGTTCTTCCTCAGGATTCAAGCCGTCTCTTCACTAAATTCCATCGAAATGGGGTCAATGGGTTAATAATAATAAATTTAAACGTCAAGCATGATGCGGCTGTTACTTACACGTCTCAATGTTTATGACGTCATATAACCTGAGCTACGTATCGTACATTTATATAATTTTACAGGTACATTCAGTATTGTCTACGAACACAATTTGCTAACTGTGTCGCGAATACATTTATTGTAAAGAAGTAATAAATTAAAACGTCTGTCTGATGCGAAAATGAACAGAAAAAATGTGAACGCTAAGCTTTTATAATTTCATCATTATGTAGGGGGTGTCAGCGAGAAAAATTTTCGTAATTGTTTGAAATCATATATAAATTTTGTTGCAAGTCACTAAGGGCTCTAATTCTCAAATACTGTATGAATACATTCGGGACATTCGTGCAGCGTGGCCTACATTAAGTTTTTTTCATCCCCACCCTTACCCCTTTGACAAGCAGGTGGTTCTTACCGCACAGCGGTTCTTTCGAAATATGGTTTCAGAGGAGATGTGGAACGTTTGTACATACATGCATTTCTGTAGTATGTATCATTTTTTGCGATTTTGACGAACTAAAGCCTGTACAGTGGCCCAGCTATGCTGAAGTTACGTGCGAAAACCCCATGAAAAATCGTCTAGTAGTTTTGGAGACTAGCATATTGAGAGAGAAACAGACGGACCCGATAGTGTCACACACGTGCTAGAATTGGGCATAGCTGTTTGTATGAACCATCGATCTTCTGGCTGGCTTGATGCGGACCGCCAGGAATTCCTCTCCTGAACTAACCTCTTCGTCAGAGTAAAACTTGCATCAAACGTTCTCAACTATTTGTTGAACACATTCCAGTCTCGGTCTTCTTCTACACTTTTTACTCTCTGGAACTACCTCATGTACCATGGAAGTTATTCCTTTATCCTTTCATCCTGATCCAGCTTCCTTGTCATTGTTTTCCTTACATTCCTCTTCTCGATGATTCTGCGGAGAACCTCCTCGTCTCTTATCACTCCATCTAACTTTCAATTCTCAAGCGTTTAGATTCTCTTCTTTTCCGGTTTTCCCACTTTCTTACAATGCTGTGCTAAGACACGCTC
This sequence comes from Schistocerca cancellata, assembly GCF_023864275.1. NCBI lineage: Eukaryota > Metazoa > Arthropoda > Insecta > Orthoptera > Acrididae > Schistocerca > Schistocerca cancellata. The sequence goes on from NC_064630.1 coordinate 455,735,469, forward strand.
TCAGAAATTTCTTCGTAGCTGAAGACATCAAAGGCTGAACGTGTTTGTTACAGTATGAGCAGGAAGAGGTTCCAATAACAATTTACCCCCACTTATCCTACAAAAATTAAATTTAAAAATGTTTAGAAATGCATTTGGTAACACTCCAGGAGGAAAAGTTAGAAAATGTAACTTGGAAAAATATTGATAGTTACTCTGTACGATCTTTGCCACGCTGAATAGTAGAAGTGAAAATAAATCTCTGTTATTGGAATTTAAGCTTTCTTTTATGAAGTAAATTATTATGATTAGGATTCTATATACATTACCCTCTGCTGTTCCTTTGAAGCAGATTCAACCCAAAATTACTGAAATGCATAGTTTCTATGCAGTTGTACTAAGACTGCGCTGAAATCCACAAATAAGTTTTGCCCTTTGCCGCATTTATGAAACATCCGACTTCGTACATTACCAATGAATCAAGCAGGTTGTTGTTTGCAGATGTTGAAACCCCGATCGGTCCACAAAGCCGACAGATCGTCCACCCTTCCACATAAGTATCAGCTACTACAATTACTGACGCCACTTCAATTTACAAAAATAAATTCAGTTAAAAAAAAAAGGATCGACTCAGGATACACAGATTACTTGAATGAAAGTCAAGACTGACTTTGCTCTGGTATTATCAAGATAAAAGAGCTCACCCTTACATCAAGGTGCGACATCAAGTAGAGAGAGTCAGAATAGCATACCAAATTATGAACTGTTATCTTATGTCCATTATATCGAAAACAATGTATTCACGACTACGCACATTGACTAATAGATTCTTTAGATTACTACTTTCCTTTGGTAAATTTCAGAGCAGTCCTAGGCAGCTTGCCGGTATCTTAGACACTTTATATGTTTTGTTTCGAGACGAATTGCTAAGCGAAGGAGCCCAATTTCGATCCCCGGCCAGAACGGAGATTTTTTTTTTCCCGGGGACTGGTTGTTGTCCTTACTCTCGTACCGGCATAAATGAAGATCCACTGTTGAGCTGGCTGTTGGGCCACGTACCCAAAGCGAATAAACTAAAAAAAAAAAGTATGTAACTCCAGAACGCCGGCCGGGGTAGCCGAGCGGTTCTAGGCGCTACAGTCTGGAACCGCGCGACTGCTACGGTCGCAGGTTCGAATCCTGCCTCGAGCATGGATGTGTGTGATGTCCTTAGGTTAGTTAGGTTTAAGAAGTTCCAAGTTCTAGGGGACTGATGACCTTAGAAGTTAGGTCCCATAGTGCTCAGAGCCATTTGAACCATTTAACTCCAGAACGCGGTTTAAAATACCAAAATGGTTGAGGAGGGCAAAAGGATCCTGTGAGAAGGGAGTTCTTACCCTGCAATGAAATTGTGGGTTTTCCCACACTTTTTACTGCGGGCCTAGATGTTTCATATCAACCACAGAGGTTTTATGGCGTCATATTGTTTATAAGTGGTTTAAGGAAAGCAGTCAGATGGTTCATATGGCTCTGAGCACTATGGGACTTAATATCTGAGGTCATCAGTCCCCTAGACCTTAGAACTACTTAAACCTAACTAACGTAAGGACATCACACATCCATGCCCCAGGCAGGATTCGAATCTAGGACCGTAGCGGTCGTGCGGTGCCATACTGAAGCGCTTAGAACCCCTCGGCGACTGCGGCCGGCGGAAAGCAGTCTCTATGGCATATTTTATGCGATGGTAAAAACAAAACTGACATGTGAAATGATACAAACTTGTGGCTGTAGATAATAGATCACTGTCTCGTAACATGCTAAGAAGGTTTTTTGAGTTCTATAGGAACGGACCAGCGCTTAATTACCGTTAGTGGTTTACTTGGTACCGCCGCTATGTGATGCACAGCTTAGGGGAAGAAAAAGTGTGTTTCGAGGAGCTTCAAATATATCACTCCAGCACACGAATGCTTTGCATATTGATGACGGCGCGATAAATCCGCGAAACCGGTTACTGGAAAGATACGGCGGAGGGTGGGGGATAGAGGCACGAGGGGCAAAAAAAAGTACGTGCGAGCCCCCTGCCATTCATATGCATGAGCTGTCGTAACTATTACAAGCGAAGCACTTTGCAAGGTATAGCGGCGCCGCGCCGCGCCACGCCAAGCCACGGTGCGCTGGCGAGGCGGCGTTCATTCAGAAGGCGAGGAGGCGGCCTGCGGTCGCGAGACCACCGCCAGCCGCCGCTGGGGCGCAGCCAACTGGGTCGGCGCGGAGCCCCCTCGGCTCTGCAATATCGCCGCCGGCCCTGATGAAGATAGCCCGCGAAACTTCTCACCGCGCTCAGCCACGCCGGCCGGCGTCGTTCATTTCAGGCAGTCCGGCCGCTGCGCAGCCAAGTTTGAAGAGAAACAGCTGCTGCTGCTGCTGCTGCTTCTTGTATCTACGGCGGTATCCGAAAAGCGCATGGCTATCAGACTGCAGTCGCAAAACATGCCATAAAAGAATCGTAGTCGCTGTCCCAGGAAGAAAACCGCTTCTCCTCACAATAGGGGCGAAAATACGAGGCGAATCACCTGACGTTTGCACCCAGTTTCTTTCGTGGGCGGTTCAAGATATCGAAACTAGGTTTTCGGCAAATGAAAGTCGGCAGACGGACGCGTAATTCTGTTGTGTGTGTAATACTCTTAAGCCGTCGGCACACGGACCGTGCATCCGAGCGTTGAGCGTGCCGAGTTTCTGACGTCATAGCGTGGAACAGCAGGTTCGAGAGTCTTTCCGAATGTGCAGAGCAGTATCTGGCATGTAAGATATTCTGAGCGTGCGTTTGAGCGTTGACCAATGAGATGGCACATCGCCACCTACGTCACACGCACGCCGTCTCCCTTCAGTACAGAGTTGTCAGGCGCCATATTGGCCGTTTCTGAGCACCAGCAAATTGAGAATCACTGGAAAACACGTTGTTAGTTGTGTGATTCGCTCCTATAAAATAATTAGAAACATCATATTGGTGGCAAAAGAATTATTGTAACGAGCGTATTATGAGAGTAGGTTATTTGAAGGCAGCGACACACTGAAGATCCACCAAAAACGCATTGTTCATCGTACAACTTGTTATAATTAAATTTCAATTAATAACACAATTATCTGCGATTAACGTTTTTAGCAAGGCGTAACACAATATTTTTAAGGAATAGCAGTCTGTTGTTGGTTTAGCGTAATGGGTAGCGATTTTGTCCGGAAAAGAGTTTACGCTGAGGCGGTGGTTCGCGTCTTTACACTCCCAAATTATTTTTCCTAACATTCGCGTTTTTATTTAGTTCTGATACTTTATTATTAGTTTAGTATAAGTATATGCTTTAATATTTGATGTTATGTAAATATAAATTCACCTTTTTTTGAGGGGTGACTTTGTTCGAGTGGCTTAATTACAGGACAGCTTGCGCTACTTGTATAAATACATTTTGCTCGTTTTTCTTTTACGCTTCGTAATTCACATGTTGCAAAGATTCTGCTACTGGGTAGGAACAATGATCAAGTAAGACTGACCTTGAGGTTTTACTAAAATGTGGGAATGATGAAATAATGTTTATCTTATGCGGAGAAGTATTCCAAATTTGTACCGCACTGTTTGTAATGGAACTTTTGTAAGTATGTGTCCTTGTTGATTGAACATGGTACTTTCCTTTTCGTGGACGATGGAGGAAATGTGCGTTTTAATAGACCTAACGTAAAAAGTTTACGCGCGCGCGTTGAGTAAACAGTGTGTTTTACGAACTAGAAACATCCCTCAAACTGCCGCTGGAGTGCGTTCCGATCGCGTGTACCACATTGGGGCCCACGTACCGTACGCACAAGTCGCATCGTTTCTGAGCGCTCAGCAGCACGTTGAATTTGGCACGCTCAACGTTAACGTTTGACAGCACGGTCCGTGTGCCGCCGACTTTAGCTCCAGTACAGACCAACGTTAGGAGGTGGGTGGGGGGGGGAAGGGGCTACGTGTAAATACGCTGAAGGCCTTTACGAGGAGGAGGAACTGTCTGATTTGGTATAGCAGGAAATGGGAGTCAATGTGTAAGTCATAGCGAACCTGCCAGGTCGGCTGAGAGCGCTAATGCGCTGCTTCCTGGACTCGGGTAGGCGCCTGGCTCCGGATCGAATCCGCCCGCCGGATTAACGACGAGGGCCGGTGTGCCGGCCAGCCTGGATGTGGTTTTCAGGCGGTTTTCTACATTCCCTAGGTGAATACCGAGCTGGTCCCCATGTCGCGCCTCAGTTACACGGCTCGCAGACACCTGAACGCTTTCGCATTATTCCATGGATTACACTAGTCGCAGATAGTTGGGGTACACTACTTCCGTCCCGGGGGGGTGGGGGGGTGGGGGGGTACGGCGTGGTGGCAGGAAGGGCATCCGGCCACCCCTTAATCTCACATTGCCACATCCGATTAACCATGCAGACCCTGCATCACTGCGGGAAAGAGGCACAAGCGAAAGAAGGAAAGAATGTAAGTCATAGCGAAGGCAGTATTTTATTTTAACAGACCTTTGGAAGACATACGTAATATTAAAAGATAAAACAATTAGCTGTCAATCGCTTTTATTTTGTCACGCATCTTGGTTCGAGGGATTACAGCCTCATCGTCAGATCGAACAATGGTCTGCATGAGAGTTTTGTTTGCTGGTAGTAGCCCGTTGTCTGATTTGAACTTCATTCCGCTACAGGTAAGTTATACGGAGGCTATATTTTTTTTTTTCTCCTACAGTCGACATAACCGACTTGAGATATTCAATAACTGCGTAAATATTTAAGATAATTCTCATTGTTGCTACTCAGTAACACACTTAATTATGTGACATGTTTCGATCACTGTAGATCATCTTCTGGTCTACATCCAAGTACAGCTAAATACGTACCATCTAATACTTTACAATACGTATGAAAGAAAAGAATAGGTTTGTTTATAAATAACTCATCTGCTACCAGTCACGATTTTCTTTATTTTATTTTTCGCACGACGCGTTTCGGGAAATGATTCCCATTTCCAAGTGTGTTTTTTGTGTTTTTTATGTAATTCGTATGTGATAATGTCGATGTGTGAGATTCTGCTTCATTTTGTTGACTTTAAGTTTCCTTATGGCCAACAAAATCAAGCAGAATCTCACACAGCGGCAACATCACAAAGGAATGACATAACAAACACAAAAAACGCACTTGAAAATGGGAATCATTTCCCGAAACGCGTCGTGCGAAAAATAAAATAAAGAAAATCGTGACTGGTAGCAGATGAGTTATTTATAAACAAACCTATTATTTTCACAATCGCTGGCTTTCAGAACCATTTATAATGGATCAAATCAGAAAGAAAAGAATTACACATAAATGTAGAGTTTATCTAATTAGCTGCTTCACCAACCTATCTTGTTTACTCAGAACCACCTATCAGAGCACAGTGTTTTGCAAATGCAATCAATGTTTTAAACAGATATATTCACGTGGCGCGAGGGGGAAGGGCAAACAGAGTGACCCTGATTGAGGGAGGGGAAGGAAGCAGGGACGGAGTGGTGGGAATGTCGTGAGTTTAACGAGAGAGGTTCAAATGGTTCAAATGGCTCTGAGCACTATGGGACTCAACTGTTGTGGTCATAAGTCCCCTAGAACTTAGAACTACTTAAACCTAACTAACCTAAGGACATCACACACATCCATGCCCGAGGCAGGATTCGAACCTGCGACCGTAGCGGTCGTGCGGTTCCAGACTGTGGCGCCTTTAACCGCTCGGCCACTCCGGCCGGCTTAACGAGAGAGGTTGTGCTAAAATTGTAGAACATATAATTATGTAACAATTGTCGTTTTATATAATTATATGTTCTATAATTTTAGTACGACCTTTATAGTTAAATGCATGACGTCCCCACCTTCCCCTCCCTGCTTCCTTCCCCTCCCCCCAGCAGCCTCACTATTTTCCCTTCCCCCTCGCACCACCAACATACACCCACTCAAAACATCAACCGCAGTTGCAAATCATAGTACTCTGATATGTGATTCTTAGCAGACAGTGGCTGACGCAACTACTTAGGTAAATTCTAGATTTAGGTACAATCCTTTTCTTTCCTACTTATTGTAAAATATTAGATGGTACATTTTTAGTTTTACTTTTAGATCCGAAGATGATCCGTAGTGACTGAAACATGTAATCTAATTAAAAATGTGCAGCTGATTCGGAGCAATAAATGAGAATATTCTTAAACTTTTTTTTAGGTCCAGTCAGTCGCGAAATTAAAATATTACTGCAAATCCGATTAAACTTTGCACAGATGTGTTACACAGTGTCTCTCCTATGCCCATGAATCGCTTCACGTCGCGTTTTTCAGTTCTGAGAGGACAGTGTGCATGTAATAGAATCTCCTACCTAATCTGAAGTGCCTGCTGCCATTCGATTTCTTCATGCTGACAAGTTACGCGTGATTTCAAGCAGCCGACATAAAATAAATGTCATTCATGACAGCAAATTGGGACAATGGTGCGGTACTTTGAAGGGAGACGTGAAGACGTTCATGATTCAGGTGATCAGCGAAGCATGCGAGCGTCAACCGATGATTGTGTTCCGTGAGTGGAGCAATTGAGAGCAAAGGAAGAGTAATGTTTTTATCAGGCATTGTCCTTCGAGACAATGCTAGGCCGCAAAGTGAAGGTACAACAAAGACGCTCCTGCAGCGTTTTCGATGGGACGTATTTGATCTCCCACCGTACAGCCCGGAGTTGGCTCTCTCCGATTTTCATCTGTTTCACTCACACAAAACCGCTAGTTAAGAGGACAGTATTTCGGCACCCTCTTTATGGGGAAATTGGAAACTGCCACAACACTACTACAGATGGGTAAGTAGCAGCAGCGATTATGTACAGAAATTGCTGGGAGGTTAAGGTGAATGCTCCAAACAAAAAAATTTGATTTTCAGTGTGGTTTTCACTTCGCGACCGATCGGACTTAAAATATATTTACACCCTAATATTACCTTGTTAGATAATATAGCCACGCGGGGTAGCCGCGCGGTCTATGGCATTTTTCACGGTCCGAGCGGCTGCCCCCGTCAGAGGTTCGAGTCCTCCCTCGGCCATGGGTGTGTGTGTTGTCCTTACGGTAAGTTAGTTTAAGTTAGGTTAAGTAGTGTGTAGGCTTAGGGACCAATGCCCTCAGCAGTTTGGTCCCATAAGACCTTACCACAATTTGTTATATAATATGGCACTGAATTATAAATCTTAATCTATATATAAAGCTAATTGCAAGAGTTTCCAGCTGAAAAAACCTTGAGGGCTGCTATAAATATAGGTTTTCATTATTTAGTGGCTATCACGCAAACAACATCACAAACAGCTCAGATATTGTAAACACATAGAATTAACGTGTTTTGTAAATCAAAGAACAATACCAACAAACATTTAAAATCTGTGTTTAGTTTATGAAGTCCAATTAGATTCATTATTTATGCAGTCGAAAACATAACTTGTGTGGTTAATGTTGTAAGTAGGCTGTTTATGTTTTCTTATCGGCAACGTTACGTAGCGCTCTGTATGAAAATCACTGGCTGCGCTGTGTACAGTCTGTGGGTAGTTTGCATTGTTGTCTGCCATTGTAGCGTTGGGCAGCTGGATGTTAACAGCGCGTAGCGTTGCGCAGTTGGAGGTGAGCCGCCAGCAGTGGTGGATGTGGGGAGAGAAATGGCGGAGTTTTGAAATTTGTAAAAATGGACGTCATGAACCGCTGTATATATTATGACTTTTGATGAATATTAAGGTAAATACATTGTTTGTTCTCTATCAAAATCTTTCCTTTGCTAACTATGCCTATCAGTAGTTAGTGCCTTCAGTAGTTTGAATCTTTTATTTAGCTGGCAGTAGTGGGGCTCGCTGTATTGCAGTAGTTCGAGTAACCAAGATTTTTGTGAGGTAAGCGATTTGTGAAACGCATAGGTTAATGTTAGTCAGGGCTATTCTTTTGTAGGGATTTCTGAAAGTCAGATTGCGTTGCGCTAAAAATATTGTGTCAGTTTAAGCACAGTCGTATACAATTGTTCCTAAGGGGACGTTGCAATTTGAGTAGCTATGATTTATTAGGAACACCGTAGCTAAATGCATTTGTGTGTTTCTTAAATCTAGTTTGGAATGTTGGTCGTCTTTGACACGTATGTTGTATTGAGCACCCGTTGCACTTATTCTTCTGGTGCCCGAGTTGATAAATTTGGTTTTTTGGATTTTATGTTTTATGTCAGTCATTTCCTCATTTATTGCACATAGAAAAAAAAAAACAATTTATTTATTTCATGGTCTCAAGACATTAGCAATTTCTGCAAAATGGCACCATACTAGTGAACACACATTGTCGTATCATCTGTATGGTTGTTGTTTTTGTTTCTGTGTATTTCTTCCCTAACTTTCTTGGATATCTTGTCTATGAGCGGAAGTTGAAAATCGTTTGCAGCTGCTTCTTGGATATTATTGCAGTTTCAGTTGAAAGTAGTTCATAGCACTGGACCCAATAGTCGAAGCCTACGAACTAGATTTAAGGAACACTAAATGCATCATGGTCACAACTATACAGTACTCCAGCAATGATGAACATCTTTATTTCTCGTTTAAACATCTTACACTCTCCTAATTGATCGGCGACTCTCTTTCTCATGAAGCACAGTGTATGAAGTGAATTCAATATTGGGGAAACTCCAACAGCGTCACAGGTCACGGTTGAATGTGAATGGAACCTTATTAAGCCTCATCGTAGTGATCAACAGATCGTAGCGGAGTCACGTCAACGTTGTATATGAAGTGATTTCAGTAAGAGAAGGCTGACGGAACCGCGGTATGGTCGCGACACAGTCACGTCATGATTGTGAGTGAAACAAGATATGTATGTGCCTAGAATCCGCTGACCACTGTTCTAGCGGATTCGCGATATCGCGCTGTTAATAGCAGAGCGGACTGTTAAGTTGATAATTCGGCATGTGACGCACTGTTAGTAAAAAAAGGTTGGGGGGGGGGGGGGGGGTCACCGACGCTCGGTGTTTTGGGATCGCAACAGCTTATTTTATCGTATTCTCCGCAGTCCAAAAACCAATTCCATTCTCATAGTTTCGACGACTCATTTGAAGCACTGCCCGTGCAGGCACGCCAAAACAGCACTGTTCTATAATCATAAGCATGGAGTTCACGAACGCTTTTTATATCGTGTTGTAATGCACATGGCGATTCCTATGCAACGTAATACGATGCAGGCACCTTTGGCGAGCGATATCCCTTTTGCAGAGTGTTGATCTCCACAATGAAGGAATATATTTGACATCTAGTTAAATTAAACACTACAGTAATATCGGTCTTGCATATGTAGGCGCTAGTTCCATTTACCACAGGAGGTGCTCACACACGCTGGATAAATTCACTGACTCCGGTATAGGCAGCTAAAAATTTCGCTCCTAGGTACGCGGGAAATCTAGAGAGAACATTCTCTAAGCAGAAAGTAAGAGGGATCTGAGATACGCAACTTGTCTTCATACAAGTAAAAAGATAGACCATTTTTAAAGAATGACAATGCTAAAATTAAATAAATTTTCGAAATAATAACAAAGAATTTCATTTCGAAATTTTCTTTGAATTCACCGACATACGAAAGTTTTTTACGAAGAGGAAGATGTGACAACAATCAATAGTTCAAAACAAATACAGGCTTATGGTACTTCGGCACTTCAGAGGACTGCATCCTTTAAATCTTTTCACTAATTTCTTATCAGTAAAAATGACCCACAGTTGAAACTGGCCTCTTTGACCATGTTTCATTCCGAAAAAGACATTTGAAGCTGTGCACTCCACAAAAATAAAATTTTAAAGAGCAACTCCTTAGACCTCTCAGTTTCACTATCAACAAAAATAGCATAATGATCACAAGAATCATCTAAGAGAACCATAAGAATAGAATTCTTTTTATGACTAACATGCGAGTAACAAAATAGGATTGTTTCCGGCTAAGTAAAGCATTTCATATTTTGGTGAAGTGATCACTCACGATCGCGGAATCAAAGAATTGAATTACCGGTTTCCGGAAATAGGTGGAGATCTACCGATGCAGATTCAGAGCCACCATCGAAGGCCAAAGTTGCAATAACTGTTGCTTTCAGAAAAATATGGAACGCATCTGTCTTTGCTATCCATCCTCGGTGCTTATGATGAAAGAGGAGGATACCTACCATACTTTCGTCAGATGGATTCCTCGTCTCCAGTGGAGTATACACTAATCTGATTGTTCCAAGGCGATAAAAAGTGTGTGCTGGTCAGGACGCAAATCCAGGGATTTTGCCTCTTGTAGTAAGTCCAACTGAGCCATCCAAGCTCGACTCAAGACCCGTCGCCACAGCTTTCCTTTCGCCTGTACATCTTCTCCTACCTTCCATACCTGTCAGTTCTCCACCACACTTTCAGGAACTAGCATTTGCCCTTTAAAAGTAAAGGTACCAGGCTCGAGTCCTGGAACGGCACACAGTTTTAATCTGTCAGAATGAATCAAGTTAGCGCACACTGAGCCGCAGAGTGTAAATTCATTCTAGAAACAGCATTGGCGGATGCAACTAACCTATTTCTCAACAATATCCTTTCTTCCAGGGATAACAGACAGTTAAAGTTGCAGATGACCTTCTGTAAAGGAGAGCGTGACTCGTTCTGTGGATAGCTCAGCCGGTAGGAACGTGTCCGCGAAAGCAAAAAGGTCCCGAGTTCCGGTCCGGCACATCGATTTAATCCGCTAAGAATTTTCAGATCTTTCTCGCTTGCATAAAAACGTGGAACTGTATTATTTTAAAACTTAATGATTGTACCCCATATATGGTTAATTGCTCTGATATTGTCAAAACGGGAAGATCCCAATTAGATAACATCACGGTCAGGTTCAAATGGCTCTGAGCACTATGTGACTTAACTTCTGAGGTCATCAGTCGCCTAGAACTTAGAACTAATTAAACCTAACTAAACTAAGGACATCACACACATCCATGCCCGAGGCAGGATTCGAACCTGCGACCGTAGCGGTCGCTCGGCTCCAGACTGTAGCGCCTAGAACTGCACGGCCATTCCGGCCGGCTCACGGTCAGGCAAAGATTCCCAAACAGGTATTGGATTGTAAGGCACACTCAGGAACAGATATAGACTCAGATCACAATTTAGTAATGATGAAGAGTAGGCTGAGGTTTAATAGAATCAATGCGCAGAGAAGTGAGAAAAGGAAGTACTAAGGAGTAAAGAGATACGCTTGAAGTTCACTGAGGCTATAGATAATACGATATTGAACAGTTCAGTGTGCAGTTCATCTGAAGAGGAATGGACGAAGAGCAATCACAGACGCTCGAAAGAAAGTTGTTGACAGAAGGAAGGTAACTGAGAAGGAACTATAGGTAAAAGACGAATTACTTCAGTTGATCGACGAAACAAGGAAGTCAGAAATGTGCACATAAATTCGGCAATACAGAAATACAAATCACTTTGGAATGATATAAATAAGAAGTGTAGGGAAGGTAAACGAAGTGGCTGCATGAAAAATGTGTAGTAAAAGAAATGATTATCGGGATATAGAGAACTCAAACCATCGATGAAATTAAAAACAAGTGCGTTCACATTAAGAGTGCAATGAGAATTCTATTGCTAAATGCATAGAAGAGAACGCACAAGGCTTCTATGAGTGGGAGGTCTGATAACGTGATAGAAGAAGGAAGAGCAGCCGACAGAGAAGAGACATGGAATCTCATATTAGAATCCGAATTTGGTATGGCTTTGGACGACTTAACATCAAATAAGGCAGAAGGGCAGGTGGCATATCACTGTATTTTCAGATTCAATGGGGAAAATGGTAACAAAACGATTACAGCCTTTGCGTGTAGAAACTATGAAACTGGCGATATACTCACAGTCTTTCGAATAATCCACACAATTCCGGAGATTGCCAGAGACGACAAGCGGTAACAAAACGGTTACAGACTTTGCGTGTAGAAACTATAAAACTGGCGATATACCCTCAGGCTTTCGAATAATCCACACAACTCCGGATATTGCCAGAGCCGACTAGTGCGAGGATTATCGCACAATCTGCTTAACAACTCGCGCATTCAAGCCGCTGATAAGAATAGTATACAGAAGAATGAAACAGTAAGTTTGTGATCTGTTACATGACGATTATATGACGATCAATTCGGCTCTAGGAAAAGCAAAGGCATTAGAAAGGCCCTTCTATCTTTGCCGATGGTAATGCAAGCAAGAAAAATCAAAACACATTCATGGGATTTGTCGACAGGAAAAACGCGTTCGACAATGTAAAATGGTGCAAGATGTTCTACATTCTAAGAAAAGTAGGGGTAAGATATACGAAAAGAAGGGTAATATACAATACGTATGAGCACCAAGCGGTAACAATAAGAGTGGCGCATCAAGAACGAAATATTTGGATTAAAAAGTGTAAAAGGCAGGGATGTAGTGTTTCCCCTACAGTTCGGTCTATGCGCCGAACAAGCAATGACAGAAATAAAATAAAGGTTCAAGTATGGGATTAAAATTGAGGGTGAAAAGATATCGATGATAAGACTTGCTGGTGGCGTTGCTATCCTCAGTAAAAGTGAAGAAGAGCTACAGGATCTCTTTAATTAAATGAAAGGTCTAATGAATACAGAATGTGGACTGAGAGTAAATCGAAGAAAGACGACAGTAATGAGAAGTAGCTGTAATGAGAAAGCGGGAAACTTAATGTGGTGTGCGTACTGTAAGACCATCGGTACACACACCATCAGATTATTTGACTTGTCGCTCTAGCGAAGTAGGCGAGTGTCAGCAATATGTCTCGTGGTCTTATCGTGGCGTGTTTATCTTCTGCCGTTAGGTCAGACGATAGAAATGCCACTTGCACGCTTAGAGTAGCAGATTGACGGTGACCAACTTTAAACAGAACTTGATTATTTTTCACACACATTTATTAAAATAATAACAAGCACAGAAATAACTTAAATTGGTTCTGGATGCTATTTGCAATTGACAATGTGAAGTTCCTTTGTTCTTGGTACGTTAATCTTATTCTCACATATCTCTGATACTTGACAAAAGTGTCTATACATTTATCTTCATGGATATGTACAGGAATATGAATATCTTATTAGGCGCAGACTGAAACTTGACTACAGACTGATGCAGACTGACTGATCGGAAGTCTGTACACTCGTTATAATACCTCGAGCGTTTAGGTATCACTGCGCGAGTGTGATCCGCGAGGAGAAAGGGTTCTACGTTAGCAGCAATCTCATTGGCTGCGTTACATATTAATACGCGGATCGGCGGAAGCAGAATTTGGTCCGTCTCTAAGACAGCGCCATCTCATAGTGCGGAGACGGACGAGCGCTGCGCCTGCGCTGTTGTGCTTAGCGGGGCGCGCTCTAGTGGGAAAGGTGTGTACGCGCTAACTACGCGGAACTATGTACACAACACTTAACATCAGAACTGGTTCAGATGGCTCTGAGCACTATGCGACTTAACTTCAGAGGTCATCAGTCCACTAGAACTTAGAAATACTTAAACCTAACTAACCAAAGGAAATCACACACATCCATGCCCGAGGCAGAATTCGATCCTGCGACCGTAGCGGTCGCTCGGTTCCAGACTGTAGCGCCTAGAACCACTCGGCCACCCCCGGCCGACGATAAGAACTGGGGATACTGAAATAGACGAAGGTAAGGAATTCTGCTACCTAGGCCGGAAAATATCCCAAGTCGGAGGGAGCAAGGAGACATAAAAAGCAGATTAGCAATGGCAGGAAGGACATTTCTGGCCAAGAGAAATATGCTAGTGTCAAACATAGGCCTTAATATCATGAATAAATTTCGGAGAATGTACGTCTGGAACTCAGTATTATATGGTTGCCAAACATGGTAAATCAGAACAGAGAGAATAAAGTGATCTGAGATGTATTGGAACAGAAGAATGTTGAAAATTAGGTGGACTGATAAGGTAAGGCATGAGGAGGTTCTTCACAGAGTCGGTGAGGAAAGGAACACATTGAAGACATAGACGAAAAGAAGAGAAAGGATGGTAGGACATCGGTTAACAAACCAGGGAATGGTTTCTGTGGTACTAGACGGTAGTGTAGAGGGTAAAAGCCATAGATGACGACAGAGATTGTAATACATCCAGCAAAGAATTGAGAACGTAGTGCTACTCCGAAATGAAGAGGTTGGCACGGGGAAGAATTTGTGGCGGGTCATATCAGTCCAGTCTGAAGACTGATGACTCAAAAAAAAAATCGTCAAAACTGATAGTACTCTCTTTAGAGAAGACCAGGAAACTAGAGTTCCCAACTAAGTGTGCACTATTTCATGTGCCATTTCCCCCTGCGGGCCCAGTCTAGCCACACTGTTTGGCGACCCCGGGGAATCTCGTCCTGAGAGCGACGCATAATACTAGCCGCCGGCCGCTCTCCTATCGGTTTCAGTTAACCGCCAAACCGCACCGCACTGTACGCCACCAGGCCGCGCGCCGGCCCGGCCGCACGTCACGTCGTCAAGTGAGTGGGCGGCCGGACGGCCGGCGTTCCACCGGCGGTTTCCTGTTTGCCGTGTAAAACGATGTGACCGCAGATACAGTCGGCGAGGCGCGCTTAATTCGCAGAATTTGACAAAGATCGATGCCGGTGCCGGCCCCAGCGCGGCCGCCGTTTACTAGACCTAAATCGAGGTGAACTATTCCATTTTAGGTTTCTGTTCCACTTCAGCGACATTGAAAGCTCAATGATCTTCCTCACTGATGGCCAAGACCGTCACAAATCGATTTGCTATTGGTATATAAAGTTGCCGAGCCCGTTGTTCATCTATATCTTCATTTACATTATTAGTCTACAATTCACATTAAATTGTTTGGCAGAGGATACATAAAATCATTTTCAGTTTCTCGAATAGCAGGTGCAAAAAATAAGACCTTTCTTTTCGAGCTCTTATTTCTCTTATACTGAAAGTTTCTTACAAGCCTACGCGATAAACAGAGATATAATCAAACAAAACAAGCGAGTGCAATGCTCGTTAGCTTCACTGATTGATCGTTGAGTTTGGCCGTTATGCACAACAAAAATGCCGTCACAGTGAGAACAACAATTTTAAGCGTGCACCAAGTTATATATATTATTAGTGGGCCGCCAAACCAGGGAGAAATCGTAGGGCCATTTAAACTGAAATCTAAGTCAAGACTGAGGATTGATAAATATATGTATTCCCTAATGACTGACACAGATCACAATAAAGTTTTCAGAGAACAAAGTGAAAGATAACGATGTACAAAGAGAAGCCACAAATTATAACGAAATCAAGGAACCAGTTGTTTGTTGCGTACCTCAGGCTTTTTTCCACATTGGAATAAATTAATACACGAACTTTATCGATCATATAATCAGAATTCACTGCAAATTCAAAAGTAGTCAAGTATGCTGACAACTTACGTGATCCCACAGTCTCCAAGAATACGCAACTATTATTGCCACATCAGAATTGGGATAATTAGAGATTAACGAGCTAGCAATGACTAAAACTAAGTTTGACTTGATTTTGATAGGTTATTTTATGTGTGTTGTGAGAGCAGACAAGATACGAAATAGGCAATATTTCCGTATAGAAGAATTCCCCACAATGAAGTGGCAATGAAGTCAGTAGTTATGATTTTCGCCAAGATGATGTTTTCCGTTGTGAGGGAGCCTTTGTACGAAGAAAAATTTGGAAATTAGTGCTAAGTTCCTAAGGGACCAAATTGCTGAAGTCATCGGTCCCTAGGTTTACACACTACTTAATCTATCTTAAACTAATTTACGCTGAGGGCAACACACACATCCATGCCCGAGGGAGGACTCGAACCTTCGATTGTGGGTACCCGCACGAACCGTGGCAAGGCGCCCTTAGACCACGCGGCAACCCTCGCGGATTTGTGCTAAGATTGAACTGTCTTCCACGCAGATATACACCAGAGATGCCAGATAACAGTTCCTGGCCTTTAGAAGGATTCAGTGTCTGGTGGCCTAACTCAAGGAAGCAACTTTCTCTAAATTGTGGAAATCAGCACATTTAGATTGGCTATGAAAAGTAACTCCCTCTGCGCAATCAGCCGATTCGGATCCTGCGGTATTAAATAGACTACTGGCCATTAAAATTGCTACACCACGAAGATGACGTGCTACAGACGAGAAATTTAACCGACAGGAAGAAGATGCTGTGTTATGCAAATGATTAGCTTTTCAGAGCATTCACACAAGGTTGGCGCCGGTGGCGACACCTACAACGTGCTGACATGAGGAAAGTTTCCAACCGATTTCTCATACACAAACAGCAGTTGACCGGCGTTGCCTGGTGGAACGTTGTTGTGATGCCTCGTGTAAGGAGGAGAAATGCCTACCACCACGTTTCAGACTTTGATAAAGGTCGAATTGTAGCCAACGCGATTTCGGTTTATCGTATCACGACATTGCTGCTCGTGTTGGTCGAGATGCAATGACTGTTAGCAGAATATGGAATCGGTGGGATCAGGAGGCTAATACGGAACGCCGTGCTGGATCCCAACGGCCTCATATCAGTAGCAGTCGAGATGACAGGCATATTATCCGCATTGTTGTAACAGATCGTGCAGCCACGTCTCCATCCCCGATTCAACAGATGGGGACGTTTACAAGACAACAACCACCTGCACGAACAGTTCGACGACGTTTGCAGTAGCATGGACTATCAGCTCGGAGAGCATGGCTGCGGTTACCCTTGACGCTGCATCACAGGCAGGAGCGCCTGCGATGGTGTACTCAACGACGAACCTGGGTGCACGAATGGCAAAATGTCATTTTTTCGGATGAATCCAGGTTCTGTTTACAGCGTCAAGATGGTCGCATCCGTGTTTGGCGACATCGTGGTGAACGCACATTGGAAGTGTGTATTCGTCATCGCCATACTGGCGTATCATCCAGCGTGATGGTATGGGATGCCATTGGTTAGACGTCTCAGTTACCTCTCGTTCGCACTTGCAGCCACCTGCGACCAGACTGAAGCGCCTAGAACCGCACGGCCACACCGGCCGGCACGGGGGAAGATTGTGCTCGTATTGTGGAACCATATGATGACCACATTTTGTGATCAAGATCATTCTGAATAATTCTCGCCTGGCCGAAAAAACATGTACGCCTGTAAAATCACCCAAAACACAGTGCATGTATTTTTTTCGACATTGGCATTATCGCCGCCGCTCGTAAAAATGTTATCCTGTTTCGGAAACGAGTAGCGCAAATTGAATTCACGCCCCGAGCGCGCGACGAAATACATATTATAAACGGCCGATTTTCCCGTTTTTTGCTTTTTTTACTATTTTTGACGACCAGAAACTCCCTCCCGGGCCCCGAAAGCCGGTTAGAGCCGGTGAGGCATTATAACGCCCGAGCGGAGTAATAGCTGGATGTAGTTATTTGTAAATATGGTCCGAGTGTTAAAGCCGCGTGTTACTCGTTTTCGATAGGGAAATGCCTCGGCTGCGCTGCGGGTCGGGCCGCCATCGGTAAATACCGCCCCCGGTGCGTCCGGGGCGCTCCATTACCGGCGCCAGAGCTGTCGCTGGCAGGGCGGCGGGCTCGCTCGCGTTTTTATAGGCGCGGCTGCGGGGGTGGGCGCCGGAGGCGAGTGGCGGTGACTCGCCAGCGCCGCGGCGCGGTGGTGGAGGCTGGAGGCGGCAGGGAGGAGGGAATATCGCCGCCCGCGCGGTATGTATGGTACGCTGCGAAATCAGAATTTCATCGCCAGCGGGATTTGAATATCAAGAGATGCCGACACGCGGGCGGACGCGCAAGCACTGGCTGGGTCGCTTTCCCGCGAGCAGCGCCGACTTTTCGGCCGCGTTCGGCTGCGGCGGTGGACTCACCGAGTACGGGCAGCCACCGCTTCCACGCTGAAATGACGGCGTATTCAGCATACAGAGGATTCTTCAATGGGTGCAATTTGTCTAGCCAACGTCACGTCGCAGACAATGAGATGGGAAGCCCCCACGATACAAATCATATTTCAAGGGATGGACAAGGGTGCCCCGAATCACTGATAGATTTTAATACCATTACTGACGCAGCTACTAAGGGTAGTCGTAATGTTTTAACTATCACATCGAAAAAACTGCTTTTTTTTCACGTACCAGGAGGTTACATTTACAGTGCAGCATCTCACAGAGGTTCAATGTTTGCGGCAATTACAATAAGGCAGCGAAACTTGGTAGAGATTCTAATGCGTTAACGCGGAATCGATTTATGCGAGGGGTTGGGGGGGGGCGGGGAATTTGTTCGAATTTTGGCCACCAGGTGCAAGTCTGGTGCTGTGAATGCATGAAATACTTAGAGAAATATTTCCATATGCAATGAACTGGGGACGAGACTTGGACAGAAAATGTCAAACAAGTGACAAAGGCATAAACTGATTTTACTGGAAATGAAGAACCCACTTCGTAAGCTTCAGTCGCAGTTTAGACACTTTTATTGTTCCAAGATGATCGGTTTCAGCAGTCTCATGGTGCCACCGTCTGATCTTATGGAGCTCTGGCTTCGTGTAATATAACATGGAGATTTTATAACAAGTTCCCTGGGATCAAATAATGGCAGCATAATTCTGTTGAACCTGGTCTTCTTCGAAACAAAGAAGTGTTTACACTGCCATCGCGGCGAACATCGTGCGTTCTTCGTTTCCAACTATTCTGATCTCTCCACTGCATAGCTTGTGTTGATTTTACTGTTAACCTCCGCTTACACAGTTTGTTCAATAAAAGCATCGAGATTTGCGCCTGGTGTCCACAACTGGAAGAAATTTGTTTGCAGAGTAAACCGGTTACTTGGTAACGTATTAGCATTAGTTTCGGTGTCATACGACAATTACAGTCCACACTCGACCTCCGTGAGTACCTGTACTTTAATTATAACCATCCGGAACATGTCTACAGTCCCTGTATTCATTAAAATCCTCGAATCGCAGCATTGTTACATGTCTCTGAAGGAACTAGAACACAATGCTGCACGCCCACTGATGGAGTGTCATGCGGAATTCTATTGATCTGGAGGACAAGAACTATGCAACAATCCATACGGCCTAAAAGGGTTACCACAAGATACTCCATCAAAGTGCTACCCCATTACTTTTCGGCTTCTCAAGC
The DNA here is from genome assembly GCF_023864275.1 of Schistocerca cancellata. Classification (NCBI taxonomy): domain Eukaryota; kingdom Metazoa; phylum Arthropoda; class Insecta; order Orthoptera; family Acrididae; genus Schistocerca; species Schistocerca cancellata. The sequence continues at coordinate 455,754,636 of NC_064630.1, forward strand.
GGCATAAAACCGATCCGTTTCGCGGGAAGTTTTAGTGGGTGCTATTACTGCACGAAGTTCCTATAAACCAACAACAAAATAACTGAAGGTAAAATCTTCTAGAATTCTTCATTTGTGTGCCCCTATTGAGCGTAGTTCCTTTATAACTCCTGAGGGTATTTTTGTTCTGTCGTTGCAACTACAAAAACGCGTGATTTTTTTTTTCACCAGACGCGTTTCCCTTTATTGAGGTAAAGCGTCATCAGTGGACTGTAATTAAATTATTTACATTTTGATTTGCTTTTAGATCAAAAAACAGTTCGTTAAGAATAAATTGATTTGCATTTACGGTTATTTTCGGTTGATTTCTCGCTTACATCAGGAAATGCCGTCTGCGAGCACATCGTTGTTTTTCTGCTTTACACACTGATAATTTTGGTCTATTTTTTTTAGATGTTGTGCAGCACTATGCATTTCTTATATCTTTCGTAAGACACTTCTGTGCACGGCCCAGTATTCTGTTTGTATTTCTACATAAAAAATGGTTCAAATGGCTCTGAGCACTATGGGACTTAACATCTGAGGTCATCAGTCCCCCTAGAACTTAGAACTACTTAAACCTAACTAACCACGCTGAAGCGCCTAGAACCGCTCGGCCACACCGGCCGGCTTTTGTACTCCGAGTATGTGTTGTGGTTTGTGTTTTGTAGTATTCCCACATAAGCTTTCCACTACTTTGTCTTTGTCTTTGCCCTACAATGTTCATTTTATTAAATTATTTTATGTGCATAATTCTATTTAATTATGTTTCCGTGTATTTACGCACTGTGTACGAGTAGAGAAGGAATAGTAATGGAGATTTTTTTGTGTGGGGAAGGGGAAACAATGATGAGTGGACATAAGTATATAGCAGTGCGATGGAGTGTGAGTTTGAGGAGAAGGTGAGGAGAATGTTAGGCGGTGGCACGTTTCAATTTCTTCTATACGGTTGACGTTTCAAACCCTCAGTTGGGGTCTTCTTCATCACCCTCTGGTGTTTACGGTTAACTGTTCAGCTTTCCCTCCCAGCTTCATGTAGTTTAATGGTCTTACTTGTGGATATACGCACAGTGAGTAGGAATTATTGTCGGCACCTGGAACGTTCAGACTGTGAATTCCAGTCTTTTCGTGACTGGAATGTTGCTGGTCAGACAACAAATCCATCCACATGGGCAAGCCCTCACGGAAACTACTAAAGTAGCTAGTAATTTCTGTAGCTCACGGTAGCTTTCTAGCCTTTTTCGTTTTCACGCTACTTTATTAACCAAAAACTTGCTGTGAAGTTTGGAAACTCATAAATGTAATAGCATAAATACTTCTGCTAATTATCCTTTTTGGGAGGGGTGTGTCATGATATCCGTCATTTTCCATACTTCCCTTCCCCTCCCCAAACACCTGCTCCCTTGGATACGGCGTCTATGCATCTGTTCCGGGATGTGGAATGTTTGTGACTGGACGGGATTTACTGCAAGGCTCGATCCTTCATTTCTAACTTTCAAGCCTTGTGCAGCTGCACGAGGGAAACGTAAATTTTGATGAGAATTTCAGTCTTTTTTTATTATTTCTAACATAAATCTATTAAAAAAAAAGATGTGTTTTAATGGTGTTACTTGTGCATTTAGCACAGTGAGTAGGAATACTTCTACTAATTATCCTTTTTGGGAGGGGTGTCGCATGATATCGATAATTTTCAATACCTCCCTTCCCCTCCCCAATCACCTGCTTCCTTGGATACATCTACAATTACATCCATACTCCGCAAGCCACCTGACGATGTGTGGCGGAGGATACCTTGAGTACCTCTATCGGTTCTCCCTTCTATTCTCGTCTCGTATTGTTCGTGGAAAGAAGGATTGTCGGTATGCCTCTGTGTGGGCTTTAATCTCTCTGATTTTATCTTCATGGTCTCTTCGCGAGATATACGTAGGATGGAGAAATATACTGCTTGACTCCTCGGTGAAAGTATGTTCTCGAAACTTCAACAAAAGCCCGTTCCGAGCTACTGAGCGTCTCTCCTGCAGAGTCTTCCACTGGAGTTTATCTATCATCTCCGTAAAGCTTTCGCGATTACTAAATGACCCTTTAACGAAGCGCGCTGCTCTCCGTTGGATCTTCTATTTCTATCAACCCTATCTGGTACGGTTCCCACACTGCTGAGCAGAATTCATGCAGCGGGCGAACAAGCGTACTGTAACCTACTTCCTTTGTTTTCGGTTTGCATTTCCTTAGGATTCTTCCAATGAATCTCAGTTTGGCATCTGCTTTACCGACGATCAACTTTATATGATCATTCCATTTTAAATCACTCCTAATGCCTACTCCCAGATAATTTATGGAATTAACTGCTTCCAGTTGCTGACGTGCTATATTGTAGCTACATGATAAGGGATCTTTCTTTCTATGTATTCGCAGCACATTACACTTGCGTACATTGAGATTCAATTGCCATTTCCTGCACCATGCGTCAATTCGCTGCACATCCTCCTCCATAGATACGGCGTCTATGCTTCTGTTCCGGGATGTAGAATGTTTGTGACTGAACGGGATTTACTGCAAGGCTCGATCTTTCATTTCTAACTTTGAAGCCTTGACGAGCCGCACGAGGGAAACGCAAATATTGATGAGAATTTCAGTCTTTTTTATTATTTCTAAAATAAATCTGTTAAAAAAAGAGGTGTTTCCTACCCTTTTTTATATTTGATAGCACTCCACCGTGCCCAAACTTAATTTGATTTTTGAATTTACATGCTTATGACTTCCAATACGAGTGATATAGCAAATCGACACGAATGCGAGGTGGCAGCCGGGAATCGGAACTCTACAGTGGTGTTGGTTTCAATTCTCGTCCCACGGATGGACCGCCGCCGCGGCTCTTCTCAGGTGGGTTCTGTCTGGAGCGGTGGGTAGGGACGAGGTAGGAGGGTAGGGTGAGAGAGAGGGAGGGACGAGAGGCGCGGTCGGCGGGTGATCAAACGGCGACCGCCGCCTGAAATCCCCTGCTGATTGCCGCGCCGGCTTTAATTGGGATTGCAAATAGAAGATAGATGAATAATTACGAGAGGCAAACACCGCCGTCCTATGGCGACTCTGTTTGAACTGGACGCTCTAGTGGTCTCTCCACTCCGGTCTAATGTGTTTCGCAATTGCAAATCTCGCTACTGTGCCAAGGCTCGTTGGTAACTTTGTCCCCGTTAATGCACGGCGATCAATTTTTAATGCGCTGTCGCTTGTGGGCGGTCTGCGCTCGCCCGGCACTCTAGCTGTCGCCCGCCGGCTCCCGGCGTATGAGTGGATCTCATTTCGAACACGCAAAAATCGTGTAAATAGCTGTGTCGGCGAGCGCGAGAGGGATAACTGGGCACAAAACGGGTATCTGCGCGCTTTAGCGGCTCTCACGACCAAAGAATTTCGTATCCCCTGGGACGGCGCGTCGTCTACAGGATACTGGGAACTGTTTTTACTTACCAGCAAAGAACGTGAAATTGGTGGACGCTAGGCCAGTTTGCTGAGCAGTTGTGCTACATAAAGCAAACTTACCCACTCAAAATTCGTTCTCTATACTGCAGTAGAGAATGACTCCTTAACGAATACTTTTACTCTGATCAGCGTCCAAAGAGTAAGACATTCGCGTTTCCCCACAATACTCTCAAAGACACTTGTATACCTTATTGATTTCAACGTGAATACTTACCAAATTTCGGTATTAACCTTCGTAATACCAAGCTTGGGGGTTGGTATAGCTTTGTCCCACCCTTTTGAAAGTATTGTTATTTTGTCATGTAGTTCATATTGTAAAATTCTCAAGAGAATATGTTTGCCTTTAATGATTTCTTACACCAGATTCTGTAACCGTTATCAATTTTTCAGTAATGCGTAGCCCCAAAATTTAAATCTTATTAGTGAATGTGACTTTTCGCAACAAATATTTTATTTATATTTTCAGGTTCAGAATCCTTCTTATACATCTATATGTCTCCAAAAATACGTTGTGCACAAAAGACATCGACAGTTAACGAAATCTGTATTTCTTAAAGTTTTTTTGTGGTGATCATAAAGTACCTTTCCCCTCTGTATACATATTCTGGAAAATGTGTTGGTATTGCTATGATTGCACTGAAAGATATTTTCAGGTTCTGGGTCCTAGTTATAAATCAGTACCTATTTCAACGAACGTTGTTAGTAAAAGTTAACATCAATTAACAAAATCGGTTATTTTTTAAACGTTTTTCGTGGTGGGCATAAGGCACTCTCTCGCTTCCCTCCCTCCCCCTCCCCCACCCCACATTATGGAACATACGTTGATACTGCTAGGGTTAGTGACCTGAATATTCCCCTTCTTTACAAAATTGATCCACAAATCAATAGCAGCGCTACTTATTTTCTGTTGGTGATATCACAGGCAGTAAGAGACTTCCATGCTGCAACGAAGTGTGGGAAGGGGCCACTAAAATGTTTTCACGTGATGCAAAGTTTTAACCAAAATATTGAGATAATTCTAGAGAAAGTGATAATGGTGGTTCTATTACAGAGAAAACGCTCGCTTTTCAGATGTGTAATACACCTAGTTGTGTCGAATATCTGATTTAAAAAAGCAGGAATCATAAAATAATGAAATCTCCATGTTTTCAGAATAGCACTACTTATCACGAAGTGTTCAGCCGCTCCAACATACCTTGTATGCACTGAAGATGGATATCGCATCTACTGAATGCAGTTTCTGTTTACAGGGTCCAGCAGAATGAATAGTAAGATATGAAAAAAGACATAACTTCGAAAAAAATGACGAAGTAATTGCAACACAAGTTATAAATACAGAAAAATATATGCCATTACTTTCACGCATTACTTTTACTTTGTTTTGAATACAGCACCATACAGACGATCGACATTCCATTCCGTGCTTTTCTCCAGGCGACGAACGGAAACTTCCATCCCCCGACACAGCATGTTCATTGGGATCTCCTCCACCGTTGTGAAAATTCTTTTCTCGAGTTCAGCTACCGATGAGGACGGCTAGTTCTCCTTTTTTCGTATCGGCACAAGAACAGGTCAGGGGCAGTCAGATCGGGAGACCGTGCTCGGCAATGCATGTCTCTGTATCTGGAAACGAATAGGCCGGGTAAATGACACCTACTGTTGGAACCATATAAGCGATCGCTTATAAGCTTTGATATACGGTCATGAAGCTCCATAAAAAGTAGAGAACAATGATACCAATCGAAGCCAGTACATCACGGATGGTACGCAGCAGGGAACGATCTGACATTGTTAGGTGCAAGGCACGTCATCGTGTCGTTTCCACTCGAAATGGCGACGAAAGGGTCGCTGGATCGTCGAGGAAGAATCGTTATTTTTCACGGGGGACGTTCAATAAGTAAAGCAAACGTATTTTTTTCTGGAAGCAGGTTGATATTATTCACGGTTCCAATACGCCATACTATTCCCCTTTGTTTTGGCTACAAAACCCTATATTTCAACGTTAGCTCCGTTCAATCGACGGCCTAGTGGCAGGTTACGGAGTTGGCCTATATGCCTCCATGGCACCATACTATTGGAGTTAGTGCCTTGCTGCATAAGTTTTGTGATTTTTTTACTCGGGTGCCCAGATAAGTGTAGACCTCGCGATATCAAGGAGAAGGAGAAGTTCGTTTGCGTTTCAGTGGCGTTGAACAAAAATGGTTCAAATGGCTCTGAGCACTATGGGACTTAACTTCTGCGGTCATCAGTTCCCTAGAACTTAGAACTACTGAAACCTAACTAACCTAAGGATATCACAAGACACATCCATGCCCGAGGCAGGATTCGAACCTGCGATTGCAGCGGTCGCGCGGTTCCAGACTGCAGCGCCTAGAACCGCTCGGGCGGGGTCGATGAACACACTGAAGTCCTTTCTTCAGTTTCCTGAGAGTAGCACAACAGGTTTCAGAGATGAATGTTGCATCGTAAGGGAGAACATCAAACAGAATAGCACTTTCAAAGTACGACAAAACTCTTGCCATGAGTTTGCGGCTTGAAGCTTTTTTCAGAGGAAAAGTTGAATATCCCCATTCTATGGATTGCTGTTTTATTTTCAGTTCGAACTGATGAACCCATGTTTCACCGCCTGTGGCGATTTTCGACAAAAAATTGTCACAATCAAACTCGTAACGCGCCAGCAGTTCCACATACACTCCTGGAAATGGAAAAAAGAACACATTGACACCGGTGTGTCAGACCCACCATACTTGCTCCGGACACTGCGAGAGGGCTGTACAAGCAATGATCACACGCACCGCACAGCGGACACACCAGGAACCGCGGTGTTGGCCGTCGAATGGCGCTAGCTGCGCAGCATTTGTGCACCGCCGCCGTCAGTGTCAGCCAGTTTGCCGTGGCATACGGAGCTCCATCGCAGTCTTTAACACTGGTAGCATGCCGCGACAGCGTGGACGTGAACCGTATGTGCAGTTGACGGACTTTGAGCGAGGGCGTATAGTGGGCATGCGGGAGGCCGGGTGGACGTACCGCCGAATTGCTCAACACGTGGGGCGTGAGGTCTCCACAGTACATCGATGTTGTCGCCAGTGGTCGGCGGAAGGTGCACGTGCCCGTCGACCAGGGACCGGACCGCAGCGACGCACGGATGCACGCCAAGACCGTAGGATCCTACGCAGTGCCGTAGGGGACCGCACCGCCACTTCCCTGCAAATTAGGGACACTGTTGCTCCTGGGGTATCGGCGAGGACCATTCGCAACCGTCTCCATGAAGCTGGGCTACGGTCCCGCACACCGTTAGGCCGTCTTCCGCTCACGCCCCAACATCGTGCAGCCCGCCTCCAGTGGTGTCGCGACAGGCGTGAATGGAGGGACGAATGGAGACGTGTCGTCTTCAGCGATGAGAGTCGCTTCTGCCTTGGTGCCAATGATGGTCGTATGCGTGTTTGGCGCCGTGCAGGTGAGCGCCACAATCAGGACATATACGACCGAGGCACACAGGGCCAACACCCGGCATCATGGTGTGGGGAGCGATCTCCTACACTGGCCGTCATCGAACCCATCATTCTACCATTCCTAGACCGGCAAGGGAACTTGCTGTTCCAACAGGACAATGCACGTCCGCATGTATCCCGTGCCACCCAACGTGCTCTAGAAGGTGTAAGTCAACTACCCTGGCCAGCAAGATCTCCGGATCTGTCCCCCATTGAGCATGTTTGGGACTGGATGAAGCGCCGTCGTCTCACGCGGTCTGCACGTCCAGCACGAACGCTGGTCCAACTGAGGCGCCAGGTGGAAATGGCATGGCAAGCCGTTCCACAGGACTACATCCAGCATCTCTACGATCGTCTCCATGGGAGAATAGCAGCCTGCATTGCTGCGAAAGGTGGATATACACTGTACTAGTGCCGACATTGTGCATGCTCTGTTGCCTGTGTCTATGTGCCTGTGGTTCTGTCAGTGTGATCATGTGATGTATCTGACCCCAGGAATGTGTCAATAAAGTTTCCCCTTCCTGGGACAATGAATTCACGGTGTTCTTATTTCAATTTCCAGGAGTGTAGATAGGCGCGGCAACCAGCGGACAGCAATCCAACTGGTGGACGAGTGTGTCAGCACAGTATCAAGAAGAAGCCCAATTGAGCAACTAGGTATCTTATCTTAATCCGCCGACCCCTCCAATAAGAGTGTCCGCATATTCCAACATTGTAGGAGTTACAACTGTATGCGGCCGGTCGGTATGCACGACATCGGATACATTTGCACGATCTTGTTGCAATGATGGTGGTGGTGGTTGTTAGGATGTTTAAGGGGGACTAAACAGCTAAGGTCATCAGTCCCCCATGCAATGATGACAAATGGCTGGTTCAAATGGCTCTGAGCACTATGTGACTTAACTTCTGAGGTCATCAGTCACCAAGAACTTAGAACTAATTAAACCTAACTAACCTAACGACATCACGCACATCCATGCCCGAGGCAGGATTCGAACCTGCGACCGTAGCGGTCGCTCAGTTCCAGAATGTAGCGCCTAGAACCGCACGGCCACTCCGGCCGGCCTAAGATGACAGACGCCTAGCCCAATGACTCAACTTGCTTTTGTGTCCTGCCAGGTCTCGGTAAACATTCTGCAAGCGCCTATGAATATATTGTATGCTTACATTTTCCATCAAAAGAAAGTCAATGACAGCCATCTGCCTGGAACGCACCTTCGTTACAGACGCCATTTTCAAGCGCTCTGCCAATCGGAATGTCATGAAACTATTGGGGCTGAAGCAGGAATATTCACAACAAATTCCGCCTTTTTTCAACTAAATTTGTAGAGAAAAAAATTTTTTGCATCACTTATAGAATGCCCTTCATAAATACGCCTCGAAGGCATTAAGACCGTAACAAATGGGTGTCCCTCCTCAATGCAGCGTATTTACTTCGTGCTTGAACTGATTCTGCGGAAGGCCTATTCCTTTTCAGTGACCAGTGCTCGCGTGAACTGCGAATGGCGACAAAGGATAAATACGCACATATAATTTGAGCATGAATATCGTAAGGTTTAAAATTATTTCTGAGAGTAAAAAATTAAAGATAGACTTGAAAGTAAACTTGTTTAATTCAAGAAATGTACTTGAAAGTTCAATAGAAAATTTAACGTATGCCCTATGTACGATAACACGGAAATATAACACATATTCTCTGAAAATAGAATGGAACCCATATATTCACTGATCTACGAGGTGTTCTTGAGTGGGAGAATAACTTGAGACACGACTTAAATCCACGGATGACTCAGTGGAAAACCGATAGTGAACCTTGCATATTGGACAAAGCATTGATCCGAATTAACAAATCTTGCTAGCGTACAATGAGAACACATCTGGAAAGCAGAATTATCAGTAAGATATTGATTAGCCAGTACAACGCTAGCAAGCAACACTCTTACCATAAATCATCATTAGTGCAGGAAAGATATGCCCTCTCACAAACAGTAACACACGAGACCCTGAATTTAACACACGGAACAAGTAAGTACTACTGTCGCCAGAGAACAGCATTAGCGAGGAAGTCCAGCGAAGAAGTGTATGCTTCCGCGTCCACATGGTATAAGTGAACTGGCCGGCCGGTGTGGCCGTTCGGTTCTAGGCGCTTCAATCTGGAACCGCGTGACCGCTACGGTCGCAGGTTCGAATCCTGCCTCGGGCATGGATGTGTGTGACGTCCTTAGGTTAGGTAGGTTTAAGTAGATCTAAGTTCTAGGGGACTGATGACCACAGATGTTAAGTCCCATAGTGCTCAGAGCCATTTTCTAAGCGAACCCAAGTTCTAACTGCCACGCACCTAATTCGTCAGTAGAGTTCTGCCATATAAGTACATCACACAGATAACCTTTACTATACATCCCCTAGCAGTCAATTCTCTTTGAACCATTCTAGTGACAGGCAACTCACGTAGCGTTAAATAAATATGAAGGATGTTCCTAACAGTTGGCTTTCAACTTTTATCATAATACTAGTACGATAGAGTCACCAGCGAACAGGTTTCAGAACAACTCAAAGAGCAATAAGCTTTTGGCAGTCGTAATTTTTAAAAGTGGCTGCTTGAAACAAAAAGAACGTGAGATGTATTGCATGACAATAAATGTCGCCTCAGAAAGTATAACCGTACCAATGAAGCAGTTAGTATCTGACCTTGGGTCGGAAAAAGCGAAATGCAATACGCGTAAGCACCGCACCATAAAGTCTTTTGATCCACATCCGCGGATATTAAAATTTTGTAACGGACTCGAACACGTTCGCTACGCTGCAGCTCCGACGATAGGCTTGTACCTGCCCTGCATTTTTCGTCTGATGAAGTCTACATGTCGCCTGAAACTTAGATATGAATTAACAACTAACCGTATATCAATGTCAGTTATATAAAAGTTAAATTGATTTATTTCTGGACCTAAGAGTAGCAAAAGTCGTTTTGTAACGGACTCGAACACGTTCGCTACGCTGCAGCTCCGACGATAGGCTTGTACCTGCCCTGCATTTTTCGTCTGATGAAGTCTACATGTCGCCTGAAACTTAGATATGAATTAACAACTAACCGTATATCAATGTCAGTTATATAAAATTTAAATTCATTTATTTCTGGACCTAAGAGTAGCAAAAGTCGTTTTTTTCCCTCATATACACTACTGGCCATTAAAATTCCTACACCACGAAGATGAAGTGCTACAGACGCGAAATAAAACCGATACGAAGAAGATGCTGTGATATGCACATTTCTCATACACAAACAGTAGTTGACCGGCGATGCCTGGTGAAACGTTGTTTTGATGCCTCGTGTAAGGAGGGGAAATGCGTACCATCACGTTTCCGACTTTGATAAAGGTCGGATTGTAGCCTATCGCGATTGCGGTTTATCGTATCGCGACATTGCAGCTCGCGTTGGTCGAGATCCAATCACTGTTAGCAGAATATGGAATCTGTGGGTTCAGGAGGGTAATACGGAACGCCTTGCTGGACCCCAACGGCCTCGTATCACTAGCAGTTGAGATGACAGGCATCCTGTCCGCATGGCTGTAACGGATCGTGCAGCCACGTCTCGATCCCTGCGTCAGCAGATCGGGACGTTTGCAAGACAACAACCATCTGCACGAACAGTTCGACGACGTTTGCAGCAACATGGACTATCAGCTCGGAGACCATGGCTGCGGTTACCCTTGACGCCGCATCATAGACAGGAGCGCCTGCGATGGTGTACTCAACGACGAACCCGGGTGCACGAATGGCAAAAGGTCATTTTTTCGGGTGAATCCAGGTTTTTTTTACAGCATCATGATGGTCGCATCCGTGTTTGGCGACATCGCGATGAACGCACATTGGCGTATCGCCCGGTGTGATGGTATGTGGTGCCATTGGTTACACGTCTCGGTCACCTCGTGTTCGCACTGACGGCACTTTGAACAGTTGACGCTACATTCCAGATGTGTTACGACACATGGCCCTACCCTTCATTCGATCCCTGTGAAACCCTACATTTCAGCAGGATAATGGACGACCGCATGTTGCAGGTCCTGTACGGCCCTTTCTGGATACAGGAAATGTTCGACTGCTGCCCTGGCCAGCACATTGTCCAGATCTTTCACCAATTGAAAACGGCTGGTCAATGGTGGCTGAGCAACTGGCTCGTTACAATACGCCAGTCACTACTCTTGATGAACTGTGGTATCGTGTTGAAGCTGCATGGGCAGCTGTACCTGCACACGCCACCCAAGCTCTGTTTGACTCAATGCCCAGGCGTATCAAGGCCGTTTTTACGGCCAGAGGTGGTTGTTCTGGGTACTGATTTCTCAGGATCTATGCACCCAGATTGCGTGAAAATGTTATCACATGTCAGTTCTAGTATAATACATTTGTCCAATGAATACCCGTTTATCATCTGCATTTCTTCTTGGTGCAGCAATTTTAATGGCCAGTAGTGTATGTTTAAAGCCTACCCGTCTGAGAAGAACTGTTGTAGCTGGTTTCAACGTTTTACAGTCTCATCACGTGATTCTCATTTCGCAGACCGACATAGAGGCCGATCATATTCACATTTTATTGGGTTCGCGCATAAGTTCGTAGCGTTTTCTCATAAGTTTACTAAACACAACACATACACATGACAGAGCCTTTACTCATTAATGATATATTTTCCTTCACTCTTTACAACAGTCTGCCAACACTGGGATAACTTTTCAATTCCTCAGTTGTAGAAGTCACGTGGTTTTGAGGCGAGCCACGTTCGGAGCGCATTTTTATCCGCAAAAAGAAATTTCGTGAAGATGTTCGATAGAGAATGGAAAACGTGAAAATCTGAGCGCGCAAGGTCAGGTGAATAAGTTTGGTGGGGAAGGACTTCCCAACGAAGATCCTGCATCGAGTTCGTCAGTCTTGCAAAATGCAGGCGGGAGTTATCGTGGAGTAGCACCACTTCACGCCGTCTTCCTGGTCGCTGTTCTTGGAATGCGTCTGCAAGACGTCTCAGTTGTTGACAATAAATGTTAGCATTGATAATTCCATCTAGGGGAAGCAATTATCTGCGGAGGTCATCCGTCCCTAGTCAACGGTCCCTAGGCTTATGCACTACTGAATCTAACTTAAATTAAGTTACGCTACGGACAACACACACATCCATGCCCGAGGGAGGACTCGAACCTCCGAAGGGGGGAGCCGCGCGAACGGCGGCAAGTCGTCGAAGACCCGCGCGGCGAGCAATTCGTAGTACACCGTATACACAATATTATCTTCGTGGTTCTGCGCAGGTCTTTGTATGCGAAGTTACAGCTTCTTTTGGTTTCAACCAATCCTTTCTTTTCCGTATGTTAACATAAATACACGATTTCTCATCAACAGTAACGGTACAGGATAGGATTCACGAATCCATTGATGACGAGCAAGCAGAGATGCACGTACACTGATGTGAATTATTGTGGATTAATGCGTTTAAACGATCTTCATCAAACCCCAAAAATCTTCCTGAACGTGGAGAGTCACTAATGTGAAAACGAGAAAACAATTTTCTTGCCGTGTTCTGTCCAATAACGTTATCCTCATGCACGCCGAAAATATTTCTGGCTGCCTGCACTAATGTCTGCTGAATTCAAACAGAAGACTATGTCCGAAACTTTCCGATTTCTTCTCTTGGCACTCTCACTTTCTAGCGTCTACAGTTTAACTCACTATCTTCAAATAACAAAATGACAACATGTAAACGCAAATAATATGAACTACAAATAAAAAATACGATTGGTAATTAAACCCATACCAACCGGTATACCAACATGCTAAAACACACACACACACACACACACACTGCAACAAGAAATTGGCAAGCTTTCACTTGTTGCTGGTGATCCCACAGAAACCATCTGAGCGCCGTATTCAGTACACGGCAGTAAGGTAATGACAGACCGACAGCCTTCACGCGATGCTCCACAACATCCATGTGCGTGCCGCCCTCAGTGCACGACACCAAGAAACGGCAGGCAAACAAACAGCCTGCATTCGATGTGCACAGCTCCTCAGGCGGGCCCTCCGTTCTCAGCGGTCGTGGGAACAACTCCACTGCACAGGCTGGCTGCTCCCCAAGGCACTCCGGGGGCCCATGTTTGCTGCACGGAGGCTAGTCACAGAGCGAGCGCTCACTATCCAGCGCTGCTTCCTGCCGCTTCGGCCGGACGTAACAAGCACAACAGCACCACAGTGCACTCGTGGCGAGGCTCCCTACTACCGATTGCCAGAGACGTGCTGGCACGGCCCACTGCGTACTGTGATACGATCATCTATTTGAACACCACTTAGAATTAATTTGTCACTGACGATGGGTTCTATAACTGATTACTGGTTTGGTTGTTGAACATTTTAAATGCAGCTCATAGATTTTACAAAATGTCCTTTAGCAAACAAACAGGAATTATGCAATGAAACCAATGTTCCGAAGAACATCGCTTCCTGTATCTGCTTACTTATTACTTTATGGCAACTGTCCGACTGCGCAAATGAGCTCCAATACTGTAAAAGCAATAGGGGATGACTCGGAGTTGAGGTAGCCGCTGACACTACGGAAACAGGATGCATATTGAACGTAGTGGGAAATCGTATAATCTACATCTAAATGGCTACTCTGCAAACCACAGTTAAGTGCCTGGCAGAGGGTTCACCGAACCAGCATCACAATTCTCTATTATTCCAATCTCGTATAGCGCGCGGAAAAATCGAACACCTATAACTTTCGGTGCGAGGTGTGATTTCCCTTAGTTTATCATTTGTGATCGTTTCTCCCTATGTAGGTCGGTGTCAACAAAATATTTTCGCATTCGGAGAAGATTGCGCGACAGCGAAGAGCGCCTTTGTTTTAATTATGTCCACCCTAAATTCTGTATCATTTCAGTGACACTCTCTCACCTACTTCGCGATAATACAAAATGTACTGCCCTTCTTTGAACTTTTTCGATGTACTCTGTCAATCCTATGTGGTAAGGATCCCTCACCGCACAGCAGTATTCTAAAAGAGGACGAGCACGTGTAGTCTATTTAGTAGATCTGTTACCTTTTCTAAGTGTCCTGAAATTAAACGCATCTTTAGTTAGCCCTCCCCACAAAATTTTCTGTGTATAATAATAACTATGCATAATAATAACTACTAAGCAAAAAGTAACTACCGTTGTGGATATCCATAGATTTACCCGCAAACAAACACATTCCTAAAGAAACTGACCGAGCGAGGTGGCGCAGTGGTTAGACACTGGACTCGCATTCGGGAGGACGACGGTTCAATCCCGCGTCCGGCCATCCTGATTTAGGTTTTCCGTGATATCTCTAAATCACTCCAGGCAAATGCCGGGATGGTTCCTCTGAAAGGGCACGGCCGACTTCCTTCCACATCCTTCCCTAATCCGATGAGACCGATGACCACGCTGTGTGGTCTCCTTCCCCAAAACAACCAACCAACCAAAGAAACTATTACAGTGGATCCCAGCAGATATCCGTTAACGTCTAGAACTCGGTACAAAACTCACTTTTGGAATCGAGAATAAAGAAAGACTGACGTAAGTCTGGAGGAACCTCTCACGCTGTAGAACGGAATACGGCATACAAAACCTGCAATAAAGAATGAATACCTCAGGAAGACAAGAAATAGGCAGTGCTTTAAAAATCCAATTTGGAGTACTGAAACTGGAAAATAAGAAATTTTCGTTCGTTTGAGGTGCGTTATTAACCTAATATTTAGAGGAAACTGTGAAGTGAAAGACTGCCGCAATAATAAAGTAAACTCAAGGGGAATAAATACCGATTGTAAGATTCTTCAGTGACATAGCCGTACACAAACTACTGAAAACTACTGCTAAGTGACGTAGTGCAAAATTGGTTTAATAATAAATAAACAAGAATATCATGTCGCTCAATATAAAAATGTCGAATACGTAGAGTAATTGAAATACATTTCCTATATTAATTGTAAAGTCATTGAACCAAAAAAGATGTCAGAAAAATGTTTCGTAATTAAAAATGTCAGTCTTTAATGAGCATTTCATACATTGCTTTTCTGTTCCCTGATCGTTCTCAGCCAAGAACTGTCTTCAAATAGACGAGTCACTAGAGTTTAAACGAAAACCGTTATTTCAAGCAGCTCATTAGAAATGGAACACTCGTTCTTCACAAATACTTCCCAATAATTTTAGATGGAAACAGTCATCGTTTGTGATTCACTTTAGATGGAAGGGAAACATGGGTCGTAAATTTTTAATGTGTTTACTGCAGATCGATATCAGCTATTGTGTATATATCATCAGTGCATTATATCGATGTCATGATGGGTAGTCGTAAGTAAAGTAGCACTTGGCACCACTTGATATTGCAAGTAACCAACATAAGTTAAACTCTAAACTCAGTCTAAGGCTATTTAAATTAGTGTTTGGAAAGAGCAGTTTCCCCTTTTAAACCCAGTTAATCGTCTCACTGAAGACAATCCTTGGTTAAAAATGATGAATATGGCAACAAAAAATCAATGCATGAAGTGCCCATTGCACCGAGCGTCGTGACGCAGTGTTTATCACACTGGACTCGCATTCGGGAGGACGACGGTTCAAACCCACGTCCGGCCATCCTGATTTAGGATTTCTGTGATTTCCCCAAATCGCTTCAGGCAAGTGCCGGAATGGTTTCTTCGAAAGAGCACGGCCAGCCTCCTTCCACATCCCTCAAGTGATTCAAATGGCTCTAAGCACTATGGGACTTAACATCTGAGATTATCAGTCCCCTAGACTTAGAACTACTTAAACCTAACTAACCTATGGACATCACACACATCCATGCTCGAGGCCGGATTCGAACCTGCGACCGTAGCAGCAGCGCGGTTCCGGACTGAGACGTCTAGAAACCGCTCGGCCACAGCGGCCGGCTCCCCATCCCTCCCAAATCCCATGGGACCGATGACTTCGCTGTTTGATCCCCTCCCCCAAATCAACCAACCAACCAAATGGCCACTCAAGAATGCATTTTTTTTTTAATTACGCAACATTTTTCTAATATCTCTTTTGGTTCTATGACTATACAATTAATACAGGAG
Organism: Schistocerca cancellata; assembly: GCF_023864275.1. Lineage (NCBI taxonomy): Eukaryota > Metazoa > Arthropoda > Insecta > Orthoptera > Acrididae > Schistocerca > Schistocerca cancellata. The sequence goes on from NC_064630.1 coordinate 455,770,719, forward strand.
ATGTATTTCAATAATTCTGCGCTTCCTCCTATCGTGAATCTCATCGCTAGAGTCACGACGCACGCAATTCCTGATGGAGATAAACCTGAAGGTTCTCTTTTGTGACGACTTTAAGGTGTAAAATTTGTAATTGCTTATTTTTTGTACTCTTAGCAAATTTTAACAGACTTCATAGTAAGATGTCTAAATCTAAGCAACAGATGTTTCCTTATGTAAAAGAACGAAAGCTAAACAATATAAACGGTTAGTGTCAGCCAGATGTTTATTATGGCCCTTTTTAACTACATTTCTTTTTTACCCAGTGAAGTAACAATCCGTAGATTTCGTGTATCGCTACTCCAAACTCAGTATAAATTTTCGTCTTGTGCGTTATGGCAAAAATTAACTTGTGAATACATTATTGTCAATGGTCTTTGAAAGCATGTTTTCCCTGATGCCAAATGTTTCTCGATGTACTTTCTGTCCTATTGCGCATTGGGTCCTCATCTTATTGAATGTCGTGATAAACGGTGCAGATAAAGACGCTTCTTAAGAGTCTTAATAAATCAAATAATAATGGAATGAATTAATTAAAAGAACAAATAATGAAACGGACAATGGAGATTCACAAATCTGACTGCAGTAGATCTGCTGTGATAGATAAAACCTCAGTTCTACTGACGATCTACTGGAAATTGCTTGTGGCTATCTTTAGGTATTGCGTAAAGAAAACTTCAGGTAATCCAACATTATAGCCTCGATATTCCAAAAATATATTTTTGAACATAGTAGTAAAGTAAAGCTCAGTTAAGAAAAACGCAAAGATATAAGCGGCTTTAGTTGTGGTCTCGTCTATTGCAAGTGGAAAGGTAACACTGGATAATCGCACAACCTGTTGAACTAATTAATCGTCCGACAGACGGAAGTAATACTTCAAGTGAATCTCCCTGCGGAGAAAGCGTTAAATTATTTCAGACGGGTATCGATTGTGGTCCTCACAGTCCGGGTTCCAACCGTGACTGTGATGCATCATTTATCCGTATCCTATGTTGGACCTACAGCGCATGACTGCAACACTTCACTCGTCTTATTGTAGTTTTTTCTGCGAAATAGCAAATATTTATGTCTGAAATTATAGGTCACATCCTAAATATCTTCGATGCTCCATGCAGAAAAGTTTACTTCGAGTGAAAAGTTCAGTTGAGTCTGCCCTAGTCACCGATTGACGTTAAAAATAAGTCCTTAACAAATGAAACATCAAAAATTGACATTGAAGCAAATGTCACTGATGATTTCGTAAGTGACTCCATTCATTCCGGTGATTTTCTTTGAGTGGAGAAAATATGTGTTCATAGCATCATCTCTTCTAGTGGGAAGCAACTCACAACCAAAGGATTCTAACAAAACGTTTCTAAATGTTCTTAAAGTACGGGGTGAATGGGAAGCTCAGACGCACGTTAAAAATTTGCAACGCATAGGGTATTTGAAACTTCCTGGCAGATTAAAACTGTGTGCCTGACCGAGACTCGAACTCGGGACCTTTGCCTTTTGCGGGCAATTGGTCTACCAACTGAGCTACCCAAGCACGACTCACGCCCCGTCCTCACAGCTCTAATTCTGCCAGTACCTCGTCTCCTACCTTCCAGACTTTACAGAAGGTTTGCAGGAGAGCTTCTGTAAAGTTTGGAAGGTAGGAGACGAGGTACTGGCAGAATCAGAGCTGTGAGGACGGGGCGTGAGTCGTGCTTGGGTAGCTCAGTTGGTAGACCAATTGCCCGTAAAAGGCAAAGGTCTCGAGTTCGAGTCTCGGTCCGGAACACAGTTTTAATCTGCCAGGAAGTTTCATATCAGCGCACACTCCGCTGCAAAGTGAAAATCTCATTCTGCATAGGGTATTTCCTTTTACAAATGGCTCCGTAGTGTGGGCAGGAATTTTATTCATTTTGTGTCGAGGCAGTACAATCCGCCTGAATTAGTTCAGGCGAATGATAGAAAGCCTCAGTAAAGTTAACCAGGTGGGAATTAACAAGCTCCTTTCATGGATTGCCAATGGCCTTGCCGTAGTGGTAACACCTGTTCCCGTCAGATCACCTAAGTTAAGCGCTGTCGGGCTGGGCTAGCACTTGGATGGGTGAACATTCGGTCTGCCGAGCGCTGTTGGCAAGCGGGGTGCACTCAGCCCTTGTGAGGCAAACTAGAGAGCTACTTGGTTGAGAAGTAGCTGTTCCGGTCTCGTAAACTGACATACGGCCGGGAGAGCGATGTGCTGACCACATGCCCCTCCATATCTGCATCCAGTGACGCCTATGAGCTGAGGATGGCACGGCAGCCGGTAAGTTCCGTTGGGCTTTCGTGGCCTGTTCGGAAGGAGATTCTCATGAATTGCTACTTATGTGTATGTAACATTACACCCCGTATCAAACAGTGTCTGTAGTTACTGGTGGCGGCGAAACTTTGGTATTGGAGATAATAAATATACAGAATAGGACAAATTGGCAGTGATGTATATGGAATGTCTACGATGCGACAATGGAGTTGTCTCCTAAAAGTACCCGTACCCCTAGCTGACAACAGTACACTATATAAATTTTTGTACTTAAATGTAAAAACTGTGTATCCATCAGATCTGTACACAGTCTAATTGAAAAAAGAGAGTAAAAGAAACAGACACACATTAACTTAGGGTGCGTTCAACCTTAGCATTTATTACGGCATGAACTCTGCTGGAGGCAATAACAGTAAGGTGTCTGAATGTCTGTGAACGAATGGCAGCCCATTCTTTCTTAAGAACCGAACCCGAAGAAAGCATTGATGTTGGTAGCTGCGACCGACGTTCTGACTAACACCAAAATTGTTGCATTGGTTTCAGGTCACGGCTCTGGGCAGGTCATTCCATTACAGGAAAGTTATTGTCCATAAACAACTGCATCTCAGCTGCTGCTATACGAAAGGATGCTTTGTTATGCCGGTAGAAACAAGCAATCTCTGAACTGGTCGTCTACTGTACACAGTACACAATTATGTAAATTTTTTTTACATCTCTTTGCATTTAGCGTTTACTTAAGCACAATAATGGGACCAAAGACTAGCCACGAAAAACATTCCCATACCGTAACACCACATCTCCGCAATTCATTCTTGGCTCTATACACAATGGTAGGCATTTACCAAACCCAAACTCTTCCACCAGATTGCCACCGAGTATAGCGCGATTCATCACTCCGTACCACTCGTTTCCAGTCATCGACTGTGCGATGGCATCGCTCTTTACACCACCTAAAGCATCGCTTAGCATCGACTACACAAATGTGTGGCTCATCAGCAGTTGCTCGACAACTGTACGCCATTCTTTTGAACTCAATAACCACAGTCAGTATGCTAACAAGACTGCTTGTAGCACTTTGGAAGTAACTAGTGATTCCAGCCACCGATTTTGTGTGCGATTTTTTGCAACCGCCCTTCGCGAAGCTTGACCTGTTTCTGTCCGCCAGTTTCCTTCGCATTTTCACATCACAACCACATCACCAACAGTCGGCTTGGGCAGTTTTAGGAGGGTTGAAATGCCCTTGATAGATTTGTTCCTCAGGTGACATCCAATGACTTCGAAGTGACAGGTCTCCTGACCGACGCACTGTGCTGTTGCTGGTTCCCTACCGACAACACAGTAATCCCTGTCTTCTTTTGCACTGACGGGTCCACCACTGGTGATATGTAGCGGCCAACAGTGGTGTATTATGTAGAGGTGCCCAGCCCAGATACTTAAGATCAGACAATGTATATGCACCATTGAGCCTAGCATAGAGATCTATGCCTTTGACGTCTTGTGGAGCATCTCAGGAGCAAGCGCAATCCTTCATTGATCTTGAGCCGACGTTGAGCCACATGGGACTTGCTTATTCCCCAAACCGAGTTTGACATCATGTTGGAGTCCTTCACATAACACTACAGGAGGTGAATACGTTTCTAACTGTAGCACACAATGAGTGTTCACCTTACAGCAGAAACATTCGTTTCTCCTGTATTAATATCGTAAATTCTTCAGAAAAGAACACTCATGAGCGAATCACGTCATTTAAAAATTGTGCAGACCAAGTGAGACAGGTTACGGTTCACTGCTCCACACGGTTGTCACATAATTCACTCACAAACATCGTTCTAAATCCTTTCATTTTTAATTATCTTTTGACGTGAACTTGCATTATTGTGTGCGGTACTTGAAGTTCAGCTGCTCCTTTGCAAAAGGATTTCACTGGAGCGCGCTCAGTTGATCGGGCGACCGCGGCCCACGCTTCTTCTCGCATTATTTCAGGGAACTGCGGGGTCTTCTCGGATGTCTTGAAAGATGTTTTATTATGTAAAGAGGGTCGGCATGGTTAGTAACGCATTTGGCGTGGTTGAGAAATGACGGGAATCACTTCCAGTCGCCGTCCCGCTATACCACCCGGACGAAATGTGTGTACTCCAAATGACTGCGTGTAGTGTTGATCTTGTGAAAGTGGGCAAAAGTTTCTTTAATGTCTCCGAAACTTGTAACTGATGTGTAGTATGGGTACCAACGCAGTGTTCACATGGTAGGGTGTGGGAAACGGCCTACAAACCATACCAAGGCTCAACGGCACACCGGCCCTCGTCGTTAACCTACCAGGTGGATTCGATTATGGGACGGTGCATCTCCCCGGAAGGGGGGCTCTAACACGCTATGCTTTCCGGAAGGTTGAGGAAGAGCTTATGTGTGATCATTTAATCAATGTAGAGTTGGAGAGTAAAGGATCGATTTTTATGCGGACTTTACGACCATAGGCGTGCAGCTACTATTTTATCACATTTTCTAACTGTACGTAAAAAACTGGCCAGGTGCGAATAGGACTGGCGCGTTTAATCGAGAATCTCGACCATTTTTGCCTGATTTCGACATTGTATTGGCAAGACAGCGGTACCAGAGAGTCCAAGATTTCAGAGAATGTTTTAATTTCAAAAAAATGGCTCTGGGCTCTATGGGACTCAACATCTGAGGTCATCAGTCCCCAAGAACTTAGAACTACTTAAACCTAACTAACCTAAGGACACCACACACATCCATACCCGAGGCAGGATTCGAACCTGCGACCGTAGCGGTCGCGCGGTTCCAAACTGAAGCCCCTAGAACCGCTCGGCCACACCGGCCGGCTTTTAATTTCAGTGACATAAATGTGACGTAAACTCATGCAGGAGGCAGGCGACCGCTATTATAATAATCAGTAGTTCTGCATTCAAGCTGACTGAGTCGCACTGCTTAGAGTCAAATATCAGGCACGGAATAACTTTATTGTTCACATGACGTGTTTCGGGATTTATCCACCATAAGACATCCATAAGAGATAGTTTTACGTCGTATCTACTTGCAGTAATCGCTCCTGGATATCGGATGACGTATTAATTCTGAAAAACGTCATATGAGCCATAAAGTGATTCCCTGCCTCATGTTTGACTTTTACCTTTGTGACCCAGTCTGTCTGAATGCAGAGCTACTGATTATTTTAATTTCGCATTCTACGCCAGATAAAAAGTGACAAACGAAATGTTTTTTCGAGAGATATAATGTCGAATTAACTATTTTAGTTTTTTTTTTTTAATTTCTTTTAACTGTACTGTGCAACCTTCTCGTCAAATTTCATCATTCTAGGTCAAAGGGAGGTACTCTACAGGTTTTGATGGGGTTTCGAGTATCAAAATATGTGACATAAGGAGCCGTATCTTTTGACCGTATTAACTTAGAATCTTCTACTTCTTACGCCACCAAGGAATCATGGGCCTTAGTATGTGATATAAATTTTACCTTCGATCCTCTACCCTTTCCTAAGAAAGAGGTTTTTAAGTTTTGGTCAGACGGACAAGCAGGCAGGCAGACAGACGGACAATAAAGTGATACCGATTGAGGTACGGAGCTCTAAAAAGGAAAGAAAGAGTTTACTGTGCTGTCGGCGACAGGTCAGGAAAGACGAAGCACATGCTTGTATATCGTGAAGGAAATCGACTACGCGCTTTTAAGAGAACATCTCAGGAGTCGACTTGAGTAGTTTAGGGGAGCAGCAGATGTCCAACATCTGGATAACCGGAACGGAATTTGAACCAGAATCCACCACAGCTATCTAGGGTGCTACTTCATTGAGTAGGTACTGTGCTAAGGTCCATCCTGTGCTGTCTGAGTTTTGTTCTTTAATGCCGATAAAACTTCTTTCCGCTTCTACCGCGTAAATACTCAATGTCGCAGTGTCGCTCTCCCTTCCTGCAAAGTCTAAGCAGGCAAAGTGGCCCGCGACTAGGGTGTGTCACTAGATGTGTGTGTGCGTGCGTGTGTGTGCTGAGGTCTAGGGAAATCCTCCTCTTACGAGCCTTCCTGCCGACGGCAGCCGGCTTAAGAGGAAACCCCCGGCGTGACACACGTTGGCGGTGAAACTTTAACCCCGCCTCCCGGCCCAGCCGCCCCCGACTGGGTGCCGCCCCCTCCCCCGTCCCCACCACCACCGCCGCCCCGGCAGTCGCCGTCCCCGTCTTCTGCGGCGGATCGACTATTGACTGTCGCCGGCCGTGACGGCGCGGCGCCGCTGCGACCGCCGCCTGAGTTACGGTGACAGGTGCCTTGTTTCTCTTGGAGACAAGGCGACTTGAGCCGCGCCGCCGTGACATTCGGCGCCTGATTGGGCACTTCGTCCTGACGTCACTCCCGTGCGGTCCTTTTCGTGTCTTCTCCGCTTTCCCCGTCTTCCGTGTCATTCCTCGTTCGCTTGTTCCTACGTCCCGAACAACCACCTGAGTGTTCCCGTACTTCACGTATGTGATTCGAAGGTTCATGCCGGACGAAATATTGTACTGTGTCGTTTGCTTCTACACTTCCGTGTCTTGCGTCTCTCTCACTAGTGGATTGTGAAAACTCTGAGAAGGCAAAGCTCCAGGCGTTGGAGGCCTGATACTACAATACGAAAGGAATTAAATAAATAATGCAATTAATTTTTTTCTGAGTACAAGTTAGTTTTATTCAGGGTTTCAATACATCATATTATTCCCCACTCTTTTGGCTACAAAACCTAAGTTTTCAGAATAATCTCCGTTCAATATGACGGCCTTACCCTACCCTACTAGGAGAGCTTGTACGCCCTCATAGTACGAGGGTCACTCCAAAAGAAATGCACACTATGTTTTTTTTTAATCCATCTTTTATTCTACATGTTTGAAAATTTTACAGTGTGTAGATACATCCTTTAGGAACAATATTTTCACTTCTCCGCATAATTTCATTCCTTCTCAACAGCCTTACCCCATCTTAGAACCAGCGCCTGTATACCCACACGGTAAAATTCTGGACCAACCTGTTGGAGCCACTGTTTGGCAGCGTGTGCAAGGGAGTCTCCATCTTCAAACCTTCTTCCACGAAGAGAGTCTTTAAGTTTCCCAAAGAGGTAATAGTCAAAAGGAGCCAGGTCAGGACTGTAAGGCGGGTGTTTCAGTGTTGTCCATCCGAGTTTTGTGATCGCTTCCATGGTTTCTGACTGACATGTGGCAGTGCATTGTCGCGCAACAGCAAAACATCCTGCTTTTGCCGATGTGGCCGAACACGACTCAGTCGATCTTGAAGTTTCTCTAGTGTCGTCACATATTCATCAGAACTGATTGTGGTTCCACTTGGCATGATGTCCCAAAGTAAGAGTCCTTCGGAATCGAAAAACACCGTTACCATAACTTTTCCAGCAGAAGGTGTGGTTTCGCATTTATTTTACTTGTGTGAATTTGCATGATGCCACTCCATTGATTGCCTCTTCGTCTCTGGTGAAAAATGATAGAGCCATGTTTCATCACCTGTCACAATTCTTCCAAGAAATTCATCTCCACCATTCTCGTACTGTTCCAAATGTTCGCTGCATACCGTTTTTCTTGTTCCTTTATGAGCCACGGTCAACATCCTGGGAACCCACCTGGCACAAACCTTCTTTAACGCCAACACTTTCAGTATTCTGAAAACACTTCCTTTCCCTATCCCAACGTAGCGTGACAATTCGTTCACTGTGATGCATCTGTCGGCAGTCACAAAATCGTTAACTCTCTGCACATTGTCTGAAGTGTGTGCAGTACGAGGCCTGCCGCTGCGAGGTCAATCCTCAATATTGCCGTGCCCGCTTTCATCACATAACCTGTTTGCCCACCGACTAACTGTACTCCGATCGACAGCAGCATCTCCATACACCTTTATCAACCTCTTGCGGATGTTTCCCACTGCCTCGTTATCACAGCACAGGAATTCTATGACAGCACGTTGCTTCTGCCGAACGTCAAGTGTACCATCTTGAAGACATACTGTGACAGCGCCACTCACGGGAACAAGCTGAACTAAGTTTGAAAACAAGCGGGAAGGATGTATGTACACACATTAAAACTTTCACACATGCAGAATGAAAACTGTATTTTTACAAAAAAATAGTGTGCATTTCTTTTGGACTGACCCTCGTACCACCCTACTCGTGGAGAGGCTGTCATGATCAGCCTCGAAAGGCGCACATAATTCCGCACAGATGGTCCTTTGTTGCTTTTTACGGTCTTCTGTTAGGCGGTGGGTAACCCACCGGGCACACACCTTTCAGTACTTCAGTTGGTGGACGAGTATATCAGCACTACCAACACAGACGTTCTGTTATGCAGCGAGGTGTTTGACTGTGATCCGTAGATCGTCTCGAATGAATGTCCGCATGTTTCAACATTGCAAGTGACGCAGCTGTGAGCGGCCGGCCAGCACGCGGAAGATCGGACATGTTTGGGCGACCTTCTTGCGATGATGACAGATGTTTCGCCCAACGACTCACCGTGCTTTTATTCAGTGCTAGGTCTCTGTAGAAACTCTGCAGGTGCATATTCATATCTGGGACACTGATTTTCCACCAAAAGAAATGTCAGCTCTCTGCTAGTGCTTGGAACGCATCTCTGTTACAGACACCATTTTGAGGGCCATGTATAGCGCCGCCACCTATTGGAACTTCATGAAACCACAGGGGCTGAAACGGGAGTATTCTACGATGTCCCTCAACAAATTCCGCCATTTTCTCTACCGAAATCGGCGAGGAAAAAGATGGGTTGCATTACTTATTGAATGCCACTCGTATAATGTTACTGACAAATTCGTTCTAAAATTTTAGTTTTATGTTCAAGGTGCCCAACTTATTTCCCAAGTTGTTTCCCCCACGCTGCATAGCTTTCGCTGGGAAGCCGTTAGACACTCTCCATATCATCCTGATCGATCCCCAGACGATTTACATATTTTTGGAGCTCTGAAGGAAGACTTCAGACGAAGAGGTGCACGCCTGGGTACAATAATGGTTCCGTAGGTAGTTGCAAACATTTTTCCGTGTAGGCATTGACCATCTTGCTCATACTCGGATAATGTGTAAACATTTATAGTGATTAATGGTTCTGTAGGAAACTGCGAACATTTTTCCATGTAGGCATTGACCATCTTGTCTCGTAGTGGGATGATGTATTAACATTTATGGCGATTAATTTTGAAATAATAACCAGTTTTTTCCCCACCTGTTTTGTTTTCAATCGATTACCCGTTATAGTAAATCGATTTGCGTTTTCAGATAATAAAGTATGGGACTAAACCTCTTGTGTGTGTTCCTCGAAGTACTGTGATTGGAGGATTTATTGCTTGATGATGATTCTTGACAAACAAAACTGGTAGTGATAATAAAGGTTTTCCTTAGCGGATATGGGTGGTACAATATGTTTTTCAGTAGAAATATGTTACTTAAGTGTGTAAACAAGACATTAGTAACCTGTTCGCTTTAGAAGAACAACTGAATTAGAAAAGCAGTACCACTCACAGCTCCGAAAGGTTCTTATTTGCGTATACAAAAGATAGCGGAATTGAGAGATACGAAGCAGATTCGTGGCATCGAAAAAAATCTTTCTGCGGCGTGAGAGGATCAGTCATCCCCTCGGCTAATCTTCCATCGCCTATAGAGATAGGGTTATCAGCTGATACAGTGTTCTTGCACAGAATAACTATTTATTCTGTTTATTCTGAATCTCAAACAACTCTATTTGATGATAATTTATTATGATCTGCTTAAGGCTCTCATGGCTTGTCTGATACCCTCTTGCATTTAGCCGGCCGCGGTGGCCGTGCGGTTCTGGCGCTGCAATCCGGAACCGCGGGACTGCTACGGTCGCAGGTTCGAATCCTGCCTCGGGCATGGGTGTGTGTGATGTCCTTAGGTTAGTTAGGTTTAAGTAGTTCTAAGTTCTAGGGGACTTATGACCTAAGATGTTGAGTCCCATAGTGCTCAGAGCCATTTCAACCCTCTTGCATTTCTTCCAGTGTTGTCCATTTATATACCCCGGATAATCTAGTTCACGTCATGTCAACCGTTTTCTTCTCAGCTTAACTGCTTCTCCTTAGCGAAGTCATCTAAATCGCTGCAATTTGATGCTATTGGCAGGTAGTAAAGGTTAAGTAAAGGGGAAATGTACAGGAATGACGCGGCAATAAAGAAGTTCGTGAAACTACCTTCCACGAAAGGACCGGTTAGTGAGACGTCCTATGGCGCTCGGGCGTTGTTAAGGTGAAACTAGAGAGGACAGTACCGTTATAAAGGATGTGTAAAACCGATTACTAATGAAACTGAAATCAGCCTGCTCGGAGAAATGTATTTGGCGTTCTGACTTCTTTGATGTGAGCTGAACATCTAATTGCAGTCGAAACAATCTAAACATTCACATCCGAAATAAGATTCTCCCAATTCATGCCGGCTATATGGCTTAAAAAGGGTATCTGCAGGTGGGGGAAATAGAGACACATCGCCCAGCTCTTCTTTCGAGGTAGTACTCATCATACTCTTGACATAATTGACTTCAAGGGGTGGCCTTTATCTGTGAGGTCTTCACATGGACGTAGCGCCAGTTCATTCATCTTAAAGCACCATCTACGGAAATTTAATTTAAATGAAACTGAAAACTTCCACGCAAAAAATTGGTCTGTTACAGTGTTGTTCCGACGAATAAGGGCTTTTGCTCATAATTTGTAACCTACAAAGTGTTAGTTCCACTTATAAAAAATAATGCATTGAGTGCACAAAGTGTAGTAGCAAAATTATCCTGAATGCCAATGGATATCACCTCCAATTCCCATTAGCGGGTTATGACCTAGTAAAACGTTATCAGTAGATTACTTAAGTCTATAGACAAGTAACTAAAGTTGATTGTAGTTGCCCTACCATGCTGACCTACAGAATACATGAAGATACCACTATCGTCCGATATATTTTTTTCTGTTCTTTCATTTCTCTTTTTTTTTCTTTTTCTTTTCACATTGTAGATAGCTCCAACAGTGCAGGTTTTATGATTCTTGCTATACGCACTCTGTTGTGGATTTGTTATTTTTCGATCTCTGCTGTTATGTGCTTAAACTAATTTATGTGCATTAAGTTGTGTATTAATTTAAAATGTAATCTCGCTGTAAAGTTTAAAATATTTTGATCCATGCAATATTCTGCGAGAGATGAGCTGTGAAATATATCGAGGGGTCGCTGTGTGAAACGATAACAGAGTCTGGGCAGAACATCAGCGACATTATTTTCCTGCGTGACCGAGGGAAGGGCGTGTCTCTAGCGGCACCTTTTTAGTATGCGTTCCACATAACTTTTGTACTACAGTTTGTGGACTTAATGTAGAGAGTTTTTGTAAGTTGAGGTCACACTATGTAGGTTACAAATTAAGGGGCAGAAATCTTTATTCGTGGGAACTACTCTACAACAGATGCACTTCGCGGATTGTGAAGTTACAAGATTGACATGTTGTAGTGTTTCCCGTTGTAGACCGTCATCTTATAAAGTTAACTTGAGAATTACGATGTGAAGATACAGAAATAACAGATTTGCTGGTTTCCATGTGTAGCGTGGACTGTGATATGAATGGACGTACGTATCAAAGTGATTCGCATTGTAAATTATTGTACCAGAACATAATACCGTCAAATCTGCAAAATCGGTTCAGTGAAGATACAGGTTTAGCAAGTGGCGTATGTTCAGTGCATTACTGTGAAGTTACAATTACGCTTCTTGTCACAGACCGTTATTTCACAAAAATAGTGCTCTGGGAGCTACGAGGTTCGGACAATGAATAGAGGAACATGTTTCCTGTATGAACAGGTTTCGATTTCTAGCTGGGACTGTGAAATACAATTATACAGAAGTGATTCTCGCCATACACTAGTATCTAAGGTAGAACTATAAAAAACCATAACTCACGACCTGTTGTGAGAAATGTTTAACAAACGCAGTGACGACGGTAAAGATCATGCTTTTACTGGATGAAGCAAGTTTAATCTACATCACCCCAACATATATCTCAATCAAAGACAAATGCTGTGAATAAAGGGCATTGCACTGCACCTGTCCTGTATATAAGTGATGATTTTCAAGTTGTCAGTTCCAGCGCTAATTGTTAATGATTACACTAATATCGTTTATGGACTACCAGCGTGGAATGAGTACACATGATTTCCCACACTTACGTGTTTCTTCATCGAATACTATGGCTATTAGGAAGCTCTTACCTCATCAATTTGTATCATAAACATTCAGTTAATATACATACAGCTTTTTTTTTTTTTTTTTTTTTTTTTTTTGCAGCAGTAACTTTTAAACTCTTCGTCGTTGTTACCTACTGTATCTCATCCTAAATCATAGACACTTTGTCATAGTTTCTGTAATAAAAAACGTTTAAACTGAAATTTTCTTTCGCTAGTCTGAATGTTCTTTTGTAGCCAAATACACTCCTGGAAATGGAAAAAAGAACACATTGACACCGATGTGTCAGACCCACCATACTTGCTCCGGACACTGCGAGAGGGCTGTACAAGCAATGATCACACGCACGGCACAGCGGACACACCAGGAACCGCGGTGTTGGCCGTCGAATGGCGCTAGCTGCGCAGCATTTGTGCACCGCCGCCGTCAGTGTCAGCCAGTTTGCCGTGGCATACGGAGCTCCATCGCAGTCTTTAACACTGGTAGCATGCCGCGACAGCGTGGACGTGAACCGTATGTGCAGTTGACGGACTTTGAGCGAGGGCGTATAGTGGGCATGCGGGAGGCCGGGTGGACGTACCGCCGAATTGCTCAACACGTGGGGCGTGAGGTCTCCACAGTACATCGATGTTGTCGCCAGTGGTCGGCGGAAGGTGCACGTGCCCGTCGACCTGGGACCGGACCGCAGCGACGCACGGATGCACGCCAAGACCGTAGGATCCTACGCAGTGCCGTAGGGGACCGCACCGCCACTTCCCAGCAAATTAGGGACACTGTTGCTCCTGGGGTATCGGCGAGGACCATTCGCAACCGTCTCCATGAAGCTGGGCTACGGTCCCGCACACCGTTAGGCCGTCTTCGCTCACGCCCCAACATCGTGCAGCCCGCCTCCTGTGGTGTCGCGACAGGCGTGAATGGAGGGACGAATGGAGACGTGCCGTCTTCAGCGATGAGAGTCGCTTCTGCCTTGGTGCCAATGATGGTCGTATGCGTGTTTGGCGCCGTGCAGGTGAGCGCCACAATCAGGACTGCATACGACCGAGGCACACAGGGCCAACACCCGGCATCATGGTGTGGGAGCGATCTCCTACACTGGCCGTACACCACTGGTGATCGTCGAGGGGACACTGAATAGTGCACGGTACATCCAAACCGTCATCGAACCCATCGTTCTACCATTCCTAGACCGGCAAGGGAACTTGCTGTTCCAACAGGACAATGCACGTCCGCATGTATCCCGTGCCACACAACGTGCTCTAGAAGGTGTAAGTCAACTACCCTGGCCAGCAAGATCTCCGGATCTGTCCCCCATTGAGCATGTTTTGGACTGGATGAAGCGTCGTCTCACGCGGTCTGCACGTCCAGCACGAACGCTGGTCCAACTGAGGCGCCAGGTGGAAATGGCATGGCAAGCCGTTCCACAGGACTACATCCAGCATCTCTACGATCGTCTCCATGGGAGAATAGCAGCCTGCATTGCTGCGAAAGGTGGATATACACTGTACTAGTGCCGACATTGTGCATGCTCTGTTGCCTGTGTCTATGTGCCTGTGGTTCTGTCAGTGTGATCATGTGATCTATCTGACCCCAGGAATGTGTCAATAAAGTTTCCCCTTCCTGGGACAGTGAATTCACGGTGTTCTTATTTCAATTTCCAGGAGTGTATTATAATTCTGCGAATGTTTCCTCTCTTCGCATCGCCTACATTCTTGTAGCAGTCACGTCATCAGCGATACAAATTTTTTATATATTATTTTTTCTCCATCTTTTACTACACTTAAATGTGTATTTGTAGTGTTCATGAATTTTACCCCAATTTTTCTTTGGAAATTAATCCGTCCTGCATGTCAAATTACGTTGCTTAATGTAATATGTTAGTAAAATTCGAGGTTCATATTGGTTCCATATTTTTGGATTCCCAGAGGCTTTCGACACGGCTCCTCACGATCGACTTCTAATTGAACTGCGTGCCTATTGAGTATCGTCTCAGTTGTGCGACTAGTTTCGTGATTTCCTGTCAGATAGGTCACATTTCTTAGTTACTGACGGAGTGTCATCGGGTAAAAGAAGCGACATCTGTCATTTCCCAAGGAAGTGTTAAGGCCCGCTGCTGTTCCTAATCTACATATACGATTTAGGAGACTATCTGAGGAGGCTCTCATCGATGTTTGCAGATGATGCTTTCATTTACCATCTCGTAAAGTCATCAGATGATCGAAACCAATTGCAAAATAATTTAGACAAGATATCTGTATGGTACGAAAAATCTCGTAAAGTCATCAGGTGATCGAAACCAATTGCAAAATAATTTTGACAAGATATCTGTATGGTACGAAAATTTGCAATTGACTCTGAATAATAAAGAGTGTGACGTTATCCAGATGAGCAATAAAATGGATCGACTAAATTTCAGTTACACGATAAATCCCTTAAATCTAAAAGTTTTAAACTGAACAGCATACTTACGGATTACAATTACGAATAACGGCCACAGGGACAATGTTGGGGGGAAACCAGACTGCATTTTATTGGCAGAACACTTAGAAAATGTAACAGGTCTACTAAAGAGACTGCTTACATTACACTTGTTTGCCCTCTTCTAGAATACTGTTGTGAGGTGTGGGATCTGTATCAAATTGAACTGACGGAGCACATCGAAAAAGTTCAAAGAAGTGGAGCTCCTTTTCTATTATAGTGAAATGGCAGAGAAAGTGCCACAGATGTTGATACGTGAACTGTGGTGTCAATCATTAAAACAAAGACGTTTTTCGTTGCGGAAGGACCTTCTCATGAAACTACATATTTCTCCTCTGAAAGCTAAAGTATTTTGAGGTGCCCACCTACATAGGGAGAAATGATCATAAAAATAAGAGAAATCAGCTCTCGCACAAAAGTCTTTTGGTGCACATTTTTCCCGCGCGCTGTATGAGAGTGGAGTAGTAGGAAAATAGTTTGAAGGTGGTTAGACTAACCGTCTACCAGGCACTCAATTGCGATTCGCAGCGTAATCAGGAATAGATGTAGATGTAGAGCAATGATGATTTACAATCCAGTAGCAGCTAATGATGAAAATTTTTTGCATTATAATTCTTCTCACCAGGACCTAGCTGGCCGTTGTGACCGAGCGGTTCTAGGCGCTTCAGGGAGAACCGCGCTGCCGCTACTGTCGCAGGTTCGAATCCTGCCTCGTGCATGGATGTGTGCGATGTCCTTAGGTTAGTTAGGTTTGAGGAGTTCTAAGTTCTAGGGGACTGATCTGAGGAGATGTTAAGTTCCATAGTACTTAGAACCATTTTTTGAACCAGGGCGTACGGTGAGTGCCAGGATGGTTTATTTGAAAAAGAGACGACCTATTTCCCTCCATATCTTAACTCTAACCCAGCATGTGCTGCGGCTCTAATGCCTGCATCACCGACGAGACGTTTAACGTCGCACCAGATCCTTTGATCTGACATTCCCATCCTCTCGCTGCACACGTTTGCGTTATGATAGCAAAAGAGAACAATCACGTTATCGATGCAAAAATTGCATGACTTCGAAGAAGAGATATCGATTATTCAGTACATGCGACGGTCGTTTGATCGATTCGGTCGCTTCATAGCCCCTGTGATTTACTTCGTAGCTGTTCCGCTGTTCCATTACCGAAGAGACTTGGTCACGAACGTGGGGCGGCTTTCACATGTTTCGAACACATAATGAATGTATCATCTTCCGACTCTGACTAATGTTTGTCAGTAGACTACAAATCACTACAGTCGGGTGGTAAAATACGGCCACCACGTGCACGCACTTTGCGCGCTCCTGCAGTCTATCTCCCCGTCCTTAGGACTCTTGCTTTCTGCCCTCTTATGGTCTTCCCCTCGTATCATCCATTCCAGTCCCTCGCTATCACTTGCGTACACTTTATTCCACAGACATCTCGTTTCACACTGAAACATCAGTTTGACGATATAACCTGAAATACAAACTTTTCAAGGTTTGTGTTCTGTGTTGGAATCACGTAAGCCCCGAGTGGGTGTTCTAAATTACAAAATCATATTCTCATACTCAAAACTTATGCGTGTTTTGCTATAATTTCTCACTTTATTTTTCGTAATAAAACTTCGGCCTGGTGCCAATCTCTTCACTTATGAGTAACATAAGCAAAGTATTATCTTGTTTCTTATATTGATGCCATAATCTGTTACCTCTACGTTTCTTCCTCTCTACTGCTCCCTCTGGTATCACGGGAGTAATGCTCTGACGTCTTAACAAATATCCTATTATGCTATCTCTTCAACTAGTCAGTTTCTCTCTGTAGTCATTTCCTCGAGTCCGTGGAAAATTCATTCATTTGTTATCATTTCAGTTCCAGTATCCTAGTGTAAATTACCTCTAAAATACTTTGATTAACAGAGAGAGACTATGTGGATCTAAACAAATTTCAATGTCTCTAATTCTACTTTATACTGGACATCTGTTTTTCCTCTTAATGTCTGTGATTGTATTGTGCAAATACATGCAAAAGGCTAGCAGAACAATTGCTTCAACGTTATCGAACAGAGGGAGAGCATTTTCTGACTAGGTTCTTGCACTTAATGAAAACTGGATACGAGATTTTCAGCCGGAACTGAAGTCTCAGTCGTCACAATGGAAAACTTCCGAGTCTTTACGACCGAAATAATTCCGCCACCAACAATCAAAGGTGAAACGGATGATGATCTTTGCGTATGACAAGAATGGAGTCATAACTACAAATACAGTGCCCCAAGGGACGTCTATAACAGGAGCATACTACATGCTGTTTCTGCAAAATGTTTTGCACCCGGTAATTCGTCGAAGAAGGCCTCACACGCTTGTAGCTGGTGTCCTCCATTTGCCAGACAATGCAAGACTGCCTATTACCCTAATAATGAGAGAAACGCTCGACAAATATGGATAGGAAATACTTCCATACCCACAATCCACCCCTATTATGAGGCCACCAGACTTTCATTTGTTCCGAAACTGAAGGAACGACTCAGTGGAAAAGATTTTTATACAATTGATGCAGCTTCCAGTGAGATGACCGTAATATTCAGACAGTTCAACAGTTAAGGTGTCCTATCTGGAATACAGAATTTGCCAAAACGTTGGGAAGCTGTGATAAGCCAGGATGAAGATTACATCGAAGGCCTGTAAAGGTAGTTTGTAAATAAGTATGTTCTCCAGTTCTATCCCACAGAGTGCTGAATTTTTGAAATGCCCCTAATATAACAATGCGGAGATTCCGGCATGTATTTTCAGCTAATGGGATAGTGTAATTAAGAAAGCGTTGATATTAAATTAGCAAGTGACTTTGAAAGTAGAGATGAGGCTTTTACTGATATTCTGCGTATAATCTTGCTTTTCCCCTTCTCATAAATCAGAGGGACAGAGTTAATACTTCACCCATTGTTTAGTAATTATCACTGTTGATAACTTCTGGCGTCGGTTTGCTTTAATGAAGGGGTGCCGATAGCGTTTACAGTGTGTGTGTGTGTTACGTTTCTGGAATTGCCGTTCAAACCGAGGTGTTAAATTCGCTTTCTCTTCCACAGCACTTTCTTGCTGCAGTTTTTCTTTGAAATTGACAGGATGGTCTCCTGCCTAAATATCGGCTGTTGTCGATGACATCATCCGGCTGACTTGCCGTAAGTTACTTGAACACTGTATACGCCGAGAGGAACTCATGTCTCATAATTATGACCACCTGCTTGACAGCGTGGTGATCCACCTTTGGAACGCAATACAGCAGCGATTTTCCGTGACATGGCTTCAACCAGTCCTTGCTAGGTTTTCACAGGTAGGAGGCAAAAAATTTCTACATGCAGGACACAAAATTCTCTTCAATGGACCGGTGATTTGTGGGCGTTCATTGGCGCCAAATGGCAGCCCATATGCGTGCCATTGTGTTCTGAGTAGTCGAATTTGATGGGCGAGACGTCAGTGTGAGTTTACTTCCATGCTCCTCATATACTATAGCACTATTCTAGCCTTGTTACGCTGTTCACACTGTCATCCTCCTCTAACCACTGTTGTACGATTCTTGTCGTGTTACACTGTTATCATCCTGGAAGATGCCATCACCCAGCGGGAAGCCATGTAGTACCAAGGGAAGCAGGTGGTCTCCAATAATGTTCACACAGTCCACAGGCGTCAAGGTGTCTTCGATGACAACCATTGGTCTCACGGAAGCCTGTGTGAATGTAGCCCATAGCATATGAGTAGCCCCACTGGAATGCATCCGTGGTGTTAGAGCAGCAATTCAGCTTGGCCATGGCATATCCATACACGACCATTGACAAGAAACGTGATTCATCCAGCCAAGTGATGCCTTTCACGATCCAACCTCAGTAACCTTGTGGCCAATGGAATCGTACTTAACCATATCGTTGAAGCAACATGAAAGGACGTAGGAGTTGGCTGCGGCGATGTGCTCTCAAACACTTTTGCCTACAGCACCATTCTACTCTGTTCGTCAGATCTATCGGAGAGAACCGCCCGTCCTGCTTTACAGCGTGGACAGGCCTCCTACGTCCATGTGCTCTGATGGTCGTGGACGTCCAATATATGTCGCCTAGTCATGACTTCTGTGCCCTTCAACGACTTTCTATAAATGCTCATGACATGAACAGCGGACCGGGATCGCTGTTTGCATCATACTCGCTTCACGTGCCAGACCATACACAGGGAGGTGAACAGAAATATGGAACAAAATGTTTTTGCTAATATGGTTACTAATTTCGGTCGGTAATCATCAGCTTCAGACATGAGGAGAAACGTGTTGCATTATACATATAACACCTTTACACCAATACGTCTACAATACCATGGCGTAATTCGTATAATGCAGCACGCTTCTACTCAGGTCTGAAGACCGAAATTAATAACCTGATTACAAACAAACATTGTGACCTAAGCCTGGAATTATAATATAGCAAATATTTTCATGGATCACTGGAAACATTTGCGTGCCTATGTCACAACTCGTAAAAATATGGAACACTAAAAACACAACTCACTGCCATGCCTTAAGCTGTATAGGAAAACCTTGACATTGAAAACAGCTTCCAGTCCTCCTGGATTGTCACGTATGGTTTTCGAGGAAATCATATAAAGTGCCATGTGTTCTGTAAGAGTGTGTTAAGTTTACATAACGATGACAAAGGTGGACGGTGGTCATGCATTCTTCTCTCCAAAGACAACCACAAAGGGTTAATGCTATTGATGTCTGGTTGGTGACTCTGGTTCCCAGGGAAGATGTGACCATTAATCCTCATGCCCAGAAAAACAATTATGGACGATGGAGCTGTGTGGACAGGGACCCTGTCGTGTTGTAACACAGTATTACCATTGGGAAACAAACATTGTACAGTGGGATGGGCGTGATCAGCTAAAATGGTCGTATAATCCTTGGCTGCAATGCAACCGTACAGATTGCCTATAGGTCTCATGAGACCCATGGAATGCCACGATATGGCTGCCAAAATCATCAGCGAACCCACTGTTGGGACATGAACTCGGCAAGAAGTCGGAAACAGAGTGAAAGAAGACTTATCCGACCAAACAATTTTCTTCCATTGTCCCTTTCTTAGGTTTTGTAATTTACACACCAATTTGTACTCTTTCGGGCATTTGCACCAGTGACAAATGATTTTGGAATTCCAGCTTGCCCTGCAATTTCCTGCTTACGGAGCTTCCTTGGTATTGCTTTGATGCTGACAGGGTTCGTGAGATGTTCAGTTTTGGAGTCCCTTTAATAGATAAGGTCCTCTTATTTTTCATCACAATCTTCTTGAATGACCGCTTGTCACGGTCACTCCGCGCACACGTTCGTAAGCGTTGTAACTTAGCGGATGAGGTTTTTCCGCTTTCCCTGTATGTGGTCCAAACTTCCGTACGGTGCTTCTTGAAAGACCGAACACTTTAGCTTTCTTGGTTACGAAAGCACCAACCAAACGAGAACCAACAATTCGTCCAAATTAGAATTCACATAGCTCGGACATAATGCACTAACAGCTACAGAAAACACTGTTCTGTTCACGACCTCCACTTCAATGTACTGACGGCATTGCACGGGTGCTGTTCAAGGTCAAAAACAACCGCGCAATCTGCAGACCTGACTAGCATCTGCATTTATGTTGAAGCACGCCTTTCTCGCGGATTTTCCGTATATTTGTCCAACGCATGTAAATCTGCCCTTCATCAGAGTCGATTATCTCACTGTATCTCTCCATCTGCTGCCCGTATAGTAGCTAGAAAAAGATCCCAGTCATCTCTGCTCCGCTTACACATCTTCCTTACCATGTCACGTGCTACCAGTGCCAATAAGTGGCATTTTACCTCACTCTGAGCAATGGCCGTAATCTTCTGATTCGTCATCGTTGATGGAGACGCAGAAGTGGATAGTCTCATAAATAAATAAAGCTTACCATGAAATATAATGCAATACACTTTTTTTCTGAAGATTGGTTTTATTCAGGGTTCCAATACACCATTTTATTGTCCACTCTCTTCGCTACAAAACCCCATTTTTAAATATAATATCCGTTTACTGCAACGGCATTACGCCACGTTATTGTGAGGGCCATCGTACGACTCTACTGGTCGGATCCACCTTATTTCTGCAACAGTACCAACAGAGACCTCCAGTTGAGCATAGAGGCGATTTATTGTGATCCGTCGATGGCCTCAAATGAGAGTGTCCGCACGTTCAAACACTGCAGGAGCTACAGCCGGCTCGCGTGAGACCTGACAGGTTTGCGCGATCTTGTTAAGATAATGAAGGACGCCCGCCCAACGACTCACCGTGCTTTTGTTCACTGCCAGGTCTTGTGGTGGAACGCCACAAAACGTGAAAAAAATAATATTGAAGTATTTAGCAAATTTAACAAAATGAGGTCGTAACGAAATAGATATTGTCGCAGAAAAATAACAAAAACTGTAATCAACTAATATGATCTGCGAATGTCATCGTAATCCCTGTTCCTTTTGAAAAAGGACCGACAGACTTCCCTTTTGTTTCTTCGTAGTGTAAGAAGCCATTTTGTGACGAGGCACGAAACGTGTAAGTTTCATGTAATAACTAGACTAAATATAATCAAATATTACTTAAAAGTTTCGCTTATGTTTTACTGTAACAGATCCTATATTCATGAGGTGAATGACTTGAATAATGTACGATAATTTTGTAGGAGAATTGTTTCTAATGATAAACACCCCACAGTTGCACCGAATTAGTGCAACTGTGGGCTGTTTTTCATTCGAAACAATTTCGTAACGGTTTTTGTTGTTGCTGCCATGATGAAAATAGTTTGTAGGGGAATATTGGAGCAGAGGTCAACGCCATTGTTGGAAATGATAATGTTACTTTGACAAATAATATTCCTTGACCGCGCTGAACTGAAATTACGAGAATCTCCACAGAAATAATATTCCACAATAGTAAAATTTAAAATATGCACCTGTAAAACTAGAATACTGGGTGTTCATAGTATCTCTTAATATAAAAATAGCGTGTGGGGCAACCTAACTGCGAGAAGTTCCACAACTGAGCTACTGACATAAATAATTTTCCAGTTGTGAAGCAAGCAGACTAATACTAACTCCAAGTTTACATAACATAAATATCAATATATACATAAAAAGAACCACCACAATCTCCGTGGACAATCAATAAACCTCTTATGGTTATCTGCGCTTCTCTGGCCTCTCTCCAAAAGAAATTCAACGATGGCTCTCTGCCTGGAACATAACTCCGTTAAAGATGTCATTCTGGAGACAGCGCCGCCACCTATCGGGTCCTCATGAAACTATAATGGCTGAAGCTAGAGTATTTCAAGATGTCCCACAGCAAAATCCACATTTTTCTAACCGAAATTGGCCGTGAAAAAATGTTACGTTACTTACTAAATGCCCCTCGTACAGCAGCTTATCACTCGCTCCTTCAGGCTAGATAAGATATCTAAGGAACATACATTCAAGCTTCCCTGACATGAAATTAAAAATCACAATATAATATGTCTCGCCAGTTTTATGTAAATTCTGCAGCTTTACATTTCGATTTTTATCATTGAAGAGAGGTCAATGACTGACATAGCATTAAGGGTAGTAGTGATTTTTGCGATTAGCTGAATTCTTTTCCGGTGCAGATGCGCACAGGATTTACGAGTAGACGGTAAAGATTATCTGGCAGGACCCGTGTCCACACGGAGCAGGAGCGAGCCCGGGGCATTGTCGGCGCCTAACTGCCGGCTGATCCGGCTATCACCTCGGGCTTACGCCGCCTTAACTGCACGGCCCCGGGGCCGCCGTGACCTCGGCGTCGCGCCCGCCAGCCAGGCTGCCAAGCATGCACAGCCTACTGAACGGAAACTGCAGGAATAACAAGTTACCATCACATCACCAACAAATTTTGGGTTCATGCCATCATCAGTTAAGTGTCTGTCAGCTTTTAGCAGCAATCAAGAACACAGTTAACTTAAAATTTTAGCAACTTGTACAGATTTTCATTATCGATCTCTCTAGTGGTTTGTTACCTTTCTGTCTCTTCCGTGCCCACCTAACGTTTCATCTAAGCATTTCGACTACACACAGTCTTCCCGATAATATTTCTTATATACCGGGCGATCAAAAACTCAGTATAAATTTGAAAACTGAATAAATCACGGAATAAGGTAGATAGAGAGGTACAAATTGACACAAATTCTTTGAATGACATGGGGTTTTATTAGAACCAAAAAAATACAAAAGTTCAAAATATGTCCGACAGATGGCGCTTCATCTGATCAGAATAGCAATAATTAGCATAACAAAGTAAGACAAAGCAAAGATGATATTCTTTACAGGAAATGCTCAATATGTCCACCATCATTCCTCAACAATAGCTGTAGTCGAGGAATAATGTTGTGAACAGCACTGTAAAGCATGTCTGGAGTTATGGTGAGGCATTGGCGTCGGATGTTGTCATTCAGCATCCCTAGAGATGTCGGTCGATCACGATACACTTGCGACTTCAAGTAACCCCAAAGCCAATAATCGCACGGACTGAGGTCTGGGGACCTGGGAGGCCAAGCAGTCACTGACGTTTTGCTGTCCAGCGCCATCTGTCGGACATTTTGTGAGCTTTTTTTTTGTCATAATAAAACCCCATGTCATTCCAAGCATGTGTGTCAATTTTTACCTCTCTATCTACATTATTCCGTGGTTTATTAAGTTTTCAAATTTATACTGACTTTTTTTTCGTTTTAAATTCCAGTAATTTTTTTGTGTTCTGCCGGCCCCAGTGTCATTCAAGAAACGTAGTTTAAGTGGCATGTTGCATTCCCCAAGGTGATACGGTCTCTGCAATCAAGTTTTATACAATATCACGTTAGTTCTCTTCATTGTCGTTACCTAAGACGTTCTTACAAATACAGCCATGCCATTCTTTCAACACCACCCAACAAAGCGATGAAATTGGTGGCAAAATGTTCTGGACTGTTAGGACTCGTCATGTTCCTCTTAAGTTTCTTTGACGACGTTTCGGCCCCTCTGCAGGCATCTTGAGGATCTTCTGCTTTGTTCGGCTAGTTATACGACTAGTCAGGAGCACGAAACGATCCTGAAAATCCTGAAGAAGATACGAGCAGAGGGAGTCGAAGCTCCGATAGTAATAAGGAATTGAAGAGGAACATGACGTAGCATAACAGCGTTTAGCATCGGTGATAACGACCACGAAAGCCAGAAGACTTACATAAATCCAGGAAATGATCATGAAACATAAATTCTTTAATTTTCGGTGCGACAAATAGTCTTTATTTTTGCTTCACAGACCATTGGTAACTTCTCTCGTAAGTACACGAATCCACATGACTGGACTCGCATTCGGGAGGACGACGGTTTAATCCCGCGTCCGGCCATCCTGATTTAGGTTTTCCGTTATTTCCCTAAATAGCTCCAGGTAAATGCCGGGATGGTCCCTTTGAAAGGGCACGGCCGACTTACTTCCCCGTCCATCCTTAATCCGATGAGACCGATGACCCCGCAGTTTGGTCTCTTCCCCCAAACAACCCAACCCCAACCCAGTCAACAAAAGTCATCCACATGAAGTTTTATCCATGTCTTTCACAAACCTTTTGACGACACGCAATTTAATGTGCAGTAAAGGTAGATACACCTTTTTTCTATCAAAGAGAAGTAGGTTATAACGAGCAGGTAATTTATTCCCCAAAATAATGTTTTTTCCTTTCTCTGTAGTCCAACTTGCATGGAGAGCAGCAGCACTGTTTTGCGTACCCGATACCGAGGAGAAGTAGAGCTACCTTGAGAATTAGTCATCTACAGTGTTTGCGTTTCTTGCTGGCTAAGTGTGAACAACAGTTTAAAGTTGTCGCACGTCCCCTTCAGATTAATTGTATAAGCGGTTGCAACAGACGGATTTTTTTTTCCACTGTGGAGAAGCACTACTTTCAGATTGTCTTTGCTCGAATCTATCAAAAAACCCCAGTCATTAACTACGACATCGTGGCCAAGAGTCTCCATATCGTATTCGACATCATTACAAAAAACCACGCCTCACTCCTCAAGAGAAATATTCCGAAAAACAGTTGGGCATTTAGGATAAACACTTATTTTCATACTGCGAACAAGAAGAATGCATCATTTTAACCGTGAAACTGAAAGTTCATCCTGTTGCTTCTACAAATTTCAGTCACGAACAACATCGGTTCGATTCCCTTAAGACAGAAATGTGTCTCATTTCTTTCATAGTGACCTTAACATGGAGGGAATGTCTGGTGGCCATGTAAGTCACATTCGTGGCCTTGTGTGTATTTTTCACTGTTATCATCTTCACTTACTACTACCAAAGAGAAAACAGGTAGCTTACATAAACTATGGTTTCATAACTGTTGGTTATTATTCGAGAGCCTGGCCCTTAACGAGTTAGATAACTGCAGAGAGAGCGAGAGAAAGAGAAAGAGAGAGACGCTTCATAGAAAATCCGACAATCCAATGCATTCCAAGCAGTGTCATCAGGCTTACATTAACCAGATTTGGCAGACAATCATATAGCTGCAAGAAGCACACAAGACGCACCGAACGTAAGCAAACAACAAAATCTGTGGTGCAGAACATTGCATCGGTCCAGGGAACTGAATAAAATATGAATAAACGAAAGAGAAAAGAAAGACTTCGTCGTTTTGGGAATGTGTTCTAAAGGAGGCTATTGAAACACGAGTGGCTGGCAACCTGATCAACAGAGACAGTGGCTTGATTCTCAGTAGAGCTTGGAACCCCGTGCTCAACCCAACGGACTCAAGTCAGAACGTCGGCCGAGAGTTACTGACCGCGCCCAACAGGGACAGCAGAAATGCTGAGGATAGGAGTTCGCGGCCAGGGTTCGGCGATCGCAACCCCCCCCCCCCCCCCCCCCACTCAATCCAACGCATCTTGGCACCGTGAGCGAGTCAAGGGATTTGGAGGGGGGGGGGAGGACTGTAAGAATATAAAGGAGACGCGATGTAGCGAAGGCGCTCATTCTAAGGTCACGGAGCTGAAACTCATAGAGGAAATTCCGGTAACACGATCTTGCTTCGCTGTCTGGCCACGTGGAGCGCTGCAAGTTTATCAGTTCATCGTCTCGCTTTCTTATTGGTTGACTTCTATGTTTGTTTTCGTTTCGAAGTTAACAGAAGCTCTTTTCACCACATGGTGCTTCTGTTTATGATTTGTCGCACGTATCGCACTCTTCGAACTGCATTGTAAATATTTTGCTCATATTCTGAGTTCCACTTCTATTTGTAATATTTGGTGGGCTAAATGATTCCATATTTCGTTTTGTTTTTTGCAAAACAGAAGCTGGTTTCGTCACGTGATGTTGTGTGGACTCATATTTGTTACTGCTTAAGAATCTGTGTATGAACTGCTCGCTTTGAAGGCATGTTAACTAAATTGTTTTTATTCTACTTTATTCTTGTTTACATCCGCAAACATTTAGTGGAGAACTCCATGTCAGTAGCTTTTGACAGTGTTGGTGTTCAACTTCATTACATTTTGTCACGGAATGAGTACATAAATCCGTTGTGAATGGTGTTGCTTTTTGCCAGTGAATTCATGCGTTTCACAGTGGCTTGCAGATTAAGGATGTAGATGTACGAGTAGAGGAGAGCGTTTAGTACCCTTGGTGACTAGAGCATTGTTGCCCGCAAATGCTATAAGTGCGACAGTAGTTACGCAAATGTTTTCACACGTTATTAACAGGTAATACAAACAGTATATTTTAGCAGAAGCCAATGAAAGTTTCGCTAACTTCCATTAAATGCGAGAGTGCGAAAAACAGATGGGAACAAAAATAACGTAGAATGCCAGCAATATACTTACAATGCATTTTAATCGAGCAGTTCACACACGGACTCGTTAGCAGTAACAAATAGATGTGAGTCCACAGAATATTGTGCAATGAAACCAGCCTCTGTTTCACATGAAATAAAAACAGATATGTTATTTTTGAGTATTACGGATGAGAGCAAAAATTAAACACAATACCAGCAACACATTTACAATGGAATTCAGAGGGTGCAGTAGTAAAAAAAGGTCGTAATTAGGAACGTAATTTCCACTTGATAACAGCCACACGGTCGAAATTGCAATATTAGGTTTTCCAAATTAATACACTTCACCACCAGACTATCAGGCTCATCTGTAAAAATACATGAAAAAATATTATCATCTAGTGCTCGTATGCCGAAAAGTAAGGATACAGATTATTGTGCCATTTTTCCCGAATTCGAAGATCGCTCCCAGGCCTCTTGGAGCCCTCCTGTTGGTCTGTGTTTCCGCGTCGTAACCTTGGGCCTTATACCTCTGTTATTTTGGTGGTCTGTGTTTATGGTAGCACCTGAGGATGACGGCAAGTTACGCTGCCGAAACATCGTCTTCCGTAAACGACTGCACCCGGTGGGCTCTCGAAAGCAATACAAACAGTAACCAATGTTGTTTATTTTTTGCTTGTTTGTTATTTTTGAGTAATATTTGATTTTTATTTTTGAATAACTAACTAAGCTAAATGTGGCAGTTAGGGGACAAAAGTGAGCTTTGTACGAGATATCCTTGCTGCCGTGTGGCTTAAAAACAGTTAGGCAAAATAAATCATTAATTCAAAAAGTACAGCTCGGTTCAATTTTTCCTTAACTGATATTCAAGAAATATTTTACCTCCTCCGCCATTCGTCACGTGTAATTAAACAGTGAAACAGTGGCGTAACAGTGACCTTCTTACTGCATACACGACGGTATTGCTGTTTTGTGGCGTTGGAAAATTTAACAGCACTCGTAGCTTAAGTACCAGACAACGACCTATAGACTTTACGCGCGTACGGGTTTCCACCACTCTTTCGGTCCTCTGCTCCCATTCCTGGCTCAACCGCTGACGTTTCACATGTGCTTCACGGACGATATATTACCCGAGGGAGTGGAGTGGGTGTCTGATACGCTGTGGACGCGCTGAGGCATGACTTCGAATTCAATTAAATGAGTTGTTTTCGTCGACTGTCCTGTCGGTGATGTATACATGTATAAAACGCGACTCGCGCTTTCCCGAACAGGCGCCTGCCGACACAACTGCGGTCCTAGTCGGGTAAATTTATTTCATTTGTTTATTGTTATTGCCCGGGGCAGCGTTGCCACGTCTCTCTTCACGGCAACGCGAGCAGTGTCGAGAGCGAAAAAAAAGAGGGGTGGACGCGCAAAGATATATGCAGAGGTAGTTTAATGGCCCCTGTCGGTGCTATACGGCAGGGATCCGTTTATCGTGTGAAGGATTTCGCGGCGCAGTAGCGTTTCCGCAGGTTGTATTTTCCTTCCCAAATTTTCAACCGTAGTGGAGCTATTTAACGCAGAATTAATTCCGAAATCTCTTTTCCCTACACTATCCTTGTTTGCATCTGCGTGGAAACTGTTAAATACTTACGAACGTAATCAGCCGTTCAAACTAAAAATTCAGATGTAACTGTAACTCCGCACGAGTGGTCAGCTGCATATTAAATATCTGTTTTCGAATTCTTCTAACAGGAATATCACCCAAAAGGCTGATGAAAGTAATACCCCTGGTTAAACAGATAATGCATCAAGCCAACACATTTTTAGCTTAATTTTAGGGGACATATGAATTCTTTCGGAACTTATGTGCATCTGAAATCCCGCTTGATAAGGCTAACTTTTCCCACATTTGTAAGCATTCTATTCACAATGCTGTATGAATTCTCGTGTCGATCAGACGGTCTCAGGCTACATTTCGCAACAGCCTGTTAATTTCATATCTTGAAGTCTACTACCGTGGAAAGCAGTTAGAAAGAATTGGAGGTGTTAAGAGCGGTTTTCGTTCCTACTGTTCTGTATAAATCGTCTTGTTTCTGTCTTTTTGTACTTTAAAATATTTTAGCTCTAAAACTGAATCGTATATTAAGCGGTCATTATCTCGTCATTTGGTACTAAAATTTTTTTTCTAGTTGTTACATTCAGGTCATAGTTTCCCTGCTGTTCGTTTCACATGAGCAGTTTAATATTTATAACCTTCTTATAATTCATGTAAATATAACAAAAATTAAGCAAGCTTAAGTGAGGAATGTGAATAGCTCTGATAACATATGGATATTAGGCAACGAATGAAGGAAAAACCGTACGAAAGTACAAATCAGTTTTTATTTGAAGAGGGCTTTACACTACAGACGCACCCAGTAAGTGCTTCATAGTATTTTGAAATTATTTGTGTGTTTCGCTGTGTATTTATGACAGTTAAGTCAGAGCATACTGTTAGATGATATTACTGATACAATGTGTTAATTCTTTGCAATGGACGCACCAAACCTAACTCCATGATGTAGGAGATAACCTACACCTGGCCCCCACGTTGGATATTATTAGATATACTTGTTACTGTAGGTCGTATAGTGCTTTTCACTGAGTAGTCAGCGCTCCGAAACATCTAGAGGTACAGCCCAGCGGATGAACCATGCAAATAGGCGATATTCATGGACTCCTGTCATTAATTGGTGAGTATGTTTTGCATGTTGGTATTCGGTTGCTATGGCTTTATTTTTCTATTATCGCTTTTCATTTGTAGTTCACTGTTGCTATTTGAGTTAACATATTGTCAGTTTGTCACTTGGAGATACTAAGTGGACCTGTGGGCGCTAGGAAATTCAGTGCCAAGAGGAGAAATGGGAACATTTTCGACATATTCTTCTGTTTGAGTTCATTAGAGGAGTGAGAGCAGTGGAGGAAGACAGAAATGTATCCATCGTGTACGGGGATAATGGCACTGGGCAGAGCACGGCAAGAAAATGGGTTTCTTATTTTAGGGAGAACTGTTTTGATACTAGTGACTCTCCATTTTCAGGAAGGCTTTCGGAGTTTCATGAAGACCGTCTAAACGCGTTAATCCACAATCATCCCCGTCAGTGTACTCACGAACTGCAACTGTGATGAACTTCGATCATTCCACTATCGTGCGACACTTTCATGCAATGGAGAAGGTTCAAAAATGGGGTGTATGGGTATCGCTTGCTCGTCAACAATTGACTCGCGAAAAACACCGACCATTCCTGCTGTAAATCGTTACTGGTATCTTTAAGCTAACGTAACGAAAAAAAAGGACGGTTGAGGGCAACCAAAGCAGCAACTTCTCGTACAAAGACTTGCGGGATCAAACAAAAAATCATGTTATGCGTCTGGTGAAACAGCGGCAGTGTTGTGTACTACAAACGTCTTCCCATCACAGCTGACATCGAGAAATGAGACGTATTGTAGAAGTAATTCAAAAAGAACGACCAGGAAGACAGCGTGAAGTGATGCTACTCCACGATAATGTCCGCCCGCATTCTGCTGATCGGGCAAGAAACGCTATAGAGGAAGTTGGAATGGCAAGTCATCCCACACCCACCATTTTTGCCTGAACGTGCGCCCTCAGATTTTCACGTTTTTTGCTGTGTACCGAACAACCTTCAATGAACTTCCTTTCCGGAAGCGCTCTGGACGCGGTCGGCGAGTTCTTCGCCTCAAATCCACGCGATTTTTACAGTCGCGGAATCGGAAAGTTATCCTAGCTTTGGATAACTATTGTAAATAGTGAAGAAGAATGTATTATTGTTGACTAAAGTCTCTTTTATGTGTAACTGTTGTGTGTATTAAACTTATGGAAAATCGCTTCGAACTTATGCACCATCCTTACCATCATGACTAGGGTTGGATGCTGTTTTCATCAGTTGGAAGGACAAAATAAAATCTAAAATACAATCACTGAACGTTTGTAAAACCACACAACTGGATGGTTTTATAAATTACAGCCAAAATGAAAATTCAGAACCTGACATTAGAACCTCGGCTGAAGCTCTCACCATCCTTACCATCATGGCTAGGGTTGAATCACTGAAAGGAGCCAGGTCTGAACGTTTGTAAAACCACACAGATAGATGATGTTATAAATTACAGCCAAAATAAAAAAAATCGTAGTAGCGATTGGTTTCGTTAGTCGTGAATATGAGGGTTGACACTTGCTCTCTCTTGTCTTCGAAAAAAGAAATGCGGACCAGATTTCAAAGTGTTTGGGTTACGTGGAAACTTGTGACTAGCAGGTACCTGCAGGGCGAACAGATACTCTCGGCTGTTATCAGCCACCCGTAACAGAACGCCACTGGTATGGTGCCATGGACGCGGAACAGTCGCGGTGACAAAAGCCGAGCGCAAACACAAATCAGAGAGTGGACAAATTGCGCGTGTTACTGGTGGGCACTAGCCGGTTGAGACGGCGAACGGAGATTACACAGCACGCCCCGGTGGCATCATACACAAGGGAACAACAGCGTAGAGAGGGAGTGAGTGAGTGAGTGAGTGAGTGTGTGTGTGTGTGTGTGTGTGTGTGTGTATGAGTGAGGTGTTCCTGCCTAGGCACAGGCACAAACATTTTCTGTTTAAATCTGGAAATTATTAATCACGCCGGATTGGGCCGCGAAGCTCTTGTCCGAGTGCGGCGTAATGAGTCATCACGGTAGCTCCCAGCAGCGGTTATCGCCATGATTGATCCAGGCGACCGGGCGACACCGTCATTATCACGAATTAATCTGGCGAGTCGCCCGCAGTGACAACTAATTTATCTCGGTCACTAATTATTTACGGCAGCGGCGCGGTTATACCAACTTCAGCAGAGCGTGCGTACGCTGTGTTCACCGACCTGCGACGGTTTTCCACATTGGCATCTCTCGTATGCAGGTTGCAACAGGTTCAAGATGTTTCCCAACGGGACACCAGTATGAACACTAAACTCGAGGAATCTATGTGTCAAAAATGAATATTAGAAGTATACGGGTTGGCAAGATAACGTAGATATTATCCGATTAAGAACCGGCAGTCACAAGGCTGACGCGTGTCGTATGCTGAGTGATGATCCCGTTAAAACACCGTGTACGCGCTGATATTGTAACGCCGAATACCCTAATTGGAAATGTGCACGATAAACTTGGATTCAGACCTGTACAAGCAGTTACAGTACACTTGCAACCACGTAATCTTACGAAGACGACGAAGAACTATTCACTAGATGGATGTGTAGGTCCAAGCATCGTCAAGGTGGCAACTGAGTTTCATGTATGTTTTATGGGTGAATGCGAACAAAATATATTAACCTAGGTGATGAAATATTTTCAGATGGGTAATTCGGCGTGAAATAATCTCGTAGATTGGGGTACGTAAACAGAAAAGCTAACAGCATGTGCCGCAGCTACAAGATGCACAATGCTAAACATCGCTTTCTACATGTGTGCTGAAGTTGTCACTTGCTTCACTTCATAGTAAGTAAAATGTATGAACTAGCAAAACAGAACAGGTGAGTTAGAGATCCGGACGACCTGGTCCTTTTCGTTCAGAGCAAGAAACAGATTAAGATTCTGGACGCGTAGCGTATTTAGGAATGTTTATATGGGCGAGCAAGATGTTTGCACAGCCTTTGGGTTGAGCTACAAAGTAACAGCTAGTACCATAATCGAGAATGTAATTCAGTGAAAGCAATAAATATAAAGAAAAACAGTAGAAGAACTTTTACAGTAGTGCTGCACTCAAATTAAAGTATTTAATCGAAGTGCTAATTGAGAGTTTTTTCTCACGAAAGGGGAGCAATAGCAGCAAAATTGTATATTTGGGTAAACACTATGAATTGAAAGGAAACACAAGGATGAAAAAGGGTGGTACTGGAGCAGGAGGCACGAAACTCAGAGTCTTTAAATGTGCTTGTAGAGGTAATAGGTCCCAATTAAAACTGTGATGTGAGTAGTAAATTAAAAAGTTACAAACCTTTGGCTGTTGACAATGGAAGTAAAATAAAATACATATCTACAGTTACTTAATACTGCACATTTATATAGGAATTAAAGTGCAAATTTACTCAGAAATTACATACTAATTCCAAAACACAAATGAGTCCAATATTTAAGAGGGCTGACACCGTTGGTAAAAATAAGTTTCCTATGTTAGTCACTTGTTTATTTCCCCACTAGCCGTTTCGATGGTTCACAACATCATCTGCAGATGGAGAATTGTGTTGCATTCCTGGTGTAATAGAGAGCGCAGTCGCCTTTTCCCAGAAGCAGACAAAGTGCATAGCAGGTCATATTTCGTCTTTTGCTGGTGATAAAATTAATTTTTCAAAAACGAAATTATTTATGCTAAGAAACATGAAATTGTAACCGTAACGTGAAATACCTGTATAATCGAAATGATGCTGCATACTGCTACTTGTTGCATGTCCTATACACTGTACATTATGTTTACGCTCTCGCTACACACGAAGGTGTTTGACATGAGAAAGGTACACTATGTCTACATTGAGTACAAAGATAACTGAATGACGCAATTACTGGAGCCTGTCTTTAGTTTAATGCATGCACTAGACTGTTTTACTTATATTATAAGGAGCGCTCACTTGCTGGAAAGTAATTTAAGAAGAATCTTCATAGCCAACATAGGAGTATTAGAAGGCACAATTTGAGGGCTTGTATATATTATTACACTTGCAAATATTCTCTCTTAGCACGCTTTGCATGATTCATGGAGTTATTTATTGGTAACATTCAAACTACGAATGCCATTTGCAGTACACACAAAATATTGGAAGAAATGGTGACTTTTAACTCACTTTACAAACAGCAAAATTCTACCCTTTTTTTGTTTTGTTTTGTTGAGACACGTTTGATGGTTGGTGACTCAAAACAGATTCATCAAATAAAATCAGCTTTGTTTATTTATCACTATCTATTTACACAGTATTGTCTGGTAACTTATTTGTCTTTTTTCACTAAGGACAAGGTATCACATGGAGGAAGACAGTGATTCAAAAGCAAATTTCATCGTTAAGTTTTACACACATTCTACTGCCCTTCTAAGTGACCACTGTCTAGATCAAAAAACATACTCCAGGCTTCAGTAGGGAAACAAAATGTAGACCTTAATATTTCAATCGTATTAAAGTGGCCTGCTGTATCCCTGATACGATTCCGCAGATCAAGCAGAACGTTCACTTTGCTAGTGTATACTTTGAACTTTATGTACCCCATGCAAAAAAAGTATAAAATAGTAACGTCTGGTGAACAGGGAGCCCACAGCTGAGGCGACTCCCTGCCTATCCACCTCCATGGAAAGGTTCTGTTCAGATAATCACGGACGATGTGTGCACAATGTGGAGGCGCGCCATCTTGCTGAAACACACATATATCCCGTATGCCATCATCCTAAAGCTGCGGTTCAAGGAACAGTTCTAACGTGTGGAGGTAGCCGTTACCTTTCATTGACCTTTGAGCAAAGAAAAATGAGCCATACAGTTTTGCTTTTGTAATACCCAACCAAACATTGACCTTCGGTATATCACGGCCCACTCTGATGCAAAAAAATGGTGCAGAACCTGAATAAATAAGGATGTTTTCGTCGGGTGAAACGTAGAATTTCCCTACTGAGGCATCGAGTTGATACATTCGGACTCGTATCACTGGCAGTTTGAACTTGCTGCACTGTTTCTCCCTATACGCATGCTCGTCCATGACGTGCCTCATCACACAGACTCCGGGTACGCTTAAATCTGTTTACAAGCAGACGAATGTAAGCCCTTGATCGGGTTGCTTTGTGACATTTACGGGTAAGTTCTGCTCTGACGTCTTCGTATGGAAGTCCGTGTACTCATGCAAAAACAATGGCAGCCCGTTCTCGTGTGCAAAACATCTTGCACGAAGGTACCTCTGTTTTGGAGAGACCAGAGAAAATAGCGTTTTCATGGAAATGGATAGTGACTTTAGAGACACGCTGTATTAACACAACTGAAACAAGACTGTAATAGGTAATTATCGTTTCTCCGGAAGCGATAATAAATAAATACTCGAGAAACATCACATTTGAGCAAGGATTATAAAATTATTTACGCAAAATCATGTCGATTTGTCTGTGATCTCTCGATCGCGAACAAGAACGTCCATTCTCTATAAACTGGAATCTCTGAAAATGAAAAAAAGGAGATCCTTCAGAGTGATTGATTCTTTTTGATGAAATCTGTTTCATGTTCCTGTTTAGATAGACGCTTCGATTTCGGTACCCAATATGTACTCCACATTCACCTTTGGCAGGATGAGGTTATATTCCCAATTTAATTAAAATGGTTAGTCTTTTGATGAGCTGTTTCTAAGAGATCGAAGAAGTCCTATTCGATCTAATGTACTGAACGAACACTCAGATGCCAATATACTGTCGCCAGTCAGCTCAAATACACTGAATATAATGGATTAGACACTATGAAACTTCATTATTTAAAATGAGGGAGTCTGTACTAAATTGTTGAATGACTGAGACCCACAATATCCTAGCACAACTCAATCTGACTGCTCAAAGAAGATAACCAGACTTCAAATAATTAATTCAAAAGAATGGCCCTGACCAAAAAGAAATCCTAACAATATCCTATACATTTCATTAAGCACTTACCTCACAAAAATCTTCATTACGCGAACTACTGCAATACAGCAAGCGTCAATACTGCCAGCTAAATAAAAGAGACTAACTAATAAAGCCACTAACTACTAATAGTCATGTGCTTACCAAAGGAAAGATTTAGTTGCAAACCAAGTAATGTACTTTTTACCTTGATAATGCGACAGATATATAACCATCGATAATATTCAATTTCCAGGTCGGATACGTCCAGATCGTTAGCTTACGCTAACACCTCAGACCTCCACCCTCCAAAAATGCTAACTTCTCACATTTAACACTCATCACTGCTATCTGTTCACCTCCAACTGCCCAACATCACTTCCATCACAGCTGGTGACTAACTTCCAACAACGAGTCCAACCAGCCACAGAGTCTCTTACAAGGAAAGCGCAGTCAGAGATCCAATGCAAAGCGCGACGCAGCGCTGCCAACACAGAAGCTGCCCACTTACAACTAATAATGGCAGTTTTTGATAATTTTGCAAGTCCCCACATGTCACCAGCACGTAGGAGTGTACTATCCCCATAGCATTCTTTTACTGTGTTAGTAAGTCACTAGTAAACACACAGTTTTTTAAATAATCGAAATTATCTGTACAAAACAGTTGCAAACGTCTGATTACAAAAGAAGTAAAATGTTAAATATTTAACGTAAAGCATATAAGTGAGAAACAGCGTTGAAAAGGTTTGAAATTACCTTTCAAGTTTGTCGGAGGTCGCTAAGTCCTCACATTATAAAATACTGGATGAATATAGTCAGGGTAATTTTCTCTCCATTTTAATCAAAGCTTGTATTTCATACGTCTTAAGGTTTATCGCGTAATCTATCCTGAAATACGTGCCATACAATGATATAATTTTACAGGTATATTCAGTGATACTGTGAATTTTGTCTGCTAAAATGCTGCAAATAGAGTTAGTAGTAAATAAGCCATAGATTAAAACGTCATACCTGATGCAATAGTTTTACTGCATGAAAAGCGAAAATTTAATAAGCGAGACACATCTCTATTCATCTCAGCGAGAAAAGGTTTTGTAAATCTTTGAATGTATGTGTAAAGTTTGTTGGATGTCGCAAAATTCTCTGTCTCAAATACTGGATGAATATAGTTTGGATGATGTGCACGTCGAGAGCTATGCAACCTCAAAAGACATACACAGATTCTACCTGTAGTACTTGTCTTACGGTGTTAAACCTTTAACATGAGATTAAACCTAGTTTTGAATATATTATGACAGTACTTTAAATTCGGTCAGTAATTATATGAAAGACTGAAAATTCATCTTTTTCTCCTTGAAGTTATTAGATACGCAAACCTCCATCTCTAACTGGATGACTGTGCCTCGTGTTAAACGTTCAGAAATAAAGAGAAAACAGGCGATGTAAATTCACTGTTTCGACGATGAATAACACGACGTGGTCTGTATTTACTGTGGCGATACAGACGTATACTGGAAAACACAGAATCACATCAGTTTTTATGTATATAAGTGCCTAATTTCCAGCAGTTTTCCAATTCTTAGTACTCTCTTTTCGTTTCTTCCGAAACCGTTCACAACTCCTCCAAGCTCCATTTACAAATGCCGCGGTTTGCGTATTTAGTTGTGTAAGAAGATCAGTGGTTTCACAGAATTCAGAGATACAGTAAAAGATTTCTTATATGATCTAGAAGTTTCTGAAGGTATACATGCTTTTATAAACACTTCTAGAATTTTCTGCTCTTCCATTAATTGTGCTCGACTATACTTTTATTTTAATATCATTGTAACTGTCACTAACGAGCCTAGAGCCTGTATTCTGACACACTTTTTCATTTATAAGCAATTTCCTTTACATCCCTACACCGTCTGCCCTTACAGTCAGTAGAAGTTCAACAACGCGTCTGTAGTGTACTGTTCTTCCACTGCAATTAAGTTGATCGATCTAGATGTAATGTGTCACAGTCTAAAGATCTAAAGGAACGTCTGCTCAAAAACAACATGACAACTGACTCTTTAATAATACAAGGTTTTTTGCCGGCCGCGGTGGCCGAGCGGTTCTAGGCGCCTCAGTCCGGAACCATGCGGCTGCTACGATCGCAGGTTCGAATCCTGCCTCGGGCATGGTTCAAATGGTTCTGAGCACTATGGGACTCAACATCTGAGGTCATCAGTCCCCTAGAACTTAGAACTACTTAAACCTAACTAACCTAAGGACATCACACACATCCATGCCCGAGGCAGGATTCGAACCTGCGACCGTAGCGGTCGCGCGGTTCCAGACTGAAGTGCCTAGAA
Organism: Schistocerca cancellata; assembly: GCF_023864275.1. Lineage (NCBI taxonomy): Eukaryota > Metazoa > Arthropoda > Insecta > Orthoptera > Acrididae > Schistocerca > Schistocerca cancellata. Next base: position 455,808,528 of record NC_064630.1, read on the forward strand.
CCGCTCGGCCACTCTGGCCTCGGGCATGGAAGTGTGTGATGTCCTTAGTTAGGTTTAAGTAGTTCTAAGTCCAGGGGACTGATGACCTCAGATGTTAAGTCCTATAGTGCTTAGAGCCATTTGAACCATTCGAACCAATACAACGTTTTTATCGATGTAGCGTGCAAAGTTAGCTACACTGATGCTTTCTGAGTAAGAAAGCGATGTTTAATACGAATAATAATTCATATACACTAAACTACGTCAAATGCAAAAGCTAGATTTAGGCTCTAATTTTACTGACAACTTGGAGATATTTTTTCCCCATGTTGGTCTGAAACTATAAACAATGTCTCCCAAATTTTGTCCCCTGCTACCCAGAGATACATCATAACGCAGCCCTACTTACATAATTGAATTGATGTAACAGTATTTCAATCATGAATTCAAGCATTCAAGCTAAATTGTCGCATACACCTCTTTAGTGGCGCGGAGCATCACACTGCTGCAATAGCGACACTTTCCCTGTCTTCATCGTTTTTGTAACACTTGTTAAAAGCGCTGTTTGTTCATTTGCTAATCATCGGTACTCAAAATGTGCTTCCAGCTTTTAATGCGATCAGTAGTTGTTTATATCTGGTCAATTTACATGTCTGTAATGACCATCAGGTCGGAAAATGGGATTAAGGTCTACCATGTCTGCATCGGTAATGCCCCTCGCGCTGACGACAATCCATTTTAATTGCCTAAACACGTACTGAAGCTGATTCGCTGACGATTAACCGCAGTGTTTTCTGATCGTTATAAAGTTTCTTTTTTTCGATACTGCAGTTCGTTAGCTTAAACACGGCGGGATACGTGTTCGCTCTTGCATAGCGTCAGCAGCTTGGATCAGTCCAGATTAGCCTTGATTAAAATCGCTTCACCTAACCGAGCGCACATTATCTGAGGACTAGAGTTCGCGGGGAAAGGCCGTATACAGGAACTGTTGCCTTGTGAAGCCAATTTTCGAATCTGTGCTATTCTAAGTGCTAAATAAATTTAAGAAACTGTAAAATTATTTGGGATACAAGGATATAGGGGAAATACGGAGGTTTTTTCATACATTGTTATCATTTATTTGAAAACACTGTGAATTGCATGTCTCGAAGTTTCTACATGTATGTCGAAATTAAATATTATTTAAGGGGGGTAGGACGTCAAACGGGCCAACTTGGAGCAGGAGAGGCACCACAGGACATTTTAATTTCTACTGTCTATACTTTTACAAATAAATTCATAAAACTTTGTCAACATGATCAGGAACGATTGAGGACTCACACTCATCGAGGTGGAAGTTCAACAACGTAGCAAAATACCTTTTTTTACATGTGAAATTTCATCATTTTTTCACTTATTACTGACTGCATTTGTTGCTATAGGTACACTTTTCTTTCTAAGTAAGAGAGATTCTTCGATGAATTGTTTACAGCATTCAAACAGTAGTTACAGGTGTACGAAACTCTAGAACTTTCCAAATCTATTAAAAAACTGTGGAAAAAATTGAGATAATTAACTATAGAACTTGAGTTTTTTCTAAACAAGAAGTTTAAAATGTAACAGTTCATTCATTTTTTCATAAATTAAATAACTTCTAGAGTTTCATACACCTGTAACTATGGTTTGCATGCTGTGCAAAAGTCATCGAAGAATCTCTCTTACTTAGGAAGAAAAGTGTACCTATAGCAACAAATGCAGCTAGTAGTAAGAGAAAAAATGATGAAATTTCATTTGTAAAACAAAAATGTGTTTTGTTACGTTTCTGAGCTTCCACTGCTATGAGTATGAATCCTGAATCCTTCGTGGTCATGCTGTTAAAGTTTTATGAATTGATTTGTAAAAGTATAGACAGTGGAAATTAAACTGTCCTGTGGTGCCTCTCCTGCTCCAAGTCGGCCCGTTTGACGTCCTACCCCCTCAAAGAATGGACTGACGGGAAAAAGCCATAACACCAAGGAGGAGTTGTGCGGCGTAACGAAAGTTGGTACGAATGTTCCTACATCTGTGACATGATTTCTATTCCAATTTCGCACCAGTCGCTTAAGAGTGATGCTAGTAGTCCCACTGTGAGGGTGCAGATCAAGTTTGCTTTAAATACACCCTGTAACTGTCGTGAGCTTTAGTTACACTGGATAGTCGACGTGGTGAGTTGACGTTAGAATGCCTTCAAGGAAACAAAGACATCATTATCGACATCTGAGTTTCAACGAGGTCGTTTAATAGGGCTACGAAAAGTTGGATGTTCCTGCTGCGATACTGCAGATAGGCTTGACAGAAATGCAGGCAATGTACATGACTGCCGGCAGCGGTGGTCACGAGAACGCACGGTCGCAAGAATACGGGGCTCTGAACGGCCATATGACAGTACCGAGAGGGAAGACCATAGTGTCCAGCGTATGGCTCTGGCGTATCGTACTGCATCTGCAACAGCAACGTCAGCAACAGTTTCCACCACAGTGACACAAAAATCTGTTACAAAGCGGTTACTTGAAGGACACCTCCGAGTCAGGCGCCCAGTAACATGCATTGCCATTTGCGACTTCAGTGGTGTCAAGCGAGAGCTCATTATATGGCAGGATGGAGGTCTGTTGTGTTATGATGAAAGCTGGTTCAGCCTATGTGCCAGTGATGGCACAGTGTTTGTTAAAAGGATGCCAATTGAACACCTGCAACCAATCTCCCTGCGTGCTAGACACACTGTGCCTACACCTGGAGGTATGGTCCGCGGAGCGATTTTGTATGGCAGCAGGGGTACTCTCGTGGTTATCCCGTGCACCCTGACTGCAAATTTGTACGCCAGTCTGGTGATTTGACATGTGTGCTACCACTCATGAACACCATTCCAAACGTTGTTTTCCAACTGGATAACGCTCACCCAGATATTGCTGTTGTAACCGAACTTTCTCTTAAGAGTGTCGACCTGTTGCCTTGGCCTTCTCGATCACATCATCTGTCTCCAATATAAGAGATATGAGACGTCATCGAACGACAACCCCACAAACAGAATTAAGCGTCCCTGTATCGATGACCAAGTGCAACAGGCATGAAACTCCATCCTATACACAGAGATTCGGTACAAAACACTGGATGCACGTATGCATGCTTTTGTTCAACTTTCTGGCGGTTACACTGGTTATTAATGTACCAACTTTCCACATTTCCAATGGCTTATTTCGCGCTTACATTAACCTGTGATCTTGCAATGTTAATCGGTTAAATATGTTACCTAGACACTTATATTCCCGAAATTTCATTCTATCTATCTACCTATCGCTTGCGCCTTTGTCCCGCGTTTTGCGCGGAGTTGACGTGGTTAAATCGGATTTGGCATGTTAAGTTGAAGGGGTGGCCGGATGCCCTTCCTGCCGCCACCCCGTACCTCCCAGGACGGATTCAGAGTACCCCATTCGTCTGCGTCTAGTGTAAATCATGGAAAACTGCTTATGTGTTTCAAATGTTTGTGAGTCGTGTAACTGAGGCGGGACGTGGGAACCAGCCCGGTATTCATCTAGAGGGATGTGGAAAACCGTCTAAAAACAACATCCATGCCGGCCGGCACACCGGCCCTCGTCGTTAGTCCGGAGGGTGGATTCAATCCGGGGCCGGGCGCCTACCCCAGTCCAGGAAGCAGCGCATTAGCGCTCTCGGCTAACCTGGCATTCCCGAAATTTCCTTATTCTACATTAATTACTTTTTTATGTTTCGATTTTCTCCATTACTTTATACAAACGGACTATTCATCTCTGTTGTAAACTTTCAACAGGTTTCGGGCAACCAGCTTTATACAGGATGTACCACAATTCCCCCGACAAACCTTCACTGGTTATTCAAGAACTCCCTCTGAGTATTTTGGTATCAGCGACCCATTGCCAACGGTGGCTCGTTACAAAGTAATAATGGAATTATGATTTATTCGGTTTGTTACAGTCGTCATCCTTGTTTGTGTGAAAACGTCATCGTAGCGGTGAAGAAGGCCTGTAAAATAAAATCACCTAATTCTGCAACTTAAAACACAATGTGGCCAGAACCTTCAGATGTTAGGGGTTGTCGTCGCTTTGGGAACAACGCAACATAGCCCTGTTGTTCTGTTCTTCCAGTGAACCCATATTTGAGGTATATATCGGCTATGTCTCCATAAGTAAAACTACTCGTACTGATGACTCTTGGCCGGACGATGTGGCCGAGCAGTTCTAGGCGCTTCAGTCTGGAACCGCGCGACCGCTACGGTCGCAGGTTCGAATCCTGCCTCGGGTATGGATGTGTGTGATGTCCTTAGGTTTAAGTAGTTCTAAGTTCTAGGGGACTGATGACCTCCGCTGTTAAATCCCATAGTGCTCAGAGCCATTTGAACCATTCTTTTTGCTGTTGCCGTTATCGTACAACTAACGCTACCCGAAAAACAAATCCGTAACAGAACTGAACAGTACTGAATGGAAGTTTGAGTACTGGGAGTAGGGCAGGTATCGCTGTTGTTAACTGTACGTACAGTGAGTGAATGGAACAGGTTTGCTTGAAACAAGACACATCCCATACTTCCGACATTTGCACTGTTGTGTGCAGTTTTTAGTGCAGTACAGATACAAAACTGAGTGAGTCAATAAACCAAACCAAATGCAATAACTTTGTAAAGAGCCGCCGTAGACCGTGGGTCCGTAATACCAGAATACTCAGAAGATCTCCCTGAACAACCTTCGTATGTTTGTTAAAAACTATTCAAAAGCCAAGATCGCACAAAATATTTTTTATTCAAGACAACCCGTTTCAACTGTCTTAGCTGTCATCTTCAGGTCTTAAACATTTTTTTGTAGTAAAAGGTGTTCATTTTACGCTGAACTACAAAAAAAATGTTTAAGACCTTAAGGTGACAGCTAAGAGTGTTCAAACCGGTTGTCTTGAATGAAAAATGTTTTGTGCGATCTTGGCTTTTGAATGTTTCTTAACAATCAGAAAAGATCACCCACCAGTACTCTCATAATGAGAAAATTCTCTCCTTATGTTTGTCGGTGGAGTTGTTTTCCACCCGGAGTATTGTCAATGCTTCATAAAGAATAGTTCTTTAAATGCGAACATTTTAGGTTAGGCTTTACCGTGACTGTTATTGACATTAAATGAAACAAGTTTACTGTTACCAGTCACCGCTTTATTTATTTCCACGACGCGTTTCAAAGGTTTAAACCTCCACCATCGAGTGGATTTACATTGTTTAGTATGACATTTGTGAGTGTGTTGTGTTACGATTTGTAAAAAAATATGACAGTATACATGTGATGTGTTACGACAGCGAATAGGAACCTGTGACCACTGGAGGCAGTGCCACAAGTTCCTCCAAAAATCGTAGCACACACACACACAAATAATCTAAATCCACCCGATGATGGAGGTTTAAACCTTTGAAACGCGTCGTGGGAATAAATAAAACGGTGACTGGTAACAGTAAACTTGTTGTTTCATTTAAGAATAGTTCTTTTTCTCATGATGCACATTGCAGTCTACAATGTACGAGGGGCGTTAAATAAGTAGTACAACCCTTTTTTTCTGAAAGCAGGTTGGTTTTATTCGGGATTCCAATACACCAAATTATTCCCCAATATTTTGCCTCCAAAACCCTATGTTTCAAAACCATTCAGTGTGTGTCGGTCTTCTCCACCAATCTGTGACGGCCTGTATGTCCCCATGGTACCACTCTACTGCTTAACGTCGTAGCCAACGTCTTGCTGCATCAATAACCTCCCCATCATCCACATACTGTTCGACAAAAATTGTCAAACGCGCAAGCAATTTCCCATGGATGCTCCTTCCTTGTTGTTCGTGGTCTTCTGTTAGGCGACGAGGAACCCTTCGGCCAATCACCTTTGACTACTCCAACTGGTGGCTAAGTGTGTCAGCACTACAACAAAGACGCCCAGTTGAGCAGTGAATTGTTTGATTGTGATCCTCCAACACCTCGAATGAAAGAGTCCCCATATTCCAACATTGTAGGAGTCACAGTTGTGGCCGACCGGCCGGTATAAGCGATCTCGGAGACGTTTGCGCGACTTTGCTGCAATGATGACTGACGTCTCACTCGATGACTCACCGTGCTTTTGTTCACTGCCAGGTGTCCGTAGACATTCTCCAAGCCTTTGAATATCTGCCGTTTTGTGGTTTTCAACCAAAATAAACTCAATTACAGCTCTATTTTTGGGACGCACCTCCGTTACAGACACCATTTTCAAGGCAGCGTATAGGCCACAACCTATCGGAACTTCATGAAACTATACGGGCTGAAGAGGGAATATTTCACGATGTCCCACAACGGATTCCGCATTTTTCAACAGAAATTGGCTGAGAAAAAAATGTGTTGCATTACGTATGGAACGCCCCTCACAATTGAAACACTTCCTTATATTACAGTTACCATTACTGTCTACATACATGCTGTGAGCTAGCTCCGGTGCACGTTGGACAATTGTTGATAGGACGCATCGCAAGTTTAAACTTAAAATTTACTGTACCTGATAATGTCATGCAGATAACGTTTCTCTTCAAAATGCTAATCATTTAGTACATGACTTATTTTACAGCAAACAGTAAATTCCAGTGATAAAGACTCTTACTTAAATAACGTCGTAAAAGGAAGACGGAAATGAGATTATGGACTCATATTCCATTGACGAAAGAGCCATTAGAGCTGAAGCACATCTTTGGAATGCACAAAGATGGGGAAGAAAATAGGGTGTGAATCTGCTAACATTCTGCATAATTTCCTTGTATGTAGACAGGCGAATGCATGACGCACTTCCTGAGATAGGGTGTAGCGGGTAAGGTGCTGATGTATGTAGAGAACAACACAAACTTTGATACCTTTTCCCGTATCCCCGACACATTTACACGCCGTTGATTTAGTATACCAATGTAGTTCATAAACCTCGTGAAGCGTCTCATCTATAATTTCATAACAAGGCTATTCGTAGAAAGCTATTTAACAAAGTTCGAAAAATTTCATTTCCCTGGCTTTCGTATGGACACAACAAAATACCTTCTTACCCAATGAGGTGACACAAGTCATGGGATACCTTCTAATTTAGTGTCGAACCTCCTTTTTCCCAGCGTAGTACAGCTATGACAAGGCATGGACACGACAAATCACTGTAAGTGTGCTCCTGGTAATGTCAATAAACATTAATAACTACGAATAATAGTAAAAAGGTAAGGACATTCTGTAACTACGTTGTCGAGAATGTGCGGCAGCGAATCTGGATACAAAAATCTAAATAGTTTGAAGCAAAGGCCATTATTTAACGTTACAAAAAAATGGTTCAAATGGCTCTGAGCACTATGGGACTTAACATCTAAGGTCATCAGTCCCCTAGAACTTCCTAACTAACATAAGGACATCACACACATCCATGCCCAAGGCAGGATTCGAACCTGCGACCTAGCGGTCGCGCGGTTCCAGACTGTAACGCTTAGAACCATTTAACGTTACACAGCACTATGTAATTCACAGATAATATCTGTGACTCTCTCTCTTTTGTACTCTTGTCTGAATATAATGTCGGCCGTTGACTACGTAAGTGTAAACTATTGTAATAAGTTTATGCTAATTACATGTTACCTAGTGTAAAATTGTTTTTTCGTAAGTGTTAAATCTGCCTCTCCTCCCAAAGCAAAATTTTTAGAAGTTTCCGGGAAGCTGAGTCAGGTTAAGCGCTGCGAGATTGGTGGCATTGTTAGCAGCTATTATCCCCGTAGCAAATAAAAAAAATCTTTTGCAGCTTCTTGCACTACATACGGCTGCGAGTACGACATATACGTACTCTGCAAATAAATATCAGATATACCAGTGACTATTGCTTTAAAATTATTAAGAAATTCAATCATGACTTCAGTTGAGTGATTTCTTTAACCCGCTTCTCGGCCGATGTTTCATTAATAGCTTTTGAAGAATGAAAGACAAAGAACATCAAGCAAAGAAATTATTAACAGTTGCATACAATATTCACAACGCGACTCCACGATAATTACATTCCCATGATTTTCATCTGATATAAATAGCTGAGATCAAAATTTTATTTGTACTATTCTTACGTAAGTAGTTACGGGGCATACATTTAGACGCTTCATGCTGAATCATAAATAATAAAAAAGACACATTGATAGTAAAGAGTATCTAAAAGAATTCAATTCACATTATTTCATTTACTGATATATAGATACGATCACTATAAAAAATAAATAAAACCAATTAATAAACCATGTCGGCCGATTTGGGCGGCCAAATCATTCACTCGAATTGTCCAGAATGTTCTTCAATGAATCACCAATAGCTGTCGTCTGGTATCATGGCGCACTGTCATCCATGAAAAGTCCGTCGTTGTTTAGGAACATGAAGTCCATGAATGGCTGAAAATGGTATCCATAACTGTTTCTAATCAATGATCGGTTCAGTTGGACCAGAAGGCCCAGCCCAATTACGTATACACACAGCCCACACCACTAGGCAGCTACTACCAGCTTTCACAGTGTCTTGTCGACAACTTGGGACGATGGTTTCGTGGGGTCGGCGCCACACTCGAACCATGCCATAATCTCTTACCAATCTCTCTGAAATCGGGACTCACCTGGCCTCGCCACGGTTTTCCAGGCGACCAACCAAAGAGCCCAGGAGAAGCACTACATTCGATGTCGTGCTGTTAGCAAAGGCACTCGCATCCGTCGCTTGGTGCCATAGCCCATTAACTCCAGCCTTCGCCATTCGCAATACGTCGCTCATTGATTACTGCTGTTATTTCGCACTGTGTTGCTTGTCTGTTTGCACTGACCACTCTACGCAACCGCAGCAGCTGTCTGTCGTTGATTGTAGGCCGATGCCCACTGCGTTGTCCGTGGTGAAAGGTAATGCATGAAATTTCGTATTCTCGGCACAATCTCGACACTGTGGAACCCGGAATATTGAATTCGCTTACGATTTCCGAAATGGAATGTCCCATGTGTCTAGCTCCAACTGCCAATCCTTACTGTTAGTTTCCATAGTGCGGCCATAGTCACGCAGGATTCCTTTTAACATGAATCAGCTGAGTACAAATGACAGCCCCGCCAATGCATTGCCACTTTGTACCTTGTGTAAACATCGCTATCCCATGACTTCTGTCACCTCAATGAAAGGCTTCCCTAGCAAATAAATGACGCATTTAGTAAGTATCGAGAGAGTCTAGAAAACAAAAAGAAACAAACGCTGGATTATTTCAGAAGTTCAAGATGTCTAGAAAAAATTAAAAAAATAGAACAGGACGGTTTTCACATCTCCCTGGAAACAAAGCACTGAACTGCAAACAATACCGTCTAGCACTTATCTGTGACGGTACACCAAACCACAAGAAAACTGAAAACAACAGCGACTGTAAGACGCTGTTGGTTATGAAAATGTACCATTATGCATCATGAGCCAATCTGAAAGGTGGTTGTTGATACTGTGAACTGTTGTTCAGGAACGTAATACCTATCTTATATTCATGATCGCTCCCCACAAAACCAATGTAGATTCACAAAGAGCGTAATTTAGTGTCCAGAGATTTCATCACTCTCGGGAGTCGTATAATTCGTCCCGTCCCGGCGAGTTCGCCATCGGCAGCTCTGCGCCGCCACTTTGCCTTTCCCGCCAGACCCACGATTATCCTACCCGTACAAGCGCCGCAGCCGCTGCAGATGCGCACGTCAGACTTCGCTGGTTTTTTTCTCCAGTGTACAGCTGTTTAAAAGTCTTCCGCTGGAGCTGGAGAGGTGTTACGAGCTGCGTTGGGAAAAGGACTTAGCGTAAACCGAGTTATCTCGCTGTTAAGCGCTAGCTTTTTGGCTCCGACAGGAACAGCAGCAGGTTTTAATGCAGAGCAGAAGCAGAGACGTAGAATATTCAAGAGATATATTTTTGGAGCGAGAAGGAGCTTTGTGCGCCGTGCCACGGAGGCCGTGTGTCAGAACAAAGCCACGCCGGACGTCCATTACGAGCAGTGAGTGCCGGGAATAAAAGGGGCAATATTCCCGCCTAGGTCCCAGCCTCCTGCCAAATTTCAGTGCATAAGTGATTTAGTAGACGAATTTTTAAAAAGGAAGAGGACTTTGAAGAGGGGCAGAAAAAGGAAATACGACGTCCCTTGCTGACGGGAAACTCGTACCTGTTGACAAACTGGTAAGTGAATAATCTTTGTAATATCATTTGTGCTCTTCAGAATCTGGAAATTAATCACCTTTAAACGGGCAGATTTTATCTTCAATCATCCAGTCCATGAATAAATACCACCAAGAAAGAACACAGAAAATAAAATGTCTTTTAAACTCCTATCGTAGCGCTCGGGCATATACTTTATGAGAAAATTTCGTGCTGTTCTTGCCGAATTTATAGCCGTGTAATATGGTAGATTGAAACTAAACAATTCCCTAAAATAGATTAAATAAACTAAAAAATGGATGAATTTAATATCCGTTCTACACTTCAGTCAGAAGAGATAAACACAACTCAAATTGCCATGATGATGATGATGATAGTTCGTGGGGGGCTTAACATCGTTGTCACCAATGCCCGTACAGGGTCCAAATCTTTCCATTTCCAGTCTTAGCACTTTCCGAATGATGATGAGAGGATGAGGACACCACAAACACGTAGTCCCCCTGCGCGGAGAAAATCCACGACCCGGCCGGAAATCGAACGCGGGACCCCGTGATTCAGAGGCAGCAACTTTATCCATTATACATTCGAACTGCCATTGTCATCGCTCAAAGAATTGTCACTTTTATTGTAACATCACCCGATTGTCAAGGATCTGGCGTTACTTATTTTTGTCACACTACAGAAGCTCACTTTTACCGACTGTCTGTCATTGTGTAATATTCTGTTGCTGAACTGGTGTTTAAGAAAAAGCAGTTAATAAACGGAATAAAAGTAAAAGCATGTAATTATGAAGCATGCTCCGAGTGGTGGCACATTTAAAGCAAGCATCGCAGTCCTTTGTTGCCTCCTCTAACTAAATAAACAAAAAATAAGTAAATAAAAGTAAATAAATAAAATAAAAAAATTCAGTCCTGGACTCTGTAGCGTGCTTTCAGTTAAAATGCCTTTTCCGTAACTTTAGCGTAGCACACTGTTTTTAAAGCAGGATAAGCCTAAATAATCAAAAAGTCAGCCCCTTGCATTACCCAGTACACACAGACACTCCAAAGCAACCTTACGATGTGTGGTAGAGGACCGTTCACAAGATTCCTTGTGAGCTCCAATTTAACTCCGCCTACACAGTCTCCTCCCAAGATATTTGTAGGTAGAAACAAAATGCTGTTTGTCTCTTCTGCAAACGTACGCTGTCGAAAATTTCGCAGTGAACCTAATGCACAAACCATCTCTCGCACCATCTACTTTTTGAATTTGATATGTCCGTGATGCTTTCAGACTTATTGGGACGCACCGGCGACGATAGACACCACTATTCATCTGCATCATACTCCACAAGCCATCTACTGATGTGTGGCGGAGAGTACTTTAGGTATCACTATCTGATCCCTCCGACCCTGTTCCACTCGCGAATAGTGCGTGAGAAGAATGATTGTTGGTAAGCCTCTGTATTTGCTGTAGTTTCTCGAATTTTCTCCTCGTGGTCAATACGCAAGAAGTATGTGGGTGGAAATGTTTTCTGTCTCCTTCTGAAAAGTGTTGTCCCGAAATTTTAATAGTAAATCTCTCTTTGATGCACAACGCCTCTCTTGTAACGTCTGCCAGTGGACTTTGATTAGCATCTCCGTTACGCTCTCCCGCCAGCTAAACGATCCCGTGACAAAACGCGCCGATCTTCGTTGGATCTTCTCTACTTCCTCTATCAGTTCTAAATGATAGGGATCCTAGATGAATGAACAGTACTCAAGAATCGGGCGATGGGTTACATTTCCTTAAGATTCTTCCAATGAATCTGAGTCTTGCGTCTACTTTTCCCACTATCTGTTTTATACGGTCATTCCAGTTAAGGTCGCTCTGTATAGTTACGCCTAGATATCCTATCACACTTCCCCGCGGTACTCCGGATATTACCTTAACATCTGTCGATTTAGTTCCGTTAAGAGCGACGTGCTGAGTTCTATCCGCAAGAAAGTCTTGAATCCGATAGCAGGACTGCTCCGACGCTCCGTAAGCTTCCATTTTTTTCTTTAAACGGCAATGCGGGACGCTGTGAAATGCCTTACTGAAATGAAGGAACACGGCATCAACCTGAGCGCCGTTGTCCAATGAGCTGTGGATCTCGTGGAGGAACAAATCGAGGTGAGCTTTCCTCCTATGGTTCCCAGACTGACGAGCAATATTCAAATACTGATCTAATGCAGATTTTGTAAGCTATCTTCTTTGTTGATAGTCTACATATCTAGTTTGTCTGGTGTCTGCCTTATCTACGATTAGTTTTGTGTCAGTATTTCACTTTTAATCGCTTCATACTTACAAATATTTAATGAATTTTACTGTTTCCAGCGATTATTCTAAAATCGTGTAGTTAAAAACATTAACGGAGCTTACCGCCTAATGAGGTGCAACATGTTTCATTTGTTTATGTTGAGCGTGAAATATCAGTCACTATATCAAACATCAATTCTCTGCAGAGCGTCGCCATTTTACTACCATGTGCTCTAGCTTTGCGACTTCTCTATATAAAGCAGTATCATGCTTGATCAGCCCCATGGACCTTCCCATGTTTCCCAACAGGTACTTCAGAAGATTTTACGACACCCAGGATATCCATGGGATCACCCATCCAAGTACTAACAGGGCCTGCGTGATTGTGCGTGAACCGGTGTGTCTAAACTGGCAAGGCCGTTTTCACGAATGAGTAGGAAACTTAAACTGAGTCCTATCTCATTCCTTGGTTGAAGAACACTGCCGGGTGAGTGCCAAAACTGGACACTCGCGAGCGTAACAAAAATATCTTGAGACGTATGGTTGTAACGTTTCGCCTGTAAAGATTAAGAGAACATCTTATACACCACGATATATCGATATTTTCGCAGTTAACATGAACTTAAATAATACAGTATTCATGTTAGTCATTTTTTTCTTTTCTCTATATTTAATATTTTATTCTCTATGTTTTGCGGTGATTAAAAACTTATCAGCAGCCAACGTCTCTTTCACGTAATTGTTCTTACTGAAAAGATGGTCGATATCGGGCAGCAGCAGGTAAGGTACCACAGCGACATCTTTACATAACTATAACAATACACTATTGGCAGTGGAAAGCATATACAATTTCCCACATTGATTCCCCGTATTGATTCGTACACCTTCCACACACGGCGGGATATCGACGTAGGTTTTCACTTTTTACACGCCCTTCACTTATTAAATAGCGGTTATGTACATTTGCGGTACAACCGAAGGTACTTTTACTTCAAAAGATTTCCCTGCGTTAACAACGCCATTTCCTCCAGTAACAGATGAGTGGAAAATTGACAATGATTGCCATACTTACCGTTTCTCGGTACGAAGAGTGCCATTTATTGATTCTTAATCACAATGAATTCCTGACGCGTATTGAAATGACGTTCTTTCTTGTGTAAGAATAGGAAACCGGATTCACGTGGTCCTTAGCAGTACCACTCAAACATACGCTTAAGCTTCCAACAAACAGACTCACTATAAACTTTATTCCACACACAAGATTAATTTGTAACGTTTTCTATGTTGCCTTAACATGCCTATCGCTCGATATGTTACCAACCCGTCTCACAACTACTCTCTCGTGCAACAAGATCCTTAACTCTCCGCGTTCCCTTGGAACCACATTCTGCACGATAATTAATTATGAACATCCTTTAACATAACATTTTGTGTCTCTTACGCGAAATGTACCACTGATCAGTCTAACAAACACAATTACACGTCCCTCCACACGCCACTGTCCTTCAGCTATCTCCCGCTACCGGTTGCTCCGATTTTACATTGATATTAATTTCTCTTAGTATTTATACAATACAAAATACACATGTGAAACATTTTATATGTTGGTTTATATAATCTAGAAAAAAATCGTAGATAAATAAACACCCAAAGAACCATTCCGCTTCAAAATAAGGGACCGTATTTCATCCCTAGCTAAGTTCCCTTGCACACCAGAACGTGTCTGAACGGCAAGCACTGTGGATCGCCCCCTGTGGTGTTCTGTGTAGTTGTGTGAGCCCGTCGACGTGGCCCAACGCGTACGGCGACTCACCAGTGCAGACAAGCATTGTACATGACCCTGGCTTAGTTGCTGCGTCCATGTTAGTTGTAGCATGCGGCGAACAGCGATACACGTGTACAGCAGCGGCTTATACATTCAGCGACGTCCATTAAAGATCCTATTTAAGTGTGTTGCCTTTCCTAATAACGCTAAATTGATTTCTAAAGAAAATTAATGTAAGATATATCTCTCACGTGTTACACGTGCGCCCTACTTCGAATACATTTTATTTAAGCTTTAATTACATTTGCGCTCTACCAAAACTGCGATTCGGTACTGCGTAAAAGAAGTAGGAAATTGTAGGTTTGCCGGTACTATTAGTATGGAAAGACACATAAAGGAAAGTTTAAGAGAGAAACTGGGAGCCGACGTCTTCTCTTTGTTTTTTTGTTTGTGTGGTTGTTTGGTTTGCACATAATTAGAACCGCCCATCATTCTGTGTTAATTCATCGTGTATTTTATATTTTTACAGAATATAAATAGCATTGTATAAGTAATAAAAATTAGTTCATCGCCTTGCTTCTGCGCTTTCATTACGTTTGATGTAAGTATAGTTTGTATGCACGAATATAAAAATTATGTTGAATATTTTCGTTATTTTTTACTCATTAGTGCGTTCTTCATCATGATCAAAGGCAGTTGCCTGTTGTTATTGGTAAGTTCGAAGGTTGCTTCTGAATAAGAGAACCATATTGCACATAATTTCGACGAAGCATTGAAACGATGTTTGATACGCTTTGCGTTTCACTTTTATTTTACCTTTTTGTTGACGAAATTACATTTTCTAGCGCTATGTGATAAATCTATTTTGTTTTCTTTACTTTTACTATAGCATCCCTCAGTTTCACGTTAAAAATCAACAATATTCGAATAAAACCTGAATTAAACATTAACAGTTTCAGTTCTTCTATAAATGCTGTTTACTTTTAAAAACGGACAGACAGGTAAAACTAAAATGTTCCGTTGGTTATCTAGCCCTTTATATATCCCTACTCAGTTTTTAGACGATTCACCACTTCCGATTTTTAAGAGAATCTAGTAAGACACTGATCGCTTGCGTAAGGAGAGCGCTCGTTTGAGGTAACGGACGACAGGTATGCAACACACCTAACATACAGGTAACGTGGGTACATTGTTAACTGATCAAAGCTACTAGGAGAACTATCGTAGTCTGCGCTTGCTTATGATAAGCTACGGTAGCCCCGGTACTTTTACAGCTCTAGTTTTAACGCAACAGACGCTCAGTCTAAGTTTAAATAGCCTAAATGATTATATAGCCTAAATTACACTGCAATCAAGAGGTAACTTACTAATTTTATGTTACACTGAATAAACGCGTGTTAGTCAAGAGTGATTAATTTCACTTGTGCGACTCTGAGATAAAAAACTGAAATAAAGTTAGTTAAGTGTTTAACTCAAAATCCGTAAAGCGGTACTCGGCCTACCACTTTTACCCTGCACGTAAAGGCAGAACGAAGAAAACTGCATAAACATAATTCTCTGACATTATAGTTCCCATAAAAACGAAATACCAATGTTGCTGAGTAATAAGTATGCATGCACCCAGAACTAAGTTCAGTCTCTTGAAATATACTGACGTGCCCGACACACGCAGTTCATATTACACGGTAAACAAGTTAGCGCCAAACACTGGTGCACCAGCGGTAGGGTTTGAAGGCAGTGCTTGCTGCAGTTCTCGATCAATCAGAACAATGCGCACTTATGACATGTCCGTGCGTAAGCCTATGATGGCGGCTTGCAGAACTGTCCACTTGACAGTTTAACTTACTTATTACGTGAGTCATCAGATCCTCCGGAACACGGCAAATGCCCTGAATGAATGGAAGCATTTATGACTACTATTTTGCAAATTAACAGTGGGAGGTATGTGGAGCAAACAGTATATTTATATATACAGAGCGCAGGAAAACTACGTATACAAAGTTTTAGTGTTTAGAGGAGATGAAAAGCGACACATTTTTATGGGCTACCCTTGATAGTTTTGATAAGAGACTTCCTTTAGGCCAACGTTCACAGTATTTTTGGTTGGTTCGTATGCAACACGTAGGCATCTGTGACAAAATTACGTCTTACTGCTACTAGAGATACGTGTTAATTGTTGCTAGCATCCCTGTACAAACGACTGCATTATTACGCTTATGTTGTGTTGACAAGAAAGTTTCTACTGATGTTTACAGGTTCTTTTCGGCTAAATACACAGGAACCGAGATAACTGACACGCATGTCGTTTACAGGCAGGAAGAATGGAACAGTCGAACAGCTAGGTGCCCGAATGCGGAACGATTTCTAGGGACGCAGTTACCGAATAATATCGCATTTCAATCAGTTGATGGCTATCTTCAATTTCCCTACATCACTCCTGTGGATTTCTCATTGCGAAGCCAAAAGAAGCGATTCGCGTAAGAGGCGCCGATAGACAGCCCAGAAGAGCTGGTTGCCCATTTGGCTGAAGCTACAGCCATTTTTCGTGAAACACCTGGTCGTTTCGAACGCGTTGGACACGCAGAGGTCAGTTATGCATTAACGTAAACGAATGACAACTACTGTAAAATAATATTATCACGCGGCATGTTGAACACTGACTCCAAACATCACTAGTATCAAAAACTGTCAGTATTTTTCGCATGGCCGCACGGGCTAACCGCGCGGGGTAACAGCGCGGTCTAATGGGTTCTTGCCAAGGTCCACAAGGCTGCCCCCATTGGAGGTTCGAGTCCGCTGTCCTTAGCGTAAGTTAGTTTAAGTTAGATTAAGTAGTGTGTAAGCCTAGGGACCGATAACCTCAGCAGTTTGGTCGTCCCATACGAACTCACCACAAATTTCCAATTTTCGCATGATTTGTCACTGCTAAGTTACGTAACTCGGTGAGACGTAAACCACACGTAGACAGGATTTCTGCAGTATAGTACAGAACGTAATTGAAAAGAATGTGCCATGAAACGAACAGAAATGACACTTTTATTCAAAGACAATAGTTACACAGAAATCATTGCATTTGGGCATTACAAGAGGAGGAACGTGTTTCGTAATACGGTGTCTAATCAACACGGGGGGCATTGATTACTCTGAAAAGTACTTCCATGCTGGCCGCAAGCTGTAAGGAGTTCTTGAGCAGGGCGTTCCATTCCTCTAGCAGTGCGATTAACAACAGCTAGACCGAGCGAGGTGGCGCAGTGGCTAACACACTGGACTCGCATTCGGGAGGACGACGGTTCAATCCCGCGTCCGGCCATCCTGATTTAGGTTTTCCGTGATTTCCCTGAAGCGCTGCAGGCAAATGCCGGGATGGTTCCTTTGAAAGGGCACGGCCGACTTCCTTCCCCGTCCTTCCCTAATCCGATGATACCGATGACCTTGCTGTCTGGTCTCCTTCTCCAAACAACCCAACCCAACAACAGCTGGATGGACGCTGGCGCCTGTGAACCTGCTGCACTTCGTCTTCCCAGTGCACACGTCGCGTTGTCGATGGGGTTGAAGGCGGGAGAACGAGCAGGCCTGTCATCTCGTCGAGTATCCTCTCTTTCCAAGAACTCCTCTACCTGCGCTGTTCGATCCAGTCGCGCACTGTCATCCATAAGTCAGGGAGAATGAACCACTGATAAGACGCATCTGGGGAAGGAGTACAGATTTACAATAACGTTGATCGGTGAGTGTACCGTGTGCAAAGATCTGGAGATCATTACGCCCACGCTACATTGTGACTTCCCAAACCATAACATCTGGACCAGCAAAACGATCTTCTTCGACCATTCTGACCGTACACTCATAAGGCAAAGGGTGGGATTACGTAATGCACCCAGCAACATTGTTGAACATGATCGTTTAAGGCTTTGCGGTCAGCAAAGAAGCACTTTGCTGAGGATCCATTGTTGTCCGTCCGTGATGATCAAGCGTTGTCAAGTCCCGAGAATCATCATAAATAGCGTTTACTTCAGTGCAGTTATTGACTCTGAATAAAAGTGTCATTCGTCACACTGCGTATTCCTCTTAGCTACCTTCTGCCGTTTGCTGTACTGTAGCAGTTCTTTCTATGTATGGTCCAGGTTTCATCGAACTATGTGACTTGGCAGTGGCACATCAGGCGAAAGATACTTTCACCCTTACATTTTGCACGTCAGTTCTGTTGCATGAATAGGTGATGTCGATCTAAGGCAATATTACAAGCGGAACCACTTTTATTTTAAAGGGAAAACAGCAGAAAACTTCTGCATTTGATAGCCATCCTATTAAGCAGTTTGTTGTAAAAACGTCTGCTTTGGCTGACCTCATTTCAGGATTCCGAAATACTGTGATGACGATGACGCGCAGTGCTACTTTCGACGATTCTTCGTTAAAAGCCGTCTCCATATCCGTTAAATTTCAGCTACGGGCGACTCCCATTCTGCCACTGCTGGCGTCGGAAGCTTGATTCTGTGGTACTGCAGTTCCAGAGTGCGCACAATTTTAAAAACGAGATACTGACATTTTTGTGGGGGGATCTTTGTTTTCACCATATCACACTCCGTAGTGCAGCAACAGTTTCTGTTCATTAAGCAACACGACACAGTTCAAGGACCGGCCTCTGTGGCCAAGCGGTTCTAGGCGCTTCAGTTAGGTACGCGCTGCGCTGCCTTCGGCATGGATGTGTGTCATATCCTTAGGTTAGTTAGGTTTAAGTAGTTCTAAGTATAGGGGACTGATGACCTCAGATGTTAAGTCCCATAGTGCTTAGAGCCATTTGAACAGTTCAAGGCTTATTCGCATGAAAGCACATTCCATTCAAATGTGGTATTATGTAGATGTGTTGTTTCACCAGCGACGCAACGATTCACGTCCACTGCAAACGATAAAACCGTTTTAGTTCATCCAGGAATAGAAATGCATGACAGTCCAAAGTTTTCTCAAATGTAATCGCTGTTTCTTTGCAGTTCAATTTGATACGGTACACTAATTACTTTAAACGTTTTATTCGTAACATCTCGCACGAAAGGCAACCCACCATTCATACTGCCGCCAAAACAATTATCGTTTCCCTACCACTTTTACCCTGCACGTAAAGACAGAACGAAGAAAACAGCATCCCTAACCATTGATTTTTCAATTTCGATAACTGAAATAAGCTCTCTAACAGCGAAGATACATTGAATTATTTATGTTGAAGCAGTTATATTTGTAATAATTGAACTTTAAACGTTTATTACTAAATAAAGGGAATAAAGCAAAATAATATAAGACGAAAAAGATGTATAGGCCGTTTAGAGATGTACGTTTACAACCCATCTTCATGTAGAAACGCAGCGCATTCTAGTGGCGTCGTATTGGGTTCCTTTCCCCTTCCGTTCAGCAATGTTATGAATCAGAGAGTTGACAAGCGGTAAAGGGTCGTTTCGTCAAGAACTTTAGATGCTCGACTGAGGTAAGATAAAGCAGGGGAGAGGGGAGAAAACTAAGGGCCCGGAACGGATAACAGCAGAAGCCTGTCCAATATGAAGAAAATAATGAAGGCAATCCGATAACATGCTGTCTAATAAACGTGACGGAGCAAGAGACAAACCGCATCAGACAGCGGAACTGAAATCAATACCCGCAGAGAGGAGCGAGCGAAAGGGAAACTCAATAAGAGACAGATCTTTCGATAAGACAGGCTGCGAGTCGGACGACAGTGAAGCGGGGAGAGTTGTCCGCGACGGGGTAGGATAAAATCAGAGGAAAGGATTCCTAAAGAACTTTCTTTAATGTTTCTTTCTGGGTGAAAGCACAAACAATGGACGTGCTGTATTCGTTCAAGGAATAACTGATTCAGGGTCTGAACTTGTAGAAATCGTAACACTTGCATTTTCACTCCGGCGTTGAACTTCATCTTATACAGCTAGTTTTAACTTGGCGTAGGTAGCTTGCTACAGCTGCTAAATATTTGAAGAAAAAAAAAAGCCTATAACCATTAGCAGTTTTTATAACATCTACATCAGTATCTACGTACATACATACTCCTGTCCCACTCGCAAATAGAGCGAGTTAAAAACTACAGCCTATAATGCCTCCGCGCGAGTCGTGATTCTTCTTAACTTACGTTCGTATTCCTTACGTAACGTGTACGTTGGTGGTAGTAGAATCGTTCTTCAGTCAATTTCATTCTCAGTAGCGTTCCTCGGAAAGAACTTCGCCTTCACTCCAGGGATTTACCACAGCATCTCCGAAATACTTGCATGCTGATTGGACACATCGGTAACAAATCTAGCAACCTAACTCTGAATTGCTTCGATGTCTTCCTTTAATTCGACCTGATGTGGATCGAGCAACACCCAAGAACTGGTCGCTTTAGTGTTCCATGTGCGGTCTCTTTTACAAATGAAAATCTCTTTACGAAAACTCTTCCAATAAACCGAAGTCGACCACACACTATCCACGCTACAATCATTACATGCTCGTTCCATTTCATATCGGTTTACAGCGTCACGCCTAGATACTGAATAGACCTCACTGTGTCACGTAGCACTCTACTAATGCTGAGTTCGAATATTAAGGAATTGTTTTTCCTACTTATCTGCATTAATCCGCATTTACAGCTATCAGCCTTCCATCGTACCAACAAGAAATTTTGTCTAATCATCTTGTATCCTCCTACGGTCACTCAACGATGATACATATACAGTGTGTTAACTATAAGACGGTAGATTCGTGAGGGGAGTACGTGGAGAGGAGGATGCAAGCATTGGCTGGCGAAGGGGAGGAGCCTGTGGGGGAGGGGGGGGGGGGGGCAAGGCACGCCTACCAGTTGCAGTGCTGGCACTACAAACTGCGCGTCATGCTTACACAAAAGCAGACGAAAGGCTTGGAAGTAAAACTCGCTTTAAATGTTGTTCGTAAACGAAACTGAAATCGTCATGTACATTAATATATATATATATATATATATATATATATATATATATATATATATATATATATATATATATATATATATATATATATGAATGTATGTACATTTGTCTACTATGCGCTCACAAACCATTCATCCGACTGCAATGAAACTTTGGTGAGTTGTTCTCCGAACGCCCGAAAACAGTAATAGACAATGATTCAACAGTTACGTTACTGTTGTATACGTAGCGCAATTGATTAGGTAAAGGCTTGTCACGCAGCGTACCCACGTTCGATTCCCATTACTCGCAACTTTTTATTTCATTCCCCGCATTGTTAAACTATTAATTATAAAATTTAAATACACTTAAGGAGGTCATATTGTATAACGTAACTGTCAATCTCTATATATAAAAATGAATGTAAGTATGTCTGTCCGCCCTCTGTGCGTTCCGAAACCATTCATCCGATTGCGATGAAATTTTGGTGATTCCTTCAAAGTGATTGCGAATAAAATATCTGAAATGGAAACTCACCTTTTCTTGCCAGGCCTTTGTGGTGATACGACAGGATGATTCTTGGAAAACTGTTTGAATCTTCCAATGCAACGCATGCTTTGTCCTGTGTATGTAGCAGCTCTCACTGAAGATTTGTAAATGGGGTGAAGCAATTTTTTCTGCTCCCTTTCCCTTTCGTAACATTCAATCACACGCAATATAATTTTGCGAGCATCGCTGCATAATACTGGATTCCTTCTAACCGTAGGCCTACCGGTGGGGGTTGTTGGCGACTCCTGAGATGGGCCAGCAACTGCCTCTTCACTCATTTTGATAATGTTTAGCACAACTGCACAATAAAAACACGCAGAACAGTACAGCGCAAAACAATAACGAAGCAGACGACAACGGCTACCTTGTACAACACAGTCAGCTACGTAATGTTGGCAGCAGTCGAAACTGCGTGCCTACCGAAGCCTCCCGACGTTTACCGACTTCTGCCGATTCAGGACTAGGGAGAGGTCTGCCATCTAAAAGTTTACACACTGTACGTACACCTCAGCCCCATCATCAAACAGCCACAGATCGCTGCTCGCCCTGCCCGTCGTATCATTTATGTACACAGGGGTCCTGTCACACTTTTCCGGGGCACTGCTGACGATACCCCTGTTTCTGGTTAACAACCGCTGTCGACGACGTACTGAGTCTTACTACTTCAGATGTCTTTGAGCCACTCACATATCTGTGAAAATATTCCGTATCTTCGTATCGTCGTTAATAGTCTGCAGTGGGGCACCGTTTCAAACAATTTTCGGAAATCTAGGACTGTGGAATCTTCCCGTTGCCCTTCATCTACTGTATAGTTCGTAGAATATCATACGGGAAAAGTGCAACCAGAGTTTCGCGGGAACAATGCTTTCTAAAACCGTGTTGATTTGTGTACAGAAGCTTTTCTATCTAAAGAAACTTTATTACACTCAAACTGAGATATGTTCAAGTATTTCGCATAAAATCGATGTTAAGGATCAGTAATTTTGAGGATAAGCTCTTTTACCCTTCTTATACACAGGATCAAAATTTCATACTACTCATATTTGACCTATTATCATGGCAGATACAACGATATTTCACGGTGTTACGTAACTTACAAATAATTTGGGTAATGTCATGGATCACGCAAGTAGGTTTCAACTCAGTATATACACTACTGGCCATTAGAATTACTACACCAAGAAGAAATGCAGGTGATAAACGGGTATTCATTGGACAAATATATTATACTAGAACTGACATGTGATTACATTTTCACGCAATTTGGGTGCATAGATCCTGAGAAATCAGTACCCAGAACAACCACCTCTGGCCGTAATAACGGCCTTGATACGCCTGCGCATTGAGTCAAACAGAGCTTGGATGGCGTGTACAGGTACAGCTGTCCATCCAGCTTCAACGCGGTATCACAGTTCATCAACAGTAGTGACTGGCGTATTGTGACGATCCAGTTGCTCGGCCACCATTGACCAGGCGTTTTCAATTTGTGAGAGATCTGGAGAAAGTGCTGGCCAGGGCAGCAGTCGAACATTTTCTGTATCCAGAAAGGCCCGTACAGGACCTGCAACATGCGGTCGTGCATTATTCTACTGAAATGTAGGGTTTCGCAGGGATCGAATGATAAGTAGAGCCACGGGTCGTAACACATCTGAAATGTAACATCCACTGTTCAAAGTGCCGTCAATGTGAACAAGAGGTGACCGAGACGTGTAACCAATGGCACCCCGTACCATCACGCCGGGTGATACTCCAGTATGGCGATGACGAATACACGCTTCCAATGTGAGTTCACCGCGATGTCGCCAAACACGGATGCAACCATCATGATGCTGTAAACAGAACCTGGACTCATCCCAAAAAATTACGTTTTGCCATTCGTGCACACAGGTTCGTCGTTGAGTACACCATCGCCGGCGCTCCTATCTGTGATGTAGCGTCAAGGGTAACCGCAGCCATGGTCTCCGAGCTGATAGTCCATGCTGCTGCAAACGTCGTCGAACTGTTCGTTCAAATGGTTTTTGTCTCGCAAACGTCCCCATCTGTTGACTCAGGGATCGAGACGTGGCTCCTCGATCCGTTACAGCCATGCGGATAAGATGCCTGTTACCACGACTGCTAGTGATACGAGGCCGCTGGGATCCAGCACGGCGTTCCGTATTACCCTCCTGAACCCACCGATTCCATATTCTGCTAACAGTCATTGGATCTCGACCAACGCGAGCAGCAATGTTGCGATACGATAAACAGCAATCGCGATGGGCTACAATCTGACCGTTATCAAAGTCGGAAACGTGATGGTACGCATTTCTCCTCCTCACACGAGGCATCACAACAACGTTTCACCAGGCAACGCTGGTCAACCGCTGCTTGTGTATGAGAAATCGGTTGGAAACTTTCCTCATGTCAGCACGTTGTAGGTGTCGCCACCGGCGCCAACCTTGTGTGAATGCTCTGAAAAGCTAATCGTTTGCATATCACAGCATCTTCTTCGTTTCGGTTAAATTTCGCGTCTGTAGCACGTCGTCTTCGTGGTGTAGCAATTTTAATGGCCAGTAGTGTATTTCATTGGATTGTAAACTACTTGGGTGGTTTATGACATTAGCCAAATTATGTGTAGGTTTCCTACCACTGTAGAATATCGTTATGTTTGGCATACAGATAACTCATTTGCGAGTAGTATGCAGTTTTGATCCATGTCATGGACTGCTTTTCTTCCAGAGATGATGGTTATAAAAACCGAAACCGGTAAGGGATAAAGTTGAATGCGTACAGCTGATGGTATAAAAATGCTTTTCTCAGTTATTTAATTAAATCAGTATAAGTTACACAGCCTTTCCGAGATTACATCAAGTTTGCGATCAGCAATTACTGGCCATTTGCCTTTGCAATGAGGCCTAACAGTTGCTGATTATTTATCGTTTCTGGATCTTTGTGATATTTACTGCTACTTTCTGTACATTTACGTTTCCTGAAACAAACTGAATTCCTGATCACAGGACGAAGAGAGATGGCGCAAGTTTTCTTTATTGTGGGCGAGCAGTGTGATAACGGCACCGGCTGGGCGTCTCAACCAGTAATTTGACAACGGAGTTCTTAGGCTTCCGAACGCATACTCCTCATAAGCAACAAACAAATTCTAATGACTCTCATGGCAGCAGAAAAGCTGGAATATCGCCCCTGTGCTCAGTCCTTTGCTGTAGGATGTCTATAAATATAGGGAAAATTTTAAGTGGATTAATACCTCGAACTGATGATTTCCTTACCGAGTCCTAACACACTCTGTTCGGTGTCACAAAATGTGTCGGCACCTCTCATTGCATTAAGGTTCATAAGTAAAGTATACTGCGATTTAAACTTAAGTCATCTGTGAGCTCTACATATACGAACAATGCCACGTGCACAAGGTGCGTTTTGATTGTAACGTTTTATTTCTGACAAACCTTAGCATAATATGCTATATTTTATCCAGTAATACGACAACCTGGCATGAGGTTCCAACTCACATTGAACACGTTTCGTAAGAGAAAGATTTGAAGGCCAGAAGGTGACAGCAAAATCTGCTGAAACCGGCTGTCCGAAATGATGCAGTATTTATGCGATTCTGGCTATAGAAAACTTTTTACTAAGTAAAAGAGATTTTCCTTCTCATTTTTCAAAATGAGAAAATTCGACTACAGTGGTGTCCAAGTGAGTTAGGTCTCGGAAATACACTCCTGGAAATGGAAAAAAGAACACATTGACACCGGTGTGTCAGACCCACCATACTTGCTCCGGACACTGTGAGAGGGCTGTACAAGCAATGATCACACGCACGGCACAGCGGACACACCAGGAACCGCGGTGTTGGCCGTCGAATGGCGCTAGCTGCGCAGCATTTGTGCACCGCCGCCGTCAGTGTCAGCTAGTGATGGGCTAAACTGCGATTTTCCGATATCAGTGATTTCTGTGAATGCTACTTTTGAGTATCTGTGATTCTTAACTGTGATTTGTCGCAGTTAAGAGTCGCAGTTAAGGAACATAGGTCGTGTATCCCTCCGCCACTGCTATTTCTGCGATTTCTGCTACTTCTGCGATTTCTGCTACTTCCGCGATTTCTGCTACTTCTGCGATTTCTGTGACTTCTGCTACTTCTGCGATTTCTGCGATTTCTGTGACTTCTGCTACTTCTGCGATTTCTGTGACTTCTGCTACTTCTGCGATTTCTGTGATTCCTGCGATTTCTGCGACTTACCACCGTATGAGAAAGTTACATCTGTCAACACAGAAAATTGCATCTCAACGAACCTGTCTTTGGCAAGTATGTTTTACGTTTTTTCTTCCGTTGGCTTTAATTTTGTATTAAAGAAACAACTGTGAAAATATTAATAGTGTAATTAATATGTAAGTAGACGTACAGTACCGTAATAGTTCGTATTTAGAAAATGAATTGTAACATATTGTTATGTTCACAGGTACCTGAAATACATTTCAGTCACTCAGTAAAGTGATAACTCAAAATATCATTGTCAACAGATCTGAAGAAATTGCCACTGTGTCTTCAGACCGTTTTCGTCAGACGAGAGGTTAGTTTCTAAGCGTTTCGATGGACTTAATTACTTCAGTGTGATCGTTCTTGCAAATGTGATATTCGTTATAGCAAATATTAGCAATCTACTCTGTCAATTATATTGCTAGTAATTAATGACAGCAAAAATTGTTTAATAATCCTTGTGTTTTTGCAGACACAGTTCTGACTCTGATTACTGGTTGCTGTACGTATCTATCCACATCAAGGCTGTTTTTGAGAGAGACTAGTGAAGATTCAAGACAGTTCTTAGAGGATTTGCAGTTTAAAAGTGAAATAATTGTGAAATAAGTGTGTGAATGATTAAACTGTGTTTTATTGAAGTTGTTGTGCGATTTTAAAGGAATAATAAATGTCAAATATAGTGAGTGAATAATAAAAATCTCATTTTCCACATGTTTAAGCCGTCCTATACCCATAATTTTCCGCCACTTACTTATTGGTAAACACTTGTTGGAGAGTGACATGCCGCCCCCCCCCCCCCCCTTTCACCACAATCGTGGTGTGACACTGACCTGTAACTTATCCCGAAGTCTACAATATGCATTTTGAGGCTGTTGATATGAAAGTGGGAAGTACAGATCTTCCAGTTAAATCAGGAATAGCTTAAGTGCATTACTTGAAAGTAACACAGGAAAAGCTTACTTATGTAGGTGGTAGTAGTGTCGGCAAAAAGTTCTTGTGTGTGAAGTTGCCATGTAGAACACCAGGTGTAAAACTTTTCTCCCGGGTCTTGAACTGTGTCGGAACAAAAGTGAGGCATTCATATGACTGTTTTCATTTCTCTACACTTATACAGATGTCTAAGTTCTGCTGTGTTAACACTACAAAGTCCTGTAGGCATGTGGAGTATTAACCAAAACTGTCATATTGGAAGCAGAATCAAACACATTTGTTACGTTACTAGATATTTTCAGGAGAAAAAGGCAATGTTGTTTCTTATTAATATAATACATTCAGAGTCACAGCAGTATTTGACCAACCATAACTGATGCTGAATGTGCATGTCGTCATATAATATGAAGGGCTTATTTCAATAGTGGTACAAGTCCATTACCTCCACTTTTCTGTCTATAATGCATCTGAAATTAGTGATCCAAACAAACATAAATAAAGGTTCATCTCTAGCAAGAAGCCATATGCTTGAATATTTCTGGTATCTCAAATGCAGATTTGTCAGCGCTCATTTAACTTTACGACTCTGTATCTCAAAATGAACAAAAATGGACTTGTACCACTATTGAAATAAGCCCTTCATATGCACACACAGCACATCGAACTCGTGAGGCACAAGGCTCTCATAACGAAGTACGTACGTCGGTCAACAGATGACACTAGGAAAAGTATGTTAACTGCGCTTTTTAGTTGCTACTTGCGACTCTTAGTTGCGATTTGTCACAGAAATCGCAGTTTGACTCGGTAGCGAATAGCGTAGTATGAACTTTGCTCAACAGATGGCAGTGCTAACTGCGCTTTTTAGTTGCTACTTGCGACTCTTAGTTGCGACTTGTCACGGAAATCGCAGTTAGACCTGATACCGTATCGAAGAGATGGACGTAGTACGAACTTTGGCCAACAGATGCCACTGTTAACCGCGCTTTTTAGTTGCTACTTGCGACTCTTAGTTGCGACTTGTCACTGAAATCGCAGAAAGCAGTGCTAAATTCGAGCAATAGATGGCTCACGTCTTTGAATATGAAATACTACTTGCGACTGCTAACTGTGACTGAAATCGCAGTTAGATTCTGTAAAGTTGCTACTGTGATATCTGTGACTTCTCAGTCACTGTGATTTCTAACAGATACGCGATTTCCTGCCCACCACTAGTGTCAGCCAGTTTGCCGTGGCATACGGAGCTCCATCGCAGTCTTTAACGCTGGTAGCATGCCGCGACAGCGTGGACGTGAACCGTATGTGCAGTTGACGGACTTTGAGCGAGGGCGTATAGTGGGCATGCGGGAGGCCGGGTGGACGTACCGCCGAATTGCTCAACACGTGGGGCGTGAGGTCTCCACAGTACATCGATGTTGTCGCCAGTGGTCGGCGGAAGGTGCACGTGCCCGTCGACCTGGGACCGGACCGCAGCGACGCACGGATGCACGCCAAGACCGTAGGATCCTACGCAGTGCCACTTCCCAGCAAATTTGGGACACTGTTGCTCCTGGGGTATCGGCGAGGACCATTCGCAACCGTCTCCATGAAGCTGGGCTACGGTCCCGCACACCGTTAGGCCGTCTTCCGCTCACGCCCCAACATCGTGCAGCCCGCCTCCAGTGGTGTCGCGACAGGCGTGAATGGAGGGACGAATGGAGACGTGTCGTCTTCAGCGATGAGAGTCGCTTCTGCCTTGGTGCCAATGATGGTCGTATGCGTGTTTGGCGCCGTGCAGGTGAGCGCCACAATCAGGACTGCATACGACCGAGGCACACAGGGCCAACACCCGGCATCATGGTGTGGGGAGCGATCTCCTACACTGGCCGTACACCACTGGTGATCGTCGAGGGGACACTGAATAGTGCACGGTACATCCAAACCGTCATCGAACCCATCGTTCTACCATTCCTAGACCGGCAAGGGAACTTGCTGTTCTAACAGGACAATGCACGTCCGCATGTATCCCGTGCCACCCAACGTGCTCTAGAAGGTGTAAGTCAACTACCCTGGCCAGCAAGATCTCCGGATCTGTCCCCCATTGAGCATGTTTGGGACTGGATGAAGCGTCGTCTCACGCGGTCTGCACGTCCAGCACGAACGCTGGTCCAACTGAGGCGCCAGGTGGAAATGGCATGGCAAGCCGTTCCACAGGACTGCATCCAGCATCTCTACGATCGTCTCCATGGGAGAATAGCAGCCTGCATTGTTGCGAAAGGTGGATATACACTGTACTAGTGCCGACATTGTGCATGCTCTGTTGCCTGTGTCTATGTGCCTGTGGTTCTGTCAGTGTGATCATGTGATGTATCTGACCCCAGGAATGTGTCAATAAAGTTTCCCCTTCCTGGGACAATGAATTCACGGTGTTCTTATTTCAATTTCCAGGAGTGTATATTGAAATCGACAAGGTATTTAACTCTTAACCTTTCAGTTTTTCCCCCATCCTTTCTGACAATGTTGAAGATCGAACTAATACAGTGACCTTAATAATAATGGTCTCTTGTTATTAGGCCTGTTTACGTAAACGAAGGAACTGCCCACATTAATGGGATTTCGTAAGTATTTCATTGATATAGGTGGGCAATATTCACTGGTGATATCTCGCACAGAACCAGATGAAAGTGAAAATCTGAATTTTGATTATGAAAGCACAACAGTAAGCACATGGTGGCTTCAGACTGCTTGTTATTACGTAACCTAACCAAACAATTAGACTCGTGATATCCTAACAGACAATACATATAACCGGTAGCTTCTGAAGTGTATCAGTAGAGGCTTAACAGAAACCACTAACTGCGCAATGTCTACTGATTTGCAGTATGTGATGCATTGTGTCACGCATGATTTTCAAGGTTATGAAGTTCATGCTGAAAGTGATGGTTTGTGCTTGTCAAAATTTTGTGACTTGGTTTTTGCTATCGCAATGGCTGTTTTTCAGATAAGCTTAAGATCTCACTTCCTTCCTTTCTTGCGTCTACTGTACGCTAAGCATTAGACGACGTCATTAATACAACTCATAAAAACCTATTATACTGTGATATTACCGTGAACCTATGTCCTGAGAAGCATCCGCTATAATAGATTTGTCTTTATACAACTATGACTCTGTAGGAGTCCAGTTTTTTGGCGATTTCACTGAGGCAAAAAGAAGCTCTGATAGATCACGACACTGAAAATTGATGTAGCGTAAATCTGGCGAAGACTGCAACACGTACGAACAGTTAGTAATGTAAATAAAAGGCTTCATGCCCTATATATGTGGATGAGACCTTCCACATCAGAAATTCGTGGACCAGCTTTGAGAAGTTTAGAGCACAACAAGAACAGTTCTGTGCTGTCGGCGTCATCGTAGCCGGTAGTCCTTTAAGGTCATTGCCTGGCTGCTTTCAACCGAACAGCCACGTCGTGAGTGACTCCAGGCTGCAGTGATGAAAGGCAGTGACTGTTCACGCGGTGACATGTGACTGACAGAGATCAAGAGTTCGCAACATGAGAACGATAACGTTAGCGCTGCTCATAGACTTTCAGCAGGCAAACAAACGCATGCATAAGGTTTCATTCCCGGGAGCGTTTCTTGAACTAGTAAATGTATAGCTTAATCTGAGATGAAAAAGTATGTTCCACTCTAAGGTTAGGCGCAAATTGAGAAACGTATAGCGCGTGTGGCGCAACGCAGCGCAGCGCAGCGCGCGTTTTTGTAACATCACAGGTTCAAATGGGACCGCGCAAATTGCGACGCGACGCGACTGGGACGCGACTCGCGCCTGCGCCAGGTCGCGCGGCGTTGTGGTTGAGGCACAGTTTCTCGCGCCGCGCGTCACGCTTGCCTCGCCTGCACCGTGGGAAATTTGAGGGGAGAGCGGAAAAGTAGCCCGGCCATATGCTCACATAGGAACGGCGCATATCAGCAGTGGTAGTATTGCCAATACGATAAATTTTACCTTACTGTGTACTGAATTTTATTGCCTTTGGGTAGTGTTTTGTTTTTCGCCATTTTATCGCTCCAGCTTTCTTCGTTAGCACGTTACACTTTTCTGTTATTTATATCTGCATAGTTTTGTTTTGTTTTTCTTCTGTCAAGAAAAATGTATACTTCAGTAACTGATGAGCCATTGGCCGCTGGAATTGCACCATATGCCTCCGCGATGTTTTCAGATCGCAAGAAGGGACAGAGGGTGGTGAATAAGGAACCAAGGAATATTATAAAATCATGTGATTAAGAATCAAGGCAGGAAAGTAAAGCAACGTTATATTCTCGCTGCCTAGTAAGCTAGCGTATCTGTACGATCTGTTACAAAAATTTAGAAAGGGATAATCTCCACAGGTGTGATCCCTTTCTTCTTGTGCTAAAAACCGTCCAAGTATAGAAGTTTCACTGTGATTACTCTGATATGGATGTAATAATGTAATACGACACACTGTACTACATGCATGTGAACAACATATTTCCACTGCAAGCTAGAAACAGTCGAAAAGCAGTCACAAATAACAATGTTTTAATTGGTTCGCCGTGATGAGAAAAAGCATTTCAATTGTTGCATGGACATTATCAGCATTAATAAACTAATTATACAACAAAAGGCTACACAAATGAAGAAAATGGTCGGTATTATTACGAAAGTAGGAATATCCTAAAAGAGAGTTATGATTAGATATATTTAATTTGTTGAAATGTGCTGCTAACAAAGGCACACATGGCTAGCTTGTGCATTCCTGTCGCGCGCATTATCCTTCGCTGCTGACAATACACTGACCATTGTGTTGTGCGACAGATCTATTATTTTTCTCAATAACAACTATTTTATTCGCGATCACGCATTGACAGTTTGGCAAGCCCTAGGTGAGTAAACAGGAACGCTCGTCATTATTTTAATACAGCTCAGATCAAGAGAAGGAATAAAATCCTTCGGTAAGTTTCCATTCCCGTCGCTCAGTGTTAAATATACGATGGGTTACGGGGATTCCACCAAAATTCCAACAGAATTGCCAATCTGTTTCTGTGTGAGCTGTTAACCTTTTCTCATTCGAAGAAGCATCACCATTTATGAGTAAAGGCCACATTTTTCTTGGTGACTGGTTTAATTGTACTTGCTTTGTCACAATCTAATTTGCCAAACTCATCTCACAGCAGCTATTGAGACAGAATTCCGAAACCGAGGGCCTCATTAAACAAGCTCAATAGCTTACGAAAAACCTCATAGTATCGGTTTGCAGTAACATAAAAGAAGAAATTTCATGTTTATTTTCATACTAGGAAGCTCTTGTTTCGCTAGCTGTCGATAACTCTTAAAAAAAATACAGTCATTGGAGTGAAATAAATAAAAAAGAAGTGTAAGTAGTGATATATCGCCATAGATAAGAAAGTTCCGTGTGTTTAATAATTGGCAAAACACTCTCCTCCTTGTGTGCTATCATTCGCCAAACTTTCGTTTCAATGTCTCGAGCGGTTCAGGAGGTACGAGAGATGTTGCGAGTATTTCATTCTCGCGGGCGTGAGATCGGAAGTGAGCGCGCTACATGGGATCCATAATCTCGAGATCGGAGGCAGATAGAGACCTCCTCCCAAGTCTAAACAAAAATTCAGCATGTTAGCTAAATTTCATACGCAGCAACATATGGTGCAATACGCACCAAACGCAAAATCATAGCGACCCCTACTTTTCGTTGCAAACTTTTTGAGTTTTGCGTAGTGTCTTACTAAAATGTGTACGTCACAGTAAGAATGGTCATTAGCGAGGTGATCGGCACTTCGTCACGAAGCTGACGTATAACGCTACAAGTAAGGCAAAAATTATATTTTCAGAGAATAGTTTCTGTAAAATCGTTTGAGAAAGATACGAGGTTGCGCGCGCTTCGGTTCAGTCAGCGCAGAGCGTAGCCAGTCGGCGCGTGCTAAGTATGGTGTACGCGTCGCAATATGCGCTGGACCCGCGCGACCCGTGCGGCACGTGCGTGTCGCGCTGTAGTGTCGTGTCATGTCACACGTGCTATACGCTTCTCAATTTGCGCCTAGCCTAAGGTTACGGCGAAGGGTGTAGAGTGCATGCAATTATTATGTCCATAAAATGCTCAATAGCTTTTGAAAATCACATTTTGAAGGGACAGATTTTCGTGATCTAGATTTACAGTGATTAATTTCAGCCGACTTCACGGAGACTTCTCAGCACCGTTTAGAAACACACTTCAGTTTCTCCGAACTGGATAGCTGTAAAGACTTAATAGTGAAGATTCAAGCGGGAAAGTTGTAAGCTGTGATATGCGCCTCAGGCAGGTGTTATGCCATATGCCGGACGCTTTTGGTCAGATGTACTGACAAAACAGAACAATAGGACACACTGAGCATGGTCGCGCAATAAGAGATAACTAACTAGAATAGATTTTGAATTGTCTTAACTGCATTTTTTTTAATGACTGGCTTCGGTTTAACATGAACCATCCTCAGATCTGGCTGTATCGGTTACAAGAGTTACCGGTCCAACTGTCAGAAAAATTAACGTGCTACGTTATAGAAAGAAACTGATTTAAAAATAAAAATACACTACTGGCCATTAAAATTGCTACACCACGAAGATGACGTGCTACAGACGCGAAATTTAACCGAAACGAAGAAGATGCTGTGATATGCAAATGATTAGCTTTTCAGAGCATTCACACAAGGTTGGCGCCGGTGGCATCACCTACAACGTGCTGACATGAGGAAAGTTTCCAACCGATTTCTCGTACACAAACAGCCGTTGACCGGCGATACATCGTGTAAGGTGGAGAAATGCGTACCATCACGTTTCCGACTTTGATAAAGGTCGGATTGTAGCCTATCGCGATTGCGGTTTATCGTATCGCGACATTGCTGCTCGCGTCGGTCGAGATCCAATGACTGTTAGCAGAATATGGAATCGGTGTGTTCAGGAGGGTAATACGGAACGCCGTACTGGATCCCAACGGCCTAGTTTCACTAGCAGTCGATATGACAGGCATCTTATCCGAATGGCTGTAACGGATCGTGGAGCCACGTCTCGATCCCTGAGTCAACAGATGGGGACGTTTGCAAGACAACAACCATCTGCGCGAACAGTTCGAAGACGTTTGCAGCAGCATGGACTATCAGCTCGGAGACCATGGCTGCGGTTACCCTTGACGCTACATCACAGACAGGAGCGCCGGCGATGGTGTACTCAACGACGAACCTGTGTGCACGAATGGCAAAATGTCATTTTTTGGGATGAATCCAGGTTCTGTTTACAGCATCATGATGGTTGCATCCGTGTTTGGCGACATCGCGGTGAACGCACATTGGAAGCGTGTATCCGTCATCGCCATACTGGCGTATCACCCGGCGTGATGGTATGGGGTGCCATTGGTTACACGTCTCGGTCACCTCTTGTTCGCATTGACGGTACTTTGAACAGTGGACGTTATATTTCAGATTTTTTACGACCCGTGGCTCTACCCTCCATTCGATCCCTGCGAAACCCTTCATTTCACCAGGATAATGCACGACCGCATGTTGCAGGTCCTGTACGGGCCTTTCTGGATACAGAAAATGTTCGACTGCTGCCCTGGACAGCACATTCTCCAGATCTCTCACCAACTGAAAACGTCTGGTCAATGGTGGCCGACCAACTAGCTCGTCACAATACGCCAGTCACTACTGTTGATGAACTGTGGTATCGTGTTGAAGCTGCATGGGCTGCTGTACCTGTACACACCATCCAAGCTCTGTTTGACTCAATGCCCAGGCGTATCGAGGCCGTTATTACGGCCAGAGGTGGTTGTTCTGGGTACTGATTTCTCAGGATCTATGCAGCCAAACTGCATGGAAATGTAATCACATGTCAGTTCTAGTATAATATATTTGTCCAATGAATACCCGTTTATCATCTGTATTTCTTCTTGATGTAGCAATTTTAATGGCCAGTAGCGTAATTTATTAAAATTTTACGGGCACGTCGGACAAAAAGAAATGTGTTTTCACAAGTTATATCACATTTTGTCCAAGGAAAGCACGTTAATTTTTACGACTAACATTTTTAACCCAAGATATACGAAGCTGGGGAGGGAGGGGGAAGGCAGGCTACTTTATTCCCACTTTTTGAAAATACTGTAATTGAGCTAGTTATTTTACATTAAAAAATATCGGAAAAATTATTGATTTTAATAAATTCTTCTATCGGGTTCCATAAATTTTTTGTATTTCTCAGATGAATTTAGCCCGGAGCTTTAGGTCTCAGTAGTGATGAATCTCTTATTTTCAGACTGAGAACCTTACTTTCATACCAATATCACTTTAAAAAGTGTCTTAAGTGAACGTCAACGACAAAGAAATTTTTAATTCTCAAATTTTTTGTGGTGGTACACCAGTTGGTAGTATACGTTATTGAAAATGAGATAGATTTTGCTAATACTGTTCTTAAAGATATTTTCAGGTTCTGGATCCCACTTACACCTAAGCATCTCTTTAAGAAGTATGTTTTTAATTTTTTTTATCTAGGATGAGCATAGTGTCCACCTCCCCCCTTAGTAATGCATGTTATGGAAAACACGTTGCTATTATTGGACGTAAGGAATTCTATTCCTCTGAGGCCATCGACATTGTGATATACCTTGTTTTTCCTAAATAACTTGAGTACGACGAGAACAAGATAGTTTGTGGAAACTGTTTATTCATTGGCACAGTTGGCCATCAACGATCTTATGCAAACACTGCCTGTAAGAACATATACAAAACCAGTATCGCAGAAATATTATATTATTACTTCAATGATTTCATAATTTTATGAAAATAACGTAAGTAATAACAGTTTGGTCTCCGTAACCGAAAAACACTTTGTTACAAAAAGACAGCAAATGATTCAGTACAGGACCCATTTCATTCATTTTCACTGACCTTGATATTAACAATGACCTTCCTACGCAGCTCCCAGAACATGCATGAGTCGTCGATCAAAGCAAACGTTGTGGAATTCTCGGAGAGTGGTTGATTCAACGCGGAGGACGCGTACAACAGTTCAACAACAAACGCATATTTTTCATCACCCTACGCTTCTGATTTACTGACGGCATGAGCCTGCAATGGTCTGTCCTCAAGCGTGCAGTCGATCCTCACTCTTTCATTGCCCCCCTGGTGACAAAGCCATTGCTTTCTAGGTTTTCGGTTACAGGCTGCAACATTCCCGCTCCTTATTGTTCCACCTTTGCCATTTGACCATGGAAATCTGATTTTTACATCAGAATGTTTGTGAATCAAATTGGGGGCCAGAAGTTTTTTTTTTGTTGGAGTGCTACACTGAGTCACTGTCGGTAAGGATTTTCGTTATTTTAACTTTGGTGGATTTTCTTCTTACTGCATCTCAGGTCTCGATCACAGTCCCAGATCTAGGTTAAAACCTTTTTTTGTCGGTTTCATTGAAATTCCAGTCGTCAAGAACCGTTATGCTGATGCCACGTGCCTGATTGCTCGAAACTTGTATGTCATTAAAGTTAGTTCTTCCACTGTCCTCACTGTTTGGTTGTTCTACGACAGACCGTATTATCAACCTATCTAAAATAACAATGCCGAACTTCCTACACCCAGACTGATATTTACAGTTCCCGGAAGCGGTCTATGGCGGATGGCCAGAGTATTTACATCACTTCTACGACAGAGCTTCAGAGTATATGGAAGATAAGAGAGTACAAATGACTCCTCTGTCTACTCGTAAGTTTAGCTCCCACGGCGTCGATGCAGGTCGGCAAATGTAGCAAAATTTGTGCGCGGTGCACTAATTACTGTTGAATAACGTTTTCAATTGATCTAACTCGGACTTCAGAGTTTCCGGGTCTGACAAGCCCAGTGTACTACGATGGCCGCTCAATAAGTAATGCTACTACTTTTTTTTCTCGGACAATTTTGGCTGAAAAAATGTGGAATCTGTTGTGGGATTTCGTGGAATATTTCCGCTTCAGCCCCTATGGTTCATGAAGTTCCGAATGGTGATGCGCTTCTGTAACGGAGATGCGTTCCAAGCAGAGAGTTGTCATTGAGTTTCTTTTCGCGGAATACTTTGCAACGCATATATTCATAGGCATGTCTGCGGAGACCTGGTAGTGAACAAAACCACAGGGAGTCGTTGGGCGAGGCATCTGTCATCACAGCAACAGGGTCGCGCAAACGTGTCCGATGTCACGCATGCCTGCCAGCCAACCACAAATGTGTTTCTTGCGTGTTGGAACGTGCGGACACTCTCACTGGAGGTGATGGACGGATCACAGTCAAACACTTCGCTGCACAGCTGAGCGTTTTTCTTGGTTGTGCTGACACACTCGTCTAAAACTTGGCGTACTCAGAGGTATGTGCCCGCTAGGGTCTTCACTGCCTAACAGAAGAACAACGAAGGATCATTTGTACGGTTACCTGCGCGTTACATGGCTGATCGCGATATTTTTTATCGAACATATTCGCAGGCGATGAAACATGGGTTCATCACTTCGAACAGGAAACAAAACAGCAATCCATTGAGAGGCGCCATCTCTCCTCGAAAGAAAAAATTCAAAGCCGCACCCTCAGGTGGTAACGTCATAGCGACTGTTTCCTGGGATTCTGTTTGATGTCCTCCTTCACGGTGCAGTAATCATCTCTGAAGTGTATTGTGCTACCTAGGCAACTTGTTCGTCTCCACAAAAATGCAAACGAATTGCCCGCATCTCGTGGTCGTGCGGTAGCGTTCTCGCTTCCCACGCCCGGGTTCCCGGGTTCGATTCCCGGCGGGGTCAGGGATTTTCTCTGCCTCGTGATGGCTGGGTGTTGTGTGCTGTCCTTAGGTTAGTTAGGTTTAAGTAGTTCTAAGTTCTAGGGGACTGATGACCATAGATGTTAAGTCCCTTAGTGCTCAGAGCCATTTGAACCATTTTTTTTTTTTTTTTTTTTTTTTTGCAAACGAATTTCACCTTCTTCGTGATAACTCAAGGCCTCTCACAAGTCTGCACACCCGATAGGAGCTCACAAAATTTCATTGGACTGTTCTTCCTCATCCATCCTACAGCCAGGATCTCGCATTTTCCGTGTTCCATCTGTTTGGACCAACGAAGGATGCATTCCGCGGGAAGCTGTACGTGGATGATGGGAAGGTTGTTAATGCAGCTAGATGTTGGCTCCTACGTCGAACAATATGGTGGTAAAATGCGGGCATATAGGCCCTCCCTGTAAGGCGGCGTACGGCCGCTACATAGAACGGAGATTATGTTGAAAAACAGTGTTTTGTAGCCAAACGAGTGCATGTATTGATATCGAGAAAAAAGGCATCCTGCATTCAGAATAAATGTGTGGCATTGCTTATTGAACACCACGCGCAGTATTTAGAGAAAAACGTTTCCTGTGCTGGATGATGGTCTGATTGTCAGGCGAGGATCCAAGTGGATTAAGAGGTCACTCGTGGATGTCACGACCTATGCAAAACATTTCAGTAAGAGCGTTTATGTTTTTGCATGTATAGCTTGCAAATATCAGCTAACTTTTGGAGAATAAAGTAGCATGGAAACTAAGAGTCTAGAAAATGGTAATTACATCCTACATTTAACAGGATATCTTACAAGTGCTCGTGTTAGGGCCTGCCGCGTGGATGATTCTGTGACGTAATCGCCTGCAAAGACCGTTCCAACCAGGTAAAAGCTAGCAATCATAGCTGGTCTTACCTCATGTTCACACATAGCAACAGGAATCGACAGGAATTTCTGTAAGGTGGGTCAGAAAAGCTAAGAGTCTCCGAAAAGAAGTCGTAAAACTCGAACGCACCCCCAAAAATCTTGAAAGGAACAGCATTCCTCATGTTTACAAGCTCACACAGCTGTAGTCTGCAGCTCTGTGTCTATAATTGTAAAGCTAAGAGAAATACTCAAAACGGTAAGTGAACATTGCAGTTTTAAATCGTGTATAGTGCAATGATAAATTTGGCTTCAGGAAAACTGGAGGCACCAGAGAGGCCGTCCTGACGTTGCGCTCGATAATCGAAGCAAGACTTAAGAAAAATTAAGGCACGTTCATAGTATCTGTCGACCCAAAACAATCGTTTGCCAATTTAAACTGGCCCAAGACGTTCCAAATTCTCAGAAATATAGGGGTGATCTATAAGGAAAAAAGAGAAGACTCTGCAAGAGAGACGCTCAGTAGCTCGGTACGGGCTTTTGTTGAAGTTTAGAGAACATACCTTCACCGAGGAGTCAAGCAATGTATTGCTCCCTCCTACGTATATCTCGCGAAGAGACCGTGAGGATAAAATCAGAGAGATTAGAGCCCACACAGAGGAATACCGACAGTCTTTCTTTCCACGAAAAATACAAGACTGGAA
The DNA here is from genome assembly GCF_023864275.1 of Schistocerca cancellata. Classification (NCBI taxonomy): domain Eukaryota; kingdom Metazoa; phylum Arthropoda; class Insecta; order Orthoptera; family Acrididae; genus Schistocerca; species Schistocerca cancellata. The sequence continues at coordinate 455,847,721 of NC_064630.1, forward strand.
TAGAACGGAGAACCGATAGAGGTATTCAAGTTACATAGGCCTTAATTTGAGACAGAAATTTACCAGAGGGTACGTTTGGAGCACACCATTGCGTGGTTGTGGATCGTAGCTAGCGGTGAAAGCGGAACAGAAAATAACAGGTGGCTTGCGGAGTATGGATGTAGATGTAGATGAAGAGAAATATGCGAATTGTTCAAGAGTCATGAGGGGACAGTAAGATTGGCATACCAAGAACGAAGCACTCTTTCATCCGTACCCTTTGCGTCTTTGTATGCAGGAAGCAGTAACGGGAAGAAGAGTGGAACTAAAATTTAGGGTAAAAGGATGTCAGTGATAAGATCGCTGAGGACATTGCTATTCTTAGTAAATGTGATAAGGGCTACAAAATCCGTTGAATAGAATGGACCATCTAATGAGCGCACAATACAGAACGAGAGTAAACCGAAGGAAGACGAAAGCAATTAGCGGGAGTAGAAATGAGAACAACGAGAAACGTAACGAAGTAGTCGTTGTTACGGAATTCCGCTTCCTAGGCAGAAAAATAACCCATGACGGACGAAGCAAGGAGGACACAAAAAGAAGACTAGCACCGGCAAAGAGGGCATTCCTGGCTACGAGAAGCCTACTAGTATCAAACATAGGCCTTAATTTGAGACAGAAATTTACCAGAGGGTACGTTTGGAGCACACCATTGCGTGGTTGTGGATCGTAGCTAGCGGTGAAAGCGGAACAGAAAATAATCTAAGCATCTTCGAGGTGGTGGTAGACAACAACGCTGAAAATCTGATGGACTGGTAAGGAATGGGGGGGGGGGCTTTCATCACAACTGGTGGAGAAAGGATACTATGGAAAAAATGGACAAGAAGAACGGGCAGAATGATAGGACACGTGTTAAGACATGAGGTAATAAAGTCTATGGTATTAGAGGGAGCTGAAAATGATAAAACTGCAGGGAAAGACAAGGATTGGAATACGCCCATCAACTAATTTGAGACGAAGGGAGCAAGTGGTACTCTGAGATGGAAGGGTTGGCAAAGGAGAGGGATTTGTGGTGGCCCGCATCAACTTGTCAGAATACTAATAACTCAAAAAGAAAACTACTACATTAAGTTATGACAGATTGTTGTTGTTACAGTTTGTTGTTGTTACAGTCTTTAAGTGAAGTCTCCTTGCCCAATTATCTGATGCATCTTTTTCAATAGCAGTATATCCCTACAACTGCCGTCCGCAGCTCGTGGTCTTGCTGTAGCGTGGGGCCCCGGGTTCGATTCCCGACGGGGTCAGGCCTTTTCTCTGCCTCCAGATGACTGGGTGTTGTGTGTATATTATCATCATTGACTCGCAAGTCGCCGAAGTGGCGTCAGCTAAAAAGGACTTGCACTACGGCGGCCGAAAAACCCCGCATGGGGTCTCACTGCCAACAATGCCATTAGATCATTTCCTTTTTATTTCTACAACTGTCGTTTCTTGGAAGTTAAGGTTATGTACTAACCGCCGATGTAAACAGATTGTTATCGTAATATTGCAACCTTTTACATATTTTATTATAGTTAAACGATTTATTATTACAATCAAAACGTTTCTATTTTTTATTGTTATTGTTATTAAAATTGTAACATCTGTGTCACGTTGAACGTGGGGATCCTCGCCTCATGTTGGTGTCCGTGGGCAAATAGAATTTACGATATGTGGTATACCACAGCACGTTGAACGTCAATAAAAGGGAGACCGGTCCAGCTTTCTGTTTTCAATCCATAAACGCTCCTGGTGGTGGTTGTTTGGTCCACTTAAACACGAGCTATTTGTGCTTGTTTGTCACGATTATCCGGCCGTTAGAGTATTCAAATACTGTGACCGTTATATGATCTTTGCACATCCTCAAGCTTGGCGATGTTTGGATAGAAGCACATTTTTGGGATCTCCGCTTGTGATGAAGGAAAAAAGTATGCGGCTTACGAGCTTCCCAGCAACATGCGGTTGGCCGTACATCGAAAGGCCACCGGGCACGACTTTCGAGGCCACCCGGACTTGGTGTGGCCACTAGGACCGTCGCCAAGCGCTCAATTTGAAATTCAAATAAAACTTCATCAGTATGCGAAACGAGAGGGGGCAAAAATTAAAATAACTTATTGTGGTAGTTAACGTTTCGTTTCTGTACAGTGTGTCTTCAAATAATTTTCTGTGGCATACAAATTTACAACGTACAGGTACTAAGCACCAAAGGGAGCAATCGGGGAATAAATCTGAACTTCCAACGTGGTATCCTGTATAGTACAGCATTCAGTCCCTTAGATAGCACTCCTAAAGTCAACGGATGCTAAGTTATGTAAAAACTTTACCATTCTGCTAGAGATGTAGTGTACGTAGAGAGAGGCAAGATAGTTAAGGTCTCGACGAAGTCAGAATGCATTTCACTCTGCCAGATTCAAGTCCCGATCCGACAGAAAGTTTCATATTAGCGCACACTCCGCCGTAGAGGGCAAATTCATTGTGGAAACAATCCCCTAGGTTGTGGCTAAGCCATGTCTCTGTAATATCCTTTCTTCGAGGAATTCTAGTCCCGCGAGTTACGCAGGAGAACTCCTGTGCAGCGTGGAAGGAAGGAGATGTACTGGAGGAAGTAAAGCTGTGAGGACGAGTCAAGAGTGGTGCTCGGGTAGATCAGCTATTTGAGCACTTAACCGCGGAAGCCAAGCGTCTCAAGTTGGAGTTCCGGTCCTGCACACAGTTTTAATTTGCCAGGGGCATGAGCCCGAATGAGGAAGAAGAGGACCGTGCCTTGTGCCGAGGAAGTATCTCAGCATTCCCCTTAATCGATGCTGGGGAGCCGCAGTAAGCCTAAATCCGAATGGTCGGATACATTCTCGAACTCCTGTTCGTCAGAATAGAGTACAGAATGCTAAACCTCACTCGGTGTAGTATATGTACCAGTTTCATCTTTCATCCAACGTCGTCGAAAAGGCCACGAAGTTTCGTAATAAATCATAGCTTCTTCATTCTGTTTGCTTATTTATCACATCTTACGTATTACAGACTGATTCCGCCACGATTTTCTAGCGGAGGCAAAGCCTACTGTAGGAATCGGATTCCGTGAATATTATGAACATAAACTGCCTTTCCAGAATGAATTTTCACTCTGCGGCAGAGTGTGCGATGTTCTGAAACTTCCTAGCAGAGGGGAACTGTGTGCCAGGCAGAGATTCGAACCTGAGACATTTACCTTTCACAGGAAAGTGTCCTGTCGACTGAATTATGCATGCACGACTCAAGATCCGTCCTCAGATCATTACTTCCGCTTGTGTCATTCTGCATACTGTAACACCCTTTCGGTTACAAGCGAGGCCACCTTCATAGATTATGAAAATTCACCCTTTTTGAATAACTTGCAAATCTCTATTTGGAATTCTTCGGTCCCTTTACGAAACTATTGCGTCATGAAATCTCTGCCATACGTCGTACAGGTACTTGTAGTTTATAAATGCTTAATTACGTTGCTTCATTCTGACAGTTTGCAGTATTTGATATCGTCACGGCGAAACCACACACAAGTCAAAATCCGAAGGCAAGGTCGTTAATGAAGCAGAACAGTTGACAATAGCAGCACGTTTATTACTGACACTAGCGTACAACCAGAACAGAACTCACTTCCTGGACGGGGAATGCAGCTATATAAAAAAAATCGAATATTCTAGAATTTTGATGTTTATGCAAACAATGAAATATTCCAGGCTGTAGAAACACTGCAGAGATCAGCGGAGAAATGCTTCTACGTGAGTACATAAAAGCGAATTTCCTCCTTTTCTTAAAATACTCTGAGTGAAAGTGAGATATCAGCTGCCTCATTCTACTTTCCTCAGCTCCTTTGCAATTTAAAGTGCTGATGAAGGCAGAATGAGCCACCTGTTATCCCACTTTTCAATCATCAGAGTCTTTTAATAAACAGGACACAGTAGCCTTTTTTGTGCTCCGAGGGGATCGTTTTTCCCCTGGTTTGCTTCTCTTCCCTGCTTTACTTCTGTGTAATTGAAATAAGGCGAAACTACATAATTTTAGACCTCCGACAAGATTCTATGTACACAAAAAGTTTTCATTTTGTTCAGTACTACAACAACATAGGTTTCGCAGAATCCTGACGATAACGGGGATACTTAACAGCATATTTCTCTCTGTTACCTCTCTTTATACACTGTTTTCTTCTCATACAGTTTTTAGAAGCGTGTTTTGCGTTTACATCAAGGTAACTTTTAACCTCTATGTTTCGGAAACGAATAAAGACGTCAACAAAGTTTTCAAGGTCGTTCGAAATTGATTTGTTGGGAATGTACAGTAAAATTTTCAGCCATTTGTCGGGCGTAGCCGTCTTGGAATCCGTGCCTTTGTTTTGGTAGCCAAGAACGATATTCTTCGGATTTTCTCAGAAACCTCTCCTTGAGGCCCACCGGAGACTACTTCTAATGCAGAAAGAACCAACTGGTTTGCTCCATTTGCATAAGATGGAGGAAGTATATAGTATTCATAGTTTGATCCGGTACTATTGGAGGATTACAGTAAGATAAACTGCTGTTGGGTATACAAATGGTCCCCAGTCCAAAGCCTATCCAAAATTTTTCACCCCACCTTTCTGTCACCAACGGAATCCGAAGTACGAGTCCCGAAAAAACCGGTTTTTAAGAGCGAAGATTTGGAACGTGTTAGATAGCTACTATACTGCAGTGTCTATGTTGTTTGGAAATACGATCCTTTGGAATGCATAATCGGGAAATCCTGCGTCGAGTCCCGGATCGGCATATTTTTTCGCTGTCGTCATTATATTATACAGCTAACATTGTCCATATTCGTAACTGCGAAAACATTCCTTGTACGTTAGGTATCGCGTACTGCCAGTCGCGAACCGATACGATACTTCAGGAACGTGCCACAAATAAAAAACGCCAAGGAATAAATAACTTCTGGTTTTCGGTTTAGAACTGCCGACTTGCAGCACGTCATTCAACGGCGCTGTCTACCACGCTACACTGCATGCACCACATCTCGTTGCCACGTAATTGCTTTCTCTTTCATCAGCAAGTTACATCTACTTGACTCTAACTGAATCAAGTTCTTTTATTCCCCACGAATACCACTCGGTTAGCCAATTAACATTCAGAGTACGTTCCCGTTATTGTACTTGACTAATTGATATACTTCGTCTGTCATATGTTTTCGTGCCTCTAGAACTTTGCAGTTGTATCTTTGGCCAGTAAGATGTAGAAATACCAGACAGATTAGTTCGTTTTGAAAGTTAAAAACGTTTCTGAACGCTCCGTGCCAAGTGAGCTAGAGTTCTGAGTGAAGTAAATGAAGCGTCCTTCAGCGTCCGGGAAGACCAGACCGCATCTCCCCCTGGTGATGGTCTCAGAGTCTTGGCAGCGCGCTGGCGAGATACCGTTCTCTCGCTGCTTCCAGGACGTCCCTCGGTGGAAGCTGGCATCGGTGATGCAGAGCCAGCTGTGGATGGAGCACCATCGGAGGGCTACCGCGACAGGTGAAATACCGCAGGAGAAGCAGCAAGCAGGCTATTTCCAGGCGAACGGCGTCCCGCGAGCGGACGCAAAGTACAGGCGGTCCGTCGGAGAGGCGCGCATATCTCAGGGCTGGTTCTCGCGTTCACTGCGCTCTGTCTTTCATAACATCTCACCGCACACGTGGCTGCATCGCCTGTCTCCACCGTGCGTTTCTGCTGTACTGGGAGCCTGAGCTCTCCAGCAGGCGACGTTGCCATTATCTTGGTAACTTCAGCGAATATACTCGACGTAGAGGGGCGGGGGTTTGACGCTTTATTTGGGTACTGTAAATGTAGTTCACATCAGCGACGGTCTCTTTTGTTAAGGGCAGCACGTTTCCGGAGATTTGTCTTCTACTTAAGGCATTTTACTATGGACGGCGCGGTGGTCTGATGCGTTTGTAGTGCACTTGGGTATGTGGAGACCGGTGAACTGAGATCAGCTTCGTACGGCTCAAATAAAATTGACCCCCACGCTATACCTTCAGCTCCGTGCCCTGTCACGCAATGGATACATCCAACACTCTACACATAGCTTCTACACATTAGCAGGAACCAACATTGTAAGTAGGCTGTTTATGTTTTCTTTATGTACTTATATTGGTAACGCCGCCGCCACGTAGCGCTCTCTGTATGAAAATCACTGGCTGTGCTGTGTGCAGTCTGTGGCTAGTTTGCATTGTTGTCTGCCATTGTAGAGCGGCAGCTGGATGTGAACAGCGCGTAGCGTTGCGCAGTTAGAGGTGAGCCGCCAGCAGTGGTGGATGTGAGGAGAGAGATGACGGAGTTTTGAAATTACATATATTATAACTTGTGATGATATTAAGGTAAATACATTGTTTGTTCTCTAGTAAAATCTTTCATTTGCTAACTGTCCCTATCAGTAGTTAGTGCCTTCCGTAGTTTGAATCTTTTATTTAGCTGGCAGTAGTGGTGCTCGCTGTATTGCAGTAGTTCGAGTAATCAAGATTTTTGTGAGGTAAGTGATTTTTGAAAGGTGTAGTTTAATGATAGTCAGGGCCATTCTTTTGCAGGGGTCTTTGATAGTCAGATTGCGTTGCGCTAAAAATATTGTGTGTCACTTTAGTGAATGTTTGAGTACGTTCAGTTTTGCTCAGCTGTTTGAAAAGCAAATAGTGTAAGAGGTTTATCAGCACAGTCGTGTATAAATTTTCCTAAGGGGACGTTTCAACATAAACGCCCTAGGGCCGGCTGGGGTGGCCGAGCGGTTCTAGGTGCTACAGTCTGGAACCACGCGACCGCTATGGTCGCAGGTTCGAATCCTGCCTCGGGCATGGATGTGTGTGATGTCCTTAGGTTAGATAGGTTTAAGTAGTTCTAAGTTCTAGGGGACTGATGACCTCAGCTGTTAAGTCCCATAGTGCTTAGAGCCAGTTTCGAACGCCCTGGGTCACCTCTGAGCTCCAAGTCCGAAGTAAACAGAGCGTAATCAGTACAAGGCTCTTTTTTATTACAACTGTCACGCCCCACTTACAATACATATTTATCAATTTTGTGGAAGTACTATTTGTATATTAATCGTCATCATCATCTCATGTCGCTGTACTCATTGCTAAACATCGTAACCCCTTGAACCAAACGTCACCATCCTGGGCGGGTAATAGCTTCTCTAAGCGCCTACATGTTTAGTTTAACGTTAATACTACATCAGAATATTTTATGATCTGAAGATGGCAGTAGCCGAAACCGGTAATAGTGAAGTGTAAATGTTCGTGTCATCAAGACGGACCTGTAAAATGAAGTACCAAGCTATGATCATCGACTCATTTTCGGACTTCATGTCTTCAACTGGAAAAATCTTGACTTGATCTATCCACCGGCTCGCTGCTCTTCCCCTCTGCCTCGTGCCCTTGAATTTTCCTTTCATGATTGTTTTCCTATCTTTTCTCCATATCTTCTCACAATATGGCCAAAGGACAGGACATTTTTTTGTTGACACGAGAAGAAAGGTTCTTTTAGATATTAAGTTGCTTAATAACTGACACGTTAGTTCTCCTTTCGGTCCATTTTATGCTCAGCATGCTGCGCCATCACCAAAGCTCAAATGCATCATTAAGCTGCTTGTATCAACAAGCCAAATAATTGCGGTGTACATTATTGCTCTGTTCTGCCAGATCTTTGTGAGCTTCTTCATAGCCACTGGACGTTCTGCAATCTACCTTCTTAACAACTTCCCGTGTTGCAGATGGCTGATGCAAAACAGACGAAAGAATGCATGACTTCCAACCTCTTTATCCCACCGGTGAGTTGGATCTGTGCTCGGTCAATTGTCACGAGTTTGGACATGATGTGATTGATGTTCAGTCCCTATGATAGACTAAAATCTTTTATTTTTGTCAGTCATTCAGCAACTTCGCTTTCGCTGATATCGTCGGCAAACCGGAGGTTGTTGGTAGTTCTTCCACCAACTGATATGCCTTTATTCCATCCATTATTTAGGTCTTATGCCACCAAAAACGTCTACCCCACCAATTGTTTCTGACAAGGGAAAACATGTGCCTATTGAATAATGTTGTACAGTTCTATAGTCAAATCTATCCACAACATCGCGAGTGATCAGGAAGAAGCCACGAGCGTCTGCAGCTCTCGACTGCCCAGGAAAATGGTTTTTTCGAGAGGTATCGTCTGCCAACCAGATCGTCCAAGGAATGTTTGGTAAGCCAATCAGGCACCACTAATTTAGTATTTAATGTCATTCCATAATAACTGTGGCTTTAAAAAAATAATCTTTCCATGTGATTTGATAGGAGACTGACTCGTTTTGCGTATATGTCTTGGATTTAGGAGAAAGTTTTAACATGAAACAGGACATAAAGAGTTTAAATATAGGGCTGTGATTTGTTGATTCAGCTTTGGAGGAGACTTGTATCCTTTAGGCACACAAGGCAGGCAGAACCATCCACGGCTGGTCCTGGGGCCGATCCATCGGCAACGTCCCCCGTACCACATTCGTCTACACCTCAGCAATTCATAATTAAATGCCTGGCAGAGGGTTCATCGAACCACCTTCAAATATTTCTCTGCCACTCTACTCTCAAAGAGCGTGCGGAAAAATACCGAACACTTCAGTCTTCCAGTGCGAGCTCATTTATTATATTACACTAATCATTACTCCCTGTGTAGGCGGGTGCTAACATAATATTTTCGCACTCGGAGAAGAAATTTGGTGATTGAAATTTCATGAAAAGATTCTTCCTCGAAGAAAACCACCTTTCTTTTAATGATTGCCACCTCAACTCGGGTAACATTTCCGTGGCACTCTCTCCCCTATTTCACGAGAGTACAAAAACTGCCCTTCCTTGTTTTCCGATATGCTCCGTCAGTAGTAAGAGAAGCGGATCCCACACCGCATAGCAATGCTCCTGAAAGGACGGAAAAGCTTAGTGTAGGCAGTCTCTTTAGCAGATCGGTCACATCTTATCTTCACCGATAATTCTCAGTTTTTTGTTCGCTTTCTCCAGAGCATTATGTATCTCCTAGTTAGATTTAAGGTATCCGTAATTGTAATCTCTAAATATTTAGCTATATTCAAAGTCTTTAGATCTGTGTGACGTTCGTGTAACCGAAAGATAGCAGTTGAATGACTTCACACTTTTCATTATTTAGAGTCAATTGTCATTTTACGCACCACACAGGTATCTTATCTACACTATTTTGCAAATGTTTTTGATCATCTGATGAGTTTACAAGATGGTAAATGACAGCATCAACTGCAAATAATCAAAGGGGGTCGCTCAGATTTTCCTCTTTGTCGTTATATAGATCAGGAACAGCAGAGGGCCCATAAAACTTCTTTGGGGAACGCTAGATGTTACTTATGTTTTACTCGATTACTTTCCGTCAGGTACTGCGAATTGCGACCTTTGTGACAGTAAATCCTGAATGCAGTTGCACAACTGAGACGATACTCGGTAGGCACGGAATTTGATTAGAAGTTGCTTGTGAGGAACTGTGTTAAAACCCTTCTTGAAATCAGGAAATATGATCAGCTTGAGACCTCTGTCGATAGCCCTCATTACTCCGTGCGCATGAAGAGCTGCGCACGGAATTTTATGAATCTGTGCTGACTATTTAACAATAAACCGTTTTCTTCCTGGTAGTTTATAATATTCGAAAACAATATATGTTTCAAAATCCTACTGAAAATCTACGTTCGTGATATGGGTTTGTAATTCAACGGATTATTTTACTTCCTTTCTCGAGTATTGGTGTGACTTGTGCTACTTTCCAGGTTTAGGCATGGATCTTTCGTCGAGCGAGCTGTTGTGTAAGATTGCTTAGCAAGGAGCTATTGTATCAGCATACTCTGACAGGAACCTAATTGATATACGATCTGTACCGTAGGACTTCCCTTTACAAAGTGATTTAAGGTACTTCGCTGCAGCTGTTATTTCTCCTAAATTCGTGTTTAGTAACTCCGCTTTAGTGGCATTGTTGTCGCAACGTTACCTTTGCTATCGCGCGGTGCTGGCCATTCAAAATTCAAATGAAGAAGGACCGGAGATACTGCAAACAGATTGATTTTGGAGATAACACATTGTAAAAAGATCACATGATTGATAATACAGCCCTCTGCCTCTGTGAAGTAAGGAAGCTGATGAAATAAGAATTGAGTGTTGCTGCGATTGCTGTTTTCAGCCGCTGCTACACGCCTCAGCATTGAATCAATGAGGCTCTTGATGTGTTTTTGGGGTATGGCAGTCCGTACTGCTTCTAAATTTTGCCAAAGTTGATTAGGTTTATCCAGGTTTAGTCGTTACGCAGTCATCGACCAGACGTTTTCAACAGGCGAGTGATTGCGGGAACACGAAGCAAGGCAGAAATGTCATCCAATGGGCCACGAAGAAGTCTCTAACACCGCGTACCACGTGTGGTCGCGCATTGTCCAGTTCCAATGGGACCATTGGCAAGCTCCGAAGGTACATGACAGCAGACTCCAACACTTCTGAGATGTAACGCTAGCTGGTTAGTGTACTAGAAATGCGTACGAGAGAGGTGCGGGAATGGAATCCAATACAAATCCAAACTATACTACCGGGTGCAGGACCGATATGGCGATGCGGAAGGCAACAGTTCAACATTCTCTCACCACGGTGTCCCCAGACTAATCTGACCACAGTGATGGCGCAGGCAGAATCGGGATTGGAGGAGGCAGAATCGGAATCCGTCAATAAAAAGAACGTCGATCCATTTGGTTGTCCATGTCCGTCGTTCATGGTACCGCTGCCCGTGCAGACGCCTCTGGGGTTAACTCAGTGATCAACGCAGCAATGGACGCCTGTTGTGTGCAACATAGCGAATTTGTTGTGATATGGTTCGTGAAATGGCACTTCTCTCTCTCTCTCTCTCTCTCTCTCTCTCTCTCTCTCTCTCTCTTTCTTTCTTCTGACTGGTTTGATGCAACCCGCCACGAATTTCTCTCCTGTGCCAACCTCTTCATCTCCAAGTAGCTCTTGCAACCAACACCCTCAATTACTTGTTGGATGTATTCCAAACTCTGCCTTCCTCTACAGTTTTGGCCCTCTATAGCTACCTCTAGTACCATGGAAGTCATTCCCTGATGTCTTAAAAGATGTCCTAACGTCCTGCCCTTTCTCGTTTCCTGTGTTTCCCACATATTCCTTTCCTCTCCGATTCTCCAGAGGACCTCCTCATTCCTTACCTTAACAGTGCACCTAATTTTCAACATTCGTTTGTAACTCCACATCTCAAATTCTTCGATTCTGTTCTGTTCCGGTTTTCCCTCTGTCCATGTTGCGCTACCATATAATGCTGTGCTCTAAACGTACGTTCTCAGAAATTTCTTTCTCACATTGATACTAGTTGACTTGGCCAGGAAAGCACTTTTTGCCAGTGCTAGTCTGCTTTCGATGGCCACCTTGCTCCGCACGTCATTGGTAATTTGGCTGCCTAGGTATCAGAATTCCTTAATTTCATCGAATTCATGACCATCAATTCTAATGTTATGTTCCTCGCTGTTCTCATTTCTGCTACTTCTCATTACTTTCGTCTTTCTTCCATTTCCTCTCAATCCATATTCTGTACTCATTATATTATCCATTCCATTCAGCAGATTATGAAATTCGTTTTCACTTTCACTCACGATAGCAATGTCATCAGCAAATCGTATCACTGATATCCTTTCACCTTGAATTTGAATTCCACTCCTGAACCTTGCTTTTATTTCCATCATTGCTTCTTCTATGTACATATTGAACAGTAGGGGTGAAAGACTACATCTCTGTCTTACACCTTTTTAATCCGAGCACTTCGTTGTTGGTCGTCCACACTTATTCTTCCTTCTTGTCTGTTGTACATATTGTGTATTACACGCCTCTCCCTATAGCTTACCCCTATCTTTCTCAGAATTTCGATCATTTTGCACCATTTTACACAGTTGAATGTTTTTTCCAGGTCATGCCATTACCTTTTCTAAAGCCAAACTGATTGTCATCTAGGACATCCTCAATCTTCTTTTGCTTTCTTCTGTATATTATTCCTGTCAGCAACTTGGATGCACGAGCTATTAAACTGAACGTGCTATAATTCTCGCACTTGTCACCTATTGCAGTTTTCAGAATTATGTGGATGATATTTCTTCAAAAGTCGGATGGTTTGTCGCCCGACTCATACATTCTACACACAATGTGAATAGTCGTTTTGTTGACACTTCCCTGAATGATTTTAGAAATTCTGATGGAATGTTATCTATCACTTCTGCCTTATTTGATCTCAAGTCCTCCAAAGCTCTTTTAAATTCTGATTCTAATACTGGATCCCCTGCCTCTTCTAAATCGGTTCCTGTTTCTTCTTCTATCACATTAGACAAATCTTCCCCTCATAGAGGCTTTCAATGTATTGTTTGCACCTATCCGCTCTCTCCTCTGCATTTAACAGTGGAATTCATGGTACACACTTAAAGTAACCACCCTTGCTTTTTGACTTTCTTGTATGCAGAACCTGTTTTTCCGACTATCATTTCTTGTTTGGTTTCTTCACATTTTTGATGCCGCCATTTCATGCAGCTATTTCCTCTTAGCTTCCCTGCATTTCGTATTTATTTCATTCCTCAGCGATTTGTATTTCTGTATTCCGCAGATTCCCGGAACATTTTCGTACTTCCGCCTTTCATCGATCAATTGAAGTGTATCTTGCGTTACCCATGATTTCTTCGCAGTTATGCTTTTTGTGCCCATGTTTTTCTTTCCGACTTTTGTGATGGCCCTTTTTAGAGATGTCAATTCCTTTTCAACTCTACTGCCTACTGAGCTATTCCTTATATTCTTTATTGCTGTATCTGTAACCTTAGAGAACTTCATACTTATTTCTTCATTCCTTAGTACTTCCGTATCCCACTTCTTTGCGTATTGATTCTTCCTCACCAATCTCTTAAACTTCAACCTACTTTTCATCTATACTACATTGTGATGTGATTCGCTATGTCTGCTCCTGCATATGCCTTACAATCCAGTATCTGATTTCGGAATCTCCGTCTGCCCATGATGTAATCTAACAGAAATCTTCCCGTATTACACGGCCTTTCCCAAGTATAGCTCCTCCTTTTGTGATCCCTGAGCAGAGTATTCGCTGTTACTAGCTAAAATTTACTACAGAACTGAGTCTTCCTGCATTCTCATTCGTTGCCCCAAGCCTATATTCTCATCTAACCTTTTCTTATATAACCTTTTCTTGTACTCCTTCCCCTACAACTGCATTCCTCTCCCCCATGACTATGCGCTCAGTATTCCTGTCATCACACGTAGTGGTGCTACGAGATTCCCCTTTCGTCCGTCGTTTCCTCCTGCATACAGCGATTACAGATCCGCATCACATTCGCTCGGTTCCTACTGACATAATCACCGATTTCTCTGAAGAACAATCCAAGTGTGTATAGGCAGCATTCTTCCTCGGTCGAACGCTGAAATGCTCGAAAGAAGTTCGCTATCTTCTATGACTCATACTGAAGCTACTTAATCAAAACAACTGCACAAAAGAACGATTACAGTACGTCCACGTGGCCCTCTGTTGCCCCTTTACATAGCGCTTGCAGGTGCCGCTACTGGCGCTCGTGATGTGCGCCTGCGCTGAAAAGCTAATCATGTGTATCTCTCGTCGCCCCAGGCTCACGCTGCCAATTTCACCTGATTTTTATACTTCTTTGAGGATGTTGCATTTTCATCCGCCAGTAATGTACATCATGTGCTTATCTGCCGGCTTTCGAGACATCCCACCTGTTCGTTGGCAAAGAGCGTTTGTTTCTTGTGAAACCCTAGGTCAGCATGCTTTGGTGACACTTGTTCATTCGCTCTGACGTCATCTTTGAACGTAGCCACAGTACAAATAAACTTGTTTTGTCGTTAGACTTGTGTTACGTGTCAGTACAGTAGTTATGGCCATAGGACACAGGAGGGGCTGCCCACCTATAGGTATGTGAGCTGTAACAGTAGAAGAATGTTACGAGAAAATACTCGTTTAGTAGGTATTCATCAAGACTATGCTGGATCAGGAGAAAGACTGTCAGGCTGATCTATGTTGTACGCCATCGGTCAGATGTCTCTGAATTCTGTCTCCGCCGTCCCTGTACATATATTTTACTGACTGTTGTATACTACTTCGAACACAATAGTAGGGAGAGGTGGGCTACAAGGCGGTGCAGCAGATGTCGCAGGGAAGCTGGACAGAGCAGAAATAATCAGCGAACACGTAACTACACTAAACTGAAGTTTCGATTAAATTGTAGCTTTCTCAAATCGTTGCGATGAAATTTTGCAAAAGATCAAAGAGCAGTACAGCCCAGTTATTACAAGAATCAAGTGAGCATCGTGCATTGTGGGGCTCCAGCTACTAATGCACAAGCAAAGTGTCGAAGGCTAGCTAAGACTAAAGACTGGACCATATAGTGCCGCCAGCCATCCTACATCGTGGCAGTAGAGAGCGCTTGTAGTCAGAGCTGCATAAGGATACGGAGTGCTTATAAATTGTGGAAAAATCGGAATTTTTTATGGCTTTATTAAATTCTATAGTCTTTCCTGATTATATGGATACATACATTATAGGGTTTCAAATGAGAAATGATCTATGTATACCAAATTTTAAAGTTACGGGCATGTATGCCGCCACATCCCCTTTATTTCTGTTACAGAAACCAGTATTATTTCGAAAAGAACTGTGAACTTTCTGTTTGCAGAAGTTATACGTATGATACATTGTATATGTTGGTAACAGTGCAGGTTTCTACTGCCTGTAAATGATTATCTTTGCTAGTATTTACTTTTGTTTCGCTGAAGCAGTTTGTTCACGTGTCACTGAATGTTTGTTGCCCAAGTGCTACATATATTTCTGGAAGTACATATCTTTTAGTGTGCAATAAATAAGGACTATGCCACGCATCAAGAAAATCAATAAAAGGAAATTCCGTGGTAACCAGTTCACAAACAAAGCAAGCCACAATCTTGAAAGTAACCTATGGATCAGTTCTTCAGGGAAGAAACTCCCACATGACACGCCTCCTGGTGATTCAAATTTTTGTGTTAACAATGACGCTGTTTGTAGTGGACTTGTTATTGTTGATGTGGGCAGCTTATCTTCTTTGATAAAGGAAGTGGGAAAATGTAAACAATGTGATGGTGTAGACTGTCTGGAAATAACTGAACAACAAAGCAGCAGGAAGGGTTCAGTGTCAAAATTAGTTGTTCTTTGTAGAACCTGCAATAAATCTACCTCTAGAATGATTTCGAACATTGTGCATAATTCATATGATGCGAATTTTAAGTTAGTGTATGCATTGCATGCAATAGGAAAAGGAAGAAAGGCTGCTCAAACGTTTTGTGATTTGATGGACCTTCCTTCTCCTCCCAGTAGGTTCAGCAAGTACATAAAAATACTTTTAGATGCCTTGATGGTTCTGTCTAAAGCATCTATGAAACGTGCAGTAGAAGAAACTGTATATATTAGTGGAACCAGGGACACTGCTGTTGCACTTGATGGGACGTGCAATGTTGAGGACATCATTCCTTGATTGGTGTTGCTAGTGCTACTTCTCTGGAGAATGGAAAAGTTGTTGATGTTGAGTGCTTATCTAAGTACTGCCACACATGCCATTGTAACTTGAAGGACATATTAAACTTCAGTGTTCTAAGAATTATGATGGCTACAGTGGAGGTATGGAGTGTGATGGATCTCTTTAAATGTATTTTAGAGGTCGGTGTCCGTTTATAAAGTTAGATATACGAAGTACTTAGGCGATGGGGACTCTAAAGCTTTCAATAAAATCAATGAGTTCAGTGTTTATGGTGATCTCTTGGTAACATAACTGGAGTGTTGTGGACATGTGCAAAAGAGGATGGGTGCTAGATTGAGGAAGCTACGAAGAGAAATGGAAGGAAAGTTGCTATCTGATGGAAAATCTCTGTCTGGCCTAGGCAGATTAACAGAAATTGAAATAGACCGTCTTCAGAGTTATTAAGAACTGCCAATTAGGTGAACTGCGCCTCTGAATGAAGTTACAGCAAAGAGAAAAGCTTTACTGGCCACCTACTTTCATAAGATGTCCACAGATGACCAACCTGTTCACAGACTTTACCATAAAGGACCAGATTCTTGGCATGGTTACCAAAAAACTATTATGAGTGAAATGAAACCAATTTTTAGAGATCTGAGTGACCCTGTTTTGCTTAGTAAATGTCTTCAGAGGGGCACTCAGAATACGAATGAAAGCTTCAACCATTGCATATGGGAAAGAATACCCAAGAATGTTTTTATAGGACTAAATACATCAAAATTTGGTGTACTAGAGGCAGTGATATGTTTCAGTGATGGAGTGATAAGGAAGTTGGAAGTCGTGAGAATTTTAGGCATAAAATGTGGCTCTAATATGGAAGATCAATTGCTTGCATGTGACAGACAACAGGTGAATGAAGCTGAAAGATTCGATCTTCAAGTTACCAAAGAAGCAAGAAGTGCTAAAAGGAATGCCAAGAGGAAGCTTGAAGATGAAGAAATTCTGTAGGTTGAAGACTGTGCTTCAGAAATATTCTGAGGCTCAGTTTAATTGGACTCATACCTTCATTAGCAATTTCCCACAAGTTGTATTTTTCATAATTCAGGTACAAATTCTTCCTTAAGTTTATAAAGTAGTGCTCTAATTTTTTTATGTAACTTACAATAGTCAGTACTTATGTAGTAGACCAAAGCTTTATTGCAGAATCAAGTAAATTATAGAACAAAAACATTTTTATTAGGAAAAAAATTATAAAAATTGAAATGTTAAGATGTGATATTTCAAATGGTTCAAATGGCTCTGAGCACTATGGCACTTAACTTCTGAGGTCATCAGTCCGCTAGAACTTAGAACTACTTAAACCTAACTAACCTAAGGACATCACACATATCCATACCCGAGGCAGGATTCGAACCTGCGATCGTAGGGGTCGCGCAGTTCCAGAACCGAGTTCCAGAACCGCTCGGCCACCCCGGCCGGCGATGTGATATTTGTATGTCGTAGTAATATAATAATTGGTGGAATTAAATAGGCCTATTACCTCAGCCATCATGACTGGCATATCTGGTAAAAATTTGGTCGACAAACTGCCTATTGGCTTCTGTCTCGGGTTCTTCGGCCGACGTTCATCTAATGATTTTTCTGACGTTTCGCCAGCACGAGTGGCTGGCATTGTCAAAGCTTCACCCTCCATTGCCGGTGGTGAACTGGAGGCGAGCTCGCGGCCGCAGACTATATGTACCTGGCGCGCCAACGTCCGAGGGCTTCTCCACGGTCATTTCCGGTGCGGTTCTCCTCTTGCTACCTGCGACGGTCGTTCGCTGCAGTACGGGAAGCCAGGATCCGTTTACCTTAAGGCTTTCCTCCTTCTTGTTGAAACTGTTCGCGTGTTTTTGGATTTCTACAGCTTCTCTGAACAAGCGCGTGTGATAGTGCTTCTCTACAGCCAGAACTTCCGTGTCGGAGAATTTTATTACGTGGTCGGTCTCATTCAGTGCGTGCTCTGCCACGGCCGATTTCTCCACCTGCCCCAACCTGCAATGTCGCTTATGCTCTTTGATCCTGGTGTTAATGGATCGTCCAGTCATTCCGACATAAACTTTTCCGCATGTGCAAGGTATACGGTATATTCCCGACATTGCAAGTGGGTCTCTTTTCTCCTTCGCCGATCTAAGACACTCTTTGATCTTCCTTGTCGGTTTGAAAATCGTCTTTACGCCGTGTTTGCGCAATATACGGCCGATTCTGTCCGTCACTCTGGGAATGTATGGCAGAAAGGCCGTACCCGACAGTTCTTTTTCTGGTTCCTTACTTCGCCGAGTGTTTGGCTCTGTTACACTTCTAATGTAATTTGTGGAGTACCCATTGCTCCTCAGAACAGTTTCCAGGTGTTGCATTTCTCGTTTGAGGTGTTGAGGCTCACATATTCGTCCTGCTCTCTTTACGAGCGTACTAATCATGCCTCTTTTTTGGCTCGGGTGGTGGTTTGACAGTTTGTGCAGGTATCGGTCCGTGTGTGTCGGTTTTCGATACACGCTGTGTCCCAGGTTTTCGCCGTCCCTTGTGACCAGCACATCTAGAAATGGCAGTTTCTTGTCTTTTTCTACTTCCATGGTAAATGTTATGTTGGCATGGAGGCTGTTCAAGTGTCTCAGGAATTCACCGAGCTGTTCTTCACCATGGCTCCACACCACGAAAGTATCATCGACGTACCTGTACCACACCTTAGGTTTGAAGGTCGCCGAGTCCAGTGCCTGTGCTTCGAATTGTTCCATGAAGAAGTTGGCCACCACTGGACTGAGAGGACTACCCATGGCGACGCCTTCCAGCTGTTCGTAGAAATCGCCATTCCACGTGAAATAGCTCGTGGTGAGACATGCATGGAAGAGCTTTTTGATGTCTTGCGGGAACATGAAACCGATGTGCTCCAGAGCGTCGCTGAGTGGCACTTTCGTAAATAACGAAACAACATCAAAACTGACCAGGATGTCGTTTGGCGCAAGTTTCAGTTTCTTCAGCTTCTCAATGAAGTGTCCTGAGTCCTTAATGTATGTGTCGGTCTTTCCCACGTGTGGCTGGAGCAGAGAGGCCAAGTGTTTCGCCAGTTTATACGTTGCTGAGCCAGGAGCGCTAACGATAGGTCTCAGTGGAACGTTGTTCTTATGGATCTTGGGTAATCCATACAGCCGAGGTGGTAGGGCTTCTGTGTTGCGCAGGTTTCTCTGTATGTCCGCCGGCAGAGAAGACGCCTTGATTAATCGATTCGTATTCCGAGTGATACGCTGCGTCGGATCTGCGCTTAGTTTTCGGTACGTCGTCGGATCTAATAGGTCTCGGATCTTTTGCTCATAATCTTCGGTCTTCATTACGACGGTCGCATTCCCCTTATCGGCAGGTAGTACCAATATACTCTTGTCGGCGTTGAGCTTCTTAATGGCTTGTACCTCTTCATTCTTCAGATTGCAAGCTGGTGGTTTTGCTCGGCGCAGTATCCTGGCTGTTTCAGTGCGTATTTCCTCTGCCCTTTCACAAGGAAGGGTCCGAATGGCTGCTTCGGTGTTGGCAATGATGTCCTCCATAGGTATAGTTCTCGGGATGATAGCGAAATTCCCTCCTTTTTGAAGAACAGACACTTCCTCTTCGGTCAATTGTCGTTCAGTGAGGTTGACCACTGTGTGTGACATGTCGGGAATCGCCTTGTCGGTCTGCTTCCGGCATCTTTCAAACTTTTTCTTTTGCCGCTCGGTGCAACGCTCGAGTTCGTTCTGCATGCTCCTGTGAGTGATGCTGTCGATCTTGTCCCAGTCGTCTCGATGCATTTTGCTACTTAGTTGATAGAAAATGTCCAGAAGTTCCTGATCCGTTCTTGCCAAGTCTCTCCGTGTTGTATGTATTCGCTCACGAAGAAAAGCTCGTTCCATTCTGTCGTAGATACGATGTGCTTGGGCGGTGGTGAATAGGCGCTTGCATCTCAAGAACTTCGGTGTAGCACATTCATCTCGGCACCGTGACAGAAAGGCGAGAGACGACATCAGTCGCGCTTTCTTCTTCCGTCGTTGGTCAAGGCGTCGGTACAATCTGCAAATCTCCTCCCCGTAGAGGCGTAATACAAAATTGTTGAGGCTTTCGTGGCCACTTGTTGACAAACTGCCTATTGGCTTCTGTCTCGGGTTCTTCGGCCGACGTTCATCTAATGATTTTTCTGACGTTTCGCCAGCACGAGTGGCTGGCATTGTCAAAGCTTCACCCTCCATTGCCGGTGGTGAACTGGAGGCGAGCTCGCGGCCGCAGACTATATGTACCTGGCGCGCCAACGTCCGAGGGCTTCTCCACGGTCATTTCCGGTGCGGTTCTCCTCTTGCTACCTGCGACGGTCGTTCGCTGCAGTACGGGAAGCCAGGATCCGTTTACCTTAAGGCTTTCCTCCTTCTTGTTGAAACTGTTCGCGTGTTTTTGGATTTCTACAGCTTCTCTGAACAAGCGCGTGTGATAGTGCTTCTCTACAGCCAGAACTTCCGTGTCGGAGAATTTTATTACGTGGTCGGTCTCATTCAGTGCGTGCTCTGCCACGGCCGATTTCTCCACCTGCCCCAACCTGCAATGTCGCTTATGCTCTTTGATCCTGGTGTTAATGGATCGTCCAGTCATTCCGACATAAACTTTTCCGCATGTGCAAGGTATACGGTATATTCCCGACATTGCAAGTGGGTCTCTTTTCTCCTTCGCCGATCTAAGACACTCTTTGATCTTCCTTGTCGGTTTGAAAATCGTCTTTACGCCGTGTTTGCGCAATATACGGCCGATTCTGTCCGTCACTCTGGGAATGTATGGCAGAAAGGCCGTACCCGACAGTTCTTTTTCTGGTTCCTTACTTCGCCGAGTGTTTGGCTCTGTTACACTTCTAATGTAATTTGTGGAGTACCCATTGCTCCTCAGAACAGTTTCCAGGTGTTGCATTTCTCGTTTGAGGTGTTGAGGCTCACATATTCGTCCTGCTCTCTTTACGAGCGTACTAATCATGCCTCTTTTTTGGCTCGGGTGGTGGTTTGACAGTTTGTGCAGGTATCGGTCCGTGTGTGTCGGTTTTCGATACACGCTGTGTCCCAGGTTTTCGCCGTCCCTTGTGACCAGCACATCTAGAAATGGCAGTTTCTTGTCTTTTTCTACTTCCATGGTAAATGTTATGTTGGCATGGAGGCTGTTCAAGTGTCTCAGGAATTCACCGAGCTGTTCTTCACCATGGCTCCACACCACGAAAGTATCATCGACGTACCTGTACCACACCTTAGGTTTGAAGGTCGCCGAGTCCAGTGCCTGTGCTTCGAATTGTTCCATGAAGAAGTTGGCCACCACTGGACTGAGAGGACTACCCATGGCGACGCCTTCCAGCTGTTCGTAGAAATCGCCATTCCACGTGAAATAGCTCGTGGTGAGACATGCATGGAAGAGCTTTTTGATGTCTTGCGGGAACATGAAACCGATGTGCTCCAGAGCGTCGCTGAGTGGCACTTTCGTAAATAACGAAACAACATCAAAACTGACCAGGATGTCGTTTGGCGCAAGTTTCAGTTTCTTCAGCTTCTCAATGAAGTGTCCTGAGTCCTTAATGTATGTGTCGGTCTTTCCCACGTGTGGCTGGAGCAGAGAGGCCAAGTGTTTCGCCAGTTTATACGTTGCTGAGCCAGGAGCGCTAACGATAGGTCTCAGTGGAACGTTGTTCTTATGGATCTTGGGTAATCCATACAGCCGAGGTGGTAGGGCTTCTGTGTTGCGCAGGTTTCTCTGTATGTCCGCCGGCAGAGAAGACGCCTTGATTAATCGATTCGTATTCCGAGTGATACGCTGCGTCGGATCTGCGCTTAGTTTTCGGTACGTCGTCGGATCTAATAGGTCTCGGATCTTTTGCTCATAATCTTCGGTCTTCATTACGACGGTCGCATTCCCCTTATCGGCAGGTAGTACCAATATACTCTTGTCGGCGTTGAGCTTCTTAATGGCTTGTACCTCTTCATTCTTCAGATTGCAAGCTGGTGGTTTTGCTCGGCGCAGTATCCTGGCTGTTTCAGTGCGTATTTCCTCTGCCCTTTCACAAGGAAGGGTCCGAATGGCTGCTTCGGTGTTGGCAATGATGTCCTCCATAGGTATAGTTCTCGGGATGATAGCGAAATTCCCTCCTTTTTGAAGAACAGACACTTCCTCTTCGGTCAATTGTCGTTCAGTGAGGTTGACCACTGTGTGTGACATGTCGGGAATCGCCTTGTCGGTCTGCTTCCGGCATCTTTCAAACTTTTTCTTTTGCCGCTCGGTGCAACGCTCGAGTTCGTTCTGCATGCTCCTGTGAGTGATGCTGTCGATCTTGTCCCAGTCGTCTCGATGCATTTTGCTACTTAGTTGATAGAAAATGTCCAGAAGTTCCTGATCCGTTCTTGCCAAGTCTCTCCGTGTTGTATGTATTCGCTCACGAAGAAAAGCTCGTTCCATTCTGTCGTAGATACGATGTGCTTGGGCGGTGGTGAATAGGCGCTTGCATCTCAAGAACTTCGGTGTAGCACATTCATCTCGGCACCGTGACAGAAAGGCGAGAGACGACATCAGTCGCGCTTTCTTCTTCCGTCGTTGGTCAAGGCGTCGGTACAATCTGCAAATCTCCTCCCCGTAGAGGCGTAATACAAAATTGTTGAGGCTTTCGTGGCCACTTGTTGACAAACTGCCTATTGGCTTCTGTCTCGGGTTCTTCGGCCGACGTTCATCTAATGATTTTTCTGACGTTTCGCCAGCACGAGTGGCTGGCATTGTCAAAGCTTCACCCTCCATTGCCGGTGGTGAACTGGAGGCGAGCTCGCGGCCGCAGACTATATGTACCTGGCGCGCCAACGTCCGAGGGCTTCTCCACGGTCATTTCCGGTGCGGTTCTCCTCTTGCTACCTGCGACGGTCGTTCGCTGCAGTACGGGAAGCCAGGATCCGTTTACCTTAAGGCTTTCCTCCTTCTTGTTGAAACTGTTCGCGTGTTTTTGGATTTCTACAGCTTCTCTGAACAAGCGCGTGTGATAGTGCTTCTCTACAGCCAGAACTTCCGTGTCGGAGAATTTTATTACGTGGTCGGTCTCATTCAGTGCGTGCTCTGCCACGGCCGATTTCTCCACCTGCCCCAACCTGCAATGTCGCTTATGCTCTTTGATCCTGGTGTTAATGGATCGTCCAGTCATTCCGACATAAACTTTTCCGCATGTGCAAGGTATACGGTATATTCCCGACATTGCAAGTGGGTCTCTTTTCTCCTTCGCCGATCTAAGACACTCTTTGATCTTCCTTGTCGGTTTGAAAATCGTCTTTACGCCGTGTTTGCGCAATATACGGCCGATTCTGTCCGTCACTCTGGGAATGTATGGCAGAAAGGCCGTACCCGACAGTTCTTTTTCTGGTTCCTTACTTCGCCGAGTGTTTGGCTCTGTTACACTTCTAATGTAATTTGTGGAGTACCCATTGCTCCTCAGAACAGTTTCCAGGTGTTGCATTTCTCGTTTGAGGTGTTGAGGCTCACATATTCGTCCTGCTCTCTTTACGAGCGTACTAATCATGCCTCTTTTTTGGCTCGGGTGGTGGTTTGACAGTTTGTGCAGGTATCGGTCCGTGTGTGTCGGTTTTCGATACACGCTGTGTCCCAGGTTTTCGCCGTCCCTTGTGACCAGCAGGCCGGCCGGTGTGGCCGTGCGGTTAAAGGCGCTTCAGTCTGGAACAGCGTGACTGCTACGGTCGCAGGTTCGAATCCTGCCTCGGGCGTGGATGTGTGTGATGTCCTTAGGTTAGTTAGGTTTAATTAGTTCTAAGTTCTAGGCGACTGATGACCTCAGCAGTTGAGTCGCATAGTGCTCAGAGCCATTTGAACCATTTTGTGACCAGCACATCTAGAAATGGCAGTTTCTTGTCTTTTTCTACTTCCATGGTAAATGTTATGTTGGCATGGAGGCTGTTCAAGTGTCTCAGGAATTCACCGAGCTGTTCTTCACCATGGCTCCACACCACGAAAGTATCATCGACGTACCTGTACCACACCTTAGGTTTGAAGGTCGCCGAGTCCAGTGCCTGTGCTTCGAATTGTTCCATGAAGAAGTTGGCCACCACTGGACTGAGAGGACTACCCATGGCGACGCCTTCCAGCTGTTCGTAGAAATCGCCATTCCACGTGAAATAGCTCGTGGTGAGACATGCATGGAAGAGCTTTTTGATGTCTTGCGGGAACATGAAACCGATGTGCTCCAGAGCGTCGCTGAGTGGCACTTTCGTAAATAACGAAACAACATCAAAACTGACCAGGATGTCGTTTGGCGCAAGTTTCAGTTTCTTCAGCTTCTCAATGAAGTGTCCTGAGTCCTTAATGTATGTGTCGGTCTTTCCCACGTGTGGCTGGAGCAGAGAGGCCAAGTGTTTCGCCAGTTTATACGTTGCTGAGCCAGGAGCGCTAACGATAGGTCTCAGTGGAACGTTGTTCTTATGGATCTTGGGTAATCCATACAGCCGAGGTGGTAGGGCTTCTGTGTTGCGCAGGTTTCTCTGTATGTCCGCCGGCAGAGAAGACGCCTTGATTAATCGATTCGTATTCCGAGTGATACGCTGCGTCGGATCTGCGCTTAGTTTTCGGTACGTCGTCGGATCTAATAGGTCTCGGATCTTTTGCTCATAATCTTCGGTCTTCATTACGACGGTCGCATTCCCCTTATCGGCAGGTAGTACCAATATACTCTTGTCGGCGTTGAGCTTCTTAATGGCTTGTACCTCTTCATTCTTCAGATTGCAAGCTGGTGGTTTTGCTCGGCGCAGTATCCTGGCTGTTTCAGTGCGTATTTCCTCTGCCCTTTCACAAGGAAGGGTCCGAATGGCTGCTTCGGTGTTGGCAATGATGTCCTCCATAGGTATAGTTCTCGGGATGATAGCGAAATTCCCTCCTTTTTGAAGAACAGACACTTCCTCTTCGGTCAATTGTCGTTCAGTGAGGTTGACCACTGTGTGTGACATGTCGGGAATCGCCTTGTCGGTCTGCTTCCGGCATCTTTCAAACTTTTTCTTTTGCCGCTCGGTGCAACGCTCGAGTTCGTTCTGCATGCTCCTGTGAGTGATGCTGTCGATCTTGTCCCAGTCGTCTCGATGCATTTTGCTACTTAGTTGATAGAAAATGTCCAGAAGTTCCTGATCCGTTCTTGCCAAGTCTCTCCGTGTTGTATGTATTCGCTCACGAAGAAAAGCTCGTTCCATTCTGTCGTAGATACGATGTGCTTGGGCGGTGGTGAATAGGCGCTTGCATCTCAAGAACTTCGGTGTAGCACATTCATCTCGGCACCGTGACAGAAAGGCGAGAGACGACATCAGTCGCGCTTTCTTCTTCCGTCGTTGGTCAAGGCGTCGGTACAATCTGCAAATCTCCTCCCCGTAGAGGCGTAATACAAAATTGTTGAGGCTTTCGTGGCCACTTGTTGACAAACTGCCTATTGGCTTCTGTCTCGGGTTCTTCGGCCGACGTTCATCTAATGATTTTTCTGACGTTTCGCCAGCACGAGTGGCTGGCATTGTCAAAGCTTCACCCTCCATTGCCGGTGGTGAACTGGAGGCGAGCTCGCGGCCGCAGACTATATGTACCTGGCGCGCCAACGTCCGAGGGCTTCTCCACGGTCATTTCCGGTGCGGTTCTCCTCTTGCTACCTGCGACGGTCGTTCGCTGCAGTACGGGAAGCCAGGATCCGTTTACCTTAAGGCTTTCCTCCTTCTTGTTGAAACTGTTCGCGTGTTTTTGGATTTCTACAGCTTCTCTGAACAAGCGCGTGTGATAGTGCTTCTCTACAGCCAGAACTTCCGTGTCGGAGAATTTTATTACGTGGTCGGTCTCATTCAGTGCGTGCTCTGCCACGGCCGATTTCTCCACCTGCCCCAACCTGCAATGTCGCTTATGCTCTTTGATCCTGGTGTTAATGGATCGTCCAGTCATTCCGACATAAACTTTTCCGCATGTGCAAGGTATACGGTATATTCCCGACATTGCAAGTGGGTCTCTTTTCTCCTTCGCCGATCTAAGACACTCTTTGATCTTCCTTGTCGGTTTGAAAATCGTCTTTACGCCGTGTTTGCGCAATATACGGCCGATTCTGTCCGTCACTCTGGGAATGTATGGCAGAAAGGCCGTACCCGACAGTTCTTTTTCTGGTTCCTTACTTCGCCGAGTGTTTGGCTCTGTTACACTTCTAATGTAATTTGTGGAGTACCCATTGCTCCTCAGAACAGTTTCCAGGTGTTGCATTTCTCGTTTGAGGTGTTGAGGCTCACATATTCGTCCTGCTCTCTTTACGAGCGTACTAATCATGCCTCTTTTTTGGCTCGGGTGGTGGTTTGACAGTTTGTGCAGGTATCGGTCCGTGTGTGTCGGTTTTCGATACACGCTGTGTCCCAGGTTTTCTTGGCAAGAACGGATCAGGAACTTCTGGACATTTTCTATCAACTAAGTAGCAAAATGCATCGAGACGACTGGGACAAGATCGACAGCATCACTCACAGGAGCATGCAGAACGAACTCGAGCGTTGCACCGAGCGGCAAAAGAAAAAGTTTGAAAGATGCCGGAAGCAGACCGACAAGGCGATTCCCGACATGTCACACACAGTGGTCAACCTCACTGAACGACAATTGACCGAAGAGGAAGTGTCTGTTCTTCAAAAAGGAGGGAATTTCGCTATCATCCCGAGAACTATACCTATGGAGGACATCATTGCCAACACCGAAGCAGCCATTCGGACCCTTCCTTGTGAAAGGGCAGAGGAAATACGCACTGAAACAGCCAGGATACTGCGCCGAGCAAAACCACCAGCTTGCAATCTGAAGAATGAAGAGGTACAAGCCATTAAGAAGCTCAACGCCGACAAGAGTATATTGGTACTACCTGCCGATAAGGGGAATGCGACCGTCGTAATGAAGACCGAAGATTATGAGCAAAAGATCCGAGACCTATTAGATCCGACGACGTACCGAAAACTAAGCGCAGATCCGACGCAGCGTATCACTCGGAATACGAATCGATTAATCAAGGCGTCTTCTCTGCCGGCGGACATACAGAGAAACCTGCGCAACACAGAAGCCCTACCACCTCGGCTGTATGGATTACCCAAGATCCATAAGAACAACGTTCCACTGAGACCTATCGTTAGCGCTCCTGGCTCAGCAACGTATAAACTGGCGAAACACTTGGCCTCTCTGCTCCAGCCACACGTGGGAAAGACCGACACATACATTAAGGACTCAGGACACTTCATTGAGAAGCTGAAGAAACTGAAACTTGCGCCAAACGACATCCTGGTCAGTTTTGATGTTGTTTCGTTATTTACGAAAGTGCCACTCAGCGACGCTCTGGAGCACATCGGTTTCATGTTCCCGCAAGACATCAAAAAGGTCTTCCATGCATGTCTCACCACGAGCTATTTCACGTGGAATGGCGATTTCTACGAACAGCTGGAAGGCGTCGCCATGGGTAGTCCTCTCAGTCCAGTGGTGGCCAACTTCTTCATGGAACAATTCGAAGCACAGGCACTGGACTCGGCGACCTTCAAACCTAAGGTGTGGTACAGGTACGTCGATGATACTTTCGTGGTGTGGAGCCATGGTGAAGAACAGCTCGGTGAATTCCTGAGACACTTGAACAGCCTCCATGCCAACATAACATTTACCATGGAAGTAGAAAAAGACAAGAAACTGCCATTTCTAGATGTGCTGGTCACAAGGGACGGCGAAAACCTGGGACACAGCGTGTATCGAAAACCGACACACACGGACCGATACCTGCACAAACTGTCAAACCACCACCCGAGCCAAAAAAGAGGCATGATTAGTACGCTCGTAAAGAGAGCAGGACGAATATGTGAGCCTCAACACCTCAAACGAGAAATGCAACACCTGGAAACTGTTCTGAGGAGCAATGGGTACTCCACAAATTACATTAGAAGTGTAACAGAGCCAAACACTCGGCGAAGTAAGGAACCAGAAAAAGAACTGTCGGGTACGGCCTTTCTGCCATACATTCCCAGAGTGACGGACAGAATCGGCCGTATATTGCGCAAACACGGCGTAAAGACGATTTTCAAACCGACAAGGAAGATCAAAGAGTGTCTTAGATCGGCGAAGGAGAAAAGAGACCCACTTGCAATGTCGGGAATATACCGTATACCTTGCACATGCGGAAAAGTTTATGTCGGAATGACTGGACGATCCATTAACACCAGGATCAAAGAGCATAAGCGACATTGCAGGTTGGGGCAGGTGGAGAAATCGGCCGTGGCAGAGCACGCACTGAATGAGACCGACCACGTAATAAAATTCTCCGACACGGAAGTTCTGGCTGTAGAGAAGCACTATCACACGCGCTTGTTCAGAGAAGCTGTAGAAATCCAAAAACACGCGAACAGTTTCAACAAGAAGGAGGAAAGCCTTAAGGTAAACGGATCCTGGCTTCCCGTACTGCAGCGAACGACCGTCGCAGGTAGCAAGAGGAGAACCGCACCGGAAATGACCGTGGAGAAGCCCTCGGACGTTGGCGCGCCAGGTACATATAGTCTGCGGCCGCGAGCTCGCCTCCAGTTCACCACCGGCAATGGAGGGTGAAGCTTTGACAATGCCAGCCACTCGTGCTGGCGAAACGTCAGAAAAATCATTAGATGAACGTCGGCCGAAGAACCCGAGACAGAAGCCAATAGGCAGTTTGTCAACAAGTGGCCACGAAAGCCTCAACAATTTTGTATTACGCCTCTACGGGGAGGAGATTTGCAGATTGTACCGACGCCTTGACCAACGACGGAAGAAGAAAGCGCGACTGATGTCGTCTCTCGCCTTTCTGTCACGGTGCCGAGATGAATGTGCTACACCGAAGTTCTTGAGATGCAAGCGCCTATTCACCACCGCCCAAGCACATCGTATCTACGACAGAATGGAACGAGCTTTTCTTCGTGAGCGAATACATACAACACGGAGAGACTTGGCAAGAACGGATCAGGAACTTCTGGACATTTTCTATCAACTAAGTAGCAAAATGCATCGAGACGACTGGGACAAGATCGACAGCATCACTCACAGGAGCATGCAGAACGAACTCGAGCGTTGCACCGAGCGGCAAAAGAAAAAGTTTGAAAGATGCCGGAAGCAGACCGACAAGGCGATTCCCGACATGTCACACACAGTGGTCAACCTCACTGAACGACAATTGACCGAAGAGGAAGTGTCTGTTCTTCAAAAAGGAGGGAATTTCGCTATCATCCCGAGAACTATACCTATGGAGGACATCATTGCCAACACCGAAGCAGCCATTCGGACCCTTCCTTGTGAAAGGGCAGAGGAAATACGCACTGAAACAGCCAGGATACTGCGCCGAGCAAAACCACCAGCTTGCAATCTGAAGAATGAAGAGGTACAAGCCATTAAGAAGCTCAACGCCGACAAGAGTATATTGGTACTACCTGCCGATAAGGGGAATGCGACCGTCGTAATGAAGACCGAAGATTATGAGCAAAAGATCCGAGACCTATTAGATCCGACGACGTACCGAAAACTAAGCGCAGATCCGACGCAGCGTATCACTCGGAATACGAATCGATTAATCAAGGCGTCTTCTCTGCCGGCGGACATACAGAGAAACCTGCGCAACACAGAAGCCCTACCACCTCGGCTGTATGGATTACCCAAGATCCATAAGAACAACGTTCCACTGAGACCTATCGTTAGCGCTCCTGGCTCAGCAACGTATAAACTGGCGAAACACTTGGCCTCTCTGCTCCAGCCACACGTGGGAAAGACCGACACATACATTAAGGACTCAGGACACTTCATTGAGAAGCTGAAGAAACTGAAACTTGCGCCAAACGACATCCTGGTCAGTTTTGATGTTGTTTCGTTATTTACGAAAGTGCCACTCAGCGACGCTCTGGAGCACATCGGTTTCATGTTCCCGCAAGACATCAAAAAGGTCTTCCATGCATGTCTCACCACGAGCTATTTCACGTGGAATGGCGATTTCTACGAACAGCTGGAAGGCGTCGCCATGGGTAGTCCTCTCAGTCCAGTGGTGGCCAACTTCTTCATGGAACAATTCGAAGCACAGGCACTGGACTCGGCGACCTTCAAACCTAAGGTGTGGTACAGGTACGTCGATGATACTTTCGTGGTGTGGAGCCATGGTGAAGAACAGCTCGGTGAATTCCTGAGACACTTGAACAGCCTCCATGCCAACATAACATTTACCATGGAAGTAGAAAAAGACAAGAAACTGCCATTTCTAGATGTGCTGGTCACAAGGGACGGCGAAAACCTGGGACACAGCGTGTATCGAAAACCGACACACACGGACCGATACCTGCACAAACTGTCAAACCACCACCCGAGCCAAAAAAGAGGCATGATTAGTACGCTCGTAAAGAGAGCAGGACGAATATGTGAGCCTCAACACCTCAAACGAGAAATGCAACACCTGGAAACTGTTCTGAGGAGCAATGGGTACTCCACAAATTACATTAGAAGTGTAACAGAGCCAAACACTCGGCGAAGTAAGGAACCAGAAAAAGAACTGTCGGGTACGGCCTTTCTGCCATACATTCCCAGAGTGACGGACAGAATCGGCCGTATATTGCGCAAACACGGCGTAAAGACGATTTTCAAACCGACAAGGAAGATCAAAGAGTGTCTTAGATCGGCGAAGGAGAAAAGAGACCCACTTGCAATGTCGGGAATATACCGTATACCTTGCACATGCGGAAAAGTTTATGTCGGAATGACTGGACGATCCATTAACACCAGGATCAAAGAGCATAAGCGACATTGCAGGTTGGGGCAGGTGGAGAAATCGGCCGTGGCAGAGCACGCACTGAATGAGACCGACCACGTAATAAAATTCTCCGACACGGAAGTTCTGGCTGTAGAGAAGCACTATCACACGCGCTTGTTCAGAGAAGCTGTAGAAATCCAAAAACACGCGAACAGTTTCAACAAGAAGGAGGAAAGCCTTAAGGTAAACGGATCCTGGCTTCCCGTACTGCAGCGAACGACCGTCGCAGGTAGCAAGAGGAGAACCGCACCGGAAATGACCGTGGAGAAGCCCTCGGACGTTGGCGCGCCAGGTACATATAGTCTGCGGCCGCGAGCTCGCCTCCAGTTCACCACCGGCAATGGAGGGTGAAGCTTTGACAATGCCAGCCACTCGTGCTGGCGAAACGTCAGAAAAATCATTAGATGAACGTCGGCCGAAGAACCCGAGACAGAAGCCAATAGGCAGTTTGTCAACAAGTGGCCACGAAAGCCTCAACAATTTTGTATTACGCCTCTACGGGGAGGAGATTTGCAGATTGTACCGACGCCTTGACCAACGACGGAAGAAGAAAGCGCGACTGATGTCGTCTCTCGCCTTTCTGTCACGGTGCCGAGATGAATGTGCTACACCGAAGTTCTTGAGATGCAAGCGCCTATTCACCACCGCCCAAGCACATCGTATCTACGACAGAATGGAACGAGCTTTTCTTCGTGAGCGAATACATACAACACGGAGAGACTTGGCAAGAACGGATCAGGAACTTCTGGACATTTTCTATCAACTAAGTAGCAAAATGCATCGAGACGACTGGGACAAGATCGACAGCATCACTCACAGGAGCATGCAGAACGAACTCGAGCGTTGCACCGAGCGGCAAAAGAAAAAGTTTGAAAGATGCCGGAAGCAGACCGACAAGGCGATTCCCGACATGTCACACACAGTGGTCAACCTCACTGAACGACAATTGACCGAAGAGGAAGTGTCTGTTCTTCAAAAAGGAGGGAATTTCGCTATCATCCCGAGAACTATACCTATGGAGGACATCATTGCCAACACCGAAGCAGCCATTCGGACCCTTCCTTGTGAAAGGGCAGAGGAAATACGCACTGAAACAGCCAGGATACTGCGCCGAGCAAAACCACCAGCTTGCAATCTGAAGAATGAAGAGGTACAAGCCATTAAGAAGCTCAACGCCGACAAGAGTATATTGGTACTACCTGCCGATAAGGGGAATGCGACCGTCGTAATGAAGACCGAAGATTATGAGCAAAAGATCCGAGACCTATTAGATCCGACGACGTACCGAAAACTAAGCGCAGATCCGACGCAGCGTATCACTCGGAATACGAATCGATTAATCAAGGCGTCTTCTCTGCCGGCGGACATACAGAGAAACCTGCGCAACACAGAAGCCCTACCACCTCGGCTGTATGGATTACCCAAGATCCATAAGAACAACGTTCCACTGAGACCTATCGTTAGCGCTCCTGGCTCAGCAACGTATAAACTGGCGAAACACTTGGCCTCTCTGCTCCAGCCACACGTGGGAAAGACCGACACATACATTAAGGACTCAGGACACTTCATTGAGAAGCTGAAGAAACTGAAACTTGCGCCAAACGACATCCTGGTCAGTTTTGATGTTGTTTCGTTATTTACGAAAGTGCCACTCAGCGACGCTCTGGAGCACATCGGTTTCATGTTCCCGCAAGACATCAAAAAGCTCTTCCATGCATGTCTCACCACGAGCTATTTCACGTGGAATGGCGATTTCTACGAACAGCTGGAAGGCGTCGCCATGGGTAGTCCTCTCAGTCCAGTGGTGGCCAACTTCTTCATGGAACAATTCGAAGCACAGGCACTGGACTCGGCGACCTTCAAACCTAAGGTGTGGTACAGGTACGTCGATGATACTTTCGTGGTGTGGAGCCATGGTGAAGAACAGCTCGGTGAATTCCTGAGACACTTGAACAGCCTCCATGCCAACATAACATTTACCATGGAAGTAGAAAAAGACAAGAAACTGCCATTTCTAGATGTGCTGGTCACAAGGGACGGCGAAAACCTGGGACACAGCGTGTATCGAAAACCGACACACACGGACCGATACCTGCACAAACTGTCAAACCACCACCCGAGCCAAAAAAGAGGCATGATTAGTACGCTCGTAAAGAGAGCAGGACGAATATGTGAGCCTCAACACCTCAAACGAGAAATGCAACACCTGGAAACTGTTCTGAGGAGCAATGGGTACTCCACAAATTACATTAGAAGTGTAACAGAGCCAAACACTCGGCGAAGTAAGGAACCAGAAAAAGAACTGTCGGGTACGGCCTTTCTGCCATACATTCCCAGAGTGACGGACAGAATCGGCCGTATATTGCGCAAACACGGCGTAAAGACGATTTTCAAACCGACAAGGAAGATCAAAGAGTGTCTTAGATCGGCGAAGGAGAAAAGAGACCCACTTGCAATGTCGGGAATATACCGTATACCTTGCACATGCGGAAAAGTTTATGTCGGAATGACTGGACGATCCATTAACACCAGGATCAAAGAGCATAAGCGACATTGCAGGTTGGGGCAGGTGGAGAAATCGGCCGTGGCAGAGCACGCACTGAATGAGACCGACCACGTAATAAAATTCTCCGACACGGAAGTTCTGGCTGTAGAGAAGCACTATCACACGCGCTTGTTCAGAGAAGCTGTAGAAATCCAAAAACACGCGAACAGTTTCAACAAGAAGGAGGAAAGCCTTAAGGTAAACGGATCCTGGCTTCCCGTACTGCAGCGAACGACCGTCGCAGGTAGCAAGAGGAGAACCGCACCGGAAATGACCGTGGAGAAGCCCTCGGACGTTGGCGCGCCAGGTACATATAGTCTGCGGCCGCGAGCTCGCCTCCAGTTCACCACCGGCAATGGAGGGTGAAGCTTTGACAATGCCAGCCACTCGTGCTGGCGAAACGTCAGAAAAATCATTAGATGAACGTCGGCCGAAGAACCCGAGACAGAAGCCAATAGGCAGTTTGTCAACAAGTGGCCACAAAAGCCTCAACAATTTTGTAAAAATTTGGTCCCTTTCAAATGTATAACATCGCATTAAACGGTACCTCAATTTGAGGAAGCATTTTGGAAATAAAAATTGCATCAATTTCATTGTAATTTTTAATAACCCTAAACAGGTTCAAAAATATTCACAATACTTCTAATTTGTTTAGAAAGTTTTCTGCATTACCTGAGTTCAACAAAAATTTATAAATTATAAACAGTGCCTGAAAGAGATAGGTGTTGATTTTTACGTAATACTGAGCTGTAAAAGTACCCTGCATCCTTAAGGCATGGCTCAGCGGGCGTGCATCATGGGATCTGCCCGGTCTCCATGCAACCACTCTTGGTGCCTGTTCCGATGGCAACTGTGAGATGATGGTGAGGGTGCAATCGAATTATGATACCACATTGACCCGTTCCGAAGAAACTGCAACATTCAGTCAGTGAACATGAGGCATATGAATGCTTCACCCTGGGATAACACTTCCTAAACTACTACACAAAAACCTGTGGACTGTTTAACAATTTCTAATAGCTTTCCAGAGGCACCTATTTCATTCACAAGGAAACGGCTGTACAGCAATACCTAAAGATTTGGGAATATCAAGACACACTTCATCATTCTGGCCGTGATCCACAACCTTCTCGATTTCGTGAAAGAACTTGGAAAGATGGGCTACACGTATCTGGTGCTTGCAGAAACCGTACTGGTTTCTGATCCGTGCCCACTACGACATAAGAATCTAAAGCGCTATATAATTTCTTGTGTGTAGACTGTACGAACAATTATTTGGAGCTGTCCGCTGTGCTGCTGGGTTCTTTATACTATATGATGAGGTTTGAGTGAACCCTGATATTATTTAAGAGTTTACCGGCTCCAATTTGGTTAACTGACATTGCTAAAATTGTTTATACGGCTTCATACCTGTTGGTAATTTGTGAATATTGTTAATGATGGTTTAACGTTAGCACTGACTGTTATAGCTCAAGCTATGTGGGCACTATTGTTTAAATTTTATTTATATACTGTCTTACACAGTTAGCCTGAGTTACCAGTATTTGCACTCTACTTCAGGACTTTGAATAATATTTCTCTTGTTTACCCCTAAATTATATGTTAAACTAGCTGCTTCCGCCTGCACGGAAAAGAAAGAAATGAGAAAGCATACATCTCTAATCTGTTTAGGAATTGGATATAAGTCCTAATCTCTCCCCTCCCCTCCCTCTGTCTCACCATCTTCTCTCCCCCTATCTTTTCATTCCAAATTCTCCTGCACTCTCTCTTGTCATCTCTCTACGACCTCCTCTCCTGTCTCTCTGTTCTTTCTCTCTACCTCCCTCTCTCCATCTCCTCCTGCCCCTCTCTCTGTACGTCTCTTCCTTCCTGCTTTCTATATCCATTTCCTCAAGCCCCTCTGTCCATCTATTCACCCCTCTCTCTGAGCCTGAGCCTAGTGTATTGTTATTGCAAATTCTGGTTCCATAGTAGTCGTCTAATCATAAGCCGTTTTTCCATAAATACAACTTTTCTGTGTGCGAACAACATTTCGCTAATATAGAGAGGGTGATATTTTTCTGCGGTTTATAAACTCTAGGGATTAACCGACGAGAAGATACGGAACAAGAAAGGTCTAATGAACTTATATCTGGAAATGTATGGTACTCGCACTAGCATGTTCTGTCTCACACGTTTACATCGGTCAGGCTGCATCCGAACAGTGTCAATGGCAGCATGAATACGCTGCTCCAATGCCTCCACCTGCATACACGATACTTCTAAGATGGTGATATAACTAGAAATTGCTCGGGTTGAGATCCGGTGAACGAGCAGACCATGCAACTGGACCCCCTCATCCGATCCATCGACCAGGGAAGCCACGATTAAGATGCGTCCGGAACTGAATGGCGAAGTAGGCTGGAGAACCATCATATAGCAGCCACATAGCCCTTCGAATCATCAGTGGCACTTTTCCCATCAGCGGAGGTAAAGTCGTCCCCTCGAAACACCAATAGTCCCGGCCTGTTAGGCGACATAGAAGGAAAACTGGTCCCGAAACACGGTCGCGAATTATCCCGGCCCACGCATTCCGTCTGCACCGAATGCTGATTATTTGCTATTACTGCACCACGGAGGTTCTACATCTGTCCCACAGATGACTGATATGAAAGTTGAAGATACCACTCCGCGTGAAGGTGGTCTTGTCTGTGAATAGAATGGATGACACAAATCCCGGAAACGTGGTTGTCTGGTGAAGAAATCATTGACAAAACTGCTTCTGATATGGAAACTCTGTCGCTAGTAAGACCTGCAAGCGCTGTAAGTGATAAGGGTAGCTACAGTTGTCATGGAGAATGTTCCACATAGTCATCTGGCTTACCTCGTCTGGCGGGCCAACTACCTGGTATTGATACGGCGGTCGCTTTCCATAGTGTTAATCACATTTTCCTCTAAGTCTGGTGTCCGAACATTTTAGGTACGTCCTACAAGGTGTCCTGCTTCCTGAAATGACCCTATCTCAGACAAACGATGAAATAGGGTCACAAATGTTGAATGCTGTGGTTGTTGTCGGTGGGGGTAAGTCTGCTGAAGCAACCTTGTTGCCTGCCATCCGTTGCCATTTGCCTTTCCGTAAGCAAACACCATGTCGGCAATCTCTCGATTCGAATACGGAACGATAGTGTAAAACTCTGTATCAGATCCACTACAATGTGACTCGGGCGCAACATTATCAATTTCTATGGCAGGAGAAGGCGCTGGGGCGTGACGTATTTGGAACAGTACCATCCTCTAGAGGAAACCCATGCACACTGTAACTGAGCTGCGTGGTATAGCACGTATGGTTCAAATGGCTCTGAGCGCCGTGGGACTTAACATCTGAGGTCATAAGTCCCCTAGAACTATTTAAACCTAACTAACCTAAGGAGATCACACACATCCTTGCCCGAGGCAGGATTCGAACCTGCGACCGTAGCGGTCGGCCATTCCAGACTGAAGCGCCAAGAACCGTTCGGTCACAGTGGCCGGCTGTAACGAAGTGTGACTGAATAAATGGTGTCCAGCATGGAAACTATGCTTTTCTGGATGTAAGCTCATTAGACCTTTTTTGTACTGTAGCCTCTCACCGATCAATCCCTACAGTGTACACAGTGGAAAAAATAAGCCTGCATATTATACATTAAATATTTTAAAATGTATGTGTTCTTACATTTTTACAGCCCTGTGTAAAAATTTGAATTAAATCGGTCGAGTCGTTTTTGAGGTTTATGGTAATATTACGTATATACTCATATGTTATTAAAACATATTCCCTATGTACATCTGAATGTTCATCAGAGTGTTGTGTAAAAGTCAGAAATAAAAAAAAAGCACTTTTGGATATTTTTGATAATAAAGTTTCCCCTTTATTACATACGTGCTCGTATTTGGCTACAACGTTGTGTTAAATAAGCAATCAACGGAGAGTCTTCTTAATTACTGTGTTATATGTATCTTACGGTGTTCTAGGAGGTATTCAAGAACACGCTCGTACTCGAATGCAACATTGTCAAAATTTGAAAGGCATTGGTGAAGAACTTTCCGATTCTGAAGAAACAAAGATTTACATTTTCGTATACATAAATCGCTTTATAATTGGTAGTTGATTATTCCGAGAAAGAAGCTCTACGCAACGTCACACCCTGCAAAATCTTAACTGAAAATTCC
This sequence comes from Schistocerca cancellata, assembly GCF_023864275.1. NCBI lineage: Eukaryota > Metazoa > Arthropoda > Insecta > Orthoptera > Acrididae > Schistocerca > Schistocerca cancellata. The sequence goes on from NC_064630.1 coordinate 455,884,859, forward strand.
TGCAGTTTCAAATATTTAATGTTTATTGCTCATTTACTTATATTGAGTTGATATGGCCATGTTTCAAAACTTCTTAAATAAATTTGTATTTGCTTGGCCAAGTATTATGTTTTTGTGGCTCGGTACCTGATCAGTCCCAGCTCCGCGCTTGTGAAAGTGTTCCAGCATTCTACAACAGAGTTGTCCAGTCTGCAAAACACGACTAAGAAATATGTTCCACAGTGGTACAGCGAACTGAGGTCCGTGGCAGAGCGAAATCTCAGCGGCGGCACTGCGAGGCGAGAGGGTCCGATGTACGAAGTCGTCTCTCACTCGCAGAGACGGCGCGCCCTTGGCTGCAGATGGGCCAGCGGCCACGACCGTACTCTCCGTCGCCTTTCATCGCCGAGTCGTGTCGATCGAACCGTGCGCTGCTGGTGCTCCTTCACTGCAAAAGGACAGTTGGCGGCTACCAGCTCCTCAGCTCTGGTTACTCGCAGCGACGTAGGGAGGACCGGAACGAAAGGGAACCGCCGAGGCGAATCGCGAGCCACGCCGCTTTCCACGGTGCGGTCTGCAACCTGCTCCTTCCCACCTGGCGCGAAACAGCTGCACATAGTAGCAGTGATGTGAAAAGGCGAAGCTCCAAACTTTGCCACCTTCAGCTCACAAAAAGCAGACAGTTGTTCTCTCCGAAATACCGAGAAAACTACGTTGCCAAAGTAAAGAATTTTCACTGTCCATCGGAGAGTTCACTGATTAGAAACTTCCTGACAGGTTAAAACTGTTTACCACACCAAGACTGCAATCTACAACCTATGCTTTTCACGGCTGAGCTATCCACACTCGTCCATTCAGTTCACTTCCGCCAGTAGCTCTATGCATCTGTACAAACTTGAAGTTGGTACCTTGCAAAACTAGCACTGGTGGAAGAAAGGCAAAAGTTCTGGATTCTAGCCCCGTTTTGCACTACGATTTAAATTAACAATACTTTTCAAATTGTTAGTGATTAACAGACCGGTTTTCTCAGTGCTTATGTGAGAACTACTGCTTTTTAAGATACTCTGTAAATCGTTATTAACTACAAGAAGCGGTAATTAATTGTGGAAATCAGATGTGACCAGGGATCCAAGAGAAACTTCCGCACTTTTATGGTTTTAAATAATGACGGTATTTGGAATAAGGGTATTCTTCGGGATAAGGTTAGTTGTGGGAGCGAAGGCAAAAAATCTTTAAAAAGGAACCGAACGACGTGAAACAATAATCCCAAATTTATGATAAATGTGCCCAAAAATTTGATTTGCGTTCGGAATGTATGCCCCGGCTTGTGCGATAGACAGAGATCAGCGACTGTAATTAGGGCCACATAACGTGTTTAACTTGAGAAATATCTTCAATTACGGTAACGACTTTACGCCGTAGTTTCAATAGGTACATCGCAATTCAAGGCGACAATGCCACAAATATTTTTCATTCCGGAAAGTATACATGTTTAGAAAAGACAATTTGGTAACGGGCGGAGATAATGATCAACCGTACTGGTCATAGTTGTTATCTTTGACAATATTTTATTCATATTATCAAGTTAATAAACACTTCAAAGCAAATAAAATGATATTTATAATAAGAAAGGATGAAAAGAGAGTCTCGTGTTCGTTAGCTTCGTGAAATAGGTTAGTTTCGTGAAATATACGTATGAAACTGAGCATCCATAATGCCCTTTTGCCTACGATAGTTAAAAGCTTCGTTTATATTAAAATTTACTGTAAATAGTTTTAGCGCAAATTCGGTACGCAGTGTCCGAAGCCTGTCAATAAACCTTTCTAACGATGCTTCATTCATGCCCGTACGATTAGTACTGTATATACTGAGAAAATGGGATGTTGACTTGAGAAATAATTTACGGGGCGTTCCCGTCACAAACTTTTATGACTTATAGAGGGAAGTGGGTTGACAATATTTTGGATAGGTAACGATGTCCGGGCACATATCGTTTCAATTCAGAAGCGTAAAGTGTCCACGTCTGCCGAGGGAAAGAGAAAAGTCTCAGAATTGCTAGTCCGGGTGTGAAGTAGGATAGACAGGCTGACGCGTATAACGTCAAATGATCACTTGATGTCACATAACGCCTGCCTTGCTACGAGATTTCTATAGGGGCACAGGAAGAGCTCCTGACACGAGTTCTGGCCGCTGCACTATAAAATGAAGAGATACCAGGTGGGTGGAGAGTGTCTATTGTATTGCACTGTACGGAACTGAGATCCTAGAAACGACGGAGAGGCTTCGTCCCAATCGCAGCCCGCAGTGGTACACAACCCTAGAACAGGCCACAGCAGTCCACTCACCCTACCGTCGCCCTACTCCGAACCCAGGGAACGTCTCACACCAGATGAGTGTAACCCCAATGTTGGCGTGGTAGAGTAATTATGGTGTACGCGTACGTGGAGTAAGTGTTTGAGCAGCAGTCGCCGACATAGTGTAACTGAAGCGGAATAAGGGGAAGCAGCCCGCATTCGCCGAGGGAGATGGAGAACCGCCTTAACAACCATCCACAGGCTGGCCGGCACGTCAGACCTCGACACTAATCCGCCGGGCGGATTCGTGAAGGGGACCCTCACGCCTTACCGCCCGGAAAGCAGTGCGTTAGACCACACGGCTAACCGGGCGGGCTGGAGAGTGTGTACCGGAACATGTATCGTAGGTAAAATGTCTGTAAAACTTAGGCGGTCGCCACACCGTGCAGCTGTTGTAATGCATCAGTTTTGTTCTGTACGTACGGTATGCTGGGCTCTTTTTGGTTTTGGGATAATGTAAACACGTAACGTTTAACTGTTAATACAAACAAGTGGCCTGGTGTGATAAATGGATGTTTCGTTACGTTCGTTATGTTCCCTTTCCAATTGTTATCTAATTATTATATTGCGTCACACCTAATTCAGGTCCACAAGAAGAAGTGTATAAGTTAAACATCTGAACTTAAAGTATCACTGAACAGAAACGACACGTTTGCGGACATGGGTTTGTATTCAAAATACTATGGAAGACATAAAAAGCAGGCTAGCACAGGGAACAGTAGCATTTCTGGTCAAAATAAGTTTACTTGTATGAAACATTTCCCTTGATTTGACAAATAAACTACTGACGTTGTACATTTGAAGCACAGCTTTGTGTGGAACTGAATCGTACCTTGCAAGAAAATCAGAAAGAAGACGATCGAACTGTCTGAGGCGTAGTGCTACGTAAATATGCTCAGAATTTGGTCCGCTGATGTGGAATGAGGTGGTCGTCCGTAGGATCTGCGAAGAAAGGAACATGCGGGAAACATTGATAGGATGATAGAACAACTGTGGAGGCGTCAGGAAATGGCTGCCACAGAACTTGAGTGAGCTACATACGGTAAAAACTGTAGAGGAAGACAGAGATTGGGGCATAGCCAACAAATAATGTGAGTGCAATTGCTACTCTGCCTGAAGAGATTAGAACAGACGAGTAATTCGTGGCGGGAACATCAAACAAGTCAGAGGACTGATGTACAAAATAGGAAAAATAAATAAACAAACGTATTCAGCAATCAGTGAAGTCTCAAGTACACCTGAGATTTCTGTATTTCCCAAACCTGTGTGAACTCTAATCTTGTACTGTACTGAATTGGATCAAAACATTATTCTTGAAGCCACTGTTATCATCCTGGCACTTAGCGGAAGAACAGAGGAGAATATGAACAGGCTGTGAGGCGAACTAAGCCTGCTCTTACCCCTCACCCTTTTCCTGATTGTTAAAACAATGACTAAGCAAAAAGCGAGTAGCGAGTAGCGATCTCATTCGGTAGTTTGGAAGTGGGGCGCCGGAAGCCGTAATCGATTCGGCGCTGAAAGCTATTTGCCAGCGGCACGGTGCGGCGCACACACCCCGCCGCCACACACCTCGCGGGCCGGCCTCCGTCGCAGGCCGAATTTCTCGCCGCGTCAGCGAAGCTGCGGACTGCGGGCGGCCGTATAGCAGCAGCCAGCACCTGCCCGGCCGGGAAATATGCCCTCTGGGCCGTTACGTTTTTATAGGCTGCCACAGCGGCGGGCGGCCCTGAGAGGCGCGATTGCATACATCGTGTCTGCAGGCCCAGACCTCCGTCACCTGCATCGGCGAAATGTCCGCCCTCGACAGCCAAATTCTGCAGACGGGATGCTGGGGAGGGCACTTGACATACAGCTGCTGTTACGAATCGTTTGAGGTACGCTACACTGCACAACCAGATTATTAACTTACTTCGAGGATAAGTTACAAAACAGCTTGACTTGTGTACTTCGCCGTTTACAATGAAGTGGCAGAAGTCTTGCGAGAGTGATGTTCACGCATACCCGATGGCGGTAGTGTCACGTACACAGGGTATAGAAGGGTAGTGCATTGTCGGAACTGTCATTTGTACTTGCGTGATTCATATGAAACGGATTCCGACGTGACTACGGCTGCACGACGGGAACTCACAGACTTCATACGCCGAGCAATAGTATTTGGCGACGGAGGCATTGGGAATTCCATTTCGGAAGTCGTTAGGGATTTCAATATTCCGAGAGCCACAATGTCCAGAGTGTGACGAGAATACCAACTTTCAGAAATTTCCTCTCACCACGGACAATGCATTGCCGACTGCCTTAACAACCGAGTGTAGCGGCGTTTACTTAGAGTTGGTTCAAATGGCTCTGAGCACTATGGGACTTAACAGCTATGGTCATCAGTCCCCTAGAACTTAGAACTACTTAAACCTAACTAACCTAAGGACATCACACAACACCCAGTCATTGCGAGGCAGTTACTTAGAGTTGTCAGTGCTAACAGACAAGCAATACTGAATGTAATAACCCCAGAATTCAATGTGCGACGTAAGATCCGTTTGCATACTGCGGAGAAATTTGGCGTTAATGGGCTAGGGCAGCAAATGATTGATGCAAGTGCCTTTGCTAACAGCACGACGTCCTCCTGGGCTAGTGACCAAATCGCTTGGACTCTACATGACTGGACAACGGCGGCCTGGACAGATGAGGCAGGATTTCAGTTAGTAAGGAGTGATGATAGGTTTTAAGTGTGGAGCAGACCACACTAAGCCGTGTACTCAGATTGTCAACAAGGCACTGAGCAAGTTGGTGGTGGCTGGCATGGGCTGTGTTTATATGGAATGGACTGGGTCCTCTGGTCCAGTTGAACCGATCATTGACATTGACTGGAAATGGTTATGATGGGGATGATCTGCAGCCATTCATGGTCTTCATGTGAGAGGTGGCATGAGCCCCCTCTCATATTTCTACCTTACGCTTAGTAATTCGATTTTCCTCTCTAATTGCATGTGGTTAAAAGCTGCTGTTCCTTCACATGTGGACTTCCCATGCAGCGTGTCTCGTCACGCGGGTGTTCCGGTGACAGGCGGGCTTTGCTGATCTTGGAAGGGTTAAGCCGATGGGTGTGAGGGTGTCGAGTGGATGCTTTCCACACGCCAAAATTGTCATAAGAGCGGGGGCGACACGCCCACAGGGGCCTGACGGAGCAGCTGGGCTAGAGATTCCGTTACTTCGCAGAAATTAGTGAAAACACTTTCTGGCGGGCTACCAGCGAGGCGTGGGAATGACTTGTGTTCCCAGGCAGTCTTGGCGGGCCAATTCCCGCGTTTTCTGCAAAATCATAACTGTGATTGGCTTGCTCAGGGGATAGCTCTGTGACAGCAATTGGAGCTAAGTGTGGAATAGTAGTGCTTTGGCAATAGAGTGGAATTTTCCGCCGGTTTTCGAGTTGCTGATTGGAACGTTTAACCACGGCCACTGTCTTGGGGGCGGCAATGTTCTATGTTTGGCTTGTATGGGTGCTCTTTAGGGGAGTCGGCTCTCGCCTTTCGGTCGAAGTAGGTTACAAGACTGAGCTCTCGCTGCTCTGGCCAGCCTGCCTCCCGTTGGCTGTCTAATATACTTTCATTTAATTGTAACTGTTTGACGAAGTTGCTGAAGTTTTGATTTCTACGTAACTTTACGAGTACAGTTGGCAATTGAGAGTTCTGCGTACAAGCGGCCTATGTTGTCCATCTTGAACAGTATTGGCTAAAGTTGACTCTATCGGAGTTACTGTGTGACTTCGCTTGTTAAAATCAATCACTGTACCATCAGTGATTGTGTAGGGAGCCTTCTTCTTCTCCCTCAGAGGCGCATTTGTATTGATAGGAAGTCTTTAGTCTGGAACAACCAGACCAGAATAATTTGTTTAAGGCTATACTCGCGACAATATCATCACCACCTGTCGATTACAGTCAGTTCGCGTTCTTCTTAATCCATGTGCAACTGCAAAAGTCGGACTTAGGAAAGGGGAGGCTTAGAGCATCATTTCCATATGAGGATTATAGAGGAATTTAATGTTAAATACACTGATAGCCCAAGCACCTCGCACATGTTCCCAAGCCACAACTGAATTTTCATGGATGACAACGCAGCATGCCATCAGGCCACAATGGTTCGCGATTGGTTTGAAGAATATTCAGGACAATTCAAGCGAATAATCTGGCCACCCTGATCGCCTCACGTGAATCCAATCGGACACTTATGGAATGTAATAGGGAGGTCAGTTCGTGAACAAAATCCTAAAATGGCTTCATTTTCGCAATTATGGATGGCTATAGAGACAGCACGGCTCAGTACTTGTTCAGGCGACTTCCGACTTGTTGGGTCCACGCCACGTCGTGTTGCTGTACTACGCCGGGCAAGAGTAGGACTGACACTTGGTATCCCAAGACTTTTGTCATCGCAACGGTCTTGTGCTGCAACCGTTATAGCTTACATGAGCTTTACGTCAATCATGTACCTAACAGGGGCCTAACCTATCACCGTTCTTGATTCCGAGAATACCAGCAGTGAAAGAATAGGAAAGTTTTGAAAGTAATGACCTTATTTAATTTCAGCAACTGAGATAATGAAGTGCAATTTGCAAAACTGAAAACTATCCAAAACTGTCATTTAAGAGCAGTGAACTTGGTCACTTGCTAGAACAACTGCTTAAAGAATAATTAATAACAGTAAAAGAGTAAGAGCATACTTTAAATGAAAATTGAGAAAATATTATTTCATAATACAATTCATGTTTTTGGTGCATTGCAATCTCCGCTTTCATTTGCAAATTATGTAACAGTGTAGTGTAGAATTGCTTATTCTTTGCTAAATGACTCATTATGAACATTTCGGAAATAACTTACTATAATAGAAAACAAGTATTTGTGAACATTTGCATTTCGAAAATTGTTAACTATCAGCGTTACAGTAACGTAAAGGTATTCATTAGGTGAATTGTTTTGCAAACAACTTCCAAGTCTTCAGTACACATAACTGGGATAGTTTTTTCATTAGCTTTAGTTTTATTATCTGTGTTTTTTAACATCTGAGCTCGTCTCAGTGCCTTTGGTTCAGTTGTCACCTGATTACAATTCAATGATTAGTTGGTAATTACAAATTATGAAAAATTAGTGATCATAAAGTAATTTTTGCCCACGCTGGGATTTGCAGTCTAAAATTACAGCAGATTCAATTTTTTTAATCCAAATTTCACTAAAAAAATGTTCATATGTGTGTGAAATCTTATGGGATTGAATTGCTAAGGTCATCAGTCCCTAAGCTTACACACTACTCAACCTAAATTATTCTAAGGACAAACACACACATCCATGCCCGAGGGAGGACTCGAACCTCCACCGGGACCAGCCGCACAGTCCATGACTGTAGCGTCTTAGACCGCTCGGCTAATCCCGCGCAGCAAATTTCACTAACGATTTCTTATTTTTACGGTTTTTGTCAATATTTATGTCGATTGTCATCTTGCGAAAGTTGTAGCGCGGTAATAATTCTGTTATAACTGAATCTGCACTTACGCGTATTTTCCTTATTCTTCGGAAGAGATGCCTTTCTCAAAGAACATGGAATATTACGAGTTACGAGCGTCATTTAAAAATTCTAATTCCAGCGATTTTATGTCAAACCAGAATTTCAAAGTTATCAACCAAGTATATTCCTACTCGTAACACTTGCTCGTCTTTCTCCAACTGTTCCTCGTAGGTTCACTGTAATGAAGGTGTCTAATGAGACGTGAGACGTGGCTGTGTAAAGGTATTTCCCTTGGGCAGCTTAGAAGACGGACGGCTTCCTCTGGAGAAAATATTACTGCAGCCTTTTGACGATTCAGACGCGAGGAACAAGTGGTCACCTCGTCGGCTACTTATCACATACAGAAAAATAGCGTGTCGACAGACCATTCCTACCCACCACTTGATAAGAACGATGGAGAGAGAGAGAGAGGCGGGTGGTGAAATAGCGGGGATCGCGTGCCGCACTTCACGTACTGGCACAGATGTTACTCGCTTAATGCATAACGTCTGATATTTAAGGAACAATTTTGTTCGTCTGCGCCGGCCAACGAGGGGGGCGCAGTAGTCGAACAGGGGGCTAGCTGGCATCATGAATTTTCAGGAGCGAGAATTAATTATCCAATGTTCCAGGCGCAGTGGGCGTGCTGTAATTATGGGAACTCCACCCCCCCCCCCCCCCTCCTCTGCCATCGTAACTGCCATATTTCATGCGGAACGCCACACCGACCGGCCAGCAAGCCACGGCGTTCGTCGTTCCAGCTGATCGCAGATCACTGCCCGCGCGAGTCGATTCGCTCGACCGGCAGGAGCCGCCGGTCGGTCCGGAAATCAGGAACCGTTAAGAGATGAGCTCTTCGGACCATATAACGCGTGTGGCTGCTCCGATTACGTTCTGAAATAATTGCTGCGCTGTCTTCCGGCGGTGCAGGACGGCACTAAATCAGTGGTGTAATGAACGAAATTCTATACCGGTCCTCAGTTTAATACTCGGTCCATTATGGTGACTGCTATGAACAGGGTTCAGTGGTCACCCATACGTGTCCTATTTCTAGCAGTTAGACCTGTTCCGATACCAAATCACGACGGGGAGTTTAGGTGGGGGTAGAGCCTCACAGTTTTCATGTTTTTAACACTATGGTCACTTTCCAGTGATTTTAGACTGAAGTCATAGGTCTCGTTGTTACCTGGAACTCATCCAAACTCCAGCTCTGTTTCTTAATTACAGAGAAATTTACAATTTAGATAAAACAAAAATTGCGGTGTTTTACCTCACAAAAGCAGATATTTGCCCCCCTTTTGAGATAAACGTGGATTAAAATGGATGACTCCTAACACTTCCTAACTTATTGGTACAGTAGAGAAGTTCCTCAACACTTTATTGAACTGAAATGTCTCGTAAATTTGAATATAATGCTTAAAAGAAATTGTACAAAAATAATACTTTCTTCCCATGGAAGGAGGATGAAGTGGGTAACCTGAAACAGTTCAATTACTGAGGCTAAGCTGTCTAGGTACCTCGTAAATAGTGTACTTCGTTAGTTCTTCTAGTGCTTCCTTGAAGTACCTCGTTCCCATTCTTCTGCAGATACACTCCTGGAAATGGAAAAAAGAACACATTGACACCGGTGTGTCAGACCCACCATACTTGCTCCGGACACTGCGAGAGGGCTGTACAAGCAATGATCACACGCACGGCACAGCGGACACACCAGGAACCGCGGTGTTGGCCGTCGAATGGCGCTAGCTGCGCAGCATTTGTGCACCGCTGCCGTCAGTGTCAGCCAGTTTGCCGTGGCATACGGAGCTCCATCGCAGTCTTTAACACTGGTAGCATGCCGCGACAGCGTGGACGTGAACCGTATGTGCAGTTGACGGACTTTGAGCGAGGGCGTATAGTGGGCATGCGGGAGGCCGGGTGGACGTACCACCGAATTGCTCAACACGTGGGGCGTGAGGTCTCCACAGTACATCGATGTTGTCGCCAGTGGTCGGCGGAAGGTGCACGTGCCCGTCGACCTGGGACCGGACCGCAGCGACGCACGGATGCACGCCAAGACCGTAGGATCCTACGCAGTGCCGTAGGGGACCGCACCGCCACTTCCCAGCAAATTAGGGACACTGTTGCTCCTGGGGTATCGGCGAGGACCATTCGCAACCGTCTCCATGAAGCTGGGCTACGGTCCCGCACACCGTTAGGCCGTCTTCCGCTCACGCCCCAACATCGTGCAGCCCGCCTCCAGTGGTGTCGCAACAGGCGTGAATGGAAGGACGAATGGAGACGTGTCGTCTTCAGCGATGAGAGTCGCTTCTGCCTTGGTGCCAATGATGGTCGTATGCGTGTTTGGCGCCGTGCAGGTGAGCGCCACAATCAGGACTGCATACGACCGAGGCACACAGGGCCAACACCCGGCATCATGGTGTGGGGAGCGATCTCCTACACTGCCCGTACACCACTGGTGATCGTCGAGGGGACACTGAATAGTGCACGGTACATCCAAACCGTCATCGAACCCATCGTTCTACCATTCCTAGACCGGCAAGGGAACATGCTGTTCCAACAGGACAATGCACGTCCGCATGTATCCCGTGCCACCTAACGTGCTCTAGAAGGTGTAAGTCAACTACCCTGGCCAGCAAGATCTCCGGATCTGTCCCCCATTGAGCATGTTTGGAACTGGATGAAGCGTCGTCTCACGCGGTCTGCACGTCCAGCACGAACGCTGGTCCAACTGAGGCGCCAGGTGGAAATGGCATGGCAAGCCGTTCCACAGGACTACATCCAGCATCTCTATGATCGTCTCCATGGGAGAATAGCAGCCTGCATTGCTGCGAAAGGTGGATATACACTGTACTAGTGGCGACATTGTGCATGCTCTGTTGCCTATGTCTATGTGCCTGTGGTTCTGTCAGTGTGATCATGTGATGTATCTGACCCCAGGAATGTGTCAATAAAGTTTCCCCTTCCTGGGACAATGAATTCACGGTGTTCTTATTTCAATTTCCAGGAGTGTATTTCTTCGCCAAATAGTACATCCGTACACATGGAATGTGATCACAGCTGTAGCCGAACCTCGTTATTAAGAAAGATATTACGCGATCCGAATGGCTTTATTCGCTAGGATCTTTTCCAAATCACATTACTATTATATTAGTTGTATTAGTACTTTAAACGGCGAAATTTAAGGAGACAGCAGAAGAAAATACTAACCCTCAATTTAATCAGAATTAGCCTGATCACGATATATGCTGTGGTTCCAGCTACACCACATACTGGCAAAAGTAGTTACATTTTAACTGCTAGTAAGAATTCGTCGGTTTATGTGTTGCTTTGCTTGTAACACTGTTATCGATATTACTCAAAATGTCCTATCTAATTTCTTTGTCTGTTTTTACCCTGTTTAACTTCTGTGTGTCCATGCTCTTTGATGTAACATCGATGTATATGTTTTATTCATTATTCACTATAATTTATGTAATTTAACTAGTCTGTGGATCTAATTTCAAAAGTAATATGCTATAAAATAATACAAAAATTGAAACTTTAATTAAAAAATAAAATTGACAGTGAACCGATAGCTCTGTACTGACAAGTTACTCTGTAACTGCAATACATGATCTGAAGATGGACAGCTAGCCTGAAACCGGTCACTGAAAATAAAAAATAGCGACCAAAGACTGAAATGCCATATTTTTGTATAAAGAACGATCGCGGAAATCCCATTAAGACAATCATGTCTAGTTTTGATAAATTTGTGAAACTTTAATTGTGATAGTGATTCATGGGTGGGGAAAGTAGGTTTGTAATCATGTAAAACTTGGAGGGAAGTCCCTCTGCAACGGAACTAACTAGGAGAGACTAGAAAAGGTGGCTGTGGTGGTCGAACTGCAAAACTCGTTTGTGACATTAGTCAGTCGGTGGTTAGGCAAAGAGCGCTCAACTTCTGAACTGAAAGAGGCGACAAGAACTGAAAGATTATATAATGTAGCATCGGATGTGGAAGTAATTCGGCTTATTATTCATGGAATTCTTTGGTTAGCTCTGTTCTGTGAAACTCCGACACTAAGAAGACAATTTTCAGAGTTTATTGCACAGGAAGAGCCATGGATAGTTTTGCTGCCTTTTTTTTAATAGCACGGGAGGTCGACGCTACTATCATCTTTTTCTCAAATTGTCAGTTGAGCACTGTATAACTGCATGGACCAATTGTGTGGTTTCGTTTTCACTAATAAAATTGTGTTCTGTAAACTTCGTGTTGAGCCACTGCATTTTACCCTTAGTCTTTTGCCTGGACAGTCTTATCCGAAGTGTTACGATAAATCCGAATATCCTATTTTAGTGAACTGAAAAGCAATTATCGTCCTTAACAAAAGTTAATAAACTTCGTGGAGTTGTAAAGTGCATAATTATTCAATGACCGCAATTTTTTAAATACTCCACGTGGGTTGCATAAAAAGTACAATTACTAAGAGAAGATTTAAAGAGATCAATTCAACGATTTTTTTTATTGAAATAATAGTGTTTACAATTCCATGCGTTGTTTAGTTAAAAGTGTTTCCCATTTTTTGTTGTGACTATTTAGTTCAGCCTCGATCTACGTCTACCGACAGATTAGTTTCTGGGTTTCCATGCTAATAGTTGAGCCAGATTTAAATGTCGTGCTACAACAACAGCAATCAAGAATAAGCAGCTGACTACAAATATTCAAACTATACTAGATTCGGGTGTCACACATTCCACTTGAGCAAAACAATATAAAGACGTGAATATTTGTTGAGAATGCAAATAATAATCGGTACAAAAGATACAATTACTTCACAACTATTTCAATAGTAGTAATTTCCTGTAGTGAAACTGACTGACTTATTTGCAGGTGCGCCGGGCGGGGTGGCCGAGCGGTTCTAGGCGCTACAGTCTGGAACCGCGCGACCGCTACGGTCGCAGGTTCGAATCCTGCCTCGTGCATGGATGTGTGTGATAGGTTGGTTAGGTTTAAGTAATTCTAAGTTCTAGGGGACTGATGACCTCAGAAGTTTAAGTCCCATAGTGCTCAGAGCCATTTGAACCTTTTTTCTTTTGCAGGTACACGTCTGCACTCATACTGATATTTCAGGCCCACAGAACTGCAGAACGCCATTAAGGTAGCCAAAACCAAACAGCGGAGTGGAGACGGACTGCATGATTTTGTTTTGCATCCTCCAGCGGCGTGCTACGGCACTGTGGGCTGGGAATTTCATTGTACGAGGGCAGTTCAATAAGTAATGCAACACATTTTTTTTCTCGGCCAATTTTGGTTGAAAAAACCGGAAGTTTATTGCGGAATATTTTCAAACATTCCCGCTTTGTCTCGTATAGTTTCATTGACTTCCGACAGGTGGCAGCGCTGTACGGAGCTGTTAAAATGGCGTCTGTAACGGATGTGCGTTGCAAACAACGGGCAGTGATCGAGTTTCTTTTGGCGGAAAACCAGGGCATCTCAGATATTCATAGGCGCTTGCAGAATGTCTACGGTGATCTGGCAGTGGACAAAAGCACGGTGAGTCGTTGGGCAAAGCGTGTGTCATCATCGCCGCAAGGTCAAGCAAGACTGTCTGATCTCCCTGGGACGCTGAAGGGGTTATTCTGTTCGATGTCCTTCCCCATGGTCAAACGATCAACTCTGAAGTGTATTGTGCTACTCTTCAGAAATTGAAGAAACGACTTCAGCATGTTCGTAGGCACAAAAATCTTAACGAACTTCTCCTTCTTCATGACAACGCAAGACCTCACACAAGTCTTCGCACCCGAGAGGAGCTCACTAAACTTCAGTGGACTGTTCTTCCTCATGCACCCTACAGCCCCGATCTCGCACCGTCGGATTTCCATATGTTTGGCCCAATGAAGGACGCAATCCGTGGGAGGCACTACGCGGATGATGAAGAAGTTATTGATGCAGTACGACGTTGGCTCCGACATCGACCAGTGGAATGGTACCGTGCAGGCATACAGGCCCTCATTTCAAGGTGGCGTAAGGCCGTAGCATTGAATGTAGATTACGTTGAAAAATAGTGTTGTGTAGCTAAAAGATTGGGGAATAACCTGGTGTATTTCAATGCTGAATAAAACAACCCCTGTTTCAGGAAAAAATGTGTTGCATTGCTTATTGAACTGCCCTCGTATATCAGGACTGCAAACATGTTCCTGCTAAAAAAGGTTAATTACGTAACTTCACACTTTCGAGATGATAACTGAAATTTTATGACTACCCCTCCTGTACCGGGTGGTTATTATTAGAGTGCTGCTGCTCAAGGAGGTCCACTGTGGGCTGTAATTATCGTACGGCAGTGAAATAATAGAGTCAACATTAGGCCTTTCTCACTTTACTTTTTCCATCCATGTGCCGTTTCTAATCCATTATATATGGAAATGTTTCTATACGTCTTTCCTGATTCACAGCGCCAGATTTGCACCTGATAGACAAAATCGGAACTATGTTTTTTGCAGCGCAAATCGCTTCCTCATTAACGCATTAGCATATTTTCCATGTTTCGCTGCCATTTGATAATTACAGTCCATACTGAATCTCTGGAAGCAGCTGCACTTTAATTATAACCACAGAATATAAAGTAACATCAAACAAAAAGTCTAGTCAGGATTGCAATTAGCTACCTATACTAAATGGTCTCCATCAGACCATCTGCAAAAGTTATCAAGAGCTACTCGAAGTATGTTGTTACAGAGATCTTTTGCTTTTTGTTTTATCATCAGTCTTCTGACTGCTTTGGTGATGCCAGCCACAATTTCTCCTCTCTTCTAACCCCTGATATCTTAACAAATGCCCTATTATCCTGAGTCTTCTTCTTGACAGCGTTTTCCATATAGTCCTTTCCTTGGTGATTCTGTGGAGAATCTTTTCATACCTCATCTTATCAGTCCACCTAATTTGAAACATTTTCTATAGCACCACGTATCAAACGCTTCGATGCTCTTCTATTCCAGTTTCCCCACAGTTCACGATTCGCTACCATATAATTCTGTGCTCCAAATGTACATTCTCAGAAATTTAGTTCTAAAATCAAGGCCTGTGTCTGATAGTAGTAGACTTCCCTTGGCCAGTAATGCACACTTTGCCTGTACTAGTCTGCTTTTTATGTCCTACTTGCTTCGTCCGACACGGGTGACTTTGCTTCAGGGTAAAAGAAGTCCTTAACTTCACCTACTCCGTGATCACCAAATTTTCTCGCTTTTGTTATTTCTCCTGTTTCTCATTAGTTTAGTATCTTTCCGGTAAATGCTCACTTCACAGTCGGTGCTTATTAATGCTTCCTTTAGTTCAACAGATCCTGTAATTCTATTGCTAACACTACAAGCAGAAATTTATTAAAGGACATCTTCTATACACCATGAGTTCCATTACTAATGTTTAGTTGCCAAGGTTTATAACCCACCATTATTGGCATCTGATAGAGAGAAACGAACAACTGTATGTACACAGATTTCTACAAAATGAAAGTAGTGGAAATGTAAGTCTACTTACGTAACACCTCTATGTAGCAATGACTTTTGTGTCAGTCAATACGACAGGATAAGAAACCTGTCCTCTAACATAGTCCACCGATTGTTCATGTAAGTTCCTGCTGTCAAATCCCAAACAGTGACAGTTCCGGCGTAAAAGTCAAGCGCCCGCACGACGGCCAAGAACGGTGGAGTAGAAAGGGCTATGAAGATGACGTCAGCAAATGGTAGGCGGACAGACCCCTCTCTAGGACGACACCGAGACAGCAGCAGCCTCTGGGCGAAGAGAATATAAGCGCCGCGCCGCTTGGCCGCGTCCCAGTCGAAGACTAACCGTTTTACGAGCTCTACAGCAGCGACTTAGGAACAGTATTGTTTCACTTGTTTCAGGCATTGTCTATAGTGATGAGATTTCTCATTTTGTCTGTCGCCCATTGCTTGCGACACAGCATTGTAAATTCTCGAAGTTAAGTATTGTCATTTATCCTACTATAATAAAAATTCATTAACACAATTTGCTTGAATTGTTCTCTAGCGATCCGAGAAAGCAGGAACCTAGGCACCTCATATTGGACGAGTAGGAAGGACAACAACAGTGACAATCCTTGATGTCGGTTGACAGAACTATCATACAGCGTAAAAACTGAAGTAACAGGTCAAAGAGGCTACATTAGCCGTCTTTCGTCGTTTGTAATATTATATTTCTATACGTCTGTCATATGCATTCATATATGTAAACTACAATCTTTTGACAATTTGTATGTGAAGATTTAATGTATAAAGGCATAAAATTGCGAAGTAATCCGAAATATGACATCAAATTAGACAATTTTACATGAAGGACATAGACTCCAGTAGAAGTTTATTCGTTGAAAACACTGTCAAAATTTTGTAGATACTTCTTATTCTCTACCTCTGTTCATTAAGTATGTTGTCCGAGCGTCTTGTCTTATGGGAGTATATTTCAAACAGACATCGAATTTCAGCAGTGTTTGTACAGAATAAATCTGATTTGGAGTCTGTCCTGCATGGAAAATTTTACTCGATATGTTGAATTTTCGTGTCATTTTATATCTTCCGCAAATTCTATCTTCATGTATCAATTGTCGCTGGCCGGTGTGGCCGTGCGGTTCAAGGCGCTTCAGTCTGGAACCGCGTGACCGCTATGGTCGCAGGTTCGAATCCTGCCTCGGGCATGGATGTGTGTGATGTCCTTAGGTTAGTTAGGTTTAAGTAGTTCTAAGTTCTAGGGGACTGATGACCACAGATGTTAAGTCCCATAGTGCTCAGAGCCATTTGAACTATTACCAATTGTCGAAAGATTGTAATTTACATACATGAATGCAAGTCACAGATGTATATAAATATGAACTTTTAGAAATAACAAAAGACAGGAAATGTAGACACTTTGATCTGCCAGTTGCTTCCTTACACTATACGAAAGTAATGCCAAACGTGGTCAACAATTCTCACTACCAAAGTTTTGACAGCGACATAGATAACAAACTGTATACTGTGTGATAGCAAAAACTTCATATCCTATCCTATTAACTGACACTCATGCGAGTGTTACAGAGGTACATAATGTATGTAGGCTAAGATTTCTGCCACTATAATATGGTTTTCATTTTGTAGAAATTTATGTACATACAGTTCTTCGTTCCTCTGTATCATATGCCACTGGTGATTGAATAAAAACCTGAAAGCCAGTTTTGATAAATAAACATCCTTTAATAAATACACTGACGGAAAAAATCGCAAGAAGGAGTTGCGTGACCTAAAAGAAAGTTCGTTGGCGTGTTTCTACATCTGTAAGATGATTATTCAAATTTCACGCTAGTCGCTGAAGAAGCGATAGTAACGTTACTACGAGGATGCGCATCAGGTTTGCTGTAAATGCCCGCTGTAACGGTCATGAGTGTTAGCTAGCTTTGAGATTGGACATAGTTAATGTTAGTCCAGGCCGCCATTAAGATGACAAAGACATCTCACTGAGTTCTAACGAAGTCGTGTAATAGAGCTACGAGAAGCTTGATGTCTCTTCTGCGATATTACAGAAAGACTTGGCACGGAGGTAGCCATAGTACATGACTGCTGGCAGTGGTAATCACGAGAATATGCGGTCGGAAGAAGACTGGGCAAGGACGGCCACGTGGTAGCACGGAGAGGGAAGACCGTTGTGTTCAGCATATGGCTGTGGTGCATCGTACTGCAACTGCAGTAGCGATATGATCTAAAATTTGGCACCACAGGGACCCAACGAACTGCTACAAATCGGTTACTTAAGGACAGCTCCGGACCAAACGCCCTGTAGCGTGCTTTCCACTGACCCCGAACCACGTCCAGTTGTGACTTTGTTGTTGTCAAGCGAGAGCTCGCTGGAATGGAGGTAGAAGCTATGGTGAGTTTTCTGATAAAAGGTGGTCCTGCCTCTTTGCCAGTTACGATCATATGTTGGCTACGAAGAAGCCAAGTGAAGGCTGCAACTAACCTGTCTGCACGCTACACACACTGTGCCTGCACTTGGAGCTATGATCCCGGTGCGATTTCATATGACAGCAGAAGCGCTCTACCGGTTACCCCGCGTAACCTAACTCTAAAACTGTACGCCAATCTGGTGATTCAACGTGTTGTGCTGCCATTCATGAACAGCATTCCAGGGTGCTTACCACGACTGGATAACAGTCGCCCAGATACCGCTGTTGTAACCCAACTTGCTCTACAATGTGTCGACATGTTGATCTGACCTGCTCGGTCAAATGATCTGTCTCCAACAGAGCACATATGGGACACCATCGCATGACAACTCCAGCATCATCTACAAACAACATTACGCGTCCCAGTATTGACCGGCCAAGCGATACAGATATGGAACTCCATCCCACATACTGATATCCAACATCAGTACAACAAACATGCGTGCATGGTTGCATGTTTTCATTCAATATTCCGGCTGTTACATCGGTTACAGCATTTCACATTAGCAAAAGCTTATCTCGCGCTTACGTTAACCCCTGATCTTGCAATGTTAATCAGTTACATACGATAGCTAGACAAATGGATCCCCAGAACTTCATTACTCTACTGTAACTAATTTTTGGTGTAGCGAATTTTATCCGGCGTATGTCTTAAAGCAAGCGTTCAACATTTTTACTAGCAGAAATTCTCCCTCTGCGTATATGGGGACAGCACGACGAAGGGTGGATAGGCAGGAGGGGGGCGAGGAAGTAGGGGAGGTGGCAGTCAGACAGAGAAACGTTGGGCTTGGCTTACATTTTCATAGGGATGAACACAGATCGAATTGAAAATTTTGAAAATGCTGGCTTCGCATTCGGAAAGAGTGGTGTTCAGACCGTCCGGCCGGCCATCTCTCCGCTCCTTTAAGCCTCCGGGATCCTCGCTTCGGAAGGGCCACTCACAAATTACTGTCCGCAAATTGTCATTGTGACCTAATGCTCTGTCTCGTAACATCGTCTTCGTTGATATCTCACATATCCCTTCCTTTCTGGCTTTAAAGAGAGATCGTAGCACACACGACAGGGAGTGAAACATTTTTGCAATTGCCTTGAAATGCAAGCGAACGAAGATTAAAATACTAATAACGTGGAAAGTTCAAGTTGTTAGCGTAATTAAAAATTAGCATAACGCTCAGTACAGAGACATTTCACTGCGGAAAACGTGTGTTACGGAGAATTTTCAGAATGAATATCTCATTCAACTTCATAACAATTTAAGACTTCGTGGTAACCGAATCCTGAACGAAGAATCTTACCGTTCTTGGGCTATTCTCTTACCTGTTCACCTATCCAGGCACGAGATGCAGCTTCATTCCTGTCATCCAGTCTCTCCTATTTACCAGACATCACACAAACCAACCTTCATATGTTGCTGAACTTCTGGAAAATAGATTGTCGCGGAGAGATGAAACACTGCCGTCGGAATATTATGAGACCGTAAGACGGGCTGCAGTAATTAAAAGGAGGAGTGGTAACAAAATACTAAAATTAGTAAAACCATGGTACACAACAGTCCACATCCTACTTCGCTGAATGTAAACCGCCTGCATATTGCTTCACTGAATGTGGGCCTGGGCTCCATCTTACTTTACTGAAAGTAGTCTCTGTCTTTACTTTACGGAATATAAACACTGTCCAGCTAATGAATGTAAAGTGAGACATAAACTTAGTTCGAAAGCTATACTGGTTTTTGGATTGTGAAGGTATTACGGTTTTTTATAAGGATTCTTGTATATTTTACCTCAACTGATGAACCTGATCTCAAAATCCTCGTGCGGCTCCTTTTCTTACTCTAGGTAATTACGACCAGTGTCGACTTCCCGTATCATTGTATAGCTAAGTTATATGGCTTCTCTGGTGACTTTATTATTATTATTATTATTATTATTATTATTATTATACGTAGCATCTTCGTTCACTGTTCCTGTTACTGTAAATGATAATCCTATACGGTCGAGTCACATTTATGTGATCCACTGCCTTTGTTCATATATCACGTAACCACTAACAGACGACAGAAGGCAGCACTAGTAGTAAAGAGTATATACAACGTGTCAGGGGGATGCGGAAAACAGTGCAGTCGTTGTCGTAACGTGGAAACGGAACTATTTTTTACCGTCCAAAACGGCATCATCATTGTCTTTTGAGTCAAGAATGGAAGTATTTCCAAACGACTAAGTTTGTAAACTGTTCGCGTGCCGCCATGGTTAAAGTAAACTGTGCAAAACGGCGCTATCCAAAACCGGCGCCAAGGCATCTGTGCTGCGCCACAGCCCGTAGACGAGAGTGGTGAACAACGGATGCGGAGATGTGTAGGGGCAAGTAGACGTCACACTAACGTGAATGCTACTCTGTGATAAGCTGTTGAACAGGTCTTTAAGAGAATAAGTGGATTACCCAACGAAAAGTGTGGTTTGCTGCTTGAAAAAGACAGGTTGTACTGCTGTTCTGTCTTCGCGATGAACAAAATTTGCAAGAAAGGCAATCATGATGGTTAATGTCTGCCTGCTCGTGGTAGCATTTGCTTGGTACATTTTATTTCTGGACGAAAAGTTAATTGGGGCGATCTAGATGAGACGCCTTGTATTCGAGCCACATAAAGAGCTGAATGGCCTGTATGTATTGTTGTGGAAGGATCGTTCGGTCCACGGGCGGAGAAAATGCACAGCCACCAGCGAGGCGCACTGATAACTTCGGCCTAACTACTGGCGTCCAGTACACCCCCCCCCCCTCTCTCTCTCTCTCTCTCTCTCTCTCTCTCTCTCTCACTCCCACCCTCGACCCGTGCGCTATCAAATCCTGTGTGTAAACAGCCGGTGCTTAGCCTGTCAGGTAGCGGCAGCCGGTTGGCCCGTGATCTCCGGCGCTGCCAGCGCTGTCGCCGAAGAGGCGCACTTAATAAAGCTTTGTACGCGCCCGGGCTGCTGTGAGCCGCCGTCTGCCGTGCGGGCTGCGGAGCGCCAGGCGCTTGCGACCGTACCAGTCAGTATCACACACTACCTGTCCCCTTTGCCATATCATGGAAGCACGACAGCAGGCCAAAATGATCCTTGGCGTAAACCGTTCAGCCAGCTTCCTAGTCTAGCCTATCTGCTCTGAAACACATAATGCATTTTGCGCTGCCACAAAGTCTATGATATTTCAGTTGGAACGTACCTTGCTGGGCCAACCGTGACATCCGTTATCTTTAGTTATATACAGTCCGGTCACATTAATGTGACCACCGCCTATATTCGGCGTCAACGTGCAATTACTGTTCAAGGCAGGTGCTAACACTAGCAGTGTACGGTATATAAAGTGTGTTGCAAAGATGCGGTAAACAGTGCAGTCATTGTCGTAATGAGGAAACGGAACCATCCAAAATGGATTGATCACTGGCTTTCGGGCCAAGGCTGGAAACAGCTAAGTTTTTAAACTGTTCACGTGCGACCTTCGTTAAGGTTTACTGTGCATGCAAAATGGTCGTATCCTAAGGCGACAGCAGACTTGCTGTTGTTGAGAAACTGACCTCGCCGATCAACCAAGGGGCTCCCAACAGTGTCTTCTCTATGACCGTTCAGAGAATGCTACTGCAAACTGGCCTCCGCAGCAGGCACTTGATCATGCACCCATCCTGAATGCTACTGATCGGCGGCAAAGGCTAGAATTTGCGTATCAGTACCTCAACGAGACATCCACTGTGTGGATACAGGTGGCCTTTTCAGATGAAACGCGTCTTATGCTCTATCGCACAATGGCTATTGGCGTGTAATGCGTGAAGTGTCTGAAAGCAAACAACCAAGAGGGTGAGTTATGGTCGGGGGAATGTTTTAGTGGCGTCCCCAGGGCGATCCTGTCATTCTGGAAGGAACAATGAATCTACATAAGTATCCATCCATCGTTGGGGGCCACATACACCATTACATGCAGATTTTGTTTCCTTGGCACTATGGCAAGGTGTTTCCTGGGCAGAACAATGCAAGTCAGTGCACGCTCAAGGTTATAAGAGCATCATAATGAGTTTACTGTAGTTCTCTGGCCACCAAAGTCCCCGGATCAAAACCCAATAGCAAATCTTTGGGACCACCTCGATCCGGCTGTTCATGCCATGGATCCTCAACCGAGGAATCTAGCGCTGCTGGCTGTGGCTCCACAGCCCTGTCAGTGCCTTCCCGAACCTCAGTGACCCTCTTCCTGCACGTCCGCGCTGCCAAACATGGTCGTTCAGACTATTGGCAAGCGGTCACGTTGATGTTGTGACTGAATCGTGTGTTTCAGTCGCTTTTTTTTTTTTTTTCATCAGGCATCTGACTGGTTTGGTGGGATCCGCCATGAATTCCTCTTCAGAATACAACTTCCAACCTACGACCTCAATTATTTACTGGCTGTATTCCAGTCTTGTATTCCTCCACAGCTCCCTCTAGTATCATGGAAGTCATTCCCTGATGTCTTAACAGATGTCATATCATCCTGTCCCTTCTCCTTGTCAGTGTTTTCCACATATTCCTTTCCTCTCCAATTCTTCGCAGGACCTCCTCATTCCCTACCTTATCAGTCCACCTAATTTTCAACATTTTCTGAGATGTTTCTGTTCCGGTTTTCCCACAGTCCATGTGTCACTACCGTACAACGCTGTACTCCAGACGTACATTTCAAAAATTTCTTCCTCGAATTAAGGCCGATATTTGATATTAGTAGACTTCTCTTGGCCAGGAATGCCCTTTTTGTCAGTGATAATCTGATTTTGATGTTCCCCTTCCTCCGTCATTGGTTATTTTGCGGTCTATGTAGTAGAATTACTCAACTTCAACTGACCATCAGTCCTTATGTTGAGTTTGTCGCTATTCTCATTTTTGCTACTTCTCGTTGCTTCAGTCTTTCTTCGATTTACACCCAATCCATATTCGTACTAATTAGACTTTTCATTCCGTTCAGTAGATCATGTAATTCTTCTTCGCTTTCACTCAGTATAGCAATGTCATTAGCGAATCGTATCATTGGTACCCTTTAACCTTGAATTTTAATTCCGCTTCTGAATCTTTCTTTTATTTGCATCCTTGCTTCTTTGATGAACAAATTGAACAACAGAGGCGAAAGACTGCATCCCTGTCTTACACCCTTTTTAATCCGAGCACTTCGTTCTTGGTCGTCCATTCTCATTATTTCCTCTTGGGTCTTGTACATATTGTATATTACCCGTCTCTCCCTGTAGCTTACCCCTGATTTCTCAAAATTTCGAATAGCTTGCTTTCACCGTTTTACATTGTCGAACGTTTTTTCCAGGTTGACAAATCCTATGAACGTGTCATGATTTTTCTTTAGTCTTGCTTCCATTATTAACCGCAAAGTCAGAATTGCTTCTCTTGTGCCTTTACCTTTGCTAAAGCCTAACTGATCGTCATCTCACACACACTCAATTGTCTTTTTCATCCTTCTGTGTATTATTCTTGTCAGTAACTTGGATTCATGAGCTCTTAAGCTGTAAGTGCGATTATTCTCGCACTTGTCAGCTCTTGCAGTCTTCGGAATTTTGTGGATAATACTGTATTTTTCCGCAGGTCAGATGGCATGTCGCCAGCCTTATACATTCTACACACAACAGTGAATAGTCGTTTTGCTGTCACATCCCTCGCACGATTTTAGAAGTTCGATGGAATTTTATCTATCTCTTCTGCCTTATTTCATATTACGTTGTCTTTGTAGCATACAAAACGTTAAAACAATGAAAATATACAGAAACTTGTTCCAGGAGCCGCGATGTCATTTTCTCGCTGCCATTTATAAATCACTTTTCTTGTTACTTGCTGTTTCGCATATTACAGTGCATCTACTTAATGATTAATTAGTTGACAGAAAGATAATGGTAGCGTGAATCTCCAAGCATGTCGATGTGTCTTTCATTGTTTTATAATGTTTAACTGTACATAAAATAACTATTTACTTAATACATAGAAAGCATAATACTGACACTCTGTGGATGGACCGCGAATAGGGTTGGAGCGCCGACTCGGTGAGGAAGACGGTCCCCGAGTCTTCCACGTGCTCTGGTTAAAAATATACGTAGCTAGCAATCCGTCTTCTGCCCTCTTTTGGAGAGCGTTGTCCTACCACGTACTTTTCTATTTATGAAATACCTGCACTCCAACTAAGCGCTTTGTATATTTCTACACTGTAGTGTATCCCATACTGCTTTTGTCTGCTACCTGTTTATTTATTGGCTCACTGTATGGGCACTACATAGTTCTTTCAGTTGTAATTGCGATGATAAAGATGTTTTCAATATCCTAGAAGAAGAAATCGGCACTTCAGTTCAGAAGAGGAAACTGATGATTTCATCGCTTAAACGAGAATTCATAAAACAGCTCTTATAGTAACACGTATCTTAATAAAACCGCACCCAACCTGAGTATACAAAACATGTTTCGGTATCTGTAAGAGTGAAAATGGAAAAACGTGCAAAAAATAACGGACGAACATAGTGCAGGCAGTCTCTTTGGTAGATTTGCTGCTTCAAATGGCTCTGAGCACTATGGGCCTTAACTTCTGAGGTCGTCAGTCCCCTAGAACTTAGAACTACTTAAACCTAACTAACCTAAGGACATCACACACATCTATGCCCGAGGCAGGATTCGAACCTGCAACCGTAGCGGTCGCGCGGTTCCAGACTGTAGCGCCTAGAGCCGGTCGGCCACTCCGTCCGGCTTTGGTGCTTCTTTTAAGTGATCAGAAACGCAGTCTTTGGTTCACCTTCCCCCAACATTGTACATAATGATAAAAATTTACGTTGTTCGTGATTCTATTCCCAACGAAACATTAAAATATATGTAATTTATAGTGTAAGTAAAATTTATGATTTGTTTTGTACCACTGTTCAAGACTACCACTAACTTTTTATTATTTGGCGTCACTTACCACTTTTAATATCAAACAGATATGTTATGTAAAGCACTATGGGACTTAACATCTAGGTCATCAGTCCCCTAGAACTTAGAACTACTTAAACCTCACTAACCTAAGGACATCACACACATCCATGCCCGAGGCAGGATTCGAACCTGCGACCGTAGCGGTCGCGCTGTTCCAGACTGAAGCGCCTAGAACCGCTCGGGCACTCCCGCCGGTGATTTCTTTTTTAATCCGCGTTGTTTTTGTATCAGCAAATCGACTTCTATGGGTTATTTCGTAAGATGCAGGGATGATACTGAACTAGCTCTCTCTGAGTCATTTGTAGTAACAACACTATCAATTGTTCTCGAGCAAAAATCTTCCACTGACAGAAAGTCAGACAGTAACAGGGTTATCTTTGGAGCTGTTCTGCCAGAAAGTCAAGAGACACGCAACGCTAGTGGTGTCTCTTCTGGGACAAGTCAAAAGTGCAACTGCACAAACGGTGGAGGCATTCGGAGTTGGCAGTAGTCTTATGAAATATCACTGTAGACTGCTCAGTTTCCTGATTCTGATGGCTCTACCTCCGTCTTATATTTATTCATTGGGATTCCTGATCACGTCCTTACGTGGAACAGCTGGAACTATCTTGCTAATATCAGCAAAATTTTCGGTCGTTACATAGCTCTGAATACACGTCGAGTATTTGGAGAAACTTTGTGGTATAAATTACTCAGTAGTCGTCTCACGCGATCATACATACGTGCATTTGGTTTGTGTATCACCCTTAACTTGGGAATTTTGATTCTGTTTTCTCTTTCTTTACGGGATGTCGATTATGAAATTTAATAAGTATACGACATAGTTGGTCGCGAGACCTCTTCTCGGGAATTCAGCCGCATGCTGCAAGTCTTTTAACTTGACCCCACTTAGATGACTTGCACGCCGAAGACGATGAAATGATGACGAGGACAACGCATACATCAAGTCTCGATCGCGGAAAATCCCCAACCCGGCCGGGAATCGAACCCAAGGCCCCGTGTTTGACAGCCAACAACAATAAGATTCGCAGCTTACATTGCTATCCTCAGTGAAAGTAAGGAAGAATTGGATGGAATGAACAGCCGCGTGAGCACACACTACTGACTGACAGTAAACCGACGAAAGACCAAAGTAATGAGGAGCAGTGAAAATGTGATTAATAAAAATTGGAGACCACGAGGTACGCGAAGTGAAGGAATTCTGCTACCTCGGAAGCAAACTAACGTGTTGCAGAAGAAGCAATAGAACATAAAAGGCAAATTACCACAAGCAAAGTGGGCATTCCTGGCCAAGAGAAATCGACTAGTATCAAACATCGTCCTTAATCTAAGACAGAGATAGGAATGTATCTAATAAAAAATTAAGGCCTTTTCATAATAGTGCTATTCTGAGATGAAGGGGTGTACTCAGGAGAGGAGTTTGTATCATCAAATCAGTGAAATGACTAATAACGCCTTCTCCTAATACCCCCTCCCGCGAAAAAAGAGTCAAACACACACACACACACACACACACACACACACACACACATACACACACACACACACACACAAAGAGGGAGAGAGAGAGAGAGAGAGAGAGAGAGAGAGAGAGAGAGAGAGAGGGAGAGGGAGAGGGGGACTTGATTTCTCTTTGTCAGCAATAATTGTCTACAAAACTGTTCACTACGAGGCAGCGAGTGAGAACTTTCGTATCCTCCTTTGTATGCCTCGGGGTGCAATCTTGGTTCTCCGTAAATAAGTTACTTAAACATTAAAGACTGTGTGTTCTTTTAACTGCAAATCGGTAGCTGATATACTACCTTTGCTTCGAGTAGCTGATGAACCACGCACTGAATGATATGGATTAAGTTTCACTCCTTTCATGTGCTGTAGAGCTGTTTCCATAATTTGAATTAGCCTTTACCTAGCATTTACTTTTTTTTCTTTTGTAAGGAGGTTACTATTCATTATGTGTAAGTTTTGATCCTGTCTGACCTATGTTGCAAGAACATGGCTCCATAGAGCATTAGTAAATGATTGATGTGTATTTTGGATTTAAATCCCATCATCATCATCATCACTTTTTTCGCAAACAATGAATTTCAATCTTTAACATTTATTACACTTATAACAGTGGAGAAATGGGTTACAATCAGCTGAATATATGACGGAAGAAGGCTTTCGTAGAACACTTAGCATATCAGTTCATGCTTGGCTAATAACCTGATTGGTTAATAGAAAATAGTAGTAGAATGAGAAAGCAATGTAGACAAAGGGAGGTGAAGTACAATCTGTTATCGTCAAGAAGTAAACAGAACAAAACTCATTCCGATCTAAGAAAAAGTAGAGAATTAAAGACAGATCACCGTTTTTGAATTTTCTTGTGTAGCGTAATTTGCTTCTGTTTATTACATAACAATCATTTACTTCATTGTGGGTCGCTCGTGTTTAGAGACTGTTTCTCAGAGATAGTGAAGCCACCTAGGATTCTACTACCTCTAAATTTATGTGCTTATCATGTGTACGATCGTAGTCTATTAACGAATTGCTTCGAGACTGCAAACAATGTGGATCATATTTTTAGTATTGTAAAATCTGTATTTGTGACAGATCTGGTATACAAAACATTAATCTTTATAAAACACTTTGAAATCAAACGCTGACGGATAGACCTTCGGCTCATCCGCAGTACATGTAGGAAACGTAGCAAATGCTGGTTTACAGGGACGGGTTTTTGGGGTAAACGTGGATTGCAACGTTCACGCACGGTAACACAGAAATTACAAACAGATTATTACAAGAAATTAAATTACTCTTGTGCGCATCCATGACTAGGTAAAGCTGTAAGCTGAGCCAGGAAGCGAACCCGAGTACTTGCGTGTCACGGGCCATACTCTTTCAATTTAGCCATCCGGACACGCTTTTATCGATCGACTGACAGCTTAACATATCATGAATATTCAACAGCGAATAGCCCTAATGCCGGAGAACACTCAGTTTTCTGCACGGCACCATTTACTCGACCGATACTAGTCTTGCAAGGTCTGCAGAAAACACTTTGCGAAGTTGTGAACAAAGAAAACTTCTACCCAAAATCCGGAACGTTGAGTCTTCTTCTGTTGCGCACTGTCTTTACACACTGTCATTCGCCAGTTAGAGTACAACAAATACAGCTGTAAGTCTTTCTCCGAGAACTAAATCGTGGGTAACTGTACTTAATAAGGACATTAC
Organism: Schistocerca cancellata; assembly: GCF_023864275.1. Classification (NCBI taxonomy): domain Eukaryota; kingdom Metazoa; phylum Arthropoda; class Insecta; order Orthoptera; family Acrididae; genus Schistocerca; species Schistocerca cancellata. The sequence continues at coordinate 455,912,849 of NC_064630.1, forward strand.
GACTAAACAACCGATCCTCACATCTTAGGAGTACGATAATCTGTCTAGAAAACCTTTGCTTTGGGGACTACCACTTCAGTTTTCGTGAGCCTACAGGACATCAGTAGCATACTGGCTTTATCATCCCGTAGCGCACAGTGGATCAAGGATACTGTTCCTCCGTGTGGCTGCATCGTGTATAACGGAATAATTCAGTTAAATTGCGATATCCGCACTCTTAAAGGCGGTTTGCACAAAATATCTATATTCAGTGAATTTCGTAACTTTTAAATCACTCAAATTCGCTCCTATTATTTTGTTTTAATGTTGTCGAAGATGAACCAAGTTACAATTGAGAACTGTAGCAGTAATGCACCATTTAGGTATTTACGATACTTCAGGACAACAGTTTCATCAGATACATCACGTGGTATAGTCAAATGTTCAAATGTGTGTGAAATCTTTTGGGACTTGTCTGCGAGGTCTTCAGTCCTTAAGCTTACACACTACTTAACCTAATTGATTCTAAGGACAAACACATACACCCATGCCAGAGACAGGACTCGAACCTCCGCCGGGACCAGCCGTGGTATAGTCATAGCTAATAGAGTCCATATGGAAACGTGTCAGACATGCGTACGGTTTTATTTTACCGTTGAAGAATAGTCCATGACTTTGTTTATATATCACGATTCACCTACATCATGTTTAATAGTTTGTTCAAGATATCGAGAACAGGATTTGGTGGCTGAGAGCACACAACTCGGTGAGTATTATCGTCTGCTGTGAATTGTCCAAATTTTTTTGTATCCCAAGATGTAAAAGTAACCACAGTGCTTAACTTTTTAAACTGACTACGGATGTTCGTTATTTGATAGCTTTCTAAAGTAATACTATAATGATATAGAAAGGCCAAAAGATCATGCGGTATTACCGGCCATAAGTCTACGCCACAGACACCATGTAGATTCAGTAGACACTAATAGTTGGTCAGCACACCGCTCTCTCACTCGTTCTTAGCTTCCCGACACTCGTGCCGGTGCGCTAATTCAAAGAAATGAATTAACGTCGCGTATAAGACCTCCTTCCCGGGGTGCACTCAGCCCTTGTGAGGCAAACTGAGGAGCTATTTGATTGAGAAGTAGCGGCTCCGGGCCCTCCATATCCGCATCCAGTGACGCCTATAAGCTGAGGATGACACGACGGCCGGTCAGTCCTGTTGGGCCTTCATGGCCCGTTCGGGAGGAGTTAGTTGATTAGTTATAGGACCTCCTCCCGCCCGATGTGGGGAAGCTATTCGATGTGGTTGGAAGTCCTGCGCAGAAATACTCAGCCATGCTGCCTCTTTGCCCATCCATCACTGCGAAAGTTTGTCACGCAAATCGCCGAAGTGGCGTCAGCTCAAAAGACTTGCACCAGGCGACGGGTCTACCCGACGGAAGGCCCTAGCCACACGACATTTTTGTTGCGAAAGTATTGCCGGTGCAGGATTATCTGCACTAACTGACCTCCTGATTACGTTCCATTAATGTTCGATGGCCGGCCGAAGTGGCCGTGCGGTTCTAGGCGCTGCAGTCTGGAACCGCGAGACCGCTACGGTCGCAGGTTCGAATCTTGCCTCGGGAATGGATGTGTGTGGTGTCCTTAGGTTAGTTAGGTTTAACTAGTTCTAAGTTCTAGGGGACTAATGACCTCAGAAGTTGAGTCCCATAGTGCTCAGAGCCATTTTTAATGTTCGATGGATTTCATGTCGGGAATTGTCCTTCAAACGAGTCGGGAATTGTAGCCCATTGGCATGGTGCATTGTCTTCCATAAAAATTCCATCATTGTTTGGGAACATAAAGTCCATGAATGGCTGCAAATGGTCTCCAAGAACCCGAAAGCCATATATAACCATTTCCAGTCAATAATCAGTTCAGTTGAATCATAGGACCCTGTCCATTCCGTGTGAACACGGTCCACACCATTATGGACCCAACACCAGCTTGTACAGAACCTTGTTGACAAATTCAAAAAAATGGTTCAAATGGCTCTGAGCACTATGGGACTTAACTTCTGAGGTCACCAGTCCCCTAGAACTTAGAACTACTTAAACCTAACTAACCTAAGGACATCACAAACACCCATGCCCGAGGCAGGATTCGAACCTGCGACCGTAGCGGTCGCGCGGTTCCAGACTGTAGCGCCTAGAACCGCTCGGCCACTTCGTCCGGCTGACAACTTCAGTTCATAGCTTTGTGGGGTCTGTTCCCCTCTCGAACTCTGCCACCAGCTCTCACCAATTGATTCCGTTACCAAAGCCTATTAATGCCAAATCTCGCTGTACTGTCCAAACAGATACGTTCATCGTACGTCCCACATTGGTATCTGCGGGTGTTTCAAGCAGGTGAAGGGCTTTGGCCACTACGTTGTTCGTGGTGAGAAATAATGCCCGAATTTTAGTTTTCTCGCACGCTCTTGGCACTGTGAATCTCGGAATATTGAATTCTCTAACGATTTTCGAAATGGAGTGTCCGATGGTTCTAGTTCCAACTACCATGCCGCGTTCAAAATCTGTGAATTTCCATCGTGCGGCTATAACACGTCGGAAACTTTTTCACACAAATCACTTGAGTACAAATGACAGCTCCGCCATTGCACAGCCCTTTTATGGAATCCATGCGGGATAAGATGGCCGATTCACAGTGATCAGTTTTCGTCTAAAGTGCCAGACGAGTTCATTTGTTTGTTCGAAAGGGGAGGCCGACACGTTGTGTACGAGCGATTATAGGCGCTTCAGTCCGGAACCACGCTGCTGCTACGGTCGCAGGTTCGAATCCTGCCTCGGGTATGGGTGTGTGTGCTGTCCTTAAGTTAGTTCGGTTTAAGTAGTTCTAAGTCTAAGTCTAGGGGACTGATGACCTCAGATGTTAAGTCCCATAGTGCTCAGAGCCATTTGAACCATTTGGAGGCCGACAGTGTTTTCCACCTTTCGGCCGGTCGGCGATGACATAATTGAGGCGCAATCCCTGAAAACTTTCTCGAACGGTTGTTCAGCAACTATTTGGTAAAAAAAAATTGCGTTAATTGTATCTTTGTATGTCAGCTTCATAGTGATGTGCCCATCATTTCGTTAGTGGTCATAATTATTATGTTATTTAGCTGGAAGAAGCATACTGTGCCAAATTCTAAAAAGTTGGCAATGAAAAATAGAAGTCGCGGTGGTTTTTCATTTCATGCATATTACTTACTATGTTGCTGTGAATGAATATTTTTTTTTACTTGGGTGGAGGTCTGTCTGTCTCCAGTCTCGAGACAATTGATCTGATGTAGCACACACATTAAAGCGAAAGTGAAATATCTGCTTAATTCTTTATATTTCGTAAATGGTCTGGGATATCGATATAAGATTTCGATATTCGATAAATGTAGCACACACATTAAAGCGAAAGTGAAATATCTGCTTAATTCTTTATATTTCGTAAATGGTCTGGGATGTCGATATAAGATTTCAATAAACGATAGCACACGAAGAGGAGAGTATTTTGCCATATGGCTATTATGCAAAATTTTATTATCTATTGTTATTCCATTAATTAGAGACTCTTTCGATGATAATTGTAATTCTTAGCGACCACCGATAGCTGGTGGAATGAGAAATGCTATGGGTTTTGGAACAACGTAAGTGATGATATTACATTTTTATTTTGTACCGAAGATGTGCTTTTTCTTAAGCTACTGACCTCACTTTCCTCAATTTCTCACTTAATAAACGTAATAAATCACTGTTTCTGGATTCTCTGGCAACTGTATCGGCACAGCATGCTAGTTAGTTGACACTGTGTAAACTCCGCTGTGTTTTGGCAAAAGAAGCAAATTTTAACATGACAGCAAGAGAAATGTGTAGGTTTTACTCAAAATTCGCTACTCATGACGCTTCTCTGAAAGTTACAAATGGTTAACATGTGAAGCAAAAATAAATCCCTGCAATTTCAGCGGAATTCTTTTTGTTCTCTTTGGATGATAACCAAATCAGAGGTGGTAGAGCTTTTTGAATAGTTTCTATGAATGTGTGGGCGTGGGGGGATTGGGGGGGGGGGGGGCTGGGCTCCACAGATATTGTGAGCGTAGGGTTGAGTTTAGAATGGCACTTCCCCTCCAACGCTCGATTTTATCCCTACAGTGCCTGCCTGTAACCCCCACCACTACCACTCTATCCAAGCGTGCCTTGCTGACTGTGCATCAACCAGCCACGGTATCGTGCGCAGACTATCTTGCATACGCGATACTACCGCCATCTGTATATGTGGATATGGTTGTCCCACGACTTTTCTCACCTCAGTGTATGTGTGTGTTATTCACAGTAACATGTCGGGCTACGGGCGACCTGTACTAATCTCTGTCTCTCTCCACAACACTGCTTCTCATGAACTTGCCTGCAATCACGAAGTTACGGAACAATTTTCGTTTTCCTTCAGTGTTGAGGGTCATATCGGTTGTTATAGAGTGATGTTTTTGTTTTACGTTAGTTGTCTGTGTAATTTCACACTGATTATCTATCAAAATGTAGCATATAACTGTATAGTCATATAAATTTGTAACTGCTTTTCAGTTCATGAAATTCTGCTATTCAAATACTGTTGGTTTTTGTGCACTAACGAGCCAGAACATTAATAACGCTGCCAACCGTAGAACTGAATGTTTTGCAGACACATGATATGATCAACGAAGCGTTACAAAGGCGTAAGTAGAGAAGAGAGAAATGGAGAATAACCACGGCACGGGCTGTAAATGCAGAAATCCACTGGCATAAGATACTATGATAAAGGACGGATTGAGATTGCCCGGCGCCTGGGAACAACTGACTAGGAATAAACTCTTTATCCATTATTGATGTCTATGTAGAAAACGGTGAATTGGGTCGTCTGTTCGCAAGGTATTGTTATGAGCATCTATGAAGAGTGATTTAAATAGGATGAAACCACGAATAGGCGACAAGAAGCTGGATCTCGACAAATCATCACAGAATATGGTAGTCAAAGATTCGCCTACTCTATGAAGTAGAATAGGATGTATGGCAGGGCTAACGATAGACAAATGTTTGAATACAGCATTAGGAATCCACTGATTGACGTAGTCTCGTCGATTAAATCTCTAGGCGTAACGTTGCAAAGCGATACGAAATGGAACGAGCACGTAAAGACAATTGTGGAGAGGGTGAATGGTCGACTTCAGTTTACTGTGTGAATTTTAGGAAAGTGTGATTCGTCTGCATAGAGCACTAATGCTCCTAGGTACACATCCAGGTCGAGTTAAGTGAAGCTATCGAAGAAGTTCAGAGGTGAGCGGCTATGTAATGTGCCTCATTCATTTGCTATCGATAGTTTGCAGTGTACGTGTATCTTCTATAACATCGTAACAGCTGCTGTTAGTTGTCAAGCTGCAGTATTTAGGGCACGGTTAGCAATATGCAACATTTGAGCTTGAAAGTATATGATGTGGATCCATTACTAATGTAAGCATGGGGTATGACATCTATTCTGCAGGTGTGAAGTAAACTAATCTGATAACTACAACATGTAATACGTAATATCTTAAATGTAATTAGACATACTATACGGTAATGCGGGACTTAACATGACTTGTGTAATTTATTTATACATGACGATGTATGAAAATGAATGCAGGCAGTGTGATGCTCTTCGAAGTTGGTTTTTCAGGTCCTTGAAAAGGACTTGTAGTCGATTTAGCTAATCGCATGATTATAAGAAATATTATTTACATTGCAGCCAACTCTGGACCATATTTTCTTTCATTAAATATTTAAAGACTGTGGATCCAAACGGAGACAAAGAAATCACATGTAAATTTGTATAAGTGCCATACTGCCTTCAGCGAGTTGGAGTGACAATTCCAAAGGTGCAGATTCAGTGGCTGTTTTTGGTATGGTACCTGAATCAAAATAAACTGCTAAATGTACTGAAACAAATTTTTCTTTTCATTGTGCCTTTTCCACCTTCATCTCAAACCAGCAGCGAAGAGAGGGCTTCCTGGCTGCGCCGTATACAGATGCAAATTCTCGGAGTGCTTTTCTCACACGCCACTGATAAATAGCCTCACAGAGAGCAAATGCAATAGAGTCCAATACAACAGTAAAATAAATAGCGTTATTATTCATGATATATTGCACTAGCTTTAAATAATAAAAGGGGAAGTTGTCATTCTATATTGAGGTATTTTAAGGTGAAATACGTTTCATTTGGTTTCGCCCTCTGCCCTCCATTCCTCACCTCAAGAGATCTCTCCCTCACACACACACACACACACACACACACACACACACACAAGCGCACTCTCTCTCTTTCCTTTTCTTACAAATGGCCGCGCTTTGTATCGCAGTACGCATTTACTGGCTATCTCTTTTTACTGCCTCGATATCCTGCGACTCGCACAGAAGTATAAATTACGGGTCCCGCCTATCTGCCCCTTATTTATGGCACTTCGCACCGAATGGAGAGTCGTGTGGAACGAGAGATTCCGTGGAGCGTGCTTCGTGCCTACGAGAGGAGGCAAAACGGCAGTGCTTCGCGATTCGGTTAGGCACCAGGCCCTGCACGCAGTAGCAATCTCGTCTGAAAATTAACCAGAAAGGAGTACGAACTTAAAAGTCCTGCGACTGAAAACAAAACCTAACCACCGGTGGTTTACGTGTACTGAACATGTAGCACAAAACCCCACAACGCACAATTCTTGCTAGACAAAATTAACCGTTAGTAGTTTTAGAACTGCAAATAATAAAAATCTTTAGGTTTAAGTTAGCGTAACAGCCCAGTTTTTTTCAATGCAGTGGAACTAATAGGTTACTGATGTTAAACTATGTATTTGCGAACGTTTCAATTCGACGGAACTCTGTTCCATTAAGTCACAATTTACACGTTATCAGTTGGCATTAACCTTTTATTTGAGTTCAAATGGCTCTGAGCACTATGGGACTTAACATCTGAGGTCATCAGTCCCCTAGAACTTAGAACTACTTAAACCTAACTAACCTAAGGACATCACACACATCCATGCCCGAGGCAGGATTCGAACCTGCGACCGTAGCAGTCGCGCGGTTCCGGACTACAGCGCCTAGAACCGCATGGCCACCACGGCCGGATGTATTTAAGTGTTCCACTATGGTCTGACGTACGTACATTGTTGGGAACCTGCGCCTCAGTACTAATTGATGACAGCGATTTACTTGACATTATTAACAAAGCTCGTCGAATAGTCATTTGTTGGTATACATAAAGCCCCACCAAACGATGCAGACAGAAGGCAAAATACTCGCTGAGGCCGACACCTATTCGTTTGAACTGATATAGGTGATGATCTATTTCGCTTGGTGCTGTTTTTGCTTCACTAATTTTGAGTTCAGGCGGAGTGAGTTTTTATAATAACGTAACTGTTCCATTTCCGATACCTTATTTTTTTACTTTTTTATTTTCGTACTTTTGGAACTTCAGTGTGAGTAACAAAATCTCATTTACAACACACGTATAAGATTGATGCACACACATAACATTAACACCTGTAGAATTTTGTTTTACACAATTCCGCCAATATCATTTATATACCTCACGTTGCAAAAAATTTGCTACAAACTTTCATCATTAACCTTCTGACAACTACAGCAATATAAGCAGTTTTTGTCGACTAAAAATTGTTACCCTCTCCATTCATGCACTGGAGTTTTCGTGAATTGGCAGCGATGCCCATAAGGGATTCATGCGCAGTTTGGACACCGCAAGGTGTTTTCTACTGCATGTCATTAGCGCAGCCCTGATGTAAGATTCGTACAAATAATATCGATAAGCAATTACTCGAGGGGTGTAACACATCAAGTACTGTCAATGAACACTGACGCGAGAGATTGATTTCAGTCCTGAAATGTTAAAACACAGCATCACCAGTCTGGCTATGTTGGTGAGGCAGTGGGACTGTCCACACGCTGCGTCACTACAATGCACTTGTGAGGCGTGGCAGTGTAATCCCGTGCTACCCCTCTACTATGACACTTTAACTGAAATGAAAGGCTTTTTCAGTCTTTCCGAGAATATACTAACGGATTATGCAACAAGGAATCCAGCACTGTCATGCTGCAAAATCATCTTTCAATGTCTACCGCTGTATTGTGGCGGTTTGTCTTCTAGTGCTCGGTTCAGCCGCATCTATTACTTTAACGATCTCCTGTGATTGTTACCGTCGGTTTCAGTAGCCTCGAAGACCTCTCCTTCACCACCTTCGGCGTCAAAATCGCCGGGTTTCAGTGGCCTCGAAGACCTTCTCTCTTCCACCACGCCAGCCGGTGTGCCGAGCGGTTCTAGGCGCTTCAGCCTGGAACCGCGCGACCACTACGGTCGCAGGTTCGAATCCTGCCTCGGGCATGGACGTGTGTGATGCCCTTAGGTTAGTTAGGCTTAAGTTGTTCTAAGTCTAGGGGACTGATGACCTCAGATGTTAAGTCCCATAGTGCTTGGAGCCAGTATTTGAACCAGCTTAGGTGACTTCATATGTACAGGGTGGTTATATTTAAACTTTCGTTACTTGAGAGGTCCCTCATGAAAAAGAGTGAAATATTTGGAAAGACGTGCGGAAGAGACATAACTTATCAGCCATTGAAGGAAACACATTTTAATTTCCTCATGTTGCTCAGTGTTACGGCCATCTGCACCAATGACAGCCTGGATGCGTACTAGAGATTCCATTCTATGATTGTTCGCAGCACTTTTCAAACGGAGGACCAAGGAATGTTCAGCTGCCGTGACACAGTGCGTGCACAGCTTGAAGATAGAAGATATCTAGCATTATCAGCCATGTCAACAGCAGCTTCGTGAACAATTTGCGGCGCGATTGGCTGTTGGATTCTCCCAGGAGCAGTTCATAAATCACCAATTAATTTGAACTTCCGAATGGTGTTCTTGAACTCCACTACGGAAAGAGGGTCCCTCCGTATTTCTTCAGTACGTCTATACTAGCGAAGAGCAACAGCACTATTGCTGTTGTTTTGATAAAAAAAGCTTTAACAGTCCTCCTCACCTTTTCCAGACACATGTTGACTGTCTGCAGCTGTAACGCACACTGATTTTTGTGTTTCGACCCTCCGTTGTCCCTCCAATACCGGCATCTAACGGAAAGTCATGACACTAACACTACCAAATCGCAAATCCTACAGCGCATAATTTGAACATCATTTATGTAAAATTGAGTAATCATATGGTAAATACCTTTCCCCCTACACAGGCTCAAACAGCGAAAGCCTAATGATAACCACCCTGTATGTAGTTTGATTATAATTAAACTTTCAAAAAACCACTGTAGAAACAACGCTACTGGTCAGATGACATCAAATTGCAAAGGAATATTAACGGAGAAGGGGGCAACGCATGGCAGAAGAAAAATAAATAGTTACAAAATGTAGCAATAGATGGCGCTGTAAGCATAATAATTATAGTGATCGACTCAAATGAGAAATGAATCATATAACAATGCCTAACGTGTACGTTTGACGTTAAACGAACTGTACTATTCAGTGTACATGGGTGTACGAGTGTGATACTGCTAGTTACGTATGCCCATCAACCACGGCAAGGTCATATCACATCGGATGGAAAAAAATTGATTTTTAATTGTCTTGAGGCCAAAACTGTATAAAAAGCCTTACTCTCATAGATTTTTAATTTTTCTGAGACCAAAAACCGCATAAAAAGCATCAATCAAAATCAAATCGGATTACTAATTTCTTTGTGAGTGGCGCAAAACATGTTCAATATGCTGATGAATTCTTTTCAGGCTTCCATCCGGGTAGCTGCGTTGAAAATCCACGACGTTTCGATGAGTGTCATTTTCATCGTCTTCTAGCCAGAAGATTACAATGACATTCATCGAAACGTCTCGGATTTTCTACGCAGCTACCCGCATGGAAGCCCGATAAGATTTCATCAGCAGCACACACCGGGAAAGCCTACATTCACATGTTCAGTATGCTGTCCACCGTTTTATGCAACAAGTTGAAATCGAGAAAGAGCATGTTCGACTACTGATCGAAGTGGTTCCGGGTTCAGATTGTGTTGTGCAGTGCGTACCTTCAATGCCGCAAAGTTTGCAATCGGAACACTGAACACAGCATCTTTCAGATACCCCATAGCCAGAAGTCACACTGTTTAAGATCAGGTGATCGGGACGACCCGGCTAGAGGGAAATGGCGGCTGATAATTCTAGCATTTCCGAAATGGCGCTTCAGCAGCTGCTTAACTGGATTTTCAATGTGCGGAGGTGCACCATCTTGCATAAAAATGATCCCATCCACACATCCACGTTGTTGGAGAGCCAGAATGACGTGGTTGCACAAAAGACAATCATAGCGCTTACCAGGGACGGTACAGGTAACACGACCGGAAGCACCTGTCTCTTCGAAAAAGTATGGCCCTATGATAAATGGTGCCATAAACCCGCACCACACAGTGACCTTTTCAGGATGAAGTGGTACTGGTTGATTTGAGTGTGGATTTTCCGCTGCCCATATTCGACAATTCTATGTATTGACATATCTTGTCAGACGGAATTGGGCTTCGTCTGGCCACAAAATCTTCCACTGCCAACTATTGTCCACTTCCATGCGAGCAAGAAATTCTTGAACAAAGATCTCTCTTGCAGGCAGGTCAACAGGTAGCAGCTCGTGCACATGGGTAATTTTGAATGCATAGCAAAGAAGAATGTTTCGTAGGATTTTACGCACCGTGCCCACGGGAATGTCCAATTCGGGCAATTCTCCATGCACTACACGTTCGCACACCACCACTCCTCTCCTGCATTGCTGTGGTCACTGCTTCCACTGGAGTCGAATCAATTCGTTTCCTCTCTCTACCAGGTTGCACACCAAAAGAACCCGTCTTTTCGAATTACCGAATCATTTTCTCCAGACCCACGGGAATCATCAGACCAAGGCCTTTTTTCAAACGCTTCAATGTCTGGAACTTCTGCAGAGATACATGTGCACAGTCATCATTCTTGTAATACAGTTTTACAAGCAGAGCGCGATCCTGCATTGACACTGTCATGGTGAACGCCGCAAACGCTAAAGGAGGAAAAGCCGAGTGGCCGGCGTATTTATACGAACTTCAATGGGTCGTGCGCATGACAGTTGTATTCATTTACGTGTTGCGAAACACACACACACACACACACACACACACACACACACACACACACACACACACACATCGTCTTCTATTGATCAATTTTTCACACTATGTTTTTGCTTCTGCCATACGTTTTCCCCCTTCTCCGATAATATTCCGTTGCAATTTGACGTCATTCAGACAAGTGGTGTTATTTCTACAGCGTTTTGAAAGTTTAACTTTAATTATAATTACCCTGTATTATTGTGCTATCAGCACGAAAAGAGATTCAAGCCGAACTACTACCTATCTTTTTATTTTTACTTTTTTGTGATCTTTACAATGTGATATTTACTATAAATTTAAATATGTTACACGTTGAATCCTTACAGTCTTCGCGTAAGAATATATTAGGGAGTGCAAGCTGCCACATCAGATACGCAATCGAATTCAATGAAAAATGCAATGAGCAACAATGGATTGCCTCTTTCCGCGAATTCTCCAATTACTCCCAAGTTAATCACTCAGAAGTATATTTCTAAAAAATGTAGCTATGGTGCTAGTGCCGAAATAATGTAAAAAACTGTAAAAACCATGTGTAGGCGTATACCTCTTAAAGTGATGTAAAATAATGAAAATAAATTAAATGAACTTTATTCCATAATTCGAAACTTATAAACAGCTTCCTATTGCCTGAGATAATAATGTGTAAGACTAAATATTAACATAAATTTGAGAGCAGGCACCAATGAGGTATTAATTTGATAAGAAAACTAATCAACTACTTAATAAACACTATTAGGCAGTTTTTGTCTATAAAGCGAATTTAAAAATTATATAATACGAGAAGAAATAAAATATGCATACTACACTCAACGTGCTCTTACCTCGAATTTACAGTAGCATAACGCCAATCAAACAAACAAAAAAAAATTGCTGACTGCAATACTAATGCCGGCAATCAAACTAAACTTTTGGCCGTAAAGCGACAGGCAGTTTGCTTGAAGATATGACTCTGTGTTCTTGTCACGTAGCTCTTGATCAAGCCTAATCTCGTCGTCGTACGTACACGTGGGTGTACCTAAACACTTAACTGAGTTACACTGCGGCCCAGTCAATATGTACAACGCAGTGAGGAATCCAGTTGCAAATAATGTAATAGCATTCCAGAAGGAAACTGGAGCGTCTGTCGAAATTACGCAGTCCTAGCCGGGAGTCCCGTGACGTCACTGAAATTCTCCACCGGAATATTGGACAGCTGTACGACATGATACCCGAAGACTTCCAATTACGTGCCGGTGAGACCTTAAAATTACATCTGCGGCACCATTATGGTGCACTGTCTCCATTGAAAATCGGAAATCGCTACGTCGTAGGTTCAGTTTCCTGCCCCAAACATCGTCTTTCTTTTTTTGTGCTGCGGAAAGGCTACTAATATGGTATGTGAGTTGAAGGAGACGTTATATCGTGTTAAAAAGGGCAGAATTTCAGAATACAGTCAACCTGACAGAACGTTTCACGTACTTTCTCATTGGTTATTATCGTCTTTTAGTTACGTTCACTTTCACTGTGACGGACTACAATATCGAAGTAAGATTTTCTATTATCCTATAAGAGATGTATAATGTGGGAAGTGTAAAATTTGTAACTAGCACTGATTTTTCACTATATATTTTACAATTTCCAATTTTTCGGACTAATGACGATATTTCATTCCTTAAAACGAATTTTTTTTTGCGATCAACTATGATTCATCCAAAAGCATCTGCTATGAACGCGGATCAAATTTAAAACAAAGGTGAGTAAGCACTGTCAACTTTTTTTGCAGTTTAGCAGACTCTCGCGTTAATTCACGAAAAGGTTTTCCACGAAAGAAATTATGTCACTGCAGTTTATGTGTGTTATTATTAGTGTTTGTAATTTACAAGGGGTGAAACATTAGAATTATAAATATTCATCAGTTACCTATATTTGTGATTCACCCAGCTTGTACCCAGCGTTCTTGGCTTAAATACACTTCCACTTTCTTATTGCCACTGACAATCTTAAGAAATTACACTGTTGTTGTTGTTTTTGTGGTCTTCAGTCCTGAGACTGGTTTGATGCAGCTCACCATGCTATTCTATCCTGTGCAAGCTTCTTCATCTCCCAGTACCTACTGCAGCCTACATCCTTCTGAATCTGCTTAGTGTATTCATCTCCTGGTCTCGCTCTATGATATTTACCTTCCACGCTGCCCTCCAGTACCAAATTGGTGATGCCTTGATGCCTCAGAACATGTCCTACCAACCGATCCCTTCTTCTAGTCAAGTTGTGCCGGAAACTCCTCTTCTCCCAAATTCTATTCAATACCTCCTCATTAGTTATGTGATCTACTCATCTAATCTTCAGCATTCTTCTGTAGCAACACATTTCGAAAGCTTCTATTTTCTTCTTGTCTAAACTATTTATCGTCCATATCTCACTTCCATACATGGCTACACTCCATACAATTACTTTCAGAAACGACTTCCTGACACTTAAATCAATACTCGATGTTAACAAATTTCTCTTCTTCAGAAACGCTTTTCTTGCCATTGCCAGTCTACATTTTATATCCTCTCTACTTCCACCATCATCAGTTATTTTGCTCCCCAAATAGCAAAACTCCTTTACTACTTTAAGTGTCTCATTTCCTAATCTAATTCCCTCAGCATCACCCGATTTAATTCGACTACATTCCAATATCCTCGTTTTGCTTTTGTGATGTTCATCTTATACCCTCCTTTCAAGACACTGTCCATTCCGTTCGACTGCTCTTCCAAGTCCTTTGCTGTCTCTGACAGAATTACAATGTCATCGGCAAACCCCAAAGTTTTTATTTCTTCTCCATGGATTTTAATACTTACTCCGACTTTCCTTTTATTTCCTTTACTGCTTGCTCAATATACAGATTGAATAGCATCGGGAAGAGGCTACAACCCTGTCTCACTCCCTTCCCAACCACTGCTTCCCTTTCATGTCCCTCGACTCTTATAGCTGCCATCTGGTTTCTGTACAAATTGTAAATAGCCTTTCGCTCCCGGTATTTTACCCCTGCCACCTTCAGAATTTGAAAGAGAGTATTCCAGTTAACATTGTCAAAAGCTTTCTCTAAGTCTACAATTGCTAGAAACGTAGGTTTGCCTTTCCTTAATCGGGTCAGTATTGCCTCACGTGTTCTAATATTTCTACGGAATCCAAATTGATCTTCCCCCAGATCAGCTTCTACCAGTTTTTCCAGTCGTCTGTAAAGAAGTCGCGTTAGTATTCTGCAGCTGTGACTTATTAAACTGATAGTTCGGTAATTTCCACATCTGTCAACACCTGCTTTCTTTGGGATTGGAATTACTATATTTTTCTTGAAGTCTGAGAGAATTTTGCCTGTTTCATACATCTTGCTCACCAGATGGTAGAGTTTTGTCAAGACTGGTTATCCCAAGGCCGTCAGTAGTTCTAATGGAATGTTGTCTACTCCCGGGGCCTTGTTTTGACTCAGGTCTTTCAGCGCTCTGTCAAACTCTTCACGCAGTATCATATCTCCCATTTCATCTTCATCTACATCCTCTTCCATAATATTGTCCTCAAGTATATCGCCCTTCTATAGACCCTCAATATACTCCATCCACCTTTCTGCTTTGCCTTCTTTGCTTAGAACTGGGTTTCCATTTGAGCTATTGATATTCATGCAAGTGGCTCTCTTTTCTCCAAAGGTCTCTTTAATTTTCCTGTAGGCAGTATCTATCTTACCCCTCGTAAGATAAGCCTCTACATCCTTACATTTGTCCTCTAGCCATCCCTGCTTAGCCATTTTGCACTTCCTGTCGATCTCGTTTTTGAGACGTTTGTATTCCATTTTGCCTGCTTCACTTACTGCATTTTTGTATTGTCTCCTTTCATCAATTAAATTCAGTATCTCTTCTGTTACACAAGGATTTCTGCTAGCCCTCGTCTTTTTACCTACTTGATCCTCCGCTGCCTTCACTATTTTATTCCTTAAAGCTACCCACTCTTCTTCTACTGTATTTCTTTCCCCCATTCCTGTCAATTGTTCCCTTATGCTCTCCCTGAAACTCTGTACAACCTCTGGCTCTTTCAGTTTATCCAGGTCCCATGTCCTTAAATGCTTTCCCTGAAACTCTGTACAACCTCTGGCTCTTTCAGTTTATCCAGGTCCTATCTCCTTAAATTCCCTCCTTTTTGTAGTTTCTTCAGTTTTAATCTACAATTCATAACCAATAGATTGTGGTCAGAGTCCACATCTGCCCCTGGAAATGTCTTACAATTTAAAATCTGATTCCTAAATCTCTGTCTTACCATTATATAATCTATCTGAAACC
Source organism: Schistocerca cancellata (assembly GCF_023864275.1). Taxonomy (NCBI): domain Eukaryota; kingdom Metazoa; phylum Arthropoda; class Insecta; order Orthoptera; family Acrididae; genus Schistocerca; species Schistocerca cancellata. Next base: position 455,928,328 of record NC_064630.1, read on the forward strand.
TTTAGTGTCTCCTGGGTTCTTCCGTGTATACAACCTTCTTTCATGATTCTTGAACCAAGTAGTAGCTATGATTAAGTTATACTCTGTGCAAAATTCTATCAGGCGGCTTCCTCTTCCATTTCTTAGCCCCAATCCATATTCACCTACTACGTTTCCTTCTCTTCCTTTTCCTACTGTCGAATTACAGTCACCCTTGACTATTAAATTTTCATCTCCCTTCACTACCTGAATAATTTCTTTTATCTCATCATACACTTCATCAACTTCTTCATCATCTGCAGAGGTACTTGGCATATAAACTTGTACGACTGTAGTAGGCGTGGGCTTCGTGTCTGTCTTGGCCACAGTAATGTGTTCACTATGCTGTTTGTAGTAGCTTAGTAGCTATTTTTTTATTCATTATTAAACCTACTCCTGCATTACCCCTATTTGATTTTGTATTTATAACGCTGTATTCACCTGACCAAAAGTCTTGTTCCTCCTGCCAACGAACTTCACTAATTCCCACTATATCTAACTATTACACTGTCTGTAGCAGATCGACATAGGGGTAATTGTGATAGAATATTATTATTAGTTGTGAACTGAGGAAATTACCACGCCTGGATCAGTTAGAGAACACCGTATACAAGGCGCGTTACAAGCGCTGCCCTGTAACGAGAGAATGCGGACGGACACTGATTTAAGCGACTTTATCAATTGTGTGAATGCCGCCATCGACACGCAGCTAGAAACGGATACCATGAAGATTTTTGTGTGTACGCGCGCGGCCGGTGGGGCGGGGGGGGGGGGGGGGGGCGGATGGAAGAGGGCGGCCTATTGCATGTGCACATTGTTCTATCGTTAACTTATATAGAATGGTAGACGGCAATGTATTGAATGTACACACTTCGTCCATGAATGTGAACGGGATTGTCTACTAGCTACAAAGGCAGTGGTGATATCTAGGGCAACGGACACGGGACACAATACTACGAAATAGATGAATGTTTCAGGACATACAGTCCACGATGACTTTGTACAAGTAGACAGCACACGTCTGTGTGCCGTTATTTATTCGATTTAAGATTATTTAAGGACTCTTTAGTTTGACAGTGGGTTAAAACATACGGTCTGGTTGAAGTATAGATGGGACATATGTTTGTTATAGAATCCATCATAAAAAATGTGGACATGGCCTGTGACATTGATGGACCAGTCCCTATCGTTATTCACAGCTCCCCCGGCACCTCAAATATTGCAGGAAGGGAATTCCCTTCTCACAGTAACCACGATTGTTACACGCGGAGCACGATGATGTAATGGATTTAAATCTGCCGATTTTAACTTTATGACACATGAGATTTTTTCGGTCCCCAGTTTATGGCTCACAAACAGCTTTTTAGTGGTCAACGACACGTGCAAGAGACATGCTTCAGTGTTAGGCGTCATGTACTTCCTGCAAAACTGCGTGTAGGATCTGTGGTGGTCGAAATTTCAGAATTTACCAATTACACTGATGTGCAAAACTTAAGGACAGAGATAACTTGGACCATGCTTAGACAGTCTAAAACAGAAGGTAATTGAAAAACATACACAACCAGACGAACAGAAATGATACTTTTATTGGAAGACAATAACACACGTCTGCGACATGAAAATTGTTTCAAATTTATTAAGTGATTTTTATTGTGTTTTCAACGCTGATTTCGGGGAAAATAGTGAAAAATTTTCATCACGTACAGTTATTTCACAAACTGCTTGTCAAGTTTTAGCTTTTTTCGATATTTCAGCACACTAGTGAGTTTGAATTTTGGTTTTCAGGATCTCCATAAACTGTTATTTAGTCGTTTTTATACTAGATATGAGTAAAATAAAGAGTAATTAGGAGAAACCAGCAGTATTTTCATGTCAGTTCCTGTCTGTCGCGCTGCCCTTCTGCCCCTCTGCTATTGTCCTTCAGTTCACAGTAACTCTTCACTCTGTGCTGTTCACGTATTCTTGTTATTAGTGCTTTAAAGTAGTGACCATTTTCTTGTGTTGTGAAGTTGTTTTATGGACAATGGACAATGGCTACTAGAGGATGTATAAACTCGTCAGACTGATTCTGCTACATTTGTGGTAACTGTACCGTTAAAAAGCAACAAAGAAACATTTCCGATTCTGTTGAAAAAGAATATTTCACCTATTTTGGTATAACGTTAGGAGATAAAGAGAAGCGGTGGGCCCCACACAAAGTTTGTAAAGTGTGCGTTGAAGAACTGGGGCAATGGTTTCAATATAAAAAATAGTCCTTACGTTTTGGAATACCAATGGTTTTAAGGGATCCCAAAAATCACAGTGGTGACTGCTATTTTTGTTCTTGCAAGTACGAGGTATCAATCTGAAAAACAGAAATGATATTTTTTACTCTAACATTCAATCAGCCATTCGCCCTGTTCCTCATGGACATGAAGTACCAATATCCGCTCCTCCAGATTCTTTGGACAATATAGATAATCACGATCCATTGGCTTAGCAAGGTGATAGTGAAGAATACAGAGATTGCCACGATCCTGGCAGTACCGATCCCATTCCATTCTCACAATTTGAACTGAACGATTTAGTTAGAGACCTAGGCCTTTCTGAAGAATCGGCATAGGTTTTAGGATCTAGATTGAAAGATAAACATATGTAGGTTCTGGATTCATCCTTTTCTTGGTATCGATCGAGGGGAAAGGAGTTGTATCTTTCTTCTCTCAAGAAGGTGACCTGGTGTTTTGCAGTGATGTTCCTGGACTTATGGCACGTTTCAAAATAGAATATGCTCCTGATAAATGGGGCCTTTTTATTGATTCTTCAAAAAGAAGCCTTAAAGCAGTACTTCTACAAATGGAAATAAGTATGCTTCTATACCATTTGGACACTCGGTTCACTTAAAAGAATGTTACGAAAACCTTGACCTGGTTTTAAGCAAACTCTGCCATTCAGACCACAGATGGACACTATGTCGTGATTTAAAAGTGATTTCAATGCTTCTTGGTCAAAAAAGTGGCTATCCAAAGTTACCTTGCTTTCTCTGTGAATGGGACAGTAGAGACAGAAAGCAACACTACATAAAAAAAGCTTGGCCCTTGAAAAAAACCTTACTGTTAGGGGTTAAAATGTTGAGAGGAAAAGCCTTGTGGATCCCAAAAAGGTGTTATTTCCACCACTTCACATTACGTTGGGGTTGATGAAACAGCTCTTAGAACGAGAGGGTGGATATTCGGCCAAATGATTGGCCTGCCCATTCCGTCTATCTAAATCCCTTCGGGCACGGATGGGATGTGATGAGGACGTATATTACAGCACGTCCACGTGCATCAAAGACCGTACAGTAGTTGTAAACCGCTTTGGTAGAGGGATGGAATGTCCTGCCATAACAACTGTTTACCAACCTTGCAGCCAGCAAGGAGCGCTTTGCATAGCATGCACTGCTGTCGTTGGGGATCACACACTCTTTCAAGAATCGTGCCGCACCTTTTGTTAAGTCTAGGAGAGCATCACAAGTAGCTATGCTTACAATGCAGTTATTGTGTTTAAGTAAAAGTGTAGTGTCTATTCGGCTCATTGCATATCACTTTCAGTTAACTTCTTTCTGTTCTATATTTTAAAGTTCTTTCTGTGTATGGTCCACGTTTTATGAGCTAATTTACTTGACAGTGACACGTCACATGAAAGTCTCTTTCGGCCTTAAGTTTTAGTAGCTAGTGCGCAGTACATTAAATCGGACATGAGTGCGTCAGTTAACTATTACACAAAGTGTTAGGGGCGATGGGGCCAAGAAGGCAAGGAGAATAATCACAAAAATTTAACTTTTATAAATAAAAGTTTTTTGAATCATAGTTCTACAAATACGAGGGTTGGAACTTTAATAGTAGCAACTATTTATTTACAGCTCGTACGAAATAGATACGTGTATCAAGGTTTTACTGACCTTCAAAGTATGCACCAGCATTGTGTATGACCCGTTGGCAGCGATGTTGAAGTCGTAGGGTACTCTTAGCAGTGCCAGTTGTGTTGACAGTTCAAGGGGCGCGCTCTATTGCCCGACGAATTTGTTGCAGTTCTCAAGAGAATGCCGTGAAGTGTTTCCTTCAGTTTAGAAATCGAGTTGAACCCACTTCGGCTTAAGTCAGGGAAGTGCAGTAGGTGGTATAGCGCTTAGCAGCCCCATCTGTCAAACAAATCAGTAACAGCTTGCACTGTACATGCTTGAGCATTGTCCTGCAAAATGATCGTAAGGTTCTGCAGAAAGTGTCATCACTTCTGTCTTTTAGCTGGTCGTAGGTTATGTTCCAAAAATGAACCGGAGAAGGACACACAATTGATCTCTTTAAAATAAATGATTCGAAAAACCTGAGATGGTATCAATACCTCTTTAAGTAATATTGCTATGCCGCCGTAGACTGCTGGTATAGGGATTCGCGTTCTTTCTGCCAGCAACCTTTACAAAGAGAACGGAAGATGGTTGGCTCTGAGCACTATGGGACTTAACATCTGTGGTCATCAGTCCCCTAGAACGTAGAACGACTTAAGCCTAACTAACCTAAGGACATCACACACATCCATGCCTGAGGCAGGATTCGAACCTGCGACCGAAGCGGTCACGCGGTTCCAGAATAAAGCTCCTAGAACCGCACGGCCAGCCCGGCCGGCGTGAACGGAAGAGCGACGGGCGTGAGAAACAACAGTGATCTACGGCATGAGGATGCAGCAGGCATTAAAAGATATAATATGAATCCACAGGACGTAGGACCTGTAATTGATAAAGTCGCGACGATCTCTTCATTGACGAAGGACTCCGCATTTTTCTTCCGTTACAATTTTCAGGAGGGGACTGTGAAAGCGAAAAGACCATGAGAAAAAGACTGCATAGCCAATGGGGAGGCAACATCCCAAGAGTCGGAGTGTGGCATTTAAGAAGTCTGAGCGTGGTAAAACAACTAGGAAATCTAAAAAGGGAACTGTAAAGAATCAAACTATCGCGGTGGGGGGGGGCGGGGGGGGGGGGAAGAAGTGAAATGGAAAGTAGATAAGGATTTCAGGCCAGACAAATGCAGGATAACGGCACCATCAGCAGAAAATAGTGAAACAGGAAGAGAAGTCACTATGAATAGGGAATTAAGGCAAATAGTGAGTTTCTATGAACAGTTCCTTCATAGGGTTTCTTCTCGCCAGAGTCGACAGCAAAGAGGCAACAGCAATACTTCAGATATACGTGTACGAGTAGAAGAAAAGGTTGTTGTTGTTGAGGTCTTCAGTCCTGAGGCTAGGATGATGCAGCTCCCCATGCTACTGTATCCTGTGCAATCTTCTTCATATCCCAGTGCCTACTGCAGCCTACATCCTTCTGAATCTGCTTAGTGTATTCATCTCTTGGTCTCCCTCTACGATTTTTACCCTCCGCGCTGCCCTCCAATACTAAATTGGTCATCCCTTAATGCCTCAGAACATGTCCTACCAACCGATCCCTTCTTCTAGTCAAGTTATGCCACATACTCCTCCCCAATTCTATTCAATACCTCCTCATTAGTTATGTGATCTACTCATCTAATCTTCAGCATTCTTCTGTAGCACCACATTTGGAAAGCCTCTATTCTCTTCCTGTCCAAACTATTTATCGTCCACGTTGCACTTCTATACGTGGCTACACTTGCAACAGAACTCGGGCTCGTTTACTACCTATTTTGTCACGTGGCTCATCTGTAAAGGGGGTTGGTAGTAAACGGTTGCATTATCGCCCCTATTATTGAGTCTGATATTGGCTGGCTTTTGAAGAGCAGTGAATTGAACTATACACGTTCAGATTGAAACTTATTTATTCAAAAGAAACACTTTCACGTTGTGGCCATGCATTTTTAAGTTCACAAATAATAATCGGTGCAATTCGTACACTGTTTGTCTCACACCCACACACTTTCACTTTGTTCCATCGCATACCCTGGCGTCCATGCTTGCACTCGCGGCACTTTTCCGCTCCCAACTCGCCACCACAACGGCCAACCACAAAAGACCTCGATTTTCCCGCTCACATCCACAGTCCTGAGTCGGGTCACATGACACCACAGTAGTCAAAATAATTGCTAAACATGGCCACAATTCGTTTACAGTATTTTATAATATTTAAATACTTAAATCTAAATACATTATATAATTTTACAAATTATCACCACACTTATATAATTCGTTGCAATTAAAAGAAAACCAAAACACCATCCAACGGAACTACAACGTCCATCAAAACACAAAACAAGTATTTTCTGGTCTATTTTGCCCAGCATATTATCTCTGCTGCTGTGCTTTAAATTTTAAATTACTTGAAAGAGTTCCATATTATCCCCTGTTACCTTACACACTCCATACGAATACTTTCAGAAACGACTTCCTGACACTTAAATCTATACTCGATGTTAACAAATTTCTCTTCTTCAGAAACGCTTTCCTTTCCATTGCCAGTCTACATTTTATATCCTCTCTGCTTCGACCGTCAAATAGCAAAACTCCTTTACTACTTTAAGTGTCTCATTTCCTAATCTAATTCCCTCAGCATCACCTGATTTAATTCGACTACATTCCATTATCCTCGTTTTGGTTTTGTTGATGTTCTTCTTATATCCTCCTGTCAAGACACTGTCCATTCTGTTCAATTTCTCTTCCAGGTCGTTTGCTGTCTCTGACAGAATTACAATATCATCGGCGAACTTCAAAGTTTTTATATCTTCTCCATGGATTTTAATTCCTGCTTCGAATTTTTCTTTTGTTTCCTTTACTGCTTGCCTAATATACAGATTGAATAACATCGGGGATAGGCTACAACTCTGTCTCACTCCCTTCGCAACCACTGCTTCCCTCTCATGCCCCTCGACTCTTATAACTGCTGTCTGTTTACTGTACAAATTGTAAATAGCCTTTCGCTCCCTGTATTTTACCCCTACCACCTTCAGAATTTGAAAGAGAGTATTCCAGTCAACATTGTCAAAAGCTTTCTCTAAGTCTACAGGTGCTAGAAACGTACGTTTGCCTTTCCTTAATCTAGGTAACCATAGACTAATCTAGGTGACCATAGACGTAAATTAAAGGAAACTTATTACATATACGGGTCACTGTTCTCTCGCGACAATGTCGCAGCTTGTGTTTCCTTAAGCTTTCTTCTAAGATAAGGTTATAGGAAAATATGGGCTTGGAACAAGGAATGAGAGGAGAAAGACTAATTGAAATCGGCATTAAGTTTGTTAGTAATAGCGAATATTGTGTTCAAGAATCACAAGAGGAGGAGGTATACTTGGAAAAGGCAGGGTGATACGGGAAGATTTCCGTTAGATTACATCACGGTTGGACAGAGATTCCGAAATCAGATACTGGATTGTAAGGTGTACCCAGGAGCAGATACAGACTCAGATCGCAATACACTAGTGATGAAAAGTCGGCTGGAGTTTAAGACATTAGTCAGGAAGAATCAATACACAAAGAAATAGAATTTGGAAGAACTAAGGGATGACGAGATACGCTTGAAGTTTTCCAAGATTATAGATACAGCAATAAGGAATAGCTCAGAAGGGAGTACAGCTGAAGAGGAATGGACATCTCTAAAAAGGGCCCTCACAGATGTTGGGAAGGAAACATAGGTAACTGCGAAGATACCATGGGTAACAGAAGAAATACGTCAATTGATCGATGAAAGGAGGAGGTACAAAAGTGTTCCGGGTAACTGAGGAATAGAGAAATACAAGTCGCTGAGGAATGAAATAAATAGGAAGTGCAGAGAAACTAATATAAAATGATATCGGAAAAGATGATTGTCGGAAGGACGGACTCAGCATACAGGAAAGTCAAAACAACCTACGCTGACATTAAAAGCAAGTGTGGTAAGGTTAAGAGTGCAACAGGAATTCCACTGTTAAATACAGTGGAAAGAATTTGACTGATGTGATAGAAGGTGAAACAGGAGTAGATTTATAAGAGATAGGGGATCAAGTATTAGTATCAGAATTTAAGAGAGCTTTGGAGGACTTAAGATCAAATAAGGCAGAAGTGATAGATAACATTCCATCAGAATTTCTAAAACCATTGGGGGAAGTGCCAACGAAACGGCTAGTCACGTCGGTAGGTCGAATTTATGAGTCAGGCGACATACCATCTGACTTTCGGAAGAGCATCATCCACACAATTCCGATGACAGCAGGACCTGACAACTGCAAGAATTATCGCACAATCAGCTTACGTTGCTGACAAGAATAATAAACAGGAGAATGAAAAAGAAAATTGAGGATGCGGTAGATGACTATCAGTTTGGCTTTAGGAAAGGTAAAGGCACGAGAGAGGTAATTCTGACGTTGCGGTTATTAATGGAAGCAAGACTAAAGAAAAATCAAGACACGTTCATTGGATTTGTCGACCTAGAAAAGCGTTCGACAATGTAAAATGGTACAAGATGTTCGAAATTCTGAGAAAAGTAGGGATAAGCTATAGGGAAAGACGGGTCATATATAATATGTACAACAAAAATGGCTATGAACACTATGGGACTTAACATCTGAGGTCATCAGTTCCCTAACTAGCCTAAGGACATCACACACATCCATGCCCGAGGCAAGATTTGAACGTGCGACCGTAGCGCCTAGAACCGCGCGGCTACAACGGCCGGCCACTATGTACAACAGCCAAGAGGGAATAACAAGGGTGGACGACCAGGAATGAAGTGTTTGTATTAAAAATGCAGAGGAGAGAGCGTATAGGTGGAAAGGGTATACTAAAGGCCCCTTTCGAGGGGAGGACTTGTCTGATGTTATAAAAATAGAAATGCGAGTTGATACGGATGGCATAGGGGATCGAGTACTAGAGTCAGAATTTGGCAGAGCTTTGCAATAGCTTCGGTCAGTAAGGCAGAAGGGATAAACAGCACTCATTCGGAATTTCTAAAGTCATTAGGAAGCGGCAACCAAACGAGTACTCAAGTTTGTGTATAGGATCTATGAGAACAGAAACATGTCATCGAAACTTTTAAAATTAATATCATCCACACTATCCCGAAGGTATCAAGAACAGATACGTGCAAGAAGTATCGCACTATCATCTTAAACCTTGTGCATCCAAGCTATTGATAAGAATAACATACAGAAGAATGGATAATAAAATTGAGGAGCCGTTAGAAAAAAAAGGTCAGTGTGTCTTTTGGAAAGGTAAAGGAACTAGAGACACAGTCCTGACGTTGCGCTAGGTAATAGAAGCAAGACTCAAAATAAATTAAGACACTTGCGACCAAGAAAGAGCGTCCATTTATTGTCATTGCTTTTTTCTCCCAGTAGGCGCTGGGTTGAGTCAGTTCTGCCTTGTACGTGTGCACAATCCGTATTTCCTTGACTAGCATCCCGCTTTCGTAAAGCATTAGTAAGCTGTAATACACAGAATATTCTAAACGCGAAAGGAGCATGAAGCTGCTTTGACAAGTTAGTGATCTTATCCCTTTTCTGCCCTGTCGTCTTCAAAAATAATCGTTGTTAATATGAAAATGAAACGATTGTGGTCATGTACCACTAAGAGTTGTGCCCATAATGCCGGTCTCGCTGTCCGACAGGCTACGCTCATCTGGCCGTTACAATGTCCGGCCACGGCAACCGCCGCTGCCCCCCCCCCCCCCCCCCCACTAACAATTACCGGAGCGCTATCTGTCGCCACCGGATCCGCGTGATTTCGGCCCGCCTGATTTACCGTCCCGTCGACGCCGTACGCCCTCGGCAGAACGGCCAATCGTGTGATCCGTTGGTGGCTCGTCCACAGGGATGCAGTGTCAGCCTGGGGGCAACGGTTTCATAGAGGCAGCCGTCCTGCAGCGAACAGTGGCAACAACAGTGTAGTCAATGCACCGCTATCGTTCAGAACCGCTTGCCAGTTTACTTATCAGTTGGTACATTTTCCACTATTGGTAACCTACTCTGCTCACCACGCAATATTCTACAGCTTTACACCAAGGTGTTATTACACGTTTCAAGCATTTCAGCTAAATCGTTATATGGCTCCCCTGCTGGTTTGGTTAACCTTTCGTGACGGAATTAATTAAAATTTGCATATTAGTCTGAAAACTGGTGTTCTGTATGTGGAATAAATGCTAAGTGAGGCCATGTTTGTAAATCTCGATTGTTGTTTATAGTTTTATACGTCCCGCTCGACTCGAGAAGGAAAAAATGGTCCCCTAAATTTATTCCCCCCTCGAGTCCATCGAAACATATACGTCCATGTAATATTTTCCCCATAGAGACTGTTGTTGTTGTTGTTGTTGTTGTTGTTGTGGTCTTCAGTCCTGAGACTGGTTTGATGCAGCTCTCCATGCTATTCTATCCTGTGGAAGCTTCTTCATCTCCCAGTACCTACTGCAACCTACATCCTTCTGAATCTGCTTAATGTATTCATCTCTTGGTCTCCCTCTACGACGATTTCTACCCTCCACGCTGCCCTCCAATGCTAAATTTGTGATCCCTTGATGGCTCAGAACATGTCCTACCAACCGGTCCCTTCTTCTTGTCAAGTTGTGCCACAAACTCCTCTTCTCCCCAATTCTATTCAATGCTTCCTCATTAGTTATGTGATCTACCTATCTAATCTTCAGCATTCTTCTGTAGCACCACTTTTCGAAAGCTTCTATTCTCTTCTTGTCCAAACTATTTATCGTCCATGTTTCACTTCCATACATGGCTACACTCCATACAAATACTTTCAGAAACGACTTCCTCACACTTAAATCTATACCCGATGTTAACAAATTTCTCTTCTTCCGCAACGCTTTCCTTGCCATTGCCAGTCTACATTTTATATCTTCTCTACTTCAACCATCATCAGTTATTTTGCTCCCCAAATATCAAAACTCCTTTACTACTTTAAGTCTCTCATTTCCTAATCTAATTTCCTCAGCGTCACCCGACTTAATTCGAATACATTCCATTATCCTCGTTTTGCTTTTGTTGATGTTCATCTTATATCCTTCTTTCAAGACACAGTCCATTCCGTTCGACTGCTCTTCCAAGTCCTTTGCTGTCTCTGACAGAATTACAATGTCATCGGCGAAAGTCAAAGTTTTTATTTCTTCTCCATGTATTTTAATACCTACTCCGAATTTTTCTTTTGTTTCCTTTACTGCTTGCTCCATATACAGATTGAATAACATCGGGGATAGGCAACAACCCTGTCTCACTCCCTTCCCAACCACTGCTTTCCTTTCATGCCCCTCGACTCTTATAACTGCCATCTGGTTTCTGTACAAATTATAAATAGCCTTTCGCTCCCCGTATTTTACCCTTGCCACCTTTAGAATTTGAAAGAGAGTACTCCAGTCAACATTGTCAAACGCTTTTTCTATGTCTACAAATGCTAGAAACGTAGGTTTGCCTTTCCTAATCTATTTTCTAAGATAAGTCGTAGGGTCAGTATCGCCTCACGTGTTGCAACATTTCTACGGAATCCAAACTGATCTTCCCGAGGTCGGTTTCTACCAGTTTTTCCATTCGTGTGTAAAGAATTCGTGTTATTATTTTGCAGCTGTGAGTTATTAAACTGATAGTTCGGTAATTTTCACCTCTATCAACACCTGCTTTCTTTAGGATTGGAATTATTATATTCTTCTAGAAGTCTGAGGGTATTTCGCTTGTCGCATACATCTTGCTCACTAGATAGTAGAGTTTTGTCATGACTGGCTCTCCCAAGGCCGTCAGTAGTTCTAATGGAATGTTGTCTACTCCCGGGGCCTTGTTTCGACTCAGGACTTTCAGCGCTCTGTGAAACTCTTCACGCAGTATCGTATCTCCCATTTCATCTTCATCCTCTTCCATTTCCATAACATTGTCCTCAAGTACATCGCCCTTGTATGGACCCTCTATATGCTCCTTCCACCTTGACTAGGGTCTGTAAAAGGAAGAAAGTAAAAACCATTATTACGTCAGAATCCATGATAATAAGCCAGTTATAGCCTTGTTAACTGCTCACCAGCCGAAAGATGGAAGATTCGTCATAAGAAAAAATAGTGGTGGCGCAACCTGAAGTATACCCGACGAGCATCCACAGCAGATTACACAGCTGTCAAGAGAACTGTTGAGACTGGTTCGACCAGCGGAGAGAGATATAATCTATTGACCGAAGGTCACTCAAATGGTCGAGTTGTCTTATTTGCTTTCGGACATTGCAATAGTAAACAGTTTCATCATCTGGAGCTGTAATAATGGAAGCAAATGTGAAAAACTCTCTTTTCCTCTTGCTTTTCTAAAGCAGTTTTTACTTGGAAGAGATGTAAAGAGAAGGGAAAGGCAAAGCATTCACAGCGTGACCATACGTCCCGCTTTGGGCGGACAGTCCCGCTTTCCGTCTGTCTGTCCCGTTGTCCCCAGTCAGCTCAAAAATGCCCTACTTTCGCTAACAGACCAAACGATAATTGATTAGACGTACCCTCTACCTGCCTATATTCATTACATTCGAAAATCGCGGGTGACGGCGGCAGCGCGTGAGGCGTGGAGAATAGAGAGCGAGTAACATGCAAGAGCGAGACAGACGCTGCCGCTCTACTCGGCCATCATCAGAGTGCGCAGGTGCCAACTTGACGTGGGGCGCCATTGCTTAGTTTTAATTTGTGTTGGAATGTCCGGGCGCACGTGCACAATCAAACAACTGATTCAAAGTTTAGAAAAATGCCTAAACGCAAGTGTACCATTAACACTATTTTGCAAAATAAGTATCCATTTATAAAAACCAGACTTCACGTGTGAAAAGTGTCGCACTGATTCCAGTGTTGGTCACAGTGGTGCCAGCGATATTGAGGAACATTTAAAATCGGGAAAACACAGGCTTTTCGATCAAGCTGCTGCTTCCAGCTCATCAATACTTTTTTTTCTTCAAAAAATCGATTTACCTACTTGAAGGATATGGATACAGGTGCAGCAGAAGGTGCGAGGACGTATCACACGGTTCAAGAACACTACACCTTTCGCTCAAGTGACTGTGCCTCTAATTTAATTCAAACATGTTTTGAGAAAAAATTTAGTTGTGCTGTTACAAAATCCCGGGCTACTGTTATAAACGTCCTCGCACCAATAGTGTTGGATGAATTGAAAGAGCACCTTTGTGAAGCCCACTGCATATCTGTATTAACGAATGCTTGAGATCATGGCTCAGTAAAATTCGATGTTTCTTACCTTACGAAGGGTGAAAGTCAAGATTTTAGAGTTTCTCGAGTAGTCTGGTGAAATATCGCATATTGTTGTCGATTATTTGAAAAAGGTATTATCATGCAATGATTTAAATAAGAAAATTGTGGAATTTTGTGGAGATAGTACCAACTGCGATTTTGGAGAAAATGATGGACAACGAAGTAATAACGTTTACGCAAGATTAAATCTGTCACTCGGATGACAACTCATTCGGATTGGATGGGGAGCCCATACGGTTCACAACGCGATCGAAACAGCTTCACATTGTCTCCTTCCGAAGTTATAATGTATCACTGTGAAAATTTACTCATTTTTTTACATGTTGTGTGTTCAAGTGGGACCTCTCAAAGATTTCTGTGCTTCCAATGACACAGAGTATCAGAAATTGCTGGGCTGTAGCAAAACCAGGTGGCTCGAGTTAATGCCGGCGCTTGAAACAATTTTAAAAATATTTGAGTCCTTAAAATGCTATTTTCTGAGCGTCGATAAATTACCAAATATCTTAAAAACATTTTTCCAAAATCCCACCTCCGAATTATGGTTATACCTTTTGCAAGCACAGGTAGCGACTTTCCATCAAACGCTGTTAAAACTTGAAGCATGATGCGTGTCTGCTGTAGAATCTACAAAGGAAATTAAGCGAGATAACTTGGCACGTAAAGACAGTTCGCCATTTCTTCCTCTCACCGCCCGTAATCTAAAGTCAGAATAACAAGAAACGGCCGCTGTTGTTCAGGATGTAGGAACTGCGGCGGCTGAAGTTTACAAGACTAGCAAAAAGTAGTTGGATCAGTGGTGTCAGTTCAGTGCAGACTTAGAAGTGTTTGAATGGGAAATTTTGACAAATGTACCTACCTGGGAAGAAATACAGAATGTGACCGATTTGTTGACTACACAAGGATTTCTTAGCAGCGTGCAACATACGGACGTGTTCTATGAGTTTTCACTTTTTTCCAGCTACGCCACATAAGAAAAACGCTAAAAATGTTGCTACTGAAGACCGTTGGGTGGGCTTTTTCACACATTTTCCTGGAAGTAACGTACCTGTCGAAAGAGCTTTTCCTCTAATAAATAAGATGTGGACAAGTGACGAAACACAGCTAAGTCTCGCGGGTTTGAATCCATTTTGATTACCAAGATTAACATCAACAAATCATGTGATAAGCTCCATTCTTGCTTGAAACCTAGACTCGACATTTTGAAACTGATTTCCTCCGCCGACAAATATAAAACAAAAGCGTCTGCGACTGCAATATAATGTTCATTAATTCAAATTGTATATAATTAATACACTGTTATCATGTCCTTGTTTTTGAATAAATTATAAATAGTAAAACAAGTTTTTCTCCTAAATTATGCAAGCGGCCCGCTCCGACAAAAATAAATAAATGGTCATGTTATGAATTCATCCGAAAAAAACAAACTAGGAGCTTGTGGAGTTTTCATTTCATATGAAATCAAGGGAAATAAAATGAAATTACAGCGACGCGTAAGCTATGTGAACGCAAAAAATTAGCAATAAATAACAAATGACACAAATGCAAGCTCTCTACACACACTGGTCATAAGAAAAAACGGCTAAGAAAATTTAAATGTGTTTATTAATAACTATGTGCACAAATGAGTATATGTGTAACAAATAGTGTAAAAAAGAAGAAAATACCTTTACTGAGTTGATCTATTGCAAACAGTAAAAAATTATGTAAAACTGTGAAAATACTAGGCACACAATGCACAACTGCTAACAAAAGCGGTATCTCGCATATTAAGGGCCATCTAATGAGCCTGCTGCTAGCTCCAAACAGTTGGTATATTTAACGCTAGGCCGCAGCACAACACAGATATGGTACTTCATATCCTGTAAACTCGGGGAAATAAATCTGTGTGTGTGTGTGTGTGTGTGTGAGTATGTGTGTGTGTGTGTGTGTGTGTGTGTGACACACATGTCCCATTGGTCACGAAAGGGTTAAACTAATGAAGCAGAAATCGTTGAAAAGAATTCACCCTACTAACATGAACGAGGATTCGGGCAAGTTGAGTAAAACATGGCTCATATTGTAAGTCTGACGATGAATTCCACACCTATACCTTGTTTCAAACCAGAAAACTGCTCAAAGACGGTTTATGAAATGTAATAATTACTTGTTATAAAAAATGTCACAAGACTTCATTGAATGAAATCTGGACTTAAATAGCATTTATTCAGTATTCAGTACATAGTTGACATGAATCAAGGTACCCACTATAAGTTCCCTGGTATGGATGAGAATCGCACTACGAAATCCAGAACTGAATTGGCGTGCAGCTGATTTCGAAATTAAGGAGTACATACAGAATCTCTAAACTCAGGTTCCTAACATGAGCAGCCACAGCCGCTGAAATTCGTGGTAAGTCGAGCTTGAATAAAACGGCAAAACAGTTGTTAATTGATGATTTATTCGCTTGATAGGTACTGCTGTGTCAACGCAACATTTTCCGGTGATACTATATCGAAAGGAAAGCATTTTGTAAATTATATAATTAAAAAATTAAAAAAAGCCAATAAGTCGAACCTAAATGCAAAGTACTTTCAATAGTGTCACATAGATTGGCACACGGAGACGCCACGATATTCGTAGTCACAGATCCAACCCAAAGAAGAGCGGAAGTAGCCAACAAATAATAACCAGTAGAGTACTCGAACGAATAGTGCGAGGGATGACGGAGTCAGATATAATGAATGTGTTAAAAAAGAATAGGAGAAGTACAAAATAAGATACCATCAGTAGGGTGCCCATCCGAGAATTATAATAAATTAACCAGCGCAGCTAATACAGAGATAAAAAACCTGAGAAGTAAAAAATCAAGCAAGAATCGGAATTAGGAAGCGAGAAGTTAATTAAGAAGTTGAGTCTACATATGTATCCGTGGGCAAATTGAACTTAGATGAAGGACTAAAAGTACTAGAAGTCCTTATGACGCTATAAACCTTATCTAAGACACTCACCAATATAAAACTAGTTGGAGCCGAGAATGAACATATGGAATATTACGCGATCCCATTCATAGCTAGAATTTTAGGAAATGAATATATTAATACAACGGGTAACATAACTTGAATGTCCAAATACACCAGTACACGAAATTTACATATGCTATACTTGGTTGTTGCGAGGGTAAAGCGCTGGTGGCGGTCAGTTCTATGTTAAGCTATGTTATGCTAGTGAACGAGGGAAGATCCACAACACGTGAAAGGCGCGGCAGGATTTTCAACTCCAAAGGTTGGGGAGCTCCTTCCCAGATGAACATTGGATCCTTTCAATGTAATATCACCTGAAAGATGCTGCTTTCACGCAGCGAAACCGGTTGTGTGAATAAATAATCAGTTAACAGTTGTTTGCGGTTTTATTGAAGTTCATTTTACTCTAAACTCAGTACATACGATATGCTCGTTAATATAGAGTACCAAAGTGCGTTAACGTAACAGAAGTAAACATAAAGAAATGCCGTTAACCGAGTAAAACTTCTGTAACCACATAACTAAATGAAACAAAAGTTCACGTTCCAAACTATCGTCAGTATTCTAACTGCGGATGGCTACATAATTTCCCTATCGAACAAAATCGGAAATTCACACGAGATTTTCTAACTCAGAAACCAGCAATAAGTTCGGGAACGTCAGAAGTAGTCGAAAATATTTGTCAGGTGACGCTAGGCGGCCTCGTAGTAGAAATCAGTTATGCGCTTCACAGGCTCACCACATCTAACCACTCATTCATATTGGCGCTGACTTAACAACGTGTACCGATTTCCCGTAGCTTACATAGCCTCTGAGTCCGCGATTCTCTCTCTAACGTTTTACTAATATTTAATTTTGGGACAGCTGTGAGTGAGTAGCCTTTATTGTGTGTGTGGCTCAAATGGCTCTGAGCACTATGGGACTTAACTTCTAAGGTCATCAGTCCCCTAGAACTTAGAACTACTTAAACCTAACTAACCTAAGGACATCACACACATCCATGCCCGAGGCAGGAGTCGAACCTGCGACCGTAGCGGCCGCGCTGTTCCAGACTGTAGCGCCTTTAATCGCTTGGCCACCACGGCCGGCTTGTGTGTGTGTGTGTGTGTGTGTGTGTGTGTGTTTGTGCTATCGTTAATACAAACCTGAGAATGTGAACCTACAACCTAAATGTGCTGCTAAACTCGAAGCCACATCACTTACATTAAATGGAAAAGAATCGTGTGTGTGTGAAAACCGATCTCACTCATAAGAAAATAAACACGGAAATCAATAATTTCACGCTCAGTAGACTTGGTCAGTACGATCTGTTTTGAAATAAAAAAAAGGGAAAACGTTAGTGCATGAAAACAAAATGTAATGTTGACATAAATATGAATGTAACCTGAACCACACGAAAATTTCTGCACTGACACGTGATCCTGGTAAAACAAAGAAACTGACAGATCCTACATTATTAATCTCACTTGCAAAATCAAATTCTGGCAGAAAGACCAACAGAGCAAGACGCCGCAACAGCGAAAAATGACTACTATAACCTAACTACAGTTGGTCCAGGGAAATTGGGTTCATGATCTTGACACAATACCTATAAAACGCATGACTCAAACTTTAAGTATTGAAATTTCAGTTACGAAGGAACTTACAAAATAAATCCATTATAGACTCTAACACGAAAATTCATTTAATCTAATAGCTTCCATGCTACAGTAAATTAACTCAGAAAATCAATCAATAGAATAATTACCAAAAATTCCACTCTGACGATGTTGAAGGGGGCCAACAATGCAAGTTCACAAAAAGAAACTTTTTACCTCATCAAATGATACCATGTTCTTCGTTTCAGAACCTGTTTATATGTCAGTATGCTATCCAACCATTGGTCTGAGTCATCATTCCTCCTCGTTATAAATCTTCAATTGACGCTGTTCCATAAGTGCGCCATGAATTACACGTACGCTCAACATCCCGCCTGCTGCACTCAACAGCTATCCACTACAGACTGTCAAACATTCTACGGCTCCACAGTGCTTTCTTTGCAGGCTCAGATACTGGTGCCTAACAACTGTTTCATTGACCATAATTCTTCAGCTATATTATTTTCCTTTACAAATATTAATGCATACAATAACATCATCAAAAATAGCCATCTTACACGGCATTTACAATCAACACACAAAACCTATAAGTAATATATTTCAGAATATTCCTCTTTTGGTGTTGGTCACTCTCTGATATTTTAAATCTACATATTATACACATTATTCAAAGAAATATAAGACACAAAGATATAAATATCTAATGAAACAGAACTATTACGACACATATTGCCATCTCAACTTGTGCGATATCATCAAACGGACACACTCATGCCAACACATTTGTTCTCTCACCAGATTTGAATAAGAAACTGTATTATATTGGTCAATGAACTTAACCTTAATTTCATTAATAATATTAACTTGGAACTTCTCCTTGGATTCGTTAGGATCTAGCTAAGAAGAAGAGGTGATTAGTGTTCAACATTCTGTCGACAGCGAGATCATTGGAGACGGAGCATAAGCTCAGATTACGGAAGGATGAGGAAGGAAATCGGCTGCGCCCTGTCACAGGAACCATTCCGGCAATTTTCTGGTGCGATTTAAGCAAATGACGAAGAGGATTTGAACAGTCGTCCTTCTGAATGCAAGTCCAATGAAGATTAGGCATAGGTCGTTACACATCCGCTTTCATACCACACGCTGATCGCTGTATGCGTGTATTCTAACTTGATTAGTTCTTCTCATTCTTCATCATCGCTGTCTTGTTTCTTTCTATTTCACTGTTGACATTGTTATATGGGCTGAAGCAACGTAGTGAGAGCGTTAAGAATTTATATAGGTAACTGGCTACAGCCATGAGACATTTATGAAAAAGCATTTTTATTTTCTAGTCAACTGTATAAATTGTATTTATTCGACCGGTTTCGGTTGTTTCAACCGTCATCAACTGGAAGAAGAAAATATAACGTCTGTTGGTTTAAAACGGTATATTTCTCATGTAAGGCTCTTTCATATACCAAATGTAGAAAAACAAAACTTTCAATTCAACATAATCAGAATCTGGTAAAGTCTTGCAAAGCTTACATAAGTTACACTTGCACTCATGGTAACTCTCAGGAGTGCGAGTGTAATTTATGTAAGCTTTTTAACAGTTTGTCAAAAGATGATTGTATTGCATTTTCCAGGAATGCATGTGTAATATATCTAAGCTTTCTAAGAGGCATTAAAAATCTTTCCTATGCATTCGGTTTTGTGTGATTTACTACGCCCATTTAGATGAATTTTCGATAAGCGAACCAATGCTGCGAGACATATATTCCGAAAGTAAACGTAATAAGAATGGTACAAACAAATGTTCTCTCTCTACGTTAAAGTTATCGTGCGACATCAGCAAGGACACCTGACCACAAATGCAAATGCTGGAAGGCAGGTGTCTACTGAAATGCACAGTGATTCTCCTAGACACGGAGCTGTAGTACAGTTAGCACAAACTTTCTGTCCGTTATTTTCTACGGTTTTCGGATTTTTACTGACATTTTTTCGCTGAATTGCTGGTGTCTATTCTTTCCTGATTAAACTTCGAACTCTACATCTAAATCTTGGGTCTTTCCTGTTAACTGCAAATTTTAGCTTTTCGTCGACACATTTGAAAAGCAGCCGGTAACCGTTAATACCAATTGCTAGGCCACAAGACACCTGCGATGTAAGACACTTCCATTGCATCAAATCCCTCCATACATCTGTGTGGCTTAAGTGACGTCGCGTTGATTCGGATATACTCTTTGAAAATGCATTTAATATCTCTCTCACCTGGGTGGCATGGTGAAAAACGTGTCGAAGAGGCTTCTGTATTTTCTTTATCTCATGGTTCAGACATCATAGTTCTAGGTTAGGTCATTATAACCATTACAACTAATGTGTGCATAATGTGAGTTTAGACACTCACTGATCCACGTAATTTATTGATAAGATCTGTTGTTTGCTAGCTACGCAGTAAACAAAGCATATACAGAAAGGAACAGTCCTTTATAACGATTTGGCTATGAAAGAGCGTGCACAATTGACGTGCTCGGTGGATACGGCTAAACGAAGGGTAAGTCGGAGTTCGCGACTAGAGCGATCGTCATTTTTTTCTCGATGCTGTCTTACATGAGATCGAGTGTATCGGAGACCTGCGGGAAGAAATAGTAAAATCTGTGTACCGGAATTCCATTTGGCGAAGACAAGTTGCATACTATAGTCTAAGAGCACACTGAACGGCAACTGTGTGTAATTTTACAAGGGCAATGCCATTATTTATGTGAAACGTTCTTGATAATTACAAAATATTTGTAAGAGGAAATAAGCGATCATTAAATCCTGACCTCTGACACAGCAAAGATGTAGAAATTTTTGTAATATCTTCATATGTGGTTATTCACAGTAAATTGTTGTAAAAGGTTCCAGTGGGAAAAAGAAGCTGTCGCTAATACAGAATCACATCTCAATATTTACTCCCATCATCATGAGTGGCCTTCTTAGATGATCATCATCCTTTTCACTAACTACGGTTCTATTTTGAAACAACCAGGACCAGTGACTTGCCAGGGTCATAAAGATGTCAAATGATGTACACCTACAAATTACGAGTGCATCATTCAAGAAATTGTGTTGCTAGCACCCTTGGCGTGTGCTGCAGTTTCGTAATTACTTCGTGGAACCTCTACATTAAAGCATTTCAAGGAAAACGTTTAGCAAATGAAGAAAATGTGTTTCACAGAAAATATGAGCAACTTTAAGGAGCAGTTATCCACTGAATGAGTCTTCTTTCGATGTGGCTGCTTCAGTACAAATACTCAGCCAGACCCGGCCATGGAATCACACAAAGTGTGCGATAAAGTATTGCGATTTTGTAGGATAAGGAATTAGTTTGAGATACAGTGTTCCATATACTTCGCAGTGGAACCCTGATTTCAATACCCAGACAACTGTTACAAATGGAATGGTATGTTCTTCATAAATATTGTACCATTTCAATACTGTGTTCTCATGCTTGTATTTTAAATTGTATTAGGAATAAAAATGTTAAAAGATCAAGTAGTTTTGACATGTTACTTGCATATAACCTTTTAATGAAATGGGTCCTTCAGATATGGAACAAATTATATCTGCTTTCAAGACAGCGTTAAGGCCTCGAAGAAGTGGCAAACGCCCTGAAACAGTAACGGCTCATTTTTCTCCTCTTTAAATGTTGTGATAAATTAATCGGTAGCAGAGCGATTACTCTGTGGTTAATCGAGGGTGTTTTGGGGGTGTGAGTACAGTATAAGCCTGACTGACGGATTGTAAATAATAAAATGGGAAAATCTATCGTACTGCCTCTATGAAACTATTACCACAACCACCAATGTTACTAGTAGTATCACTAATTTAGATTTTCGGCTCATGGGCTAACATGATGGAAACACTGGTATAGTTTCCCCAAATATTACTTAATTACGGCGTGGTAATTTGGATTAAATTCGTACAAAATATGAATAGAGGATCTCTAAAATTAATAGAATTGATCGTTATAAATTTTGTGGAAACTCATTCACTTGATTATCTATAGTCGATGAAAAACTTTCTACAACAGTGTGTCATTATTTCGGAAACTGCCATGCAAACACGGAAATGAATCACTGTAGTAACATAGAGACGTTACGATAGAAATCTTCCAGGTACTAAAATATAAGCGAGGTCATTATTTAAGGGACATCTCTTACCAAATTCCAAATTACTCAAACCATCAAAACATAAACTTTCATATTCACTAAGATTAAGATATTTTTATTTAATTGTTTACATTTTTACAATAGAATCTGTCAGTAATAGCGCATTCTTCATCGCTAGCAGTTAGGCCCTCACGTCACGTTTCTGGAAGGGTCAAAGTATGCAACATTGACATTTTCTGCATTCGCATAAGGTATGCATATTATACAGTTCAAAGAAACTTCTTTGGATCTATACAGTTCTGAAGACAGTAAAGTCTCACTCATGTACTTTCTTTAGCAGATTAGCTACAGTTGTTTTCCAACGCCTCTGCAAGCTTTCGCTGCATATCGTACCAATTCTTGTGCTTCACAGTAACTACACTAGTGCAATAGAACGCTTATTGTCTTTCAGGCAATCAGTGAATTCTATTAAGTGAAACAAGTCCTAAGAACATCACGATCATGAAATAAATTTCGTATGACCCAGTGAAAAGTTACTTTAGACATTTATGACTGTTCCTTCGCTCTCCTGTGGGGGTTTTTGAATTATGTTTTTGAGAATACACTATGGTTAAAAAGTTTGGGTTATATTCAAAGAAGCAACATGACATTGTCATTACGATGTGCCGCTGAATCAGACAAGCTGAAAAACGAAACGTAGCACCTATCTGATCCGAAAGACATCAAACTTACGAAAACACTTTTGCCCCAACGATATCATAAATAACAAGCGATACTGCCTTGCAAGCAGCAAATATTAGTTCTGTCCCGTTGTGAGGAGAATAACATTTTCAGAGAAGGCGAAGACTTGGTCCTTAGTTTCCTTTCTCCGCTGGTGCTCGCTGGCAGCAGAAATTATTTTTAGATCCTGCTAACTAAATTCTGTGCACCACCTGTTCCATAATTTATGCAGTGAGCAGCAAACCAGAAACTACGTGAAGAATGGTTCCAGCGGTGTTAATTAGGTCACGTCGACGGGAAGAACACGGTCTTGCGCTTATTCACTCCTTGTTTCATGCAGACGGCAACTCGTTATTCCTTTTTTTCTCATTTAAAACATGGCTGAAGATTGCAACTGTTGTGCCTAATGAAAAATATATAGTGACAGACCCCATTAATTAAAAGCAACGCTTTTAGCATTGCTTGGAAACGGAAGATCATTCCTTTAAAAGTTCCTAACTAACGGCTGTTAGAAATTAAGGCAGTGCAATATTTCAATTTTCTTACATGTTCGATACTCAGGTAAACAAGTGAGGGTAGATAACTGTCAAATGTTATGTATTAAATAACAGTAGAATGTTATCTATTAACGGGATATCTAGATTGAAAACATCCCTCACGTGCATCGTTTCGCATGTTGTCCAAAAATTTTGTTTAGCTTTCACAAGGCGTATGATTTTAAGCTCCACCGCAAGAAGTCATTTAGTTTTAAAGAGAGGAAACATTGACGAGTAAGACCCGTTGAAGTGTCTTTCTGTCACTTTTTTTCACATCAACGAATAATCAAATTAATATGTGGAATGGCTAAAATATTTTAGTCTCTGATGAGTGCTAAGGTTAAGAATCTGTTGGTCAATCAGCAGGCATACACGTATGCTGTTCATTATAGCGAGTTGCCTCTAGGTTTTCCAGTGTCATTCAGTTGAGATAATAAGAGCTTAACTGCCGACCTAGAAGTTAGGCATTGTTTACTATGGAGAAATATTTTCGGTGTAAGAAAAATTTCTACTTTTTGCTTGATATGTTAGAGGGGTGAACAATGTTTGACATTATACTGTCTGTGTATCTCCGTTTCTCTTCCTATTTGCTATTTCATTACACAGAAGGCACTTACACTGGTACAAAAATCTTAAGACTGTTACAAAAATTTTATCGTATGATTATTATCGAAGTTGCCCCAACATTTTATAGTAAGTAGAATACCGCTTTATTGAAGCCTCCGCAACCGCTCCACCCCACAGTCCTGCCCCCAACACGAATTCAGGCAATTCATTCTGTAATTTCTGCGATTCATTAGTTTTTAACAAATTACCTGTTATTAATCTGAATCTGAAATATGGGCTATTTTATATATTTTTGCCGTTTTCATGTATTTGTGCTTATCTACTATTCACTGATCCGTGGGTAACGCTTTGTACATGGGTTTCTTTATAATGTAAATTTATAAAATAGCACTACTCCGCATACTTTCAGAAACTGAGCCTATGACTTACAGGTATTGAACCTTAGCTATCTAGAATTTCTATATGGTAAATCTAATTAGTGAATAAATATTTGCTGCTTCCTCACTCTGAGATCTGCATGTCATACATAGTTCGCAAATAATCCCCACGGGTCGTATTTGACAGCAGATTTTTTTTCCAGACAGTCACACTGAATCTATAAACAGAGAAATAAATAATTAAATAAAATAAAAAAAGAGCTGGGTATTGAGTTGAGATCTATAGAAATAATCTGGAGAAGTAGTTTCACTTCTTACCTATATTTTACAGTGGGACGCTTCCATTTTTCTTGCTGCAGTGACTACAAAAACGTGGATAAGATGAACAGAAACCAGACACTTTTCCGATTGAGCTCTTTCCAAGTATCGTAACTGGGTGCAATATACAGATACACTCGAGTATTACGACCTTTTGCAAAAGAGGACGCAGTGTGAGCATAGAACGGCACGAATCAGTAAATAAGACAAATGTGGAGCATTTCAAAAATTGTCTTCTAAATAAGAGGAATTGTATCGAAGGAGGTTTAGTATCTAAACTAAATTAAGACTGTTTAATGAATAGTTTCTAGATGTATTTCTACTCATTTGCCTTGCGTGTGTTTCTTACGAATGTGTTTAATCGTAAGCGTCACACGATATTAGTTCTTGGCAGCTATGTTTAAGGAACAGCGCAGGGCAAGTTCCCTAAATTCTTTGCACTGAAACAAGATGAAATTCTCAAAAGACCGAGTACCGAATACCAAACATCTCACTGTAATTATATCAGAAAAATGTTTCACCTGTTTTTGATTGTGAAGATTAAGTGCATTTTTCGAGAATGAAAAGCTCTGTTGTCTCTATAATAAACAAACGTCTTATAAACTTGCAACTGGACGAGAAGAAAAGCACTTTTGGGGTTATGGGTTCATAGGGAACTAGACATCCTCTTAGAGTAGTACACATAACATGAAAGTGTTGAACGTTTTCATATTAACATACGAACTTAAAGTATCTGGAATCAACTTAACAAAGTTACCAGACCACAAATTCTGACAGAGCGTGTTAAAATGGATAAGCCGTCTTTGTTAAAGGCATTGTATAGTGCTTATGATAACAGGATTTAATTTCTCAAAACTTGAAGGAGAGGAAGCGTCAAATTATTATTGTACCTATATATATCATGCCTAAATTCTTTCTGCACAAATTTGTTGCTGAAACGCCTGCAGGTGACTAACGGAAATGATGTACTGTATGAAGACAGTTTTTTTTTGTTTTGTTAAATTACTTTTGTTTTGTCCCTACATAAAACATACGACTAGATATTGAAGCATCTTGAAGAATATTCGTTGCACCTCTCTTACGGTCGGCCGGCGAATATTAACTTTAAACCTTCCTCTGCCCAAAGACATAGAGCTTCCTTTCGTCGTTGGCTTAAAAATAATGAATATTTCCTTCATTCACAAGAACAGTTCATATAGCGAGATTTTTATTTATAAAAACATCGTTTTCATCAAAGAACGCATATCGACTTTTTTTTTATTAAAATTCAGTGAATCAAAATTGGCAGAAAGGGTATAGAGAAGAGCTAAGCGGGATACAAAGGGAAGAATGTGTATCGACAGAAAGGTGTGTGAAGGTGTCAAGAGAGAGTGGAAAACCATTACAACAATGTAATTGACGGAAGCGAATCCCATTCGTAAATGTACCCCGTAATATGGAAACCAACGGAAATATCCCCATCTAAATTTTTCCCATCGGTTTAAGAGAAGGTTTCCTACGCAGAGATTAAATAAATGTCTTTCGTGATTTTCTATCTTCTTCTGTCACTACCTGCTTCATGATTGTTCATCCATCGGGACTTCATTACATTTAACTTTAAATAGGAAACACTTTGTAATGTTCTGCCACATTGTGGTTATTTGGTCACGAACCGGCTTTTGGCTAATTAGGCAACCTTCAGGTGACAAGTGAATGTCGCAAACACAGAAAAAAATGATGTGCGACTTACACAGATGCTCTTCATATGGACATAAATTGTTCACATAGGGAAACATATTTTTTTTTTGCAAATAGAAATAATTACATTAACTAAAAAGAGTACGGAAGTGGTGTGATTTTACGCATGTACTTTTTTCGTAGTATATTTTGATCAGTGCAGAGTTATAGCCCTTACTGGAAGTAATATGTTTGATGGTCTGTATTTCTGTTTGAAAGGAAGATTCAGGTAATGGAATGATGTGAGACGTTGCACCGTCGAATGAAAAGCTCTATTTTTTGTAGCTGTGTGGTTGCTGGAAGCTTGCAGGGATTACCGTATCTGTAGCTATGTCTTTTTCCGTAAATACTAAACAAGTGTCTTCTTGTGCAAATCTACATAAATTTAGATCCAAGTAATTTATAGCCTCCCAGCTCCACTATAAACTGAATTTCGTACGTTGAGAGTTCAAATGTTGTAGTAATGTATCTAACTGTCTAGTGGTATCGATCCACAAACAAAATGCCTGCTTGGTATTAAATTGTCAGAACCAATTTCCTTTTCCTACTTCGTTCAGTTGTTTACAAACAGTAGAATCAAATTGTAAATTCATCATATTTCTCATCAGCTGTTAAATGTATCTGCACATGAAAGCATTGCTTCCACTCCTCCTTTATTAATTATTGTAATTACAGCTATATGAAAAAAATGTAACGTTTTCAAGTGTAAAGATAATGTCATTTTTGAATCTTCTGTATAAATAATGTCTGTGTAAGTCGCACACGACTTTTTATCCGTGTTTGCGACATTCATTTGTCTACCAATGATGGCTACGATGCCGAGAGCCGGTTCCCAACCAAATAAACATAATTTAGCAGACCATTAGGAAGAGTTTTCCTACTAAATATTATTATCATGTTCTGCCAAACACCAACGGAAAAATTCAGTTAATTCATTACATTTTTATTGCCGGACGTTACTGCAGCCGTCACGGCGTTCCATTGACCAAACACGGAAAGTATTGTGTTAATATGGTTAAATTTCTAAGTGGTTTCGTCTTTCCTTTGTTTCTGTGGTAGAATTAGAGATCCCTTTTAGAAGAAGCCTGGAATCGTGTGATACATATCACAAGAATCACACTAAAGATAGCAAAAAGAAATGCCCAACGTTTGTTAACTCTGTACATTAAATTGGCCCAGGTTTTGATCATTAACCTTGTTCCGCAAAAGAGCGCCCTAGTAGGCCAGTGTAGTTATTTCTGTCCCTGATATATGAATTAAGGGATTAAATAAGTGTCTTTCGTGATTCTCTATCTTCTTCTGTCACTACCTGCTTCATGATTGTTCATCCATCGGGACTTCATTACATTTAACTTTAAATAGGAAACACTTTGTAATGTTCTGCAAAATTGTGGTTATTTGGTCACGAACCGGCTTTTGGCTAATTAGGCAACCTTCAGGTGACAAGTGAATGTCGCAAACACAGAAAAAAATGATGTGCGACTTACACAGATGCTCTTCATATGGACATAAATTGTTCACATAGGGAAACACATTTTTTTTTTTTTTTTGCAAATAGAAATAATTACATTAACTAAAAAGAGTACGGAAGTGGTGTGATTTTACGCATGTTCTTTTTTCGTAGTATATATGAAATACGTATAACAGATGAAACAAAGTGTACAGTGATATCTTCGAACAGATGAAGCTGGCAGAATACTACTTGTTTTAACAACGGCGACTTATTAAAGTGATCTGCGGGTATACTACGGGCCGTTAAATCTTAGTAACAGAGAAAATGGATATGTCAGGAACACCCAGCTCCCACATTTCCTTTTGTTCTGTTAATACACGACACCGATGCGACAGCTCGGCTCAATTTCCGTTTTACTTTTGTGGTTTAATCGGCTTTAATAGCAATTACGCACTCTTGCGGATGTTCTTTGCGCCAGAGAAACTGTCTCTACCGAGTTACACGAGTTATCGGTCTTTCAATTATCCCTCAGAACGTTCGCTTTCTTGTGCACCGGGCGTGTCGCCATTGATTAATAAGACCTGAAGGACCCATTGTTAGAGGATGCGATCGTTACGGGAGTGAGCAATTTTTCACGCCGCCTAACTGCGCTGCCTGCTTTATCTACAGGCGTCCAAATCTCACAACTTTGGGCTTGTCCGGTAATTAATAAATTAAACTCCTTTAGCTGATTCGTCTCTCGGTGTCCCAGTTGCAACTTACAAACGTGAAAAACATGTAAAACGATTCCATTATTTCCTATAAGTCGCTGTTCGTGTGTGAGAAGGTAATATTTTCCTTATCGCATGACTAATTAAGGAATTATAAAGCAATAAACTGAGCAGATTGCAGAATGTGCTTACATTACGTTGAAATCGCTTTAAAATTACCTCTAACCGCTAGGTGCTGGGATATCGTGCAAACTGATTTCGCCACTAATTTGCATCAACGAAGGTGTCTGTTTTAGGTGTCCACAGTAATCGTCAAGATTATTTCAAATCACGATCAGCTTGTTAATCGTCCACGATAAAAGTATTAAAAAAGATCGTTTCATTACAGATATAGCTGCAGGATGTGGGAAATCGTATAACTTCCCCTAAATACTTGAACATCAACAGTAGTTTTTCTTGGTCAATAGAGAGGTGAATGGCGTGCAGAAATTTACCATATATTTGATATTTTTTATTTTATCAAGTCGACAGAATGCAGAATACCGGCTTTCATGTTCTTAACCTGTCACTTGCTGCATGGATATATCTACTTAAAATTCTGACAGTTCATTAGTCATTCCATTACTTTCTTCTTGTGCCTATCGCGACTCAGCATCTCCGCTATATGGTAAGTAGCAACTTTCCTTCTATAATATCGTTACATTTCATCCTATATATATATATATATATATATATATATATATATATATATGTGATGTTTCATGATTTAAGCTGTCTACCTATAAAGCGCGTACCTGGTAACCGAGATGATGTGGTTTCGAATCCTGGCAGGACCATGGAAATTTTCAGTCTGCCCTCGGCCTAGCCTTCACTTCTCAACTGTTGTGGATTGGCAAGACAGCCAACCTACTATGAGAGGAAGCCGAAAGGCACGCGTTTTAGCTCACGCAGGCTGGCGTGAGGTCTGGAACAGGTCAAGGAAATGAGACTAGCAAAAAAAGTACGTAGCTGCTGGAATACTTAACTTTAATCCATAAATGGTGAACATCGCTCTTGACGGTACATGTTTTACAGCATCAATAGTAACTGATAAGGGCGCCTTGCTAGGTCGTAGCAAATGGCGTAGCTGAAGGCTATGCTAACTATCGTCTCGGCAAATGAGAGCGTATTTTGTCAGTGAACCATCGCTAGCAAAGTCGGCTGTACAACTGGGGCGAGTGCTAGGAAGTCTCTCTAGACCTGCCGTGTGGCGGCGCTCGGTCTGCAATCACTGATAGTGGCGACACGCGGGTCCGACGTATACTAACGGACCGCGGCCGATTTAAAGGCTACCACCTAGCAAGTGTGGTGTCTGGCGGTGACACCACATCAACAACGTGAGCAACCATCGGGAACGTTACGTGATTCGGATTCCATGTTTAACTGTAGGTCATCTTTTCCTGTTGGGGTAACTGGGGTAGAGTATGGACAAGGAAGTCGACGTCGCGCCCAATTGACAGGTTTGCAGTTGGTCTTCAGCCACACGAAATATTTATTATTTAAGATCTGATGTTTTAGGGAACCATCACAAACATTGACACACTGAAGAAAATCACAGTTTTGATCAAACAGAATCTTTGTTTGATATCGGGTTTGAATCGGAAACACAAAGCGTTTTCAGATCTAGTACTGTGAGAATCAAGAAAAATATTCAAAGTATCCCAGTCTGACGTTTGCGTTTCTCATGTCGTTGCTGGCGACACTCAGATAAACACAAAGTTTGCTCCCACTTTTTTATTTTTCCGCTGGCCGTGCAGGGGGTAAAAGAACTGAAGAACGCCGCTACGGATGGTTGGATAGCGGTATAGCGTTGGTCGGTCAGGCACTCAGCAGCAGGCCATCTGGGATCAAAGTGCGAAAGTCCACTGGAATATATACATCTACATCTACGTCTACAGGGTGTTCAAAAATTCCCGTTACAAATTTCTAGAACTTATAGAGAGGACTGAGTTCATAATATTTTGAATGTGAATCCATGTCCGGAAATGTACCACTTCCATGCTACAGCCCTTTGAAAACGTGTTTGTTAGGTAAGTTTGCAACAGTATAGTCATGGTAGCGGGGGAAGGATGGGGGGCGGGGGGACTCAGATCGGATTGGAAAATTTGCCGTCTATCCTACCCCTCTGACCTGGTTCGAGCCTGTGTTAGAGCTATATGGTTGAGTACACTTTTAAGTATAGAGCTATATGGTTGAGTACACTTTTAAGTATACACTGTCATGCTCCTTCTGAATGGCGAAGCTCACGGTAATGAAAGAGCTGGTCGTCGAACGTTACTCACAATGCCCGCCTCCATCGTATACCCTTTTTGCCACAATTATGCAACGACTTCGAGAAAGGATTACCTTCATCGTCAGCAGACGTGATTCTGGTGCTCGAAGGAGACGCTGTATACCCGAACCCGAAGAGACCGTACTGCATCACGATGAAGAAAACCCGTCAACGAGTACACGAGCGATTGCGCGTGCAATTAATGTTGCTCCCAACATCTTCTGGTATGTATTGGATGACCAACAACTACATCCGTACTACTTCCAACACTCATACTACCTCTGACGCTCTCAGATACCTGAATTAGGCTCGAATCAGGTGAGAGAGGTAGGGCAGACGTCAAGTGACATTAGCCAATCCGACCTAAGCGTCCCTCCTCCCCCCATGAATACCTTATTGCAAACCTACCTGGTAAACTTGTTTCAGATTGCTGAAGCACAGGAAAATGAAACCATATGTCTGAACAATAAGATGCACGAAAATGCTGCCTGCCGGACGAAAGCAAATAAGGTCGAACTGACAACAATGAACGTACCTAAAGTCAGTACAGAGTGAACAACTCCAAGTTAAAAGGCAGCATATGTCCCATGTTGGGTTCATCAATGGGACTAGGAAAAAAGTGACCACGCTAAAACTGCTTTTCAAATATACTAATGTCAGCCGTGTGGTGCAAACGTCGCCGAGGGCCTAGAGTCTAAATAAACCCAAACAGAACAGAATTGAGGAGGATACGAAAGACCAGAAGCCACAAAGTAAGGCCACACTTACGGAAGTCCAAAACAGACGCCAAATTTTCACACTGCTCTCGCTCATAGTGGCCAACCTGCTCATCTTCGAGTAGCACTTGCAACCTACATCCTCAATAATTTGCTGGATGTATTACAAATCTGTGTCTACCTCCACAGTTTTTATTCTTTGCAGCTCTGGTTAGTACCATAAAAGTTATATAGTTGTATTTTGCACAGCATACAAACCATACTTACAAGTGTATGTAACTCTAGAAATTTCCAGTTTTATTAAAAACTGTGGTAAAAATTTACTTAATTAACCATAAAATTTGATTTTTTTTCTAAATGTGAAGTTTAAAATGTAACAACTCGTTCATTTTTCTGTAAATTAAACAAATTCTATAGTTTGATACACGTGTGAGTATGATTTGTATGCTGTGCAAAATTCGTCGAAGAATCTACCTTACTTATGAAGAAAAGTGTACCTACAGCAACAAATGCAACCAATAGTAGTAAGTGAAAAAGTGATGAAATTTCACATGTAAAAAAATTGTTTTGTTATGTTTTTGAGCTTCCACTGCTATGAGTGTGAATCCTGAATCCTTCCTGGTCATGCTGACAAAGTTTTATGAATTGATTTGTAAAAGTGTAGACAGTGGAAATTAAAGTGTCCTATGGTGTCTCTCCAGCTCCAAATCGTCCCGTTTGACATTTGACATCCTACAACCCCCCCCCCCCCCTCCCTCTAAGCTGATTGTGCGATAATCCTTGCACTGTCGGCTCTTGCTATCTTGCTATCCTCTGAATTGTGTGGATGATGCTTTTCCGAAACTCTGATGACATCGCCTGTCTGCTATATTCCACACACCAACGAGGACAGTCGTTTTGTTCCGCCCCTCTTCCGCCCCCCCCCCCCGCCATTACTTAATAAATTCCTATGGAACGTTATCAGTTCCTTCTGCGTTATTTGATCATATGTCGTCCAAAGCTCTCTTAAATTAGGATTCTAGCTGTGGATCCTCTATCTTTTCCCTGTCGACTCCTGTTTCTTCTTCTATCAAGTTATCAGACAAGTCCTCCCCCTAATAATAGCCTTCAATGTGCTCTCTCTACCTACGCGCTCTCTCTTCTGCATTTACTAATGGAATTCCCATAGCATTTTTACTTCTGACTGCAGAACAGTTCTACTGCCGCCAACGTATATTCGTGTGCCGCAAAGACAAATAAGAGAAATTGCGGCTAGAACGGAGGCACTTGGGCAGTCGTTTTCCCCTCGCTCAATTTTCGCTTCGGCTAGTAAAGGAAGTGGCTAGTAGTGGTACATGGTAGCTTGCGGAGTGCGTATATAGATGTGAATTTACAGTATTAATCGGTAGCGTGAGCCCTTTTTCTACATACAGCCTAACAACGCGTTTCGAGAGACCATTTTTATCATCACGTTGTAAAACCTTAGCTCATGAGGCAACATATAAATATCTAGATATATTTACAGTTTTAACCATGTTTCACGAATTAAGCTGGGGGTGACGATCCTTAATTAAGATCCATATATAAAAAGATTAGTCATGTATGTGCGTATGAATGCGTCCTAAATCAGGGAACCGAATGCAAACAGTCTTAGCACACATATCTCTTACTGTCAGGCAACAATGTCTATGGTAGTAAGAAGCACTTACCTGTCATAGTTCGGGTGGTATTACGTCATAAACAATAAGAGGCGTGAAAACTGCCGCATCGTGCATGACGTTTAAATTTATTACTTATTTACTACTGACTATATGCAAACACATTTTGTAGGCACTAGCCATACTTGCCGTTGAATGCCTCTACATAATTATGTCACTCTATGAGGCATAGATCAGAAGATATGACGTCATAAACATCCAGATGTGTGTAAAATTGCCGCACTACGAATGGAGTTTAAATTTATTAATTCTTTGCTATGCCGTAAATGTACCTACACATATACACTGTCGGAAGGAATTAGTGCACGTGGAAAGACGACGTCGAATTTGATACGATGACGGCATATACCACCTGGGGGATAGTAGATGTACTGATAATCGCTTCAACGTCGTCAGCCAACAGATAGCGCAGCGACATAGGTACCGGAGCCCATCTGTGTCTACACTCTAAGAGAGAATGCTTACAGCTAGAAGGCTCAACGTGGTGCAAACGTGTGCTGCAAGTGGG
This sequence comes from Schistocerca cancellata, assembly GCF_023864275.1. NCBI lineage: Eukaryota > Metazoa > Arthropoda > Insecta > Orthoptera > Acrididae > Schistocerca > Schistocerca cancellata. The sequence continues at coordinate 455,961,879 of NC_064630.1, forward strand.
CAACCATACTCGCACTCGTGCTTCTTACAGCCAAATGAGCGAATTTGAAAGGGTCAAATTGTGGTTTGCCCAGGGGGGGTGATGCTTTCGGAGAATTGCCACACATGTTGGACGTGCTGCATCAGTTATGCAACGATGCTGACATCAAAGATCACGTGACGAGGTTCTGGGGGTGCAAGCAGCATTGACGCCCACCAGGATCGTCCTATTGGAAGGGCAGCACTCGAATATCGTACAGCTACCACAGCACAGACGAGAGGGCTTTTGAGCCCAGATGTGTCAAGACGACCTGTTACGATATATGGACACTTCCTATCTTCCACTCACACCACAGCATCCACGTGAACGGCTGGCACGGTGTCGTCAGAGAATCACTTGGAAGATGGGATGGTGCGCCGTGGCGATCAGCGATTATAGCAGATTCTGCGTTTGCGCTGCCTCGTAGAGTGCGTTCGTACAAGACACCTCTGCCCCACACCAGGCCTTATGGTTTGGGGTGCGGTAAGTTATGACTCTCGTTCACCTTTGGTGTTTCTGGGGGACACTGACCAGCGCTCGGTACGTGCAGGATGTGGTTAGACGCGTTCTTTTGCTTTTATTACAACACGAGAAACTCAATGCCATATGTTCAAAATGGTTCAAATGGTTCTGAGCACTGTGGGACTTACCATCTGAGGTCATCAGTCCCCTAGAACTTAGAACTACTTAAACCTAACTAACCTAAGGACATCACACATCCATGCCCGAGGCAGGATTCGCACCTGCGACCGTAGCGGTCGCGCGGTTCCAGACTGGAGCGCCTTGAACCGCTCGGCCACTGCGGCCGGCCAATGTCATCTGTAAGACGTGCTGCAACGTCTCTGGCTACCACGATCTCCGAACTTGTCTCTAATCGTGCCTGTGTGGGGTACGATGGGACGAGAAGTGGCTCATGTGACTCGTCTACCAACAACTCTTAGAGTACTACGTGAAGAGGTCAAGCAGACGTGGAATAACGTATTCCAGGAGAGTATCCGCCACGTGAACGGTAGAGTGGTTGCGAGAGTCAGCGTCTGCTTTGCCTCCCGTGGAAGTTACACCTTGTGCTGTATCGGTGTTTCAGCATGGGTCGATAACTGGTACCTCATAATGTAAGAACTTAAGAATTTCGTGTACTTCATGTGTACTGTATTAGCAATAAATCATAAGTGAATTGGAAACAGATATAATGGTGTACAGTTTTCTTCCGGCAGTATATATCACTGCACTACAAATAGTTCAAGAGATATGACGTCATGAACTCTGAGATGCGTGAAAAAATGCCGCACCATGCGTGAAGTTTTAGTACATTTATTCATTACCAATAACAAGGGAAACTTCCCGTCTCACTAGTTCACCAGAGCTTGGATCGTTCACTCTTTCTATTTTTTTTTTTTTGACAGTTCAGTACATCTTCTTCCTATTTCCATGCTTGATCTATGTTCACTTTCTGACCGACTATCCACTGGGCCATATTACCATTAAATCTGGAGGATGGGATGTTATCGGGAGTTTCCCTTGTAAGATATTAGTACAATCGAGTTACCCGAAATAAATCGCTGACACCTGGCAGCGCTTTGGACAGCTTTCGACTGTGAAGTGCAAACAGCTATAGGCGAAAACGACAGTCGTCCATACAGCGACGCCGGCCGGAGTGATCGAGCGGTTCTAGGCGCTACGATCTGGAACCGCGCGACCGCTTTGGACAGCTTTCGACTGTGAAGCGCAAACAGCTGTAGGCGAAAACGACTGTCGTCCATACAGCGACGCCGGCCGGAGTGATCGAGCGGTTCTAGGCGCTACAGTCTGGAACCGCGCGACCGCTATGGTCGCAGGTTCGAATCCTGCCTCGGGCATGGATGTGTGTGATGTCCTTAGGTTAGTTAGGTTTAACTAGTTCTAAGTTCTAGAGGACTGATGACCTCAGAAGTTAAGTCCCATAGTGCTCAGAGCCATTTGAACCATACAGCGACGAAGAGACATTGCCGTAGAGACCGACGAAGAGGCATTGCCGTAGAGACTATACTGGTAAGTTTATACATTATGCGTCTTTCTTCGTACAGCTGTTTCATAATTTCAAATGTGTTTTCACGAATACCGAAGTGAAATTTTATCGATATTACATCGCAAACACAGTTCATGTTTTGTTTTCTAACAGGAAATTCGCAAAATGAATACGAAGACGATGCCGCGTCCGTCATCGCCATGTAGTTCAAAATGGTTCAAATGGCTCTGAGCACTATGGGACTTAACATCTATGGTCATCAGTCCCCTAGAACTTAGAACTACTTAAACCTAACTAACCTAAGGACAGCACACAACACCCAGCCATCACGAGGCAGAGAAAATCCCTGACCCCGCCGGGAATCGAACCCGGGAACCCGGGCGTGGGAAGCGAGAACGCTACCGCACGACCACGAGATGCGGGCGCCATGTAGTGACTTAGTAGTTTTGCAGTGCTCATGAATAATCCTGGTCAGGCAGTTAGCTTCTCTGAGTAAGTATACGGAGCAGTACATTGCGTAATTTGTCTCGCTCGCCGCTAATCACAAGAGTGCCCGGATTTAGGCTGCTGCGCTACTGCAAATGGGACTTCGCACGACGCCAAGGAAATTCCGTAGGTGAGATGGATTAAACGTTGCGGGAACCGTTGTGTATTATCCGTCTTGTGTACCGCCAGGGATAGCGTACAAACTGTGTTCGGTCAGCCTGCTGTGTAGACGTATGGTGTTTGATGCGGTCTGGACTGGACAGCGGGTTCCTGGAGCGCCGCTGCTTATCTGGAAGGTCTGGAGCCCCGCCCACCACTTCTTCTCTTCGACTCCAGCAGCCGCTGGGACAAAAAACCAAGGTGACGGAGGAACGAGGTGCGTGGGAAAATTTCACCTGGACGCGCAGACGCACGACTACCACATTCCAGACACTGGGATAATGTTTACCTCCTGCCACCTTATTTGACGAAGCCGTTGATGTTTCTCAGTACGTGACAAGTGGTCGGCAGGACATACTCCTTTGGAAGCCAACACATCGGATGAGAAGTGACTACGTTGTGTGGCGTGTTGTTCCCACGGTTAATGCGGCGGAACTTGCTCGTATTTACTACCGAAGTTGCCACTGGAGGCGACGCTATCCCATTTAGACGGCAGAGATATTAAGATTTATTGATTAATTCACTGAAATTATGTTTACGATTGAGGATGACTGAGAAGAGTACCTACAATTTTTTCAGTGTAACTGAAGTGTCTTCTTTGAGACAAGTAATTACGCTTTCTGGTGGTTCAGTTGTAGATACTGGACAAAATATATTTATAACTACAGAAACAGTAGACTATGTATGTTTGATAAATCTTTGTACATTATTCATAATTATGTACAGTAGCGCGGTGTCTGTATTTTAAAGTATATGTATAGCTCGATGTACAACTCCTTCGGATATTTGCATGTCCGAAGGAACATGGAATCGGACTACACAGACACTGCAAAATGCGGACACTACCCCACTTACTTCACGCCAAAGCAACGCAGTCTACCGAGCAAAACAATATCTTCCCATATGCAGGAATCATACGATTTGTATACGAGCGCTATGGGACGTGACAACTAGGACATAGGAACATTTTTCACCAAACAGTAGTTGCCAAACAGCCATATATTTTCAGAAGTTATTTTATTTAAAGGATCCGAGTCGGCATCTCATTAATGTCATCTTCCGGCCCCTTTCCACGCCATGTATAGACAAACACATACGTGGATGTACTCCACAAAAAAGTTAGGGAATCCAAGGATTGTTGGCTCCAGTTATGCATACATCGATGTATCTTATTCTCTCGACGTTGAGTGCTTAGTTGGCTGAGAATGGAATTTATGAGCTACCGAAACTGATCGTGTAAATAAAATAACTTCTGAAAACATACGGCTGTTTTGTGATCTTCCTTTGCAAATATATGACGAGCTGCTGTCTCCTAAATAAAATAACTTCTGAAAACATACGGCTGCTTTGTGATCTTCCTTTGCAAATATATGACGAGCTGCTGTCTCCTATCCACATTGTACAAGCAGAGACATGGAAGACTTCGCCGCCCTGGAGGCGTGCTTGAATGACAGAGATGGTTAAGAGGATAGAGTTCGAGTCCCGGTCATAAATTTTCATATTTTACTAATGAATCACTTAGCTGTTGTACAATAGTATTGGTGACTCGTGAGTGTATTTCATAATACTAATAATGCACTGGATGTTTTGAACTTCCTGTACAGAATTGCTAACGCTGGTATGAATCCTCTTGGGAAACAAAAGGGAACACATGGCTCTTTCCCCACAATTAAGGAAAGGATCGTGTTATTTATAAATTGTATTTAGAGCAAATCGTTTCTGTGGCTAAATTAAATATAACAGCAATGTTAGAAGAATCAAAGGAAATGCAATAGAATAACGGTTAAGTGTACATAGGATTTGAAACCACTCGACTACCTTCACTGTGGGTACATGAAACATTGGCTTATGCTGTTGTTAAGACTGTGCAAGATCGCATCGCTCACGTTTCAGCAACACTTGAAATCGTTATCTAAAGCTATAATTTTCTTCATGTCTTCATGTGAATTTGTTAAAGAAAAGTGTCATGGTTCCAACTGGGTTGTTGGTTTGTTAACTACTATTTACTTATCTTTTTGAACGGATGCCTGATTTGTTTTCGGAATCTATATTAGTTGATAATGGCTTCGAAGGACGAAATTGGCCAATCGTGTAGTTGAATAAATGCTAGTTAATTAACCACAGCCAAGCTGAAATCGTGATATTGTCCTTTAATGTTATCTAAAGGTTTTGGAACGTCCGGTAAGCTCTTCTCAATGGGTACCCTTTATCTTGTAGATACCACAAGAATGTTAGATGATGGTAACGTTCCCCCGAGACGTTAGGTACTTATTGTCTGAATGCTGAAGGCTGAAATCGAAGCTCTTACTGTTATCGTAGTAGGTTACCGAAGAAGCTCATGGTGAGAGGGCTAGCGTTACTACTCCTGTTTGCTTCCTTCTACCTGCTAATCACTTAGGTTGTTGTAGAAAATAAACAACAGTTTCCGACTATGATCTGAAGAACTTTGTTTATGTACTCTGTTCATCCAACGATGTACGTAAAAGAAGTTTTTCAGCATCCTGTATCACCGTAAAACTTCTCGCCACCCGCTGTTCAAGCATCTCCGAATTCTAATCTGCCATTCTTTTACACGCTCTCCTTCTAGGAATTCGTATATTCCATCTGGGGATTTGCGGTTATGAATATTTACTCATTCTACATCTACATCATACACCGCAAGGCATCTACTGGTATGTGGCAGAGGGTACTTTCGGTACCACTATCTGATCCCTCCAACCCTGTTCCACTCGCGAATAGTGCGTGGGAAGAATGATTGTCAGTAAGCCTCTGTATTGGCTCTAATTTATCGAATTTTCTGCTCGTTGGCAATACGCAAGATACATGTAGGGGGAGGGGAGGGGGGGTGGGTAGGAATTAATATGTTGTCCGACTCCTCCTGAAAAGTGCTATCCCGAAATTCAGTAGTAGATCTCTCTTTGATGCACAACGCCTCTCTTGTAACGTCTGCTAGTTGAGTTTGTTTAGCATCTCCTGAACGCTCCCTCACCAGCTAAACGATCCCGTGATGAAACGCACCGCTCTTCTTTGGCTCTTCTCTATCTCCTCTATCAGTCCTACCTCATAGGGACCCAGATAACTGAACAATACTCAATAATCGGGCGAACAAGCGCCTTTACATCTGTCGATATTGTTCCGTTAAGATCGACGTGTGTAAATCATTCAAATGGAACTACCAGTCACTGATTAAACCGTAAATTGAAAACAAGGATTTGCGCTTGGTAACCCTTTTAAGGAAAGGTTTAATTTTCAGTATTCATCCAGCATAACTTAAGAATTTTAGTGACAGGCTGAAAGGTTTTCTTATCGCAGATGCCTTTCGGTCTTTAGAGGACTTTCAAGCTGCAGTTTACAGCATTACACTGCAGCGTACTATTTGTTGCATATACCTTTGGATTTTGTTTTTTACTTGCAAGGTAACGAAATTCAAATATTTCGTCTACCTTGTAGACCCTAAATGTATTGCCTAATTTGTGGCTACCTCTTTTCTGATCAATCTTAATAATTTCGATTTTCTTTGCTTATTCATTCAATTCACTTGAAGAGATCACTATGGTAAGGGGTGACACCACCGTAACGGCCCAAAAAAGAAAAGTTTCCTTTTCGCTTTTTTTCGGGCGGAAGGAAATGTGATGGAAAAGTAATACTTGGGGCAGTTACTGCGCACGTATTTAAGCATACTAGAAAAAATTTTTGTAGCAAATTACAAAATGGCGGTACTGCAGCAATTCTACCAGGGCATGTTGAATTTGAGGCGATCTGCAGCAGGCACTGTAACTGAGAAAATAAATCCATGCAATCTACATGAGTGTAGCTAGTGAACCACGTAGGGGAATTTAGAATCATTGACTTTTGTGTAATTGGTGACTGTTTCAGTAAAGTCACTCAGTTTTCACCTAAAAAGGACAGATATTTGTTTAAAATTAACTATTCCAAAATCCCCTAAGTTGTTAACCTTGAAACGTTATTTCAAATTTGTGGTTAAATGTTCAAAAAAAAAAAAAGATTGAAAATTGTTGAATCTATACTGCGTGCAGTTTTGAAAATCGAGTTCCGAGAAATACGCATGTGAAGTTTTGAGATTTGTTATAGACATGAACAAATAAAAAATTCAACTTTTAGAAAATTCTTACTGTTAATCTGCTATCTCAGAACTGGCCTGTTGCCGTTGAGACCGAAATGATATCCACTAGTTTATCATAGAACGATTGAAATATCAGTCGCAGTAGTCCCATGAACGTAGAAAACCTTACAAATCAGTTTAGTCCCATTTCAAGTAGTCGCATTGTTACGACGATTCCGTGGTTGATTTCACATGTGTTTCGTATAAGTTTATTGCTTGGTATAACAATTATTGTGAAGCCTAAGCCTCGAGGACTTCGTTCTTGCAACGCCTTGTCTGCATTGCAATTTTTTCATTTCACGTGTTGAGAAATAGTAGAGGAAACAGCAAGTATATTTATAATCCTATGGCTCAATCCGTAATCCAGACCCAAATCATGGTCACGGTCTTTCTGTTTCTTAACAGAGGCAGGGACTCCTTCCGAACTGCTCTCAGTCTCAAATCTATTCTTAGGATGCTTTGATGAGATACTGCTACGACGCCGCGTTGCATGCGATGTTTTCGTACCTTTTCTGCCGGAGTACACTGTTTTACCACTTACCACGAAACTGTATACTATGAGATCACAAACAAGCCACCAAAAGTCAATTCGGAGGAAACGAATTGTCTTTTCCGATGACGCCAAGCTAGCTTGTTATTGATTTGGAATTCTTCTAACTATACCCAGATACTATAGGAGGCATCGAGTAGACGCAGGTAGACCATTTCGGGTCATTCGAGGCGTTAGAGGAGGATGTCGGAATTCCACAGAACAAATTTATTTTAGGGATTAGACTTTTTGCCTCATATTTTTTAATCTTCAAAGCATCTTTCAAGCCGAAAAGAAAATGTTTTTTAGAAAATTCTGCAGTGGTTTTACCCCTTAACGTCCTGTCTTACATCTAACAAGTTCTCTGTCCAAATTTTGACGCAATATTCTGTGCAACGTGTCTTCTTAAGCTTCACAACTTCCAGAAAATCTCATCATTGATGACCTTTCATCTTGAAATTTTAATCCCGTTCTGGACCCTTCTTTGATTTCTTCCAAACAAAATAAGGAATGATGTAGGAAACAGAAAATGATAAGCAGACTAGCACAATTCTCATTAGTAAGTCAGCTGAATTTGAGGAAGATGTTTCTGAGAATGTACAATAGGAATATATCATCATAGAGTAGTGACTAGTGGACTGTGGATGACCAGAAAAGAACAAAACTGAAGCGTCTGACATGTGACTTTACAGAAGGGTACTGACAATATAGGTAAGAAATAAAAAGGTTGAAAGACAGCTTTCATTTTAATTAAGTCAGATCTTGAGTACATGTGAATTTAATGCATAATTATCTAAATAGCAAGGCACTAGGACAGTTACGATTTTTAACAAAGTGGGTTGACATTGATTGCGTATTGCTTGCCCTGGTATCTAGTTACACTGGGTAACTACAGGTGACAGATTGATAGATCTTTTTTACTGTTGAGCGAAAGCTTGTCAACTGTTTATGTAGTCGCTGTGTGGGGAGAGACACGCTGTTCGGGGAGTTACAGCAGGGCTGCCTTAATGGCCACAGTTCCTGGAAGGCATAAGCGCCAGGCTGCGGGTACAATGCCAGGGGTCGTGCTGCCCCCAACCGCTGCTTTCACGTCACGGGAGAGGCTGGCAGAAGGCCTAGAAGGCCTGTGCAGACGGGGAGTTGCCCAGCCATGAGCAGTGTCCTGCTGTTAAAGCACTACTGTGTACTGTTCCTAGTGCTAGCAGTAGGGGTTTTTGCAATTTCGAGGTCTTATCGCACGACGAGATGGCATACTGTAAATAGTTCCCTGTCGGGAGAGAAACTTAGTCTTAATGTGCAGGTATTTATGGGCCTGCTTTCAGAGAATCTCTTTAGAGAACTCTGTCTATTGGGATTGTAAAACGCTTTTGAAATAGCTCCGCGCTGCCGTGTGCGCGACAGTTTGTCACCAGCGCAGCCGCTGTATTTTGTACAGCCGTTTGATTTCCCACATCCCGCGCGCTCTGAAAATATGCGTCATGATTGGGAATCAGACAGTGACATCAGAAGACATACCGTGGGTATCAGTAATTTCTGGCGGGAAGCCACTCTGTTGGGGCAGTGGTTTTTGCCGTGTTATGGGAAATTGTGCGCTGAGTATCATTACATTAATGACGTCGAGAAATTATGCCGTGCGTCTGTTGGCAGTTAGACTTTTCTCGTGCATTTTTGCTTTAGGAAGTTTCGGGAAAAGATTTTGGGTCCTTCCTGGAACAGAAGGGTATGAAGTTCGAGGAGATCGTCTGGGGAAGGTGTAGAGTGAAGATAGAAGTGCTCTTTCAGGGGCGGTGAGCAAGATGGAGTGCAACGCTCGAGTCTGTGCGAGGGCGCGCTGGTGGCGGGCTTGTAGATTCGGAGCACCGAGCATTGGATCACTCACGATGGGCAGTTGTATGTATCGAGCATCTTTGCAGCTCCGGCACGTTAGGAATTTTCCAAGGTGTCTCGTTACCGTCTGGGGCATGTTCTTTCGACCTGCAGCAGCAGTTGTAGCACAGTCTAACAGTTTAGTGGTTCAGAATCATTATCGCTTAAGATAGAATCAGTCAGACAGCGCTAATGTTGTACTCAAAAGGGGAAGGCGTTGTGTAGAGAATTCCACCGCCTCCCGCAAACTTTGCCAATCTTCCATTAGTACTTTTACGACTGTGGTTTACAGGTGTTTTAATTGCATTTCTGTTCTTTATTATTGTCTTTGAGTATCGTCCTAATTTTTTTTTCTTTTCTTTTTGCAGTAAGTCCATCGTCACAATGAACCTTTCACATTTCAGCAGATGATATACCTTGCTCGCTTGATAATTTTTGGTCTCTTCTGTGGGATGTAATTTATTCTTTTACTACGGATTTGTCAATTTAGCTTTCACTACTAGGGCCACCCATATTATTAATACACTATTGGGTGGTCCATTGCACACAAGTTACAGTGCAGTGTGTTCTAAGGCTGGTTCTGTGCTGATGGTCATTCCGGTGCAGAAAACGTTCACCGCTAACACTCACCTTAGCATACCATCGTGGCATTTCGTAAGGTCCTCATCAAAATCAGCGACGAAATGTGAAAGTATACTGGAAGAAGGTACAAAGTTATAGGTGATCTGTACGTATTACTACTAGCCTCCATAATGCCAGAGGGAAGCGCAGACGGCAAACCATTACAGAGAAGACACAGTTTAGCTGTATCTGCAGAAAATAACTACGGACGTCGAATGTTGGTGCTGCTCTGAGGAGAACAGACTGGCTCAGAAGGCAAAATCGTATGTACTGCATCAAGCCACTCACTCTATGAAGACAGAATCTTCTTTTTGGATTTTATAATTTTTTCAGCCTTTTATGAATTATGTAGCAACTCTTTGCACGGTCCAGTAGCTTTGGCTCACATAGTCGCATGAAACCAGGTATATGAAAAGATATTAGATTTGTTCCTTTTGAACTGACTGACTTCCTTTTTTAAAAAAAAGAATGGCGTGCCCACGCAGAACTCCCTTTAGCCGCTACGATCTCGTATCTTCTTTCCCTTCGTTCCATCTTCCGCACACATTTCATTTCTACATTTACTCCTACATCATACTCCGGAAGCCACCTAATGGTGTGTGGCGGAGGGTATTTCTGACACCACCAGCTGATACCTCCTTCCATGTTCGAACCGCAAATGGCGCTTGGGAAGAATTATCGTCAAGCCTGCGTATTAGCTCTATTTTCTCGAATTTTCTCGACGTGATCTTTTCGCGAAATGTTTGAGTGAGCCATTAGTATGTTGTCAGACCCTTCCTAGAAAGAGCTTGCTCGAAATTTTAATAGTAATCGTCTTCCTGATGCACAACCCCTATCGTGTAAAGTCTGCTACTGGAGTTTGTTGAGCATCTGTGTGATGCTCTCATGCGGGCTAAAGGAGCCCGTGACGGAAAGTGCACCTCTTCCTTGGGTCATCTATCTCTTCCATTATTCCTACCTGGTAAGGATCCCAGACTGATAAACAATGCTAAAGAACAGGTCGAACAAGCGCCTTGTAAGAACTTCCTGGTGGGTGAGTTACATGTCCTTAAGATTCTTTCTATCAATCTCAGTCTGGCATCTCCTTTCCTTACTGTCTGTTTTGTGTGGACATCCCATTCTAGGTAGTTACTCCAGCTGAGTGTCATCAATAGTGTAGTTGTTTCCCTATGTATGCGCAATGCTGGCATTTTATATTAATTTCTGTTCACGGTCAACTGCCAGAACCTGCACTATTCATGAATCGCGTGCAGGTGGTTCTGCAATACCACACTGTCTTTCAGTGTTGCTGATTTGTTATACATAACCGCATCATCTGCAAACAGTCTAAAAAGCACCCGATGCTTTCTACTAGATCATTAAATACATTGTCAGCAATAACGGTCTATCACACTTCCTTGGTGTACTCCGGAAATTACATTTACATCTGTTGTTTTCGTTCCGTTAAGAACGACGTGTTGAGTTCTGTCTGCTATGAAGTTTAGAATCTAGTCGCTAAAGTGGTCTGATGCTACGTAAGCTCCTATTTCCTTCACTAAACAACACTGCAGGACGATGGTAGAGGCCTTCCTGAAGTCAAGGAACACGGCATCTACATGAGAGCCATTATCTACAGCCCTATGGATCTCACAGAGCAACACAGCGAACTGAGTTTTGCAAGATCTCTGTTTGTGGAAACGATATAGTCCTATAATTATGTGCCTCTGTCTACAAACTTGTTGAAAATGGGAACGCCCTGCGCTTTTTTCTCCCAATCGATGGTTCGTTGCTCCATCGATTTACGATAAACTTCTGCTATAAGGGGAACAAGTTCCTTTTCGTAATCTTTGTAGACTCTTATAGGTATGTCGTCCGGTTCTAACGCCTTTGTAGCAAGCGACTGTAATAGCTTTACTACTCCGAGATCCGTTAGCTCAATGTCTGCCATATCGACGTTCTTACGATGATTTAAAGGAGGCACCGATCGTCCGCTGTGAAAAGATGTCGGAAGATCGATTTCAGTATTTCGGCCTTCTGTATATTATCTACCGTTTCGATGCCCGTATGCTCACTGAGTGACTGACTGACTGAATAAATGATTTCAAACCGCTTACTGATTTATGTAAGATTGAAACTTTCAGGGTCTTTACTCATATCGGTTGATAAAATTGTACTATCAGAGTCACTGAATGTCACTGAACGCTTCTTTGCTCTCTTTATGGTAATTTTTACTTCTTTTTGCTTCCGTTTGTCAGCTAGATTTTGTCTTCTTCATAGTATGTGATGAAGCTCTTTTTGTTTCTGTAGTAGTTTACAGTACGGCTTATTAGGCCTCAGTGTCTCTTCACCATCGCTTAAGATAGTGATCATTAAGCTTTATGGCTCAAGAACCAATACTGACACTGTAAGATAACATCTCGGGACCCATAAGCATGAGGTGTGGTAAAGTGGCCACTCAAAGTGACATCGCGTTTTTACGAAACCATGGTTACTGATAGAAGCTTACCGCTTACACATTATGAATCTACGTATTATAAGCTATCACACCAAATATTTGTAAGTGAGAAAGAAAATAATGTTTCGGAACTACATTCATTTTTGATGGATTACATAGTGACCAATTTCCCATATCTAAGAGGATAATGTGGACAGTTCCATCACAACAAGATCGCATGTGTGTTTTTCTGATACTGGGACACACTTTTTAGGCATCTCCACGCATAGTATTTGAAACAGTACCAAGGGGCTGTAGCAGGCCGATTTCAGTCTTTTGCATTCGCCCAAATGTAAAGAACAGTGACGGTTTTAAATATGTAAGATGGTTAATTCAAAATTGTCACGAACGGACACGAAGGGCACGAAGGCGGATGACAGCTTTGTATGTAAAAGAGTTTTTAGGCCAGTTTCATTTGTTGTATTAAGCCTGTTTTTCGAAAGTAACTAACTCTTACGTGGGTAACTACCTTGGCCACATTTTGTAACTACCTTGGCCATTTTTCCCGCCGAGATGTCTGGCCACTTTGCCCGATCGTACGCCATATCGACATTAGTGATACACAGAAAATACTATAAAACTGAAGGAAATTACAAATAACTATACCTTTACGCGAAAAGACATTGTTTGAACATTGATATACAAGTAAAGTATATACGAGTAAGGTGAAAAGAATAATACACAGTAAATGACTTATCTTACATCAGAGGACTCAAAATAAAAATAAAAATGTTTATACCAAAGAATAACGGAACAAGCTTCCTCTGTCAGTCTCCCTGATAACAATTTTCGGCAGGCAGCAGCATTTCATTGTTATAAAACAGCCTTGATTTGATATTACTTGCTACAAACATGTACTGGTGGACCACGTTAGATGACCGTATCTACAACGTGTTTTCACGAGCCCTTGTTACTTCCGTTTGATTTTTATGCCATAGCAGCTAATCGGCGCACGCTCGTGAGTTGTCAGCATTGGAATACAAAAGATAAAATATTCTCCAACTTCCATTAAAATTAAGTACGCCTTAAAATGTCTATGTAAGAATGTTTATTTGTTGTTTAGCAGAAGCCCTTAATGTTAGTTGCCGTTTTCGAATTCTGGTGTTAGTTTCAAGAAGCATATTATTACGAAATACGGCAGAGAACAGCGGGCCTGACGAACGCTTCATTCGGGACGCATGTGGTCAGCGGGCCGCAGTTTGACGACTGTGCCTTACGACCTTGCTCAGGACATCTTGTCTCTTCTTTCTATTGGTCCCTCGCCTGTCTCCCTCCGCCGCCCGTCTCTCCCCCTCCCTTTCTCTTTATCCCTAGAAGGCACAGTTGTTTTCTTGCGGTTAAAACATTCTACGCTTATTTACGACAGCAACATTCTGGAGGACACGAACTCCTTGGAACGTGCCATAAACCTCCGGCCGCGTGAAACAACCTCCGCACTGATGCGTCACGACAGTGTTGGATTGCGGAGGTTACGCGGGTCGTGAACGGGTTGCCATCGACCTGAGCGCAGATTACGACGTCATCACGCTGTCGGGGAGTGACGGCCGTGACGGCTGGCGGTTCGCGTGACGCCTGCGGCGCCCCAGACTGCCAACCTCTGCAGCTCTAGCCGTCTCCTCCCGGCAGGGCTGTGGCTGGCTGCGTGCACTCCGTCCGCTGCCAACTGCCTCGACATCTCCAGTCGTTACTTGCGAGCCAAGTATAGCCGCCGACAGCTCGCTCTCGCCAACGCCAAACTCAGTCTCTGGTTGCAGCTTACGCTGGGCAAGTACACATTTCTGTCTGTGACTCCACACAAAGCCGTGATTACACACACACACCGTCGCCTGCTTAGGCGAATGGTTAGGGTGGCCAACTTTGGTGCGGAAAGACCCGTGTTCGAATCTCCTCGGATTTTTCTCAAGTAGGAATGCGTGCAACGTGGTACACTCAGCCCCGGGATGCTAGATGAGGAGCTGCTTGGGTAAAGAAGTAGCGGTACCACCAGAATTCGTCTACTGGCAATAACGGCTGGAGAGGCTGGCAACATGCTGATCACATGTCCCACAATCATAAATCTCTCCTTCTTTCTGCTTCAAAGGCAGCAGTCGGCAAGTCGTGACAGGCATACGGCGAAACATGTTGTAGAATGTTGTAGAATTTTAGAACATGTTTTTTGCTCGAGTATCATGTCGTTTTTGGAAACCCAGAATCTACTATGTAGGAATCAACATGGATTCCGGAAACAGCGATCTTGTGAGACCCAACTCGCTTTATTTGTTCATGAGACCCAGAAAATATTAGATGCAGGCTCCCAGGTAGATGCTATTTTTCTTGACTTCCGGAAGGCGTTCGATACAGTTCCGCACTGTCGCCTGATAAACTAAGTAAGAGCCTACGGAATATCAGACCAGCTGTGTGGCTGGATTGAAGAGTTTTTAGCAAACAGAACACAGCATGTTGTTATCAATGGAGAGACGTCTACAGACGTTAAAGTAACCTCTGGCGTGCCACAGGATAGTGTTATGGGACCATTGCTTTTCACAATATATATAAATGACCTAGTAGATAGTGTCAGAAGTTCCATGCGGCTTTTCGCGGATGATGCTGTAGTATACAGAGAAGTTGCAGCATTAGAAAATTGTAGCGAAATGCAGGAAGATCTGCAGCGGATCGGCACTTGGTGCAGGGAGTGGCAACTGACCCTTAACATAGAAAGAAGGATCCTTTATTGTATGATTATGTGATAGCGGAACAAACACTGGTAGCAGTTACTTCTGTAAAATATCTTGGAGTATGCGTGCGGAACGATTTGAAGTGGAATGATCATATACAATTAATTGTTGGTAAGGCGGGTACCAGGTTGAGATTCATTGGGAGAGTCCTTAGAAAATGTAGTCCATCAACAAAGGAGGTGGCTTACAAAACACTCGTTTGACCTATACTTGAGTATTGCTCACCAATGTGAGATCAGTACCAGATCGGGTTGACGGAGGAGATAGAGAAGATCCAAAGAAGAGCGGCGCGTTTCGTCACAGGGTTATTTGGTAACCGTGATAGCGTTACGGAGATGTTTAACAAACTCAAGTGGCAGACTCTGCAAGAGAGGCGCTCTGCATCGCGGTGTAGCTTGCTCGCCAGGTTTCGAGAGGGTGCGTTTCTGGATGAGGTATCGAATATATTGCTTCCCCCTACTTATACTTCCCGAGGAGATCACGAATGTAAAATTAGAGAGATTAGAGCGCGCACGGAGGCTTTCAGACAGTCGTTCTTCCCGCGAACCATACGCGACTGGAACAGGAAAGGGAGGTAATGACAGTGGCACGTAAAGTGCCCTCCGCCACACACCGTTGGGTGGCTTGTGGAGTATAAATGTAGATGTAGATGTCGATGTAGAAATCTGTATTTGAGTCTACTCATCGGTTCTGAACCAAGTTTCTACCTCGCCGATATCTCGTTCATTATTTATTGCTATGGAATAGGCTTATACACTGAGGTGACAAAAGTCGTGGGATAACGATATGTACATATACAGATGAGCGGTAGTAATGCATACACAAGGTACAAAGGACCATGCGTTGGCGGAGCTGTCATTTGTACTCAGGGTACTCATGTGAAATAGTTTCCGATGTGATTATGGCTGCACAATGTGAATTAACAAACTTTGAACGCGTACTGGTCGTTGGACCTACACGCATGGGACAAACCATTTCGGAAATCGTTAAGTAATTCAGTATGCGGAGAATACATTTTCTGTGTTACCTCTCACCAGGGACACTGCAGTGTCCGACTACCTTCATTTAACGACCGAGAACAGCGGCGTTGAGTTGTCAGTGCTAACAGACAACCAACACTGCATGAAATAACTTTAGATATCAATGTGGGACGTTTCCTTAAGATCAGTGCAGTGAATTTGGCATTAATGAGCTACGGCAGCAGACGACCGACGCGAATGCCTTTGCTAACAGCACGAGTTCGGCTACAGCGCTTCTCCTATGCCCACAATCGGGAGGTCAGTTCATGGACTAAATCCTGCACCAGCAACACTTTCGGAATTATGGACGACTATAGGGGCATCATGATTTAGTATTTGTGCAGGGGACTTTCAAAGACCTGTTGAGTCCATGCCACATCGAATTTCTGTACTACGCCGGACAAAAGCAGGTCCGACACCATATTAGGAGGTATCCGTGACTTTTGTCCCCTCAGTGTCGATCTATTCGTCTTAATTCAGGTTTACAGTAAGAGCTTCCAGTTCAGCTGGGAGTAGATGTCGTTCACGTTTTTCATTCATGTTTATGTCTCTTGCTGTAATACAGGCTCGCAACCAAATACAGTCTCTTTTTTGGCGAAATAACTGCACTTTACGTCAGACCGTCTCAGTCAGACGGTATTTGGAGCTTATAGTACGAGGCGTGGTTTTTAAGTAAGTACCGTTTTGAAATTTAAAAAAAAACGTGCTAAGATGTCTCAGTAATGTTACTTTTACATGAAAGCCTGTACCTTAATCTACGCACTGACGCCACTACAGTCTGATTCTTCCTTGTTTACGTTGTGTACTGAGTGTTTAAGATGCCTCCGATAATCGTGAGTCCCGCCGACTGTGAACCACGGGCTGTTATAAGATTTCTTAGTGCTAAATGCCTAAAAGCGATCGATAGTCGTCGTCAGATCTATGCAGTTTACGGAGAAAACATTATGAATGATGGAATGGTAAGAAAGTGGGTGAGAGCATTTAAAGATGTGTATGATGAACAACGGAGTGGCCGTCCTTCGGTAGTTATTGAAAGTTTGGTGCAGAAAGTGGACACTAAAGTGAGAGAAAAACTTCAAAACTGTACTTACTTAAAAAAAAACACGCCTCGTATATCAAACAGCTATCGAAGGATGAGCGGCTGAGCTTAAATTCATTTATTGATATTGTTCCACAGATGAACAAATGGCCAAGGATTCGGATACTTGTGAAACCTGGAAGCCTTTGATGGTGCTCTGCATTTTCAGCGTTTTGGGGACAATTATATTGATTTTGGGACGGATCAGTGGAAAGATCCCATTTCTCAGTTAGGGCAATCATCACTTTTCGGTGACTGTGATCTCCGAGTCTAGATCTACATCAAATGAGTGAAGAAATTTCGCCTGGGCTGTCTCTCACACTGTGGTCGAATACCTTCACTGAGTATAAGTTTCTGAACAATTCAGCATTCAGGCACGACAAACGTTCAGCTCAGAGTGTTGATCAGGCTTACAGATCAGGGAATACTGTGAAATTTTCTTTGAAACCAATTTACCAAACGACGTATAAGAGTTCTCCTCAGTATCCGACTCGAAACATCGAGCTACCATTCGAAAAAGCACGGAAGCGTTGTAACAAATGTATCTGAAATGGCCGCGAGGAGAATCGTGATTTGGGAGGTGGTGGGTGGTGGAGGGGGGGGGGGGCAGTGAGGTTGGGGAATTCCCGATGCTCGATCCTTATTTGAGATAGGAACAAGGGGTGAAAAGTTTTTGATTGAACTCTGACCAGCGGCCATTTGTACAGCCATTCGAACATTTGTCTTACCGTAGCTGTGTTACGGTGCATTAAGCAAAGTTTGAACGGTTAACCGAAGCTGGTGGTCAGGCAGATTGTGTAAATCAAAACAATAATGTCCTATGAGTTGGGGCGTGGAATGTCAGAAGCTTGAACGTGGAAGAGAAGCTACAAAATCTGAAAATATAAATGCAAAGCCTCAATCTACATATAGCAGGGATCAGTGAAGTGAAATGGTAAGTAAACAAGGATTTCTGGTCAGATGAGTACAGGGAATATCAACAGCAGCAGAAAATGATGTAATAGGGGTAGGATTCGTTATGAATAGCAAGGTAGGGAAGAGAGTATGTTGCTGTGAACAATTCAGTAATACGGTTGTTCTTACGAGAATCGACACCAAACTAACACCGACAACGATAGTTCAGGTATTCATGCCAACGTCACACGCTAAAGATGAAGAGATAGTGAAAGTATATGAGGATATTGAAAGGATAAAACGAAAGGTAAAAGGAGATGAAAATTTAATAGTCATGGTAGACTGGAATGCAGCTGTAGGAAAAGGAGTAGAAGAAAAGGTTACAGGAGAGTTTGGGTTTGGGACAAAGAATGAGAGAGGAGAAGGACTAATTGAGTTCTGTAATAAATTTCAGTTAGTAATAGCAAATACTCTGTTTAAGAATCACAAGTGGAGGAGGTATACTTGGAAAAGGCCAGATGATACTGGAAGATTTCAGTTAGATTACATCATGGTTATACAGAGATTCCGAAATCAGGTACTTTATTGTAAGGCGTACCCAGGAGCAGATACAGACTCAGATCGCAATATACTAGTGACGAAAAGTCGGCTGGAGTTTAAGACATTAGTCAGGAAGAATCAATACACAAAGAAATAGAATTTGGAAGAACTAAGGGATGACGAGATACGCTTGAAGTTTTCCAAGGTTATAGATACAGCAATAAGGCATAGCTCAGAAGGGAGTACAGATGAAGAGGAATGGACATCTCTAAAAAGTGCAATCACGAAAGTTGGAAGGAAGAATATAGTTACAAAAAAAAGGTAACTGCGAAGCAATCATCGGTGACAGAAGAAACACTTCAGTTGATCGATGAAAGAAGGAAGTCCAAAAATATTCAGGGAAATTCAGGAATACAGAACCACAAGTCACTGAGGAATGAATAAATACTAAGTGCAGGGAAGCTAATACGAAATAGCTGCATGAAAAAATGTGAAGAAATCGAAAAAGAAATGATTCTAGGAAGGACTGACTCAGCGTACAGGAAAGTAAAAACAACCTTCGGTGAAATTAAATGCAAGGGTGGTAACAGAATCAGTGCAAAAGGAATTCCACTGTTAAATGCGGAGGCGAGAGGGGATAGGTGGAAAGAGTACGTTGAAGGCTTCTATGAGGCGGAAGATATGTTTGATTTGATACAAGAAGAAACAGGAGTCGATTTAACAGAGATGGGGTATCCAATATTAGAATCAGAATTTAAGAGAGCTTAGGAAGACTTAAAATCAAAAGGGATAGATAACATTCTATCAGAATTTCTAAAATCATTGGGGGAAGTAGCCACAAAACGACTATTCACGTTGGTGCGTAGAATGTATGAGTCCGGCGACATTTCATCTGGCTTTCGGAAAAATATCATCCACACAATTCCGAAGACTGCAAGAGCTGACAAGTGAAAGAAATATCGCACACTCAGCTTAACAGCTCATGCGTTCAAGTCGGTGACAAGGATATACAGGGTGGCGCACGAAATGTGTTACCATTTTGTTTTTGAATATAAACTTTATTGTCGATACAATCTGAAAGGAACATATACCACTATGAAGAGCCGTCCATGGAGATTTGTTCTATCTCAGCACATTCTCAATATGTCTACCATTTCGTTTCCTAACTTCCTTCAAACGAACACTGAAGTTAGTGAATACCCTACGGCACCTGTCTTCCGTAATTTCACTGCACGCTTGAAGAATAAGTCTTCTGAGCTCCATTAAATCACGTGGACGTTTCGGGAAATTTTTTTCCTTTAGGTACACCCAAAGAAAAAAGTCACATGGATTGGGGTCTGGACTATTGGGAGGCCAATTTTGTCCGTCATTGAAGCGACCTGGAAACCTGAGTGAAATGATCCGCATGTCGAAATGCTCGTGTAAAAACTTCAACACAATTTTCTCACTATGTGGCCTTGCTCCATCTTGCATGAACCACTGTGTGCTGAAGGGCAAGGTAGTAGCAAGAAGCTGTGGAATGAAACTATTGCGAAGCATGCTCAAATAACGCTCGCTGTTCACAGCTTCTTCAAAGAAAAAGGGTCCAATAAGTCCATGACTGGAAATTTCTGCCCACGCCATAATCCTCGGAGCATAATGTTGTCGTTCATGAAGCACTTATGGGTTTTAGTGGCCCAAAAGCGTATATTTTGTTTGTTAACCACACCGTCTAAATGAAAATGCGCCTCGTCTGAAAACCAAACGTTGTTGAGAGTTTCTTCCCTATCCTCCGCCCACTGAGCAAACAGTAGTCTCTGCTGCTTGTGTTCTTCAGTGAGCTTCTCTGAACAGGGCATCTTGTATGGGTCACTTTAAAGAATGCGTTGAACGGAGCGTCTGGATATTCCCGGTTGCACTGCTGCCTTTCTACACGATTTCCCGGGACTTCTCTGTACAGCAACTCGTACCGTTTTAATATTGTCCGGCGAACAAACAGGCTTAGGCCGAGGTCGCTTCGCTTCCAATACTGTTCCATCCTGTACAAATTCATCGTACAACCTGTGGATGGTCTTCTTGCAAGAGACCCATCGTGTGTTAAACTGTTGTCGAAAACGCCCCTCAGTCACAACAAGGCTTTTCGTTTCATGAAAAAGTAACACAATTGCCGATCGCTGCTGTGTCGTCAGTCTTCCATTGTCAGCCATTGCTGCTTACTAGTCTCCTAGCGGTAGTATCGTGAATTACATGTCATTTCGTAACTCATTTGTTTTTCCAAGCTCTGCTGGTACTGCTGTAGAGATCCCAGCGGGATATCTAACGTGCGTCGTAAATTGTGAAAGAAACAATTGGTAACACGTCTCGTGTGTCACCCTGTATGCAGAAGAATGGAAAAGAAAATTGAGGATGTGTTAGATGACGATCAGTTTGACTTTAGAAAAGGTAAATTCGCCAGAGACACTTTTCTGACGTAGTGGCTTATAATGGAAGCAAGATTATAGAAAAATCAAGACTCGTTCATAGGATTAATCGACCTGAAGAAAACGTTCGACAATGTAAAATGGGGCAAGACGTTCGAAATTCTGACAAAAGTAGGGGTAAGCTTTACGGAGAGACGGGTAATATACAATATGCACAAGAGCCAGAGGGAATAATAAGAGTGGACGACCAAGAACGAAGTGCTCGGATTAAAAAGGGTATAAGACAGGGATCTAGTTTTCTCTTCTATTGTTCAATTTGTACTGTTCAATTTCAATCGCAGAAAGACGAATCTAATGAGAAGTAGGAGAAATGAGAACAGCGAGGAACTTCTCAGGATTGATGGTCAGGAAGTCGATGAAGTTAAGGAATTCTGCTACCTAAGCAGCATAATAACCAATGACGGACAGAGCAAGGAGGACATAAAAAGAAGACTAGCACTGACAAAAATGTCTGGCCAAGAGAACTTTGCTAGTATTAAACACATGCCATAATTTGTGGAAGAAATTTCTGAGAATCTACGTCTGGAGTACAGCACTGTATAGCATTGAAACATGGACTGTGGGAAAACCGGAACAGAACAAAATCAAAGCATTTGAGATGTGGTGCTACAGACGAATTTTGAAAATTACATGGACTGATAAGGTAAGGAATGAGGGAGTTTTGAGCAGAATCGGAGAGAGAAGGAATATGTGGTACTATAAGGAGCTGTAAAGAACAAAAACAGTACAGAAATACCGGGAATCAGTCAGATGACTGATGACCTAGAAACAAAAAGAAAAACAGAAACGAGGCTTATTGGAAAGTGGTTGTGGATAGCCTCAGGAACTTGTGGTCTGTCTCTTGCCGTGGACCGAGAGCCAGTGCCAGTTTCCATACTGTACGTGCAGGGGAACTGCATATCATCCCGGACATATCGTGTGTCACGAGAGTGAATTATTCGTCCTGAGTCGGCCGTCGACGTTTGACATTTCCAGCACGCCTTTCTGCCGGGATTCCAGGGTCTCAAAATCAGAACGCCAGACCGCGTAGTTTGAAAATTTTCATGGGCCCGTCAAAACCCTACAGCTGCAGCAGCGCACCGCTCCTGACACACAGTGCGCCGTTTCCTGCTGCCACCTGAATCGAGGTGTAAGGGCAAAATACTGCTCCACTGGCGAAGGGTTGTTGTATTCCCAGCTCCCTGTTCTCAGGTGAACCATAGTTCAGCCTCACAGTGGATTCATGTAAACAGGGATTAATTCAGGGAAGAATTTGTATAGCTTCTGCCCCAATGTATACTTTGTCAATTAAATACCATTCCTTTCCTGATACTCCATCAACAAGTCACTGTTTTTATTTTATTGTGACGCTACATGCTACAGCAGTAATTTAAGGTTCAATCTTACTAAATTAATTAATTTGATTACTAATTTGAGTTCCGACACTGACCACAGGCATAGGCAACAAAAGTGACGTGGGTAAATTCACTAATAGACATATAAAAATTAAGGCTGTAGCTCACTATTTGAAGGTTATTGTGAAGTCAACACTCTTCTTTTCGTAAAAATAATAACATTTAGCATCGCTCAAATTTGATAGTACACAGAGAAGAACGTGAATATGTCGTGTGGTTAATAGTCTTTAACTGTCGTAGTAATCGAAAAACTGAAGCAAATATGTTCAGTTTAATGGAACGATACACTTTTTAGTGGTATACGAAAGCTGTTAGAAAGATGACTACAGTGATCTACCAATCGCTAATATCCGAGAAGTTTGCTGAAACTGGAAACTAAGCCGGACTCAGCTATAGTCGGTTTAAGATGGTGCCCTGGCGCTCTGCCGCTGTATCTTGCCTTTCTACCGTTTTTTTTTTATTATTTACTCATAAACTTTCCACTTAAAGAAAACTGGTACACAGATTTTAAACAGTTTTCCTCAGTCCTTTCCGAAATGCTAGAAGTTAGCATATAGTTCCATTTCCAACTGTCGTAGAAGATCCTGTATCCATGTTGTATAAACTGAGCCAAGAGGAATTACGCCTTATCTTAGTGGCGTAGGAGTATCTTCTTGCTGTGAACGACGACGGAGTGTGGCGTGAGGCCCATTTACCGGAGTTTACACAGCAATATCCGATGCCAGACAACTTGACTTTCATCTTTAGCAGTCGGATACTTTGCGAAAGGTTTCACCACCAATAGCAACAAGCGTTATGTCACTGTACTCGGTGACACAGAATTTTCGAATATCGTTGAATAAATTACATCGTTCTATTTCTAAAGAAATACTTGCTTCAAAATCTATATTGGTACAAGAATTAAGAGAATTAACCCACTATAATATTCCAAAAACATCGTTTCGGCATCTTGAACCATTCACAAATTGAAGTGGGTGAAAGTTTTAAAGTTGTAGGCGAATAACTCATGAGGAGAATTCGCATAGAAGTTATGCTGTATGTGAAAGAGCGAACTACGGAAGCGAGCTGAGAAGCACGCCGAGATGAAAAATTTTTCTGGTTACAGCATGTTAAACTTTTTTTGGGTAAAATATACGTGTTAGGACAACGAAACCTCTGCAATTACAGGGAGATTCCGGTGTTTTCTGTTAGATTCGCCTCCGGCGAAATTATCCACAGTAATGGTTAACTAAGCACATGGAACGCCTGTGGGCTGGAAAACGCCAGCCACGGAAAATGCGGTATATCCCGGCGAGCGGAGTCAGACAGTCAACGGAACGACACACGAGCTGTCGCGGTTTTGCTGGCACGTTGTTTGGACGAGATTGCTTCCGTGGAGCAGCGGCGTAGCTCAGGCGAGTGATATTCGTGAGAAGTGCAGTGACCGACCTTCGGGACCGGTTACTTTCTCTCTCTCTCTCTCTCTCTCTCTCTCCTTACTATCTCTGTCCCGTACCACGCCCCCAGGCCGCCGTCACCACTATATTGCGCAAGAGTAGCGAGGACTTGTTCGTGACCTGTTTTCCATCTCCACAGCACACCGCGTTCGTCAGATAGCTGCATTCGTTGTACATGTAATCTCTGCGAAAACCGGTTTGCGTGTTACGAAATGCAAATTGCTCGTTTCGCTGCGGTCAGTGTCAAGGTAGGCTAATGGAGTACGAAATCAATTAGCTTAGCTCATCCAATAATTGAAGGCAGGCTACGACATTCCTGTACGTAAAATAGGTCACAGGAGCGGAAGACTTTTTTGTAGGAATGCGCAGAACGATGGGGCAGATAAAATTACTGCGAATGGCCTTATTGCTTAGATACTGCGGTAGTTATCTTGCACTGCGAGTTGCGTTGAAATTACACATCATTACGGAAACCAGCTACTGATTAACAGAAAAGGGCAACATATAGACCCATCACCTTTTGAAGCTATTGTAGGAAAGTAAAGGTTGAAGGTACAGGTACGTAGATTTTGATTTGTAGGCCCAGTGACCGATGCGATTAAAACAAGCTTGCATTGGGGATGCGTGGCAAAAGAAATCTTCTCTTAGTTTTCAAAAGAATCATCCAGGCATTCACATTAAACGTTTTAGAAAAAGACTGAAAAACTTGTTCGGAGGCCCGAAAGGGAATTGAACTGCCCTCCTCTGAAGTTCGTTTCCTAACAAGACGCAGAACGCGTGAAGCCAACATTAGCACTGTTCTATAGATATTTTCTAGGAAATGCAAAGGCAAAGATAAATTAGGTTAAGAAATTAAACGAAACGCAGTCACTCTGCAACGGTTCACAGAGGAGCTCTGGTTCCTTACACAAAAATACTCATAAAATATCGCTGAAAAACGGTGAAAAATTTATCTGTGGAGTTCAGGTTCACCCCTAAATAGTAAGCAGTAATGGCCTTACAATACTCTCTTCGGAAGTTTCAAACTTCAGCTTTACATCTGTCTAGAGTGCGTGTATTTTTAAAATTTTTACTGATGTCGGTTATACAAGAATCCTCTTCAGAACTGACAAACTGTACTGGTCTGTAATGTTGCATGTAAACTTGTGGATGAACTGGACGGGTTGCACTAATAAGAGACGTATTTCTTTTCGAAGGCACTTCCTGTGCAACTGAAACCGGCCACAATCACACTGCCTACTAACATTAATTGATCACCTGTGAAAAGCTTGAACAGTCGCCTGCTGCAGGCGAATCGTTAGAGACGTGCAGGAAGAAAGATTCATTGTTATTCTGGAAGGTAAATACTGGGAAGTGGAACCATATCGACTCCAGTTGCGTGGCCACCTGCGATAGATTTCTCGGTTGAGGATCCATGGCGCATGCAGCCAGATCGAGACGGTCCCACAGCTTCTCCACTGGGTTTGGATCCGGGGAGTCTCTTGGCCAAGGGAGTACAGAAACTCGTCCACTTGCTCTTTGGACCACGCACGTACACTACGAGTGGACCCGGGGAATCTGGTGACCAAGGGAGTACAAAAACTTGTCCACTTTCTCTTTGGACCATGTACGTACACTACGAGCTGTGACACTTTGCATTGTCTTGCCGATAGAGGCAAAAGTGCTGAGAGAAACCAAACTGCATGTAGGGAAGCACACGGACCACAAGGACGGATGCCTACTTGTACCTTCCGGAATGACGAGATCACCCAGGGAAAGCCACGGAAATATTCCCCAGATCATGACGCTCCTTCCTCCGTCCTGGACCCTTCCGACGATGGTTGCAGGATGTGTGCTTTCAGACGTTTCACGCCGTGCACGCCAATGGCCATCTGCCCCAAGGAGCGCAAAACATGATTCATCTGGAAAGGTCACCTGTCGGCACTCTGTGGACGTCCAGTTGCAATGTTGGTGTTCAAATTCCTGCCGTCGATGGCGATGAACAACAGTCGGCACGGGTGCATGAACCAGACGTCTGCTGCGGACGCCCATAGACAGTAACGTTCGCCGAACGGTCGTTGAGCAGACACTGTTAATAGCCTCTTGTTTCACCTGGGCGGTCAGTCGCACAACAGTTGCGCGTCAGCCGTAGTTCACCGTCACCTATGGCCCGTAGTGCAACACCACTAACCCGCCGCTGTGGCCAAGCAGTTCTAGGCGCTTCAGTCTGGATCCGCGCGACTGCTACGGTCGCAGGTTCGAATCCTGCCTCGGGCGTGGATGTGTGTGATGTCCTTAGGTTAGTTAGGTTTAAGTAGTCCTAAGTTCTAGGTGACTGATGACCTCAGATGTTAAGTCCCATAGTGCTCAGAGCCATTTGAAACATTTTGCAACACCTCTGCTGCGTCGGGGCCCATTTTAGATGGCGCAATGTTGCCATTTACGGTATCCCTTAACCGCTGCGGCACGAACAGCTAACAAACTTAGCCATTTCGGAAATGCTTCTATACTTGATCTGAAAACCAACTGGACGTCAGATGATTCACTCCGTTTCCGCATTACGACAACGACTGCAGTTTTGTCCGCGTACACCCACCACGCTTTATATACCCCCTCCCTCCCCCCTCCCTTCCCCCACTGCTAGTGCTGCCACGTACCTTCTGTGGGTGGTTACTGCACTTTGACGTGGAATGTAGCCGGTGTCATATTAACGTGACTGGATCGTGTACAAAAATACAAGCAGTCTGCATGGACAATAAAATTTGTTGTTATTGCTGCACTGACTGTAGGCATTCAGCTACCAAACAGTTTATTTGCAGTGATCCTGGCGCCCATAATTCCAATGAAATACCAGTCTATAGTTGTATAAAAACAAACGGTCCGTTCTTGACCGGTTCTTCACGAAATTCGTGACCTTGGGGCGCTGTGGAAGTTCCCCTTACACATGCACCAGGTGGCGTTTCTCTGGGCAGTGTCAAGCGGAGGGCCGTTTAAACTTCGGTAATAGCAGACGCTTATTCGCACGGAATTCGCACGGTTGGATCGTTCGAGCACAGACCGCGTATGAAGCCGTCGACACAAGGACCGTGCATTCGAACATCAACTTTGAGAACGCCGAGTTTCTGACGTCATAGCGTGTAATACGTTGGGGAATCTTTCCGAACAAGCAGAGCGATATCAAGCACGGCAGATATTCCGTAGGTGCGTTGGGACGTAGACCAGTGAGTTGGAAGACCTCCATTTACGTCACATGCATGTTACGTATTTACAGCACAGTGTCTGGAGAGGCCGTATTGGTTTTCAGTTGAAACCCCTATTTGGTGGGTCCGCAGCTCGTGGTCGTGTGGTAGCGTTCTCGCTTCCCGCGCCCGGGTTTCTGGGTTCGATTCCCGGCGGGGTCAGGGATTTTCCCTGCCTCGTGATGACTGGGTGTTGTGTGTTGTCCTTAGGTTAGTTGGTTTAAGTAGTTCTAAGTTCTAGGGGACTGATGATCATAGATGTTAAGTCCCATACTGTTCAGAGCCATTTGAAACCCTATTTGGTGGGTTTTATATTACAACTTATATCCTATGATTATTTGCTGTTTCAAAAGCACCAGCAATTTTATATCCTGGAAACCCGTCGTTCACTGGTACGATTTCTTGTGATAAAATAACGGGAAACATCAAACTGGTGGTTAACTTTTAATTTGCTTGTTATGAAAATCTGCCGTTTCAAGACAAAAGCACATTTATGATCCATCAAAAACACATTATACTCGATACGATTTGTTATAATTAAATGGAAGTTCATAACATTCTGTGATTAAAGGCTTTCTGAGTACAGTGACATATAAGACAATGTTCCATGTTGCGTAATGAGTACAGACGCAGTGTTATAAGTTCGTATGTCGAAAATTCGCGTCTCACTAAACACACTGCACAAGCACTGAATCCTAAGGCCCTGTTCACATAAGAAATAAATTAAATTGTCTTACCTATAAAGCAGCAAATGAGTAACGCGATATATTCTGGTCTCTCATAAAAAAAAAAATGTAAATGCTAGCTACAGGCTCAGCAGTGTGCAATGCTAGCCATAATACTTGAAATGCACGTGAAATTCTTTTGGCTGATAAACGGCAACATTTTTAAAAAAATTCAACTTCTTTAAAAATGATATGACCTGGACTGCGAGGCGGTACTGATTAGGATGAATTACTAACACTAAGCTTTTCTTTTTAAGCAAAATTATGTTGGGAGTTAAATTTGGCTTTTCAAAAACATCCGACAATTGAAGTTACATTATTCACAATTGATTCACAAACAATGAAATTAAAACAGCAATTATTATCTAACTTCATTAATCCAACATAAATGCAAATTATCAAATTACATATTGCTCTGTTCACAAATCTTAAAAGCGCTACAAAAATGAAATATTTAACTAGTCCTTTTCTCAAAACATTTTACGTACATTCTGGGGTTGTTCAATAATTATAAATCATCAGCCAACTCATCTATACTAACGCACCGGCAAAAACAAGAGTCATAATTATTTAAATGTTTACCTTATTTGCCTGAAGACTTCTACTTTCATGTTCAACAATATTGACGTACCTAAATTAATCTAACTCTTGGTGGCTTCACACAGCACACCACAGAAACTGCCTGCTCCATCGTCTTTCCCTCACAGACAGCAACCTACGACTGTGCGCCCAGCGCTCTCTAACTCCAACACTAACGTTACAGTATCTTTGGCTCTGCGATCGCGCGCAGTGCGATCCACATTATCGAGCCTATCAGAGACATTCATTGTTTATAGTATCCTAGTTTCATTTTAATTTATTGATATTCTTATCTTATTCTGGTGGCGCACACAAGTGTGCCCCAGTATACTCCTTTCAAATGGTACGGGGCCTGGCTGATCAGCTCCTACGATCATATGAACAAGTGAAAAATTGGATCGATCCATGGATCTACTCAAAAGACGCCGTGTTCTTCCGCTGCGGGATTCGTACGCTGCCCAAAAGATTGTTAAACTGGTGGCCGGCGATGGTCAATTCTTTGAATCGTAATTTTTTTTAAGGTTTGCAATAAAGCCTCGAATTTCGAGAAATACGTCGGAAGCAAAGCTATACAACTAATACAGTAGTGGAAAACAATATAAAGGCATGGATACTGTACGAAAATTAATACCGTCGGTTGCAACAGCTGTGCCCATTGTACATGAAATAGTATGAGATCCAGTATACTGACAAGTGCATTCTAAAGGTATCGAATTTGATGGCAAAGTACAATATATAACAAGAGACAACGAATCAGGTGATAGTGGGTAGAACTCGGCATAAAGGCAGTCACCTCTATGAGGTGTTAGTGTGTCGTACATACCTTTCCTGAAGATAAGAAATAGACACCATTTGTAAGAATTTGTATTGTGTACATAAGGCATGATTGTGACGATGCCGCCGGTTCTAGGCGCTTCAGTTTGGAACCGCGCTACCGCTACGGTCGCAGGTTCAAATCCTGCCTGGGGCATGGATGTGTGTGATGTCCTTAGGTTAGTTAGGTTTAAGTAGTTCTAAGTTCTAAGGGACTGATGACCTCAGATGTTAAGTACCATAGTGCTCAGAGCCATTTGAACCATTTTTTTGTGACGATGCAACAAGGAAAATAGTTGACATGTGATGAAAAATCAAAAATCGGTGCGGAGTACAAAATCGTCAAGAAATTGAACCGTTCAAATACAGCGATTTATAATTAAGTTACATTGAGGCGCACGATATGGGCAGAACGAAAAATGTCGGCAAAGTAGAAAATTATCCGAAGCATCTAAGTAGTTACTTCTTCTTAAAGCAAAGGCCAAAAACCGTTATTCTTCTCTGCATGTTGTTGATTTACAGTTGCCAGTAACTACCTCAGAAATTTTGTCAGATCAAAACGTCCTGCATTCATGAAACGACTGCAGAAACTTGCTTTAACAGCTAAACATAAACAGGCTAGATTGGAGTTTGCCGAAAATATTTCATGGTTTTGAGAATGGGGTAAAGTGATCTTCAGTGATGAGAAGATGTTTGATTTGGATGCTCCAGAAGGTCTTCAGTAAGACTGGCATGATCTGAGAACGGACCAGCTGCTGGGACTGAGCAGAAATTTTTGTGGTGGAAACGTTATGGTGCGCCATTGCAGGCTGTTACAGAAGGTGCGAGCATAAGGAGTAAATTCACAGATGAGTGTCTAGAAGATTTCTTAAGTAATAGAACCCAGTAAGCTGTCCTCGACGGCGAGTGTTCATCAGAGGCAAGTTCAAAGTCAGAAGTGCCCCAGGGAAGTGTGATAGGATCGCTGTTGTTCTCTGTATACATGAATGATTTGGCTGACGGGGTTGACAGCAATCTGCGGTTGTTTGCTGATGATGCTGTGATGTGCGGTGTAGTGTCGAAGTTGAGTGACCTTACGAAGATACAAGACAGACAAAAGTCCATTTGGTGTGGTGAATAGCAGCTAGCTGTAAATGTGTGAAACAGTAAGGTAATGCTGAAACATCCCCTTAGAAAAACTTTATAAATGACAGTGCTGGAAAACCTCTAAGTTATTTGATTTTGGAACAGTTTAGCAAAACTGAACGTACTCGGACATTTCTCTCTTTACTTATTCTGATCATCATTAAACTGACACACAATATTTTTAGCGTAATGCACTCTGACTTTCAATAATTCCTACAAAAGAATTGCTGTGACTATCAATAACCTATACCTTTCATGAATCACTTACCTCACAAAAATCTTCGTTACTCGAACTACTGCAATAAAGCGAGCGCCAAAACTGCCAACTAAATAAAAGATTCTTCCTACTGAAGGCACCAACTACTGATAGGCATAGTTAGCAAATGAAAGATTTTGCCAGAGAACAAACAATGTATTTACCTTAATAGTGTTCAAATGTCATTATATATATATATATATATATATATATATATATATATATATATATATATATATATCAGTTCATGACATCCAGTCTTACAAATTTACTGTCTCTGATGGTCACACGTCCAGATCATCCGCTCTCAAAACTGAGAGCGGCTGACCCCCAACTACGCAACGCTACGCGCTGTTCACATCCAACTGGCCAACACTACAATACCAAGTATTCCAACAATACAGAGCGCTACGTGGCGTTACCAACACAAAGACCTAAACAGCCTACTTACAATGCGAATGAGTAGGAATATCAAACTTGTAATGTTCGGATACAGTATTACATGTGTCCTGCTTGGCAGAATCAAGTCGTTTAAATATCTCGGCGTAACGTTGTGTAGCGATATGAGTTGGAACGAGCATGTTAGAACCATGGTGGGGAAGAGGAATGGTGGACTTTGGTTTATTGGGAGAATTTTAGGGAAGAGTGGTTCACATGTAAAGGATCGAATCAGGACGCTGGTGCAATCTATTTCTGCGATCCGTACTAGGTCGGACCGTAGGTTCGAACAACACGTAAGTGTTACTGAGATGCTTAGGGAACTCTAATGGGCATCCCTGGAAGGAAGGCGACGTTCTTTTCGAGAAACTCTATTGAGAAAATTTAGAGAACCGACATTTGATTCTGACTGCCAAACCATTCTGGTGCCGCTGTCATACATTGCGCGTAAAGACCACGAAGATAAGATACGAGAAATTAAGGCTTATACGAAACCATTGTACTGTATTGTATGTTAACCGGGGGGGCCTACAAACGACTTAGAGGCTGCGTCCCCGACTCAGCCGCAGTGGTGTACAACCCCATGACGACTACCGCAGTCTGCTTCACCCCTCCGCCGCCCCACACCGAACCCAGGGTTACTGTGCGGTTCGGTCGCCGGTGGACCTCCCGCCCCAGGGAACGTCTCACACCAGACAAGTGTAACCCCTTTGTTTGCATGGTAGAGTAATGGTGGTGCCCGCATCTCGTGGTCGTGCGGTAGCGTTCTCGCTTCCCACGCCCGGGTTCCCGGGTTCGATTCCCGGCGGGGTCAGGGATTTTCTCTGCCTCGTGATGGCTGGGTGTTGTGTGCTGTCCTTAGGTTAGTTAGGTTTAAGTAGTTCTAAGTTCTAGGGGACTTATGACCACAGCAGTTGAGTCCCATAGTGCTCAGAGTCATTTGAACCATTTGAAGTAATGGTGGTGCACGCGTACGTGGAGAACTTGTTTGCGCAGCAATCGCCGACATAGTGTAGCTGAGGGAAATAAGGGGAACCAGCCCGCATTCACCGTTGCAGATGGAAAACCGCCTAAAAACCATCCACAGACTGGCCGGCTCACCGGACCTCGACACATGTCCGCCGGGCGGATTCGTGCTGGGGACTAGGCTCTCCTTCCCGCCCCGAAAGCCATTCGTTAGATTGAACGGCTAACCGGTCGGGCATACGAAACCAGACAATCGTTTTTCCCTCGCTCTATTTGCGAGTGGAACAGAAAGGAAATGGCTAGTAGTGGTACAGTGTGCCTTCCGTCACTCACCGTACGGTGGCTTGCGAGGTATGTAAATGTAGACGTAGGAACCCAGCCTTTATGCTGATTTCCACCATGTAGGTAATCCATTTTTCAAACCCTAGGAGAAAGCTGAGACGCCTTTGGCGACTTACCGTGCTGCTGACGTCCACTATCTGCTCGACTGGCCTGCTGCGCTTGCTGTTTAAGCGGCCGCGTTCGGCCAGAAACAGGCCTGCGGGAGCGCTGCGGAGTGTGCAGGGCCAGGCGGCGTCAGCACCGGAGGTCTGCGGGCGTTGCAGGCTGAGCGGCCCTCCGCCCCGGCTTGCCGAGCCACGCCGCGCGGCGCTGCGCAGCCAAAATTTAATTAAACCGGCCCGTCTTGCGCCAGCCCTTATTATCTGCGCGCGTTACACCAACGTGTTGCATCCTCATCTCGCGTACGCAGCACTTATGGCCGCCAGAAGCTGTCGCCGCAGCCTCCACGATCAGAAGATATAGCTAAGTGAAAATTCTTTCAGAGCTTTCTCTCCTCATTTTTACCACGCTACCGTACGTAGCTAATACACCAGCTTCCAATATAGAACAACATACAGTGGCTGTTACTTTCTTACTAAACTGATTTCTGTAAGTTGAGACGCACTCAAGTACTGCTATAACTCGCGTAAATATCGAGCAGTTGATCCTCCCTTAGTTGCTGGTGAATATTCCGTGTTGTTTGATCGCTGTCCATGAAGCTTTGTTTCTTTTAAATATCTTCAACATTTGGCGACCCTGTCAGCAACTGCATCAATATTATTTTTAATTTTAATAATGAACCGACTCAGTTGCACTGTTTACCAAGAATTCACCTAGGTTTCAGTCGGGGATAACCCAA
Organism: Schistocerca cancellata; assembly: GCF_023864275.1. Taxonomy (NCBI): domain Eukaryota; kingdom Metazoa; phylum Arthropoda; class Insecta; order Orthoptera; family Acrididae; genus Schistocerca; species Schistocerca cancellata. Next base: position 455,994,993 of record NC_064630.1, read on the forward strand.
CCTTCTTCAGAATAACAGTATCTACCGTTTGTCCATAGTGGACATCGTCAAGCTAAAACTACAAATTCATAAATTATCGGCAAACTGTAAAACTTATCTGGCACTGCCTCGGCCCCTCTTTGCGACCGCGATGCGGCAACCACGAGTACTGTACTGGAACTCCAGCACAGTGTCAGATAAGTTTTACAGTTTTCCGATAATTTATGAATTTGTAGTTTTACCTTGACGATGTCCACTATGGACAAACGGTAAACACTGTTATTCTGAAGAAGGTTGGGTTATCCCCGACTCAAACCTAGGTAAATTCTAGGTAAACGGTGCAACTGAGGCTGTTCATTATTAAAATTAAAATTTGTTTCTTTTGTTTAGTCAGAGCTGCGCCGGACATCTTCAGAGCGTTCCCGGGTCCGTTGAACGTTACCGACTGACTGGTTGGATATCAATGTGTAACATCAATAACGTGAATTGGAAGCTCGGTAGACGTACGCAGGTGACAGATGGAAAAACTCGTACATCTACAGGGTGTTCCAGAAAATAGTTGTACAGCGTCTTCCAAAACAACACAGACAATGCTCAGTAAATTGCGCGAAACGACAAACTGGTCACTTTTTAAGAAGGACCCTTTTTCGGAAACGCACGGCTTGGAGAGCGTCGACGTCTGAGAACTAACGAATGCGACGATTTGTTCCGATTCGTTTTGGTGTCTGAGTATGGTAAGTATGCAACCCTGCAGCCATTTGTGTTACTGCGGATGAACAAACTCAACAAGCGATGAGTTTGTTCATAACTATGAAGTTGAGAATCCTAGTGAGCCTTTGCGTTACACCTAGTCAGTTTTAATGCGTCGATTAATTCTATGAACAAATCGACGATCTTTCAGTATGTAACCCCTTAGGTTCCACCATTGTTAATTCTTGCCTTAAGTCCAAAAGATTAACTTCACACAGAACTCCCCTCTACCTTGTGCAAAATTTTCTATAGTTGAATAGGTGCTGCTATCTACATACCGTATATCTGTAGTCAAGTTTCGGTCTTCCTTTACAGTTTTTACCGCCCACATTCCTCTATTAACAAATTTACGATTCAGTGACGCCTCGATATGTGTCCTATCAAACGATCCCTTCTCATTGTCAATTGTGCATTGAATTTCTCTTCTTTCCGATTAAACTCTCACCTATTCATTAATTATCCGATTTTCCAGTGTAACCTTAAGCAAACATCTGCAACACCACATTTCAAATGCTCCTATCCTCGTCATTACCTTTCTCTTGTACATAACGCTGGACTTAAGACACATGCTGTCAGAAAATTTTAATTTATATTCAGTACTAAGAAATGTATCTTTTTCATGATTGTTTTCTTATTTTTTCCAAAGTACATTCTATATTATCTTCGCTTCTGCCATTTGCAGCTAGTTTGCAGCGCAAATAACATAATTTTAAAAACTTAGGGGACACCTCAACTTTGAAATGGAGACGCACTAAAAAGGAGATGGAGTACAACCTCAAAAAATATCGTGTCATATGGTCGTTTTTCTCCCTTTATCATGAAAAGTCGGTAGTATTATCCTGAAATTTACACTGCCACGTGGGTTGAGGAGTACACATATTGATGTAGACGTAATTAGAGATTTCGTAAAAGTTTTTGCCTACTGAAACTTTTATCCCTAATTACGTGAGTGTATTGACAACTACAGTGTTGTCCAAAACTTAAGGACGAAAATAATCTTCGCATGATATGTCATTGCCAAGTAACATTGCTTGATGAAACTTAGTTCATACAAAGAAAGAACTGTTGTATTATAGTACAGAAGGCTACTGAAAAACTGCACAGTTCGATTATGCTGGATGTTTCCTCATATGGCGAAGGGTGGTAGCACGTAATCCATTCAGTAACTTTTTCGAAATTCTTCACCGCCATTATTAGTGTGTGCTATATCACTGTATTAGTCTTTCGAATGCTGTTAAAAAACGCATGACACCCCAAGCACTCTGCATTACACTTAAGTGAACACAGGGTGTTCGGAAATTTCCCTTACAAACGTCTAGGACTTGGAGAGAGGAGTGGGTGCGTAATACGAGGGTTATTCGGAAAGTAAGGAACGATCGGTAGTGAAATGAAAATAAGGTGAAAATCTGATGAAGCTTTGCACAGATGCGTTGGGCGCTGTGCGTAGTACGTCCGTCGATCGCATCATGTCGCTCTTTTCAGTTCTGAGCTCACAGTGAGAACGTAAAAACGGCTAGAAATTAGCGTCTCCCACCAAGTATGAGGGCCTGACGAAAAATTTCACATAAAGCTATGCAATCCACATAACATAACGGTCATGCGGTTCGTTCTACACGACAATTCTCGGCCACACTCTGCAAGGGCAATGAAAAATGACTCTGAGCACTATGGGACTTAACATCTGAGGTCATCAGTCCCCTAGAACTTAGAACTACTTAAACCTAAGTATGCTAAGGACATCACACACATCCATGCCCGAGGCAGGATTCGAACCTGCGACGTAGCGGTCGCGAGGTTCCAGACTGAAGCGCCTAGAACCGCTCAGCCGCCACGGTAGGCAAAGGCAATGAAGATGCTTCTGCAGCGTTTTCGATGGGAAGTGTTTGACCACCCACAATACAGCCCGTAATTGGTTGCCCCTGAGGTTCATCTCTGCTCAAATGAACCGCTGGCTATGAAGACAATATTTTGACACAGACAACAAACTCCAGTCCAGAGCAGAAATTGTCGAAAAGCACTGGCGGCTGACTTCTATAACGAGGGAATCGAAAAGTTGGTACAACGCTACGACAGATGTATAAGTCTGAGCGCCGACTGTGTAGAGAAGTAGCTGGAAGTTTTAGCTAACAGTTGCAAATAAAACAGTTTTCATTTTCGATGTGGTTTTCATGGAAATGGAAAGCCGTGTGGCTATGGCCTCCCGTCAGGTAGGACGTTCGCCCGGTGCACGTCTTTCACTTCGGCGACTTGCGTGTCGATGGCGATAAAATGACGATGATAAGGACAACACAACACCCAGTCCCTGAGCGGAGAAAATCTCCGACCCAGCCGGGAATCTACCTGGACCGTTAGGTATGACATTCCGTCGCACTGACCACTCAGCTACCAGGGGCGGACACTGTGGTTTCCATTTCGCGACCTATCGTTCCTTAGTTTACGAACAACCCTCGTATTTCTGAATAGGATCCCATGACCGGAAACGTACCGTTTCCGTTCTACGACGGTTTCACTTCAGGTGCTTTACTCATATAGTTTATTTGAGGAACGCAGTACAATTAGTAGGTGTTAATTCGAAAGAAAACATAACGAAACGTCCATGTATCACTTAAGCACATTTTTTCGTATTAACACTTAAACATTACGTGTTTACACTATTGCAAAAGAAAAATAGCATACTGCAGGTATATAACAGTATCAATGCATTACAACAGCAGCTTCATGTGGCGACCACCAACGTTTTTACAGGCATTACACCTACGAAGCATGTACTCGCACATAATTTACATCCCACCTAGTGTCTCTTCAGTTTCTAGTACAGCGACCAGCACGCGTGCCAGCAGATATTCCTCCGTCTCCACAGAAGTCTCGTAAATTAAACTTTGCATATGCGCCCACAAGAAATAGTCCACAGGAGTTAAATCGGGAGATCGAGGCGGCCACGTGGTTGGACCACCTCGGCCTATCCATCTTTCACCTTATCGTCTGTTGAGATGTCTCCGAACCGCAGGTGAGAAGTGAAGTGGCTCACCATCATACTGAAACCACATTTCCTAGCAGACATTCAGTGACACACCCTCCAAGAACAGGTCCAATAAAGTTTTATAAAAAGTTAAAGTATGCAGGACCAGTTAGCTTCAGTGGAAAGAGTTACGGCCCAGTCACTTGACAGTCCAGGCTACCTGCCCACACGTTAATACTAAGCCGGTGCTGAAATCCCTTAACATGCTTGGAACGATGCTTTTCGTCTGCTGAGATATGCTGTTTCGCGAATTCCGAACACAGTCCATAGAGTGAATTCACATTCATCTGTGAACAGAACTCGACGCGGAAACAGGAGTACGTTGATGCAGCAGTGCGGGAACCAAGTGCAGTGGGCAACAAGTTGCGGGAAATCGGCTGGACGCATAGCGTGTAACCTTTGTAAATGGTGAGGCTGTACTTGTTGCTGAAGCAGAACTTCCCAGGCGATATTGTTCAATTGTGTTCAAATGTGTGTGAAATCTTATGGGACTTAACTGGTAAGGTCATCAGTGCCTAAGCATACACACTACTTAAGCTAAATTATCCCAAGGTCAAACACACACACCCATGCCCGAGGGAGGACTCGAACCTCCGCCGGGGTCAGCCGCTCAGTCCATGAGTGCAGCGCCTAAGACCGCTCGGCTAATCCCTCGCGGCCGCGATACTGTTACTAACATCTATTGCATACACAATTGTTGTGGTACTCGTTCACGGGTGCCGTATATCTTTTTCAAATTCGGGCCTGTGGCATTGTCGTGGGGCACCGCAGACCAGCTTCGTCACGGTGAAGGCACTTGCTTCCTGGAGTCGTTGCACAATTTGGGCTAAATGTTTATGCGATAGTGTGCTACGATTCGGAAAACATTCATGATGCAGCTGACCAACAGCTCTTCCGTTACCGTTATCTTGAGCTTTTCCATACACAAGGAGCATGTCAGTGTATTTCGAAAGCGTATACTCACAGCAAGGCAAATGTTAGATGTTATCAGGTGACCGTTTGACGTAGTACACGTCATCGTGTCTGCCCTATTTTATACCAGAACAAACAAATCTGAGACCTTTCTCTTTCCCTCAGCAGACGTGGACGCGTTACAAGAAAATGGTTCAAATGGCTCTGAGCACTATGGGACTTAACTTCTGAGGTCATCAGTCCCCTAGAACTTAGAACTACTTAAATCTAACTAATCTAAGGACGTCACACACATCCATGCTCGAGGCAGGATTCGAACCTGCGACCGTAGCGGTTCCAAACTGTATCGCCTAGAACCGCTCGGCCACTCCGGCCGGTGGACGCGTTACACATCTGAACTGATAGCACAGGTTCCTGTTCAAAATATTATGTACTCACTCCCCTCTAAAAGTTCTATAAGTTTGTAAGGGAATTTCCGAACACCCAGTAGAAACTCTTTCCTTTTCGTGATGTTGTGATCAGAGCCCCTTCCACGTGAAGGCAGCGCATCCCTTGCAGACTTAATGGACTATAGCCATAACATCTGTTTACGAACAAGCGACGTTAAGTGGTTCGCATAGGCATGACGCTATGAAAACGAAGCGTCCACTTAACTCCTCAGAGACCCCTGGCGTCTGTTCCGCCGGCCATGAGATGGAGCGCACCATGTGGTCGCGGCCGCGCCTGAGCCCAGATGTAGACGAGGGAAACGTCCGCCACAACTCAAGGATCTCATCAGCGGCTTCCTGCCCCCCTGCCCTCGCAGCTACGGAGCGGCGCAGTCGCCAGCAGTGCCGTTGGCGACCGTGCCAGGCGATGCGACGCCGCTCTAAAGTCTCACCGCTCGGCGGGACGCCGTCGCAGCTCCGCGACCTGCGCGCGCAGCCTTCAAGATGGAGGCGCATAATCATTTGTTCTACGCAAACGCTTTCCTTTATAGCGCCGAGGAAGGCCTTGATTTTCATTAAGGTTTACTGCACCGCGGGGTTGCGCGCTTCCCCAGGGTGCTTAACTACCTCCGGGAAAAAGCCCGTCGGTGGCGTGGCGACGCCTCGGCTGGGCTGTGGTGTGGGCGGTTTGCTCGGCCTCTGCCGCACTGGGCGTCGGGCGGCTCGAGGCCGCAGAGGGCGGTGGTACTTGGCGTCCGTTTAACGGTCTCGCCAAGGGCGCCGGGGTGAAGTGCGGGCAAGGAAAAAGGGAATAAAATCTTCAGGTCAAGCGCAAATATGATTTGCTTTACGACCTGGTCCCGGTAATGAACGCGTTTTTACTACGTTGGTGCTTCAGGCGATAAGTTATTCACATGGGATTCTTAAAAACCTAGGGATGTTTACTCCTTTACAGGTCGTTGGGGGAATTTTTTTACGCACTAGTTCATTTTTCAGTTTTCGTTTGTGTTGTGCACCGACCAGCCAGAACATTATAACGACCGACCTGCTAGCGATATACACTACTGGCCATTAAAATTGCTACACCACGAAGATGACGCCCAACAGACGCGAAATTTAACCGACAGGAAGAAGATGCTGTGATATGCAAATGATTCGCTTTTCAGAGCGTTCACACAAACCTGGCGCCGGTGGCGACACCTACAACGTGCTGACACGACGGAAGTTTCCAACCGATTTCTCATAAACAAACAGCAGTTGACCGCCGTTGCCTAGTGAAACGTTGTTGTGATGACTAGTGTAAGGAGCAGAAATGCGTACCATCAGCTTTCCGACTTTGATAAAGGTCGGATTATAGCCTATCGCGATTGCGATTTATCGTATCGCGACATTGCTTCTCGCGTTGGTCGAGATCCAATGACTGTTAGCAGAATATAGAATCGGTGGGTTCAGGAGGGTAATACGGAACGCCGTGCGGGATCTCACTAGCAGACGAAATGACAGGCATCTTATCCGCACGGCTGTAATGGATCGTGCAGCCACGTCTCGATCCCTGCGTCAACAGATGGGGACGTTTACAAGACGACAACCATCTGCATGAACAGTTCGACGACGTTTGCAGCAGCATGGACTATCAGCTCGGAGACCATGGCTGAGACCCTTGACGCAGCATCACAGACAGGAGCGCCTGCGACGGTGTACTCAACGACGAACCTGGGTGCACGAATGGCAAAACGTCATTTTTTCGGATGGATCCAGGTTCTGTTTACAGCATCATGACGGTCGCATCCGTATTTGGTAACATCGCGGTGAATGCATATTGGAGGCGTCTATTCGTCACCGCCGTACTGGCGTATCACCCAGCGTGATGGTTTAGGGTGCCACTGGTTACACGTTTCGGTCACCTCTTGTCACCACTTTGAACAGTGGATGTTACACCTCAGATGTGTTTCGACCCGTGGCTCTGTCCTTCATTCGATTCCTGCGAAACGTACATTTCAGCAGTATAATGCACGACCGCATGTTGCAGGTCCTGTACGGGCCTTTCCGGATACAGAAAATGTTCGACTGCTGCCCTGGACAGCACATTCTCCAGATATCTCACCAACTGAAAACGACTCGTCAATGGTGGCCGAACAACTGGCTTGTCACAATACACCAGTCACTACTCTTGACAAACTGTGGTATGGTGTTGAACCTGCATGGGCAGCTGTACACGCCATCCAAGCTCTGTTTGACTCAATGCCCAGGCGTATCAAGGTTGTTATTGCGGCCAGAGGTGGTTGTTCTGGGTACTGATTTCTCAGGATCTATGCATCCAAATTGCGTGAAAATGTAATCACAAGTCAGTTCTAGTATAATATATTTGTCCAATGAATACCCGTTTATCACCTGCATTTCTTCTTGGGGTAGCAATTTTAATGGCCAGTAGTGTAAGTCAGTCCAGGAGATAGGAGCGTCACCTGGCGAGGAATGACTGCTAGTCAGACACACACACGGTGCATGTAGGACCGAAGAGCGTACTGTCCATGTGTAGAATGGGAAAGGCGCACGACTTGTCTGGGGGCAGATTGTGATGGCCCGGAGCCTTGGCACTAGTATTTTGGAAACTGCACGACTCATCAATCGTTCTAGGAATGCTGCGGTTATAGTCTTCACACGTGGTGAAACAAAGGTGAAACCACGTCCAGACGTCATAACAAATGTCGAACGTCATAGGCTAGACAGACTGGTACAACAGGACAGGCGGTGAAGCCGGCCGGAGTGGCCGTGCGGTTCTAGGCGCTACAGTCTGGAACCGAGCGACCGCTACGTTCGCAGATTAGAATCCTGCCTCGGGCATGGATGTGTGTGATGTCCTTAGGTTAGTTTGGTTTAATTGGTTCTAAGTTCTAGGCAACCGATGACCTCAGAAGTCAAGTCGCATAGTGCTCAGAGCCATTTGAACCATTTGAGCCTAACTAACTAAAGGACATCACACACATCCATGTCCGAGGCAGGATTCGAACCTGCGACCGTAGCAGCAGCGCGCTTCCGGACGGAAGTGCCAGGTTCTATCAATACTTCACATTACGAGGGCATGTCGTTTCAATTTTCCAGGATCACCAACTTTGGTTTGTCTTCCTCGCGTCGTCTAAATTCGTCTCGTAGACCTCGTCCCGATTGGCTTCTTCTTCATACAGGCAAAGGATTCATTGTGCAAACAACAAACTGAGTTAAACTGAAACGACAATACGGGAGAAAATCCATGCTGCGAAACACAGGGTGTCATTTTATTTTTATTCATTAACGTTTAGCGGTAATCAAGAAACACAAATAGGAACCTGATTATGTTCATTCATAAAATCAAATTCCACGGAAGCTAACTGTGTTCATAGTACCGCAACAAGACACAATCTAATGATTCACAGTATTACGAAGAAGGTGTTCAAAACTACACGTGACCGTTCACGAAGGTACTGTTTAACGTGAAAACGATTTTCGGTTACTCTCTACACTGTACCGTCCGCAGTGCTTGTTCCATTTGTTCATAATCCTACTGAGTAGTTACACACAAACTTTTCCCCAGGCACTGTTATTTGCGAGGAATAATTACCGGCACCTTCTTCCACTTGACCATCCCGACGAGTGTTGCATCGCTCGTTCCCAGTCGAAGACAGCAACAATTAGGCCCCTGCTTACTCACTGCGCGCTTCTGAGTGGTCCATCGTCTTCCACCAATAACCACTAAGTTAGAATGTTCTTCTTGTTTACGTTTCTACTTTGGTTAATGACTTTATGAAATTATTATTAACCTTCTATCAGTTCAACTAATGTTTATGCTATGGCTGGAGAAGCAGAACAGTGTTCAAGTAATAAATATTAACTAACGACGTTGTACTGCTTCGCGTCACACTCAGTACCTGCTTCCCGGCTGTCTAAACGGTACTCCAACATGATACAGCCGCTGCTAGAAGGCGCGTTCTCACGCTCTGAAACCACCTGCCGCACAACAGCATCGCACGGCGCTCTCTCCTTACCGTCTATCATCGATTATTTTGCTGCCTAGGTAGCAGAATAGCTTCGTCCGCTTCTGATATTAAGTTTGTCTCTCTTCTCATATCCCATCGAAACGGCATCCAAATGACTTAAAGTGGTGAAGGTCTGGTTTGTGTTGTGCGATCATCTGGGTTTGATCGCAGAGTTTTGTGTTTTGTTTTGTACGTAGCTGTACGGACATTCTGAGTATATATGGACATGTGGACTCCTAGTAATTAGTGTTCAGTATTTCATTTAGTCAAGCAATCTTAATCTCACACAGGTCGGCTTCGATGTGTCGCATCTGGCAAGTCGTATGGGTCATTATATCATGGGCTTCCAGCTCCGTGTGCTTCAGTTTTCCTGAAATTTGCTGTGGGTGTAGACCTATCCCAGAAATGAATCTGTGGAAGAATTTTAAATAATACGTTGAAGTATATGAGAAACAGTGGTCTTCTATTTGGGCATTTTCGACGAAAGCCTTACTTTCAGGTCTCGGATAACTTTTCGCTATGAATAAAAAAAAAAAATGCAGTGTGACAGAATATAAAGCGTGCAAAGAGCGAGAATAATACATTAAAGTGACTGAGAAAGATCTGCAGAGAAAAATGCACTAGTTTTTTTACCCTCTTTGGGGTCAGATACCTCAGGAACAAGAAAGTCTGAAGGAACAACTTAGCACATCTGTTGCTAATGCCTGGGACATGGCTCTATATGCATATCTTCGAGCTTAGCCAATTATTTCCGATAATACTCCATCTCAAATATGGTGTCGTATTTAAAATTACAATAAATGAGCCAAGTTCAGACGTAAATATTGCTAAAGGGTCATTTCAGAAATTCTTCTTTCCGGCACTATTGGAAGGAGCACCATTTCCTGCACTAGCAGCATCCTATTGGATCTTACAGTCATTTCGGCAAAGGGACCAAATACGAGGTTGAACTTCAATAAAAATCATGTGTAATATGCTACGATCGCAACACAGTACAGGTTGATGAACCTATAACTTCAAGGCAAACAAGAATGACAACCTTTGGATTAATGCTGGTGTCCCAGCTAATCATGAAAACCATGGAAATTTGACGATTCAACCAGTTCGGAACCATTAGTTGAGTCAGTTTCCGTATCTATCGCGGTAGTGACCATGTATGGTTAGATAGGCGTGATGTTATCAAACATTGCTTATCCTGTTACGCACAAATGGCTGTGTTTGCTGGTTTCTTCATCGAGGTTCCAAAGTCTCATTTGGATTTTTTGCCATATTTCCCAAGCCGATATGTAGGTCGCTTCATGTTGGTTCCCAATCCGGTGCGATTTGAAATTGCTTTTTCATGAAATTATATTTTTTTCAGTGCTGTTCATTATGGCTTCTGGGAAATTATACTGACGTCCTGGTCTAGATGATGAAGGTGCTGCAATATTCATGATGATGTGCTGTTCAGGAATCCAGCATTTATCTTCTCCTTCAGATCAATATGATCAGCGAGCTGGACCAACAAAGCTGCATGAATCTGATCAGAGCATCATGTTCTTCAATATCAGCTTCACACGTCAACAATCAACCAACGATTGTTGTCGATGCAGGCGATCTTAATGACCAGGAATAAGGCTTAAAAATGACACAAAATGAACACTGATGACAACTGATCGATAAACCGAGGCTACGAAAGAAGTTGCATCACTTGAAACAAGTCTAACGTGAATGTGGTTCAAATCCATTTCCAAGAACTGATGATTTTCACGAGTTCCAGCTAAGGTACAGCCAATTACAAATAGTTTTTCTTGTAGCTTCGTCTTATATTTCTTGGCATCAGCTTACCAATCACCACTGTTACTTGACCTGGCACTGCGCATTTAGCAAACTGTACAATATAGCGATGGTAACATGTTGCGGACGATTTTTGTTGAAGTTCGACCTTACTTTTTATCCTTTCATCCCTTAGTTGAATCGACTCCAAGATACAACATGTTTCTAGTGGAGAGAAGTGTGCTCTTTGCAGTGGTGGTGGAAAGAAGAACTTCTGAAGTTACACTTTTTGCAAGTGCCTGAACTTCATTCACTTTTTGTGGTTTCATATTTGGCACCACGTTTCTTATTATGATCCACAAAAAGTTCTTAGGCGAGAAGATGTAACGATTGCCTCAGGTAATGGTAATATATGTGCTAAGTTGTGCTCTTTTGCGTTTTTCTTCTACAGATATCTGAGTCCAAAGAAGACTAAAAAATTTGAATGTTTTTCTCTGCACGGTTTTTGGGTTAATTTGATGCATTATACTGGCTCACAAAGCTACACTGTTTTTCTGATTCAGGACCAAAAGTTGTATGGGACCTGGAAACAAGAGGTTCCTAGTCGCTTTTCCCTTGCGTTAAGAAAGGTTCAAACATTGAGGTTTGCTCGCTTTCACCACACCCTTTGCGAAGAGTTTCTCAAGTACAGGACCGCAGTTTCCAAAATATTGGGTATTATGAGCTCAAATTTTGAATAAATTCAGTTTTGTGGTATAAATGTGTGGTATATCTGTGACTATAGTAAATCTGAACAAAATCGGAAATGGAAGAGTGGGAAACTTTTGAAAAATTTGATCACTTGGGATGAAACGATCCTTATCAAAGTGACTGAATCGATGGCGCCACATCCTATGGTGAGGAAGAGACAACAAAATCATAGATGATTAGCCCCAGTCGCAGCGGTGGGAAGGCGTTGCGACCAATATGAGTAGCAGGAGAAGAAGCAAGAATGGTATAACGAAGAGTTTGAGGAACCAGCTATGCGCACGTGTCTTGGGGCCAAACTTAACGATATTTGAACAAATGTCTTCTGTGGAATTACAACTCTATTCTTAGTCAGACCTTTCGTGTGGTATCGTGAGGATCGGAATGGCTGTGTTCACGCTTTCATTTTCTTTTCGTGTCCGACTGATAGCAAGCAGAAGTAAAATAATAATGTAATGTGAGCGAAAAGTGTGGCAGAAACGCCACAAAAAGTGTGGCAGAAACGCCACACAGTGGAGCGGTTTTATTTGAGCAAAAAGCTTGTGTCATATCGATTACCTCTAACACTAACCTTACTAACGGCTGCAACTCTACGCAAAAACCAGAATGGAATTCAAAAAGGAAATATAATCAGTTGTTTATTAATGCTGCTTCTAAACAGGAATCGTTTGCGTCCATTGGAGGAATGGAGCTCACATCGGTGCAGTTGCTCTGAGGGAGTGAGGACACAATGAGTAGCTCCTAGTTATCGATTCATCAGGCCGTAGCTGTGTAAGCAGCGAGTTAGCCCACGCCGACGCTGCAAGAACGGCCACCCCGCTGCGCTACGGCCGGGCGATTAGGGAGTCGAAACATCTCGGCAGCTGCTATGGTTCCTTCTTGCTGCAGCCGCCCGCCTGTGTACAGCCATCCACCCCGAACAATCGCTCATAAAGACCCTACACCGGCAATGAAGGCGCCCTAGCATTCACGTTTTGTGCTGGGGCTCTTGAGATAACGTTCCACTTGTTCTAGCAGTCACGACGCACAACGGACAACAGTGGTGTTCGGTCTGCGTCGGTACAATCACCCGCTCCAGGACTAGATTTATTTTACATTACTTATGTGTCTTTTTAACGTTGGCTAAACTTATGGAATGGTCTCGGTACTGCCAAATGCAACTGGATATTTGTCTAGCAATTCTGGAGACAGAAAGTTTGAACTACTTGCATGTCCTAATATATCGGCTGAATTACTTTTTTCTCTAGTGTTCTGAGGATTGGGAATGCACGAAAAGTGATAATTAAAAAAAAGTTTTAACACCTACAGGACTCTGGTTATCAGAGACCTAAAGCGCTGTTTTCGAGCGTGCTCAGTTAGTTTTATACTAATGTTTGTATATATTGTGCCGGCCGAAGTGGCCGAGCGGTTCTAGGCGCTACAGTCTGGAACCGCGTGACCGCTACGGTCGCAGGTTCGAATCCTGCCTCGAGCATGGATGTGTGTGATGTCCTTAGGTTAGTTAGGTTTAAGTAGTTCTAAGTCCTAGGGGGCTGATGACCTCAGAAGTTAAATCCCATAGTGCTCAGAGCCATTTGAATCATTTTTTGTATATATCGTAATATTAGTAAATAATGAAACTTTCTGACAGATTACAACTGTGTACCGGATTAGGACTCGCGTCTGGCACATTTTCTTTCGTTTGCAAGTGATCTGCCGATTAAGCTATTCAAGCAAAAATCAAAGTATGAGTGCAAGCAATAATTGACATTGTACAGATACAATGTACTCTTAGACCCCGCAAAGCTGTCTCCTGTATGAGCTGAAGTATCGATGTTATGCCATTGCCAGACGGGGAGCAGCTGCCAGACAAAATGGAGACGTGAAAGCAATTCTAGAAAGCCTCGTCGAAATAAATAAGTGTATAAAGCAATGTGGGCGGGTTATAACGTGCTGGAATGATCGGTGTTCGTGAAATTGGTTACCAACCTGCGACATTTCTGTGCCATCTTATTGATATGTGTGTGGGATTAAGTGGCTAAAACGTAGTGTCGGCCGAGTATCGGACCATACAGATGCAATGTTACTACAGCTCGAGGCTTCAGCCACCTCGTTCATGCAGGCGTATCCGGAGACATAGCTTCACTCACCCAGGTATTTGTGTTGGTTCGACGGCAGGCGCGATCTGCTGAAATATAGAGTGCTGGTGCGCTAGCAATAAAATTTTGCGATTACTTCTTGTCTTTGCATCGTTATAGTATGCATTTTGATTGTGACACTGACAAGTATACAGTGTGTTACGAGTATAAGTACAGATCTTGTCATCATTGGTACCTGAATATGTACACACTTCAGGGAGTTAGTAGTCTTTTTTTTTTCTAGCAGTCTTCCCGCAAACAGGTCACAAACTTTACTAGGTAATGTTTTCTGCTCGGTCGTAACTGCACCGCTAAGTGGAGAACGCTTGTCAGTATAGATTAACCGTTTTGCGTCCACACATCCACACTTCAACACCTGACCTGCTGCCTAGAAGAAAATAACTGCTAACGGCTTTTTCTTGGCACAAACACTTGGCTGTACTAACCAACCTAAAACATACTACTTCTAATAGCTATGGTTGTTAGTCTGAAAATGATGAAAATAGGTTCGCAGGAGAGCTTCTGTAAAGTTTGGAAGGTAGGAGAGAGGTACTGGCAGAAGTAAAGCTGTGAGTACCGGGCGTGAGTCGTGCTTCGGTAGCTCAGATGATAGAGCACTTGCCCGCGAAAGGCAAAGGTCCCGAGTTCGAGTCTCGGTCGGGCACACGGTTTTAATCTGCCAGGAAGTTTCATATCAGCGCACACTCCGCTGCAGAGTGAAAATCTCATTCTGGAAACATCCCCCAGGCTGTGGCTAAGCCATGTCTCCGCAATATCCTTTCTTTCAGGAGTGCTAGTTCTGCAAGGTTCGCAGGAGAGCTTCTGTAAAGTTTGGAAGGTAGGAGACGAGGTACTGGCAGAAATAAAGCTGTGAGTACCGGGCGTGAGTCGTGCTTCGGTAGCTCAGATGGTAGAGCACTTGCCCGCGAAAGGCAAAGGTCCCGAGTTCGAGTCTCGGTCGGGCACAGGGTTTTAATCTGCCAGGAAGTTTCATATCAGCGCACACTCCGCTGCAGAGTGAAAATCTCATTCTGGAAACATCCCCCAGGCTGTGGCTAAGCCATGTCTCCGCAATATCCTTTCTTTCAGGAGTGCTAGTTCTGCAAGGTTCGCAGGAGAGCTTCTGTAAAGTTTGGAAGGTAGGAGACGAGGTACTGGCAGAAATAAAGCTGTGAGTACCGGGCGTGAGTCGTGCTTCGGTAGCTCAGATGGTAGAGCACTTGCCCGCGAAAGGCAAAGGTCCCGAGTTCGAGTCTCGGTCGGGCACAGGGTTTTAATCTGCCAGGAAGTTTCATATCAGCGCACACTCCGCTGCAGAGTGAAAATCTCATTCTGGAAACATCCCCCAGGCTGTGGCTAAGCCATGTCTCCGCAATATCCTTTCTTTCAGGAGTGCTAGTTCTGCAAGGTTCGCAGGAGAGCTTCTGTAAAGTTTGGAAGGTAGGAGACGAGGTACTGGCAGAAATAAAGCTGTGAGTACCGGGCGTGAGTCGTGCTTCGGTAGCTCAGATGGTAGAGCACTTGCCCGCGAAAGGCAAAGGTCCCGAGTTCGAGTCTCGGTCGGGCACAGGGTTTTAATCTGCCAGGAAGTTTCATATCAGCGCACACTCCGCTGCAGAGTGAAAATCTCATTCTGGAAACATCCCCCAGGCTGTGGCTAAGCCATGTCTCCGCAATATCCTTTCTTTCAGGAGTGCTAGTTCTGCAAGGTTCGCAGGAGAGCTTCTGTAAAGTTTGGAAGGTAGGAGACGAGGTACTGGCAGAAATAAAGCTGTGAGTACCGGGCGTGAGTCGTGCTTCGGTAGCTCAGATGGTAGAGCACTTGCCCGCGAAAGGCAAAGGTCCCGAGTTCGATCTCGGTCGGGCACACGGTTTTAATCTGCCAGGAAGTTTCATATCAGCGCACACTCCGCTGCAGAGTGAAAATCTCATTCTACTGGTTAAATGTTTGTCGGTGCACTGTGCTCAGTCAACAATTAAGATATCTGCCGATATCCTCCTAAAACCCGGTATAACAAAAAAAATAAAATATTTGATACCTCCAGAATACAATATGTAACTACTATTAAGTGTCAGATACCAATACACTGACAATTTTTCATCAGTTTATAACGTAATCCTGCAGTGAACGTCACATTTGAATTGCTAATTGTTCCTTTCGTCTTGAGTTCCTAGCGTGATGAAAATTGCGGTGCGCTCATATACATCATACCGAGAGTTTCATAAAATGATCCGCTCTTACCAAAGTAATATATGTTTCTAGATAGATTCTTTATGGTACTCATCGTCTGCAAAAATCTGCTTCAGATACCGAACATGCTCCAATCATCACATGCAAATTTCTTCCCAAACAGTGGTCAGCGTTCCCTGTTTTTGTAATGTCGCTTTGTCAGTTTCAGTTGCCAAGCCTTCTCTATTTTCCGATGCACTTCACTTAATTGTCTTTCCTATTCTACTGAAGTGCTATTGTTGACATGTACAAATTATTGAGCGCTAGTTTTACTTAACAAATTCATTATTTTTCCCGGTTTAGACCGATCTTCACATTAAACAGCTTCCTGAAGATTGTTGCACTCTGCGCGGGATTAGCCGAGCGGTCTTAGGCGCTGCAGTCCTGCAGTCCCAGCGGAGGTTCGAGTCCTCCCTCGGGCATGGGTGTGTGTGTGTGTGTGTTTGTCCTTAGGATAATTTAGGTTAAGTAGTGTGTAAGCTTAGGGACTGATGACCTTAGCAGTTAAGATTTCACACACATTTGAACGCATTTGATTGTTGCACATGTAGAAGTTACGCATGCTGCTTCATGTTTAACAGTCTGAAGATTAGACTAAAGATTAATCGTAACCATAAAATTCTAAAGTGACTGGATCAAAGGAAGAAAAAATATTATTTCATCAGCTTCCCTTTACATTTCATGGTTTTGCAGTGGGATGTACGTTGCAACGCCATCTTTATCATGAGAAGTCCTTGTTAATTTCCCTTTCTTTTTACCTGGACGCTTCTTTGACAATGGATAACATTTCGTTGTCAGAGACAGGACAACTAAGTGTTCATAAAATGATCATTTCCACAGCCTGAGTTACATGCTGACTACTCAGATCTGAAGATGATCATTGTTCGGAACTGGCCACAAGCCGCGACCGTTCTATATAGTGCAGTGGCTCCCAACCTTCCTTAGACCATTGCCCCTCCCCAGCCATCTGTTGCCGGCCACCCCCTCTACATTATCAACTAACTAAACTACAGAATGAAAGACTTTTCTTGGCACACTTTTACTTTCAAAATGATGAAAGGTGAATGAGATTTAGTTGGTGTATGTATGTGTGTGTGTGTGTGTGTGTGTGTGTGTGTGTGTGTGTGTGTGTGTATGTGTGATAGAACGAGTGGTGAAGGAATTGGCGGTGCATCGCAAGTGCTACCTACAACAGCCTCTCAGGAAAGAAAGCTATCTGTCCACAACGAGGGTACACAATTGTTACAAAACATGCTTTCTTTGCATTACTCTTCCCCACTGCGGCACTTGCTTGGCCTGCACAGTGCAACCCCATTTAAAATCAAACAACTTCAGATGTGTGTACTATACTTACTGTTCGTAAATCGCTTCATTGCTGCACTCTTGCCTTCTGAACTGGCAGAAATTGAACGACTTCAGGCTGATAATGGTTTTCGTCTGAACACACTAACAATGACATAATAATATTAATACAGCTGTGTACAGCACTATAGTAGAACTTATGTAGTTACTGCAGTGTCGTGTTGTCAATTACTTCATTTATCTGTTATCAAGCGAGCAATGAAGTAATTTCTGGACAACAGCAGGTTCTACCTAAAACTTAGAGAAGACATTTTGTTGAGATATTTGGCATTTGTTACGCATATGATCCACTTTCATCATTAGCGATGTACAGGACAAAGCAAAACATATTTGTGTAGTGGGCGGACTATGCGAGGAATCCGCAACCTCCACCACTTTAATGCTACTAATTGAGAAAAAGTAATTAATGATAACTTATATAATCAGTAACAGTCTTACAAAACTATGATAGTAGTAATGATCTTCCAAAAATAAGTTAGTTTCGTGACTGAAACAGAATCGAGTCGTTTAGTTTTTATCCCTCAGAAAATTTCATTTTACCCCTCAGGGGATGGTTACCCCTGGTTGGAAACCACTGTTACCGTGCTTGCAAGAAGAATTTCACCGCCTGCATATTTGGGAAAGTGTGTGGGATTAGAGTCAACATGAACAGGTAATAAAACTTAAGAAAACTAAAAAAAAAATTTAGAGAGAAATTATACAGAAGCCAAAACAAGACGGCATGCACGAAAGAGCACATGTTTGCACTTCCGTGAAATCAGAATTCCCTGTTGCTGTGGACACATGCTTGGAACCTCCTTCGCATGCTGCCCACGAGGTGATCAAGTTGCTATGATCAAATTGCTACTGTTGAAATCTGTGCCCTTCTTAGACGGCAGACTTCCTGAAATCATTGAGCGCGTTAGTTCTTGCGACTGCGCATTGTAAGTTTCTACCGGCCCAAAGGGCGCTCAACCAGGTTCATGACAGCAGATACAGCAGAACATTCCCTCACTCTTTTCTCCCTGGGGGAAGGGGGGGGGCGGATGGTAGTGTTCAGAACGTGGGCGTGATGTGCTCGTGCCTTTATCGTCTCGCAAGACCGACCCGTCCTTGTGTAGTGCAGGACACTGAACTGAATGACCGTGTTCAGACACTACGTCCACTGTCCTTAGTATACCGTCGATAGTTCTGAGGCGTCTGACATCTGTACATGTTAGAGGTCATAACCAGGACTGACCCCCTGCCGAATTTGTGGCTCTGCATACCTGAGACGTTGATTGTTCATATTCATACTGCTCTACGACGAATATCATACAAACTAAGCTCTCGTAGATGAAGAGAACACGGTGACATTGATAAGTACCCAGCGCAACGTTTCCGTTTGAAACGCATCTCGCACGCCATGGTGCTGGGGTATTTATTCTGTTGTTCTTTTTGCCCAGCCGGATACAAAATTGATCATATGGAAGTGGTTTTGAACTGTCTGGCTTAGCAATGTTCTCGCAGTGGCTTGTAAAATGGCAGCGCAGAGTGCTGTTGAATTCTCTTCGTCGTATCTACGAAATAAAATTTGTTGGTAGCAGTCACGAGCTGACTGACCGTGGGCGACTTCTACGAGGCAAATCTGTGTTTGACGAATGTTACTGAACGTTCGAGTGACTTTGCTGTGTTGTACGGCAATAACATAGGCAACTTCCCTTACTGACAACCTTTATTGCCATAACGTGATAACTACCGCACAATCCAAGCTTGTAACGAAGGAAATAAGATTGGATATGGTGTCCAGTCGACTTTGAGGTCATTAGAGATGGAGCACTAGTTCTGATGGTGTCAGGGATGGAGAAGTAAATCTGTTGTGCCCTTTCAAAGGAACCATCCCGGAATTTTCTTGGAGCGGTGTAGGGAAATTTCGGAAAACCTAAATGTGGATGACCGAACGCGGGTTTGAACCGTTATTCTCCAGAATGTGAGTCCAGTGTCCTAAACACTGCACCACCTCACTCGGTTCTGAAGCTAGAAACGACCCTTCGAAGCAATCTAACAAATCAGACATGGTACACAAGCTGCATTGTTCTAGTCACGGTTAAGGTTGCCAGGAGTCCAGCTTTAGCCGGCATGTCCAACTTTTTACGTAATGTCCAGCAAATTTCAAGTTCGGCATTTATGAGGCTTTTCAGCGATGAGACAGAGGACCCACAACAAAAGTATAGTCTATGCTAATGGCGTTGTGATTTGTAATTAAAATGTATACTGTCAGGAGTTTTCCAAGAAAAATTACGTTCTCGATAAAATTGATTGAAATAAAAAAATATTCATCCTTCAGTTTACTGTTATTTCGTTATAAGTGTAACTGAAGTGACCAAAGTTATTGAATGTCTTTTCCCAGAGAAAAGATATGATTTTATTTTGTTTAATGAAGAACCTGTACCTAGTTTTCACATCAGATTGTATTAGGAAGAAATTGAGCAATTAAGAGGATTGAGAACTTTGTTGCTGTCATAATTGCCAAACTGTAAGGGTGTTAACTGATTGTAATCTTTTATTTAGTTTAATTGTCTTTAAGGTTGATCTCGCAAAAAACTTACTGTACTTGATTATTAGTAATCAACGACTGAAAATACTCATGTGGCTGTACAAAGCGATTTCCTATGATTGTAAGAGTGTCGAGAAAGAGCGTTACGGTAAAAAAAAAGAAAAAAAACTGTCCAAGTCGTCAGAGCGGTGTACAAAATGTTAGCATTTCGTAATATACAGTATGTCTGAGTTTCTTTAAACAATAAATTTTGTCGAATCATGAATCGGGGCTACTCAGCCCAGAATATGATCTTTCAATGGTCGAACTATACTTTTATAGGAAAAGCAACAGAGACTAAAAAAAACATTTTCAGCAGTTTGTAACTTCTGGGAGAGTTTCTTTATATTAAAGTCTTTGGAGATCTTATTTTAGGGCTACTCGCATCTGAAGACTATCACTGAATGATCGAAACTAATCACATTAACACATGGCACATACACATTTTTATAGATAATCTAGACTTATGGGACGCAACTGTGCGTTATTTTCTTCGTTTCCAAGAATAGCTAATTCCACTTTTCACTGTCGAAAACTTTGTATATATGCATATATTACAGGAATATACTGAAACAGTGCATTCTCTTGTTAGTTCTCCTTTCATTATTATACCGCTACAACTGCGTCCCTTTCAACAAATATGTTCCATGAGGAGGAGAAAACGGCCTTGGTCGTGATGTTGAAATGATTACTTATCCAGGAATGACGAGTGATCAGCCTAATCTAACGCATCTTCAGAATGGTCAAAGAATGTTGACCAGTGAGTTACGGATATCTAGGACAAAACATCCACAAAAAAATGGCTTGTATTCACTGGACCGCATTATGCTTCCCGGCAAGATTATCGGACGTTACGCTTTTAATACATGGTTGGGGCATCTACTTGCCTCGTCCATTTTTCTTGCACATGACGAGAGTAGCAGCCATGTCCATAATTTACTTACCACCATTTATCGGCGAGTCTGAAGATGCCTTGAATTAGATGAAACACGGGTCATTGATAAATAAATAAAAAGTAATTTCAGCATCGTAACCAATACTGTTTTTTTCTCCTCATTCTACATACTGCTTGCTAAATCAGCACGCTGTGGGAAGGAAAAATCATTTAAAACATGTTCCATACTGTTTCTGTCTGTAACATCGTACGCAATACAGTAGAATTATAAAACGTCAAAGAGGTATTATCGATGTTCTCAAGTATACTCTGTTATTCCTTCTTGGCAACAGTAACACGATGTTTTTTGTCAGATTTTTTAAAATTATCTTTAGAAGAGATCAAATATCTCAGTTCTGATGCATTTTTCCTGTCAATGGTATGAAACATCTAGTTCTTTCCCCTCAGTCTTCAAAATTCTTCCGTTGTGCTGTCGACGAGATACATTAGTTTTGATGAACTCTCTGTGCCACTCTTTCTGCTTTTAACGAAGGCTGCCAATCTGTTCTTCCTATGTTAACACATACAGCGGTTCTGAATTACCTCACTTATGAAGGATGAAAAGCGTAAGTGTATTTGCATTTACTCGTTCACTCACTTCGTAGCTTGTTTCGGATCGTCCAAACTACCAACTGATGCGCTAAACGCCGCTCGTACAAAGTGGGATGAAAGCCTTCGGTATTTCAAAAACAGCACTTGATGCTTTGCAGGAGGTTCCGGTAAATTTAGACATCACAAAGTGGCCCCGAGCGTGAGTGGTGCTTTCGCACACACGAGGCCGACACCAAATGGCTCGGTGTACTAGGGCCAAGAGCAACGCCAGCTGCGCGTGCTTTGTGTGCGGGGAAGTCAAACCGGGTTGCAGCGTGTCAATAGGAAAGCCAAATGTGTCTTCACTAGGGGGGAGAGCTGTGCTAATGGGTGACACAGGGCGTGGGGAGGCGGCATGTGGGAACGTGTGTGTTCAGCTGGCGCCAGGAGGGTGCGTGCTCTGTTTCTGTAGTCCCTTTATAAAAACAGCTCCGGGGCAGATTGTTTGCCTTAGATCGCAACATCAACAAACGCCACCTCACTAGTACACATAACGATATGTAACGGTGAGCGCCCGTTTAAATTTTTGGCTCGGCGGTCGTCTCAGTAGACTTCTAAATTGTCTGAGATGATGGCTTGTGGAAAGAGCTGTGTGTACGTCTGACATTTGGCGTTCGTTTGTTCAGATCATAGGGCACCTTACCCTTAAATAAGTTTACATTAACGACAAGACGACGCTACCACTCAGCTGATAACGCGAGAAGAACTTATCAGTGGAATACGCCGAGAAAGACTGCAATCGCATTACGTTTACATTAGTAACTGAAAAGTTAAATTTTTTCAGAGGTTGGGTTTATGTCATTTTTTCTGTTTCACCGTGAGAAATTTGCTTTGAAATTACGTAAAATGGGGCAAAGTTAGTAAAAAGAGGCAATGAAATATCTTATGGCACGAGGGAAATCGATGTAAGGTGATTCGCTGTTCTGTATCTACACTGAGGTGACTTAAGTTCTGAAATACCTCCCAGTATCGTGTCGGAGCTCCTTTACCCCCCACCCCCGTAGTGCAGCAACTCGGCAGGCTGTCAGGCTGTGGACTCAACAAGTTGTTGGAAGCCACTGCCAGAAATACTGAACCATGCTGCCTGTACAGTTGTCTATGCTTGTGAGACTGCTGCCAGTGCAGGATTTTGCGCGAATTCGCCTCTCGATTATGTCCCATAAATGTTCGATGAGATTCATTTCAGGCGATCTGGGTGGCGAACTCATTCGCTTGAAATGTCCAGAATATTCTCCAAACCAATCGCGAACAATTTTGACCGGGCGACATGACGCATTGTCATTCATAAAAATTCCAACGTGTTTTGGGAGCATGAAGTCCATGAATGGCCACAAACTGTCTTCAAGTAGCCGAACTTAACAATTTCCAGTCAATGATCGGTTCAATTGTACCGGAGGACCCAGTCCATTCCATGTATACACAGTCCAAATCATTATGTAAACACCACCAGCTTGCACAGTATATTGTTGACAACTTGGGGGTCCATGACTTGGTGAGGTCTGTGCCACACACGAACTCTACCATCACCACTTACCAACTGTAATTCCGATATGACCTGGCCACGATTTTCCAGTCATCTAGCGTCGAGCCGATATCGTCACGAGCCCAGGAGACGAGTTGCAGGCGATGTCAAAAAAAAAAAAAAAAAAAAAAAAAAAAAAAAAAAAAAAAAAAAAAAAAAAAAAAGGCTCTGAGCACTATGGGACTTAACATCTGAGGTCATCAGTCCCCTAGAACTTCGAACTACTTAAACCTAACTAACCTAAGGACATCACACACATCCATGCCCGTGGCAGGATTCGAACCTGCGACCGTAGCGGTCGCGCGGTTCCAGACTGTAGCGCCTAGAACCGTTCGACCACCCGGGCCGGCCAGGCGATGTCGTCCTGTTAGCAATGACACTTGCGCCGGCCGTCTGCAACCATAGTACATTAACGCAAAATTTTGCCGCACTGTCCTAACGGATATGGTGATTTCTCCGGTCGTTCCACTCACTGTTGCTTGTCTGTTAGCACTGACAACTCTACACGAACGCCGCTGCTGTCGGTCGTTACATCAAGGCCCCTCGGTCACTGCGTTGCCTGTAGTGATAAATCGTGCCTGAAATTTGGTATTCTCAGCACACTTTTGACAGTGTGGAGATCTGGGAATACCGAATTCCTTAACGATTTCCGAAATTGAATGTCCCACACATCTAGCTACAACTACCACACCGCGTTCAAAGTCGGTTAATTCCCGCCTTGCAGCCATAATCACGTCTGAAACTTTTCACGTGAATCCGATGAGTACAATTGACAGTTTCGCCAATGCACTGCCTTTTTATACCATGTGTATGCGATACTACGTTAATCTGTAGATGCGCAAATCGCTGTCCAATGACTTTTGTTATCCGGTGTATATCTACATATATACTCCGCAAGCCTCCATACGGTACATAGGGAAGGTACCTATCCATTTCCTTTCCTGTTCCTCTCGCAAACAGAACGAGGGAAAGACGACCGTCTACAGGACTGCGTAAGAGCCCTTCGCGTTTGTTAAGTGTTGGCGACATTACAGCCGTTCTTCAGACAGTAGCAAACGCCGTTTCTCTAAATTTTCTCAAAAGTGTTTCGCGAAAAGAACTTTTATTACCTCAGTCAACTTTTATTTTCGTAACAGCGACTTAAAGAATTAAAATAATTTTGGTAGGATTTCAGGATGTGCTGGAACAATACGAAGCAGAAGGTGAACACCATCATCACTAGATACGTTGTGACAGTATAGTTCACAGCCTCCACTTCCGTGTAATAAGTGGTTATAAGGTAGTGAATGCGCCCTTTGTAGGTGGCGGATATGGCGCGAAGTGTGTCCGAAGGATGCAAGATAGCAAGGAGCATGCGAGTCTGATTCTGGTGGCAAAGAGGGCAACATCCCTTGTACGAGAGTATAGTGATCTATGAGTTCAATAACTGTGTTCATTGCGTGTGAAACTTTTATTTCTATCTATCACGACATATAATCAAGTATTTAAAAATGTTTAACAGTTATTCATTTCCAAAAGACAGCCCATCGAGTGGAGACGGCAGAATAGTAGTAACTTTAAAATTCACAACAAAGAAGTACTTCAAGACATGGTCATCCTCTGGGAAAGTGATTTAGACAGTCTTCTGGAATAGGTCATGTATTGTTCTCTAGGATGTCTTGGAGCCTAAAGCAATTATCAAGTCAAAACCGTAGAAGACGGCAGTGACTGCACTAAAGAACTAAATTCCCAGAGGCACACCAGAGAAGAAGACAAACTTCCGACTGTAACAAGTAAATGTCATGTACTTCAACGGTTTTGCGGCCATGGAAGACCGCTTATAAATTTGACTGAACTTTCTTACCACTTCTACCGTACAGACCTGATTTAGTGCCTACAGATCTTCCCCGCTTTAGGTCTAGGAAATGAATTACATGATGAGAATCATCTAAACTGCTATCCTGTAATCAAAGCTGTACAACTCGTTGAGGGTCTTATGAGTCTGGCATGCATGTCCTTGTTAGTCGTTGACTAGGCGAAAGTGCACAACGAATGATTACGAGAGCAAAATTATGTGAATTGAAACTATGTTGTATTTAACTGCGTTATTGTTCTTTCTGTATCAGTCGTAGCTACCACGAAAATAGATCGGGAGCCTTAGTATCTCATATGACCCACCTACTAGTAAGTTTTGAAGTTCACATAAAATAACTGTTAAACCCGTTATAATGTTCGATTAACGAAGTAGAACGTCTCAGTCCCCGCCATATTGTGGCTACACTTTCCTCGCCACGATACAATTAAAGTCTCTCTCCACAGATATTCCATTCGCTCCCAGTCGCTGACTGTTCTCTCTTTTTAGAGGGATATGGGATATGCAGATTTCCATTACAACACATTACGATATTATGATCATGATGCTATGTTGCAACTAACCCTCATCCGTTTACGGAACATATACATGACGAATATGACGAAACGTGATTAGACTACATTAGTAAACCACATAACGAGGCAGTAATGAACAGTATTACATTTGCGTTGACAATTACGAGACGAGAATTCGGAGGACTTGTGAAGAGTGACACATGTGTGGAATCTAGAGAGGTGTCGACCTCTTTTTAAACTTTTATTCTGCGAGTACGTAAGAAAGCTCGCTCTTCTAAATGACGGAGGTGCTGTAGTAATTAAAGATCTTTCTGAGACAAGCTTGTTTCAAAAATTTCTGTAGGTAGTCTGTGGAGCCCCCAATTTGTACGTGAATGTCGTGACGCTATCTTCCAAACAAAAAAGAGTCAACTTTTCACCGTCTACCGTGTCTAGAGACGTCTACACTGATGGAAAGAACAGCATAAAAAGCTTAAGAAAGATACTTTTCGCGAAAATCTTTTTGTCAGTACGCTACAGAAGCTCCGGAATTAGAATTTAATCAAATGAAACATGACATGAAATATCAAACAAAACATGACGTGAAATGTACTCAGAATTCAGTGAAATAATACTAGAAATGAAATAATTAAACAAACATGAGAAACTGTTCTTCAAATGCATCACCTGAGTGACAACAGATGCACAAAAAGTATTAATGCATTACCTCAATAATGCGAAACTCGACTGGTGAAAAACGTGGATTTTTGTAGTTGCATCGACAGAACAAAAATACCGTCAAGAACCAAAGTAGGAGGATGATGTGTCTTATCTGTAATTTAGACTTGATATAACATTTATTCAAATACTTCACTGAACCACATTGATGAGGATATGATTCACGAATAAGATCTCCACTTGCTATAGCAAATAAAGCGCTTCTCCCTATGATATGTTCTATAGAACATCCCACTAATGTACCTGAAGAGTGTCCACTGTATTGAGAAACCATCTGCCCTTCAGAACAGCGCGCTGTGACTTACCTTTCTCAGCCTATAACCTTGATCCATGCAAAGAATGTGGTACTTTTGCTAATGGTTTGCAATAGTAACGTGATTAGTTCAGTTAACTGTTCATGTGTCTGAGCATAGATGTGACGAAGCCTGGCGCAGTGGATGGGAATAAGATGGCAGCATGGCAACATGTGACTGTGTTACTTAAGATAATAATTGTAATAACTTAGGTCGAATGAAATAACTCAGAGAAAGTGCAGATGATTCACGAAGCCCACATTGGTCCTCAATGTAGCTAACAAAAAGTAAATTTCTGGGTAAGAGTAAGTAAATTACGTATCCTCAATAAAAGAATTGTAGTAGGGCAGCCATAGCTGCAATAGCTATCCATACCTCATTGAAAAATTCTTGCAGTATAACAGGCATTTACATACAGGTCTCAAAACTACTAAAATGCAGAACTGAATGAAAAGTCGAATAGCCCGCTGTAGCTGTATTTATTTGAGTCGTTTATAGACTTAAATAAATACAGTTAAGGTGGAAAAATGCACTTTTCATTCAGTTTTAGATGTTAATAGTCTAAATAACTGTATGTAAATACCTGATATACTGTATGAATTGGTCAGTCAATAATGTAGAACAATTTGTAGCAAGACAACTTATCATTTAATGCAGGAGAGGATGATAAGTATAAATATACAACACGATGGATTGAAAAGACACTACTTGATTCTACAATCAGCTTGCAATTCACACAACGTGAGCAAACCATGAACCTTCATTTCACCACGCTGCAGGATGCACTGCAGATTCTGTAGGCGGAGTGATAGCAAGATAACTCTGCAAATATTTAGAATGTACATCGGGAACAACATATACATCGGCTACTAGTCACCCCGGAAAGTAATAGTAGGGATCTCACCCATGACACTCACGACTGTAGAAACTGCAAAACGGTTTGCATCTAAATCAGGCAAAGCAAGAACTAGTATAGATGAAGCTGCCTCCGAAACAGAAAATCAGTAACACAGCGGAGAAAATTCGTTTGTAAGTATATCCTCTCTTGATTCCATACGCACGAACGTTTCCCACTGGCTGACAGCCTCAATAGGCCTACAGAGATACGAAATTCATCAGTGGAGATACGAAGAGATAGCTCAAAGAGCTTCGACTAATCTAAGCGGATCGTAGTATAAATATACAAATCACTGCGACGATATAATCGCTGTTTAAGAAAATCGGAAATATTGTGGACAAAAAATGAAAGTCCAAATGAACATAAAATGTTTCTTGAAAATCTGTTCACACTTACAACAGTTTCGACCACGGAACTCATTGCCTAGTGAGGCCGAACAGCCCTACCAATCCAACGCACATTGCTTATTTAACATTTTCTGACTGCCGTGTCTTTGGGCCTATGAAAGACGCAACACGAGGCCAACATTTCCCAGACTGATATGATGTTTTCAGAGATGTAAGACAGTGGTTAGCCTCAGCTGGTTCTGGTTTCGGCAAAGTAGGCTCACCTTCATCGTTGTCAAAAACACACAACTAATATTGGTGACTGTGTTGAAAAGTGACGTCGTGTAGCTCTAATCGAGATCTACTCGTGTAATTGTGCTTTCTGTGTCCATGGTAATTTCCGTGAAAACATACTCGAGGCAATAGTGTCTGAATGACCTAATACGCGTGGGGAATGTGTTAAGATAGCTAAAGTACTTTTCACACGATAGCTTTGATGGGAGAGAAGAAAGCATAAATATATATCTGAGCTTGGCGCATTACGCTACGATTTAGCTGAGGAAGTGTACCATAAGACTGAAGTGCTGGAAATGCACCTGCATAAAACGGTCGCAGTTAGCTCTGCAAGCACGTATAAAACCGCCGTTTCAGAACTGCGCTGAACTCATTTCAGTGGAATTCCATTGTGTGTTCTGCGTCAGACAGCTTCGCGCACTGTTTCCATTTTGCTTACGACGGGAACAATGTTTTTCACGTGTTGAGCGAAAACTACATATGTTTCTCAGAGTTCGCGGAACTGAAAGAGGAAGCAGTAAACTATTACATGAGGAGTGATTCTGGCCTCGTACTTTATGCAGAAATAAAATACTGCTGAGAAAAATACCACAGAAGCAAATCAATATGCTATGAAGACGTACAAACGGATACGTGACGGTACTTACATTCTTTGAACCAGATAATATTGTACGGCCATTCTGTTTTCAACACAATACGTAACGTCTCAACCACACATACCCAAAGAAAAAAGTACCCCGCCAAAAAGAAATTTAAAATCCAAGTTTCGTACCTTGAGTATACTTTGTACCTTGACCCATAATAAGTCTGGAAGATAAATAAATTTCATGAATACGCAAAATGCAAATACATCTCCTGTAATAAATATCATCCCAAAAGCAAAGTAAAGGATTTGTTAATTAATACCTTCTCCTTTTTTCATTCCCTTGTCTTTATTTAGCAACTACATGCATTATTTTCAGTAATATATATTACATGCACAGATCATGCTTTGTATGTTTCGTTCTCCGGATTTATCTCTTATACTAGTAAGATGTTTACGTTCTGTTGTCAAGACTACAGTATGCTTTAATTTTCTTGTATCTCCTTCATAAGCAATATTCTAGTTGAAACTTCCTGGCAGATTAAAACTGTGTGCCCGACCGAGACTCGAACTCGGGACCTTTGCCTTTCGCGGGCAAGCGCTTGCCCGCGAAAGGCAAAGGTCCCGAGTTCGAGTCTCGGTCGGGCACACAGTTTTAATCTGCCAGGAAGTTTCATATCAGTGCACACTCCGCTGCAGAGTGAAAATCTCATTCTGGAAACATCCCCCAGGCTGTGGCTAAGCCATGTCTCCGCAGTATCCTTTCTTTCAGGAGTGCTAGTTCTGCAAGGTTCGCAGGAGAGCTTCTGTAAAGTTTGGAAGGTAGGAGACGGAAACTGGCAGAAGTAAAGCTGTGAGTACCGGTCGTGAGTCGTGCTTCGGTAGCTCAGATGGTAGAGCGCTTGCCCGCGAAAGGCAAAGGTCCCGAGTTCGAGTCTCGGTCGGGCACACAGTTTTAATCTGCCAGGAAGTTTCATATCAGTGCACACTCCGCTGCAGAGTGAAAATCTCATTCTGGAATATTCTAGTTGTCCGCGTTATACACTGTGAATTGTTCTAGCTCCATACTTTAAATCCCTTAATACATACGCTTTTCACTTAGCAGAAAACATTTAGAACTAAGAAAATATCGTCTCGTTCATCTCATTTCACGCCACTGCAGAGATTATAGGACTTATTACCACGAGGCCAGATAAGGTAACAGCAAATTTTGATTCACCTAGCATTTAACATTGAAACTTCATATTCCTAGATCCTTAGCTCAAATTATAGCCGATAAGGAAAGAATCCAATTTGTTGTTTCAACATCTTAAATGATCTCTATAACAAATGAGTTTCATAAATGTGAAACAGGACATGTTATAAGGGAACGAAAATCGCGTGACGACGAAAACGCGATGATAAAAAGACGCGTTGATAAAATCTGTTTAACTGAGCCGAGGTAAGAGGTGAAATACGCTAACAAGAACAGTTCATTGATTTCACATGGATCACTACCCGCTTTATAAATTAACTAACTACCCATTTAATTATTTATCCCAGTATCTTGTTAGATACGAAAAGTAATGAAGTCTGTTAATAATGCAAGGCCTGTCATGTCCTACAATACGTTTTTCAGTTTTTCTCTGGTACTCAAAGGGAGTCATGTGTATCAAGTTGGGATGAAAACTTTCCACAGTTATGCCTTTTATTTCACTCTTTCCTACCACCGCTCCCAGCCCTAGGGAGTAAGAGTCGACAGCTCTAACAATATCAGCCTAGCAAACCAATATATGTTGATTCGATACTAATATCGTTCGTTTTCGAGTTCCTACACCTATCACTTTCTCCACACACCTTTCCCATCTCTGAAGGATGATGTTAAAATGTAACAATGGGAATTTTGTTGAACGATTCTGCAATACAAAAAAAATTGTTTCAGAAATCAGCGACTGGATAACGTAATACTACGTTAAAATTCATGGCCAGTTTCGGTTTTGCAGCCATCATCAGATCCAATGAGTACAGTAGCAAAACGTAGCTCCCTTTGTGGTATTGTGGAATTTCTTAAATTCTAAAATCAGTAGAATCGTATCGCGAGTGATACAGTTCTGACAGAGCTCTGCGAAGAAGAAATTCTGCTTCCGAATATCTGTTATGTGTTTATCCGAATATCTGTTATGTGTTTATTCTTCGTAATGTTCAACACGTCTTACTGTGTAGAGCAGTAGAAAATGGTTCAAACGGGTCTGAGCACTGTGGGACTTAACATCTGAGGTCATCAGTCCCCTAGAACGTGGAACTACTTAAACCTAACTAATCTAAGGACATCACACACATCCATGTCTGAGGCAGGATTCGAACCTGCGACCGTAGCGGTCGCGCGGTTCCAGACTGAAGCGTCTAGAACCGCTAGGCCACACCGGCCGACTGGTAGAGCAGTAGCATTCTTTAAGTTCATCCGAGTGTTGATGGGTGTCGACACCTGCTAACAGAGGAAACTATTTCGTTGGAAAACAACATTCACAAAAGTAAATTTGTCAGAAATGTCAATAGTAAGTAGAGCCATGTGGAACTCAGTAGTGCCTGCGGACCTCTCCTTACTACAACTTCTTTGTTTCTATAATTGTTTGCTTTACCCGTGTCAGTTTCCGCTATGAACTATGCTATACCATATACACAGGGTATTTGTTTTAACTACCAAATATCTCAGAAACGACTCTTCCTAAAAAAATTGTAGGTGAAAAGTTAATATTAGTAAAGGAGACATCTGTCAATGCTACAACTGGCTACCTAACCAACAATGCTGCGTGGGCGGGGTAAACTTCGTATTTTGAAATAGAATATCTGCCCCCCTCTCCCATGTTATTGCATTATTGCATATTCGAATTCTACACCAAAAATAAATAAATACAATTTACTCATACCACTCTCTTTCATTCTTGGTAGATGGCGCTGTAATTGACAAATACCAAGTGTGCTTGTTTTTGCGTGTAAGAACCTACGCATCTGATTCTACATTTCTTTTACGACGTAAATGTAAACCTCTTTGTTCTAACGGTTGATACTGATGTTCAAATGTTACTCTGCGTTGCTAGTGTGACTACATTATAAATACAGAGTGTATCATAATTAATGGCGTAAACGCATACAGTTGAAAGTACACGATAATAGATGCAAAAAAGTCTTCGTAAATATAGGGTCGAAAATGCGTACCTTATGAGCTACGAGCAATTTTTCATCTTCGATACTGTGAAACAAATCTCTTCTACTCCAAGTCCTTTGCTTTCCATATTTTTGGAAGTCGTAGTATGGACCAAAATGAGAAAACAATGTCCTGCAAACATGTGCTCTAAAAAGCATACCGAGCACTTGATCATTAGAAGATTGCGTTTCAAAGTAGCAAAGATGAACAAGTGCTTATAGCTCTTAAGGAATGCATTCCAGATCACATGTTTACCGGACTTTTTTTCTTGTTTTGGCCCATACTGCCAGTTCCCGAAATATGGAAAGCAAAGAACTTGCAGTAGAAGATGTATGTTTCATAGTATCGAAGATGGAAAAATTGCTCGTAGCTCGTAAGGTATGATTTTCGATCCTATGTTTACTGAGACTTCTTTGCATCTATATTCGTGTACTTTCAACTGTATGCATTTACCCTATTAATTATGATACACCCTGTATAATGGCCAGACATTCAAAGTTCTGGTAAATCAGCTACTTGTATGATAACGTAACTTTCTGTTCACTACGGGGTTGATTCGGCGAGTTCCCAAACCATTGGAATGCTTCATATGGATAAAAAAATTAAAAAGTGCAGTAAACATTGTAGCCAAGAGCTATAAGCATCTTTCCAACTTCGCAACTGTAAAACACATATCTTCTATTGAAGAAGTGCTCATAGACTTTTAAGTATGCACTTTAGAGCCCATTTTTACTGTACTTCATTGGTTCGAATAATCGTGCCATACTGCTGAAATTGACCACACTCTGTACGTACACGTCTTACTTCTTATCTTTAATTACTTATAGGTTTTTTCGCAGAATCTTCATTCTTTAAGTAAAGGTGACAAATTCTATTCGTCATCTAGCACACAGGTCTCACTGCTCGCCTCGTACATTCTGCACTTCTTACTTGTAATTTGAGAATAGGCTGATCGCAAACTCCACTTTAAATGCAAAAATGTTTCAAATCATTCAAATTACTCTGAGCACTATGGGACTTAACTGCTCGAGAACGTAGAACTACTTAAACCTAACTAACCTAAGGACATCACAAACATCCATGCCCGAGGCAGGATTCGAACCTGCGACCGTAGCGGTCGCGCGGTCCCAGACTGTAGCGCCTAGAACCGCTCGGCCACCCAAGCCGGCGGGACTTAACATCTGAGGTCATCAGTCCCCTAGAACTTAGAACTACTTAAACCTAACTAACCTAAGGACATTACACACATCCATGCCCGAGGCAGGATTCGAACCTTCGACAGCAGCGGTCGCGCGGCTCCAGACTGAAGCGCCTAGAACCTATCGGTCGGCCTATAATGCAAAATGATAGTTCATAACGATTCGACCTCTTCAAAAGATACTCTTTTACGTTTACTATATCTTTCAGCTGAGCCGACTGATCTGTTTACCGATGACGTGCATATACTTGTAGTGTTTAAGTTCTTGTCTGTGAGACATTTCAGGTTTTTACGTAAATCATGACCAATAATGAGTGCGCAGAAGGAATACACGTCTGTGAAAGTTGTAGTGATCCTAACTATTTAAATTACATGGGAATTTCTTCTATATGTCTTAAAAGATCTCCAATAAAATATTTTTGTGCAACATATGCAACATTACACGAAATAATTGCATATTTTATCCTTGTATCTTGTATGTTGCTCTATCGATGACTAATATAGTTTTCTTTCGTTTATTTTTCAGGTAAGTTCATGTGCCAGTAACAATACTATCAACATGGCGTTTTATCAATAGATAAGTACCTGAGTTCGATAGCTGGGTGGTTCTAGTTGAGTTACAATTCATACTGTCTTTTATAAAAGTCAAACTAATAGATACTAAGGAGATAGTTAACCAAATTGATTACACTGTTTAACAGTGTAACCAGGCTAATTTTGTAGAACAAGCTTAGCCTCGTATGAACGCAGGTAGTAGTTGGGGTTGGACAATTTGATGAAAGCCTGCTTCCGCGTTAAGTAACTATATCAGAATGCCAGGATGGACGTTTTGACATAAAACGTATGTTTATTTCCTATCCGCAACTCGTTCATGGGGAGTGGCTATAGCTAACATCTGCAGAATACAGTGAAGCAACTACCACTGTGCGATACACACGCTTCCATGTTGGTGGCTTCATAACTCGACTGGCATGCTTCTTCCGAAACGGGCTTGAGAAAGTTACACTTTTTTATACGAAATAATTTAAAGGATGATTGTTCTGGATCTATTACTTCATTGGACGCCTTTGCGTATTGTCGACACATTTTTGGTTCTCTGCATAGTCGCCTGTATGGTGCACTGCATTTTTTTCGCTAGAGGCTTTTTTTTAAAAAAAAAAAAAAACAAGTGTCATGCTGGTGCTGTTGAGGCCTGCTATTAAGTCATAGTCAGACATGGGATGCATGTACTGAAGTAACGCGATGGAAGAGGCGGATCGTTGTACACCTAGGCACATATATAGGTAGAAACGTATACAGATATAAAAAAATGTATCATATAAAGTCGTCTTGTCTTGACCTTCTCTCGGTTTGCTCGGCAGTTCGACATATCGAGGATAATATTACACTCATTTTACTTTAAAACTCGGACAATTAACATTTCGATAGAAGTAATAATTTTACTTGTTATGATTCACGTAACTTCTTTGTCATATCAGTAATCATGAGAAGTTATATATATAAGATTTTAACAACTGTATGCGTGACGTATGCCGACATCCAGGCGTGCGGGTATCAGTGTAGGTCAGGTTTATGTATCAGATATTCTTTCCAGAAATGTCCGACATTTTAAGTATGTGATCACATGTTCTTACACGAATACTTTCAAGAAAACTAGTTTAATGATATTCTGGAATAAGCGTGGGCTATAGAAAATCAGTTACTTCTGGAACAAATACTACGTAGCCCCATTTGTCGTTCATTGAAGGTAAGCTTACCATCTTTGACTGTTGTTTCTTCTTCTCTCTTGCCGTCTTTATGGGACTGTGTTTTTAGTAAGGAGCGTTAATACTCTGAGTCTGTAAACATGGACGCCGATTTAATCTTCGGGGTGGTCGTAAATAGCATCCTTGCGTCTCAGACCAGCCAGCGTTCTTGGCTCCCGTCTCGTTATTCTCGTCAGGTTTTCTCGGCGACCCTAAAGACACTTGTCGAAGATCGGACGGAATCTCTCCTAACGACCAAAAATAACGACGTTTGACGTCAGCCAGCGACAGAGCTATTAAAATCGCTCCACTGAACTAAAATAAGTTTTCTTACGACGTAAGACGAGGCGCTCGCTATGTCGTACTCGTGGCGAGACCTTTAAAGCCAAGAAAATAACGGAAAAGATAGACACACATCAACCCAGAGATCAAAAACTTCACACTAATCGTGAAAAGTATATCCAGAGAGAGGTAATTCTGACGTTACGGCTAATAATGGAAGCAAGGCTAAAGAAAAATCAAGACATTTTCATAGGATTTGTCGACCTGGAAAAAGCGTTCGACAATGTAAAATGGTGCAAGCTGTTCGAGATTCTGAAAAAAGTAGGTGTAAGCTAAAGGGAGAGACGGGTCATATACAATATGTACAACAACCAAGAGTGAATAATAAGAGTGGACGATCAAGAACGAAGTGCTCGTATTATGAAGGGTGTAAGACAAGGCTGTAGCCTATCGCCCCTACCCTTCAATCTGTACATCGAGGAAGCAATGATGGAAATAAAAGAAAGGTTCAGGAGTGGAATTAAAATACAAGGTGAAAGGATATCAATGATACGATTCTCTGATGACATTGCTATCCTGAGTGAAAGTGAAGAAGAATTAAATGATCTGCTGAACGGAATGAACAGTCTAATGAGTACACAGTATGGTGTGAGAGTAAATCGGAGAAAGACGAAGGTAATGAGAAGTAGTAGAAATGAGAACAGCGAGAAACTTAACATCAGGATTGATGGTCACGAAGTCAATGAAGTTAAGGAATTCTGCTACCTAGGCAGTAAAATAACCAATGACGGACGGAGCAAGGAGGACATCAAAAGCAGACTCGCTATGGCAAAAAAGGCATTTCTGGCCAAGAGAAGTCTACTAATATCAAATACCGGCCTTAATTTGAGGAAGAAATTTCTGAGGATGTACGTCTGGAGTACAGCATTGTATGGTAGTGAAACATGGACCGTGGGAAAACCGGAACAGAAGAGAATCGAAGCATTTGAGATGTGGTGCTATAGACGAATGTTGAAAATTAAGTGGACTGATAAGGTAAGGAATGAGGAGGTTCTACGCAGACTCGGAGAGGAAAGGAATATGTGGAGAACACTGATATGGTGAAGGGACAGGATGATAGGACATCTGCTAAGACATGAGGGAATGACTTCCGTGGTACTAGAGGGAGCTGTAGAGGGCAAAAACTGTAGAGGAAGACAGAGATTGGAATACGTCAAGCAAATAATTGAGGACGTAGGTTGCAAGTGCTACTCTGAGATGAAGAGGTTAGCACGGGAAAGGAATTCGTGGCGGGCCGCATCAAACCAGTCAGTAGACGGACGACAAAAAAAAAAAAAAAAAAAAAAAAAAAAAAAATATATATATATATATATATATATATATATATATATATATATATATATATATATATATATATATATATATATCCAATACGCCAGACAGTTTCTAAGACAAACTGACAATACTGACAAGACAATTACTGATGTTATGATATTGGATTTTTTTCTTTCAGTGCGCTATGTAGGCCTATTACTCTTTCAGTTGCAACGTCCGTATGGATGAAACTCAGGAAGTAATTGGAACCTACATTAATATTTACGAAAACTTATGTTGAGTTTCTCTGCGTCCTTCGAAATTACTCAAATAGTCTCTGCATACTACTAAAGGCCTCTTAGACTTTCAATTGTAACGCTATAACAACGGGAAAATACCGAAATATATAACTTATAGAGCCTTTACAGCGTGTGATGAGGTTCATTGTCAACGAAAAGAAAACAAAAAATTCTAAGCTCTTTTCGTATACCAAAACTCCTTTCTCAAAATGTAAGGAAACGCTGGAGAAGTTTTGTGTCCGATATTCGCCCACATTCAATGCATGCTTCTAGTATTTAACGTCCTACGGCAATCGTCATAGGCCGTTTCCGTAATTTAAAGAGCAAATATATGTTGAACGTAGATGAACTGATTGTAGAGGAAGCAAAAAAAAAAAAAAAAAAAAAAAAAAAAGAGCTTAGCGACGCTCTCATTATTGCAACGCCAAAGGTAATAAAACATTGCTGTAGATCATCGTTGATCACTAGCTGTCTGCCTGTTACAGATCCGTATATATGAAGCTGTGCAGTGGACTAATCATTTAGAAAGATCAGGTGAGGTTTTGTCAAACTCTTGCAGAAGACGAAAACCTGCTGAATTCTGTTTCAATAAAAGAAATATCTACCCGAAGGTCTTAATCTTGATAGCCTGCAAGTGGAAGCCGTGAGTGAACTCTCCAATCCCATTCACCCAATTAACGGACAAGTGGCTGGGGTAGTATGGATGCCATTGGTAATATACTCGTATATCTTTCAATGTTACATCTACGAGCGTTTAGGATATGTTTGAAACTGTTCACAATATTGTTGTTCATTCCGTAGCACTGTGTAGTATTATAGCCAGGTAAGGAACTGGCCTTCTTCCGGAACACACGTATTTACAAAAGTTACCTAATGTTTAATTATTTCAATCGTAAATACACGGAAACGAAACTTGGTGACAATAAATACTGACACATTTTGTGCAATTACTCAAGTTCTAAAGTGAACCCATGCTAGTTAGTTCATGATCAATAAAATTACTCATAGTTCAAAATTTGCAGGTATAGCTATTGTGTCACAATGCACAAATAGAGCATTTACGTGCAGAATGTGCCAACAATGTTATACTACTCATTTGCAAACGGGGTATACACGAGATGTCCGAACGACGGAGTCACACCATCTCCAAAATTGTCTCTCGAGTTTCACGGATCACAGCTCGACGATAACCAAGATAATACCCTTAAATCCATCAACTCGTATTAAGAGGTAAGTGTGCCACTGTCGGTGAAACAAATGAGAATAACAGTGAGCATCGTGGGACATATCTAATTGGAAAAAAATTTAAAAGAAAGTTGCTGAAAAACAAATTGGCAGTTACTCAGTTGTCACTTCAATATTTCAGATTAACAACGGCTGAATTAATAGTTGTTTGTGTGTTGCTATCACTGGTCTTAGAAATTCAATGTAAACGTACAATATGGTGAAGCGTTCGTGTTACGTAGCCCGTCAGCCCCAAAAATTTCTAGATTGGACTGATAAAAAATAAACGTTATGATGGTTCCTTTAATGCACAAAAAGTTCATAAAACCGCACTGAAATTTCAGAAAAGTCATCTTTGGGATTTTATTCAACTTGGGCCTCACATTGACTAGAATAGTGTTTGTGACGTCAAAGCGTTCACCCTTCATCTGAGTTTCTACACTATGTTACTTTGTGGTAGGCTCGGTGTTGATAACACTAAATCTTGTTATCCGTGATGATTATTTCCAGAAAACAACTGTGCGCATTTTGAATTTGAATTAAATCGCAGTTTTTTTTTGTTCTGGAGTCAAGGTGTGCGGGAAAACTTTGCACACACTTTTATCTTCCTTATTCCGGAGAATGTCTTAACACATTGCCGTTTCTGACTCAACATCGTCGATACGCTATGGACGCAAGCCCACTACTTAAAACTGACTGGTCGAATGCACAGCTGTTGTTTACGGTTGTCAGTTCAAGATGTCAACGTCGTTACTGTGCTGACGGCGCTCATATGCCAGGAATAAAATTCACCTAGGAACTTAATGGACGGTGTTAACTGCACAGCGTGAACCAGAGCTCCAACGAGGAACTTTGAGAGGTTGTCCAGGCATAACTTCCGAATATTTTTGTACAAGGATCCCTTGGTCTCTGCAGGCTCTATACAGAATTATTGCGTTTTGCTTGGTTTCTTGCCCCAGTTAACTCGTGCCTGTACTGCTCTGAAAATGGTTCTGAGTCGTG
Source organism: Schistocerca cancellata (assembly GCF_023864275.1). Classification (NCBI taxonomy): domain Eukaryota; kingdom Metazoa; phylum Arthropoda; class Insecta; order Orthoptera; family Acrididae; genus Schistocerca; species Schistocerca cancellata. The sequence goes on from NC_064630.1 coordinate 456,033,629, forward strand.
CAGATGTTGACGGTATGCGCCGTGTGTCTTGTTTCCATTCGATCACACTATCTGATGTTGAAAACGGTAATGGCTAGTTTAACTCGTTGTCCGTAAGTCTGCATTCAGTACTGCCCAGCCGGCCGGAGTGGCCGTGCGGTTCTAGGCGCTACAGTCAGGAGCCGAGCGACCGCTACGGTCGCAGGTTCGAATACTGCCTCGGGCATGGATGTGTGTGATGTCATTAGGTTAGTCAGGCTTAATTAGTTCTAAGTTCTAGGCGACTGATGACCTCAGAAGTTAAGTCGCATAGTGCTCAGAGCCATTCAGTACTGCCCAGGCTTGTCTGGGGTTTTGCTTCTCGGCTTGCTAGTTGTGCGTCAACAGCGATACACAGCAGTACTACGGGTAGGCTTACTGACGAAGAGTTGGCCGATACGCACCTCGTATTGGGATCACTAAGTGCAATGGAAAACCGGTTCGGCTGTTATATAGTGAGCTGTTCCCTCACTGACGGCAGCCGCATCACATTACTTTTGCATCAGCTGGTTGCTGTATTACTCTGTCTTGTACATTTCGGGTATCGCAGATGGCAGTGCGAAAGTACGGAATAGGTTCACAGATACGTCAGTGGTTAGAAGACACCTAAACTGTTAGGATCCAGTACGCTGCACTCGACGGCGAATTTTCGTCAGGGACACGGGTATCGTCAGGAGTGCCCCAGCGAAACGTGGCAGACTGCTGCTATTCTCTATATATGTACGTAAGTGACCTGTTAGACAGGATGGACAAGGTGAACAGCAGTTTACGGTTGTTTGTTGATGACGCTGTGGAGCACGGGAAGGTGTCGTCGTTGAGTGGTTGTAGGAGGATACAAGATATCTCAGAAAGTATTCTTTGATGATATGGTGCCTGGCAGTTTGCTCTAAACATAGAAAAATGTAAGTTGTTGTAGAAGAGGAGAAGAAATAATTCCGTAATGTTCGAATACAGCATCAGTGGCGTACTGCTTGACACAGTAAAATTCGATTACATATCTGGGCGCTACGTTGTAAAGCGGTATGAAGTGGAAAGAGCATGTGAGGAATGCCGTGGGGAAGACGACGGCTCGACTTTGATTTATTGGGAGAATTTTTGTGAAATGTGGTATATCTGTAAAGGAGACCGCGGCTAAAACACTAATGCAAGCCATTTCTGTGTACTTGATTGTTTGGTGTATCCACCAGGTCAGATTCAAGAAAGACTTCGAAGCAAATCAGAGGTGTGTTGCCAAATTTGTTATACGTTCGAGCAACACCCGAGTATTTCGGAAATGCTTTGGGAACTCCTAGAGGGACTGCACAGGTAGTGCCCACATTGGTGGGGAAATACCAAACAAGAACTACCATACGCTGCATATTTTAATCTATTACGGAGGTGAAATTGTATATTTGGCTGAAGGCATTATTGTAACGTACCTCTGCCACAACATACGAGGTTTCGAACTTTGTGGCAACTATTTATTCACAACCAATACAAAAGGGTTCCATGTTTGTACCTGTTACTCTCCGTCAAAGTAATCACCAGCGTTGTGTAGAACCCGTTGACAGCGATGTGGAAGGCGTAATATACCGTTAGCAGAGCCTGTTCAGTTGATGGTGCGAGTGGAGCGGTCTACTGCCTGTCGAATCTAGGGAACAGTTCTGAACCGAATGTCACGAAGCGGTTCCTTCATCTCTGGAATCAAATCAAAGTCACAAGGACTTAAGTCCGGGGAGTATGGTGGATGGTGCGATACTTCCCAGTCCCATCGACCGAATACAGCAGCCACAGCTTACGCTGTATGCGCCCGCGCATTGTCGTGCAAAGTGATGGGTGGGTTGCGCAGAAAGTGTTGCCTCTTCCTTCGCAAAGCTGGTCGCAGGTGATGCTTCAAAAATGAGCAGTAATACTGTGCATTGACGGTCTGCCATGGAGGAACAATGCGTTAGGATAACACCATCTCAGTCATACACGAGTATCACCATAACTTTACACCGCTCCATTCGCACCATTAACAGAACAGACTCTGCTAACGGTGTATTACGCCTTCCACATCGCTGGCAATAAGTTCTACACGACGCTGGTGACTACTTTGAAGGACAGTAACAGGTGCAAACATGTAACTCTTTTGTATCGTTTGTGAATAAATAGTTGCCACTATTTAAGTTCCAACCCTCATATAATCCATTTGTCAATACTTCCTTCTGAAGAAGACGTTTTTATAAACGCTGATACGATGATAAAGGGATGTTAAGAAACCGTCCAATTTGCAGCTGATTGGCTGTTTACTCATTATCATCATCATCATCATCATCATCATTTAAGACTGATTACGCCTTTCAGCGTTCAGTCTGGAGCATAGCCCCCGTTATAAAATTCCTCCATGATCCCCTATTCAGTGCTAACATTGGTGCCTCTACTGATGTTAAGCCTATTACTTCAAAATGATTCTTAACCGAATCCTGGTACCTTCTCCTTGGTCTATCCCGACTCCTCCTACCCTCTACTGCTGAACCCATGAGTCTCTTGGGTAACCTTGCTTCTCCCATGCGTGTAACATGACCCCACCATCTAAGACTGTTTGCCTTGACCGCTACATCTATAGAGTTCATTCCCAGTTTTTCTTTGATTTCCTCATTGTGGACACCCTCCTGCCATTGTTCCCATCTACTAGTACCTGCAATCATTCCAGCTAGTTTCATATCTGTAACCTCAACCTTATTGATAAGATAACCTGAATCCACCCAGCTTTCGCTCCCATACAACAAAGTTGGTCGAAAGATTGAACGGTGCACAGATAACTTAGTCTTGGTACTGACTTCCTTTTTGCAGAAGAGAGTAGATCGTAGCTGAGCACTCACTGCATTTGCTTTGCTACACCTTGCTTCCAGTTCTTCCGCAATGTTGCCATCCTGTGAGAATATGCATCCTAAGTACTTGAAACGATCCACCTGTTCTAACTTTGTTCCTCGTATTTGGCACTCAATCTGTTTATATCTCTTTCCCACTGACATTACTTTCGTTTTGGAGGTGCTAATCTTCATACCATAGTCCTTACATTTCTGATCTAGCTCTGAAATACTACTTTGCAAACTTCCAATCGAATCTGCCATCATAACTAAGTCACCCGCATATGCGAGACTGCTTATTTTGTGTTCACATATCTTAATCTCACCCAGCCAGTCTATTGTTTTCAACATATGATCCATAAATAATATGAATAACAGTAGAGGCAGGTTGCAGCCTTGTCTTACCCCTGAAACTACTCTGAACCATGAACTCAATTTACCGTCAACTGTAACTGCTGCCTGACTAACTATGTAAAGACCATTAATTGCTTGCATAAGTTTGCCTCCTATTCCATAATCTCGTAGAATAGACAATAACTTCCTCCTAGGAAACCGGTCATATGCCTTTTCTAGATCTATAAAGCATAGATACAATTCCCTGTTCCACTCGTAACACTTCTCCATTATTTGCCGTAAGCTAAAGGTCTGGTCATGACAACCTCTAAGAGGCCTAAACCCACACTGATTTTCATCCAGTTTATCCTCAACTAATACTCGCACTGTTTACTATTTCTGCAAAAGGATTTCAAATAAATGGCTCTGAGCACTATGGGACTCAACATCTTAGGTCATAAGTCTCCTAGAACTTAGAACTACTTAAACCTAACTAACCTAAGGACATCACACACACCCATGCCCGAGGCAGGATTCGAACCTGCGACCGTAGCAGTCCCGCGGTTCCGGACTGCAGCGCCAGAACCGCTAGACCACCGCGGCCGGCAAAAGGATTTCATTCCACAGTTGCTGCTCCAGCCACGTAGCAGAATTTAATTCTGAAAATACCAAAGCACTTGTACTTCGATACGGAGTACCGAGTACCGAACGTTTCAGAAAAAAAAAAAAAACGAACACCTGGCAACCCAGACGTAGATGTCTATGAACAGCAAGCTGTTGACTATCAGATTCGTATCGAAGTGTGCCCAGTGTGTTAGCGTTTTTGTCTGGGCAGACGCTACCGCTCGCCCAGCACTGTGGACCGCGTCAGCGGAAGACGAGACGTTGCGTCCGCCGCAGCTGCGGCGCCCGCTGCACGCAGCTGTCGGCGCGGTTGCGGCCGCGGCCGGAAGTGCGCAAATAGACGCGGCGGGCCGGGGCGTCGCCCACACCCCCGCACCGGCTCTGCTGATCCGTGCCGATCAGGTGTCCGCCCGTCGGCCTTGTGAGCGTGCTTCCCTCCGTGTCTGTCGGCAGCTCATCAGGGGCGTGGCGCCTTTAAACTGAATTATCGTGTGACTCTTCGAGCTGCCCCCGGCGGATATGTTGTAAATAGTCTTCACGGGTTTGCCGCCGGATCACGTGAAAGGTATGTGCTAAGGTCTGATCAGTGTAGCTCCAGTGTAGTCTCTAGTGGCCAACCGCAAGGTGGAACGAGTATAATATCTTTGAGTAGGAGGATCTTTGATAGTTAAGAGTCGGGCGCGCGCAGTAAAAAGCGGGAAGTCGCAGGTAGGTGCCCGCAGGAAGCAGACGTATGCAGACAGCTTTAAGGTGGAAGTCGCAGCTAGGTGGGTGGAGGAAGCAGACGTGTGGTGACAGCTTTAAGGTAGGTCTCTGCCCCTGACCAAACTTTAGCACATAAATTAGAGAAGATATATAATCATTTCAAATTGGTTTTTGTTAAATAATGTTCAGTTAGGATTTGTATGTCCAAGGTTTGACGCAGTAGGCGTTTTGTAAAATTCTTTGTAAGAGTGATTCGTGCTACAAAAATGTTTAAAGTGGTAGGTTTTGTGTATGACTTAAAATTTTAACAATATATATTGAGATCAACACTGTGTTTAAATCTAACAGCCTGAATCATAATCCACATCCTTTGCTTGTATTGAATATGAAAATGAGTAGTAAAGTAAAGTTAGCCAACAATGAAAGAATGTAAAGAAAATGAGGCCTCTATGCAATATATATATATATGAGCAATTCATGGTTTGAAATCGATTTTGGTCGGACTAACGTTATCAGAGCAAAGTTAATTCAAATACCTAATTTTATGCCATTGTGAAACTAGCATTATTCAAGATATAATTTCATTGTGTAAACATTAGGGCCAAAATTTAATTTTCCAGCACCATCTTAATGCCATTGCACAAACGGCATTATTCTCTTAAACTTGATTGCTGGGTCAAATACATGTTGTATTTCTGGCAAAATGGAGGAGTGCAAGAAAGAAGTTCACAGACATAGTCAGCTGCAGGTTTGTTGAAAAATTAATTTAGAACAATCTTATCATTCATACTTTCACAAATAAAAAAAGGTAACAATTTTGGTTAGATACTTTCACACGTTGTGCACATTCCACAATATTCCCTCGGAGCATCCACGGGCGTCGACGTGCGGATACCGTCAGTCGTACCTAACCACCACTAAGGTTGAACCACCCGAAGATGTCGGACAGATGCTCCAAGGAACTATTGTGGAATTTGAACAACGTGATCCGGCGGCAAACCCTTGAAGACTATTAACTGCATTATCTTATTTATCCGCCGATACCGGACAAGTTACTTGAAACGTGGGACTTAGGGGAAGCAGGAAAAGGTGTGGATGGGGCCTAATCAGTTATCGTTGGTTGCACAGTAAACACGTACACTTTATTTAAGGAAATATTTTTTTAAAAACAATCATTTTTAAAAAGAATTGACTGCAACACAAGCTACACTGACGGCTGAAGGCCTTATTAAGAGAAAATTTAAAATTAATTTGTCGGCTGCAGGCCACAAGGTATACTTCAGAACAATTAACGGCTGAAGGCCTGATCACTAATGAGGAAAACAATTACACGTTAAAAATACCAAATAATTTTTAAACAATCATTTAAAAAACAAATTTACTGTGATAGAAGCTATACTGACGGCTCAAGGCCTTATTAAGAAAGAATTCAAAATTATTCGTCAGCTGAAGGTCACAAACAAAATTTCAGAATATTTAGCGGCTGAAGACCTGAATTACAAGTGAGGAAAACAACTACACGTCGAAAAATACAAAAGTAATTTTTAAAACAATCATTTTAAAAAAATGGACTGTAACACAAGCTACACTGACGGCTGAAGGCCTTATTAAGAAGAATTCAAATTATTTGTTGGCTGAAGGCCACAAGCATTAGGAATAATTTAAACAACATTTTATTTTTAAACAATTAACACGATCCACAGACAGTGGTCCTACGATCGACCTGTGAAAAGTCCCTACAGCTGCTTAAGTGGTGAGACAGGCAGCCAAGAGTTACGCTTACCTAACAGAGTGGTAACTCAAACTAGCGACAGTTTAAACGCCGATCAATCCTCTTACCAAATCCACCTAACGTTTGATAATCAGTACAACGATGGAATAATTCAAGCGAGGGCGAAGTGACAGATAGCACTGCATCTTCAGAATCCGGTGTTTAAAACATCAAAAGGCAGAAGGAACCACTACAACCAAGGTAGACGAAAGAAACTACAACCCACACCGCAATCAAGGAGGCTGTCGAACTACACATCATTCCGGCCAGCATCGGCAAGACGAGGGAAAGTAGACTACCGCAAAAAAACGCAAACCTCCGGGGCAGCTAGCTGGGGCGTTAGCGGCCACTAGGCAGTAAAATACCGCTGGCTGAATTTCACCAAATAATACCCCAAAATTCAGAAACTAATAACAGGCAGTAGAAGACAGCTAATAGATTCCGCCAACTCGACACGCTCCACTTGCTGCTGTTCATCTCACAGCGACCCTCGGGCAGCAACACACGAAGTAAGAGCGTGATCACAAAATAGTAGAGGTTTCAATAGTGGATTAATATTCACTCAACTCAACGTGCTGGGTCCGGTGGACAACGAGGTTGTGGCCCTCGCAACTACAGCCCCACTATCCGGCAGTGCATGCCGCCAGCAGTCCCGGCATGTCCCCGAGTTGCAGGGCCTCTCTGCTCCTCCATTCCAACCGAACTCCCGACACACCCGACCAGGAATACACTTCACGTCCTACCAAAGATAGCACGGGTACTAGATATCGATGAACGCAGCTGCTGCCACAGCACACAGTGCTAGCAAACGTAGTGGCACCAGTAAACAGAAGAAGAAAACGAGACGTCACTATCCCTATTACTCGATGCGAACCTACCAACGGCACCAATGCGAGCCGCACACACCTCATAGGACTATACTATACTGTAATGTACTGTAATATACAACATATGGAAGTTTGACTCTGACTGTGAGTCGTGCTCAGATAGCCTAATGGTGAGCCGACCGATGGCGATAAGTGGGAAATTCGGGTTCGAATCCCAGTCCGGCACAATATTTCATTGTCATTATTAGCCTACATTACACAGCTGATGGTTGGTCGTATTAGAAACTGCGAATACATTTCATGTACTAAGTGAGTGTAGGCACACCAAACTCTGAAACGTATTGGTTTAGGGCGAATGAAGGCTTGTTTAAGAGTGCAGCTTACTTCCGTGGTGAGCAAAACCCGAGACTAAATCTGTGGTTGTAGAAATGGGAGCAGTGGGGTTAAGTCTTGCTTGCCAAATTTTTTATGTCTGAAAACTCGCTTTCATTCGATTATCTGCCAGTTACGAATTTTTTGGAAGATTGTCGTCAGGAAAACAGCGACAGATATTAAAATTATTTCAGTAATAGTCTTGGCCGTGTTTAAGTTGTATAATTTGGTTTGGTGACCAGTTTTACTCATTTATAAGACCATCATTTGACCTTTTTTTATTCCTTGGTGACAGCAGGAGCCGGTGTTGTGGAGGAATCCGGTCTGGAGGAGTGCGGAACACTGTTTGGCGACTCCAGTGTCCCACGCTCCTCCAGAGCGGATTCCTCCACAACACCGGCTCCTGCTGTCACCAAGGAGTAAAAAAAATCGTCTGATGATGTTCTGTTAAATGACCGAAACCACTCACCAAACGAAATATACAATTAATATGCGATTTCAAGGAAATAATTACAATATCTGCTAGTTCCATGGATCCATAGTGTGGAGATCCTAAAAAATGTAGAGCATGTCATAAATCAACAATACATACGATCACTTAACATAAACGCAAACATGCTGATAATACTTAGACAGATCCTAAGTAAAATATTCCCATGGATGTGTGATAACACACTTCCATTTAATAATTAAACCGATGTCATCACAACCAAGTATATCTACCGGGTGATCAAAAAGTCAGTATAAATTTGAAAACTTAATAAACCACGGAATAATGTAGATAGAGAGGTACAAATTGACACACATGCTTGAAATGACATGGGGTTTTATTAGAACCGAAAAAACATATTGCTAGACGTGTGAAAGATCTATTGCGTGCGTCGTTTGTCGATGATCGTGTGCTCAGCCGCCACTTTCGTCACGCTTGGCCTCCCAGGTCCCCAGACCTCAGTCCGTGCGATTATTGGCTTTGGGGTTACCTGAAGTCACAAGTGTATCGTGATCGACCGACATCTCTAGGGATGCTGAAATACAACATCCGACGCCAATGCCTCACCATAACTCCGGACATGCTTTACAGTGCTGTTCACAAGATTATTCCTCGACTACAGCTATTGTTGAGGAATGATGGTGGACATATTGCGCATTTCCTGTAAAGAACATTATATTTGCTTTGTCTTACTTTGTTATGCTAATTATTGCTATTCTGATCAGATGAAGCGCCATCTGTCTGACATTTTTTGAATGTTTGTATTGTTTTGGTTCTAATAAAACCCATGTCATTCCAAGCATGTATGTCAATTTGTAACTCTCTATCTACATTATTCCGTGATTTATTCAGTTTTCAAATTTATACTGACTTTTTGATCATCCGGTATATACACCGAGGCACAGAAGATAAATTTTAGTACAAACAGCAAGCAGTTTGCAACTCTCATTTACACTAATCACATTAAAACGCTGGTGGTTCCCGGCTCCAAGTGTATTTCTCATCTTGTTGGTTATATCAGTTGAAGCAGCGCCTGGTCCTAGACTGAATGACCTACACAGAACAGCATATTATCGATTATTCAGAAACGTAGTTCCCTCACACCCATTCCTACTTTCCCCCGTTGCCCCCCCCCCCCCCCCCCCACTAAATAAATTCTCTACCAAAATGCTATATTCACTTCCGGTCTTACAGAGGTAACGGAACTTCTGCGTCCAACCCATCCTTTCTCTCAACCTTACAACACAATACGAAATTCAAATGATGTGCCACATATTCAGAGTACAGTTAAATCAAGATAAATAACACAGGCCAACGAAAAATTTTTTTTAACTTTTTTCTCTCTGATAGCTGATCTTTACAGATTTTTATGAGCTGAATCCAAATCTAGCCTTAGTTTTTTTGTATCACCCATAGTTTTTGAGCAATATGCTTTTTGTTATGTAGTACAAAAATCCTATGCTGTACAGTAAATGGAGAAATTAATGAAACTGTTTATTACAACATAAGTGTGGTTTGTATTTACAGTAAGCTACTCAAAACAATGATATGTGTTAATAGAGGTTTTATTTGTCAGATGCAATTGATTTGTATTTTCTGTCTCTTTTTTTCTTTGAAGCTTCTTGTGTAGCTTTTTCTACGATGAGTCGCCTGCTGAACTTCTCGGTGAAGTGACCAACAGTAGTCCCCATCATGTTGGTGTTCCTTGCTCCTCACTAACATCTCCCATATTGTCCAGGAAGTAATCAAGGTCACTGTTCAAAAAGCGAACTTTCGGGCTCATTAAACATCCTAAAGCTTTAAACTTCTTTAACACTGTAGCTACAATAGAAACATATTCTGGGTCTTTTATATGTCCTAAGAACTTGGTAACAACTTACTTGAATGATACCCATGATTCTTTCTCATTTAAGGTCAGTGTGAATTCAAAGTTAACATGAAACATCAATTTTCTAATGCCATGTCCGACAAAGACGCCTTCTTTTACTTTACCTTCCGAAAAGTGTGAAAACTTTTTGGCAGAGATACGTAAAATATGCTCCATCTTTACAAACTGTTTCATTACGCCTAACTTTATATGTAGAGGTGGTAGGAGTATGTTTTTTGGATCCACAAGGTTTTTGTGTAGAATGTTCTTCTCACCAAGTTTTAAAGACTCCCTCACAGGACAGTTCTTTCTGCACCAGTGTTGATCCCTAGCCCTACTGTCCCATTCACACAAGAAACATAGAGATTTGGTAAAGCCACCTTGCTGACCAAGGAGCATCCATGTTACTTTTAGATCGCCACATATTATCTCACCACGAGCAGTATAGCCTATTTTCCTTAGCACAATTTCTAGGTTTTCATAGCTTTGTTTCATGTGTACAGAATGTCCAACAGGTATAGTCGCATAAATGTTACCATTGTGTAATAAAACAGCCTTTGAACTAGTGTTCGATGAATCAATAAGACGCCTCGAGTCTTCCATTTTGTATTCAATACCAAACTACATCAGGCTAGGAATGTCTGAGCAGTACACTAAATCACCTTCTTGTTGAAAAGCTTGGAAAATTGCTGCTCTCTCTTTCTATTCATGTATATGCTCGTTCCAACTAGCGGTAAGATCTTTTCTTTTAATCTTGAGCCAAGCAATTCAGCTTTATCTTTCGTTAAGCCCAGATCCCTAACCAAATTGTTAATCTCGAGCTGAGTAAACAATTTGGGCTCTAGAATTTCTGTATTACAATGGAATTCATCATCATCTGGTTCATGTAAATCACATTGTACATATGAAAATACTTCTGTTGGAATAGCATTTAAATCATCTGGTGGTTCAGGAACCGGCATATCTACACCATGCTCTACTTGTCAGATGGTGGACGGAAGGTTAGGGTAGCTTATAACCTTCTTGTTTTTCGAATTATGACCAGTAATATCAAAACTGCAAATGAAGTAATCACCGGAACAATTTCTTGGTTCCCTCTGTATCATAGGAACAGCAAACATAAAGGCTGTTTTCTCCTTTTTGGACCATTTTCCCAGATCTTTATCATACACATAACATACCTTATGCGTTACCCAAGATTTATCATGAAGACCAAGTTTAGATCAAAAGTATGATAGATAAGCCTTTTTCACAAAGTCTGTAATGTTACTTTAGTGTTTTTTAATCACAAATTCACCACAAATGTAACAAAAACTTTCAGCAGAATTTTTACAACCACGATTAGACATTGTACTGAACACATGTACAGGAGATGGGAAAATGAGGTTAGGTTGACAGTAAACAAAACACCATCTGTTAACACAAAAATTGAATCGACCTTTTTCTGCCAGCAAATGTTTTTTCAGTGCTACCAACGTCATCTACATTCATTACACCTCCTTTTTAAATTATTTTAACTATATAAAAGCTGTTACATTCTTTAAAAAATCGTTAATTTAATAAATTTAAATGTAAAATGTGAAGAAATGGGGGATGATACAGCTTATTAGGTATCATATTTGGATTTCTCACCCTAAAAAACATAAGAATAAGTTATTTTTAGCAAAAAAGTTTTTCCGTCGTTGGCTTCAGATGACTTGCGCTCAGATGAATTTCTCATTTTTTCTTTATTTTTTTTCATTTCTCTAAGGAATAGACTGAGCTTTTTGAGATACAGCCCGTCATACAGAGTGCGATTCCTTGCATCCAGTTACCAGGCGACTTGACTGTCACAGAGAGGTTCTCAGTTGGGAATAAGTGCGATGAGATTATCGGTTCTAGTGTTTACTTTGCTTCCAATGGAAGCCTCCCAAAAGCCTTAGTCTGTAACGAGGGGTGTGACTATATTAATTTGTTTTTACAGCACTATTTCTCATTGTTCTACCTTAAAAATGTGTTCGTCTGTGCGTGTAACTTACGAAGGAGATGCTGAACTGCAGTAAGGCGGAGTCCTTTTTCAATCAGTTATTTTTGGTGCTGTTTTAGCACTGTATGTTTTATAATACGGGTATTTACTAACAGATTTGCAAGCCCAAATGATTGTATAGACCAGTGGTAGTCAACTGGTCCCTACCACTACTAGTGGGCATTCCAGCTTTCACTATGGGTAGTTTGGGTCAAAGATGTTTTCATCATGTTAAAAAAAACTGTTGACGAACTATTTGGTATGTTATTATTATTATATGCTTTAAGCTGCTGGGACTCTCCTTTATAAGTTTCATGACGTGAAACTACTTGTCTACTTTGCAAATCACCATTGCTTCGGAACTGGTGGGTATTCATAAAATTTTGTAGGTACAAAAGGATGACCACTACTGGTCTAGACTCCTTGCTTGTGTAATGGGTCCTGGTAACAAACGACTGCGACAACTAATTCAATTACAGATTCGTTATCGGGAACTCAAAACTAGTTGATAAAGATTAATTTGTGTTCTGTTTTTTCTGTCTATATGAAATAATAAATTATTATATAACGTTATTCAAATACTTTGCTCGTTGTATTTGCATGACAGAATCTTCTAAAGTTAACCGATTATGATTTTTTCTCTTCCTTATGTTTGATTACAAAACAGTTGTTTCTCGACAGTGATAACATTTTTACAGTTTCACTAGTTGTAAAGCTCGTGCTTGTAAGTAAACGCTAACGTAAAAGATTATCATTAATTGCACCGCCTTTTCTAACCATCGCTGGATTTCTTCACTGAGTAGAAATATCTCTAGAGTTAGCAATCATATGAGCGGAATAGATTTCGTGTTCTCAATGTACACTGTCATCGCTGTCACGTGATCTCGCGACTCTGTAGGTTTGTCCGCAAAACGTCTTGTAGGTTTATAATGTCATTACGGTATCAGTACACACAGACTTTCTTCGTAGGTGCCATAGATTTGGTCCAGGCGTTTCGTAGATATCATAACGAACTGTATTTGATACTTGGTATAAATTACGATCTTAGTTCTGAAGAGCAATGTGAAGGGGCATTCAGTTCCTTTGAGGCAAGTGTCACAGCTCAGATGTACCTTTTTTTTTATTTCTGTGACTGCCAACGCTATTTCTCAGTATTTTATCATATTTCCAACTAAATTTTAACTAAGGTGCCACTGCAAAACGAGTTGAAGGCAACCCACTGCCTTTGAAACTGTCCCAGAGGACACCGAATTTGGCGAACATTATCAACTATATCACCTGCTTCTCCATTATTTTTTCGATTCTTGTGTATTTTTCTCTCTTTTGCAGGCTACAACATAAGCTTGCTCGTTTGTAACACTTTGAAGTACCGGTACTTATTAAGCTTGTTTTGTGTACAAGCGCCCACAATATTCCAGTAGATGTAACATGTGAAACACCAAATATCGGGATATACTAAAAAGCCAGATGTACAAAGCCACATACACCCAAAATATTGAAAATATATATGACACAGACATAATATATATCACACACACACACACACACACACACACACACACACACACACACACACATATTAACACTCAGACTACGCTACTGAGCAGTCTGTCAGCACAAACAAAATGCAAGGGTCAGCTATCACATTCTAATCCAATTGTCTCTAGCGTTTCGATTTTCAGAAGCAAAGGAAATAAATACAAGGTATCTTGTCAGCTAGTAGTAACCAGTTCTATTAACACTTGCTGACACGCTTCTTCTTTTTCTTGTGTCTGTGTCCTGCATCTGCGCAGGGTCAGTATGGTTATGTAACGAATTTGGAACGGTTAGTTTAAGGGATGCCGGATGACCCATTCGTTACCTGCAAAATGTGCGTACTCCAACTGTCTGCGCGAAGTATTACACATGTGAAAGTAATCTAAATGTTTGCGAAACGTGTAAAGAGGTGGCACTTAGGTACCAGATATGCACTTACCCAGTCAGATGTGGGGAACGCCTGTACACCAGATCCTGGCTGCCTGGCACACAGACCATCGTCTCTAATCCGCCAAGCCGGCCGGTGTGGCCGTGCGGTTCTAGACGCTTCAGCCTGGAACCGCGTGACCGCTACAGTCGCAGGTTAGAATCCTGCCTCGGGCATGGATATGTGTGATGTCTTTAGGTTAGTTAGGTTTAAGTAGTTCTAAGGTGTAGGGGACTGATGACCACAGATGTTATGTACCATACTGCTCAGAGCCGTTTAAACCATCTACTCCGCCGGGCTTACTCGATCCGTGGCTGCCACATCTCTCTACCCGGAAGCGGTTGTTTAAGCCGCACCGCTATCCGGGAGAGTTTGTCAACACCTCTTTATTATTTCTACGTAACAGCTCTGCGAGACATCCATTTCATGTTTTGGTATTGATGGTGGTTCTTTACCGAATCTCGTAAAACGATACAGTTTTATTAACGAATTGTGATTCGCAGTGGATTCCCATATGAATAACGTTTTTATAATGTAAATTCGTAGGCTTCTGCGGCAAGAGCCTGTTAACATGAAAGTTTTCTGTATGATGTAGACCCAGAAGAAGACCACTGCAACCCCATGGGTGAAATACACAATATGACGCGGTACCACACCCAGAAAACTTTGAAGTCAATGTTGTTATGGGTAAAAATTCTGTACCGATCACAAGTATTGCCCTCCACTATGGTGAGACCTGGGTTACAGAACGCATAATGAAGATATATTAATCACATGGAGTTGGTATTTCTGAGGCATGAGTATCACTATTTATCTATGGTAATGATATAGGTGAAAGTTATGAATTAAAATTTGTGACAGCACGAGGATTTGAACCCAGATCCTCTGTTTAGTAGGCAGGTACTTACTTTTTTTTGTTTGGTTGATCCCAATTTGTTCTATGTTGTTCGTTGAATTTGTTCCGGTTGGACGTCCGGTGACGCCTGTTTGGGTTCTTCGTTGATTCGTTCACCACTCAGTTTGTTATTACAGAGAGTAGTTAAGCCTCTGACTGTACACGCTGAGCTACCATGCTGGCATACTAGATAATGGTACAAATTTTAATTCATCACTTTGGCCTACATCATTGTCATAGGTGAAAGCGGGACTCAATATGTCTCAGGAATAACAACTACATTTGATTAACGTATCACCAACACCTGAGATATAGGCACAATTCACCCCATTTCGATCATTGATAAAATGCTATTCCAATATCGGAGAGCCTCAACAATACTGCTGCGAGCTTACAAAAAAGAACAGCAATGGGCTGAGCGAGGGTTGGAATTTGTGTCGGTGATTAAGACGTACTAGGGTAGTTTGTGCAGGTGTGTTAGAAGCACTGCCAATATGGCGTAACAGATAGCGCATCTGTATAGCAAGCAAGAGACCGAGGTTCGAATACTGGCGCTTGTACAAATTTTAATTCATTGCTTTGGCCTACATCATTATCATACATACTGAAGATGTTCAAGCGACAAAGCCTGCGTTAGTGTGATGCCACGGCGAAGTCGCTTCATTCTCCGAAAACTTGTGTGTTACGACGTGCGTACTGCCAAGCGTCTGCGTAGCTAATGTTCCGCCCCTTCCACGTATCGCTGTCAGCGGAAGCGAGTTAATTAATGCGCTCATTAGATTAAGGAGGATAATTAAACAAAAATGGGCAACAGTGATGACAGGGGATGGTGTCGGCGGCGGCGGCGGCACGGTCCTAAGTGAGTTACCTCTAACCTGCTCATTAAGGCGCCATTTACCTTATTGTGAAAGCTAATACGCGGCCAGAACGTGCCCCACACATGCGGCGGGGGCATCCACGTTACGGCGAAGCCCTTCTCTGTTTTCATATTCGGTGGGAATGCCGCAGTTATATGCGGACTCACGCACTGACTCTTTCTCTCTCTCTCTCTCTCTCTCTCTCTCTCACAAACACACACACACACACACACACACACACGTACATACACACACACACACTCTCGGAATGGGCAGACAGCGAGTCCCAGTATCACTTGCAGCCATCAATCTGCTTTAACAGACACGCGTTATTAATGATCTCCATTTATCGGCGGCTGTTCTGCTCTTATGCTAGAGCAATGCACGATGCTGCAGATAAAAAAAAAGAAAGTACAAACAGAGAGAGATAAATAATAGCATCGAGAGACTGGGAAACCATGTGGAACGGTACATTACTCTGCCTTTGTACGTTTTCCAGTACAGTGCAATCGCTATCTAGTTCTGCTCAGCGAGCTCGCAATGAGCGACCGACAGGTAGTATTTAAACCACTTGACACAACAACCTGGAGTGTAAAAAACCACTTGACACGGTACTCCTCAGTACTGTCATGTGGATTAGAGTTTCTGCAGTATAAGCAACTTTGACTCCGCAAGGAATGGTTATGCACAGCGACTGTAGAGCACCGTGATCAGTCGCACTCCCACTGGTTTTCTATTAATCTCGCATATGCAGATTTCAGCTATAAATTGCCATTTTCGGTGTTCACCCACACATTTTGCAGAAAGCTTCATGTTAATTTCTTCAACGTTTCATGCTTGGAAATTGATCCACGTATTCTTCTCGGAAGTGAAGTTTCCGCTTCGACAACATTTTTATTTTGAAGTTCCATGTAGTGATGAAGACTGTGGATTCGGTTATAATTCAGAATTACACTCCACGTAGCTGACATTTAATCTCATACAGAACCACAGAACAAGAGATTAAAACATGAAGGCCGCCCGGTGTGGCCGTGCGGTTCTAGGTGCTTCAGTCTGGAACCGCGTGACCGCTACGGTCGCAAGTTCGAATCCTGCCTCAGGCATGGATGTGTGTGATGCCCTTAGGTTAGTTAGGGGACTGATGACCACAGATGTTAAGTCCCATAGTGCTCAGAGTCATTTGAACCATTTTTGAAAACGAGGCAGGCATCAGAAATATAAGAACACGAAACTAGTTTTCAGCTATGTAGAGTGCAATTCTGAATCTGTACCCGATCACTACACGGAATTTTAAGATCAAAATGATAACGAAACGGAAATTTCACTTCCGAGAAGAATTCTTGGATCACATTTCATGATGAAACGTGAAACAAATGACGTTTTTTGCTAAGTGTGTAGTTTAATATTGAACATTTATAGCTGAAATCTGGGTATGCAAGAATAATAAAAATCCAATAAGATTGAGACTGACTGTGTTCCTGTTCTTCTCCACAGTACTGTAACAAATGGTTTAAATTCTCCAGAGTAGTGTTTCAACTGCTTTATATTCTGCCAGCGACTCGCCTTGAAGATGAGTGCTATTAGGTTTTAGCCACAATATCGACTGAATAAATAGCAGATATTCGCCAGAAAGATCATGGAAAAAGTTTTATGTTTGTTCGAAAATTTGTACGTGCCTTTCGTTTAAAATGTTAAAATAAAAAGGAAATCAGTCATAAAGGTAAAAAAAAATTAACTACCTTTAGTTCAGTCACTTTCTGGTTCTCTTTGCAAACAAACACGAATGTCATTGAAAGTACTAGGCGACTAAAATATTATTGCACCAAAGAGAGAGGGTGCTTCAGTCGGATTACCGTGAGTTTTTTATCGTAATGTTTCACGAGGACACGCTGTGCCACGTCATAGTATATGCACAACTGTTTTGAAATCATTCACAATGCGATACGTTTTCCTTAATCGCCGCACTATTCTTGACTGTAAAGTCATCCCCTTGTTTCCGATAACGGCCACGGGAAGCCAAACACAATAATATTGTGGTCAGGCAATACAGCACTGTTATTTTTTCCAAATTTTAGAAAGCATTCTGTAATTGGAGCACAGCCCTCGGAATAAAATGCTAATAATAAAAAAAAAGATGGTCTAGATCTCTTTCGTCACAATCTTACTCCTACGGATCTCGCTCCGTCTGTCGCCACCAGCACCATAATGGCGGGGAAAAGCCTGAAGATGGTCTGGAAAATGGCAGAAACCGGTTGCTAACAAACAAACAAATCTAAAAATGCAATTGAGACTTTTTATTTGATTTTTAACCGTTCTTTCATTTTATTTTGATAGAGATATGCTTATTTCGAATTTTTATCGATTCCACCTTGATCATTTAAACTTTTGTTAAATCGAACTCTCCCATTACTCTTTTTCAGAGGTCCCTTGATATCCGAGTCAACGAGACTTGACGGAAAATACTGTGTTGGTACAGATGATGCGTTAGTGATGTGCAAGAGTTTTTCATGTTTCCGCTGCCGTTATTGAAGAATAAATAGCCTATTTTGTTTTCATGAAAGGATAGCCATTCGTGCTTGTCTGGACTTCGAAGATACGCACTTGAAATGGAAGAGCTTCTGCGGCTCTCTGAAATCGAATCTCCTTATGCGTATGAGATAACTTTGACTCTTACCTAGACTGTAGCGGAAGACAGAGATTGGTACACATCCACAAAACAGTTGAAGACGTAGGTTGCATGTGCTACTCTGAGATGAAGAGATTAACACAGGAAAGGAATTCGTGGCGGTCCGGATCACACCAGTTACAAGACTGATGTCTATAAAAAAAAGTATTTTGTTGTACCAACCAAAAACACTCCTCTTCCAATGTGGCCTACCTAAGCAAAGAGGCCGTTTGGTATGATGTCGTCATATCTGTTTTTCGTTCATGAATTAAAACTGATTTTATTTGAAACAAATTCGTATTTTAGAACCAGAGGAGTTGCTGGTGTAACAGACATTTATTAACTACCAGTTTCGGCCAACCGATCATCATCAGGAATCATTGAAGTATTTACATTAGCTGATATGAAAAAGTTCTTTGGACGTCAAAAATAAAATTGTTTCAGAATACTTTTTTATGCACGAGGTTTGGGAAACCACCTGCAGAAAAAATTATGATTTCACTCGATTTATCTTTTCTTCCTCTCTTTTTTTCAATTCACGCACATATTGGCAGGTAGTGGAATGTCTCTATCATAATGAATTTTTACTCTGCAGCAGAGCGTGTGCTGATTGGAAATTTCCTAGTAGCTTAAAACGCGGGCGCCGGATCGGGCCTCGATCTTCCGCCTTTCGAAACAAGTTCGTTACCGACTGAATGGAACTGTGGGAAGTGCCGTGAGCCGCGCTTGAATACCTCAGTCACCAGAACTCTTGCTCGTGAAATGAAAAGGTCCCAGGTTCGAGTCCCGGTTCATTTTCTTTTTTTTCTCCTTTTTTGATTCATTAGTCTTCTGACTGGTTTGATGTGGCTCCACATATTCCTTTCCTCTCCGATTCTGTGCAGAACCTCCTCATTCCTTACCTTAACAGTACGCCTAATTTTCAACATTCGTCTGTAGCACCACATCTCAAAGTTTCGATTCTCTTCTGTTTTTGTTTCCCCACAGTTCATTTTTCACTCCTATACAATGCTGTGCTCCCAACGTACATGCTCAGATATTTCTTCCTCAGATTAAGGCCTACGTTTGATATTAGTAGACTTCGCTTTGCCAGGAATACCCTCTTTTCCAGCGCTAGTCTGTCTTTGATGTCCTCCTTGCTCCTTCCATCTTCGGTTATTTCGCTGCCAAGGCAGCAGTATTCCTTAACTTCATCTAATTCGTAATCATGAATCCTGATTTTAGGTTTCTCGCTGTTGTCATTTCTGCTACTTCTCATTACTTTCGTCTTTCTTCAATTTACTCTCATTCCGCATTCTGTCCTCATTAGACTGTTCATTCCATTCAGCAGATCAGATAATTCTTCTTCACTTCCACTCAGGATAGCAATGTCATCAGCGAATCGTATCACTGATTTACTTTCACCTTGAATTTTAATCCCACACCTAAAGCTTTTATTTCCATCATTGCTTCTTCGATGTACAAATTGAACTACAGTAGGGGCGTAAGACCACATCCCTGTCTGACATCGTTTTTTAACTGAGCACTTCGCTTTGATCGTCCACTCTTATTCCCTCTTGGTTCTTGTACAAATTGTATATTACCCGTCTCTCCCCGTAACTTAGCCCTATTTTTGTAAGGATTTCGAACGTCTTGCACCATTTCACATCGTCGAACGCTTTTTTCTTGTTGACAACTCATATGAAGGTGCCTTGATTTTTCTTAGTCTTGCTTCCATGATCAACCGCAGCGTCAGAATTGACACTCTGGTACATTTACCTTTTCTAAAGCCGAACTGATCGTCATATAACACATCTTCAATTTTTTCGATTCTTCTGTGTATTATTATTGTCGGCAAATTGAAAGCATGAGCTGTTAAGCCGATTGTGCGATAATTCTCCCACTTGTCAGTTCTTGCAGTCTTCGGAATTGTATGGATGATATTTTTCCGAAAGTCAGATGGTATGTCACCAGGCTCATACATTCTACACAACAAAGTGAATAGTCGTTTTGTTGCCAGTTCCCCCAATGACTTTAGAAATTTTGATGGAATGTTATCTGTCCGTTCTGCCTCATTTGATTTTAAGTTATCCAATCCTGAATTCTGATTGTATTACTGGATTTCCTATTTCTTCTAAATCGACACTTGTTTTTTCTTCTATCAAGCTAGATAAATCTTCCTCCTCATGCAGGCCATCAATGTACTTTTTCCACCTATGTGCTCTCTCCTCTGCATTTAACAGTGGACTTCACGCTGCGCTTCTAATGTCATCGCCCTTGCTTTCAATTGCACGGAAGGTTGTTTCGACTTTACTTTTTGGTGAAACAGTCCTTCCGATAATCTTTCTTTTTCGATTTCTTCACATTTTTCGTGCAGCCGTTTCGTCTTAGCTACTCTGCACTTCCTGTTTATTTTCTTCCTCAGTGAATTGTATTTCTGTTTTCCTTGTTCATTACACAGTGTCTACCTCCCAAGAAATTTCAGGCCGTCTATATTTGCATACATCAACCACTGTACCCTTGCCAGTTTTCATTGTGAACTTCGCCTATTTCAATCAACATGAAATGGCCTACTTCCGCTACCTCAAGCATTAAGTTTAAAATTTGGCTTAAAGGCTCCTACAACTATATAGTAATAGAGCAAAAGCAACGCACCCTGCAACATCACCCCTAGGTCGACAACGCTTCAAATACCACGTTGTGCTTTTGTACAGAAAACTTTCGAAATACTCCTGCGAGTCTGCAGGTTAGCAACTGGCCTCGGAACCGTGTCAAATTGTTTTATACCTGCTGGCTCCGGCTACTTCGTAGATTTCCTCTCTGTAGGTACATTTTTAAAAATTCTCAGTAAACGTGGGCGGGTGCCATCGACGGTTCTGCCGAATTGGAGGATCTTAGGGAGACCCTTTTCTCCTTTCATCCATGCGTGTGTCAACATCGCACCGCTCTCAGATCACGCCACAGAAGTACGTGAAACAGTTACTCTGAAAAAGCGGAAGGACCCTTTAGCGTTTCAGATCATGTTAAAAGTACGTCCAATTGTCTCGAACGGTCCCTAGTGGATCCACCGTGTAAAATAGAGCAAAAACTGCGGTCGCGCTGCACTCCAAAAGTGATGAAATCATATTTAGCGGGTTTCAGCCCCATGATGTCCGCCGAGAAGGGTTGAATCGCCCAGGCGGTGTCAACAGCGCAAGAACGTCATCCTGTTTCTCATCACACTGCGAACTGTCATTTTTGACCGCGGAATGTATGGGAATCTACGACCCAAGGCAAGGAGTGGTTTCTTTGACGTCCTTTATTCCACCCTCTGAGGCCTTTTTGTTTCGATTCTGAGCAGTTATTTATCTGAAATTCCCTCGGGCACCCGTAAGACAACCGCCTGATCTGAACGCTGGGCGCTGACCTCTAGCACAGATGCGTCAAAAGAAGGGCATAATGAGAGTAAGTAGGTGCGTGACGACCTTCCTATCTTCCGACACGTCCATGGTGGCGTTGGGCAGAATTGTGGTTGTTAATCTGGTGTCAGTGGAACATCATTAACCCACTTCACTTTGCTCGAGTATCATGTCGTTTTTGGAAACCCAGAATCTACTATGTAGGAATCAACATGGATTCCGGAAACAGCGATCCTGTGAGACCCTACTCGCTTTATTTGTTCATGAGACCCATAAAATATTAGATACAGGCTCCCAGGTAGATGCTATTTTCCTTGACTTCCGGAAGGCGTTCGATACAGTTCCGCACTGTCGCCTGATAAACAAAGTAAGAGCCTACGGAATATCAGACCAGCTGTGTGGCTGGATTGAAGAGTTTTTAGCAAACAGAACACAGCATGTTGTTATCAATGGAGAGGCGTCTACAGACGTTAAAGTAACTTCTGGCGTGCCACAGGGGAGTGTTATGGGACCATTGCTTTTCACAATATATATAAATGACCTAGTAGATAGTGTCGGAAGTTCCATGCGGCTTTTCGCGGATGATGCTGTAGTACACAGAGAAGTTGCAGCATTAGAAAATTGTAGCGAAATGCAGGAAGATCTGCAGCGGATAGGCACTTGGTGCAGGGAGTAGCAACTGACCCTTAACATAGACAAATGTAATGTATTGCGAATACATAGAAAGAAGGATCCTTTATTGTATGATTACATGATAGCAGAACAAACACTGGTAGCAGTTACTTCTGTAAAATATCTGGGAGTATGCGTGCGGAACGATTTGAAGTGGAATGATCATATAAAATTAATTGTTGGTAAGGCGGGTACCAGGTTGAGATTCATTGGGAGAGTCCTTAGAAAATGTAGTCCATCAACAAAGGAGGTGGCTTACAAAACACTCGTTCGACCTATACTTGAGTATTGCTCATCAGTGTGAGATCCGTACCAGATCGGGTTGACGGAGGAGATAGAGAAGATCCAAAGAAGAGCGGCGCGTTTCGTCACAGGGTTATTTGGTAACCGGGATAGCGTTACGGAGATGTTTAACAAACTCAAGTGGCAGACTCTGCAAGAGAGGCGCTCTGCATCGCGGTGTAGCTTGCTCGCCAGGTTTCGAGAGGGTCCGTTTCTGGATGAGGTATCGAATATATTGCTTCCCCCTACTTATACCTCCCGAGGAGATCACGAATGTAATATTAGAGAGATTAGAGCGCGCACGGAGGCTTTCAGACAGTCGTTCTTCCCGCGAACCATACGCGACTGGAACAGGAAAGGGAGGTAATGACAATGGCACGTAAAGTGCCCTCCGCCACACACCGTTGGGTGGCTTGCGGAGTATAAATGTAGATGTAGATGTAGATGTAGATCTCATGAACTTCTGAGCTTTGACCCATTTTTCCGATATGTCGACACTTTGCTCTTTGAAGCATCTTCGAGCCCAAGGATGACGTAGCAGGACACCACGCTTTCGCACTGTTACAGAGGAATGTGGTAGGCAGCTTTAAACCAGATTTCTAACTTATAGGTCGCAATGCGAGACAGTTAAATGGTTTCGAAAAAGTTATCATTTAATTCCGTCGGGCAACGTAGATTTTCCTTGAGGAGCAATATTTGTGTTATATTAACAATTTTTCTTTCCCAACAAACACAAAAAATGGACTGTAGGATTGGCGTATAAGTGTGATTAATACTGAGTGTGGACAACGTGCGGTAGCCACAGAGAAAGCGAGAAGGGAAACGGTCCGGTTGATATGTCTTGCTCGACTCCTTTGTACTGCCGTCATTTATCTGCAGACTCAATGTTTGTTCAGGCTCGCTCCTTCACATGGCTGGAAACCCTGACAAAACACATCTCTGCACACGGTTGACGCAGACTAGCAGCTATCCGGAGGCTCTCTCTCTCTCTCTCTCTCTCTCTCTCTCTCTCTCTCTCTCTCACACACACACACACACATACACACACACACACACACACACACTCAACTCAGCCGGGCAATGGTCTTCCTGTGAAACGACGGACACGGTCAGGGGACCAGAGGAAGCACGAAACTGTAAGAACTAACGGGGCTGCATAATCCACACCAAGTTGCGGTCCACTGCCGCGTCAATATTGATGGAGCCCCAACGGAGCAGGCAGACGCTGAGCCGGTAGAATACGCGTCCTCGTTTCGTTATTTTATCCGCGGAACCGTTCGTCACGTCAGGCCGCCTCCTAGTGCTACACTCCCCCTCTCCTTTCCCCCTCGCTCCCCACCACGACCGCCAACTGTCACTTCTCTCTGCGACTCCCCACCCTCCGCTCCTCCTGCCAATTTTTTCGGCACCATTTTTGTGAGCCCGGAATGCCTGTCACACGGCCTCAGATATAATATTCAGCGCCGCGGTGAATTTCGCATGAGCGCCACGTTCCGTGTTGTACTGTGCCGGAGCATCGCATCGCGCGGACCAGTACGTTTTAAATTGAGTGCTCTCGGCATTATTATTATCACTCGCGTACGAGGGGGGGAGCCGGGCCGCCAACCGAAGACCGCCGTCATTAGCCCACGCACCACATCAAAATTTAATAAATGCCCAGCTGTATCGACAGCCTTATTTTTTATCGCTAAACATCTACTAAATCGGGTTTTTTGCTCCACTTTGAAATATGCGCAAATAAAGGTGTAGAATTCATATCTTTTTGATGAGGATACGGCTCATCTTGTAAAGTAATTAGAACACTGATTATCAAGTAGATATTCATGGCGACGATTTTGTTGCAAATCGAAAAACAGTACGAATTGATGCCGATATATTATTTAATAATGTTTCCTTATCTCTTTTTTTTTTTAAAAAAAGGCTAATCGTGGTACTGACGCATACTCACACGTATCACTTTAATCTCACCGCTGGCCTCAGTTGGAACACTTATTGTAGGGCTCTATGAGGGTGCAGAATTACGAACGGATTAAATTGCACAATAAACTTCACCTTGAGACATATTTCTTATTGCTCAATGTTAATATAAATACATCACCTCATGTTCCTCAGTGCATTATATGGTGTTTTCAAGGAGATTTATCCAACTTACGAGACTAAACCTTCTAAATGAATGATGACAGAAATTGGGTGAACTTTAACTTATTTGTGTATGCTTTTTTCAGCTGTCTAACCAGACATTATTTGTGATCCAACGTTGCAATTTATATAGTACATGAGCAATACCCAACCAGTCATCCAACCACATGCACAATCTCATATAGGCCTTATATAATTTAAGAAATAGACTGAATAACGCTGTGTTAAACAACGTTCCCGTTGTGCTCTTGTAAAATGTTTGTAATATCTGACATAAATTTGTGGCAGTAGCACCGAAACAATCGTTTTGAGGAAATTGATTGGTACAGGATGAGCGAGGAATAATAGGCAAAATTAGCAGATCAGAGGGAGAGAAGAAAATATAAATAGTCAGTAACGAGGAAAACATGGATTTTTAGAATGCGAGAGCGTTACTCGTTCATTGTTGCACAGAAGCCGGCCGTAGTGGCCGTGCGGTTCTAGGCGCTACGGTCTGGAGCCGAGCGACTGCTACGGTCGCAGGTTCGAATCCTGCCTCGGGCATGGATGTGTGTGATGTCCTTAGGCTAGTTACGTTTAATTAGTTCTAAGTTCTAGGCGACTGATGACCTTAGAAGTTAAGTCGCATAGTGCTGAGAGCCATTTTTTGTTGTACAGAACGGAAACAGCGGGGCTATGATCCAAGGGCAGCCACACCGTTTAATACAGATAAAGCATTTTTCTTCGAACGAAGAATGGTTTGAAATAAGAGCCTTGTTTCTTCACAGGCGTATGGTTAAAATGAAAAAGGAGATATGGTAAGATTTAGTATTACTCAAAGGTGTAGCAAAGATGCTGACCAAACGCATGGTATTATAATGTTGCTATTTTTAAAAGAACCATTAGATTTTACAACGGTATATACTTTATATGCTTGCACATAAAACTGTGTAGATGTACAGTTACATTTAGGATCAAAGTTTTCATTAATCTGCCATAAATATTCAATGGGCCCTTCGCCAGAAGTACGACAAAAATTTGGCGACAGTCAATGCCGTACTACACGTTTACGACCATGTATTGGAGTTACTGAATTAACTGCTGTTTCTGGGCTATGTCTAAGTTCACACGAAGTGGTTGGAAAGGGATGCACATAGACGAACTCCTTCACAATCCTCCACAAATGAAAGTCACATACCGCTCGATCAAGCAACCCAGGAGACAAATGTTTTTAGATCAGTACGCCCCTAGGACCCATTGTTATTGCAGCTGTAACTGAATCGCATCGATCCAAATGGAGAGTGTTAAGGTATAGGACTGGAAAGCAGGGCACATGGGCTGCTGGAGTGAAATGCTGACCCTATCCCTGGATACAAAAATTTATTTCCACCACGTTAAATAAAACAGAGAACTGGCAACAATACAATGATTAATTAGTATTTACAAATTGTGGTGATCTACACCGATTATTCAATTGTATAACAGCAATGAGAATAATTCAAAAAATTGTAAAAGAAAAAGAGCCTTGTGGCCCCCAACATTAAAATAACAAAAAAATATTTAATACAAATATAGCTTTAACATAACTGCAGATCTGAGCTCACTAGTTGTAAAAACTATTAGGTTTCAAAAATACTCAAATAGCAAGATCTCATAAATACGTGAATTAATTATTATGGAAAACATTCGGCAATATGATGTTATAATAGCCTAAAAGGTCTACGCAGCAATCAGCACATTCTCGACGTTTGGCGTTGACATCGGCCGCGCATCTGAATTCCTTGCTCGAGAGCTCAAGTGACAACAACAGGCAGGAGGGCCTGCAGACACAAATAACGGCTTCTAGAACACACACACCCAGTATTAATAGACAGTTCACTAAAATACTAAAACCAACAGCCAAGCACTGGGTACTGCCAAATGCAGGAAGAGATGTTAAACGTTATAGTGTGACAACCGCAGTTGCTATTAAAGCAATAGTTCCTTGAACGATCTCCAATGACGTGAAATTTCACTTCACACATTTATAAACCACAACTAGCTCAAGGTGATAATGACCAGCAATCAGCACACAGCTTTAAATACCAAAGCACAGTCTGACGGCGCCAAATTGGTACTATTATAAAACTTCCTGGCAGATTAAAACTGTGTGCCCGACCGAGACTCGAACTCGGGACCTTTGCCTTTCGCGGGCAAGTGCTCTACCAACTGAGCTACCGAAGCACGACTCACGCTCGGTACTCACAGCTTTACTTCTGCCAGTATCTCGTCTCCTACCTTCCAAACTTTACAGAAGCTCTCCTGCTGTAAAGTGTGTTAAGATCTCTGCGAGCCGTGTAACTGAGGCGTAACATGGAGACCAGCCCGGTATTCACCTAGAGGGATGTGGAAAACCGCCTAAACACCACATCCAGGCTGGCCAGCACACTGGCCCTCGTCGTTAATCCGCCGGGCGGATCCGATCCGGGGCGTAGGAACAGGCACTGAGACGATTGCAGCCGCTATGGAATACATGAAATGTATTCACAGTTTCGAATATGGACAACCATCAGCTGTATGAGGGAATAACGACAGCGAAATTTTGAACAGGAGAAGGACTCGAAACCAGATTTCCCATCTTTCTCGAGCGGGTCGCTTTACCTTTAGGCTATCCAAGCACGCTTCATGGCGACTCATACTTCCACATGTCGTCAACTTTTAATGAAAATGTCCTCCCCCTGTACAGGAATTACATGATAAGAACGAGTGCAAATTGTGACGCATGAACGACGACATACAGATGTTTGGGTCTGGCCGGGACTCGTGCACGGATAGCCGAAACCATGAAGGAGACCGCTCGCGTGTAGCGGGATATCCGGTTTCGAGTCCCTATCCGGCAGATATTTTCCTTGCGGTCCATCCATTATACAGCTGATGGTTGTCCATATTCATGTACGAGTATTTCATGACGGCTGTTGTCTCCGTAGTGACTGTTCCTTCGGACAGACATCCATACCCGGAGGAACATCACATCATACTTCTTAACAACACAGGCATGTAGTATCTTGTCGATGTTTTATCGCTATCTAGTCTCGACGCTCACTGGGTAATGAACGAGGAAGTGAACGAGCTAACTGTAGCAGAAAACTCTTACCGAATATGACTGAGCAACTAGGATTTGGCGCTCAGGTAAACTCTTAGGTCCGATAGAAAGGTTAAAATGTACCCCAACTTTTTAATTCCATTCGTGTACAGGATACAGCCTGATTAAACTTTTTGAAAGATCCGGTGCTATTTACGTGATTAACAGCTGCTTCACTTATAAATTAATGTCGAATACGTACTGTTGTACTGTTACAACGAAGTTAAATATCTCGAAAACTATGAGCGACAGGTGAGTGCAGCAAAAGATACCGCAGCGTAATTTTATACAGAAGTTTCGAAATCGAAGAGCTTCTGGCAGATGGCGCAGTACACTGTGCAGCTCGTAGAGTAAGAGCGCTCATCATGGAACTCGTCCTCCGCAAGCACTCTTTGCATATACAGAGTGGTCCATTGATCGTGACCGGGCCAAATATCTCACGAAATAAGCGTCAAGCGAAGAAACTACAAAGAACGAAACTTGTCTAGCTTGAAAGGGGAAACCAGATGGCGCTAAGGTTGGCCCGCTAGATGGCGCTGCCATAGGTCAAACGGATATCAGCTGCGCCTGTTTAAAGAGGAACCCCCATTTTTTATTACATATTCGTGTAGTACGTAAAGAAATATGAATGTTTTAGTTGGACCACTTTCTTCGCTTTGTGACAGATGGCGCTGCAATAGTCACAATCATATGGCTCACAATTTTTGACGAACAGTTGGTAACAGGTACGTTTTTTAAAATTAAAATACAGAAAGTAGGTACGTTTGAACATTTTATTTGAATTGTTCCAATGTGATACATGTACCTTTGTGAACTTATCATTTCTGAGAACGCATGCTGTTACAGCGTGATTACCAGTAAATACCACATTAATGCAATAAATGCTCAAAATGATGTCCGTCAACCTGAATGCATTTGGCAATATGTGCAACGACATTCCTCTCAACAGCGAGTAGTTCTTTTTCCGTAATGTTCGTACATGCGTTGACAATACGCTGACGCATGCTGTCAGGCGGTGTCGGTGGATCACGATAGCAAATATCATTCAACTAACCCCACAGAAAGAAATGCTGGGACGTCGGATCAGGTGAACGTGCGGGCCATGGTATGGTGCTTCGACGACGAATCCACCTGTCATGAAATATGCTATTCAATACCGCTTCAACCCCACGCGAGCTATATGCCGGACATCCATCATGTTGGAAGTACATCGTCATTCTGTCATGCAGTGAGACATGTTGTAGTTACATCGGTAGAACATTACGTAGGAAATCAGCATACATTGCACCATTTAGAATGCCATCGATAAAATGGAGGCTAATTATCCTTCCTCCCACAATGCCACACCATTTATTAACCCACCAAGGTCGCTGATGTTCCACTTGTAGCAGCCATCGTGGATTTTCCGTTACCCAATAGTGCATATTATGCCGGTTTACGTTACCGCTATTGGTGAATGACGCTTCGTCGCTAAATAGAACGCGTGCAAAAAATTTGTCATCGTCCCGTAATTTCTCTTGTGGCCAGTGGCAGAACTGTACACGACATTCAAAGTCGTCGCCATGCAATTCCTGGTGCATAGAAATATGGTAAGGGTGCAATCGATGTTGATGTAGCATTCTCAACACAGACGTTTTTGAGATTCCCTAATCTCATGCAATTTGTCTGCTACTGATGTGCGTATTAGCCGCGACAGCAGCTAAAACACCTACTTGGGCATCATCATTTGTTGGAGGTGGTGGTTGACGTTTCACATGTGGCTGAACACTTCCTGTTTTAACGTAACTATCCAGCGAACGGTCCCAACACTTGGATGATTTCGTCCAGAATACCGAGCAGCATACATAGCTCACGCCCGTTGGTCGTTTTGATCACAATAGCCATACATCAACACGATATCGACCTTTTCCGCAATTGGTAAACGGTCCATTTTAACACGGGTAATGTATCACGAAGAAAATACCGTCCACACTGGCGGAATGTTACGTGATACCACGTGCTTGTACGTTTGTGACTATTACAGCGCCATCTATCACAAAGCGAAAAAAGTGGTCCAACTAAGAGATTCATATTTCTTTACGTACTAGACGAATATGTAATAAAAAATGGGGGTTCCTATTTAAAAAAAAAAACGCAGTTGATATCCGTTTGACCTATGGCAGCGCCATCTAGCGGGCCAACCATAGCGCCATCTGGTTTCTCCCATCAAGCTAGACGAGTTACGTTCTTTGTAGTTTTTTGCTTTGGTGCTTATTTCATGAGGTATTTGGCTCGGTCACTATCAATGGACCATCCTGTACATACGCAATACGGAGGTGGCGCAAACGGAAACTGAAATTTGCCATCACTTCGTGAAGCGTCTCAACGGAAATGCATTCAGATGGCTCGCAGATCGCCGATTCAACTCGTCCAGCGTGGAAGGATGGTTCCGGCAGACAACGTCTTCAGCGCGCCGTACAAAATGTAGTGACTGGATGTAAGATCTGGCGATTATGGAGACCAGCCCATTCCTACGCCAATAAATTTGCACTAATCCGACACGACGACTCTATTCCCGAAGTGTTCATCAAGAATACGAAACACCTGTTCGGTGGGATGTGGTCCGGCTCCGTCCTTCATGAACCACTCGATGCTTGGTTGATCTTCCGTCGCCAGCTGTGTAGCGATAAACTTTTCCAAAATCGCAGCCTAACGTTCGCTAGTGAACGGTACTCACACGAAAAAGGGGCCAATACTGCCTCTGCTGCGTACCGCAGGCCAAGCAGTAACTTTAGGATACTACAATGGTGTCACTTCACACAAATGGGAATTTTTTTGAACTCTTAAGTCGCCAGTTTTGTTAGTCACGACTCCATACAGGTGGACAGGTGTTTCATCTAGGAACAAGGCAACATCCAACCTTTCATTATCAAATATTGTGGAAATATGGTAAGCAAAATTAATCTTCTGTTGGACAGTTAGTACAGGTAAGGCCAAGTGGCTTTGGATTTTGAATGGAAACGTATGTAGGCTCTGTCTGATAGTTTCCGCATGCTGGAATCCTTCAAACAAGTCTTCCCTGCAATTTTTGGGACGGATTGCCTTAGATTTTGTTGAATAAATCCAGAAATGGTGGCGACATTTCCAGGAGTGATTACAGTTTGTGTGAGGCGAACATAGCCCGCTACATCACGCTTGCTGTTCGTTGGCATTGGGTGAACGGCTTGTGAATAGTTTTCGCATCGGGTCCTTTTGGAATATTAAATCGTGTTTGAAAACTACGCCTTGTTGCTATAGGACTGTGTTCCATCCTGCGGTATTCCAGTACCAGTAAAGCACGTTGTTCAGTCGAATACATTTCGATTTCTTCCTTCGGTGCGCTAGTCTCATTTCACGTTTTAGCGGTGGAACTGATCGCTCTGAACTGCTGCGCACTTTTTATACGAACTACATACCGCGCTTACAGCGCCATCTGTTTCCAGCTGTCCCAATTATTTCGAAACTTCTGTACAAAATTCTTACATCTCTGACAAAATTAGCCGTTCGTTGCACTTGTCTATCGATCTTAGTTTCCGAGACAGGTAATTTACAAACATCGGACATTCCTTCGCTGTTCACCCTTTACCATAACAGACCAATAGCTCGTACGGCACACAGTACAACACATGGTAAACTCCGTTTTCAGATCGCACCAACGCGTTCAAACAATCGCTTTTCAAATAATGGATTGACATTGTCATAGCCTATCTTACTATAAACTAATTCAAACGTGAAACTACTTTGGGTTAATAGGACTGATAGATGAAACAGGGAACTTTCGAAAAAGTGTGGTGAATTTGTTTACCGTATCGTTTAGTACGCGCGAGAGTAACACAGACATACTTATCAAACTTCAGTGGCATCAGCACACTTATAAACTCCCTAGCCACGTTTTTGTCTGTACGTCAAGGCTGCTCTCAGAAACTATGTAAGGATTTTGGTACTATTTTCACTAATACAAGGTGCGGCGCGAGAACTTCCTTATTTAAAAAAATCACAAAACAGAAAATACTGGAGATATCCGTTTAATTCTTTTGTCTTTGCATAGGGGTATATTTAAAGTTTTATTTCATTAGGTTTCGAAACTGTTGTCTGAGAAGATGGCCTCCGTTATGTCCAGTGCATTTTGAGAGACGAACTGGGAAGTTTCGGTCCACTTGTTCGTCATCTCTCTGTCTGTTTTGACAATACCACAACGAATACTGTGGCTGACGTGGGCCTTCTTGATTGAACAGGATGTTCCAAACATCAATTTCTTCAGGTACGGGAAGGAAAAAACCCTCAATCATCTGGACATAACACTCAGAAGTGACCGTAAGTGCCTTATCGTTCTCTCCAAAAAAACATGTGCCCATAATGTCAGTTTGGTTAATGCACACCAAGGATTCCCACGTTCTGTGTGCAGGGGCTGCTCATGAAGTTCTCGGTGGTCCATGCCACTCCAGTATCGCAAGCTTTTACACACGCATCCAGCCAAACGAAAATGTGCCTCGTTGCTGAAGAATACAACGGCGTCATGAAGCTGATTTTTTTTTCATGAAACACAATTGCGTAGATTAAGTGTGCGCACCATGGATGGATGAAATTTCACGTCTTCATGCAGAATTCGTGTTATTGTGCTATCGGAAACTGCAAGAGCGGCTGTATGCTTGCGTCCAGATATATTTCGGGAATTCGAAGTCACTAGCGTTACTTTCTCGACTTTTTCTGGCGTGCTGGTGGCTCTTGAAGGTCCTATTTCTCTGCAAACTACGAATGTCCATAAACGTGTCCTCCTACGTACCTTGGTGGATCGCTGATTAGCTGTATTATGCGGGTGGCAATGCGAAGTATTTACTGATAAGGGGTCTGATTTTATCCATTAGTTTCGATCAGGAACACCATCTGCAAGCGCGATAGTAAACCGTTCCTGAATGGACACTTGGTTGCATTGACAGAACGGCCATTCGAAGTCTCAACGGTGAACGCACTATGAGATGGCAAATAAAGTGACCTTAAAATAAACGTTTAAGTTCCGTCCTTTCCAATGCCCTCAACTTCACATAAGTAACGACCGCTGTGTGTCACGAGACTCAAACGTGGAAGTTCTCGCGCCGAAACCTATAGGTAGATTGATTCGCGCACGAAAACGCTGTTAAATATATGCTGTAATTTATTACCAGTACTCCAGGTAAGTCATCTAGCCATAGATAATTAGGACCTCCGTGCGAAGCCTTGCAGGATCGCTAATTAGCTGTATTATCCGGGTGGCAATACGAAGTATTTACTGTTAAGAGGTCTGATTTTATCCATTATAAACGACTTCTGAATGCCTGCGACTGTGAAAACGATAGGTTTATTTATAAATAGTTCTTCTGCTACCAGTTACGATTTCCTCTATTTACTTTTCACGCGGCGCCATTCGGGAAATAATTCCCATTTTAAAATGTGTTTTTTGTGACTATTTTGCCATAACCAATCCACAGTTGTAAAGTCAGACAAAGGCAGTACATTAGTTGTGATGAAAGAAACGGAATACATAGACAAAACACATGACTTCTTTGATGCTAATAATAGTCAGCACCTAACCAACCAAACAATTTCAAAGTAAAATTAAGGAACAAGTAAAGAACACACATTTCCTACTGACAGAAACTGAAAAGAAATACCTGACAAGTATGAATCCAAAAGCACCACACCTAAGAGCACAGCCGAAAACATACAAGGGTGGAAATCGGATACGTCCCGCGGTCAACTCTATAAACAGCACAGCATGCAAACTGTCACAAAAACTGAATAACATGCTCATGAAAAATTATGCTTATGAAACAACAAAGAACTAAGAATCAGAAAGCTCCCCCAAGATGCTCATTTTATATCACTTGACATCACCAAGCTTTACTCAAACATACACATACAAGAAACAGTAATACAAAAGAACATTATGAAACGTAAGAAAGTTTCTTAGATGGAGATTGACGAATTTATGGAACTCCTTCAGCTAACCTAAGTTACAACTACTTTGCTTTTAGCAGTAACAATTGTTAACAACCAGATGACTTAGCAATGGGATCATTTATATCTGCGACCATAGCTCACATATACATGAATCACTTAGAGCAAAGATTATTTAAGAGACAAGAACCTTGCCTAAAGAAAATTGAATTCAATAGGATATATGTAGATGACACACTACTGTTAGTGAAAGGGGATACCAAAAACAGCACAGACATTCTAAATTACTTCAGTAATCTACATGAGAAAGTCAAATTTACCGTGGAAATGAGAAAAATAAAAACATTAATTTTCTGGACCTAAATATTACAAGACACAACAGCACATGCGCATTCAAAATTATAGGAAAAACATAATGACTGACACCACAGTCCCCGCAACATCATGACACCCAAATATCCATAAACAGGCAGCATACAGGTCAAAGCTACATAGGACAATTAAAATACCATTGAAACAAAAAAAAACATGCAACAAGAAATAAACTCAGTGTAAAAGTTTGCAGTTGACAATAGTTATAATGTGTCCATGGTTGACACAATCCTAGACAAAGTGAAGAAAGGCACACGTGCAAACGGCACCACAGAAGAAAAAGAGAAAAGCAAATGTATATATAGTATCCAATACATTGGCCATGTATCACAGCAAATTGCAGATATTTTCAAAAATATCACAAATTAAAAATTGAGTTCTAATAAATTGCAACAAAAACTAATACATAATGTGAAGAATAATTATGACCCATATTCAAACTATGGGATATTCAAGGTAACATGCCAGGAATGCTCCATATTCTACCTAGTACAAACAGGCCGAAATTTCAACACCAGGTAAATGGAGCAGATAACAGACATAACAGACAAACTACTTCAGCCATAGCAATACACATACTTAATACAGGACACCTAATACAGGACACCCATTTGGAAAAATAGAGCAAAATATCTCCACCGACTAAATACAGGACACAAAATGGATTTGCTAGAAGAACTGGAGATATATTCACTTTACAGAAAATATGAAGATAAAATATTAAACGAAAAACTTGAAAGTGAATCAGTGAATTTCTTCAGATTTTTCGACAGTATACTTAAATAAAAATAGTAAGACATAGAATAAGCACAATTGTAAAACCGATATAATTAAATTATGATCCAAATTACTAAGATAAATAACCTCTGTACAAAAGCATATGATACTCTGTGGAAGACCTATAATGTTATCTCTGTTGATTAATTTTAGGAACATCTTCGTACTGTTTTGGTAAGATATTGTAAGATATTTTCGATATTTAAAGTGTACAGCAAGTTGTTTGTGATGTTTAGTGTGTGTGTGTGTGTGTGTGTGTGTGTGAGATTCTGCACAAATGGACCATAAGAGAACTGTAATTACAAATTCTTTTAAAGTTCACCATTAATTTCATAAAAAGTTTGATAACCAACTAAAAATCGTGTGTTTCTCACATATTTCAGTAAAGTCAACGAAATAAAGCACAAACTCACACATCGACAACATCACCCAGAAATGGCAAAATACATACAAAAAACGTTCTTGAAAATGGGAATAATTTCTCGAAACGCGTAGTGTGAAAAGTAAATAAGCAATAATCGTGACTAGTAGTAGAAGAATTATTTGTAAACAAACCTACTGTTACGAGGGTTGAGGCAACGAAATACGTCCTCTCGAATAATTCTTGAAACGCGGCATGTCAGTTGCTCTGGGGACGGACGGACTTTGCAAATAGGGACACATATAAATTTAAAATACACTTAATTACTATAAGTTCCCTGACAATGTAAAATTAATACTGGAAATGAATAATGCCAGTTTAAAATGAAGAGAATATGTTCAAACTCCGAGGCCACAGGCTAATCGGATCGCTTCACACATTAGGCTGATGGAGGAACTCAGATACCATCTCACTCTATAGCATAAAAAAAACTTGAAATGCGTACGAGTACAATAACACTGCGCACTGTGACTGCTCGAAAGAATATCTTCCTTTTAACATACTAATTTGTCCCTGAATTCAATCGACCGTAAAGAAATTCAATGACACAAGCCCGTTCAAAACTGCGAGTAAAATACGCGCCTTAAACAAATTATCAATAAGTTTAGAAGGCAAAATAAATACGCAGAAAAATTAATAGCAACGGTGTCCAAAATTTGCCGAACGCACTAACAAGAACTAGAAGTCTTACTTCTGTTTACTCAACAATACTGACAGGCAATTTAAAAGCATACCTGATATCGATTTAAGATCCTAGAAATTTTCATAAACACAGACGCTCTCACATTTTGAATACAGGACACAGCCTGAATTAATCTATTACTCTAGAGCTAATAATTAAATAACGAGCGAGCAGGCATCCAAGCAACCCTAGTATAAATACCTTCGCCGGCCGGAGTGGCCGAGCGGTTCTAGGTGCTACAGTCTGGAACCGCGTGACTGCTACAGTCGCAGGTTCGAATCCTGCCTCGGGCATGGATGTGTGTGATGTCCTTAGGTTAGTTAGGTTTAAGTAGTTCTAAGTTCTAGGGGACTGATGACCTCAGAAGTTAAGTCTCATAGTGCTCAGAGCCATTTGAACCATTTAGAAATACCTTCGATAAAATAAAGTTATTTAAAAGTGGTCTAAAATCAAACACAGTTTGCACGGACACCCGATTCGTCACATTAACATTTAAGGCGTACAGTAGCCAGAGTTACTGTGCCAAGTAATGATGACGCCTGTCGTCAACACACACAGAAAGGGAACGGATTTAACTAACCCAATGTTTTAGCAGTCAACCTATTTAGACAGCCCATTCAGATGAAGCACAAGTGTGGAATTCATCACGGAATTCTGCTCTGAACCACAAAATTTGAAGGGGACAAGTTCTTAAAAACATAACAATACACTTTAAGGGAGGTTGAGTTGCTCCGCATAAAAATTTTACAATTTGAAACAGGCTTGTCGGTCCCGGAGAATCCAAATGTACACCAACCAGTAACACGAGAAGCAGAAAACACAACAATGTCGTTTAAATTCCCTGAAGACTCTGGAAGCACAGCAGACTGCCTAGCCCCCAGACCACAACATGCGACACAATGGAGGTAACCACAGGGAAAGTTCCAAAACGCGCTCACCCGTGATAAATATCCGGCAAGCTGGTGGAGGACACAGGTTGACGTCGCTGTGAGAGCCGCCTTCCCTCAGTGGCAGGACTCCCTCTCTGCTAGCAGCTGTCACAAGAAAGCTGTTGCGGCGATAAACGTCAGGCGGCTTACTCCTCGCAGCCGGACCCACTCTGATCCGCCCTAGTCGCAGCGACCATCACGCCTCGCGTGCTGCAGGGAGGATTTCGGTGACGAACCACGGACGCAGAAAGTGAGGCCACTCGAGCCAACCGCGAGTGAATTTGCGGCCCTACTCCCGGCTCTACTCAGCAAACTTTGCTGTCCGACGGCCAAACTTCAAAGAGCGCGAGCTTCCTACCGGAGCAGCATTTCGAGCCGCAAGTCACGCTCCCTGGCCAAAGATGAATACACTTGAGAGCGCGAAGCAACCTGTAGATCTACGGCACGGCACACATGTTGTCAAATGACCGTGACAAGAAAATCAAACTGAAGCCAGTTCGGAGGTTACCTACACTTCTTCATGAAATGATATTATCCTCCGTCACAGTATGGAGGCTTGCGGAGTACCAACATTAATTAATAAGTTTTAAACACGTCCACATACAAGTGGTAAAATCTATCAATGCTTTCAATGGATACTATGCGTTATGACTTCAGGTGTTCAGGAACGGTTCAATGTGACGGAAAAAAGCAGCACGAGTGATGTAATGACTGGATAAGCAGAGACTAGTATCTGAAAAATATACTGAAGCGCCAAAGAAACTGTTACGGGCATGCGTATTCAAATACAGAGATAGGTAAACAGGCAGAATGAGGTGCTGTGATTGGCGACTGTATACGACAAGTGTCTGGCGCAGTTGTTAGATCGGTTAGTGCTGCTACAACGGCAGGTTATCAAGATTTAAGTGAGTTTGAACGTGGTGCTACAGTCGGCGCTTTGGGGAACAGTATCTCCGACATAACGATGAAGTGGGGATTTTCCCGTACGACCATTTCACGAGTGTACCGTGAATATCAAGAATCCGGTATAACATCAAATCTCCGACATCGCTACGGCCGGAAAAAGATTCTGCAAGAACGGGACCAACGACGACTGAATAGAATAGTTGAACGTGACAGAAGTGCAACCCTGCCGCAAATTGCTGCGGATTTTAGTGCTGCGCCATCAACAAGTGTCAGCGTCCGAACCATTCAACGAAACATATACGATGTCAACACCGACATTGGACTGTTGGTGCCTGGAAACATGTTGCCTGGTCATGTTTCAAATTTTATCGAGCAGATGGACGTGTACGGGTATGGAGACAACCTCACGAATCCCTGAATCCTGCATTTCAGCAGTGGACTGTTCAAGATGGTAGACGCTCTGTTATGGTGTGGGGCGTGTGCAGTTGGAGTGATGTGTGACCCCTGATAAGTCTAGATACGACTCTGACAGGTGACACGTACGTAAGTATCCTGTCTGATAACCTGCATCCATTCACATCCATTGTGCCATCCATTCATATCCATTGTGCATTCCGACGGACTTGGGCAGTTCCAGCAGAACAATGAAACATCCCACAAGTCCAGAATTGCTACAGAATGGCTCCAGGAACCATCTTTTGAGTTTAAAAACTTCCGCTGGCCACCAAACTCCCCAGACATGAACATTATTGAGCATATCTGGGATGCCTTGGAACGTGCTCTTCAGAAGTAATACCCCCCCCCCCCCCCCCCCCACCCCGCTCGTCGTATTCTTACGGATTAATGGACAGTCCTGCAGGATTCATGGTGTCAGTTCCCCCAAGCACTACTTCAGACATTAGTCGAATCCACACCATGTCTCGTTGCTACACGATATTAGGCAAATGTACCAGTTTTCGTGGCTCTTTAGTGTAGATTACAGAATGCGTCTCCGTTGCAGGTATACACTGATGAGGTTAGGACAAGGTAAGATGAGACTGAAGACATCAAATCTGATAAACGGTTGATTGGAGGAAAATTAGTCGTAACTACTCTCGATATGGGTAATAATGTAACTGACTGACGGTAGCCTAACTAAACGGCAGAGGAAGTGCTTTATAAGTCGGAGCTAGCTTTTAGTATTTCGTTACAATGCTTTAAACGGAGCATCTGAGTCCACAAGCCATGTTAAAGAAATTTATAGCTTTGATCCGGTGCAGACAGAGTAAACCTAATACAGATGGAAAAAACATGAATCCACATTAGAAAGTACCAGCGGTCATTTTAATAGTCCGTTCTCTGTTCTGGACGTCTCACAGAACAGTGACACCAGGGAACAAACAACCTCTCCTACAAAGCCTTAAATTACTCTCAGAATTGCAACTTGAGAAACTAGTCATTTCAGTACCTGTTCCGAACAGAAATTTCATGTTTTTCAATGTCAATAAAATTCACCAACAGGCGTATACTTGAAGTTATTTTTTTTATTCTAAAAGCCACCAGGTTTGGCATTTCACCTGCCATCTTCAAGCACCATGGGCTTCTATCCAAATAAACGAACTTGTCGTATAGCGCCATAAATCACTGGATATCGTGAAATCCAATCGTTATACAATTACTTCATACGATGGAACAACGATTGAAAATTACTTACCAGCCCATGTCCTATGATCATGATGGACCGCCGGCCGCTGTGGCCGAGCGGTTCTAGGCACTTCAGTCCGGAACCGCGCTGCTGCTGCAGTCGCAGGTTCGAATCCTGCCTCGGGCATGTGTGTGATGTCCTTAGGTTAGTTAGGTTTAAATAGTTCTAAGTCTAGGGGACTGATGACGTCACATGTTGAGTCCCATAGTACTTAGAGCCATTTGAGCCACGATGGACCAACGGGGATTGAAATTTCATATGGTTTCAGCATCACTTCAAAATCTATTTGTTTGTAATTACCTAGTGTTGAGAGGGAGCATATCAGAAGGCATGCTTGGTAGCCGAATGATGGACAACAGTTTACCACACCGCTGCTAGAATTCGTTACTCAAAAATGTTTGTCTGTACATCAGTGTTCATGCTTTCTCATGTGTTTCCGGTGAGCGCGGTTAGCGCATGAACGGAAGACTGGATTCCTAGAGTGCATAATAGTAAAATTTCGTAGTGAAATGTACCTGGTAAGAGCTCTGTCTTTCCTATTTAAGCGATTTTTTCAGCCGCAGCACTCTTATGTTAATCCCCTTCAAATATGATCGTATTAAAACTAACGCGAATGTGAGAATTGTTGTTTTGCGGAACTAGTATAAAGTAGATATTTGCCTTTTTGCCAAAATTTGGTTTTCCACTGATGCGTTTAGTATCGAGAAGTGTGAGTTATAGCGTATAATTGTGGAGAGACGGATTTTACTGGAATTAATTGAGATTCTGTTGAGAGACGTGTACGTAACGGTACTGAACTGTTAACAGCACAACTTTGTGACCACGAAAAATTTATCTACTCTATGCCGGGTAATTAGAATAACATTCACGTGTCTAATAGTGGACTAATTTATTGCGAAACACAGAATTTCGATTTCCTAATTGTGCATTTGTGGTTTGGTTTTAAGGAACTAACGCAAAATAGTGAAATTTAGCATACCAACTTTTCTGATAATAAATATCCAAGTAATATGTCACACAGTCATGCTCTGGGATGTTAACGATAATATGTTTGAAAAAAAGGTGTATTTCAGCATCACTAGTTTTGTACAAACGATCATCGGCGGGTACTATAAAATTGTTTACATGAGACTGTACGGCAAAGTTCTTACTCAGGCATCGAAAATAAAACAAAAAATAAAAAGGCCCGTGTTACTTAAAATACCGGTAGTAGCAAAATACTTTGAAACAGTTAAAGAATGTTTTTACAGTGTCATGTTCAGGTTCCATGCTTTTGTGTACATATGACTCTGAATATGACACGGTACCAAAATTATTTAACAGCTTAAGTGTATTTTGCTATTTGCAGCAGTTGTTTTTAATGTTACCTGATGATGGCCAATTGATAGAAATTTAATAAAAGTTTATATCTTCAGCAGCTCTTCATGATTCTGAAATATCACTTCTTCCTCAAGTATTTTCCAAATGTTTAACACCACCTTCATGAAATATATTTTGATCGTATATTTCTGGGCACTCGGGACGTTGTCTGATGCAAATACGAGTAACATTGTGTGAGCGTCTCTGCCAGTTGATTGTGTGGTGCGTCAATTTAATAAACTGTAGCAGCCGTTCCAAGGTAACGAAGCAGCACCTGACAAAGTATATGGACGCTGGTAGTGGCATCGTTGCATCATCTGCATGGGTCTCTGAAGATTAACACCATCGCCAACATAAGCAACTCGACCTCATATTTTAAAGAGAAAGAGGTACACCTGCAAGATACCAGCCCCAGCAAGCGATCACGCATGAAAACTTTGGTTATAATTCTAATAGTACGCAGCTATGGGCTTCTGAATGTACAGCTTTTAAATTTGGCAAGCACCCGTTGTTTTTTGCCCCCAGAAACCTCACATCTCTTTTATGAGTACGTGCTTGGCTACCTCGAGGCTCCAGCTGTTGCAGCGTTACTTGCTTTCTCGTGTTGAAAGTCTTCTACTATTCTTTTTTCTCTCTGCCTTTCCATTGGACGGTCTTCTTGATACAGATTATGCTTCGATATAGTTTGTGGTTTTGGATACTCGTTGTCTACCATTCCGTTAGTCTATAACTTTTCATTCTTACCTAAATGGTCTCCTTATTGTGTTTTATTTGATACTCGTCTCCCAAATTTTACAGAAGTACTGATCATGCAAATAATGTCGCCGAGCCCAGCGTATATTCCAACTATTGTGCCTTCCTTTCTTTCAAAGGTACTACTCCCAAAATCCAGCACTTTAGCCATTTCGCTATGGGAGGGCGGGGAGGGGATGGCAGGGTGGTGTCCGTGTGGAGGGCTCCCGTTGGCAATAGGTGGTATAACGACGGAAGATTCGCCAACGGATCGATTTAAACTTCCTTCCACTGATGGCCACAAAGCCTCAGCACTCTCTTCAGACAGGGAAACTTACTATACGACTTGACGACGTTTCCTTCCCTGGCTATGCCATGGGAAGAGGGTCAAGCCAGGCGTCTTGGAGCTAAATAATTCATCCAGAATGTGATCTCTTTATTTTTTGTCGGAAACATTGAAGACAAATTTGGGAAAGTTGAATTTCTGTGGTGCAAATGGCCATCCTGGTCCCTTCATATTTAATCTCGGTCATGTGATCATTTAGTTGAATTGTAACAGGTTCTACTATTTTCTTCTGGAACATTGTTTCCGCCGTGCTCCATTTTCTGTTCTTGGGGGTCTCACTTAGCTGAATAGTGGTCGACCTTCACTGTAGTGGATCGAGAGTGGGACAGCTGTGCCGGCCGGAGTGGCCAAACGGCTCTAGGCGCTACAGTCTACATCTACATCTACATCCATACTCCGCAAGCCACCTGACGGTGTGTGGCGGAGGGTACCCTGAGTACCTCTATCGGATCTCCCTTCTATTCCACTCTCATATTGTTCGTGGAAAGAAGGATTGTCTGTATGCTTCTGTGTGGGCTCTAATCTCTCTGATTTTATCCTCATGGTCTCTTCGCGAGACTGGAAACACGCGACCGCTACGGTCACAGGTTCGAATCCTGCCTCGGGCATGGATGTGTGTGATGTCCTTAGGTTAGTTCTAGGGGACTGATGACCTTACGTCCATTACGTTTTTAGTCTTCTCGCTTTTACTGCTATGTATCTCCCTACTACATAGGGAAACGTTGTTGGTGGACGCTTCTACTTTCGGAAGTACCACTTTTGGATCGAGGGACTGATGACCTCATTGTCTGGTCCCTTACCGAATCCGCCATCCCACAAATCAACAAACCAAACAACTAGTTGTTTGTCACAAGCTGCGTCCCATTGCAGCCACCTAACGCTCAAACGCGAAGTACTGTGCCGTGGAGTGATAACCAGAGCCCTGATTGAAGGCGATGGAAGATGAGTGGAGGTGCACACATTACCAGCGTTATGAAATCTACTTCGAGAGGACATAGTATTCTACGTGAAAAATAAGTAATTAATGTGAGTATAGTACATAACATATTCTTGTATTGATCTAATGGAGTTATATATATGCCTCGAAAGCAATATGTGTAAACCAAGCAACTGAAGAATTATTACGAAATGAAGTTAATTATTTACGATTTCCAATTCAATCGTGCCAATCAGAAAAGTGCATCTCCAGCGTATGTACTTCACTCTAACAATAGCAACTTAAAAATCGGAAGAAAATAACGCACCAACAGTGGTACTAATAAAGAAATGGGGGTCCGCTACTTCTTTAATGAAAGACTCACTCGTTTCATTCCGTTACACTGCTTTTGGGAATCGGAACACAAAAATGTCCAATGCAAAGAATTCTCTGGCATAAGCTACAGGTCAGATAAATTGACATGATGAACGAAGCAATTTATCAGTGTTACAGCAGTATTTGACAGTCCTCTTACTCACTTCACTGTACAGTATCTAGCGTTCATATACCGGGTGATCAAAAAGTCAGTATAAATTTGAAAACTTAATAAACCACGGAATAATGTAGATAGAGAGGTAAAAATTGACACACATGCTTGGAATGACATAGGGTTTTATTAGAACAATAAAAAAAACACCCCATATTGCTAGATGCGTGAGAGATCTCTTGCGCGCGTCGTTTGGTGATGATCGTGTGCTCAGCCGCCACTTTCGTCATGCTTGGCCTCCCAGGTCCCCAGACCTCAGTCCGTGCGATTATTGGCTTTGGGCCTACCTGAAGTCGCAAGTGTAGCGTG
This sequence comes from Schistocerca cancellata, assembly GCF_023864275.1. Classification (NCBI taxonomy): domain Eukaryota; kingdom Metazoa; phylum Arthropoda; class Insecta; order Orthoptera; family Acrididae; genus Schistocerca; species Schistocerca cancellata. Next base: position 456,077,354 of record NC_064630.1, read on the forward strand.
ATCGACCGACATCTCTAGGGATGCTGAAAGACAACATCCGACGCCAATGCCTCACCATAACTCCGGACATGCTTTACAGTGCTGTTCACAACATTCCTCGACTACAGCTATTGTTGAGGAATGATGATGGACATATTGAGTGTTTCCTGTAAAGAACATCATCTTTGCTTTGTCTTACTTTGTTATGCTAATTATTGCTATTTTGATCAGATGAAGCGCCATCTGCCGGACATTTTTTGTACGTTTGTACTTTTTCGGTTCTAATTAAACCCCTTGTCATTCCAAGCATGTGTGTCAATTTGTACCTCTCTATCTACATTATTCCGTGATTTATTCAGTTTTCAAAGTTTTTACAGACTTTTTGATCACCCGGTATTAAGTGGCTACAGTGGTGCGGAGCAATTGATAAATAACCAGTGAGGGCGAAATTTAAAAGCTGTACATTCGGAAGGTCATAAGGGCGTACTATTAGAATATGACGCAAATTTTCTATCCGGACTCAGTGCTGTGGCTGGTATCTTGGAAGTGTGATTTCTCCCCCTTAAAATACGAGGTCGAGCTGATGATATTTCCTTCCGAAAGCCATTTACGTAAATCACAATTTATAATTCTACCTCGTAAATACCACCATTCTTTTTCCTCTGTGAATTCTGACAAAGGACGACTTCAGCACTTCTATAGAGGGCGAGGAAATTCAGTCTCCAACGCTTGTTGTCCGTAAACAGCGCACCATGTTCGGCGCCGTATATCTGTGCAGATGGGAATCGGAGAGGCGCTATTCCGAGGAAGCTCGCAAAGCCCACCTTGCCTGCCGCCCTTTCAGAGGCTCGCCGTGCGTGTAGTGGTGGAGCGGGTGGTGGGGTGGGGGTGCACGGAGGGGGAGATTGTCATTACATCCGGCGCCCCCGGCTCGGACCGCCAGTAAAGCCGCCTTATTCAGCAGGGAAGCTGTTTTCATAAATGGAGCCGGCACACTTGACGTGTTTCCCTATCGCGCGCGCGGCGTCGCGGCGATTGTAGCTGAGGGGCATGCGCGCGCGCTCGCGCAACGGCTGATCGCTGAAAGCTTAGGCCGCGGGAATGGGGGAGGAAGGCGCTTAGGCCGGCGGCGAGAGCGGCTCGGGCTCCGCTACGAGAGAGCGTGTATCCTTCCATTCCAGGGGACTCAGGGCGCAGAGCAGCACACGTCTCGCGGAATTGTCGTTTATGAAACAGTCAAATTCCTCCTCTTTCTCGCCAAGTGTGGAAGATTTGTCTTTCAGATAACATCACGTACAGCGGATTACAGTGTGATGATGGAGTATTTGATCATAAAGAGGCAGTGACTTTTATTTCCCTCCTCAAACCATATACAAATTTGGATAGTAAGTTCTCGCCTCAGATACGAATAAAATGCAAGCCTTCGATGACTGCCTACATCATCATCTTCTACATCTACATCTACGTACATACTCCGCAAGCTACCGTACAGTGCGCGGAGAAGGGTACCCTATACCACTATTCACCATTTCCTTTCCCGTTCCACTCGCAATTAGAGCGCCGGAAAAAACGACGATCTATATGCCTCTTGCTGGCCGTTGTGACCGAGTGGTTCTAGGCCCTTGAGCCCGGAACCGCGCTGCTGCTACGGTCGCAGGTTCGAATCCTGCCTCGGGAATGGATGTGTGTGATGTCCTTAGATTAGTGATGTCCTTAGATTAGTTAGGTTTAAGTAGTTCGAAGATCTAGGGGACTGATGACCTCAGATGTTAAGTCCCTTAGTGCTTACAGCCATTTGAACCATATATGCCTCTTTATGAGTTCTAATTTCTCGCATCTTATCTTCGTTGCCTTTACACGTAATTTGTACTGGTGGGCCGGCCGGTGTAGCCGAGCGGATCTAGGCGCTTCAGTCCGGAACCGCGCTGCTGCTATCGTCGCAGGTTCGAATCCTGCCTCGGGCATGGACGTGTGTAATGTCTTTAGGTTCTAGGGGACTGATTACGTCAGATGTTGAGACCCATAGTGCTCAGAGCCGTTTGAACCATTTGTACTGGTGGCAGTTGAATCGTTCCGCAGTCAGCTTTAAATGCCGGTTCTCTAAATTTTCTCAATATTGTTAGTCGCAAAGACGGTCCCATCTCCTCCAGCGATTCCCATCAGAATTCCCAACGCATCTCCGTAATTTTTGCGTGTTTTTCGAACCAACCAGTAACAAATCCAGTAGTCCGTCTCTGAATTGCTTCGATTGTTTGATCCGGCCTAATGCCGATCCCAAACATTCGAGAGTTACTCAAGAATAGGTACCGAGCGTGGTGACGCTGTTATAACACTGGACTTTAATTCAGGAGCACGACGGTTCAAATCCCCGCCCGCCCATTCGGATTTATATTTTCCGTGATTTCCATAAATCACTCCATGAAAATGGTGGGATGGTTCCCTTGAAAAGGGTACTAGCAGATTTCCTTCCCCATCCTTTCGTAAGCCGAGCATGCGGTCCGTCTTTAGTGACCACGCTGTACCTAAGAAATAGGTCGCCCTAGTGTGCTAGATCTATGTGCGGTTTCCTTTAGAGATTGTAACGTCCCTTAGAAAAATTTATGAATTATTGTGCTGGTAAACCTCTTACGTTATTTGATTTTCAAATAGCTGAGCAGAACAACGTACTCTGACATTTCTCTCTTTACTTATTCTGATCAACACTAAACTGACACACAATATTTTTAGCGCAACGCAATTTGTCTTTCAATAATCCCTACCAAAGAATGGCTCTGATTAACAATAACCTATCTCTTTCATGAATCACTTACCTCACAAAATTCTTCGTTACTCGAACTACTGCAATACAGCGGGCGCCAATACCGCCAGCTAAATAAAAGATTCTAACTACTGAAGGCACTAACTACTAATGGACATAGGTAGCAAATGAAAGATTTTGATACAGAACAAACAATGTATTTACCTTAATAATGTTCAAAAGTCATCATATATATATATATCAGTTCATGACATCCAGTATTACAAATTTACTCTTTCTGATGGACACACGTCCAGATCGTCCGCTCTCAAAATTCTTCCATCTCTCTCCCCACATCCACCACTGCTGGTGGTTCACCTCGCAACTTCGCAACGATACGCGCTGTTCACATCCAGATGCACAACACTACAATATCGAATATTTCAACAATGCCAACCAGCCACAGACTTCACACAGCACAGTCAGTGATTTTCATACAGAGCGCTACGTGACGTTAGCAACATAAAAACCTAAACAGCTCACTTAAAAGATAATCCGCACTTTTCCCAATAAAGCGAAGTCGACTATTCGCCTTCCGTTCTACTCCTGACACGCTCGTTGCATTTCATATCAGTTCGCAGTGTTGCTAAACTCCGTCCGAACAGATCTCAGAAGGCCCAGCAGTACCGATCGACCATCGTGTCACTGGAAGGCTTGCGGTCAGCACACAGCTCTCCTTGCCGTTGTCAGTGTTCGCGAATGGAGCCGCTACTTCGCACTCAAGTAGCTCTTCAATTAGCGTCACAAGGCAGAGTGCACCCCGCTTGCCAACACCTCTGCAGACCCCGGCGGTCACCCATCCTAGTGGTAGGCAAACCCGGTAGCGCTTACCTTCGGTGGATGACGGGAACCGGTGTTACTCCAACGGTAAGGCCGTTGGTACTCGCAAATAGATTGAAGAAAAACGATTTTCTATATGCCTCTGTATAAGTCCTAATTCCTCGTATCTTAGCATTATAGTCCTTTCGTGAAACGTGCCTTGGTGGCAGTAACTGCAGTCAGCTTCAGATGCCAAATCTCTACATTTTCTGAATACTGTTCCTCGAAAAGGACGTCCCTTTCCCTCCAGGGATTCCCATTTGCTCCCGCAGCATCTCCGTAATACTTGCTTGTTGTTCGAACCTAATGGTAACAAAAGGGATCTTGAATACCCGAGCAGTACTGAAGAACACACTGGTGTCCTATATGCAGTCTCCTTTACAGATGAACCACACTTACCCAAAGTTCTCAAAAAAGTCAAGCATTCACCTTTTCTGCCATAATTCTCACATGTTCGTTGCGTTTCAAATCGCTTTACAGCGTTACGCCCAGACACTTAAACGACGTGGCTGTGTCAACCAGCACGCTACTTATGTTGTATTCCAACAGTATTAACTTATATTTTGATGCATTAGGTGTAGCTGCCAATCATCACGCAAAAAAATTGTCTTTCTTGTATCCTTCTACAATCATTCCATGACGACAGCTTTCCGCCGGCCGATGTGGCCGAGCGGTTCTAGGCGCTTCAATCTGGCACCGCTCGATCGCTACGGTCGCAGGTTCGAAACCTGTCTCGGTCATGGAAGTATGTGATGTCCTTAGGTTAGTTAGGTTTAACTAGTTTTAAGTTCTAGGGGACTGATAATCTCACATGTTAAGTCCCATACTGCTCAGAGCCATTAGACAGCTTTCCGCATACAACAGGATCATCAGCAGACAACGCCAGGTTCCTGCACTCCGTCACCGCCAAATCATTTACTTATACAGAAAATAATAGTCAGCATATCACAATTCTCTGAGGCACTCCTGACGGTACCTTCGTCTCTGATGAATAGTCGCCATCAAGGGCTACGTACTGGGTTATATTACTTAGGTTCTCGAGTATTCCATATGCTCGTTCCTTCTTCACCAATGTGCAGCCTCCAGGAGCTAAATATGATTGTCGTGATGCTGGTTTTTTATTGTTATTTCAGTTCTGCAAGAAGGCACGAGCTACTAGCAGATAAAACCTATCTTCAGCGAAAGGTTACACAGACTTAAAAGATATTTAAAATACTTAAAAACAGATGACAATAAACGATATTTAAAACAAATAAAAGACAAATTAGTGGAAATATTTGAGAGTTTTACATAATAACAGTAGACAATAACTGATTTTTTAAATATACTTTTTTGTGGACAATGTGATTTTTAAAGCATTTTAGATGATTTTATTTTACAATTAAAATATAATCACCGATGATAATGTGAATGATGCTGTAGTGTAGTGATGATGCACGAAAATAATTACGGACATTATTTAGAATTATGAGTATTACAGGGTGCTTATAAATGAATATCGGCGTTTTAACACCTTATAATATTTATTATATTAAACTTACAGTTATAAATGATATGTCAAATGAAAGAGCAACTCAAACACTTTTACCAAGAACCTTATAAATGTTCAATGGGAGCACCATTTGTCACACGGCACACATCAAGTCTATAGCGAGTTCTTCCCAAACACTGATAAGCGTGTTCAGTGATTGTAGCAACAGCTGCTTCAATTCGGTTTCTTAATTCAGGAAGGTCTGCTGGTAGCGGAGGCACGTACACACGACCCTTGATGAAGCCCCAAAGGAAAAAATCGCATGGCGTTAGGTCGGGTGAACGTGGAGGCCATGCAAACAAAGCCCTTGCGGGCCTATCCAGCGCTTTGGTACAGTGAAGTTCAACCAATCGTGTATTGCCGTGTGACAAATGGTGCTCACATTGAACATTAATAAGGTTCTTGGTAAAGTCGTTTGAGTTGCTATTTCATTTGACATATCATTTATAACTGTAAGTTTAATGTAATCATTATTATAAAGCGTTAGAACCCCTATATTCATTTATAAACACCCTGTAGTATGGCAGCTCGTGGAACCATAGGAATTGACTAGAAGTCATTGAAGTAGTCGAAAGAGGGAGGGTGGGAAAAATGTAGGATGGTATGACTTGGAGCGTAGTTCAAAATGGCTCTGAGCACTATGTCATCTGTTTTTATGTATTTTAAATATCTTTTAAGTCTGTGTAACCTTTCGCTGAAGATAGGTTTTATCTGCTAGTAGCTCGTACCTTCTTGCAGAACTGAGGTCATCAGTCCCCTAGAACTTAGAACTACTTAAACCTAACTAACCTACGGATATCACACACATCCATGCCCGAGGCAGGATTCGAACCTGCGACCGTAGCGGTCACGCAGTTCCAGACTGTAGCGCCTAGAACCGCTTGGCCGTTTCGGCCGGCTTGGAGCGTAGTGATTCGGACTGGGAAGAAGGGTATATGAAGAACTTGCCAATAATCAGTGGTAAAGTGGTAACGGTCACTAGAGGAGAAAAAAGAGCTACTGCATGCAACACATGGTAGTGGTGAATTTTATTCATATTAGATGATAGTTTTACGATAATCAGAGAAATGACAGTGCCCGCATCTCGTGGTCATGCGGTAGCGTTCTCGCTTCCCAGGCCCGGGTTCCCGGGTTCGATTCCCTAGCGGGGTCAGGGATTTTCTCTGCCTCATGATGACTGGGTGTTGTGTGATGTCCTTAGGTTAGTTAGGTTTAAGTAGTTCTAAGTTCTAGGGGACTGATGACCATAGATGTTAAGTCCCATAGTGCTCAGAGCCATTTGAACCAGCCGCTCGCAGTGGCCGCGTGGCTAGAGGCGCTATGTCACGGATTGCGCGACCCTCCCGGCAAAGGTTCGAGTCCTCCCCCGGGCATGGGTGTGTGTATGGTCTTAGCATAAGTTAGTTTAAGTAGTGTGTGTAAGTTTAGGGACCGATGACCTCAGCAGGTTGGCCCCTTACGAATTCACACATATTTGAACATTCCCTCCCAGTAAGGGCTATAAGAAGATTATATTGAAAAATTCCCCATTCTTTGTAGCCAAAAGAATGGGGAATAGTATGTACTGGAATCCTGAATGAAACCAACTTGCTCTCAGAAAGAAAGTGTTGCCTTGCTTATTGAATGAGTCGCGTTCATACACACATTTATGTACATACACGTCCACTTCTGTAAATTGTATGGATTACAGATTCTCATGAATGGCAACTTTGTTGAGTAAGTGTGCATGTAAATACCAGTAACTGCCAGAAACAGTTGTAGGGACTCGTGTTGTATACGTACCAGGAAAATGCGTTTCGAGAGCGATCTTGATGAATCGGAGGATGTTATGGATAATTACGACTCAAATAAAGATTCTGATTGCGTTCCAGAATGCAATAGCGCTTCAAACGTAGTTGGAAATCAAGTAAGCGAGAAAACAATGTTAATTTCTGACCGTTACCATAATACACGTGAATTTACATGACAGTTTGATGGCAGAAATCTTAAGTGCTACCCTTAACATCGTTTATGCACTATAGTAAGGCGCTTTCTGAAATTAATTATATATTCTGCTGGATCATAGATTAATTTTTGACACACGTGTTGCAAAAATAAATACTAATCCCAGTATCAAAAACTGAAACAACTTGGGTCGTTCAAATCCGTGTTTCGAAGAGGTTTTGGACTAACGTTTCGTTAAGTCTCCCAAAAGTAAGCAGTGGTAAGTCAGCACTAACGGAAGTTAATGCACTAAGTTTACAATTAAACAATGTTAAGTACCCATTGACGAATTTTTAAAAATAAAATTTTGGTTAGAATTCTCGACTTCGAAAATTATCGTTATCGTAAATCATGACTTATCTCAATGAAAAATCTCCGTGTGCTTGAAATACTTTATTTACGAGATTTTATTGAAATTTTACTGTGCTGTTTCTCAAAACAGCCAACTTGTCTTCATATCTCGGGGTCGATTTCATCGGTAGGGAATGGGAGTTGATTAAGATTCCAACAGGAGATGACGGATAAGGCACAAAGATGCATGGAAGGCGGAATATCTATGTAGTGGTACAGCAGGGTACCTGGGAAGGTGATTAGTGGGTGCGATATTGGGTACTAGGAGTGGGATTTTCGAGTAATGCATTGGATCCTGAAGTTCTATAGGAACAGGCGTTGGAAGTCGATGAGCTGATACAGGACGCCTGTTGGGGAAGGTAGGCGGATGGTTTGCAGTAGAATTTAAAATGGTTCAAATGGCTCTGAACACTATGGGACTTAACATCTGAGGTCATTAGTCCCCTGAAACTTAGAACTACTTAAACCTAACTAAACTAAGGACATCACAGACATCCATGCCCGAGGCAGGATTCGAACCTGCGACCGTTGCGGTCGCGCTGTTCTAGACTGAAGCTCCTAGAACCGCTCGGCCACAGCGGTCGGCCGCAGTAGAATTTAGGGTAGGCAGACATCCAGATAATGCTGGCGTACGTGAGGATGAGACGGATGAGGGTTTTGTAGGTAAGGGTAAGAGTAGGAAGGTGTAGATCCCATGTGCGGCCTGTTAATGGTTTTAGTCTGTTTCGGGATTTTGTTGTATGGTAAGGAGGTGTGCACTCCATGTTAATTTTATGTCTACCATCCAGATTTAAGTTTTCTATGGCTTCCCGACGTCTATTGCGGCAAATGACTGGATTGTTAATATTTTATTTCACATTTATCCTCAAGCTCCAGATGTGCTTAGTCTCTAACGACCACGAAATTGACGGATCATTGAACCTTAATTATCCTCCCTACCCCTGATTTTGTATTAGTTAAATGCTTTTGTTATATTGTGACATATATTTCCCATATCTGCAGATTATTTTGTTAAACAAATATGTATTTAATTAGAGTGAACCATTTCGTCAAACAAATACGTATTTCATTAAAGTGAAAACTTAAATAATAGGAATATTATCGTTTAGAGACGTCGCAGCTCTACTGTTAGGTGCGCGTGGTACTGTTACCTAAGAAGAAGTGAACCTAACGTCAACCACGAAGTCCACACAGGCTTCAGTGTGATTTTATATAATGAAAATGAACATCGTTGTAACGGTTGCGATGCGAATTTTGTAATTAATAAATTAACAACGTTTCCACGCCGGCCGGAGTGGCCGAGCGGCTCTAGGCGCTACTGTCTGGAACCGCGCGACCGCTGAGGTCACAGGTTCGAATCCTGCCTCGGGCATGGATGTGTGTGGGGTCCTTAGGTTAGTTAGGTTTAAGTAGTTCTAAGTTCTAGGGAACTGATAACCTCAGAAGTTAAGTCCCATAGTGCTCAGAGCCATTTGAACGTTTCCACAGTGGACTGTAATTATTGTATCCTTCGACTATGGGCCAAATTCGGCTGTTATGCCGTTTTCAAATGGTAACTCACTTGCAAGAGGACGAGTGAAGTTCATTCGTCTGCTTCATTTTTCTTTTTTTAGGCTATTGTTATTATTTCTGCCAAAGGATTCTAGCCTTCAGATGCGAATAAGAAGCAGATGTTGGAACGTCGTGCTTCAGTCGTGGTTCTGAAATACTGTGACTGCCACAACTAACGTTCCAGGGAAGTACTCTGCAGAAGATAGGTAGCGCACTCGTAACACAACCAGAAGCCGTCACGTGAGATTCAAAACCTCTTCATCACTGAATTCTCGGTGACAGCGGTCGCATTAAGCTCATCGAGCAGCAAATTTACGCAGATATCGTTTGTATGGCATACATAATCTCAATGTGGATTTGTTCTCTGCACTCAATATTCATAAAGCTGTAAGTCGGGCGTTAATGTGGCTGTTTAATCATGCCTAATGTGCATTTACTAGCAGTCATAATGGAAAGGGTTTGCTATTTTGTGTCTCCGCATCTGTGCCATTTTCTACCTGCGTATTATTGAGTTTGTAATCCCGCACATATGCTAATGCATAACCTGATTGATGTTGTTTCCCCACCACGCCCCTCCCCCCCCCCCCTCTCCAGATCATTCGTACAGGGAAATATAGGATGGAAAGTCATGTTCTAATTAACACTTTAGATGGCAAGATCTTGAGTACTTTTACTAATATATGGTGTCTATTACATCATAATTAGACTCTGTTATTTCCATATTTGCCGTGCTACTAGCAAAGACCATCAGTTACCACATTACTGTTAAGTATAAAGTTTATTTCAGTCAAATCCTCGTGTAAATTCTGTAACGGTTAACTGGTCCTCCAGTAGGGGGCTGCTTAGAAATGCTGACTACTAATACGCCCTAACATAGCCATCGGCACAGAAGTACATACAGGATACCGCATCAGACAGTCTTCCCACAAACACGTCACAAACTTTACGACCTTATGTTTTCTGCATAGCCATACCTGGTCAGCGAAGGGAACCGTGATAGTCTGTATAGACTAACCTTTTGCGTCTACGAGTGCACACATGAACACCGGATCTACTGCCCAGGGAAAATAAGCATTAATGGTTTGCTCCTGTTGAAAGGGTATAGTACCGTCCGACATTGAAAATACGTACAACATTCTTCGTTATTCTTGTCAGAACAACATAATTTTGTAATAATAACTCAATTTCACTTAAAACACCGAAGACGGACACCAGTGTAGGAAAGAAGGACAATTTATTTATTTAATTGATCACATGTGCACTCCCACAAAATAAATCCCTGCTCCAATTTGGTGAGATTGTGAAGTAAATAAATGTATGGTATTCTGGTATTCTGCTAACCGCAGAGAGTGAATGTGCAATATATGATCATCTTTGTGATGGTCCTTTTGTCATCTTTGGTGGAACCTAAGAGATGAAATGTACCTGAGCTTTGAGCGCCTGAAATGTGGCTGACCAATATGGTATCATGGTGCTCCCCCACCTCGGTGGAGGTGCGAGATGACCTGAAGAACGGCCATGTTTCAGCACCCTGGCGCTGGATCTTGTGTTGGTAAGACCTGTCTTAGGTGTGCTCCGTAAAGACAGAAGAGTGGAGAGAATGGTATGCATGTGAAAAACTTAAGAGTTGTTTGGAATAATTATTTCTCTATTTCAGGAACTTTTGGAGGGGACAATTAAATGGCAGGCAGGTAATATTAAGGGGATCGTAGCAATCTTCGGAAGTGACCAACGGTCACAATCAAACCACGTGTAGCAATAAGTTGAAATACTTGCGAGTGCTAGTACTAAGTTGAAATACTTGCGAGTGCTAGTACTAAGTTGAAATACTTGCGAGTGCTAGTACTAAGTTGAAATACTTCCGAGTGCTAAAGTTAAGATGAATTACTGGCGCGTGTACTGTAAGTTGGAAATATCTAAGAAATGGCGTGTGCAGGACTTGAAATTAGAGACGAGCACTTCCACGTGGTGAGTACTGAGTGAGTCTCAATCTGTGTATGAGACAAAGGATAAAGAGAAGTACTCGTCCAATGTATTAGTTGAGAACTCGGGTGTGTGACGAATATGGTCTTAATATTACTTTGCGTGTTATGTTTCCGTGTCAAGCTAGATTCAAACTCTAATACTCTGAGAGAGAAGCAAGGTGAGTCAGTCGTCTATCCAGCAACGCCACTTGGCTTGCATTGCACAGGAAGACGTGCATATATCCCCCAGAGTTCGTAGTAGGAAAGAAAAGTTACGGAGTGGGGCAGTGTCATGTGAAACTGGGATGAATACTAATTGAAGTGGGAAAGCTGAAAGTGAAGTGACTCTAACGTTGTGACTATTCTTTGTGATGTATTCTATGTTGCCAGTGTGATGTATTTCATGTAATTTAAGTATGTGTGGTTTGCATGGGAGAGTAGCAAGATAGGTTCAGAGGCAGTGGGTTATGCATGTTCCTTTTTGTACCGCTCGGTCTAGAGTAAATTTTCGCGATGATGGGTGTGAGAGTCGAAGTGTGAGATACAGCAAAAGATCCACCATCCTATCCAGAAAGTGCACTGTAGCGTTAGATAATTACGAGACCATAAGATAGAGAATCACCTATGTAAAGCCATGCCCACTGGGCGGAGGTTCTCATGTGTAATTGTTGTATAAAATGTAATGGTGTGTTTAGGTTATCTTCGAATCATAATAGGATTTATCGGAATAAAAAGATAGTGAAAAGAAAAAGATTGGTGACCTTGTTCTTCGAATAGTGTGTAGTCATTATATACAGAATTTATAATGTGTGCGCCATTCATATTCAGTGCGATGACCAGGTGTTGATCAAAGCCGTTGGGTAAGAAAGAAAATGTGGTGTTGCCAGAGCGTAGTGAACAATCAGAGTTGTGTAAATTCCTAATAGTCAGATGTGCGTTATCCGTTTCCGTTGCGTAATATTCAAACAGGAGAATAATTTGTAACTTAATTGTGGGTACTAGAGCTAATAATCAGTCATTGATGTTACTCGAGAAATAAGAATAAATCCACTCGCCTGGCAGACCACTCGTCTTGCGGGCCTGACTGCTTGATGCCACAGTATGACCAAGGCACGTGGGTGCCTCTCACTGTCACATGTACTTAGAGGTACTACCCAACTTACTAACATACAACTTGTAACAGCTATAATTCTTAGTCTGAAAATGACACAAAAGTAATGTTGTTCAGTACACCGTCTTCAGTCACCAATAGAAATATCTGCACTTACACGCGTTACACCGTGTCTTTATAGGCTATTGATAATGACCAGTCGGTAGAAACCGATTTAGACATTAGATACTCCACATGAGCGTTTGACTAAGGTAAACCTTATCTTTATTATTTCTAGTTTAGGAACCTACTATTTTTGAAAAGAACTGTTCAATAAATGTATGCCACACTGAATAGCATTTATTGTATTAATATATGAAATGAGAATTAAAATGAGGTTCGCTTGGGATTTTGAATCTGTACTCAAAGGTGATTTATGATACGTCACGTAGTGTGTAACGGGACATCCTCCTCTAGCATTGCTTTTCCTAGACAGCAGTTGTCGATACCAGAATTGTTTCCCGAATTTTGGACGGGTCAGTATTATCTCACTCGCTTTACATAGAAACTTCATACAATTTTATACACAATACGTTATATTTCAACATAAAATTTATGAAAAGGAATTATATTATTTTCTATGTTACAATCGATAAATACTAGCTCTGAAAGTAGAGTTAAAAAATTTTTGAGAAAAATTGAAATTACGAATTATTTGGCACATTTAGAATTTCTATTATTAATTACGCAATCTAGTACTGTTTGCTGATTTGTTTCTGTATTCATTTATGAAATAATAATCGAAAGCAATAGAAATTCAGATTTCAAGAAAATTTGTAAACCCTTTTGAATATGGTTATTACTGTGGAGTGAAATAGTAGTAAGCATACTTCTGATGTGATCGGACGTATTTTTGTATTTTGAGCGAACAATGTAATTTCTGCTTCGTTAATGTGAAAATTCAAAAGACTGAATGATATACTAAAATGTGAAAAACTATATTAACGTAGCAACAAAAATTCTGCAACAACGATCTTCAAATTTATTTAGATCAATTCAACCGTGAGGACCTAATATGTGAGAATTTCAGCTTAATGAATTAGATCCCTAGACGAGAAGACCTGGAGCCAACTCTACGCGAAAAGCTAAGTAAGCTAGTAAGTTTATTGTAAGCCTCGCTCCTCTCAAATTTTTCACAAAAGACTTTGCTTATTGTTGACTATAACTGTAATTAGGAAGAAGGGGGAGGTTACGAGTGGGAGACCAATAACGATAATTTTATATGAACATGAAAGGAAGCCTAAGATTACTCCTATGTGTTTGATGAAGAAGTAGCTAAGGAAGTCGAATGAAAACTTCAGTAGGGGAATAAAAGTACAAAGAGAATGTAAGCAGAATGCCACAGAAGAAGAAAGCTCTCTAAAACTTATAATAAATTACAGAGCGCAGCAATCAGTTGTCTTTTGCAGGTTGTATTTGGCAGATACTGTATTCAAAGAACTGTGAATGACGCCCGAACAACAGGGAACTGACATGAATCGAGACTAGTAATAGGGCATTGATAATGGTTAGGCACTAGCCGAAATCTGGATTCGCCAGATAAAACCTGCAAAAAAAGGACGACTGATTGCTCCGCTCTGTAATTTATAAATAATATCACAGTCGCTGAATGCACTCACTCTCCGAATGGAAAGTAACCTGAAAAAGTGATCTATTTATGTTAAAAATTACTGTGTTATTGATGGAAACAAAGCTATACTTATCGATCACAGAATCATATGCTCCCCTAAATGTCACTTACGTAAATCAGAAACGTTATAGGGCCAATATCCACAGCCTGAAAAAAAGAAAGGCACCCCGAAGACAATGTCGGATGTCAGTGTGACATCGTGCATATATTTAGGCACCCTCGGCGGATTGGCGTTGCCATTGTCTGTGGACGACTGAACTGCTACCAGGGTGCATTAGTGCAATTGGTATTTAACGTTGTTACCAGGCTATACGAGTGGTGTGAACAGCGTCAGATGCAGACTGATCACTCCGAAGGACGCATAGATGAGATGTCACGTACTCAGCGTTATCAGCACCTGAACTGGGTGTGAAAGGAGCCTCATTCTGGGCCCCCGAGCTGGTCGAGCCGTGAAATATTTAGATTTGTGCGGCATTCGGTTGTAACAGTGTCCCGAAGTTGGACTCCACTGGTCGGTGAGGACAGTAGTAGTTGTCGTCAAGATTCCGGTCGACCACGTCTGATCATCAAAAGAGAGGAACGCAGTAGGCTCATCGTAATCCCTGCCCTACCCGTGCTTGCCATCCGAGGTCATGTAATGACCCCATGCTATGTACTGTGTCATCCAGCACCATTGATCGGAGAATATCAGTAGTCGGATTAGCACTGTTCCACGTGCAGACAGCCGTTAACATCGCAACACAAATGGCTGCGTTTGGATTAGTAACATGGCCGGCAAGTATGGACTGTCGCTGAAAGGCAGCGCACTATGTTCAGCGATGAACAGCGGTTCTGCAGTATCCAGATTGACCGTCATCGGCAACTTGAGTGGCGACGTGGGAAGAGGTCCCAATCTTCCATTGTTATGAAGAGGCTCAATGGCGTTAGTACCGACGTCATGGTGTGGGGAGATTTAGGATGTGTCTTCAGGAGTGAGGGAAATCTGAGGGCACAAGTACACGTTACGGATATCATCTTTCCTCTTATGTTACCTCTCATGTGACAGGCTCATGGCGGCATTTTTCAATAGGACAGTGCTCGTCTACAGATGGCAACGTGCCTCTATGAAGAGTCTGCGTGATGCTGCGGTATTCATGTGGCCAGTAGGCTCTCCAGCTATGTACCCAATAGAACGTTTCTGGGGCCAACTTGGACGTCAACTCGATCCCAGTGCCAGTATCCTAGAAAAAAGGATCAGTTACAGCAGCTGTGGGCCAGCAAGCCTCAGGAGAGGACATAATGGCTTTTTGGCACCTTTATAAACCTAATCAGTCCATTTTCCAGATCAAAGGGGGCGGTATCGTCACACTGATGAGGGGGCTCGTTTCGTTTCATTCCACCCGTTCTAGTTGCTTCCTTTCTTGTCAGCAGTGTTTAAAATATTATGGAAGACGTTTGAAGTAGAAGACAGCTGGTAACGAAAAGAAAAAGGATAGGCAGAGAGGGAACACTAAATCAAACCAGTGGCAAGACTTACAACTTAATACAGTACCACTGAGCCTCCAACCGCATCAAGTTAAATATCAAGTTTCAGACCACGTTCTTCTCGGTCATTGTCAGGTAGTAAATGATTGCGAGGAATTCAATGGTAATATTTTACTTTACGATCCTACAGTAGTCAGGATGATTGACTGATCTAGCCTTGTAACGTCAGCCAACCTGGTCATGATGTGCTCTTACTGTGGGTAGCCGAATACAAGCTAAAACTGCAGCCGCAGGATTTCGTCGCCGAAAAGCGCCGACGGTATTTTTCGACAGCAGCAGGACCACGATTACCGCAGAAGCCGTAAACATACAGCAGATGTGCATATTGTTCATTAGTGCAGATGTGTGGAATTGTAGCCAGAGCATGTACAAAAACAGGTAACCGACGCCTCGTACTACTTCGCTCGCAACACAGTATCGACAACTGCGAGACAACAGCGCGGTTTAATGGCAGAAAGACATTCGGGGCGAAGAGAGTGTAAGGTACGAAGTAGAAAGGGGCTATAATAAAGCGTCAAAGAGTATTTTTCCCTGAGGGGGATGCGGAGCGGGAACCTCACGCTCTTCCGGACACAGAAACCCACGTACGAAAACAGATGTCACCTAGGAAACAAAATTAGATGTTGTACGCTCTAGACGATTGCTTCCTGCGGTCTTCTTCTCCAGTTGACGACTGGACGGCCGACGAGACGGAAAACGTGGCTGACACAGGCTCGCCCTCACCTGTTGCTTTCCCTGACTTCGACACACCCGTTTCCGCACTCTTGGGCAAACAGACAACAAGAACAGCTCCCGCCCCCGGTAGGCAGCGAGATACAACTACGGATTCTACCTTGATCACTCAGCTAGCAAGTGTAGTGTCCTACCTCAACCACAGTTAACTTACGGGTCCTGGGGATACAACGTTGAATGCGATTCTAGGCCCACTGTGGTGGATGAGGAGAGGGGTCTCTACTTCCATTCCTCGGCTCCTCCTGAGTAGCAGCTGATAACGGCGCGGACGCGACCTGCAAATGACAGGCCACAACATTTACGGCGACGCTGACGGCGGTACTATTGCAGGAGACAATCTACAGACCTGTCGCTTAGCGACCGTCAACGTTAACACCATTCGGACACGTACGAAGTTGCCGCTGCTGAAAGACATGTTCAGTGCAGCAGACATTGATATTGTCTTTCTCAAAGAGGTCTTCGTCGACGAATTACCGGTTACGTATGGTTATACGGATCATGTGTCCCACGCTTTGCCAGCTAACAGCGGTGTCGCACTTCTCCTCAGGGAGGTCCTCGAGGCGGACGAAGTACGATAACTCCCCGAGCCTAGAGGAATGGCCGTAACGGTGGTAGGCGTCCAGTTTATCAATGTGTACTCCCCGTCCGGGACACATCGCCGTATGGACCGATCGCTCTTATTCGCGGAAGGAGTGGCACACCTTTCTCAAACAAGTACGACGACTTGGAGCTAGGGGCGATTTCAATAGTACCCAAACGCCTAATATAGGATTTACGTCTCCCGTTCTCTTGCAGCAACAATGAGCGACGCGGAGGTGTGGCCAGTAGCTTTTTCTGATCACGAGGCTTATATATGTTCCTTCAACCTTCGTCGCCAACGGGCGTGGCGCAGCCGACGTCCTTGGAAGTTAAACCTCGCTGATCTCGCTTCTCCGGATTGTCGGCGCTCCATCGAGCACACGTAGAGTTCGTGCGTCCGCCACTTGCCAGCGTATCCTACATCGATCAGGTGGTGGTTAAACTGCGCCAGACTGGCCCTACGGAGAACCTGGATTCCTATGGTCATGAGACCGCTGCTTGGAGGCGGCGCACTCTCGGTTTTCATTTCACCATTCTTCACGGATGTGCCTCCTAGCCACCGACACCGGAATGACAGTTGACAGACAGTGCAACGTGCAAAGGCACAGTTCGTAGCTCATATGCGCCGATGCTTCGAAGGGACGATTGTCTGAGCGCGAACACATGAAGCAACGGAATAACCCACCATAAACCACGTCATTTGAGAACGTAAATAGCCAAGACGGGCACTAATATACGCCCACACAATTGTGGACGTCTGTCGCCTCACCACACAGCACAATATTGGTGCAACCTTCTTCGACCATTGCGTAGGACTTCATTGAGCTAAGTGTTCCGACACAAAGACGATTACAGGTGCCTCACGATTGGTTTATGGCACTGTTCCACAGGTGTTACAAACTGAATTATTGAAAGAAATTACGGACAACGAGGTTATCGTCGTCATAGGCAAAGAAGCGTCGAACAAGTCTCCTGGACCCGACGAGCTACCTGTGGAGTTTTATAGAAATTTTCAATATTTACTGGCTCCCAAATTGACAGACATCTGTCGGAAGCCTATGTCCCCGCGGTGCCACTCCCCGCAGCCTTCGCAGAAGTAATGATTATTGCGGTTCACAAACCGACATGTGGCGCTCGAATACGTCATTGTTATATCCTAGCCAGTAATGCCAACCGAGCCCGCTGCCAAAAGGTTGGCAGCATCAGAGTCCGGACGCCGTCCGCATAAGCAGCGCCAGCGATACAGGAAATCGCCGCTAGTCTGCGCGCGCCACTGCTGGCTTCTGGCTTCTTAAGCGCTGGAGTCGCGAGCGCTAGGAGTTCTGTATTCGCCGCTCAGTTGTATACTCGCCACCGATTTGTGTACTTGCTAGTCAGTTGTGTGTTCATCGCAGCAGAGTTGTTGTTTGTCGTCAGCCGACGCTGACCTAGCCGCTCCGACTCGAACTAGACAGATTTCTGTAGACACGGAGTTCACTACTGTGTTTCTGTATCTTCGTTAATAAAGATAAGTACCGACTTTTATTTAATCAAAGTGTTTGGGTTTTCATCTTTCTGTTCACTGTTCCAGCGGACCGGTCGGCCCGCTATTAAAAGTGTGGCGGTGACTTCGTAAGCCGTTTCTACAGCGAAGTGTTTGTCGCTACGAACGCCGCTACAAAAGTGATTACCGCCAGTTGGCACTCGTCAACTGCGATATGAAGATATTCGCCAGACTATTAGCATACCGTACACTACCGACCCTGCGTCACGTCATCTCACCAGATCAGGCTTCTATAGGGGATATCAGTAACATCCACACAGCACTGTGTCGATACCGTGACGTAATATCCCTAGCGAGGGCATGCCGCATCCCGGGAGATTTTAGCCACGTCTTCGATCGAGTGGATCACGTGTACCTGACGTTCGTTCTCCAGCACATGCAGCACCCACAGCAATTCACAGGCTTCGCGATGCGTCTCCTCCAAGGGGCGACCTCGAAGGTGCCCGTTAACGGGCGTCTCACACAGCCCTCCCGATTTCCAGATCGGTACGTCAAGGCTGCCACTGTCGATCTTACTCTACGTTCTGGCACTGGAATCGCTCCTCTGTGGCCTCAGTCAAAGCCTCGCCGGACTCACATGGCGTCATATTTCGCTGTATAGCCTTATGCAGACGACCTGGTTCTCGTACCCCGAACCGTGACAATGTAACCAGCGCACTAGCATGGATTGCTAAATACTGTGTGGCTTCAGGCTGCTATCTCAACGTCACCAAATCGGTTGCCATGAACATAGGAGACTGGTTGACCCCAGCAGGTGTCGGCCCCCTCCAGCTTAGCGGTCCTATCAAATGTCTCAGATTAGAGTTTCACGACGGCATACGGCGCACTGCGGCCCTTAACTACCGCCGCTTGTTACAACAAATTCGGATCCACATTTTCAACCTTCCTCTGCGGACCCTCGACATTCTTCAAAGGACACACTTCGTCAATGTTTACCTAGCACTGGGCCTTCCTCACATAGCCCTTGCATTTTTAATACCATTACTGTTAGCTGGACGTATATTAGCTTCATTCGGAGCCTACGTCTGTGCAGGCATGCCCTCCGAAGTCAGTTATGAATTGCTGATCCTTTCCCCAGACAGGGGACGTCTTGGCCTACTCCGCGTTCATGACAGAGCGGTGGCCCTGTTTGTCAGCTGACGCATCAATCTGTGGCGCCACTGGCCGGAAAGTCTGGCGGGTTTGCTGCTGGAGTCCTTCGCTCCACCGGCCCCCAAACGACCCCACTGATGAAGCAAGACATACCCTCCACCTTTCTACTACTTTGGTCACTTTTACATTGGACACATATCGCAGTACCACCGGCGAAACAGGTGACGACGCGGAAGATATATCGCGTCCTACAACAGAGGCGTCCACCGAACGTTGTGGAGGCCAAAAACCACCATGTTAGTTGGAGGGTGGTGTGGCGGGCGATACACGCGGTTACACTTGATACAGACGTGCGATCAACGTGATACATCCCATACAACGGTAAACAGATCACCCAATTGCGTCTCCACAAGATAAATATGGCAGACTCACTTCTAAGTGCGGATTGCGGAGTAACAGGCACGGACGAGCACCATCCCAGATATAGGGCGGCAGAGGACGTATGGCGCTTGGTGCAACAAATTTTGTAGTACTTTCTACAGGTGGCCCCGGAACATATCGCACCTCGGCTTCTATTTTTTCCGGATGAAATGTATTTCCCGCTCACCAAAACTAACGCAGTCATGTGGGTCCGTGGGCACGCGGTGTAAAATTTATTTCACGATGGACCTAAAGATGTATTGGACTTTGGACGGCTGGAACTACCTACAAGAACGTCGCTGTAAGAAAATATTTTTCTAATTACTTAGGGGGTGCTATACGCGACCCTCTACGCAGCTGGATCATTAACAGGTAGTAGAAGTCATCCATTTATTGAACTGACAAGATGTAAGTAGGCTGTTTATGTTTTCTTATTGGCAACGTTACGTAGCGCTCTGTATGAAAATCACTGGCTGTGCTGTGTGCAGTCTGTGGCTAGTTAGTATTGTTGTCTGCCATTGTGGTGTCGGGCAGCTGGATGTTAACAGCGCGTAGCGGTGCGCAGTTGGAGATGAGCCGCCAGCAGTGGTGGATGTGGGGAGAGAGACGGCGGAGTTTTGAAATTTGTATGACTGGATGTCATGAACATGTATATTATGGTTTTTCAACACTATTAAGGTAAATACATTGTTTGTTCTCTATTAAAATCTTTCATTTGCTAACTATGCCTATCAGTAGTTAGTGCCTTCCGTAGTTTGAATCTTTTATTTAGCTGGCAGTAGTGGCGCTCGCTGTATTGCAGTAGGTCGAGTAACGAAGATTTTTGGTGAGGTAAGTGATTTGTGAAAGGTACAGGTTAATGTTAGTCAGGGCTATTCTTTTGTAGGGATTTTTGAAAGTCAGATTGCGTTGCGCTAAAAATATTGTATGTCACTTTAAGCACAGTCTTGTACAATTTTTCAAAGGGGACGTTTCAAAGAGCACGACCGATTATCGGCAAAATAACGTACAACATGCTTGAAGACATACCTGGATGATGAAGCTTAACGAGAGTAGCGGTGCATCCTTCTGCATTGTGTACGAAGCACGTTTTCCGTTTACCTGTATATATTACCTCGGTGTCGGCAAGCTCCGAGATTATTTGTTTTGTTTACTTAGCGTACGATGCGGTGTTAGTTACATGTATTTTAGGTGTGGTATAACGGAAACGCAAATTTAAAACAATACCTTAAAAAGAATTTTCCATTAATGATTTCTCCTCACCATTCCTAATACCTTGACGGTGATGGGGACACTGTAGCCAGGCCTCGGACTCCATCCCCTGCTCACTCTCTCTCCCTCCCATGCCACCTCTCCTATTTAAAAAAAAATGGTCAACACGTCAGTAAAAAAAGAAAGAAAAGAAAGAAAAGAAGATTAAGGACCACCCGGGTTTTGAGGGAAACCAGGGTTCGAGTCACGGCCTTGCACAAATTTTCATATGTCACTGATGCGTAGTATAGCTATACCCAATACAGCTGATACTAGAAATCTCAAATCAGCGAATACATTTCTACAGCTGTATTCAACGTCCCGTTTTGTTGCCCTTCTTGACAAACCATCCAGAGCTTACATTTAATAAAGATAAGGCCCTCCCAAACACGGCGAGAGTTTCTAATGCTTGGCTTGACTTCGTGCATGCCATATAATACCTCGGCCAGCAGGGTCACCGGATCACCCCCCCCCCCCTTCGCACCCTCTGCCTCCCCCCCCCCCCAACCATTTGAAAACGTTTGAAGCATTATGGGCAGGGCCCTTCTACCATCTCCAGAGTTTGACAACGTAAAACGCCACTTGGACAGAATTGGGCACGATATCCTTCAGCAGAACAGCCAATAATTTCGCCAATTAATGCAATGCAGAATAGCTTCTTGTATAAGAACCAGAGGTGGACCAGCGCGTTCAATAACTTTCCCAGTTTGCGAAGCTATTTCTTTTGAATAAATCATCCATTTTTCCTGAAATTATAATGATATGTTTGTGCCTTCGGATGTCTGTCTATCCAAGGACCCCACGCACTACATATCGTTCTGCCAGCTAAAGTTAACATACCACAGGGTGCCTATGATTTTAATAGTAATAAATAATAAAAATAAAGTAAGTCAAATGTTTTAATATACTCATAATAATTAGTATTCATCGGTGGTTAGCGTAGAGCTTTTGGTTTTTCTTGGGGACAGGCGGGGTCACGAACTTTTCCCCTCAACATTATCCCCACATCCCCCTCACCCCGTCCTTGGATCCGGGTCTGTATTGTGGGCAGAGATATTCCTATCAGACAAAGATCTATACATACGCTTCACCGTCACACGAAACGCTCTGTGTGTCTTCACTTACTTGCACGCATTTACGAACGGAAAGACTTCCCCTGAAATCAGAAATGACTGTGTCATTTGGAGAGATATTTCTATTCTATCCCAAGTCACATCGGCTGCGAATCCCCAGGGCTCTTCGACCTGGGTAAAATTCTCTAAATTCGTAAAAGTCTAACAGATTTCCGACATGCTTTTGCTTGGAGCAGTGATATGAAAATGAGCCACAATGAACGATACAGTCTCCACTGTAACAAAAATATTAAGGACAGAGTAACACATTTAATTGCTTTGTTTTCGATAGTGCACATCTACAAAACATCCCTAACCATGTTTAAATCTAATCAGGTAGTACTGTCCGTAACTACAGCACTATTTGTTGACCAACTAGACTGGCTTAAAACATAGCAATCAGGTGTATTAATGTTCCTTTAATGTTCTTATTACAGTGGATGCTGTTTCGTCTATTATGTTTTATCATGCACCTTCCTGTGTTATATGTTTTATGCAGTGTTTTATTGTTTGTATAGCTTTTTACATGGTGACATTTTTAAAATTTGTCACTTATGATGGCAATTTGCGTCTCTTAACGTAGTGCATTGACTTTTATCTGTTAGTAAAGCGACATATTTACTTTCCATACACTAGCTATCACAAAGATAAATGGTTAAAAAAAATTTCATGAAGCGTGTCGAGACTGTGCACTGTAATGTTTCCGATCCTAAGATGGCCTGATCACAGCACGTGCTATTGAAACTGATACTACTCATTTAGCAAATTTTTTCATTTAAATTCTCCCCCTACCTCTTAACTGTCTATAAATCTAGTTGATCCGTTCTGGTCAGTCACCGATCGTACTGTCAAATGATAGTCTCATTGTAAAAAGTTGACATCATTATGCACAACATGGTTAATTTATAACACGTAAAAAGCAGATACTGTGTTTGTTAAATTAATCTTATTCTTTAAAATTTCTTTATTTTAAGAAACTTTTTTGAAAATAATGTTACCATTTATAATGTGCTCATCGTTTACTTTCTGACTGTACGTGTCTTTAGCACAAATAGAACTATCACTTCATGTGCGATCTCGTGAAAAATTATCCATGCGAAGAAACAATTTCTGGTGAATAAAAAACTACCCTTTGAAGCGTTTGATCTTATGCTTTATTAGTGGTCGTAGCGAAGGCTACTTTTATTGAGAATTGTTGTCTTATCATTTGGATCAGAAAGTGTGAGGCTAATGCGTGGTATGACCACTGTTTTAGGGAAGTCAATGGATTTAGCAGTAACGACGTACTAGCCTACGAGATGTAACACTAAGATTAGAACTTTAATTAATGCCAGATTATCGGTAAGATTTCAAGTTAACGTAGTAAAAGCGTTTTTTGTAAAAGCAATAGATGAGGCAGGAAACCGGACGGATTTAAAAAGTTCAAAAATTCTACGGGTTACAATTTAACGCTGTTTATTTCTTCAAGTTGAACAGAGTGAGAACCATTGCGCCGGCTTTGAATAGAACAGCGAAAGATTCTGTTCATTGACTTCTGTGGCACTGAGTAGGCTCGTAATAAAACTACTGTAAATAAAATAATAGAGCTTAGCAATTTTCATGCAGATTAATGGTACTAAGATAAGAGAAGTGTAACGTTGCACACACTGTAAAGCAACGAAGAATTAAGTTATGAAAATTAAGAAGTAGAATAATGGTACTGAAATTGGGAGAGATGTAACATAACAGTGCAAAAGTTGTAAAGTAATGACGAATAAAAAGTTAAATAAATTATGTAAATTTATTAAGTTCTAAAGGCAAACGGTGCGTATCTGTGATGTAATTCAGTTTATATGTGCAGTGTGTGCTTTCTTTCAGAAAGTAAACAGCTCCAACCGCTGTTGTTAATAACAGTAAAATTACATTGGCAACAGATGGCACCTCTTGTTTTCTTTACACCAACGTGAATGACAAAGATCGTGTGACAGATTACCCTTGCGTAAGGAACCCAGACAACTGCAACATCTCTCGTGCATTTTAGTTAAACAGATTGTCGATAGATGGCACTTTTTACACTGGCTTTATAAAAAAGTTCTTTAGAATATATAATTTTAACCTATACAATAGCTTTAAACTAATTGTGTATTTGTCGTCATTAGCAGTGAACGAAATCTTGAAAATTATGTCTCAGTCATTAATTTCGATTAAGGGGGGGGGGGGGGGGTAGGACGTCAAATGGGACGACTTGGAGCAGGAGGGACACCACAGGAATTTTTAATTTCCACTGTCTATACTTTTAAAATAAATTCATAGAACTTTGTCAGAATGACCAGAAAGGATTCAGAATTTTCACTTGCTGCAATTGTTGCTATAGGTACACTTTTCTTCATAAGTAAGGGAGATTCTTCGATGAATTTTGCACAGCATACAAACCATACGTACAGGTGTATGAAACTGTAGAATTTTCCAAATCTATTAAAAACGGTGGTAAAAATTGAGATAATTAACTTTAAATTTGAGTTTTTTCTAAGCATGAAGTTTAAAATGTAACAGCACATTCATTTTTTTCATAAATTAAATAATTTCTAGAGTTTCATACACCTGTAGGTATGGTTTGTATGCTGTACAAAATTCATCGAAGAATCTCTTACTTCTGAAGAAACGTGTACCTATAGCAACAAACGCAGCCAATAGAAGTGAAAAAATGATGAACTTTCACATGTAAAAAAAATTATTTTGTTATTTTTTGAACTTCCACTGCTATGATTGTGAATCCTTAATCCTTCCTGGTCATGCTGACAAAGTTTTATGAATTTATTCGTAAAGGTATAGAGAGTGGAAATTAAAGTGTCCTGCGGTGTCTCTCCTGCTCCAAGACAGCCCATTTGACGTCCTACCCCCCTTAAAAAATACGGGAAATATGGCGTACTGATACAAAAACGCCATTGAGAAGTAATAGATATGATATTCTAGTACCGTGGTATATTTTTCGTATTTTACTTCCATTGTCTTTATGAAAACAAAATGTATTTCCTAAGAACCATCATGGAATAATAATTGTTCATATCTGCATACCACCAACGGAATTAAACTTCAGCACAATCACGGCGGAAACGGCCGACCTTGGCAACGGCTCATGACATTTCAGCGGCGCGTGGCATTTCGGAGAATCTCTCGCATCAAGTTACGGGAATTACATTGAGAAGAGTTCCTCAAGCACTTCAAGTTTTATAGCCTATCGTGAAAGCAAACACGTCGCCTACACAATACACGTCGCCACGAAATGCTCGAAACAAATTCAAGCGGACATAGAGAGAGAGAGAGAGAGAGAGAGAGAGAGAGGGAGAGAGACCTGATGGCACTATCTTAAGAGCCCGGCTAGACACAGGGAAACTACAAGAACCCCATTTCCAGCTGTCTCTCTCTGACAAACCGAGAGTGGGCGTCTGTACAAAATTGGGTCAGTCGGGGGGACCGTTTCGAGGCGGGCGGTACAACTTCTAAAACGCGCGTGCTTCATCCGAGCCATTTGAGCAGGCCGGCGGAGCGGGGGAATATGCGAGCAAGATGGACCCTGGCCATCGTTTACGACTGGGCGGCAGTTTGGCCGGCCGCCAAGCTAACGACACATGCGATTGCCTGCTATAAAGCGACTTGTTTACAGCCGGGCCACGGAGATTACGACCCGCCGCAGGGAGACACCCCTCCGACTCCGGACCCGACTTTATTTGGCGGAGACGAGCTTTTGCCGGCCGTCGAGCGCGAGCGGGACGGCGTTATGCGCATCAGAATGCGCGACCAGTAAACAGATTTCAAGAGTGAATATTTTATGCGCTGTTGGTTTTCCAGTCGGAGCGGCAGCGAAGAGTTGGGCCACAGAAGAAACAGCTCCGTTTTCTACTACGATACTTGTCTAAAATTGGTATGGTGAGACAGCGGTTGCCTACTATTAGTAGCAGTTACCAGATACTTTCAAAATTGCTCTTTATGAAGACCAGAAACCCGTTGTTAGCGATTGCGAAGCAGTAGGGTATCTTTATAGCAGTCATGCGACGCTGGCAGTCTCTCATTGTGAGAGTATTTGCCCTACACCAAATAAAATAGGCCAAGTGCGAACATGGCTTGAGCATTGAATGTTCCAAACAAACTTAATTACACAGGGTTTATCAAAACAAACATCAGATTTGGCACGTCTTATAACACTAACGTCATATGAAACACGCTAATGTTACCCTCTGAGAGGACTTCGCAGTTCGACAGCGCAAGTGTCTAATGGTGCTACCGTAAATCTGTTCATAACTGATTTCTATGTACTTGAACTTTAATTACCTGTGAAGCAAGTATTCCTTGCAACAATACACTACTGGCCATTAAAATTGCTACACCACGTAGATGACGTGCTACAGAGCGAAATTTAACCGACAGGAAGAAGATGCTGTGATAGGCAAATGATTAACTTTTCAGAGCATTCACACAAGGTTGGCGCCGATGGCGACACCTACAACGTGCTGACATGAGGAAACTTTCCAACCGATTTCTCACACACAAACACCAGTTGACCGGCGTCGCCTGGTGAAACGTTGTTGTGATACCTCGTGTAAGGAGGAGAAATGCGTGCCATCACATTTCCGACTTTGATAAAGGTCGGATTGTAGCCTATCGCGATTGCGTTTTATCGTATCGCGACCTTGATGCTCGCGTTGGTCGAGATCCAATGACTGTTAGCAGAATATGGAATCGGTGGGTTCAGGAGGGTAATACACAACGCCGTGCTGGATCCCAACGGCCTCGTACCACTAACAGTCGAGATGACAGGTATCTTATGCGCATGGCTGTAACGGATCGTGCAGCCACGTCTCGATCCCTGACTCAACAAATGGGGACGTTTGTAAGACAACAACCATCTCCATGAACAGTTCCACGACGTTCGCAGCAGCATGGACTATCAGCTCAGAGAGCATGGCTGCGGTTACCCTTGACGCTGCATCACAGACAGCGCCTGCGATGGTCTACTCAACGACGAACCTGGGTACACGAATGGCAAAACGTCATTTTTTGGGATGAATCCACGTTCAGTTTCAAGCATCATGATGGTCGCATCCGTGTTTGGCGACATTGCGGTGAGCGCACATTGAAACCTTGTATTCGTCGTCGCCATACTGGCGTATCACCCAGCGTGATGGTATGGGGTGCCATTGGTTACACGTCTCGGTAACCTCTTGTTCGCATTGACAGCACTTTGAACAGTGGACGTTACATTTCAGATGTGTTACGACCCGTGGCTCTACCCTTCATTCAATCCCTGCGAAGCTGGACGGGGTGGCCGAGCGGTTCTAGGCGCTACAGTCTGGAACCGCGCGAACGCTACGGTCGCAGGTTCGAATCCTGCTTCGGGCATGGATGTGGGTGATGTCCTTGGGTTAGTTAAGTTTAAGTAGTTATAAGTTGCTGGGGGCTGATGACCTTTGAAGTTAAGTCCCCTAGTGCTCAGAGCCAATCCCTGCGAAACCCTACATTTCAGCAGGATAATGCACGACCGCATGTTACAGGTCCTGTACGGGCCTTTCTGGATACAGAAAATGTTCGACTGCTGTCCTGGCCAGCACATTCTCCAGATCTCTCACCAACTGAAGACGTCTGGTTAGTGATGGCCGAGCAACTGGCTTGTCACAATACGCCAGTCACTACTCTTGATAAACTGTGGTATCGTGTTGAAGCTGCATGGACAGCTGTACCTGTACACGCCATCCAAGCTGTGTTTGACTCAATGCGCAGGCGTATCAAGGCCGTTATTACGGCCAGAGGTGGTTGTTTTGCATACTGATTTCGCAGGATCTATGCACCCAAATTGTGTGAAAATGTAATCACATGTCAGTCATAGTATAATATATTTGTGCAATGAATACCCGTTTATCATTTGCATTTCTTCTTGGTGTAGCAATTTTAGTGACCAGTAGTGTATTAACACAATATAGCACTGTCACGTGGAGCGATTCATTAACAAAGCATCAAATGTTACCCTTACTTAAACTTTTACTACTCCTTTCTCTTTAGACACAAAAATCACTTTTAATCACATGAATGCAAGAATTGTTCATCATTTAAATCAGGATACTCGGTTTTAGTAGCACTTAGGTGAGGAACCTTCGGAGGTTCGTGATTAGGATTGAAAATATGGTTCTGGACACGAATTT
Source organism: Schistocerca cancellata (assembly GCF_023864275.1). Taxonomy (NCBI): domain Eukaryota; kingdom Metazoa; phylum Arthropoda; class Insecta; order Orthoptera; family Acrididae; genus Schistocerca; species Schistocerca cancellata. The sequence goes on from NC_064630.1 coordinate 456,105,535, forward strand.
ATGTTTTATGTGATTATTATTGAAATAACACAGAAATTAAATGGCCATGCCCGTATATATTACTTACCTGAATGTATGACATTTATTACGCAGTGGCGAAGATTGATGTCAGGCGAAATAGCGGCTAGCTGTACTCAAGTCTCTAGATGTCGAATGCTCTATAAATTCTCTTCTTGGCGTCGGATTTTCACCATATTAGAGCCATTCTGTTATTCCCTGAATAGCAAATAATAGCCAGATCCACACACCTGAGGCAAATTCCTTCTAATGCAGCTTCCAATGGCTTCTCTTAGCGTGCTAAAGCTAGTCACATACTGCGTGTCGTTCGCACAAAGGAGGCTCTCAGTTCGACCGGCAAATCTACCTTTTACTTCGTGCCATTCCCCCTTCGTTGCGGAGTGACTTCTCTACAGCGTTTACATGTTACAAATACAAGTGCCCTAAGTATGAACCAGATTTTAACAAACATACTCTTTTTTATAAACAGATTCATATCATAATAATTTAAAATTTCAATATATTCTTTTGCTTTTTTCATTTATCCATTACAGAACTCTAATTTTCTTGCCATACATTAAGGAGTTTTAACAACACAGAATACACACTTCATAAATTGGAGAGAGACAGTTACATAAAATTAACCTACTCCTAATCGATATAAGTGTTAAAGTCTGTATTTCTGAAACTAATAAATATATACAATGAATTTAGTTTTTTGATGGACGGAAAACCTAAAAAGTTTTTTTTATTTACATATCTTTTCATAGGTGTTCAAGATTCCCCCCTTGAGATGCACGGCATATGTCAATGTGGTATTCAGATTGTTCCGACACTGCAGCGAGCGTTAGTTACAGCTTCCACGGTTGCTGCGATGTCTGAGTTCATTGCTGCTGGTAACTGAGGTACATAAACAGAGTTATTTACGAGCCTCCATAAGAAATAATCATACACAGACAGGTCGGTGACCTTGGAAGCCAGTAATGTAAAGCTGAATCATTTGATCCAATGCGACAGATCCATCATTCAGTAGTCGTTTGGTTAAAAAAATTTCCACACTTCCAGACGCCATACTGTTGATAAATGAAGTCATCCGAATCAGTTTGCTTCTGTGGGAAAGGAAAGGTCTCAAGCATAACGACATACTTGCTCCTGTAACAGTATTCTCGACAATGAAAAATGGGCCATACACCTTTTCCCGCAAAACTTAACAAAATTTTGGAGAATCCCTCTTATGTTGTACAACTTAACGTGGTTGTTCCGTATCCCATATTCTCACATAACGACGGTTCACCTTTCCATTTAAATGGAATGTTGCTTCGTCACTAAACTGTAAGCATGGAAGAAAACTGTCCTCCTCCATTTTGTCAAGAACGAAATTACAGAACTCTACACGTTGTTGTTCGTCACCTTCACAAAGAGCTGGCAGTAACTGAATTTTGTACGGTTTCATGTGTAAACGCCGACGCAACAAACGCCAGACGGACATTGGTGGCATGCTGAGCTGTCGACCCGCACAGCGAAAAAATTCAAATTCAGATGGCTCCAAGCACTATGGGACTTAATATCTGGGGTAATCAGTCCCCTAGACGTAGAACTACTTAAACCTAACTAACCTAATGACATCACACAAATCGGTGCCCGAGGTAGGATTCGAACCTGCGACCGCAGCAGCAGTGCGGTACCGGACTGAAGCGCCTAGAACCGCTCGGCTGCAGCGGCCAGCAGCTGCACAGCGAACGGCTTTCTGCGTTCGACGTCTCTGTCAGACACTCGGGGACGCACCGGCGGTTTGCCTTTACATAAACAACCTGTTTTTCAGAATTGTTCATGTCTTCATCTGATGTTCTGTGCAGTAGGAGGATCCACACCATCACACTGGTTACTGCTGACCCGCACAGTCCAAAACTTAGAACACAAAACGCTTTCTGTTGTCCCGACATCATATTAACTAGAACGGAAGTGGTGCACACTGCTGCTGCCTAGCGGGAACCATGTAAAACTTCAGGGTTTGCTTTTTCCAACAGTTAGTGCACATATGTCAAATAACATAATATTTATGATTTTTTTTAAATCGGCTGATTGTTTTTGATACACACTGCATATTTAGATAGTCCATCCATATCGAGAATGGAGAATCAGGTAGATTTTTTCCTGTTATCGATATCGACACTGGAACGATATCGGTCCGGAGAATTCCAAGAACATATCAGAATCTGTGCAGCAGCTCCTGAGGGCAGAGATTACATCGGACGTACAAGAAGAGGCGAGTGAGGAAATTCACATTTTGTAAACTATGTGGTCAAAAGTATCCGGACACCTGGCTGAAAATGACTTACAAGTTCGTGGCTCGTTCCATTGGTAATGCTGGAATTCAATATTGTGTTGGCCCACCCTTAGCCTTGATGGCAGCTTCCACTCTCGCAGGCATACGTTCGGTCAGGTGCTGGGAGGTTGCTTGGGGAATGGCAGCCCATTCTTCACGGAGTGCTCCGCTGAGGAGAGGTATCGATGACGGACGGTGTGGCCTGGCACGAAGTCAGCGATCCAAACCATCCGAAAGGTGTTCTATACGATTCAGGTCACGACTCTGTGCAGGCCAGTCCATTACATGTTTGTTATCGTCGGGTAACCACTTCGCCACAGGCCGTGCATTACGAACAGGATTGAAAGAGGCAATCGCCATCAACGAATTGCTCTTCAACAGTAGGAAGCAAGAAGGTGCTTAATACATAAATGTAGGCCTGTGCTGTGATAGTGCCACGCAAAACGATAAGGTGTGCAAGCCCCCTCCATGAAAAACACGATCATACCATAATCATACCATAACCTCCGAATTTTAATGTTGGTACCACACACGCTGGCAGACGACGTTCACCGGGCATTCGCCGTACCTACACCCTGCCATCGGATCGCCACACTGTGTATCGTGATTCGTCACTCCACACAAGGCTTTTCCACTGTTCAGTCGTTCAATGTTTTGCCCTCCTTACGCCAAGCGAGATCTTTTTGGCATTTACCTGCGTGATGTGCGGCTTACGAGCAGCCGATCGACCATGATGTCCAAGTTTTCTCACCTCCTACCTAACTGTCATAGTACCTAACCGTCATAGTACCAGGATTGGATCCTGATGCAGTTTGGAATTACTGTATGATGATCTTTATAGATGTGTGCCTATTACACATTACGACCCTCTTCGACTGTCGGCGGTCTGTGTCAGTCAACAGACGAGTTCGGCCTGTACGGTTTTGTGCTGTACGTGTTCCTTCACGTTTTCACTTCACTATCACAGCGGAAACAGTGGACCTAGGGATGCTTAGGAGTGTGAAAATCTCACGTACATACTTATGACACAAGTGACACCCAATCACCTGCCCACGTTCGAAGTCCGTGAGTTCCGCGGAGTGCCCCATTCTGCTCTCTCTCGATGTCTAATGACTAATGAGGTCGCTGATATGGAGTACCTGGCAGTAGGTGGCAGCACAATTCACCTAATATGAAGAACGTATGTTTCTGGGAGTGTCCGGATACTTTTCATAACATAGTGTTTGTAGAGATGGAAGATTTAAAGAAATACCTTTATTTACTTACCAAACATAAAGAAAAGAAGAGGCTAGCAAGGGACTTCAGATTATATAAGTAATTACATATGTAGACAGAGAATATATAACAAACTAATTTTTATTTACTTACTAACACATAATTAACGACAGCGATGGACTTTAACATAAGTCGTAATGGCAAAAAGATTTTGCCGTTACTAATTTCAGATGTCTTTTCCATTACTTGTACTGCTAAACCTTGTTCCTTGCGGAAGTTCATATTATAGGTCTATGAGAAATACCCTACAGGTTTCGATGGGTGAGTTTGCGAGTGTCAACATATGTGATATAAATAGCAATATCTTTCAACTGCATTACTAAGATGATCAAATATTTTATTCCGCCAAGGGACTGTAGACCTTAGTGTCAGAAATTTCAACGCCTTACGCTTTCCCGTTTCTGAGCGAAAGGGCTTTTAACAGTCGGATAGATAGACAGACGGGCGGACAAAAAAATGACCCTGTGAGAACTCCGTTCTTACGAATTGAGGTAAGGAACCCTAATAAAACGTCTTATTAAAAAATCATATGATTGCTTTCACGTGGCCTATTGTGAATTCTCCTGTGCCAACACGTTCATCTCAGAGTTCACTTACACCCAAAGTCTTCATTTATTGGACACTCAGCGCCCTCTAGAAGTACGAACATTATTTTTGCTTTCTTAACACATGTTCTATCATAATCTGTCCTCTTCTTATCAGTGATATCCGCGAGTTTTTCTACACGCCAATTCTCAATTTTTACATTACGTTTGTCGCTTTTATAATTTCTGCTGCTTTTATTACTTTCGTCATTATCTGATTTACTCTCAGTACAAAATGAGGGCTCACTAGACAACTGGTTCAGTTCAACAGGTCCTGCAATTCTTCCTCTTCGTCACTGATGATGGCGATGTCATCAGCGAATCTTATCATTGATATTATTTCACCTGAATTTTAATCTCGGTCTTAAGCCTTTCGTTTATTTCCGTCACTTCTTCTACTGAAAGCTGTATACCTGACTTATACCGTTTCCAACTCGTGTACTTTGTCTTTGGTCTTCCATTCTTATTTTTCGCTATTGGATCTTTCACATGTTATATACACTCCTGGAAATGGAAAAAAGAACACATTGACACCGGTGTGTCAGACCCACCATACTTGCTCCGGACACTGCGAGAGGGCTGTACAAGCAATGATCACACGCACGGCACAGCGGACACACCAGGAACCGCGGTGTTGGCCGTCGAATGGCGCTAGCTGCGCAGCATTTGTGCACCGCCGCCGTCAGTGTCAGCCAGTTTGCCGTGGCATACGGAGCTCCATCGCAGTCTTTAACACTGGTACCATGGCGCGACAGCGTGGACGTGAACCGTATGTGCAGTTGACGGACTTTGAGCGAGGGCGTATAGTGGGCATGCGGGGGGCCGGGTGGACGTACCGCCGAATTGCTCAACACGTGGGGCGTGAGGTCTCCACAGTACATCGATGTTGTCCTTAGGTTAGTTAGGTTTAAGTAGTTCTAAGTTCTAGGGGCCTTTTGACCTAAGATGTTGAGTCCGATAGTGCTCAGAGCCATTTGAACCATTCTACCATTCCTAGACCGGCAAGGGAACTTGCTGTTCCAACAGGACAATGCACGTCCGTATGTATCCCGTGCCACCCAACGTGCTCTAGAAGGTGTAAGTCAACTACCCTGGCCAGCAAGATCTCCGGATCTGTCCCCCATTGAGCATGTTTGGGACTGGATGAAGCGTCGTCTCACGCGGTCTGCACGTCCAGCACGAACGCTGGTCCAACTGAGGCGCCAGGTGGAAATGGCATGGCAAGCCGTTCCACAGGACTACATCCAGCATCTCTACGATCGTCTCAATGGGAGAATAGCAGCCTGCATTGCTGCGAAAGGTGGATATACACTGTACTAGTGCCGACATTGTACATGCTCTGTTGCCTGTGTCTATGTGCCTGTGGTTCTGTCAGTGTGATCATGTGATGTATCTGACCCCAGGAATGTGTCAATAAAGTTTCCCCTTCCTGGGACAATGAATTCACGGTGTTCTTATTTCGATTTCCAGGAGTGTAGTACCCGTCTTAACTCACAGCTTACACCTAATTTTCTGGTAATTTCTAACCTACTTATCCAATTCCCTTCTTTGTACATGTCATGATTGTCTTAAGTCCTGCTTCTGTTATCAACTTTAGTGTAAGAAATGCTTCTTACGTGCCTTTACCTTTCCTAAAGTCAGTTTGATCATCTTTTCACTGATCCTGAGTTTTATTTTTCCATTCTTCCGTGTATTACTCTTGTCAGCAACTTGGATGCAAGAGCTATTAAACTGATCTTACGATAGTGCTCATACTTATTTATCCTCGTTACTTACAGTATTGTGTGGATTATATTTTTCCGAAACTCTCATTATTTGTCTCGCGACTGATCGATTCTATAAATCAACCGGAATAGTCTTTGCACTACATTACAGTAAGCGCACCTATTTCTAAGATAAGAGCTGAGTTACGTTTGTATCTCTTTCGTCAAAAATCGCGCATCTTTTATATCACTGTCGACTGCTTGTGTAGACTTTCATATTTCGCTTAGTACGAAACAAGCATTAACACTGTTCTAAACTTTGAAGGTACAGACAGTGTAAAGCCCCACAAACCTAAATATTTTGACCAACCGAGTGTGTATGTACAAAGATGACAATATACAAAGAGAAAAAAGTGGCACATAATGTGTTAGTCAGGGACACTACAGTACATATATTAATGTTACAAAATATTAATTTATGACATGCTTTTTTTTTATTTCGTTGGGGCGCCACCACCCAAGAAAACATCGCCATAATCAGAAACAGCCCATATCACATGTACACCATAAGCTAAACACAATTTTAAACATGAACAACTCTCTGATGATTAACTTGCCTGTTGGAAACCGGCAACAGCGCTACTTGTTCTTAATAACTGGCAGTAGCTGTATGCTGTTTCTATTTCATTGTAGGAAGTTACAACTATTTTACTGCAGCCTTCATAGAATATGCAAGTGGTTTCAGTTGTATAAGCATACCATATGAATATTTTGAAAATCACCGTCCGTGCCTCTCACACTAAGTTGTTTCTGATCAGATCGTGATTGGCCATTGTAGAAAATAAAGGACTGATCGTTGAGCCACTGTCCTTGTAACCTTTCATCCCATCCAATAAATAAATAAATATCACAGCTCTCTCTGTTTCTCTCTTTGCTGTTTCCAAATCAATACATATTTCCCTCTTCCCTTCTCACACCACACCTTTTTCTCTCCCTTCTTACCGCCACCGTCGTGCTTGTCATCCAACAGAAGGAACGTCACAGCACCGCGTTAACTTTCATATATCGATACTAAAATAAGATGTCCTAGTAATACGAAATCTTTTCGATTTCTTATCAATCGTTTTCAACAATATTAATTTATTTCGGGTTCACAGATTAAAGGAAAGATAAGAACACATTGGACACCTCACTGGGTAGAGGACGGTTCAGTGTTTTATATTCTCACGGTCACTATACTATACACTCAACATTAGCACCATGCGTTGCTCGAGAAACATCGAAATGAGAGCCCATTTCGTTTCATACACGAATCAACGGGTCCCTGTTCATTGAATCGATAGCTTCTAAAATTCGATTTCTGAGCTACCATAGATGGAACAAAGACTCTTTTACGAAGCGGCAGAGAAAAATCGCAAGATGTTAGAAACGGCAGCAAACGCATTGTTCTGATGAGCCTCTTTCATCTTCTACGACGACGGCAGTATTTTGTGACCCCTAAATTCTCACATCATGGCGGTTTACTTTGGCCTATAGGAGAAACATCGATACATCCGAAAAGATGAGTCATTCGGAATAGTGTATCTTGCCATATCCTGGAGAACTGAATTGTAAAATTCGTACCTTCCGTTACAGTCGCCGGGATGCAGTTGCTGTAGTAACTGTAGCTTGTAACGCTTCATATGCAGGCTTTGTTTCAGATCACATAGTATCGTTGTTTGAGACAAATGAAGTTCCTGGTCTGCCCGTCTTATGGACTTCCGGGGGCTCCGTGTGAACGCATCTCAGACACGCTCTAGTTTTTCAACAGATGTGCGTGGCCGTCCAGTGCTCTTCCCTTTGCACATACAACCAACTTCCAAGAATTTTGTATGGCGGTCAAAAAATGTACTTGGGCATAGGCAGCTTCTTGTTAAATCGACTTCGGAATGGATGTCGCATTTGATCAATTGATTGGTGTCACGCAAATTCCAACAAACGAAATGGTTCCTCTTGTAGTGTGATCGCCATGTTGTAACAAATGAACTACTCAGCTGTGTCAAAACCTAACCTTCTTCTACCTAGTGACATGCGCAGTGTATTTCTCTCTTTTAGCCGGACGGAGTGGCCGTGCGGTTATAGGCGCTACAGTCTGGAACCGCGTGACCGCTACGGTCGCAGGTTCGAATCCTGCCTCGGGCATGGATGTGTGTGATGTCCTTAGGTTAGTTAGGTTTAAGTAGTTCTAAGTTCTAGGGGACTGATGACCACAGTAGTTAAGTCCCATAGTTCTCGGAGCCATTTGAACCATTTTTTCTCTTTTTTATACAGGGTGTTTATAAATGAATATCGGGGTTTTAACGCTTTATAATATTTATTACATTAAACTTACAATTATAAATGATATGTCAAATGAAAGAGCAACTCGAACAGTTTTACCAAGAACCTTATAAATGTCCAATGGGAGCACTGGCATAGCGAAGTACGCGATCGGTTGAACTTCACTGTACCCAAGCGCTGGATATTCCCCAAGGGGCCCAATGTCAGAGCTTGCTTTGCATGGCCTCCACGTTCCCCCGACCTAACGCCATGTAATTTTTTCCTTTGGGGCTTCATCAAGGATCGTGTGTACGTGCCTCCGCTACCAGCAGACCTCCCTGAATTAAGAAACCAGACTGAAGCAGCTGTTGCTATAATGACTGAAGACACAGTTACCAACGTTTGGGAGGAACTCGGCTATAGACTTGATGTGCGCCGTGACTTACCCTGTATCCAGAACGAAATTTTTACTCTGCAGCGGAGTGTGCGCTGATATGAAACTTCCTGGAAGATTAATACTGTGTGCCGGACCGAGACTCGAACTCGGGAACTTTGCCTTTCGCGGGCAAGTGCGCTGCCAACTGAGCTACCCAAGCACGACTCACGCCCCGTCCTCACAACTTTACTTCTGCCAACACCTCGTCTCATACTTTCCAAACTTTACAGAAGCTCTCCTGCGAACCCTGCAGAACTAGCGCTCCTGAAAGAAAGGATATTGCGGAGCCATGTATTCTTCTCAACGAGGTATTCATCATTTGTCTGATGCCACATGATCGTCCAGGAACATGGTGGAGGCGGCCACGTAAGAATGTACCTCTCAGACGTGCAGTCCCTCGGGTTCTGCAGGAAAATGAATTGAACCCTGTAAGGTGTCTGCTCCGTTCAAAATTTAGTTAAGTAGTGAAAGTGAATCCCAACATACCATGATTTGAACTCGCTCAACATTGTAATGGACAAAGTAGTTACCCAGATAATTAATTAATGACTGTTAAGTCAGCAGAACACACCTACGTTAATGCTTCAAAGCAAAATCACAAGCATAGCATCAGGATACGGAACACAAGTGAACATGAAGAATCATCTGTGTTATTCTACCAATAATGAATGTGTTTTAGCTACTGGATTTGTACTATCTCGCAGTTTACTGGGGATGTAAACCACGCTTTGTAATTATACGGGGATTGTTCGGAAAGTAAGGAACGATCGGTCGTGAAATGGAAACCATAGTGAAAATCAAAACTGTTTTCTTTGCACATTTAGCTACACCTTCCAGGTACTTCTCTACAAAGTCGACGCTCCGACTTAGACATTTGTCGGAGCGTTATACCAAATTTTCAAGATCATCGTCATAGAAAGCAGCCGTCTATGCTTTCCAATAATTCTCTATGCTGGTCTATAGCGCGTAGCCTGCGCCCAAGCGTTGTCTTCGTATGCTGCGTTTCATGTTAATAAAGATGATATTCAGGACGAGCCAATTAAGGCTGTGTTGTGGGTGATCGAGCACTTCCCATCGAAAAGGCTGCAGGAGCGTCTTCACTGCTCCTGCAGAGTGCGGCTGAGAATTGCCATGAAGAAGGAAGTGCGTGGCAGTTGTGTTATGTGGGCTGCATCCATTAAGGCGAAGCCTCTCAGCGGGCCCTCCTTCTTGGCGGGAGACACTGTTGTTCTAGGCACCTTTACTCGCTCACAGTGCGCTCACAACGGAAAAGAGTGTCTTGATGCGATCGACGGGTATACTAGAGACAATGCGCAAAACGTCTGTGAAAAGCCTCGTCGGATTTTCTCAGTGGTTTCCATTTCGCGACCAATCGTTAGCCCTCGTAACAGTCAAAAAACCCTGAACATGTGCTCTTCTGTAGAACCACGTGTAGCGTTTCTCTGGGTTACAGCTGCATGAGGACTTACCTTACCTGGTGTGACATGCATGGAACAGAGCGGGAATACGTGTTTGGAGCAGGAGATGCAATCCATGATATGAAATTTAGTCGATAACTACCAAATACAACAGCTATCAGAGATGAAGGCTGCATTTCGCCACTCGCGATTATGTAGTCGCTGCAGAATAAAATGACCAGGAATGTTGAAATAAGAGAGAATATGTAAGTTCTACGTCAGATAATTAGTTCAAAAATCAAGCCGTCAGAGAAACAGATATCCTCTTAGGAATACAAAGACACGTGGTAAGTTAGTCAGAAATACACGACACAAAACGTTTTGTAAGCTAAACCGAATGGAAGAGTGTTTACAAGGGCAACCGAGGGAAAAACTTAACACTATGGCACACAGTATACTGCGAAGTTTCAGTCGAGCAAAGGAGCTGCTTCAGCGGATTCATCGTCGATGGGTAACAGAACTTGTTGCAATTAGGGGCAAAGAAAGTTCAGATCAGCTGGCGAAAATGGTGCAGTATCTACTTTCCATTGACGTACCTGCACCGTACAGTTATTATCGTAGTGGACTCGCCATCCAAGCAATAACGGAATGGACAAAGTTACTGGACATCGACCGTAACATCAAACATGGTCTTGGGCGATTCAACAATATATTCCATACCACCCTTGGTTTCTCAGCTTGACGCTTACGAGGAGAAAAATTGTTACCCTTAACAGACGAAACATGTCAAATGAATATCGAGAAGACGACACATTTGTTAAAATTATTTCCTTCTCCAAGCTGTTAGTCCTGCCTCACTGACAAAGACGTTGAACAAATGTTCATATAATGTGATAGAAAGCCTCATCCAAGAACAAGTACAACGCACAACTCTTAAAAAATTAAAGCCTATTTTCCCTTCGGGTAGCCCTTACTTCTATGAATAGGTCCGTTGTCAAATGTATTTGCAATTCCTGGTTTTGTATAGTATTTGCTATTGCTCCTTCCTAGTATTCATAAGGAGCAAGAGGGAATGAATATTTGCCGACTGGGAAGAAAAGGCTCTCTAATTGTACACGGAAGGACAGCGAATAACGAAGACGATTAAATTACGCTTAAAAATCTATCAATCACAAGCGAAAATGCACTGGAGCTAGTTACCTTTCTACAGTGCATGTAGTATTCGGTGTCCGTCGGTCGATTCATTTCCCATATGACCAATGCTACAAGTGCAAAATCAGACATAATTAAAGCGATTGCTTTGATTATCTATCCCGCTTAACGGGTGTTCCTAATGTTTTATTCATGAGTTGACTAACCATGATTGATGGAGGTGCTGATATTAACGGCATACATGAATGACGAGATTCTGAATGGAGGGAACTTGATTGATCGAGGCCGCGTACTCTTTGCAGGTTTCTGCCAAACGGACATCGGAGCTGTTTACTGAGCCGGAATCTCCAGTGATAAACTAGAGGGACGGGTGTTTGGTGAACCTGTGTTATCGGTGTGAGATGTTGACTCAGAAATGTACTTCCGTTATTTGTCATTAGGTAATGTATTTGGCGCATACATTAAATTTTAAGGGCCACGGAACATGACTTATGGGCATCAGTAAAACATGGACGTTCTGTGCCAGCCATTCCACAGTCTCGGCATGGTAGTTTTGAATCTTTTCAACCGGTTAATGAACTCTGATAGAATTTCTTATTGAAGACATCACTAGTAACCGATTCTACAACTGAAGACCAAGTACAGTTTTAATATCTAGTCTGGATTCAAAATGCGGTTCATTTTATGATATTTCTTCGTAGTTCTTAGAATTATTTCTCGGTAGTCAATGTTGAAAGTCAGGTATAGTGTCAAGATAAAAAAAATGAGGTGTTTCGCTGGCGAATCGACGAGGAGAAGTACACTTGAAAACTCTGACAGGAAGAAGTGACGGTTGACAGCATTTGTGTTAAGACATCAGGAAATACAGTAAGTTAGATAGTACTTGAGGAGGGAGCTGTAGGGGAATTGGGGGACTGGAATACGTCCAACAAATAACAGCGGACAATGGGTGCAGATACCTTTCTGGGAGGGACACTGTCCATTGCACAGCCTGCACAACAGACGAAATCGTGGCGGGGTGCATCAAACCAGTCAGAAGCCTGACGACGAAAAAGGGCCATTTTTTATTTTTAAATACCGGCATCTGTTAACAAAGTTGTAGCAGGAAATACCATCCAAATATTGTCTATAAAACTACGTAAATCTTTATTTTGATTCAGTAGTCGTCTGACAACGTAGGAAAGCAAGCAACAACGGCTTCTAATATGGTTCCTCTCGCCAGTTATGAAGTGCATTCCGTTATTCGATTTTTGTGCAAAAGTATCTGCAGCCGGTCATATTAATCAGACATTATACGGTACTTAGTTTGAAGGCATACAGTAACGACTGAAGTATAGGTTATACAATGATATAGAAACATAAAAATGAACCTAAAATTTGCATGATGAGGAGACGACGAGAAGGACATGAATCCTGCAACAACTGGACAAAAAACTACACCACGATTTGTGCCCTGGCTGATGAATTTCTTCATTTTAGACGGTATACACAAGTGTTGCAAAGAACTTGCATGTGACAAATTGTGTGTAAGATGGACGTCGAAAATAGTTGTGGGCCAACAGAAAAAAGCAATTCTATACACCATCTACGTTGGTAAGTCATCAACTTCCGACTCTAGTCTCGACCTCACACTCAGCGAATATTTCTCTTTTTGCATTACAAAAAATTGCTTGTGGACTATGATTTAAAGATAACGAGGAATTTAAAACCACCATCGTCATTTGGTTCAATTCTCAACCGTATAATTCGTACGCAGAGGGACTGAAAGTGGCAGTGTGATATTACGTGGTTTGAGAGGAATGGCGATTATGTAATAAATTGACATAACTCTATAGCTATCTAAGAGGGGCAATAAATATCAGGAAAACATAAGTATATACACGGACATCTCTAGTTATAGTACCAGAACATAGAAGCACCGGAACAAGGAATTTCCCGATGGTGAAGAAGTTGCCTTTTATGACTGGGTGTTCTGTGATGTCCTTAGGTTAGTTAGGTTTAAGTAGTTCTCAGTTCTAGGGGACTCATGACCGTAGATGTTGAGTCCCATAGCGCTCAGTGCCATTTGAACCATTTAGTTGCCTTTTAAATAACTTTTCCTTGCTTTCCTGAATGTCTCTGAAGAGTATTGTACTTCCTTCTTTCATAGATCAACTGGAGTATTTCTTCTGTTACACACTGTTTCCTCGCACTTACCTTCTTTTTTCTTTCCAAATTCTATGATTACCCCTTTTAAAGATGTCCGTTTCTCTCCAACTGTACTGCCTACTGAGCTATTTCTTATTCCACTATCTATAACCTCAGAGAACTTCAAGCGCATCTCATTAATCCTTAGTACTTGTTTGCACATTGATGCTGCCCGACTAATCTCTTAAAGTTCAGCCTACTCTTCATCACAACTACACTCTTATCTGAGTTTATATCTGATCGAGGATACGCCTACAATCCACTATCTGATTTCGGAACCTCTACCTGACCACGATGTAATTTAAATGAAATCTTTCAGTATCTTCCGATATTTTCCAAGTACACCTCCTCGTGAACAGAGTACTCGCTATTACGAGCTGAAATTTATTACAGTACTTAATTAGTCTTCCTCCTCTCTCATTCCTAGTACCTGTCCCATATTCTCCAGTACGGTAACCCTACAACCGCATTCCAGTCCCCAGCGGCTATTAAGTTTTCATCTCCCTTTACGTACTGAATTACCCATTCATTATCTTCATTTACTTTCCCTGTTTCTTCACCTTCAGCTTGCGACGTCGGCTTGTATACCTGAACTATAACAGTCGGTGTCGGTATGCTATCGATTCTGATGAGAACAACCCTATCACTGAACTGTTCACAGTAACACACCCTCTGCCCTACCTTCCTATTCATAACGAATCTTACTCTCGTTATGCCATTTTCTGCTGCTGTTGATAATGCGCTATACTCATCTGATCAGAAGTCCTTCTGTTCTTTCTATTTCAATTCCCTGAGTCCCGCTATGCATAGATTTCCCTTTTCAGATTTTCTAGTTGCCCTACCACGTATACCAGTGTATGTTACTGCTGCATTATTTCTTATCACGATCACCCTTTTATAGTGGTTAGTTCCCTTCTTTTCTTTCGACTTGTAGAACATTTTCTTCACATCACTCGCCTTATATCAGTTTGCATTTGCCACTAGCGTGTTTATGCCAAGTTCTATCTCCATTTCGTCCTTTTGAAAAATAATAATACAAGTAGCGATTAAGATTGGGAGTTATATTGGCTAGTGATAATGAGTGCGAACTAGTATAATGATATTTTGTCATTTATGATCAGTTTCACAGTATTTCATGAAGCATCATTAATAATTCTGTCACAGTGGCAGTACAAATGTTTCGGGACCAGTTTTCAACAATCTAGTTCATTCTCAACCCTGACCTAGTAAGGCTGTGCTGAAAGTGCCTCCTCTTAGTAACAAAAATCAAAATGGTAGTCAGGGATTTATGAAGTAATCGCAGATAACCGCCCCAATCAACAAGTGTCTACTTAGCAAGTCAGAAACAAACTTCTCCTTTGTAAATCGAGTATTGCCGTTATGATGTTTGATGTATCAGCACTTTCACTGTAGCTTCAGCAGGTCAAGCTTACTAATGAAGTATTTGGTTCGAAATTAGTAGCCAAACATACCTGCTGCAACTGTGGCAGATCTGTTAATAAACGCTTCATGAAATATTAAAAAAAGATGTTGCTGATCCTGTACAAAGAAAATATTGAAACCGGAAAGAAGTTTCAAAGTAGCCCACACTCCTCTGCAGATTGAAAATTCATTTTGGAAATTAATAATCCATTAAAACAGCTCTTACCTCGTTTTCTGAACGGGGTCACTTAACGCGCAGCGAGCGCTGGGTATGTGGGATTAAGGGACCACTTCACCTCGTGACAGCGGCGCTACCGCGCGGAAAAGTTTGCTCTGAAGGCCGACGTTTACGGCTTGTCCATTGAGATGACGAGCCGTAAAAGGATGGACGCCACGCCGCCCCTGGGACCTTGCCGCCATGGCTCGCTCCCTGTCTTCCGGCCCGACTGCGCCAGCCCACATTATGGCTGTAGTCTATCGATTGCAGATTGAATCGGCCTCCTTCTTTATGGGTCGTTTTACAGTAAAAGAAGATTGGCGCTGTAACTTACAGAAAGTAGGACGTATTGCTGCGGAGAGGGGTGGACCTTACGGGGAGGGGGGGATTGGAAGGGGGGGGGAGAAACACACGGGTCCCACGGGATAACATAAAACTAAACTCGATTTTTTTCCCGTCTCAGTATTCCAGTAGAACAGTTTCTTGGAAACAGCTTCTTTCTCACACTTTGTGGATGTGATAAGAGTTTTGCCAGCCACTCTTTTATTTCGGAAGCTACTGCGTCACTAGTACACCACAACCGTAATGATCAACATGTTGCACGGCGGATAGGTTTTGATCTGTACCGTCAGTCAGTGCGATTTAGTTCCCATTTTGGAGCCTTGCCACCACTGAGCGTGGTTAGCAATAACAGCGCGTCAGAGGTGATACAGGTCAAGCGTTTGACTCGGTGCCCCACTGCAGACTCCTAACTAAGGTACGAGCATACGGGATTGGTTCCTAAGTACGTGAGTGTCTCGAAGACTTCTTGAGTATTAGAACCCGGTACGTTGTCCTCGATGGTGAGTGTTCATCGGAGATGAGGGTATCATCTGAAGTGCCCCAGGGACGTGTGGTAGGTCCGCTGTTGTTTTCTATCTACATAAATGATCTTTTGGATAGGGTGGATAGCAATGTGCGGCTGTTTGTTGATGATGCTGTGGTGTACGGGAAGGTGTCGTCGTTGAGTGACTGTAGGAGGATACAAGATGACTTGGACAGGATTTGTGATTGGTGTAAAGAATGGCAGCTAACTCTAAACATAGATAAATGTAAATTGATGCAGATGAATAGGAAAAAGAATCCTGTAATGTCTGAATACTCCATTAGTAGTGTAGCGCTTGACACAATCACGTCGATTAAATATTTGGGCGTAACATTGCAGACCGATATCAAGTGGGACAAGCATGTAATGGCAGTTGTGAGGAAGGCGGATAGTCGTCTTCGGTTCATTGGTAGAATTTTGGGAAGATGTGGTTCATCTGTGAAGGAGACCGCTTATGAAACATTAATACGATCTATTCTTGAGTACTGCTCGAGCGTTTAGGATGCCTATCAGATCTTATTGAGGAAGGACATAGAAACAATTCAGAGGCGGGCTGCTAGATTTGTTACTGGTAGGTTTGATCATCACTCGATTGTTACGGAAATACTTCAGGAATTCGGGTGGGAGTCTCTAGAGAAAAGGAGGCGTTCTTTTCGTGAATCGCTACTGAGGATATTTAGAGAACCAGCATTTGAGGCTGACTGCAGTACAATTTTACTGCCGCCAACTTACATTTCGCGGAAAGACCACAAAGATAAGATAAGAGAGATTAGGGGTCGTACAGAGGCATATAGGCAGTCATTTTTCCCTCGTTCTGTTTGGGAGTGGAACAGGGAGAGAAGATGCTAGTTGTGGTATGAGGTACCCACCGTATGGTGGATTGCGGAGTATGGATGTAGATACACCTGTATTCACTGTAGTCCACGACGACACTTTATAAAGACTGGGTTTTCCTATCAATCCCTTCGTTATATCTGCTCCTCACCTCACTGTTCGACAGTGGAACCGTAGAAAAATAGTTGTACGTAAATCTATGATCCCTGTGCTAGGCACTTAATTATGAACGGCAGGGCAGTGACGAAGATGTAGTTGTAGATGTGACGTGCAGATCCTTAGATTTGCGACTAGCGCAACAAAAATCCTGAAATAGTAGGATCGTATTTTGAGTAAATAAAACGTCCTTTTTTTCTCATCTGGAATCCGTGTACGTTTTAAAGAGCATTTAATTTTTACTGATTGCTGATCAGCTTTCCGCCGCTATCCATTCCATTATTTTGTCCAACGAGAATAAATGCTTCGTCTTAGTATTACAGAGAAAATGTCCTTTGACACGGGGAATCGAACTTGGTTTTTCCTTGTTGTAATCAGTCACACTGACTATAAAAATTATTCCATTCCATCTTGGCATGGTGGTAGAGCAACATTCTATTGATACTATGTAAAAAAAAACCACAGTTATAGGATGCAGATTGTTTTTCATTAACTTAAGAAAGACGCGTTTCGTCCGGATATGACACCATCCGTCAAGAATGCACGCAGTGTCATACCTTCTTGGCGGATGCTTTTTGGCAGACAGTTTCTGATCTTTTAACATAACGTGATGACACCCTATCCGAGTGAAATGCTACGTTCTTAAGTTGATAAAGAACGTTCTACAGCTTACGGCTATTTTTTAAATAGTAATACTGACCACTCAGGTCACCTACTGTTACTCGTATTACGTGATTTCCAAGTTTACCGGTACGCATACATTTTAACACGTCTCTACCACACTAAATTTAAATTTCCCACAAATTTTCTCTCCAACTCTATTGCCGCATTAGTAACAGCGGTTCCTGTCAGATAACCGAAGTTAAGCGCTGTCGGGGCTGGCTAGCACTTGGATAGGTCACCGTTCGTGTTTGCCGAGTGCTGTTGGCAAGCGTGAGACGAATTAAGGAGCTACTTGGTTGAAAAGTAGCAGCATCGGCCACGGAAACTTACAACGACCGGGAGAGCGGTGTGCTGACCACGTGCCCCTTCGTATCGTATCCGTTGACTAAGGTATGAGGATGACACGGCGGCCGGTCGGTACCGTTGGGTCTTTGAGACCTGTTCAGGTGTTGTTCATTTGTATAATTTTTCTCCCTTAGCACAGTGCAATACTCCGGAAGCCAGCATTCAGAAACGTTTTCTTCAGTACAAGGATTCTTTTGCAAAGGAAACCTACCCTGCGATACGTAATTTACTTTTTTTTACTTCAGTTTGTCTTCCAAATTTCGCTAATGACGTGCAATACTGCTTCATACTTCTCCGAGTTCTTCCTCTGTATCTAATGAAATTTTCTAGATCGCAAAGTTTAATTGGCTATTTTATCGTTCCTGCCAGTGCTAACTACTTCCACAGTGTTCTTGTTCCATACATTGGTTGTGATGTATTTATTTATGTATAGGATCCCAGGACCCATGCAAATAACAGCTATTTGGTCACGGAACGGGTCAGTACGTAGCTTACAATTAGGGTTAGAAAATTTATGAACAAAACTATTAAATAAATAATGAAACACAGAAAATTTTGAGATTGTACAACAAAGTAATACTTTATAAGCTTTGTAATTTGAAGGCGCAACCACACAACTATTTTTGTATTTAAATCAAACCATTAACAATTTCGGATCTATAACAAAATTACCTACAGATGATTCTCACACATCGTTTTGCTTTCTTGCTGGGGCCTCGTTTTGTAATCATTATTGGTTTTGTTGTACTAAGACAAACAAAAGCTTTTCGTTCACAATTCAGTTAACTTGTAAGTGATGATATCCTTTCTTTTTTGTCTTTACAGAAAAATACATGAAATGGCCCTAAGGTTAACAAAATTGAAATGTGACAAAGCTTATATCGTGTATATTTATATAGTTTTCACATTTTGCCACGTGCACCATCAGAGTGGTGATAACTTCCTGGGCGACGTGTTTGACCACGCACCATTCTACTTTTTATGGCAGCACGCACGCTCAACATTTACAAAAAAAAAAAGAACAAATAAATTTTCACTTTTAGTGAGCACGGGCATAGCCTGCAGGGAGACCAACGACCGTAGAAAATAAGATTGTGGAGTAGCCGCGAGTCATGCACAGCATTCCTATGTTTTTCATGTTTCGGTGGTCAGACGCGAGCATCTTCAGAAATTTAGCAGGCAAAGGCCACGCGTTTAATTTTTCTGGGTGTGCACAGCGCCGACGCCAGAAACGTTTAACCCGTGGCCATTGACTACTAAATTTTTCAAGAGGCTCTCGGGCTCTCGTCTGACGAACGACACTTGTAAAAATAAAGAAAAGTTGTAAGGGACTTGTGGCTGCTTCACATTCTTAAATTGGTTTCAACTTATATATCTTGTAGTCGTGCTACAGTCACGGTTCTCACAATGCCAACTTTCAACAAGATAGCGTAAATAACGCATTACAAGGGCAAGGAACGTCTGGACAGCATAGAAGGGAACCTTTCAACTTGGATTTGAACAGAAGGGACTTATGACTCAAATTACACAGTTCTTCTGGAAGCCTACTGATGATGCAACTTCCTGAGCACTGCGTATCTTTCTATACAATGCTTAAAGACGTATTACCCAAGTGCATACCGTTTGCCTGTCGAGTGTTCACTAAATGAATGTCGACGTTACTTCCTGGCCACGATATTATTGTACATGTCCTCACGTGGCCGTAACCGGAAACAAACGGTGACGTTTCAGTAAACAGGTACAATGGCGACTAAAGAAAACACACCGAACACTGAACGAGTTCCAGGCAGTTGTGAATACAGTGATTTGACAAAAGTCGTGGTTTAAATGGTTCAAATGGCTCTAAGCACTATGGGACTTAACATCTGAGGTCATCAGTCCCCTAGACTTAGAACTACTTAAATCCAACTAACCTCAGGACATAACATACATCCATGCCCTAGGCAGGATTCGAACCTGCGACCGTAGCAGCCGCATGGTTCCGGAATGAAGCACCTAGAACGGCTCGGCCACCGCGGCCGGCAAAAGTCTTGGGTCCTCCTAATATCGTGTCGGACCTCCTTTTGGTCGGCGTAGTGCAGCATTTCGACGTGGCACTGACTGCAAATCCGCTGCAAAATTATTGAGCCATGCTGCCTCTATAGCAGTCCTTAACTGCGAAAGTGTTGCCGGTGCAGGAGGTTGTGCACAAACTGACCTCTCGATTATGTCCCATAAATGTTCGATATGGGTGGCCAAACCATTCGCTCGAACAGTCCAGAACGTTCTTCGCACCTATCGCCACCTATCCGGTGACCTGGAGCATTCTCATTCGTAAAAGAATTCATCGTTATTTGGAAACATGACGTCCATGAATGGCTGAAAATTTTCTGCAAGTAGACGAACATCCAGTGGATGCAGTCCATTCCGCGTAAACACATCTGGATCAGCAGACGCCATGTTCATCTACATCTACATCTACATTTATACTCCGCATGCCACCCAACGGTGTGTGGCGGAGGGCACTTTACGTGCCACTGTCATTATCTCCCTTTCCTGTTCCAGTCGCGTATGGTTCGCGGGAAGAACGACTGTCTGAAAGCCTCTATGCGCGCTCTAATCTCTCTAATTTTACATTCGTGATCTCCTCGGGAGGTATAAGTAGGGGGAAGCAATATATTCGATACCTCATCCAGAAACGCACCCTCTAGAAACCTGGCGAGCAAGCTACACCGCGATGCAGAGCGCCTCTCTTGCAGAGTCTGCCACTTGAGTTTGTTAAACATCTCCGTAACGCTATCACGGTTACCAAATAACCCTGTGACGAAACGCGCCGCTCTTCTTTGGATCTTCTCTATCTCCTCCGTCAACCCGATCTGGTACGGATCCCACACTGATGAGCAATACTCAAGTATAGGTCGAACGAGTGTTTTGTAAGCCACCTCCTTTGTTGATGGACTACATTTTCTAAGGACTCTCCCAATGAATCTCAACCTGGTACCCGCCTTAATGTTTACAACATTATATGATCCTATTTTCATGCAATATCGTAGACCTTGGTTTATTCTGTGTTCATTAACGGGGAAATACTATGATGATACACTACAGCAGGCTATCTCAAAATTTTTCCATCGCGTCCCCCTTCTGAAACAAAATGTGTTCTTCCACCCCCCCCCCCCCCATCCCACCCACCCACACTCTCGAGTAACAGAGGAAATGCGAAAAAACTGTGTACATACTTTGATTAAATTCAGATCTTGACTCTTACTTGTACTGTGTTCTTTCGGAGGAGAAGAGACACTCCGTTAACCAGTTGCATGAAACCCCGTGTTACCATTGCGCGTCAGTAACACATCCACGAAAGTGGCCTAACTTTTATCTCTGTATTTTAAATCTGGATAGCTAATGCCACTGAACACGCCCTAGAATGCCGAAGTCACTAGTGACTTCGACAGCTTGATTGAAATTGAGTGACAGGAAAAAAAAATGGTTCAAATGTCTCTGAGCACTATGGGACTTAACATCTGAAGTCATCAGTCCCCTAGAACTTAGAGCTACTTAAACCTAACTAACCTAAGGACATCACTCACATCCATGCCCGAGGCAGGATTCGAACCTGCGACCGTAGCGGTGGCATAGTTCCAGACTGAAGCGCCTACAACCGCTCGGTCACACCGGCCAGCAGGTGACAGGAACAATGGCTGTGATTAACAATATATTGTTGTTGTCAGTGTTGCATGAAGGTGACGGTCACATTGTCAACCGGCTTATTGTCA
Source organism: Schistocerca cancellata (assembly GCF_023864275.1). Taxonomy (NCBI): domain Eukaryota; kingdom Metazoa; phylum Arthropoda; class Insecta; order Orthoptera; family Acrididae; genus Schistocerca; species Schistocerca cancellata. The sequence goes on from NC_064630.1 coordinate 456,127,147, forward strand.
TTAGTGGTTGATAAATGTTAAGTAACAGTGACAGATCTGCGTGACGATATATTACTCGCGACGTTTCTCAGCATTACTGTTGTCAGGATGGACTGCTCAGTTCTTGTCAAGAAAGACAGCAAATTAACAATGGGGGAGCGTCTTAACGTGATTCATGGAAATCATCGGAAGGCTTTTTCCTTAGTTAATACCCTGTAGCGCCAAACAAACTGGCATAGGCAGGCGTATTCAAATACAGAGATACGTAAGCAGGCAGAACTCGGCGCTGCGGCCGGGAAGGCCTATATAAGACAAGAAGTGTCTGGCGCAGTTGTTAGATCGGTTACTGCTGCTACAGTGGCAGTTTATCAAGATTTAAGTGCGTCTGAACGTGGTGTCATAGTGGTGCACGAGCGATGAGACCAGCATCTCCGACCTAGCGATGAAGTGGAGTACGAGTGTACCGTGAATACGAGGAATCCGGTAATACATAAAATCTCCGACATTGCTGCGGACGGATCAAAAAATCCTGCAAGAATGGGACCAAGGATTTTAATGCTGGGCCATCAGCAAGTGTCAGCGTGTCAACCACTCAGCGAACATCATCGATATGAGCTTTCGGATCCGAAGGGCCACTCTTGCGCCTTTGATGACTGCACGACACAAAGCTTTACGCTTCGCCTGGGTCCGTCAACACCGACATTGGACTGTTGATGACTGGAAACATACTGCCTGGAAGGACAAGTCTCGTTCCAAGTTGTATCGAGCGCATTCACGTGTACGGGTATGGAGGCAAACTCATGAATCCATGGACCATGCATGTCAGCAAGGGACTTTTCAAGCTCGTGGTGGCTCTGTAAAGGTGTGGGGTGCAATTGTAGTGATATGGGACCCCTGATGAGTCTAGATACGGCTGTGACCGGTAAACGTACGGAAGTATCCTGTCTGATCATCTGCAGCCACTCATGTCCATTGTGCATGAGACGGGCTTGGCCAATTCCAGCAGGACAATGCAACACCCAACACTTCCAGAATTGCCAAAGAGTAGTTCCAGGAACACTCTTCTGAGTTTAAACACTTCCGCTGGTCACCAAACTCCCCAGACATGAACATTGTTTAGCATATGCCTTGCAACGTGCTGTTCAGAAGAGATCTCCACCCGAAAGTAGTCTTACGGATTAATGGACAGCCCTGCAGAGTTGATGGTGTCAATTCCCTCCAGCACTACTTCACACGTTAGTCAGGTCCAAGCCACGTCATGTTGCGGCACTTGTGCGTGCTCGTGGGGCCCAACACGATATTAGGCAGGTGTACCAGTTTCTTTGGCTCTTTAGTTTATAAAATGTAAACATTTCACTGAAATCCAGCCTCGCCTCCATTCCTCTTTGCACCCTACCCCTCCTCCCCCCTAACAGGGTAGCGCGCCCACCACTTTGAGGATGGTTGCATTGCAGCATTAATCTGTTCTCTTACAGCTATGTGCCGGTATTACCCATTACCTTACTAACTACCTAAATTATAACACATTCCACATGTTTCACAACAATAATTGTGTCATTTGCAAAGGGACAAATTTTCATCTGTGACGTTATATGGGTTCTGGAATAGAACATTGTGCCACTCCCTGCTTCACATGATTCCAGTCTGGTTCAAACCTCTTCCTTGTTTCTTGACACTGCTTCCCCTTTTACGGATAAGAAGTTAACCATTGTTAAACTTTTTCCTTAATTCCACAATGTACTAATTTATGCTAAAGTATTACAAGGTCCACACAATGAAATGCCTTTGTTATAGCAAAGAAAATACGTACGCGTAAGTTAACTTAAAGTAGTGGTTAGCGTAAGTGTGTGTTGCCTTTACTATGCTAGCATACAGCTTGCATATGTTTATCTAATTTATAAAATAAAATAAGATTTTGCGTAAGAGGTCGCTGACAAGTGTAAGATATTAAAGGAATATCATTGAACGTACGACAGCTGAACTTGTTTCTTTACCTGTTATTCTGCAACTAGGTTCGGTTTTTATAGGACTTTATTTTGGCTGTACAAAACTTGTCCGCTCAAAATGGTATATAAAACTTGGTAAAAGGTATAAAACTTGGTAAAATAGGTATAAAACCTGACAAAAATCACGTGCAAAATGTCACATGAAATGACAAATACTGTACGTCACAAGCTTGTGATACATTCCAGCAACATGGCCGTCGATGTGATGTTAAAGCCTACGATTTATCTTTCAAAATCATCCCCTATCTATAACACTTGTTTTTGATGAGCATTTCATACGTTGACATACTGGAAATGTAAACTTCTGCCACCTGCTTTCGAACGGGCTGTCTTCACATCGCTTGCCGCGACACTAGCGTGCGTTATCGACCTCGATAAGTGGCTATGTAAAGGACGGCCGTGATAAACTACCAATATCGCTGATGGGCACTTGGAATAATGCTTTCCAGTACACAGGTGCCAAAAAGATGCGTGGTGTTCAACTTAGAGAACCTTCAGCTGTAGCTTTGGTGAACACCAGATTCTTACACAGAAATTTTTCGGTACACGTAGCTCAAAATTTGCACATATCAACGCGAATGTCTAATATTGTTATATCAGTGTGGGAGCGAGTGGAACACGGACAACCCAGCTGAATGCGCCAGCAACCGTAGTGTCCGCCTCGTGTTATGAATAATGCGGAATATTAGGAAGATTTTTGGACTATCGCAACCACACCGCCAAACAACGCTGTGCCGACCACTGTGGTTTCATTTATGACATCAACTTAATCGCTACTCTCCGTTATGAAAGGCACCATTTCGCTTTGTATTCAAGGATTTAGAGAAAGTCTTCAAATGAGTTCCATACGTGACCACAATCTGCTGAACATTTAATCGACGACACCAAAATTCTGAAGAGAAGCAGCAGTTCCATGCCTCCCTGTCAAACTGGTATTAATTGAAAGTGTGCTTCGAGCGTCTGCGCTGTCACCATTGTTGTCCATACTGGTCGTGGTAACATCTGCAGCTCATTACAGTATGTATCAAAAAGAATCATCCGATTTTTAAAAAATCATAACTATTACGTTATTTGAGATACGAGGCGTGTTTGTTTTTTTAAGTAAGTGCCGTTTTGAAATTAAAAAAAGACGTGCTAATATATCTCAATAATTTAATTTTTACATGAAAGCCTCTACTTTAATCTACTTTTCTACATAATTTCCGTCAATATTGAGGCACTTGTCATAACGTTGTACCAGTTTTTGAATACCCTCCTCACAGAAATCTGCCGCCTGATTTGTTAACCACTGCATCACCACTGTTTTAACTTCGTCATGAAGGCCTGACGGAACTTTTCCTTCGGAGGAGGTGTGGTACGGCGTTACTTCATGGATTGTCGTTTTGTTTTCGGTTCTAAGTGATAAATTCATGTGACGGCGTTCGACAAGTTATGGTCACGTTGAGCCCCCAACGCACAAGCAGTTCCGCACCGACTGTCCTCATACGGTTACATGGTCAAGTGTTCGGCAGTACAGGGCGAAACTTCTCAGGAATGCTAATGCAACAATAAATCAAACAGTTATATATATTTTCCATTTTATTCCGCCTGCGAGTTTGTTTCATTAAAGAAAAAGCAAAAGCTTTAATTTCGTCCTTGCCATGTACATGTGACACTATTTATTTTGTTTACTGTTGCTGTCAATGTTTGTCGATGCTTAAGGTCTCTCCTGTCCCGTGGCGTATGGAAACGGCGAGGGATGCTGCAGTTCCCGATTTTACATAGATTGGCGTCTTTCTTGATGCTATGCGGAAGATAGAAAAAAATAATTTTAGACGCTCTTGTTCGACAAAATGGATTGACGCAAACAACTTTTTCTGTAAAGTACAAATTATCAAGATAGGGCTGATATTTCAATTTATTCACAATCCCCAATTTTCAGCCATATTTGATCGCAGTGTCCGATATATATTTGTAACTGTGCGATCATATTTTCTTACATTCGATGTCCAGAAAATCTCACATCAACGCTCTCTGTTCTCTCACTTCTCCATTCATCTTCCTTCAACTATATCTCAGATTGTACACGTATTTTAATTTCTCTGGGCATAGCGCTCACACAAGAAGATATACTTGTGCAATACTTACATACATTTGTGTAAAGTGATAATATTATAACAACTAGCCAATACTAAGGTGATTGCCAGCTGGCGACGTTGAGAGCACGTGACGCGTAAGAAAAGTACGTAAGCGGAGAGGGCACGGAAGGTGGATCACCCTAGCGGAGATATGGGCTCAAAAAGGGGAAATGCATTGAGATAAGCGAATCTGACAAAGGGCAGATTATTGTTATGCAGAGTACGTCGAAAACGGGGAAGCTGGTCGAATGTTTAAGTGCTAGTCTTGAAAGCATCTACAGAAAGAGGGAAAAGGCAGTGAATCTACCACTAGGTATTAAATGGTTGAACGTCCACGACTCTTCACAGAACGTGGGATTCGGAGGCTTGTCTGCTCTGAAAAATAGGGTAGATGTTGACCTGTGGCATCTTTGACGTAAGAGCACAAGTGTTTCGGAGCACACCGTTCATCCTACATTGTTGAACACGGGGCTTCGCAGCAGACCACTCCTGTTCGCCCGTCGATCTATGGAAACGTCTCGACTCTTAGGGTGAACAACATTTTTGCTACAGTAGGTCGATGGTCGTTTGCACAAACGCCGTTACCAAGGTGAACGGCGCCTGGAAACGTGCAGCGCTCACGGACGCAGAATGGTGGGAGCAGCGTTATCGTATGGGAGACGTTCCCCTGTGCTTCCATGGGACCTGTGGTAGAAATCGAAAACACGTTGAATGCTGAGAACCTCCTGCATCTCTTCATGCTTGACGTCTTCCACGACGACGAAGTCATTTTTCAGCGATATAATTGTCTATGTCTTGGGCCCAAATGGTTTGGGAAGCATTATTGTTGATGGCTCGGAGACCTAATTCGCCTAATGTAAACCCTATGGAACCCATCTGGGTCGCTAATGGCACCACCATTGCCTACGCGAATCAGCGGTCCGTGATTCACGCCAATTAAGTGATATGTGCGTAGACATCTAATACCACACACCTCCACAAACATATTAACTAACTGTCGGATTCCAGATATCCCGAATCAGTTATGTATATCGTTCCAAAGGTTGACAAACATGCTATGAAGAAGACGGCCATAATGTTTTGGTTCATTAGTGTTCAAGGTAGTACTGAAAAGTTCGGAGAATGGTCTCAGAAAACGAAGGAAACAAGAGCTGCGGACGGGCGTTGTCTTGGACTGGCGACTACGCTTTAGCTCTCGAGGAACCCGCCGGATGTGTTTCAAACCTTGTAAGTAGGCTGTTTAGGTTCTTATATTGGTAACGCCACCGCCACGTAGCGCTCTGTATGAAAATCACTGACTGTGCTGTGTGCAGTCTGTGGCTGGTTTGCATTGTTGTTGGAATATTCGCCATTGTAGTGAGCAGTTGGCTGTTAACAGCGCGTAGCGTTGCGCAGTTGGAGGTGGGCCGCCAGCAGTGGTGGATGTGGGGAAGTGAGATGGCGGATTTTCGAGAGCGGATGATCTGGACGTGTGTCCATCAGAAACAGTACATTTGTAAGAATGGATGTCATGAACTGCTACATATGTTATGACTTTTGAACACTATTAAGGTAAATACATTGTTTGTTCTCTATCAAAATCTTTCATTTGCTAACTATGCCTATCAGTAGTTAGTGCCTTCAGTAGTTTGAATCTTTTATTTAGCTGGCAGTAGTGGCGCTCGCTGTATTGCAGTAACGAAGATTTTTGTGAGATAAGTGATTTGTGAAAGGTATAGGTTAGTGTTAGTCAGGGCCATTCTTTTGTAGGGATTATTGAAAGTCACATTGCGTTGCGCTAAAAATATTGTGTGTCAGTTTAATGTTGATCACAATAGGTAAAGAGCGAAATGTCTGAGTACGTTCAGTTTTGCTCAGCTGCTTGAAAATCAAATAATGTAAGAGATTTATCAGCACAGTATTGACTAAATTTTCTAACGGGACTGTATAACCTCCTGCATAAACCTCCGCGTTTACAATTTGATCCTCGAGTAGAAATTCGTGTTGCATCAAGCCACTGCTGTGGGAAAGGCGATCAACGTCATCTTAACCTGGAATTTTGTGAGCCGAATTTTTCGGGAGTCGGGGAAGACGATAAACGCCATGTCACTGACTGTTGCTTCGTATCCGGACCGTGTTATAGCACCAGGTCTCGTCAGCTGTAATGATGGTTTCCAAAAATCTCCAGAAGTTTCCATCCGAATTGGCCTCTACTCGTCTGGCAGCGTGTGCGGTACAGACCTTCCATGTATCTCTATCACCCTTTTTCCTAATTTGAAGCAAAACTTTACGTTAACTTATTGCTCCGTTTTGTTGTCCATCTTGCAGTGACAATAGTTTTCACGCTGACTCGGTTAGCTTGTTCGTATCGTGCCCCACTTCTAAAGTTGAGCGATACAGAGTGCCTGTTGACGTGTCTTTCACTGCATTTGCGCGGGCACCTCCTCCAAACCAGCGCGGCGCTTGAAATATGGGACCATTCAGCAAACTTTTGAGACGCACCTTACAGTGGGTAGTCATAAGTAAACCACAGCATCTCACGGAAGGACTGTAATTACCATATTTCAGCGAAACTTGGCAGATATCCTAAAGCTTTAATGCGGAACCGATTTATGCTGAAAAAAAAAGTTTCAATTTTGGCCGCTAGGAGCAGATCTGGTGCTGTGATTGCAAGAAAGACATGCGACGTGCGAAGAAAAGTTGAAGCAAGTGAGAAAGACACAATGTTGATTTTTATTATTAACTGCTGCTTACACAATTTGTTCAGTATGAGCACCGGAGACGTCGGCGAGATGCTGCATCCGTAAAACGACGTGATCAACAGTTTCTCGGAACCGTTTTGGTGGAATCTGATGAATGAGTTCCTGCATACTGGCCCGCCGATCAGCCGGAGCCCAACGTGACCCTCATAAACGAATCTTCTTACGTATCCTCAGAACCAACGTCACATCGGTTCAGGTTAGATGATCCTGCAAGCCATGCATCTGGGAAACCTCTCGCGATAACACGTTCGTGGAATGCTCCATTAAGCACATATTTCACTATGCGAGAGACATGAAGTGTTGCCCCATCTTGTATGAAAACGGTCGTTCCCACAAAGTTAGTAGTAGTAGTAGTACGGCGGGTCTTGTCATGGGTTAAGCCTCTTCCACTTTTATCTGTCCATAGCCAGTCTTTCCGTTTCTGAATATTTGTCTCCTTTTATATTGTCCAGCATTTGATATCTTCGTTTTCCTCTTCCCATTTTTCCCTCCACCATTCCTTCTATTCCTTCCTTCAATTAACAGTTCCTCCTCAAACAATGTCCAATCCAGTTCAGTTTTCTCTTTCTGATAACTTTCAGCATGTTTCTTTCTTCTCCAACTCTTCTTAATACTTCTTCATTCCTTACTCGGTCATCCCATTTCAGTTTTTCCATTCTTCTCCATATCCACTTCTCTAGTGCCTCCATTCTTCTTTCATCTTCCTTCCTCAATGTCCAGGTCTCCACACCATGTAGTGCGAAGCTCTAAATGTAACATTTGGCAAGTCTTTTCCTCAGATCTTTGTTTAGTGGTCCGCAAAGTAAATTCTGTTTCCTCTTGTTGCACCTTTCCAAATCAGGAATCACATGCTGTTTAAGGAGGTCTCGATAATGAGCAGACGTCACGGTGTACTTGACACCGAGAATAAAGTTGTTCGTGAATGGACGCTACACAGCGAGAGCAATGGCTCTTCGTGCACAACACGTCCTTTAACAGTACCCCAAATTCGGCAGTTCTGTGTATTCACTGCACCCTCTAGTGTAAAATGTACCTCGTCACTCCACTGAATACTGCCCGGCCACAAGTCATCAACGTCGATCGCTGCCAGAGACCGAAGATCAAATTCGGAACGTTGCTGGGAATCACGAGGTTTTAGTTGGATCTCGTACGCATGCGTCTAAAATAGACAGCAAAACTTTCTGTACCATTGACCCTGTGATTGACACTTGGCGTCACACTGCATGAGCACCAACAGTTACTAAAGCACGTGCTGCATGGCCAGGTACAGCTACAGCAACGTCCTCAATAACTTGCATTGGGATAAGTCGCCTTCCTCTTCCAGGGCGACACTTAGCTCACCCGTGGTTAGGAATTTCATTGTCATCTCCTTTAAAGCATTTAATGACATCGCAGCTCTCCTCATATGTTTCACTCGCCGATACTCTGTCCAGCAACGTAACTGCTATAGCACACGGTCCCTCTTCTCGGTAGCCGTAATGTCTGAAATAGTTTTGGTGACGGGGGTAAAATGTGGAGGATGAAGTATTAATGTATATTGCTTGATTTCTGTAAAAATCAATACAGCCTGTATTTAAATTATGGGCAACATACTACAGCAGACTGGAATAAATAAGATAAATAAATAAACACTATTCACTGGCTCAAATGGCTCTGAGCACTGTGGGACTTCACATCTGAGGTCATCAGTCCCCTAGAACTTAGAACTACTTAAACCTAACTAACCTAAGGACATCACACACATCCATGCCCGAGGCAGGGTTCGAACCTGCGACCGTAGCGGTCGCGCGGTTCCAGACTGTAGCGCCTATAACCGCTCGGCCACCTCGGCCGGCTTGTGAATAGCAGCACTTTAATTATAACCACCCGGTATTTCGTGTGAAATAGATATTAAAAACTAAAAAAAAAGAAATAGAAATAGAAATGATTTAAATAAGGACGACAGGAAAATTCCGTAACGACAGTGGTGCCTGAGTCCAAAAAACACGATCTCCCCCGTCTGCTGTGGCAGAATGCTTCACTTCCTCAGTAACTTGACAGAGCCGGTACTCGCCTCGTTCGTCATCCGCGACTTCGCCTGCCAGACCGCCTGCTCCCCCGCTGCCACTCCGCCTTTCATTTTATACAGCCCTCGGACTTGTTTATTCCCGGCGGGTCGTATTTACGTTGCAGTGCAAACAGCAGGCCCCCGCTCCGCCCGCTCGCAGCACAGTGTAGTCGCAGCGGCTTTACGGCGGCGGCGCGTGCTTCGGTTCGGCGTCCATCAGCGTCTCTGCGACCGGGGAAGGCGACTCCGGCGTGGGCGTAAAACGCGCGCCGGCACTTGGCCGCTCGTTGGCCGCCGGTCACGGGTCTGCCGCGCCGGCAGGCTGATGAGGGCCTTGGTCGTAACCGGGACTAAGGCAGGCACCGAGGCACCGCCAGAACCCCCCCCCCCCCCCCCCTCCTCCTTGTAGCTCTCCTCGCGATTCGCTGCCAGGGCAGGGGAGGGGGTGGAGGAGCGGTGATGACAGACATCTCAAGTGCTCTAGTGCTGTCGTATTCCCTTTCCCCGTAAATTCGTATTTTTGTATCACGTCTTCTGATTAGTTTCATGCGGTTTCACCACGAATTCTCTCCTGTGACAACCGTTTCATTTCAGAGTAGCAACTGCAACCCATGTCCTCAATTATTTGCCGGATGTATTAAAATCTCTTACTTCCTCTATAGTTTTTACCCTCAGTAACTCCCTCTAGTACCATGAGAGTTATACAGCGATGTCTTAACACGCTTCCTATCATCCTATCCTTTCTTCTTGTCATTGTTTTCCATGCATTCGCCTCCTTGCCGGTTCTATGCAGAACCTCTTTATTCCTTATCAGCCCACTAAAATTTTCTACCTTTTTTTGTAGCACCACATCTCACATATTTCGATTCTCTTCTGTCTGCGTTTTCCCACAGTTCATGTCTCAGTGGCATACAGTGCTGTGGTCGACCAACACCGACTCAAAGGAAGGCCTCGGCACTTGTTGGTGACGTCACGTCAGCTAGGTACGGCGAACGCCATGTCTGTTGCAGACATACTCATAATGGTGGTGTCTCCCTCCCTGACACAGGAAAATGTGAAACTATTGGCGGTAGTTGACCAACCACACATTGTTCCGAGTGATTTCTGCAATCAATTAATTGTGCAATTCATTACACTTTGTAAGTAGGCTGTTTAGGTTTTTATACTGGTAACGCCAAGTAGCGCTCTGTTTGAAAATCACTGGCTGTGCTGTGTGCAGTCTGTGTCTGGTTTGCATTGTTGAAAAATTCTCTATTGTAGTGGGCAGTTAGATGTGAACAGCGCGTAGCGTTGCGCAGTTGGAGGTGAGCCGCCAGCAGTGGTGGTTGTTGTGAGAGAGATGGCGCAGTTTTGAGAGCTGATGATCTGGACGTGTCTCCATCAGAGACAGTAAATTTGTAAGACTGGATATCATGAACTGATATATATATATATATATATATATATATGACTTTTGAACACTATTAAGGTAAATACATTGTTGTTCTTTATCAAAATCTTTCATTTGCTAACTATGGCTATCAGTAGTTATTGACTTTAGTAGTTAGAATCTTTTATTTAGCTGGCAGTATTGGCGCTCGCTGTATTCCAGTAGTTTGAGTAACGAAGTTTTTTGTGAGGTAACTCATTCATGAAAGGTATAGGTTATTGTTAATGGCTCTGAGCACTAAGCGACTTAACTTCTGGGGTCATCAGTCGCCTAGAACTTAGAACTAATGAAACCTAACTAACCTAAGGACATCACACATATCCATGCCCGAGGCAGGATTCGAACCTGCGACCGTAGTGGTCGCTCGGCTCCAGACTGCAGCGCTATAGGTTATTGTTAGTCAGGGCCATTCTTTTGTAGGGATTTTTGAAAGTCAGATTGCGTTGTGCTAAAAATATTGTGTGTCAGTTTAGTGTTGATCAGAATAAGTAAAGAGAGTAATCTCTGAGTACGTTCAGTTTTGCCCAGCTGTTTGAAAAGCAAATAATGTAAGAGGTTTATCAGCACAGTCATTCATAAATTTTTCTAAGGGGACGTTTCATAACTTCTTAACAAATAGTGTACTCCTGAACTTAAATTTCCACCTGTTTTAAGGACTGGCATACAAAAACAACTTCACGGTCCAGCAGTAATAGAATTCGTGCTTCTTTACCTTATTTGTAAATCTGAGGAAGTTACGTTTGTACTGGGTGGCTTTTATAATAAACTGTGAACATATTGGTGCTCTTCTTTATGACTATGGGGTGAGGAGCACTGAATGTTAATGAAATATCTTGCGATTGTACACGTTGGGGGACGGGGTGGGGGACAGAAGAAGAGGCCGAAGAGAGATACTTGTTTTATCAAATAAAATATTTTTACCTTATAAAGTGTCTCCTTTCAGTTGCAAGAGGAGAATATTTATCTTTCCAAATGTGCTTGTTTAAAAAAAGTTTAAGCTCATCAGTATTTTCGATGTATGAAGCTATTTTGTTTCCTTTTTAGAATTCCTTTCGTTGAAAACGACTGTAATCTAATGACTGGCAACAGTTGGACATTTACGCATGTAAATTAGTTCACATTTCCAGTGACGATGTCAAACGAAAATAAATAAATAAATAAAAGAAACGAGTTAATTGTAAGGGGGTTGGGGTAAGTTTCTATAACAAAATGGATCAAGTAAATATAGTTACTTGAATGCAAAATTTCCGAAGCTCGCAATGGGGCAAAGCATCTTCTCATATTGATTTACGTTTGTTTCGACAGGGTTCAGTAATACAGAACTATGATCTTCATTTGCAGCTTTACGATAGTAAGAAAATCTTTCATCTAAATAAAACTGCAGAATCCAAAACAATACCAAACATTTTGTCCAAAAATAAGAGATTTATAGTGATAAGCATGCCCAGGCGTTTCTGCCTGCAACAGACCTGGCGTTCGCCGTGCCTAGCTGACGTGACGTCACCAACAAGCGCCGAGACCTTCCTTTGAGTCGGTGTTGGGTCGACACGCACATTGCTACAAATTTATTCTTCAAATTAAGGGCTGTCTTTAATACTAGTAGACTTGTCTTGGCCAGGAACGCCATTTTTACCATCACTAATCTATTTTTTATGTTCCCCCTGCTCTGTCCATCTTGGATTATTTTCCTGCTTAAGTAGCACAATTCCTTAACCTCGTCTACTTCGTGATCCCAAGTTTGATGTTAAATTTCTCACTGTTCTCATTTCTGCTACTTCTCATTAGTTTTGTGTTTCTTCGAGTCACTCTCATAACATATTCTGTACTCCTTAGACTGTTCATTCCATCCAATATGTACTGTAATTCCCCTCCTCTTTCACCGAGTATAGCAATGTCATATGGGAATCTTACCAGTGATATTTTTTCACCTTCATTTTAATCATACTGTTCACTCCTTTTATTTTTTGTCATTGCTTCTTCGATGTGTAGACTGAAGGGACGAAAGACCACATCCTTGTCTGATATCCCTTTCAATCTGAGCACCTCGTTCTCGGTTTTTCATTTTTATTGTTCACTCTTGGTTTTTGTACGTATTGTATATTACCCGTTTGTCCCCAAGCTTCCCTCCATTTTTTTCATAATTTCAAACACCTAGCACCATGTTGCATTGTCTGACATTTTTTCAAGTTCGACAGAGCCTAAGAACGTTTCCGGGTTTTTCTTTAGTCTTGCCTGCATTATCAATCTCAACGTCATAACTGCATCACTACCTTTCCTGAAGTCAAACTGATCGTCATCTGACAGATCCTCAATTTCCTTTTCCAATCTTCTGCATATTACTCTTGTCACCAACTTGGATGCGTGAGCTGTTAAGCTGACTGTGCGATGATTCTCGCACTCGCCGGCTCTTTTAATCTTCAGAATTGTGTTTTACCGAAAGTCGCATGGTGTATCGCCTGTGAAGATTCCATAAATTAACGTGAATAATCGTTTTGTTGCTACTTCCCTCGATGATTTTAGAAATTGTGGTGGAATGTCCGCTATCCTTTCTTCCTTAATTGATATTAACTATTCCCAAAGCGCTTTTAAATTCTAATACTGGATCGAGTCTTACCACTTTTCTGCGCGAACAGGGCATATTAATTTATAGTTCGACAAGGTTGCAGCCCTTCTTCATGCAATGACCAAATTTTACAGCAATCGAAACTTAAATTACAGAATTGCCCATATGGCATCAACCAACAAAATAACATAATGATGACGCTGTTTGCAGATGATCAAGTTTTAATCTTGATTAGTGAAGAGGGGCTACAGAGGACTGGCCATGAACTAGGCAAAATATTTATTAAATACATCAGATATATAACAAGCAAATTTCCATAGAAAAAATAAAAGTCATCGGTTTCTGTGCAAAAAACCCAATAACAACAAAAACAATAATAGAAAACGAGATCATATAGCAAGTAGGTAACAACCAGTTTGGCCATAGAGACTATTGCAACGTTGCTTTTGATATTGGAAGCAGAACTAAAGAAGAGTAAAAACAAGGTTATTGGATTTCTTGACCTGGAGAAAGCGTTCGACAATGTAAAATACTGCAAGATGATCGAAATTCCGAGAAAAAATAGGGGTAACCTATGCGGAGATAAGTTAATATACAATATGTACAAGAGTGAAGAAGGAACAATAAGAGTGGAAGACCAAGAACTAAGTGCTCGGATTAAAGTGGCTACAAGACAGGGATGTATTTCTCACACCCACTGGCCAAGTTACACTTCAAAAAAACAATGAGTGGAATAAAAGAAAGGTTCAAAAGTGGGATTAAAATTCAAGGAGAAAGCATATGAATGGTAAGATTTGTTGATGGCATTGCTATGCTCAGCGAAAGTGAGGAACAACGCGAAGGAAGATTGGGCTTAACGACCCGTCGACAGCGAGGTCACTAGAGACGGAGCACAAGTTCGGATTGCGTCAAGGATGAGAAAGGAAGTCGCCGTGCCCTATCAAAGTAACTATCCCGGCATTTACCTGGAGTGATTTAGGAAAACGACGGAAAATCTAAATCTGGATGGCCGGACGCGGGTTTGAACAGTCGTCATCCTGAATGGGAGTCCAGTGTGGTAACCACTGCGTCACCTCGCTCGGTTCGGCGAAAGTGTAGAAGCATTATAGGATCTGCTGAATGGAATGAGCAGTCTGATGCTTGCAGAATATGGATTAAGAGTAAATGGAATAAAGATGAAAGTAACGTGAAGTACCAGAAATGAGAACAAGGAGAAACATAAAATAAGGGGTAGTGATCACGAAGTAGTACCTAGGCAGCATAATAACCCATGACTGACAGAGGAAACATAAAAGGAAACTAGTACCTGCGAAAAGGGCATTCCTGGCCAAGGGACGTCTACTAGTATCAAACACAGGCCTTAATTTGAGGACAAAATTTCTGAGAACGTACGTTTGCAGCATAGCATTGTATCGTAGTGAAAAATCGTGTGTTGGAAAACAGGACCGTAAAAGAATTGAAGTATTTGGGATGCGGTGCTACAGAAGAAAGTTAAAAATTAGATGGACTGATCAGGTAAAGAACGACGAGGTTATGCGCAGAATAGGCAAGGATACGAATATGTGGAAAACACTGACAAGGAGAAGGGGAGAGGATGATAGGGCATCTGTTAAGTCCTTAGGGAATGACTTCCATTGGACTAGAGGGAGCTATAGATGGAAAAAAAACTGTAGAGGAAGACAGAGATTGGAATACATCCAGCAAATAATTTTGCTTGGATAGCTCCGTTGGTAGAGCACTTGCCCGCGAAAGGCAAAGGTCCCGAGTTCGAGTCTCGGTCCGGCACACATTTTTAATCTGCCAGGAAGTTTCATATCAGCGCACACTCTGCTGCAGAGTGAAAATCTCATTCTGGAATTGAGGACATAGATTCCAAGTGCTACTCTGAGATGAAGAGGCTGGCACAGAAGAGGAATTCGTGGCTGGGCGCATCACATCAGTCAGAAGACTGATGGCTCGAAAAAATAAAAAATGAAAAAAACTGAAAAAAGGAAAATACCAAGTGGACTAGATGTTTAGGGATGATGTTAATGTACGGAGACGTAGCTCAAAAAGACAAAATTGAGACTATCAGTAACCTAGACGGTTCTATTAGAAGATCGAATCAAAATGAGACTACAGAATTACCTTTAATTTACAAAGATAAGCCTGTACTAAAAATTTATTAATATGAATCCTGGCGTTCTCTGTTTAGTTTACGCACACATATTGCTCCATTAGACTGAGGACGTCATATTCTGCGCAGTGTCTCAGTGCTTCAGCTGCCGCTACACATGCAGCACGATAGACTCGCACGATGAGCTCGTTGACTTGCGCTGGGAAGGACGGCGTCAAGTGTTGTCAATGCCGCGAGGAGGCTGGAGTGGATCGTCGCCCAGCGGAGTGCTGACCGGAGAGCTCTCGTACTGCGCCTGTGCCGCCGCACTCAGCCCTGCTGGATCCATCCCAGCAGGTAGACTATCGGATAATCATTTCTCACGATTAACCCCAATGATACTGACCGTTGGGCGCAAAATCTGCCGTTAGTTCTGTAGCACTTCGCAAACTCACTGTTTCTCCTGTTCCTCGCTTTTCCCGCCTGCATATTATCTCAAGAATACTGCCGTATATCTCCTCAGGAGCACTCCTCCTCTTAATTCGGACAGAACTATTAAACCTTATCATTTTTTATTTTGTACTTCATTTATGTCGCTCTTAGTGGTCACGATTTCTTCCATAAAGCTTTCATTTCTTCTCTCATCTCCTTTCACCAATCCCCCTCTTGTTCCTGTGTTACTTTTCGATAAATTGCTATTTTCAGGGTGTCCTACAGCATTACACATTTCCACTGTTTAACAATGTTAAAAAAAGAACGTTTCAGGGAAATATTTAAATCACTGTGAACTCTAGCAAATCCGAGCTTCCAACGGGGAGCAAATCCCAAATAAATCTGGGCGTGGCACAGAGAGGGCGTTGATATTGCCTCTCCCATACTGATACGTATCTGATCTGGTCTGTGGTAAGGTCTTTGGGACCAAACTGCTGAGGTCATCGATCCCTGAGCTTACACACTACTTAATCTAACTTAAACTAACCGCTAAGGACAAACACACTTACCCATGCCCGAGGGAGGAGGGAGGACTCGAACAGCCGATGGGTGACGGGGCGGGGGGGGGGGGGGGGAGCAAGCCGCGCGAACCGTGACAAGACGCCCAAGACCGCGCGGCTACGTAATAAGGGATGTGAGATCCTTTACCTTATTATACTGTAATAGATTAAATTTAAAGTTACTAAGATCACGCGTAGAAGCTGACGCTAACATACGGATACAGTTGAGTGTGCCGGAGTCTTCAGAAATGAAATTGCGTTCATAAGAACTCAAAAAGAGGAATATAAATTAGTGTCTAAGGATCATACTCCTGTAAATATATTAAAGAAGACAGTCTCGGCTGCAAAGTTATTTTTATCACAAATAGTACGTTTTGCCTGATTAAGGTTTCGTCGGATATTCTAGAAGAAAAAGAAAAGCGTGAATTTAATTGTATAAAATTGCAAGTTTATGTATGCGGTACTGAGCTCCGCCAAACTTTTATAAAATTATTTTCGAAAGTTAAAAGAACAAATTAACATTCACGAAAGACTAACAAAGCGTTCCATATTACCCGCTGGTAGGGCGGTTAGTCAGAACTGACATAACAAACAATCGCAAGGGAGAACGACCGAACGAGGTACACTGGAATGAAACCAAGTGCATAAATTTAAAAGGATGAAAATTGGAGATAAATGTATGAAGACGAACATAAATGGGAGGAAAGTGCATAGAGGAACGAGAAATAACTAAAAATAGTCAGAGCCAACAGGTGAACGCGGCATAGAGCCACATGTACATTGAGTGACTTGGATATCAGGTGATTAAAAGGTCTAACAGACGGCCACATTGAAATTAGAGTACCTACCAGCGAGGGAAACGTGGTTTTCCTCAGCCACAGAGGAAAACCACATTTCCCGCACTAGTAGGGAGGAAAACCACGTTTCCGGCACTAGTAGGGCGGCGAACAATAGAAGGCTCTAGTGTCGGTAAAACTTAAACTAATCTAGGTGTAAAAAGAAGCGGCTACATGCAATAAGTAAAAGTGATAAGCTAGCACCTTAACTGAAATAATGATGGCGCGTAGGATGAAAATTCAGAATGCTTAAAAGCTAAAGGAAACTAACATTAAGAAATATAATAACAGAAATGTTGCCACGAAAACAGTAAAGGATTTCAAGCAGTTTCAAACGAGTGTAAATAAAACATAACGAATATAATTATGAGCATGAAACTTCCAGTGCGTTAAAATCGTATTAGTACACTATGAAAAATAAGGAAAAAACTGGGAACAAATCAGACAGATTTTATGACAGGTATCACAATTTCATAAAAAGTCTGGTTCTTTTTGAACAACTGATCATTCTGAAGCCCACCAGTACTACAAGTTAAATGTAGAGACATTCCCATTTCTTCGAGTAGGTTCAATTTTTTCCATTTTTTTGAAAATGAAGTTCACTTAAAGTATTTAAGGTCGGGGGATGGTTACGACTAGCATTTAGGCGTTCAATGAATGCTGAGTGATATATCACTTGACCCCTTTTGTTCAATAAATGTTTACGGATTCTCTTCTTGAACGTCTACCTGTTTTTCAAATATATGGTGCATCACAGTCTCTGCAGTCAATCATTTATTTCCGAGAAACGCTAAATTTGTCTGTATATGGTTGTTCATTATGGAGGTAACAGTTTTTGTTAGGCGATGAATATGCAATATTAATACAGTATTTTTGAAAGAGTTTGACTAACTCGTGCGAAAGAATTTTTACGAAAGAGATTTTCAATAATTTTGAGCTAGCGGATGGGGATGTAAGAGAGATGTTCTCCTTAAATGTAGTATTTTTTCTGAACGGATTATCAAATACCAACGCGTTATAGCCGTTACGAACGGCGACGTACCTAAGATTACATAGCTCTTTCTCTGTGGGGGCTGGAGATAATGGCAGTTCACAAATCCGGTGAATCATGACCTTAAAGAGAGTAAGTTTCTAACGGAACAGATGACAGGAAGAAGCACGTACCTCCATGTCGCTCGTAGTAGGTTCTCGGTAAATATCAAACTGTATGCTACCTCCATTGGGATGTACCTGCAAATCTAAATAGTTTAGTACATTATATTTATCCATTAATTCGAGGGTGAATTCCATTTCGGGGTGCAGCTTATTGAAGTCTTCTACTAACACTTTGACCTCCTCCCTTGGTTCACTGATGATAATAAATATCTCATCGACACTTTGATGATAAAAAAGGACTTGTTTGGAATTATCTTTGTTATTATTAAAATTGTTAATAAATACATCGTCTATGAAAGGTGCTAAGGAGCTACCCGTAGCGAAGCCGTCGGTTTGCGTATATTGTATTTGTCGCTAAACGAAAAGTAATTATAAACCGCCAGTAGCGAAGGTATACAAAAAATTTCACTGGTTTCGTCTAAATAAGAAAGTATTCTCGTATAAGAGTGATTGATGGATTGACTCGAACAATAGTGTAAAGGTTTTCTTTATACCCGTTTATATCATTAGACAATTAGGTGGGATGACACTAGCAGTGAGTGAATCAACCAACTCCTTCCGGTTACATATTGTGAAGTTCTCCTTGAACACAAATTTTTCTGCAAGTTTACCCGTGCTATAGATATCTTTAGATAGAGGGTGTGTAAGGTAATTCTCTTTATGAGTCTTAATTTAGGCACGCAACGCTGGGGCTTTAGGGTTCATTACTTTCATTTTCGCAAGCACGTCACGATAGAGTATGGTCGTGCACTTACATTCATCTCTTTTGCAGATTTTTCAATCTGTTGAATTTCATTCTCCTTAAAGAAATGAAGCGTTTTGGCAATCTTGTCGGTGTTGTATAAAACTACGGAAGTACTTACTTTATACTTCTGTTTCGAAATACTACTTGTTTATACCATAGCTCGAAGCAGCTCCTCACTAGCAAGCTCACTTAGAATTATTTGAAAGACACTTATAATGGAGCATAACTACATTATTAGATATACCGCGTATTTATTTACGTATATTTACACGAGAGTATGACATCAATGAACCTTAAATCTACTCCGAACACGGCTTTACATCGTCCTGCTGCGCCAAGCAGGGAGTTATCATGCCACTGATGTCTTTTATATATTTAGCCGTCTCTCAGTTTACGAGAATGAGAGAAACATCGTCCAAGGTCATTTCGAAGGAATCTTACCAGTATTCACACAAAACATACGAGGGAAAGAGAGAACGTCCGGATGACAATTTCTGCAACTACATCTGCACCCTGTAAGGCACACTACGGTGTGTGGGGGAGGGTACTTCTGCTACTACCATCTTCTACTCATTTGTGCAGCCGCGACTGGTACGTGAGAGGAAGAATTATTGGTAAACCTCCACCTGATCTTTATTTTTTCTGATTTTCTTATTGTCATAATTTTGTGAGACTATGCAGGAGGAAGAAAGACGTTCCGCGAGTTTTCCTGGGTTGTACGCTCTCGGAATTGCAACAGCAAACCTCTCTGAGATGCTAACGGATATCTTGCAGAGTCTGACACTGGAGTTCGTGGAGCGTCTCAGAGATGCTCTCGCGTCGACGGTCCCGTGACGCGCCACTCGTCAATGAATCGTCTCCATCTCTTCTAGTAATCCAGTCTGTTAAGGACCCCAGACGTCTGCCACATTTTCCATCGCCTAGTGATCAGGGTGTTCCACGAAAACGGCCAGGATTTAGAATAAGTGTGCAGAAAAACTGTTCAAGACGTGAAATGATTTAAATGTCAAACTGAAGAGGAAGAAAACAAAGTTTTTTTTTCATATCCTAATAAATTTCCATGTGAGCTCTATGTGTTCCTCTGCAGGTATCAGAATGATGCTTGAATTCACGCCATGCGTTTCGTAAAGCGTCTGGTGTTACAGTCTTGATGGTTGTCGAAATTCTCTCCCTCAGATGCCCCAGATTTAATTTTTTTTTTCCTGCATCTACAATGTTCTTTACGTAGCCCAAGAAGAAGAAGTCGAAAGGTGAGGCCAGGGAAGAGGGACATTCCTGCCTATCCAATAATTTAGAAATCTGTTGTTTAGTGTGTTGCACACTTCGAGATGGTGACGAGTCGGGTTGCCATTTTGCACGAAAATGACACGTTGAAACATCCCCCTAGGAAAAATTATAAATGACAGTGCTGAAAAACCTCTACGTTGTTTGATTTTCAAACAGCTGAGCAAAACTGAACGTACTCAGACATTTCTCTCTTTACTTATTCTGATCAACACTAAACTGACACACAATTATTATTTTTTTTTTTTTTTAGCGCCACGCAATCTGACTTTCAATAATCCCTACAAAAGAATGGCTCTGACTAACAATAACCTATACCTTACATGAATCATTTACCTCACAAAACTCTTCGTTACTCAAACTACTGCAATACAGCGAGCGTTAATACTGCCAGCTAAATAAAAGATTCTAACTACTGAACGTACTAACTACTGATAGCCATAGTTGACAAACGAAATATTTTGATGGAGAGCAAACAAGGTATTTACCTTAATAATGTTCAAAAGTCATAATATATATACATCAGTTCATGACATCCAGACTTGCAAATTTCCTGTTTCTGATGACGCACGTCCAGATCGTCCGCTCTCAAAACTCTGCCATCTATCTCCCCACATCCACCACTGCTAGCGGCTCACCTCCAGCTGCGCAACAATACGCACTGCTCACATCCAACTGCCCAACATTACAGTAGCAAATATTCCAACAATGCAAACCAGCCACAGACTGCACACAGCACAGTCAGCGATTTTCATACACAGCGCTACGTGGCGTTACCAACATAAAAACCTAAACAGCCTACATAAAAACCTAAACAGCCTACTTACAACGTTGGCCAATTTGTTGTTCTACTTAAGCGATCTGAGGAACACACGCAGTTAAACCATGTACAGATAAATCATGCCTGCAATTGTTCTTTTAACGTAAAATAAAGAGCCTATAACTTAATAATTAAGTAGCCCGTACCAAATGTTCACTTTTTGGCGAATGACGGACATATTCGTGCGCAGCGCTAGGTTGTTCTGAACCACATATCCGGCATTTTTGACAATTAACACAACCATTTCTATGGAATATTACTTCGTTTGTAAACTACTTATTTAAGAAAATTTGGGTTGTTATCAATGTCGTTTTGAGTTAAACTGGGGAAATTTTTTACGCTTAGGGCGATCAGTTTAATTTCTTGTCTAATCTCGATTTTGTAGGCATGTGTCGTAACCATTTACTCATGACGTTGAAGAGTGTTGCCTTAGGTTTCTTAAAATGAAAAGTTCGTCGGGCAAGAGGTTTTTTTCGAGATTCTGATACATGACTTTTCGGATTTCTTCAACTTGTATTCACTTGTTGTAGGCCAGCCTGGTGAAACTCTTTTCAACAGGCTTTATGTATCTCGAAACTGGTTGAACCATCGACAAATAGCTCTGTCATCGGGTGCACTTCGTCCTAGATAATACCGAAAACGACGCTGTATACTATCAACCGATTTAAGCTCACAGTACCAAAGAACGCACCGTACCATCTGTTGCACCGTCAACATCGTGCTGTGACTCGAAGTGACAGCACGCTAGTGCTCAACTCTTTTGGGCATGTCAAGATCAACGTTTGGCCTCATGTGACACGGTAAACAACACCTAGTCACAATGCAGATAAAAAAATCACACGTCATCTGCTCAAGAAAACCTTTATTTGGTTCGCTTTAACAATTTCAACAGTTAAGTTGTCGTCTTCAGACCGGAAATAGGCTCAAATGGTAAGTAAGTCAAACTCAAAAAAAGAATTGGACGGTGGTGGCCTTTTTTACAGAATCAATGAAACACTGACATCGCTAAAAATATATGTCGTGTGCGATGAGTGGCAAACAATTAACTATCAAATTCCACATCGTACGTAGTATGTATGACGAAAGTCAACTACTAGTTTGGTTTGAGCCTATTTCACTTCTGAAGATGACTATTTAAACTGTCGAAACCGGTAAAGTGGACAAAATGAATGTTTTCTTGTGACGACTGATTTTTATCTTTATTGAAATATTCTGCAGCTGCTAAAATACAGCCATGAACAAAATCATGACAGTTATTTTGTTAGTTGAACAGTTTTTCAGTACCGCTTATTCAAAATCCTATCTTAATTATGGAACAGCCTGTGGTGTGGTCAGATTTTTGACTCTTAAAGCACCTTAGTGAATTATGTATACAAATCCTTACCATCAGCAGAAAAAAGTGAATAAAGTATGCTCTGGTAACACTGATGTAATGAAAGTTAACACAAATGCGTTAGTTTTCAGTAGCAGTGCTGTCGGCCGTTTGCATTGTATTATATCCCGGCGGGTTGCAACGCCGTTAACGTACTTCAGTAAAGGCTTATTTCAGCTGAGTTTGATTGTGTACCCTGCTAGTTTCCCTCTTTTCATTAATTGTGTCACTGCTGAGCAGCTGTTGCATCAGTTATAAGAGAGCCACTTCTTTATCGCTAACTGGGTTTGTATGCATCACATTACCCGCTGAATTCTTAGAACAGTAATTTCTTGTCAAACGATCCTTCTTCGCATTTGTCGGGCTTTGTGACCTAGCTCATGCCTGGAAAGCGGAACGCTGTGGGATACAGTCCGCGTCAGACGAAGTTTTTCAGTCTTCCTCTACCCTAGCCTGCACATTTAATTGAAGATATCATAGGAAAGACACGTCGTTAAGATTCTACTTTACAATGTAGATCCCGTTTCTCCAACAGTATTACTGAGGTAGGTCAGGGCATGTAAGTCGCTGAAGCGGTGCCAATTAAGAAACTCTCACCAGGCGGCTGAACATCCTCTTGAAGGATTTTCAGCTATTCATGCCATACCATTCTTATTATTTGTCACATTTTATTGCAGTAAGTACTTCGATACAGTGGTTTTACTTTCTACCTGTAGAGTTATTGTGGTCGATGTTCGCAGGAACAGCTAGTTATCTACACAATTCTCCCAGATAGCGTACCACCCGATTCATACTCTGGTCAAAACAAGTTTATCTGCTACTACCGCTACAGCGTGGAAGCGCCGTAACAAAACGCCTGAAATGCACGTGCGCAGAGTCGTGATGTGGAGTCTTGGTGCTCGGTTCCTACTTGAGCTTCGAACGTGGGGTACACAGTTTTTGGTTTAGTCCGGACCAGCGGCAATTTCTATATCCATTAGAACATCTGTTTTACTGTACGTATGTTATGGTATATTAAGCAAGGTTTGAACGACAAACCGGAGCTGGCGTCCAGGCAAATTGCGAGACACTGTTAATTTCTTTTGTAACAGATTTTAATTGGGCTGAAATTAATGGTTCAAATGGCTCTGAGCACTATGGGACTCAACTGCTGTGGTCATAAGTCCCCTAGAACTTAGAACTACTTAAACCTAACTAACCTAAGGACAGCACACAACACCCAGCCATCACGAGGCAGAGAAAATCCCTGACCCTGCCGGGAATCGAACCCGGGAACCCGGGCGTGGGAAGCGAGAACGCTACCGCACGACCACGAGATGCGGGCCTGAAATTAATGCTCAGATAATGGCACCATTTGAATGTGCAGCTTTCGCATTTTAAGTGCAAAAACAATTACCCTCCTTCGCAGATTATGTACAGAAACCCTTAAATAACTCCGAACTGGGTCGAGATTGGTGGTTTATATTTGGTTCACCGCTGTATAAAACTTTGGTCTAAGATAAGTTTTAACCGTTAGCAAAAATTTTGCTTCATTTGGATTTTATGAGCAGAAACAGGGTTTTCTCGGAGATTCCTGAAGCGCACCGCATAGTTTGAACTTATACGAATCGATTCAAACTTTCCTCGGAGGTAGGTAAATGGATACAGTCAAAACAATTTTTTTTATGGTATGATCTTTATTCGTTTTATAGATGCGATGGATTAAAGCCGAGCTAAATGTAGCTCGTAAACTTCGTTCTTATATGAGTTCAATGCATGGAAGTCGATTAAAGTGAGTGAAACAAATAAATAGATTTTTATGATTGTTTTTCACGGCACCACTTCTGTGTTCCGAACTTGTGCGAATTGGTCCAAATTTTGTAAGGCTATAAACAAATACATGTAATTAAAGGTCGTCTTGTTTTGTGAAAGCTTTATTCTTTACCACGATATATGCAACATGGCTCGAAAGGCAATAAAGAGAACTATACGGATCAGTCGTCGGCCGAATCTATACCGGTCGCCGAGCTATGACGATGTAATGTCAAAATTGTGGTAGAGAACAAGTTGTGAACCGGAATTAAAAATTCTCCTAACGTAACACAAAAAGAGATGAACACGTCCTGTGCTAAGTTAGGGATGTAAGAGAAGGGCACCAGCTTTTCGACTTATCTGCCAGCTTCAAACACATTTAAATCAAAACATCTTGAAATATTTGCTCTTTTTTGCGAGTTAACCCAAGTTACCCAGCGCAGTGAGCTCTCGTAGACCAACCCCATGTTACATGTATGGTGGCATGTGTAAGAAGAAATCGACACAAATTTATGTGCTTCTAGAGATTGAGATGCATCTACAATAGGAAGTATTCGAGAGTGCGGGTGCATCTGTAATAGAAAGTATCTCTGGGTGAGGATTCATGCATCCTAAACTAAAATGACACGTTGTGTCATATTGCACGACACGACACATGCCATGTTGGATGACATGATGGAATGTTCCATATTATACAACATGACATGATGGTTCATATTACTTTACTTGACATTCGTACTAAGTCTGCCAATTAAAAACGCGCGAATATATTTAGATATTTGGTCTAAATGTCTTTGAACCTGGCAGATCAGTCGCAAAGCTAGTTTGCGTCCTAAGCTAGTTCCCTTCTTTCACTTCCCTAGCTCTGTGCAGTATTCACCTTTTTGTTGTATGATACGCGAACTTTCCATTCTGGCTCTATTCGTTGTGTTTGAGAACATTAACCAGTTCTTTTATGTCCCTAATTCGACCGAGGACGTATTTGCTTTCTTTGTGCTACGCTAGGAACATTTTTGATTCTGATACTGACGTACGCGTATAAAATATTTTCGGACTTATTTCAGCGTCAGTTCAGGGTAAAGTCTCAAGCTTTCAACTATTACCTCCATCGACAGGAGCAATTGACTAGGAGTTCTTGCCACATCAGTTCTGGATGAAACTTAAAGGTTTCAACAATTACCTCTTGCTCAGGAGCAACTGCCAGTTGCTCCTGACGAAGACGATGGAGATAATCGTCTAAAGCTAGAGGTTTTACCCTGATGTGACACGGCCACAAGTCTGAGAATATTTTATACAATAATGCCCTGCGAAAGACTTCATTCTCACTAATGTACTCGTTTTCATGTGTCCTGTTTCACCTAGACAAGAAATAAGCATCAGACTGCTCAAAACTTCTAATGACGTAGAACTCTTGTATGTTAAGTTCTTGTTTGGTTTGTTTGTTGCTTTAGGACGCAAACAGGCTGAGATCATAAGCGATCGTGTCATAACTTAAAACGGTCAACTACCAAATGAATGTGAAGTCGATAATGTAGACAGCCGAATCGGCTGGGGTAAAGGGGTAGCTAAAATGATCACTATCCTTTTAGGGAGGTTGCTCAAACGGTTAAAAATTAAATTTCCTATGCCATATTTCCGCGATGTTTAAAAAGTAAAACATGATCTGCAGGAAACATACATTAAACCGTAAACGGTTATAAAATAGGCATCGCGTCAGAAAAAGGTGCACTGTCAATGGTGGGTTGCAGTGAGCACTGAATGGTCTCCACTTAACAAGTAACGGTGACTAAAACAGCAGTGCCGGCCGGAGTTGCCGAGCGGCTCTAGGCGCTACAGTCCGGAACCGCGCGGCCGCTACGGCCGCAGGTTCGTATCCTGCCTCGGCCATGGATGTGTGTGATGTCCTTAGGTTAGTTAGATTTAAGTAGTTCTAAGTTCTAGGGGACTGATGACCTCAGAAGTTACGTCCCATAGTGCTCAGAGCCATTTGAACCATTTTTTTTTTGAAACGATAGTGCTCAATACGCAGCCTAGCGAAAAGTATCTCCTCGCGACGAGAGGGGCGAGAGGAATTCATCGAAGCCGTTGGGAGGTGTTTAATTTCTCGGAGTTTGTTCCCGTGTTCAGTTGCTGTGAAAACCTGTTTGTTCACGTTTGTTACCTCGGTGCGTTATTCTGGATCTTCCTCATGTGGTGTGGCGACGATGTCTGAGTGTGTGGTGGAAGTAACCTTTGGCCCGGCCAGGGTATAATCGGCTTGATTTGCTGGCGCGGTCGTTGAGGGCGCCGGGCGGCTGTTGGTAGCGTGGCAGCTGTGCGTGACGTCCCCAGGAGGGCGCCTCAAGTTGTATTGCAGCCAACTGCTGTGCAGCGGCAGCGGCGCCGCAGACGCATCATGCCCCAGTGACCACTTTATCACGCGCGTATTCCCGGTTAAAGGGAAGAGTTCATGCCCGCGAACTGTGAGTTACGTGCCCTTCCGAAGGAGGTCTCAGCGGGGCCAGCTACAAGGAGAAAATAATGCTTCACCACGTCTTCCCCTGACCTGAGCACTATGATCTCGGAGCAAGGGCTGCAGTTAACGACCAGTGGACAAGAAAGTTATATGAACTCAAAAACGTCGCTTGTCACAGGCGTCAAATTACAGCTTTCGCTGTTTTCCTCATTTTGTAACTAGCGAACACTTGCTGACGTATTTGCGCCCAGCAGGCGATGACTGAGACGAAGACGGTTTTCATCCAGTTGAGATGGGTAGTCTGAGCGACGTTCTCTGGTGGGTAGTGTCTCTTCCACTAGCAGCTCATCATGGTCTCTTACCCGTACTGTCTTCGAATGGGATAAAGGAGTCTATTCAGAAGAAACAGTTTGGGGTAGATAGGTGGAGAGCCTGGCTGGCGATTACTGCAGGGACCTGTATGAGCAGCTTTGAGCTGAGACGTTCCTCTTGGGAGAGATTGAGGTACGGGTCTGCCATGATTTTTGCTTCCTGTATTCTCTTGTTGCGAGCACTAAGCACTGGACAGCGCAGATTCGCGTATTAGTTCAGTGCAAATACGGGTCCGTACTGAGGCATTACCAATGACAGGACTCAACATTCATCTTACTGTAAGATATTCAGTCTGCCGTGTGTAGACTGGGATGTCTATGGGTTCATTGCGAGGGGTACAGACAGACTGTCATGCGAAATGCTTTTGAACGTGTTTTATGAAAATTCTCCTTAGCAGCTGGGTCGGCAGCCCACACGCAGTGAAAGTATCATAGGCCTAGTAGCTACAAATAGGCCGATCCTTATCGACAATGTCAAAATAGGAGGAGGATTAATGTCAATATAGCGATAGGGATTAGCGATCATGATGTCATTATAGCAACTACGGTTACGAAAGTTAATAAACCAGTCAAGAAGGCTAGGAGAGTGTTTCTGCTAGATAGAGCAGATCTCACTTAGAAAATGAATTGCCATCACATTGCACCAGCAAGATAGATGTAGAGGTATTATGGGAAAACTTTAAGCAGACTGTAGATCGTGGTCTGCATAGTTACGTACCTATGATGGAAAAGACCCACCGGGATTTAATAATGAAATTCGTAAGACGCTAAAGAAGCAGAGGCTGTTGCACTCTAGGTTCAAAAGGGAATGTACAAACGACGACAAGCGAAGGTTAGTAGAGATTCGTGCGTCTGTGAAAATATCTATGCGCGTAGCTTATAATAGCTACCACCTTAGCAAAAGATCTGACAGAGAACCCGAGAAAATTCTGGTTGTATATAAGATCGCTATGCGTGTGTAAGGCTTCCGCTCTGTCCCTTGTTGACCAGACTGGTGTGGCAGTTGAAGACAGCAAAACGAAAGCCGATGTTTTAAATTTCACGTTCAAGAAATCGTTCACGCAGGAGAACCGTACAAACATACCGACATTCGACCATCGGACAGACTCCCGTAAGGGCGGCATAGAAATAAAATGCCTGGCGGAGAGAGATAACTTGAAGATTTGGAAACAAATAAATCACCAGCTCCGGTTGGAATCCCAGTTCGATTTTACAAAGAGTATTCTACTTCACTGGCCCCATACCTAGCTTGCGTTTATCCCAGCACAACGTCCCAAGTGACTGGAAAAAAGCGCAGGTGACTCCATTACATAAGGAAGGTAAAAGAACGGACCCGAAAAATTTCAGGCAAATATTCCTTACTTCTGTTTTGTGCAGATTCCTTGAACACAGTCTCAGTTCGAATATACACTCCTGGAAATGGAAAAAAGACCCACCATACTTGCTCCGGACACTGCGAGAGGGCTGTACAAGCAATGATCACACGCACGGCACAGCGGACACACTAGGAACCGCGGTGTTGGCCGTCGAATGGCGCTAGCTGCGCAGCATTTGTGCACCGCCACCGTCAGTAGTGATGGGCTAAACTGCGATTTTCCGATATCAGTGATTTCTGTGAATGCTACTTTTCAGTATCTGTTATTCTTAACTGTGATTTGTCGCAGTTAAGAGTCGCAGTTAAGGAACATAGGTCGTGTATCCCTCCGCCACTGCTATTTCTGCGATTTCTGCTACTTCCGCGATTTATGCTACTTCTGCGATTTCTGCTACTTCTGCGATTTCTGTGACTTATGCTACTTCTGCGATTTCTGCTACTTCTGCGATTTCTGTGACTTCTGCTACTTCTGCGATTTCTGTGATTCCTGCGATTTCTGCGACTTACCACCGTATGAAAAAGTTACATCTGTCAACACAGAAAATTGCATCTCAACAAACCTGTCATTGGCAAGTATGTTTTACGTTTTTTCTTCCGTTGGCTTTAATTTTGTATTAAAGAAACAACTGTGAAAATATTAATAGTGTAATTAATATGTAAGTTGCCGTACAGTACCGTAATAGTTCGTATTTAGAAAATGAATTCTAACATATTGTTATGTTCACAGGTACCTGAACTACATTTCAGTCACTCAGTAAAGTGATAACTCAAAATATCATTGTCAACAGATCTGAAGAAATTGCCACTGCGTCTTTAGACCGTTTTCGTCAGACGAGAGGTTAGTTTCAAAGCGTTTCGATGGACTTAATTACTTCAGTGAGATCGTTCTTGCAAATGTGATACTATTCATTATAACAAATATTAGCAATCTACTCTGTCAATTATATTGCTAGTAATTAATGACAGCAAAAATTGTTTAATAATCCTTGTGTTTTTGCAGACACAGTTCTGACTCTGATTACTGGTTGCTGTACGTATCTATCCACATCAAGGCTGTTTTTGAGAGAGACTCGTGAAGATTCAAGACAGCTCTTAGTGGATTTGCAGTTTAAAAGTGAAATAATTGTGAAATAAGTGTGTGAATGATTAAACTGTGTTTTATTGAAGTTGTTGTGCGATTTTAAAGGAATAATAAATGTCAAATACAGTGAGTGAATAATAAAAATCTCATTTTCCACACGTTTAAGCCGTCCTATACCCATAATTTTCCGCCACTTACTTATTGGTAAACACTTGTTGGAGAGTGACATGCCCCCCCCCCCCTTTCTCCACAATCTTGGTGTGACACTGACCTGTAACTTATCCTGAAGTCTACAATATGCATTTTGAGGCTGTTAATATGAAAGTGGGAAGTACAGATCTTTCAGTTAAATCAGGAATAGCTTAAGTGCATTACTTGAAAGTAACACAGGAAAAGCTTACTTATGTAGGTGGTAGTAGTGTCGGCAAAAAGTTCTTGTGTGTGAAGTTGCCATGTAGAACACCAGGTGTAAAACTTTTCTCCCGAGTATTGAACTGTGTCGGAACAAAAGTGAGGCATTCATGTGACTGTTTTCATTTCTCTACACTTATACAGATGTCTGAGTTCTGCTGTGTTAACATTGCAAAGTCCTGTAGGCATGTGGAGTATTAACCAAAACTGTCACATTGGAAGCAGAATCAAACACATTTGTTACGTTACTTGATATTTTCAGGAGAAAAAGGCAATGTTGCTTCTTATTAATATAATACATTCAGAGTCACAGCAGTATTTGACCAACCGTAACTGATGCTGAATGTGCATGTCGTCATATAATATGAAGGGCTTATTTCAATAGCGGTACTAGTCCATTACCTCCACTTTTCTGTCTATAATGCTTCTGAAATTAGTGATCGAAACAAACATAAATAAAGGTTCATCTCTAGCAAGAAGCCATATGCTTGAATATTTCTGGTATCTCAAATGCAGATTTGTCAGCGCTCATTTAACTTTACGACTCTGTATCTCAAAATGAACAAAAATGGACTTGTACCACTATAAAAATAAGCCCTTCATATGCACACACAACACATCAGTCTCGTGAGGCACAAGGCTCTCATAACGAAGTAAGTACGTCGGTCAACAGATGACACTAGGAAAAGTATGTTAACTGCGCTTTTTAGTTGCTACTTGCGACTCTTAGTTGCGATTTGTCACAGAAATCGCAGTTTGACTCGGTAGCGAATAGCGTAGTATGAACTTTGCTCAACAGATGGCAGTGCTAACTGCGCTTTTTAGTTGCTACTTGCGACTCTTAGTTGCGACTTGTCACGGAAATCGCAGTTAGACTCGATACCGTATCGCAGATATGGACGTAGTACGAACTTTGGCCAATAAGATGGCACTGTTAACTGCGCTTTTTAGTTGCTACTTGCGACTCTTAGTTGCGACTTGTCACGGAAATCACAGTTGGACTCCATAGCGTACCGCAGAGATGGATGTAGTACGAACTTTGGCCTACAGATGCCACTGTTAACCGCGCTTTTTAGTTGCTACTTGCGACTCTTAGTTGCGACTTGTCACTGAAATCGCAGAAAGCAGTGCTAAATTCGACCAATAGATGGCTCACGTCTTTGAATATGAAATACTACTTGCGACTGCTAACTGTGACTGAAATCGCAGTTAGATTCTGTAAAGTTGCTACTGTGATATCTGTGACTTCTCAGTCACTGTGATTTCTAACAGATACGCGATTTCCTGCCCACCACTAACCGTCAGTGTCAGCCAGTTTGCCGTGGCATACGGAGCTCCATCGCAGTCTTTAACACTGGTAGCATGCCGCGACAGCGTGGACGTGAACCGTATGTGCAGTTGACGGACTTTGAGCGAGGGCGTATAGTGGGCATGCGGGAGGCCGGGTGGACGTACCGCCGAATTGCTCAACACGTGGGGCGTGAGGTCTCCACAGTACATCGATGTTGTCGCCAGTGGTCGGCGGAAGGTGCACGTGCCCGTCGACCTGGGACCGGACCGCAGCGACGCACGGATGCACGCCAAGACCGTAGGATCTTACGCAGTGCCGTAGGGGACTGCACCGCCACTTCCCAGCAAATTAGGGACACTGTTGCTCCTGGGGTATCGGCGAGGACCATTCGCAACCGTCTCCATGAAGCTGGGCTACGGTCCCGCACACCGTTAGGCCGTCTTCCGCTCACGCCCCAACATCGTGCAGCCTGCCTCCAGTGGTGTCGCGACAGGCGTGAATGGAGGGACGAATGGAGACGTGTCGTCTTCAGCGATGAGAGTCGCTTCTGCCTTGGTGCCAATGATGGTCGTATGCGTGTTTGGCGCCGTGCAGGTGAGCGCCACAATCAGGACTGCATACGACCGAGGCACACAGGGCCAACACCCGGCATCATGGTGTGGGGAGCGATCTCCTACACTGGCCGTACACCACTGGTGATCGTCGAGGGGACACTGAATAGTGCACGGTACATCCAAACCGTCATCGAACCCATCGTTCTACCATTCCTAGACCGGCAAGGGAACTTGCTGTTCCAACAGGACAATGCACGTCCGCATGTATCCCGTGCCACCCAACGTGCTCTAGAAGGTGTAAGTCAACTACCCTGGCCAGCAAGATCTCCGGATCTGTCCCCCATTGAGCATGTTTGGGACTGGATGAAGCGTCGTCGCACGCGGTCTGCACGTCCAGCACGAACGCGGTCCAACTGAGGCGCCAGGTGGAAATGGCATGGCAAGCCGTTCCACAGGACTACATCCAGCATCTGTACAATCGTCTCCATGGGAGAATAGCAGCCTGCATTGCTGCGAAAGGTGGATATACACTGTACTAGTGCCGACATTGTGCATGCTCTGTTGCCTGTGTCTATGTGCCTGTGGTTCTGTCAGTGTGATCATGTGATGTATCTGACCCCAGGAATGTGTCAATAAAGTTTCCCCTTCCTGGGACAATGAATTCACGGTGTTCTTATTTCAATTTCCAGGAGTGTAATTAACTTTCCTAACACTAAGCAGCTTATGTCCACGGATCAGCATGGCTTTATAAGGCCTCCCTCAGCTTGCCCTTGTCTCACATGATATACTGAGAACTAAGGATGAAGGGCAAGAGGCAGATTACATATTTCTAGATTTCCGAAAAGCATTTGACTTGGTGCCCCATCAGATGGAATAAGTTCACAGATATCTGAGTGGATCGAAGACTTCTTATATAACAGAACGCAGTATTCTGTCCTCGACGGCAAGTGTTCATTAGAGACAAGTGAGTGCCGCAGGGAAGTGTAACAGGACCGCTGTTTTTCTCTACATATGTAAATGATTTGGTGGACAGGGGGAGGCGGCAGTCTGCGATTGCGCACGGTAAGGTGCCGAAGTTGAGTGACTGTAGGAAGATAGAAGATGACAGACCAAATTTCCAGTTGATGTTATGAATGGCAGCTAGCCATAATTGTGGAGAAATGTAAGTCAATGCGTATGAGTAGGAAGAACAAACGTGTAATGTTCGGATATAGTATTACTAGTGTCCAGCTTGACACTTTCAAGTCGCTGAATATGTGGGTGTAACGTAGCAAAGCGGTATGAGGTGGAACGAGCATATGAGAACTCTGGTAGGGAAGGCAAATCGTCGACTTCGGTTTATTGGGAGAATTTTACAAAAGAGTGGTTCGCCTGTGAAGGAGACCGCGTATAGGACGCTGGTGCGACCGATTCTTCAGTACTGCTCGAATGTTTAGAATCCGTACCAGGTCGGAATGAAGGGAGATATCGCAGCAATTCAGAGGTGGGCTGCTAGATTTGTTGCCAGCAGGTTCGAGCAAAACGTAAGTGCTACTGAGATGCTTGGGGAACTCAAATCGAATTCCCTGGTGGAAAGGCGGCGTTCTTTTATCCGGAAACACTGTTGAGAAAATTTAGGGAACCGGCATTTGAAGCTGACTGTCGAACGATTCTACTGCCGCCAACATGCAACGCGCGTAAGGACCACGAAGATAAGATACGAGAAATTAGGGCTCATTCGGAAACGTACAGACAGTCGTTTTTCCCTCGCTCTATTTGTGAGTGAAACAGAAGGGGGAATGACAAGCAGTGGTACAGGGTTACCGTTCGCCACGCACCTTACGGTGATGTAGAGGTAGATTTATGTGAAAGAGAAATCGGTTTATCTGTAGTACATCAAAGGCGAAAGAAAGAAATAAATCATCTCCTAATTTTCTCAGCCATTCGTCACTTTTTCTTAGGGTTCTTGGAAAATTTGTGCGACAATTCTTTTTGATGCAATAGTAGAGAATACTACGTGGCTTACACATAAATATTTGTAATTCCACCATGTTCCATGACCTGTGTTTTGAGTTGAAATAATCCCTAGTTTGACCACAATTTCTTTGAACTTATCGGCGTTCCTTGCCATTATTAAACTGATAATTGAAATTTGATGATTTTGGTTTAGCATGACATACCCTCATGAGTTTTGCAAATTAAAATTCAGTAGAGATCCTGCCATGATAATTTGCCTTCAACGATCGTGCTTATTCACTGCTTTCAGAGTCCGCGCTCGTTTATTCAGAAAGACGTTGAGTCTTAGCGTCTTTCACGTTTTTGAAGGTGGACTGCGCCGACATAACAGATAGTCATATCTCAGTATCCATTCAGCATTACTTAATAACTTCAAGCTTTCTATTGATCAGGATTAAAATCACAATCCGAATCAGGTATGCGATTTGTATATGTTTTGTCTGTAAGACAGGGCATTTAAACATTTCGTGAGTCAGGTAAGGAAAACACTAATAGGAAATTTAATCATTAAAGTCCATTTAAATAATCATTTATGTCCAGCCAACAACAGTTTTCGCAAAGTAAGTGTTCCACGTGTTAACTTGTTCTTAAAATACAGTCAGATCACGTCTAATAAAATTTTCGTGGATCAGTAACTTTCATGTTATAAGGGGACGTTTCAGTCACGACAATTTTCTGTAGACATTCTTGTGTGCCCTCAGATTTAACAACAAAGCGAGAACTTACAAATTGACCTGGATTACCAGCGCAATTTTAACACGATTTCAGGTGAATGGGTGGGGGGGGGGGGGGAGGTACTTTCTACAATGTTCCGATGGGTCGTCTATGGAATAGCCCAGGGTTTCCTAAAAATATTTTTTTTCTAAATCGTCTTCTGACTGATCTGCTTGTCAGCGTGCGAGACATGGCGTAATGAAGACATGAATCGAAAATACACTACGGGTTAGCAACTATTTCTACTGAGCGGGTACCAAAGCATCGATAAATTTAAAGAAAGCAATAGTTTTCGCCCAAGATGTTATCTTAGAACATAACTTTATTTTTCACTTCTAGATATTTCAGAGCGTGCGCTCATTTCGAGGTGCATGAGAGACAGTGATACGTCATTCTCTTTGGTAATGTAAAACAGAAACCACAAGCAGTGCAAAGTTACAGACAGTTTGTGTAGTGACGGCACTGAGCACAGCGTGCGACTTCAATGGTCTACTGCATACAACGATGTTGTTCCTTCATACGTCGTAGATTGGAGAATGAGTACACGCTCGGAAATAGCCAGTACTGCTGAATAAAGTAATATTTCAAGATAATAGCCTGGGCAGAAGCGATGGCGCACTTATTATCCATCGTTGGTCTGATAAGCCGATCGACCTGAGGGTGATTTTCGGGATGTTCTGCACGATCGTTTCAGGTCGGTTGGACCCTAGTCTTCGCCTCATAAAAATACGAAATGTAGGCAGTTAAAATAATAAAGAGTGCCAAGCTCTTCAATGCAATTACTGTTATCCGAGACATGAATAACGCCAGAGAATAGTTCCTCACCCCTATTCAGGCATGTTTCAGATAAAAACATGCATGAAATATTGTGTGGTACGCTGATCAAAAAAATGGTTCAAATGGCTCTGAGCACTATGGGACTCAACTGCTGTGGTCATTAGTCCCCTAGAACTTGGAACTACTTAAACCCAACTAACCTAAGGACATCACACACACCCATGCCCGAGGCAGGATTCGAACCTGCGACCGTAGTAGCAGCGCGGCTCCGGACTGGAGCGCCTAGAACCGCACGGCCACTGCGGCCGGCCAGGTACCCCGATCAAGTTGTGAATGTTTTTCAAGAGGTTTGTCATATCCGTTTAGGCTCGGCTAGTCCAACGATTTGGAATCAGATAATACGATATACGGGCAGTTAAACTAACGGAAAATTTCAGACTCTTTATTGTATTTACTGCCTTCTGAAATATGAATAACACCAGAGTGTAATCGCTCACGAGAATTACGGCATGTTTCTAACTGGATTTGATGCGGCCCGCCACGAATTCCTCTCTTCTTACGGTAATCGGTAATAAAATGTAGAGACCCAGACAATGTTTATTATTTTTATATTTATGAAAAATATAATATTGTACATTAATTAATCAAACACTGCTATATATTTTGTACTGAGCAATATTTATTAAAGTACTGTCGTGCTGAAAATTATTACAACCTTAGATCAGTGTTTTCATTTATAAAATGAAGACACAAATTTTTCCCCAAGGTTTGTGCAGGCCCCATCGCACCATATCTGACATTTGATACCCTTCATCCAGTCTTCTGGTCGAGGGTCAATGTGTATCCTATTAAATGCAGAACACTGTACTGCACTTTATTTGGAAGTGTCTCTTCTTGTTTCAAGTATTCATGTTCCATCTTGTGTGATTCTTTGTCAATCGACACCGGTTTTATAGGTGAGCTTCCGTTTTTCCCACATGGATTTTCTTTAGGCAACGGTTTAGAATGGAAAATAGTTAGGAACCGTTTTGGCTCAGTTGCGACAACATTTTTTTAAGGCCATGTTTCTTGATTATGCACAACCTCATGTTCATGAAGAGATTATTTAGGTGTCTCTTTGAGTGAACCTTTGCGTGCAGCAACCTGAACAGGAGCATTTTAAGTTTCACCATAAACCATAACAAGAACAAGATGTGTGCTTTTCACCGTAGCAAAATCATACTCTGTAAACACAAGGGGATCATACGGTTCATCTCACATCTTAGCGACGGTAGCAGTTTTGAAATGATCAGTGCTCAGCAAATGAGAGGTCGTCAACTTGCCCCAGTGAGCTATATTAAAATTATTTGTTTTCAGGAGTAAGATTTACAAGGATAAGATGCAAATAATTAGTGACTGTGACATGTACATTGTTAAAGGTAGTCGTGTGTAATAGACAAAGACCAAATGTCTGACCAATTATTCTACAAGAACTTATGTTGTAGGTCTCGAAAATTACAACACTTCAGGCATTGCAAACGATAGTGGTCTACTTTAGAGCCTTCACTTTTCGAGAATTTAGTGTCTCACCATGTGATTCGTTAGTTGTGGTGCTCTCTATATAAGGATTTAAACTGTGCTACTAGATTACTCCACTCGTCACTTAACCCCATTTTTCCATACGTCTCTGATACCCATACTTACGTCCAGTTTCAAGATTAGTTACGTAAGTGATTGTAAAATTGCTATCCTGTCTTGTAATTCGAGTACCCCCCCCCCACCCCCCTCTGTCCCCTCCTCCTTATCCTATTTTTTTACTGTAGTCAGCTTGCCTTTGAAGATGAATTCGAAGTAAATACAGTTTAAATTAGAGTTATAAAACTACTGTAGGCTACGGTAGACCACCATACACTATTTGATGAAAAGTATCCGGAAAGCTCGCTGAAAATGACTTACAAGTTCGTGGAGCCCTCCTTCGGTAATGCTGGAATTCAATATGGTGTTGGCCCACGCTTAGCCTTGATGACAACTTCCACTCTCGCAGGCAAACGTTCATTCAGGTGCTGGAAGGTTTATTGGGGAATGGCAGCCCATTCTTCACGGAGTGCTGCACTGAGGAGAGGTATCGATGTCGGTCGGTGAGGCCTGACACAAAGTCGGAGATCCAAAACATCCCAAAGGTGTTCTGTAGGATTCGGGTCAGGACTCTGTGCAGGCCAGTCCATTACAGGGAAGCTCTTGTCGTGTGACCACACCGCCACAGGCCGTGCTTTATAAACAGGAGCTCGATCATGTCGAAAGAGTCAATCGCCATCTCCGAATTGCTCTCCAACAGTGGGTAGCAAGAAGGTGCTTAAAACATCGATGTAGGCGTGTGTTGTGATAGTGCCACGCAAAAGAACACGGGGTGCAAGCCCCCTCCGTGAAAAATACGACCACACTTTAACACTTCCGCCTCGGAATTTTACTGTTGGCACTACACATGCTGGCATTGGACGTTCAACGAGCATTCGCAATACCCATACCCTGCCATCGGATTGCCACATTATGTACGTTTTTCCACTGTTCAGTCGTCCAATGTTTACGCTCCTTACAGGAAGCGAGGCGTTCTTGGCATTAACCGGCGTGATGTGTGGCTTATGAGCAGCCGATCGACCATGAATTCCAAATTTTCTCACCTGCCGCCTAACTGTCATAGTACTTGCTGTGGATCCTGATGCAGTTTGGAATTCCTGTGTGATGATCTGGATGGATATCTGCCTATTATACATTACGAACCTCTTCAACTGTCGGCAGCCTGTATCAGTCAACAGATCTCACCTGCGTTTTCTTTGGAAGTTAGGTGTGTTGCATACCTATCGGGCGTTACCTCATTTCGATCTGTTTCTTCGCATATGCGATCAGTCTCTTACAACGTTCCCCTAGAAAACGGAAGCGGTGAAGCGCCTTGGAACTGAGTGGGGATTATAAATGGATGTGAAACCTTCGAAACATATTTGTTCTATATAATAATCCTCCACCGATGCTTGTATATAAGCAGTATTTATAGCAAACTCGAAATTGTCAACGCTTAATTCTGGTTTTGTTCGAAAATTGTTGAGTTATAAAATGAAACACAGGGATATTGAAAAAGTGAAAGGATTTTAAATAATACTGGTATATCATATTGCGCTATAAAATGCAAAAATGAAAATAAAACAAACGCAAAACAAAAACATATTAAACATCGCTTCAATACTTCGTCCAGGTTATATAAAATATATTTCTGTTATTCATAAGCAACTTTCTCACTTATCAATAATAACAGGAAACTCTTGCCTTTGATCATGACGAAAAACATTAGTACAAAATGACAACAACAGTACAGACGTCCTTATGTTCGTGCATGTAAACTGTACCCACATGAAAAGTAACTGCTTCGGTTACATAAAAACGCGGAAGTTACGGTATCAGCTAACTTTTTATAACTTGTAAAATACTGCTTGTATTTTGTAATAATATAAAGTAGTTATTGGACTAACATTGAACGATATTCGGTTCTAATTATGTGCAAAACAAACCAAAAACGAAGAGAACTCGTCGGCTTCCAGTGTCTCTCTCTCTCACATTCATTTATGGTTTTTTCCCTAGCAATGTTATCAGTTCTACCGGTAATCCTACCATTCATGACGCCATTTACGTTCTTTTACCACGTCTACCGAACCGCAGATTTGTTAGAGCGCAACCTACTTTGAATACAATTGCAGCAAATGACATCCAGGTACGTACCTGGAGCGTCTTCGCTACAGTTCAGTTTAGTGGGAACCTGTGGCTGTGGGAACGTAACTTCTGTGAATATCATCGTCTGATGAAGCAAATTTCATTTCAGACTAAAACAAGGAGAACTAGCTGATAAAACAGCAGCAGCTACAGTTATATGAAGGCATGCTCCAGCCCCTATGATGAAGTTCTACAGCTTTCATTCGGCATCCATCTGTCGATATCCGATTCCTCTATTTGCAGAGCCCTTTTGGGGCATGAAAACGGTGCATTATTACTGTTTCAGATG
The DNA here is from genome assembly GCF_023864275.1 of Schistocerca cancellata. Taxonomy (NCBI): domain Eukaryota; kingdom Metazoa; phylum Arthropoda; class Insecta; order Orthoptera; family Acrididae; genus Schistocerca; species Schistocerca cancellata. Next base: position 456,166,170 of record NC_064630.1, read on the forward strand.
AGGGAGCGCTCTGCAGGCGCATCGTTAAATTTGAAACCAGAGCCTCATTTCACGGAAAATTGCTGCATTACATTTCTAGCTGACTGAAATCAGCGCACACGACCGACTCCTTCAGTTCTCTGTTATAATGATGCTTCCGGAGATGAAGCACTGGAAAGTAACGGATGACATAACCTTTGTTTTACTATTGGCATCTGATTCTGATAGTCACAACTGTTTTGGCTTTTGGACTTGTAGATAACACAACCAGAATTTATCTACTCTGTTGCAGTTAACTTTTTGTCGTCACCTTATACGTTCATAATATTAAGTTTTGACCATGTAAATACACAGATATCTATAAAAATAGAATTTATGCACACACTAAACAAAAAGCTAGGGTATGGTTTATTACTCCACCAAAATGAGGTAATTTGATATGGAATAGCCGGTCGGAGTGGCCGAACGGTTCTGGGCGCTACAGTCTGGAACCGCGCGACCGCTACGGTCGCACGTTCGAATCCTGCCTCGGGCATGGATGTGTGTGATGTCCTTAGGTTAGTTAGGTTTAAGTAGTTCTAAGTTCTAGGAACTGATGACCTCAGAAGTTAAGTCCCATAGTGCTCAGAGCCATTTTTTAAGTATTGAATACTGTTTCATAAGACGGATGGGCGGAGGGGGTGGGGGAAATAAGCTGTAGCTTTTCTGTAGGACGTTGGAAGCAAGTACATAGTAAAAAAAAAAAAAGAGAGACGATATACCATGTTGTTGTTGTTGTGGTCTTCAGTCCCGAGACTGGTTTGATGCAGCTCTCCATGCTACTCTATCCTGTGCAAGCTTCTTCATCTCCCAGTATCTACTGCAACCTACATCCTTCTGAATCTGCTTAGTGTATTCATCTCTTGGTCTCCCTCTACGATTTTTACCCTCCACACTGCCCTCCAATGCTAAATTTGTGATCCATTGATGCCTCAAAACATGTCCTACCAACCGATCCCTTCTTCTAGTCAAGTTGTGCCACAAACTTCTCTTCTCCCCAATCCTATTCAATACCTCCTCATTAGTTACGTAATCTATCCACCTTATCTTCAGCATTCTTCTGTAGCACCACATTTCGAAAGCTTCTATTCTCTTCTTGTCCAAACTAGTTATCGTCCATGTTTCACTTCCATACATGGCTACACTCCATACAAATACTTTCAGAAACGACTTCCTGACACTTAAATCTATACTCGATGTTAACAAATTCCTCTTCTTGAGAAACGCTTTCCTTGCCATTGCCAGTCTACATTTTATATCCTCTCTACTTCGACCATCATCGGTTATTTTACTCCCTAAATAGCAAAACTCCTTTACTACTTTAAGTGTCTCATTTCCTAATCTAATTCCCTCAGCATCACCCGACTTAATTTGACTACATTCCATTATCCTCGTTTTGCTTTTGTTGATGTTCATCTTATATCCTCCTTTCAAGACACTGTCCATTCCATTCAACTGTTCTTCCAAGTCCTTTGCTGTCTCTGACAGAATTACAATGTCATCGGCGAACCTCAAAGTTTTTATTTCTTCTCCATGAATTTTAATACCTACTCCGAATTTTTCTTTTGTTTCCTTTACTGCTTGCTCAATATACAGATTGAATAACATCGGGGAGAGGCTACAACCCTGTCTTACTCCTTTCCCAACCACTGCTTCCCTTTCATGCCCCTCGACTCTTATAATTGCCATCTGGTTTCTGTACAAACTGTAAATAGCCTTTCGCTCCCTGTATTTTACCCCTGCCACCTTCAGAATTTGAAAGAGAGTATTCCAGTTAACATTGTCAAAAGCTTCGATATACCATGAAACAATTATTTGTATGGTACGGAAATCGGTAGATTACAGTCTGAGAAAAATTGTATGATATACTCAAGAGAAATAGCTTCATAATATGAACAAGTCAGTAACGCGTTGGTCCACCTCTGGCCCTTATGCAAGTAATTATTTAGCTAGGCATTCATTGATAGAGTTGTTGGTTGTTGGCTGTCCTCCTGAGTGATATCGTGCGGAAGTCTGTCCTGTTAGAGTGTCAGATCGTCACATTTCCGAGCCGATTGAAGGGCCCTGCCCATAATGCTCCAAACATTCTCAGATGGATAGAGATCCAGGGACCTTGCTGGCCAATATAGTATTTCTCAAGCAACAAGACAAACGCAGAAACTCTCACCTTGTGCTGGAGGGATTAACTTGCTGAAATGCAGCCTCAGGATGACTAGCCATGAAAAGCAACAAAACCAGGCGTATTATGTCGCCGACGTACCATTGTGCTCTAAGGGTGCCGCTGATGACAACAAGGGGGTCCTATTATGAAAATAAATACTACCCTAGACCATCACTCGCAGTTGTCAGGCCGTAGGGTGGGCGACAGTCGATTTGTTTCTCACCACTGTCCAGGATGTCTCCAGACAGATCTTAGCCGGTCATGCAGGCTCAATTAAAAGCAGGACTCATCTCTGAAGACACCTATATTCCAGTGAACGGGATTCCTGGCCGAAAATGAGTGTAGAGATGCCCTGGACAGTGATGGAATACCAGCCTGACAGTGGTCCGCCATATGGCCCGACAACTATGAGTGATTCTCTGGAGTGCCATTTCTATCAACAGTCGTATGTCGACGTATTATACGCCAATTTTTCTACCCTTCACGACAAGCCATCCTTGGCTTACTTTTCTACAAGATAATGCCTGCCGACACGTACAGCGAGAATTTCTACTGCTTGTCTTAGTGCTTGCCAAACCCTGCCTTGGCCAGAAAGGTGGCCGGATCTCCCCTCGGCTGAGAAAATTTGGACAATTTTGACGATCTAACACGCCAATTGGACAGAATTTGGCACGGTACCTCTCAGGACACCCAACGACTTAGCAGCCAATGCTAAGCCAGGTAATTGGTTGCGTAAGAGCAAGAGGTGAACCAACACATCACGACTTGCTCAATTTGGAAGCTCTTTCCCTTGAAAAAAATCATCTAATTTTTTCTAAAATTGGAATCATTTAGTTTTCTGTACATGCATATCATGGTTAGTGCTATGCCTTATACAGAAATGGAGTTCACATTACTGGGTGGTTCATTCTACACTATCCACAGAGCCCCACAACGACTGTAACACAGTCGACGTAAGAAGATCCCTGAGAGCTAGCACTACCGTTTCCAGCTTTCAACTCGATGCGCAAACGTCAGTGGGCGAAAAACCGTACCCGTCGGTAGAGCTGCGACACCACTGAAGCCTCACAACGGAGTTGTTATAAAATCGAGTTACATGACTGGTCCAGGTAGGCACGCGAAACTGCCTACCCAGCCCATTGCAAGCGTCAGGGATCTTGTTACGCCGAATCGATTATGCTATTTTGAGGCTTGAGTAATAGTTTGCCTATGAGTCAATTTATTTTTTGTACTGCAGTATCTTGTGCAAATTACAGTTCTGTAATGTACCCTTCAACTATATTAGAATGAAGAAGAGCTAAGTGAAAAGCAATCGAACATATACTGCGTATCTCTCTTAAGAGCCGTCAGGCGCATTTTCTCTGGTGATTCGTCAGATGTTCGTAACTTCATTTTTCCAGTATGTAGTTAGTATCAGCCAAAACAGAAATTGCTCATCATGCATGATATGCGACGCCTAGAGCCGACAGGAAGTTTTGGTTTGTTTCTCGTTACAAACAAAAGGCTTTTTAAAACCATTATTCTAGGAGCGACTGAACAGTGCTGCTGTATGGCGTTAGCAGTCACCGCGGGCCAGATTGGAGAATTCGTTGTTGGACTGCTGTTTGTTCTTCGTGTTTTACTGTTGTTGTTAATACATGTCGATAAAAAGAATATCACGCTACACTAATATGAGACCGCTCTACAGAATGATCACGTAGAATTCCGCTTCCAAACTCTTACCGTTGCTTTCCCCTGACGCTGGGTGTCGCACAAAAGGCGTGATGTGCAGTATTCGTTTGTCTGAAACTATCTACGTATTGCAAAAACGAAATTGCAAATACGGTATATGCGGAAACATCAGCGAGATTGCGCTTCGCGACTCTTGGGAAGACTTCCTGCATATAATGTTTGTGCGCACAGACAAGACTTTTATTGCATACACTATGTAGTGCCACCCCTGTGTAGCTGACATACGAGACGAGTCAATAATTATACCTCACCGGTATTGTATTAATTTTTTGGTTCCAGAATTTTCGATACGTTTCCAGCGTCATGCCGATATTCAAGCACACTGTTGGCGTAGGACACCATTTCCGCCCAGTCAATGAAGACCTGAACAGGTCAACAGGAGAAGTAATTTATTTAGTCGCAAATTATTTTACGGTAGTAGGAGGGAGTGTCGTGAATAACATAATAAAAAAGTCTGGCCGGCAGGGTGTGAACAAAGGGCTGGGAATGCGTCTAAAGCACACATTTTTATATTTTTGTTGAATAACTCGAGAACCGAGGCTTCTAGCAAAAACGTTAGATTTGCTACAAAAAGAGTCCAACAGATTTTTTTCACGGAGAGCAATTGTTTTCGCATTGCAAGGAATGTGAAAGCCGCTGATTATTAAAATGGTGTTTTAACAATATAAAATTAATGTTTATTGTTCAATGAAGTGGTTCAAGAACAAAATTAAATGCATGTAACACATTTCAGTCCTATAGAGCCCTACTGAAGGACAAATGGTGTTATGGAGGTGTAACAGGGTCCAGTGGGCAGGGGTGGGACAGGGGAAGGGGGTAGAAGCGTGAGGGAGGTTGGTCATCGGATTGTGGTCATGCATTTTGCTCTTTCACGTATCTCCAAGCTGAAGAGTGAAAAGGCTAGTCCCCGCTCACTACGTCATAAGTACTATCTTCAGGATGTTTCACAAAGATGTATTGGCGCTTACGTAGCTTACCTTATGAATCACGACTTACGTGCCCAGAAATGCCCGAAGCGGGCTTTGACAATATGTGGGATACTGTTATAGCTTAACAATAATATTAAGACAAGAAAAGCAAACGGGCACATTCTGTGTACATGAAATTTATCTGCTGTTGCGAATAGGGAGAACCATCAGACGTATAATGGAATGACATATTGAAAATTTGCGCTGGGCCGGGACTCGAAACAGGATTTCCCATTCATCATGAGCAGTCGCCTTTTATTATTTGGCTTCCCGAGCAGAGCTCAAGGCCAGACCCAAACTTCCAAATGCCGTCAACCACGTGTCTACAACCTCTGCTTGTGCATCCATTGCTTATATTCCCGTAAAGACGAGACAGTTTACTTGAAAGCCTCACAGGAGCCTAGAAAACTGACCACGACGATAAGATCAGAAAACGTATAGCTTTGGACAAAGTTTGCCAACAATCCTTTTTTCCGCACGTACAATTCGCGAATGTAACAGGGAAGGGTGGCAAGAGAGTATCGTTTATATCTGGGATCTTAGGGCTGATACATGAGTTGCAATAACATTAAACTACATCTCGCTAATAATACAAAAGTTGGCACCTTCGTTTAATGATTAAAGGTGGTAGTATAGTGGGAAAGCACTGATGTACTTTAGTAGCAAAGGTTTTCTTCTAGCACGTCTAGCGAAGATAAGTCTTTTACACTGGTCAACACTCATTTTCTTGCCAAGGATATTTGAGTGGCTTTAGGATGGGTTAGTGGTGCTGAGGACGAATGTAGCAACCATTTATGCAGTTTGGCTCTAGTTTTTGAGATAATGCATGATTTATTCAAAAAATTAGAAAAAATTGCTAATACTGAACTCGAGCGCTACAAACTACAATGAAAAAAGAAAATAATCTTTATAAATAGCTTCTATGAAAACCTGATAGGCATTTGTCCACGTATAAAACATAATTGAAAAGTTTCTCTATAAGTATATCATTTTCTGTCCATGACGAACCGCTTCCTGCACGCTTTCCTTTTATAGGTCTCTTCAGAACAGTCACGTTGCAGATTCCGGCAATAATCTGCCATCATATGCCTGTCCCATCTTCCTTTATATCTTTCCTCTATTCCTTTCATATCTTGATGGAACCGCTCTCCTTGTTCCTCACTGAAATCACCTAGATTACGAGGAAATCGATCCAAGTGGCTGTGAAGGAAGTGCAATTTTATGCTCATGTTAGCTCCTAAGTTTTGAAAGTTAGTGAGTATGTTTTTGACCAGTTCCTCGTAATTGGGAGCTTTATGATTGCCCAAAAAACATTTTACAACAGCGACAAAACTGTTCCAGGCCGATGCTTCAGTGACAGTCATGACACTTGTAAAATTGGTATCGTTGATGAGCCTGCGAATTTGAGGACCATCAAATATTCCTGCCTTAAGTTTTTCACTACTGAGTCCAGGGAACGTATTGCAGATGTATGTGAAGCAATTACCATTTCTGTCTAAAGCTTTGGTGAATTGCTTCATTAGTCCTAACTTAATATGTAATGGTGGAAGAACAATCTTGTCCCTACTAACCAGAGGTTCATTAATGATGTTTGCTTCACCAACAGCCATATGTTCCCTTGGAGGCCATGTTTTCTGCTTCCAATGTTCGTGCTTTGCCCTACTATCCCACATGCAGATAAAACATGGGTGCTTTGTGTATCCACTTTGTTGTCCAAGCAAGAAGTTCACCATTTTCAAATCAACACAAATCAACCACTGGTGCTGCATATACTGAATTTTCTGCAGAACCATCTTGATGTTAGCATATGCTTCACAAAGTTTTGTTGAGTGGGCAATTGGAATAGATGCGTAACGATTGCCATTGTGTAGGAGAACACATTTTAAACTTCTAGTGGAACTGTCTATGAAGAGACGCCAGTCCTCTGGTCTATATTCCGGCAGCCCCAATTCAAGTAAAAGTCCAGGTATATTGCTGCAATACACTATAACCTCTTCTTGGTTGAAGTATGGAAGAAGGTTTTCTTCTCTCGTCCGGTAAGCTGTTATTTTAACACTTGGATGAAGACAGTTCTTTTCCTTAAGTCTGGATGCTAAGAGTTCTGATGCTTGCTTTGAAAGATTGAGTTCTCGTATCAAGTCACTGAGCTCCTTCTAGTCGAACTGCTGGGGTTGTGTCTCACGTCCTTCGTATTCCGAACCACTACTTGTACATTCCTCGCCGTGCACCTCGTCATCTGATGATGTTAGCGTGGGTAATGTTGTGAAGGTTTGTACAGGAACATCGTTGCTGTGCACCACTGGTCTTCTTGCTGACTCCAAATCGGGATATTCCCACTTTCGTTTTTTGAACCTATTAAAACCTTTCACATTAACAATGCAAAAATAGCAATCATCTGTATGGTTCTTCTGCTCTCGCCATACCATAGGCACTCCGAAGTTTAAGTTTTTCCTTTTTCGTTTTGTCGACTGCCGTAAGCACTCCACACAGCATTTACAAACTTCATGGGGTGCCCACGCCTTGTCTTGATCTCCAAGTTTAATTCCGAAATATGCCAGATACGCTTCCTTCACAAAAGGAGTGATATTCTTCCTGTTCTTTTGAAGAACGTATTCACCACAAATGTAGCAGAACTCATCTGGATGGTTCACGCAAAGACGGCGTGAAGAACTCATGTTTTCCTAAAACAAAATTGCACAAATACTACATATTATGCAGAACTTTCTTGTATTTGCATGTCAATCACATCCAACAAACATCATTAATTGTTTTGTGTGAAATGAATACTCACCTCTTATTTGCTACTTGAAAAGGTTTGCTATTTGAAAAGGTTCTATCTCCTTGAAGCTGCACTGCACATGTGTGTGACTTTCGACCATCGCCATTTTTCTTGTTTACACTGAACGCTACCTATCGGCTGTTGCGGGGATTACCTCGGCCAACAAATGAATGTCGAGTACCGCCGAATTCAAATCTGGACAACCCTCAATATCTTCAACACACGCACCGCACAACAGGACTGAACACATGCTGACAGTGTGATGTTTGTATGATGTAATCCTCAACCACACAGATGCACTCCCTGAGCACAATTGTTTAATAAAGATAGTACAATATCACTAATTAAAAAACAGGTAGCAAATACATTACACCATATATGGACCCTGCAGTCGATATTATCCACATGAAACTCTCATTTCCACAAATAACCTATATCTCAAAAACCAGAGCCAATTTGGAAAAAGTACAAATATACTCGGAATGAGTATCATAACAATATCCCATTTTCGTTCAAACTTCCCTGGCAACGAAAAAAAATTTTATTTTGTAGAGCTGTGTTATCGATACGGGTGATCCCGACTGCGAGTAGACCCAAAGCTTTACCTGCTATTTGAGAAATCAATTGCGCGCGACCTCTTTTCGGAATGGCCATCTGTGCGTGATGGTCGAGTTTTGAGACAAGTTAACAGTGCGTGGAGGAAAACACAAGTTGTCACTACAGCATTTTTCTTCCCATTTTCTATGACCGCTAAGCAGGAACAGTTACAGGTACAGTTAAAAACGCTCGATAAAATACTGACGTTCATAATGGGGCACTTGTCAAAGTACTTAAAAAGACGCAGAAACTATATTTGTTCCCTATGAAAATAATAAGAACGCTTTCTAAAAAATTCAAAAGTGTCATAGTGCTATTCCTGCTCTAGAACACTAATCCTGTATATACTGCATATATTTCTCATTTTTATTACCAGATCCGTGAAGCCCATCTCTGTCATTTATGTTAATGTAGGTGGTTGTCTTTCTGGATGTATCGAGTCCATTGTAGGCAACGTCTTTAGGAATTAATTTTAAATGTCTGCCACATTATTCAGTAATAGCCCTCCGTCTTACAAAATTTGTCTGTTTAAGTTATCAGCGGCTACACGATTGTGACTGACTTCCTTAGTAAACCGAGGGTAGGTTGAAGAATCGTTTCAGTAAACACATGACTTACACGTCACAATCGAGGAGCAGGAACCAGCACTCACAGCACAGCACAGCACTCTGAGAAAGTGACTAATGATAACAGTGCTACCAACGGTTCAGAGCAAACATTTCCAAGTGGCAAATGGAACACTCTTGCGCAGTCGATCTCTTTATGACCCACCTCATCGCGCGCAGTCAACATGTTTGCTGCGGTAATGTTGTAAGTGCACGCGCGCAGTCGGGCAAACAGTAGACCTTTTCGCGCGCAATCGGTACCCACTCGATCGAAGTGTGAGGAACCAAAACCACAAGGAGGGGATTAAGAACGCCGTAGTGTGGGGGGAAAACATCAAGTATAACACAATTTTATAACTTATTAAAGAGTATCAGCTGCCAACCCCATGTCTCACGTTCTTTGTCGCTTTAGCCACATTAATGTACAGTAATTTTACTTACGCCTCGTCTATCAGCTCACTCCATTGTTCCAGATTTGTTACAGTCTCCAACTTCGGTAGCTACATTTGTTATTTCTAAAAAGTACCCTCAACTGTGACAAACTGTAATCAGAGAGAATACTTAGGGCCATGAGCGAAAGTGTCGTATTTGCAGGCGCACCCACAACAACACGCCTTCAGGTAACCTGCGTTCTATACATTATCTGAGCAAAAGTATCCAGACAGTAATTAGTGGACATTAATATGGAGTGAAATTAGAAATATATTAATACCTTCAGCGGATGTCATGCCTTGATATATATCAAGGAGGACAGGTGAAAATGTGTGCCCCGACCGGGACTAGAACCCAGTATCTTCTGCTTACATGGCAGACGCTCTATCTGTCTGAGCCACTGAGGGCACAGAAGATAGCGCGACTGCAGAGACTATCTCGCGCACGCCTCCCGCGAGACCCACATCCTCACCTAGTATGCCCACACACTACATTCGTAATATGGGGTGCACACACTCTTCGCCTTCACGATGGCTTGAAATCTGCTTGTTTCATATTAAATGAGGCTTATTAATGTCTGTGGAAGAAAGGCAGTCCATTATGTCACAACAGTCGAAACACGGAAGATGGTGATGTTGGACAATGGAATTTGGAGCAAAACAGACATTATATACTACTGGCCATTAAAATTGCTACACCACGAAGATGACATGCTACAGAAGTGAAATTTAACCGACAGGAAGAAGATTCTGTGATATGCAAATGATAAGCTTTTCAGAGCATTCACATAAGGTTGGCGCCGGTGGTGACACCTACAACGTGCTGACATGAGGAAAGTTTCCAACCGATTTCTCATACAAAAACAGCAGTTGACCGGCGTTGCCTGGTGAAACGTTGTTGTGATGTCTCGTGTAAGGAGGAGAAATGCGTACCATCAAGTTTCCGACTTTGATAAAGGTGGGATTGTAGCCTATCGCGGTTGGGGTTTATCGTATCGTGACATTACTGCTCGCGATGGTCAAGATCCAATTACTGTTAGCAGAATATGGAATCGGTGGATTCAGGAGGGTAATACGGAACGCCGTGCTGGATCCCAACGGCCTCGTATCACTAGCAGTCCAGAAGACAGGCATCTTATCCGCATGGCTGTAACGGATCGTGCAGCCACGTCTCGATTCCTAAGACAACAGATGGGGACGTTTGCAAGACAACAACCATCTGCACGAACAGTTCGACGACGTTTGCAGCAGCATGGACTATCAGCTCGGAGACCATGGCTTCGGTTACCCTTGACGCTGCATCGCAGACAGGAGCGCCTGCGATGATGTAATGAATCGCGAGCCTGGGCGCATGAATGGCTAAACATCATTTTTTGGGATGAGACCAGGTTCTGTTTGCAGTATCATGATGGTCGCATCCGTGTTTGGCGAATTCGCGGTGAACGCACATTGGAAGCGTGTATTCGTCATCGCCATACTGGCGTATCACCTGGCGTGATGGTATGAGGTGCCATTGGTTACACGTCTCGGTCACCTGTTGTTCGCATTGACGGCACTTTGAACAGTGGACGTTACATTTTAGATGTGTTACGACCTGTGGCTCTACCCTTCATTCGATCCCTGCGAAACTCTACATTTCAGCACGATAATGCACGAACGCATGTTGCAGGTCCTGTACGGACCTTTCTGGATACAGAAAATGTTCGACTGCTGCCGTGGCCAGCACATTCTCCACATCTCTCACCAATTGAGAACGTCTCGTCAATGGTGGCCGAGCAACTGGCTGGTCACATTACTTCAGTCACTACTCTTGATGAACTGTGGTATCGTGTTGAAGCTGCATGGGCAGCTGTACCTGTACACGCCATCCAAGCTGTGACTCAATGCCCAGGCGTATCACGGCCGTTATTACGGCCAGAGGTGGTTGTTCTGGGTACTGATTTCTCAGGATCTTTGCACCCAAATTGCGTGAAAATGTAATCACATGTCAGTTCTAGTATAATATATTCGTCCAGTGAATACCCGTTTATCATCTGCATTTCTTCTTGGTGTAGGAATTTTAATGGCCAGTAGTGTACATCCAGTTTCTTGCAGCTGCCGATGGAGTTAAAAACAGGTGCGGGGAGTACCCTCCACTGACACCGTTTGATGTCAGACAAATGACGTATGTGCATTCAGATACTATATAACATGACCGGTACATATAGCTGGAGTACTACTTATCAGTCCAGTTACATTTTATTTTTATACACAAAGCAACTGCACATCTGTTGGATGGTTGCTAGAAGTATGCCAAGGAAGGAAGCGAATTCCGTGACAGTCTTTGGTCACTGCTCTGGTACAACAAAAGTTGGGTGGGATTCTCTGGTGGTTCGCAGAGCCTGCTCATCATATTCTGAATTTGTGACTTCCGGGAGTTTATCCTTGACATGCAGCAGACGCGGTGCCTTATCCCGCAGTTCCCACGTGAGATACAGGAAGTCCTTATTCTGCCTGGGTGCCAACAAGATTCCTGCCATCCCGTTGCTACGAAAAGTGAGAAATTTATCTGAGAATTTTAGCTCCCTCTCAATAGATCTTCTCTCATTTAGACAATCATGTGCATTGCCTCCCCTTATAGACGTTGTGTGACATACGCCCTCCAATAATGTAAGACCGTTCAAACTAGGTACCAACCTTAAAAAGTGTTCATGCGTACTTGTATGCAACGTCAGCACGTCAGGGAAACACCGTTCCTTTCTGTTTTCGTGCTTCGAGGTACATTTACGTTAATCACATTGCCTACAAGCTTGGAAATCACACGCTTCCGCCATTCTGGTTACTCGTTTTCTGGGAGCCTTTCAGGGTCTCTTATCATTTTCGTCCTGCCTATCGTCCAGTGCTGCCTATACAGTTTAAAGATGTAAGTGTCCTCTTTTGCTACAATATGAGATGTTAAATTCATATCTCAGAGTCCGTACTCTGAACAGCTCCCATTTTTTCTGGATGCGTAATTCATTGGGTTCATGTTCAAATGCTAGTTGAGCAGATAAAGAACTCTAATTTTGACTGTTCTTCCGTTTTCGTTAATATGTCAATCAAAGTAGCACATAATTAACTTCAGTATTTCATTTTAGTTTTCTGTTCTTCAGTTTTTTACGAGTCAGACTGTAATAAGAATCTGTGTTCATTTTCACTTTGATTAAATATTTGCTACTATGATATCGACTTCCACTTATAATCCCTACTTCCCACAGCTGTTCCCATGACCCTTACTTAACAAATATAGTTAGGAATACGCTGGAATTTTGTTACAATGTGATGGTGTTCCCATCGTGTGCAGTGGTCAAATTATTAATGGCTTTCGTATAACATTCAAAGCTGTTTATCGTGACGACGATTGGGTAGCGCTCGCAGGTTTTTCTTTCCATTATGAAGCCCAAACAGTTATTAATGCACGCTGAACTAAACTATGAGGATCATTCCGAAAGTAATGCCTCGTTAAATATAGCAATATTTCAGCTACATACTTACTTTTTGACATAGGCATTACCTTTCGTCAGCACTTTTGCCAAGGATGAACCAGAGTCTGCATGCCTCTGTTGTAAAAATCGGAGCTAGCTGAGGCTAACCAGTTCCTTACAGCTTCTACAACAGCATCTGAGTCTTGAAAATGTTTGCCACGTGGTCCATCATTTAGAGGCCGAAAGAGGTGGAAGTCTGAAGGCGCTAAATCGGGACTGTACGGCGGATGTGGTAAGACAATCCGGTCGAATTTTGCATTGAGTTGCGTGGCCGCAGAACTGGTATGGGGCCTGGAGCTATCATGTTGCAGGTGAAAGTTGGTCTTCTTCTCTGGTCTTACCCTGGAAATTCGGGTTTTCAACTTAGTCAGTGTCGTCTTGTAGCGTGATGAACTAACAGTTTCTCTAGGCTCCAAGGTCTCCAAAAGAGCCGCACCCTGGCTATCCCAGAAGACTGTGCACATCACTTTGCCTGCAGACGGCTATGTCTTGGGTTTCTTCTTTGTTGGAGAGTTCCCATGCTGCCTTTTCGTGCCGGCCGCGGTGGTCTAGCGGTTCTGGCGCTGCAGTCCGGAACCGCGGGACTGCTACGGTCGCAGGTTCGAATCCTGCCTCGGGCATGGGTGTGTGTGATGTCCTTAAGTTAGTTAGGTTTAAGTAGTTCTAAGTTCTAGGGGACTTATGACCTAAGATGTTGAGTCCCATAGTGCTCAGAGCCATTTTTTGCCTTTTCGTGGATTGTCTATAGGAGTCTGGCTCATAGTGGTGACACCATGTCTTATCTCCGGTGACGATGCTACTCAGAAAATTGTCACCTTCAGCTTCACGTTGGTCCAGCAGGTCCCGACATATGTCCAGTCGATGAGTTTTTTGTTCTTCTGTAGGCAACCGCGGGACACATCTCGCACAGACTTTGCGATAACCAATAAGTTCCAACATTGTTTCTAAGTCATTACAGCCGACATTCAGCTTTGCACACAATTCTCTGGTCGTCATCCGCTGATCAACACCGATGAATGATCAAGATACTCTTCATTGCGAGGGATGACAGCTGTCCAGGGTCGGCTAAGACGTGGCTTGTCATGGATACCTTGAAATTGCTGTACTCATCGCCTCACATTGCTGACATCTACTGTATCGTCTCCATAACCTTTAGCAAGCATGGATCGGTTTCAGTCGGTGCAATTTTTTGAGCAGTGAGTAATTCAATCATACATCGCATTTTTATACGTTCGTTCATATCAGACTATTTTGCAACAGTCGTCTGCCGGCGCCAACTAAATCAGAACAACGGAACGACCGGAAAATGAAAAAGGAAGGTAGAAGCATTAGCACTGCACCAACGACATATACCATAGACATCCGAAGTCACCTCGAAAAATAGGAGTCATTTTTCAAATAACTTCCAGGAATTCAGCCCGGTAACACTTTCAGCGACCGCCGATATTTCGGCGGGAGAACACCCCGCCATTTTCAAGGCAAACTGCAACCGGCAGGCGACGTACATGCAAATTTAAAACCTCGGTTCTCGGACTGATGCAGGGAAGATAGCACACACACAGAACACTAGTGCCACCAAAGATGACCAAAGTCAGAGCTATCGATAGTGACACTACGAACTCGCATGTGAGGTAGCTGTGGTTCTGTCCCTCTGTTTTATGACAAGGGAGAGAGGCGGATTCCAAACAGAGCTTAAACAAAAACCTTCATCCCTGTTGAAGAGGTTGCTCACTAATTTAATCTCAGCTGCCTCCTTAATAACACTGTCCCAATAGCTAGACGTGCATGCCAACATCTCGGTGTTCTTATATAACATGGGGTGACCAGTTGTAACCTCCCCCTCACTTATCGACCTTAATGACAGTGAAAAATTAAACCGCGTGTACCTAATGGAAATTTAGGAAAAGCAATCGTCACCGAGGTTAATTTGTCAGTAAAGAGGGAGGAAAGGGTTACATCTAAATGAAAGGAAAAATGCTAATGAAACTGGTGGAAATTAATTTTGAAATAGGGGTAAAGTTAATAAAGACAGTAAATGTGCGGCCGTTACGTTAACAATCAACTAGCGGTAATTAGATATTTGAGATTTGGGGGAAATTACGGTCGCCAGTCCTAAGGACAATTACTATAGTAACTGAAAAAGAAAGATTATTACACATATAATTTGCACTAGAAGCGTGGCAACTGAAGGTTGACACGTGTAGTGTGAAAACTGAAAGTTTGTCAGAAATAATAAATTTCGCTACACTCTGACTTAATTTAGCAAAAGAATTAATAAAACCGAAAAATCGAAAGTTAATTTAGTGACTGAAGTTAATAGTGAGCTTTCTTTCTGAAGCACATCGAAATTCAGTAAAATACGGTTAGTCCTGGACTACCTCAACAATCATTTCAAAAGCTACTTGAATCTACGCAATTTAGAAATAAGGGATTTAACTTTGAACTTGAATTAAATGATTCTGAACAATTAACAATAGTAAAATTTAGTACATACCAAGCTGAGCTGCAGTCACAGGCAAGCTAAAATACAGTAACAAAACTCGCACTCTTAATTTGTGCTTGTGTAATCTAAATATTGTAGCCAGCTACGAATACTTTAACTGAACTTTGAAATTAAAGCAGTGAAATGCTATAATATTACTTTAATGCTGGCGTTTGAATTTCTATGACACTCTGGTTCATTCCGGAAAAGGAAGGGACCCTGCTTGGCAATGCAATTGGGACAATGAGCAACAAAGGATCATGCTAAGTTGCTGTAATTTTTGATGCAACAATTTTAAAAATTTGAAAAGCTGAGGTCTGCCATACAGTTCTAAAACTTTACGTGCTTCCAGTCTTCCTTGTTGGTTGATTGAAGGTTTGAAGCCGTCGATCGAGGAGGTGGCGACAGTCACTCATTGTCGGCAGTCGCTGTTGCAGAAGCTGGATGTTGGCGCGCCTTCTTCTCGACACGGTCACCAGATGAAACGGGCTCTTGATGTGCGCCAGCTAATGCTTCCCGTCCGCGACACCATGTCAGAACTATCATCGCAAGTCGAGCGCAATTACATGCTGCCAAACCCCGAAAGCGCGGCAACTCGCGGGAGCTTCACAGAACACACCTGCTCCACTTGCTACTCCAGCCAGACTCTCCCTGCCCGCGCTCCACCCGGCAGAGTTAACACTACCAAAGATCCTACACACTTTGATTCTTCACACGACCTATCGATGTAATCGTTCGATAGCAGTTTTCCCTAGGCAAGACCCAGCGTAAAAATACAAATAATATTTACGAAACAAACCAATTATACATCGACATAAATGCATAAATATATATATATACAAAAAGTAAAACAATTACAATATGTAAAGACACAGATATGTCATATATTCAGGTAACAAAAATAAGGAAAACAAATTTATAGTACAATAGATGGAAATAGGAGGATATGCATTTCCGGCATTACACATGCCCGACATTGTCTGAGGATGTTCGTGTAACCTAAACAGACTCTGAAAATGTCCCAAAAAAGAAACAGCGGAAATGCATATGCTAAAAACATCAACAAAATTTAGCATTCGTCTAATTAACCGTAAACCAATTTTTAGACGATAATAATTGAGTGGAGACACTCCTAATCTTATTCCACTCTGTCATCTTGCACAAAGTAAAACAGGTTGACAACATATTAAAATTCATAGAAAACATAGAAAATGGTTTAGCTATTCCAAAATCGTCCAAATTCGTAACACTATCAAGAAATGGAATACTATTTACAAAATTAATCAGATTACATGGTCATAGAAAACAGGTATATCAAAATACGCAAAATAATAATTAATTACATAGAATACGTATTTTATATAAACTTTTCATAATTAATATTCTTGTCATGAGTGTGCACTTAACGCTTAACAAGAAAATAATATACAGCAGATCGACAAAAACATAAATATTGACAACAGAATTCTTTCAATTCAGCTGTCTGGGAAGAAAAACGACTCCGCCTTCCGTACTCGCAAGTACAAAGAATGCCGACAGCGGCACAAGAGCCGACAGCGGCTCCGCCTTGCCAGTATTGTTGCGCCCGCCTGTGCGGCACGCTTGATCTCACTCGCCCTTGTAACGGCGTTTCCAGAACGTCCGTTTCACTGAATTCTTTTGGAAAAACTCACTCCCAAGTAATCTCAAGGAGTCCATAAACACTATCACAGTGGATAACTCAACACTGTCCATCATCACACGCAGGTACTAGCCTGAAACTTAAAACAGCGTCTAAGTACATCGGCAATGACTAGTAAAACACACATTCATCAAATCTGAGAGCTAGTTACAAAAGCATATTTACATTCCTTAATCTACTGCGACTCAGCTGAAAACTTAAACTAGCAGCTTGGATTTTTCAGATGATTACTAATCAGTTACTCTTAAATCATTTAGTCAACATTAATTACTTATTAATTACAACTTTTTTAATGATCTCTAGGTCAGGCAAAGCATCGCAACATGGCACATCCTTAAATCTTACACTCTATATTTACATACTGTACAAATTACCCATTGTGTGGTATTAATCGATCCTAGGTTGGTACAATTTCAAGTCTACAATATTCCGTATACCTAATCGTTTTACCAGAGCTTGGATACTCTAAGCAACAAGCATTTGTGTGAGGTATACCAATGACTTTATATGGTCCATTATAAACAAACTTAAATTTAGAGATTTCATTGTCTATCTCGCTCGATTTCTCATGAGCTTTTACAAGTACTAAGTCTCCGATTGCAAACTTAGCAAAACGCGCTTTAGCGTCTTGACGACGTATGCGAGCATCGGATTTTAGCTTCATTACTTCTCGCAAACCATCTTTTTTCACACCTATACTAATGTCAATCCGTGGAGGGAATTTGATTATCTCTTCCAATTCACTTTCTACACTTTTGTCAATGCCGAAATTCCTCACGTTACGGCAGTTCAAATTCATTCCTACGTCAATGTCATCTGGCCAGTTAACAATGTTTATAGGCTGGTATTGCCTATGCACACCGTCTCTTGCCTCGTCAAAACCAAATACCATTGTTTTATCTAGTGACATACATGTCAAAGTTTTGCTTTCGCAGTTAATCACTGCACGGTACTTTAATAGCCAATCTAACCCGATAATTACTTCCGTAGTCAAGTCTGGCACGACGACCAGCTCTTGTTCAAATCGTGCCCCACATATCTCGAAGTGGACAAAAATCTGTTTTGTGACCGGTTTACTGGCCTTCCCAGTAGCACCGATAATTTTCACTCCTGTTACTGGCATAACTACGATGCCAGGTCTGTCTTTCAGTAACTGAAATATTTTTCCAGATACAGCACTCAATTCTGCACCGGTGTCAATCAACACGTTTAGTTGTAGGCCGTGCATATTAGCAGACACTACTATCTGTCTACACTTGTCCTCGACTGTTTCTTTATTTCCCCACAGTAAATCCTCGTCTATATCCAGGTCATTCCAGAAAAAACCATCCGGCTTTGATCCTGAATCCGGCTTATCTGGCGGATTTTTCAGCCTCTGTTCACATACAGTTTTAATTTCAACACGTTTGTCCTGAGGCTTAGTCTGTAGCTTCGCCTCCAATACAGAAATCTTTTCCTGTAACTCGTCAACTAGTGAGTGTTGCTTTGCTATCAATTCACTAATTGTCACCTTCGTTGATTCCTCTTTGGTCAGATTGATCTCATCTGCCAATCTACCTGGAGGAATGTGCCCAGTAGTTTCTGCAATTACTTCCTCTAGATCTGCGCAACCCACACTGCTATCGTCTGACCGTATAATGTCAGCTCTAACCTCATACATGCTGCTTTTCTACCAATCGTGTCCGGCTATCACTAAAATTTTCGTAATTTTTCTCCTTAATACTCTCGCAATGTTTAAACTGGAGGTTTGCGTCGGATGGGTCGGCTACTTCTATCACTATAACTTTCGGTAAAGTCTGCCGGTTAGGGCCAGAACTTTCCGTTACTACTTCAACATCCAACTCCTGCGGGACGAAACACGACGTATCTTGCTCGTGCTCCCCATTAACATCAACTATTTCTAGTAAAGTCTGCCGGTTAGGGCCAGAACTTTCTATCATTTCACAAACACTATCTTCCTGCGGGACGAGACGCGGAAAATCCTGCACGCGCTCCCCATAAACACTTCTCCCATACAGGCCCCTATAATCTCTTAGTTCGTCGTATAAGCGACCGAACTGCCTTAACCAGATCTCATCCCTCTCTGCATCCCCTCGCTCGATGACGGACGTTTTATCCGACATCTGATCTTCTCTCAACACTTGCGAATCATTTTTAAACTCAATCTCCAGTTCCGCTGTGGGTATTACAGCTGCCACTTTATAATCGATTCCCGGAACACTACTTAAATTGTTCTCACTGACAGTGAATGTATTTTCTCCTGCCGTTGTATACAGCTGATCTACTACTTGTGGGCACACTCCTTTCTCTTAACACTGGCACACTCTCCCGCCGTTGATTATTCCATACGGAATTTTCATAACGACGACACCTGGGTTTTCTCCTGTTATTGGGCCTCCAAAATTTCTCCACGACCGGTCGGCCCCTCACCGGCGCGGCTAATGGTTTCCCTGTCTCGTCCCAGCAGATACGCTCCCCGGATGCTGCTGAGGCGGCTGATCACACCTTCTGGCGTTATTACTATTCTGCGAAGCCCGTATCCCGCTAGTATGATACTGGTTTCCGTCATTCCTGTTATTATATGCATTGTACCGATTGTCATTACGGCCCGAACCACTATTGTTATTGCTGCCAAGATTGCGGTATGCATTATTCCCATAGTTATCATTGTTGTGGTACCCGTTGTTGTTACCACGGCCTCTACCACTGTCGCGGTTATTGCGCCAATAGTCCTCGTCCTCAACTCTTTCCAGGAAATCATTGATTGTCCTGTAATTGCTTCCTACGTATCGTTTTGTATCATCTGGAAGCTTCTTGTAGAGTTCCCAGACTATTTCGGATTCCGTGCGGCGATCACGCAAATATTCCAACTTGCGGATCCAGCCCTCACAAAACTCCTTCATCGAGCCGCGCGAATTCGCATCGAAAGGCCTCGATACGACAAATTCACGCCAGACACTTTGCTGTTTTTGCTCTGACCAGTATTCAGCCAGAAACAAATTTTTAAATTCGTCAAAAGTCAGGTTCGTAATGTTGAGGTTTAAGCCCCAACGCTTGACATCACCAGCCAACACATCAATAATCGCATTAATTTTTCTCTCATTAGTCCATGATCTGGGTAAAACTCTTTCACAATTCTTAATGAAATCCGTCGCGTGTATACCGCCTTTTTTCAAGGGGTCGAACCGCTCCTCTTTCGTCAACAATTCCGAACTATGTGCATAGATTGGCACATAGCTCTGTTTTCCGTCAAGTTTCTTTACTAATTCCGACACTCTCGTAATTACTTGGCAAGTGGTTGTCGCAAGCGTTTCTACTTCCCTTTTTTTTTCTCTTCGCAGGTATTAGCCTGCTTCGTCACTTTGGTATCTACTTCGGATACTAAAGCCTTTCAAGTTTCCACCTTCTTTTGATCCTCTTTTTTCACTAATTGAATTTGTTCCGTCACCTTATTCTCGATGATCGGAGCAACTGATTCTCCTACACTTTTCTCGATTCTGCTAATTTCGGAATAAAAACGAGTATTTATGCTCGCAATTTCCGCCTGAATGCCTATCATTTCCTGTTTAAGATTACCGATTTCGGTATTAATCACAACAATATCTTCTTTGATTTTATCAACTTTTGTGTTAACAACTCCAACATTGTTGTTAACAACGTTAATAGCTTTGTTCTGATTGTCTAGCATCCGTTCAATTTTTTCAGACTGAGCTTCTTGCTTGGCAGCCTGAGCTTCTTGCTTGGCAGCTTGAGCTTCTTGCTTGGCAGCCTGAGCTTCTTGCTTGGCAGCCTGAGCTTCTTGCTTGGCAGCCTGATCATCTTGCTTGGCCGATTGACTCTTGATTTCGTTAATCAAAACATTCAATAAATCAGTTAAATTCCCGGAAACTACCGGTTTTACTTCCGTAGCGGCTTCCTCTTTAATTGTCCCCCCGTATTCGTCATCAAGGGATTCAGACTTGATTTTCACTTCCGATTCCGAAACATTTTCTAAAGTTTGGAATTCCATTTCTGCTCTTTGTTGCGTTTCGGCGGTCGTGTCTTTCATGCTAGCCGCCTGCCCCTGAACAATGGGTACCGCGGTGCACGTTTCCCACTGTTCGACCGATTGTTCCGTATCCAAGTCTACCAAATTTTGGCAATTGTTGCCTTCACTCATTTTAATAATTTTCAATATAAATGCCAAATCTCACATCTAATTAGGATTCCTCACACTAATATTCACGCTGACGTATCGACCATTTCGTAACCAGTACTTTGTTACGAGATTTGCACAATGCAAAATTCGTGTCCAGAACAACCTCAAATTCGAAGATTGTCCTGTCACCAGGTCGCCACGTGTAACCTCCCCCTCACTTATCGACCTTAATGACAGTGAAAAATTAAACCGCGTGTACCTAATGGAAATTTGGGAAAAGCAATCGTCACCGAGGTTAATTTGTCGGTAAAGAGGGAGGAAAGGGTTACATCTAAATGAAAGGAAAAATGCTAATGAAACTGGTGGAAATTAATATTGAAATAGGGGTAAAGTTAATAAAGACAGTAAATGTGCGGCCGTTACGTTAACAATCAACTAGCGGTAATTAGATATTTGAGATTTGGGGGAAATTACGGTCGCCAGTCCTAAGGACAATTACTATAGTAACTGAAAAAGAAAGATTATTACACATATAATTTGCACTAGAAGCGTGGCAACTGAAGGTTGACACGTGTAGTGTGAAAACTGAAAGTTTGTCAGAAATAATAAATTTCGCTACACTCTGACTTAATTTAGCAAAAGAATTAATAAAACCGAAAAATCGAAAGTTAATTTAGTGACTGAAGTTAATAGTGAGCTTTCTTTCTGAAGCACATCGAAATTCAGTAAAATACGGTTAGTCTTGGACTACCTCAACAATCATTTCAAAAGCTACTTGAATCTACGCAATTTAGAAATAAGGGATTTAACTTTGAACTTGAATTAAATGATTCTGAACAATTAACAATAGTAAAATTTAGTACGTACCAAGCTGAGCTGTAGTCACAGGTAAGCTAAAATACGGTAACAAAACTCGCACTCTTAATTTGTGCTTGTGTAATCTAAATATTGTAGCCAGCTATGAATACTTTAACTGAACTTTGAAATTAAAGCAGTGAAATGCTATAATATTACTTTAATGCTGGCGTTTGAATTTCAACGACACTCTGGTTCATTCCGGTAAAGGAAGGGACCCTGCTTGGCAATGCAATTGGGACAATGAGCAACAAAGGATCATGCTAAGTTGCTGTAATTTTGTGATGCAACAATTTTAAAAGTTTGAAAAGCTGAGGTCTGCCATACAGTTCTAAAACTTTACGTGCTTCCAGTCTTCCTTGTTGGTTGATTGAAGGTTTGAAGCCGTCGATCGAGGAGGTGGCGACAGCCACTCATTGTCGGCCGTCGCTGTTGCAGAAGCTGGATGTTGGCGCGCCTTCTTCTCGACACGGTCACGAGACGAAACGGGCTCTTGATGTGCGCCAGCTAATGCTTCCCGTCCGCGACACCATGTCAGAACTATCATCGCAAGTCGAGCGCAATTACATGCTGCCAAACCCCAAAAGCGCGGCAACTCGCGGGAGCTTCACAGAACACACCTGCTCCACTTGCTACTCCAGCCAGACTCTCCCTGCCCGCGCTCCACGCGGCAGAGTTAACACTACCAAAGATCCTACACACTTTGATTCTTCACACGACCTATCGATGTAATCGTTCGATAGCAGTTTTCCCTAGGCAAGACCCAGCGTAAAAATACAAATAATATTTACGAAACAAACCAATTATACATCGACATAAATGCATAAATATATATATACAAATAGTAAAACAATTACAATATGTAAAGACGCAGAAATGTCATATATTCAGGTAACAAAAATAAGGAAAACAAATTTATAGTACAATAGATGGAAATAGGAGGATACGCATTTCCGGCGTTAATCAGTATCCAAGCAATGTTCGTCAGTAGCAGATCTACTTGGCTGCTGTAATCGTGTGTATCGTTTATGCCTCAGTACATCGGTCCTCCACAGTCCTGATAGTCTGACCAATATATGCCAACCGGCAGCTACAAGGAATGCGATATACACCCGCCCTACGCAGACCAAGATCATCCTTAACAGTTCTCAAAAACACTCTAATTTTAGATGGAGGTCGGATAATACATTTCACATCATATTTCCGTAAAATACTACCGATCTTGTTGGAAGTGTTTCCTACGTAAGGAAAAAAGGCAGTAGACTTAGGTGTCGACTCAGAATTATCATCAGTCACCCGAGTTACAGCGGGTCGATAGCGCAAGGCATGTTCAATTTGTCTATTACTATAACCATTTTGACGAAACGTAACTTCCAGATCGGACAGCACAGCTGGTAAAGTCTCAGCGTCGGAAACGACATGTACCCTGTTTACCAAGATACGAAGTACCCCTTCACGCTGAGCCGGATGGTGACAACTATTAGCCTGTAAGTACAAGTCGGTGTGAATACGTTTCCTATAGACTGCATATCCCAATGATCCATCATCCTTCCTCCTAACCAACACGTCAAGGAAGGGAAGGCAACCATCCTCTTCCACCTCCATAGTAAAACGAATGTTCGTGTGGATCGAGTTCAGATGTTCTAGAAAGGCACTGAAATTCTCCTTACCATGAGGCTAAACAACAAAGGTATCGTTAACACATCTGAAGAAATAGGTTGAGTGTGTGTGTTATCTTCTGTAGGGAAGATTAGATCAGTCCGAGAACCGAGGTTTTAAATTTGCATGTACGTCGCCTGTTCGATGCAGTTTGCCTTGAAAATGGCGACGGTTCTCCCGCCGAAATATCGGCGGTCGCTGGAAGTGTTACCTGGCTGAATTCCCGGAAGCTATTTGAAAGTTGTATATGCCAGGAGAAACTTAGGATGCATTATTTTCGGAACGACCCTCGTATACGGTTCCAGAGACCTTTGCAAGTTTCAGACAACTGTGAAGTATATGTGAAGACTGAAGCGTCGAATGAAAATTTGCAAGACCGGGCATCGAACCCGCGCCTCCTGCTCACTAGGAACATGCTCTAACCGCTCTGTCACCCTGACATATGACTTTCCACATCTGCAAAGACTGCCCTAAAACGTCTCCAAATGACGCCTCAGCCCCTGGTATTCCCCCTAAACTCGGACAGCACAGCAGAGGCCCTCCTTCTTTCCTTCCGCGCAAATGGGGTCTGTGTCAATAGTTGTTTTCCGTATCACTCTAATGGCAGTGACAAAATAGCTGATGGTAGCCGAACAAAAGAGGATATAAAATACGGATTGGCAGTAGCAAAACAAGCGTTCCTGAAAAAGAGAAATTTGGTAACAACGAATGCAAATTTAAGTGTTCGAAAATCATTTCTGAAGCTATTTGTCCGGAGTAAAGCATTAAATAGAAGTGAAACTCGCATGAGAAACGTTAAGGACCTAAGAGGACAGAACGTTTGCAAATGTAGTATAGGGAATATGTTTCGTTTGATATACGCATTAGAAGTACACATGAATGGCAGTTTGTACCTAATCTGTGCTATGGCCAGGATTTGAACATGTACAGGATAGTCGCGTCTCATTGTCTGCGCATTGAAGAGACCCGAAGAGACGTAGCTGAGATACAGAAATGTATTACATGAATAAATGATGGATTACACTGCAGACGTCTGAGGTATGTGAAATACGAAGTAGATGTATAGCTTCAGATAAAGCGGTGAAAGAGCTCCAGGAAACAAAGGGTATTGTCCCTGACGGGGACAGGTGGAGACGACAATTCCCTCCTGTGTGCCGCCCTATTGGTATGCAGGAGACAGAGGGTTGAAATTCATAGGAATCGAGGACTGACGCGCTGTGTCCCGTTGCGAAGGGCAGAGGTAAGGCGGCGAAAGCGGCCCGGTCCCCCGCGAGAATACTCTGTTCCCTACAGGACTCTGGGGTGAGGCACCAGGGCTGCCACCTGCGTGCCAGATCGATGCCCCTACATCCGTGGACTCAATCTTCCCTTCAATACACGACCTGAATACCGGCAGCTATTGATCTAACCTTTGTTCCCGCTGCCCCTGTTTTGACTGTTGGCAGGAACCGCGCTCGTCGGCGTTATTGTGCCTTTCGCGGCGGTCTCGCCGCGGGAGTGGGAGGTGTCTCCGAGACGCCTTGCACCGCACCCCGGGAGTCCGCTGCAATAACGAGAAAGCTCGGTTCTCTTATCAGCTAATACACGCAGCGGCGCACGCATAAAAACTTCCAGTATCGATCCAAATCTGTTGCTACTGAAAAACGATTACTACGAGGGGCGTTCGATAAGTAATGTAACACATTTTTTTCTCAACCAGTTTCAGTTGCAAAAATTCGGAATTTGTTGTGGGACATCAGGGATGATTCCCACTTCAGCCTCTATCGTTTCATGAAATTTGTAACCTCCCCACAAAAAAAAAAAAAAAAAAATAATATGAATAAGATTCTAATTTAGTGTAACCTCCCCACAAAATGCGTTCCCATTTATAACCTCCCTACAGAAATTCATTCACATTTAACCTCCACACAAAATTCTTTCTGATTTAATCTAAGCTCAAAATTCATTCACATTTAGCGTAACCTCACAACAGACAAATTCCTAAACCTCTCAACAGTAAAAATTATAATTATGTCGTTCACATTCACTGTAACGTCCCAATAAAAAAATAAATTCAGTAATAAAACAATGTAACTAACCTCTCAATTAAATTGTCACTCACTTATGACTTTTCAATAATTCACTGTGAATTTAACCTGGTAAATTTTGGACGACAGCAGTGCTGCGTCATGGCCCTGAAAGATCATTCTGAATAAAAAAAGGAAAAATTCTTACCTCAATGAAGTCGCCGGATATATCTGCTCTTACAATAAATTTTTCCGGCACAGCTCTGTGCAATGCTGGACGACCTATCTGTCATTTATGAAAGAAAGCAACTGATTTTTCTTTTGCAACAATCGGGATGATCATGGATTGGAGAAATCAGTAAATTCTTTAAATTGAAATGAATGGTTGTTAAAAGTTTCTTTTTATGAGAAAGATTATTATTACGAGATTTTTAAAACATTTACATGGGAGTTGAGATAACATTACTACATA
This sequence comes from Schistocerca cancellata, assembly GCF_023864275.1. Taxonomy (NCBI): domain Eukaryota; kingdom Metazoa; phylum Arthropoda; class Insecta; order Orthoptera; family Acrididae; genus Schistocerca; species Schistocerca cancellata. The sequence continues at coordinate 456,192,256 of NC_064630.1, forward strand.
TGCGCGAGGCTGCTTTTTACCTTATACAATAATGCTCAGGCTCCGGCATCGCTGCACCGCGACCGGGCCAGCCAACACGATACACCAGACCAGACCAGAGCAGACTCCAGACTAGCAACAACATACTGCTACAGCTACACAGTTCCTACTGCAGTCAACACTGCTCTCTGGTCAGAGACCTTGCATATCGCAGGCAGCGCATGAGCAATACATCGAAATTGCATCTGCTCGGGCCTCTTACAAGTTACGATAGGTGGCGGTGCTATACGTAGCCTTCAAAATGGCATCTAAAACGGAGGTGAGTTACAAACAGAGAGCTGTCATTGAGTTTCTTCTGGCGGAAAATTAGAATGTGTACTATTTTGTAAGGAGCACATTGTGCTCATGTGGGAGCGATCTAGATGCTTGTAAAACAATAAACTGGTAGCCAAGATCGCAGGTATTCTTTTTATTCCATGATTACCGGTTTCGGCGAAACTAAAGCCGCCATAATCGGATCTAGGGAGGACAGAAAACATTATTAAGGTGTGCTTGGATTCCACTTATATAACATGTATACATATAAATTTAGTTACGTACCTTAGGAAACACACAGGTTACAACGTCAAGGCAAACAATGGTGATATTAATAGTTACCTATAACACGCAGGCCTTACAAAATTGTCGTAAGCAGCACATAGGCGTCCAAGAGAGATGACATTATAAAAGTTAAGTGTCTCCATCACATACAAGCGCAAGCTAGGTACTACTGCAACTCCGTCTCTGTTCTTACTCTACAGGCCGCGTCGCGAGATGGCTCTAGCAGAAGAGGAGCCAATGAATGTCACAGCTCGGGTCATAACAGGCTCTGCGTGTGTGGTAAGACTACGTCATTAGGGCTTGTACATAATTCTAGAGATTACTGTATCACGTAAACATATACAAAATTTATGAAAGCTGCAGACCTAGACAACTGTACATCTGCCTGGTCGCATATACGACATATTGAAAAGCAAATGCAAATTTCATGAGAACTGCGGAATTACAAAAATGTACGTCTGTCTGGTCCTATGCGTAATAAGATACGATCATACATAGATATTTTATGGGTTTAAAATATCTGTGTATGATCGTATCTTATTACGCATAGGACCAGACAGACGTACATTAGTGTAATTCCGCAGTTCTCATGAAATGTGGATTTGCTTTTCGATATGTCGTATAGGGGACCAGGCAGATAGCAGTTGTGTAGGTCTGCAGCTTTCATAAATTTTGTATATGTTTACGTGATACAGTAATCTCTAGAATTATGTACAAGCCCTAATGACGTAGTCTTACCACACACGCAGAGCCTGTTATGACCCGAGCTGTGACATTCATTGGCTCCTCTTCTGCTAGAGCCATCTCGCGACGCGGCCTGTAGTGTAAGAACAGAGCCGGAGTTGCGGTAGTACCTAGCTTGCGCTTGTATGTGATGGAGACACACAACATTTATAATGTCATCTCTCTTTGAGGCCTATGTGCTACTTACGACAATTTTGTAAGGCCTGCGCGTTATAGGCAATTATTAATATCACCATTGTTTGGCTAGATGTTGTAGCCTGTATGTGTCGTAAGATATGTAACTAAATTTATATGTGTACATATATAAGTGGAATCCAAGCACAACTTTATAGTGTTTTCTGTCCTCCCTAGATCCGATGGTGGCGGCTTTAGTTTCGCCGAAACCGGTAATCATGGAATAAAAATAATTCCTGCGATCTTGGCTACCAGTTTATTGTTTTACAAGGGAAATTAGACCATCAGAGATATTCATAGACGCTTTCAGATTGTCTGTGGAGACCCGGCAGTGAACAAAAGCACGCTGAGTCGTTGAGCGAGGCGTATGTCATCATCGCAACAAGGTCGCACCAAAATGTCCCTATCTCCCACGTGGCCTCACGCTTATTGCTGACTCGAGAGAAGCTCGTAATACTTCATTGGATTGTTCTTCCTCATCCGTAATACAGCTTGGATCTCGCACCTTTCGACAGCCATCTATTTGGCCCAGTGAAGGATGCATTCCGCGGGAAGCAGTACGTGGGTAATGGAGACATTATTGATACAGTAAAGCTTTGGCTCCGACGTCGACCAGTAGGGCGGTAACTCGCAGGCATATACGGCCTCCCAGTAACGTGGTGCAAGGTCGTCGTATTGAACGAGATTATATTGAAAAATAGGGTTTCTTAGTCAAAATAATTGGGAATAAAACTGACCTGCTTTCGCAAAATAATGTGTTGTATTGCTTATGGAGCGCCTATCCTAGCTTACTCTAAGGTTATATATTTTTCTCAGTATGTGAAACAACACGTTGACTGATACCAGTTTATATATTTTATCTGACAGTTACAAAATATTTTATGTAAATAAACTCCCACAGTGAAATCAGAGGCGAAATGGACTTTGAGCAGTGAAACAAGTGGCAGTACGTAATATTGCAAAGATGTTTGTCTTATCGAAGTACTAGGGAAGGGGGGGGGGGGGGGGTTATGAGATGCACCACCTTATTTACGCTTCATTACTATGACAGTAAATGAGGATTCAGTGACAATACATGGCACAGGATTTTGACAATGTTTAGTGGAAAATACACTGAATCCTGAAGGTAGCAGCGATAAAATGCAATTAACAATGGTTATCTACAACTTGTACAGGAAGGAGTCGAAGTGTATGCAAGGGTGGCAATATTTAAGAAGGGAGTGAGATATGTTTATTCAATATGTACAAGCAGTGGAATGAACCTAGGAGAAATTTGGAAAGTGAATTTAAGTTCAGAGAGAAGTAGTAAAAGCTTTGTGGTTGGGCGATGACGTAATTCTGTCAGATGGGAAAGGACCTGGAATCGGTCGAATGGAATCGATAATGACTTGAAAACAAATTAAAAGTTTATTATCAACAAGAGTGAAACAACGGCAACCGAATGTTGTAGAATGAAATCTGGTGATGCTGAGGGAATTAGATAAGGAAAGCAGACGCTAATAGTAGTGAATCGCTTTTTTTATTTGAGAAGTAAAGTAACTAACAACGGATAACGTGAAAAGTATATCAAATACAGACTGCTGATGGCAAAAAAAGAGTTTCTGTTAAAAAGAGGAATATGTTAACATCGAATAAAATTTTAAGTGTTAGGAACTTGTTTCTGAAGGAGTTTTAAGTTCTAGCCTTGCAGGAAATGAAACGTAAACGATAAACACTTCTGACACGAACAACCAAAAGCTTTGTAAGTATGGTACTACCGAAGAACGTTGAAGATTACGTGAGTAGATCATATAACTAATGAAGAAGTTTTTAACAGTTTTGGGATGATAACAACTACATGCCACAACTTCACTAATAGATGGGATCGGTTGATGGGACACGCAAGGAATGAGCAGCCTGGTACATTAGGGAAGTGTTGGGAGTGAAAACTGTAGAGGGAGACCGAAGAGTGACAACAGTAAGCAGGTTCAAATAGATGAAGGTTATAATAAGAATGCACTAGTAAAGAGGATCGAACAGTCTAGATCAGCCTGGCGGGCTGCATCAAACCATCTTTTTTCCAAAAAAGATTCTATCAGTATTCTGAGTGGTTGTATGCGATCTGCTACAAATTTCAATTCTCTGTCAACATCTTCAGCGTAGGGTAGTATTTGCACTGAGCATCGTCTGTTCTTATTTAGGGATATTCCAGTCTCTGTCTTTCTGCATAATTTTTACCCTGTATAGCTCCCTCAAGTACCATGGAAGTTTTTCGTTGATGTCGTAACACATGTTCTGTCATCGACTACTTTCTTCTTATAGATGATATCTTCCGCTCTTCACCGATTCTGTGGAAATCACTCTTATCAGCACGCCTACACCCTATAAACCTGTCCCTCTTGTTATTGTTTTCCACATGCTGGGTTCCTCATACAGTCGACCTTTGATATCAGCTCATTCAGTTTGGCTAGAAATACCCTCTTTTTCTCACCTAGTCTCCTTCATACGTGCTTTAGCTGCAACGTAAAGTTGCTCAGGAGGCGTGAAATAATTACTTAAATTCTGAACATGTCTGAAATCAATAAATCAATTGTTGTTAAAAATTATATTTGCTGACAGGCGTCCCACATTGCCAATCACTAGAGCATCATGTAAAATGCCTTAACCCTAGGATGCATGGTGCCGAAAACACACATGAATGCATATGCAGGGCCTCCAAGGCCCTGCCCTAATTTAAAGTTTTCCTCTTTTCATATGATAATTTTTTGGAGTTAAATTTATTTCTGTCAAATTTATTGTCATATTGAAAGATTCTTAAGATACAGTAACAGGATCTGGTGGGCCTGATTAACATTTTATTAATTTTTTTAAAAGACTCTAAGAGTGAATTTTTATTAGTTACATCCATTTACATACTACATATACAAATAATTTTATTAATTCACTTATAGGTTGCAGTTTACATTTTATGACATTATTACAACCAATTTCTTCAATTAAAAGATACTCATTATTCACAATATTATGTATATAGGCAATATTTTTACAAAGAGTTATTATTCATTGTTCATATAAAATTGCATTTTTCTTAGTTTTCAACATGTGACAAACAAGAAGCACAAAGAACGCCACTATGTTCCTTACAAATGTTGGTTCTGCACTTAATGCATGTCATAGCACTTTCCCTGTGTTTATTATATAGACAATAATTGCTTCTTCTTCTTTTTCCTGAAACATGTAGTTGGTTCGGCAATATGACATCTTTTTGAACACCACATCTTTGCATGGCATCAATGGTTTTCTTTGGAAGATTAGGGATCTGAATACGAAGTTCCATTAGTGGTCTTACCATTTCCTCTGCTAAATCTCTTAGGAACAAACGCCTTTTATCACTTCTTCCAATATGGCATGTCAGATGTTGGGCGGAAAATAAAATTTCACTGTTCATTGCTGCGACGTCCATCATATTCATCCATAATGCAAATGGCCATTTCCTTGTTTGTCTCTTGTAAGTGTAATAACGAATTTTCTGGTCCATTTGATCTACTCCAACCTTCTTAGAGTTATAGAACTTTATTATATCTAGTTTCTTTTTTGCTTGAGTTTCATCAATGTTTCTGTCGTGATGCATTGTGCTAATGAGAACTACAGACTTTTTCTTTTTGGGAACATAACTCACCATTGTAATGTCACCTCTACATACAAACGAAGAGGAATGAATCGCTCTTGAGGCAGATGGTTTCATCTCATTAGGAATTTCTGGTTTATTTTGTTTGATTGTTCCCATCACTGTAATTTGCTTCTGAAGCATCTCTTCTGCCAGCTGCACAGTAATAAAGAAGTGTCAAAAGTAATACTTTTTTATGATCCTTCAATGCTTTTAGCAAGATCTTTCACCACGTTCAATCTAAGATTTTTCTGAACAGGTTCATGGAGCTTCCTTCCCGTGTAAGCAATTCCGTCTAAAGCAGATGCAGATGTAGCACCACATAACCAAAATATTTTTATTCCATACTTGGCTGGTGTAGAGGGCATACACTGGGTGAAGCTGCATCTACCACGGAATGGGACTAGCTGTTCGTCAACTGTGGGCGAATCATTGGGAATCATTCTATTTCTACACTTGTCAAGAAATAGTTCCCATACATAGCGAACAGCTACAAGTTTGTCATCTGCAGATCGAGCTTCACGGGTACGCCTGTCATCAAATCTAATCATTCTCCGTATATCCTCGAATCTATTTACTGACATGGTGGCCTTATATGTAGGATTTGCCTTTTCATCCAAGAATAATTCTCTAATAGGGACATTCCAACTCTTCTCAACACCAGAAAGCAGTAAAAGACCAAGAAAACCCTCCATTTCAGCAAGCGAAACGTTTTTTCACGTTTTACCAGGTATAGCAGCCACTCTTCTGCCTTCAATATTTGTGCAGTTGATGATTTCCTCTAGTATTTCCTTGGGAATGAAATAGTACCAGGCATCCTTAGGTTTACAGGTTTTCAAACCAAGTGCTGGACCAGGTGCCTTCTTTACGATGTTATGGACTGGCGTACGAAAGGTTGCAGGAGTATCTAATTTCCAAATCGTTCCACTCCGACCAATGTATGTGTGGTCTTCTACACCTTTTTTGTGGTGGTTCTCCATTTTCAGACTCTGATGAAGTAATATTATCGGAAGGACTGTCATCTGCCTCAATATTCACATTTGCAGGTTCATGGGCTGATTCTTTACTACTTGCATCTTCAAAAATATTTCCTTCCTCGCAAGAATCATCATCTTCAAACCACTGAGCCACAACACTTTCAAAATTAACTTCATTTGCACGTACTGACTCTCTCGCTTTGCGTGTCGAAGCCATAGCAAAAGGCGTGTCTCTCGAACAGCAGCTTGTGCAGCACTAAACAAGTCATACTCGTAACAATATGGGCCTTGCCAACAAACAAACTATAGTAACGATGAGGCTGACAAGAGCAGCACAGGATAACAGTACTATGCAATAATAAAACATTTCATAGCAAAAAGATCAATAATACACCGACATCGCCAATATTTGAAAGTAGTGTGTGTTATTTTTTAGTTATACTATTACTACTACAGCTACTGCTGCTGTTGGCACTCCTGTTGCTGGAAATACCACTACAGTTATTGTTGATTTAATAACTGCTCCCAAACAAATGTTGAAGACAATATAGGCTAAAGAACATTTATAAATGTGTGAGGGCTTCTGAAACCCTGCTTATGCATTCACGATGTATGGGTAAACGTATTGAATTAAAAAAAAAAAAACTTAAAAAGGTATCTCGTTCAGACTTCATAGGAGGAATGTTACAGTGTTAGTGAAAGAGTACTGGGAAGCAGTTTGAAATCAAACAAAAAATTACAGAATTTTTTAAAAATGAAGATATACAAGGGCCTCGGAGGCCCTGTATATGCATCCTAATGTTAATGTATAGTGTTGCGTCATACAGCTACATTCTTGACATCTCTGCTCAAGTTAAGGCAGACCGCCGTTTCAAAAAGTGTCTTATGAGTCATTGTCGTCAAGAGTTATTTTGTTTCCAAGGTATCAGAATTCCTTCACCGTAGTTTTGATAAGTTTGTCATCAATCAATCAGTCTCACTCCTGTTTCGTTCCTTACTTTCATCTTTCCTCGATTTAGGCTCAGCCCATACTGCATGTTCATTAAAATTTCATTCAAGAAGTCATGCAATTATTCCCCATTTTCAATGAGGACAGCAATGTCATCAGCGAATCATGTACTGATATCCTTTCACCGTGAGATTTGGCACATTCCCAAATCTTTATTTGCCTCAGTGTATAGCTTGAACAACATGAGCGAATTATTATCTTACACCCTCCTAGTTAGAGCTCTTCGTTCTAGATCCTCCACTGTTATTTTTCGTTCTTGATTTTTGTCCACGTTGTGTACTACTGCCACTTCCTGCAACTCTCAACTGTTTTCCGGAAAATTTCGTTCTTGCACCATTTTATATTGTCAAACGATTTTTCTAGGCCTACAACCGACATGAATAGCTATACATGAAATGTACTCGCACATGCGAATGCGGACAACCACCGGTTGTAGAAGGGAATAACGACAATGAACATTTGTGCCGGACCGGGCCTCGAACCCGTTTTACGCGAGTGATCGCATTAACCGTGTACGACTCCCGGCCACACCCAGACAATCATACGTCACAGCTTATACTCGTACACACATTATGTAATTACAGTTCAGGGATGACACTTATTACTGTCGCTGCCTGCTTTCGGCGGATATAAATAATATTGCAGTGCTTGTGTTGTTAGGGACATGCATGCGTGCATGTCCGAATGAACATTGCACCATTCTTCTTAACAACAAAGGCACTGAAATATCGTATCGAACTTGAACAGTTGTTTGGTTGCCACTGTCCTCAAAGATTTCATATATTTGGAAGGAATGTTATTTATGCGTAACGCCATATTTGATCGCAAGTCTTCCAAAGTTCTGTTATGTTCCGTTTCGAATACTGGGTTCTCTATGTGTTAAATACTGACTTCCATTTGTTTTTCCATGACGTTGTTGTACTCTTTCCACCCATCCACTCGTCCTGCACTCTTATGGTGACACCTTTGCTTTTAATTGCATCATAGGGTCTTCTGATTTCTCTTTATGCTGAGTCAGCCCTTTCCATGAACTTTTTTTTTATTTCTTGACATTTCTTCTGTAGCCATTGCGCCTTCGTTCCGTAGCACTTTCCATTTCTTTAGTTCCTAAATTACTTACATTTCCTGTTCGTACCAGCACCTATTTATACTTCCTTCTTTTGTCGATCAATTGAAGTATTTCTTCTACTATTCAAGGCTGCTTCGCAGTAAACTTTTGGTGTCTGACTTCTGTGATTGTCCTTTTAAGGTATGTCCACTGTTGTTCAAGCAATTTGCATATTGTGGTGTTCATTATTGCAACATCTGCTGCCTTAGAGAACTTCATGTGCATCTAATCACTGCTCAACACTTCAGTATCGCACTTCTTTCCACTTGATTGTTCCGGACGGTTCACATATTCAGTCTGTTCATCATTATTATGGAGTGAGTCCATAAATGCCCTTGAGTACGTCTTACAATCCAGTGCCTGTACGCCTTTTCTAAGTATATATCCCTTTTCCAAGTATATCTCCAAATTTTCGAACAGTGTATCGTCGTTCTAGCTGAGACTTATTGCACAGCTCAATTAGCCTTTCTTCTCTCTCATTCTACTACCGAGTCCATATTCTGCCATTACTCGGTTTTCTGCCTTTTTCCTCTACTACAGCATTCTAGCTACCCAGGATTATTAAAATTTCTGCATGTATATGATCGTAAATCTGTCTCCATATTCGCCGACATTTTACCGAGTGAGGTGACACGATGGAAAAAGATGCACTAGCATTCTGGAGGCCGGTATATTAAAACTCCGGCCTGTTATTTAGGTTTTCCGTGGTTTCCTTAAATCTCTTAATGTGTCTGGTTAGTTAGTTTTAAATGTACACTGCCATTTTCACTCCCCCTTCGCGTTTAATAACGCGACGTTAAACTTTAATCATCCTTCTTCCTAGTTCTAGATCTCATAGAATCCTTTCTTTCTTCCCGACGTCAAGGTTCCTTCTACTCTTCTGTTTCCCAAACTCTGATTCGGGATCCTTTTTCCAGCTATACTATTCCCTTATCTTATCAACAATTATTTAGGTAACATTGATAGTTTACCTGAATTTATCCATGTTATATGGTTGTTATTTGAAGGCTACGACTTAAGTGTAAGATTTGTATGAAGTAATATATAATGCAACACTCACTTGTTATTCATATTTTATTAGTTTCGACAGCATGCTGCCATCATAAGGAGCAGTTACAGTTATTTTACTTTGTACTTAATATGAAATGAGGCTAGTTTCCTTTGCCGTAGGTGTCAGTGACTTTTTGTGTCGAAAAAGACGCTTTTTCAGAAAGCTAAACATCTTATCGTGTGTACATTATGTGATAAGAATGATTATGTGCTTTTGTTAGTTAATTTGCTTACATCCTTGTTGGTAATTTCGTAGTGTGGCACACAGAACACAGTAACAATTACACTACAAACCCAATTCTTTAACAATTATTTCCTTACATCAGTCTGAAGAGTCTTAAAATCTAAGATAAACTAGTTTCTGTTGCTAAAACAGAAGTGTACAGAGAAGATTAAATGTTTATTGCTAGAGGTGTTAATGTTATGACAAATGTATTAGGTGAGTAGTTGCTAAAAACGATTTTTTTTACCATGAGATAGGCGTTCAACGTTGAAGAAATTTTAAAAGAAGTTAATATTTTGAGTTCCAAGTTATTATTTAGTAACATGTCTCCACATACTGTGCCATGAATGAATACTGCCAGTGCTTCATATAAATTCATTCGGTGTCCTTTGTCCATTTTATGAAACATATGAAGATCATGCGCAATATCATGGAATGGGTGTCCTTTCTTTGTACCGGTGGCTATTGCCGATTTTTTAAAAATATCGTGTTTAGCAACTACTCACCTAATATTTGCCGTGACATAAACCCTTATACATATAAATGTTTGATCTTCACTGTATAGTACTGTTTTAGCAACAGAAATTATTTTATCTTAGTTTTTAAGAATCTTTCTATTCATGTAAACAAACGCTTGTTAATGTGTTAAGCTGTGGTGTTACTATGATCTGTGCGCTACACAACGAAATTACCAACAAAAATGTAAGGGAATGCACTAACAAAATTACTAACCACGCTTATCACACACGATAACACATTTATGTTCCTGAACAGAATTAATTTTCGAACCATAACCTAACTGAAACAAACAGCTAAGGAAATCATCATCATTTTATGTTAACTACAATGGAAATGCCCCTGATGATCGCAGCATGCTACCGAAATGCGCCCTGCTGATAAAATATAATTAACAAGTTTCTGTTGCAGTATAAATTATTTCATAAAAACATTCTTAGTTGCATCATCGTACAGGAAAACTGAAAACTACGCAACATCTCACGACAAATGTACTCAACGTTAGTCGCTCCTCCAATCTAGTTTTAAGCCTTGTGCGCAGAGCCTTTCCATAAGTCAACCAACCATCACTATCACAGTTATCATAATAATCATCATCTTCTTAAAATTCACACAAACCATCCTTCTTTAATGTAACACATCGAATGTCATTGTAAAGTCTTCAAAATGTAAACTGAAAACACTTAATCGCCCTTATACACGGCGCCACTCGAGAAGTAGCATGAGTTCTCTTTTGATAAGGGAGGGAAGGAAGAAGACGTCGGAGGAACGGCTCGAGGGATTATCGCTTCAAACGAAATTTACGTTCGCCCGAACAATTCCGGGAAGAGAAGACTGCTTACCATTTTGTGCGCCGCGTGCCGTGACGGGAAAAATCACCGCCTCTAATAAAATAAAGATCGGCGTTTCCGGCGTATTGATACAGTCCATCCGCATGCGTAATGTGGCAATCGCACGCGACGGGCAACCGAGCGCTTTGGCAAAGAACGGTTGCGTTTTCGGAAGTGACTTCCGAAGGAAAGGGACTGACAGACACTTTTTGTTTTTTGTAAGGGTAACATTTATTTCACTGTCCATAGCGAAATGCTGGTAACGTCAGAACTTTACTCATAAAGTGAAATATGTTACGATGGAGACCACTGATCTTGTTAAGTGCGTTCTGTCACCGGAGCACTTCACGAAACCACGCACAGCACGCTCTCTTTTTGATACTCCGTACGCCGGTAACTAATGGGTTCGGATGTTGAAAGTAAGTGAATCTAGCACCGTAACAAATGTTTTCGGAACGATATGAACTAAGTTCATCAAAATTATTGCTGTTACATATGTTTTTTTTTAAAAAAAAACAGTGCCACAGAAACTAGATCTTACCTGACTGGATGTAACAGGTTTTAGGTATATGAAAAGGAACTATGTATTTGTAGATAGAGCAGACGGTAGACTTGGGTCCACAGAGGTGCTGAAATCTTAGACGCTTGATGATAAACGCTACTATAACGTGAATATGACGTTACAAAATTCCAAAGTACAGTAGTGAGTGAAGAACCTAGCAATATAATGCAACCCCATACATATGGCTTCCGTGGGAATGGCGAAGTTAAGATTAGATTAATAACTAGATTATAGCAACCAAGGACGAATTAAAGCAATTATTGTTCCAGTGTTTTTCCAGTAGAATGGGAAGAAATGCTTTTAGTTGGTACATTGGAAGTATTTGAAACTAGAGTCTACGGCTTTTGAACATTTTTCCGACAGTCATATTTTGATCTTGAAATGACGAAGAGATGTTAACAGTTGTGCTAATTCGTTCAGCGTAGCCTCTCTACAGCCACAAAACCCAAAGTAAATTTTCTGACAATTGTCTACAAAATCAAACTTCAAACTCTAAAATAATTGTTTAACATTTTTCCATAGGAAACTACAGCAGAAAACAAGTTCCGTTGTACAAAAACGATGAATACGATACCAGTTAACAACATAGCTCATAGCAGCGGTTCAACCATCAACAGAACGCAGAAAAGAGGTGGTATCGAATCATTCTTACGTACATATTCGTATCAGCAGTTTCATACCAGACACATAAATACGCTATACAAAATAGAAACGCTATTAAAACAGGAAGTGAAGTAAGTTTAAACTTCCAACTGTAAATGATTTACGATGTGTGAAAAATGCCAAGTGAATTTATGCTTAAATGAAGATAAAAGCTGCTTTCGTTCATTCCACATCTGACTGCAGTACACTAATTTGTATTGTGGGAACTCATTACTCTAAGTCTGGGATTTTTATTTCTTATAATACCTTTTTTATAAGCTTCTGTTCAGTTTTACAGGACCTCTGTTTGTTTATATTTTTTGTTTGAGTGTTGGTAATTCTGACGGACACGCCGAATGACTGGAGAAAAAAAAATAGTTTTCAATAAATATAAGTGAAGTATTTTTGTACCTTTTTCCTATATTCCTTGACCAATCCTGAAGATGAAAATAATTATTGAGGCTCACCTGTAAAAAGTACGGACCCAAAAGGAGGTAAAGGGACATTTTTCACTAACTGCTACGTAAGAATAACGTAACGAGAGATCTACAGATCCACTATGGTAGTGGTGCGTTTAAAAATCCGCATGCCCTTATGATGCCACCATTGAATGCTTTGAGCTGTAGGAAATGTTGTGGCGCACTCTCGACGAATATTATGTCGCATAGCAACTGAGTTGCACCTGTTGAAATCAAGATCGTAAAACGCCTTTTGTTGCAGCGTACAAGTGATACGCGAGAAGCTACGAACTAGCCAAAACGATGAGCTAAGACTCTGCTTAAAATTTGATGATTTTGTGAAACTGAGAAGGAAATTACATTAAATCTTACCTCTGGACAAACTCTTATTGGAAATAAATTTGCAGTAACGTTCTCATACAGCACTGGTATGTATGCATACATAAGCATGCACGCTGACTGTCAAGTAAACGAAATAAGCAAAACCGAAATTTTGGTTCACCAAAAAAATGCTTGACTGAACCAAGTTCAGTTTATGAGAGAGTAACGATTTACCAAGTGGGCTGCAAAACAGTATTTCAGTCTCTGTATAAATACTATCATAATAGCACGTAAGAGCGTTACAAAACAGTCTGTAAACAAGATTGCAAAATTGGATGGAACAAGGAAAAAAATAATCAAACGAAATTTATGGTGATAAACTGACTAGTTATTATCGTGAGAATAAATTACAACAACAAGAGCAGCCATCAAGATACGTAATACCGCCAGACGTCAGTAAAACGCAGGACGAGCGAAGACTCGAGAATTGGACAGAATGATTGAAATCTCTTACTTATTTATTATTTGTCGTTGTTACACATGACCTGCACCGTCGAAATTGTTTTTACTGTTAAAACCCATAGCACGTTAAAAACACTACGACTAGTCGTGGACGTATTACTCTACGAGCAACAGTCACTAGGTTGCAGGCTAATCGAAAGATAGAACTGAACCCGAAATATCCCGAACAGTGACGTACACTGCTCGGGCAGTTCTATTTGTTTTAAAAAACAACCCTACCTTGCACACAATTAACTGTTTTTGTTACGAAGTTGGAAGTTATCCTGGCATGGGGCGCCCCAATGAAAGTTAACACGTTTTGGGGCTATATAAAAAAAATGATTCAACATGTATGCAAAATCTAGTTTACTGATAACATTTATTTTGCCCAAAAACAAAGACAAACAAGGTCTATGCTAAACACGTTATGATAGAATATCGTATACAGCTAACAGGTGGCTTAAGACCACAATGGACAAGGATCCTGGGTGGCAGAAACGAGTCAAGTACACTGGCCCTAAAAATGTTGATAACGCAATCTGAATTAATCTGACGCAGAGCAGACTTTGACTGTTCAAATCTACAGAAGTTTATATTGTTGTAGCTGAGAGCAAGTGGCTATTGGGATTTTAGACCCCGACAATGCCGGAGCAGCAGTACGTTACCATGTTTACTTCGTGCAGCGATGTAACTTGCAGCTGGCGAGATGTGTGTGGCAGAGACAAGGCGTAAGGCGGCACCTGTTAATCGATCGCGGCCACGAAAGAAAGAAAAATCTCATGATCTAGCGATCGGGCAGACGGATCGCAATTTACTCTCTACCAGAGCTCTGAAATCACGGTAGATTTCAGTGTATGACACACCCGTTTGCTGGACGTATCGAGGACTAATTTGGCTCACTCATACGACAGAGCACACAAGGATGCCAAGCATCAAGACTGGTAAACCAAAAAAGAATAAGTGTGCTCTCGGCAAACGAGTAGTCCGAAGCATTTGAAGTCACACTGTCAGTACAGTAATAATTTCACCACAGGCTCCCCAGTCTAACTACTTGCAAGTGAAGTCAGTCTCAGGACAAGTCCAAAGCACCAACCACACATGCCAGAGCTTCGGCCAGAAGTTGTTTCCAAACCGAAGTCCAGAAACCAAGTGCCTCGCACCTCTTCAGAACAAAATAAATCAGTTTTTCCGCAATGTGCACGAACGACACTGCCATCACCCCGTCTGGAGTCAATCACAGCTCTTTAGAGGCACTAAATCTCCCCTCCTACACGACAGCACAAACTAATGTCGAACCAGCCCTAGAGTTAAGAAACCTGCGCCTCTGAAAAAAAAGAAACGGCCAATTACTGGCCTTTTTAATTTTTCGCGGAGGTAGAAGATGTTTTTCTCCGAAGTCGTGTCGCTTCCCGCAGCAACAAGCGAACAGATACAATCTTAAAGATCTTTATCTAAATCGCCTGTTCCTTGGAGCATGTTAGTCCTAGATATGAGGTGTCATAAAGATTCTATCTCTAAACGTTTCTCAGACGCCTGAGTTTCTTATACCACCGAGGCGGCCGATGGGAGTGGGTCATAGGCCTATTTGCAGTATCAGCGAACACGAAAACTTGTGAACCTTTATTAGGCGTGGTGCTGCACACAATGCTCTGTTTACGACTCCACTGTGTAGACATGTCCCTTCTGCCCATTGCTCCCAGCTCAGCCTTCAGCTGGCGCCAATGTAGGTGTAGCGGCATTGTCTTGCTGGAGACATGTCTCGACTAGGGGGTACTTGGTGCTCTGTCTGCGCTGTGCAGTTGTGGGCCTGTCCGGCAAGATTTACTAAGGGATGGGCTCGCCGCCACTTGCTTTCAGCTTCCAACATGCCGTTTCTACAAACTAAGAACCACAAAAATATCTCATGCTTTTAGTGCCCTACCAGGCTCCGTGAATGCCTGCTCAGGCCGTTACCTGTCTAGAGTCTCACTCAAGTTACATAACGCTGTAACAAAATCTTCGTGAAAAATAGGTGAGAGAGTAACTTGTCCTCTCTCAAAGTAACCCTCTTTATTATTCTTGGTAACTGGAATTCAGCTCCATGCAATGTAATGAGTGCCCCAGCTGGTCGGCTAATAATTGGTATTGGTGATTTTCAAGTAGCCAGTAGGAATCAGCTGGATCAAAATAGTCATTGAAATTGCAGTTTCTAGAACACCTTCTACAGACTGTCAAAAAATACTCTACCAAGTAAAAATTCTTTTTAAGGGTCAGAACAAGAATTTTCTGAATGATAATTAGCATGAATACCAATGATAATAGATCTCCAGTCTCACCATACGATGATGGCATTTATTTCATCTCCTGAGTAATTAGTTCCGTCAATAAATAAGTTGCGTATAGAGAAAAGGGCGTTCTTAGTGCCTAAATAAAGCACACGTCCTTGTACAATCATCCTCAAGGTCAGAGCCTTTTTTACTTTTCGTCTTTTTTTATTGCGATTTATAAACAATTGAGCGGAGGCAGAGTGTACAAAACGTGTCTGTCGCACCACCACCACCACCTCTGACACAATAGCTATTTTGGTATACATCAATAAATCATAAAATTAGTATGTTAAACAGAGCCAGATATTGAGCATGTATGTAAACCTTGTTGTAGGTGTGTTTGAACTGAAAATTATGAATCAGAAATTATTATGGACTACAGAGAATATTGGTTACAATTTTTAATGAACGCTTTGCTTAGAAATATGGATGATAAAAGCTGGTATTTTCTCCCTTAAACAAAACCCTAACATAATTTTTCCTACCTTTGTTTGTTGCAGGTAAGTTCAAATGACGCAGACACGTGATGGTTGTAAGTAATGATCAACGAATCTCCTGCTAGTCTGAATTGAGAATTATCAGTCTGATAAGTATCGCTTTTATATATACTTCACGAATTACATGCACTTAGTCTAATTTTATGTTGACAACATGAATCAATAAGAGATCGTGCAACAGGTAAGTCTTCTGACTTATAAATACTGGGATAATTCACCTAAATGATTATTATTTACTATTGTTTACTTAAACTCTAAGTACCTTTCAACTGTAGTTCATTTAATCTCACATGTTAACTGTGTATAAATAGAATTTTTTTGCTCCGAATGACCATTTCTGTCTTATAGAAAGTTAGGATCCAACATGATCGAATTTCCTTCGGTCAGTTTTTTTCCTTTTCTGCAATATAAATTCCGAAACATTTCCAAGCCTGTCATCAGATGACGTATGTAGTAATAGATTACTTCACCTATACATCTGCGAAAATGTATGGAGATACCGCATTCACTGCTGTTATCACGCGGCGTCGGGCTGTGGTGCAGCTTTGCATAAGCAGCTCAGACAAGAAGAGAGCAAAAGCTTTTGAAATGTCGTGGTAACGAATAATCATAGTGATCAGTGAGATACATAGGATAACTAATGAAGCCGTGCGGAATGGAACTGGGGAAAAGAAATTTATGAGACTACGGAGGTTAACAGTCAATGGTTTCTCTCTCTCTCTCTCTAGCCGGCCGAAGTGGTCGAGCGGTTCTAGGCGCTTCAGTCTGGAACCGCGCGACCGCTGCGGTCGCAGGTTCGAATCCTGCCTCGGGCATGGATGTGTGTGATGTCCTTAGAGGTTAGTTAGGTTTAATTAGTTCTACGTTCTAGGGGACTGATGACCTCAGATGTTAAGTCCCATAGTGCTCAGAGCCATCTCTCTCTCTCTCTCTCTCTCTCTCTCTCTCTCTCTCTATATACACTCCTGGAAATTGAAATAAGAACACCGTGAATTCATTGTCCCAGGAAGGGGAAACTTTATTGACACATTCCTGGGGTCAGATACATCACATGATCACACTGACAGAACCACAGGCACATAGACACAGGCAACAGAGCATGCACAATGTCGGCACTAGTACAGTGTATATCCACCTTTCGCAGCAATGCAGGCTGCTATTCTCCCATGAAGACGATCGTAGAGATGCTGGATGTAGTTCTGTGGAACGGCTTGCCATGCCATTTCCACCTGGCGCCTCAGTTGGACCAGCGTTCGTGCTGGACGTGCAGACCGCGTGAGACGACGCTTCATCCAGTCCCACACATGCTCAATGGGGGACAGATCCGGAGATCTTGCTGGCCAGGGTAGTTGACTTACACCTTCTAGAGCACGTTGGGTGGCACGGGATACATGCCGACGTGCATTGTCCTGTTGGAACAGCAAGTTCCCTTGCCGGTCTAGGAATGGTAGAACGATGGGTTCGATGACGGTTTGGATGTACCGTGCACTATTCAGTGTCCCCTCGACGATCACCAGTGGTGTACGGCCAGAGTAGGAGATCGCTTCCCACACCATGATGCCGGGTGTTGGCCCTGTGTGCCTCGGTCGTATGCAGTCCTGATTGTGGCGCTCACCTGCACGGCGCCAAACACGCATACGACCATCATTGGCACCAAGGCAGAAGCGACTCTCATCGCTGAAGACGACACGTCTCCATTCGTCCCTCCATTCACGCCTGTCGCGACACCACTGGAGGCGGGCTGCACGATGTTGGGGCGTGAGCGGAAGACGGCCTAACGGTGTGCGGGACCGTAGCCCAGCTTCATGGAGACGGTTGCGAATGGTCCTCGCCGATACCCCAAGAGCAACAGTGTCCCTAATTTGCTGGGAAGTGGCGGTGCGGTCCCCTACGGCACTGCGTAGGATCCTACGGTCTTGGCGTGCATCCGTGCGTCGCTGCGGTCCGGTCCCAGGTCGACGGGCACGTGCACCTTCCGCCGACCACTGGCGACAACATCGATGTACTGTGGAGACCTCACGCCCCACGTGTTGAGCAATTCGGCGGTACGTCCACCCGGCCTCCCGCATGCCCACTATACGCCCTCGCTCAAAGTCCGTCAGCTGCACATACGGTTCACGTCCACGCTGTCGCGGCATGCTACCAGTGTTAAAGACTGCGATGGAGCTCCGTATGCCACGGCAAACTGGCTGACACTGCCGGCGGCGGTGCACAAATGCTGCGCAGCTAGCGCCATTCGACGGCCAACACCGCGGTTCCTGGTGTGTCCGCTGTGCCGTGCGTGTGATCATTGCTTGTACAGCCCTCTCGCAGTGTCCGGAGCAAGTATGGTGGGTCTGACACACCGGTGTCAATGTGTTCTTTTTTCCATTTCCAGGAGTGTATATATATATATATATATATATATATATACTCACACACATACGTTTATGTCATTCTCAGTTTTCTTTAGCCGATGGCTGCGTCAGGACGTAGTAGGATCGTTCATCTCTTCATGTCTCCTACTAAAGTCTGTAAGGTGTGTGTCAGAACTCTCCATTACATAAAACAATATATCCAACTTAACGCTGTTCTTTGCATTGCGTAAGCACTCAGAATCGATAGTAACAATCTGAGGGCAAAATATGGGAGCGCGATTCTAAGCATTATTGTGAGTCGAGGTCTGTCTGCAAGAGTGGACGTAGTAGTGTCGGTCGAGAGCTCTGAGACAGAAGACGTGTCACGCTGCCCTTACGTCGTTGGTGGCAGATCTTATCACTCTCAAGGCCTGATTCCATTTATATGGCTTAACTACGCTTGAAGACGGTATTCTTGATAAAATTCGCAAGCATAGTGCAAAGGCAGTTGCAGGGTTAGGCTCTGTTCGTTAGTCCGAGTTTGCAGTAATCCCATGTTCTGCTTGTCAGTGAAAGAAACCTCCTTATCCTCCAAATAAGAATTATTCTCCCCATCTAAATAATATACTGTGGTTATTAAGTATTAATGTAACTTTGAAATGGAAATAATTTGTTAATCTGGCACTCAGGCATTATTGACACATATGTAATATGTCATTGTCATTGTTATTACTTGTTCATGACGATTCTGAAGTTTTAAGAAGACATAATTAATAATCTTCCTTCTCAAAAGTTATTTAGTAGTTAACAGGGCTCAAGCAAACTCCTTTTTATTCAATTAATTCTTAGTAACAATAAGCTTTAGCCGCTGATTCTGCATACTGCTGAGCATTGCTTTGAACCACATGGAAAAAGGGAGTTGTCTAAAGAGATGAGTGTAAAACTTAGGGGCAAAACTGAGATACTGACACACCACAACAGGTCACGTACTCTAGTCCAATAAATTCCGTTGCACAAGTCAGATTCCGTATCACTTGTAAAATCTTGTTCAAAAACGCCGTCAGATAGCTTATCCAAATGTTTGTTTCAAGTTTTTCATGTAAAGATCTGTTGAGGGCTTAAATGACGGTGAAACTGACACTCATACAACACGCACACAGTACTGTGCAGGTTAGACTCCTTTTACTGATAGTTCAGATTGCGTATACGTTACAAGGACACTAGGGAACCTGAGGAGATGAATGGTCCTTCTACGTCCTGAATTAGCCATCGGCTAAGGGATTATCAGAATGACGTAAATGTCGAAATTGGTCTAGTCAACAAATGTACAGCCTGTTTCAAAGCCCTTACGTCAAACGCATAGGGGTGATTTATCTTTGAATTATTTTGTTTGAGTGATATTTTCACCATCTGACTTTAAAAATTTCTTTATTTTGTCTTCTTGTAGAAATAGTATGAATGTGAAATTTTATATCTGACGAAGCCTTTCGGCTATGTTTTAACGTACCTCTGACACAGCATGTAATCTAGTTGGCCATATTTTCCTTTCGAAGGAGACGTTTTCATGAACGTTGAAACCATGGTAAAGGGGTTATAATAAACCTTCCGATTTGCAACTGATTCGCCATTTAACATTTATGCTGGAAGATTTCATTCTACGATTGCTGCTCCAGCCATGCACAAAATTTAAAAATTAATTTATTTTGTGTATTACATTCATGATTTCGGGTTGAAGCCATTAACAATTACAACAATGTTAAGTATAATTGGAGTTCGTTAAGTGAAGCCACAGTCAAGTTACATTAAACTGGATTACACAACTTGTAGGTAAGTAAACCGAAATGTATGGCAGACAAACAGAAACATGTTTTCCTCTCAAAAAAGAAGTGAGCTATAGAATGAAAAAGAATGTAGTAGTTACAAGTGGAGTGTCTAGAGGTCGTGTATCATGTCATGGGCTACCACTTTTGTCAGAGACAAAATGCTCACCGACCGTTTCCGGCGATGCTAGGCATTCTGTTTTATTGGTTGTCACTCTGAAAGGCGGGAGCGCATAGGCAATCTGCGACAGGAGTATACTGTGTGTGTTGCCTACATTATATCCCAAGGGGAATTTTTCAATATTCA
Source organism: Schistocerca cancellata (assembly GCF_023864275.1). Lineage (NCBI taxonomy): Eukaryota > Metazoa > Arthropoda > Insecta > Orthoptera > Acrididae > Schistocerca > Schistocerca cancellata. Next base: position 456,212,862 of record NC_064630.1, read on the forward strand.
GGGGTATGACACAAATGGTCATTCGAAGCAAAACTTTCTAGTAAATGCGAGCTCTAAAATGCGTATTTCAAGAGTTACGAGCACTTCTTCATCCTCAGTACTGCAAAACAAATGTGTTCTACTGCAAGATCTTTGTTTTTCGTATTTTGGGAGGAGGTATGGTAGACCAAAACGAGAAAAAATTGTCTCCTAAACATGGACTCTAAAATGCAGCTTTATGAGCACTTGTTCACTAGAAGATATTTTCCATAGTAGGGAAGATGACCAAGTAGTCATAACCACAGAGCCCATGTTTTCTGGACGATAATTTCTTGCTATGGACCACACTAACGCCTCTCGATATGGAAAGCAAAGAGCTAACAGTATAAGAGACTTATTTCACAGTATCAAAGACGAAGAAGTGCTCATAGCTCTTAAGGAATCATTTTAGAATCAATATTTACTGGAGTTCTTTGTTTCGATTGATAGTTCCTGTCATATACCTGAGTATTGGCCATTCCTTCTGAGACTACTGTATGATCCAATCGTCTCCTTCGCGCCAAAGAGATCACGCTGGGCCCAATTAAGTCCCTGCCTCGCTTCTAAAATATCTTTTTCCACTTAGAGACACTAATTCTTGTCGAAAATCGTTCTATCAAAGTACTGGAGTAGGTAATATGCAGCACACCTGATTGAAGTTCGATCAAAGGTCGTCCCAGGGCCGGAAAATCCTAAAGAACTCTTATCGTCGCCAGGAAACGTCAGCGAACATTTCGTCTCTAACAAAAGTTGTTCCCCATGACGTGACCAATCACTCGTACACATTTGATGCAAACACTTTGAAACACCCTTTGTATACACTACTGGCCATTAAAAATGCTACACCACGAAGATTACGTGCTACAGATGCGAAAATTAACCGACAGGAAGATGGATGCTGTGATATGCAAATGATTAGCTTTTCAGAGCATTCACACAAGGTTGGCGCCGGTGGTGACACCTACAACGTGCTGACATGAGGAAAGTTTCCAACCGATTTCTCATACACAAACAGCAGTTGACCGGCGTTGCCTGGTGAGACGTTGTTGTGATGCCTCGTGTAAGGAGGAGAAATGGGTACCATCACATTTCCGACTTTGATAAGGTCGGATTGTAGCCTAACGCGATTGCGGTTTATCGTATAGCGACATTGCTGCTCGCATTTGTCGATATCCAATGACTGTTAGCAGAATATGGAATCGGTGGGTTCAGGAGGGTTATACGGAACGCCGTGCTGGATCCCAACGGCCTCGTATAACTAGCAGTCGAGATGACAGGCATCTTATCCGCATGGCTCTAACGGATCGTGCAGCCACGTCTCGATCCGTGAGTCAGCAGATGGGGACGTTTGCAAGACAAGAACCATCTGCACGAACAGTTCGACGACATTTGCAGCAGCAGGGACTATCAGCTCGGAGACCATGGCTGCGGTTACCCTTGACGCTGCATCACAGACAGGGGCACCTGAGTGGTGTACTCAACGACGAACCTGGGTGCACGAACTGCAAAACGTCATTCTTTGTGATGAATCCAGGTTCTGTGTACAGCATCATGATGGTCGCATCCGTGTTTGGCGACATCGGGGTGAACGCACTTTGGAAGCGTGTATTCGTCATCGCCATACTGGCGTATCACCCGGCGTGATGGTATGGTGTGCCATTGGTTACAGTTTCGGTCACCTCTTGTTCGCATTGACGGCACGTTGAACAGCGAACGTTACATTTCAGATGTGTTACGACCCGTGGCTCTACCCTTCATTCGATCCTTGCGAAACCCTACATTTCAGCAGGATAATGCACGACCGCGTGTTGCAGGTCCTGTACGGGCCTTTCTGGATACAGGAAATGTTCGACTGCTGCCCTGGCCAGCACATTCTCCAGATCTCTCACCAATTGGAAACGTCTGGTCAATGGTGGGCGAGCAACGGGCTCGGCACAATACGCCAGTCACTACTCTTGATGAACTGTGGTATTCTGTTGAAGCTGCATGGGCAGCTGTACCTGTACACGCCATCCAAGCTCTGTTTGACTCAATGCCCAGCCGCATCAAGGCCGTTACTACGGCCAGAGGTGGTTGTTTTGGGTACTGATATCTCAGGATCTATGCACTCAAATTGCGTGAAAATGTAATCATAAGTCAGTTCTAGTATAATATATATGTGTCCAATGAATACCCATTTATCATCTGCATTTCTTCTTGGTGTAGCAATTTTAATGGCCAGTAGTGTATGAATATTGGTTGTTAATCTCTATAGTCTAGTGCCCTCTCTGCTACGCTGTATCAACAATATGGCAGCTGTGGAGAAATTTCTGACATTACTTGGTCAAAAGAAGGAATCGATTGATTTGATGCATGCTGAGACATCACAGAATGTTCAGTATGGTAACGGAGGATATAATAAAGAGCTAGATCAGACCAGTCTTTGAACTAGAGAACAATACAACAATTGTGCCATTACTGGCGTATGTTTAGCGTGGAGCGTCATATACATTCACAAGCAAGTACAGAATTTTTCCTGTCTGGTTAAGAACGAATAAATGTCGTCGCGCATCTTCCACGTATCCCAGAATTCTCGTTAGAGTGAAAAGGCACAGAACTGTTCAGGGTGTCACGGGTATAAGCGCAGACATTTTTATTGATGACTACGAACAGTGTACTGAACAACATCAGTATTTACTTCATTTGCTGACTAATAATTATTGCTGTTAGGAGTAGTACTTTTTTAGGTGCTTTAATACCACCAAGAAAATATGGCAAGAGCAAGATATTAGCACTTATCTTTACTCCGGGCAGCATGTCAGGTGTTGAAGTGTGGACGCAAAATAGTTGGCTATACTGACAGACAGAGTCCATTTAAGGGTGCTGTTATGACTGTTCACAAAATATCAGGCTGTAAAGTGTGTGACATGTTAGTGGGAAGACTGATGCAGAAAAAATATATAAAAAAAGAACACTGATGGGCACACATATCGACGTACCACATATACAATTATTTGCAGTTACACCCATTACAACTTGCGTTGCGTACGCCAATTAGCATTATTCGCGTCATTAATTGGGTAGATCAGAAGGCTGGAGGTGTTTTCTACCCCTTGCCCAAGTTAATTAACATCATCTAGACAGCTCGCCCAACTTTCGCGCCACGACCGGCCACGCTGGCGGTCCAAATTTAAGCTCCTCCATCGCCGTTTCTCACTTGCCGGATACCTGCGGAACAGCACTTTCGTTGGAAGTAACCTCTCGCCCTGGCCCCGACTGCGTTCTGGCCGCATTATCCGTGCCAGTGGGCGGGCGAGAGCCACGCAGTTTGGGGAACTGTAAGTTCGCAGGCCAAGTTGCGCGTTATTGTAAAGCGGAGTTGTGGCGTGCGCCGTCATAACCATCAGGAATGGCCGCTCGGGGAGGGCGGGACGGCGCGCAGCCGGGGCGGTCCCGGCGGTGCGCTCCATCACGGCGCCTCTGTCTTCCTTCCCGTGCAGCACGGGAGAGAACACTCGCTCCCACACGCCACTTGCTAGCGACGTTCCCGAGAACTCGGCGGGCAAGCCTTAACCGCACTGCTCCCCTATGCACATCCTAAGCTACCGCGCACGGACCTCTGAGGCCTCTTCGTGGGATAGTGTAACAATTCCAAGAACTTGGAATTCGTCATGGTTTAAGTACCCGCTTCTAGCCTCATAATGAGAGTAGATTCATGTTCGTATCCAACAAAGAGTGCCTTAATGGTTTCTCTTTTATCAGTTCTTATTAAGAAACATGGTGAAACTAGTGATGATTACCTGTGTTCATTGCATAGCTGCAGAACTACAGTGTTAATCCCGCATTATGCACCGTATATCTAGACTGCAACTGTTCAACGGAAGGAGGACTTACAAGGATGTGCAGGTAAATTCATGAATACAGAAATAAAACTCACTTAATAGTGAAATAAATAGGAAGTGCAGAGACGCTAAGGTGAAACCACTGCTTGAAAAATGTGAAGAAATCGAAAATGAACTGTTCTCGGAAGCACAGGTTCAGCATATAGAAAATACTCACAGTGAACTTAACAGCAAAGGCGGTAACGTTGAGCTTGCGATGGGAATGTCACTGTTAAACGCAGAGAAGAGAGCGAATATGTGAAAAGATTAATGAACAGTGAATTTACTTTCAAAATCTTTTCTTAAAGAATTACTTTATTTACTGGCGATTCATCAAGAACATTTGGACATTTATCACACTAGGTGAGCGTGGAAGTAGTTCCCATGAAGTAACTGATGGAAATTTACCTTTAACAAAAGTGAATTTATTTCTAAAAGCTTTTTCAAAACAAATTTAAAATTATTAGCAGAAAAGCACACTCGAAATATCAAGTAACAGTTTTATTTAGAATCAAGAACAATATTAACAGTAGGAGCCTTCGGGCTGAGAAGCTTGCCTGCTCCCTCTCAACACGGCCGTAGTCACGACCGATCACAACAACCTCTGAAAGACTACACTGGTGCAAATCTGCAACACACCAGATTACTTTAAACAAAAATTTTAACAACTCATACAAACATGTAAACTATGCACCCAGTAAGAGGAATGGAAATTGTACAACCCTCAAATTATCTGCCACCGAAAGTGCAATATTTTTTTTAAAGGACTCTTACGGTGGAAGGGTGGCAAGCTTATAACCTAAAACGACTATTTACATAAAACCCATAAAATGCAGACTTACATAAAATGTACAACATGCTCTACATTACACATATACCACCTCGCAAGATGATAAGCAAGATAGAAACATTTTTCAAGAATTCGGCCTTTAAGTAATAAATTCGTTAACACCGAATCCGACAAACATGACAGAGGCAACTATTAACGTATGGCAGGTTGACCGGGTGGGGGGGGGGGGGGGGGGGGTTACTAAACAACCCGAACCGCAGATCGCTCTAAACCTCCCCAGTTCCACAAGGGAAAAACGGACCACCCAATTCACAGATTCACAGTAACCACCTTCACGCGGGTGGCAAATGGAGAAGAATGGTGGGACGAGCTCCCCAAGAAAACAAGTAGAATTTAACAAGTAAATGAAACGACATATCTCCAATCACTTAACTTCTAATAAACTGCGATTTCTGGCGAAGACCTGGGGTAGCACCCCCAACGCTCTCCCGAACCGTCCGCTACCAGACGCTTCAACAGACGCAGGAAGGCGCGCCGATCTCCCGTCCCATGGCGTCGCAGCTCGCCCCGGCCAGCCCGATGTCGTGGTTCCGCTCCTGTTGCTCTCTTGTGAACCACTACCCATTTCTATACGGCGCTGCCCACTGGACTCACGTGGGGATCCCACATACGCCGGCGCTCAAGGCGGACAAGTCATGTCGTGTCTCAGTGCGCGACCAACCAACCGACCAGTCCAACCAATGACCGTGAGCAACTCGAACAGACTGGCGGCCTAACACGCAGACTCATATGCAGGTACTCAGCCCCGACCAGGCGACCACTAGCTGAGTTCTGTTACTGGTGGAGTGGCAAGACTCTCATTTTCTGGCTTAAAGTTTGATCCAAACGGCAGACATACTCGCACTTCGACGACAGACAGACACTGACTGCCCTACACTGAGCCGGCTGACCAACTGACTAGACTCGCTTCGAATGACCCACTCACCTATAGAGTTCATAGCGCCCCTTAAATGCACGTGAACAGGCAACCTTTCCGCTTTCCCACCAGAGCGAGACACCAAATCTGCGATTGCCACAGCGGCGCCACCGCCAGAAATGGAGAGCGACTGCTTTACGCTACACGCTGCGGCGCGCTTTTCAAAACAGTAATTTTACTACGGCTCAAGTACATTGCGGGCTTCTATGAGGGATAGGACGTGATGGAGAAACAAACGGTAGTCGATAAGGAAAAGACGGGACATCCAGTATTACAATTTTAAAGACTTAAGATCAAATAAGACAGAAGGGATAGATGACATTCGATCTGAATTTCTAAAGTCACTGAAGATAGTGCCAACAACGCGACTGTTCACGTTGGTTTGTAGAATGTTTGAGACTGGTGATATACCATCAGACTTTCGAAAAAAAACATCATTAGTACAATTCCGAAGACCACAAGAGCCGACATTTGCGAGAATTATTTCACAATAAGCTCAACAGCCCATCCATCCAAGTTGCTGACAAAAATAATGTACACAAGAATGGAAGAGAAAATTGTGAATCTGCTCGATGACGATCACTTTGGTTTTAGGAAAGGTAAAGGCGCCATATCTCGTCATTCCTTAGTACCTACGTATCCCATTTCTTTGTGTATTGATTCTTTCTTACTAATCTCTTTAACTTCAGCCTGCTCTTCGTCACTACTTCATAGTGATTTGAATCTATATCTGCTCCTGGATGTATTTACAATCCAGTATCTGATTTCGGAATCTCTGTCTGAGGATGATTTAATATAATTGAAATCTTCCCCTATCTCCTGACCTTTTCCAAGTATACCTCCTCTTTTTGTGAGTATTGAACAGAGTACTCGCTATAACTAGCTGAAATTTATTACAGACATCAATTAGTCTCCCTCCCCTCTCATTCTTATTACCAAACCCATATTCTCCCGTGAGCCTTTCTTCAACTCCTACGATTGCATTCCAGTCCCCGATCACTATTAGATTTTCATCTCTCTTTACGTACTAAACTCTCCGTCAGTATCCTCATAACCTTTCTCTACCTTTTCATCTTCAGCTTGCGACGACGGCATGTAGACGTGAACTATCGTTGTCGTTGTTAGTTTGCCGTCGATTCTGATGAGAACAACCCTATCACTGAACCGTTCACAGTAACACACTCTCCACCCTAACTTCCTATTCATAACGAATTCTACTTCCGTTATAACATTTTCTGCCGCTGTCGATGTTACCTTGTACTCACCTGACCAGAAAACCTTGCCTTCTTTCCATTTCACTTCACTGACCCCCATTATTTGTAGTCTTAGCCTTTTCAGGCTTTCTGGCTTGCCTAACACGTTCAACATTCTGTGATTTCTGACCCCGACACGTATACGGTTAGCCGGCCGGTGTGGCCTAGCGATTCTAGGCGCTACAGTCTGGAACCGCGCGACTGCTACGGTCGCAGGTTCGAATCCTGCCTCGGGCATGGATGTGTGTGATGTCCCTAGGTTAATTAGGTTTATGTTCTAGGGGACTGATGACCTCAGCAGTTAAGTCCCATAGTGCCCAGAGCCATTTGAACGTATACGGTTACCCTTTCGTTGGTACAATATGTAAAGCTCCAGCCAAATTTCACGCTATTATATTCCTGGTCTTTGTATGTGTTATATAAAGGCTGACTTCCTTAAGTAACGGTCACCTTCATAACTTTGTTGATCATAATCTGAAGATGGCCGTTTAAACTGTCTTGATTGTCTCTCTTTCGGTTTTTTTTTTCTTTTTTTTTTCACTGATCATAAAAAATAGACCGCTGTTAACGCCTTATCATGCTGTTTTGAAATTATTTGGTTTTCGGTTCATGTATGCAGCTCTCGCGGCGTTTTTATATTTTTGCACAACGTTCGTACATAGGTTCGCAACAACGAACAGTTATGTTGAAACAGAATGGTTTTATTTGTTAAGTTGCGTCATTACAAAACGTTAAAACAAATATACAACCGACGTTTCGACCGTCTTTGCAAGTGTGTACTTGAGAGTGACTAAGGCTACGATCGAAAAATGAATGGCTCTACCTACTGTAATTTTCGACTTACTTATTAACATACATGTTGAAGTAAAACCAAGAGTCACGAAGGGCATGTAGTTAGATTCCTCTAGACATGCAGAATAATGGTTAGACTGGGAATGCTATTGACACGCTGTCTCTGCGAAATACAGGATGCGGCGCTTAAATCCGAACGAATTTCAATTTGACTTTCCCGCCATGACATAGTTCCGCTGGAGGACTTAATTGATGTTCTTGAAAGCCATAGGCATCAGATCCTAAAAGTAACCGAGGGAGTAAAGCCGAAGAGTTGTGACTATAGAAAGTCTTCGCGCTGGGCGTTCGCCCACTGAAATACACTCATGCTCATAAATTAAGGATGATTACAGAATGTTGTGCCACTCAACATGACACTACACAAAACTGGCGCTAATAGCATAGGCACATGGGGAACACACACGACACAGATCTGTGAGTCCACGGTATTGATGGTAAGTTGAGAAAACCATCCCGGAACACAAATGCTACAAAACGCCACTGTTTCCTGCTCATGTACCCCGACATCAGTATGGGATATGATCACCATGCACACGTACACAAGCCGCACAATGCGTTGGCACACTCCGGATCAGGTGGTCGAGCAGCTGTTGGGTTACAGCCTCCCATTCCTGCACCAGTGCCTGTCGGAGCTCCTGGAGTGTCCTAGGAGTTTGAAGGGCAGCGATATGTCGACCGAGAGCATCCCAGACGTGCTCGATGGGATTTGGGTCTGGAGAACAGGCAGGCCACTCCATTCACCTGGTATCTTCCGTTTCAAGGTACTCCTCCACGATGACAGGTTGGTGGGGCCGTGCGGTATCATCCATCAGGAGGAAGGTGGGACCCACTGCACCCCTGAAAAGGCGGACATACTGGTGCAAAATGACGTCCCGATACACCTGACTAGTTACAATTCCTCTGTCAAAGACATGCAGGGGTGTACGTGCACCAATCATAATCCCACCCCACACCATCAAACCACGACCTCCATACAGGTCCCTTTCAAGGACATTTAAGTGGTTGGTATCTAGTTCCTGGTTCACGCCAGATGAAAACCCGGCGAGAATCACTGTTCAGACTATACCTGGACTCGTCCATGAACATAACCTGGGACCACTGTTCCAATGACCATGTACTGTGTTCTTGACACCTGGCTTTACGGGCTCTCCTGTGACCAGGGGTCAGTGGAATGCACCTTGCAGGTCTCCGGGCGAATAAACCATGTCTGTTCAGTCGTCTGTAGACTGTCTGGAGACAAATGTTCCAGTGGCTGCCGTAAGGTCCCGAGCAAGGCTATCTGCAGTACTCCGTGGCCGTCTGCGGGCTCTGATGGTGAGATATCGGTCTTCTTGTGGTGGTGTACACTGTGGACGTCCCGTACTGTAGCGCGTGGGCAAGTTTCCTGTCTGCTGGAATCGTTGCCATAATCTTGAGATCACACTATGTGGCACACGGAGGGTCCGTGCTACGACCTGCTGTGTTTGACCAGCCTCCAGTCGCCCTTGTATTCTACCCCTCATAACAACATCAATCTGTGTTATTTGAGCCATTTTCAACACATCGTCACCATTAGCACGTCTGAAAACGTCTGCACACTTACTCGGTGCGCCGTGCTTTGACATACACCAACACAGCTCTGCGTATGTGGACTGCTGCCAACTTCACCGTGCGACAGATCAAATGCAGTGCATGGTTATACCCCGAGGTGATTTCAACCCGCAAACCGCCTACCACCATATATCGGCATTATCCTTAATTTATGTGCATGAGTTAGTTGGACTCTTCGGGTACCCGAGACAAACGATTTATGATACTGTGGCCAAGTGTAATGGTTCGGAGAAGTCTCGGGAAGGTTACGATTACCCGGCGAGGAAACTTCATTCGAGGAAACGCGTGTCACGAACTGCGGCAGTCATCGAAAAGGTTCAGGCGCCGTCTTCGGAGGAACCGGGGCAATCGCTGAGGATATTGAAGTTAGTATTGAATGTCAGAGAGCGAACAATGCGTAGAATAGCACAGGAGGGCCTCAAACGAGACAATTAGTCTAAAACTGGCTCTCAGATAACATTGACATGTTCTGGTCAAAGGAGTTCTGGCCCCCGAATAGCCCGGATTTGAACTACTTCGAATACTACACTCTTGGAAATGGAAAAAAGAACACATTGTCACCGGTGTGTCAGACCCACCATACTTGCTCCGGACACTGCGAGAGGGCTGTACAAGCAATGATCACACGCACGGACACACCAGGAACCGCGGTGTTGGCCGTCGAATGGCGCTAGCTGCGCAGCATTTGTGCACCGCCGCCGTCAGTGTCAGCCAGTTTGCCGTGGCATACGGAGCTCCATCGCAGTCTTTAACACTGGTAGCATGCCGCGACAGCGTGGACGTGAACCGTATGTGCAGTTGACGGACTTTGAGCGAGGGCGTATAGTGGGCATGCGGGAGGTCGGGTGGACGTACCGCCGAATTGCTCAACACGTGGGGCGTGAGGTCTCCACAGTACATCGATGTTGTCGCCAGTGGTCGGCGGAAGGTGCACGTGCCCGTCGACCTGGGACCGGACCGCAGCGACGCACGGATGCACGCCAAGACCGTAGGATCCTACGCAGTGCCGTAGGGGACCGCACCGCCATTTCCCAGCAAATTAGGGACACTGTTGCTCCTGGGGTATCGGCGAGGACCATTCGCAACCGTCTCCATGAAGCTGGGCTACGGTCCCGCACACCATTAGGCCGTCTTCCGCTCACGCCCCAACATCGTGCAGCCCGCCTCCAGTGGTGTCGCGACAGGCGTGAATGGAGGGACGAATGGAGACGTGTCGTCTTCAGCGATGAGAGTCGCTTCTGCCTTGGTGCCAATGATGGTCGTATGCGTGTTTGGCGCCGTGCAGGTGAGCGCCACAATCAGGACTGCATACGACCGAGGCACACAGGGCCAACACCCGGCATCATGGTGTGGGGAGCGATCTCCTACACTGGCCGTACACCACTGGTGATCGTCGAGGGGACACTGAATAGTGCACGGTACATCCAAACCGTCATCGAACCCATCGTTCTACCATTCCTAGACCGGCAAGGTAACTTGCTGTTCCAACAGGACAATGCACGTCCGCATGTATCCCATGCCACCCAACGTGCTCTAGAAGGTGTAAGTCAACTACCCTCGCCAGCAAGATCTCCGGATCTGTCCCCCATTGAGCATGTTTGGGACTGGATGAAGCGTCGTCTCACACGGTCTGCACGTCCAGCACGAACGCTGGTCCAACTGAGGCGCCAGGTGGAAATGGCATGGCAAGCCGTTCCACAGGACTACATCCAGCATCTCTACGATCGTCTCCATGGGAGAATAGCAGCCTGCATTGCTGCGAAAGGTGGATATACACTGTACTAGTGCCGACATTGTGCATGCTCTGTTGCCTGTGTCTATGTGCCTGTGGTTCTGTCAGTGTGATCATGTGATGTATCTGACCCCAGGAATGTGTCAATAAAGTTTCCCCTTCCTGGGACAATGAATTCACGGTGTTCTTATTTCAATTTCCAGGAGTGTATATTTGGAGCGTAATCGAAAGAGTTACCATTAAGACGAGGCACCCTAACGTCGCATCTCTATGCACTGCTGTCGAAGCATTTTCATTCACTCGCGAATACGCACAGCGCTGTTTCAAAGAGTGCTTCCGATCACTTCAGGACAAGATTGGAGAAGGTCACTGCGGCTGAAGGGGGCTACATAGAGTAATTCAAATGGCTCTGAGCACTATGCGACTTAACATCTGAGGTCATCAGTCCCCTAGAACCTAGAACTACTTAAACCTAACTAAACTAAGGACATCGCACACATCCATGCCTGATGCAGGATTCGAACCTGTGACCGTAGCGGTCGCGCGGTTCCAGACTGAAGCACCTAGAACCGCTCGGCTATTCCGGCCGGCTACATCGAGTGATGTTACCCTTGAAAGATACCACTACTTATACGTAAAAGGATTGACATTCAACTGTATTTTGATTTCATAAATTTGCTTTTAAAGAAAGTTTCATTTTTCCGGATGTAAGCGCCGCAACTTTGCAATATTGCAATTTTGGATTTTAGTCTCGACCACGTACTTTTACAAATATCTGTCAACTGTTTAATTCATTTCTTTGGCGCATGCGTATGGTAATTAGCGTATTAGGTAATTTTAAATTTGACTTTCAAGTTGGGCTTGTGTGTATGTGTATATAGACATTTGTCTGTTGAGAAGGCAGAATATTTAAAATTTTTGGGTGTGTGCATTGTTGAGAAATTGAATTAGAAGAAACACATTGATGATCTGCTGAAACGGTTAGTTTCAGCTACTTATGCTGTTAGGGTTACTTCAAATTCTTGGTGACAAACATATCAGTAAATTAGCCTACTATGCCTTTTTTCATTCTCTGCTTTCATATATCATCATATTTTGGGATAATTCATCATTAGAAAAAAAATACTCATTGCACAAAAGCATGTAATCAGAACCCAAGATCACCTTGCAGTTTTTCATTTAAGATACTCAGGACATAAAAAAAAAATTTTCAAATGTGTATGAAATCTTATGGGACTTAACTGCTAAGGCCATGAGTCCCTAAGCTTACATACTACTTAATCTAAATTATCCTAAGGACAAACACACACACCCATGCTTGAGGGAGGACTCGATCCTCCCCCGGGACCAGCCGCACAGTCCGTGACTGCAGCGCCCTACACCGCTCGGCTAATCCCGCGCGGCCAGGACATTCACAGTACCTTCCCAATATATACATTCACTTATGAAATTTGTTATTAATAACCCAACCCAATTCAAAAATATTGGCGAACTGCATAGCTACAATAATTGGAAGGAAGGATTATCTTCACTGTTCTAGGTCAGATCTGACTTTGGCATAGAAAGGGGTGAATTATGCTGCCACAAAAATCTTGGGTCATTTTCCAAATAGCTGATAGACAACCAACCAACATTTAAAAAAATTAAAAAGAATTTATGAATGACAACTCCTTCTACTAGATGGATGAATTTTTAGGTATGAAATAGTAACTGTAAAAAAATAAATTGTCTAAAGAAAACTTATGTTAAACTGACACTTTCTAGATCTTTACGAAATGTCACATGCATGATCTATGGAACAAGTATCAATGTAATATAATAACTCGTTGAACTGCAGCTCACCTGGTATGTTCACACAGAATGAAAACCGGCCTCGGTTTGATAAATCCAGCTAAAGTAACGGCTGTCGTGGTATCCTTAAAGTTCGTTTGGTTTCGGAGTTTTAACTTTTCTGTTCGAGTTTTACTCAGTATTGGCCATTCATACTTTAGTCTTGCATGTTGTCCATAACTACCATGTACACACCACTTGTGCTGTTCACATGGTACTGTTATCTTACAAAAAAGATAACAGCAACCCGGCACTGTTAATAATACTATTTATTTACACAAATACCTCCGTTACAAGTTTCGAACCGACAGATCTATCTTGCAGCGGTTGTTCACCTTTAAATTACATTTGTTGTTCACTTCAGTTGTCTGCTGCTTTTCTAGCTTGCGGTGAAAGTTACGTGGGGTGATGGTGCCCCTGCACTCTGTGAGAAACGGTCTATTTTTGTGTAAGTGTCCCTAATAACGAACGAAATCGATGTAAAGAAATCTGTAACGCAGAAATGTTTAAATTTTATTTTACTTACGTCTGAACCCTCGCGTCATGATGTTGCAATGTTGACTGTTCTTGTTCACTACATAATTAAAAATATATGAAGGACTTGATTGACTCATAAGTACGGACATAGGGCAGAGCGCCACACACACACACACACACACACACACACACACACACACACACACACACACACACAAGAAATATTTTTTGTCACATGGAAGACTGTATACAAAGATGGCAATATCACAGACAATACAGTGCCATAGAACTGCTCGATTGAAGGTGGTACAATATGTACGCTGATGTGCCAGCATTATATTTAAAGTCTATTAACGTTTCATTGCACGCAATTTACATGGAATATGCACTGATTGCAATCAAAATAACAGTTAAAGACCAAAGAAAATATTACTTTAATAGGTATTACGTAAATACCTTGGTATGCAGCAGGAAAGGAATTAAATGATGACAAACAAATCTACATATATTTTGCGATAGTGAAAATTACAGTATATTAACATGTCATAGCTAGTTGAAAGTTTAATTTCAGAATTTAATTAAAAATGGAAACAATGAATGTAATCAAAAGCTGAACGCCCATTTGAAGATGAACCTGCGTTTTCGAAACCGGTAACGACGTTATTTGTGTAAATAAATAGCATTATTAACAATGACAGGCTGCTGTTTTCTTCTTTCTAAGAATCAGTTTTCATTTAGTACACATCTGCGGTCTCAAAATACCAGTTTTCGACAAAACTGTGTAGCTATCATTCTATTCACAAATCCGTTGAGCCAGAACAGAGGTTATTTACTCTCAGCGAACATTTTTGTGGAATAGCAAGGTTGCCTACCTCTTCTGTCACTACATTTTAAAGCTGTCGTGTTTAAAACCCTGACGAAAGTAATCTGCCTTTCCGTCCAATTAGCGTAAAAGCAAATTAACCTCCCGCTGAATAAATAAGCATTTAATTAAAACAGTGTCAACAGGTCTTTTTCACTCAGGAAGTCAGTTTTACTTACCTCTGCTTCCATTGCTGAAGAATTTCCGTTTATAACTTCGACATTCTCGCCGGAGGCAGTGTTCCCTGGCAAGAGACACGGTATTAAACCATTTCAATCCCTGTTGGCACACGGAAAAATCAACATACGAGGAGGTCGCTACACCGAGGACATAAGACACGGAGCAAAGGGCTCCGCCGAACTGCTGCCGTCCCGTGGGTGGGGGGCGCCAGGCAGTAAGGGGGTGAGTGGCCAAACTGTGAGTAGGAAAGCGAACAAGGCAGCAGCGCACCACCGAGTCGGGAGAGCTTCACCCTGGGGCACTTGGCAAAGCAGACGCTTGCTGCGGGCTTATTTCGGCCGAGTGAAAAGGCGAGCGAGGAACGTTTCGGCCAGGAGAGGCAACTCCCACCGCGGCCTTATTATACGACTGTATTTGCCTAGACTCTCCACAGAATTTCCCTTTCCCGTCGTCCTAGAAAATTGCACGGAAATATCCTCTCACGTTTCTGACATCACTCGGATACTCAGCAATCACAAAATTCTTTATCAGCTACCAAAAGCGTCACTACATATTTTGTGTTATCAACGATTGACATCTATTGTAATAAGTTTGAAAGAGCCGTGAGACCAAGAACGCAATAGATACTACCGCCGCCCAGGTTGATGCCGTGATCCTGGACTTCCCGAGGTCTTTCGATACAGCTCTGCGTTGCAGTTGAGTGAAAAAAATAAGAGCATACAGAACAGCTGTGTGGCTACATTAGAGACTAACAGAGAAGACACAGTATGTACGAGATTCTCACCAGAGAGACGTCTTCAGATGTGTCATTGGGGGATATCCCAAAACAGTGTTGTAGAATCATTAGTTTCGCAATGCATATACACTGAAGCACCAAAGAAACTAGTGCAGGCATGCATATTCAAATACAGGGATATGTAAACAGGAAGAATACGGCGCTGCTGTCGGCAACTCCTTTGTAAGACAAGTGTCCGGCACAGTTGTTATATCGGTTACTGCTGCTACAACGGCAGGCTATCAAGATTTAAGTGACTCTCAGCATGGTGTTAAAGTCGGAGCACGAGCGTTGGGACACAGTATCTCCGAGGTAGCAATGAAGTAGGCCGGCCGGTGTGGCCGAGCGGTTAAAGGCGCTACAGTCTGGAACCGCACGACCGCTACGGTCGCAGGTTCGAATCCTGTCTCGGGCATGGATGTGTGTGATGGCCTTAGGTTAGTTAGGTTTAAGTAGTTCTAAGTTCTAGGGGACTTATGACCTAAGATGTTGAGTCCCATGGTGCTCAGAGCCATTTGAACCATTTATTTGTTAAGTCCCATAGTGCTCAGAGCCATTTTTTGATGAAGTCGGAATTTTCCCGTATGACTATTTCAAGAGTGTCAGAAAGCTGGAAAACATAAAATCTCCACCATCGCTGTGGCCGGAAACAGTTCCTGCAAGAACGGGACCCACGACGACTGAAGAGATTCATTCAACGTGACAGGACTGCAACCCTTCCGAAAATAGCTGCAGATTTCAATATTCGGCCATCAACAAGTGTCAGCGCGCGAACCATTCAACGAAACATCATTGATATGGTTTTTCAGATCCGAAGGTCCGCTCGTGTAGCCTTGATGACTGCATGACGCAAAGCTTTACGCCTCACCTGGGCCCGTCGGCATTGAACTTTTGATGACTGGAAACATGTTATCTGAAGGTGCAAATCTCGTTTTAAATTGTGAAGAGCGGATGGACGTGTAACAGGTATGGAGACAACCTCATGAATCCATACAAATCCAGTCGGCTTTGGACTGTTGATGACTGGAAACATGTTATCTGAAGGTACAAATCTCATTTTAAATTGTGAAGAGCGGATGGACGTGTAAAAGGTATGGAGACAACCTCATGAATCCATACAAATCCATGGACCCTGCATGTGAGGAGGGCATTGTTTAGGCTGATGGAGACCCTCTAATAGTATGCAGTTGGAGTGATACGGGACACATGATAGGTCTAGATACGACTCAGACAGGTGATACGTACGTTAGCATGTGTCTGATCACCTGCATTCATACATGTGCACTGTGCATTCCGACGACTTTGGGGAATTCCAGCAGGACAATGAGACACCTCAAATGTACAGAATTGCTACAGAGTGGCTCCAAGAACTCTCTTCTCAGTTTAAACACTTCTGCTGGCCACCAAACTCCCCAGGCTTGAACAGTATTGAGCATGTGTGGGATGCCTTGCAACGTGCTGTAAAGAAGAGATCGCCACCCCCTCGTATTCTTACGGATTTATGGACAGCCCTGCAGGATTAATGGTGTCAATTTCCTCCAGCACTACTTCAGACATTAGTCGAGTCCATGCCATGTCGTGTTGTGGCACTCGTGAGTGCTCGCGGGGGCCCTACACGATATTAGGCAGGTGTACCAGTTTCTTTGGCTATTTAGTGTATGAACTAGGGGATTAGGTCAGAAGTTCAATGAGATTTTAGCGGATAATACTGTTGCATACAGAGAAGTCTCACTACTTGAAAATTGTACCGTAATTTAAAGCTGAGTTTCGATGGTTGGTGCAGGGATTGGCAGTTGGGGCTCAGCATAAACAAATGTGACGTACTGGGCATAAATAGGCAGAAAGACCAATTATTGTATGATTGCACAATTGAAGAATAGTCAGTGGAAGCGGCCGGGTCCATAAAAGAACTAGGAGTGTGCATACCATCTCAGCAAGACAGATGACAGACTGAATACTCGTTAAGTGTAGTCCAACCAGAAAGGAGGCAGCGCGCAAAGCTCTCGCTCTACCAGTATTTGAATATTGTTCCTAGCGAAAATAGCATGAAGATTAAATTAGATTCGAACTGACACGGGGGCTTTCCAACAACCGTTCTTCCGGGAACCATTCGCGACCGAAACAGGAGAGGTGAGAAGAGACAGTGGTACGAAAAGCACCGTCCGCCACGCACCTTAAGGTGACCTTCGGAATACACATAGACATAGATGCAGCTTTTATTTAGTTCCTGTAGGAGTGTTTGTTGGAATTCCAAGGGTGACTGAAATGAAAACTTTAATTATTGTTATGCAAGTCAGACATCTGTTTCGTAGCGCTCTTCTTGCAAACAGTGTATTGAATCGTAGCAGATGATCGTGTGCTATAATAATAATAATAATAATAATAATAATAATAATAATAATGGCTTGTGACGAGGGCCTCCCGTCGGGTAGACCGCTCGCCTGGTGCTAGTCTTTCGATTTGACGCCACTTCGGCAACTTGCGCGTCGATGGGGATGAAATGATGATGAATATGACAACACAACACCCAGTCCCTGAGGGCTCTTCCACTGCGGTAATGTTTTCATCCGTCACTACGCGGCGGGATGTGTTGCCAAGGTTGTATCGACTACACTATAGCAGCTTCCCTGGAAAGACTTTACAAATCCTCCATACAGTCTCGGACTCTCCGCTTACGATTTCCATAGAGCCCTAAACAGAGACATTCGTGGTCTCGATTTGCTGGTGCACGCCTGAGGACAACAATGGTTCCGTAGGAAATGGCAAACACTTTTCCATGAAGGCATTGATCTACTTGTCTCACAGTGGTATAAATGTATTAATAGTTACGACTATCACTCCTGAAATAGTGAACAATTTGTTTACTTTTTTCTCATCTGTCCCGTTTCGATTAGAATGCCCGCTATTCTAGTGTGCAGACAGGAAAAGGGAAAGTATAAGGATGGAGTCACGACATTTACATGATGGGAAGAATCCGAGCAGCAAAGATGGAGCAGATGGGGACTGTCTACGACTGCATCAGTAGTTTACCAGTCCGCTCTTGGTGTGGGCAATGTACCACGTAGGTCGTAGGCTATTAACCTGGTTCACTTCAGTGTCGTGGCGGTTGGTCGTACACCAACGCTCTGTTGCATTTATTAAAGAACTAGCTCTTAGGTCTTTATAATGTAGGCAGGGTAGCGAGATGATTTATAAGTGAATAACTGGATAGCTGAATGCCATGGGATTAATAATGTTATCTATATGGGTAATTATCGTTGAAATGGGATAGAGAGCCGGCCGAAGTGGCCGTGCGGTTAAAGGCGCTGCAGTCTGGAACCGCAAGACCGCTACGGTCGCAGGTTCGAATCCTGCCTCGGGCATGGATGTTTGTGATGTCCTTAGGTTAGTTAGGTTTAACTAGTTCTAAGTTCTAGGGGACTAATGACCTCAGCAGTTGAGTCCCATAGTGCTCAGAGCCATTTGAACCATGGGATAGAGGTTTATTGAAAGTGACACTGGCATTTACGAATGGTGGTCTTGGACAATTACGAAGTCACTAACAGTCCATGCTTCCTGGTCGCCTTACCACTCCAAACGGGGCCACAGGTGTAGTGTTAATGGGAACCTAGGCATCGGACTACAATTACGAAGTAAACATGGTGCGCCACTCCGTCATTGATACACTCAACGTTGGGTTGCTTTTGGTACCCAATATGGTGATCATTTCTCGTCATGGTTACGCGTAATCGATTGGAACTCTGACGGCGAGTATGCCTGGCACCAGTTTCCCTTGGAGTTCAACATCGAGCCATTGTCACTTCTGAATGCCCCATAAATGTGGGTATTGCATGGTTCAACGAGCTGGCCAAATGGAGACCTACAACGAGGCCTCTTTCAAACACTGTCAGGTGCTGACAATGCTATCTGACAGGCTTGTGCGGCATCTCCTCGTCCTTCAAAGTAGTCGCTCAACATCTGACGATATTCGCGTCCCTTTGAGACCGTACCAGGCGTGTTAGCAACACTAACCACGAACAACACTAATGCATTCTGACGGCCATTCCAGCTATCATAGAAAATTACAACTCTAATCACTAACATGCCTGCCGATGTTGTGTGTGGGTGTACAAAGCTACAGTGTAACCCGACCATGTCTTGTGGATGCTTCACTGTTTTTGTAAAGCAGTGTAATACCTTACAGATTGAAGTAGACGTACAAAAATTAAAAAAAAAATGGTTCAAATGGCTCTGAGCACTATGGGACTCAACATCTTAGGTCATAAGTCCCCTAGAACTTAGAACTACTTAAACCTAACTAACCTAAGGACATCACACACACCCATGCCCAAGGCAGGATTCGAACCTGCGACCGTAGCAGTCCCGCGGTTCCGGACTGCAGCGCCAGAACCGCTAGACCACCGCGGCCGGCAAAAATTAAATCTTGAGTAAACATCAGCGCAAGGGGCGATCAAATGGATTCTGTTTGAGAGCGTTGATGCAGCATATATCCAACTTAGCGCGACTCCGATGCCGGTATATAAGCACCGACAAGTAAGCAAGAGATTAATGTTGCATTAGCGTCTTTCCGATGTGCGTGCGGTAAATGCGGAGACGTAAATTATGGTGACGTTATTAGAGGACGTCCATTAATTACGTGAGCTCAGAATGGGGGTGTCTGGCAAAATCTCACCAAATCGCGTATGGTAGGGGGGGGGGGATAGGGTAGGGGCAAAGAAAATCTCGTATTAACTTTTTAATTTAGAGAATGCACTATTATTCCTATTATTGTAACGGATAAAATTATGTTTTATGTAATTAATCCCCAGTATAGGCAATATTAAAGCTCGCATCAAGCTCTGTGGCCTCTCTGAACTGAATGCATTACACATGCGTATGGTCGGAATTCAGCGATTTGAAACAAGTGCCATACAAGTGTTGGATTTCATTCGGGGAGTCCTGTATCACACTGGTCGAAACCACTACCAGTCGTTGAGTCAATCGTGATATTCTGCAACGGGTATAAAACTGAGTGTCCAACACAAATTTGTGTCGAAACTTTTACCGTGCGTCTGTTAAGTGGCATGCCGAAGAGTCGAAACATTCGTGCGAGCAAGTTGTTGAGCGTTTGTGGACGAAAGCTAAGGTCACAGACTAGAATTGTCTTAGTGATCATATTAATTACAGCATTACAAAACTGAATAATCACACGGGTGAAGGGAAGAAAAAAATAATGTTGTCTTTATTCTGCAAAGTAAGCAAACGTTCAACTACATTTAATGTATGTAACATACCAATAAAAGACCAGTTTTTAGAGATATGTCAAAACGGTTAATACTATTTTCGTGGAGACTTTTTGTTCGTCTGTCTCTGTCTGGGTGTGTGTCTGTCTGTCCTCCCGAACACTGCTCAGGATTATCAGGTCAACATCAGTATTTCTAATTACATGTTGAAAGTTCTGCTTAACAGCCGGCCTGAGTGACCGTGCGGTTCTAGGCGCTACAGTCTGGAGCCGAGCGACCGCTACGGTCGCAGGTTCGAATCCTGCTTCGGGCATGGATGTGTGTGATGTCCTTAAGTTAGTTAGGTTTAAGTAGTTCTAAGTTCTAGGCGACTGATGACCTCAGAAGTTAAGTCGCATAGTGGTCAGAATCAACTCTGCTTAACTGGTTTATAAATAAAACATGGTTTTACTAAGGTATTTTACTTATTGTTTAAGACAGACGTGTTTCTTACCCGACTGTAAACTTCGGGGGGGGGGGGGGGGTGAGGAGGGGGCATCCACCACGTCTCACAAAATCGCACTAAGGGGAAGGGGGTCCAAATTTTAAAGAAGAACCCTCACATAATTAATAGTTGTCCGCTTACCAAATGCGGTCAAACAGGCCCAACGTGCCGAAGGACAAGCAACGGCAGACATCCATCGGAGAATGAAGAATGTGTATGAGGCAGCACGCCTGTCGTAAACAACCGGCGTGGAGTGGTGCGTCAAGGGGTGCCGTTGCTTCATGATAACGCATGGAAAATTTGTAAATTTGTGGTAAGGTCTTATGGGACCAAACTACTGAGGTCATCGTTCCCACAGCCTACACACTACTTAATCTAACTTAAACTGACTTATGCTACGGACATCACACACACCCATGCCCGAAGGACGACTCGATCCTCCGACGGGGGGGAGAGGGGGGGGGGGAGCCGCACGGAGACCATGACAAGGCGCCCAACACCGTACAGCTACCCCGCGCGGCGATAACGTACGTCCTCATACCTACAATCCTTATCTCTTCTCATGCGATTATTCCTCCTTCTGTCCCTTATAAAAGGCCTTGAAGGGTCTACGATTCCGGTCTGAGGGGGATGTGCACCGTCTGAATGCTAACGACCATTTTGTTCGATTGGACCGTACGGCCTTGAAACAGGAACTTTTTGGCCGCCCCTTATAGTAACGGGGTGTACACAATATGTAGGTGAACATTATTTGTAAGCAACTCAACCTTTCGAAAGACATGAAGTCTTGCGAATGAGCTGCACCATTCTGTTGTACTAGCCTTAGTGGCGTCCTACGGTAACGTGGCGCAGGGATTTTTGTGTAAACCAGGTCTGCACCTGCAAACATACAAAACATTCGTTACGGAACTTTATTTTTCCGATGTGATAATTAAAATTTTCTGATTATCCCTCGTATACAACTACGGAAAGAAGATATACTTGCTGGCCAGAAAGCGCTGTTATTCTCGCACGATATATTCCTGCAGCCACATGGCAGCTTCCAGCGCGTGCAGCATGGGGATGGGAAAAACCGACCGGTTAAAACCGATAACGGTATTTTAATTCTGAGTAACATTATTTTTCCGTATGTGTGTTTTCTCAGTTATAACAGATACATTCATTTTTCACTGATAACCGGGTATAACATTGGCATACCAATTTGTCATAGCAATGGTGCTGGAATTTTTGGGTTTCAAATAAAACTTTTTTTAAGAAAATAGTTGTTTTGGTAGGACGTTCTTTCTGGACTCGCATTCGGGAGGACGACGGTTCAATCCCACGTCTGGCTATCCTGATTTAGGTTTTCCGTGATTTCCCTAAATCACTCCAGGCAAATGCTGGGATGGTTCTTTTGAAAGGGCACGGCCGACTTCCTTCCCCATCCTTCCCTAATCCGGTGAGACCGATGACCTCGCTGTTTCGTCTCTTCCCCTAAACAACCTCACCTAACCTAGGACGTTATTTGGCTTCTGAGGGATTTGTATCGTCTGTATCTGATGAAAGGAGTCAACTTGCAGATCAACACATTACAAACGAGCTCTATCACTAGACTTGACAATAAATATTGGCCATCTAATTAATTCATTATTGTAATTTTAACTACCGCGCGGGATTAGCCGAGCGGTCGGAGGCGCTACAGTCATGGATTGTGCGGCTGGTCCCGGAGCGGTTAGAGTCCTCCCTCGGGCATGGGTGTGTGTGTTTGTCCTTAGGATGATTTAGGTTATGTAGTGTGTAAGCTTAGGGACTGATGACCTTAGCAGTTAAGTCCCATAAGATTTCACACACATCTTTTTGTAATATTAAGTATTGTTATGTAATTATTCCTGACGGATGTTATACTTCGCCTACAATTTAAAATGCTCATCTGAATTTTTGGAAGTGAATTTTTGGTTTTGTTAGTAAAACATTAATTGCATTCAAACACACGTTAAAAAGTAATGATATATATTTGACTAAAATTGGGTTTTTCAGTCGTGATGTTTAAAGGAAAAGAACGCTACAAATTTGCGCTAAGGTTTATTACTTGGTAGTCATTTCTATGGAATAATAAAAGATAAAGGAATTTACGGGAATAATAAGAAGTTAAAAGCAACTTCAGATAATCAGTACAACGGGAAACCAACTAAAGTCGCAAATTTTACTTTTTTTGTTTAGTTGTGACTAGTTTTTGACCGAGAACGATTTTGATATCATCCACATAGTCAATATACAGATATCGGTATGCGCCGTTACTGTTCATTTGCATTTCAGAATACGTATATACTTATCTTGACATGGTTCTCGATTTTTGGAAACATCATTTTCACTATCTGAATGATTTGAAAATGGGCCCCAGCTCGAAACAGACATCAAGCAAATCAAAAAAGTGAAATGTGCAACTCTGGCTACTTTCCCGTTTTATTGTCGAAAAATAGAGTTCTTCAACCACAGTTTTCATGCTGTAGCATTTGCTGTTCAGAATATCCAAATAGTGGTACGATCCCCGACTACAACATGATTTTCTAGCAGAGATTTAAAACATTAGGATCAATAGGACAATACTGGTAAACTTTTTGCAGCATTCAACCCATAATTACCTTTTGAGGAAAGCAGTGAACGAAGGATAATCTAAGTTTGCTTTTATTTCTTTTTTTATTCTGTATTTTGATTTCTTTGTAACTTGAAATGCGTAATGCAAAATCCTGCGGGTCTCACAGAATTTTTTAAATCTTTGTTCGATGTCTACCTTTATTTCTGGAAATAACAGCAATAAGAAATTAAAAAAATAGAAATTAATGAAAGGCATTATGGGATGGGAGGCCCCGTCTGGGTAATTTCGGCCGCCAAATGCAAGTCTTATTTCAGTCGACGCCACATTGCGTGATTTGCGCGCCGGTGATGAGGATAGAATGAAAATAAGGACAACACAACACCCACTCCACGATAGGAGAAAATTTCCAATCTGGCCGGGAATCGAACCCGAGCCCACTGCACGGGAGGCAAGCACGTTGCCACCCAGCTAAGCAGGCGGCCACAAAGCGGTAAATGAATTGTGTCAGAACCGGTTATTTTGAGCTATTTTAACAGTCAGGTTAAATTGGACATGAAAAAAAATAGTATAATTCGTTCCATTCCATCCTTGGCTGATTGATACAGCATCTAGTTTTCTTGGTTTTATTGAAAATAAAACAATCACTGTTCCAAAGTTATTTTTATTTACGAATAATACGTTTCGCTATCGTTAGGCATCATCAGATTATCTGAAAAGAAAAAGAAGCCTCATTAAATACCTATTCTGTAAACATAATGAGGCACGGTTCCAGCTGCGCCAAAAGTTAAATTAAAATAGTAAACAATACGTAAAACTGTCAAACGAAGCTCATTGCATAGACTACCAAAGATCTACGTCAGCCATATTCGAGTAGACACAACATGTACGTGTGGCTGGACGCCATGCTCTACTTGCTGCTATATCATTTGAAAAGTGCCTGTAATTCATAGTTAGTTTCCTTTATAAGTTTGTCAGATCACGTTTCCGAAATTCTGTCTAGGTTCCCACACACCGTTGGGTGGCTTGCGGAGTATAAATGTAGTTCCTTTTAGTTATTCTCGACAGCCGGCTTTTCATTGAGACGGTTTTACACTACTGGCCATTAAAATGGCTACACCACGAAGATGATGTGCTACAGACGCGAAATTCAACCGACAGGAAGAAGATGCTGTGATATGCAAATGATTAGCTTTTCAGAGCATTCACATAGGGTTGGCGCCAGTGGCGACACCTACAACGTCCTGACAAGAGGAAACCTTTCAACCGATTTCTGATACACAAACAGCAGTTGACCGGCGTTGCCTAGTGACACGCTCTTGTGATGCCTCGTGTGAGGAGGAGAAATGGGTACCATCTCGTTTCCGACTTCGATAAAGGTCGGATTGTAGCCTATCGCGATTGCGGTATCGCGACACTGGTCCTCCCTTTGGTCGAGATCCAATGACTGTTAGCAGAATATGGAATCGGTGGGTTCAGGAGGGTAGTACGGAACGCCGTGCTGGACCCCAACGGCCTCGTATCACTAGCAGTCGAGATGATAGGCATCTTATCCGCATGGCTGTAACAGATCGTGCAGCCACGTCTCGATCCCTGTATCAACAGATGGGGATGTTTCCAAGACAACAACCATCTGCACGAACAGTCCGACGACGTTAGCAGCAGCATGGACTATCAGCTCGGACACCATGGCTGCGGTTATCTTTGACGCTGCATCACAGACAGGAGCGAACCGAGCGAGGTGGCGCAGTGGTAGCACACTGGACTCGCATTCGGGAGGACGACGGTTCAATCCCGCGTCCGGCCATCCTGATTTTGGTTTTCCGTGATTTCCCTAAATCGCTCCAGGCAAATGCTGGGATGGTTCCTCTGAAAGGGCACGGCCGACTTCCTTCCCTAATCCGATGAGACCGATGACCCTTCAGTTTGGTCTCTTCCGCCAAACAACCCCTCCCGGGTTCGATTGCCGGCGGGGTCAGGGATTTTCTCTGCCTCGTGATGACTTGGTGTTGTGTGACGTCCTTAGGTTAGTTAGGTTTAAGTAGTTCTAAGTTCTAGGGTACTGATGACCATAGATGTTAAGTCCCATGGTGCTCAGAGCCATTTGAACAGACAGGAGCGCCTGCGATAGTGTACTCAACGACGAACCTGGGTGCACGAATGGCAAAACGTCATTTTTTCGGATGAATCCAGGTTCTGTTTACAGTATTCGTCATCGCCATACTGGCGTGTCACCCGGCGTGATGGTGTGGGGTACCACTGGTTACAAGTCTCGGTCACCTCTTGTTCGCATTGACGGCACTGTCAACAGTGGATATTACATTTCAGATGTGTAATGACCCGTGGCTGTACCCTTCATCCGATCCCTGCGAATCCCTGCATTTCAGAAGGATAATGCACGACCGCATGTTGCAGGTCCTGTACGGGCCTTTCTGGATACAGGATATGTTCGACTGCTGCCCTGGCCAGCACATTCTCCAGATCTCCCACCAATTGGAAACGTCTGATCAATGGTGGCCGAGCAACTGGCTCGTCACAATACGCCAGTCACTACTCTTGATGAACTGCGGTATCGTGTTGAAGCTGCATGGGCAGCTGTACCTGTACATGCCATCCAAGCTCTGTTTGACTCAATTCCCCAGGCGTGTGAAGGTCGTTGTTACGGCCAGATGTGGTTGTTCTGGGTACTGATTTTTCAGGGTCTATGTATCCAAATTACGTGAAAATGTAATCACATGTCAGCTCTAGTATAATATATTTGTCCAATGAATACCCGTTTATCATCTGCATTTCTTCTTGGTGTAGCAATTTTAATGGCCAATAGTGTATGTGTATGTGGCTGACGAACAGCTTTTGTAGCTCGGTGCAATGAGCTTCATTTGATAGTTTTACGTGAGAGTTGCTTATGGTTTTAATTAAATTTTTGTCACGGCTTAGAAGCAGACGTTGTAGTGTTTACTGCATTTTTATTTAATTATCCCCCTTTTCCTTTTAGATAATCTGATGTTCCCTAACCACCGTGAAACGCGTCATTTTTAAATAAAAATAATTTTGCTACCGCGACTGTTTTATTTTTAGTATAAAAACTGGTATTTTATTTTTAATATAAAAACCGGTATAAGCGAAAACCGATTGTTTCAGCTATAACCGCCATCCCTAGCGTAGCAGCGGCCACCGCGATCGGCTGCTTAACAAGGCCTCGCTGCCCCAATTGTATCGGCGCGCCGCGTATGGAAATAGCGCGCTTTAATTGGCGACATTAGCGCGTGGCGCGCCTCACTGTGCTGCGCTGGTGTTACCAGCTGCGACTCGTTGCCGCGGGGGGCCAGCACCCACGCCCGCCCGCCTCAGACGCCATCCACCGGCCCGCCCTGTTACATTATTCATGGCGGCCGGCCGTCTGTCGCGAACGCTGCCATCACGCGCCGAGGCCGCCAATTCCTCCAATGGAGCCGTCTGATGAACGCTGCCGTAGGTGCGAGCTCTCCTGACCTGTAGCGGCCTTCGTCACTTGTTGTTGCTGTTCTTGTTGTTCGGTGATGGCACGGCAGGGGGTTGGCTGTACTCATCTGAGACGCCAAAGTTACACAAGCCTCGTAGTCAGGCCGGCGAAGTGTGGGCAGCGAAGTACCGACCTGTACTTCGTAGAGAGACTTGTACGCTGATGTGTACCGGAATGTACTCCTACAGTACATAGTGCGACTGTAGTGTTCATCAACAATTAGTAGAGTTACAAATTAAGTAAGTGGATCCGTTATTCTGGCTGTTACAATTTTCCTATTATCACGTAAAAGAATTCTTCTGCCCACTGAATGTGGAGTTACCGGACTCCTTTTCATTCTACCGGTCTTTCTGTCACCAGAATAAGTGAAACTTTCGTAAAATAAAGAACAACCACCCTCAGTCACAATCGTGATTCTATTGCAGTATACGATACAAATGGTTCAATTGGCTCTGAGCACTATGGGACTTAACTTCTATAGTCATCAGTCCCCTAGAACTTAGAACTACTTAAACCTAACTAACCTAAGGACATCACACACATCCATGCCCGAGGCAGGATTCGAACCTGCGACCATAGCGGTCTCGCGGTTCCAGACTGTAGCGCCTAGAACCGCTCGGCCAACAAGATACATTTCGAGCTCTGGGGTTCATCTTTAGATATTTTGACAGTCTACATCTATTATTTTTTCCTGATTTAGTTTAATTCCGGTCCTATTAAGATTACATAGTAATTCATTGAGGAGAAAATAATGTATGTAGACTGTCAAAGCACCTGAAGGTCAGAGCGCAGGACTAGAAATGCATTGCAATAAAATCTCGATTCTGACTGAAGGCGGTTATTCCTTATTTTACAAAAGTAGTAGAGTCTTGGAAGAAACACAGATAGAAATGGATAAAATTAAGGTAAATTATACTAACTGACTCATGCAAATAGCTCGCAGTCTATCCTGATGAGCCGCCGATAGGTAACCTAGTCTTGGAGAAATAAGTAAAAGCAAGAATTTACCAATAAAATGTATTATACTTTGAACAGTAGTAACAAATGTTGGTCTTACTGTAAAAATTCGTCGTCATTATGTACAATATGATTAATTGTAAACATACAAATAGCAGATATTGTCTTTGCCAGACTAATTTTATTTCATAAACCTCTCTGTTATTTAAAACTTCTTTGAAAAGAATGTTAATAAATCAAAGAAAGTGTGAAGTCGTGAAAAAGCCACGTATAACTGTCCATGCAAACCAACAGTTTCTGGTAAATACAAACCGCCCTTTGAAGCGTTTCAGCTGATGCTTTGTCAACGGCCATAGCAAAGGATATCTTTATTGGCAATTATTGTCTTATAATTTGGAAATATGACGAAAGTAAAAGGTGTGAGGTTAATGCGGCTATAAGCACTATTATTGGAGTCCGTGGATTTAGCAGCAATAATGTACTGGGATAGATGTGTTACCACTAATTCTGTAACAAAATGTTCGAATGTATGTGAATTCCTAAGGGACCAAACTGCTGAGTTCATCGAGACTGACACTACTTAAATTAACTTACTCCAAGGAAAACACACACACACACCCATGCCCGAGGGAGGACTCGAACCTCCGGCGGCAGGGGCCGCGCTATCCGTGACATGGCGCCTCATACCACGCGGCCACTCTGCACGACTCCTGTAACATTAATTAATGTTAGAGTACCGTCGAAGATTTCAAATTAACATCACAATAGCATTTTCCTTTGAAAGCAACTGGTGAGTTGGTAAACCTGTCGTTGTTTATTGCTTAAAATTGCACAGATTCAGAACGTAAGCCTTTGCCTCTCCAAGTACCATATTTGAAACGACATACTGATTAACTGTTGCACAATCTTAATTTTTTGGACTTAGAATCGCCTTTGAATAAAATTACGAAACATTTTGTTTAGTGATTTATGTGGCGTTGAATATTTTGGTGATACAACTATCGTAATTATAAAAAAGACTGATGTTAGGAGAAGTGTAATCTAACGTTGCGAACACTGTAAAGTAATGCAGCATTAAGTTACATACATAAATATGTAGATTAATGATATTGAGTTTAGGAGACATGTAATGTAACGTTGAAAACGCTGGGCGAACTAACACTTTAATAAATTAAATCATTAAAGTAAACGGTACTATCTTATGACGATGAACGTTGATGTATTTCAGTTTATACGCGGAGCACACAACGCTTATTTACGGAAAGCAAACAATCTCAAGCGCTATCGAGGATGATAATAAAATTAGATTGTCAGTAGTCCGTAGTGCAGTCACAGAAGAATCACAGACAGAAATGGATGAAATTCTTTACATCGAGTTGTGTGATCGAAATAACGTTATAGACTAGGTTTGCGTGAAGAATCTAAGCAACTGCAACAGCTCTAGTGCTTGTTAGTTAAATAGAGCGTCAATAGATTGACATTGAATTTACAAAAGTGTTTTCCAAGTAAAGTTTTTTACCGAATACAAGAACTATAAATTAATCGCGTATTTTTTATCGTTAGTGGTGAACTAAATATTGAAAATAATACGTCAATCATTAATTATGATTAAGAAACGCTGGAGATATGACGTACCGACGAAAAGAAATAATGTGTGTGAGTAGTAACTATTTAAATAAAAAGAAACTTTTAACGTTGCAAGTTTTTATATCGCGCTAAAAACAATAAATTAAAGTCTCCTAGGACAATACAGATTCTCAACCTCACGTATATGGTTCCGAAAATATGTGATTGAATTTTTCGTAACTCTGAAGATACTTATAGTGTTTGTAACGGAAAACGTGGAGTGCACGTAATTCATAATTGTTGCATAAATAGTTCACCTAACTATTCGCTATTGCATGCACCCCACATTTTGCATTGTAAACCTTCATAGTTATTAAAAAATTCACAACGATAAATTTTCAGAATTTTCTTTATGGTTAGTAATCTGCTTTTGGCTGCGACAGTTATTTTATACTTCACAGCCCGATATAAAAGTGTCTTACATCAAAAGATTTAAATAAAAATAATTATTTTCTGATATTTAATCTTGTCTGCGTGAATTTTTTTCAATCGATTTCGAATATCTGGATGATATAATACTACGTTAATTTCAGTTTTGTTTCAGTTCATCTCAGTCCGGCAAATATTGCTTCCCCCTATGCATATGTCGCCAAAAGACAGTGAAGGTAAAAATGAGAGAGATTCGAGCTCCCAGGAGGTTTACCAGCATCCGTTCTCCCTATGACTTATTCGTGACTGGAACGGGAAAGGGGAGAAATAGCAATGATACACAAAGTAGCCTCCACCATACACCAGACAAGAAAGCGCGTTAATATTGCATTGTTATCGTGAGCTGTGTTGAAAGTCTCAAGAGTCTGGCTCTCGGTGAAGTAGTTTCAAATTTGTCTCTGATAGACAAATAAGTGAGCGAGTTAATAAAAGCGTACTAAAGTGAGTCCGGTATATGCCAAATTTGGCTGAAATTGCTCCAGAGATCACTAGGTTATGCAGCCAAGTGAAAACTGAGCACCCGCTATAACGGGACCAGGCAATGGTTCCATTCAAAGGTTATCAACACACTCGTTAAGGCATTTACTACATTGGGAGCCACGATCAATGCCTGGCTGAAAATGACTTACATGTTCATGGCACCCTCCATCGCTAATGCTGGAATTCTACATCGTGTTGGCCCACCCTTAACCTAGATGACACCTTCCATTCTCGCAGGCATACGCTCAATCAGGTGCTGGAAGGTTTCTTGGGCAATGGCAGCCCATTCTTCACGGTGTGCTGCACTGGTGAGAAGTATCGATGTTGGTCGGTGAGGCCTGGCACGAAGTCGGCGTTCCAAAACTTCCCAAAGGTATTCTATAGGATTCAGGTCAGGACTCTGTGCAGGCCAGTCCATTACAGGGATGTTATTGTCGTGTAACCACTCCGCCACAGGCCGTGCATTATGAACAGGTGCCCGATCGTGTTGAAAGATTCAACCGCCATCCCCGAATCGCTCTTCAACAGTGGGAAGCAAGACAATGCTTAAAACATCAATGTAGACCTGCGCTGTGATAGTGCCAAACAAAACAACAAGGGGTGCAAGACCCTCCGTGAAAAATATGACCACACCATAACACCACCGCCTCCGAATATTACTGTTGGCACTACACACGCTGGCAGATGACATTCACCGGTCATTAACCATACCCACACCCTGCCATCGGATCGCCACATTATGTCTCGTGATTCGTCACTGCACAAAACGTTTCTTCACTGCTCAATCGTCCAATGTTTACGCTCCTTACACCAAGCGAGGCGTCGTTTGGCATTTACTGGCGTGATGTGCGGCTTATGATCAGCCGCTCGACCAAGAAATACAAGTTTTCTCACCTACTGCCTAACTGTCATCGTACTTCCAGCGGTTCCTGATGTAGTCTGGAATTCCTATGTGATGGTCTGGACAGATGTCTTCCTATTATACATTACGACCCTCTTCAACTGTCGGCGGTCTCTGTCAGTCAACAGACGAGGTCGACCTGCACGCTTATGTGCTGTACGTATCCCTTCACGTTTCCACTTCACTGTCATCGGAAACAGTGAACCTGGGGATATTTTTAGGGGTGTAGAAATCTCGCGTACAGACTTACGACACAAGTGACACCCAATCACTTGACCACGCTCGGACACCGTGAGTTCCGCGGAGCGCCCCATTATGATCTCTCACGATGTCTAACGCCTACTGAGGTCGCTGATATGGAGTACCTGGCAGTATGTGGCAGCAGAATGCACCTAATATGAAAATCTTATGGTTTAGGATGTGTCGGGATACTTTTGATCGGGTAGTGTATGTTGTAACGCGTGCAATTATTACTTTTGAATGGTTAACGCGTACGGTGACCACTTTTGAATGGAACCATTCCGTGGTCTCTTTGTGGCGGGTTTTGATTTGACTGCTCTTCATACCACCCTTTCTCACCCCACCCTCAGTCGTAGGGGTGCTAGGGGTGTCTTGCAGTCACAATAATTTTTTCCCTTACGCAAGTAATAAGTATGTCCAGATTGCTATATATTCCTTCAGGCATTACTATGGTGCATCTGTAAATCAAATGAGTTGTTGCACACTCTTTTTGCAGCGAGCAATTTACGCACAAATCGGCTGTAGGGGTTTTGACGCAACCTGCTTGTCATAGTCATCGTGCACAAACTCCAACTGGACAGACGGTGCTCTGTGTTAAGTTCCTTTGTCGCCCCGTTCCCACCCCTGCCCCTCTTCTACTGCAGGTGCTTCTACTCTCACAGTATTGCGTTGTCGACCAGTTCTGAGCTTTATTGAAAATTTCAGTTATCTAGTTCATCAGCAATTTAGTATGGAAATTTTAGCGAAAAAATGGACAGGTAGGCGACCTACTAAACAAGTTTTAAAACGATCCGCCGCCACCATCCGAAGTTCCTGTACCTACGCCACACATCGGTGATCCAGATAGCTGAGGAAAACTGATAATACTGCATACGTTTGCCTCTTAAGTTTGTCGACTTGTTAATTAACGATGGAAAAGGAACGTGATTACTGTCATAGGATTCGTAATCAAGTGTACTGCATTAATCCACTATTGGAAACGTGATTATTAACATATTAAACAGTCTTTCTTTTATGGGACTGGACTGCATAACTGCTGAGATCTCTCCATGTGCTATGATGTATCGCTGAAATGTCTCAGGTGTACACTGTGTCACTTGCACAGAAATATTTTTAACAGCCACTTTTCGTTGTCAAGCATCCCACAATTAACTAAAAAAGTAAGATTAACGACATTACTCTCCAACTCTGTAAGAAATGTGTGGCTGAACTGACAGAAAGCTGAAAATTAGCAGCGTCACAGAGATTTTAAGAGGAGTTTCTAGAGAACAGCTGTGTATCGGCAACGGGGATAGTATTACTGTTCGTTCTATTACCATTATCATAACATCAAGGATCGGCACTTTTTTCACATATAGAATTTGTATTTCAACGCTTAAAGTGTTTGTTCTTCTGTGATCTACGTGTCAACTGTAATCACATTGTTCACCGTATTACGTTGTTGCAGTGAAGATATACAACGGATTTACTAGTTCTTGGATGTCTAGTAATACCGCGGTATTGACTGCATGTCTCTTTCTAGACTTCCCCATTTCTTTGATTATTGCATTCCAGCATACAAAACGGGTCACAGCTAACTGCAGCTAGACACGTACCGATGGCTCCTTGTCCGCTGTCAGTGGTGTCTATGACCTATAATTCCAACAATATATGCCACTAGTATCAAGTGGAACGATGCATCTGATAAAAGCTATTTGTGCTCATAAGGTTAATGTTACCATAGGTTATAGCTTCAGAAAACTGCTCCCAGTCACGTAGCGTTGGCTCCATGTTCGTCTAACGTGTGCATGACCTTTAAGCTAATAGTAACATAGTAACAATAAGTTTGTTTCTCATTCAGTATAACTTTGAGTGCTGTACGTGAATTTATTTGTGATGAAAATGTTAATCTTGTCAAGAGTTATGGTTTCAGAGATAGCTACTTCATTCTTTTTCGATAGCATGTAATTTATGGAACGGTAATCATCTACCTAACTTAGACGTCAAACTCACGGGCAATTGAGAAAGTAGGTCGAGTGCATCTAAAAAACTAAGCATTCTTGTTGAGTTAAGAAGGCAGGAATGCGATCATGCCAAAGATACCGAAGCGTCGTTGCATCTAGTAGTTCAGCAGAGCACCTATGACCATTACGACGAAGTGCTTCGTGCTTACAAGCTTGTAATTTCCATTTTAGTTCAGAATTTTAGTTCAGCATTCTTGGCAACGATTTTATAGGGAAAGGAGACGGTGTTATTACTCTGCTGGGAAGTACGTCCACAAATCTAGACATCGTTGTATGCATTTTCATGACGCGTGTGAACGTGGGTACGTCTGACACGTTCACCACAAGAGAGTTTACTCTTGAAGGAAAGAAGAAAACTAGTTGCTTCAAATTTCATTTTAATGTATTTACTTATTTCCAATTCAGATAATGTTGTTAGTAAAGAAAATGGTCTTATTAAGGGCACTAACATCTAACAGCGATTTCATGGAAATGAAATTTGACGTCAAACTCTTACTGAATACTAGATACTCTTAGATGTTTGAATTTTGTAGTGTTCTCTGTTAATATTCATCAATTTTCTTCAATTTTTTCGAAAATAACTTACCACTTATTCCTTAGTTATTCATAATTTCATATGGAAGCCTTCTTAATCTGCATTTTAATATTCGATTTACTTTAATAAATGAAAATCTCTTCCTTGAAGTTAGGAGTAATACAGAAGCGTATGGGGTAGAGGTAAGAACAGTGTGGCTTCCTTTGGGTTTCAAAGAGTTAACTACTTGTAGTCTATCGACCACCCTTATCACCAGCTATAAATTTAGGGCGAGTTTTCTGTCATAAGAGTATTTTTTAGGCACTGACTAATCGATTAAAAAGTCAGTGAAGAATTTTCCTTTCAATACTGACTGAAAAGTAGTTCTTATTTCTGAAGAATAAACCAGCAAAATCTACTTTCAAAATATTAACGTCTGCTAAGAAAGGAAACTGATTTACAAACTGATGAGCAAAAACAATATGACCACTGCCCAACGTGACACTGGATCTCGCCTGGTGGCATTGCGGCCACGTGACGCACTAACAAAAGGACGTAAGGCGCACAGGCACGGACGGGGGATCAACCTAGCGAAGAAATGGGCTGAAACCGGGGATATACATTGATACAAGCGACTTTGACAAAGAGCAGATTATTATTTCGCAGAAGCTGTGAACTAGTATCTCGAAAACGTCGAAGCTGGTCGAATGTTCACTTGCTGCTGTCGTGAAAGAGGTAAAAGGACGGCGAAACTACCACTAGGCGCTACATGGTTGGATGTCCATGATCTTTCACAGCACTTGGGGTTCGCAGGCTTGTCTGCTCTGTAAAGTGGTATCTCTGGCGAAAGAGCACAATCCTGGTGCGCGCACAAGGATTTCAGAACACGTGTTCATCGTACATTGTTGAACATTGAGCTCCGCAGCACACCACCCCTATTTGTTCACATGTTGACCCAACGATAGTCAGTTACGGTCGAAGTTGGCACATGGGCATTGGCATTCGACCGTCGATCAGTGGAAACGTGTCGGCTCTTCGGGTAAATCACATTTTTGCTTCACTAGGTCGATGGTCGTTTGAACAAACGCCTTCATCTACGTGAACGGCGGCTCGGAACGTCGAGCACCCCACGGACCGAGGCTGGTGAGAGCAATATTATGCTATGGGATACGTTCTCCTGCACTTGCATGGGACCTGCGGTAGTAATCGAAGACACGCTGACACCTCATCCGACACCCCCGGGATAACAAGGCCGCCCAGCAGTGTTAGTGACGTCACACTAAGCGGCCCATAGCCGACGCAGCAGTCCACGGACACCTCCGTACAGACGCGCCTGATGCTAACGATCTTCTGTCCGTCATACAGAAAGGAGCGAACTATAATTCGAACCAAAGACCAAATTATATATCTTCTTGTAAACAGCATAAAGGTTCATAACGAAATACCGATTACATATACGGGCAGGAATAAGTTCTAGAACTCCTCTGAAAATTGTTTATCTTCAGTACCAGAATGAACATCAAATTGTCAGGTTTTCTAAATAGAAAAGCACTTTGTTATTAACAGACAGCAATAATGAGACTTGCAGTTGGGGATTTCTACGTGGAAAAGGAAATAAGCTGAAGAGAGATTGAAAATGGTAAGTAAAGAGAGCATCAGCCTTTTGCTCACATTCTTACATGTAATGCACTTGGTTGTTTTTCATTTCCTTACCTTTCATAACATTCTAATATTGTTTCAAGAAGTGTATCTTCAATAGCAGAGTGAACTTCAAATTGTCAGGTTTTTCTTAAAGGAAAGAGCAGTCCCTTAGTATCACAGTGCAAGACAGAATTTTGTGTTCAGTGATGTCTATGTTAAAAGGAGAATATTTGATATCTATCTTTTGTTTCCATTCTTTATTACTGGGGATACACTTGTAAAAATTCTTGAAAAGAGCTGTCACCGTGAACATATGAGTAAATTCACAATAGTCATGTGTTTTATGAGATAAAGCGAACTCTTGTTACCTTATTGTAAACGAAAGTTGTGAGGGTTTTGCTATGTATGACAGTGTTTAAGATAATTTACTTTCAGTGTAATAGCTTGAAAATGTTAAGTCCTGCTGTCAGTTGGCATTTGTCACCACCTGTATATGAGTTTTGAAGCTAAATAGTGTTCTGACAATTATAAACTAGTGGCAAAGTTCCTCAATCGATTAAACTTATTCCTGCCCGTATATGTAATCGGTATTTCGTTATGAACCTTTATGCTGTTTACAAGAATATATATAATTTGGTCTTTGGTTCGAATTATAGTTCGCTCCTTTCTGTATGACGGACAGAAGATCGTTAGCATCAGGCGCGTCTGTACGGAGGTGTCCGTGGACTGCTGCGTCGGCTATTGGCCGCTTAGTGTGACGTCACTAACACTGCTGGACGGCCTTGTTATCCCGGGGGTGTCGCCTCATCCCTTCGTGCTCGATATATTCCCCGACGGTGACGTCATTTTTCACCTGTATAATTATCCGTGTCTCTGGGCCAGAACCGTGCTACAGTGGTTTGAGGAGCGATACAGTGAACTCACGTCGATGCCTCGGCGTCGAAATTCGCCTGATGTAAATCCAATGGAATCCGTCTGTATCGCTATTGGAGGCCATCACGGCATTCGCAAAACAGCAGCCCGTTATCCCGTTATATACGTGAATTACATGACTTGTGCGTAGACATCTAATGCCACATACCTCCACAAATATACCAACAAATTGCCGGATCTGTGAGACCCCGAATCGGTGATGTAGAGGATGATTATAATTGAAGTTAGACTTTCAAAACGCTGTAGAATTAAAACCACTGGTGGAAGAAAAAATAGTGTGAAAGTTGATCAATAGATGGCTCTGTATGTGTCAGAATACGTAAATGAACACACCCACCTTGCGCACAACCCATTGCAGATGGTATAAACACGCCCGGTACACGGCTTTTCCTCCTTTCGCGTATTCGACAATCGCCATGACTTCCTCAACGCAGGATTGCGCTCTGCTTGTAAAGCTGTATTACAAGAATGATGACTGTGCACACGTCGCTCTGCAGAAGTTCCGGACACCGAAGAGTTTGAAAAAAGGCGTTGGTCCGATTACTGCCCTGGGCCTGGAGAAAATGATTCGGAAATTCTAAAAGACAGGTTTTTTGGAGTGAAGCCTGGTAGAGGGAGGAAACGAATTGATTCGACGCCAGTGGAAGTGGTGGCCACAGCAATGCAGGAGCGGTAGTGTGCAAAAGTGTAGTGCACGGAGAATTGCCCGAACGTTGGACAGACCCGTGAGCACGGTGCGTAAAATCCTACGAAACATCCTTCTTTGGTATCCATTCAAAATTACCCATGTGCACGAGTTGTTTCCTGTTGACCTGCCAGCAAGAGAGAGACCTTTGCTTTAGAATTTCGTGCTCGCATGGAATTGGACAATAATTGGCCGTGAAAGATTTTGTGGACAGACGAAGCCCATTTCCATCTGACAGGATATGCCAATTCACAGAATTGTCGAAAATGTACAGCGGAAAATCCACACGCAAATGAACCAGTACCACTTCATCCTGAAAAGGTCACTGTGTGGAGCGGTTTTACGGCATCATTTTCAAGCAAGATGGCGCACCTCCGCACATTGAAATCCAGTTAAGCAGCTGCTGAAGCGCCATTTCGGAAAAGCTAGAATGATGAGCCACCATTTCCCCTACAGCCTGGCCGCCTCGAACATCTGATCTAGTCCGTGTGACTTCTGGCTGTAGGGCTATCTGAAAGATGTTGCGTTCAGTGTTCCTATTGCAAACATAGCTGCATTGATGGCACGCACTGCGCAACACATTCTGTACATGACCCCGGAGTCACTTCGATCAGTTGTGGAACATGCTGTTTCCCGATTTCAACTTGTTGCACAAAGAAGTGGCTAGCCTATGGAACATGTCTTGCGCCAGTCACACGGAAATTAATATTCTGATTTTGATTGATGCTTTTTGTGCAGTTTTTGGTCTCAGAACAATTAAAAACGGATTTTTCCCATCCGATGTGATACGACCTTGCCGTGGTGGATAAGGTTACGTAACAAACAGTATCACTCCTGTGCACCCAAGCACACTGAGTAGTGCAGTTTGTTTAACGTCAAACGTACACCTTAGGCATTGTTGTAAGATTCATTTATCATTTCTAGTCGAGCACTATTAAAATATGATGCTTACAGTGCCATTTATTGCTACATTTTGTGACTATTTAATTTTCTTCTGCCATACGTTTTCCCGCTTCTCCAATAATATCCCCTTGCAATTTGACGTCATTTTGACCAGTGATGTTATTACTACAGCGGTTTGAAAGTTTAACTTTAATTATAATCACCAGCCGGCCGAAGTGGCCGTGCGGTTAAAGGCGCTGCAGTCTGGAACCGCAGGACCGCTACGGTCGCAGGTTCGAATCCTGCCTCGGGCATGGATGTTTGTGATGTCCTTAGGTTAGTTAGGTTTAACTAGTTCTAAGTTCTAGGGGACTAATGACCTCAGCAGTTGAGTCCCATAGTGCTCAGAGCCATTTTTATAATCACCCTGTACTTCGTTCCAAAGATGTAAAAACAAGTTATTAAGCAGGTAGTCATAATGTTTTGTTCCGTAAGTGTATAAGTAATGCGAAACCGGGAAGAAAAGCTTCACGTCCCTGACAACGGTACAAATTAACCAGATAATTTTTATCTTCAGTCATCTACCTACTGACCCCGTGCGTGTCTTTGTCTAGGTATTACGTCCAATCCCCCCCCTTGTGCAATGTTCCTGTACATTTATCATCCCTGTATTGCTCCTTCCCACTAATTACGTTTGCTTCAGCATATGTACAACTAACTTACCGCATCTCTTGGTATGAGATTCCCATAGACATTCTTATCCGTTATACTGATTCTTTCAGCGACCATCCAGCTGTTATCAAACGTGCTGGTTGGGGGATGAAACGCCTTACCACAAGAACTCGTTACCAACTTTATTGCCAGCATGGGTGCACATTGTAGGAGCATTACCGTCCATGGTGATCACACACCCTATTAAGAACCATCTCCTGCATTTTGTACTGTTCAGAGGACTATCAAAAACCGCGGTGGCTACAGTGTATCTACTGCCTTTCAGTAAAAATGTCATTTATGTTCGTCTCATTGAGTTTGTCTTTCACTTACCTTCTGTACTATACTGCCGTTGTTCTTTGTATGGTTAGCCCAAATTTCATCGAGCTGCGTTACTTGCCAGCGACACAACACGCGGAAGTTAGTTTCGTCCTATAGTTTTACACGTCGTTGTGTATTTAGGATATTCATGTTACGCAGAACTGTTTAAGATATTCATTGTTGTATATTGTTATTCTCTGGTGTTGAGCACCTAATGCGAGAAGAAGATCATGAACATGCACAAAACACCTGTCAGATGCGAAAATGATACTTCACCCAGAAGTAATGGAAGCGAGAAGGCAAAGAGAAACTATCTTCGTCATTCTTGATAGTTGTACGTAAAGAGTTTTCCATGTTGAAATCGATTCGTTCCCCGGAAATAATGTTGTCACGATTCTACAATACTCACTGCGTGGATTCAGTATTTACAAACCGAACAGTGAATTCCGTTCGTGACCGCGGATTGTAGTTAGGGATGAGGAGTTTTTCGCCGCATTAGTATTGACAATCAATGGCTCGGAGCTGGGGGGGGGGGGAGGGAGGGGAAAGGGCAGTGTGGTGGTGGAACCCTGCGGGGAAAGGCGGGGCCGCAGAGGGGAAATTGAATAGTTTCGTCAGTGAATCAGGCCGGCGGCTACCGCAGCGACAATTTCCGACTTCCGTCCCTTTCGCAATAAATTTGTTTGCAGTAACAAATTGTGGGAAACGCGCACGTGGGCCCCATTTTAAGTTTATTACCCTTGCTCAGATGCTATCGCCATGACTGATCGCCTGCTCGCACTGCCGCCAAATGTGTGTCGCGTACAGGGCAGGCCGGCGGCCCTCCTTGCAGTTCTCCCCGAACTGTTGCCTTATCCTGAGTCAATCGTAATTCGCCGCTGCTGCTGTCTCTTGTTTTGTTACAGGG
The DNA here is from genome assembly GCF_023864275.1 of Schistocerca cancellata. Lineage (NCBI taxonomy): Eukaryota > Metazoa > Arthropoda > Insecta > Orthoptera > Acrididae > Schistocerca > Schistocerca cancellata. The sequence continues at coordinate 456,253,067 of NC_064630.1, forward strand.
AACTTATAATGTGCTTACATTACTGCAGACAGCGCGCACTGTCAAAGATCACGCAGACGCGAACTCCACCGAGCACTGTTCGACGTCAGGCCACCAAGTAGCGCTGACAGCATTAACGCAGAGGCAGTGGAAAACATACGATTATTATCGTTACAGCGACGAGCAGAGAAACCTTCAAAACTATATTCTACATCGATTGTAGTTACCCCAGTTACCATACGATGACAGCTACAGCAGCTTTTACAAAATGGCAGCCATTGACAAGGAGAAAGCGTTTGTACGCCTGAATTTGTAAGCGGCCTCTGCGTTGTTGCTGTGGTCTTCAGTCTTGAAACTGGTTTGATGCAGCTCTCCATGCTATTCTATCCTGTGCAAACTTCTTCATCTCCCAGTACCTACTGCAACCAACACCCTTCTGAATCTGCTTAGTGTATTCATCTCTTGGTCTCCCTCTACGATTTTTACCCTCTACGCTGCCCTCCAATACTAAATTGGTGATCCCTTGATGCCTCAGAACTTGTCCTACCAACCGATCCCTTCTTCTAGTCAAGTTGTGCCACAAACTTCTCTTCTCCCTAGCCCTATTCAATACCTCCTCATTAGTTATGTGATCTATCCATCTAATCTTCAGCATTCTTCTGTAGCACCACATTTCGAAATCTTCTATTCTCTTTTGTCCAAACTATTTATCATCCATGTTTCACTTGCATACATGGCTACACTCCATACAAATACTTTCAGAAACAACTTCCTGACACTTAAATCTATACTTGATGTTAACAAATTTCTCTTCTTCAGAAACGCTTTCCTTGCCATTGCTAGTCTACATTTTATATACTCTCTACTTCGACCATCATCAATTATTTTCCTCCTCAAATAGCAAAACTCCTTTACTACTTTGTCTCATTTCCTAATCTAATTCCCTCAGCATTACCCGACTTAATTCGACTGCCTCTGCGTTAAGTTAACCGGAATGTCTATTTAGGGTAAACCAGAACTCCACCGATAAACTTCCAGAGGTGGTAGTATGGATCAAAACAAGAAAAAAAATTGGCTCTAAAATACATACCTTAAGAGCTATGACAATTTCTTCATTTTCGCTACTGTAAGACAAATTTCTTCAACTGAAAGCTCTATGCTTCCCACATTTTCAGACTTGGTGGCATGGGCCAAAACAAGAAAAACATTATAGTAAACATGGGCTCTAAAGTGCACGCCTTAAGTGCTATGAGGACTTGTTCATCTTACTACTGTGAAAAACATCTCTTCTACTGAACAAGTGCTCACAGCTCTTTAGTTATGGGTTTTAGAGCCTATGATTACTATACATTTGTTTTTGATTTGCTACACACTAGCACCTGCGAACGTTTGCCGGTACAGTTCTGACTCGCCTTATAGAAATGTCTGGAAAAAATTGCTCTGATTAAAATGGCCTTCTCCGTCTGTGAACATTGACTCATGAAAGTATTGTTGTAGTGCGACGTGACTTAATTCCATGAACACGTTAACATAGGAACCACTTACTACGCACAGATTTTAAATTGAGTATAAAGAATGTTTAATTCACTTTAATGAACGAGCTTTGTAACAGACGAACTACTTTTTGACGTTGGAAAAACTTAATATGTTTCAAATAATGGCTCATAAATGTAATTTAAACACTTTCTTCAAAGAATCTCAATGATTCAAGAACAATACATGGAACATGGATAGCATTTACTTCCCCGAAGATGTCAACGAAAAGCACCTTCTAGGACCTCTAAGAAACTTACTAAAAATGCTGCTACCAGTCTTACGCTTAGTGGTTGTATGAATGCACCACATGAAAGACAGTTGTTACTGAACACGAGAAGCGTTCAGTAAGGAATGCAAACACTGTCTCCACGTAGGCGTACACCATAATTACTCTACCACGCAAAGATTTGGGGTTACACTCGTCTGGTGTGAGACGTTCCCGGACGGGGTCCACTGGGGGCCGAACCGCACAATAACCCTGGGTTCGGTTTGGGGCGGTGGTGGGGCGAGTGGACTGCTGTAGCCTGTTGTGGGGTTGGGCACCACTGAGGGCTACGGCGGTGACGAAGCCTCTCCGTCGTTTCTAGGCCCCCAGTTCAATAAAATATAACAAAGTAATACTACACATTTTTTCTCGCCCAATTTAGATTGAGAAAATGCGTCATTTGTTGTGGGACAATGTGGAATGGACCCGCTTCGGCCCGTATGGTTTCATGAAGTTCAGACAGATGACAGCGCTGCACATAGTCTTCAAAATGGCGTTTGTAACGGAAGTGCATACCGAGCAGAGAGGTTTCATTAATTTCCTTTCGGCAGTAAACCAAAGCAGAATGTCTACGGAGACCAGGCAGTGAGCAAAAGCACTCTGAGTCGTTGGGGCCGGCCGCGGTGTCGAGCGGCTCTAGGCGCTTCAGTCCGGAGCCGCGGGACTGCTACGGTCGCAGGTTCGAATCCTGCCTCGGGCATGGATGTGTGTGATGTCCTTAGGTTAGTTAGGTTCTAGGGGATTGATGACCTGAGATATTAAGTCCCATAGTGCTCAGAGCCATTTGAACCATTTTGAGTCGTTGGGCGAGGCGTCTGTCATCATTGCAACGAGTTCACACAAAACTGTCCGATCAACCGTGTGTCGGCCGTCCACACACAGCTGTAACTCCTGCAGTGTTGGACTTCAGACTGTTCAAAATGTAAATGATCATCTCCTCTTCGACAAAGCAAGGCGTCACATAAGTCTGCACACCCGAGAGCAGCTCACAAACTTTATTGGACCATTGTTCCTTATCCACCTAGAGAACGGGTCTCTCGCCTTCCGACTTCCATCTGTTTGGCACAATAAAAGAGGTACTCCGCAGTAAAAAGTACGAGGATTTATGGGGGGGGGGTTATTGATGTGGCGTCAAAAAAAAAATGTTTCAAATGGCTCTAAGCACTATGGGACTTAACATCTCAAGTCATCAGCCCCCTGGACTTAGAACTAACCTAACTAACCTAAGGACAGGATTCGAACCTGCGACCGTAGCAGCAGAGTGGTTCCAGACTGAAGCGCCTAGAACCGGTCAGCCAACACAGCCGTTGATGCGGCGTCGATTAATAGAGTGGTACCATGCGGCCATACAGTTTCTCAGTAAAATGGCATAAGGCCATTGTGTTCGACGGAGATTATGTCCAAAAGAGTGGGGAATAGTATGGTGTATTGGAATCCTAAATAAAACCAAATTGTTTTCAGAAACAAACGTGTTATTACTTATTGAACGTCCTTCGTCAATAATCGTGCTGACTAAACGATCATAGTGGAGTTCCCATTACCGAATAATTTATAAGACCATGGCAACTTCACACGGTGGAAAGAAACGTCACAAAAGCTCTCAGTTTAATTATGGGAAAGTTCATGAATAAATATAGAAAGATTTCGTATCAATTTTAATTATTACAGCCCAAAGACATCGTCATTTTACACGAAAAACATAGTTAACGTTACATGAACCAAGCTTCTACGCCACAGCAAGACAACGACTTCTCTCACATAGTTTCCATGAAACAAAAAAAAAAGCACGAAGAATCGATAGGCAGATGAAATACGGATTTACACAGCTCGGTCAAATGTATATCATTCAGAAAACAAGTTCTGGCCCACACAAATCGAAACTGCATGTCCCATAATACTACTCATAATGGCTCAGTACAGACGTGAACACCTCGCATCGATATGGCAGGCGAAGCAATGCAAATATTGTCTTACATTCCGCCGCTCGCACTCGGAGAAGTTTTCACATACAGACCCAGATTGTAATCACCAACCAACCGCTCTCTCTCTCTCTCTCTCTCTCTCTCTCTCTCTCTCTCTTTTTCTTCTCACTCTCTTTCTCTCTCTTTCTCTTAATACACCTAAGACCAGCCACGCTTCCTAGTTACAACTACGCCACAGAACAGACAAAAACGGAGTAGAATCTTTGTTCCTCTTTCAAATACACACGGCACGCTGTCTGCACTGGCTGCGTTGAATAGTCATTGATCAAGCCACCTCTCATCCCAAAGAACGTCGTTAAGACAGACCACCAGGACACAGATTATCACAGCTAAACTGCTCGCTAGTTAACAGATGCGTAAAACATGAGAAACTGAAAGTTGACAGTTATTATAGGCAACTTAATCTTACCTACGTCAGACTTTTACCACAGCACAGAGCCAGTTTCGAACGAAATGCGTAGAATTATTAACTGACAGCCTTTAAAACTAGATCGCCTAATAAGTACAATGTTCACATTACCAGTTTCGGCAGAGGATTGTATGATTGTCATCCTCAGATGTGATTAATCTGCAAACAGCTTTATCACCATATATAACAATTGCACGTAAGCAGCGTCAACATCATGAAGTCATATAAAATATGTCAATGAATGTGTTGTATGGTGAAAGAGATTCTTCGTAGTGGAAGACTTTGCTCTAAACTCTAAAGTAAGGCAGAATGCATATACATTGCGCATCCAGAAAGCTCCGAGAATAAGCCACTGAGCCGTTAAGCCCACCATAGTATCCTTTGTTCCAATAGTGCTAGGCCTGCAAGCTACGCAGGCGACCTTCCGAAAAGTTTCGAGGTTAGGCGATGAGGTACCGGCGGAAGTAAAGCTTAGAGGACGATTCGCTGGTGTAGTGCATCGGTAGATAAGTTAGAAGAGCTCATGGTCGCGAAAGGCAAAGGTCCCGGGTTTGAATACCGGTCTGGCACACAGTTCTAATTTGTCAAAGTTTTTTTTATCAGTGTTGCAGAGTAAAAAATTGAGTTTGGAATAAGGAAGACGTATAAGAAGTAAGGGAAACAATATAAATGGTAGAAAAACAACTAAAAGCCTGGATTGAAAAGACAGGACTATAGTCTTTCTCATTGCTGTTCAATCTACAGAGTGAAGAAGTTATGAAGGAAATAAATAAAGGTTCAATTGATGGTGAAAGGATGCCAAAGATAAAATTCGCTGATGACGTTGGTACTATTAGCAAAAGTGTGGAAGAATTGCTTTAGCTCATGATCTGGTGACTGGAAGGAGGACACACTGTGGATTGAGTGTGAACTGAAGAAAGGCAAATGTAGGGACCATTATCAGAAGTGACATGAACGATCTGAACATCAAAATTTTGGACAACGAAGAAGAGAAGTGAAGGTATTCGGTACCTTGGAAGTAAAGTAATACATAAAGGACAGACCACGGATGACTTGAAGATCAGAGTAGCAGAGGGAAAGAGGGAACTCCTTGCCAAAATAAGTCTACAAGTATCGACCTCAAATTGAGGTAGAAATTTCTGGGAATGCACATAACAAAGCGCAGCACTGTATGAAAGTCAGTCATAGAATGTGGGAAATCAGGCGAAGACGAGAATCAAAGAGTCTGAATTGAGGCGCTATGCAATGATTTTAAAAATTAGGTGGATTGATAAGAATTTAAGAGTTTCTCCGCAGAAAAGGCGAGGAACATTTGGAAAACATTAACAGGAATAAGGATAGAATGATAGGACCCGTGTTAAGTCGTCGGGGAATAACTTCCATGAGCGTAGTGGGAGCTGTGGAAGTAAAAACTGCAGGAAGTAAAAACTGTTGGGGTACATACAGTAATAAATGGTATTTGTTTTAACTTGAGTCAGCTGAATATCTCGAAAACGGCACATCGCACAAAAAAGTTAACATTAGTAAAGGGGACATCTGTCTGTGTTACAGATAGCCATCCCCCAACCACCCCTCATCCATGGGAGTGGTCTACTTTGTATTTTCAAATAGAGCTCCCGCCAACCATTTTTGTTGCATATTTAGATTACACGCCAAAAATACGTACGGTTTACTCAAATCATTGTTTTCCATTCGTGGTACATGGCGCTGTAATTGACAAATATAAAGTGTGCTTGTTCCTGAAATTAAGAACTGACGCATTTGATTCCACGTTTCATTTGATTGTACAGTACAACATGGTTAGCCGTTCCAGTGTCTAGTTAGAAACTACTTTTAACGTGATCCGGAAACGACGACGTTTCCATCGGTATGCATGAAATCGGTGAGTTCCCTTGATTTCTGTGAGTCCCCTGCCCTCTGACCAGTGTGGTGCTTCTTGCAGCCTCGCTATAAATTAAAATTATTTCTATCTTCTCTGCAACAGTTACAAAATTACGCCAACTATGCCAGAACACGCTCAAGAGAGGATTGGTGCAGAGACATTCGGTGTCCGTGCTTATAAACGTCCCTGCGCTGCAGTGCTGCGTGCCGCGTGGTGGGGCTCTGAACGATGGGGCAAGTGTGTGAGTGTTTACACGATGTGTGTGTGTCCACGACACTATCACTTCATTGACATTTTACCTTATTATAGTGATTGTTGTCCGCAACCTGCAGGCAGCCGCGTAGTGGCCAGCGCGAGGGTTACGACGGTTCGATGGAAACGCACAACGAACTCAGTCACCCTGATGGCGCGGTTCGAAGGCCGCCATCGAAATCAAGTGTTCCGATGGTTTTGGGACTCGCTATAATCAATCCCGTGGAGAGCAGAAAACTATGTTCCCGTACAAGCAGTGTCTAGCCATATTATTTGTACTGCACAATCAAATTTGCAACATTCAACTAACGTTTGAACATCAGTATCAACCGTTAGAACACAAAGGCTTGGATTTACATTGTAATTGAAAAGTAGAATAAAACGCATCTGTTCTTAATAGCACGAACAGGAACACTTTATATTTGCCGATTACAGCGCGATGTGTTACGAATGGAAACCAATGGTTTGAATGAACTAAAAATGGTTCAAATGGTTCTGAGCACTATGCGACTTAACTTCTAAGGTCATCAGTCGCCTAGAACTTAGAACTAATTAAACCTAACTAACCTAAGGACATCACACACAGCCATGCCCGAGGCAGGATTCGAACCTGCGACCGTAGCGGTCACGCGGTTCCAGACTGTAGCGCCTTTAACTGCACGGCCACTCCGGCCGGCCTTGAATAAACTATAAGTTTCCTTTTATTTTTGGTGTAATATCCGAATATACAATAAAAATGGGGGAGTCCAATTTGAAAATACAGATTTGACCCTATCTGCGCACAGCAGGGGAGAGGGAGGGAATTTGGGGAGGGGGGGGGTCCAGTTATTGCACAGACAGATGCCCCTTTACTAATAATAACTTTAATCTACAACATTTTTTTTCGTAAGATGCGTCGTTCTCGAGATATTTAGCTGTCTCAAGTTAAAACAAACACCTGATGTACCTAAAGAACAGAGGACGTTACAATCTCTGTTGGCCCATTATGGCCAGGGGACATAGGCTGGTATGTACTTTTCAATTCAATAAACTTTACCAACAGCCGTACACTTTAAGATTTTTATTTTAATTCTAAAGCAACCAGTTTCGGCAAACCATTTTGCCATCTTCAGCTCCCATACGCTTTTTTTCGAATCAACGAGCTTATTGTATAGCGCCATAAAATTGGATATCGTGAATTCCAATCCTTGTGCGGCTGATTCGCACGAAAAGCTCAGTTCCCGTCACGCGAATGCGAATGGTTCATCCAACAATGTGACAATCCTCATTTCAGTGCAAATGTTCTCTTTACGGATGAGGCTTCATTCCAACGTGATCAAATTGTAAATTTTCACAATCAACATGTGTGGGCTGACGAGAATCCTCACGCAATTGTGCAATCACGTCATCAACACAGATTTTCTGTGAACGTTTGGGCAGGCATTGATGGTGGTGTCTTGATTGCGCACCATGTTCTTCCATCTACGCTCAATGGAGCACGTTATCATGATTTCATACGGGATACTCTACCTGTGCTGCTAGAACATGTGCCTTTACAAGTACGACACAACATGTGGTTCATGCACGACGGAGCTCCTGCATATTTCAGTCGAAGTGTTCGTACGCTTCTCAACAACAGATACGGTGACCGATGGATTGGTAGAGGCGGACCAATTCCATGGCCTCCACGCTCTCCTGACCGCAACCCTCTTGACTTTCATTTATGGGGGCATTTGAAAGTTCTTGTCTGCGCAACCCCGGTACCAAATGTAGAGACTCTTCGTGCTCGTATTGTGGACGGCTGTGATACAATACGCCATTCTCCAGGGCTGCATCAGGGCATCAGGGATTCCATGCGACGGAGGGTGGATGCATGTATCCTCGCTAACGGAGGACATTTTGAACATTTCCTGTAACAAATGTTTTGAAGTCACGCTGGTATGTTCTGTTGCTGTGTGTTTCCATTCCATGATTAATGTGATTTGAAGAGAAGTAATGAAATGAGCTCTAACATGAAAAGTAAGCGTTTCCGGACATGTCCACATTACATATTTTCTTTCTTTGTGTGTGAGGAATGTTTCCTGATAGTTTGACCGTACCTTTTTGTATCATCCTGTATGTGAATAAAAATGGTTGTTTATGTGCCAAATAGTCTAGAACGTCTGACAGGTATCGAAGCAAGATTGAACTCTAATTTAAAATAATTTCTCGTAAACAACTCTTTCCATTCCATTTAAGAATTTCTACTTGAAGACTGGTAAACAGGGAAAAAACTCTAGTTTTGAAGTGTGGTTAGGACTAAAACGATAATGCGTTCATTAATGTTAACACTAATCGTACGAATAAAACGACAATGTGTTCATTAGTGTTAACACTAATCATGTATACAAATCTAGTAAACTAACTCGTGCCCCGTAATTTCGATAAAAGAATCGTTCATATGATCTATGAAACATGTAACTAACTAATTAATTCTGAGATTAAAGGCTCTCAAAGAAGAATAGATCGTGGAGGGGAGGGGTGGGGGGACTGCTTCAAAGCAGTCAGAAGACTGTTGATAAAAAAAAGGCTTGTTGTTTCCTTTCGGTGCAAAAAAAAATTATAGGCAGTTCCGTTAAAGGCCTCGCACTATACGGACTGTACAATGCATCGTACACGCCTGTAGTGACAGAGGTGTCGGCTGCGCCGCACTCTGCCTGGCTGGGCCTCCGCCTGCAGCAGTCTCGACGCAGCCCCGGACGGCGGTCATTTCGGTAATGAACCGGCCGGCTCCCGCGGGACCGTTGCAGGCACACAGCGAGGCCCAGCCCGGCACGAACCGCCCGCCTGGACCCTATTTACGCGGGCGGCTGGCTAGGTGGAGGGAGCCGCCCTGTATATCGGATGGGATAGGGCGGGATAGGATAGGTGCTGCTATCGACCAGTTCGTACGGCACTGATACGCTCCCACCTCGTTAACCAGTGCCCTACTTCTCGCTGCATTTCAGGACGAGTCTCGTCTGCCAACTTATTCCCTACACCAATAGTTTTGCATATTCTCGTTCGAGCCTGTGTTCGAAGAAGTAAACCACTCACGCGTCTCTGTAGCGTATAGAGAGTAGAAAGCTTGAGAAAAACTTGAAAGAGATTACCACTCGCCTAGTACTCAAATAAGGTAAATAAAATTGATAACACAGGTATGATATATCCTCCACCATGCACTGAACATTGGCTTGCAGAGTATCCACATCTACATCTACGTGATTCCTGTGCTGCTCACAATAAAGTACCTGGCAGGGGGTTCAGTGAACTACCTTCGAGCTGTCTCTCTATTGTTGCACTCTCGAACGGCGAGAAAGAAAAATTAGCACTTAATTTTTTCTGTGCGAGCCGTGATTTATCTTATTTTATCATGATGATCACTTCTCCCTATGTAGGTGGGTGCCAACAGAATGTTTTCGCAATCGGAGGATAAAACTGGTGATTAAAGTTTCATGAGAAGGTCCCGTCGCAAAGAGAAACGCCTCTGTTTTAATGATTGCCACTCCACGTATCATGTCTGTGGCACTATCTCCCCTATTTCGAGATAATACAAAACGAGCTGCCCATCTTTGTACTTTTTCGATGTCATCCGTCAGTCCCACCTGATGCGGGTCCCACACCACGCACCAATACTCTAGAATATGGCGGACAAACGTGGTGTAAGCATCTCTTTAGTAGACCTGTTGCACCTTCTAAGTGTTCGGCCAATGAATCGCAGTCTTTGGTTCGCTCTACCCACAACATTACCTATGTGATCGTTCCCGCCGGCAGCTGTGGCCGAGAGGTTCTAGGTTCTTCAGTCCGGAACCGCGCTGCTGCTACAGCCGCAGGTTTGAATCCTGCCTCGGGCATGGATGTATGTGATGTCCTTAGGTTAGTTAGTTCTAAGTTCTAGGGGACTGATGACCTCAGATGTTAAGTCTCATAGTGCTTAGTTTGAACCATTTGATCGTTCCAATTTAGGTTATTTGTAATGGTAATCCCTAAGTATATAGTTGAATTTACAGTCTTCAAATTTCTGTGTGTTACCGCGAAATCGAAATTTAGCGGATTTCTTTTAGTACTCATGTGATTAACTTCACGCTTATCTAAATAATTTTGCAGTTCTTTTTGTTCATCTGATGACTTTACAAGACGGTAAATGACAGCACTATCTGCAAACAAACTAAGACGTCTACTCAGATTGTCTACTATGTGGTTATATAGATCAGAAACAATAGAGGGCCTATAACATTTTCTTGGGGAACGCCGGATATTACTTCTGGTTTACTCGATCATTTTCCGTCTATTAGTACGAACTGTGACCTTTCTGAAAGGAAATCACGAATCCAGTCGCACAACTGAGGCGATATTCCATAGGAACCCAGTTTGTTTCCTTCTGGATATCTAAAAACATCGAATCAATTTGACATCCCCTGTCGTTAGCACCCTTACTTCACGAGAATGAAGAGCTAGCTGTGTTTTGCAAGGACGATATTTTCTGAATCAGTGCTACGTGTCAATAAACCGTCTTTTTCGAGGTACTTCATAATACAGCGTGTTCGGCAATTCTAATTACAAACTTTTAGGACTTGAAGAAGGGAATGAGTAGATAATAATTTGAATAAGAACCCACGCCGGAAATGTACTGTTCCCGTTCTACGACCGTTTCAATTAAGATGTGTAACGCGTCCACGTCTGTTGACGGAAAGAGAAGAATCTCATCTCAGAGTTGCTTGTCCTAGTATGCAGTAGGTTCAAATGGTTCAAATGGCTCTGAGCACTATGGGACATAACTTCTGAGGTCATCAGTCCCCTAGAACTTAGAACTACTTAAACCTAACTAACCTAAGGACATCACACACAGCCATGCCCGAGGCAGGATTCGAACCTGCGACCGCAGCGGTCGCGCGGTTCCAGACTGAAGCGCCTAGAACCACTCGGCCACTCCGGCCGGCTATGCAGTAGGATTGCCAGAATGGTGTGTACTACGGATTTAACTGCAATGGATTACTTCTTGTGGGGTCTTATACGAAATTTAAGTTACGACACTCCAGTAGAAGCATAGGAAGATCTGCTGGCACAGGTTCTACCGCTGCACTAAAAATTGAAGAGAAACCATCTGGGATGGAGAGTGCGTACCAGAACATACTTCGATGGTACGATGTCTGTAATGACGGTCGTGGTCGCCACATCAAGCCACTATTGTAATGCAACAGTGTTGTTCTGTCCGCACAGAATGTTGGATTCGTTTATGTTTTCGAATCAAGTAAACAGGTAATGTTCGTGTGAATACAAACACCTGTGCTCAAGTCATAAATGGATGTTTCGTTATGTTTCCTTTCGAACTGTTGCATAATAACTATGCTGCGTCAAGCCTAATTCAATTCGGCAAGCAGAAGTTAAACATCAGAACTGAAACCGTTGTAGAACGGTAACGTTACGTTTCTGTGCATGGATTCCTGTTCATAATGTTATGTACTCGCTCCCCTCCACAAGTCCTAGAAATTTGTAACGGGAATTTCTGAACACCCTGTATACGAAGGCTATTCGTTTATTAACATCCGCCGGTCCGTGTGGCCGTGAGGTTCTAGGCGCTTCAGTCTGGAACCGCGTGACCACTACGGTCGCAGATTCGAATCCTGCCTCTGGCACGGATGTGTGTGATGTCCTTAGGTTGGTTAGGTTTAAGTAGTTCTAAGTTCTAGGGGACTGATGACCACAGATGTTTAGTCCCATAGTGCTCAGAGCCATCTGTACCATTTTTATTAACATCCGATCGGTCGTGAAATGGAAACCATAGTGAAAATCCGATGAATCTTAGCATAGATGTGTTGGATAGCGCCTCTAGTATGACTGTCGATCGAGTCACATGGCTCTTTTCAGTTCTGAACGCACAGTGAGCACTTCCTTCATCATCATCATCATCATTAGCCAATTCAATCATTAAATGATGTGGCCTCTTCGAGTCGTGGATTCAGGTAGGCTTTCAGCAGTCTTCTCCAAATGGGACGGACGGTCTTGGCAGTTCTCTGCCAGGTGTTACCAGCGATCTTTTTGATGTCTTTGTCCCACCTGTCTAGTGGTCTTCCTCTAGGCCTCCGGTGCTCTCTCGGACTCCACTCCAGTACTAGCTTCGTCCATCTCTTGTCTTTTCTTCTTGCGACGTGGACAGCCCACTGCCATTTCAAGGAACCTACTGTCTCTAAGATGTCGTTAACCTTCGTCACAGACCGGATGTCATCTACCCTTTTCCTATCCTTTCTTGTATAGCCCAGCATTGGTCTCTCCATGGCTCTTTTTGCTGTCCTAAGTTTCCCTTTTGTAATTGAGTTCAGAGTCCATGTCTCGCAGCCATACGTCATCACAGGAAGAATGCATTGATCAGATACTGCTTTCTTCAGATTTACTGGCATTTTTGATCTGAATACCGTTGAATTCTTCCAAAAAGCTTGCCAGCCAAGCTTGATGCGTCGATAGATTTCTGGCCTTATGTCTCCCTTCATATTTATAATCTGGCCAAGGTAGGTATATTCACTGACCTCTTCTAATAGACTGTCGTTGACTTTCACATCTCCAGCTGGGACCCTTTTGTTGGACATTACTTTTTTTTGGAAAGGTTCATGTTCAAGCCAACCAGCACTTAGGATCGTCTAAATAATAGTGTCGCCCGTCAAACATGAAAGTCTGCTGAGAGATTTCGCCTGATTTCATGCTGCTCACATAACGTAACTGTTACGCATTTCCTTATTTATGATGATTCTCGGCCGCAAACTGCAGGGGAAATAAAGACGCTCCTGCTGCTTTTTCGATGGGAAGTGTTTGATCACCCACCATACAGCGCAGCCCGCACTAGGCTCCCTCCGAGTTTCGTCGCCGCTCACACGAACCGTTTGATATGAAGACAAAAACTTTGGCAGAGACAACTAGCTGCAGACGAATGTAGCGAATTGGTGGAACGCACACGCGACTGCTTTCTATGATGAGGGTGTTGGAAATTTGGTGGAACACTAAGTAAAATGTCTAAGTGGGAGCGGCAGGTGTGTAGAGAAGTAGCTGAAAGGTGTATCTAACAGTTTTAAATAAAACATTTTCCTTTTTCACTGTGTTTTCCATTTCGCGACCGATCGAAGCCAACAAACGACTAGCCCTCGTATGTAGACATACAAGTGGCATTAAAAAAATTTTAAGTTCAATGGCCACACCAACCTCTTGCCTACACATCGATGCTAATACACCCGCAGTGGAGTCGCAGCAACGTCCTTAAACGGAAACTTTTTGTTCTGTGTTCCTGACATAGCCAGTCTGGGGGGTGACATGCACTGTTTGATAACCGAAGAAAACTTCACAGGCAAATATCGTTAAAAAATCGTTTTATTGGACGACATGTTTCCACAGAGTTATGCTGACATCATCGGATCTTATGCTTTTGAATTTTTACATCACATTATCCATCATTTTTTACAAGTCGCTTCACACTGCATGTTTAACCTACATCCCACTACCCTCAATATCTCTACACATTGAAATGTCAAATGTAAAAATATGTACTAATATAAACATAACTACAGTGCGCCGATTGCAAGTGTTCATGCTCACTACCAGCTAGCAACTGCAAATGCAAAAATATGTACCAATACAAATATAACTGTACTGCGCCCATTGCAAGTGTTCAAGTTCATTACCATCTGGTAACTGCCAGCAGCAATAGTGAACATGAACACTTGCAATCGGAACAGTACAGTTATGTTTGTATTTGAACACATTTTTAAAGTTGACATGTCGATGTGTAGTGATCTTCGTGGTAGTGGGGTGTAAGTTAAATATGCAGTGTCACACGACTTTTAGTGCAAATGGATAACATGTTGTAAAAATTCAAAATCATAAGATCCGATGGTGACAGCATAGCTCTGTCGAAACCGGGTATCCAGTAAAATGCTTTTTTGGTATGCTATCACGAAATCCTGTAATTATAGTCAAATGAAAACGAGACAGATAGAAAGAAGGAAGTAAACTATTTATTATTTGAAAACTAAACTAATAATACATATACTTCACTGTTAGAGAAGACGACCAATCCCTTCAAGGAGAAATGTTTACGGGTACCTACGAAACTCAGGCGTGCCAAGATGGTTCCGATTACGCCGCAGAAATTCCCTGGGAAACCGTAACACATCCTCCATTCTTCATGTGGGCTCACTCACATGTTGCCAACGTAGTTTCGACTATGCTGCAGAATCTTTGCAAGTAAGCCCTTGCACATTTCCCATGCAATCTCAACCGATGCGGTTTTCATATTATCGGAGCGCTGAAGCAAGACACTGGTGGCAAACGATTCGCTTCAGACAAACACCTGGGTACAATCATGGTTCCGTAGGCAAACGCAAATGTTTTTCTATGAAAGCAATGACCGCCTTGTCTTAGAGTGGATGAGTCTATTAACAGTTATGTTGATTAATTTTGAAATAAACAGTTGACTTTCTTTTTTTCCATCTGTCTCTTTCTCAGACGACTGTCCCCTGTAGATAGGCGATGTCGCTTCCAACGGAATGATACGTTAGTACTGCCTGTCTTCAGACGCTCTCTCTGCACAGAAGGCAGCTGCTACACTCCGCAATACTTTAAAAATGGCCACTTCAGTGGCCGAACTCCAGAATGAAAAACAGACTCCTTCAAGCAGTAAGCTTCAGTAAAATCGTTTTATTATATTCCGCGTCACATTGCAGAAAAGCATAATAATAATTAATGTAGACAGCTAACTCTATCGAAACGTGAGCTTTAATTAAGTTTTATTGCATCCAGATATCTCGAAAATTTAGTTCGAATACCATTGCGTTGCCAGCCATTAGACTATATTTTACGTGGTATGTCGCTTCCTTGCCCCGACTTGTGATCCAAACTAAATTTCAAAGGAAACGCGGATACATAAGTACAGTGCAGTGCAGTTTTCATGTACGCAGTGGATATTTCAGATGCTAAAGTCGAGCTCACCAGAAAGTACAAAGATCGACTGGGAACGGAACACAGATCTTTGGAAGTTTTAGTCTGAGACAAATCCAATGGGAGACCTATAACGTTATTGAAATGAAAAGAACTGACAATTATAAGTGCATGAGTGACATAATTTTCCTAGTAACGGTACATCACTTGAAGCAAATATATTAATAAATCGAAGTACGTAGCTTACATTAATATCTGCAATTTGCACATGTGTTGCATCTTCCGAATTGCAGGTACTGAAACGTCATACGGACGGACACTTTCGCTTTTAATTGGAGAACATTATAAATTGGAACTAACGATTAGAAAAAAAAATTATATATCCACAACTTTTTTTTTAATCTGGGGAAGTATTTAACCGAAACTGCATTTCCGATTCTATGTAGATTTGTACATAAATGGCAAACCACTAAAATTTCCATTTCTAATGTTTCGAGACATGTAATGTCACAAGAACTAAATTTTACAGGTGATTTACAAGAAATATCAGATTCCATCGAGTTTATAGTGATCCCCCGATGATGTATGAGAACGCTGTAATGAAGAAAATCTCCGAACTCCAGACTCCAGGAAGGGTGGCAGTATCCCCCGTTTTCCTGGTAATCTGAGAATGTAGCTACTGTTCTTGTACTAAGGGAGGAAGGGTTACAGTAAGGCAGAAGCACCCAGGTAACCCCTATATGGTAGGTTTGAGGCTAGCAATCGCAGACTGTTAGATTCATAGTGTTTACTTTTCTGGAGAATTTGGCGCAGAGTTACCGCAGTCGTAGGTGTTTTGGAGGCTCGTGTGTAGTGATAGAAGTGGAGCGCGTTGCTTCCACACAAGCAATCAGTGCACTATTTTGGCGTTTTTTTAATTCTCTTAAGGCAGCTGTCTTTGGCAGAGGCATAATATGCAGTTGTGTAATCAGTGAGCTGACGTGCATACGTAAACCAAAACCTTAGTGCTGTGCTGACTTTCAAATTTCCCCAGGTCCGGTCATAGCTCTGATTGTGACAATCACCTCACATTTCTGACCGATATGTTTAGTGTGCGCCTTCCACATTAGCTTGTGGACAATGAAGTCGGAGGTATTCAACTCTTGTTTTGATAGAGAAGTGGTACGACCCTAGTGTAATTGTTTCAGGTATATTCACTCTATTCCTCGAAGAAAACATTGTAGATGCTTTAACTGTTGATTCCGTTTCATGTCAGTTACTGCTCGAGCGCCATCTTTGCGGCAGCCAGTTGTGTCTTATAGTGATGCCAATATAGTCTCTGCCTACTGCCGAACTTCCCCTTTTACGGGAATATACTGCGTAGGTCGATGATGCAGGTACTAAAAACAGGAGAGGGGACAAAGCCGGCCGGTGTGGCCGTGAGGTTCTAGGCGCTACAGTCTGGAACCGCGTGACCGCTACGGTCGCAGGTTCGAATCCTGCCTCGGGCATGGATGTGTGTGATGTCCTTAGGTTAATTAGATTTAAGTAGTTCTAAGTTCTAGGGGACTGATGACCTCAGATGTTAAGTCCCATAGTGCTCAGAGCTATTTGAACCATTTTTCTGAAAGTGGCCAAAACGTTTCTTGTGGTAACCCCTTACGGTTACTGTTAGTTCTTGGTCCTATTGTGAATCCTCCGTGTATGACAAGCAGCAAACGATCAGAGAGAAAAGATAATAGGTGCGGGAGTGAGGAGTTAGCGTTCTTGCTTTAGTCTGGTGGTCCGCACAGGTAGTACTACATTGTAGTAGGCGCTGTTTAGGTCGAGACACATAGCTATTAGAGATGCGTTGCTTCCGAAACAAAGCTGTGTGTCACTGACATTATGTAAGATAGCACCTTCGAAAATTTTGTAAGTAGGCTGTTTATGTTTTCTTATTGGCAACGTTACGTAGCGCTCTGTATGAAAATCACTGGCTGTGCTGTGTGCAGTCTGTGGCTAGTTTGCATTGTTGTCTGCCATTGTAGTGTTGGGCAGCGGCAGCTGGATGTGAACAGCGCGTAGCGTTGCGCAGTTGGAGGTGAGCCGCCAGCAGTGGTGGATGTGGGGAGAGAGATGGAGTTTTGAAATTTGTAAGACTGGATGTCATGAACTGCTATATATATTATGACTATTAAGGTAAATACATTGTTTATTCTCTATTAAAACCTTTCATTTGCTAACTATACCTATCAGTAGTTAGTGCCTGCCGTAGTTTGAATCTTTTATTTAGCTGGCAATAGTGGCGCTTGCTGTATTGCAGTAGTTCGAGTAATGAAGATTTTTGTGAGGTAAGTGATCTGTGAAAGGTATAGGTTAATGTTAGTCAGGGCCATTCTTTTATAGGGATTTTTGAAAGTCAGATTGCGTTGCGCTAAAAATATTGTGTGTCAGTTTAAGCACAGTCGTATATAAATTGTTCAAAGGGGACGTTTCAATTTGCGAAAATCCGCCTGACTACCAGAGAGTAGTTCATTTTATCAAATCCTTCACGCTAAGTGAAATTTGAGCATTCTTTCCAACATTTCTTAGAATTATTGTAGTTCCAGTACGTTGTTTGTGGGTATGATGCCACCTAATTTGGATTCGTCCCTGATGTGAGCACAGGTGTTTTCCTCCCTGTCACCACTTAATAATCTACTGTTCAGTCTTGATTTTATAATATACGTGAATACGTATTTCGTGTTATTCTTAATGTGTAAGAAACCAGCATGTTGTACTGGATATTGTCTGTCCATCCAGCTTGAAAAATACATTTCATTTGTTACATATTTTATGGAAAAGTCTTGAGATGCTTTCGTCGAAAATCTTATTTGAGTAAAAGTGAAAATGTTGTAGGTATTATAGGTTTCTTTCTGTTTTTCCTCTATGTACGTAGCGAGTCGATGAGTACAAACCTCGCGTTAGTATTGAAGCAGCGGCCGACAATATCAAAAGCTATGGGATAAGCTAATTCAGACTTGTGGCTGAGGCATTGGAGGAGAATTAAGCAGCTCATGATCTGCCGTCGTATTTGCCTTTTTGCACGGAGCTCGGTATTCAACTGCGAATAATGCGCTTTTAATTGCTGTCAAATAATGCTCTGAAGCCTATTACCGTCACAGGATAAGTACACAGTAATTACTAAACAGTTAGCGGGATAGCAAACACGCGTCGTTGGCCACTTAAATTCGAAAGAGTCGTTTCCCGTTTTAAAAGCGCGAGTAAAAAAAAAGTATTGACAAACAGGCCAGCCCGTGGGCCGCGAATTGGGGCCAATAATTGATTTCGCGTTTACCCTCTTGACTCGGACGATTAATCACGAAGCCGCCTGCTTTGCCACGGGCCTCCCCGCCGAGGACAAAACCTAAGTGGCGTCCGTTACCCCGGCAACGCTTCCGTCACGCTTCTGCCGACAGCCAAATGGCGGCGCGAACAACTCAAGCTTTACGCGAGAGAGCAGAATGGAGCGAAAATTGGAGAGCAAACACGTTCACAGGGCCGGAAAGGGTGAAGCCGGCAACGAGATTACCATCTGCTGTCGTGGCCCCGAGGGATGTGCGCTCTTTTGCCATCAGTGCGCCAACGTTCAATACTTGTGCTGTCAGCTATCGTCTAAACACGACAGCGCAACTCGGTAGGTGAGGCAGGTGCTATTGTTAGACCATCGTCTACAAGGCTATCACAAAGTAAGCGAAAGTACAGCGTTCCTCACGAATGAATATGGATAAGCTAATGCCGGAATGAGTCCTTCGAAACAGCTTCAGACAATTTCTTACCATATTACTCTTCAAATAAGATTTTGGATCAGCTCACATTATCAACACACTAAACGGGAGTTAAAATCATACCCTGCCATCTGTAAGCTTATCATATATACCAGACAAAGTCCTTGTAAGACGGGCTTCATGGGGCACTGTAGTTTTAATAAGATAGGCCTGTCGTTCCTTTTAATACTAGGTTTCGGGAAAATATTTGACCAGATAAAATTATGTAACATAGTGAGACACAAAGATAATTTGTCGGGTTTCATTACAGATTTAAAACATACATACAATAAAATTATATAAAGATAAGGGAAAAGATACGTGAGATATTGTTTAGGAAGTACGTTAGCGTGACTGTGCCATTATAATAGAAGGTACAGTTTATAATAATACACCAATTTACTCGTGTATGGAAGTAAACGTAATGATATATTGGATATGGAATAAACTCCTGAATTATATTATAGAACTGAATAAGATCTCAAGCTTCAGAAGACAGTCGATGACATGTCTACTAAATCAACAATAATGATTATCGACGTTCCCCATTATGCGCTCGTTCATCTTGTACATCCATATTTCCATCCAGATCTTCATTTCCCTGTATTCTTAACTGATACAGTCAACTTAAATTTTCCTTTCCCCACAACACGCTGTGTCGGTAAACACTTCCATTATTGTTACTGTGGTCATTATTATTATTATGATTATCATTATGAGTGGCAGCAACAGCAGCAGCTGCACCATCAGTAGAAGTATTTGCTGTTATTAATTTTATTAGGTCATAGTCATTACGTACACTGTACCTACTGAATGTGCGCAGTCCTGCCCGAAGTACGGGAGGGCGCAATGGCCCTAATCAGATCAGGTTGAATAAATACATATATAAGAAAGGCTCGCAATATTTTAAAGTTCCCTTTTATACAGACGAATGAAATAAGAAATATATTTGGCAATGGAATTTCAGAAGACCTAATAACCTCTCTAAGCGGAAGAT
The DNA here is from genome assembly GCF_023864275.1 of Schistocerca cancellata. Classification (NCBI taxonomy): domain Eukaryota; kingdom Metazoa; phylum Arthropoda; class Insecta; order Orthoptera; family Acrididae; genus Schistocerca; species Schistocerca cancellata. The sequence goes on from NC_064630.1 coordinate 456,273,055, forward strand.
ACTCGATAATTTTTAAAGCATGTTACAGTGTAAATGTTCTCGGTTGATTGAATATATCGCACAGTGTTAACACTGTGGCTGTCGGTCACGTAGACCTCGCCTTTTTTTTGTACAATGCTGGCCACTTTTATGGCTTTTCAGTGTTTTTTTTTTTATTAAGACTAACCAACTGTGACAGTAACCTTTTATGAAAACCTGAAATTTCTCCTCTTTTAGTACATATTTCCAGGTTCTTTGAATGTTTAGTTCTTTGATTCTTATGTTTTTAATGAATGTTATTGTACCGTGAATTTACTTTCAAAATCTTTTCCTTACTAGCGATTCATCAAGAACATTAACACATTTAATCACACTAGGTGAGCGTGGAAGTAGTTGCCTGGGAGTAACTTATGAAAATGAAATTACCTTTAACAAATGGGAATTTTATTCATAAAAGCCTTTTCAAAAACAGATTTAAAATTTATAAGCAGAAAAGCACCGTCGAAATATCAAGTTACAATTTTATTTATAGGCAGAAAAAACAATATTGACAGTATGAGCCTTCGGGCTGAGAAGCTTGCCGCTCCCTTTCAACACGGCCGCAGTCACGACCGCTCACAACAACCTCTGAAAGACTACACGGGTGCAAATCTGCAACACACCAGATTACTTTAAACTAAAAATTTTAACGACTTACACAAACACATTAACTATGCACCCCGTAAGAGAGATGGAAATGGTACAAACACTCCCACTAAGAAATTATTTGCCACCGATAGTGCAATTTGTTTTTAAAAGGGCTCTTAAGGTGGAAGGGTGCCAACCTTATAAAAATGACTATTTAAATAATACCCATAAAATTCAGACTTACATAAAATGTACAACATGCTCTACATTACAAATATACCGCCTCGCAAGATGATAGGCAAGATAAAAACATATTTCAAGAATTCGGCCTTTACACCTTAATTCTATAAATTCGTTAACACCGAATCCGACAAACAAGACAGAGGCAGCTATTAACGTATGGGAGATTGACAGGGAGATTACTGAACAACCCGAACCGCAGATTGCTCTAACCCTCCCCAACTCGACAAGGGAAAAACAGACCACCCAATTCACAAATAACCACCTTCCCGTGGGTGGGCAAACGGAGAAGAATGGTGGGACGACCCCAAAACAAAGCGGATGGTGACCTCGCCAAGAAAACAAGTAGAATTTAACAAGTAAATGAAACAACATATCTCCAATCACTTAACTTCTAATAAACTGCGATTTCTGGCGAAGACCTGGTGCAACATCCCCAACGCTCTCCCGAACCGTCCGCTGCCAGCCGCTTCAACGGACGCAGGAATGCGCGCCCATCTGCCGTCCCAGGGCGTCGCAGCTCGCCCCGGCCAGCCCGATGTCGTGGTTTCACTCCTGTTGCTCTCGTGTCAGCCGCGAAGCTACTACCCCTTTCTATACGGCGCGGCCGACTGGACTCACGTGGGGACATCACATGCGCCGACGCTCAAGGCGGACAAGTCATCTCGTGTCTCAGTGCGCGACCGACCAACCGACCGATCCAACCGCCAATGACCGTTGCCCCAGCAACTCGAGCAGCCTGACGGCCTAACGCGCAGACTCAGATTGCAGGAACTCAGCCCCGAGTGGGCGACCACTAGCTGAGTTCTGTTACTGGCGGAGTGAAAGACTAATTTTCTGGCTTAAAGTTTGATCCAAACGACAGACATACTCGCACTCCAACGACAGACGGACGCTAACTGCCGTACAAATGCGAACAAGAGACAGACCAGCAACAGGTGACGCGAGACTCACCTAACTTCACTCCGACTGACCAATTGCCGAGCTCATAGCGCCCCTTAATTGCACGTGAACAGGCCACCTTTCCCTAGGATACGGATCCTGTACATCTCCCGCAAACTGGATCCTCCTCACCCGCTTGTCTCACCCATCCTCTCCCACCCCCGCCCGCTGCCGCGCCTGTATTCCCACGTCCCACCCGGTCTCCATCTCTCCACCCTCCTTACCCTCTCCCAAGGTGGCTTCCGCCAGCTCCCTCTCCCTGATGATGTCCTCCTCCCCTCTATCTACCCCTCCTATCAACTTTGATCCTTCCCCCTCACTTCCTGTGTCCTTTCCTTTAGGCACCCTCTCTCCCTTCTCTTTCCTTTTCCCCCTTCCCCCTTCCTCCGCCCCTCTTCCCCTGGGATCCCCCTCCCCCTTCCTCCCTCCCCCTCTCTCCCCTGCCCATGGAATCTCTGCTCACCCCTCTCCCACTCCCCTTCCTCCTCCTCCTCTCTTGGCAGGTCCCCGGACTCGCACACGCTCAGTGAACATTCGCGCGCCGGAGATCATCGCCATCAGTGTCTCGTGTGTGTGCCTTCGTTTGTGTTTAGTGTTCTTTCGCCGTCACGCCACCACTGTTCACGTATGCCGTCGCCGTCATCCATGTTATGTGCGCCGTGTCAACTAGTGTTAGTGATATTTCTCGTCCAGCGTGAACGGCTCCATGCTTTTTGTTTTTTTAGTGTCTACATTTTTTGCCCGCCGTTTTGATTGTATTCTCTTTGCCACCTATATGTCATACTTATTGTAAAACTCAAGGCTGAAGAGCGGCGTACTATGATGCTGACAGCCCGCCTTTGTATAAGGTGATCAAAATCACAATAAAGAAAAAAAAACACTTTTCCCTTTCCCACCAGAGGGAGACACCAAAGCTAAGACTCCCACAGCGGCGCCACCGCCAGGAACGGAGGGCGACTGCTTCACACAACGCGCTGCGGCGAGCCCTTCAAACAGCAATTTTTTTTTTACCACGGCACAGTTATATTTTGCAAACAATATGAAGTTTACCAAGTCCAAAATAATTATTATTTACCTTCCACTTTCATTCATCGAAAACTTACAACCCAAAATAGTAATTATAAATTGTTACACAGATTTTTCACGTAATATAATTTTTTTGTGATACTTCTTTGTTGACTTGATCTCCTGTCTGTGATGCAAGGACTGACATTTCGTCGTTCTACATTAATCACAGAAAACTCTCTTGACTTTATGAACCTACAGGCAAAGTAAGTATCATGATTCAGTAAGTGAAGAAACATAAAAAAAATCGCAAACGATTGTTTCAACAAATGCTTTCCGTAAAACTTGGAAGTTTAACCCAATTCTTCTGGCACAAATTCACTATCATCATCTGAATTATCGGTATCTTCCTTTCCACTGTCATTATCAACAAAATCTTGTTCTAATTCATGCAAAATTTCTGGTCCTAAGAAAACTTAAAGCCTTGTCTTTGATTTCGTTTCGTACTGAATAAACAGCTATCGCTAGTATCACCTGTTTTAAAACTGCAAGCCCCTCGCTAAACAGTGGAGACCGACAGAGCCCGTTAGTATACGGTAGAAATCGCACCCCGGGATAGGCAGTCTACTAAAATTTTCGCCTTCCGCGGATTTTTTAGTAGTACTTTCGCGACCTACTCCTGGTCTTTTAGTAGGAACAGTTTCCTTTTTCGTGAGCTCAGCGTTGAGAATCCAAGGTTGGCATAGAATCTGTTGTTGTACCGTCCAGTACAATGTGACTTTGAAATTTCGGGAGAAGTGCAAGGAGTGACTGTGAGTTAAGGATTAGAGCCCAACAGTGGAGTAATGTGCTAGACAGTGATATTAAATGTGAAAACAATGTATATCAAAGATAAAGTTAAAGCATGTGATGAAAGGAAAGGAAAAGCAATAAAAAAGCTAGGATTTGGGAAAGCAAAAGAAGAGTGTTAATATCAAAAGGACTTCGACAAGAGACGAAAGCCAAAACCAATCTTCAACTGAAAACAGCAGAAGAATCCAAAGAATACTTCCGGAAATTATTAAGTGAGGATAGAGAAGAGTATTTAGAGGAAGGAACATTGGAAGAAAAGGAGCAGGAAGGAGAGGAAACCCAAATTTTAGAAAGCGAGGTGGATGAGGTATTAAGATCAGTGAAGAATGGTAGATCACCTAGACCAGGCAGTAGGAATCGGAAGTTCTTAATGTATGGTGGCTACAAAATTGTGAAACTAATAACACAGTTATTCAATAAAACGTTACAAGGAGATTCAGCACCCAAGGAAATGAACCTGGGCTATATTAATACTATATTTAAGAAAGGGAATCGCAAAAACTGCTCTAACTAAAGAGGAATTTGTTTTATAAACACATTAATGAGAATTTTTGGGAAATAATTAAATATGAGCTGGAAATAAATTGTAAAACCGAGTACCATTGGATTAACTTTTATAGGTTCAGAAAAAAGCATATGATACTGTCTCGAGAAAACTACTTTGGAGAGCATTAGGCCTAAATATGGCAACCATAAAAGGTCATTTAATTAAAATTAAACAAGAAGTGAATGAAGATAACATATGTTAAATGAAAATTGGTAGTACATTTTCACAGAATGTAGAACAAGCAAGGGACTGTTAAAAGGCTGCCCGATGTCATTTCACAGAAATTTGGAACAAGCAAGGGACTGTTAAAAGGCTGCCCCATGTCAGCAACATCATTTTAAATTTTTATGGAGACCTCACTCTTAAGACAAGGTGTCGTAAATGCAGTGCGGTGGGATAGAAAAATTGAAGATGGACTTTATTTACATCACCTTCTATTTTCTGACAATCAAATAGTTATAGCATGAGACGGGGAGGATGCAAATTATATATCTAACCAACTAGCAATGGAATACAGAAACTACTGACTGAAGATTAATTACCAGAAAACAGCATGCCTCACTAATGTTCCAGGTGACTTATATGCAGAGGGAAAGAAAATTAAGAAAGTGAATTCTCTGTTATTTCGGATCAATTGGAGGGAAAATCAGAGGTAGGTATTAACAAAACAATTAGTATTGGAAGGAAGGTCACTGGGATGCTCAACTCAATCTTATGGAGCAGAAATGTAATAAACTGAAACAAAAAATCACATATAAATCGATACTAGAGAACACAGTTATGTACGGAGTGGAGACGTGGACGATACTAATATGAAACACATTTGGAGGAGACTGTGATAGATGTTCTTTTATGTTGTCTCGTTGTCCCTGTAGGCTTGTACCAAGCGAGCAAGGAGGGGATGTTGTTTTGTGGCCAGAATCCTCTTTCTATAACATAAACTGCACGCATGTATTGACTGGGTTCTTTATTCGTAAGAACAGAAAGTTCCTTAACTCAAGATAGTCGTTGTGGTACAACTTCTACTTAATAGTCCACGATAGCCTCACTGCTGGTGAAGTACAAGCCCGCTATGTACACTATTCTGGTTGCTATGTGCTGCCTGTCTCTGAGCTAGCAGCGGAGCTAACTGCCAATGCGACCCCCACTGGGCTGCGACTGATGACAGGCTGGAACACAGTCGATGCGACACACTGGCCGTCTGTTCCGCGGCGGCGATCTAAATACTGGCGCCCAAGAGGGCGTTGTTGGCGCGTTTCCTGTAAGTCTGTCGCTGGCTTCTATCAATCCTCTCGCAACCTCTATGCCGCATAGTGTGCTGGCACTAGCCTACTCCAGCACGTGTTCCACCTAGTCACATAATGAACAACGATGAGACCAACTTCTCTGACGATAATGGTACTGTCAGAGTGTTGGAAAAGAGCGTATGTCAAATACGTACAGAATGATAAATACATGCCAAACAGGTCAGCCTTTGATGTAGGTGAAAGGAGCTGGTTTGCGAGAGGAAAAATTGTGTTTGAAATTCTTGAAGGCACTGACTTCTTGTAAACTACAGTATGGTGTTAAGTAATTAATGTTTTGTGAAACATCATTGTCTCAACAAAGTGTTAGTAAGCTCAGAGGTTGAATGTTTAACAAAGCCCATTGGTAGTAATATTAAGCTGAAGTAATATAAATGAATTTTTCTTAATAACGTTTGTAAGTGGGGTGCTTCTATGTTGGCAATGCTGTGTAGCGCCTTGCATTGGATCTCTGACTGCGCCTTCTTTGTAAGAGACTCTGTGGCTGGTCGGACTCATTTTTGGAAGTTAATCGCCAGTACTGTTGGGCAGTTGGAAGTTAGTCGCCAGCAGTGATGGAAGTACTGTTGGGCAATTGGAGGTGAACAGTCAGCAGTGATGGATGTTAAATGTGAGAAGTTAGCACTGATCGAGGGTAGAGGTCCAAAGTGTTAGTGTAGGCTAACGATCTGGAAGTAATAATTGGCAACCAATGCTGTACAATCGCAATAAGTATCCGATTTGGAGATTGAAAATTATTCATGATGATTTATGTTCGTATTGAACTGGACGTCACATTATTAAGGTAAAAAATACATTATTTGGTTTGCAACAAAATCTTTCCTGTGCTAACAACATTCCTATTAGCAGTAAGTGGCTTTAGTAGTTAGGATCTTTTATTTAGCTGGCAGTTTTGACGCTTGCTGTATTGCAGTAGTCCACGTAATGAAGATTTTGGTGAGGTAAGTGCTTAATGAAATGTATAGGTTATTGTTAAGATTTCTTTTTAGTCAGGGTCATTCTTTTGAATTAGTTATTTGAAGTCCGGTTGTAATTTTTTTTTTTGAGCAGTCAGACTGCGTTGCGCTAGAATATTGTGGCTCAGTGTTGACATGACAAGAAAAAGTTAAGAGAAAGTAGGCTCAGTACGTTCAGTTTTACTCAGCTGTTACAGAATCGAATGAAGTAGAAGTTTCTTCTTCTCAGTCATTCTGCAATTTAAGTACAGACACACTCATTTAAATAAAGAAGGTTCACGTTCGGTTTGATGTGCTTTAATTCACCTCCTCATATGTTTCATGTGCAATTATTGCTCAAAATGTTCAGTGTCCAAATTACCCCAGATGCTGCGGTGATTTTGAACACAGATTACATTAAGATTTAAGAAAGTGTTCTGGCAGAGAATTTTCATCCCTCCACCACATAATGGAGCTAGAGACGTTATATTTAAGATTTGCAAGTTGTAGTGCAACATTTACACATCGATTTTCATGAAAAACTTCGTTTCCTCTTAAAATTCACCCCAAGTTGTGGCATTTTGTGTTATAACTCTTCCAACTCATCTCCTTCGTAAACCTCATATTTTTTTGTTTTGGTTCTCTTGCCACATCCACGTGGACGAAGGAATTACCGATGATGGAATCCATCGTCACAGCCAGATTATGCTCTGTTATTTACCAGCCGCTGCCCCGCGCGAGGGAGATGGCGCAGCCGTCGGTTGGCACTCGTCGGTCGGCGGCGCGGAGGCGTCGTTTGTCAGTCACAACAGCCTGGCGCCCCCAAAACAACGGCGCACGCCGCAGGGCAGGGCGCGCCGGGCTGCTCGTACCCAGCCAGGCACTGCACCGCAGGGACCGCGGAGCGCAGGAGAAAGTCAACATGTCGCAATTTAGTGGCTATTGAGCCGTTGTTTGCAATCAACAGAGGGATCGCTTTGTGGGCGCGTTTTAGCCGTCGCGTGGCGTCGCGGCGCGTCGGTTGCCTCCCGGGCGTCGCCGCCAGAGCGTCAACATGGCGGGCCTGCTTTGCGGCGTGCGTCACTCTCAAAATGCTAATATATTTGTAGAGGAAACAGTGGCGCCGCGTGGCGGCCAAGTGTTAGGTCCCACGCTGACGCTCGGCTGCACCCAACCGCTCTTTCCCATCACCCCCCTCCCCCCCATATCCCTTTTACTCCTTCATGTTCACCAAATACTGCTGCTTTCGTTAAAGGCCTCTTGCTGTCAAATCACTCACTTTCGTCTGACATTAGCCATCTTTTCTTCATTTATCCAGTCTCTCTCTCTCTTTCTCTCTCTCTCTCTCTCTCTCTCTCTCTCTCTCTCTGTGTGTGTGTGTGTGTGTGTGTGTGTGTGTGTGTGTGTGTACGAACACAGAAGCGCCAAAGGAACTGCTATAGGCATGCTATTCAGATACAGAGATGTGTAAACAGCCAGAATAAGGTGCTGCGGTCGGCAACGCCTATGTAAGTCAACAAGTGTCTGGCAAAGGTGTTAGATCGGTTACTGCTGCTACAATGGCAATGTTATCAAGATTTAAGTGAGTTTCAACGTGGTGTTACACTCGGCGCACGCCCTATAGGACACAGCATCTCCGAGGCGACAACGAAATGGCATTTTTCCCGCACGACCATTGCACGGGTTTACCTTGAATATCAGGAATCCGGTAAAACAGCAAATCTCCGACATCGTTGCCGCCGGAAAAAGATCCTGCAAGAACGGGGCTGACGACGCGTAAGCAGAATCGTTTAACATGACAGAAGTGTAACCCTTCAGCAAATTGCTACAGTCTCAATGCTGGACCATCAGCAACTGTCCGAGTACGAATCATTCAACGAAACATCATCGATTTGGGCTTTCGGAGCCGAAGGCCCACTCGTGTACTCTTGATGACTGCCTGGTCTGGGCCAGTCAACACTGACATTAGACTGTAGATGATTGGAAACATGTTGGCTGGTTGCTCAAGTCTCGTTTCATATTGCATCGAGAGGATTCGTATGGAGAAAATCTCATGAATCCATGGACCCTGCATGCCAGCACCGGACTCCTCAAGCTCGTGGAGGATCTGTAATGGTGTGCAGCTTGTGCAGTTTGAGTGATATTGGACCCCTGACACGTCTAGATACGATTCTGACAGGTGACACGTACGTAAGCATCCTGTCTGATCACCTGCATCCAATGTCCGCCCTTGCTAGCTGAATGGTCAGCACGACGGAATGTCATTCCTAAAGGCCCGGGTTCGATTCCTTGCTGGGTCGGAGATTTTCTCCTCTCAGGGACTGGGTGTTGTGGTGTCCTTATTATCATCATTTCATCCCTATCGACACGCAAGTCTCCGAAGTGGCGTCAACTCAAAAGACTTGCACCAGGCGATCGGTCTACCCGATGGGAGGCCCTAGCCACACGGAATTTCCATTTTAGCTCCATCCATTCATGTCCATTGTGCATTCCGACAGACTTGGGCAATTCCAACAGAACAATGCGTCTCCCAATACGTCTAGAATTGCTACAGAGTGGCTCCAGGAACACTCTTCTTAGCTTAAACCCTTCCGCTGGCCGCCAAACTCCGCAGACTTCAACGTTATTTAGCATATCTGAGATGCCTTGCAGCGTGCATTAATAATAATGTAACAAATTTATAATATAAATGCAAATGGTGATTGACAGAACACACATGTATACAGCAACTGCATGATATAGCAACTGCATGATATAGCAACTGCATGATATAGCAACTGCATTGGACCGGGGTTCTAGGGGGCTTGGACCCCTAGCTAGCAGCGCATACCTAGTACGGCTAGTATGCGCTGCCGGGATAACGTCAAAAATCGAAATTCAGAAGAGATCTCGTACTTTAACGGATTTATGGGCAGCCCCGCAGGATTCATGGTGTCGATTCCTCCAGCACTACTTCAGACATCAGTCGAGTGCATGCCGCGTCATGTTGCGGTACTTATGTGGGCTCGCGGGGGCCCTACATAACGTTAGGCAAGTGTATCATTTTCTTTGGCTCTTCACTGTATATTGCGGTAGTGGAAAGTGATATTGATGTGCGGTGTTCATAGAATGGATTGGTAGTCAGGGGTCGTATTATTAGCCAATAAACAGACTGTAATACCTAGAAAATGTAGTTTTTGTGCAAACTTGCACTTTTTAAAAGGAACAATGTGTACTGACATCGACAAACTAAAAGTAAAGTAAATTGGAATGTCAGCGGTGTTTGTTGCAGGATTCTGGTGATAGCCGTTTACGTAATATCATATTTTGAAAAGTTCCAACACCATCGCCTTTACAAGACCTGTAGTAGCACACACTAAAGAACAACACAAGTGCATATACTGTTTAGATGTATTGTGACCAGTAACGAAAGAACTGACACTCACAAGATCTGTTCAGAATGACCACTGGCTGGAGCAATACATGCTTCAAGGCTCGTTTGGAACGACTGCTGGTATGTAGACAATCTCCAATGGCTTCGTCAGGTGGAATGTGTGTGTCCATGGAGTGCAAACATTCAGTTTGGTACAGAAAACTATCAGCTCATGGGCTCGTTTTTCATAGAGCGAACACTGAATGCACACAAGTATCACAGCCTCCTAAAAAACCATCTTCCACAGATGCTAGAAGACGTTCCTCTGCACAACTGTGGTACCAACATGATGGCTGTCCAGAGATGTTTGTGCATTCTGCGGTAATACGTTGTTGGGTATCATCAGGTGTAGTTGGTACGTCCTTGTAGAGAGGGTCTTTCAGTTTTCCTCACAGAAAACAATGTCTACAGGCGTCAAGTCTGGGGAACAGGTCAGCCAGACTGTAGCGCCTAGAACCGCTCGAACTATGGCCGACGTGATCAACGTGTTCACTGAAGAGAGATTCCTTTGACCACTAAGGTCCTCACTCAAAAGATCTTAAACGGAAAATTACTGAGAGAAATTAACATCACACCTGCTGACTTACAGTGTGGTGCTGGTAACGTCATCACACGTACTTGGATGCCCAAGACCACCACTTCCAGCATCTCTTATAAACAGCTATCTACATGTTTCCTAACGTTACTATTATCCGTTCTTTGTGGCCTCACGCACAATATTCAAATAACGTTATATGAAGAGACAACCCCCCCCCCCCACACACACACACACTGAGAGAGAGAGAGAGAGAGAGAGAGAGAGAGAGAGAGAGAGAGAGAGATGTCCAGTGAACATGTCCATTAAAGAGGATACCAAAAGAGCTATGAGCATTTGTTCAGTTTCGGCAGCGTGGAAAAAATTGTGATACGACTTTCAGAATGCAGTAAACGAACTAGTATACCAATGAGAACACGTTATTCTGTTACTCTGAAACAGCAGAGCTTTTACCGAAATCTGCTTGCTATTACTTACGTCCGGGAGTTACGAGACATTGCTAAAGGAGGTGAGAAATAAGATATCCATTCATAACAAGGGATGCTTCTGTCCGTCATCTTAGTGAATCACGCACTTTCTGAAAATCTACAGTTTATATGAAGATAGTATCTGTTCTTTCGGACATGTCCGAAATAAAAGATACCATCGGTGACCAAGAAGCTCGTTAGGATGAAATTACAATGAAATGAATACCCTTAGCTGCATACAGGCGTTGATGTAAGTCAACGGGACAGTTGGAAACGTGTGCCACGACCGGGGCTCGAAACCGGGATCTCCTGCTTGCATGGCAGACGCTCTATCCATATCAGCCCCCGAGGACACAGAGGATAGTGCGACTGCAGTGACTGATTTCTGGCACGCCTCCCTTGAGACCCACATTCACAACTTACTGTCACGCACTGTATTCATAGTGCCCCTGCCCATCATACTCATTCGGACATGTCCGATAGAACAGATACCATCTTCATATATACTGGGTGTAAATTTTAAGTGTCTGCACAACAAAAATAAAAGAAAAGTAGGTAAAGATTTCTTTATCCATTGCAACTGGTTGGCTGTTTTTAGTCTTATTAAAAAGTAGTAAGATTGGTAAAGCCAGCTGGCCAACGGAATAGGTCTCCTCGTCAAACCCATTACTCGTTAAATACCTGTGTGAGGTCGTCTCGGACTTTTCGGAGAAAATGGACTCGTGCTCTGTTATGCATAAACAACCCGTGTCTCCTCTAGCACGACACACAAGTATTTTCATAGGAACTGATGATATCGTGCACCAGTAAGCCAGTTTGGTAGTATCTAATCTCCAATTAGTACATCGCCAATAATTCCTGCCAATACATCAGTCGAAAATACGCGGTGATGCCTTGCTTCTTCGTTTGCGTGTAGATTTGCGTCACACCACGCGCGTTACTTATGAAAATGGACACTCTCATGTCACAAACTTACCAAAACATTACAGCTGATGTATGCGCAGCACATATCTATAACTATGAATACAGTTCGCAATGATAACAAATCAAATGGCTCTGAGCACTATGGGACTCAACAGCTTAGGTCATAAGTCCACTAGAACTTAGAACTACTTAAACCTAACTAACCTAAGGACATCACACACACCCATGCCCGAGGCAGGATTCGAACCTGCGACCGTAGCAGTCCCGCGGTTCCGGACTGAAGCGCCAGAACCGATAGACGACCGCGGCCGGCTGCAATGATAACACTAGCAGGTGTTTACTGCATGCTGTATCCAAAGACAATAATAGAGGAATGTATCCCCGTTTGTTTACTGCATCCTGTAGATCACAAAGCTTGCAGTAGAATACATTTGTTTCACAATTGCGAAAATGAACAACTGCTCATAGCTCTTGAAGTATGAATTTTACGGCCCATGTGTACTAGACTTTTTGTATTCTGTTTTGCTCCATAGTACCTTATGTCAAAATAGCGAATGCTCTTTTTTTATACCCTGTATACATATACATAGTCTGTGGCGTTAGCCTGTGACCGGGCTGATCTGACTGGAGAGAGACAGCAGTCTTTCGACGCCGCGGCAGTAGAGGGGTGAAGGGGTGGGGAGTGGCAATCCCGGGTCCATCTGCTAAGCCGCCTTTTACCCCCTCCTGGACTGTAACAGGAGCACTGTAGCGCAGTAGTGCAAGTCAGTCACGCAAGCGAGCTGTGGGCGGCGCAACTTACTGCGTGCAGAGGTCGACTTGGCAGCATCCCCCAGCGGCAGTTAGATGTGGCGGGCAGGCCGTGTTGTGTATTTACGCTCCGGTATACACGTTTGGCGTTAGTGGCAGTTGCAGTGACAATTAGAAGCGAAGTGTCATACAAGCGTACAAGTCCCTGCTATCAAGCTTCCGGGTTAAAACTACACTCAAGCACCAACTTTGCTGTCTTAATGCTAATCAAATTATTTTTCAACAACTCTCTTGATGCATACCTCCCCCCTCTCCAAGTCCCATGGACGAAATAACCAAAATTTATTGTCAGAAGATTTTTCTTTTGTGAAAACAGAAGTAACAGACTTCAGAATGCCACGATCGCATTAATTGAGATTACCGATTTCGGCAAAAATATGTTGCTATTCTCGAATCTTATACACTACACTTCCAAGAGTATTGAACAAACTTCAGAATGCCACAATGGCATTAACAGAGCGTCTTCGGATCTTACGCGCTACATCGCGGTATAAAATTTTAATCGTGTCTGGTTTTGGATTTTGTATTTCAGGCAGCGATTGACTGTTCCGTATGTTTGAGAAATTTGCTAGTTTCATCTCTGTGTATGGTATTCATATGCTTTATGAAATCCTAGATACTTGAAGAATTTGACTTCTTATGGTACGACATTATCAATAATAGTTTTTTTATCTTTTGTGGTCTTTTATCTTAAAGCCATATTTCTATCTTACTTTCCTGTTGTTCAAATAATGCATGTGAATTCCTAAGGGACCAAACTGCTGAAGTTATCGGTCCCTAGACTTACACACTACTTAAACTAACTTGTGCTAAGAACAACACACTCACCCATGCCCGAGGGAGGACTACGGCGGGAGGGGCCGCTTTCCTGTTGTTGCCTTGGTCTTATGATACTTACATATTCTGATCAAAACAAAAATCTTTTATAGATCTCTTTTTGGTGTTCAGCTGCGCTGTTGATCCCATTTTTAAACTCAATATCTTGACAACAATCCAGTCTTCCAATGCAGCGAACCTTACTGGCAGTTGTACTTGCTCCCTGGACCAGACGTCGAAATATCGGAAACAAAAACAGAATCAGCTACTCGATAGAACACCCTAAAGCATAGCATAAATCAATCACTCTGAGAAAATATATGAGAGCATTTAAATTCCTAATGTTGAAAGCGTTTATGGTGGCATACATGTACAAAACCTTCTCGGTGTTCGGAAAGCGTGAAATAGAAAACTCGAGCTTTCGAAAATTAACACGATATTCTTCTTTAGGAGACGACTGTTTTACGGAAGCGAAGTTTGTTTCCTTTACAATGGCATTTAGGCTTGTGATTGGTAGGTTGAATTAGCTTGGAGTTCTAATTTCTACTGACGGCGACTTTATTTGGAGTGGGCGATTTGTATGGGCAATTACAAGAAATCGGTAATGCGGTGGTATGAGACGTTCCGTGTCAAGCGTTAGTCTCCAGGTAGCATTCAGGTCATAACCTCCGGCTGTGTCAAAATTGTTACAGCCCATGCGAATTTATACTGCTTCTCATAGTACAGAATCCTAGTAGGTCGATACGTGGGGGAGGACCTACGTTTACTTAAAGTTTATCCTATGCGCTTTGGTAATGGTATATTCCGCTAACGCAGGTTTCTCAAGATTTCTGTAATTGATGTGCCGTCTATTTTCGGCTGTGATGCGAATTGACTGCCCGCCAACAAACAACAATTGTGTGAAATCGAGCTCGCTTTGTCCACAAAGCAGCAGACACCGACAGCCAGGTACATGCCGTGTTCCTTGACTTCGGTAGGGCCTTCGATACGTTCCTGCAATGCCGACTAACGAACAAAATACTAGCATACTGGATATCAGAACAACTGTGTGATGGCACTGAAGAGTTTGTAACAAACAGAGCTTGTTGCTCTCAACGGAGATGAAGCAACTTCCGTACCCAAAGGGAGTGTTATAGATCCATTACTTTCCAAAATATGTGTAAATAACGTGGCAGACAAAGTCGAAAGTTCCGTGAGCCTTTATGCGGATGACGCTGTTATACACACAGCTGTCGAAACGCTAGAAATTTGTAGCAGGAATATATGAAGAGGTGGCAATAGCCGTAAACAAACGCAACTTGCAGAGCATACGTAGAAAAAGGCCATCTTCTCTTTATATAAACGTAATGTCCTGTCTGACAGACTCATCATCGCATAGCCTAAGCCGTAAAGAATAGAAACTTGAAATTTGGAGAAATAGTGGATCTTATACTGTAGGCTTCGTCTAAAAGGGATTTAAGAAGGAGGTGAAAAAGGGGATGAAGATTTTTTTTTTAAATCTCGATATTAAAACTATTTTACAGTTAACTTGCGAAAACTGGTATTTGGTTTGTCGGTCAGAAATAAAGAACTCCATGTTTCAGCATTTTTGGAAATTTAACCCTACGGCGGTCAAATAGTGGGTGAAAGCTTTTCTTGAAAATATATAATTATTCAAGAGCTACTAAAATGCTTTTAAAGTTACATCTACGAACATTGGTATTTGATTTCTCGGTTACAAATAAACAAAGAAAACGTGTTTCACCGTTTTTGAAAACTGAACACTTATGGAGGTGAAACAGGGGTGAGATCTTTTATGAAAATATTTTGTTACGAAAGCGTTTTTATGGCTAAATGTTTCAAAATTTAAATTTAAATTTGGCTTCTCAGTTAGAAATAAAGGAGGAGGAGGAGATTAGTGTTTAAACGTCCCGTC
The DNA here is from genome assembly GCF_023864275.1 of Schistocerca cancellata. Classification (NCBI taxonomy): domain Eukaryota; kingdom Metazoa; phylum Arthropoda; class Insecta; order Orthoptera; family Acrididae; genus Schistocerca; species Schistocerca cancellata. The sequence continues at coordinate 456,288,365 of NC_064630.1, forward strand.
GACAAGCGATTTAGGGAAATCACGGAAAACCTAAATCAGGATGGCCGGAGACGGGATTGAACCGTCGTCCTCCCGAATGCGAGTCCAGTGTGCTAACCACTGCGCCACCTCGCTCGGTCTTAGGAATAAAGACATATGTGTGACTGTTTTTGGAAATTCAACCCCTACGGGAGAGAAACCGGGGATAAAAGTTTCTATGGAAATGTTTCATTGTGCAAGCGTTTTTAAGCTAACTCTACGAAAGTTTGTATCTGGCTTTGTTACAAATAAAACATATAAGTGTCACTATTTTTGAAAATTCAGCCCCTATCGGGGCGAAACGTTTTATGAAAATATTTCATAGCGAAAGCAGTTTTAAAGCTAAATCTTTGTAAATTGTTGTTTGGATTCTTGATTAGAGATGAAAAACGGATTTTTTCAATGTTTTGGAAAGTCAACCCCTAAGGGAGTGCAATAGGGAATGAAGATTTTTAACAAAATGTTTCCTTACATAAAAGAAATATAAAGCTAAATTTTTGAAAATTGGTATTTCGCTTCCCGGTTAAATATAAAGATATATTTGTTAGGGGAAGAAATCTGCTTTATCTCCATAAGAATGCAAAAGACTTTCGACTCCAGCTACCAGAATCTATTTTTGATCAGAAGTTTATTCGGAGAAAACTATGTTATATCGCCGTAATTAGCGTGAAAAGCTTAGAAGGTGTTGCAGTTTGTGAACAACATACAAATTCGATTAAATAAAAGCAAAATAATCTCTGCAGGCCATACAGTGTATGCGAGCGAAGCAGCGGGCCCTAAGCTAGTATTAGATAAGCACACGATTGCAGAACAATCACAGGAAACAGATACTTTCATCAAACATATCGAAGTATTCATAGAGAATAATTTAAAGGTGGACGAAAACGTAATAACAGTCGCAAGAAAGGCAGATATTTACTGGATGAACCTTCACGAATTGCACTGTGTCGATGAAGGAAGTAGCTTACAAAGCCTTCTTTAGATGAATACTTGAACATTATTCGTCAGTACGGGATCCACACCATGTAGATTCGAACTAGAGCAGCGCGTTTCGTTACATATTCATTTAGTAAGCACGAAAGATTGACGGAGATGATGAACTAACTCCAGTTACACCAGTAACAGACGCTGAAAGAGATGTGTTCTGCATCATGGTTGAAGTTCCTAGAGCGTACGTTCCTAGAAGATACAACAGATATATGCTTCCAACCAAGTATATCCCGCGAATAGACCCTGAAATAAAGTTACGAGGAGAACACGGCAAGTGACATAACCAGATTTCCCAGAAACTTCGCTCAGTGGAAGAGAGGTCGAAATAAACGCACAGGTGTTTCGGCTTATCAGTAGATGCGCGACAGTTTCTGAGAAAACGACGGCTAAAGTTTCTGCGGTACTTTATGTACCATTTAGCAAGCGAATAGTACAACCGGTGTGGTGCCACACTGCCTAGCATCGTGGCTTTACACTTCTGCATACCGCGTCCGAAACCTAATTATTACTTTACAATGAAATGATTACCCCTAGCTGCTTACAGCCGTTGATATAAGTCAACGGGGACAGTTGAAACTGTGTGCCCCAACAGGGACTCGAACCCGGAATCTCCTACTTTCATGGCACACGCTCTATCCATCTACGCCACCGAGGACACAGAGGATACTGTGACTGCAGGGACTTATCTCTGGCACGCCTCCCGTGAGACCCACATTCCCAACTTATTGTCCCGCACTATATTCAATGTGCCCCTGCCCATTATGCTCATTACTCGCGGCTTTTTTCCGATTCCCGTAAGAGTTCGGGCACTGTTTGTACATCCGCAGAGAAGAAGCTGGTCTAATGGCTGGTGACCCTTAACTATGTATATTTATTACTTTTATTTTAGCTTTCCGTTTAACTACTCATGTCCGTAGAAGATTACTCCACGAATGTTTAATAGTGTATAATGAAATGGCGCTGTCTTTATTCGCCTATTAATTGCATGTCTGGTGAATGAACGAAGGAAATTTTAAATTAAACATTAAAAAAAGCAATAAATGAATAAGATCCGTTGTGGGTGGTTTGTCGCGCAATTATTGCCAACGCGCCACATCTTCGGCACTATTGAAATGAAATGAGCGTGTGGCATTGGTGGCCGGAAGGCCCCATCCGGGGGTGTTTGGCCGCCGAGTGAAAGTCTTCTTTCAGTCGACGCCACATCGGGCGACTTGCGTGCCCGTGATGAAGATGAAATGAAGAGGACAACTCAACACCCAGTCCACTAACGAAGAAAGTCTCCAACCCACTCGGTAATCGAACCAGGGCACGCTGCTTGGGAGGCAAACATGTTACCACTCAGCTCATCAGTCGGGCTTCGTTTCTTTCCCGAGTGAGATTCATACGAAGAAAAATCAGTCCCTAAAACCTGCCTTCGCGCGATGCTCGTGGCGTTCGGAATTTGAATGTTCCGAATGTTTATACAATCGGTATCATCCGAGAGAATGCACCAAACCTTCATGAAGAATAAACACAAGTTACGGTACAAGAATTAATATAATAATTGATAAGAATGAAATACAGGGTGTTACAAGAAGGTACGGCCAAACTTTCAGGAAACATTCCTCACACACAAATAAAGAAAATATGTTATATGGACATGTGTCCAGAAACGCTTACTTTCCATGTTAGAGCTCATTTTATTACTTCTCTTCAAATCACATTAATCATGGAATGGAAACACACAGCAACAGAACGTACCAGCGTGACTTCTAACACTTTGTTACAGGAAATGTTCAAAATGTCCTCCGTTAGCGAGGATACATGCCCTGATGCAGCCCTGGACAATGGCGTATTGTATCACAGCCGTCCACAATACGAGCACGAAGAGTCTCTACATTTGGTACCGAAGTTGCGTAGACAAGAACTTTCAAATGCCCCCATAAATGAAAGTCAAGAGGGTTGAGGTCAGGAGAGCGTGGAGGCCATGGAATTGGTCCGCCTCTACCAATCCATCGGTCACCGAATCTGTTGTTGAGAAGCGCACGAACACTTCGACTGTAATGTGCAGGAGCTCCATCGTGTATGAACCACATTTTGTGTCGTACTTGTAAAGGCACATGTTCTAGTAGCACAGGTAGAGTATCCCGTATGAAATCATAATAACATGCTCCATTGAGCGTAGGTGGAAGAACATGGGTACCAATCAAGACATCACCAACAATGCCTGCCCAAACTTCCACAGAAAATCTGTGTTGATGACGTGATTGCACAATTGCGTGCGGATTCTCGTCAGCCCACACATGTTGATTGTGAAAATCTACAATTTGATCACGTTGGAATGAAGCCTCATCCGTAAAGAGAACATTTGCACTGAAATGAGGATTGACACATTGTTGGATGAACCATTCGCAGAAGTGTACCGGTGGAGGCCAATCAGCTGCTGATATTGCCTGCACACGCTGTACGTGGTACGGAAACAACTGGTTCTCCTGTAGCACTCTCCATACAGTGACGTGGTCAACGTTACCTTGTACAGCAGCAACTTCTCTGACGCTGACATTTGGGTTATCGTCAACTGCACGAAGAATTGGCTCGTCCATTGCAGATGTCCTCGTCGTTCTAGGTCTTCCCCAGTCGCGAGTCATAGGCTGGAATGTTCCGTGCTCCTTAAGACGCCGATCAATTGCTTCGAACGTCTTCCTGTCGGGCCACCTTCGTTCTGGAAATCTGTCTCGATACAAACGTATCTCGCCACGGCTATTGCCCCGTGCTAATCCATACATCAAATGGGTATCTGCCAATTCCGCATTTGTATAAATTGCACTGACTGCAAAACCACTGTAGAGCAATGAGTCGCATGTCACCACAAGCACCGAAGTCAACATTAGCTTCCTTCAATTGGGCCAACTGGCGGTGAATCGAGGAAGTACAGTACATACTGACGAAACTAAAATGAGCTCTAACATGTAAATTAAGCGTTTCCGGACACATGTTCACATAACATCTTTTCTTTATTTGTGTGTGAGGAATGTTTCTTGAAATTTTGGCCGTACGTTTTTGTAACACCCTGTATAAGAGTATGAGTATTTAATAAGACTGTAATCATTGAAAGTGATCTGTACACACAATCACACACACACACACACACACACACACACACACTAAATCTATGGCATTTATTGTGGAAACATTCCCGCATTCTACGGATGTGGGTAGGTAGATGAAAAAATTAAATCAGTGGAAACAATAATCTGGTTCCGAACGCGGATTGCAAAAGTTAAAAAGTCACAACGCTAGCCACTGCACCATTGCTTCCGCTATTATTATTCGTGCCGTAAAAGATATGTGACAAGTTGAAAACTTTGACCGTCGTTATCTCAGAAACAGTCGAGTATGTACAGATAACCCAAGAAACGCATTCACGCTCCTCTTTCTGGGAAGTTGAGTTTTGCCAGCCGGAGTGGCCGTGCGGTTCTAGGAGCTACAGTCTGGAGCCGAGCGACCGCTCCGGTCGCAGGTTCGAATCCTGCCTCGGGCATGGATGTGTGTGATGTCCTGAGGTTAGTTAGGTTTAATTAGTTCTAAGTTCCAGGCGACTGATGATCTCATAAATTAAGTCGCATAGTGCTCAGAGCCATTTTTGAAGTCGAGTTATGTCAATTACCGTCTTGTGCTTGTTATAGGGATAGCTCACACGGAAGCTTATTGGCAGTTATTATTCCCGCGAACCTCTCGTTACTGGTAGAGGAAAAGGGGAAAGCTAGACACTGCAATGTGGCTTTCGGAGTATATACGTAGTTTTCGCCACGTTCGAAAGGCACAGTGTACACTTTAGGCTGTCTTTGACTGGACGTAAAAAATTCCTGTCAGAGGATCATCTTTTTCGCCAAGTAAGTCCGTGTCACTTCCTGTTAAGAGTCGCGGCAGTCAGCTCGCACAGTTGAAGTCGGCACTTGCCGAGGTGCCGCGACGTCGGGGTGGCGTGGCGTCGGCCCGTTGACGGTTCAGGGTCGCCAGCAGCGCCGGGCGTGGGGAGGCCCGGGGCGAGGCACTTTATGTAAATTGCGTTGTTTGCAGAGCGAGGCGCGCACGTATACAGCGGCAGCGGCATCGGCAGCAGTAGCAGCAGCAACAACAACAACAACGACGTGGCCCGTGAGTGGCACTCTACGGGGAGAGACGGCGTGAAATTGAGTCCCCGCCCTCCTGCCGCCGATACTCCGGCAGTTCAGTTCGTCGCGAGTCGCTGCCCCAGACTCTGCCACCCGACCCCCTCCCACCCCCACGTCGACTTGGCCAACATCGCGTTCGGCTTGACGCCATCTCAAGGGGCGCTCCGAGAAAACTGTCTTCATTGTCTTTCCGCCTGCTTCGTGCCTGTGGCTCCCAGGAGGCGACGCCGTAAAAGAGGAGAGTGAGAAAGCAATGAGCGATATCGTTATCGGGTGGCGACATTTTTCTACCTCGACGCAGACGACCCAGATTTCTTCTCAGTTTCATCTTTATGTTGACTAGTTGCTGAGAGCTTACGCAACGTTAGCAAAAAGAGGAGTACTCTCGCAAAAATTTAATATATATATTTTTTTGTTTGCTTTTGAACACTTGTATGCGATCCTGGAACGCACTGGATTCTCCATACCACAATACTCCAACAGGCCGGTAGAGGAGCCAAAACAATATCCAGTGTCTCTATGGTCCCCTAACTCTGTTACAGGACTGCAGACCTGTAGCTGCAAACTAACAAAAAACTTAATTTTGTCGATTTCATAATTAAAAGTATATGATTACCTCTTGTATCATCATAATGTACACAGATACGTTTACTACCTTCGGAGACAGTATTCGCAGACCAAAGAAAGCAAAATATCCTTTTAAATACTGAAGATCGTTTAAATTATTAATTAAAAAATTTACGAATCTGAAACTCAAAACAAATGTTGAAAATATCCTCCGTTTGGTTCAACAACCACACAAACATAGGTAACGTCGATCAAAGATGAGCAGAGTCCGTCAGGCATCGTCTGTCTGGAAAAATGTTACGGCTGAGATGTGCAGCTTTTAAAAACGTGCAATTCAGATAAAAAATCATATCTGTTTGATCACGATACGATAAGAAACTCCTCGGCGCTGGTAATCGGCAGGCGAGAGACCGTGGGCACGTTGACCACCGGGTTTATGAGGAGGCGAACCACGCATATAGTTAGTCACTGGATTGTAAGGCGTACCCAGGAGCAGATATAGACTCAGATCACAATATAGTAGTGATGAAGAGTAGGCTGAAGTTCAAGACATTAGTCAGGAAGAATCAATACGCAAAGAAGTGGGATACCGAAGTACTAAGGAATGACGAGATACGTTTGAAGTTCTCTAACACTACAGATACAGCAATAAGGAATAGCGCAGTAGGCAGTACAGTTGAAGAGGAATGGAAATCTCTAAAAAGGGCCATAACAGAAGTTGGGAAGGAAAACATAGGTACAAACAAGGTAGCTGCGAAGAAACCATGGGTAACAGAAGAAATACTTCAGTTGATTGATGAAAGGAGGAAGTACAAACATGTTCCGGGAAAATCTGGAATACAGAAAAACAAGTCGTTGAGGAATGAAATAAATAGTAAGTGCAGGGAAGCTAAGACGAAATGGCTGCAGGAAAAATGTGAAGACATAGAAAAAGATATGATTGTCGGAAGGACAGCATACAGGAAAGTCAAAAAACCTTTGGTGACATTAAAAGCAACGGTGTAACGTTAAGAGTGCAACGGGAATTCCACTGTTAAATCCAGAGGAGAGAGCAGATAGGTGGAAAGAATACATTGAAAGCCTCTATGAGGGTGAAGATTTGTCTGATGTGATAGAAGAAGAAACAGGAGTCGATTTAGAAGAGATAGGGGATCCAGTATTAGAATCAGAATTTAAAAGAGCTTTGGAGGACTTACGGTCAAATAAGGAAGAAGGGATAGATAACATTCCATCAGAGTTTCTAAAATCATTGGGGCAAGTGGCAACAAAACGACTATTCACGTTGGTGTGTAGAATATATGAGTCTGGCGATATACCATCTGACTTTCGGAAAAGCATCATCCACACAATTCCGAAGACGGCAAGAGCTGACAAGTGCGAGAATTATCACACAATCAGCTTAACAGCTCATGCATCGAAGCTGCTTACAAGAATAATATACAGGAGAATGGAAAAGAAAATTGAGAATGCGCTAGGTGACGATCAGTTTGGCTTTAGGAAAAGTAAAGGGACGAGAGAGGCAATTCTTACGTTACGGCTAGTAATGGAAGCAATGCTAAAGAAAAATCAAGACACTTTCATAGGATTTGTCGACCTGGAAAAAGTGTTCGACAATGTAAAATGGTGCAGGCTGTTCGAGATTCTGAAAAAAGTAGGGGTAAGCTATAGGGAGAGACGGGTCATATACAATATGTACAACAACCAAGAGGGAATAATAAGAGTGGACGATCAAGAACGAAGTGCTCGTATTAAGAAGGGTGTAAGACAATGCTGTAGCCTTTCGCCCCTACTCTTCAATCTGTACATCGAGGAAGCAATGATGGAAATAAAAGAAAGGTTCAGGAGTGGAATTAAAATACAAGGGGAAAGGATATCAATGATACGATTCGCTGATGACATTGCTATCCTGAGTGAAAGTGAAGAAGAATTAAATGATCTGCTGAACGGAATGAACAGTCTAATGAGTACACAGTATGGTTTAGGAGTAAATCGGAGAAAGATGAAGGTAATGAGAAGTAGTAGAAATGAGAACAGCGAGAAACTTAACATCAGGATTGATGGTCACGAAGTCAATGAAGTTAAGGAATTCTGCTACCTAGGCAGTAAAATAACCAATGACGGACGGAGCAAGGAGGACATCAAAAGCAGACTCGCTATGGAAAAAAGGCATTTCTGGCCAAGAGAAGTCTACTAACGTCAAATACCGCCCTTAATTTGAGGGAGAAATTTCTGAAGATGTACGTCTGGAGTACAGCATTGTATGGTAGTGAAACATGGACTGTGGGAAAACCGGAACAGAAGAGAATCGAAGCATTTGAGATGTGGTGCTATAGACGAATGTTGAAAATTAGGTGGACTGATAAGGTAAGGAGTGAGGAGGTTCTACGCAGAATCGGAGAGGAAAGGAATATGTGGAAAACACTGATATGGAGAAGGGACAGGATGATAGGACATCTGCTAAGACATGAGGGAATGACTTCCATGGTACTAGAGGGAGCTGTAGAGGGCAAAAGCTGCAGAGGAAGACAGAGATTGGAATACGTCAAGCAAATAATTGAGGACGTAGGTTGCAAGTGCTACTCTGAGATGAAGAGGTTAGCACAGGAAAGGAATTTGTGGCGGGCCGCATCAAACTAGTCAGTTAGGTTTAAATAGTTCTAAGTCTTTGGGACTGATGACCTCAGATGTTAAGTCCCATAGTGCTCAGAGGCATTTGAACCAAGTCACTGGCATCTGTCAGTCTATCTGTGCCCAAGTTCCAGACCTGACCGCTTGGCATTCAACATTAAAGCTGCGGTATACTATTCAGTCCTACGCATATGACGTGAGCACAAGACAGAAAAGATGTGCAAGTGGCCTTTGCAGTTAGAGAAATCTAGCTAATACTAACGAGGCTGCATGTAAATACTGAGGCAGTCGGATGTAGCGCCGACATTCGTTAACATCCTAGGTCACTTCAGAGCCACGACGAAGCCACTTAGTTTCAGTTGCCTACGGGTGCAAGACAGTAACGGATGTACACTGGCACTATAGATGTTCGATGCATAAAATGTCTACACTTCGTCAGTGGCGACAAGTCAAACGCTGTACGCTGTGAATATTAGCGAGTACTTTTTAAAAAGTCTGCGAGTTTTAGAGCCGTTGGCCGCAGATCAAAAAATCTTTTAGGTTGTTAGAACTCGTCGTGTTCCTCTTGTGTTTATTCTTACACAACCGACGTTTCGATCCCGCCGCTCGGATCCTCCTCAGGGTCTGCTGGTCTGTCCAGATAGCTGAACACATTGTTCAGCTAATCTGGAACAACAGAAGATCCTGAAGATGATCCTTTTATTGGAGTAGAAAATGGCTCTGAGTACTATGGGACTTAACAGCTGAGGTCATCATTCCTATAGGAGTAGAATCGTCAATTTTATAAGAAGAAACTGAAAAGGAATAGGACGCGGCATAACAGACTAGAAGATTTTATTCTCTCGTGAGTTTCAAGGATTTTATGGGACGTTGTTGAATACCTGTTATAGCCTGTGCCCAAAAATGGACACGTCTGACCTACTAGGGTCTTAGTTTAACTTACCCGGTCAAAAGGGTTATCTGCGACAATTGTACGATTAAATGAGTACTCCCACCAAAATGCTCGAGGACTCTAAATAACAAGAACCTCCCATCGGAGGTTAGAGTCCTCCCTCAGGCATGGGTGTGTGTGTGTGTGTTTCCTTAGCATAAGTTAGTTTAAGTAGTGTGTAAGTCTAGGGGCCGATGACCTCAGCAGTTTGGTCCCTTAGAAATTCGCACACTTTTAAACATTTTTATTCATAAATCTGTATTCCCAGAAACACTAAATATAGAAAACAAGATTTCACCTTCTATTGTAGGAACTTTAGCCTTTTCTTTGGTACTACTGTCATAGCAAACAGCTGCGTTTATAGTTTAGTATCTGATCTGTAAGTTAGTGTTTTGAGTCTTGAGTTTCGCTTACGTCACGTTCGGAGTTTGTTACCTGTCTTATTGTCACTTTTGGTACTGAGTAACATAGTTTCTACGAAGCCTATGACGGCAGCATTATTTAGAAAGCGTAAGTTCCGCGAGAATCGATTTACAGACATATTTTTCTTTAAGTGATTCTGCTGGAATTTCTTAGCACACTCGCAATACAAATATTTGCTACCTAAATACCCTTATGCGTCTTCATAGTAATAATCTACTGGAGATCTCTATCACCATAAAAATTCTATCCCAGTGGCTGTTATGTAAGCAGTAACGAGTCGTTCAACAATTCGTATGCGCTGAGGAGCCTAAGAATGTATTTGATGAAAAGAACTTTCAAATGGGGAAGTCAATTTTTGTACCCCGCCTGGATAGGCGGCGCGTGGATCTGCTCCTGTGAACTGCTTCTGCAAAATAGGCCGAGAGTGAACGACGCGAGTAGGAGCAGAGAAAGGTGATGTACTTCGGCACTGCGTGTAAATGTAAAACACCTTTACTATAGGAAGAATATGAATACATAAATTGTTACTTAACTTTGGCTGAGATGAGCACATAGGTGCTATGCCTTACCTCAATCAAAGCTGACATCGACTAGAAGTTACAACGGCAAAATCTGTAGTGGCCCGCCCGCTATACAATAGAAACAATCTTGCTAGGTCGTCTGCTCGTGGTCATCTGGAGCGGTGCTCGTAGAGCTGCACAGCAAAGGCTGGAGGGCGCTGCCGTCGGCGAAGATCTTCCGCTCTCGTAGTGCCAACCTAAGAACGGGCAACTACGCTGTGGAACCGTAGCTATCGATACCACATCAATGATGCTGTTATTTCATTCAGTGGTTATCATCTGGATAGATTAAAGGTAATGGAAGGTCTAGACATTGTTCCTGACATTAACACCATCAAAAGTCTTCAGCTCCTGGCCAAAAATTGAAATCAAGGCCTACAGAAATTCTGTAAGCACGTCCTACGTTACCGGAATGACACCATTCCAGGAAGTTGGATTGGAAGACGAGGAGCAGAAGATGAACTTTGTCGTCCGTGGCCTCCCAGGTCTCCAGATCTCATACCTTGTGAATTTATCTATGGGGTTACGTGAAAGACCGCGTTTTTATCCCCCCTATGCCTGACACTCCTGAAGATATGCGACATTGCGTTGTTGAAGCTGTGAATTCGATAACGAGAGACCAGCTGCTTCGTTTGTGGCAGGAAATGAGTCAACGTTTTGATATGTGTCGTGTAACACAAGTTGCTCACATCGAATGCATAAATGTTTGAACTTTTTATCTTTCCAGGAATGTTGGAACTGTGTTTCTCTCTTTCGTAGTTGGGGAACAATATAGCCCTATGTAGAAATCTGTTCCTTTCTTTTAATAGCCCTATAGTTAAAAAAGAGCCACTGAACTGTAACTGGAGTCTGCTCTGTACCAGGGAGACTTAGATGAAGTTTTCCCTAATTGAAAATGGTATAACAGTAAAAAGTTGATAAGTGCAATGCGAACAACAAAGAAACAATCATTCTAGTTCAGTGAACTAACAATGTGAAAATTTCAAAGTTTTAGGTATAACAGTTCCATAGGGAAAAAAGGTATATAAAGTTAGAAAATTTAACATTGCCGAGATAGTGCGTTTCGACTCCCATTTTAATAGACTGACGGCAGCCGACTGTGGCAAACATGACAAACAAATAACTGAGATGCTTACGAAAATAAATGAAACAAGCATCGATTTTGTAAGTGACATGCTTTTTGTTGGTGAACTATATTTGTGGAAAGTATTAAAGCCAGACAGTCATATTTCTTGATTTATCATCGTTGCCGCATAATACAGTCCAGGTACCGCTTGCAAGCAGACGTGGGTTGGGTTGTGAGAACGTTTCAGACATTAGAAAGATGTTTTTTGTAGATCAGTGGGAAACGATTTCCAATCTGACATGTAATGTTTACTCCCCACGCTGAAGTGAATTTGCGCCGCGGTAAGCATCTGAATACACTCCGAGGGACAAATAGCGAACCGTAACGTTTTGTTAGTACTCTGGCGGAAACACTATCAATCAAATGGAAAACATTAGTGTTCCACCACTATCACGTTACCCGCATAGCCACCCGCTTCTCGCAATTTATTGCGTTTTCATATCGGCGCTGCTAAGCTCTTCTTTGATAACAGAACCGAACCCATTTATTTAGAGCATTACACCGCAAAATTACGTTTGTGAAGCGCATTATTGCCTTTAACATTTGAATACAGTTATTGCATCCTATAATGCTTTTAGTGATCCAATTACTACATCGCAAATGAAGTTTATATAACGGAACTAATTTGCCAGCGGAATGGACGCAGTGGCGGCGATATACACAGTTCGAGCGCTCCCGAGCGCTACGGGGCGGGGTATCTGCGCCGTCCATCATCAGCGGCGTAAGAACGAGCTGCAGAAATAGCGACCGTGAAATTGTGCTCCTCTGGCACAGCACTCGAGCTGGAAAGTCTTGCACAACACGGTCACAATAGCCGCATTCTAAAACTGGGTTCGTGCGCTGGGTCACTGTCATTTTCTGTTCTTTGAACACGCTATAGCCAAAGTAGTTTGTAAGTAACATTCCGTTGCCTCTTACTCCATGTGTTGACAGTAACACGTTGGGTAGGTGCCGTACAAAATGGCTAATTTAATACGATTCAAATACCATTTCCAGCAAATACTGCATGTATTTCATTGTAAATACCATTTGCAGCTACTTTTCCCATCACCCCACAACGGAGAGGGCGTAATGTCAACAGTAATGTTGAAATGTCTCCACTTAGTCGTACTCCTTGCGACGTGAAATAGCCTCTTTTTTTTGAGTCATCAGTCTTCTGACTGGGATGATGCGGCATCCCGCGAATTCCTCTCCTGTGCTAACCTTTTCGTTTCAGAGTAACACCTGCAATCTACTTTCACAGTTACTTGCTGGATTTATTCCAATCTTTGTCTTCCTCTACAGTTCCAATTTCAATCTTCCTCTACAGTTTCTTCCCTCCACAGCACTGTCTTGTACAATGGGAGTTATTTCCTGATTTCGTCACAGATCTGCTATAATCCTGTCGCTTCTTCTTCTCAGTATTTTCCACACTCCATTCCTCGCCGATTCAGTGGAGAACTTCCTCATTTCTTACTTTGTCAGTCCATCTAATTTTCCACATTCTTCTGTAGCAACACATTTCAAATGCTCATCTTTTTTGCTTTTGCCTCTGTCCATATTTTACTGCCATACAATGCAGTGCTCCAAACATGCATTGTCAGATATTTCTTCCTGAGATTGAGGCCTGTGTTTGATACTAGTAGACTTCTCTTGGCCAGGAATATCCTTTTTGTCAGTTTTAGTCTACTTTTGATGTCCTCCTTGCTCCGTCCGTCATTTAATTTGCTGACTATGTAGCAGAATTTCTTAACTTCATCTACTTTGTGGCCACCAATTCTGGTAAGTTTCTCAGTATGCTCATTTCTGCTACTTCTCATTATTTTCGTCTCCTTTCGATTTACTCTCAGTCCATATTCTGTACGCATCAGACTGTTCAAATCGCTCTAAGCTTTATGGGACTAAAGATCTGAGATCACCAGTCCCCTAGACTTAGAACTACTTAAACCGAACTAACCTAAGGACACACATCAATGCCCGAGGCAGGATTCGAACCTGCGACCGTAGCATCAGCGCGGTTCCGGACTGAAGCGCCTAGAACCGCTCGGCCACAACGGCAGGCTTCAGACTGTTCGTTCCATTCTTCTTCACTTTCACCGAGGATTGTCAAGTATTGTACCCATCAATAAACCCGCCATTACTTAAAGAAACGAATCCACATGTATAAAACATCTAAAAATGGCTGGTTACTTCGCAGCTGAGTTAAGTTGTTAAATATTTGAATAAGCATGTAAGCGAGAAGAGCGTAGGAGGGGTTTTAAATCATGCTTAATGTTTTTGTAATTCGCCAAATGCTCTCATTATCAAACACTGCACGAATAGAGTCTGGGTAATTTGCGTTCCATTTGAAGCAAAAGCTAGATTTTCATGCATTTCAATGTTTATGATGTCATTTCTCCCGAACTACGTATCGTAAAATTCAATGATGTACAAGGTGACAATACTTTAGTGCCTGTGTTGTTAAGAAGAAAGATGTCGGAGGAACCCTCCACCGTTCTTGTAAACACAGACACTGCAATATCCTACTGACCTACCGATACCGGACAATGATTTTCAAGTAAAATATCCTACCCTGTAGAGGAATTACATAATATGTATACGATTACATGTTGTGAGGCAGGAACGACGACGTACGGAAGTTTGGGGCTTTCCATGAATAGTGCGTGGATATCAAAAGAGGTAATGGCGACCGCTGGCGAAAACCGGGAAATCCGGACGCGAGTTCCTGTTCGGCACAAATTTTCACGTCGTCATTCCCTTATACTGCGAATACATTTCAGGTATACAAGTTGTTTCAGATAAAGAGTATGCCTCTATAACTTAGAAAATAATACATTACAGGAATGTTTATCGAGGGAGATCCACATAAGAAATGTTACATGTGTCGTGGGTTTATTAACATAATTTACGCTGTTATTTTCCAGGGGGTTACAGCAACGAGATATAAATGTTTAAATATATTAGTTTTCTCTGTCATGTAACTGATGTTTTTGAACTAGCCGTGTACAAATCAATTTAAATCACATTTAGTTGGGGAGCCAGAAGCCGTGTAAGTGTTAGTGTGCAAGCAACAGTCTGTACATAATACTTGGCTCCAAGCAAGTTGTTCTGGTGGCGGGATGTTGATGTAAGTGGTGTTTGTGTGGCCAAGTCTCTGAGTGGACAACGCAGTGTGCCTTCGAAACTACCTATTGACGAGATGACACGTCGCTGGTGTCACGAAGCAACAAAAAACTTGGTGGTACTTGTAGTCCTTCTCCATGTATCCATCCTGGAACGCGACATATGTTAGTCAACGGTAAATCGCGTTGTGGGGAGCTTCGTTTTGGAATATTGCATTCTGGCTGTTCAGGAAGATGTAGCAAAAAAGGTTCAGCCGGCCGCTGTGGCTGAGCGGTTCTAGGCGCTACAGTTTGGAACCGCGTGACGGCTACGGTCGCAGGTCCGAATCCTGCCTCCGGCATGGATGTGTGTGATGTCCTTAGGTTAGTTACATTTAAGTAGTTCTAAGTTATAGGGGACTGATGACCTCAGCAGTTAAGTCCCATAGTGCTCAGAGCCATTTGAACCAAAAAAGGCTCAGCTTGCATCGCAAAGTGCGTTTATGTTTCTGTAACCGATTCAATCTTGTTCTTTTCCGACCCTGACGCTATTAGGTTTCGAGGGCTAGGGGTTCTTTCATTTACCAACCTATACTTCTCATTGAGCGTATGACCCGGAGCGGGTGGATTCCTCTTATGTTAAATCAGTGTCCGGAGGTAAAATAGTCCCGCATTCGGAGGAGAATCTTGGCGAGGAGCAGTTTGGCTTTAGACGGAATACGGGCACCAGAGATGCAATAGGGCTCCTACGAATCTTGTACGAAAGGTTTATTGAAAAAGGAAGAGACCTATATATGTGCTTCATCGATCTAGAGAAGGCATTTGACAATGTGGTTTGGGACAAGCTGGCGACTATAATGAGGGAAATGAGAGTGGACTGGAAAACCAGAAGACTTATAAAAGTTTCAGTTAAAGTGAGAGGAGAAAGTACAAACTGGATCAGACTAGGAAAAGGAGTAAGACAAGGATGCTTTTTATCACCTACTCTTTTCAACCTCTACTTGGAAAATATGATTGACCAAGGCTCATTAGATGACAAAGGAGTAGAAATTGGAGGAAGAAGAGTAGGGTGTTTGAGATTTGCTAATGACATGGTCCTTCTAGCCATAGGGGAAAAAGAATTACAGGATTTGGTGGGCACCATTGCAACTAACGGAAAAAAATATGGAATGAAAATTAATACAAATAAAACAAAAGTATTGGCACTAGGAGGAAATAAGGAAATAAAAATTATGCTGAATGGAGTAACACTAGAACAGGTGCAAAATTTTAAGTATCTTGGAAGCAGGATAGACATCGACTGGAAGTGCACCACAGATATTAAAACAAGGATAGCAATGGCAAAAGAGGCGTTTTATAAGAAAAGGAGAATCTTCTGCAGCGGTCTGGACAGAAGAGAACTCAGAAAGAGACTCGTAAAATGTCTTGTATGGAGTGTTCTTCTATATGGCGCTGAAACATGGACTATGAGGAAAAAAGACAAAGGCTGGAGGCTTTTGAGATCTGGACATGGCGGATGATGGGAAGAATAAGTTGGATGGACAGAGTAAAAAATGAAGAGGTACTGAGAAGAATGGGAGAGAAAAGACAGTTACTAGATGTAATAAAGAGAAGAAAAAGAAATTGGATTGGGCATATATTAAGAAATAATGACGGACTGATAAAAACAGTTTTAGAAGGTTATGTAGAAGGGAAAAGGAAGCAAAGAAAGAAGAGATTCCAGATACTGGATGACATGATGGACGGTACAACATACAGCAGCCTTAAGAAGGAAGCAATGGATCGCAGAAAATGGAGAGGCAAACGACCTGCTAATATAGCAGATAACTGATGATGATGCTCTTGCTTCATTGGTTTTGTGAATTTGCAGTGCTAAGCAGATTCCTGCAAAGTCCATTAAGCGGGGACCAAAAATATTTATTGAAATTATGTTTAACGAATATAATTAAGTATTTGAAAAACTGAGTGCTGTTACTGTTTCTAAAGAAGAACCACTAAAAAAGAAATCTCTTACATTTATTTTGTTTGTCACAATTAGAAAATATTAAAATATTTTTTACGACTCCAGGCCGTTGACGTCTGCGCCAGTGTTCCCCTATTAAATGTGCATAAATCATTTTATATATCACGTCTGAATATAGGAGTTGTTACAGTAAAACATCAGCGACACTAAGTAATATTTCATTATATTTAGTCTACATATTACATGAAACTTACACGTTTTCGTGCCTCGTCACAAAAATGGTTTCTTATACAACGAAGAAAAAAAGGGAAATGTGTCCATCCTTTTTCAAAAGGAACGGAGATTACAGTAACAATCACAGATCATGTTAGTTGATTACAGAATTTTTTCGATTTTTTCTGCGACAATATTTATTTCGTTACGACGTCATTTTTGTTATATTTGTGAAGTTCTTCAATATTATTTTTTCACGTTACGTGGCGTACCACCACAGTTACTTTGAATCCAAAAGTTACCACCGCTTGTTTTGCTCCTTTGTCTCGGTGTCATAGCACTCTTCCGTGGTGAGTAGGTAGCTAAGGACGTGATGTGGATTGGCTTAACACAGAGCTGCAATGTTTCCGCTCTGCCTCGATTCGGTGGACTTCCTGAATGTGTATGACCAGTTGTGAATGCCAGTGGGTGGCGACTTTTGCCCTGTTCGAAATATCGTGCAAGCATGCTTGATGTCTGATTTTCACTTTTTGCATTGTCACCTGGACTGTGACACTCCGGTCTCGAGATCTTCGGATCTTCGCAGAGGTTGTTGGCCACTTCGCTCTTCGTCATTCGGACCTGTCTGAGCACAATGAAGCAGGAGTCCACCACTTCGTTCTTTCTCTGTCATATTTGTCTGAGCACACTGAAAGTGGAGTCGACTACTTTGTTCTTCGTCATTCAACCTTGTCTAACCACACTGAAAGCTGAGTCCTCTACTTTGTTCTCCATCATTCAGTCTTTTCCCAGCACGCTGAAAGAAGAGTCCGTCACTTCGTTCTTCGTCATTCAGACTCGTCTGAGTACAGTGTAAGAATCTGCGCCACCTAACCGCAATGGCTTTGCCAAAGCACTGTTGCCGTAAACTTCTAGCAGCTCTGCATGCACTGTTGTAGCGCTCATCCTGCCTAAATTCCAATAGCACACAGTCACTCTGTCAATGAAATGAGGCATTTTATTTTTGCTGCTCTAGAGGAATGCTATGGTGCTGCGGAGTGGTCATTTCTGAGTGTAGTAGGACTGCAGATGTAATCTAATGTCGAGGCGTCGATTGAAATTTTATTACTAGCTCTTGTAAATCTGGGAACCAATTTACTTAACGACAGTGAGCAAGATGGGGGTGTTCTGCCTCTCCAGGGCAGAGGTCAGTATAGTTGAGCACAACGCCGGTTTGGATTAGTACGGCGCGAGATATGTTCGTAATCCTTGGAAATTAGTGGGACCATGAATGAGCACTGGCATGGATTGAATGTTTTAGTACCTTTTCTAATAAAACCAACTTTTAGTAATGAAAGACGAGCGAGTGCAATACTCGTTGCTGTCACAAGATAACAAGTAAAACCAAATCATATTGATAAACATGAGAGAATGCAGTGCTTGTTGCCTTCACAAGTAAATTATCCTCGTAGTTTTCTACTATGCTTAAGGACAAGTCTGACTCAGTGAAGTGAACCAACTGCGTACACAACACATTACATTTATATGTAATATGTCACTTCACCAGAAAAAGTTGTAGTACAAGTTAAATGATCTACAAACCTAAGCTAAAACTGAGATTAATAGCTATTTATTTTATCTAATGTTTGACATAATCCATAATGCAATTGACAGAGAGCCAAGTTGTATGGGAGTGTTCTGTCTCTCCAGTGCAGATGTCATTATAGTTGAGCACAATGCCGGTTTGTATTAGTACGGCGCGAGATATGTTCGTAATCCTTGGAAATTAAATCACTTTATGCTAACGCAGTGGGGATGTACCATAAAACGTGGAAGGCTGTACGGGGTAAGTGCAACAAGATGTGACTATCTGGGCAGCTCACGAAGTCAAAGTTAGCGTTGCAAGTAACGAGCAGAATATGGATCCCACAACCGCACTTCCAACACATGCATTCACCTGAAAAGCTAGTGCGCGCTGATCAATTCCAGACGGCGGCTGGATACGACCCGCTCTCTGCGGCAGTCCGGAACAAAATGCCCAAAATCTATGTTTACAGCCCACAGCGCTCTAGTTTCAAAAAAACTACTTTGAGGGGACGGCCCCATGGTGATGACAATGTGACAGGCGAGAACTGTTGCTAAATTGATGATGAAACAGGGAAAGCACACCTAAGTTCCCTTATTTTAAATTAAAGGCATTCAATTAAACACGAAGTTGGTATTTAGCAGAGGCAGTATCCCCATGATTAGTCAACCGAGAACACTGCTCAGAGAGATGGAATATAATTTCCTGGATAAAATTTTTAGAGAGAATGCAGCTGACTCTTTCACACTAGTCGAATGGTACTATTGTGCCTCGCTCCTTGGTGGGCGCACAGAAAGGCAAAAATTCCGTATTATATTATTCTCCGGGGGCAGCGCGGTGGCTGCTGCTACCACTAACTAAAGGGGTTGCAGGCGCTTGTCTGGCATTCAGTAGCCGCAAAACAGATCTCTTCCCAGCTTCCGCGAAACTGCCCGTATCCTCAGAGGAGGCCCTCATGGCCTAATAAGATCCACAGACTGCCTCTGCTTTCTGCCAGCAAAAGAGGCCATAGAGAGTATCCCAGCGTCACACATACCCAGGTTGGCGAGCGCAATGCTGTCTTTAGAAACACAACTCTCCGATATAGTCACTAAAATAAATGCGAAACGGCGGCAGAGAATGATGTAATATTGCACAGCGATATTTGACAGTAACGTCATATGATGACAGTAAAGTAACAACATGCAGCAGTCCTCAGCAGCTAGGAAGCCTAAGCCAGTTGCGAAGTTTAACAGAAAGAAGAAGGTTCTGCTGTTACGTAGTTCGCACGGTAGAGGTGTGAGTCAGCAGTTGCAGGAAGCGTTGGGAGTGAGTACCAGGTCACCAGCATTGTGAAGCCTAGTGCAGGGTTGGCTCAGGTGACTGACAACATAGGGGAGTGTAGCAATTTTACGAAAGAGGATCAGATAGTGATTGTGGGTGGAGCATGGAATAGTCTTGATAGGGACTGGGAATATGGTGTAGGTGGTGACGCAGTAAAGATAGCTACTCAAACTGGTGGAACTAATTTTCATTTCGCGCAACTGTTTCAGCGTCATGATCGGCCTCATCCTAATGCGGCTGTTAGTTGTGTTAACATGCGGTTGGAGAAGGCACTGATGCCAGAGGGCACGGTTCACATTGCTGTGTTGCCAGTTGTGTCTATTAAGCATGGCCTGTACCTCATTAGGTATGGGAAGGGGCGGCTAGCAAAACTTATAGGTGACACTGTAACGGGTGGTGGTGGAATCACTCATGGAAAAATTCCTGTAGTAATTGGTGTTAGAACTGCACCTTTTTTAGACTGAAGTCAGCTGATAGGTATACCTGCTTAAAGGAAGTCCCTCTAACTAAGGAATCACCTTCAAAGGATGTCACGTATCCAAGTAGACAAGGAATTAGCATACTTCATTAAAATATAAGAGGTATTACAGATAAAGTTAGTGAACTCTGACATTATTGGTATATCGGAGCACCACTTAAATAATTTGACAATTCAGAGGCTTTCTTTACCGGGATACAGATTAGCTGGCTCTTTTTTTCAAGGAGTTCCTTGAATAAGGGTGGGGGGGGGGGGGAGTGACCATGTACGTTAAAAAGAAAGTATTCTGTTTGAGTCCATAGACGTATCACGGCATTGCACTGAACAGACATTTGAATGTTGTGCAGGGGCAGTTGAATTTTGTGAAGCTGAACTTGTAATTGTTGTTCTTTATAGGTCCCCTGACACTGAATGGTTCAAATGGCTCTGGACACTATGGGTCATCAGTTCCCCAGACTTAGAACTACTTAAACCTAACTAAGCTACGGACATCACACACATCCATGTGCGAAGCAGGATTCGAACCTACGACCGTAGCAGCAGCGCAGTTCCGGACTGCCTGACATTGACTTCAGAACATATTTGCTCATGCTAGAGAGTGTTCTTGGTTCACTTTATAGGAAGAACAATAAATTAGCTATATGTGGTGACTTCAACATTAATTTTGTATATGAATGTGCAAGAAAAAGGATGTTGGTAGATCTCCTAAACTCATATGATCTGATGGAGACTGTTTTTTCCAACCAGGGCGCAGGGGAACAGTAGCACAGCTGTAGACAATATTTTTATTCATTCTTCATTACTAGATGGGCATTTTGTTAGTAAACGTGTGAATGGCCTTTCAGACCATGATGTAAAATTTTAACACTAAAAGACTTTTGTACTCAAACACACATAATTACAAACTATGTAGGAAAGTTAATTCAACAGCAATAGAGAGTTTTTTAAACCTCGTTAAGGAACCAGAGTGGCAGGACGTTTATAGTGCCTATATCATACATGACAAATATAATCCTTTGCTTAGCACATTTCTCATGCTCTTTGAGAGTTGTTTTCCATTAGAACTTTCTCAACGGGGTACTACCAGTAAAAGGCAGCCTGGGCAGCTGACTAGTAGGAAAAGAATATCATGTAGAACAAAGCGGGAATTACATCAAAAGTAGAAGTAGTCACAATGAAGCTACAGTAGCCCATTGCAAACAATATTGTAAAGTGCTTAAAAATGTCAAAGAGTATGTGGTATGCAAATAGAATAGCTAATTCACAGGATAAAATTAAAACCATATGGTCAGTTGTGAAGGAAGTGTCTGGTCAGCCGCACAAGGTCGATAATACACTCCTGGAAATTGAAATAAGAACACCGTGAATTCATTGTCCCAGGAAGGGGAAACTTTATTGACACATTCCTGGGGTCAGATACATCACATGATCACACTGACAGAACCACACGCACATAGACACAGGCAACAGAGCATGCACAATGTCGGCACTAGTACAGTGTATATCCACCTTCCGCAGCAATGCAGGCTGCTATTCTCCCATGGAGACGATCGTAGAGATGCTGGATGTAGTCCTGTGGAACGGCTTGCCATGCCATTTCCACCTGGCGCCTCAGTTGGACCAGCGTTCGTGCTGGACGTGCAGACCGCGTGAGACGACGCTTCATCCAGTCCCAAACATGCTCAATGGGGGACAGATCCGGAGATCTTGCTGGCCAGGGTAGTTGACTTACACCTTCTAGAGCACGTTGGGTGGCACGGGATACATGCGGACGTGCATTGTCCTGTTGGAACAGCAAGTTCCCTTGCTGGTCTAGGAATGGTAGAACGATGGGTTCGATGACGGTTTGGATGTACCGTGCACTATTCAGTGTCCCCTCGACGATCACCAATGGTGTACGGCCAGTGTAGGAGATCGCTCCCCACACCATGATGCCGGGTGTTGGCCCTGTGTGCCTCGGTCGTATGCAGTCCTGATTGTGGCGCTCACCTGCACGGCGCCAAACACGCATACGACCATCATTTGCACCAAGGCAGAAGCGACTCTCATCGCTGAAGACGACACGTCTCCATTCGTCCCTCCATTCACGCCTGTCGCGACACCACTGGAGGCGGGCTGCACGATGGGGCGTGAGCGGAAGACGGCCTAACGGTGTGCGGGACCGTAGCCCAGCTTCATGGAGACGGTTGCGAATGGTCCTCGCCGATACCCCAGGAGCAACAGTGTCCCTAATTTACTGGGAAGTGGCGGTGCGGTCCCCTACAGCACTGCGTAGGATCCTACGGTCTTGGCGTGCATCCGTGCGTCGCTGCGGTCCGGTCCCAGGTCGACGGGCACGTGCACCTTCCGCCGACCACTGGCGACAACATCGATGTACTGTGGAGACCTCACGCCCCACGTGTTGAGCAATTCGGCGGTACGTCCACCCGGCCTCCCGCATGCCCACTATACGCCCTCGCTCAAAGTCCGTCAGCTGCACATACGGTTCACGTCCACGCTGTCGCGGCATGCTACCAGTGTTAAAGACTGCGATGGAGCTCCGTATGCCACGGCAAACTGGCTGACACTGACGGCGGCGGTGCACAAATGCTGCGCAGCTAGCGCCATTCGACGGCCAACACCGCGGTTCCTGGTGTGTCGCTGTGCCGTGCGTGTGATCATTGCTTGTACAGCCCTCTCGCAGTGTCTGGAGCAAGTATGGTGGGTCTGACACACCGGTGTCAATGTGTTCTTTTTTCCATTTCCAGGAGTGTATAAAGTCAGTTCCTACTAAAAATATTTCTGCCACTGATAAGTCATATATATGTACCGTGCAGTAGTTAACAATCGTTTTCTGAGCATTGCTGGTGATTTAAATAAAAATTTAGTTTCTATAGGGAATCATATAACTCTCTTGGCAAATGTCTTTCCGAGATTAATGTCTGAAATATTCCTCTGTGATAATGACAAGGGGGAGATTGAGTCAATAATTAGATCACTGAAGATTAAGGATTCTCATGGATGTGATGGAGTGCCTAGCAGAATATTTAAGTACCGTGCTGCACATGTGAGCGCTGTACTTAGCCATATTTGCAATTTTTTCTTTAAGAATGGTATGTTTCCTGAACGATTAAAGTACTCAGTAGTGAAGCTGCTCTACAAAAAGGGAGAAAGGGATAATGTAGACAATTTTAGATCTATTTCCATACCATCAGTGTTTGCTAAAGTTATTGAAAAGGCTGTGTGTAAGGACAATTGATCATTTTATATCACATAATTTGTCAAATGTGCAATTCGGCTTTAGAAGTCGTTTAACATCTGAAAATGCTATATTCTCTTTTCTCTGTGAGGTACTGGATGGATTAAACAAAAGGTTTTGAAGATAGACGTTTTTTTAATTTAACTGAGGCGTTTGATTGTGTTGATCACAAAATATTGCTCCAGAAGTTGGACCATTACGGAATACGAGGACTAGCTCATAATTGGTTCACCTGTTACTTTAACAACACACAGGAAAAGGCCATTATTAACGGTGTTGAGAGTGAATGTGATGTGGGGTCTGAGTGGGGTACGGTGAAATGGGGGGGGGGGGGGGAGAGGAGTGCCAGAGGGATCAGTGTTGGGGCCACTGCTGTTCCTTATTTATATAAATGATTTGCTCTCTAGTGTTACGGGTAATTCTAAAATATTGCTACTTGCTGATGAGACTAGCTTGGTAGCAAAGGATGTTGTGTGCAACATTGGCTCAGTTTCAAATAGTACTTTTCATGACGTAAGTTCATGGCTTGTATAAAACAAACTAACGCTAAATCCCAGCAAGACTCAGTTTTTACACTTTATAACACACAATTCAACAAAACCCGACGTTTTAATTTCACAGAACTGGCATATGATTAGTGAAACTTAACAGCTCAAATTTCTAGGTGTTCAAATAGACAGTAAACTGTCGTGGAAAGCCCACGTTCAGGATCTTGTTCAAAGACTTAATGCTTCCATTTTTACTATTCGAACGGCATATGAATTAAGTGATCGTTCGACGAGAAAATTAGTCTATTTTCTTTATTTTCATTCGCTTTTGTCCTATGGTATTGTATTTTGGGGTAACGCTTCCCATTCTAAACGGATATTTTTCGCTGAGGAACGGGCGGCTCGGTCAATAAGTCGTGCAAGTTCGAGAACCTCTTGTCGACAACTGTTCACGAGTCTGCGTATTTTAACATTGCCCATTCAATATATATATTCTTTACTGTCGTTTCTTGTTAACAGTATCAGCTTATTCCCAAGAATTAGCAGCTTTCACTCAGTTATTCAGCAGAAATCCGATCTGTATTTGGATGGTACTTGTGCATAAAAGTGTGCAGTATCCTGCTGCATCCATTTTAAATAACGTACCACAAGAATTCAAAAATCTTGGCTGTAATCCATACTCTTTCAAATGGAAACTGAAGAGTTTCCTCATAGGTCACCCCTTCTATTCTGTTGAGGAGTCCCTTGAAAAATTAAGCTGACTCCTATGCTATATTGCTGACTGCGTTTACTTAAACTTGTGGATTGACTTTTTTCTGGTTCTTAAACCTTTCATTTTATCTGTTATTACATTTATGTTGTAATTTCATGTATTGACAATTTCCATGACCTTCTTGATTTGTCCTCAATTTGGTCCTACGGAACTAGAAGTGTAAATAAAAATTTAAAAAATGAAATGATCAAACGAAGACACAACGCAACTCCCGATTCAGTCATTCCTTGCACTGTCTACCTTTGCTTAACGAAAGGTTCCAACAGTGAAGAGCCAAAGAAACTGGTACACCAGTCTAATATCTTGTACGACCCCCACGAGCACGCAGAAGTGCCCAACACGATGTGGCATGGACTCGACCGATGTCTGAAGTAGTGGTGGAAGTAATTGACACCAAGAATCCTGCAGGGCTGTCCAAAATCTGTAAGAGTACGTGAGAGTGGATATCTTTTCTGAACAGCATCCCAGATATGCTCAATAATGTTCTTGTCTGGGGCGTTTAGTGGGCAGCGGAAGTGTTTACACTCAGAAGAGTGTTCCTGGACCTACTCTGTAGCAATTCTGGACGTTGGGGGTGTGTCGTTGTCCTGCTGGAATTGCTCAATTCCATCGGAAAGCAGAGTGGACATGAATGGATGCAGGTGATCAGATAGGATGCTTACGTACGTGTCACCTGTCAGAGTCGTATCTAGACGTATCAGAGGTCCCATATTACTCCCACTGCATACGCCCCATGTCATTACAGAGCCTCTAGCAGCTTTAAGAGCCCCTTGCTGACACGCAGGGTCCATGGATTCATTAGGTTGTCTCCATAGCCGTACACGTCCGTCCGCTCGATACAATATGAAACGAGACTCGTCCGACCAGGCAATTTGTTTCTAGTCATCAACAGTCCAGTGTCGGTGTTGACGGGCCTAGGCGAGGCGTAAAAGTTTGTGTCGCGCAGTCATCAAGATTACACGTGTGGGTGGGTCTTCGGCTTCGAAAGCACATATCTATGATGTTTCGTTGAATGGTTCGCACGCTGACACTTGATGGCCCAGCGTTGAATTCTGCAGCAATTAGAGGAAGGCTTGCACTTCTATCACGTCGTACGACTCTCTTCCAGTCGTTGTCGGTCCCGTTCTCGCAGGATCCTTTTCGGCCGCAGCGTTGTCGGAGATTTGCTGTTTCACTGGATTCCTGATGTTCACGGTACATTCGTGAAATGGTCGTACAGGAAAATTCTCACTTCATCACTATCTCGGAGATGCTGTGTCCCATCGCTCGTGCGCCGACTATATATAATGTTCAAACTCACTTGAGTCTTGATAATTTGCCATTGTAACAGCAGTAACTGATCTCACAAATGCGCCAGACACTCGTTGTCTTGTATAGAAGTTGCCGACCGCAGCGCCGTATTCTTCCGGTTTACATATCTCTGTGTTTGAATACGCATACCTATACCAGTTTCCTTGGCGCATCAGTGTAAGTTTAACTCGTGCGCGTTTTCCGTGCGTCATCCTTGCGCTTACGGTTTCGCATCTTTACTCGCCCTCTCTCACGTTTTTGCAGTGTGTTCGTCTCTGTCTTCTGCAGAGCAGACCTGGCTCATACACGGCGCTAGAGTGAGTTTAAAAGAAATAGGAGAACTAATGGGATACGGTGTGCTGGACGGCAGACTAAGGCATCACCGGACAGGCGATTCGGGTTCCTCCCCAACTGCGAGTAGAGTATTGGGCCGGACGTGCGCGGGGCCGTGACGGGAAGCGCGAGCCGTAAAAGCACGGTCGAAAGGGCGGCCGCCGACGACGCCGAGCCCGGCTGTTTGTTTAAACGTGCAGTTTAACGCGGCGTACGCCTTATATTTAGACCCACTGAAGCTGTCTCGTCCGCTCGTTGGAGCTCTACCATTCAACACGTTCACAGCCCACCACAATGAACCGCACTCCTGTTTGTAGCTTTTCAGAGCGCTCCCCTTTGATTGCACGAAAATACATGAAACGCGAGGCACATAGAAAAGTGGCTTTGGAGTTCGTCAACCGTATCGCTGCAAGACAGTTAGTACACCTACCTTTCCTTGTTTTGGTTTAGTTTGTGGAGCACAGCAAGTGGGGAAACTTCTGTGTAGTGTTGTTACGTAAACAATTAACTCTGGGCCACCTTTAACGAGAATAAATAGCGAAATGCCGAGCTTTCGGTCGTTCTTGGTGACACAGCAGAGAAATTCAGCGAATATATTTCTTTAAAAGCTCTAGGACCCAAGGACATCATCTTCCACTCTGACCCAGTTTGAAACGTATTTTTCATCATTATCCACTAATAAGGGTGCATTCAATCAGTACCTGTTGTTACTCTGGCAGAAAATTCCTCACTTGTTACAGTGGTACATAATTTCGCTAGAGCCCTTTCTTGTACAACTTTCAAATCCTAGTTGTAACTAAAAGGCGGAAGATACTGAAAGGATTCATTGCCACAGTTTCATCACTTTAAACAAATTAATTGTTATGAAGCATTGCCCTGTATGGCGCTGAAGCTTGGCCACTGCTACGGTGAGGGGAGAACACTTACAGGCTTTTCACATGTGGATTTTGAGAAAAATAGGAGGATAGCTTGTGAATTATTACCTTGGTCCGTGAATCATACTCACTATAAAGTTTATGAAGTGGAACGTACCAGTTGAACAGGTTACTCAGGCGATTGGAAAATTTATGGGTACTTTCTGGCCTATTACAAGTTATAACTGACTAATTACTTACATTCAAGATAAAATTCTATGATACAGAAGAAGATGCAAAAGAGAAAAACTGTAATTCACTCCTAATGTCAGACATTTTATTTTGACTCCTGATGTCAGACATTTTATTTCCATGGACAGATTATCAAAGTGTTTTATACCTGAGTATTGCAGCCCTCACTAGAGGGAAATGCTGAGCGTATTTTTGCTACTAGTACGTAATGATATATGTCTTTATCATTCTCAAACTCCAATGCTTTATTGACAGCAAATTTCACGAGTGAATAAATGTAATGCGAACCAGTGTTTGATATTCGTAATTGTTTATACATATACCTGCGATACTTATATTTCTTAACACCACATATCTTTCTAACTTCATTCTTTTGTCAATGAATACTTTTTGCATAAGTCAGAAAATAGAGCATCAGTGAATGAATATTTGTAAAATTTGTTAACTTAATATCTATGTCTCCAAACTTGCCTTTAATTCTTATAGTAGCAGCAAGTGAACTTAACTGTTTCAACAGCTATACCAGTTTAATTTTTCGTAAGTATGTACACCCACGAAGTTAGAGCTTTATACCTTGTTTATTATTTTTTGCTGGTAAAACACATTCACAGTAGGCGCGGTATCTCTGACAGCGAATAATGGATGAGCCTTCTTTCTCTTTCTTCAAAGTTTAGATCTAATCCATTTATTTTACACGTCTAGTTCCATTGGGTCAAATTGAGAAGTTTATGGTTGTGCAAAACCAGTTAATAACTTAACAAAAATATAACTTACTAATTGCTCTGTTGATGCTTCTTTGAGTGCCTTGACAATAGTGTCGGTTGTGATCTGCAGACAGGGCTTATATTACCTCCTGATGCAAATAAAATGGTACGTCGTTAACATAGAGAAGGAACAGTAATGGGCCCACAATCGAGACCTGCAGATGTCCATTGGGTTTCTCCCCACTTAAATGATATGATCTCTGTGCTTACATTTCTCTCACATCATAGCAAAACTTTCAGCACACTTTTTCTTAAACGGGAATTGCACTGAGGCGACAAAACTCATGGGATAGCGAAATGCGCTTATACAGATAGCGGTAGTATCGCGTACCCGTGGCATAAATGGGAAGTCCATTAGCGTCCGCAATCATTTGTACTCAGGTGATTCGTGTGGAAAGTTTTCCGACTTGGTTATGGCCGCACGATGGGATTTAACAGACCTTGAATGCAGAATGGTAGTTGGAGCTAGACGCGTGAAAATCCAATGCCTTAAGGGGCTATGGCAGCAGACGACCAACGCAAGTGAGTTTGCTAATAGCACGACATCGCCTGCAGAGTCTCTGCAGGGCTGGTGGCCATTTGGGTGGCCTCTCGAAACTGGAAAACCGTAGCCTGGTCGAATGAGTCCCGATTTCAGTTGGTTAGAGTTGATGGTAGGATTTGAAAGTGGTGTAGACTACATTAAGCCATGGATCCACGATGTCAACAAGCCATTGTGCAGACTGGTTGTGGCTCCATAATGGTGTGGGTTGTATTTACATGGTATGGGCTGGGTCCGCTGCTTCAACTGAATCGATCACTGACTGGAAATGGTCACGTTCGGCTACTTGGAGACCACTTGCAGCCATTCATGGACTTCATGTTCCCAAAGAACGATGGGATTTTTATGGATAACAATGTGCCTTGTCACTGGTCCACAGTTCGTGATTGGTTCGAGGAACATTGTGGGCAATTTGAGCGATTGGTATGGCCACCCAGATCGCGCAACATGAATCTCATCGAACATTTATTGGACGCAGTCATGAGGCCAGTTCGTCCACAAACTCTTGCGCTGACATCACTTGCCCAGTTACGGAAGTCTGTAGAGACAGCTTGGGTCATTATTACTGTAGGGGACTTCCACTGATTTGTTGAGTCCAGCCGGACGCGGTGTCCGAGCGGTTCTAGGCGCTTCAGTCCGGAACCGCGCGACTGCTACGGTTGCAAGTTCGAATCCTGCCTCGGGCATGGATGTGTGTGATGTCCTTAGGCTAGTTAGGTTTAAGTAGTTCTCAGTTCTAGGGGACTGATGACCTCAGATGTTAAGTCCCATAGTGCTCAGAGCAATTTGAACCACTGAACGTAGTCACTGTGGAGAGTATCGAAGGCTCAGACGGAAATGTTAAGTCAGATTCCTTACATTCTCATCGTCATTTGTTCTGTCCCCATAGGAGTGAAAGTCAAAATCAGTCATTGCTGTCCACGAGAACGTTATGCATTTGAACTCGTGGGAGAACGTAGCATAACCTTTGAGATGTACAGCAGCTTCATATGGTTCTGAGGGAAACGACGCACTCGATGCATTACAGCACGCTGGTCTGCCCTCTGCAAGTAATCATGTGCCGGGTGGTGCAGGGTACAGAGCGATCAGAATTAAAAAAAGAAAGAAGCAACGTTTAAATAGGTTGCGTAGTCTTCTGATGATCATTTTGTAAGTGTCCGAGGACATCATCAAGTTTACGTCCACGTGTACAGCAGCGTGTTCAATTAGGCGTTCATGAGGTGAAATGTGCGGCCTTTTCCAAGATTTAGGTGCTCCAGCAATCACTGTTATTGTTGTACTGGATGAAATGTGTATGAACCCTTACACCGCTCCAGACCATTCACTTTACTTTGCGATTATCAATGGTGACAGAATCTAGAACGCAACTCCAATGCACAATCTGTTCTCCAGCGTAAGTGTTGCACTGCATGATGAAAGGGAGCAAAGTTTATGGGAATAAGTGACAAATTAAGAATACCAATGGTGATACGAATCGCAGCTTTATCCTAGGGTGGAGGTAATCTAGAACACAGGAATATTAATTTAGGTTTCCTTGGTTTCGTAGCCATTAGCGCAAAAAATAAAAGCAATACATAAAAGAAAGCAGTTCTGCTACAACATTCCACTACACCAGCGAAGGATAAAGACTCAGAATCCATTTTCAAGCCCTATAATGAGCGAAAAACTCATTAACAAGAGCTACATCGTCGGAATGCAGGAAACTGCAGAGAAAAAAATGAAATGGACTTTTTATGAGGAAGAATGGAGAACGTTGCAGTCGTAAAACAGATGTTGTTGTCAGGGACAAAGCACAATGCCGATCTCTCACAATAACTTACCGAAAGGCTTTGAATGGGCGTGGTGAGATCATGCCTTACAATTATCTAATTAAAGCGCGCGGCTCAGTTCGCTTGGGGTCATGGGTTAAATCCACTGAGTAGTTTCAGTTCAGCGTCATTTGCCTCTTGGAACTAAGTCTTTCTGACATAGGGATGTGAATTAGAAAGAACCTTTTGCTGTGAATGTTAGATTGTTTCCGATTATTGGTACTGACGAGAAGCTATTTTTCTTTTCCACTTGATCCCTGCGTTAGTATCCATTTTACAATGTATGTATTTATCTCCCTTCTGGTCCATACGTAATATGTACATTGAGCTGACAAAAGTCATGAGATATCTCCTAATATCTTGTCGGACCTCATTTTTCACGGCTTAGTGCAGCAACTCGACGTGGCATGGACTCAACAAGTCGTGGAAATTCTCTGCAGAAATATTGAGCCACGCTACGTCTATAGAGCTACCAATCCAGGAGTTTGTGCGCGAACTGACCTCTTGATAAAATCCCATAAATGTTAGATGGGATTCATGTTGGGCGATCTGAGTGGTCAAATCATTCGCTCGCATTGTCCAGAATGTTCTTTAAACCATTCGCGAACAGTTGCTGCCCGGTGACATGGAACATTGTCATCCACAAACTTCTACCGTTGTTTGGGAACACGAAGTTCGTGGGTGGCTGCAAATGGTCTCCAAGTAGCCGAACAGTCAGTGATCAGTTCAGTTGGAACAGCCACCACCTGCTTGCACAGTGCTTTGTTGAAAACTTGCAATCATGGCTTTGCGGGGTTTGCACTATACTCAGACCCTACCATCAGCCTTTACCAACTGAAGTAGAGACTAACCTGGCCAGCCCGCCCAGGAGAGGCACTGCAGACGATGTCGTGCTGTTAGCGAAGGCATTCGCGTTTGTCTTCTGCTGCCATACCCCATTAACTCCAAATTTCACCACAGTGTCCTAACGTATACGTTCGTCATACATCCCACATTTTTACTGCGTTTATTTCACACACTGTTGCTTGACTGTTAGCACTGACAACCCTAAGCAATCGCCGCCGCTGTCGGTCGTTAAGTGAAGACCGTCGGCTACTGCGCTGTCTGGAGTAAAAGTTAATGCCTGAAATTTGGTATTCTCGGCACACTCTTGAAACTGTCGATCTCGGAATACTGAATTTTTTAACGATTTCCGATACGGAATATGCCATGCTCCTAGCTCCAACTACAACTTTGTGTTCAGAAACTGTTAATTCCAGGTGTGTGACCATAATGACGTCGGAAACTTGTTCACGCAAATCAACTGATTAGAAACGGCAGCTCTGTCAATGCACTGCCTTTTTATACCTTTTGGACACGTTACTACCAGCGTCTGCATACGAGCACATCGCTGTCCCATGACCTTTGTAATATCAGTGTTCCAGGAATGGCAAATTTAAATGTATGTTTCATTTATTTCTTTGCTATCTGACTCAGACCATTCCATCTGTTCGCAATCCTTTTACCATATGAAAACCGAAACTTTTGGCCCAAATTGTAGTATGTCATTTTGCTGATGTACCCACGTGTTTGAAATTTGCTTCGAGAGCCTGGTCATGACCCAATATAGCTAATTCGATGAACGACGTTATTCTTTCGAAGGCGGTGTGTATTGTGTTCTCTGCATAGTAATAGATTTCTTTGCTAGGTGATGTCCTGTTGGTGTATTCTATTTCTGTTGCTCGTGGGTCAAGTGTACTTCGAACCAGCTGAAAAAAAAAAAGTTCAAATGTGTGTGAAATCTTATGGGACTTAACTGCTAAGGTCATCAGTCCCTAAGCTTACACACTACTTAACCTAAATTATCCTAAGGACAAACACACACACCCATGTCCGAGGGAGGACTCTAACCTCCGCCGGGAGCAGCCGCACAGTCCATGATTGCAGCGCCCTTGACCACTCGGCTAATCCCGCGCTTTTAACCAGTGTTTTGCTTAGTTTCATGATTTTGTTTAAGCTACCTCTCTGCACTAGGCTTCTGTTTCGGTAGCATACAGAGTGTCGTGTCTTACTACTGTACTATAATGTTTAGTTTTAGAGTCCCACGATAAGCCTCTTTTCTGTGTACGTTTGTGTATAAATTCTGTGTTTGTTCTTGTGGAATGCAACGATCATCTTATTTGCTGTTACCTGTGACCGTCCGTCTCTATGCTATTTATGCTTAGTAGCTCACTTAAATATCTGCACGAACTGCTCCCTTGATTTTGTTTTGATTTATGAGCAATTTATGTGGAAAGTTTTGTTGTATTTATTTCTTTGGGAAATAAATTTGTAAATCTGTTTTTCTTCGGGTTCGCTGCACTTCCTATCTGTTTCATTCCTAAGTGACGTATATTGCTATATTTTCGTCTTTCCTTCAGTGCTTGTGTACTTACTCCTTTCATCGATCATTTGCAGTATTTCTTTTGTGATATAAGATTTCTGCGCAGTTAGCTTCCTTGCACCAATGTTATCTGCCCAACTTCCGACAACTGAGCGGTCTACACCATCACAAGAGCCTTACAGGTCTTCAGTAATCCTGGATCCCACTTTTCCCCAGTGATTTTTCCGAGCGACTCTCTTAAACTTCAGTCTACTCTTCGTTTTTACTGATTTGTGATCGGAGTCTGTACCTGCTTCTGGTTAAGTCTTATAACCCAATATATGATTTTGAAATCTCTATCTGACCGTTGCGTAATCCACCTAGAATCTTCCCATATTTCGTGTCTTTTCCAAGTATACCTCCTCCCCTTGTGATTTTTGAACAGTGTATTCCCTGTTACTGATATTTATTGCCGAAGTTTTTCCTCCTCTCTCATTCCTACTCGTAATTCTGTCTTCTGTTCGTTCCAATACAGCCTTGTTCCAATCGCCCATAACTGTTACATTCTACTCTCTGCAAACTGAATTACCTGTTCAGTATCCGCATCTATTTTCACATCTCTTCATCTTCTCTTTGTGACGTCAGCATATATATTATGGTGTAAATTGTCTGACTTTTGGAATGTGATCAAATACATAACGGAACAATACTCCCTGACCTACCTTATTCTTCCCAATAAATCTTACTCCCGTAATACAATTTTCAGCTGCATATATTCGTCTGACCAGAACTCTTATATCGTCTTTCCATTGCTCTTATCTGACCTCCACATGTCTAGGTAGATTTCCCTTTTCAAATTTTCTAACTTACCAACCAAGTCAAACGTCTAACATTCCACTTCTCTGCAGCATGTTACGCTTTCGTTTGTTATTCAATCTTCTTATCATGTTTACTTCCCCCTTGGTAGTCCCCTCTCGAAGATCTGAATGGGGGACTAATCATAAACCTGTTGCTTATGCAGATATCATCATGATAATTTCGCAGTTACATGACACAAATCGTGTCGATACACATCACGTGTCTTTAATGCAATTGTTTCTACTGCTTTCTGCATCCTCATGCCTTTGATCGTTGCTGATTCTTCCTCTTTTTCGCTGCAGTTTCAGACCT
The DNA here is from genome assembly GCF_023864275.1 of Schistocerca cancellata. NCBI lineage: Eukaryota > Metazoa > Arthropoda > Insecta > Orthoptera > Acrididae > Schistocerca > Schistocerca cancellata. The sequence continues at coordinate 456,322,234 of NC_064630.1, forward strand.
TAAGTGCAAGGGGTTGCCCTGAAACTCTGTCCACTCCTCCGCCCTCTTTGACAGGGCAGTTTGTAGAGCGCAGGTTACTCCTTATACCCGGCCGCCGTTGTTGATGATTTTTAGTGAAAATATAGGCTGTGCTGATATCGAACTTGGGATTCAGGACGTTTTAATTACTAATCGAAGGCGGTATCCCTAGACATAAACTGGATGGAAAGATATGCATTAACGCTGTTATATATTTGGTGCGTTAGTAAAATCAAAATATTGGCATACCTGTTTAAAACTTATTCTGGTTAACCAACCACTCTTTTAGCGACAAAGGCTCTAATATACAATGCTAATGACAAACATTCGCTAATTCGTTGAACGGGAATGTGTCTTTAATCATTCGAAAATTTTCTAGTCACTCCGGGCCTCCAAACGTTTGTGTAGAGCAATGTTTCATGAAACATCACTTCGTTCTCGTTCCCACAGCGCTCGTGATGCAAGTGGTGTAATACGTCAGTATCACACCTAATAATTGTCGTGGATAAGATACTTAAACATCACTTCTTGAACAATCTCCTGCTACTCTTCTTTCTTTTGATTTCATTGCCATCCCTAAGGAAGTTCTAAGCTCTCTTTATTATAATGGTAAATATTACAATCAGTGTGGATCACGAAGATATAAAAAAATAGAGATTAGGGAGTGTGCGGAGCCATATAAACATATTTTTTCGCTCAATCAAGACGTGAATGGAATTAGACAAAAATCAGATGCACTGTTCATCTACATGTGCTTCATACTCCGCAAGCCACCGAATGGTGTGTGGCGGGAGGTACTTCTCGTACCACTAACTCATCCCTCCAATGCTATTCCACTCGCGAATAGCATCTGGGAAGAATGATAGTCGGTAAGCCTCTGTATTTCTCGAATTTCCTCCTCATGCTCATTACGCGAGACATAGGTGAGAGGGAAACAATATGTTGTACGACTCTTCCCGGAAAGTGCTCTCTCAGAATTTCAGTGGCAAATCTCTCGTTGATGTACACCACCTCTCTTGCGTTGTCTTCTAATGGAGTTTGTTCAGCATCTCCGCAACGCTCACGCGTCAGCTAAACGATCCCGTGGCGAAACGCACCGCTCTTCGTTGGATCCTCTCTACCTCTTCTATCAGTCATACCTGATGTAAATCCCAGGCAGATGAACAAAACTCAAGAATCGATCGAACAAGCGCCTTATAAGCCACATCCTTCGTAGGTGAGTTAAATTTCCTTAAGATTTTTCCTATGAATCTGAATCTGGCATCTGATTTTTACCACTATTAATTTTATGTGGTCATTCCACTTAAGGTTGGCCTGGATAGTTACTGCTAGATATTTTGCGGTAGACCCTGTTTCCAGCGATTTTTCGTCAATAGTGTAGCTGTATAGTAGTGGATTTCTTTTCTTATGTATGTGCAATAAGTTACATTTCTTTACGTGTGGTATCAACTGCCAGACCCTGCACTATTCATCAATTCTCTAGAGATCATTCTACAAATCGTTCCTATCTTCTAGCTTTGCTACTTTGTTATAGACAACCGCATCATCTACTGATAGCCTTAAAGCGCCTCAGACACTTTCCATTAGATCATTTATATACACTGTAAACAGTAAACGTGCTATCACACTTCCTTGGGGTACTTCGGAAATTATCTTTACATCTGTCGATTTTGTTCGGCTAAGAGCCGGCCGGTGTGGCCGTGTGGTTCTAGGCGCTTCAATCTGGAACCGCGTGACCGCTACGATCGCAGGTTCGAATCCTGCCTCGGGCACGGATGTGTGTGATGTCCTTAGGTTAGTTAGGTTTAAGTAGTTCTAAGTTCTAGGAGACTGATGACCACAGCAGTTGAGTCCCATAGTACTCAGAGCCATTTGAACCATTTGTTCGGCTAAGAGCGACGTGTTCAGTTCTGTCTGCAAGGAAGTCTTGAATCCAGACACAAATCTGCACCAATACTCGATAAACTCGTATTTTTTCACTAAACAGCAGTGTGGGACGCTGCGAAATGCCTCCCTGAAGTCAAGGAACACGGCACTGCGCACCGTTGTCTACGGCGCTATGGACCTCGTGGAGGAACAGAGCGAGCTGAGTTTCGCAAGATGTTTGCGGAGTCCATGTTGCTTTCTATAGAGGAGATTTTAATTCTCCAAAAACGTCATAATTCTTGCGCATAAAACATGTTCCATAGTTCTACAATAGACTGATGTCGCGGTATAGATCTATAATTGTGTGCATATGTCCTACCGCCCGTATCAAAAACGACAATGACCTGCCCTTTCTTCAAATCGCTAGGTATCCTTCGTTGCTCAAGCGATTAACGATAACTTACCGTTAGAAGTGTAGCAGCTTCTTTCGAATAATCTTCGCAGAGTCTTGTAGGTATCTCATTTGCTCGTGACGCTTTTCCACTTCTAAGCTATTTTAGTTATTTTTCCATTGCGTGATCGGTGCAAAGTACACGCCATTGTGGGCTGTAACATGGCTTAAGTAGTATGTATGTCGATGTAGACTTCAGAAAGACCTATCCGCACATGCAAACTCGTTCGCTAATGATTAACCTGTGAAACTTTTCCACAAAACCGCATTAATTAATTTTCCTCTGTATTAACAACGGGCGTATGCCTGATATGACGCCGATTCGTTATCAATTTCTGAACGGATATCACAGTAGCGATGAAGCCTTGTCGATGAAACACAGCGAACCCAGCGCTTTGCAGTTACCGCAATAGCAGCCGTGGTTCGGTTGAATGAGTTTTGCAAAATGAAGCTGTATCTGTGTACCGAAAATATTTTTCTGCTAAACGGTTAAATGGATACTGAACACGCAGTCTGAATATAATAAAGTAATTACATGGCTTGTTAATCGCATTTGTTCAGAGAGCTTCGCTTCGGCCCACTTCATGTGTACAGTATTCGCGGTAAATTTGTCGTGCCTATAAAATCTCACTACCGTTTCTGTTTAATTTAAAATACTGAAAAATAGCGATAATTTGATCATTCGAATAATGACGCTGCTAATGCAAAAAAATTTAAGTGTGTTGTTTTTGCTGCAATCTGTTTCAAGTAATCTTTTTATATATCGAGATTCAGATTTTCGCCGATTGAACACATCCGTATTTCTGAAGATCGCTCTCTACAGGAATTTAATTTAAGGCTAATTTTAAAGACGTTCTTTGCAGGTGGATGACGCAAATAAAGACTTAGTGTTTCTTGCTTTTGAGGACTTATACCAGTTAATACCCAAAATATTCATTTTATAAATCGTATTATTGTTGATAAAAGTGGAAATATTGTGATCGTCGAAGACGAAGTAAAAATCTGACAATTCCATGCTGTTTCTCACTGGATAAAATACATGCCTCTTGGCTCTTTGGAAATGACATAAGTTCTTCCTCATGATGAACAAAGGTGGAGCCGCGCGGGATTAGCCGAGCGTTCTAAGGCGCTGCAGTCATGGACTGTGCGGCTGGTCCCGGCGGAGGTTCGAGTTCTCTCTCGGGCATGGGTATATGTGTTTGTCCTTAGGATAATTTAGGTTAAGTAGTGTGTAAGCTTAGGGACTGATGACCTTAGCAGTTAAGTCCCATAAGATTTCACGTACATTTGAACAAAGGTGGAGTAAATATTTATCTTTTCCCTGTAGTTCCTTGGTGCATGAATATGTGCCTCGCGACTAAAGGCCACATCGTCGATGACCTCGTATAGTAATGCTCAGAAATAAAAGATAACTACACCGTCCTCTGCTTCTTGCACGATGTCTAATGACTATATGAAACTGTGCTGCACGATTTTCAGTAATTCTTGTACACTTTTTAAGGAATATGTTCTACTTAGTGGCAGCAACTTTTACAGGGTGTTCTAAATCTTCAGGACCAAAATTGTAAAGATTTTAAATGATACTCAGCAACTTAGATACTATGAACAAACGATCGGAAATCACCTGTTAAGTATCGGTATAAATAGCTTACCTTTCAGCTTCATTTCAGCTAACAGCAACTACCGGCAGGAACAGTCGACCGACTCAATGCTTGCCGTAGGACATAATGCACTGTCAGAATTTAAATCACGAGGTTACATTGGCTGCAGAAGTTGTCCATGACACAAGGGTGTGACTGTTGCTCCACTAGTGTTATCCACGCTGTGTTCTTTGAGGTGGGTTCCATGGGCAAGCTAACGGGTACTTATTGATGTATTTCTTTCCATGTTCCAATCTACGTCAGCTGCTCATATGATACTGGGCGAAAAAAGTCTTCGTCTAGATTCTTGGCCACCACGCTGTGGCTTGGATGCTCTAGTTTCTCTTAAAGTTGCTTTGTATCGACTATGAGTTTAACCTGGTGTGTAAGACAGACGCTGTAGGAGCCTTCGATTTAATTGTCTGTGTGTATCAAAAACAAGGAAACTACTGAAGTACTTTTATAGTTCTTTATAACTCGGAAATCAACTCACATCATAAACTTCTGTCATTACAGGAATCAAAAATTTTATATTATTCATCGATATCTAATTGCGAAGCTTGAAAGATGTCTGTGATTCGCTATAATTATAATCCTAGCGGGGAGCGCTGAATGAAACCAGTTTATTCGGACATGTTCCTGTGCAGAAATGCTAACTGTGTGAATTTGTTCTGAAAAAGACTATAACACAAGCAGCCTCCTCTTTTAATGTGAGCGAAATCTGATTGCTGCAGATGTCACTGGGAGGTAGGGGGGATCAAAGGAAACTCAGGAACAGTTACTGAATCGCCTGCACGGCATGTGATTTACAATAGCACATGGTAACGTTAACCTCTCGTTCTTCTTCTTCACTTAAAGTATTAGCCAATTTGCCTGCTATGGAACTCCATCTCTTGTGTGGCTTTCCTACATTTCTTCTTCCAGTGCATTTGTAACAGAGAGATATCACCGGAACTTCATCTGTATTAGTTCCTTCGGTTTTCTCCTATTTTCTTGTTTTTTTTTCGTTTTGCTATATTTTCCTAACTCTTTCCTGGTATCCATGTCTTTTATAATCTTCTCTTGTACATCCTTTCAGTCTATTGAGAAACCTCGTTTCTTGAACTCTTGTTCTATTTTCTTGGTGTCTTCATGTCAGCCACGCTTAACCTCCATAAGTAAGGGTTGTAGTAGTATGGGTTTTTAAAATTTCAGCTGGGTTTCATTTCTGGCATTATTCTGCAATTTTTACCGTATTTCCACAAATGAAAGTAAATTTATTTAATTTTTGGTCCACGTTATGATTGCATACATGTGTGACGTTTCTTTCTAGGTATTAACTTGCCCCAAGATTTTATTATTCAAGACTACTTTCGACCTCACTCTTAGTACGCCCTGAAAACCCATTACTTTCGTATTATCTACAGAAAATTTTAGCTTGTATTCTGAGGCTATTTGCTGAATTTATAGACACGTTTCTGAAGGTCATCTTCATTTTGTTCCATGACGGTTCGTCGATTTGCGTAGAGAATGGCATTTTGTTTAGTGTCACGATCTAAAAGTACTACCCATTTATTCACCATTTTTCGTTTACTAAACTGTTCATCGAAGTATATATTGCACAATGTTGGGGCAATATCAGCATATACAACATCCTTGTCTCACCGCTCTCTGAGCGTGCATTGGCTTTATGATTATGAACGATTTATCCATCTCTGAATGATGTTACTCATCTCATCTCATAAATGCTTTGAAGAATCTATACACAATCTACATCTACATCTACATCCATACTCCGCAAGCCATCTGAGGGTGTATGGCAGGGGGTACTTTGAGTACCTCTATCGTTCTACCTTCTATTCCAGTCTCTTACTGTTCGCGGAAAGAAAGATTGTCGGTATGTCTCTGTGTGGGCTCTAATCTCTCTGATTTTATCCTCATGGTCTCTTCGCGAGATGTACGCAGGAAGGAGGAATATACTGCTTGATTCCTAGGTGAAGGTATGTTCTCGAAACTTCAACAAAAGCCCGTACCGAGCTACTGAGCGTCTCTCTTGCAAAGTCTTCCACTGGAGTTTATCATCTCCGTAACGCTTTCGCGATTACTAAATGATCCTGTAAAGAGGAGCGCATCTCTCCGTTGGATCTTCTCTATCTCTTCTATCAACCCCATCTGGCACGGATCCCACACCGGTGAGCAGTATTCAAGCAGTGGGCGAACAAGTGTACTGTAACCTACTTCCTTTGTTTTCGGATTGCATTTCCTTAGGATTCTTCCAATGAATCTCAGCAACTGCTTTACCGACGATTAATTTTATATGGTTATTCCATTTTAAATCACTTTTAATGCCTACTCCCAGATAATTTACGGAATTAACTGCTTCCAGTAAATTATTACAGATGTAGTAGGTATCTGGTCACAAAAAACGAATTACTGTGTGATACACCGCCCCCTCCCCTTCCCCGTCCACCCACCTCTCGTTTTCAATACACGTAGTCCATCTTTAAAGAGGCTTTTAAGTACAGAACATGTCCCGAAAGAATGAATGAAAATAGTAAATAGATCGACAGCCTTATCTCACGCATGCCTGGTTTCAATCCGTCTGCAATCGAAGAGCGTCATTCACCCTAGCATTGACGCGTTATTAAGCTGTCCATTCGTCTTACTCACCATGGAGCAAAAACATGTCCCTGAGACTTTCACTCCTACAGTCACATTGAAAAACTCTCCGTCGTGTTGCAGAGTCATGTTCTTGCGATGAAAGTTGAAGCAAACCTCTCGGAAAAATAAAAATAGCCGCGAGTACCCCAAAATGGATACTTTTCAACCTCCTTACAGAAATATTCCTGTGAAATGGTGAATCATCGTTTTTCATTGAAATACAACGGCGCGAAGAAGTCTGTGCTTCAGCTGCTGTGAGCGACGCATTTGCACTCTCTGAGGATTCCATTCCCCGTACTCACCAGTCACTCGCAGCTCCGCCCCACCAACGTTAAGCCAGTCTTCCAGTCTTAACAAGTGTTTTCACTTATGTAAGTTCGGAAGGAACACAGCGATGCCGAGAATTTTATGGAAGAGGAGGCAGTAGAGAGAGAGAGAGAGAGAGAGAGAGGGGGGGTGGAGGAAGAGAGGGAGAAGAGCGAAGAAGGAGGAACAACGTGTAAGGTGGAGGGACGAGACGACAAACGTGGCACGGCCTTGTGGTGAATGGGATTTACAGGGCCGGTGCTCGGGCCGGCGTGTTCTCTTCGCTGCCGCCAGCCATCACTTGGCAGTCGGAAGCATCTCAGCTGGGTTCCAGCCACAGGACGTGCCACGTCTATTTGTGTCAATACGAAATGTGAATGACGTCCACTGTTCAGAGAGAATGAGCACCAACAAGAACACAACATTGTGTAGCGCAGTGGTTCACAGATAGGAATGGCTTCGAGAGGAGTCTCGGAATGACACACCGCTTCTGTATTAAAAGAATCCGAGGCAACGAAGTTCCTGTTTCATTTTGTTGCCGTGTAAGAGAAATCGGTCGTTAAAAAAGGAATCTGTGTGTCCAAATATGAAGCAAACCGAATGTAAAATCAGGCTGCTTCATCTTCCTCTTCAGTTACTTCTTACGCAAATGACGCTTCGAGCCCTGAAAATTGAACATTCTTTAGGATCCTTTAATGTTTTCGGTTACCAGAACGAGAGAAGAGACTTCCAGCTTACCCGCAGGACAGGAGAGCTAGTTTAAATTGTGGAAAAGGGCCAAAATAAGGGGCTGTCAGTTACACTCGAACATACAACTTTATTATTTAATTAAACATTAAACGAGCCCAAAAAAAATTTTTTTAGACCTCACAGCTTTAATCTTTGGGACTTAATTACCGGCTGAAAGCCACTTTAAATTAAAAACGTCTGAAGGCCTGTAACTTAAAACGCAAGCATAATCAGAAATTTAAAAGGCAAGCCTTATCTAACAACAGTTTTTTATTTACGCTGAAGACCCACAGAATCTGAGATTTTCAGAGGAAACAATTTGAACTCAAAATCGGCTGAAAGCCCAACACTTAAGGCTAAACACATTAAATTTTTTTAAAAGAAAAGACGAGGCCTTACGTAAAACGTTCTTAATTAGGCAAAACTCAACCAAAACAGAAATTTAAAAGGCAAAGCCTTATCTTAAAACAGTTCATTAGTTGGGCTGAAGGCCCCAAGAATCAGACACTTCAAGAGCAAACAAGTTAAATTTAAATCGGCGGAAGGCCTAACACTTAAAATTCAACAACATGAAAATCTTAAAAATGCTAACGCTCGCTTACGTGAGACGGACAGTCGGGCCAACCATTCACGATCCGACGACAACCCAACTGACAGACAGTCAACGGACCAAGCGACAGGATGTCCCAACAGACCACAACGAAATTCGAACGACACAATGTGAACAGTTGGGGCTGACTGGTAAATTGAGCCGTCCTGTGTGGCCGTGCGGTTCTAGGCGCTTCAGTCTGGAACCGCGTGACCGCTACGGTCGCAGGTTCGAATTCTGCCTCTGGTATGGATGTGCGTGATGTCCTTAGGTTAGTTAGGTTTAAGCAGTTCTAAGTTCTAGGGGACTGATGACCACTGATGTTAAGTCCCATAGTGCTTAGAGCCATTTGAACCATTTGACTGGTAAATTAAGTAAAGACTTAACTTTGGTATCCGGGATCGGACCTCGTAGCAATGGGAACAGTCATTTACACTCCGACCGCGGGTGGACTCCTCCAGCGGCGCCGGCCAGACACGCGCCACGGAGACTTCCTTGCTGTTCCACACTAACCGATCAACTGCCCAGGCCCGGAAACGGTGAATGGACCAAATATACGTTGGCCGGTGAGACGACCAAGCGAACGACCAACCAACGGTCGTCCTGCTTCAATCTCCCTCCGTCGGACAGTTCATGTGTGTCGCCAGCGGTCGGCGAGCACTGGCTGTCGGCGCCTCACCGGCGCTCTGTCTCCCGACTTCACTGCTGCTGCGTCCTAACTGCACTGCTGGTCCGTTTCCAACTGACTGCCTGACACACGACGACCTGGAAATACTATCGGTCGCTCCGGAGATGGTACGACAGTGCACTTATCAAAACGCGCTGCTGCTGCCGCTCACTTGCAAGTAAGTGACGCCAGTGAATGGAATAAGAAAACGAGGCGGCAGTATGGAAGTAGAAGATGACAAACAGTAAATGGAATAAACACGAGTCGTGCACGGCTCAAGAGGTGTGTCACCACATGGTTTCCTCGCGACACAGATGTGTACAGTAACACAAAATAACAAATAACACATTCCTACTTGTGTAATGAGTGCCAGCTTACATACGACACTTAAATGCAATACAAAGCAAAATACTTCGAGCAACCTGTAGGTTTTGAGCATAGCGCACCCAGGTAGACTAAAGAATAGTGGTGTATAAAGAATAATGGTACCTGATGGTACAAAGCGATATTCAGGAAGAAGGACGCTTAATTTCACCCGTAAGTAGGCGAAACGAGTTGGTTTACTGAGATATTTCTGGAAAATTTTAATGAGTTACAAAGAAGGTAAACGCTTCGGAAGCTGATAAATTGTTGAAGAGACTTACCACTCGAACATGGACGAAAATGACAGTTAACAAACGGTACCTGGTACCCATGTGGCATTCTGTGACTTGTGGCTTATTTATGTACTTCTAAAGGTCAGTGCTTTGCAGGAAGAACACTCGAAGGAAATTGAAAGGAGCCATTGGAAGGAGCTCTATCCTAGCTTTCACTTACTCAGCTTACAGTCTCTCTCTCTCTCCGTCTGACGCTGTACACTCTCCAGCTTTGTCACTGAACGTCGGTGAGTAGCATGTTATGCTGCACTGCGTGCATACGTAAAGCACAGCTAACGAAGCAAGGAGGGCTTAAGGAATAGAATAGCACAGACGAAGGGAGCATTGATAGTGAGAATTAGTCTGCTAGAGCAAAGATCTGATGGAATGAAATTTTTGAGATTTTGCATGTGGAGTATAGAATTCTAGAGAAGTGAAATATAAAAAAGGAGAATCGAAGCATTTGAGATGTGGTGTTACAGAAAAATACTGAAATTAAACAATCTGATACGACATACGGAGGTTCTCAGCAGAAATACTTGGAAAACAATAACTAGAAGGGACAGCTTGATATGACAAGTGTTACGGCACGAAAGAACAATTCAAATTGTGCTAGAAGGAACTGTAAAGTTCAGAGGCATACAGACACTCGAACATATCTGCCAAATTGTAGGGTGGATCTACTAAACTGGAGAGGGAACCAGAGCGGGCTGTATCCAAGTCAGAAGGGCTATACTGGACTTCGGGCTGTCACGTATGCTTTTAATCATCCCGCTAAAAAGCTGTCTTCCCGTGGGAATGCTGTTAGTCACAAGTGGAGCCACAAGCTTACCGTCGCCAGTGTGTTACTTGTAGTTGGAAGACACCTCTATTTAATTACGCGGTAGCTATTTTAAATATCGAGAGGCTGCCCAGCAAAACTGATTACACTTGCGTAAAATCCCTCCCCCGCAAATCATTCGTGCGTATATTTTCACATACGAAAATTTAGAATTACTAGTGAAACCGTGGTTGTAAATTTTGGTTGTTGCACTTGTAATATTACAGTATAGTGTTTGTGTTCAACCCTAGTTCGAATCTTCGTTCGATTCTTAAGGAAGAAGGACAGAATTTAACGGTCTGTCATGGGCGTGGTAACTGGAGCAGAAGCTCCTTAAGACAAAATTCGGCAAGGGAATGACTCACATCCTTTTCAGTAGAAGCATCGTGGCAATCCGCTTAATCGACTTAAGACACCTACGAAAAATCAAAATCTGATCGTATGGTTGGGATTTGAATACCACTCCCCTTTATTGTGAGTCAGGTGTCTTATCATCTCACTTGATCTTTTCGTTTTTTCTATACTAGAGGTAATTTCGGAGACTCAACAATAGGTATCATGTTAAGCTGAATTCAGTATCAACTGACTGTTCATTTGAATTTGACGGCGGACTTACTGAGCATGTTAATTTACAAAATTATTTCTTCACTGAGGGGAGAACCACATAAACAAACATCTAAAAAACGAATTTTTATTAGTTTTGTGCATTATTTGAAATTATTTTCTTTGGAGATATCACAAACAAAATATTTGAAGAATAACATACACCCTCTTCCGTTTCATCACTCTCGGAATTCATTTTGGGACCCAAAAGGACCGCTAGTATTAACAATTATCTGAGTGCTGGGCGTTGCCTTCGTATGTATGTACTTGGTTTTATTAGCCCATATCGTTCTGCCCTCTCTCCCTCTTTCTGTTCATCTCTTATGCCCCTCTCCGTCCTTCTTCCACTTCTCTCTATTCATCTCTTCTCTGTCCATCTGTTACTCCCCTGTCTCCCTTCATATCTTCTGCTCCACCTCTCTCTGTCCATCTCCTCCTTCCATTATATCTCCTGCACTATTTCTCGATATAACTCTTTGATATAATTAGCAGCATTTGTGAATACTGTCTGCTAAATGCGTTGCCCATAGAGTTAGTACCAAAGACGCAATAAATATAAACATAATGGCGTCATGCCTGCTGCGACAGTTTTACAGCATAATCAGAGAAAATATAGTAAAAGACAGACCCTCCTTTCGTCATTTTGAGGGGTTGTCAACGACGATAAGTTTCGTAAAGGTTTGATATTATAGAATATAAAGTTTATTGCAAGTCACTAAGTACTCTAGTTCTCAAATATTGTATGAATAATTATGTACAACGTATTCGAGCGTCGTGGCCTACGCACCTTTTCCACCCCCATCCCCACCCCTTTGGCAGGTATTTTGTTCGTATCGCCACAGCATTTCTTTGCGGATAGTAAGTATGTGTGTACAAGTTTGATTGAATTCAGTCTAGTGGTTTCGGAGAAGATCTGGAACGTACGTACATACATACACTTTTGTAATACGTATGAATGTATTTTTACCACGGTCCACTCTGATGAAATATAGCCTTTACAGTGGCCCTATCTAGGGTGAAGTTACCAGTGGAAACCATATAAATATCTGTCTAGTAGTTTCGGAGTTTAGCGAGTCAGACAGACAACCAGACTAAGTTTTAATAAAACTTAAAATCACGATATCTTTTTTCCGTGATCCCATTTTGATGAACTGAAGCCTTTACGGTGCCCCAAGCTATGCTCAAGTTACCTGCGAAAACCCAATGAAAATTTACCTAGTAGGTTAGCCTGTTCAAAGGCAAAGGCAAACAGACAGGACGATTTTACAGATTTATTTTTCTTATAGATTCTCGTAGTTGTCACTAGCAAAAATAGTAATCCATGAATTTATTGCTCCTGAACACACAGCTTTCTTGCTGTATTCAAAAGTCCGTCAGTGTTTATCAAAGCCAATAAGTTTCTAGGATTGAAACTGGAAAAAGAATTAAAGCTGTGGATTCTAGAGCTCAAGCCGGTGGGGGAAAACATCATGAACTGGTTTACTAACTACTTTTTTGTAGTAAATATTTCTGAACACTTTCTCAAAAAATCTTAGTTAAACCTTGTTTGTAATTCGATTGTTTGTCATAAAGTACCTCTCATAGAGAGCGAGAGAATATAAGAAATTCACGCGTTCATATCTATAAGAATTATGCATTGGCTCCTTGATAATATGGTATCAACATTCCGCAATCAACGCTTTTCCAAATGGAACCCACAATAATTTCCTTGTCAATTTAGGAGATTCGATGAAAATGACAGAGATATGTACTTGCTTTCTAACTTTAGTATTCTGAAAGGTAATGAGAGTTTTCAGCCAAAGTAAAGTTTCTTTAAGATATTTCTGAAATTTGCTATTATTTTAATATATTCAAAAGCTCAAATAAGGCAGTGGTGTAATAAACCCAGGCAATGAAGACTTTAAATCGAATATGGGAAATAATTTATGCTGTTGCATATTTTTGTACCGTAGCAGGACGAAATGCCATACTGAAAATTCTGACCCTGGGGGGGGGGGGGGGGGGGAATGAGTGTGGGGTTGGGGGTGAATTTGTGTGTTACTTTTGTATGTTTTCTTCGATAACTCGAAACCCGTGGCGTCCAGCGAAAACTTATCCAAGTACAAAATAAAAGTAAATTAAATTTCCTACAATAAGGTACTATTCATTTTTTCTCTGGGATCAACAGTGTGCTCGTAGAGAGCGAGAGAAAATAAGAAATTTAAGCCTGTTTTTTTTTATACCAGTTTGGGGTACTTCTTTGACTTGATGGACCACAAGTGTCCTGCATTAAACTGTTCATTTCGATTTCCTCTACAATAACGTGGTACGCTGTAGACAGGTATTGTTTATATCCGGCCTATTTGACTTCACAGCTTCATTTATCGGAGGCACAGCAGTGACTGGCTCCTTGTTTCTTAAGGATAACATTTTTTTCTGCTTTATGTGAAATTTAAGAAAATTCTAGGAGAAAATGATAAAACCTGATGGCGTCTGCACCAATCCAATGATGAACTACTTATGGGAATTACGTAAAATTTGTATGTGCAAGACTGGAACACGGTATGAAATTATCTCCTAATTACCAATTCGTGAAATTACCTATGCTTTCGGCCGACAAAAATACGCTCTGAGTTCCCATTCAGTAGCATGGTAGAAATCCAGCTTGTGGATATCATTGATGTATTGTTACGAATTTCAATGACTTTAGTCGATTCTTGGCTCCTATTCCCAAACTTCACTCCTGCTATCAGATTTTTTGTAACTAAATGCTTATCTCTACTGATAAATCTTCTTAGCACAATATTTATCTCGTAAGCAGTTCACGTAAGACCCTCACAGTTACAACTAACATCGGATGTCTATGCACCTTTGCCTTTGGACGTCATTCACAGAAATTAAATGTGTTTCCAAATTTGCGAAAAATTTAATTTATGCTTCATAGTTTAGCAATATTAATTCTGGTTGGGGTTACAGTTGCGTGCGTGCGTGCACGTGTGTGTGTGTGTGTGTGTGTGTGTGTGTGTGTGTCTGTGTGTAGAACATGAATATGATCTTTTGTGCTCTACCATGTGCTGAACAAATGGTACTTTTCAAAGAAAAGATTTTCCCCCTTAGTACACAGAATTATATACTGATGATAGCTACTGATGAAATGGATGCACTGAGAACTAATCTTTATCCTATAATATCCAGGGGCATTTTAAATGGAATGGCTGCACGGTTACGCGACGGCGAAAACACGACATGAGGTTAACTACAAAACGCACACCAATTTTGCCGCATTCTTAATTGAAAATCTGTTAAATACTCTATTGGGTGAATATTTAAAATGACTATGTGTTGGCTTACACAAATGGACATTTGCGAAGGAAACCTTTCAAGCTGAAAGATTTCTTGAAAAGTATCGAAGCTACTGTACGCAGAAATTCAATTTTTCCATGTCCTAATCGTGAAAAATAAAGACGTGGTCTTCAACTGTTATGTGCCGTGGAATTGAGTAAACATAATGAAAGTGACATATCGGTATGTCTTGCGTGCTTGATAGTATTGTCCTCGATTCATTGGTTGCTTGAAATATCAACGGTCGCCGTCCGTTTAAACTGTTTTGAGAGCAGTACTGGCTGTTATCTATGCTCCCAACCGTTGGCAAACAACTGGAAAAACGCTGAGAGCAAATGTACTAATTGGTTCATCGATCCTGGTTCGTAAGATAAGCAGGAACTGCACGGCACATCTCGTGCCTCACGAACTAAATGTCGCAATCGTGACGGTGCTTCTTTGTTCGCTTTGTACACAGTGACAGCGGAAGTGCGACACGTTATATACGACGGTGTATCATCTGATGATCTGATACACAGTATGACATCTCACTAGCCTAGGCGTACTCTGTAGCACATGTACCGTCTTAATAGACTCTACATTGAAGTATGAGAAGGTTTCATCTCTTCTTTCAAGCGTACACAGTTATTCAGTCGAGACAGCGAATCGGGCAGCCGGCGTATTTAAAAAAGGTAAGAAATTTTATTATATATTTTTGTTTCTAAAGATAACCGTTATCTACAACTTGACAGAAATCGAACGTCAGTTATAAGAATCGGACTTGAAAAGGAAACAGTACTTGAAGAAAGAAGAGCGAGAAATGATTGTAGCGTTTTTTTTTCGTCATTCAGCTTGTACTTTGAGCAAGAAATAAATGGAACCAAAAAGAAACTAGGAACGTTCAGAAAGGAGGGAAAATAGAAAAAATAGGTCTCCTAACGATATCGTAATTCTGTCAGAGACGGAGAAGCGTTTGGAAGAACAGTTAAACGGAATGGCCTGTCTGTTGGAAAAGGTTACAAAATAGCATCAGTATCAAAAGTAAAAGAAAGGTCGTAAAATGTAATCGAATTAGATCAGGTGATGCTTGAGAAAGAAAATGAAGCACTAATGCAGAATATAAGCAATTATTTGAGAAAAAAAACCTAACGATGGCCGTAGCAAAGAGGATACAAAATGCAGACTGTCAATATCAAGGAAAGCGTTTCTGAAAGAGAGAAATTTGGTTATATCTAATGTAAATTTGAAAGTTTGGAAGACTATTCTGAAAGTATTTTCTGGAATATAGCCTTGCATGGAAGTGAAGAGTAGACGATAAACACTTCAGACAAGAACCTGGACCGAGCGAGGTGGCGCAGTGGTTAGCACACTGGACTCGCATTCGGGAGGACGACGGTTCAAACCCGCATCTGGCCATCCTCCTTTAGGTTTTCAGTGATTTCCCTAAATCGCTTCAGTCGAATGCCGGGATGGTTCCTTTGAAAGGGCACGGCCGACTTTCTTTCCCAGCCTTCCCTAATCCAACAGGACCGCTATTTGGTGCCTTCCCCCCAAATTAACCAACCAACAAGAAGCTGGTGCTACAGAATAACGCTAAAGATGAAATGTCGGGTAGACCGTTCGCCTGGTGCAGGTCTTTTGAGTTGACGCCACTTCGGCGAGCTGCACGTCGATGGGGATGAAAAGATGATGATTAGGACAACACAACACCCAGTCCTTGAGCGGAGAAAATCTCCGACTCAGCCGGGAATCGAACCCGGGCCCTTAGGATTGACAGTCTGTCACGCTGACCACTCAGCTACCGTGGGCGGACACGCTAAAGATCACATAAGTAGATGAAGTACTGAATCGAACTGAGAAGAATAGAAATGTATGTCATAATTTCAGAATATGAAGGGGCAATTCATAGGAGACATCCTGAAGCATCAAGGCGTCGGACCTCCCACGTTGATTTTTGTGGTTATTTCACGCTGTGTTTTTTGTCTGTTAGTACTGACAACTGTAGCCAAACGCCGCTGTTGTCTGTTCATGGTGAGGCGTAATGCTTGAAATCTTGTATTCTCGCCAGACTATTGTCACTGTGAGTCTCTAAACAATGAATTCCCTAACGATTTCCGAAATGGTATGTCGCATGCGTGTAGTTCCAATTAACACCTCGCTTTCGAAGTCTTAATTCCCGTCATGAGGCTATAATGACGTAGGAAACCTTTCTACGTGACTCACGTGAGCGCAAATCACAGCTCCCCCAGTGCAATGTCCTTTTATACGCAGTGTACGTGATACTATTACCATATGTATATGTGCTCTCACTATCCCATGACTTTTGTCACCTCAGTGTGATTCATTTGTTAGCAGATGAATTGTGGGTGCTCGACGAATGGGACGTACCGCCTCGGAGGTAGTGCGCACACGGAGCTTTCTCACGCGTACCATATCAAGAGAGCCACTAGTAAATCGACTGTGGTAAATCTAAAGCTGTGAAAAACTAACTACCTTTGCATACCAGTGATAGCTCTTGGCCGGCCAAAGTTGCCGTGCGGTTCTAGGCGCTGCAGTCTGAACCGCAAGACCGCTACGGTCGCAGGTTCGAATCCTGCCTTGGGCATGGATGTGTGTGATGCCCTTAGGTTAGTTAGGTTTAACTAGTTCTAAGTTCTAGGGGACTAATGACCTTAGAAGTTGAGTCCCATAGTGCTCAGAGCCATTTGAACCATTTTTGATAGCCCTTGATGATGCAGCTGGCGCAGTGGTTAGCACATTGGACTCGTATTCGGGAGGACGACGGTTCAAACCCGTCTACGGCCATCCTGATTTAGGTTTTCTGTGATTTCCCTACATCGTTTCAATCAAATGCCTGGATGGTTCCTTTGAAAGGGCACGGCTGATTTCCTTCCCAGTCCTTCCTTATTCCGAGCTTGAGCTCCGTTTCTAATGATCTCGTTGTAGACGGGACGTTAAACACTAACCTCCTCCTTGATGATGGGTTGTTGGAAGAAAAACATCACTCCTCAAGTAACGGTATGCAGCTGTACCGTACAGAAGTCATTGTCTCATACATAAATCTTAGCTGAGGTACACCACAGGCCTCAGATATGAGTTTGTATGCAGGAATATCGGCATACGCTGCTGGAAGGCAGTGAACAGATTCGTCAAACTGATCGATCGCACTACACCTTGCTCGATGCCGATGAAAAGGTACAAGGACAACAAAAAATATATGCTTTTCAGTTTTCCCCCTATCGCTTCGATTGTGAAAATCGCCAAGGCCTCTGTATCTCTCGTGATTCCCGGTTCTTCACAGGGTGACAGTCTGCCACTTCATTCCTCGTCATTCAAAATTACTGAGCAAGAGTGGAAGCAACCGCGCCCCCTAATCAACGCGTCACATGGCGGTGCATTGTTACCACACAACTCTCCTAAGTACCTAAGCGTCAGAAGCGACCGACAGCGAGCGACGCCTTGGTACGCGACACTCTAGCAGTAAGCGGGCGATACACTCGGGTGTCCTGCGTGCGTGCGATGACCTCTCGCTGCAAGATGGCTACTAGATCCAACCAGCTGTTTCTATCAAACGGCGACCCTAAACCGTAGAATATCGTAGCTCAAGAGTAAAGTAGCAAAATTAGCTTTATTTAGGAAAAATAGACTCTAAAGGAGCACCGTGCATGAAAATTATGACGGGAGGGATCTTCATGGGGAATTTCATAATTTATATCATCAGCTACGAAGATCACGAGGTAAATATTTCTAATATACGTGAACGGACAGAGAGCTGTTCTACTATCTCATCAACAAATTAAAGATGAATGTTTCTTCCATGACAAAGAATTTTTGACAACGGATAAGTGTGGCACAGTGACTGACTGCCTTAAACGAGGAAGAATGAATGACGCACTACAGGATGTGTACGTGGTGTACCGTTAGTGTCGTAGGCTAGTGAATGATACAGTTGATGGGTAGGAGGGTCCGTCCTGATTACTACTTGTATTTTAACTGAAACGGCTACAGTCCTGTCATCATTGCTGTGTACTAAGTTTTATCTCTATTGCTTGCACTGCATCTCAAAGCATATTTTTAAGGACTCGACAAAGTAGTTGATCTGTAAGTGTATACACACCTACCCCAGAACATCACACACACACTAAATTCCGAGTAAAACACAATGAACAAAGACGAAATATTAGTGATATTTGATTGTTGGGAACATAATTAATCAGAAATCAACGTTGAGGCCAAGCATTTCATTTAACCTAAATAGTCTGCGTAAGTTTTATTCAGAAAGCGTGATCTTATTGACACCTCATTTGGCTTCATACCGTCTTCCCGGAATTCCTAAATTTAGTACTTATTTCGAAGGAAGCCCTTTTTGACAGGTAAATATCACCTCAATGTATCTTTCCCTGAGCAAGATGGCTATGCCTTGAAGAGATGAACTTTTGGTCACTTCATTTACATAGCTTGCAGCAGTTTTTCATGAAATATTTCAGTTTTTCTTCAAATGAGTAATTAAGTTTTCCTTACTTACCTTGATTACTTTCAAGCAATTAAATATTTTCTTACATTACTATACGCAACCGTGGTCACTTTGATACCCCATTTGTCCATTTCTCAAGCGTTGTTTGGCTATGAAAATTCGGACAAATACTCATTGTTTAATTTAGAGGGAATCTTGTTTTCGCTCCGCTTAAACATCTGACCAGCACGTTTCGAGTGTCAATCACAAGACAAAATACATCCATTTTGAGTGCTGCCATTTACAAAAAGCTTCATTTCGGTATCTTGAATCATTTATAAAATACGACAATTTTTACGATTACTTGATTCCCGATGCGCAGGAAAGGTGTCGGTCACGCCGCAAGAGACTCGTCCGCGGATATAACAACCAATATCTCGAGAATGAAAAGAGACATCATTCCACTCTCAACCTTAAACACAGTTTCGACACGTTGGCTATATTTGATAAGCAACAACGTATGGCCTAAAATGAACTATACGCAAAGTCTACGCAACATGATTTTATCGCTGCAACGTCTTAAGAATTTCGTGCAGTCATTTACTTAGTTTCGTGCGGCGCAGTAAGAGTGACGAGTTACGAAACTAAATTCAGTCCTTCATTGGGAAAAGATAATAAGCTGTAAGATGCTGAAGTATCCAATTTTTTCTCCTCATATTTTTCTTAAAATCTGATGATAAGTCTTTCATAGCAACCGGTGCGTCCGTTCTAGCGAAGGCTCTTAGCTGTTGCTCTCATTGTCGCGCTTGCTGCAACGATGAGATCCAAACAAGTTTCAGTCCAATCGTCTCAAGTTGTAGCGTCCGGGTTCGATACCAGGCGGCGTCAGGGATTTTCACCTGCCTCGAGATGACTGGCTGTTTGTGTTGTCCTCATCACTTCATCATCATTCCTGAAAGTGGCGAACTTGGACTGAGCATAGGTTGGGAATTTGTACGGGTGCTGATAACCCACAAACCAAACGTCATCATCATCATCCATCATCACCACCTGGTTGTAGCAGAGGTCAGGCAGCGCCTCGGACGTCGCTCACCAAGGACGTTTCCGTAACTACACTTGCAGTTGTGTTTTGTCGTCTGAAGCGGTCGCTTTTGTCGCTTACGAAGAAAGCGACCTAAACACCGCTCTTTGACTCTCAAATGCAGAAGCTGAATTACCTCGCGATACTGCACCTTATCAGTGAGCTACTCCCTTTTGTTTTATTTGCTCTAAAAACGTGCTGAGATACCGTGAAATGATTATTTCAATGTGTAAAGCAAACAGCTCTTGATACGCTTCGCACGTAGTGATGAGTGCTGCCATCTATCTGCGGAGATGAGCAGTCAGAGACTGACTGCCATGCAGGTGGCCCAGGTTAGGTTCTCGCTACTGGCAGGGATCTTACCTTTTGGGAGGTCTAGTACGGGGTGTACTCAGCCTGTTAAGGACAGATGAGAAGCTACTCGACCAAAAATTAGAGTTTTCAAGGTCGAAAACCCGACAACGACCGGGAGAGAGGTGTCCATGCCGCTTCAGATTTCGCCAGTGTAGGGAACAACACAGCGGGCTGTTGGATCCGATTGGCCCTTCTATGGCCCAAACGCGGAACTTTTAATGACTGCTGTCGACAAATATTCTGTTAGAAATTTTCTTGCTTAAGTTGTGCGACTGTATTCATCATTTCCTGTCAGAGCGGTCACAGTTTATAGTATCTGACGGTAAGTTATAGAGTGAAACAGAAGTGATATATGGTGATCCCCAGAGAAATGTTATAGATCCTCCGTTGTTCCTAATCTATGTAAACCATTTAAGTGAGCCGGCCGCTGTGGCCGAGCGGTCTAGGCGCTTCAGTCCGAAACCACGCGGCTGCTACAGTCGCAGGTTTGATTCCTGCCCCGGGCATCGATGTGTGTGATGTCCTTAGGTTAGTTAGGTTTACGTAGTTCTAAGTCTAGGGGACTGATGACCTCAGATGTTAAGGCCCAATGTGCTTAGAGCCATTTGAACCATTTAAGTGTGAATCAAAGGATCTCTCTTAGATTGTTTGTGGATGATGCTGTAGTTTACCGCCTAGTAATGTCATAAGAAAATCAAAACCAACTGCAGAATCCCTTAAGCAAGATGTCTGGTGCTAAAAGTGGCAGTTGACTCTAAACAATAAAAAGTGTGGGTCATATACACGAATGTTAAAAGGAATCCGTTCAATTTCTGTTACACGATAAATCATACAAATTTAAAGGCTGAAAATTCAGCTAAATACCTAGAGATTATAATTACAACTTAAACAAACTGGATCATCACAAAGAAAATATTGTATGGGATGCAACCCAAAGTCTGCACTTATTTTCTGAACATTTAAAAACTAGAAAAATGTACCAAAGAGACTCACTACACAACACTTATCCGGCCACTTACGGTGTATTGCTAAGTGCTATAGCATCCTTACCAGATGGCATTGACAGACAATATTGAAAAACTGGAAAGAAGGATAACTCGTTTAATATTATTACATATTAGGTGGGAGAGGGTCAGGCATATAATAAAAGAGCAGTTTTTCGTCGGTGCAACATATTTTCACGAAATTTTAATCACTAAATTTCTTCTCTGAATATTAAAATATTCTTTGACTCCCACCTGCACACAGAGAAACGACCATCGTGACAGAGTAAGAGCAAACAGAGCTCGCACGGAAAGATTTAGTGTTCCTAAGTGCTGAAAGTGGTTGTATGAAACCTCTTCCAAGTATTTAAGTATGAATGGCAGAAGAGTTATGTAGACGTACATGTATATGTGTGTCAGAACTGAAGTCAAATAGCTACAAACTAAATAAGAAACTTCCTGGCAGATTAAAACTGTGTGCCGGACCGAGACTCGAACTCGGGACCTTTGCCTTTCGCGGGCAAGTGCTCTACCAACTTAGCTACCCAAGCACGACTTACGCCCCGTCCTCACAGCTTTACTTCTGCCAGTACCTCGTCGTCTCCTACCTTCCAAACTTAACAGAAGTTCTCCTGCGGACCTTGCAGTACTAACACTCCTGAAAGAAAGGATATTGTGGAGACATGGCTTAGCCACAGCCTAGGGGATGTCTCCAGAATGAGATTTTCACTCTGCAGCGGAGTGTGTGCTGATATCAAACTTCCTGGCAGATTAAAACTAAAAACTAAATACTGTATTAATTACGTAACTGTACGTCTATATTTGTCAGTAACTTCATCTACTTGCCACAATAACTTGAGAGCGCAATAACAGTCCTCCGTTTATCAGTAACGTCATCCACATGTAGCCACAGTAACGTAAGAACGCGTTGGCATTCCTCTTTTCGAGCGTTGGCAGCCCGCAGAGCGGAACATAGCCGTGTAAAGCGAATAGAGCCTTAAGTGAGCTCTGCAGGTGTGTTTCCGACATGGTGGGACGTAGAGAGAGGAGGTGGTGGCGGCGGCGGCAGCGCGCATCAGAATTCCGGTCAGCCCGCGGCGGATCTGCGAGAAGTGCGGGGTGTCACCCAGCGGGCCGTATCCGCTTATCTACTCGCCCCCGCCGTCGCCCCCTCCCCCCCGGTACGCCCGCTCGCTCTCTCGGTCGTTACTCACGGACGTGGCGCGCCAGCACGTCTGCGCACCGCCGCATGCGGAAAGACAGCATTTGCTGTCACGTCCATCAGCCGAGAGCGCGCGCTGTCGAAGGAGGAGGTACCACGCCGCCGCCTGTAACCTTTCCCACTCCGGGAAGATGTTGATATGGCAGTTCTATGTTTCAATGTTTCTCGTAGCAGAAGCATTCTACAGCACTCAAACTACAGGATGCTTTACAGTCAAAGAGTATGTGGCCAAAATATACGGCCCAGTAGCATTAATGTGAGCACCGCGTACGTTCGGCGTCAACGTGCAATAACCACTCACAGATGGCATGTCGCAACACCAGCAGCGTGTCGGGGGATGCGGAAAACAGTGCAGTTGTTTCAGCAATGCGGAAACGAAGCGATTTATGTGACGCCAAAAAAAAAATGGTTCAAATGGCTCTGAGCACTATGGGACTCAACATCTGAGGGCATCAGTCTCCTAGACTTGGCACTACTTAAACCTAACTAACCTAAGGACATCACACACATCCATGCCCGAGTCAGGATTCGAACCTGCGACCGTAGCAGCAGTGCGGTTCCGGACTGAAGCGAATAGAATCTCTCGGCCACCACGGCCGGCTACATGACGTCCGAAACTGCACTATCATTTCAGCTGGATCGCCGAAATATCGAGTCAAGTTGATTTTAGGATCCGGCAGCAAACCCGAAGAGACTTTCAAGACTTATTACGCCGGGAAATCCTACGTAATTGCATTATCATTCGCTTTCTGACCAACGGTTGGGAGTATATCCGAAACAGCAAAGTTCGTAAACTGTTGACCTGCCGCCGTGGTTAAAGTATTCCACAAAGAGTGAAACGGCTCTATCCGAAACTGCCGAGGCCATAGATGCGCCAAGGGCACGTCGGGCCATAAATGACAGGGGTGAACAAAACTGCTGAGATGTGCACGGGCGAACAGGCGTGCAACCGCTAAGTAACTAACCGCCCAGATGCACCGAGAAGCTACTAAAAGTGTATCCTCAATGACCGTTTAGTGGACGTTGCTGTATATGGGCTCCCCCACAGCAGACGCTTGGTTCATGCATCCACGCTGACGGCTGTCCATCGGCGACCAAGACTGAAATTCGCACACCAATACCACAACTGGACGTCTACAGGTGGTCTTCCCACATCAACCACGTTTTGTGTTCCATCTGACAGATGGTCGCTAACGTGTTCGGCACCGAGCGATGTGGCGCAGTGGTTAGCAGACTGGACTCGCATTTGCGAGGGCGATGGCTAACACCTGCGTCCTCCCATGCTGATTTTTGGTTTTCCGTAATTTCCCTGAATCGTGTATGTCAAACGCCGGGATGATTCCTATGAAAGGTCACGACCCACTTTGTCCTCCATCCTTCCCTAAACCTAGCTTGTGCTCCGTCTCTAATGACCTCTTTGTCGACGAGACGTTAAACACTAATCTCTTTCTCCACCGTGTACGGCGTGAAACGTCTGAAAGCAAACACCTCGCAACCATCGTCCGAAGGGTCATGGCCGGAAGAGCATTATGGTCTGGAGAATGTTTCCGTGGCATTCCCTGGGCGATCTCGGAGTTCTGCAGGCCACAACGGATCAGCACAAGTATGCACCTATCCTTAGAGACCATACCCAGCCCATGCAGTTTGTTTTTCCTCGCCGCGATGGCATCTACCAGCAGGACAGTGAAATGTGTCACATGGCTCGCAGTGTACGTGCGTTGTTCGAGATGAGGTTACGTACACCCATGGCAACCAAACTCCCCGGATTTAAACCCAATGCAGAATCTGCGAGACCA
Organism: Schistocerca cancellata; assembly: GCF_023864275.1. NCBI lineage: Eukaryota > Metazoa > Arthropoda > Insecta > Orthoptera > Acrididae > Schistocerca > Schistocerca cancellata. The sequence goes on from NC_064630.1 coordinate 456,346,387, forward strand.
CCCACCATGCAGCCTCAACAGAGAAATCTAGAGCAGTTGGCCGCGGCACTGGCTTCGCCATGTCTCCATATTCCTGTCGGTATCTTCCAGAACCTCATTGACACTCTGTCTGCACGTCGCGCATTGATCCGCGCTGGGAAAGGTGGTTATTCTGACTTCTGACAGGTGGTCACATTAATGTGTTCGACTATATAACAAGCACCGAAATTGACCACCAAAATTGGACGTTATCCAGCGGTTATTCGACTGACGAAGAGGATTTTCTGGTACTTAATGGCGTGCGTCTTGTGAATTCATATACCTGGACAGGCTGAATTGGGCTACGCCTGAAGGTGTGGAGACTGTGGATCCATAGGCCCAGTACTATTCCCCTGAGAAACAACTGTCAGAACATGAAAGCTAGCAGTGCAACAATAACCAATGCACTAATTCCTCTTATAGTAGAAAACTTCGATACACTGCTGAACAACAACGCGATCTGGCTACTGTTAAGAAAATATTATGTACTAAGCTGAAATTCATAGCGCAACGGAATAAATGAAGGGATTTATACCATGTGTTAAGGTAAGGCGAAATTATAATAAAGACTTCCATTCATTGTCACATACAGTGTAGCTGCGTCTACCCTGGAAGAAAAAACACGTGCAGCGCAGATGTAAATTAGACCATGTACACTATGTGATCAAAAGTATCCGGACACACCCAAAAATATACGTTTTTCCATATTAGGTGCATTGTGCTGCCACCTACAGCCAGGTACTCCGTATCGCCGACCTTAGTAGTCATTAGACATCGTAAAAGGGCAGAATGAGGCGCTCCGCGGAGCTCACGGACATCGAACGTGGTCAGGTGACTGGATGACAGTTGTGTCATACGTTTGTACGAGAAATTTCCACACTCCTAAACATCTCTAGGTCCACTGTTTCCCATGTGATAGTGAAGCGGAAACGTGAAGGGACACATACAGCGCAAAAGAGTAAAGGCTTCGTCCTCGTTCTCCTACAGTTTTTCCTCGCAGTCGCATTCACTTTCTTTATAACAATAAAATTTTCACGTCCCTTAACATACTGAAGATATCATTTTAGGATCCTTTTATGTGTGGAGGTGTTAAACATTCATACTGGCAGAGCTATGGTTAGCTCTGCTTTTCTGTGTCTTGCCCATGACAGTCCCCCGAGTGCCTATATTGTCATTTCATATTAAACCTTGATGTTACCCACACAGTCGTTTCTATAAAGGAGAGTTACTTGACGTCAGAGATATATGAAACTCTGGATTAATGTGTCTCTTTTCTTGGGACAACGAGGATTCTATTGTTCTTTTCCGCTGACCAGTAAGGTTTCTGCGTTCGGTGCATCAATTTCTACAAAGCTGTTTCACGTAACACTTAATTAGACAGTATGAATCCCTGCTGGAAGCCAGCCAACCACGACATACCACACATATCATCTCGCTGGCTTCGTGCCATCTAATATGAGGAGAGACGTTGCTGCGTGCGCAAAAACGAAGAAACAAACACTAGACATAAGGCACCGTCTGTAACGTCAGCAAGGAGATAGCCGCAAGTCTCTGATATTGCCACTGAGTATCACGAAGAACCGCGCTTTCGTAATGAAGCCAAGGAGATGGAAGGTCGTAAGAAATGGGGTTTTCTGACGTTCTAATAAAGGAATAGGTACTGCCAGGTCCTTATCTGCATGTACCTAACAAGAAAGACTGTGAATCTGCTTATAAGATAAGTAGTGAGGCGCGCAGCGACAACTTAGAGCAATGTTAGAGGATCTCAGAAAGACTGAGTAATTCATGTTCTAGTTGAGAGACGTAAACCTCTTACCTAATGACATGAGTAAAAATCTGACAGACCTCAATCAAAGATATTCTTTCGTTAGCAAAATGCAAAGCTAGAAAACCTCGAAATTTTCACTGAATGTCGAGTAATCACAAAGGAAGAATTTTTTTTTCCGTTGGCACTGATGACAGAATTGTGCTGATGTTCGCTGACGGATATAGCGAGTAAATCCGGACGGCAAGCTTCATAGTAACTGCAAAGAAAAGTAAATATTTTTACAATAATTGGAAGTATTATTGCTCAGATAGTTTCATCCTTTACTTACTGGTGGTGACGAAGTTGTCTCGATCCTAATGGCTCTCGTTAAGTAAACAGATTAGCGGTCTGAAAAAATAAAAAATAATCCGGATTACCTTCTAAGCCAGTGACAATGAACTCTTTGTACTTAACGGATACAAAAAGGCATACAACAGTGTTAAGGTCTACTCTACATAAATTACAAAATCTACTAAAATAGTAACTATTCGGCAACAGGTTTTCGCAGTTTGCTTCATCGTTTTTTTTTTTGTTAACCACTAATAACAGAAACATGCATCTGAGAATTCTCGGTCCGCAGCTCGTGGTCGTACGGTAGCGTTCTCGCTTCCCGCGACCGGGTTCCCGGGTTCGATTCCCGGCGGGGTCAGGGATTTTCTCTGCCTCGTGATGACTGGGTGTTGTGTGATGTCCTTAGGTTAATTAGGTTTAAGTAGTTCTAAGTTCTAGGGGACTGATGACCATAGATGTTAAGTCCCATAGTGCTCAGAGCCACTCTTTTCAGAATTCTCGTTTCCTTCGTTTCCGTGATCAACCAGGATGTCACTGATGATAGTAGTGACTGATGTTTTACTAGGACATTACCTACGCGCCACTGAAACGCAATGATAAAACATTTTGGCACTGAACTATGTAGCTACTTTACGTCTAGTTTAGAAACGAATACAGAAACAACAGCGTAGGGTCGAATAATTTTAATAGTTAGTACATACCGGAGTAATCTGAGGAAAGAATCACGTTGAAGTAACAATGTGTCATCCGATTTCCGTAGGGTCTTGTGTCTTCACTTTCCTAAACACCTTTACTGAATTAAATCTTGCACTGGTAATTGTTACTTAATTTAAAGTTTCCATGAGATATTTCATTCAAATGGTTCAAATGGCTCTGAGCACTATTGGACTTAACTGCTGAGGTCATCAGTCCCCTAGAACTTAGAACTACTTAAACCTAACTAACCTAAGGACATCACACACATCCATGCCCGAGGCAGGATTCGAACCTGCGACCGTAGCGGTCGCGCAGTTCCAGGCTGTAGCGCCTAGAACCGCACGGCCACTCCGGCCGGCATATTTCATTCAGAATTTCTTTCCGCAAAATGAAAATTTCATTACTAGTCACTTTCCAAATTGTTGAAATGATTTTGCTGTAAAGCCAGGAAAAGTGTTCAAGCCGATCTCATGACGACGATAAATTACGTTAAGTGTGACTCGTAAGCAATGATAATGCGGGGTCGGTAATAATATCGAGGAAAGTTTTATTTATTCATCATCCAAGCTCTTTTGTTTTTCTGTCGATACAAAACGGAATATCAGTCGCGCTCACGTGTGTACATTATATATTTAAAACGTTTCCTATATTAATCACTCATTGGCAATGGGAAATTATGCGGCATTTTAGTTCCCTCGCGGGGAAAAATTTCCAGTGGAACGAAACCAACAAAGCCCTAAGCACGATAGCTGTAAAATCATTAACTCAAATTTACTCTCTATGTAAAAAAAAATGAATGTAACAAAGAACAAAAATCCTCTTAACACCGTTTTGGGTGGAAGGCCCTAGTGGTAATGCGGAGTGAGGTGGAGGGGCAATAGGAATGATGCCTTTCGGGAGACGTCAGTGCGCGTTTGAAATTTATCCGCGCGCAAGTAAAGAGTAAATGTCACTTCTCCCTTCCTTAAGCATTCCAGACCTCTTCACCCACCTCCTGCTGACGTTCGTGGCTTGTACTTTTTATGTCATTGGCTTTCCAACTGACCACTACGTGCAACAGTTACTCATCACAAAATAAGATGTATTTACAACTTAAACATTTTTTGTATGTCTTTCATTTTTCAGTGTCAGCTACTCATTTTTTACAGTATGACTGTTTTAGATTACCCTGGATCAATTTCAAATATACGTGTTTGTGCCAGCAACCTGTCGTGTCTGATCAGAACTACACATCAGAAAACTCAATATAAAACGTAACATTTACAAGTAAAAAAAAAAAAGGAAACTACTTTATTACTTTCTCCGGCAGCGAGAAAAAAGTGGAATTTGGCCAATCGGAACCATGTCCTTTACACTAATGTTAACACCTAGTTCTGGGCAAAAAGTGTCTTAAAATTAAATGAAACAACACGTGTAATAACAAACAAGGCAGCGACAGCGCCCTTCGTCGTCTGACAGACTTGATATTCCCATGCCTAGCAGCCGAAATTGGAAGTCTCTTTTTTGCGTCGAGATTTTTCGGAGCAGATATCCCGTAGCCATTTGTAATAATACGGTTAACTTCAGTAAATATTCAGTTAATGAGCCATTTATGGGACGAAAGGAGAAGTGAAGTGCGATTTGGTGAAGCGACTAGTTAGTTTGGCAGTTTACCTTATTTTATTTGTTTAGTTGGCTGATTGAAGGTTTGCAACTGAAGGATAGATAGAGTATTAGATAAATCTTTCACTTCATTCAAATGTCAGATTTATTTTATTTATCATCATCATCTCTTTCCACGGATTTGGTATTGTAATCACTTTTTCCGGTCTCTGTCCTACATCCGTCAATATATTACGAGGGCTACCTATCTCCATCTTTCCAGTTGTCCAATAATTCGTTAGCTGTATTGGCAATCTGTTTTCTGTCAGTCTATCAACATGAACCATTTCGTTCTGTTCTCTTCTATCTTGTCATTAACTGAAAAGATTTTTGAATCTGATCTTACTGTTTCATTCCGTATTTCAGTAGGTACAGCCATAACTTTATGACATTTCACTTGAGTTTCTTTTCTTGTTTTTCTTCCCAAAGATCTTCCATATGCTTCTTGGATAGCTTCTTCACAGTTATTAAGTTTCTTCTCAATGTCTTTGCCTAGTTAGAACATACATTACTTCCTAGATAATTGAAGTGTGATCTAAAATTTTCTCATTTATCTGAGTGGATTCTCTCCTTCGAAAGCCATTATTTTTGCCTTATTTGCAGGTGTAAAGTTGTAACGTATTGCGTTTTGGCTCCGTCTAGGTACTGCTTCCGTTTCTTGTGTAATTACCTGGTCATAAGCATAAAACAGACTATTTAATTGTGACCTAGATCCTATTTAAATACCGAAGTGTGTTTCATCTATCCACCTCATAAGTATGTCGTCAATATATAAATTAAAAGAAGTGGGTGGTAGACTGCACCCTTGTCTGACATCTCTATTTATTAAAATTCCATGTGACATTTTCGAACCTGAACGTTTATTTTACTTATATACTTTTAGAGAGAGGGTTGTAATTGCAAACCTCTTCCATCAGTTTTGGAAACGAAGTTCTTCACGCACAGGTTGGCCTTCCTCATAAGAGTTGTATATATTCCATTGTGTCAAGCAGTTTCATTACAACTACTGTCTACCGTGAGAGTGAAAGACGCCTGGTGGCGTCACAGGCACGTGACACGATAAGGAAAATACCCTCTAAGTCAGGATAAAGAGCAATGTACCACTAAGGAATTATACAAATGGGACGGAAATCAGTAAATGTGATGTACATGTACAGACAAACAAACTATTACAGTTTCAGAAAAATTGGATGATTAACACAAGAGAAACAGCTTAACAGGTTGAGCAAGTCAATAACCCGTTGGTTCACGTCTGGCCCTTCTGCAACCAGTTATTCGGTTTGATATTGATTGATGTTGGATGTCCTTCTGAGTGATATCGTGCCAGATTCTCTCACACTGGTGCGTTACATCATCAAAATCCTTAACTGGTTAGAGGGTCCTACTCATAATGCTCCGAAGGTTCCCAGTTGTGGAGAGGTCCGGCGACATTGCTGCGCGAGGTAGTATTTGGCAAACACGAAGACGGATGTATAAACACTCGCACTATGCGGGCGGGCATTATCTTCCTGAAATGTAAGCCCAGGATGGTTTCCCATGAAGGGCAACAAAACCCTAGGTGTACTGCTGCGCTGTGCTATAACGGTGTCGTGGATGACAACCATAGGGACCCTGCTATGAAATGGAATGGCACCCGAAACCATCAGTCTTTGTTTACGGTCCGTATGGCGGACGACAGTCAGGCTGGTATCCAAATACTGTCCGGAACGTCTCCAGAGACGTCTTAGACCTGGAATCTCAATGAGTGGAGTAGAATTGCCTGCTTGGAATTCAGACCGACGGCCAGCGAAGACCACTAGAGACGCCCCAGAATGTGATAGGATATCACCCTGACTGACACCCGCCTTATGGCTCAACAACCTAGAGTGATGGTTGGCTGTGGCGTTTCGTTTCACAGCAGGACCATTTTGGTTGGCATCTATGGCTCTCTTACAGCACAGAGGTACGTCGACATATTTTGCACCCGATTTTGTTGCCTTCACAACAAGCCATTCTGATTTTACATTTCATCAAGATATTGCCCGTCCATACAGGCCGATAGTTTCTAATGCTTGCCCTTCTGCTTGCCACACCCTACCTTGACCAGCAAAGTCGCCGGATCTCTTCCCATTCAAGAACGTAGCTCGGAATTTTGATGATGTAACACGCCTATTACACAGTCACTGGTGCGATATCCCTCAGAACGACATCAAGCAAAGCTATCAATCAATGCCAAGCCAAATAACTGTTTTCATAAGGACCAGAGGTGGACCAACGTGTTATCGATCTGCTCAACTTGGAAGCTCTTTCTTTTGAATGAATCATCCATTTTTTTAAATTGCAGTCGTGTGCGTAATATCTACTGATTTCCATTCTATTCGGATAACTCCTAATTCTTTAGAATTATAATGCATATAAGCGGAGCAGAGACAATTGGGAAATCAATCCATGGACGGTTGCGGCGAGGAACAGGCAAATACACTGACGTAAGCGAGTCTGAACAATGACACTTTGTTACGGTTTCGGTCCTGAGAAACGAGCATCAAGGAAACGGCGTATCTGGTCTGCTGTTCGAGTGCTACTGTCCTGAGCATCTCTGAAAGTGGTTGAAGGTCGTTGAAACCGCGAGTCAGCGACATTATAGAACGTGGAGGTCGGAAGCTTTTGAGATCTGCAAAGCAGGACAGGTGGTAGTTCTGACACTTGAGTACAATGCCGATGCAGTCACTCATTGTTGACACAACTGGATGGTGAATTACGTTTGCAGTGACCTCACGATCATCGAGATGGGCCATTAATCGATGGAAATGTTTCGTATGGTCGGATGAATGACGTTTGTATTTACACCAGGTCGACGTTCATCTCCAGATACACATCATCCGGGCGAAAGGCAGTTCGGAACACGTACTGAGCCACATACTCACGCCGGTAGGATCAGTATTATGAAATGGGAGAAACTTCCTGGGCTTTCATGGAACTTATGGTTGTATTCTAAAGCGTTACGACCAATTTTTTTTTAAGACATCAGTCTTCTGATTGGTCTGATGCGGCCCTCAACGAATTCTTCTGATGTGCCCAACCTTTTCCTCTTTTTCATGTCAAAGTAACAGTTGAAATCTGTGTCCTCAATTATTTGCTGGATGTATTCCAATCGCTGTCTTCCTCTACAGTTTTTACCCTCTGCAGCTCCCTCTGGTATCATGGTAGTGCTCCCCAGATGTCTTAAGGGAAGTCCTATCATCCTATTTCTTCCTCTTATCAGTGATTTCTACATGTTCCTTTCCTTGCCAATTCTGCGCAGAACCTAATTCCTTACCTTGTACGTCCTCCTACTTTTTAACATTCTTCTGTAGCATCACATCTCGAAGGCTTCCATTCTCTTCTGTCCTGGGTTTCCCACATCCCATGTCCTACTACCATACAAGGCTGTGTTCCAAACGTGCACTCTCAGAAATTTGTCCCTCACGCTACGGCCTATGTTTGATATTAGCAGACTTGTCTTGGCCAGGAGTACCTTTTTCACCAGTACTAGTCTACTTTTTATGTCCCGTTCGCTCCATCCGTCATTGGTTATTTTGCTGCCTAGGTAGCAAAATTCCTTAACTTCATGTACGTCGTGATCACCAAATGTAATATTAAGATTCTGGCTGTTCTCAGTTCTTCTACTTCTCATTACACTGGTCTTTCTTCGATTTATTGTCAAGCCATATTCTGTACTCTTTAGACTGTTCATTCAACTAAACACATCCTGCAGTTCTTCTTCACGTTCATTGTGAATAGCAATGTCATTAGCGAATATTATCGCTGATATCCTTTCACCCACAATTTTACGTCATCTCTTCAACTTTTCATTTTTTCCACCTCATTACATCCTCGATGTATAGTTTGAACAGTAGGGGTGACAGACTGCATTCCTATCTTACACCCTTTTCAATCCGAGCACTTAGTTCTTGGCCTTCCTGTCTTCTACATCTACATCTACATCTACGTGATTACTCTGCTATTCACAATAAAGAGCCTGGCAGATGGTTCAATGAACCACCTTCATGCTGTCTCTCTACCGTTCCATTCTCGATCGGCACGCGGGAAAAAGGAGCACTTAAATTTTTCCGTGCGAGCCCTGATTTCTCTTATTTTATCGTGATGATCATTTCTCCCTATGTAGGTGGGTGCCAACAGAATGTTTTCGCAATCGGAGCAGAAAACTGGTGATTGAAATTTCATGAGAAGATCCCGTCGCAACGAAAAACGCCTTTGTTTTAATGATTGCGACTCCAATTTACATATCATGTCTGTGGCACTATCTCCCCTACTTCGTGATAATACAAAACGAGCTGCCCTTCTTTGTACTTTTTCGATGTCATCCGTCAGTCCCACCTGATGCGGATCCCACACCGCACAACAGTACTCCAGAACAAGGCGGACAAGCGTAGTGTAAGCAGTCTCTTTGGTAGACCTGTTGCACCTTCTAAGTGTTCTGCCAATGAATCGCAGTCTTTGGTTTGCATTACCCAAAATATTATCTGTGTCATCGTTCCAATTTAGGTTATTTGTAATTGTGATCCCTAAGTATTTAGTTGAATTAACAGCCCTCAGATTTGTGTGACTTATCGCGTAATCGAAATTTAGCTGACTTCCTTTAGTACTCATGTGAATAACTACGTACTTCTCTTTATTCAGGGTCAACTGCCACTTTTCTCACCATACAGATATCTTATCTAAATCATTTTGCAAGTCGTTTTGATCATTTGATGACTTTACAAGACGGTAAATGACAGAATCATCTGCAAACAATGTAAGACGACTACTCACATTGTCTCCTATGTCGTTATTATAGAGCAGGAACAATAGAGGGCCTATAACACTTCCTTGGGGAACGTCGGATGTTACTTCTGTTTTACTCGATGACTTTCCGTCTATTACTATGAACTGTGACCTTTCTGACAGGAAATCACGAATCCAATCGCGCAACTGAGGCGATACTCCGTAGGCACGCAGTTTGATTAGAAGACGTTTGTGAGGAATGGTGTCGAAAGCCTTCTTGAAATCTAAAAATATGGAATTAATTTGATCTCCCCTGTCGATAGCACTTATTACGTCATGAGTATAAAGAGTTGTGTTTCACAAGAACGATATTTTCTGAATCCGTGCTGACTATAAGTCAATAAATCGTTTTCTTCGAGGTACTTCATAATGTTCAAATACAGTATATGTTCTGAAACCCTACTGCAAATCGACGTTAGTGATATAGGCCTGTAATTCAGCGGATTACTCCTACTTTTCTTTTTGGGTATTGGTGTGAGTTGAGCAAGTTTCCAGTCTTTAGGTACGTATCTTTCTGTGAACGAGTGGCTGTATGTAATTGCTACGCTGAGAGGAGCCTGACTGGTATACAATCTGGACCGGAGGCCTTGCCTTTATTAAGTGATTTAAGCTGCTTTGCTACAACGAGGATATCTACTTCTATGTTTCTCGCCTTGGCAGTTGTTCTTGATTGGAATTGGAATTCTTACTGTTCCCTCTTGGTTCTTGTACACATTGTATTTTACCCGCCTATACCTACAGCTGACCCCCATTTTTCTCAGAATTTCTAATATTTTGCTTAACATTGTCTAACACTTTTTCCAGGTGACATATCCAATGGACGAGCATTTATTTTTCCTTCAGTCTTGCTTCCCTTAGCACCGCAACGCCAGAACTGCGTCTCTGGTTTCTTTACTTTTTCTAAAGCCGACCTGATCGTCACCTAACAGATACTCAGTTTTCTTTTCCATTCTGCTGTGTATTATTCTTGTCAGCAACTTGGATGCGTGAGCTGTTAAGCTGATTATGCGATAATTCTGGCACTTGTTGGCTCTTGCTATCTTCGAAATTGTGTGGATCATATTTTTCCGAAAATCTGATGGTAAGTTGACAGTCTTATACATTCAACACGTCAACTTGAATAGTTATTTTATTGCTACTTTCCCCAAAGATTTTAGAAACTGATAGAACGTTATCTATCCCTTCTGCCTTATTTGATCTGAAGTCTTGTAACGCTCTCTTAAATTTTGATTCCAACACTGGATCCCCTAACTCTTCCCTGTCGACAACTGTTTCTTCCTCTATCAAGTCATCAGATAAGAAGTCATCAGGTAAGTCGCCTCCTCGTAGAGCCATTCAATGTACTCTTACCACCTATCCGCTCTCTCGCCTGACTTTAGCAGTGGAATTCGCATTGCGCTCGTAATGTTACCACTCTCGCTTTTACTTTCACCCCAGGTTGTTTTGACTTTTTTATCTGCTGAGTCAGTCCTCAGACAGTCATTTATTTCCCGATTTCCTCACATAAGTGACGTATATTTTTGTATTCCTGAAATTCTCAGAACACTTATTTACTTCCTTCTTTCGTCGATCAGCTGAAGTATTTCATCTGTTATACGGTTTCTTCGCAGTTGTCTTCCTTGTACCTAAGGATTTATTTCTAACTTCTGTGACTGCCCTCTATAGAAATATCCATTCCTCTTCAACTGTACTGCCGACTGCCTACTGAACTGTTCATCATAGCAGTGTCCATAGCCTTCAAACATGTATCTTTATCCCTTAATACTTCTGTATCCCACTTCTTTGCACATTTAGTTTTCCTGACTAGTCAATTAAACTTCAGCCTACTATTCATCACTTCTAAATTGTGAACTGAGTCTATGTCTGCTTTTGGGTACACCTTAAAATCCAGTATCTGATTCCTGAATCTCTGCATGACCACGAAGTAATCTAACTGAAATCATCCCGTACCTCGCGCTCTTTTCCAAGTATGCTTCACCCTCTTGTGACTCTTTAGGAGAGTGTTCACTATTACTTGCTGAAATTTATTGCAAAGCTTAGTCTTTCTCCTCTCTCGTTTGTACTACCAAGCCCATATTGTCCCGTAAACCTTTCATCTATTCCCTCCCTTACAACAGAATTCCAATACACCACGACTGTTAGATTTTCATCTCCATTCGTCTACTGAATTACCGGCTCAATATGCTCATATACTTCCTCTCTCTCTTCTGCTTAAAACGTCGGCATGTATACCTGAACTATTGTATCGGTATTGGTTTGCTGTCGATCCTGACAAGAATAGCCCTGTCACTGAACTGTCCAGTGTAAATCACTCTCTGTATTGTCTTCTGATTCATAATCAATCCCATCTCCGCCAAACCGATTTCTGCAGCTGTTGATGTTACCCTATACTCGTCTGACCAGAAATCCTTGTCTTCCTTCCATTTCACTTCACTGACCCCTACTATATCTAGATTGAACCTTTGCATTCCCTTTCCAGATTTTCTAGCTTCCATACCACATTCAAGCTTTTGACATTCTGCGCCCCTACTCGTCGAACGTTATCCTTTAGTTGGTTATTCAGTCTCTTTGTCATGACCACCTCCTCATTGGCAGTCCCCTCCCGGAGATCCGAACAGGGGACTTTTCCAGAATTTTTTGCCAAAGAAGAGATCATCATGTCACTTTTTTAATTACGGGCCATATGTCCTGTGGAGACACATTTTGTCTTTAATGCAGTAGTTTCCGTTGCCTTCTGCATCCTCATGCCGTTGATCATTCCTGTCTTCCATCAGTAGGGCCAGTTTCCTACTCCAAGGGCAAGAGAGAACCCTGAACCTCTGTCTGCTCCTCCGACCTGTTTGACAAGGATATTGGCTGCATGAGGGTGCCTTCTTATACAGTAAATCTTCGGTAGCCTCTGCTGCTGCTTTTTATTCAAATTTAAGCCACGGCGGCTCTCGAACTCAGGGCCGAGTATATTTTGAATACGAATCAAAGCCACTACCTCTTTCTCGGTCTGTCTGTCTCTCTCTCTCTCTCTCTCTCTCTCTCTCTCTCTCTCTCTCTCTTTCCTCCATTTGTTGATATCATTTCGTTCGTTACTGTTCGTTGCATTTGTTCGGGGCAGACCTGTTAAAGATCATCGTTGATCCATTCACTCAGTTTTCTTTTTCTTTTTTTTTATTACGGACGGCAGCTAACTATCTGACCGAACACGGGTGCTGTTACTGTGTAATAAGTTAACTTTATTGCGGACCTTCTGCATCTCTCCGTGTTCGATGTTTCCAGCGACGGTGACAGTATCTTCCAGTACGATAACTGCCAGTGTTTCATGGTCAATATCGCGTTGCTGTGGTTTGAAGGACACAACAGTAAACTCACTTTTAATTATTGGCTATCAAACTCGACTGATCAAAAACACCTGGAATACTTTCGAACACTGTAAGGTTCCAACTCGGCACCCACTGAACCACTGTCTTTTAATTCACGGGAATAGTGTGAGCTTGCGTAGACATATGGAGATATGCACGTCAATAACATTTTTCTGGTTCTATGACCGCATTGTCAACGTCTAAACTTCTTACGTTTCGGCCACTAATGTAAGTGGCCTTACTCAGTAAAAGAAAAAAGTCACCCTGAAGAAGACTACTTCCAATATTGATCGCCACGTCGGAAGTTTTCTACATTAATGATTGACTGTGACGATGACCGTACGATCCTATCTTCAGAAAGCTGCCTAGGTCCGATGGAATCCATCTAGGTACATTCGGTGCTTTACTGCATTTCAAAGGTGGGCCAAGACGGTATTTACCAACTTCAATTCAGTGTTAGATATTTCCACGAAGTGTTGGACTAATTGTGATATATAACAAACACAGAGAACTTGTGAATGCGGTTTAATATATACATGATGAGTTTTGTGTAATATGTTTGTCTTGACTTTGGCATTTTTCAACAAGATAAAGTGCTGTGTCACAAGGCCAAGAGGGTGATGGAGTGGTTCGAGGAACACAGTGGAGAGTTCTAAATGATGTGGTGCCCCCCCCCCCCCCCCCACTCGTCAGATCTCAAACCTATCGATCACATCTGGGATATGATTGAACTTGGCATCAGAGCTCATCGCCCCGCCCCGAAATGTGCAGGATCTAGGTGACTTGTGAAGGCAGATGGGGGTGCCAACTTCCTCCAGCGACTTACCAAGGCCTCGTTGTATCCATGCCAAGACGCATCGCCGCTGTTTTCCGTGCCAAATGTGGACTTAACAGGCTATTAGGTAGGTGATCATAATGTTCTGGCCGATCAATGTGTAGTCGTACCAAAGTTACATTTACTCAGGACATCTCGTCCCTACTTAGCAGCCTCTGCGTACTTGGCTGTAAAGCACTCTTTTGTTCAGTATTACAACAGTAATTATCTATATTACTAAAACACTATCCCGGAGAGCCCGGTCGGCTACCCGCGCGGTCTAACGCATTGCTTCCCGAGCGGGAAGGCGTGCCGGTCCCCGGCACGAATCATCCTGGCGGGTACCGGCCAGCCTGTGGATGGCTTCTAAGTCGGTTTTCCATCTGCCTCGGCGAACGCGGGCTGGTTGCCCTTATTCCGCCTCAGTCGGTGATTGCTGCGCAAACACTGTCTCCATGTACGCGTACATCATATTTACTCTACCACGCAAACATATGGGGCTACTCTCGTCTGATATGAGACGTTCCTGGGGGAGGGGAGGGGGGGGGGGGCTCCACTGGTGACCGAACGGCACAGTAACCCTGGATTCGGTGTGGGGAGGCGGTGGGGCAGCAGGTGGACTGCTGTGGCCTGTTACGGGGTTGTCAACAACTGAGGGCTATGGCGAGACAAAGCCTCTCCATAGATCCGTTGTTCAAAACACACAAACACAAACACACACACACACACACACACACACACACACACACACACACAATCCCAGGACCCGGTACCAATTGCAGGTTCCCTGTTTAACGGCTTCAGTGGCAGCAAAAACCTGATTTTTAATATTCTACGTAATTACTGATCGGATTTAAACATTTGAAATGCTGTCATAATCTACTCATTAAGAGGTGTAACGTTATTTTAAAGATTTAACACAGTAATACGAGTTTACAGTTAAGAACTATGTGTTTGTCTTTGGACAGTGTAGCTGGTAGTGCGCAACTACGCAAACATTATTCATACAATGGATGAAGGGTGACAGGAAAAATGTTTACTAATTAGTACGTTTTCACTGTTCATGCACTCCAACTTCAGCGTCTGGCAGGATGGTGTAGTGTACTATTTCATTAGTACCGAACTCATTCGCAACACGGTTTGCAAAAAGTGTTCACACATGCCACTAAATCTACCTGCAAAATTATATCATGGTATGGACTTGAGATGTGACTTGATAGACATTTAGCTATATGAAAAACTAGCTTATCGAATGAAACAAGTCTACTGTTACCTGTCACTGTTTCTTTGTATCCAAAATTGGTTTCGATGGTTTAAACCTCTTTCATCAGGTGGATTTACATATGTTAGTATAACTTTCGTGTGTGTTGTGTTACGATCTTAGGGTAACATGTGGCACTGTTTAGTGGAGGAAAACTGTGATAGTCGGAGGTATTCTGTTTTACTTGTTTATTTTCACCATAAGATATACGTGTAGTTTTTAGTCAAAAACCTCACCAAAGCCATGTTCTGAAATACCGTTTTTGTTTCTGCACTGGGCAGTTACCGTACAATCGTAACACAACAAACACGTATGACATACTAACACATGTAAATCCAGGTTTAAACCTTCGAAACGCGTTGTGAATATAAATAAACAGTGACTGGCCACAGTAAACTTGTTGTTTCATCCGGTATCAATAACAGTCGTGGTAAAACCTAACTAAAGTGTTGCCAATTAAAGTAAACTATCTTCTGCTTAAAATGCCTTGCAGTGAAACATGAACATCAGGCATGGCGTTTTAATTTATTACTGCTTTACTTCTAATTCTGATTCGCAACACATTTTGCAGGCAGTGTCCAAATATATCACCGAATGTACCTGCAAAATTATGTCTCTGTACAGCATATTGTGAAGTATATGCGCTAGCAGAATAGAAATTCGAAAAACAAGTCCGAAAACAATTTATTGGACTCACCAAAACGAAACAATAATACAATCCCCAAAAGAACACAGACTCGATCCCAACTGCGGTTTGTCACAAATATAAAATAAATAGTAACAGAAAAGATCCGACTCTTCACGAGGAGAGATCACAATGAAACAATTCTAAATTGTCAAGATGTTAGTCGACTATACCATGTCCATCTGCGAGAGATTGGCCAGCTAGAAGAGGGGCCTGGCCGGGGCTCTCTGTACTTCGAAGTGGTGCGTCGAACTGCCCTTTGCCGGCAGTACGCCGCACTATAAAACCCGTTGGCGTCTGTACGTGCCGCAACTATTTTCCAACACGTGGCTGGCGTATCAAAGTAGTTCCTGGGCTAGCTGCAACCTCTGGTGAAGCTGTTCTGCAGGCTCCGCGAACGGATAGCGTTGTCTGGAGACCATTGGTGAAGATCTGGGGTTGTGTTGTGTTGACAACACAAATGACAACACAGTGGTGAATATACGCCCTTTGATGCAGGTATCCCGTGTTGGTTCGACGTGAGGTGGGATGCCGATGCAGTAGGCGCTACGAAGTATGAAGTGGCCAGCCACAGCATATAGTTCAGGAGATATGACGTCATAAACATTGAGATGCGTGAAAAACCTGATTTTGGTTAAAATGGAGCGAAAAATACCCAGGCTATACTCATTCAGTGTTTCATAATAAGAGCACTTAGTGACTTCTAACAAAACTTTTACAAATTTTCAAAAGTTTGCTGAGCTTTTGCTCGGTTACATGCTTATCGTCAAACGTTGGGTCCTATACATGGGAGTTCGATTCTTTAAAGAATAGGGGGGGTTTACTTGAAAACATAATGCTGACTCATTCTTTTGTAGAATAGTTCTATATGTTCCATTTTCTTCTTGTGTTATCGTCAGAGCGTACAACTGCGACATAGCAGCACAGCAGGTGTGTTTGTTTGTGTGTGTATGTGTGTGTGTGTGTGTGTGTGTGTGTGTGTGTCTGCGCAGCAGGAAACTGAAGGTGTGATCAGGGCCTGGTGGGCCAGCTGGCCAAACAGTGTGATTACCGTAGCGCTGCAGCAGGTGAGTGAGGTAGTCCCGGCCTGCCGCCGGACACCGCCGCGGCCTCGTATTGTGCTGACAAAGCCCCCCGGCGCACAAAGCAAACAGCACAGTTTCCGCCAGATAGCGCGCTCCAACTGCGGGCTCATTAGCTGCGTACGTCATTCGATAGCGGCCGGGTTTATACCTGCGCCGCTCGCCACTCGCGCGCTCTGTGTTCTGGCGCCCAGCACTCGTCCCTCGTGTGGTGGGCGAGCACTAAGCGCAGCGACGGGTCGGTAGTGATCCACGCAGCGCCAACTTTATCTGCGCGACGCTGGCTCTACTCTAGTGCACTCCACACTGATGACGATTCAGGGAAAATGCATTGACGGACTGCTCTAGTCATTTTATTTCACTTTGCTGATGACCGATTCTGATGCAACTGCTCTTTGTCGTAAAACACGAAACAGAGTTGGATCTGTTTTATTGTACGCTAGAGTGCGACTAGATTCATGCAGGTGAAATTGACGCTGCTTGGCGAACTATTTTAACACGTTTTCTTATGTCACTTTCTTGTAGGTCTGTCTGTTCAGTGCATATTTCTAAGTTGATTGAAATCTGGTTTGGCAGGTCAAAGAGGATCAGGTTGTGGAAAGGGCACAAGGTCTGTTACTGTTAGTTACACAAGAACACACACCACTTTATTCCTCAAACCAATGCACAGTTTTCTCTTTCAAACAACAAGATCAATTCAAGGCTGAGGGCCCACGTAACTTCTCCAGAATAACTTTAAATGATTGCTTTTAAACCACCAGGATTTAGAGTAACGGCTGATGGATATCTTCTCGGCTAAAGACTGAAATAATATTTCAGATCAGCTAAAGAAATTCTTTAAAAGCCAAGAATTTACATATTCCGGCTAAAGGCCACATTAAGGAAAATTCAAGTTAATTCTTCGGCTGAAAGCACAATTAAGGAAAAAAACCTCCTTACATAATAAAAGAGAGGGTTTAGAGATAAGCTTTTACACAGTACAACAGAAAAACATCTTAAGAAGACTTGAAGTATCTTGTCGGCTGAAGGCCCAAAAAATTAGAATAATTAAAGACAACCTTAAGATAAACATTTACAGAACATGGCTGAAGACCGTTTCAAGAATCCAAGAAATTGGAGAGATACCTTCGGACAAGGATTTACATATTAAAGCCACAGATTCAGAAACCAACGCGGCTGAAGGCTTAATCTTAAAATAGTTGACATGAAGTTCGGCTGAAGGCTATATACTAAACACAAAACAGACAATATTAATATACGGCTGAAGACCTGCCACTGTACCTGCGACCAAATAAAATGACAATCACAAACAACAAATAGGGATCCTGAGGAGTGTTCAAAGCGTCGGCCTGGGGAGGAAACTCTAAGCACAGTTTAGGTGAGACAGGCAGCCAAGCGTAACACTAAACAATCGGATGGCAACACGACCTAGGGACGGCTGAAGAACCAACCAACAGCCTAATCAATTCCCTTCCACCCGACACACTCGCTGCTCTATTTCAACCGATCGACTGAGTACGGCAGTACGCAGACAGCATTGATCTGCTCAGTGGAAATCACAAAAGCTACACACGGTTCCACGTAAATACTCTTGCACAAGAACTCGAACAATCGTAAAAGCAATCACTGGGCAACAATAAGGACGAATCTGTTCGACACACAGCGAGCTTCCACAAGCGGTCGGCGATCAAAATACACGTCGTCCGATGCGACGACCGACTGAACGACCAACCCAGGTCGTTGCCACTGAAGTTACGTGTGTCGGCAACGGTCGGGCAAGTCTTGGCTGTCCGAAGCTGACTGCAGCTCCAACCCAGCTCCATGTCCGTTCGGAATTCAGAGACACGGCGGCCCGCGCACACTGGGTCGGCCCCAGCCATGCAGAGGTAAGTCTTGCCCATTGGCCGCGATATCTCTGAACAAGGAAGGAACCGACCCACGTCCGGCAAGACGATCAACTGACGAGGACCCAGAAACGGTCAAAATACCAAATACACGTCACCCGATGAGACGACCAACCGAACGACCAACCAACGGCCATCCTGCTCCAATGTCCTTCCGTCGGACAGTACACAGGGTGTTACAAAAAGGTGCGGCCAAACTTTCAGGAAACATTGCTCACACACAAAGAAAGAAAATATGTTATGTGGACATGTGTCCGGAAATGCTTACTTTCCATGTTAGAGCTCATTTTATTACTTCTCTTCAAATCCCATTAATGTAGGAACTGAAACACACAGCAACAGAACGTACCAGCGTGACTTCAACCACTTTGTTACAGGAAATGTTCAAAATGTCCTCATTTAGCGAGGATACATGCATCCATCCTCCGTCGCATCGAATCCCTGATGCGCTGATGCAGCCCTGGAGAATGGTGTATTGTATCACAGGCGTCCACGATACGAGCACGAAGAGTCTCTACATTTGATACCGGGGTTGCGTAGACAGGAGCTTTCAAATGCACCCATAAATAAAAGCCAAGAGGGTTGAGGTCAGGAGAGCGTGGAGGCCATGGAATTGGTCCGCCTCTACCAATCCATCGGTCACCGAATCTGTTATTGAGAAGCGTACGAACACTTCGACTGAAATGTGCAGGAGCTCCATCGTGCATGAAACACATGTTGTGTCGTACTTGTAAAGACACATGTTGTAGCAGCACAGATAGAGTATCCCTTATGAAATCATGGCGGTGAATCGAGGAAGTACAGTACATACTGAGGAAACTAAAATGAGCTCTAACATGGAAATTAAGCGTTTCCGGACACATGTCCACGTAACATCTTATCTTTATTTCTGTGTGAGGAATGTTTCCTTAAAGTTTGGCCGTACCTTTTTGTAACACCCTGTATTTGTGTCGGCAACGGTCGGCGAGCACTGGCTGTCGTACCTCACCGGTGCTCCCTCCCCCACTACTGCCCCGTGCCCGACCGATTTGCAGACACACGGCGACCTGGGAATACAAGCGGTCGCTACAAAGATAGTACGACAGTGCACTTATCGATAAGCGCTGCTGCTGCCACTCACGGGCAGGTAAGGCAGGAACTTAGTGACGCCAGTAAATGGAATAAGAAAACGAGATGGCAGAACGGTAAGACAAGATGACAAACAGTAAACGGAATGAACACGAGCCGCGCACAGCTCATTGAATTAAACTTTGTTCCCAACGTCTAGCGACTTAAAATTTTTAAAGTAGCTCACAACTCCATTCAAAGCAGTATTAACTCGCTTTCTTGTCTGTCTGATACAGATGAATCCCACAGGGTTGAAGTGGATGGTAACGCCGATAGGACTGGCGTGTTGTGCGGGTAGTATCAGAATTGGTTACAGGTGTTCGCTACTTTGTAGCGTGGCCCGCCAGAAAGGCAGGCTGTGGAGCGTACATCGCAGCAACTGACCTTGCAAGTATTACGAGTGTCAGCAGCAGTCTCCGGCAGGGAGCAAGGAACTATTTCTGATGAGTTTAATTAATCTTGACGGCTGGTACCCCACAACCGTTTCTGATATTGATCTGTGAATGTAATCATGTACTCCACATGCACTGATGCAACAATAATTCTTGTGTGGATTGCAAGCCTCTAAAAGGGTGTATTAATTTTTTTCCGGCAGTATACATCTGTGCTAACTACAACAGTTTCACACACTGTAGTCAGTAACGACACATTCGCCATTATCTCGCAACTTCTCTTTCGCTGACCTGTGCCTATTGGAACGTTTCTTGATTTCAGTGTCGTGTCAGTTCTAGCTATTAATTATGATGCACTTTGTATGTCATGAACTTTAACTGTCTAAGCCTACATTTGTTTTCGCTTTGCTGTTCCTATCGCAGCCAAGTTAGAGCACTACGTCTTACCAAATAACCAACTTCCTTCTCGAGTATCACAGTCAAATGGCTCACGATCTACGTACATACAATGTTAATGTTACGATTACCCTAGATATAATCATAACAGTGACAGACAAGTAAAATAACATACAGATGTGGATGCGTTTCAGTTAGTTTTTAAGTTACGAAATTCATATTTCCCATGCAGTTTTGCAGAGGAATACCCTTTACATTTCTTTGTAAGTAATTATGTACTAAATGCTGTTTTATTTTTGCATATGACGAATTATGTATTCATAGCTTCCTAAAAAAAGAGGACTGATATCCCTACCGAGTTTGTACACAACTATACAATCAGTAACTAAAGGAAAACTTTTGCCACCATCAGATAGCCTCCAAATAGATCTAAAAGTATTAGACATACGTTTTCGACACAAAACAGGTCAGGAAGTAGAAGAGAGAATATACAAATTAAAAGAATGAGAAATACGTTGATATAAATATTGGGAAATGAACAAACTTACAATGGGTTCTTATATTTAGCAGGATATATTGCTGGAAATGTGTCATTTGATTTTACTGTTTGTTAATAATTTCCAGTGAAATCTGACGTTTAACATCTGTAAGTTTAGAAAACTGAATATCGGACTGAAAAGATTAGCACAGAACAGCCTACATGTACTATCACTGTAGTGTAATTCTGCACTGTCTTTAATATATAAATAAATACTTTATCTAAGCAACAGAATACATCTAGTAGCATCATGCGTAACGCTTGCAAGAGTCGTGAGATGGCTGCAAAAACACAGTTCTCTCGAAATTGCAAGTCCAGGGCATAGATATCGTGAAATAAATCATATTAAACACATCGCGTCCCACAGTTTCGGTTTTCCATACTGTTTAGTGGAACGCGATGAGAGAGAAAATTTGAACAATGTGTCCTTTTTTCCAGTACCAGTATATAGATTAACTAAATCAGTACTAATTTCACTCATGCTTTCATTACGTTTCGAATGTCAAACAGTAAAATTTCTGTATTTTTTCCATTACTGGAAACACTCGGTATTGTTTTTATTTACAACATATATGAAAACGTATGTTTATCATTTATCAATGCAGAATTTTGAAGAGTTCAGTGGTATACAATTGTTTTTTTGTTAGACGTAAACGAGTGATAAAAATGAAATAAATTCACTGTTTGTAATATACCAACACATAAATGAATAAAATGTGATACATTATATTTTTGTAATTTACAGTTCTCATTAGCCGACTTGTCCGCTAAGCACATTATGAGCATTATGTTCCGTCGTAGTCTATATTCATAGACGTTTTACCAACAGAGCATATCAGAAATTACATTTGTTTCTTAATGAAAGACGGACAGTCTTCATAAACGTCCTCGATCATTGGGACACTTATAGGATGATAACTCTGCCTTAACGCTGTTTACTTTTTCACATCAACTATCATAATGTCTTCCCATCAGATTGCCTTAAAAGCCTCGTTATAGCTGATATGGAGAAAAAATGCGGGTCCCAAACAGCTCTTTCATGGTATTTGTTAGATATGTATGCTTCCGCCTCTCTGATTAAATCTCTTTGGGGGGGAGGGTACTTAACTTTTATTTGATTCTCCACGAGAAACTGAGCCGTGTGTCGCAGACAACGTTGAATCTCAATCTTATATTTAATTTTACCTGTAATATGCTCAAAACGACCTGAGTGTACGAGCGTACATTTAACATTTACAGCCAGATTAATCTATTAGATGCGTGGTGTGCTGCTATGATTTGATTTAGTCGTCAACTGACGTGATTTTCATACAGGCTTTGTCATATGCAATGTAACTTTTACATGTGCTCGTATTTGTAACTATAGTTCCCTTTCCCTATGTTTTTCGCCAGCTATCCAGCCGATGGGTTACAGATGAATATTATTAGGTATATAAATAGTTCATTTCGATGGATGAGTGGTACATGTCAATGAATTATCTATCTCTGGAAATTTGAAACAAATAAATTGATAACATATTTCTCCGAAGAAAATAGTCTTAATTATCAGCTGGGCACGTTCGGAGCTGTGTGACTTTCAGTAGTTGAACTCATTCCTGTGTCTCTTTATCACATCTCTTTCTCTTTGTAGTGACCTTATTCTTTTATTATTATTATATTGGAAAAGCAGCCGGCCTCGTTCGTAAGTCTTTAATGTAATATGGCACAATTAAATACAGTAGTTACGTAACTTAGAAGATATTATCACTGCTTGCAATATCTACGACAAAACTGCAAAAAGAAATCCTTTCTCTTTCCTTTTGTGTTCAACACGGACCTTACTACCTGCTCTTCGTGGAAGGGTTTGTGGTAATGGGTTAGTCGCCAATTCTGTGGCAAATTACTAAATCACTAAAGGTCCTGGCAAGATAAAACTGGATGGATGTAACCGGAGATGACGCTGCAAAAGAAAATGGATTATGAATTTTGGAATTTGAAATACGAAAGGAATGATAATAAATACAAAAGAGTGGCCCTTACTGGGACTAAAGTATAGGGAAAGGACACTGTTGTATCGATTTATTCACAGTTGTCGATAAAGACAAGCAAGCAAAAGCTTGGTTTTCGTCACTTACCAAGGTAAATTTAATTAAAGGTTGGGATGCAATACATGATCGTATTATGAAAGTAGAAATTAAAACAAAAAGTTATGAAATTCCTGTAATTGGACTATATGCCACAGCCGACGATGATGGGGTTAAAACCAAGGATGAGGATGACAAGAAATGAAGCTGATTACTGGACGGTATCAACAACAGGAGAAAGGTAATTCTTTTAAGAGATTTTGATGTTGTGTCCAGGCTAATGGACGCAGTTGTGGAACTGTGTGGAGGAAACGATATGATTGATAAAGGTGAACGACTTGTAGACATATTTCAGTGATATTCACCAATAATACAAAATGATTATCTTAAGCATAAAGGCAAGCATAAATTTACATGAACACAGGCTATGTTCTGTAATTTACTACATTTTAAGTTAACAGACATTCTTTTTAAAGTTTCTGGATGTGAGAGTGTGTAAAGGTGCAAACGTAGCTCTGGCCGACACTTTCTGAAAACTAAAATATCTTACCCAGCAGTAAAATCTTTTTAAATTAGGCAGAATGCGACGACGAAGGGGTACAAGAAGTGTACTACAACCTTAAAAGATGGGAGACTGAAGATGCAGTATTCCTGTGTAAGCTTGAATTGAATTTGAAGTTAGACAATGTGCACTACTGGCCATTTAAATTTCTACACCACGAAGATGACGTGCTACAGACGCGA
The DNA here is from genome assembly GCF_023864275.1 of Schistocerca cancellata. Classification (NCBI taxonomy): domain Eukaryota; kingdom Metazoa; phylum Arthropoda; class Insecta; order Orthoptera; family Acrididae; genus Schistocerca; species Schistocerca cancellata. The sequence continues at coordinate 456,369,982 of NC_064630.1, forward strand.
AATTTAACCGACAGGAAGAAAATGCTGTGATATGCAAATGATTAGCTTTTCAGAACATTCACACAAGGTTGGCGCCGGTGGCGACACCTACAACGTGCTGACATGAGGAAAGTTTCCAGCCGATTTCTCATACACAAACAGCAGTTGACCGGCGTTGCTTGGCGAAACGTTGTTGTGATGCCTCGTGTAAGGAATAGAAATGCGTACCATCACGTTCCCGCCTTTGATAAAGGTCGGATTGTAGCCTATCGAGATTGCGGTTTATCGTATCTCGACATTGCTGCTCGCGTTGGTCGAGATCCAATGACTGTTAGTAGAATATGGAATCGGCGGGTTCAGGAGGGTAATACGGAACGCCGTGCTGGATACCAACGGTCTCGTATCACTAGCAGTCGAGAAGACAGGCATCTTATCCGCATGGCTGTAGCGGATCGTGCAGCCACATCTCGATCCCTGAGTCAACGGATGCGGGCGTTTGCAAGACAACAACCATCTGCACAACAGTTCGACGACGTTTGCAGCAGCAGGGACCAGCAGCTCGGAGACCATGGCTGCGGTTACCCTTGACGCTGCATCACAAACAGGAGCGCCTGCGATGGTGTACTCAACAACGAATCTGCGTGCACGAATGGCAAAACGTCATTTTTTTGGATGAATCGAGGTTCTGTTTACAGCATCATGATGGTCGCATCCGTGTTTGGCGACATCGCGGTGAACGCACATTGGAAGCGTGTATTCGTCATCGCCATACTGACGTATCACCCGGCGTTATGGTTTGGGCTGCCATTGGTTACACGTCTCGGTCACCTCTTGTTCGCATTGACGGCACTTTGAACAGTGGACGTTACATTTCAGATGTGTTACGACCCGTGGCTCTACCCTTAATTCGATCCCTGCGAAACCATACATTTCAGCAGGATAATGCACGACCGCATGTTGCAGGTCCTGTACGGGCTTTTCTGAATACAGAAAGTGTTCGACTGCTTCCCTGGCCAGCACATTCTCCAGATCTCTCACCAACTGAAAACGTCTGGTCAATGGTGGCCGAGCAACTGGCTCGTCACAATACGCCAGTCATTACTCTTGGATGAACTGTGGTATCGTGTTGAAGCTGCGTGGGCAGCTGTACATGTACACACCATGGGCAGCTGTACATGTTTGACTCAATGCCCAGGCATATCAAGGCCGTTATTACGGCCAGAGGTGGTTGTTCTGAGTACTGATTTCTCAGGATCTATGCACCCAAATTGCGTGAAAATGTAATCACATGACAGTTCTAGAACAATGTATTTGTACAATGAATACCCGTATATCATCTGTATTTCTTCTTGGTGTAGCAATTTTAATGGCCAGTAGTGCAACAGATTCGTCTGGAAATAAAGCAGGTTAAGGTATTGTTAGATATAGAATGGAAGCAGCTAAGGAAGCTTTACGAGTATTGCAGAGCAGCTGTGGAATTCAAAAGAGAAATGAGTGGTAGAATGAGAACTTCGATAAATTGGTACTGGAAAAGAAGAGCGCACATAGTATACGGTTAGTGTCAAACAACAAAGAAATTAGGAATGTGTACGTTAAATACAGAACAGAGGTGAAGAAAACTGTAAGGACTGCAACGAATGAATATTGCGCAGGGGCGAAGCGGTTAGGCGCAAGCTAGATACTCAGTTAGCTTGCGCCTGTGTGTGATGGAGGCACTTAATATTTATAATGTCATCTCTCTTGGACGCCTATGTGCGGCTTATTACAATTTTGTAAGGCCTGCGTGTTATAGGCAATTAATAATATCACCATTGTTTGCCTTGATGTTGTAACCTGTATGTGTCCTAATATCCGATGATGGCGGCTTTAGTTCGCCGAAATCGGTAATCATGGAATAAAAAGAATTCCTGCAATCTTGGCTACCAGTTTATTGTTTTACATGCATCAATAGGATTTTCGCTCTTGAATTGGTAATTATGATATTTACATCCCAACACTGATTTCCCCCCTCCCCTCCTCCCGCCACCACCGGCTTCATGCCCATATTCGTTGACCACGCTGTACTACATAATAGATATGTTTATAGCCGTTCTGCTCTCGTGTTTATGATTACTTTCTTCAGCGTCTCTTTCTTTAGTTTTCAGATTTGACAGTCGTCGTTCCTTGAAGATTGACATGTAGGTCATTACCTCTCTGTCTTCTACATATTGTTGAGGGCGTAACATTGTAGCAACTTGTCCTAAAATGCTTGAATACTACTATCTGTTTATTTGATATTGCTAACTTACGCAGCCTATAGCCCGGCTTACATTTCCAATTTGTTCACTGTTACATTTATGATTTTTTTTCTAGTTTTTCCTGTTCTTCTATCATCTAAATGTTATTTCTGGTTTGATTTTTCTGATATAGGGGGAAGTTAGATATAAAATATCACAGGTAAGTCGAAATCATCCACATACCATTCCACGGTCGGTACAGAGGTGCACTTTTGGCTTGTGAAACCACTTTCCGCGATTCATACATTATACAGTATTATTTTCCGTAATATAAACTTACAGTGTCGATGGCTGTAGTATGTATCAGTCCCTAATATATCTTCTTCTATGTCACTCTCCATTGGCTAAAGATTCCGGAATAGTCCCCCATTCGGATCTCCGGCAGGGGACTGCCAATGGGGAGGTTACCATGAGAAAAAGATTGAATAATCAACAAAAGGATAACGTTCTACAAGTCAGGGCGTGGAATGTCAGAAGCTTGTACATGGTAGGGAAACTAGAAAGTCTGAAAAGGGAAATTCAAACGCTGTATCTAGATATAATAGAGTTCAGTGAACTGAAGTGGAAAGAAGACAAGGGTTTCTGGTGAGATGAGTATAGGGCAATTTCAACAGCAGCGGAAAATGGCATAAGGGGAGTAGGGTACGTTATGAATAGGAAGGTAGGGCAGAGACTGTGTTACTGCGAACAGTTGTTCTTATCAGAGTCGAAAGCAAACCAACACCGACAACGGTAGTTCAGGTATACATGCTGACGTCGCAAGCTAAAGATGAAGAGATAGAGAAAGTGTATGAGGATATTCAAAGGGTAATACATTGGGACAAGGAATGAGAGAGGAGAAAGACTGAGTGAGTTCTGTAACAACTTTCAGCTAGTAATAAAGAATACTTTGTTCAAGAATCACAAGAGGAGGAGGTATATTTGGAAAAGGCCGGGTGATCCGCGAAGTTTTCAATTAGATTGCATGATAGTCAGATTCCGAAATCAGATATTGGATTGTAAGGTGTACCCAGGAGCAGATATAGATTCAGATCACAATACAGTAGTGATGAAGAGTAGGCTAAAGTTTAAATTATTAGTCAGGAAGGATCAATACACAAAGAAGTGGGATACTGAAGTACTAAGGAATGACGAGGTACGGTTGAAGTTATCTAAGGCTATAGATACAGGACTATGGAATAGCTCAGTAGGCAGTACAGTTGACGAGGAATGGACATCTCTTAAAAGGGCGATCACATAAGTTGGAAAGGGAACATAGGTACAAAGAAGGTAACTTCGAAGAAACCATGGGTTACAGAAGAAATACTTCAGTTGATCGATGAAAGGAGGAATTAAAAAAGTGTTCCGGGAAACACAGGAATACAGAAATACAATTCCCTGAGGCATGAAATAAATAGGAATTGCAGGGAAGCTAAGACGGGATGGCTGCAGGAAAAATGTTAAGACGTCGAAAAAGAAATGATTCTCGGAAGAACAGACTCAGCGTACAGAAAAGTCAAAACAACCTTCGTTGGCGGCCGGCCGCAGAGACCGAGAGGTTTTCGGGGCTTCAGATCGGAACCGCGCTGCTTCTACGGTCGCAGGTTCGAGTCCTGCCTCGGGCAGGGATGTGTGTGATGTCCTTAGGTTAGTTAGCTTTAAGTAGTTCTAAGTTTATGGGACTGATGACCTCAGATATTAATTCTCATAGTGCTCAGGGACTTTTGAACCAGAGCCTTCGGTGACATTAAAAGCAGGGGTGATAACATTAAGAGTGCAACGGTAATTTCACTGTTAAATGCAGAGGAGAGAACGGATAGGTGGAAAGAAAAAATTGAAAGCCTCTATGAGGGGGACGATTTCTATGATGTGATAGAAGAAGAAACAGGAGTCGATTTAGAAGAGATAGAGGATCCAGTATTAGAATCGGAATTTAAAAGAGCTTTGGAGGAGTTACGGTCAAATAAGGCAGAAGGGATAGATAACATTCCATCAGAATTTCTAAAATCATTGGGGAAAGTGGCAACAAAACAACTATTCACGTTGGTGTGTAGAATATATGAGTCTGGCGATATATCATATGACTTTCGGAAAAGCATACTCCACACAATTCCGAAGACGGCAAGAGCTGACAAGTGCGAGAATTATCGCGCAATCAGCTTAACAGCTCATGCATCCAAGTTGCTTACAAGAATAATACACAGAAGAATGGAAAAGAAAATTGAGGATGCGCTATTTGACGATCAGTTTGGCTTTAGGAAAGGTAAAGGCACGAGAGAGGCAATTCTGACTTTGAGGTTAATATTGGAAGCAAGACTAAAGAAAAATCAAGACACGTTCATAGGATTTGTTGACCTGGAAAAAGCGTTCGACAATGTAAAGAGAGGCAAGACGTTCGAATTTCTGAAAAAAGCTATAGGTAGAGACGGGTCATATACAATATGTACAACGGGTCATATACAATATGTACAACAGCCAAGAGGGAATAATAAGAGTGGACGACCAAGAACGAAGTGTTCGTATTAAAAAGGGTGTAAGCCCCTAATGTTCAATCTGTACATCGAGGAAGCAGTGATAGAAATAAAAGAAAGGTTCAGGAGTGGAATTAAAATTCAAGGTGAAAGGATATCAATGATACGATTCGCTGATGACATTGCTATCCTGAGTGAAAGTGAAGTAGAATTACACGATCTGCTGAACGGAATCAACAGCCTAATGAGTCCAGATGATGGATTGAGAGTAAATCGAAGGAAGACGAAGGTAATGAGAAGTAGTAGAAATGAGAACAGCGAGAAACTTGACATCAGAATTATTGGTCACGAAGTAGATGAAGTTAAGGAATTCTGCTACCTAGGCAGGAAAATAACTAATGACGGATGGAGCAAGTATGACATCAAAAGCAGACTAGCAATGGCAAAAAGGGCATTTCTGGCCAAGAGAAGTCTACTAATATCAAATATCGGCCCTAATTTGAGGAAGAAATTTCTGGGAATGTGCATATGGAGTACAGCCTTGTATTGTAGTGAAACATGGACTGTGTGAAAACCGGAAAAGAAGAAAAACGAAGCATTTGAGATGTGGTGCTACAGATGAATGCGGAAAATTAGATGGACTGATAAGGTAAGGAATGAGGAGTTTCTGCGCAGAATCGGAGAGGAAAGGAATATGTAAAAATTGATGATAAGAAGGAGGGACAGGATAATAGGACATGTGTTAAAACATGAGGGAATGACTTCCATGGTAGTAGAGGGAGCTATAGAGGGAAAAACTGCAGAGGAAGACAGAGATTGGCATACATCCAGCAAATAACTGAGGACGTAGGTTGCAAGTGCTACTCTAAGACGAAGCGGTTAGCTCAGGGGAGGAATTCGCTGCGGGCTGCAACAAACCTGTCAGAACACTGATGACAAAAAAAGTCATTAGTCATTCTTATTATGTTAGTTAGTGGTTATATTAGCAGCACTCAGAGTATTCGCTCATACTAATCTATAGCTGCTACGGATAAATATTCTGAGTGCTGTTAATGTAACCACAAACTGTTCAACTGTACTAATCTATAGCTAGTACGGATGTATAGTGCGAGTGGTGTAACACTAATATGAATGGCCGTCGTAAAAGAAGATACAGTAGAGACTGATACACAGCTGCGCGGGGTAGCCGCGTGGTCTCAGGCGCATTGTCACGGTCCGTGGCCCCCTAGTCCTCCCTTGGGCATGGGTGTGAATGTTGTCCATAGCGTAAGTTAGTTTAAGTTAGATTGAGTAGTGTGTAGGCTTAGGGACCGAAGACCTCAGTAGTTTGGTCCCATAAGAACTTACCACAAATTTCCAATTTTTTTACTGATACATAGTAGAATCACAGACATTCTAATTTCGTGTACCTCTCTTGGTTTCTGAAAAGGTAAACTTCTCCAACACGGAAATGTACGTTATAAAGACTAGTCTGCAGCTTAAAGTATCGTTTTTCTTAGATTTCAGCTAGTCGGCAAAGCAGTTTTTCTTCAAACAAGGCACTGTAATGCTTTCTTGCAACTTTACGCTTTTGTATATCGAATCATAGCTTTTCGCCGAAGATAGATGTTGTTGAAATAAGCCAATGTGAGTTATCAAGGAAAATCGCTTCTCTCGCAGCTCGATTACAAGAGTACCACGTAACATAAGGGAGTGAGATGTGCAGCTGATGAAGTTGATTTTGAGAAGGGAACGCAAAATTGAGCTCTCGCCGTCCTTTTACTACTCCACTGCGTGCTACTTTCCTTACAAATTAGTCAGCCTTGAACTATCCTTGGCCCCGAACCACTGCGTAGGGTCTGAAGGATCTTCAGGTTTTACGACGAATTAATTCGACAAAGGAGAACAAGTTTTTAACTGTCGAAGAATGTAGAGGGATATCGGCTGTACTTCTTCAAACGAAGCTTTTTGGAAGCATGAAATATTTTAATTTAAGTGGTTTGACGCGGTTATGAATCAGAGTCGCTCTGGAAGCCAAACCAGACAGCAGTCCCAACTCACTGAATGTACTTCGAAGGCAGTATGATACGTGGAAACTACAGGTAGGGCTACACCGTATGAATATGACTAGTTACCTACGCAAGATGATGAAACGTCGAAATTTAATCAATTAAAATTTCAAACAACTGTTAAAACTCTTGTCACTAATAAATTTTCTATGCTGAGACTGTGAATTTTAGCACTCTAGCACTTTGTGGTGTTCACATTCTAACGTCAGTTTCCCAAAATTCTGTGTTTTGATACGATTGCCGGCCGGAGTGGCCGAGCGGTTAAAGGCGCTACAGTCTGGAACCGCACGACCGCTACGGTCGCAGGTTCGAATCCTGCCTCGGGCATGGATGTGTGTGATGTCCTTAGGTTAGTTAGGTTTAAGTAGTTCTAAGTTCTAGGGGACTTATGACCACAGTAGTTGAGTCCCATAGTGCTCAGAGCCATTTGAATTTTTTGATACGATTATTGTGAAACACTGAATATAACTCGAGGAGTTCTTCGCGTAATTAAATGTTGGACCGATGGCCTCATAGTTTGGTCTGCTACGCCGAATCAGTCAACCAACCAATTAAACGCTTTGCAACAGAGTAAATAAAAATAAAAACATGATTTGTTTGAAGTAAACTACTAAGAAAATCTCGTTTACGCACAATTAATAAATTATGCTTGCGGACCTGTCATACTATTAAAAAAATCGTTAGAGATATTTCTATTTCTTTTCTACGCAAGTGCAGGAGTTTTAAGTATTTTTCCCTAAATTAAATACAGGGAATAGTCAAAAGTACACGTATTCCGCTGGTTTCAGCTGTGTCTCCACTCTCATACAAATGAATCGTTCAAATAGGCTTTTGTATTTAAAATTTAAAAGTGAACGAAATGAATTGTGTCTATAGAGACCACGCTAACACAGATACTTTGACAGATGGAGGGGGTCGCTGGTGTCGTGTAATAACCATTTAGAATTATCAGAAAGTAGTCGATTATATAAAACTTTAATTAAGTACCGAGGTGTATTTTGAAGACTTTTAGTAGCCATAATGAATGAAGTATCTACGTGTAATTTTCTCCTGCTTCTGTCTCTGCGGGCCTATTGGGCCACGAAGTTTAGGTTCTATCTCAACTGGAGCACACTGGCCGCAAACAATGTGTTGTATCGACTACTTGCCATTGTATTATTCAACTTTGTTCTAAGTGAATGACACACATACAAACACATGCACAAAGACGTACTAGTAGGCACACACGAATACAAACATGGCCGTGGAGGCACACGTGCAAGCGGCTGAATAGGTTACGCGGAATCTATTCTCTCCCGCTCTCCCTTCCATGGCACATAGCGTAGGTCGCGCCGGCTGAGTGCGCGCCGTGTCGCTGTTTACTATTTAGCATTCCGACGCGGAACTAAACACTGGCCGGGGTTTATTAATTCGGCATCGCCGACGCGGTTTAACGTGGCGACAGCTGTGGCAGCGCCCGGCAGGTACGCAACCAGAAAGGCTCGATCGATGGGCTGACGTGTGACGGGTTATTAGAGAGACCCTAAGCCCACGTGTCGACGCGTTTTAGCCCCTTTTTTTTCTCTCTCACTTTGTCTCACCCCAACAATTCTCTCCCGCTATCTCTCTCTCTCTCTCTCTCTCTCTCTCTCTCTCTCTCTCCCCTCCCCTCTCTCTCTCTACCGTTAGCGTGTCCTCTTTTTATTTTTGTCCAGCACACTTGCGGCATATTAGGGTAAATTAGAATTATGTAAGGTTCAGCGAGGCCAATTTTTATCAATCAGAATTTTTTTGGCGCTACGCTGCTGAAAAATCTCTCTGGGTTTGTGCGCAGATGTTTTAATTAAGTTAACGAATGGCGCACCAGATGAGGCACGACGTCTAGCCAGCACAGCGTTCCGCTGACAATCTAATTTATATGTGGACTCTAAAGTATTGAAATCATGGAGTGTAGCCCATTGGATACGCCTCCTGCTAACTATAAATTATTTTTTTAAATAACTGGTTCATTTTGTGTAACAGTTGGTAAACCTAGCCTTCGTGCTAACTTCTGTAATAGCTTTTCCTGCCTGGTGTTGCTACAGATAGATTTCCTGCTACAACATATGCTCATTTGTGACAGTTTCAAATTGCATCCTGTGTTACTTACGCGAAGGATGCTCGACTTTAATGGCCTACTTTTGGCGATGTTAGTGGTTGTTATTCTTTTAAATGTCACTGTTCGTTGATATTACTGCTGTGGAAGATATCTTTCTGAACTTTGATGTTTGGAGACGAGTAACCTTGGTATCTAACACAGTAGAATCCCGCTTCTATTAACATTTTGGGCTATCTGGCTTTATAGTCAGCGTCAGATCCTGAAACGGTAGCAATGCACAGACTGTGTTGACTCGTCTACTTCACGCAGACGCTGAAATGTTCATAGCATAATTGTTATATGAATGACCTGTTTAGACATATAAGGATATCGATAGTAATAAATCACAGAACAACGACAGACATAAAATCTAGATTAGTCTAGGAAAATAAGACTGTACTGTGATAAGAGAATGGGGAGGCTCAGCGTATGCCCAGGCAGATCAAAGGACTACTTCTGTCGCAGAGGTGTTTCCCCAGTACAAACTGGTGTTGGTTATTACAGTATTCAAAAGACGGATTTTGCCAAATGCGGCCAAGGTTTTATAAAATTGGATGGGCACTGTCTTTGTGTAAACAAAGATCTATTGCAAAAAAATTTCGCATTATGGTTCCGTTTGGTTAGTTTTGTTTCACCTAAACATATTTTAACATTCTCCATGCTATCTTCAGTGGGTCTCATTCATTTTATTTCTGAAAATTATTATTACAAGTTAAAAACTTGTGGAGGTCATATAAACTATCTGAAATTTTTTTAGATATACAAAGGAGAGAGAATTAGGCGTCAAATTTTACGTTAGTTTACTTGTTCAGTTAAAGCTACATATCACAGAGCTGAGACATTAAATGTTGTGCGCTAATAATATGCTCAAAAATTAGGCCTAGAGTATTAAATTGGAAATAAGATGGTGATACAGTTATTCAGATACCTCAATGACACTATCGTTTATGTATATTGGTAGTCTTATATCTGCTATACAATTTACATTTTGCCATTTGTAAATAACGGTAAGTTTTAAATTTTTTGTTTCTTGCTATTTCTGCCAGAAAATCGCAGTATTACATCTTATTTAGCTCGTTAGTTACGGTTTTTATATGCTGTAGTCTTGTCGATCTTTTACTATTGCCGGTTTTAGCTACCACACATACATTAATATATTATATCAGAAGAACATACGGTTTGTGCCACAATTTCTTGTTTCGTTACATGTTTGGTCCAAAATGTGGTTGTTTAAGATCTATAATTAAAGTGTAATAACCACTGGAAAGTGCATTAATAATCTGGAAATAGCTACAGCAGTATCTGTATGAGTATGAAGAGATACTAGAACCGGGAAGCTATTTTATGTGATCAGTACCTTTGCAAAATTGTAATAGAGTCAGCTGTGGTCACGGTCATAGGCATGTACGGAGCACGTGAAACTGAGTCGCAGCATGACTTTTCGAAAGTCAGTCAATTACTGTGATCATCGTCCGGAGTTCCTTAGAAATACTAACTCAAACAGTTAGGTAATAGTTTTAGCCGCCATCGACGACTTTAGTTTGCCTACTACGTTCGCGCATCTAAAATATCTCGTGTCTCTATATCCCGCTAACAGGGCTAGTGAGTTGCAGAGGTCGAGTAGATAATCAGCTTCAGTGGAACTGCGTAACACAATGAAAACAGTCAACAAAGGCTGTCCTCTAGATCTACATTTACGTATCTACTTATATACTCCGCTAGCCACCAAGCGGTGTGTGGCGGAGGGCACTATTCGTGCCAAAGTCATATTCCCCCCAACCCCCGCTGTTCCACACGGGGATCGCGCGATGGGAAAACGACTGAGCTCTAATTTCTCTTATCTTAGAGCTCAGTGAGGTCACATGTATTCTGGGACACAGCCACTCTTGGAATTATCAGGCACAGCGATTACAGGAGGCGGAGCACATTCTCATTGTGATGTATGATCATTCCCAAATGAACTTACAGGAGTGCGCCAGTCAAGCACTTGCATAAAAGAAGAAGAAGAATATGGTAAAGATTTTAAATATCCATCCAAAAGCACCATACGTATATGCTACTCAGTGCTAGGCTTTCTGTAAACAGGAACACTACACTTACTTTAGGTGAGTTTCCAATAACGAAATACATACTGACAACAGATTTCTAGATGTTCATGACGCCAAACAATTTTTTTTTCCATGTGCGTAGCTACAGTTTCGTGTAAGGCAGTCGATACTAAGCATATGACGGCTCTAAAACGACTATAAAAACAACTATAAAACCCCGCTGCACCCCCCTGCGAAAGTAGAATAAAGTGGATATTGAACAAAATGATAGACGCTGTCGTAACCAAACATTAACTAATGTAATGTAGTTTAACACAGCACAAACCAACATTTACGTCTACATCTACATCTACATGGCTACTCTACAAATCACATTTAAGTGCCTGACAGAGGATTCATCGAACCACCTTCACAATAATTCTTTATTACATAACTCTCGAACAGTGCGCAGACAAAACAGACCCATATAGTTTTACGCACGAGCTCTGATTTCGCTTATTTTATTGTGATGATCGTTTCTCTCCGTCAACAAATTATTTTAGCATTAGTTGGTGCTTGAAATTGTGTGACAAGACCCCGTCGCAACGAGAAACGCCTTTGTTTTAATGATGTCCACCCCAGATCCTGTACCACGATCGTGACGCTCTCTCAACTATTTCTCGATTGTACAAAACGTGCTGATCTTATCTTTACTTTCTTGATGTACTCCGTTAATCCTATAAGGTAAAGGATTCCCACATCTCGCAGCAGTGATCCAAAAGAGGTCAGACAACTATAGTGTAGGGAGTCTCTTTAGTAGATCTGTCACGTCTTCTGAGTGTTCTGCCAATAAAACATAGTCCTCGGTTCGCCTTCCTCAGAACATTTTCTATGTGTCAGTTCCGATTTAAGTTGTTCGTAATTGTAATTCCTAGGTATTTAGATGAATTTACGGTCTTTAGATTTTACTGATTTATCATGTAAACGAAGTATGATAGATTCCTTTTAGCGTTCATGTGGATGACCTCACACTTTTCATTATTTGGAGTCAGTTACCAACTTCCGCACCATACAGATACCTTTTCTAAATCATTTTGCAATTTGTTTGTATCTTCTAACAACTTTAGTGGGTGACATATAAGGGACAATAGATAGCCTATAACAGTACCTTGTGGAACGCCAGAAATCATTTCTGTTTTACTAAATGGCTCTCTGTCAGTTACTAGGAAATGTGGCCAGTCTGACAGAAAATTACGTATCAAGGTGCATAAAAAAGACGAATACTGAAAGTCAAGTGATTCAAGCTAGCCGGCCGGTGTGGCCGAGCGGTTCTAGGCGCTACAGTCTGGAACCGCGCGACCGCTACGGTCACAGGTTCGAATCCTGCCTCGGCCATGGATATGTGTGACGTCCTTAGGTTAGTTAGGTTTCAGTAGTTCTAAGTTCTAGGGAATTGATGACCTCTGATGTTAAGTGCTCAGAGCCATTTGATTCAAGGTAGCTATAAATGTTTGTGGTAAGACAGGTGTGCAACAGCTGTTGCTTGATCGCATCAGTTCTTCTTACACACAATTAGGATAGTTATAACTGCGTAGAGTGTATGATTTTCGTACGATCTGTTTACTTAACCGATTTCTTAATAACTGGTGGTCTCCTTGCCTATCCTCACATATCAAATACCTTGATACGCTGCCGGTAAATTTGCGTGTCAATTTAAGTGAAAACGGCGTTGGGTTATGTATAATTAAGGGATGATATGGGAGCAGGTACCAAAGAGAATGTGTAAATTCTGTGTACTATCTAGCCCCATTTTCTTACTTTTAACGTGGTATCGGTCTCACTATTTTTCGAGTGACTTTCTGTGCCCGGGGAGACACCACGTGTTGGAAATGACATGGGACGGACACAGACTGCAACCAATACACTGGCCTTGGGCGTGAGAGCAGGCCTTTGTTTCAGATAGTGACTATGCGGAATCGAGGGCGCCTGGGGTAGCAGGTGTTGTGTGTTTATTGGCTCGCCTTGCTCGGCGGCTGAAATGGGAGTGGAGAGGCGACGCTAGCAGTAGTAGTGCGCAGCTTTTTCGTATTTTTCGGACGGCCTTTGCTGGTAGCCGTCTGACGGGTGCAAGGTAAGAAAATGTCCCACTGAAAATTATGGCCTAGCCGCAATAGCTGCTCTTGGAAATTCAGAGAACCACTGATTGAAGGCTAGTTGCTAGTCACAAAAACGTTCCGTTGGTACATTAGTCAGTGACGCCACGGAGATGCCTCTGAAGTGGTCATCCTTTAGTAGTAGGAGGTCGTTTTGTGGTGCGATTGGTACCAAATCGCAGCGCATTGATTTTGGCGACAGTTGGTAGGTGAGAAGAGCCTCTCTACTGGACTGCTGTGTTTTGCAATTGCCGCTGTTGGCGGGCAGGCACGGTTCGGCGGTAAAAGATAATAGGAGTTATAACTAAAAAAAATGAGAGACTGTTTGAGGAGACGCGGAGGAGGACACATCTAGTGTTCTTGCGCTGATACGGAGCTTTGCGCGTTCTTTGCGTGTCAGCCGCGTACGTGGGAGACGGAGATCAACGCTGATTAGCAGACGAGCAGAGAGAGGATTCACAGCAGTAACAACTCTCACTGATCTTCAGTCGAGAGCCATCCGTACGAGGTGGAGGCGGAGATTAGAAGTTAACGTCCCGTCGATAACGGTCATAAATGACGGGGAATAAGCTCGGATAAGGGAAGGAAATCGGCCGTGCCCTTTCAAAGAAACCAGCCCGGCTTTTGCTTGAAGTGATTTACGGAACTCACGGAAAATCTAAATAAGGGTGGCCGCACGCGTGTTTGAACCTTCGTCATCATGCGAGTCCAGTGTGCTAACCACTGCGCCACCTCGCTCGGTCCATCCGCACGACGGCGGCGTTCACCGAGGCAGTCGAGTATAGTTACGGTGATCATATGCCGCAGCGCCGGCGTCATAGCGCATTATTGGTACACACTTGTGCCACGCTGTAACAGTAGAGCCTTGGTGTGTTTGTATAAGCTTTGCCATTACTCACCAGGGTTATACTCGCAGTTTTTCGTGTGTGATTAACAATCTCTGCGATTCATTTTCTGATCGACTTTAACGACAGAAGAGCATACCTTCACGTCCAATCTAATCAATTAAAGCTCTTAATTAGAATTACTAGATTTTTCTGTAAACCATTCCACAGTTTCTTACGATTTATACATATTACTGATATTTTTCGTGAACAAATTAACGTATATAAATGAGTTTCAGTTAGGCACCTTACCTTATAATTTGATATTATATGTATAAATCCCTGTTTTAAGATCAATAGCTGATAAAAATTAGCATTATCAATTTTAAGTAGTGTATGTTAGACTCTCAACGTAGAACTTCAAGGCGTCGCCTGCTCACTGTTTCTCTGGGTTGGGGTAACTTGCCATGCACAGTGGTTTCACAACCTGTCATCGTTCTGCAAACGCACTAGATCACACACGCCCAGCATCTTGGTTGTATCTCTCGATATCATTAAATCTTTCTCACTATCCATTTCAGCTATACGACTGTGCAAGAAATTACCCTTAAACTGCGTCTTATCCAAAACCACTCTCAATTAAAGAGGAGATTACAGGTTTACAGGTATCTTTTATCATCGACGTAGCTTCTCTCTCGGCATTCACCACCAGTTTCCTTTCTGTCGAACAGGAATGATTATCTCCGACATAGTGTAAACTATCTATGCTTTTTCTCATCCATTTTAAATTTTGTTTTCTTCCTTCCATCTCATCTGTTCATCAGATTAGTCCACTCTTCCATGACGGCCGGCGCGGCCAAGCGGTTCTAGGCGCTTCAGTCTGGAACCGCGGGACCGCTACGGTCGCAGGTTCGAATCCTGCCTCGGGCATGGATGTGTGTGATGTCCTTAGGTTAGTTAGGCTTCAGTAGTTCTAAATTCTAGGGGACTGATGACCTCAGATGTTAAGTCTCATAGTGCTCAGAGCCATTTGAACCATTTCAGCCACTTTTCCATATTGATTCCTTCTGTCTGTAGCCACACGCTTCTTCTAGTTTACGTTAATCATATTCGACGAAAATATATTGAAGGCCCTAGACCAGACAGGTGAAAGACGCTACGAGATCAAAAGTATATGGACACCTCGCTGAAAATGACTTACAAGTTCGTGACGCCCTCCGTCAGTAATGCTGGTGTTCAATATGGTGTTGGCACACTCTCAGCTTTGATGACAGCTTCCGCTCTCGCAGGCATACGTTCAGGTGCTGGAAAGTTTCTTGTGGAATGACAGCCCATTCTTCATGGAGCGCTGCACTGAGGAGAGGAGGAGAGGTATCGATGTGGTCGATGAGGCCTGGCACGAGGTCGGCGTTCCAGAACATCCCAGAAGTATTTTATAGGAATCAGGTTAGGACTCTGGTCAGGTCAGTCCATTACAGGGATGTTATTGTTGCCGCCACAGGCCGTGCGTTATGATCAGGTGCTCGATCGTGTTGAAAGATGTAGTCGTCATCTCCGAATTGCTCTTCAAGAACTGGAAGCAAGAAGATGCTTAAAACATCAAAGTAGGCCTATCCTGTGATATGGCCTCACAAAATAACAAGGGGTGCAAGCCCCCTCCATGAAAAACACGACCACACCATAAGACCACCTCTTCCGAATTATACTGTTGGGACGACGCACGCTGGCAGATGCCTTTCACCGGGCATTCGCCATACCCACAACCTGCCATCTGATCGCCACACCGTGTACCTTGATTCGTCACTCCACACAATGTTTTCCCATTGTTTAATCGTCCATGGTTTACGCTCCTTACACCAAGCGAGGCGTCGTTTGACATTTACTGGCGTGATGTGTGGCTTATGAGCAGCCGCTCGACCATGAAATCCAAGTTTTATCACCTCCCGCCTAATTGTCATAGTACTTGCAGTGGATCCTGAAGCAGTTCGGAATTCCTGCGTGATGGTCTGGATAGATGTCTGCCTATTACGACCCTCTTCAACTGTCGGCGATCTCTTTCAGTCAACAGACGAGGTCAGCCTGTACGCCTTTGTGCTGTACGTGTCCCTTCACGTTTCCACGTCATTATCACATCGGGACCAATGAACCTAGGGATGTGTAAGAGCTTGGAAATCTCGCCCACCCGTGAATTCCCGTGGAGCGCCCCATTCTGCCCATTCATGATGTTCAAATGTTCAAATGTGTGTGAAATCTTGTGGGACTTAACTGCTAAGGTCATCATTCCTTAAGCTGACACACTACGTAACCTATATTATCCTAAGGAAAAACACACACACCCATGTCCGAGGGAGGACTCGAACCTCCGTCGGGATCAGCCGCCTCTAACGATGTCTAATGACTATTGAGGGTGATGTTATGGATTACCTGGTAGTAGGTGGCTGCAAAATGCACCTTATTTGAAAAATGTATGTTTTTGGGTGTGTCCCGATACTTTTGATAACATAGTGTAAATGGTTAAATAAATAGATAAGTACATTAGGGTAATGAGGGAGAGTATTCTTTGGAACCCATTACCAACCAGTAATCGGCATTGGAGCTGTATTAGTGAAGTCGAAACTGATAATTCAGTATGATCTACTTTTATCGTATAATCTGCTTAAAAACGGGGAGATATTTGTACAAAATGCGTCTTTACAAAACAGCGGATTAAATTGATCTGCTGTTGGCATGAAGTTACGAAGAAAATTTCCTTGAGCCGCGGCTGTTTTGATCGTAATTTCCTAACGGCTTTGCATAATGCCGCACAGCTCCTGTAATGTCAATTAGCAGAAGAGCGCCTGCGGCCAAGATTAGCAGCTAGCCAAACAGCCGGGAGAGTCGGGGTTTCGGTGACCACTTGGCGGCTACTCCAGGCAGGCAACATCTGCGCCTCATGGGACAGCACTGTGAGAGGAGTGGCGATGGTGGGTGGAGAGGGATAGGGGGGGGAGGGAGGGGGGAGGAGGAAGAGAGGATTCTGTGCGGCCGGTGCTGCCCTTCCGACAGCCTCAGCGTCTCTCGCCATTAATTATGCACCACAGTGCCCGGCTGTGGGATTAACTCAAAGCGTCTTTGTTACGTCTTCGCTCGCCGAGAGGTCAGCTACAAGGCACGTGAACAGAGACCACTAGCAGAGCTCGTAATACGTCTGCTGATACTCCTTTTTTTGCTCTGTTCCCTTTCATTTCTTGCTTTGTTTCCTCTATGCTGTTTCGACAGATGGCAGCGTAGTGACTTACAGGCAGCATCATGAAAATGGCTAAAGTAGGACTGCATTGGAATATAAGTCCGAGTAACGCAAAGGGACCAATAATTCTTCTTTTTACATACCGGGTGGCTATAATTAAAGTGCAGCTGCTCACAGAGGTCCAGTGTGGTCTGTAATTATCAGATGGTAGCGACACTTGGTAGACATTCTAATGGTTTATCGCGGAACCGATCTACACTGAAAAGGAATTACTTCCAATATTGTTCAAACATGTTCAAATGTGTCTGAAATCTTATGGGACTTAACTGCTAAGGTCTTCAGTCCCTAAGCTTACACACTACTTAACCTAAATTATCCTAAGGACAAACACACACACCCATGTCCAAGGGAGGACTCGAACCTCCGCCGGGACCAGCCGCACAGTCCACGACTGCAACGCCTTAGACCGCACGGCTAATCCCGCGCGGCTCACCAGGTGTAAATCGGAGGCTGTGAATGGAGAAAGCCGGACGCTGTGGCCGAGCGGTTCTGGGCGCTTCAGTCTGGAACCGCGCGACCGCTACGGTCGCAGGTTCGACTCCTGCCTCGGGCATGGATGTGTGTGATGTCCATAGGTTAGTTAGGTTTAAGTAGATCTAAGTTCTAGGGGACTGATAACCTCAGGTGTTAAGTCCCATAGTGCACAGAGTCATTTGAATGGAAGAAAGACGTTTAGATAAGTTTCCACATGGAATGGATTAGGAACGGGACGTGGGCAGAAAAGCTCAAACACTTGAGAAAAGCATAACGTTGAAAAAGATCTCGACGGGATGTCATACAATGCCTGATTTGTGCCTGGTGTCCCAAACTATAACTTTTTTTTTTTTTTGAGTAAATCGGTTCCGCTTTAAAGCTTTAGCATACCTACCTAGTTTCTCTGTCATACGATAATTGCAGCCCACACTGGAACTCTGCGAGTAGCTTCACTGTGAATATAACCACCCGATATTGCTTAGGGCTGTAGGCACTCCGTCGTCAGGCCACGAGTGGCCTACCGGGGCCATCCGACCGCCGTGTCATCCTCAAGGAGGATGAGGGTAGGAGGGGCGTGGGGTCAGCACACCGCTCTCCCGGTCGTTATGATGGTATTCTTGACCGAAGCCGCTACTATTCGGTCGAGCAGCTCCTCAATTGGCATCACGAGGCTGAGTGCACCCCGAAAAATGGCAACAGCGTATGGTGGCTGGATGGTCACTCATCCAAGTGCCGGCCACGTCCAACAGCGCTTAACTTCGGTGATTCCACGGGAACCGGTGTATCCACTGCGGCAATGCCGTGGCCTTTAGGGCTATAACGGTAACGACTAATTTATATGTCGTAAGTTAAGCATTCGGTATTGTCGAGACACGCAACCTTCAAAAAGTAGCCGTTACTTGTTAATTTCGTTACTGAGAGTCATTTCCGTGACAGTCATTACACAAACATACTTTATCGCTAAACTAGCAAGTAATGGGTTCAACGTTACTCCTGAATATACCGGGATTTCTTTCCTGAACACATTTTTCTCCTCTGCATACCGATTTATAGTCGCCACGGCTGTACAGGCATTTATGGCAACAACTCAAGCTGTAGGATGTTCTAGTGCATAAAACAGTCTAATGCCTTTAACATATTTATTGATAACGTCTTTTTGTTATACCGCCATCATCAGATCAAAGCTTAGAACTTACACACACATCGAGAAAAGTTTTGCATCACCCCGGTTCCCAGAACTCCTGAAGACAGACGTTGGACTCTGGATATTGTATCACAGACACAGTCCCTTTGATTGTTCAGAGGTGTCACTAAACCCACTCAAAGACGTAAACAACCATGCATGAGCAGCGACTATTAGACGGAGGGCGTCCGACAGCCGACCAGTTCCAGTCAATCCAGCAGGAAGGAGGTACACGGCTCGTGTTGTCTGTAGTTCAACCATGCCTAGACGGTCAATAACGCGGTTCGATTGCGTCCGCATTGTTACGTTGTGCAAGGAAGGGCGCTCAACTAGGGGTGTGTCCAGGAGTCTCGGAGTGAACCAAAGCGATATTGTTCGGACGTGGAGGAGATACAGAGAGAGAGGAAATGTCGACGGCATGCTCAGGCCGCCCAAGGGCTGCTACTGCAGTGCATGACCGCTACCTACGTATTATGGCTCGGAGGAACCTTGACAACAACGCCATCAAGTTCAATAATGCTTTTCGTGCAGCCACAGGACGTCGTGTTACGACTCAAACTGTGCGCATAGGCTGCATGATACCCAAATTCACTTTCGACGTCCATGGCGAGATCCATCTTTGCAACCACGACACCATGCAGCGCGGTACAGACGGGCGCAACAACATGCCGAATGGACCGCTAAGGATTGGCATCATGTTCCATTCACCGATGAGTGTTGCGTATGCCTTCAACCAGACAATCGTCAGAGACGTGTTTGGAGGCAACTCGGTCAGGCTAAACGCCTTAGACACACTGTCTATCGAGTGCAGCAAGATGAAGGTTCCCTGCTGTTTTGGGGTCGCAGTATGTGGGACCGACGTACACCAGTGTTGGTCATGGAAGGAGCCGTAACGGCTGTACGACACGTGAATGCCATCCTCCGACCGATAGTGCAACCATATCGGCAGCATATTGGCGAGGCATTCGTCTTCAAGGACGAAAATTCGCGCCCCATTGTGCACATCTTGTGAATGACTTCCTTCAGGGAAACGACATCGCTTGACTAGGGAGGCCAGCATGTTCTGTAGATATGAGCCCTGTCGAACATGGCTAGGATAGATTGAAAAGGGCCGTTTATGGACGACGTGACCCGGCAACCACTCTGAGGGACCTACGGCGAATCGCCACTGAGGAATGGGACAGTCTGGACCAACAGTGCCTTGATGACCGTGTGGATAGTATGCCACGACGAATACAGGCTTCAATTAATGCAAGAACACGTGCTACTGGGTATTAGCGGTACCGGTGTGTACAGCAATCTGGACCACCACCTCTGAAGAGCCCGTTGTATGATGGTACAACATGCAGTGTGTTGTTTCCATGAGCAATAAAAAGCGCTGAAATAATGTTTATGTTGATGTCTATTCCAATTTTCTGTAATGGTTCCGGATCTCTCGGAACCGAATTGCTGCAAAACTTTGTTTGATGTGTGTAAAATAAGTATCTGTGTCAGTATGAAAACCTAAGCCTCGTAAGGGCGTCCCGATTAAGCGATCTACATAGTGTCATTCAGGAAATATTCACAATGATCTCGGACTCAAACAGGAAATTCATTTATTTTCTTATTTATGGATTATTAATTTTTTTTAAATATATGGCCGAAGAAATTGACCTCGTTGTCTAATTAACATGGCTCCAAACTGAATCGCTACTATTATGTAAAATGAGGGAAGAAGGGAGTGAGAAGAAAGGAAAGGGAAGGGACTATTGATATCAGTTGCAACTGGGCTTGGTACGACATCAGGGGCGACGTGTGAAAATGTGTGGCGGATCGGGATTCGAATCCAGGTTCTCTTGCTTACGAGGCAGTTGCGTTAATCACCGCGCCACCTTGGCAGAGTCTTTATAGGAATAGCGCGGAGTATTTCGGTACGCCTGTAGGCCGACCCACATTCCCACATAGAACCTACTATCCACAGTCCCAGTCGATGTCCTTCACGTCCGTTACTTTGAGATTCCTGCAGGAGGTGGAACGTTTCTGTGCATCCGCACTGAGTATGGTTGATGCAGTGCCCGTTGAGGCGAATCGGTTATACGAATGCGTGGTGTCTGCTCTTTCGGGCATGTCCGACAAAACAGACACCACGCATTCGTATAATTCAATCGTTACCGCTCTGCCTCACGTAGGCCACCACAGCATGCACGGCAGATACGCTGCCCGGCTTGCCGGCCTCTACGGTTACCAAGCACGGAGGCATAATACGATTGTATTCGACCACTTGCTGCAGCCGTGTTAGAACGCCCGTTTAACACCTTTGGCTATAGTAAAGCCAGCGATTTGCCGTACTGTGGAAACTGTAGCGCGTGTTGTTTGATCAGTGCCAGTTTAAGGTTCAAATGGTTCAAATGACTCTGAGCACTATGGGACGTAACATCTGAGGTCATCAGTCCCCTAGAACTTAGAGCTACTTAAACATAACTAACCTAAGGACATC
Source organism: Schistocerca cancellata (assembly GCF_023864275.1). NCBI lineage: Eukaryota > Metazoa > Arthropoda > Insecta > Orthoptera > Acrididae > Schistocerca > Schistocerca cancellata. The sequence continues at coordinate 456,391,274 of NC_064630.1, forward strand.
ACACACATCCATGCCCGAGGCAGGATTAGAACCTGCGACCTTAGCGGTCGCGCGGTTCCAGACTGAAGCGCCTAGAACCGCTCGGTCACCAGCGGCCGGCCCGGTTTAAGGCCAAAGCGACGAAAGCGGCCGCTTGGGACGTCTAACCGCGTTCGGCAACACAAGCTCGCGGTCTATCGTAACTAGCAGAGAGCAACTCATTTCCACGCTCACAGATTAAGATTTATTTTTAAAAGATTTACAAAGATCCCTTGTACTACGCTGCTTTTGCCTGTTTTTTGGGTTCTGTACCGCAAAAGTAACAACGGAACCCGTATACTCGTATATGATCGCTTTGTGGTCTGTATATCTGTCAGACTTTAAGAACCCTCTGATCCGCGGAGTAGCCGCGCGGTCTATGGCGCTTTGTCACGGTCCGCGCGGCTCCCCGCTTCGTAAGATAAGCTAGTTTTTCTTGCAGTCTCAGTTTTTATGACGTCATATCTCCCGAACTATGACATGCAATGATAATGTTGGAGGTACATTCAGTGGTACACGTAGATACTGCATACAAATTCTTTTGGAAATAGTTAGCAGTTAGTAAGTAATAAATTAAAATGCCATGCTTGATGCACCACATTTTCATCTTCATCTTGAAGAGTTTCCAACTCAAGGCTGGATCTGTATGGAACATAAGCTTCGCAATCTAGTCCTGTTTTCGCCCCATATTTCTGTGTTCGCTATGGTCCAGTCCTGGCCTCTTTTTTTCAAAACACGCCTCCACACCTTTTAGCCATCTATCCCTTCGTATTCCTCTTGCTCGTTCCCTTTGCACCTCAATCTCTTGTACCTTCTTGGGAATGCCATTGTTCTCAATTCTCGTCAAGTGCCCGCACCATCTGACCCTTGAAGTTTCTGTCCTACTGTGCAAGGGTTTCTCTTTCACTATTCCCCTTACTCTTCCATTCCTTGTCATATCCTTCTAAGGAATTTCACTTCATATGACTGTAATCTGCTCACATCTCGTTTCTTCCTTACCCGTGTTTCAGATGCATAGGTCAGAAATGTGATACAGTAACTTCTGTATATTACTTATTTGTGGAACGTTTTTTTTTTTTTTCGAAACCAAGCTCCTAACACTTCGCAGAAATTCTTCTGCCTGTCTGCCTCGTTCATTGATCTCCCTTCTATTCTCCCCTGTCACACTTACCAAGTACTTGCCACGTTCTTCACCTGTTCACCTCAGATCTTTGTTTCTAGTTGCAACCAGGGTCTCACATTTGTTTGTATTAAATTTCATTCCACTCACAGTATCTTCCCTATTACCCTGCTGTTTCTAAATCTCCTCCTCTCTCTTTCCCCAGACCGTCAAGTCATCTGCGAACACCATTGCGTATATCTTGTCTTCTCAAACTGTTTCTGCCCTCTTAGTCATCATCGCATCCATGACAGCGGTGAAGACGAGAGGTGAGAATGCATAACCTTGTTTCACACCATTTGTTTGCTGGAACGACTCGGTTCTTTCATATCCCACTTCTACACAACTCAGAGTTCCGTAGAACATCTCCTCTTCTTTGACTGTTGTATCTTTCGCCACATACTTCTTTTCTGCTGCTTCCCAGATCTTTCTTCTCCAGACATTGTCAAATAGCTTTTCTATATCGAGAAAGCCATCAAAGGGTCTTCTCCAACTTCATAGTTGAGCTCCCAGATCTGAAGCCATACAGTTCCTCTCTGAATCTGTTCTCGGCCTTTGATCGGATTCTGCTGTCCGGAATCTTTTCTTATATCTTTGCACATCATGACATCACCTTCTCTGTAGTTTCTACAATTCTTCCTGTTCACTTTCTTGAAAGAGGGAGAATTATTGACCTATTCCAATCTGCTTGAGTTTTCTTCTTATTCTACACACGATACAGCCACTGTTCCCCAACTTCCCCTTCTGACATCAACATTTTGACACTTCGTCCATACCTGGTGCCTTTCTTTTTTTCATTCTCTCCAGTGCCATTTCTTTCGTAACTCTCGTTCACTTTTGCCTTCATCCCCTACCCCTTCCAGATTTTACTTTTACTTCTGTTTTATCCTCATCTCCAAGTCCGTTCGGATTTAACAAGTTCTCAAAGTACTCTTTCAGTGCCCCTTTGTGATTAAATTCTTACTAATTTTTGTCCATCAATGTTTCATCCTGTTTCAGAAATCTTCTCTTACTTCTTACTATTCCATATAGCACTTTCTTATTTTCTCTACTGTCTTCCTTCACTATCTCTATTCATTCTTCCATGCACTTCCTTCTCTGCACACCCATTGTCTTATTTGCCTCTTTATTCTTTTTCTTATAGTTGTCTCTTACTAATACGGTGCTTTCTTGGAACCGCAGTATGAACGCCTTGTTCTTCCTTCGCACAACTGCCTTGACTCTCTCATTCCACCATGGTGTCTCCTTCCTCCTTTTTCGGCCACTTGTCCTTCCGCATACGGCTACTGCAGCACCTACCATAGTGCTTTTAAGGCGTCCCCATTTCTCTTCTCCTGTTTACGGTTATCTTCCCCTTATAATCTCCTGCTACAGCCCACTTGAAAGGTATCCACATGAACCGCCTCTGCACCTCTTCCCTTTGTCATTATTCTGATCTTCATTACCCTGTCACTTATCTTCCGTACTTTTATTTTGGACCATCTCTCACAACTCCCACTCCCTTTTGTCTTCCTTCGTCATTTCCACTAGAATACATTTCTTATACTTTCCTGCCATCACATTTCCACCCTGTCTATCCTGTTCGTAACATATATAGCTTTCTGCTTTCCATCATATCTGCTACCTCCTCTACCCTTCCTGTCAGTGTTACAATTCCAAAGTTCCAATTAATAGTCCGTTTGCCTTGTCGGTTCGTCGTCTTTTATATCCACCTCTTCCGAGGATTTATTTCTACGATGCATTCTCTGGTGCAAGGTATATCTACAACGTTTCCCTTTCAATAAGGAAAAGTGTACTTTAGCTTTGGTATCGAACTTACTTTCTCTGCAATAATATCATCGAATCTCTGCTCTTTACGATTATATTTTTTATGACGTAACCGAAGGACACGATGCACCTGCGCACATATAGTGTCTCTGTCTGGCACAGTGAACGGAGTGGGGGCGGAGGCATTAGGAAATGAGCGCGCCCGCCGCGCCGCAGCCGCTGCCGCCGCCGCCCGCGCGCAAAACACGCGACGCGCACATCGAGAAACACATTTAAAAATAGCTTATAGAATCGCTCATCAAAGCCACGTAATACCTTTACCGCCGAAAAAAGGGTTGAAATTGAAAGCATAAAATAGTTCTGCATTATAAGCTGGAGAAACGCAAATGGTGTATTGTATTGTCCCAATAATTCCCCATCCATAACAGAAATGTGAGGTTTCTGAGTTGACGTCATCGTTTATTGAGAACTAAGCAGTTGTCTGTGACTTCCTTTTCTTTTTTTAACAAATACATTCCATATAATGTGGAAGTGCTATTTTTATTTTTATGTTACCACCCCAATCTTGTATCACTAATAATTCACGCACGTCGTTTTTAGAGTTTGTAGCAGTATGCTCTTAATTATATATCACTGTGTCCAGTAACGAACTGGACATTCCTGCACGCTTGTTGAGGCATTAAAACTTTACCTACTTTACCCGCTCCCGCCAGTTAGTTGTCTTTCACCGTGCCGGTTAATGATGGCTGTGGGCGGAGCGGATGAGCTGCGACACTGCCGCCGGCTGGACATTCCACCGGGGAGAGACACCGCAGCGTAGTATTACTGCGCCGCCGCAAGCCCGTCGGCAGCCATGTTACGGCAATGGGCCGTTAAATTGGCCCTCGAGCAGCGGTGGTGCCGTGTGCCGAACAGGTGCCGCCGCGGGGGCGGAGCGGGGGCGGAGGCATTAGGAAATGAGCGCGCCCGCCGCGCCGCAGCCGCTGCCGCCGCCGCCCGCGCGCAAAACACGCGACGCGCACATCGATCTCTCGCGCAGTCGATACTCGCCCGCAGCGGCCCGTGTTCCTGATGTGCCACTCTGTTACCGGCGCATTCCCGCCCGCAGACGTTCCATCGAGGGAGGGGGATTCCCTTGCCGCCTGTGACTGCTATGTGTAGTGCGTAGGATGTCCTGAGCTGGATTCACCCAAGGCATTTTCCATAACGCGCATTACTGAGGAGGGGGGAGGGGGGATTTGTGCCCATCCAGAAAATTAAAAAAGAACCAGAATGCTTTAATTGTTATGAAACTTCATTGTAGACGAGCATGAGCTCTTTCTTTTTCTCTCAGTACCACTGGTTTCGGTCAGCAGACCATTATCAAGCCAAAGCAAGACGTAAGCAGCTTCGGCTTGATAATGGTCTGCTGATGAAACCGGTAGCACTGAGAGTAAAAATAAACAACTGATGGTCTTCTACACGAAACTTTCACAATCGTTTGACAGCTGTAGAGTCCCACCTCATCGCAAATCTCTCTAACTATTGTTATATTCTGTTACGAAAAACTTTTACTTTTAAAGAAATTCTGATGTGTGAGTATGGTCCAGAACCTGAAAATACCTCTTAGCACACACATAGCAATTTTAGACACTTCCAATAACGTGCGCTGTCGAATTGATGACCACTACAAACAAATTAAAAAAGAAAACTGCAAAATACAAACTGCGTTCACTGATGTAGCCTCAACATTCTTTTTGAAGAGATTCTGATGTGTATGTAAGGCCCTTGGTATTTCTAGGGCTTCATGCGTTAGTATTCACGACAGTCTCAGGATTTCTTGAAACACTCAGCTTATACGAAGAAACTGCAACGGCTATTTTTTTCAAGGTCCGATAGGTCGCGAAATTAAAACCACAGTGAAAATCAAATGAAGCGTTGTACAGATGTGTTACACATTGTCTCTGCACGCCCGTCGATCGAGTCAGATCACACTTTTTGGTTATGAGTGCACAGTGAGTTCGTCAAGATGGTGGGAACAACAGAGGCTCGCATCAATCGTAAACTGCGTGCTGTTATTCGATTTCTTCACGCTGAGGGGATCCGCCTGATACCATGCAGCCCTCATAACATAAATGTTATGCACAACAGCAGACTATGGCAGTGGTGCAGTATCTCTGATGTAGGAACGTGCAGACTTTTAAAATGTTCAAATGTCTGTGAATTCCTAAGGGACCAAACAGTTGAGGTTATCGGTCCCTAGACTTACACACTTCTTAAACTAACTTAAACTTAACTTACGCTAAGAACAACACACACATCCATGCCCGAGGGAGGACTCGAACCGCTGGCGGGAGGGATAGTGCAATCCGTAACATAGTGCCCTAAACCGCGCGGCCACTCCGCGCTGCTGTGCAGACTTTCATTACACAAGCGATCAGGGAAGCACGTTAGTGTCAAGCGATGATCTCGTTCAGCGAGCGGTTCAGGCGATTAGCGACAGTCGTTTACGAATGGCAGCTCAGAGCAAGAGAAGAGGGATATTGTCATCTGAAGTTGTCGTTCTTCAGCATAACTCTCGGCCGCGCACTAGAGCTGCGGTACCGTGCAGCCCGGCCTTGGCTCTCTCCGCAAGCGCTGCTGGCTATGAGAACGGAATTTGGGCAGACATTGAGCTGCAAACAAGCGTAGAGAATTGGCGGAAAGCTCAGCCGGCTGCCTTCTGTAACGAGGGCATTAAAAAGTTAGTACAGCACTATGATAAACGTCAAAGTTGGAGTGGCGACTATGTAGAGAACTAGCGGGAAGGTGTAGCTAAATGTTGCAAGTAAGACATTTTTGATTTTCTCTTGGTTTCCATTTCGCGATCGGTCGAAAAGAAAATCCATCGCAATATCGTAGAGACACAAACATAAGTGGTACTTTTCTTTAAAATTCGGCGAGGAAATATTACAATGTAACTTATTTACATGACTCTAGAAAAGCAGGCAAAATACACTCCTGGAAATTGAAATAAGAACACCGTGAATTCATTGTCCCAGGAAGGGGAAACTTTATTGACACATTCCTGGGGTCAGATACATCACATGATCACACTGACAGAACCACAGGCACATAGACACAGGCAACAGAGCATGCACAATGTCGGCACTAGTACAGTGTATATCCACCTTTCGTAGCAATGCAGGCTGCTATTCTCCCATGGAGACGATCGTAGAGATGCTGGATGTAGTCCTGTGGAACGGCTTGCCATGCCATTTCCACCTGGCGCCTCAGTTGGACCAGCGTTCGTGCTGGACGTGCAGACCGCGTGAGACGACGCTTCATCCAGTCCCAAACATGCTCAATGGGGGACAGATCCGGAGATCTTGCTGGCCAGGGTAGTTGACTTACACCTTCTAGAGCACGTTGGGTGGCACGGGATACATGCGGACGTGCATTGTCCTGTTGGAACAGCAAGTTCCCTTGCCGGTCTAGGAATGGTAGAACGATGGGTTCGATGACGGTTTGGATGTACCGTGCACTATTCAGTGTCCCCTCGACGATCACCAGTGGTGTACGGCCAGTGTAGGAGATCGCTCCCCACACCATGATGCCGGGTGTTGGCCCTGTGTGCCTCGGTCGTATGCAGTCCTGATTGTGGCGCTCACCTGCACGGCGCCAAACACGCATACGACCATCATTGGCACCAAGGCAGAAGCGACTCTCATCGCTGAAGACGACACGTCTCCATTCGTCCCTCCATTCATGCCTGTCGCGACACCACTGGAGGCGGGCTGCACGATGTTGGGGCGTGAGCGGAAGACGGCCTAACGGTGTGCGGGACCGTAGCCCAGCTTCATAGAGACGGTTGCGAATGGTCCTCGCCGATAGCCCAGGAGCAACAGTGTCCCTAATTTGCTGGGAAGTGGCGGTGCGGTCCCCTACGGCACTGCGTAGGATCCTACGGTCTTGGCGTGCATCCGTGCGTCGCTGCGGTCCGGTCCCAGGTCGACGGGCACGTGCACCTTCCGCCGACCACTGGCGACAACATCGATGTACTGTGGAGACCTCACGCCCCACGCGTTGAGCAATTCGGCGGTACGTCCACCCGGCCTCCCGCGTGCCCACTATACGCCCTCGCTCAAAGTCCGTCAACTGCACGTCCACGCTGTCGCGGCATGCTACCAGTATTAAAGACTGCGATGGAGCTCCGTATGCCACGGCAAAATGGCTGACACTGACGGCGGCGGTGCACAAATGCTGCGCAGCTAGCGCCATTCGACGGCCAACACCGCGGTTCCTGGTGTGTCCGCTGTGCCGTGCGTGTGATCATTGCTTGTACAGCCCTCTCGCAGTGTCCGGAGCAAGTATGGTGGGTCTGACACACCGGTGTCAATGTGTTCTTTTTTCCATTTCCAGGAGTGTATGTACTCGGGCAAACCTAAATTCGAAGGAATTTCGGTTGGAGCCCTCTCTATCCAACGACGTACGTCAGTAGCACACAGATTGCCAAACGATTTTAGGAGAAATTCATCAACATCCAAGGGATGTTATCCAAATGCGAGACACGCCGGCCGGGATGGGACTACAGTCTGGGACCGCACGACCGCTACGGTTGCAGGTTCGAATCCTGCCTCGGGCATGGATGTGTGTGATGTCCTTAGGTTAGTTAGGTTTAAGTAGTTCTAAAAATGGTTCAAATGGCTCTGAGCACTATGGGACTTAACATCCGAGGTCATCAGTCCCCTAGAACTTAGAACTACTTAAACCTAACTAGCCTAAGGACATCACACACATCCATGCCCGAGGCACGATTCGAACCTGCGACCGTAGCGGTCGCGTGGTTCCAGACTGAAGCCCCTAGAACCGCTCAGCCACACCGGCCGGCAGTAGCTCTAAGTTCTGGGTGACTGATGGCCTAAGAGGATAAGTCCCATAGTGCTCAGAGCCACATGAACCAAACGCGAGACAGCCACTCTTTAATATCTATACCAGATCGACAACACCGATGAGTCGTCCGTCTTGTGTGGCATACCGAACAATACCACGGTGGAAGGGAATGAAACAATTAGCTCCAAAACACACATGGTAGCCGTGACACTACATGCAGACGAAAGCTGCTCCCCCAACCCGTTTTTAGCCCATTTATACTGTTGTGAAACGTGCAACATATCCCATGGAAAATTTAAACAAGGACCTGATGATAACTCATGCTAGACTCGCTAACTACCTAATCGCAGATCTGTTAAGTTGATCAGTAACTGAGTTATGCATGTGTTGGTGAATATATTACAATTGAAGTAGAGAATTGAGTCTAGGTCATCGAAGAAAAATCTGGTCGTTTTACCTCGTGCTTGATGTAGTAAAAAAATCATATCAGACCGTCTCCGAAAACATTATTTCTATTTACTTTCAGAAGGATTTCACTCCATTTTGAACGACTAAACTGCTATCAGTGTGCCTTCCGCGTACAGTGGCGACGGCAACGTACTCTGGGAAGAGACTGATGAAAATATGACAGCGATAAAACAAATACTGGTAGTGAAACTAACAGCAGTACCAGCGGAGATGTAACATATAATATGTAGACAGTTTCGGAAGTGAACAACGCGACAAATTTTTCTCCAGTTATTAGTTTCGATCGTCTTAACGATTTTATGAAGTGTTCATTTGCTTTACCTGTTTGTTTTTGTACTGATTCGGTATCGAGCTATTATAAACATTTCCAAACACCTTACTCCCGAGCTACACGTATTACTATAGTAATTTCCTTATTTGTTTGCCTATTCTGGTGTTTTTCTCTATCCGTTACTTACGTTCGTCAATATTGTTAATAAACGTACTATGATTGGAAAGGGCCTTGAAGTTATGATTAAGAACTAGGTTTTTTTTTGTCTTGAGTTCATGAAACGGTCCCTGTTTCGACCTAAACTCCACTCACAACACATACACACGCATACACTGAAGTGACAGAAATAATGAAATACTTTCTAATATCGTGCCACACGTCCTTTTTGCCGACGTAATCCAGCATCCCGACGTGGAATGGAGTCCATATGTCGTCTAAATTCCCATGCGTAAATGCTGAGGCATGCGTAATTTCCGGTGCAGGATTTTATGCACGAACTGACCTCTTGATTATATTCTGTAAATGTACGATAGAATTCATTTCCGGTGACCTGGGTGGCTATATCAAAGGGTTCAAATGGCTCTTAGCACTATGGGACTTACTTCTGAGGTCATCAGTCTCCTATATCTCAGAACTACTTAAACCTAACTAACCTAAGGACATCACACGCGTCCATGCCTGAAGCAGGATTCGAATGGCTGCACGTGGTCTCCATATAGCCAAACATAACCATTTTCAGTGAATAGTCAGTTCACTTGGACCAGAGAACAAAGCTCATTCCATGTGAACACAACCCACACCATTATGGAGCTACCATCAGCTTGCATAACACTTTGTTGACAACTTGAGTCCATGGCTGCATGGAATTTACGCCACACTCGAACCATGCCATCAGCTCTTGCCAATTGGCATCGCGGACTCCAGGCTACGGTTTTCCAGTCGTCTACGGTCCTACCGATATGGTCAGAAGCCCAGGAGAGGGGTTGCAAGGGATGAAGTGTTGTTAGCAAGCGCACTCGCATCGGTCGTCTGTTGCCGTAGCCCATTAACGCCGGATTTCGCCGCACTGTCCTAACGGATACTTTCTTCGTATGTCCTATATTGATATCAGTGGTTATTTCAAACAATGTTGCTTGTTCGTTAACGCTGGCAACTCTTCACAAACGCCGCTGCTTTCGATCGTTAAGCGAATGTCGTCGGCCACTGCGTTGCCGCGGTGAGAGGTAATGTCCGAAATTTGTTATTCTCGGCACGTTCTTGACGCTGTGGATCTCAGAATATTGAGTATAACGAATTCCGAAATCGAATGTACCATGCGTCTAGCTCCACCTGCTTTTCCACGTTCAGAGTCTGTTAATTCCCGTCGGGCGACCACCGGAAACCTTCTCAAACGAATACGAATGACTGCTTCACCAATGCACTGTCCTTTCATACCTTGTCTATGCGGTACTATTGCCATCTCTAAACGTGCACGGTACCGTTTTCATACGAGCTGGCCATTGCCCTCTAAAACGCCGTTTCGTCGCTGTAAATAAACGCATACCGTACCGCATTGCACAATATATAATCTTAGAATGAATATTTGCATAATAATTTGTTACAAAAGCCATCGCTAAAATTTGTATAAAATATCTACGTAATACGAGGTATATTCGGAAAGTAAGGAACGATCGGTCGCGAAATGGAAACTACAGTGAAAATCCGACGAAGTTTTGCACTGGTGTATTGGTCAGGGTCTCTAGTATACCCGTATTGTGTTTTTGCAGCAATTGTAAATCTTTCGCATTCTAGACTTACAGTACAAGTGCTGTGTGATACAAAAGAGAGGAGTGAGTAATTAATAATTTGAGTAGGAATCCATGTTCCGAATCGTACTGTTTTCGTTCTGTGATGGTTTCATTTCAGATGTTCGGCTCATCCAATCCTGCTTGAGAAACTGAGTTGCGTGTGGCGCAGTACAAGTGTTAGTTAACAAATCAGATGCAAACAACGAAACATCCATTTGTCACTTAAACACATTTGTTTGCATTAAAAATTAAGCATAATATGCTTACATTATTCCAAAACAAAAAAGCACCCAGTGTACTGTACGAATAGAAAAGTACACATGCAATACAACAACTGGTCGATGTGGCGACCACCAACGTTGTTACAGACGTTCTACCTACGAAGTATGTCCTATAACAAACGTTCTCCATCCCACCTGCTATCTCTTCAATTTGTAGCCCAGCGGCCAGAACTCCTACCAGCATATCTTCCTCTGTCTCTACAGGAGTCTCGTAAATTATACTCTGCATACGACCCCACATCCGGTGACTATCTGACGTAGTACACGTTATCCGGGTTACCCTATTGCAAACCATGACAAGCAAGTCTGAGACTTTTTTCCTTAGCGTACCCATATGAACTAAAACCATTGTACACGGGTTCCTACTCAAAATATTATGCACTCACTCCCCTCTGCAGGCCCTAAAAGTTTGTAATGGAAATTTCCGAACGCCCTGTATATTAAAGCTATTTGGTGGTTATTGTTAATTCTTCAGGTACGGAATTCTATGGTGAGTAACACGCTATGTATTTTTAGAACTATTTAAATAGCATGTGGATAGTTAATCGTACTTCGTGGTCGTGAACCAACTTGTACCTCGAAACAGAAAGAGGTCTTCTACCATGGAGTAGGTGATACTTGTGAATGAATTAAGTTTCTTTAATGTCCTAGTCATTTCATCAGTACTGAAAACGAAGATTGGTTTTAGTTTCCAGTCACTCCAATTTCAAAAGTCTGTAACTTGTAACATATTTTTATTAATACATGTGCTCAGTTCGGTTTAACTTGCTGATTACTGATGTGTAGTTGAGTGATAATGTAAAAGATAGACAATAATTACAATACTGACAAGATTTCCTCAACATCAACGCTTTTAAATTTCAGCACAATACTTGTTCCGAAGCATATGAACATGTTACAGCTCGGAACGTGTTTCCACGTTTGGAAATGCCTTAATTTTCCGGGGTAGTTTTTGTTATGTGAGAGACAAGTTGCAGCAAATTAAAAGTAAAACTATCATTTACAAATGGTTCAAGGAAATATATCGAAATTCTGTTACAGGACTGGCTACAGTCGGAAAAATCTGGAAATGCAAGACGGAAGAACACTGTCCACTACGTAAAAATCATAATTTTTGAACATTCGTGGTTTTTTGGTGTACGAGGGGCGATACATGGGTACGACGTCAAAACATCTGGTGCAGGAGCACTGTGCTGACTGCATATCGCCTCACAGATGATGCTAAGCGGACGTTTCTTTATATTAGGTTCTTATGTTGAAAAAGGTATAGTATTGGACCCTTTATGTGCTTTGTAACATACCAACACGCAAAAACTAAATTACAGCTACCTCAGCGTCGTCTCCATACCTTATTCACTGATGCGCCAAAGAAATTGGTACAGGCATGTGTATTCCAATACAGTGATATGTAAACAGGGCGCTTCGGTCGGCAACGCCTATATAGGACGAGTCTGAACATGATGTTATAGACGGCACAAGAGCGATGGGACACAGAATCTCCGAGGTAGCGATGAAGAGGGGATTTTCCCGTACGAATGAAGTGGGGATTTTCCCGTACTATCATTTCACGAGTGTACCGTGAATATCAGGAATCCGGTAAAACATCAAATCTTCGACATCGCTGCTTCCGGAAAAAGATCCTACAAGAATGGGACCAACGACGACTGAAAATCGTTCAGCGTGACAGAAGTGCGACCCTTCCGAAAATTGCAGCAGATTTCAATGCTGGGCCATCAACAAGTGTCAGTGTGCGAACCATTCATCGAAACATCATCGATATGGGCTTTTGGAGCCGAAGGCCTACTCGTATATTCTTGATGACTGCCTGCCACAAAGCTTTGCGCCTCGCCTGGGCCCTCAGCACCGACAGTGGACTGTTAATGACTGGGAACGTCTTACCTGGTCGGATGAGTCTCGTTAAAAATTGTATCGAGTGGGTGGATGTGTATGGGAATGGAGACAAACTTATGAATCCATAGACCCTGCGTGTCAGCAGCGGACTGTTCAAGCTGGTGGGGCTTAATGGTGTGCGGCGTGTGCAGTTGGAGTGGTATGGGACCCCTGGTATGCCTAGGTACGATTCTGGCTCAAATGGCTCTGAGCACTATGGGACTTAACATCTGTGGTCATCAGAACTTCGAACTACTTAAACCTAACTAACCTAAGGACATCACATACATCCATGCCCGAGGCAGGATTCGAACCTGCGACCATAGCGATCACGCGGTTCCAGACTGAAGCGCCTAGAACCGCACGGCCACACCGGCAAGCGTACGATTCTGACAGTGACATGCACGCATGGATCCTGTGTGATCACCTGCAACCATTCATGTCCATTGTTCATTCCGATGGACTTGGGCAATTCCAGCAGGACAATGTGACACCCCACACGTCCAGAATTATCACAGTGTGCCTCCAGAACACTCTTCTAAGTTTAAACACTTCCGCTGGCCACCAGACTCCCCAGACATGATCACTATTGAGCAAATTCGGGATGCCTTGCAACGTGCTGTTCGGAAGAGAACTCCACCCCCAGGTACTCTTACGGATTTATGGACGGCCCTGCAGGATTCGTGGTGTCAGTTCCCTCCAGCACTACTTCAGACATTGTTCGAGTCAATGCCACGTCGTGTTGTTGCACTTCTGAGTGCTCGCGGGGGCCCTAAACGGTATTAGGCAGGCGAACCAGTTTCCTTAGCTCTTCAGTGTAGAACACTTCTTCCGTTGCCCTACTGTGTTTACACAATAACTCGTACCGCACTGCGTCGTCGCGTTTCCAGTCCACGTCCAAGTTCTCCTAAGAAGGTCAGCGGGATAGTTACCAACTTCGGCGACCGACGATCTACCGACAGCGTCGTCTGTATCTGGCTCGGGACTCTTTCGTGGGTGATCGCGATGCGGATCACGGCCGCCTCCGGACCGCCACTGTCTGGCGTCGCGCTGTCTCGCGACGTGATCGGTCCGGCGTTAGGAGGGGGGGGGCGAGCGGTGACGACGGCGGCGCCGGGGAGAGAAAAGAGGTCGCCGCGGGGAGGCGCCGTGGCGGGGGGCGGCAGTAATATCCGGAGCGATCTGTATCGCCGCCCCCGCTGCGAAGCACGGCCGGCCCCACTCTCTCACCACGCGCCGCCGCAGCCACACACAGCGGCTGCTGCTGCTGCCGCCGCCACGCGGCTATAAACGCGCTTCCCACAGTTTCCGCATTACCGCCGGGCCTAGGGGACGTAAACGCCCATTCTTCTCCCGGAGGGCAGGTACGGAAGCAGGTGGCGTAACGGCGCTTTTTAAATGTCGCATCCTCTTCCCAAATTATGACCATTCGAGATACTGTTGCGATATTACGATTCTTTTACGTAAATCATGCAAACCTAGACTACCTTAAGTCTCCCTGTAAAAATCAGATTAATTGACTGTATGTGCCATAGGTCATTTTAACGACATTTTTCATCGCGTCAGTTTGTTGTAAGTTAAGTTGAGTTTACAAAAGGCATGAGGTAGCGATATGCACATATACAGATGGCAAGGGTATCTTGTACACAACGTATAAAAGGGCAGTGCATTGGCTAGCTGTCTGTATAGTCTGTCTGTAAACTCAAGAGCGAGCAGTGCTTTTGGTGGGGGAAGTGGCCTTTCCCAGAAGAACCCTGCCACTGGCCTACAGGGGCACCCAAAATCAGTTGCCCGTTACCTGCCTAGCGGTGTAGATCAGCGAGCAGTGATACACGTCGTTCTGTTCGTGGGATCTTAATTGCCAGTGTCAGACAGTTAATTTTGTATGCTTACTGATATACTTCGGTATCCGGAAGTGATGGATAATCGCCCTGCATTGCAAGAAAATGTGCAGAATATGGAGAAGAGGAGGTATTTATGGAGTAACGAGCGGTCGATTGTCTGTAATGTTACAACATCACGTATTAAAGAGGCGGCACAAAAGAACTGTGGGCTAATATTACCAGTCCCAATCAGAGGGCTGCAATTTATGCAAACGTCAGCCTCGCCACAATAGAACGCATAAGGAAGAAACGCGAAAACAAACCGCGTGGTTTACTGGAACCGCCACGAAGGAAAACTGATAATTTTGGGAGGAAACTCTTCGTTATAGGCAGTTTCACAAAATCGGTCATTCGACAAACGATGGAGGATTTTCACATAAACCAAAAAATAATGACGACATTATGGACATTACTTACTGCCGTAAAAAAAGAAATCTGTTTTCTTTGGCAGAAAGATATTTTATGTAAGACACAGCGTAAAATGGGATTTACCTGGAAATTTCTAGCTTTTAATAGAAACATAAAGTAAGAACAAGGCTTAAATTCTACAGATTGACTGCACCATACGGGGTTCGTTTTACGAATAGCAGTGGAGGGTACATACATTCACATGAACAGGCGTTCGGTTCTGTATTTGTAGCAGAATCCTGACTTCCGTTCCTACGTTAATATTACTTACTCTATAATGTTGTGTTTCGGAAGAAGCTATCGTGTTTTGGATTCATTATGGTCTTAACGCATTTGTCTAAAAATAAACGCTGCCAGGACGTATCTGTACACGGCGTCGACAAAGATTTAAAACGCGCGCCGCGGCAGGACCGGTACTAAGTTGTGAAGCAGCCTGTAGAAGTGCCTCGTGACGTAGCTGGGTAGGCAGAGTGGGGACTCGCTCGCTCGCTCTTCAGTTTACCGACAGACTATACTCAGGTGATTCATGTGCAAATTTTTCCCGCGTGATTATGGCCGCAACTAGGGAATTACACTACTGGCCAAAAAAACTGCTACACCAAGAAAAAATGCCGGCATCTCGTGGTCGTGCGGTAGCGTTCTCGCTTCCCACGCCCGGGTTCCCGGGTTCGATTCCCGGCGGGGTCAGGGATTTTCTCTGCCTCTTGATGGCTGGGTGTTGTGTGCTGTCCTTAGGTTAGTTAGGTTTAAGTAGTTCTAAGTTCTAGGGGACTGATGACCGTAGATGTTAAGTCCCATAGTGCTCAGAGCCATTTGAGCCAGCCAAGAAAAAATGCAGATGATAAACAAGTATTCATCGGTCAAATATATTATACTAGAACTGACGTGTGGTTACATTTTCACGCAGTTTGGGTGCATAGATACTGAGAAATCAGTATCCTGAACAGCCACCTCTGGCGGTAATAACGGCCTTGACACGCCTGGGCATTGAGTCAAACAGAGCTTGGATGGCGTGTACAAGTACAGCTGCTCATGCAGCTTCAACACGATACCACAGTTCATCAAGAGTAGTGACTGGCGTATTGTGACGAGCCAGTTCCTCGGCCACCATTGACCAGACGTTTTCAATTGGTGAGAGATCTGGAGAATGTGCTAGCCAGGGTAGCAGTCGAACATTTTCTGTATCCAGAAAGGCCGTACAGGACCTGCAACATGCGGTCGTGCATTATCCTGCTGAAATGTAGGGTTTCGTAGGGATCGAATGAAGGGTAGAGCCACGGGTCGTAACGCATCTGAAATGTAACGTCCAATGTTGAGAGTGTCGTCAATGCGAACAAGAGGTGACTACACGCTTCCAATGTGCGTTCATCGCGATGTCGCCAAAGACGGATGAGCCATCATGATGCTGTAAACAGAACCTGGATTCTTCCGAAAAAATGACGTTTTGCCATTCGTGCACCCAGGTTCGTCATTGAGTACACCACCGCAGGCGCCCCTGCCTGTGATGCAGCGTCAAGGGTAACCGCAGCTATGGTCTCCGAGTTTATAATACATGCTGCTGCATACGTCTTTGAACTGTTCGTGCAGATGGTTGTTGTCTTGCAAACGTCCCATCTGTTGACTCAGGGATCGAGACGTGACTGCACGATCCGTTACAGCCATGGAGATAAGATGCCTGCCATCTCGACTGCTAGTGATACGAGGTCGTTGGGATCCAGCACGGCGTTCCATATTACCCTCCTGAACCCAACGATTCAATATTCTGCAAACAGTCATTGGATCTCGACCAACGCGAGCAGTATTGTCGCGATACGATAAAGCGCAATCGCAATAGGCTACAATCCGACCTTTATCAAAGTCGGAAACGTGATGGCACCCAATTCTCCTCCTTACACGAGGCATCACAACCACGTTTCACCCGGCAACGCCGGTCGACTGCCGTTTGTGTATGAGAAATCCTCATGTCAGCACGTTGTAGGTGTCGCCACCGGCGCCAACCTTGTGTGAATGCTCTGGAAAGCTAATCATTTGCATATCTCAGCAGCTTCTTCCTGTCGGTTAAATTTCGCGTCTGTAGCACGTCATCTTCGTGGTGTAGGAATTTTAATGGCCAGTAGTGTAAAAGACTTTGAACGCGGAATAGTAGTTGGAGCTAGAAGCATGGGACATTCATAACGTTAGGGAATTCAATATTCCGACATCCACAGTGTGAGAGTGTGCCGAGGATACCAGATTTGAGGCATTACCTCTCACCGCGGACAACGCAGTGGCAGATGGCCTTCCCTTAGAGTCCAAATCAGCGGCGTTTGTGTAGTGTTGTCAGTACCAAGAGACAAGCAACGCTGCGTGAAATAACCGCAGAAATCAATGTGGGACGTACGATGAACACATAGGTTGGGTAGTGCGACGAAATTTGGCATTAATGAGCTATGGCAGCAACCGACCGACGCGAGTGCCTTTGCTAACAGCACGACATCGCCTGCGGTGACTCTCCTGGCCTTGTGACCATGTCAGTTGACACTAGGCAACTGGAAAACTGTGGCCTGGCCAGATGAGTCCCCATTTAAATTGGTAAGAGCTGATTGTAGTGTCTGAGTGTGGCGCCACGGACCCAAATTGTCAACAAGGCACTGCACAAGCTACTGGTGGCTCCATAATTCTATGAGCTGTGTTTACGGGGAATGGACTGCGTTCTCTTGTCCAATTGAACTGGTCATTGACTGGAAATGGTTATGTTTGGCTACTTGGAGACCGTTTACAGCTGCTCATGGACTTCACGTTCCCAAACAAGAACGGAATTTTTATAAATGACAATGCGCCATGTCACCAAGCCACTGTTGTTTGTGACTGGTCTGAACAACATTCTGGACAGTTCCAGCGAATGATCGCCTAACAAGGATGTCATAGAACATTTATGGGACATAAACGAGAGGTCAGTCCATGGACAAAATCCTGCAGTCGTAACACTTGAGCAAGTACGTACGGCTATAGAGTCAGCATGGCTCAATGTTTCTGCAGGGGACTTTCTACGGCTCGTTGAGTGCACCGCCACGTCGAGTTGCTGCAACACGCAGGGCGAAAGGGGGTCCGGCACCTTATTAGCGGCTATCCCATTACTTTTGTCACCTCATTGTACGTACATGATTAGTCTCAGCCTGTGATTTCATACTGGTCACTTGCAAGTTCATAAATAGCACACTGGCCTACCTTTAATGTTAATGAACATAATATTTTCCAGCGCTGCTCATGTAGTTGCACTTAAAATTATTTCTTTTACAGATTAACAGTTGTTATATACAGATTCTTCTGTTGAACGGAGGGAGTTGTCAAGAAGAACTGATTTAGGTTGTGCACAGCAAATATTTTTGTTGATGTATATTGAACAATTCCTCCAAATCCTTTTCCGTTTGGGTAGAATTACGATGTCAGCAGTAAAATACTATGATCTGAAATAAAGATTATGACTGTGATGTCTGGTTCTTACATTATATAGCGTAATTTCCCACCAGCTAGACCAGCGAACGTTAACATACCTTGAGAATGACAGATGTTCAACTAGAAAAAGAAGTGACCTCTTAATCGGCCTAACCATTGTAAAGTATTCATGTAAGATTACTGAGAAAAGAGAAATATCATAGCGTGAAAGTGTGTTGTGAAATCCATACATCGCAAAAAAGTCTGTTTTCCAATTGACGATAGCAGAACAGAAGGAAAGCAGGCCGAACGGTTGGAATAAACTTTCTGTCTTGGGAAGAGATCGATATAAAAAAAAATATAATGTGAAATGTTACGCGAGAAAATTTACGAAAGGTGTCCAGTCTTATTAGGGCAACTTAAGGTCCCTTGGCGAACACAACGCACTTGCCGCTCATAATAATTAATTCATTACATTTGTACCAAAAATTTGGTGGCTGAAGTTTACCAGTCATCAAATGGTTCAAATGGCTCTGAGCACTATGGGACTTAACATCTGAGGTCATCAGCCCCCTAGAACTGAGAACTACTTAAATCTAACTAAACTAAGGACATCACACACGTCCATGCCCGAGGCAGGATTCGAACCTGCGACCGTAGCCGCCGCGCGGTTCCAGACTGTAGCGCCTAGAACCGCTCGACCACTCCGGCCGGCACCAGTCATCCTAGGATCCTACCTGTAAGTGACGTTTCCTGGTTTAAAATGAATTTTTAAAGTATGTCGTGCTCTTTCGGTAAAGCTGTTATTGTCAGTTAAAATCAATGTCTGAAGCCACGTATGACGTGTCTACTACTACTTGCTGTTTTGGGACTTTCAAGTGTTAATTTCTAAATGTTTATATATATTTTCACCTGTTGCAATTGGAAGCTATACAAATGTCAGTGAGAGAATCTGCGGCATGCAAACTTCAGTATTTCTCACTGTAATTCCCGAGTCCTGATTTTCAACCTGTATTCTCTGCTTTGTGGAATTGTGTTTTTACACATATGTGTGATCTGCTCTGTGTTATCCTCGAGCTAATGGCAAGCTTCACTTGAGTGCGTCTATCTTCTCGTGGCGTTGATCCGTTAAGTGAATAACTGAATGAAACAGAGAGCCTACAATTACTCCTTATTTGTCACTTATTATATCCAGATTGTGCCATAAAACATTTTCATTGATTGCACCACATTATTTCACCATGTCCACCACTTTGTTAAAATAACATTTGTTGTATAATTTCCTTATTTGATACTGTCACCGATCTTATCCCTCAGTATCTTTGGCCCGTGTTCGTCCCAGATGCACCGCTAAGGCCCCCTGCTCCTGTTGTGACACTAATGACACTACTATTGCGTCCTGGCGGTTCAGCATCCCGACACAATACGCTATGCTTCGTGCCGATTGCACTACCTCACATAATTTGCCGATTAATACAATATTTTTTAAACATCTTCCCTTTGTCAGTCATGATTTTTGTTGTCATCCTTTCACACAAAATGGCGCTGAGTTCAAAGTGGATTTAACTATTCATCTAGGATGAATACAATATCTTTTTTAGACAACATACTTTCCTCATCGCCGTTTTTTTCTTGCCATATTTCCACATCGAATGGGGCTGAGTTCAAAGTGGATTTAAGTATTCATTTACGTATACAAAATTTTAATTATTTATCAGGTGATAAAATGTTAGTTGATATCGAGAGTATCCGAAGATCACCTAATGAATGGATGTCATTACTGATATTTTGCAAAAGTTCGATATGTGTACCTGAGGACAAGGCTAATGAAACTATCTAGAATAGCAACACAAAGACTAAACGTAGCTGGAGCCAACGTATGAAGGGAGAAGGGGAGCGAGCACTTGTAAGGTTAAGGATCTGTCTGTTGGAAAAATATCACTGAAACGAGTAAATTTTCCTAAAGGCATTCGTAAGTCGATACAACTGGTACAGCGGTTATGGCACCTGGTTCGCGTTCTACACACATGGGGTTCAAATTTCTGATCTGCTCTCCTTTTTAGGATTTCCGCAGTTTTCCTGAATCAGGCAACACGAATGCCTGAATGGTCTCTTTGGAAATAATGTGGGTGACCTTCTTCGTTCTCATCGTATTCGAGCTTTCCACTCACTCTTTGCAACAGACCACTGACTTCATGTTTTCATACTGTTCTTGGTAATAGTATCCCTAGAGAGTAAAAGGAGCTTACATGCTACTGAATTTTACTCCTGTTGTTGTAATCTGAAACGATTGTACTTTTTTCTTTTGTTTCTGTCATCATCTTACATTTACCCACACGTAAAGTGAGCTGCTATTCAGTACACCAAGTACTGAAATACTGTCTGTTTTCCGCTGCTTTCTAAGCGTCTAGCAACGATGCGCAAGCGACGTAGCTGGAAGGATACATGAAAATGTAGGCGATAGGGAAGTTTATTTAACGACTGCAGCTTAAGGCACAGAACCCGAAGTTTCAGTGTGGACTGCTTCTTCCTCTGCGGCTCTGTCGGTCGCAAAACTTTTGTAATGTTCCAACACAGTATAAAAGTTCGACAAGGAGGGAACTGACGATACCATACTAGTTAAAGCAACAAAGTTCTGGTAATATCAACTCGTTTCTGGTAGTTGTTCTTCTCGTACATAAATTGGAATCATTTTCACAGCTGAAACACACAAGAATATAATCGGTTTCATGTGAGCATTATTAAGTTCTTGTTATTGTGATAATCACGTAATTCATTTCTAAATCTCACAGTTAGTGCATAATATGCAGCATGGTATTTTCACAGTAATTCTTATGATACTCTGGCATGACTGTCACATATCGCTCTGCAGTATTGTTTCATTTTTCTATTACTATTTCGTGGTTATTATATTGGAGTACTGGGCATGTTTGGGGTTCAGAGGAAAGATTTGCATTTTCCTTACTAGGAAGGTGCGCTCAAAATATGGACTCTGTTCCTGTTTGTCGGCAGAATGCGGTCAGTAAGCCTTATTTGTAGGGGCTAGCGCTCCCAAGGGAGTTGAGCAGTTTAGGGACCTACTCCGTGAGTTTATCGGCTTTGGCTGTCACCTATCCTCACAGAAGCCAGAGATTGCCGTGACACTACTGTCGAGCCGCGCGGAGTGGCCGCGCGGTTTGAGGCGCCATGTCACGGACTGTGCGACCCCTCTCGCCGGATGTTCGAGTCCTCCCTCGGACATGGGTATACGTGTTGTTCTTAGCATAAGTTAGTTTACGTAGTGTGTAAGTCTAGTGACCGATGACCTCTGCAGTTTGGTCCCTTATGAATTTACACACGTTTGAACATTTTGAACTACTGTCGTTCCCATAGAGTAATTTAGTGTGACATGTTTGTCTTTTCTGTACAGACATCAAACAACAGGATGTCGTAGCGCAGTGTGTAAAAGTCGGTTGCTCATACGCAAAATTTTTGGTACTAAGCGAGGTGGCGCAGTGGTTAGCACACCGGTGTCGATTTCGTGGAGGGAGTGGGGGGGGGGGGGGGAGGAGAGGACGACTCAAATCTGCGTCCGGCTATTGTGAATTAGGTTTTTCGTGATTTCCTTAAATCGCTCCAGGCAAATCCTGGGATGGTTCCTGTGAAAGTGCACAACCCATATTCTTCCCCATCCTTGTCACAGTCCGAGTTTGTGCTCCGTCTCAGTGACCTAAATGTCGTCGGGATGTTAGACCCAAACGTTCTTCCTTCCTTCTTCAAACCTCTGGCATATCCAATCGAATGAGTCACCATTGCCTCTTTGCTTGGTGTGAAGAGGTTTACCAATTGGTGGGGCATTGCTGGCCGCTGTCTGGTTATCACTGGTACATCCTTGCTTATCTTTGTGGAAATACAAGTGTCGCAGTTGCGGTAGCGCAATTCATATTCTGAGCAGCTCGCAACTTACATTTTCTACCACACAACTTGTGTTGCCTATTTGATTATAAATTTTCTTGTCTTTTGTCTCGTTAACTTTGAATTCGCGAGTTGCCCAGTGGAGAAAATGGCTTTCATCCATGTATACTGGTACCCCCAACAGTGTTAGCATTATTATCTGTAATTTATATTGGGAATTTAGAGAAATTTGCTATGTGTCAGTTCAATGTGATTTCTTTGGACCATTAATAGGAAATAAATTTCGGCTATACTCAGACTTGACTCATATTTTAAGGTTCCTTAACTATGAAATAAATTTTCCATGATTAGGCTAACCATAAATAACAGATATAACATGTTGCGTACCTAAGTTGTTGTTGTAAGTGTGATGTTGAGTACGTCATATGCAATGCCCAAACACAACCAACTGCTGTTTGAAGTTAAGGAGTTCTCTTAGCTCAATGAGTGTGGCGCGTTAGGCGTATACAGCTATGTTGTAACGCTTAGAGCTTTCCACCTTGACGTTGTGATACAGAAACCTTCTGTTGCTGCTATTTAAAAAACAGTCGTAGATTGCAGAATCTTCTTTATTAACTTAAGAACTAAGGCACTAAATACCATTTTCCAACCTACGACTGTTTTTTAAATAGTATGTTATAATAGTGCGCTGAAGCGTTTCACTGCACTACTACGCACAACCAAATAACTGTCTTTTATCGATATCAACACACCTTTTATCCTTACGCTCTGCTCCGACAAGTAAACAACGCTTCTCCACCTCGATCTCTGGGATGCCAGCACTTCCTGGAATCGTGCGGCAAACGTCACCGACTGCGCGCCAAATGAAGTAACGCAACGCTAACGACGGACTGTCGATAACTGCAGATAGCGCTATGCGGCTCACCGATACTTTACTGAAAAAAGAAGCATCGCCATTGAATAGTCTTAGAAATTCCGATACAGGCTAACAGATTAAGAGCTCAATTACATTTAGTTGAATCACACTGGGTGTTTTTTTCGCTTTTTCAGGGTCAGGTGTAACGTGCTGGGTTCAGTTACTCAAAAATATTTCCAACCTGTCGAAAATGTGTGTAGATAATCCGTATGGTTGCCAAACGACTGTGTGGTACAATGTTAAACGTTTATAGATAATGTAGGGAAACAGAATGATGTTGAAAACCAGCATCAACTGTTAGCTCCATTTCTTTGTAGCATACGTTTTTCCGCTGTGTTTGAAACGAGTGGTGTTTCCTAAACCCACGTATAATTTGATGAGACTGGTTTGCACGTTGCAGTTTTGCACGGAATTACCGTCACAGTGACGGAATAAACTACCGAATCAGTAAGTATGCGATGACTAGCAGTGGATATTGCTCGAGAGCTGCTGGTGTTATTCTTAACGGTTATCAGTATGCAAGTGGCTGCCGCTTGACGAGTGCCATAGTCTTTTGCACAGCCGGTGCCACATTAGGGAGACGTCGCATTGTGCCTTTCTGAAATTCAGTCTTAGGTCGATTATTTCTATTTTTTAAAAGGAGCACAATCATTTCTCTCTCTCTCTCTCTCTCTCTCTCTCTCTCTCTCTTCTCTCTTCTCAAGTGTTTATCCCGTCCTACAGGGTACGCTGCTTCCACTATTTGATAAATTTATTTTCTTTTCACTTTGTCTTCGATATTCTTCGACCCCTTCCTGTAAAGGGAGTTTTAGTTACAGCCTCTACAATGTGATTCCGCTGCCCCTACCGCTCGGTTTTATGCAACCTGCAACACCTTCAAATACTATGCGCAAAATTTTCATATTCTCTCGCTCACTGCCTTACGCAGGGAAGTCCTAAGCGTCATCGGCGCGTGAACGTTTTTCTTCTGCATGTTGTCGTATTTTCTGAGGTGGAGATTGGGACCAACACAGCATTTGTTTCGGGCGCTGATAACCACGCAGTTGAGCGCCCCACAAACCAAATATCATCATCATCACAGCATTTGTTTAAACTTGGGAAAACAACGGAAAACTATAGTCAGGCTGGCTGGTGTACAGTACCAACGGTAGGTAGGTGAGTGGATTCAGCCGGCCGGAGTGGCCGAGCGGTTCTAGGCGCTACAGTCTGCAACCACGCGACCGTTGTCTCAAGTTCGAATCCTGCCTCGGGCATGGATGTGTGTGGTGTCCTTAGGTTAGTTAGGTTTAAGTAGTTCTAGGGGACTGATGACCTCAGCAGTTAAGTCCCATATTGCTCAGAGCCATTTTTTGAATGGATTCAGTTGTTGTTCTTGTGGTCTTTATTCTGAACATGCTAGTTTAATTTTTCTAAAACTGTTGCTACTTACATTCATTTGAACCTGCTTGCTGTAATCAGGTCTCGATTTCCCTCTACAAACGCCATCCCCCCAATGCTTCCCGCCATTACAAGCCTGGTTGTACCATGTCGCCATAGAATGTCTTATCAAACGATCTCTCCTTCTAGTCAAGTTTTACCACAAATTTCTTTTCTTCACGTTTCGATTCAGTCTCTCCATATTAGTTAACTGATTCACCCATAGAATCTTCAACGTGACTCTGTAGCACATTTCAAAAACTTTTATTCTCTTCACGTCCAAACTGTGTATAGTCCAAGGTACTCTTCCACACACTATAACGCTCCCACCAACTACATTCAGAAAACATTTCTGAACATTAAAATTTATACTCGATGATAATACATTTGTCCATATTTATCGGCATTTTGCTAATCTGCATTTGCATCCATTTCTACTTTGGCTATTGACCCTTACTTTGCTACCCAAATATCAGATCTCATCTACTGCTTTCAATGTCTCATTTTCTTATCTAATTCTCTCACCATCGCCTACTACACCTACATTCGTTTACCCGTGTTTTACGTTTCTTGATATTCATCTCATAGCCTCATTTCAAGACACAGTCCGTTCCGTTAACTGCTCTTGCTAGTCATTTATAATTAAAATATGAATTGCAAGCCTCGAAATATTTATTACTTCTATGTGAACTTTCGAAATTTCTCCTTGGTTTCGTTTACTGTTTCCTTAGTCTATAGACAGAATGGCAAATATAGGACACATTCATTGTCTCACTCCCATCTCAACTACTGCTTTACTTTTATGATCTTCTACTCATATAACTACGTCTGGTTTCCTTACATTTTTAACATAACTTTTCACTTTCCGTAATTTATACCTGCTGCCTTAAAAATTTCAAAGAGAGCTGGACAGTCAACATCTGTAAATCTAAAAATGCTGTAAACGTAAGTTTGCCTTTTTTCGACCCATATTCTACGACAACTCATAGGATCCGTGTCACCTTCCGTGTTCCTGAATTCCTCCACGAGCCAAAGTGATTTTCCCCAAGATCGTCTTCTGAGCGTTATTTCATTTTTCTTCAATTTTTGTTCAATAATTTGTTTTAGTTTTTTGTAGCCATGACTTAACAAACTAATTTAGTAAATTCACACCTTTAAGTACTCACTTTCATGTGAACAAGACTTATTACATTCTCCTTTAAGTCCGAGATTATTTTTCCAGTCTAATATACTCGGTGTAGATAAATTCCCTTTACAGACGTTCAGGACTTTCGTGGGCATCAAGATGGTTAAGTGTATCACACGAATTCATGTCAAGACGCAAAATACCACAACATACGTTAAAAGCCTCCCTCATTTTCGGCGCCACTGACAATGGTGTTGCGCCGGTCGGAGTGGCCGTGCGGCTCTAGGCGCTACAGTCTGGAGCCGAGCGACCGCTACGGTCGCAGGTTCGAATCCTGCCTCGGGCATGGATGTGTGCGATGTCCTTAGGTTAGTTAGGTTTAATTAGTTCTAAGTTCTAGGCGACTGATGACCTCAGAAGTTAAGTCCCATAGTGCTCAGAGCCATCTGAACCATTTTGACAATGGTATTGCGTTTGATTCCACGAATCCTTGGTCTCTGTGTTTTTCCGATTTGAACGCGCTAGACTACTACTAGACCACTACCTGAGATCCTTCATTTACGGGATCCCTATGTCGTCCGAGGAAGACCTGCTGGCTGTGGCTATGGCTGCGGCGAATGCTGGAGGACCAAGGACTGGTGTGTACCGGAACATGGTTCGGACGTATCGCACCCGTGTTGACACCAGTGGTCGTCACATCGAGCCATAGTTGTAAGTAGGCCGAGATGACAAGCAGCAGAAATCAAGAGAGCGACGTGCGTTGTAGTATTTTGCGTGTAACAGGGTTATGGTACGTTTCTGGACATGAGGTCCTATACTAAACTTAACCGTCTTGGTCCCCACTACAAATACTTAAAGTTTGTAGAAGGAATTTTGACGCATCCTCTTACCAATGAGTGATCTAAGACGCTTTTAAAAGAATAAGTTTATAAGCAAAACGAAACTGAATTATAATGCCTTTGAATAAATATCCACATAATGTCATGTAATAGAAATCTGTCCAGTGAGTTGTCTGTGATGTTCTCACATGACGAACCGGAAAGTGGTAGTAGACAGCAGCGTGGAAACCTGGGACGTTACTGGTACAGCAGGCGTGACATGGTGCTGGTGTAACATAGGACGAACTGGGCTGGGCTGCCTTGATTGGAGCACTGAGAGGAAACTGCTGGTACCGCCAACTTGTTGAGCCAAGATTGCTGCTGATGGAACCGGACAGAACAGCTGGAACAGCAGACTCGAGGTATAGTGCATAGAGGAAATAGTGTAAATATGAACACCATCTTCTGTTTTTGACTCAAAGGTACCTTATTTTGTAGAAATTCTAGATTTTATATCTTCATTGACAACTATAACAAGTTTAAGAAATGATGAGAGGCGAAACAGTAATTGGTATCCATTATTTCCATTCAGAAACAAAGATATACAAAAAGCTTGTTAAATGGATCTTAAAAAAAAGGGGTACAAATACGGGCATCCACAAAGAGGCGCAAGAAATCTTTTGAACTATTTCAATGAAATGGGTTAAAACAATACAAAACGGTAGACTAGTCAACAAAAAGTAACTTTCGTATATTTATGCACGAAATCTGAAATTATTTACAGTAACCGCAAACGTAAGTATCTCTTTCAGCACCAGCACAATCTAAGTGTGCCCGCATTTGGCACATAATGTATTTGATGCTCCTCTCCTTTCTTGAGAGAACTTTTCATCACACGCAACTTGTATGGCTTGACTCTGGTGTATCCCCATCGTTCACATCTAGGTCGTTATCGCTGTCCACAAGGTGAGGGCTGCAGGAGCCTGAAGACTCCGATGATGCATCAGATAGTTTTGTGGAACAAATTTTTTTTTTTGAAAGCTTTGGATTTAGCACCTCTGTCCGCAGGGCGGCCACTAACCCCACAGAAACTGAACGATCTATTCTTGACAGCACTTTTGTCAAGCGACTTTTCAACTGATCTCGGTATGGCGCTCCAGTGATGTGGCAGGCGGTTGCTGCCTTTTGTCACCGTGTTGTGGTTCTCTTCTTAATGTTGGGGACAGGAGATATGTCGAATGATGAAACTGCGTGTTTTGAAGTCCCTGGAGAGCTTCCCCGTGTTTCAGTGGCTTTATCAACTGGCATAGCTAGAGCTTGATGTGACTGTACATCAGATTAACTCGAAGAAGAAGCAGAGGATGTCGATGGTCCATAGGCAGCAAGTAAAGTAGCATGTGATTCAGAAGCATTAAGTTTATATTCCACTGTGGAGCAAGTTTTTCCTGCAAAAGATGCAGCAGCCGTGACATTACCGTCGGTGAAGATGTAATGGTTCATAGAGTATAGCCCTGTTACTTGGTATCCATTTACTTCTATCTCAGCTGATTGAGTGCGAAGGTTGGCTTGGCCATAAACCTCCATAACGTCGTAAGTTGTTAGAGGACGCCCATTGTGATGCAATCACACTCTCAGTGCCTCGCAGAGGTCCCACGAACGTCTTGTCTAGAGGCTGCAGTTTGTGGGTGCAATGTGGAGGAAGTGAGATGATAGTCAAGTGCTGTTCTTTCGCCAAGTCAATCACATGTGGATTTCGAAAGTGGTTATAATGACCATCCAAGATGAGAACAGGCCTTTGTTAAGTCGGACATATTTTTTCAATTAAGTGAACGAACCATTCGATGAACAAATTGTTTTGAACCCATCCTGAAGGATAGGCTCTACCAACTGCACCAGTGGGGCAGCCTCTCATTAGAGCTCGGGACATGTTGGTTATAGGGAAAATTATCATTGGCGGGACATGATGTCCCGAAGCTCTCACTCATGTGATAACTGTGATTGTAGCTCCTCTTTCAGCCGTTGTTAGAGGTGCAATTTGTTTCTTCCCTTTCATCCCTTTCACTTTTGGAATTGTGTTTTCGACAATGAAATACGCCTGTCTCGTCCACGTTATACTGACGGTCTGCTGGATATGAGTGTTTGCTGAAAGCGTCTGCCAATAAATCGAAGAAAAGATCACATTCTCTTTACTGAATCCTAAGGCTCTGGCATATGAAGTGCCACAAGGTTTGCGAATTGACAGCTGATCCTTGTTTCTCTCAAGAAAAAAGATCAGCCCAAGCTCGTCCTGCTTCTCTTCCTTTGAAAGAGGTTGACAAAATATTTCTCTGGGATAGTGAAAATGCCATTCTTCTCAGATCCGCCAAAGTGCACTCAAAGAATTTTTGCTACATCTTTAGGAGATAAGAAAGTAGCGGTTTCTCGAGGTCTGCATTTAAAAATCGGTTTCCATCCAAGCTCCTCTTGCTCAGGAATTTTATCAAGTTTAAGAAATCACTCAGAGTGGTACGAAGCACTCCGAAATGTTCTTCCAGTACCTTTCACAGAAGTCTCCTTTGCTTTCACAGCTGCTGTGACACATAATATGTGAGATTTATCCCACTCATGCCTCTAGTTTTTACATTCATAGCGCTTCTTTGTTCTTGTTATTCTGCAATGACGAACAGAAGTACTAGGACCTATTATCGCATTTGAAAGTTCTGTTTGTTTGTTTTTTTGCTGTGTGAGTTGTATACATGAACTTTAAACGAAATTCGACTAACCATACCCCATAAAATTATTTAAATGTTTTACATTGTTTAAGAGAAGAGATGGTTTAATTATGGGAACTCCTTAAATAGGGGCCCATTTTTACACCAACCCAATGGGCCCATATTTACGTCAACAGTTCTTAAGCAACGCGACCACTATCACGTCTAAAGTAAAAGCGAGTGTAACGTAAAACGTGTTTCTAAAAGTAGCTTAGGATTTCGTTAGTCCGGATATCACTGAGAAATTGTTTTAAAGTAATCAGAACGATATAAAAAGAAAACGACTTCACATGCCTGCCAAACGTTTGCAGCCCTGAACAAACACCAATTTGCACAATAATCGACGCTGTAACTACACTGCTTGAAACAATGCTTCCAGTTGTTCACTGCTACTATCAACAAAAGGCACCGTTTTCATTCCTGTTCGACAGACTACAGAACTTCCCTCTTCGTGATTGGTGACCATAATTACACCTGTGCCCATTTTTACACCTTTTCCTCTAACTGATGTCGCACTGTCCAGCGGTGGCGTAAATAGTCGGGTGCGGACGGATATCCTCTTGCTGCTGCGACGGCACGTGACTTGGCGTAGCAGAGTACTGTCCTGCCGATAGTGCTCTCTGCTGCGACAGGCACACAGCCTATCGGTGAGGTTGGCACACCCAGACGCTGTGGAGGCGGCGTGTAATCCCATGGTAAACATCCCGGGCCATACAAGGTAACACCTGGGTTTTGATGATTGCCGTTTACCCTAGTCCACCTGGCAGGGCGGCTGCCCGCACGGCATGCCTGGAGTGCTGAGGAATCGACTACCAGGCGAATACAACAATAGTAGTTACACCCTGAACCTTGCGTACTGCACGTAAGGGTTTCCTCAAAACTAGGTCTCGTAAAGATCTTAACAGTTGTGAGGGAATGTTGTCTACTTCAGGGGCCAGTGAAATTTTAATTATTATAGTGTTTCAGACCCGGAAAGCTAACTTTTATTTCTTTCCTTTTGCTGGTTTATATCCTGTCTAGCATGGGGTTCCACTTCTCCAGCATTTGACAAATTTATTTTCTTGCCCGAATCCCTCACTGACGCCAAAGTCATTAAGGTGCCCTGAGGGAGGAGGGAGGGGTCATGTGTACCATTTGTCTGTCGAGCGTGCAAATTCAGTTTTGTTTGTTACCGTATTTCAAGTGTTCGTGTACCACATTCTCTGAGGTGCAAGTTAGGACTGGCCCAGAAATTGCCCAAACAAGCGTAGAAAACCACCTAATATTCTTAGTGAGACTGGCCAATATACCAGACTACAGTCATCAATCCGCCAGGTGGATTCGATGCGGATCTGAGTCAGTTCCTTGTCTCGCAAGTCCACGTCATGCTATTCGAGCAGATCGTGAAAGCTTGTACGTATTATTCATACGACGTCCAAACAAGTGCATTATCCTGTGGCTGGCGTGTTGCATTTGGAAGACAACCAGCCACAGTCTGCCACCGACACGAACGCGTCTGGTGTAGCGAAGCGGCAGCGGTTTCCAGCGGCAAGGCGGCACTCGAATTCCCACCATTAATCACCGCAGCTGAGAACGCGTCCTCCTTCCAATTTTATCGCATTACATATTCATATCGGCAGCCGGCGCTGCGCGACGCCCGTCATTTATTATGATAACGACGGCGTCGGCGCTTGTAAACAGCGTAGCTACACGCCGGCTCCTGTCACCTGCTACGTCCGCATTAGCCGAGCAGCTGCCGGGAACGACAAGCCATCGCCTCGCCTCGCCTCGTTACTTGTTTTTGTATGCTGATTGTGCGGCCCGTGACGGCCCACTAGGCTGCGTGGCGCAACAGTGCCCGTTTAGCACCGCCGACTGACACACTGAGCTGAGCACAGCACAACGTCCTTAATTCATTTTGCCGACAACTGTGTAGCACCGCGTATGAACCGTAGGCTGGACATAACTGGTCATGGGCGCGACTGAACGGTTGTCACTCATCGTTGTATCAGAATCATACAGGGTGGTCCATTGATCGTGACCGGGCCAAATATCTCACGAAATAAGCGTCAAACGAAAAAACTACAAAAAACGAAACTTGTCTAGCTTGAAGGGGGAAACCAGATGACGCTAGGGTTGGCCCGCTAGATGGCGCTGCCATATGTCAAACGGATATCAACTGCATTTTTTTAAAAATAGGAACCCCCATTTTTATTATATATTCCTGTAGTACGTAAAGAAATATGAATGTTTTAGTTGCACCACTTTTTTCGCTTTGTGATAGATGGCGCTGTAACCGTCACAAACATATGGCTCACAATTTTAAACGAACAGTTGGTAACTGGTAGGTTTTTTTAAATTGAACGTAGTTACGTTTGAAAATTTTATTTCGGTTGTTCCAATGTGATACATGTACCTTGGTGAACTTACATTTCTGAGAACGTATGCTGTTACAGCGTGATTACCTGTAAATTCCACATTAATGCAATAAATGCTCAAAATGATGTCCGTCAACATCGATGCATTTGGCAATACGTGTAACGACATTCCTCTCAACAGCGAGTAGTTCGCCTTCTCTAATGTTCGCACATGCATTGACAATGCGCTGACGCATGTTGTCAGGCGTTGTCGGTGGATCACGATAGCAAATGTTCTTCAACGTTCCCCACAGAAAGAAATACGGGGACGTCAGATCCGGTGAACGTGCAGGACATGGTATGGTGCTTCGACGACCAATCCACCTGTCATGAAATATGCTATTCAATACCGCTTTAACCGCACGCGAGCTACGTGCTGGACATCCATCATGTTGGAAGTACATCGCCATTCTGTCATGCACTGAAACATGTTGTAGTAACATCGGAAGAACATTACGTAGGAAATCAGCATACATTGCACCATTTGGATTGCCATCGATAAAATGGGGGCCCATTATCTTTCCTCCCATAATGCCGCACCATACATTAACCCGCCAAGGTCGCTGATGTTCCACTTGTCGCAGCCATCGTGAATTTTCCGTTGGCCAAGGCATATTATGCCGGTTTACGTTACCGCTGTTGGTGAAGGACGCATCGTCGCTAAATAGAACGCTTGCAAAAAATC
Organism: Schistocerca cancellata; assembly: GCF_023864275.1. Lineage (NCBI taxonomy): Eukaryota > Metazoa > Arthropoda > Insecta > Orthoptera > Acrididae > Schistocerca > Schistocerca cancellata. Next base: position 456,423,472 of record NC_064630.1, read on the forward strand.
TGTCATAGTCCCGTAATTTCTCTTGTGCCCAGTGGCAGAACTGTACACGACGTTCAAAGTCGTCGCCATACAATTCCTGGTGCATGCAATTACGGTATGGCGGCAGTCGATGTGGATATAGCATTCTCAACACCGACGTTTTTGAGATTCCCGATTCTCGCGCAATTTGTCTGCTACTGATGTGCAGATTAGCCGCGACAGCAGCTATAACACCTACTTGAGCATCATCATTTGTTGCAGGTCGCGGTTGACGTTTCACATGTGGCTGAACACTTCCTGTTTCCTTAAATAACGTAACTATTCGGCGAACGGTCCGGACACTTGGATGATGTCGTCCAGGATACCGGGCAGCATACATAGCATACGCCAGTTGGGTATTTTGATCACAATAGCCATATATCAACACGATATCGACCTTTCTCGCAATATATGTACATTCCAAGTCTCCTCTCAAAACTGTGACCTCTACCATTGCGTGTTTCACTGATACCTTGGAAAGTAGGTTGATGTAAGCCCAGTGTAGCACGTTACTAAAACAATATCAAAACATCATTTATTGTTCGTAATATACAATATTTCAGATATGTCACTCCAGGTGGCTAGGTCTGTAGTCCCCAAGGCAGGTAGCGGCTTCGGACGTGCCTCACCAGGGCAATCATCATCACACACTAGACTGCACACGTAAAAGGCAGCCAGTGGCAGCGGTTCCTGTCACTTGCAGCAGTGTCCGCCCTCGGGAGCAGAAAGTGGGCAGGCGAATCGCCTGTTATGATGATAGAGGAGGAGATGCGCATTCCCAGACAGGGACCAGAGACTCTAACACTGGAAGGCAACAGCAGTTCCAGTGGAGCCATTCAGCGGCCCACGGTCGAATGCACCTAAGGTCTTCCCTTCAGTCTCAGAACTGATGACAACGCCACAGCTAACATCTGTTCCATAGAAGACCAGATGACTAGACAGCAGACACTCAGGCTGGTCAGTTGCAGACTTACTTCCGTTGGAAGTGGCCAGTATTTATGGGAGACTAACCCATGTCCTCCGTGCTACCATGCGACAACAGTGACATCATTTTATGTGGTTGTCCCAACTGGTCAGTTTTCCTGAATAATCAGTGATGTCACAAATTAAATTTCAGCCCCTCTGGCTGGTGTGTTTTCAGCGTCACTCTACTGATTAGTCACTCTTGTGTGTGACTTATGTTTGCTTGTAAGGGGTATCCCACGAGTCATCAAAATGATGGAACCTTTCTTCAGATGAAGTTGTTTTGTTGCACTGGCACCAGGTGGCTGAATGCCTGGACATGGACATTGCGCAGCACTTCTGATTTCCATAGTTTTATATTACGAGGGAAGGCGTCTTAAATTTTACCTTGCCGCACCATTATATTATTTTATGGTACAATAAGATACTTGACTGATTTCCAACAAACTTAGTACAAGTGTCACTGTCTGGAAATAATAGTTTAGGAGTGGGAACCAGCTACCTTCCATAGGGGTGAATGTGGGTGTGACGTGAGGTGACATGAAGGCATAACTCAGGAACGTCTGGACCAAATACTCTAACATAGACTACATGATTTTTTAATTATAGATGGTGTATAAACATATTTTTTCTATATAAATGAGAAACGTTTTCAACAAAAATCTCGACAAGTTCTTGGCCATTTTACTTGAAAGGTTTATGCAACGATCTTCAGATGAACATAGGCTACAATTTTTTTAGTAAATTTGGTATGCAAATATATTTTTAAAGTACATACTATTACACAAAGACTAGTCGATATTTAATGTTATTACCAAATATCTTGAAAAGGTCTTGACCAATTCATTTCAAATTTGTACACCAGACTCTAATAAACGTTTCGTTATACATAGGCTGTACTTTTTAATAGACAGGGTGTATCAAAAAGGGTGGCGCAGACTTGCACGTCTGAAGGTACACCATAATAGAAGCACAACGTCAAGTAAACATGGCCTCTAAAAGACATACCTTAAGAGCTATAAGATATTCTTGATTTTCAGTATTGTGAAACAAATCTCTTCTATTGCACGGTCTTTGTTTTCTATATTTTTGGAAGTGGTAGTATGGACCAAAACAATAAAAAATGTTCAGTAAACATGTGCTCTAAAATGCATTCGTTAACAGCTATGAGCACCTGTTCTCTTCGATACTTTGGAACACAGCTCTTCTAATGAACAAGTGCTAATAACTTTTATGGTAAGCATTTTAGAGCACATGTTTACTGGACATCTTTCTCTTGTTTTGGTCCATGCTACCAATTCCCAAAATACGGAAAGTAAAGAGCTTGCAGTAGAAGAGATTTGTTTCACAATTTCGAAAATCAAGAATATCTCATAACCCTTAAGGTATGCATTTTAGAGCCCATGTTTACTTGAAATTTGTGCTTCTATTATCGTGTACTATCAGCCATATAAGTTTGCGCCATCCTTTTTGATACACCCTGCATATATGATATATGTAGGTATACAATATATTTGTAGGGGAAACGATGTCAGCGAAAATCTCTAAAGGCTCTTCACCGCTTTACTTCAACTTTTTAAAAGGTACTCTAATAAAAGTTCAGACAGACAGATACTACATACTTTTTTATTACATATCGTTTACACATACTCTGCCACAAAAAATTATTACATCTGGAAAGACGAGGTTGGTTTTGATCCTTATGTCTCTGGCAGGAAACAAAGGGTGTTATTAGGAAAGAAACATGTATTAACCTATCAGGCATCATCCAACTGGGAACTAATTACATGTGAGGTCCCACAAGTTTCCATTTTAGGGCTCTTACTTTTTCTTGTGTATATCAATGACCTTTCGTCAGTAACATTACCAGATGCTAAGTTCGTTTTGTTTGCCAATGATACAAACATTGCAATAAATATCAAATCAAGTGTAGTCTTAGAAAGATCGTCTAGTAAAATATTTGTGGACTATAATCACTGGTTCCTAGCCAATTGTTTGTCACTAAACTTTGAAAAAACACACTACATGCAGTTCAGAACTTGTAAGCGGTGTCCCACGAGTATATGCCTAACATACAATGACAAGCAGATATAAGAAGTGGACAGTGTTAAATTCCTGGGATTACAGCTTGATAATAAATTCAACTGGGCGGAGCACACCACAGAACTGCTGAAGCGTCTTACCAAATCACTATTTGCAATGCGAATTGTGTCAGACATAGGGGATATAAAAATGAAACAGCTGGCATACTATGCTTACTTTCACTCCATAATGTCATACGGGGTTATTTTTTGGGGTAATTCATCAAGCCAAACTAAAGTTTTCTGGGCACAAAACGTGCAGTGAATGTGTGTGTGTATGCATGTGTGTGTGTGTGTGTGTGTGTGTGTGTGTGTGTGTGTGTGTGTGTAAGTACAATATAACTTCTGCACCATTTCAATGTAGTAATGTGTTCAGTGTAAAGAAGTATTATAGTAGTTCTATTACATGTTTATTACCTTACAAATAAAAAACATTTTTATTTTAAATTCAGTGCATTAGTGTTTTTAAAATGATTCTTTCATATAGTGTTCATTAAAAAAACTGTCATTCCACTTGGGACATTATTACACTTACCATTTTCCCTTCACAAATGAAGGCCACGGCCGCATTGATTTGTCTACAGGCACCACAGATGCCACATTCGATTGAGAAGATTTCAGGTTTCGCAGTTACTGGTCCTTCATCTTTGGCGCATGCAGATTTACTCTGTGATAGCATCAGTCCCGTTATTTCATAGCCACACCTATGTAAATAATTCATCGATAAGTTTTGATAAGTGAGTTTGCGAATATCAACTTATGTAATATTGATGGCCGCATCTTTCGAATGTATTAACGTAGAAGCTTAAATTTTTTACACCGCCAAGAGAGCGGACATCTTATTATTAGATACACGTTTCAACTTGATAACCTTACCTGTTACTGGCAGAAAGGAGTCTGAACAGACCTATAGACAGACTGATAATAAAATGATCCTGTAAGTTTCCCATTTTTACTGACGGAGATACAGAATTCTAATAAACCAATCTTTATAATTTAGTATGCTGACACGTATTGTCTTGTAATGCGGGTCTGTCTGGCAGTGCTATATGCCTCTCACGCCGGCCCTCTTCAGCCTTGAGCTCTATTCCTCTCTGTCTCTCCTGTGCGCCCCCTCTCTTCCATGGGATCGAGAGTGGAGGGCAGCCACTGAACACAAACGGACGAACACTGCTGCGCGCCGTGCTGAACGTATACGCGGCTGCTAGGCTATATCCCTGAAAGCCGCGACGCCCCGATAGCAGCAATGGCGGCGCACGAGTGACGATATCTGCCCGACTATAAATCGTTTACGGCCGCGCAGAGAGGGCCTCCGGCATGCTAACGCCGCGGGCCGTCTCGTCGGGCAGTGCCGAGCTGTGCGAGACACACCTGCCGCGTGGGTTCGGCGCCGATAGCCACTCCCGGCTTGGCGTCGCACCGCGCCGTCTCGGCAAAGTGCCGCATAGCCAGCCTCGTCCGTTGCAGGGACAACACTGACCGCGCCGTAGACCACTGGTGACACAGACAGCGCATGGTGTCACTGTGTTCAATCAAACATCTCGATCAGCTGGCGGCATCTGTTGTTGATGTAGTAAGTGAATGCTACCCTTAATTCAATCCAGAACGTGTTTCCCTCATTTAGTTCCTTTATAGTGGTCGCTGCCGCCTTCGATTATTCAAACACGTTGTCTGACATGGCAGCATTATAACAAAACTGTGGCAACACAATAAGAAATTACAAATACCATTTATTATGACTACTTGTTGAGAACCCTCGTTTATTCTAATCTTCAGTGAGTTCAATTATTCATTTTCCCTCTCTCAGTTCATCTTCTTCCTCACCATATCGCTGTCCATCTCCTCCGACCCCACTCCGTCCATCTTCTCCTGCCCCTGCCTATTCTTCTCTCTGACCATCTCTTCTTCCCCCTCATTTCCATCTCCTCCTTTCCCAGCTCTTCGTCCACTCCACATCCCTCAGTTCCTTGTCCATCTCCTGCCTCCTCCCCCCTCCCTCTGTCCATTTCTTCCTCTCCTCTGCCTGTGTCCATCTCCTCGTCTTCCCTTTCTATGTCCTATTCCTCCTTCCTCTCAGTTCATCTCCTCCTCCCCTTTCAGTCTATCTCTTCCTTCCTTTGTCTCTGTCCATCTACACTTGTTTTGTTTCTCTGTCCATCTTCTCCTCTCTTTCTGGTCATTTGCTCCTCCTCCCGTCCATCTTCTCTTCCCCTCTTCTCTCCCCACGTTAACAGATTATCACGCGCACTTACTCCCACAGTATTTCTTACCAGATTGCACTACAACGTGTACTAAATATGACCGAAATTATTGCAGGGATTAATAATGAGCTTTTTACTTGGCTTTGCCCGTGTACGCACATGTCAAATGTATTTCATATAATCACTTTGTGGTCAAATGTCTTTCCTTCGCCGAATTTACTCCCTAATCTGTCATAAGGAAATGTGGTTCTGTCTAGAGCAATCATATGTTTTTTTATTTTGGAACCCGTTTTATCCATTATAGTGTTTACATTACTTCAAGTATGCACAGGAATAAATATATACCTTATTATTACGTAATGATGTTCACAATTCCGCAGATCGTGGTCGTGTGGTAGCGTTCTCGCTTCCCACACCCGGGTTCCCGGGTTCGATTCCCGGCGGGGTCAGAGATTTTCTCTGCCTCGTGATGACTGGGTGTTGTGTGCTGTCCTTAGGTTAGTTAGGTTTAAGTAGTTCTAAGTTCTAGGGTACTGATGACCATAGACGTTAAGTCCCATACTGCTCAGAGCCATTTGAACCATTTTTTGATGTTCACAAGTGTATTTGCTGTTTGCTGCACAGCTACGATTATTGCCTTCCAAAATATCATCAGCAATTAATAAGTTTAGCGGTGTTTAGTTACGTAATTTGTCACAACTTTTAAGAGCTAATATTGTATTTTCGTTTTTTCGTCTTTCTCCAGCATTATTGCCGTTATATTACGCTGTTTTGTAAGCTAAGATTCGCTGTTTCATTCTTTGGGTAGCATTCTTTTATGTTACAGTGCTTCTTTCTTAAACTGTGTGGTTAGGTTTTATGAAATGTTGCTTGGGGCGAGGTAGCAGATTATACACTCCTGGAAATTGAAATAAGAACACCGTGAATTCATTGTCCCAGGAAGGGGAAACTTTATTGACACATTCCTGGGGTCAGATACATCACATGATCACACTGACAGAACCACACGCACATAGACACAGGCAACAGAGCATGCACAATGTCGGCACTAGTACAGTGTATATCCACCTTTCGCAGCAATGCAGGCTGTTATTCTCCCATGGAGACGATCGTAGAGATGCTGGATGTAGTCCTGTGGAACGGCTTGCCATGCCATTTCCACCTGGCGCCTCAGTTGGACCAGCGTTCGTGCTGGACGTGCAGACCGCGTGAGACGTCGCTTCATCCAGTCCCAAACGTGCTCAATGGGGGACAGATCCGGAGATCTTGCTGACCAGGGTAGTTGACTTACACCTTCTAGAGCACGTTGGGTGGCACGGGATACATGCGGACGTGCATTGTCCTGTTGGAACAGCAAGTTCCCTTGCCGGTCTAGGAATGGTAGAACGATGGGTTCGATGACGGTTTGGATGTACCGTGCACTATTCAGTGTCCCCTCGACGATCACCAGTGGTGTACGGCCAGTGTAGGAGATCGCTCCCCACACCATGATGCCGGGTGTTGGCCCTGTGTGCCTCGGTCGTATGCAGTCCTGATTGTGGCACTCACCTGCACGGCGCTAAACACGCATACGACCATCATTGGCACCAAGGCAGAAGCGACTCTCATCGCTGAAGACGACACGTCTCCATTCGTCCCTCCGTTCACGCCTGTCGCGACACCACTGGAGGCGGGCTGCACGATGTTGGGGCGTGAGCGGAAGACGGCCTAACAGTGTGCGGGACCGTAGCCCAGCTTCATGGAGACGGTTGCGAATGGTCCTCGCCGATACCCCAGGAGCAACAGTGTCCCTAATTTGCTGGGAAATGGCGGTGCGGTCCCCTACGGCACTGCGTAGGATCCTACGGTCTTGGCGTGCATCGGTGCGTCGCTGCGGTCCGGTCCCAGGTCGACGGGCACGTGCACCTTCCGCCGACCACTGGCGACAGCATCGATGTACTGTGGAGACCTCACGCCCCACGTGTTGAGCAATTCGGCGGTACGTCCACCAGGCCTCCCGCATGCCCACTATACGCCCTCGCTCAAAGTCCGTCAACTGCACATACGGTTCACGTCCACGCTGTCGCGGCATGCTACCAGTGTTAAAGACTGCGATGGAGCTCCGTATGCCACGGCAAACTGGCTGACACTGACGGCGGCGGTGCACAAATGCTGCGCAGCTAGCGCCATTCGACGGCCAACACCGCGGTTCCTGGTGTGTCCGCTGTGCCGTGCGTGTGATCATTGCTTGTACAGCCCTCTCGCAGTGTCCGGAGCAAGTATGGTGGGTCTGACACACCGGTGTCAATGTGTTCTTTTTTCCATTTCCAGGAGTGTATATGTAAATGAGTGTATTTACTGTTTGTCGAAGTACGAATCGCAAGATCTACGAAAAGTAAGTACACACATTCAACTTATAGTATGTTTCCCTACCCCGAGCAACATTTCATAAAGCCTAATCACGTTCACATACATTTCAACATAGTTTTCGAGTACTGTAACCTAAGAAATGCTGATCAAAGGATAAAACAGCGAAACTTTTTTACGTTACAAGATAATATAGCGACAGTAGTGCTTTGAAGAAGAAAAAATAGTAGAATACAATGTTAGGTCTTTAAAAGTTAAGAGAAATTACGTAACAAAAAATGACAAACATTTATTAATTGTAGATGACATAATGGAAGGTAATAATTATAGCTGTGCTGCAAATACCAAATAGACTTGTGAACAGTAATATGTAATAATGTGGTACATATTTGTTCTTCATGCTAATATTTCTGTCAGTACGTACAGTAATGTAAATACTATAATCTTAAAAAACCGATAAATATCACAACGCATAAATTCTTTGTATAACGCACTGAAGATGGAGAAACATCTCAGAAACGAGTTGTTGTTGTTGTGGTCTTCAGTCCTGAGACTGGTTTGATGCAGCTCTCCATGCTACTCTATCCTGTGCAAGCTTCTTCATCTCCCAGTACCTACTGCAACCTATATCCTTCTGAATCTGCTTAGTGTATTCGTCTCTTGGTCTCCCCCTACGATTTTTACCCTCCACGCTGCCCTCCAATACTAAATTGGTGATCCCTTGACGCCTCAGAACATGTCCTACCAACCGATCCCTTCTTCTGGTCAAGTTGTGCCACAAACTTCTCTTCTCCCCAATCCTATTCAATACTTCCTCATTAGTTATGTGATCTACCCATCTAATCTTCAGCATTCTTCTGTAGCACCACATTTCGAAAGCTTCTATTCTCTTCTTGTCCAAACTATTTATCGTCTATGTTTCACTTCCATACATGGCTACACTCCATACAAATACTTTCAGACATGACTTCCTGACACTTAAATCTATACTCGATGTTAACAAATTTCTTTTCTTGAGAAACGCTTTCCTTGCCATTGCCAGTCTACATTTTATATCCTCTCTACTTCGACCATCATCAGTTATTTTGTTCCCCAAATAGCAAAACTCCTTTACTACTTTAAGTGTCTCATTTCCTAATGTAATACCCTCAACTTCACCCGACTTAATTCGACTACATTCCATTATCCTCGTTTTGCTTTTGTTGATGTCCATCTTATATCCTCCCTTCAAGACAACATCCATTCCGTTCAACTGCTCTTCCAAGTCCTCTGCTGTCTCTGACAGGATTACAATGTTATCGGCGAACCTCAAAGTTTTTATTTCTTCTCCATGGATTCTAATACCTACTCCGAATTTTTATTTTGTTTCCTTTACTGCTTGCTCAATATACAGATTGAATAACATCGGGGAGAGGCTACAACCCTGTCTTACTCCCTTCCCAACCACTGCTTCCCTTTCATGGCCCTCGACTCTTATAACTGCCATCTGGTTTCTGTACAAACTGTAAATAGCCTTTCGCTCCCTGTATTTCACCCCTGCCACCTTCAGAATTTGGAAGAGAGTATTCCAGTTAACATTGTCAAAAGCTTTCTCTAAGTCTACAAATGCTGGAAACGTAGGTTTGCCTTTCCTTAATCTTTCTTCTAAGATAAGTCGTAAGGTCAGTATTGCCTCACGTGTTCCAGTATTTCTATGGAATCCAAACTGATCTTCCCCGAGGACGGCTTCTACTAGTTTTTCCATCCGTCTGTAAAGAATTCGTGTTAGAATTTTGCCGCTGTGGCTTATTAAACTGATTGTTCGGTAATTTTCACATTTGTCAACACCTGCTTTCTTTGGGATTGGAATTATTATATTCTTCTTGAAGTCTGAGGGTATTTCGCCTGTTTCATACATCTTGCTCACCAGATGGTAGAGTTTTGTCAGGACTGGCTCTCCCAAGGCCGTCAGTAGTTCCAATGGAATGTTGTCTACTCCGGGGGCTTTGTTTCGATTCAGGTCTTTCAGTACTCTGTCAAACTCTTCACGCAGTATTGTATCTCCCATTTCATCCTCATCTACATCCTCTTCCATTTCCATAATATTGTCCTCAAGTACATTGCCCTTGTATAGAACCTCTATATACTCCTTCCACCTTTCTTCTTTCCCTTCTTTGCTTAGAACTGGGTTTCCATCTGAGCTCTTGATGTTCATACAAGTGGTTCTCTTATATCCAAAGGCCTGTTTAATTTTCCTGTAGGCAGTATCTATCTTACCCCTAGTGAGATAAGCCTCTACATCCTTACATTTGTCCTCTAGCCATCCCTGTTTAGCCATTTTGCACTTCCTGTCGATCTCATTTTTGAGACGTTTGTATTCCTTTTTGCCTGGGTAGTAAAACGAGATTTCCTGATTACATATTTCACATCTATTTAACATATTTTACACGTATCTGTGCATGTATTTTAACCGTATCTCTAACGAATTTTAGCCGGCCGAAGTGGCCGCGCTGTTCTGGCGCTGCAGTCTGGAACCGCGAGACCGCTACGGTCGCAGGTTCGAATCCTGCCTCGGGCATGGATGTGTGTGATGTCCTTAGATTAGTTAGGTTTAACTAGATCTAAGTTCTAGGGGACTAATGACCTCAGCAGTTGAGTCCCATAGTGCTCAGAGCCATTTGAACCATTTTCTAACGAATTTTGCCCTGCATTTTCATTTTCACTCACCTCAATGTTGATGACGTCATATCTCTTGACCGATGTGCTGTATAGTGCTATAATTTTGCAGGTTCAGCCAATGCTATATGAGCCAACTGTCTGAAATGTGATGTGAACAGAATGAGAAGTGAATACGTAACAAGCCAAAACGTTATGTATTATGCGCCAGTTTTGCGGGCATCACCGTGTGTAACGTCTTATCTCCAAAACTGTCTGTCGTACAATGATAAATTTTTATACGTACTTTCAGCGGCATATGTAGAAACTGCCTGCGGAACTCTTTGTCGCGTTGTCCCTGCTTGCGTGCTCACAACACGTGTCATTACCTCTGTTTGTGATTCAGATATAAGAGATTTTTCTCAGTTTACTACATCAATAATATCTCTAGGTAGTGGTCTAGTTGTCATTATATCTCATGTGTTTCCATGTCCTTTTGCTGTGACACACAGAAAGCCCGCGGATCACCTGCGTAGTCCAAACTTGTGAACTCGCTATTTAACAGCATATTCTCTAAAGAGATTGACTTGTTCTTCTATGTGTTTTCGAGAATACATTGAGTTTTACTTGAGCTGTGTGGTTGTTCCTGAAGTCTTCCCCTTTTCCCTTCATTAATCAGTTAATTTTAATCGGTAATTGAAAGCCGTCATAGACGTGAAGGAACCTGAGGCCATAACGGTCCAGGGACCTGGATATTGTCAGATCAGGTCCTTTATATCTGACTGATGACAGGGAGAACGTTAAAAGGCAGACCACGCTTTCCGAATTCCTTCGAAGCTATTCAATGTATAGACTGTTCATTTTGTGGCATATTACCTAGACATTGAATACTTACTTCATGCAATGACTGACAGTGTGCATAGGAAAAGGTAAATGAATCTATGTCAAACTGGATGGTTGTAATAAATATCTCACTTTGTATGGAAATCCTGTAAACAACGTGCCGTATATCGTCGTACAGTACAATGGACATGTGAACCCAGTCTGTATAACTGCTCAAAAATATCGCACTTTATGTAGAATGAAGAGTTACCACTACGTCACCTGCAGTATCTTGGAAAAATATGCACAGAAAAATCGCGAGCACAAACGTGTACTGACATTAAAGACTTTAATTTCGATATCTATTGTAGAAAGAACCATGGAATATTTTCCTAATTGTTGAATACTCTACAAGTAACATTAATCGAAAACGAACAAATTCTGTACATGTATCGGAGCCAGAACCTACTCTTCCCACAAAAGCACAAAGATCACATCTCCAAGTTGGAAATTATTATTGTATGCATCAATTACAGTAATATACATTTATCAAAACAAAGAAATATGTATAAAAATGAACATGTGAAATTATTTATAGTTCACAAGTTTTAAAACGGCTCAGACTACACTCAGATGTTGATGGACTCGGTCCAGCGGAGTGCCTCGTGGGTTGCTTGATGGAACTTCTCAATGTCACTAGGGAAACGTCTGATTGGATAGTCATTCACAATGTGGCTCATTGTTTGGGTGTCACCACAGTCACACACACTGTCACTTGAAAAGCCCCACTTGTGCATATTGTATTTGCACCTACCGTCTTCAGTCCGATATCTGTTTAACTGCACCCACACCTCCCTTGGTTGGTGGAAGCCTGGAACTGGAACTGTTGGATTGTATAAAAGTTCGTGGTTTCGGGTTCTTGTAGCTTGCCACTCACGTTTCCACTCTGCATCCTGGTCGAATACTGTGGATAGCATTTGGACGCATATGTTGGTCTTCTAGATTTGCGGCGCTTCCTGGGCAGTGATAGCAAATTGTCATGGAGAGGGAGCGAGTTGTTTTCAGAAACTAGCTGACAGAGGTTGGTAAAGAGCAGCCTTTCGACGGAGGTCTGGTGGACAGATGTTTGAAAGCACTGGTAGCCAGCAAGTAGGTGTAGACCGGACTGTACCACTAATTACTGTCATAACTGAGTTCAGTTGGACGTCTACTTTTACTATGTGGGCGCTTCGGAGACAAACTGGTGCACAGTATTCTGCTGCAGAGTATACCAGTGCAAGGGATGCTCCTCGGAGAACCGATGTGGTTGCTCCCCATGTACTGCCTGCCAGCTTTCTCACAAGGTTCACTCGTAACTTCTTGGCCAAGTTGGAAAGGTGTTTTTCGTATGTTAAAGTTCTGTCCAGAGTGACTCCCAGGTATTTTGGGCTTTCGTTGTATCTGACTGTGCCAAGAGGGCCGAACTGTGGACTGATCTTTGCTGATTAAAGGCGATTAGAGGGGTGGAACAGGCTTACCTCGGTTTTAAAAACAAACAAAGTTGGAAATGATTTCAAACCACGAACATTTCAATACAATTCAGTAATTTCAATTTTGCTACGCGGACCAAGGTCATTTCGCGTGAGCTCTACTATTTCCGTGAACGAATTGGAAATTCATTCTACCAATGTGGTCACAACGCACACCGTCGAATTACGTACCACTCTGAAAAGCTGCACGCAGAGACCCGCTTTATCAGACTGCACAACTCAAACCTGTACCACGCACAGCAAAACACATCGCTGTTCGCTCTTCAGACTAACGGCCCAGAATTCTCAACGAGGTGGTCTGTGAGTTGTTTGCCCGGAATATCAAAGAATATTTCCTGAATATTTTTAAGACAATTTACAAAGAATTTTACTAAATCTTTTAAATGTCTTGATCGCAAAAAGACTGCAGAAAATTAATTACTAGTTTCGGTTGATAAACTACAATTTTCATATCACTCATGGCAAAAACACTGTATCTACATTCACTGTACGTTAGAATTCCATAGCCTTCTATTATAGCTCGGTACACGCTCCTAAATGAGTGAAATTTCGGTCTAGTGTTGGCTATGCCTACGAAGTTGCAGAGTGCAATCCTGAACGATGCTTATTAAGAGGTGTACCTCTGTATGAAACTCATACTCGTTACGAACTGTAGCCCGTCACTAATAATAATGGGAAATACGAAATTATACAAAGTTGGTTAAGCTTGTCTGCCACCATTTGAGTGCACTGCTATAAGGGCTTCAGTCTGTGACAACCTCGTTCGACTAACTGTGCATGCTTTTTCATTTCACATTCTTGTTACTGACAGGTTACAGTTAGCAATGAGGGTTTGTAAACCTTGTTGGAGCAGTCAACAGTGTATTGAGACTTGGTCATTCATGAATGCCTCCCGAGCTATAGAAGTAGACGATGGCGTTCTAGTCTACATTATATGTAGACATACCGTCTTTACCATGAGTAATCTTAAGATGGTTGTTTAGCGATTGACACAAGTAATCAATTGCACGTAATGTATGTTTTCGTTGTCAAGAGAAATATATAGTAAAATCTTTTTAAAAGTTTTCAAAATACATAAGATGCTTTCCTCCATCACCTAATAATGTTACGTGTTATCAGCTTTCTCAGTACTTCACTGACTGACAGAAATAGCCTAAGTTATTCGGATTCGACACGAGCTACAGACATACATCTATGCCGTAAGACTATTGTAACTGTTACACGAAACAAATTAACCGTATAAATATAGAATTAAATATTAAAGGTTTCACTTTAGGAGCCAGCTTTCAGACTGTAAAGGTAATCTTTTTCTTGAGTGCTGTATTCTCAGTAAATGTTTCTTTACTACGATACCGAAAACCTGTGAAGCGTTCTGTTACGCCGAAGGACATCAGAAATAAAATAATATTTTGTTCCAAACATAAAGTCATTTTAAGAATACAAAAAAGTTGATAATAAATTTTTAGAAAGTCAGAAATTATCTTGGCAGTCAGATCGAAAACTCGATGAATGACGATTTTGAGACCGTAGAATGTTAGTATCTAATTAAAGCTGAGTTTTATCTTTAACCAACATTTTCTAATACACCGGGTGAAGATACACTACTGGCCATTAAAATTACTTCACCAAGAAGAAATGCAGATGATAAACGGGTATTCATTGGACAAATATATTATACTAGAACTGACACGTGATTACATTTTCACGCAATTTGGGTGCATAGATCCTGAGAAATCAGTACACAGAACACCCACCTCTGGCCGTAATAACGGCCTTGATACGCCTGGGCATTGAATCAAACAGCGCTTGGATGGCGTGTACAGGTACAGCTGCCCATGCAGCTTCAACACGATACCATAGCTCATCAAGAGTAGTGACTGGCGTATTGTGACGAGGTGGTTGCTCGGCCTCCATTGACCAGACGTTTTCAATTGGTGAGAGACCTGGAGAATGTGCTGTCCAGGGCAGCAGTCGAACATTTTCTACATCCAGAAAGGCCTGTACAGGACCTGCAACATGCGGTCGTACATTATCCTGCTGAAATGTAGGGTTTCGCAGGGATCAAATGAAGGGTAGAGCCACCGGTCGTAGCACATTTGAAATGTTACGTCCACTGTTCAAAGTGCCGTCAATGCGAACCAATGGCACTCCATACCATCACGCCGGGTGATACGCCAGTATGGCGATGACGAATACACGCTTCCAATGTGCGTTCACCGTGATGTCGCCAAATAACGAATGCGACCATCATGATGCTGTAAAAAGAACCTGATTCATGCGAAAAAATGACGTTTTGCCATTCGTGCACCCAGGTTCGTCGTTGAGTACACCATCGCAGGCGCTCCTGTCTGTGATGAAGCGTCAAGGGTAACCGCATTCATGGTCCCCGAGGTGATAGTCCACGCTGCTGTAAACGTCTTCGAACTGTTCGTGCAGATGGTTGTTGTCTTGCAAACGTCCCCATCTGTTGACTCAGGGATCGAGACGTGGCTGCACGATCCGTTACAGCCATGCGGATAAGATGCCTGTCATCTCGACTGCTAGGCCATTGGGATCCAGCACGGCGTTCCGTATTACCCTCCTGAACCCACCGATTCCATATTCTGCTAACAGTCATTGGATCTCGACCAACTTGAGCAGCAATGTAGCGATACGATAAACCGCAATTGCGATAGGCTACAATCCGACCTTTATCAAACTCGGAAACGTGATGGTACGTATTTCTCCTCCTTACACGAGGCATCACAACAACGTTTAACCAGGCACCGCCGGTCAACTGCTGTTTGTGTATGAGAAATCGGTTGGAAACTTTCCTCGTGTGAGCACGTTGTAGGTGTCGCCACCGCTGCCAACGTTGTGTGAATGCTCTGAAAAGCTACTAATTTGCATAATACAGCATCTTCTTCCTGTCGGTTAAATTTCGCGTCTGTAGCACGTCATCTTCGTGGTGTAGCAATTTTAATGACCAGTAGTGTAATTAAACTTTCCTATTTAACACGTTATAACACGGAAACTAACCATCGTGTGATTACCAAACTTGGTAGCATTAATGTCCAGAGTGTGGTGTGCATGATTTCCATGCATCATAGCGCCACCGTCCAGTTCCAACTGTGGCCACCAGGTGCCGTGATCAGTCATCGTGATTCATAGTCTCACACACCTTACCAGTCCCAGTGCACTTGTTAACGTGTCAACATGAGCTTGGACAAAAGGAGCAGGGCATGATTGATGTAGGTCTATTATCAAAACCACAGTAATACTGCAGCTCCTCTCCAGAATATCTCCGGCTGACAGGATTTCGGGAGGGTCCTCTTTCTCCACCTGCTGTGCCGCGAATGATGAAGAAGTTCGAATCAACTGAAGAACCGGGCGTCGCTCCGGGAAGAGGCCAACGATTGTTTGCACCCCAGGTAGGTGATGAAACCGCTGTTGCTATGGAAGAGAACACTGTGCGCAATTCCCGATCGTCAGGCAGTGTGCGTGCTGTGTCACGACTGTTTAACATCCCGTGATTCACCGTGATTCACTGTACCGAAGGTGCTTCAAACCATTCTCAAATGGTATCCATTTAAGGTCCATATCGTACAGCAACTGGCACCACAGGACGCACAACGACGTGTTGACTTTTTTCTCCACTTTCTCGCAAGGACTGAAGTTGACGAGAGCGGGTCCTGGACCGTCCTGTGGACACACGAAGCTCATTTTTCTCTGACGAGTGAGATGAACACATACAATTGCGGAGTGTGGGATCCTTACCTTCAGTCACTGTTCATGAAGTCCCTCTGTATGTGAACATGTCCCCATATGGTGTGGCTTCACGGCTACGTCCATCGTCGGCCCATTCTTTTTTGAACAGTTTGGCGCTCAAGGACCAAAGACGTGCAGTGCGACTAGCCAGTGTTACTGCGATATGCTTCGACAACACGTCATACCCACTCCACAGGAGAGAGACTTAATGAATAAACAGTTTCCATTCAAGACCGAGCCCCACCGTACATCGCTCGTGAAGTTCACCTGCTGCTCCGAAACACATTTGTAAACGATCGAATTATCAGCCGATCGTTTCCAAATGCTTGGCCGGCACGATCACCTGATCTCACTTTCTGGGCTTTCTGGTTGTGAGGCTACCTGAAGGACAGGGTTTACCAGGGGAACGTTCACACATGTTCTGATCTGAAGCGCAGCTCATTCTGCTGTCCAGAATGCAATCCTGCGCCTTCGGACGCTTCTGGAAAGTGATGCGCGCCGTATTGAGCCCCTTTTGTAGCAGTAATGGTACCGGTATGGAATGGTACGACGTATCGAAACAGCACACTAAAAATGCTTCAATTGAATTTATTCTGCATTATTTCTCTTTCACGTATCCTTGACATTAATGCTACCAAGTTTGGTCCTTGCAGGGCGATTAGTTTCCGTGTTACAACATGTTAAATAGGGAAAGCTTAATTGCAACCACCCAGTAATAAGGTTTTTATCTTGATATTATTTCGGTATCTGTACTGTATTGAGTAAAACTCGGAAATCATAAACGCTTCTTTTGCGCAGAAATTTTGGGTAGAAATGGATACCATTTCTTATAAAAGCTTGCACCAATATTTTACATGTATTGTTGAGGAATCGTAAGAAAACTAAGTGCCTCCTTCCAAGCAAATATTTTGTCTTCTACTACAGGGGATGAACTATTAACAGAATGTTAAAAAACTGTTACCGTTTCACCTTGCCATTTGCAAAAAACGTTAACCATCGCATTGTAATTAAAAATTTCAGATAAATTAGGTTACTGTTCTAGCACAAAATAATACTAACAAAACAAATCGTTCAATTCTTAGAGTCAGTGCTTAATTTCAAATGCAAATGAGAAAACCTGCACTTCGTGAGGTGCGTAATGGCAGGAACTCGGCCGTTTGCCCTCCTGCACATGAGTTGGGTGTGGGTTTCAAACCTTAACTCGCCAGAGATAGGGGCGTCCGCGGTCTACAGGGGCAGCGCCATTCCGTTCCGACTGTGTCCGAGAGCCTAACAGGAATGTCCAAGCATTATTCCCGTTCGTTTCTTCTAGGTACTTTTCAAATCACCGAACTCTTTGACACCTACATAGAGACCGACTTGGATAGATTACCTGAGCAGCATGATTATCTATAAGCACAACGCGAACTTCATCAAATTGAAGGTAACTGTCCTTGGGTAGGATATCTTCAGTAGCATCATCTCTAAGTACCTCAAGTACTTGCTTATTTTCGACGAGAATCGTACTTGAATAGAATCTTATCAGCTTGTCAGGTAATTTCGACTTAACTGCTTTCCATTCTTTTCCTCTTTGTTTCTGGTCTTACGATTGAGTGATGTCTTTCACCATCACTTTGTATCATCTAATAGTTTAGTTGCCACTTACGTATAATATGCAGTACACTGTATAATATCTTGCTTTATTTCAGGGTTAGCTTCTACAATTATATTATAACTCCAACGTTCTTTTACGAACGGCAGACATGTACTTGTAATTATATCTTCAAAGGAATAAAGTTTGGTTATTGGTTTGTTTGTTTGTTTGCAGCTCCTGGTACACGTCGAATTCCTCGCGCCACATCAGCATACTACACCACTAAAGAAACCAAAACAAAAGTACACAGCCCACTTATAGAAGATAAACTCATTCCCTATTTTTATATCGGCTTCCTTTGCCGTATGCAGTATTGCATCCTAGATACCAAATTCCTTTAATTTTCGTTTTTTACGTCCCACATTGTTTTTAACGTCTTTTCTTCCTAACAATTTTCGTAACTTTTTCTTATATCTCACCTAAAAATTTTCATGTGTTTCCGCACTATTCAGCAGTTGTACTATGTGCTCCTGAATGTCTGTCGAAAGGGATATCTCGTCTGTGATGCTTAAATTCCTGTTACTGGCCCTCGCATCTTCATTATCGGTTCTGAAATATCCTTATTCTACGTTTATCGTTTACTCCTGCCTTACATGACACGGTGTTTACTAATCTTAAAGTTTCACTTTCGTCTCATAGTTTGTATGACAGTAGTAGATCAACATATTCTTACTAAATGATAATTGATGCGATGAAGCAGAAGATGAGGCAACCAAACTGCACAACAAGTACAACATATTACTCTTTATTATAAATCAAAGTATTATCGTAACACTTTCTGCCTGCATATAGCGCCACAGCTGAATCAGTCGCTCTTGCGTTGGAACCGTATATTCCGAAGGTGTGTGCATTAATGCCCTCATTAAGTAAAAAGCTCTTTTCATCTGTACACGGAAGGTGCCATTTATGACTTGTTTAAATAGCAGTGAGCTTTACTTCAGTGAGGAACTAATTATCTATTCAGTAACTACTTTTTCATTACTAAATTTAATAACTTTTTGTCCATTTCTGGAAAACAGCGTTATGCTACTGGCCGTTCTTCTTAAATGATGCTTGTTCTCAGGTTTTCTGCTACTTTATCAGCTACCAAGCAAACAAAAGCCCTACAAAAGTTTTGGATGCTTTCGTCAACTTAAGCCAAAATGAGCATGTTGTGCAACAAATTACACAGTGCTGTCTGCAGTCTGAAACTACAAGAGAAAGCTTCAGTAGGTGTTTTCTCTGCAAGTGTGACCGTGATATCAAGCCTCAAGATCGAATTAGGAAAAAGGTGATTTGTAATTTGCCTGTTGTCAGTTACGTTATTGATATTCAGAGGAGTTGGAAAAAAAACAGCAAGAAAATTGACCGTTTTGGAACATTTGATTCAATACATTGAGCAACATTCACGTTTTGAAGTGGGACTACTATGGTAGCTGGATCAGGTACGGCAAAGTTAGGATCTGGCAGTTATGCTATGGGTCAGTCTGTGGCTAGTTTGCATTGTTGTCTGCCATTGTAGTGTTGGGCAGCTGGATGTGAACAGCGCTTAGCGTTGCGCAGTTGGAGGTGAGCCGCCAGCAGTGGTGGATGTGGGAAATGAGATGGCGGATTTTTGAGTACAGAATGGATATTATGAACTGCTATGTATATTATGCTTTTTCAACACTATTAAGGTAAATACATTGTTTGATCTCTATTAAAATCTTTCATTTGCTAATTATGCCTATCAGTAGTTAGTGCCTTCCGTAGTTTGAATCTTTTATTTAGCTGGCAGTAGTGGCGCTCGCTGTATTGCAGTAGTTCGAGTAACGAAGATTTTTGGTGAGGTAAGTGATTTGTGAAAGGTACAGGTTAATGTTAGTCAGAGCCATTCCTTTGTAGGGATTTCTGAAAGTCAGATTGCGTTGCGCTAAAAATATTGTGTGTCAGTTTAAGCACAGTCGTGTATAAATGTTCTAAGGGGACGTTTCACCACTTTCGCTGTTAGTTTGCTTTCTGAGTTATCATTATTCTAACCAAATCTCAACTGTGTAGCCTACATCATTTATGGGTCGTTAATTTAGTTCCCGATATTATTATTACTGTTGTTATATGTTATATTAACTTTGTATTTCGCAAACTTGCCATTAGCCCGACAATTTAGCCGGCCGGAGTGGCCGAGCGGTTAAAGGCGCTACAGTCTGGAACCGCACGACCGCTACGGTCTCAGGTTCGAATCCTGCCTCGGGCATGGATGTGTGTGATGTCCTTATGTTAGTTAGGTTTAAGTAGTTCTAAGTTCAAGGGGACTTATGACCACAGCAGTTGAGTCCCATAGTGCTCAGAGCCATTTGATTTGAGCCAGACAATTTAGCCAAAGGGTCACAAGTGTCTAATTTAGGGCGTATAATGCGACACGTGCGGTTCAACCCCTAGACGAGTTTGAACCAAGACATATCGACGAAGAGAAACCGCATGTGAGCCCGAACATCTCAGGGATGTTAGCTCGCAGAGCGAAACACCGATTTGAACTAACTTGAAGTTCATCACACACCGTAAGTATCGCATGTAGCCGACTTCGAAGATGATAACAAAAACAGTATCATTTCAGTCCCGACTCAGTGTGAGAGAAAAGTGAACTAAGAAATAAAGAAAACGGAGGTGTTTCTTTTTATTATCTCTGAAAGAAGTGAGTCGTAAATTGTGGGAGGGTTCTTAGACAAATAGGTGTCTCGCTTGTGATAAAATGCAAATAACTGTAGTCGGGTAAACGAAGGAGCCACTTGTAATGCACCTTGAAATCTTATCAAAAGAAGTGTTTATTTCTCGCATATAATACTAGTGCTCTCCATACAATTTATTTTTGTTTTTATTAACGGAGACGCTTCACAGAATAAATTTTGTAGCCTGTGTTGCTCTCGATTTGTGATGATGATATCCTCCACAGCGTAATAATAATTTATAAATGAATATTGAAAATATGATCAAAGATCATTCTGAACATTATTCCGGTGTTAGAGTGCATCACATTTGTTGCAGACCAGAGAACCATAAGTTTTATGGCTAGGGATATCTACGGAAAGACATGGTAACATCTGTCAATTCCTCCCAGAGGTTGAAAATACCGTTCCAGTTACATGGTTCTTCCATTTTTATTCTATATAAAAGAACCTTACAACTGTAGCGCTATTTTCAAAATCTGGTGTACTGTTCAGTTGCGGATGTTACATCGACAGGATTGTTTGTTGGAGTCAATTCCTCTCTATAAAGATAATCCAGTAACGTATGTATCAAGAGAGAATATGCGTAACGTAAGTATCTTTTATGGAGTGCAGAATTAGTAGCGGCGTTGTGCTACTTTTTACAAAATGTTCAAATGTGTGTGAAATCTTATGGGACTTCACTGCTAAGGTCATCAGTTCCTAAGCTTACACACTACTTAACCTAAGTTATCCTAAGGACAAACACACACACCCATGCCCGAGGGAGGACTCGAACCTCCGCGGGGACCAGCCGTACTTTTTACAACGATGGCTAGTGACAGTAGTTTCGGAGACACGAAAACCTCTTCATACACGCCGGCAGATAGCAGTCATTTCTAGCATCACAAATATCCTCCAATAATCAGGAGTTGGACAAATATATGGAAACACCACGAGGCGCATGCTTCAACATACATGCAAATGCTAGCTAATCCATCAAGTTGCGCTGTTGTATTTGACCACCACCGGAACCTTCGCAGTTTCCTCGTTGCTCTTCAGCCGTGATCAGAACACCGTTCTCTGTATTTTGAGTGGATTATGTCGCACCTCAGTGAGTCCGAACGTGGACAAATTTTTTGTGTTCGTATGGTGGGTTTTTCCGTAATCAAGTTAGCCTAAGTGTTTGGTATTTCAAGAGACGCCTTTTCAAAATTTTGTACCGCGTACAGGAAAATTGAAAAACGTTGTCCGCTAAGTCATAACGTGGACGGATGTTTGTGTTGAGTCATCGTGACAAACGATCACTGAAGAAGATTATGACGAAAAACATGAGGACGAGAGCTGCCAAAGTCACTGCAGAACTGTACGGCGCACTCGAGAACCCTGTCAGCACCGAAACAACACCAAGAGAGCTACAGAATCAGGGAATTAGTGGGAGAGCCAGAATTTTAAAACCACTCATTAGTGATGCAAATGTCCGCATCAGAAAAACCTGGTGCCGAAGCCATGAAACCTGCACTATGGTACAATGTGAGAAAATAATTTAGTCGGATAAGTCTTCTTTAACGCTGTTTCCAACTTCTAGAGGAGTTTACGTTCCAAAAGCATCTACATCTACATCTACATCCATACTCCGCAAGCCACCTGACGGTGTGTGGCGGAGGGTACCTTCAGTACCTCTATCGGTTCTCCCTTCTATTCCAGTCTCGTATTGTTCGTGGAAAGAAGGATTGTCGGTATGCCTCTGTGTGGGCTCTAATCTCTCTGATTTTATCCTCATGGTCTCTTCGCGAGATATACGTAGGAGGGAGCAATATACTGCTTGACTCTTCGGTGAAGGTATGTTCTCGAAACTTCAATAAAAGCCCGGGGATTCGGTGACGATTTGGGCAGCTACATCGGGGTGTTCCATCGTCCCATGGTTTCTCTGCAAGGCCGCATTACTGCCAATGATTATACGACCACTTCGGCTGATCAGGTCCATGCTACGGTACGTTATGATTCTATATTCAAAGAGGACAGTCCCCCTGTTCATAAAGCGCCACAGTCACCAGATCTGATTATTACTGAGACTTTCTGGTCGATGGAGCGAATAGTACGTGATCTCTATTTTCGCTCATCACCATTATCCAACTAGCCACTATTTTTCAGGAAAAATGGTCCGAGGTTCCCACGCAGGACATGTTTTTAACCATTCTTAAAAAGCTGGAAGCAGTTTTCCATCGGGTTTTCTACACGATATTAGGCATTGTAGGGTGCTGCATTTTGGGTGTTTCCACTCCCTCTAGGTATCCTCCAGCCTCTTGTTTGAGTGAAACAGAATTTCAGCAACGAAATCATTTGCGCTTCCCCCTGCAGAAGCATAGACAGACGTTTCTTTTTAAAATAGTTTTCTGAGGAATACGTAATCTGCACTATCTCAGAAGATACTAAATGGAAGCTCAAGCCTCAAAACAAACAATATAGAAGCCACCTCGGCTACTATGCAGTGTAAACACGAACGCAATCGAAGAAATTTCGAATGTTGTTAATGGTGCCGCTCCACAGTCTCGCAGTGCTCGTCGTGTCACTGACAAGTCGACGACGTTGTCGTTGCTCTTTGGACGACTCAGTATGATCAAATATACTCTCTTGTCTCTTTCCTTCTCCTTCGTCGTCTGCGCCTTCTCTTTACCAGGGGACTGGAGCAAAGGTATACGACGAAGATTGAGTCCTGTGTAAAACAAAATACACTCCTGGAAATGGAAAAAAGAACACATTGACACCGGTGTGTCAGACCCACCATACTTGCTCCGGACACTGCGAGAGGGCTGTACAAGCAATGATCACACGCACGGCACAGCGGACACACCAGGAACCGCGGTGTTGGCCGTCGAATGGCGCTAGCTGCGCAGCATTTGTGCACCGCCGCCGTCAGTGTCAGCCAGTTTGCCGTGGCATACGGAGCTCCATCGCAGTCTTTAACACTGGTAGCATGCCGCGACAGCATGGACGTGAACCGTATGTGCAGTTGACGGACTTTGAGCGAGGGCGTATAGTGGGCATGCGGGAGGCCGGGTGGACGTACCGCCGAATTGCTCAACACGTGGGGCGTGAGGTCTCCACAGTACATCAATGTTGTCGCCAGTGGTCGGCGGAAGGTGCACGTGCCCGTCGACCTGGGACCGGACCGCAGCGACGCACGGATGCACGCCAAGACCGTAGGATCCTACGCAGTGCCGTAGGGGACCGCACCGCCACTTCCCAGCAAATTAGGGACACTGTTGCTCCTGGGGTATCGGCGAGGACCATTCGCAACCGTCTCCATGAAGCTGGGCTACGGTCCCGCACACCGTTAGGCCGTCTTCCGCTCACGCCCCAACATCGTGCAGCCCGCCTCCAGTGGTGTCGCGACAGGCGTGAATGGAGGGACGAATGGAGACGTGTCGTCTTCAGCGATGAGAGTCGCTTCTGCCTTGGTGCCAATGATGGTCGTATGCGTGTTTGGCGCCGTGCAGGTGAGCGCCACAATCAGGACTGCATACGACCGAGGCACACAGGGCCAACACCCGGCATCATGGTGTGGGGAGCGATCTCCTACACTGGCCGTACACCACTGGTGATCGTCGAGGGGACACTGAATAGTGCACGGTACATCCAAACCGTCATCGAACCCATCGTTCTACCATTCCTAGACCGGCAAGGGAACTTGCTGTTCCAACAGGACAATGCACGTCCGCATGTATCCCGTGCCACCCAACGTGCTCTAGAAGGTGTAAGTCAACTACCCTGGCCAGCAAGATCTCCGCATCTGTCCCCCATTGAGCATGTTCGGGACTGGATGAAGCGTCGTCTCACGCGGTCTGCACGTCCAGCACGAACGCTGGTCCAACTGAGGCGCCAGGTGGAAATGGCATGGCAAGCCGTTCCACAGGACTACATCCAGCATCTCTACGATCGTCTCCATGGGAGAATAGCAGCCTGCATTGCTGCGAAAGGTGGATATACACTGTACTAGTGCCGACAATGTGCATGCTCTGTTGCCTGTGTCTATGTGCCTGCGGTTCTGTCAGTGTGATCATGTGATGTATCTGACCCCAGGAATGTGTCAATAAAGTTTCCCCTTCCTGGGACAATGAATTCACGGTGTTCTTATTTCAATTTCCAGGAGTGTATATTCGGAAGTGCTAATTCAAAATACATGCTTAGTTAACTTACGTGTAATATTCAGTGATCAGAGACTATTTCTGTGAAACAAAGAACAGTTTCTGGTCGAAAGCCTTTCAAAATAATAGAATCCCGTACCAGGATCATAGTCAGAGCGATGAATCTAGTTTTTACATATTCTTGACTTGCGTAGTAAGATTCGACATTTTTTTAACAAAAATGTTGACTCAATGAGACTGCAATATATGGAGAGTCGCACATCGAATCACTTGTTCCCAACTTCGTAGGCGAGGACAGTAACGCATCCTGTGGCTGTGGCCTTCGAACCTGATTGTTACAATTTGTCTGGCGAGACTGTGGTATAAAGGTTTCGAATACCAGACTCTTCGTCAACAACATGGGTTAAATTAGAAGTCTTTCCGCAGTGTCAGACGGAATGAACAAAGTACTGTTGTTGGCGATCCTCCCATCGGAGGGAAAAGTTAAGCTCAGAGTCTCCATTGGTGCGCCTGGAACGTTCTGTGTGCGGGCGCAGAGTTTTAGCATCTGCATAACTATATTTCATCATCATTGCCACCATCATCATCGTCATCGCCAACACCATCCCCACATCGTCTCAACAGTCTTCCCCTACATTACCAGGTCTTTTGCGTCTCCATTTCAGGTGGTCCTACTCCACCTCCTCGGTGCTGGCTTCCAGCACATCGTCCACGATTTAAAATCGCTTCCTCGTTTCCCTTCATGGACGCTTCTAAGGCCGCTTCTTTTATTTATATGCTTTGGATTTTGGCATTTTGTATAACAAACAATACATTAGTTGACTAAGGAAGCTGCTACATCCGAAGCATACCTTGATATCGGTTACCTTTCACAGACTTCTTACATTAAGTAAAAATGGAAGTTAGATCCCAGTGGGAAGAAGAATGGGAAACATCAAACCAAAATATTGTGGTTGTGTTCAACCTCTGGTACCTCGCTTAACTTCGTTTAATACGATCTCAATACACGTAGGCCTACCTCTAAGTCACTCGGATGAGATTCGTCACGGCTGTTCCTCTTTAAATTTGTATCGCCCACGACTTAGAAATTCAGACTTTTGCGACTGCAATAATTCACATGTCGGAGATATTAATTTTCGCTTGTTCCAAGTTCCAGCAACATGTTCCCGCAGAACTGAGAAAGCTCAGAGTGCCATTCCCTAGAAACATTACTGGTCTTTTCCTACAGAGTGATACTGCAGTTCTTAGTTGGAAATTTTAAAACCTGACCACAGACCTAAAGTGAAGTTGCTGTCATTATTTTAAGTGTTCATTTACCGTAACTATAAAGAAATACTGTGTAGTCATTTTAAGTGAAGTGTATGTTGTAATGTATGTTTATATGCTTTTTAAAAAATTACATTTTGTAAGTGTTAATGGGTGAACAGCAAAAATTTTGAGGGATAAATGTTTTAATAAGCCCTCCTTATTGCTTGATATGTACTACCCAGTTTTCTTTTCCTTCTTTTCATTGCACTCAGTAATTGCCTTCGCACTCTCCTGGCCCGCCCCGCTCCGGCCTTCTTCACAGTACTTTCTCATTTGCCATCTTAAAACAACCAACATTCTTTCCATTAAAAATGAAGAAATTCCTCCAGCTGTATTTAAAGAGTCGATTTTATTTTGGCAACTAGTGTCAACGTTGTAAAAACGTCATCTTCAGGCCCTTACACTTGTTGACGTCAACTGCGTGCGGCTGATACTCGAAGCCATTGGTGAGATACGGACGTGCTCCGTGTTGAAGGTGGTTAGTAAAACAAAATCTAATACTAGTAAAACAAAATATAATACTAGTTACTAACCACCTTCCACACGGAGCACGTCCGTATCTCACCAATGGCTTCTAGTATCAGCCACACGCAGTTGACGTCAACAAGTGTATGGGCCTGAAGATGACGTTGTTACAAAGTTGAAACTAGTTGCCAAAATAAAATCGACACTTTAAATACAGCTGGAGGAATTCCGTTATTTTTAATACAAAATTATACCAGCTGACGTCCCATTGTCATCAATTTCAACTATGGATGTACGAAGAACATTCTTTCCACCCTCCAACGCATCCACATCTCAAAAGTCTCCAGTCCTGCTCTATCTTTCATACTTGTTGTCTACGTTCTATAAGTATATGTGTAAGTTTGTTACTTTAATTTGGTATGATGAAAGCGGTACTGATGGACAATAAAAGCGGGTTAAAAGCTGTGAGCTGCCTGGGGAAGTTAACCTTGCATTACTGCGCAACTGTTTCACCAGGTATCCAGTCTAGCTTACCAAATTCCTAACCAGACTAACATTAATTATAATCTTTTAATAGTCACACGACAACCGCTGATATATATATATATATATATATATATATATATATATATATATATATATATATATATATAAAAGTGAATTTAAATAAAAAGAAATAAATCAGTTTATATTTGGAAATTTATTTTAACATTGATCATTGAAATTTCAGCATATTAAACGTGAGTTATAACGGAGCTGGTGCCTTATTTAGGACTGTGAAAATGTGAGTTTGCAATCTTACGGAACACATCAAATATGGAGGCAAGATCGGGAGACTGCATACAACACTGCATTCATAAAACAACACACAAAGAACGTTGAAACGTATGCAAGAGAAAGTTAACCACTACCAACAGATTCAAATTTTCACCCAAAGAAGATACGTTCGTAGCACAATCCTGTCCGTCATGTAATTACCACACACTGGTATACTAAATTCATACTAACTCTCTGTGAAATCTTCCCAAAAAGAATAGCTGAGGGCTACTTTGATGATTACACCACATGCTTCACGTGGTCAACTTGGTTTACACAAAGCGTATAACTCCACAATAATTTTGATAATTAAAATAAATTAGATCGAAAAGCAATTTACAAAAGAAAAACCTCGAACTGGTTACTAACGTCTTACTATTAACCTGATGGGTCAAACAGTTATATAAGCACGTGGTACTGGTCTCGCAAAGTACGTGGGTTGAACATAAAGAAAAGTTGCTATATTGAAAAATATTGTCAAGACGAGACGTTATAATCACACAAGCATTCGCATTTAAGATTGATCTTAGTTAGAGTTACTGATCAACACGTGGTTCCACTTTACTCACAAAGTAGTGACAAAGCAACTACCGGAAAATAATCTGAACTTCACACGAGAATTACACTGCGCTGCAATTTAAGATAACATTAGATATTTTAGAGCTAAACCTGAAATAAAGGTGATTAAATTTTCAGTTAGGCTGAACTTAAGAAATCCATTGTCCTACGGATTTAGCAGACACGTGCTTAGCCGATCTTACCACTTCAGACGCTCGCCACGGACCGACTGCTTGGTCCCTTCCTGAGGGGTGGCTCACAAATTACAAACGGAAGTGGCGAGAGGGGCAGCTTCCTATACCAACATGACAAATGACGGACAGGACCATACTAAGGATAGAAACCTCTTTGCTTTTAGAAAGCGTAGCTACCTGTTCCGACGTTGGTCCCACTGTTCTCTAGCAGACAGGCTTGTCTGCTACCCTCAAGCATGCAACAAGAAATACATTTGCTCATTCATCCTCTCACACAGAAGGGAAGGGGGATGACAGTATCTTATCATATACAGTATATAAAAGAAAGCAGATATAGGTTCCGTATGAGACTGTGTGACATGAATTACATATAAACTGTGTTTTAAAGTGTAGTAGTGTGACAGATCGTTCTTGTTTATGTGTAAAAGTAACACGTTCCACTACTCACTCTCCTCCCAGATAGTCAGAAACGCCACAGTAAATTTAGAAGAGGAATTTATGCCGTAAATGACAACAGATTTAAGAAATTAACATGAAAGGAATCCAACATAGACCTTTCAAATGGGAAGACATTCAACATAAAATACGTTACTAGTCCTTTACACACATCTTTGTACTGCTCCACAAAATCTTTTCAGACAACATTGTTTTTCTGGTCTTAATTTCTCTTCTGCACTTCTTGTCGCGTGATTTTCTTAGATCTAGGTACTTAAAGATGTTTCTCTAATCAACATTATCTTTACGTTTTTATTTCCTCCTGGTGCGATTAGATTTTTTTCTTTGTATTGAGTGTCATTCTATAGCTCTTTTCTTCAGTTTCACTCACCCTCGCAACGTTCTGCAATTCTTACTCGTTCGTTGCGAGAAGGATCCTGTCGTGTGCAAATCTCAAAACGTATAATCATCTTCCTCCAATATTTACTCCCTTGTCTTCAAGTGAGCAGTGCTCAATCATATTCTTTAAGCATTGCAGCCTTGCCTTACCCCTTATTTTTTTTCTATGTATTGGTCAAGTTGGTACACGAAACTTCCTGGCAGATTAAAACTGTGTGCCCGACCGAGACTCGAACTCGGGACCTTTGCCTTTCGCGGGCAAGTGCTCTACCGACTGAGCTACCCAAGCACGACTCACGCCTGGTCCTCACAGCTTTACTTCTGCCAGTACCTCGTCTCCTACCTTCCAAACTTAACAGAAGCTCTCCTGCGAACCTTGCAGAACTAGCACTCCTGAAAGAAAGGACATTGCGGAGACATGGCTTAGCCATAGCCTAGGGGATGTTTCCAGAATGATATTTTCACTCTGCAGCGGAGTGTAACCATACGGTAACGGATATTTGCGTCTGTGAACTCGCGCTAGGTTACATTTGCTTATGACGAGTGTCAATTGCCGCTCCTGCACCAAGCGCGGATCTTTTACAGCTGTCCCTACATTTCTCTACAATTTTCTAGCGTTTCGACTTCTCTGAATACATCATGATCATCCACGAAAAGCCACATGGAACTTCCCACCTTATGTTCTTAGTTATTTACGTTTATTTTGAGAAGTAATGGTCATATAACACTCCCTTGGGGCAATCCCGAAGATAATTTTACGTCTGAATACTTCTCTCTGTTCAGAAGGGCATGCTGTGTTACATTTGCTAGAAATTCTTCAGCCCACTCTCACAGTTGGTCTCATATTCCGTACTCTCGTTTTTTGTTCGTTAGGAGGTTGTACATAACTGTATCGAACGCCTTCAGGAAGTCAAAGAAAGCGGCGTCTAACTGATGGCCTGTACCTACTGCTTACCGGCTCTTGTGGACTAACAGAGCGAGCTAGGTTTCACACAATCATTGTTTTCGCCGCTCATAGTTATTTCTACAGAGGAGATTTTTTGCCTCCTGAAATTTCATAATACTCTAGCATAAAGATATTCCTAAATTCTACGACAGACCGACGTCCGAGATAAGGGTCTGCAGTTTTGTGCGTCCGCTCGGCGACCCTACTTGAAAGTGGGAATTTGGTATTCATTTTTTTTTAAAATCATTGAGCCCTACAGCACACTGCCGCTAGAAGAGGGCCTAGTTCTTCCGCATGCTCGTGTACAGTCGAAATAGTATCCCGCATCACTCTGTCGCTTTACTCATTTACTTCCATACCTATAATTTTGTCGCTTGAGCGACGTTTTAAAGGAGGAACTACAGTTCGATTTTCCTCTGTGAAACAGTTCAAGAAATGGGCGTTTAGAATTTCGATCTTTTCTGTTACATTTTCTATTTCACTGCCATTATGGTCACAGAGTATATGAATAGATGGCTTAGATCCACTTCTTGGTTCAACATATCACCCAAAGTTTTCAGGATTTTCTGTGAAGTCGGCAGACTTTTACTTTCAAATGTGTTGAACGCTTTACACTTACGGACTGACTCTTTACTGTAGCAGAGTATTAGTATAATCTCTTACCTTTGAGATGTCAACGTTAGTGTATCGTGGTTAATGCCACAGTGCGTTCTGAGCTTAACTTTTCCCTCCGATGGGAGGATCGCCAACAACAGTACTTTGTTCATTCCGTCTGACACTGCGGAAAGACTTCTAATTTAACCCATGTTGTTGACGAAGAGTCTGGTATTCGAAACCTTTATGCCACAGTCTCGCCAGACAAATTGTAAGAATCAGGTTCGAAGGCCACAGCCACAGGATGCGTTACTGTCCTCGCCTACGAAGTTGGGAACAAGTGATTCGATGTGCGACTCTCCATATATTGCAGTCTCATTGAGTCAACATTTTTGTTAAAAAAATGTCGAATATTACTACGCAAGTCAAGTATATGTAAAAACTAGATTCATCGCTCTGACTATGATCCTGGTACGGGATTCTATTATTTTGAAAGGCTTTCGACCAGAAACTGTTCTTTGTTTCACAGAAATAGTCTCTGATCACTGAATATTACACGTAAGTTAACTAAGCATGTATTTTGAATTAGCACTTCCGAATATATTTTGTTTTACACAGGACTCAACCTTCGTCGTATACCTTTGCTCCAGTCCCCCGGTAAAGAGAAGGCGCAGACGACGAAGTAGAAGGAAAGAGACAAGAGAGTATATTTGATCATACTGAGTCGTCCAAAGAGCAACGACAACGTCGTCGACTTGTCAGTGACACGACGAGCACTGCGAGACTGTGGAGCGGCACCATTAACAACATTCGAAATCTCTTCGATTGCGTTCGTGTTTACACTGTATAGTAGCCGAGGTGGCTTCTATATTGTTTGTTTTGAGGCTTGAGCTTCCATTTAGTATCTTCTGAGATAGTGCAGATTACGTATTCACCGAGTATCTGATTCTGTGGAAAATACAACCATCGTAAATGTTGAATATACTTCGGCTATTTCACACCATAATTGATAGTTATTTAAAACAGTATTTGGTAACGTACGTTTACAAAGAACCATATCGCATGCCACTTGTTTTACTCTTCTACTGTTCACGTTAATGTATGAAATTATTAGAAAAACTTGTCATATAATTATCAGAATCGACACTTGCCGCTAACACAAAACACGGAAAACCGCGACAGGCGCAATTTAGTGGCAGACTCGCAAATGTCCTCTAACAGACATTCATTTATTCCAAAAATGTTGATAAAGCGTTCGCGAGCAACACACAGTAAAAATATTTTGAAAAAGTCCACAAACAGGACGCATATGGTATTTGCTTTCCCTGAGAGAACGTGAATTTGCCGATGAAGAGTTTGTCAACATTTCGTTGACAAGCACTCGAAGAGCTGTCAATTAAAATCTTGCGTCGACATTTTAGTACTTCGTCAATAGCGGGCAAACAAAACGGCTGTCGCCACACCGACGTACAATGGGCGGCGCTGCACGCGACGGCAGACAGATTGCGATTCGCGGCGTAGTGAATTTGTCGCGGTTTTTGCTGTGGCGGTTTTCGCGTTCGAGTCGTTAAGATTTCTCTGGGCAAGCATGTGTCAAATTTCAGTCGCGGACAAGTGTGCGCGGTTCTACCGACAGAAATTTCTGCCGCTGTTGCTGGAATAAAACAAGACCAGTGCAACGCGTTTTCATCAATCAACAGGTGAGGCTGGCGGGGGCGCTGTGTGACTGCAGAACGTCATATTAATACAAGCTTTCAAAAAAGACAAATTTTCTACAGCTACCTATTTGGAATAACCTAGAATGGGAATGGTGCAGTTGACAGTCTTTACGTTATATACAGTATTCTGAGTGGTTTGATGTTGCCCATCACGGAATTCTCTCCTGTGTCATCCTCTTAACCGCAGTTTAACGCTTGTATCCAACGTTCGCAGTTATTTATTCCCTTTCAGATTTTACCCTCCACGCCGCGCGGTATTAGCCGAGCGGTCAGGGGCGCTGCAGTCATGGACTGTGCGGCTTATCCCGGCGGAGGTTCGAGTCCTCCCTCGGGCATGGGTGTGTGTGTGTGTTTGTCCTTAGGATAATTTAGGTTAAATAGTGTGTAAGCTTAGGGACTGGTGACCTTAGCAGTTAAGTCACATAATATTTCACACACATTTGACATTTTTTTTACTCCCCACTTTCAACTACCACGTAAGTTATTGCTTGATTTATTAAAAAATGTCGTGTCTCCTGTCCCTTCTCCTTGTCAATGTATTTCACGTGTTCCCCTCTCACTGACTTTGCGAACTTACCTATTCCCTACCAGTCCACCAAATCTAGAACTTCGTTCCACAATTCTTCGATTATCTTCATTTCTAATTTTTCGCTTCTATACAATGCAGTGTTCCAATCGTACATTCTTGGAAATTTTGACTGAAATGCCCTCTGGCCCGTGCTAGTCAAAGAAAATTGAGGATCTGTTAGATGCTCATCAGTGTGGCTTTCGGAAAGATTCTTTTAGTACCATGGTGTAAGTTCCGTGGTATCAGAGGGAGCTGGAGGAAGTAAAAAGTGCAGGACACGCCAGATATTGAAATACATCCAACAGATAACTGAGGATTGGGGTGAAAGTGCTCAAGAATTCGTGGCAAGACACCTGGTTGTGTTCGTTAGTTGTTAGTTGCTAGTTTTCTGAAAAAAGGCTGCAGCATATTATTCACATGGAAACTAACTGTCGTCTTCATTACTTATCCACTAAAGCCTAAATTTGAACTGTTTACAGCCGTTTTTGTGATGAGTCCAAGTAAAGACACATCTATTATTTATGTAGCGATGAGAGTTAACTTTGCAAGCGCAACAGACTCTTGGCTGTCAGAAGGAAATACTTGCACGTTATAACGGGTACATAGTTCTCAAAAGAAAAAAAAAAAAAAAGCAAGACGACTGTGAAGAGCGCATGTATGGTGGGACTGTGCTGCTTCATCTACCGTCACGCTCCTAACCGATTACTCACCTAAAAATAGTACAAGTTTCTTAATATAATATCACGAGCAATAATCTTCTTCCTCCTAGTCTTATCCCGTGTTATCAAGGGGTCGCATGCTATTCTGGATTTGGCAATGGTAGTGGGTGGCCAGATGCTCTTCCTGTTTTATTTTCCTCCTCCATTCCCCCCCCCTTTCCGGACGGAATCTGTGTACCCCCTTGGTGTGCTTCTAGTGTTATTGGTGTTATCCAATGCGAAAGTGGGACAATGTTTTTCAGATGTTTGCAGATCGTGTAACTGACGCTGGACTGAGGTACCAGCTCGGTATTCAGCCAGTCACGTGCTAGAAACTGCCTAAAAACCACATTCAGACTAGCCAAAACACCGATCCTGGTCGCTAATTCTCCGGACGGATTCGATCCAGGGCCGGCGAGACTTCCCCAATCCCGGAAGCGGCTTGCTAACACATGCGGCTTTATGGGACGATGATGGTGATAGTAGCAATTTTTAATAATAATACAGCATTAGGGAATGTGCAAGGCGTTTGGAAATGGCAGAACACAAAATCGTAGTGTGGTCGTGTGCAAGCCCTGGTCTTACGTGAGCACGTGGTTACGAAATAACTAGGGAAGTTTCGGAAAAATAGGCGTGTCATTACTAGATCTGAAGCTCGTCAATCAACATTAACTAAATATTAAAGTTATAGATCACTTAACAAGATACATAAAATAATGATATCAAAGAACTGAACTGACTTGTTGCTTAATTAGTGTAGGCGGAGTTTAGTAACTTGTGTGACTGTGGATGGCAATAGATTCATAGATATCCCGGTCCACGTGGCACATGACTCGAATCTATCCATAAATAACTGAGTTGAATTTCAGTGAGAATGCCAAGTAAAAGTAAAACATTTACTGCTCATAACCGCGACATGGAATGGATAAGTTGTTTCTGACATAAATGCAAGTAATTAAATTTGGAATGTGTTGCTTAAAGCCCGCATCTCGTGGTCGTGCGGTAGCGTTCTCGCTTCCCACGCCCGGGTTCCCGGGTTCGATTCCCGGCGGGGTCAGGGATTTTCTCTGCCTCGTGATGGCTGGGTGTTGTGTGCTGTCCTTAGGTTAGTTAGGTTTAAGTAGTTCTAAGTTCTAGGGGACTTTTGACCACAGCAGTTGAGTCCCATAGTGCTCAGAGCCATTTGAACCATTTTTTGTTGTTGCTTAAAACAGTAGCATGTAGTGATATCGTACGAACACTTTAGCAGCAATGTGAAGTGAACACTGCACCTGGAGACTGTGTAGCCAACCAAGAGGTACATTAGAGTAACTGGATTCACATCAAGCTGCAGCTCAGAATGAATTTATGCGCAATTCTCTGACTGGCCGCAGAAAACAAAGAGCCAGACCTGAGATACGTCACTTGCGAGGCCAAAGAGCTATACAAAACAGTGCACCGTCGATACCAGGGTGTCTACATGTGTGGCTATGGGTAAAACAGGGTAGTGTTAGGTTAGTATATCAATAAAAAGACTCGAAGCGAGAAAGAGACGCATTTAAACATATTTACGTATCAGAAGCAATGATTTAGTGTACATAGATCGTTCAAATAATCCCTGTTTCACTATTTGAGCGTAACTGACCGGTTTTCATAATATGCAGAGATTCTTCACGGGAGTGATGAGGATTCTGTGCTGCTCACCTATACGCCACTTGCCACACTGTTCAAACAACCGACCTAAGTGGCATGCAGTGATGGGAGTCACTCAGTGCCAAGATGGGACATGCGTCGTATGTGACACACCCCGTATTTATGGAAACTATTTACTTTTTAACAGTCAGCATATGACTTCTAGTCGTATCGTTCTTTTGTTTTGAAACATCCTGTATGTACAAACATCTAGATTACGATTATGAGCTCTGATCATAGCAGCCTTCGTTCGTTTTATAGGCAGCGATACAAGTGTTAATTGCTGATATCATCAACACACTGCTTTATCATGGACAATATGAAACAGCTACGCCACCTGATCAAAACAATCCGGGTCCATATTAGTGGACAATAATATGAAGTGTGCCCACTTTTGCCTTCATAACGATGAACTCTGGTGGGGACGCTTTAAATAAGGTGTCTGAATGCCTGTGGATGGATGGCCGACCATTATTTCTCAAGAGCCGAAACCAGAGAAGGTAGTGATGATGTAAGCCGTGGTCTTGAACGTAGTCAACGCTGTAGCACATCGCAAAGGTATTGCATTAGGTTCAGGTCGAGACCCCGGGGAGCCCAGTGCGTTTTAGGAATGTTATTGTCCAAAAACAATTGCCTTCTACAAGATCCTCATCAAATTGTAAGTATAACGCATTCAGATCTCGTGGCAATACGGGTTCGTTACTGACCAAGTGGCATTTAACAGATACGTTTTGGACGTCTTAACAGACGTTCGCTTGCGTAGCATAAAAGGAGATCCAGGCATTCCCATAATGAAATTGTTGACCACCTCGCTAAGAGAAGGATTAAGGGAGGATAGTTCATCCCACCATCAATCCCTTATACGGTTTTCATCTCGACGGTCAAGAAAGCTGCTTATCAGATTGGAATTATGAATGCTATCCCAACAATATAAGAGCGGCCCTCATCAGCCATAAAACCGAACGTCTCTTCTCGACCATGGTTCATCTCGGCGAAGCTTAGCAGACATCGTATGATCACCTGTACTGGCTGAAAATCATCGCTTCTGAATATTTTTATCAGAACATAACGGCTGTGGCAGATCTGAACCACGTCATATTGGCATGTACCAAGTACTTGGCCGCACAGTCGTCTGGTA
The DNA here is from genome assembly GCF_023864275.1 of Schistocerca cancellata. Classification (NCBI taxonomy): domain Eukaryota; kingdom Metazoa; phylum Arthropoda; class Insecta; order Orthoptera; family Acrididae; genus Schistocerca; species Schistocerca cancellata. The sequence goes on from NC_064630.1 coordinate 456,459,762, forward strand.
CAATAAATTGGTTTCGTGGGGCTACCCCCTCCCTACAAGTGTAAATCCTTTACCACACTGGTTCGATAGATACAGGTGTTATTCGCTGACTAGGCCCTCTTCTAGCGGTAGTGTGCTGTAGGGCTCAATGATTAAAAAAATACACACCATATTCCCATTTTCAAGTAGGGTCGTGGAACGGACTCACAAACCTACAGACCCTTATCACTGATTTCGGTCTGTTGTAGAATTTAGGAATATGTTTATGCTCTAGTATTATGACATTTCAGGAGACAAAAAAATCTCCTCTGTAGAAACTATTTAAAGGAACTATTTTAAAAAAAAATGGTTCAAATGGCTCTGAGCACTATGGGACTCAACATCTTAGGTCATAAGTCCCCTAGAACTTAGAACTACTTAAACCTAACTAACCTAAGGACATCACAAACACCCATGCCCGAGGCAGGATTCGAACCTGCGACCGTAGCAGTCCTGCGGTTCCGGACTGCAGCGCCAGAACCGCTAGACCACCGCGGCCGGCGAACTATTTAAAAGCTGCCTATATCCAGCTTTAATCTATAAGCTGTGTAGACCCTGTCCTCCGGTGAAACCAGAGAGGTTCGAACACTGGGACGTCTGTTCGTGTTTTAACTTTGCATTAAGAACATATCGTGGTCGTAAGTTTGAGTTTCCTTAATTTGTGTAACGAACTTTGTACGTCATAATTTTATCATTGTTCTTTTGTGGAAAGTGCACTGGTGTTAATCTGACACTCTTACTACTAGTTCGTCTTTTACATCAAGAAATTATACTTGAACATCGAACTCTGTTAACTGTTCTGCTGTGGAAACCTCATTCATGTTAATATGGCAGTTTTGTAACTACTGTTGGCTGTATGGTCTTTGCTACCCAAAGCCAAAAATAAATAAGCTAATAAAATAAAAAGTGGGAACCTGCTGGATTCCAAAAGGCCTTTCCCTTGAGATGGACCCTGAAATGTACTATATCACAGCAGGAGATTTCTAATTTATTCGAAATACATGTACCGTTTCAGTGTTGCTGTCAACACACATTAGTGCCACTTGACACCATAAATCTCTCTCCGTCCTCTCCAGCTCACGTATAAAGTTTCTCCTGGGGTTTCAGCGTTACGCGTATCCATAAAACAGGCGACATTACGTGGCGGCTTATCAGCTGCTGCCTTGACTAGCAGCTAAACTCACCTGACGCTTGTCGGTGTAACTCTCACGCGTGCCTCGGGAGTGGAATGTTTATTTGTGGTGCGGCGCGGCGCGGGTTCGTGTTGACCAATACGGCGGAGCGTGCCGCGCCGGCGAGGCAGAGGCAGGGAGACCTGTTGGCTCGCGTGCCGCGCCACCGCTCGCATGTCAAGACGTCTGCTACACCTTGCGCTAATGCACAGTGTCAGTCACGTGATCGATGGGCCGGCCACTCCATGCCAGAAAGGTGCCGCGCCGGCCGCAACTTCCGCAACTGCACGCCCCGAGGCGCCCACTCACAGCCCTACAACTCGGTCTTTTTATCTTGGTGTCTCTAATCTTGCCAAACATAATTTTCGTGCTGTAGCAGGCTTCAATTAAAAATCTGAAAGACTAAGAATTCCACAACGTAGTATTCCTCTGGGAGTGACGTAAATCATCGTCATGAGACACTTTCGTGTGAAAAAAGCGTAACTATTTGTCACAACCTTTCGAACGTAAGCATTCCAAGGGAAAAATTTTGCACTTTCGAGAACGATTCCATACTCCAAATACACTCCTGGAAATGGAAAAAAGAACACATTGACACCGGTGTGTCAGACCCACCATACTTGCTCCGGACACTGCGAGAGGGCTGTACAAGCAATGATCACACGCACGGCACAGCGGACACACCAGGAACCGCGGTGTTGGCCGTCGAATGGTGCTAGCTGCGCAGCATTTGTGCACCGCCGCCGTCAGTGTAAGCCAGTTTGCCGTGGCATACGGAGCTCCATCGCAGTCTTTAACACTGGTAGCATGCCGCGACAGCGTGGACGTGAACCGTGTGTGCAGGTGACGGACTTTGAGCGAGGGCGTATAGTGGGCATGCGGGAGGCCGGGTGGACGTGCCGCCGAATTGCTCAACACGTGGGGCGTGAGGTCTCCACATTACATCGATGTTGTCGCCACTGGTCGGCGGAAGGTGCACGTGCCCGTCGACCTGGGACCGGACCGCAGCGACGCACGGATGCACGCCAAGACCGTAGGATCCTACGCAGTGCCGTAGGGGACCGCACCGCCACTTCCCAGCAAATTAGGGACACTGTTGCTCCTGGGGTATCGGCGAGGACCATTCGCAACCGTCTCCATGAAGCTGGGCTACAGTCCCGCACACCGTTAGGCTGTCTTCCGCTCACGCCCCAACATCGTGCAGCCCGCCTCCAGTGGTGTCGCGACAGGCGTGAATGGAGGGACGAATGGAGACGTGTCGTCTTCAGCGATGAGAGTCGCTTCTGCCTTGGTGCCAATGATGGTCGCATGCGTGTTTGGCGCCGTGCAGGTGAGCGCCACAATCAGGACTGCATACGACCGAGGCACACAGGGCCAACACCCGGCATCATGGTGTGGGGAGCGATCTCCTACACTGGCCGTACACCACTGGTGATCGTCGAGGGGACACTGAATAGTGCACGGTACATCCAAACCGTCATCGAACCCATCGTCCTACCATTCCTAGACCGGCAAGGGAACTTGCTGTTCCAACAGGACAATGCACGTCCGCATGTATCCCGTGCCACCCAACGTGCTCTAGAAGGTGTAAGTCAACTACCCTGGCCAGCAAGATCTCCGGATCTGTCCCCCATTGAGCATGTTTGGGACTGGATGAAGCGTCGTCTCACGCGGTCTGCACGTCCAGCACGAACGCTGGTCCAACTGAGGCGCCAGGTGGAAATGGCATGGCAAGCCGTTCCACAGGACTACATCCAGCATCTCTACGATCGTCTCCATGGGAGAATAGCAGCCTGCATTGCTGCGAAAGGTGGATATACACTGTACTAGTGCCGACATTGTGCATGCTCTGTTGCCTGTGTCTATGTGCCTGTGGTTCTGTCAGTGTGATCATGTGATGTATCTGACCCCAGGAATGTGTCAATAAAGTTTCCCCTTCCTGGGACAATGAATTCACGGTGTTCTTATTTCAATTTCCAGGAGTGTACGTGGCGCTTTCAATATCCTCTTTACATATTTTCTTTCAGTCTTCTATTGCTCCATATAATTGCCGAAGATGACTTTCATTCCTCTTCGTGACTTTTCGTATCTGTATAGGGAATTCAAATGTTCCAGTGTGTATGAAATCTTATGGGATTTAACTGCTAAGGTCATCAGTCCCTAAGCTTACACGCTACTTTGTCTAAATTATCCTAAGGACAAACACACACACCCATGCCCGAGGGAGGACGCGAACCTCCTCCCGTAACCAGCCGCACAGTCCATGACTGCAGCGCCTTAGACCTCTAACGGTACTTTGCGGGAAGGCGTGTCAATTAGCATCATATTAATTAAAATCGGGGATAAATAGACTTTATTTTGGAAGAATTAAAAAGGGGAAAGTAATACTTTAACAACTGCACAGTATTACTAAGAAGCAATATAATGAAAAATAATAAAAAGCAAAGTAGCAAGACCAAGCGGGACAGAACCATATAGGGGCGCGTTTGTTTTTTAATACATATAAAAGAACTTGTAAAACATTATTGAGCTCTCTGCCTTCACTTATCGCGGTCGGGCTAGTCGATGAAAAATTGGTACGCGACCGCGAAATTCGTTAAGGAGATTATTTAAAGACTCTTCAAGCACGTTTGAAACACGTGTGACGAAGTGATCAGAGACGTTTATTGTCGGGTGAAGTGAAAATGATTCCGACAACATAATTCGAACTTTGTGTTAGCTGGGAAAAATACTCTTGGGAAAGTTGTACGCAACGCAAAGCTATAGTTTACGTAATTCTGCATTTTATAAAATTGTGAAACGCGTGTGCGCGGAACATTAAGAGAATCTCATCCTTGGACGGTTTCGGGGGTAACTGATACAAACAACGCGCCAGCATAAAAGTAGTTCGCTTATTAACTACCAGATATTAATTAACGGGGACCTAGAATACTAAAAACATTACATACACCGTTAAATTGAACCCTGCGTGTGAAAGACAATCACATCGAACATTTCGAGAGCGAAGAATAGACATATAAGTGCCGAACTGAGAGCCTGGGTCGTGTCGATATTTGGACATTATATGACACGCGTTATTCAGAACACGACATCGACCATTCTAATACTGAAAACAAGGATAGGATCATCACCTCCAATCCCGATTCATATTTCATATATAGTTAGTGAAAAGAAAAGTGTTAATAAACAAACTACATTTAAATTTTATCCACGATTTTGGCTTCATTACATAGTCTTCACTACATGATAAACAATATCTGTGGAAGTTGTATACAACGTATCGTCATAATATTTAGCCAACCAATATTGTGGGACATCAAAAATGTAAATGCATGAAATTGTTCTTACAGCGGATGTATAATGTGTGAGTGCGACGAACTATATTGAGAAACTGAACATCCATTACGTACTTGCACGTTTATCTGAGAAAATGGTCCTTGTCGGTACATCAGCATAGAGTTCGAATAGAATCGCCGGAACATTGCAAACCATTCAGATTAATCGAACATCTAAATACGCAAAATGCTGGTATCACCAGGATGTGTTCTTTCCCCTCACCCCCGTGGCAGTAATTGAATTAAGAGTCATTGAGGAATAACATTTAAATCAATTGACGACCATTGAGCTAGCGTCACGAATTTTCAGACGTCCACTGCCATGTATGAAGGCGAGTGACACCACGAGTGCTAACGTCGATCGAGGGGTGTCGTCGTGATCGTATTGAATGACATTGAGCGGTCACAGACGCTCGGCGAATCCCGCGCGGCTGTATATGGAATTCTTGAAATTTCAGTCTAAAATTTCCGCTCAACTTAGCAGCGACACCTGCGATGAATCTTCTTGGCCAATTTAGTTTCTGTACGGTACCATGGCTCGACTATGATTTCAGTTTCTTTGATTCTATTTTATTCCTTAGTAAGTTATCAGTTACGCGAATAAACTGCTTCATTCTGGTAGTACGTCTGTCCAACTTTGTGCTGCGCTTTCTGAAAAGCAGTATCGTGTTGTGCTTCAAGGATACGTAGGGTGTTTTGTTATAGGTACAGACTAAAAAGCCAGTAGAGGACAATAAAACATGAAATAATACTAATAAACGTATGTCCAAAAACCTGTCGCTTCTGTGATAAGACGTATGACGACGTGCTAGTCGAGTGTACCTTCATTTCCCGCAACACTAGCTAATGAACTTTTTGCATAGTGTTCTTACGGTGAAATGTTGTGTATGTGGTACGTGTATGACACTCCACCGGCACACTTTCATGTCTCCCTCAACAAGTACATAGGCTGTGGCACGATTATACTAATGCCTCCCACGTAGCCTGACTTGAAGCCACTGTATTTTCTTGTGGAAATATTTAAAAGCTTTGGTCTGTTCCATCCCTGGTGTTAGTGTCAATAAATGCCGAGAACGCATGGCGGATGATAGTCAATGGATTCTGAACACGCTTGGGAATTTTTGAACGTATACGGCCATCGATGAGGATACGTGCTGTAGTCTGCTTGCACATGAATGGTGATCATGTGAAACACTAGATGTGATGTGTTTGTCCTCCGATGCCCATCTGCAGTTTTGAGTCCCGGATGCTATGTCATATGATGTTCATGTACTGAGTCGTAATACTTCGTATGAGGGACAAAATAGTTGAAATGGCGCTGAGCACTATGGGACTTAGTCATCAGACCCCTAGAACTTAGAACTACTTAAACCTAACTAACCTAAGGACATCACACACATCCATGCCCGAGGCAGGATTCGAACCTGCTACCGTAGCGTTAGAGCGGTTCCAGACTGTAGCGCCTAGAACCGCTCGACCAACCCGGCCGGCGTATGAGGGACACCACTGGTTTCCAGCCCTATGTTTACTGTGATTATTTGCTTGCGTCATTGTCTTCTACTCCCCGTTACGTTTGTACCTGTATACAGAACTAATTATGTAAAACCTGTGCCCGCTTTATTTTGTGAATGGTTCAAGATATCGAAACGTGATTTACAATCAATTGTTGTAGGAATAGGGGCTCATAATTCAATAGCGTGGATATAATTTTTAACACTTGAGTCAGCTGACATATTGAAGAAAATATGTTTTTCTTCAACTTCTTTTAAACGGAGGGATAAACTTGTGTTGCTGGCAATTGGAAGCTCTTGAACAGACGAGTAGAATGACATAATGCTCATTATTGTTGGTGTTTAAAATTTTTCGTAAAAGTATCCGACACATGCTAAAGTTTAAATGCAAGGCTATGGGTATAGGATAATGCCAAGTGGGAGTTAAATACACAACTCCTCACTGGCGTAGTTTACACCGTAACAGCCAATTCCGGACGCCTCGCTTGTCTATTTCGTCTGTAAAGTTGTTCCTAGGTACGCTGCTTTATCCGTAGGTACTGCTTACCGGTAGCTAAGCACTTAATCTTAGGACTGTCGAATCTAGTAATGGTTTCCTCGAGAACAATTAGCTGCAAAGAGAATGTGGAGGTAATGCAATGCATTTCGTTCTTATGAAACGACCTTCTTGCTAGGAATGAAAGTTCATGTTGACACTTATCGGTGTTTGCGAATTAAATTTGTGATTTAATCTCCCTCTTCTACAAATTACTATGTTAATTCCTTTTTTGCACAAACATACTCTGTTATCTGAAAACACCTGCTTCGAGACGCTGTTTCGCCTACCCCCCTTCGACCCTCTCTTCATCACATCTACGTACACAAAAACAAACAGTTTATTACGTCTTACCAGAGCAGTTATGCAAAAAAACCTCTAACAAACCAATAAAAATTAGTGCCGGACTGAAAAAAGGCAATTTAATGACTGAATAAGCAGTGAGAGTAACTTAACATCTTTCGAAGACTGTGTCGACCTAAATGTCGTAAAACTTAGTTTTGTGTACGGAAACTTGCGTTACCCGGTGACACTAAAGCAAAATGTTGTATGATACAGTGTGTATAATTGCAACTCACAAAGAAACGAATCAAGACTGAACAGTATTATGGAAAATGTGCACAGAAAAACCACTACTGTTACGCTCTGGAAAAGTGTACAAAAGTTATTACTCTTTGAACAAAGAAATACATTCTTCCGATTACTTTGGAAATGACATGCCGTCTAGCCATAAAATGCATAAAAGGGAGCCATCTCTTACGTACCACTTTCAACAACAAAAAAGGCAACAGAACACAGTATTTTCACCTAACGCAATTATTTGCACCAACGTATCCTTCCGATAATTTTGGAAATGAGACGCTGTGTAGTCATCCTTAAGACACATCACGCGAACGGAAACTGCCGAGGAGCGCGAAGGAAGAAAGCTATTCAGATTAGGTAACGCTTCCGCTTGGCTCGATTCTTTCTAATCTGCCTCCTAACAAAACACCACTGGTCTCTTCTGTTTTCTGAACTGTACAATCAAGCCAGTCGATCAGTAGCGCAGCCATTCTGAAGTTCTGACACATATCACAAGACGAGGAAACCTGTTCAAGTCCGGGCACTAAACAGTTTGAGTGTGCCTGCAAATAAAAAATTCTTTACAGCGTGGGTTGGTTAGGGTGATTCTTGCTAGTTTAACGTCCGATCTCATTTCATTATTCATGAATTTTCCCGCCAATACTGTGTATTTTTATACCCTCAAGAGTTCAGTTATTAGCAGCCTCTGAAGGGGTCCATGCTGACGTTACTTGAAGCATTGTACTGTATAGAGTGCTAGGTTACTCAGTTTTGATTTGGAGTGTTTTTATACATTAGTCATAGGATAGATGAAAGGAACAACTGCGGTAGCTAAATCTTAAGTTAGCTTCCTGAATCACCTGTCTCAATTCTGAAACAATGTAGTAGACCTGTATACGATGTAAGTAAGTCAGTAGAACATTTGCGGGTATTCGCAAAGGTCTTAGGTTTGAGTACCTGCTCAACACACTGTTTAATGTGCCAGGATATTTCATGTATACCATAGATGAGAAAGTATAACAAGATGAGAAGCTGCATCACTAGACATTTTCAGTCGCAAATCTCAATGTTTGACACATAATACCGATCATAAGCTAAGTATTATGACCCACAAACGAAGAGTGTGGGTATTAAATCTCAGGGCTATGTCTTCTTTAGGCCACCAATCACTTCTCTATGCAACAAACAAAGATAGCAAGAGTTCCATTAACACGCGATCAGTTGTATCATTTAATGGAAATATGGATGGCGCTGTGAGAACAACAAGTTATTAAATTATTAGATAGTTAAATCTGAAATATGTGCATATCTGAAATTATGTGGAAATAATAAGTTTTCAGACTTTTAAAAACAACTCTCTTTTCCATACATATCACCCCCTTTCAAGTGAGTTTGCTTAACAGTCGATACTACTGGAATGTATTACCGGTAGTAAAGTAACAAATAGAAGGTAACTTGATTTCATCTGGAATTAACATTGAAAACGAATATCGGTTCGTTTAGAAGTTTAATATGTATCATTTTATGTTACTATAATAGTCGTTTAGTTTTTTGATTAGCTCACTTTCTCCGAGTCAGTTTCAACAGTTTAAATGAAGTGAGATGAAGGGTTTTATTTGTCTGATATTCCAGGTACAGGCAACATCTCTTTTGAACTGAGATGAGTTACTTTATCTGGAGGTTATAGGTGGTGACAAACTGTTCCGATGTGATTAGCGCTGATGGAGGTTTCATGTCTTTTACCGGACAGCGTCTAAATCTTTTAATGTTTTGACAGACAATATTTTCATTGCCCTTAGCTGGTGAAAGATGCTAAATTACATTTTCATTGACCTTAGATGGTGAAAGATGGCAGGTAAGACCCCTTGCATCAGAGATAGGACAAAAAAGTATTTTCTAGCTCATGGCATACAGGCTACCTTGTAAGACAGGCATGTTGAGTGGGTTGAGTGGGAACAGTATCAGCCCATTAACTCAACCTGGTTTGCTGGGCAGCCTTCATGTCAGAGGCAACAAATGATTTTCTGGGTATCCACATGTAGGTTGCCCTGCTTGACAGGCATGGCGGTTTGGAGTAGTTTCAGCCTGCTTTATCGACGTGCTTCGTATGGTGGCCTGTATACAATGGGAATAAGAAAATGATTTTCAACTCCCTGGTGTGTAGCCTGCCCTATATGACAGGCACATAATGGGAGAAGTATTGGCGTGCTTTAAAGAACTGTACTGCAGGGGTACATATGCCAATGAGCAGGGGACAGGTTCACATGGATATACGAGGAAATGGACAGAGTGCGGGAGAGGAGGAAATGGAAAGAGAGAGGGGAGAAGGTGGAAGGTGTGGAGGAATAGTGGGCAGGTGGAAAAGGGAGAGTGCAGGGATGGGAAAAAAGAGAGGAGGAGGAGAATATGATCATATTGATGAGGAAGGAAGAATGATCAGAGAAAACAATGGAGGAAATGGAAAAAGAAAGGGGGAGAAGGAGATGAAGAGGGAGAAAGAGATGGGAGGAGGAGAGAGAGACAGATGGAGGTGGGAGGATGAGGTGGACAGAGAGAGAGAGAAAAAGAGGTGGACACGAGGAGGTAGGAGGTATGTTCAGTGTAAGAGTCGAAAGAAGCCGCAGGTGAATTTTGCGGAAAAGGCTAGTAATAAATTAAACATGTTCCTTCTATAAGAGATCTCGTAACAATAGGTGAAGCCGAGGCGTTACTAAAGCACATAAAAGAAGCTTTCTTCTACCTTGCATCTTCCAGTTGTTATACCTCCAGCATGAATTTTAACTATAGCAATGCCGTTGACTACTGCTTAAGATATGGCCACATTTGTCGTTTCAGCTGTTTCTCTCCATCTGTCATTTCATGCGTGAATAGGGCTTACAAGGTCCTCTGTTCTCAACGATCAGAACTACCTCTTTGAAACTAAAATTTCTCTTTTCCTTTCTCTGGTATCCACCCTCCGCCAACGTTGAATGCCCACCGGAGGAAATGGACCTAGATGGCATTTAGAAGGCGTAGTATCGCTGTTGCGCTGTGCTCGCATAGCGAGCGCACAACCCGTCTCGCAACGTGAATACGCCGACCCATAGTGTTCCTCAGAATAACCAGAGTAAATACGGCAGTCCAGGGAACGGTCAGTAATTTCTGTACTAGCGTGCGATATTGTCGGTTACTATTATCGCTGTACTGTGGACTGTTCGACAACAAACTCGCTTGCAGATGGTCTTTTTCTCTGGTCGCGATTCGCTCTTCGCTCTTGGCCTGTTGACATCGTCGAGGCGCAGGTTTCCACCGTGCACTCCGTTGTTCCGTGGGGTGCTCGGCGCTTGTCCCAGTCCCTGTCCTGTCCGCCGTGTTTAGCTCGACTACTGCTTTGTGTCGCGTTCTCTTCCGCAGGCGGCTCTGTGCCTTGTGGCCTCACCTGTTTCTCTCCTGGATTTTGAAGCGCTCTGATATCCAGCTACTCGTGGGTCTAGCACTCCTCAAACCTATATCTAAGTGCCATTTAATTTGTTTTTATTTCGAAACATCACTGTGTTCGACGCCAGACGGCAGGCATTTCATAATTCTTCGTCTAGCATGTCACTGAGCTTCATCGTTAAACGTGTCACTGCTTCACGTGAAACAGAAAACCGAATGTGACATGTCGAACTGCTGTCGGTGTTCGGCCGGAAGACGTCAACCAAATTACGCGAAATTTCAGCAGCGTGACGTGTTGTCATCCTCCGGCGCTTGTGGTGACAACATGTCACGTAACGGGAACATCGTGTAATTTGAGCGACGTCGGTCGGTTGAGTATCCGTCAGCAGTCTCATCTGCTGGGAACCCTTAAAGAAAAAAAGAAACGTATAAGTGGACACGCTGTGCGGATGTTCGTGGTTCAAAACAACACACTTCTCTGGCAATTATTACATAATATTAACACATTTAATTGTATTATAATACATAGATCACTATCCAAAGCTGACATTCTAATCGTCGAGTGGCGCTCAAATAGGTTCCGTTTGAGAGCGTTGCTGCAGCGTTTACAAAACGTATCGCTACTTCGATGCGGTTATATAACCACCGACATATAGGCAAGGGATTAGTGTGGAATTCGTGTCTCTCCGACGTGCGTGCGGTAAAGGCGGAAACTTAGACTATGGCGACGTTATTACCGAGAGTGTCCAAACAGTGCCTAAGTGAGGTTATTCTGTTCTTCTGTAGGACAAAAACCGGTACACATCCATCGGAGGATGAAGAACGTGTATGGGATAGTATGTAGAAAACCATCGCACTGTTTCTGCTTTATGATAAAGCACATCCTAATAACCAAAATTCGTGAGTCATAAGTTACGCCAACTTATGTGCGAGACACGCCATCACCCACCTTTAGTCCTTATCTCTCCCGATGCGGCTATCAAACCTTCGGTCTTTAAAAAAGGACTCCAATTTTCGACGATTTCTGTCGGTCGAGGATGTGAAGCAGGCAATCAAGGACTTCTTCAAGCAGCAGGACATTATGCTGTACCAAAAGGTTATTTTCAACCTGGCCCGTTGGTGAGATGATTGGCTCAATGATCACGGCATTTTAGCTGATTGGAATGCTGTGCGGCTTTCGAACGGAAACTTTTTGATCGCCCCCTGTAAACTGTTTTTCATACGTCTCCCTTAGAAGATCATTATACATTATGTGTAAACTGAACACATGGAGATATATTATGAGATTCTGGCCAGAATATCTGAACAGGATTCGCATGAAAGTGGATCTGGGATTCAGATATCCGTCTAAATGTTGACATTTTCAATGCATTACCTAAAGCACTTGGTTCGAATGCATTTATCTCTTAAATACAGCCACGACGATATATTTATCAATTATAGCCCATTTTAAGCTTGTGCTTCGTCTCTGCTGACAAGGAATTCGAGAAATTTTGAACTATTTAGATACCTTAACTTTTTCCTCTGGCGGGCACGTGACACCACACGCGAGAGTAGTGGACTCGTTTCACGATTTTTGTTAATGAAAGTTGTTAATGAAACAAGCTTCAATTGCATTGTTAACATATTCTATGGGTGTAAGAGCACAAATGTGTAGTGCATTGTTACCGGTGTAAATCATTAAAACGTGGAGAATTGCGGTTTGGGGGTTACGGTGTGCGGTTCCTATTTGAGCTAGGAACGTGGGATAAATTTTTTTTGGCTTCGCCCGGACGAGCTGTCATATATGTTGCCATTCGAACATCTGTCTAGCTATGTTCCACTATACACTGAGATAACAAAAGTCATGGGATAGCAATCTTCTCAGATACAGATGGTAGTAGTATTGCATACACCAGGTATAAAAGGGCAGTGCATTGGCGGAGATGTCTTTTGTGAGAAGCGGATTCGTATGTGATTATGACCACATAATGGGAATTAACACACTTTGAACGTTGGAACTAGAGACATGGGATATTCCAAATCGTTAGGAAATTCAGTATTCCGAGATCCACAATGTGAAGAGTGTGCCGGGAATACCAAATTTCAAGCATTACCCCACACTACGGACAATGCTTTGGCCGACGGCCTTCACTTAACGACCAGGAGAAGCGGCGTTCGCCTAAAGTTGTCAGTGCTAAACAGACAAGGAACACTGCGTGAAATAATCGCAGATATCAATGTGAGACGTAAGACGTAAGTATCAATTAAGCCACTACGGCGAAATTTGGCGTTAATGTACTACGGCAGCAGACGACCGACGCGAGTGCCTTTGCTAACAACACGAAATCGCCTGCGGTGCCTCCCCCAGGCTCGTGACCTCGATTGGATCCCAAACGACTGGAAAATCTTGGCCTTGTCAGATGAGTCCCCATTTAAATTGGTAATAGCTGATGGCACAATTTGAGTTTGGCGCAGACCACACGAAGCCATGGACAAGAGTTGTCAATATGGCACTGTACAAACTGCTGGTGCCACATAGCTGTGTGGGCTGTGTTTACATGAAATGGACTAGATCACTGACTGGAAATGGTTATATTCGGCTACTTGAAGACCGTCTGCAACCGTTCATGGACTTCATGTTCCGAAACAACAACAGAATTTTTATGGATGGTCATGCTCCATGTCACCGAGCAACAATTGTTCGTGATTAGTTTCATCAACTTTCTGGACAGTTCGAGCGAAGATTTGTTCACCCAGATCGCCCAACATGAATCCCATCAAACATTTATGGGACACAACTGAGAGGTTAGTACGTGCACAAAATCCTATACCGGCAACACTTTTGCGTTGAAGGTAGCATGGTTCAGTATTTCTGCAGGATGCTTTTAACGACTTCTTGAGTCCATGCCCCGCCCAGAAGCTCCACTACGACGGGAAAAAGGAGGTCCGACATGTTACTAGGCGGTGTTATATCCTTTCATCGGCTCACTGTATTAAGCAAGGTTTGAAGGACGAACTGGAGTTGGCACACAGACAATTTTGTATCAATTGGTTAATTCATTTTGCAGAAGATTTTAATTGTGCTGAAATGCTCAGTTAATGGCACTATTTGTATGTGCACCGTTCGGATTTTACGTCAAAAACTGTCACCATTAAATAACTCTGAACTGAAGCGCGATTGAAGACTCAGGTTTCGTCCACTGGTATATCGGACCTTGGGTTAAGGTAAGATCTAATCGCTTCAAAAAATTACTTCCTTTGGATTTTACGTGTAAAAAACACGTTTCTGGGAGGGTTCTGAACTTCTACGAATCATTTCAGACTATAGAAGAAGGTAGATACATGGATGAAGTGAAAGCGATTTGTTTTTGTCCAATATTCTTTATCTGCTGGTGGGATACGATAGTTTTAAAGTCGAGCTACATGCAATACGTAAAATTCGTTCTTATGTGAATTGAATGTACGGAAAGGGTTTAAAGTGAATCAAATAATTTAAAAAAAACGCATTCTTAAGATAACATTGCAAACCGGCTTTTAGAATCTATTTTCATTCAGACTTTACGTGCAAAAACACGTTTTGTGAGTTCTTTGAGGCGTGCTACTTCTGTGTTTCAGACTTGCGCGAAGCGGTTCAAATTTTGTAAGAAGACAGAAAACTAAAAGTAATTAATGGTATTTAATTTGTTTCGTGTTACCTTTATCCGTTGCCACAATATAAGCAACATGGTTCTGAAGACAATAAGAAAGCTCTACCGGATCAGTCGTAGCGCTAGTCAATGAAAATCTGTATCGGTTTCCCAGTCATGGCCGTCTGATGTCAAAATTGTAGAGAAGTGGAAGTTGGGAGCCAGAATGAAAAATGCTCCTATCATAACACAAAAGAAGGGGAAGATATTCCAGGCACAGTCAGCGATGTAAAAGAAGGGAGCTAGCTTTTTGACTTATCTGGCAAGTTCAAAGACATTTAAATCAAAACATTTGACGTATTCGCGCTTTTTTTCATGAGTTAACCCTACTTTCCCAGCGCAGTGAACTTTCTTAGCTGCCTGTTGTTGGCACACCTGCATCTTGCAGTTTATAGGCTGAAGTCCCTGATCGTTTGCCCAAAACAGAGAAGATTCGCCAGCCATATTAAACAATACATAATATCATATAGAGGAAGAGAATACGTGTACTAGGTAAAAACGTTTTTCAGGGTGATAAGATTTCTGTGGGTGGATTCAAAACACAGATATTTGAGGATGTTTTGTTTTAATTGTCTTTGGAGCTGCCAGATAAGTTGAAAAGCTAGTTCCCTATTTCTAACTCTGCCCAGAACATATTTGTCGTTTTTGTGATATAAGAGAAGCATTTTGCTTCGTTGTACAAATAAATTCCAGCTACTAGAAACATCGTCGGCAGCCTTTAAAGTTCAGGCCCCTTCAGCGAAATGTATATCGGAACTACGTAGCGTGTATAAGAAATTTTGATTTGACATAGAGATTCTCATATGAACTGACGTATAAATATCGAGTAGGAGAGCATAGAGATTACGCTCTGACGTGTACTGAAGTAGAGACTTGCTTCAGTGTATTAAATTGTTTCATTACGGCCAGCATATCGCACGCAGAGATTCTACGAGTCCCGAAACTAATAACTTAACGTCTGTATGAGGGTACGTTCACGCGACCAAGCAAGAAGCACGCGATCTCTTGATTCACAACTACGCGACACAGAGCGTAAGATAACGATACCAGAAGTAAACAATGTTAGTTATCATTGTACATCGTAACTTACCGTCGAAGTTAGAGGCTTCCAACAGAAATCTCTTAGCAGGGAACGCTGTTTAAACTGTACTGGAAACGATCGTGGTCGCTGAAATGGTTGTTTCGAAAATCATTTATTTCTTGGTAAATTGTATTGTTATTGTATCGGAAGATAAATTATTTTCACAACAAGAAATCTCTTTGTGCATCTCTCACGATGACTGAAGATAGTCATGTTGTTTGCTGGATCGATGCATAAAGCAGCAGTCATTTGTTTTTGTGACTCTCGGACATAGGTCAACAGGGCAACTCAGAAATATTTAGCCATTATTTACGGTTCATCTACTGCTATAATATATCACACTGGCGAGACATTTTGTGTTTGTAAAGTTTTCATACAGTTTTGAAAGTATTTAAGCGTCTTTCGGGTCGAAGTTACCAGTTAACGCAGTACTGAGCCATAACTGTCATCATAAGTGACATGGTAATTATGGTTCGAACGCAAGATGGAAAGGAAAAACTTCTCCTCGAGCAGCTGATGTCAAACTGCATCACAGAAGGACATTGAGTCCGGTCACATTGAGTTCTCTCCAGTGCCCAGCTGGTGCAAAAGGCTTCTAAACAGAAAATGAAGAGCGAACTCCTTGAACAGAAACATTTCATTACACGTCAACAATAGCATTCTCCTGTACAGTAAACTAACGATTTACTATTAAACAGTTACCTCCCTTGATTCTAACTATCTACTCTGTTATATAGTATATATGTATGTAAATTACATGGCAATCTCATGTGGAGCGCAAGTGTAAAACTTACACTGATGGCCCGAAACACTATGACCACCTGCTAAAGAGCTTGTTCAAATGGTTCAAATGGCTCTGAGCACTATGGGACTTAACATCTATGGTCATCAGTCCCCTAGAACTTAGAACTACTTAAACCTAACTAACCTAAGGACATAACACAACACCCAGTCATCACGAGGCAGTGAAAATCCCTGACCCCGCCGGGAATCGAACCCGGGAACCAGGGCGCGGGAAGCGAGAACGCTACTGCACGACCACGAGCTGCGGACAAAGAGCTTGTCTGTTCTTCTTTGGAACGTGATACATCACTGACTCTGCGTATCAGAGTTTCGACAGTTTGCTGGTATGTTTGAGGAAGTATGTGGCATTAGATGTCTTCGCACAGGACATGAAATTCGCATAAATAGCGGGCCGCTGATTTGCGTACGCGTCGTTGGCCCCCGATAGCGAGCCAGATGGGTTACACAGGTTTTACATCAGGCGAATATGGTCACCGAGAAGTCGACGTGAGTTCACTGGCTCCGAGACGCGGACAATTTACTGCTGTAAGATGACATCGCTCTCGGGGAAAGACATCAAACGTAGGGGTTGCAGGTGGTTCGCAACTGTCAGTGCATCTTCGGTTACTATCACAAGTCCCGTGTAAGCGCAGGGGAATGTCTCCCATAGTATAATACTGCTCTTACCAGCCTACTTCCGTGGTGCGCTGCACGTTTCGACCTTCCGTTCACCTCGATGAAGGAGTTTGTGGAGACGACTATCGACCTAGTGTAAGAAAAATGTGATGTACCAGAAAGTCCGACACGTTTCCATTGATCGACTGTCGAATCCCGATGGTCCCGTGCCCACTGCAATATTAATCGACGACGTTGTTGGGTCAACATGTGAACATATAGGTGTGGTCTGCTGCGGTGCTCCATTTTCAACAATGAGCGATCAACGGTGTGCTCTGAAACACTTGTGCGTGCACCAGCTTTGTGCTCTTTCGGCAGAGATTCCAAAGATCACCATCTAACATACTTTATAGGGGAGAAAAACCACCGAAACCCTCGTTCTGTGAAGAGTCGCGGTCCTCCAACCAATTACCAACTAGTAGTAGTTTCACTGTCCTTCACGACAGTAGCATGTGAATATTCGATCTACTTCGCCGTTTTTGAGATACTCGTTCACAGGCTCTGCGTGGTAATCATCTCTCCTCTGTAAACGCCCCTTACCTCAATGAATTTCCCCATTTGCAGCCCATATCTTCGCTGCTGTGATCCCCCGTGTGTTTCTGTTCCACTTATATACGTTTGTTACCGTGTCACGTGCCCTCATTGCCACCGGGTGGCATCGAACGTTGTGGTGGCCAGTGGTCATAATGTTTGGCTTATCAGCGTATTATAGCTATGCATGTCCGCCCCCGGTAGCTGAGTGGAGCCGGCACGGTAGCTCAGCGTGTTCGGTCAGAGGGTAACGTGCCTCTGTAATAAAAAAAACTGAGTCAACAGATCAAAAACGAACTTAAATGGATGTCTTACGACGTCCGCCCCGAGCAGATGCAACGAACTAAAACGAACAAAATGAAAATTAATAAAAAAAAAAATGTGGTCAGCGTGACAGACTGTCAATCCAAAGGGCCCGCGTTCGATTCACGGCTGGGTCGGAGATTTTCTCCGCTCAGGGACTGGGTGTTGTGTTGTCCTAATCATCATCATTTCATCCCCATCGACGCGCAGGTCGCCGAAGTGGCGTCAAATCGAAAGACCTGCACCATGCGAACGGTCTACCCGACGGGAGGCCCTAGCCACACGACATTTCATTTTCATAGCTGTGCATGAGCTGATAGTAGTGAATTACAAATTAATATGGATTATCATCATATTAGTTATAATCTTTAATGAAAATTTACTACAAACAGATGAAAGAAACAATTAAATTATTCCAGAATGAGATTTTCATTCTGCAGCGGAGTGTGCACCGATATGAAACTTCCTGGCAGATCAAATCTGTGTGCCGGACCGAGACTCGAACTCTGGACCTTTGCCTTTCGCGGGCAAGCGCTCTACCGACTGAGCTACCCAAGCACGACTCACGCCCCGTCCTCACAGCTTTACTTCTGCCAGTACCTCGTCTCCTACATTCCAAACTTTACAGAAGCTCTCCTGCGAACCTTGCAGAACTAGCACTCCTGAAACAAAGGATATTGCGTAGACATGGCTTAGCCACAGCCTGGGGGATGTTTACAGAATGAGATTTTCACTCTGCAGCGGAGTGTGCGCTGATATGAAACTTGGAAAGTAGGACACGAGGTACTGGCAGAAGTGAAGCTGTGGGGACGGGGCGTGAGTCGTGCTTGGGTAGCTCAGTTGGTAGAGCACTTGCCCGCGAAAGGCAAAGGTCCCGAGTTCGAGTCTCGGTCCGGCACACAGTTTTGATCTGCCAGGAAGTTTCATAATTAAATTATTATTTTCTCCGTTAGACGATAACCTAAATTAATTTTCTTACCTCTCTTTGTTGCAGGTAAGTTCAAAAGTTGCAGAAACGTAATGGTGTGAAAGTCCTGAGCAACGACTTGATGGCTTCTACTATACTGAGTGGAAAGTTACCAACCGGATAAGTACCATTTTCATTAATTCTTTATGATCTACAGTTTGATAATATACAAAATTACACATTTTGTGCGCTTTGTCTAATTTTAAACGCAAGGTATATTGATATAGACAACATTAATCGACTATAAGCGATGCCACAACTGTGTCTAATTGAGTTACAGATACCGGTTGAAGTTACCTAAAATGTAAACCATTATTATTTACTGTTGTTTGCTTAAACTCCTTAGAAGTGCCCTTTAATTGTATTTCAAGTGATTTACCCTGTTTATTCCTACAGTGATGGTCCTATTTTATTGCCAGGTCGGTAGCCATACGAGAAACTAGTAGCTCTCTTCATCTGGCAGAGTGTGACGAACCTGGTGTAGGATTCTCCGGATGATATTCACTTGGTCCTGATAACGAGGACTATTGCTGCCGCAAAAGAAGTACGACAGACTCTTGGGGCTCCCGAACGAATAATTTAGCCGATGGTGCGTTATTAAACACAGTGCCATAATCATGGTGGTCAATATCTTGAACAATACATGTAAGGAAACAGTACTGCGCTGCACATTAATTAAACACTCTGTGATGAAAGAGCGCAAGTTTCGTTTAGGTACTGTTTAATTGCTATTATTTTGTATTCTTTGGTGATTGTATTCTGCAGTATTTTCACTGTTGTGAAGGTAATTTGGGTAACAAACAGTAATTCATAACTTCTGGATGGTTAGAATTAAAGGGCAGTTACTCACAGATGTCCAGTGTGGGCTGTAATTATAGTATGACAGCAAAATTCGGTGGATGTGCTAGAGCTTTGATGTGGAACCGATTTACTCTGGAAAAAATTTAGTTCAAATTTTCGCCTCCTGGTGCTAATCTGGCGCTTTGCATCATCTCGCCGAAGTCTGCGGTGCTCATTTCGATCAAATTGTATAAACGCTGGTTAATGACAGAATCAAAATTATTCCTTTCTCACTTGTTTCACATTTTCTGCCCGAGTACAGTTTCTGCTCCGTTACATATGGCTATATTTCTTTACATATTTCTTCATTCACAGCGCCAGATTTGCACCTGGTGGTCACAATTGGAACTAATCGGTTCCACATTAACGCATTACAACTGTAGGCGCCCCCATCTACTGGTCTGGAAACCCTACTGATTCACCAGGATGCAAATCCGAGGGCCTATGCAGCGTCGCTAGATACAATTTAAAAAAAATATTGAAAATTATGCCACTTACCATTGCTGTTTCTTCTGCGCCGGCTGTCGGCTACGTATGCGCTGAATCCAATAGCGTACTGCCGAGGGCTGCCAAGGGCTCTGCATCGTAATGGAGTGGAAGTCAATGAGCCCTTGATGTTGCGATTTTACCGCCCGCTAGCATGGTAGGTAACGCATCGTCGGTAGCTTTGCTTTAGGAGGCGGCAGTGGCCAAGACGTGTGGGTTTTGACTGACACGCAATCTCGGGAAGTCCTCAATCGCTTCCAGATCACTGCCTGCATTGTCCTTTCAGCTGCCCCCGCGATGTCGGATCCCATGTAGTCATGCCGAATGATGAAACTCACCCGCTGGTGCAGTAGGTCTTCAAATACTTGCGATACTGGAGTTAAGGGCAGCTTCTGCACTGGTACTGTTACACTCTCCGTCTACTATCAGTGCTGCCCGCTGTGCTGACGTCAGTACTGGATGCTGGACTGCTGTCGCTTCGGACCGCTTATCGTCTCGTAGGACAGCAACTACAAGAGCAACACTAGAATTATCTCACAAACAAAGTGTTACGGCCGAATTCCTTCCGCATCCTTCCCTAATCCGAGACCGATGACCTCGATGTTTGGTCCCCTCCTCTCGAATCAACCAACCAACCAAGGTGTCACCATACCATAACCAGGGGATCAACATTAAAGCCATCAATTGTACCGGTCGATTGTCAGAAGGTAGTGGGGTTGGGGTATTTATGTCCCCGAAAAGAGGCTCTGGTCTACGACATTCGTAATGAGCGAATTGATTTTGCTCTTCCCAAGTCGTCAGCTGTCTTCAGTTCCGCTGCATTTGCTTAACGAATTTTTACAGGCTACTCACTAGTCGTTGTTGCATCGTTACAGGAGTAACGAGGGCACTTTGGTCTGCACTGTTCTAACCATTTCCGCTGAGTTGCTATCAGTCTGTTTTAAGAGTGGTGAGATGTCAAGTAATGTTGTTGAAATGTTTACGCTTCCTGGCTGGCGGCTGGAGACACTTCCATGTGATTGGGTAACGCCGATTGTTATAACTTAGAAAAAATTTTCTCTCACGTTCCATTTAAAATTTTTTTTTTTCTGTAGTTTCGTCGCGTTACAGAATATCTACGAAATGTCACTGCCAGCGATAATTACTGCCCAAAATGGACCTCCGTGTGTAGATGCGCTGTAATTATAAGCACACAGTACATTTATTACTCTGTTACGAGTCACTGTAGACTACGGATGTCTTATACCAAAATACTCAGAAACAGACTCCGAAATTTTCCGGCTCAGCTTAGGTTCGCCCGGAATACGTAATCCTTTCTGCGCATTAAGTTAGAAGACAAGGTAAGTGATTTTCTAATGTGCAGCTTTTGTCCCTTGCTTTTGCCTGTCCTACTAAGCGAAGCAAATTTCTAAAAGTTCCCCTAGTCTTCTTCAAATGATAACTGTAATATTACACTTCTCTCCGAAACAATTGAATTTCCATTCAGAATCCAGAAATAACATCTCAGTGGACTGGCTACACATCAGAATTAAAGCGTATATGAATGGAGGATAAGTGAGCACCGTAATTTCAAGATGCTGCTGTCAACAGAGCTCCTTTTATAGGTGCATGTCCCCATGCGAAAGAAAAAGTGAAAACTAATTAAGGCCTTCAAGAATTACGAATATGCATGTAATTACTAATTGTTAAATACAGCAGGTACTTATAAGTTATTAGAAAAAAATATACTTTACAAACTCATGCTGCTTTACTTGTAGACTGACGAACGTAAAGTCTTCTTTCAAGAATTACAGTTATGCATGTAATTACTCATTGTTTAATACAGCAGATACTTAAAAGTTATTAGGAAATGTATACTTTACAGAGACCTGCAGGTTGACTTTCTTAACTTCGCTCCTGCGGTCTACATGAACGGCAGAGCTGATGTACAGGGAAGAGCGATTAAATAGATGGAAAGAGACATGAACTTCAATATTTTAAAACTTCAGTCTGACATCGGACTTTGCTCCTCACGTAAGGTGCTATGGTGACAAGTGACTGAGAGATGATCTGAATTCGACACAGACTCATTATGCGTTTAAAAGAAGATCGAAGAATAACTTTAACCAGGTTGTCAAGGGTTTAAAAGTAGTAATCGTAAAAATTGTGCTAGTTGCATTCGTGAAATGTGTCGAGCTACGATTAGAACTGAATGACTTTCCTGATATCGGAGTAATCAGATCAGTGAGGATTTTAAAAATTTCTGATGCCGACGAATAAGGATGTAGGTCGTAAGTAACATGTTTACTACGGTGTGCTCTGCTTCTAATATAACGCTTCAAGTTCATACAGCGTGGGACGCTAGTTTCAAAGTTTCTAGCGAATTTTTCAGGTTCATTGTTTTTGTACAATAATTAAAATCAAACAATTTACTAGCGTATTGAAATTTCCAACAAAACATATTTTTATGCACATCCAAAGAAAATTTCTGTTACCGTTGCACACGTTTTCTATCATTGATGTCCGCAGCTGTGTACTTCAGTGTAAATTACCAAAATAAATAACTTTCCTACATCAGTCGTATGCACCGTGATGTCGGAGTACGTTTGTAGTAGCGAGGATACGAAAGCTATAAAAGTATTGATGTCAGAGTAAGAGTACACACTGTAGATAAATATAACAAAAAGTCATTAATTCGATGTGTTGCAAAGACCCGGTACGCGTCAGTGTGCATTAAGATTAGCGTAACACTTCCTTAAATGAGACTCCAAAGTGACCACTTACGTACAGATACATACGATTTTCTTTCCGCTTTAAGAACTGAAGTGTGTAACACATTTGCAGCAGGTAAACAACACGTTTCCAAACGAATGTTGGTCGTTGTAATAGAGGAAATTAAGTAGGAGAAACTTTTTTATCTCGTTTTCGAAATTAGCCAGTTAAGTAAGCCAAAGATTTTGGCAGCAGTACTTTTCATCCCTTTGTGAAACAAATTTCTTGAAACAAATTTCTTTTTAATGAAAAGTAATGAAGGTATATTCTACCTTCAAGAAAATTAATTCTGGGCGTTATTACTTTTTGTTAACTATAGTGGATTACATAAAATAAACGGGACAGTATATAAAATGGATAAAATGAACTCTTGTAACAGGTGACATCTGCAAGGAAATTTGCGGGTGAGCACATTATATTACTTTTACTGTAGGCTTTGTTGCAAAGAGTTTGCTACAGAAGCGTTAGTTTGGAAGTCTTTCTGAAGGACATTATCAGATGAGAACAACCGAAATTCATGAACAGATCGATTTGTTTCCCTCTGTGACTTAAAGTGTAGACGTGGCAGAAGTTGTTTGAATGGAACCAGAACGCTAATTATTTTTAAGTTTAAATTTGTGCACACCCAAGGTGTTCGAAGATCCTGTATTAGCTTTTGAAAGGTAGAACTGAATATCGCGTGCTTTTTTGAGATTGCGGCAGCGAATAACTCGACGGAAACCGTCAATCCAGGCCGAACTTGCAGTTTCTTTATGTAGCTACATACAGGGTGATTCTTACTAACCTTCAAATAGCTCCGAAGCTACTTAGATCACACCAAATAATTTAATGTAAGACACTTTGGATCGCAAACGTCAGAACTACCCCAAAAGTGGATGACAAATGTTGAACATGTGACACCACTAGATGACGTACCTCGCCGCACGTGCAGTAGTTGAGCCTGTCGGTCAGGCAGGTCTAGTTGTCCCAACGCCATTGAAGTATTCGCGTCGGTGTGGCTCTGCATCTACGTGCGGAACTTTGGGTGCGTGGGGCTAAGGGTGCGAGTTTTGCGTCTGGCTGGCAGTATTTTTTTCGTTGCACGGGACATTTTGTGTTTACATTGAGGTATTGATTTATTAATTTATAACCAGGCTTGCAGTCTCTGATGGTGTATTGCAAAGTAAACACAGCAAAATCCTACCGCACTGCGTCACAACTAAGTGAGTACAAGCATCTGAATTTCATCGTTACCAACAACTGACGTATACTTTCATTTGTAAACAACGTCCGCAAACAAAAAAAGAGGGGATCCAAGGGAAGAAACACAAAATAGGAGCAGCATTTGCCTGGCTGAAGTGAGGACAATAATTGTTTAACTTCTCCTTCTACAACAGATTATATTTGAAAAAGTTATTCGAAATTTGCAGCGTTTGCTTGGAAGCAAGTGTTGCAAAGCTCAATCATCCCTTCATACACACACTCAAAAATACCCTCCGTATTTTGAATGTGACGTCACCTGTTGACGTCTTATCGACCACTTTTGGGGTATTTCCCGACATTTGTGGCCCCGTTGCTTTGGGGATTTCTAAACGTTAATAAGAATCACCCAGTATGTGAGACGACGGATTAACATTCACAGAAACAAACTTACTGTGAATAGTTTATATACTTGTAAGCTCGAATTCCACTGGTATTTTTTAGTTTACAACGTAGTTATATTGGTCCTCTCTGCTACTAAGAGGGAATTAGTTACTTGTCTGGAAGAACGCTCTTGACTGAAGGCGCTAATAAGATACCCTGAGAATCCCGCCACCTCTCCAAATCCTGTTCCTCCTTTTTGTAGATCCCATCTCGTGTGACACTCCTTAGGACGCCACCTGTTCGTTTGGACACTAAATACACCAGATAGCCACGTCCTCGACGAACAACAGCTGTGTCCTCGGCGGGTATGTGAGGTATTCAGCCGAGCGGTGTGATGAAACTTTCAGCCGAAGAACGGCTGCCTGCTGTCACGAGCTGCTGGCTGGCCCGCTTAATGAATTTCAGATGCGACGGCTCCCAGCTGGGCCGACATTCCACCTTCGATAAACGAGGAACAGTGGGACACGGCAGCGGGACTGCAGGCTGCCACCAAGGCGATTCGATTTCTAGCTTCTTTCGGCAGTACTAATTCCGATTCATCTAGACCCGAGACGGTTTTAAAAGTGATAATTACTTTACATTTACTATTTTTTTATGTTTTGCCTGCACGTTGTTTATGAAATGTGTCAATTACATTTTACTGTTTGTTATGGATGAGGTGTCCGTTCCATCGCATATGTGCGAAAGAACAGACACCACATATAAACTGACGGAAACACTTCGCAACGCCAAGTAATAATTAACGTAGAATAATGAAACTTTGGGAAAACATTTTATAGGTAATATATTTAAGCTGTTATTACTGCAACATCACAGTTTGATGTAAGTTCAAAATGGTTCAAATGGCTCTGAGCACTATGGGACTTAACATCAGTGGTCATCAGTCCCCTAGAACTTAGAACTACTTAAACCTAACTAACCTAGGGACATCACACACATCCATGCCCGTAGCAGTCGCGCAGCTCCGGACTGAGCGCCTAGAACCGCGAGACCACCGCGGCCGGCTTTGATGTAAGTACGACATAAGGCGTTTCCAGTGTGAATGTAGTGTGCAAGCATGCAAACGTGTATGCACCGAATTGTACAGGTGTCGGACGCCAGTTTGTGGGATGGAAAAAAAAAGTTCAAATATATGTGGAATCTTATGGGAGTTAACTGCTAAGGTCATCAGCCACAGCCCCTAAGCTTACACACTACTTAACCTAAATTATCCTGCGGACAATCACACACACCCATGCCCGAGGGAGGACTCGAACCTCCGCCGTGAACCGCACAGTCCATGACTACAGCGCCATAGATCGCTCGGCTGTGGGATGGAGTCCCATGCCTTTTGCACTTCGTCGCTCTGTACAGGGACGGTTAATGCTGTTTGTGGATGACGCAGGCGTTGTCGTCCGATTATGCCCTATATGTGCTCGACTGGAGACACTTCTGGTGATTGAGCAGGGCAAGGCGAGATGTCGACACTCTGCAGAGCATGTTGGGTTACAACAATGGTATATGGGAGAGTATTATCCTGTTGGAATCACCGCCTCGACACCTGTTCGTTAATGGCAACACGGCAGGATAAATCACCAGATTGACTTAGAGTTTTGCAGTCGGGGTGCATGAGATAACCACGAGAATGATCCTGCTGTCATGCGAAATAGCACCGGTGATCATTGCTCCAGGTGTAAGTCCAGTGTGTCTTGCACGCAGACAGGATGGTTCCGTACCTACAACTAGCTTCCTTCTAACCAACTCACGGCCATCACTAGCACCGACGCTGAATCAGTTTCATCTGAAAACACATCTATCCCGCCTCCAATGAGCTCTCGCTTGACACAACGGAAGTCGCAAATGGCGGAGGTTATGGATCAGTGGAAGGCACGCTATGGGGCGTCTGGCTCGGAGCTTTCGTTGAAGTAACAGGTTCGTAACAGTGCGTTGTGTCACTGTGGTACCAAATTGCTGCTCAAATTGCTGCAGGTGCAGTATGATGTGCCAGAGACATACTCCGATCACGATGGTTGTCCCTTTCGATACGTCCACGTGGCCGCCCGGAACCCGGTCTTCTCATTACCGTACATTCTCGTGACCACCGATGCCAGCAGGCATGTACAGAGGCTGCATTCCTGCCAAGTCTTTCTACAGTATCTCAGACGGAACATCCAGTTTCTCGTAGCCCTGTTACACGCCCTTGTTCAAACTCAGTGAGCTGTCGATAATGGCGTCTTTGTCACCTTAAAGGCATACTAGACTAACATCGACTCACCACGTCCAATATCAAAAGTACGAGTAATTAACGCTCACGACCGTTACAGCATGTATTTGAAATAAACCTGATTTGCAAAAAATGGTTCAAATGGCTCTGAGCACTATGGGACTTAACATCTTAGGTCATCATTCCCCTAGAACTTAGAACTACTTAAACCTAACTAACCTAAGGACATCACACACATCCACGCCCGAGGCAGGATTCGAACCTGCGACCGTAGCAGTCCCGCGGTTCCGGACTGAAGCGCCTAGAACCGCACGGCCACCGCGGGCGGCACCTGATTTGCATCCTCACTGTGGCGCTACTAGCGCCACTCTTTTGCAACTGGCCCGAAATTTTAACAAGCATCGTCTTTAATATGCAGGGACCGGCCTACCAACTTTCTTTCATTTCACACAACTCTGTCTTGGTGTTACCATTTGTTTCTCCGTCAGCGTAAAATTGATTAGATATTCCTCGGCGGGCATTCCCATTACTGCGAATGCTTACCATCGTTCGTCCTCTTGCGGCAATATATTTAGCCTGCGACCAATGGAGAAAATGAAGAGGGTCCCAATATCTATGGTGAGCAGACTTGGCAATTTGTGTCGGACCTCTAGCGTGTCCGGATGTCCGAGGCGACTAAGCCAACCTTTATCGAAAAGCAGAGCATCGGGGTTCGACTCCCAGTCGGGCACAAATTTTCAAGTGCAGCTGTTTAATTATTTCAATTCCTAAAACGGCTATTCATACCGATTTCATTTAAATTATACACTCCTGGAAATGGAAAAAAGAACACATTGACACCGTTGTGTCAGACCCACCATACTTGCTCCGGACACTGCGAGAGGGCTGTACAAGCAATGATCACACGCACGGCACAGCGGACAAACCAGGAACCGCGGTGTTGGCCGTCGAATGGCGCTAGCTGCGCAGCATTTGTGCACCGCCGCCGTCAGTGTCAGCCAGTTTGCCGTGGCATACGGAGCTCCATCGCAGTCTTTAACACTGGTAGCATGCCGCGACAGCGTGGACGTGAACCGTATGTGCAGTTGACGGACTTTGAGCGAGGGCGTATAGTGGGCATGCGGGAGGCCGGGTGGACGTACCGCCGAATTGCTCAATACGTGAGGCGTGAGGTCTCCACAGTACATCGATGTTGTCGCCAGTGGTCGGCGGAAGGTGCACGTGCCCGTCGACCTGGGACCGGACCGCAGCGACGCACGGATGCACGCCAAGACCGTAGGATCCTACGCAGTGCCGTAGGGGACCGCACCGCCACTTCCCAGCAAATTAGGAACACTGTTGCTCCTGGGGTATCGGCGAGGACCATTCGCAACCGTCTCCATGAAGCTGGGCTACGGTCCCGCACACCGTTAGGCCGTCTTCCGCTCACGCGCCAACATCGTGCAGCCCGCCTCCAGTGGTGTCGCGACAGGCGTGAATGGAGGGACGAATGGAGACGTGTCGTCTTCAGCGATGAAAGTCGCTTCTACCTTGGTGCCAATGATGGTCGTATGCGTGTTTGGCGCCGTGCAGGTGAGCGCCACAATCAGGACTGCATACGACCGAGGCACACAGGGCCAACACCCGGCATCATGGTGTGGGGAGCGATCTCCTACACTGGCCGTACACCACTGGTGATCGTCGAGGGGACACTGAATAGTGCACGGTACATCCAAACCGTCATCGAACCCATCGTTCTACCATTCCTAGACCGGCAAGTGAACTTGCTGTTCCAACAGGACAATGCACGTCCGCACGTATCCCGTGCCACCCAACGTGCTCTAGAAGGTGTAAGTCAACTACCCTGGCCAGCAAGATCTCCGGATCTGTCCCCCATTGAGCATGTTTGGGACTGGATGAAGCGTCGTCTCACGCGGTCTGCACGTCCAGCACGAACGCTGGTCCAACTGAGGCGCCAGGTGGAAATGGCATGGCAAGCCGTTCCACAGGACTACATCCAGCATCTCTACGATCGTCTCCATGGGAGAATAGCAGCCTGCATTGCTGCGAAAGGTGGATATACACTGTACTAGTGCCGACATTGTGCATGCTCTGTTGCCTGTGTCTATGTGCCTGTGGTTCTGTCAGTGTTATCATGTGATGTATCTGACCCCAGGAATGTGTCAATAAAGTTTCCCCTTCCTGGGACAATGAATTCACGGTGTTCTTATTTCAATTTCCAGGAGTGTATTTTATTATTGTTTTTATCACACACAGCACAGTGCCATGGGTACGTACCTTATCAGTAAACTGCTCATCTTTCGATTTCCACAAGTGTCCATATTATCTAAGCTCTCCAAACACACCACATCAAACGCAGGAACTAATTTTAAATGTCTTTTTGTTTTGCGATTGAAAATATTTTTCCACAAATTTCAGCATCACTTCTTCATTTCTGTTTGCTGTAATAATTGTTTTAGCATGTTAAGTATACTGAGTTGCAAATGTTTCGGTACTCACGTGCCTGGTTCACACACCAGGGAAGAAGGAAGGATGAAAGATTACAGTTTAATGTTCCTTCCCCTACTAGGTCATTAGAAACGGAGCATTATCTCGAAATGGACGGTAATTTAGAAACGATTACGACAAGCCGTTTTTAACACTATTGATTCACCTGTATGGACTTAAGTGATTCAAGGATGCCACCGAAAACCTTAGCTGGGTTAGCATAACAGAATTGTCATTACATTTTCAATCACTGTATGTATGTCGCCCTGATATTAACAAAACATTTTCTTTTCAATTATGTGAGATTTTATTTTAAAGAAAATTTGAAGTAGTCACATATAACTCCTACCTGTCAATTCGCACTTTATACTTTAGATGCCCTCCCCCCCCCCCCCCCCCCAAAGATTTCTCTTTTGGGAAGCATACATTCATTAATAACTGAATTACAGTGCTCCGCTTCATTGGAGAATGAGAACGTCTATCGCCAAAGCGAATAACACAATTCGCCGTGTTACGTTCTTGGAATAAATTAATGCTTCTTACCAGCTGTCAGCCGTCGCAGTGAGAATCAAGAGCAGGATGGGTAAGACAAGTGGTGTGGTCGCATTTCATAGCTGACAGATAGCGCTGAGGCGCTTCGAAGGCGTACCGGTACTCAGCTTTCGCTGTGGAATCTTAAGGGCATATCGTAAGTTACTCAAGGAAGGCAGCCGCCACCGAAGTGAACCTGCAACGGGTGACAGTTCATAAGTGACGGCTCTCGCCGTCGATTGGAACGGATTCTAACAGGAATGTAACAATACGAGAGAAGGAAAGTTGTTACCATTTAGCGGTGATGCTGCGATAGGCACAATAAAAAGATTCACACAATTATAGCTTTCGGCCATTAAGGCCTTTGTCAGCAGTAGACACACATACACACATGCACACACACACACACTCACGCAAGCGCAACTTTCTCACACATCTGCAGTCTCAGAGAGCTGAAACTACACTGCGAGCAGCATCACTACATTCTTGGCTTTTCCACTCTGGCTACTCCCTCTTACTTCTTATATCACTGCATATCACGCGTCTTGCCCTATGATGTTCTTATGCTTTTCTCAGCATTTGGAACATCTTACACAATTTTACGTTATCGAACACTTTTCGTCGACGACAAACCCTATGTACGTGTCTCAATTTTCCTTCAGTCTTCCTTCCATTGCTTTCTAAGCACTATTTCGTACGGTTCTGAGTGTTCGAAATCATGCACGTTCATTGTGACTAACCAGCTGTTTCACATTAACAGTCCCTAGAGTACAAATGATTAATGAGAAATACAGCTAGGCAAACAGCTGAAAGTTTTATTATGATCGCAGCAGGCGGGGTAGAAATGCGATTTACGGCATTTCCAGATATGTATGCAGGTATGTAGTGACTCGGTGCTATAGTAGAAATTAAGACTTTTCCCCCACGTGTGTGTAAAAAGAAGGGTGGACGGGTGTTGAAGTTAGGAGAAATGAGAGGATGCCGAGTACGTGCTCTAGAAACAGTGAATCTCGAATCGTTCACTAAAACCGTCTTCGACGAGAAATCGCACCAAATGAACTTAAAAGCGAAGTGCTTCATCCAGACGAAAGAAGCCACAGCAGTTTTGGCCGGAGCTCATAACCGGAGCGGTTCTGTATAACTGCCCCGTGCGGCGGAAGACCAGCAAGAGGAAGAAAGGGAAAAGGTGTGTATAGGGGAGGGGGGGAGGGGAGGAGGGGGGGGGGAAGTGGAGAAAGGAGGAGGCGGCGCAGGAAATGGGAGGTGGAGAGGTCGCTGCGGAAAGCGACTCGACTGAAACAAATCACAGCCCAACGCTTAATTTACTTTTATTGGTTTTCCCCCGACGAGTTCTTTTTGTTATTACTTCGGCGGGACCTGTATCAGGCTGGGGTGTCACGAGGACGGCGGCGGCGACCCGTCTTTAAAAACAGCTCGCGTCTGCCCCTGAGGAGCGTGTGTGTGTGTGTGTGTGTGTGTGTGTGTGTGTAGTCCACCCCTACCCTCACCACCACCAGTCTACCACCACCACCACCACCACCACCACCGTTCAGTTTTTGTTTCATTGCAGCGAGGGCCCGCGCCGCGCCACCCGAAGACAAACAACAATAATTTGTCAGGCCGGCCGCAAGTGGGACGCGGCCCGCGGGGGCGGAAAAACTCGCGCCGGCCAACATTTGTCTCGCTGGCCAGTGCGCCAGGCCGCCAGTCCAGGCCGGATGCGGTGTCGCGCACTACCGCTTCCGACCTGCACCGCTTGCCAGCCACTCCGGGCCGACGCAACAGAGTTTGCACCACTCACTCCCCCTCCCCTCGCTTCGGACGCCGTGTCCAAACGCAGGTGCTTTCACACTTCTTCCATATGGCGATTCGCTGTAAGAGTACTGTGCTGTATCTTTCTCAGTTTTATTTCTCCTGCTTTAAACCTTTCCTGTCCGGCGGTACTTGAATGAACCCTCGTCTTTCTAGTGTCACGAAACAGCATGGAGTGAAATTCATGTACCTGTGCCCTGCCGGAAAGTGTGTGACCTTCTGCTGTA
The DNA here is from genome assembly GCF_023864275.1 of Schistocerca cancellata. NCBI lineage: Eukaryota > Metazoa > Arthropoda > Insecta > Orthoptera > Acrididae > Schistocerca > Schistocerca cancellata. The sequence continues at coordinate 456,491,279 of NC_064630.1, forward strand.
GCACAGGAAACTCTTTGTGTTGTGTTGGCAGAAGAGCTAACACCGTGTTACTAGTGGAGACCGAAATGCACGCGTTTTAGCTCATGCAGGCTGGCGTGAGGGGGGAAAACTATACTGACGTGAGATCTGGAACATGACAAGGAATTAGAATTCAGAAAGCGGAAGAAGTTAGTTTGATACTTAACTTTACGCCATTAATGATGAACGTCGCTTTTGACGGTACATGATTCACAATATTGTCTGTTCAGAATTCATTCTAATGACTGAATATGGCGCCTTGCTAGGTCGTAGCAAATGACGTAGATGAAGGCTATGCTAAACTATCGTCTCTGCAAATGAGAGCGTATGTGGGCAGTGAACCATCGCTAGCAAAGTCGGCTGTACAACTGGGGCGAGTGCTAGGGAGTCTCTCTAGACTAGACCTGCCGTGTGGCGGCGCTCGGTCTGCGATCGCTGATAGTGATATACTAACGGACCGCGACCGATTTAAAGGCTACCACCTAGCAAGTGTGGTGTCTGGCGGTGACAGTTCAATATCTCTGCGCACCGATGGCAGTGTAAAGCAAACTGCAAACGAGTGATTAAAATCACGTGAATAACTGGCGTGAAAGGAATCTCAAGGAAACGGGAAGCGAAAGAGACAGGAAGGAAATAATGACTTCAAACCAAACAGCGCACTATGGTAATGGAGCGGCCAGAACTGAAAATTTCTGCCGCACCGGGAATCGAACCAGGATCCTCCACTACTCTAGAACGGTTGCCTTAACCGCTTCAGCCACGCATTCAGTCAGACCCAATTTCCCAACTCCTCGCTCGCCGCACCGCAACGACGCTCGCCCTTTAACTTCCTACTCGCAGAATTCTGGTTCCCGTAGTTCAGACGTTGGTTGCGCTTCCCCACTGCAACGTTATGCTCAGACAGCGGTCGCGCCCACAGAATTGATATGAGTGGCAAATGTTCTGACGGACATGTCAGAATGTCAGAAAAGCGTGTCCGGATGGCCGAAGTGGTTTACGCAGCTGTTTTACAGAGTTGAAGCATCAGGGTTGGGACCTCGGTTTGGTAGAAATTTTCAACTCCCGCTGTTGCTTTGCCGCATATGCCCTGCGAGGCTGGAAGCAACTATTTCCTTCGTACGTACCTCTTTCCTGTTCCGTTTCCTTTGCATTCCTTCCACTCCACTTTCTATGTACGTGTTCCAGCTGCTTCTTTCTGAGTGGTGTCTGCTTTGTCGGACATGGTCGACACAATGGACACTACTTTTCTGCATAAAATGAAGAAGGTACAATCGCGTTCTGCTGGCATTCGGCAGAAATCGGAAATCGGTCACATGACGTCCCTCACTAGCTACTTTGGAGGCATCACATTGTATTTACTTATTTCGTTGTTTTTGTTTTTAAGTTGCCTGTTATGATAGTGTGCTGTTTCAAGGCAATGGTGCATTGAAGACTTAACACAAGCAAGTCACTCTTGGTATGATTTGCTATAATCAAATGTTAGTTAGTTAGGCATTCGCGATAAAAAACCTCGACAACTTCGTGAGGAGAATGACTGCAATGTTTGGAGCTGGGCTTCTGGTTAGAGACGTGCAGTTACAAATGATTGGCAAAAGAGTGTTCTTATCCTCTAATTTTCCGCTAATTTTCAGTTTTTTTTATCTTCGCATTTGTAACATATTCTGGGACTTTCTTATTCAGGTACATCTACATCTACATCTACATTTATACTCCGCAAGCCACCCAACGGTGTGTGGCGGAGGGCACTTTACGTGCCACTGTCATTATCTCCCTTTCCTGTTCCAGTCGCGTATGGTTCGCGGGAAGAACGACTGTCTGAAAGCCTCTGTGCGCGCTCTAATCTCTCTAATTTTACATTCGTGATCTCCTCGGGAGGTATAAGTAGGGGGAAGCAATATATTCGATACCTCATCCAGAAACGCACCCTCTCGAAACCTGGCGAGCAAGCTACACCGCGATGCAGAGCGCCTCTCTTGCAGAGTCTGCCACTTGAGTTTGTTAAACATCTCCGTAACGCTATCACGGTTACCAAATAACCCTGTGACGAAACGCGCCGCTCTTCTTTGGATCTTCTCTATCTCCTCCGTCAACCCGATCTGGTACGGATCCCACACTGATGAGCAATACTCAAGTATAGGTCGAACGAGTGTTTTGTAAGCCACCTCCTTTGTTGATGGACTACATTTTCTAAGGACTCTCCCAATGAATCTCAACCTGGTACCCGCCTTACCAACAATTAATTTTATATGATCATTCCACTTCAAATCGTTCCGCACGCATACTCCCAGATATTTTACAGAAGTAACTGCTACCAGTGTTTGTTCCGCTATCATATAATCATACAATAAAGGATCCTTCTTTCTATGTATTCGCAATACATTACATTTGTCTATGTTAAGGGTCAGTTGCCACTCCCTGCACCAAGTGCCTATCCGCTGCAGATCTTCCTGCATTTCGCTACAATTTTCTAATGCTGCAACTTCTCTGTATACTACAGCATCATCCGCGAAAAGCCGCATGGAACTTCCGACACTATCTACTAGGTCATTTATATATATTGTGAAAAGCAATGGTCCCATAACACTCCCCTGTGGCACGCCAGAGGTTACTTTAACGTCTGTAGATGTCTCTCCATTGAGAACAACATGCTGTGTTCTGTTTGCTAAAAACTCTTCAATCCAGCCACACAGCTGGTCTGATATTCCGTAGGCTCTTACTTTGTTTATCAGACGACAGTGCGGAACTGTATCGAACGCCTTCCGGAAGTCAAGGAAAATGGCATCTACCTGGGAGCCTGTATCTAATATTTTCTGGGTTTCATGAACAAATAATGCGAGTTGGGTTTCACACGATCGCTGTTTCCGGAATCCATGTTGATTCCTACATAGTAGATTCTGAGTTTCCAAAAACGACATGATACTCGAGCAAAAGACATGTTCTAAAATTCTACAACAGATCGACGTCAGAGAGATAGGTCTATAGTTTTGCGCATCTGCTCGACGACCCTTCTTGAAGACTGGGACTACCTGTGCTCTTTTCCAATCATTTGGAACCTTCTGTTCCTCTAGAGACTTGCGGTACACGGCTGTTAGAAGGGGGGCAAGTTCTTTCGCGTACTCTGTGTAGAATCGAATTGGTATCCCGTCAGGTCCAGTGGACTTTCCTCTGTTGAGTGATTCCAGTTGCTTTTCTATTCCTTGGACACTTATTTCAATGTCAGCCATTTTTTCGTTGGTGCGAGGATTTAGAGAAGGAACTGCAGTGCGGTCTTCCTCTGTGAAACAGCTTTGGAAAAAGGTGTTTAGTATTTCAGCTTTACGCTTGTCATCCTCTGTTTCAATGCCATCATCATCCCAGAGTGTCTGGACATGATGTTTCGAGCCACTTACTGATTTAACGTAAGACCAGAACTTCCTAGGATTTTCTGTCAAGTCGGTACCTAGTATTTTACTTTCGAATTCACTGAACGCTTCACGCATAGCCCTCCTTACGCTAACTTTGACATCGTTTAGCTTCTGTTTGTCTGAGAGGTTTTGGCTGCGTTTAAACTTGGAGTGAAGCTCTCTTTGCTTTCGCAGTAGTTTCCTAACTTTGTTGTTGTACCACGGTGGGTTTTTCCCGTCCCTCACAGTTTTGCTCGGCACGTACCTGTCTAAAGCGCATTTAACGATTGCCTTGAACTTTTTCCATAAACACTCAACATTGTCAGTGTCGGAACAGAAATTTTCGTTTTGATCTGTTAGGTAGTCTGAAATCTGCCTTCTATTACTCTTGCTAAACAGATAAACCTTCCTCCCTTTTTTTATATTCCTATTAACTTCCATATTCAGGGATGCTGCAACGGCCTTATGATCACTGATTCCCTGTTCTGCACTTACAGAGTCGAAAAGTTCGGGTCTGTTTGTTATCAGTAGGTCCAAGATGTTATCTCCACGAGTCGGTTCTCTGTTTAATTGTTCGAGGTAATTTTCGGATAGTGCACTCAGTATAATGTCACTCGATGCTCTGTCCCTACCACCCGTCCTAAACATCTGAGTGTCCCAGTCTATATCTGGTAAATTGAAATCTCCACCTAAGACCATAACATGCTGAGAAAATTTATGTGAAATGTATTCCAAATTTTCTCTCAGTTGTTCTGCCACTAATGCTGCTGAGTCGGGGGGTCGGTAAAAGGAGCCAATTATTAACCTTGCTCGGTTGTTGAGTGTAACCTCCACCCATAATAATTCACAGGAACTATCCACTTCTACTTCACTACAGGATAAACTACTACTAACAGCGACGAACACTCCGCCACCGGTTGCATGCAATCTATCCTTTCTAAACACCGTCTGTGCCTTTGTAAAAATTTCGGCAGAATTTATCTCTGGCTTCAGCCAGCTTTCTGTACCTATAACGATTTCAGCTTCGGTGCTTTCTATCAGCGCTTGAAGTTCCGGTACTTTACCAACGCAGCTTCGACAGTTTACAATTACAATACCGATTGCTGCTTGGTCCCCGCATGTCCTGACTTTGCCCCGCACCCGTTGAGGCTGTTGCCCTTTCTGCACTTGCCCGAGGCCATCTAACCTAAAAAACCGCCCAGCCCACGCCACACAACCCCTGCTACCCGTGTAGCCGCTTGTTGCGTGTAGTGGACTCCTGACCTATCCAGCGGAACCCGAAACCCCACCACCCTATGGCGCAAGTCGAGGAATCTGCAGCCCACATGGTCGCAGAACCGTCTCAACCTCTGATTCAGACCCTCCACTCGGCTCTGTACCAAAGGTCCGCAGTCAGTCCTGTCGACGATGCTGCAGATGGTGAGCTCTGCTTTCATCCCGCTAGCGAGACTGGCAGTCTTCACCAAATCAGATAGCCGCCGGAAGCCAGAGAGGATTTCCTCCGATCCATAGCGACACACATCATTGGTGCCGACATGAGCGACCACCTGCAGATGGGTGCACCCTGTACCCTTCATGGCATCCGGAAGGACCCTTTCCACATCTGGAATGACTCCCCCCGGTATGCACACGGAGTGCACATTGGTTTTCTTCCCCTCCCTTGCTGCCATATCCCTAAGGGGCCCCATTACACGCCTGACGTTGGAGCTCCCAACTACCAGTAAGCCCACCCTCTGCGACTGCCCGGATCTTGCAGACTGAGGGGCAACCTCTGGAACAGGACAAGCAGCCATGTCAGGCTGAAGATCAGTATCAGCCTGAGACAGAGCCTGAAACCGGTTCGTCAGACAAACTGGAGAGGCCTTCCGTTCAGCCCTCCGGAATGTCTTTCGCCCCCTGCCACACCTTGAGACGACCTCCCACTCTACCACAGGTGAGGGATCAGCCTCAATGCGGGCAGTATCCCGGGCAACCACAGTCGTAGTCCGATCGGGGGATGCGTGGGACGAGCTGGCCGTCCCCGACAAACCCCCATCCGGACCCCCACAGTGATGCCCATTGGCAACAGCCTCAAGCTGTGTGACCGAAGCCAACACTGCCTGAAGCTGGGAGCGAAGGGATGCCAACTCAGCCTGCATCCGAACACAGCAGTTGCAGTCCCTATCCATGCTAAAAACTGTGCAAAGAACGTCTGAACTAATCTACAGAGAGCGCAAACAAAACGACACAAAATTGAAGCGGTTATTAAAATACAAGATTGCCTAGTAAATGCAGTAATGCTGCCACTTGTGCACTGCTGACACACTGCTCGGCGGCGGAAGGAGACTACGCGATTTAACACTATTCGAGTACTAAAACGTGATGCTACAACTCTCAAATACTATAATACGCCCGAAATTTATGAATTAAACAATGCAAGTACCAAAAACACGCAAAGAAATTAAGAATTAAACTATGTAACAAATGAGTGAGCTAGGAGTATACGACTTGCTGCTGCAGCTGCTTATCCAACGGCGGCAGGTAGCAGAAATGTGTTCTGGAATATCCTGTGTGAATTAAATATAAGAGCGTGCTCTCCGAGGAATGAGTTTCTTTGATATTGTGACTTTAGTGTGATTAAAAAACGAGAGACCAAATTGCTTGTCACAAATATTTGGCCGGTTTTTTGCCATTATGTTGCGATTTCTGATGTAGTTAGGCGGGAACCTAACAGCATAGCTTAAATTTCTGTGAGTGAAACGAGCAGCTGTGACATTTATGTACATTATTGCCTGTCACAAATATCTTACTGTTTTTACTTCGGAAAATATCGCAGTTTCCGAGGAACTGGTTAGGCAGGAATGTAAGCACACAGCTTAAATGTTGCAAGTGAAGCGAGCAGCAATGAAATTTATGTTCTTGTCGGTCACAAATATCCTTGCTGTTTTTCTTCCTAATATGTCCCGATTTCCGGAGATGTATTTAGGCAGTAAACTAAGAGAACAATTTCATTGCTATGACTAGAACCGTGACGTCATCGTAAATTCGGCGATCGTGTCAAACATCGCTTCACAAAGAGACCGAGGGATGTCGCGTGACCCGAAATCGAGCCGAGCGCAGTTGCAGTCGTCATTTTAGTTACTCGTTGTGCAACACCCCTGTACATCGCATTACGTCACAAAACTTTAGGACCCCTGCTGACAGTGAAAGGACCTGATTTTTCGTACCTCTTTCCGTCAATGATACTTAGTAATTCTCCTGACCAGATACGATGATTATATCCTGAGGGGACTCAAAACTCTCAGTTGTGTCTGGTACATATATTAAAATATGTGTACGACAACGCACTACTGTGTTTCAGTTGCTTTGGTAATATTCTCACCAAATTTTAGGCCTTTGGCTCAGTACTTCAGGCATTATTTCCTTTCAGTCCTACCCAATAATATTCCCAGACTGCTTATGAGTATTAAAGTACCGATCGAACGAGAGATTTGCAAGTTACTTGGGCTAATCCAATGGATCTATGTCTGGTATCTGTATCCCAACAGTTACATATACATACAATTCTCTATCCGAACAGCCCTCGGAAGACCCAACGGTACCTACCGACCGCCGAGTCATCCTCAGCCGATGGGTGTTACTGGGTGACGATGTGCGCATTTCTCTCTCGCCCGTTGTTAGCTTTCGTGACCGGAGCCGCTACTTCTCAGTCAAGTAGCTCCGTAATTGGGCTTACAAGCGCTCAGGGCACCTTACTTTCCAACAGCGCTCGGCAGACTCGGACGGTAATTTATCCAAATGCTAGACAAGCCTGACAGCGCTTAACTTCGGTGATCTCAAAGGAACTGGTGTTACCACTGCGGCAAGATATTTAATAGACGTGATTGCATCTGGTGTTATCACTGAAACGAGGTTCACAAGAGGTACATGGGAGTACAGCCTTATAATACAGGGTGACTATTATTGAGCTATATGGAAAGAAACGTAAATTAGAAACTACGGCGTGCATACACGTTATTCAACACGTAAACGTTACTAAATATTTTAGGATTTAGCTTATGACAAGTTCGATATGCCTGCCTTCATTGGCGATGATACGGTGCTGACGAATAGCGAAATTCTGCACGAGCAGCTGAAGTGTCAGAACATCGATGCCTCCTCTGCAACCGGAGATTTTGCGCATTTACATTTGTGTTCTGTGAAGTCTTACCCATTACTTAAATTCTGGTTACTTCTGCTGTCACGTTTCGCGCATGCTAAAACAATCTTCAAATTTTCCTAAATTTACAGCTCCTCACCTTTTCTGAGTTTGTGCCGCATTGCTCCTTCTCTGGAAGTATTGACTTGCACCCCTCTTTGAAACAACACTAGCTTGACTAGGAATACCTTATTAGTCTTTGAGATGCAATCTCACTCATGGAATCTTAGTTCTGAATCCGGGAAGTCTAAAACTGTAGGCTCACATTGCAGTGGTCGGATCTCCATATCTGGCCGTCGATGGCTATCAACAAAATTTGCGTTCCTCCTCCTAAAATCGAGAGCAAGATGGCGGCATTCTACTTTTACCCGAGTTTCTGAAGTCTAAATTATTTTGACAGAATTTAACGGATATTTTGACGTGGCTGCCTTCTCGCACCCGGCATCGATTTTAAAGAAGGTTACACGTCAAAACTCGATATTGGTAATCAGTGAGTTCGAAATACTTTCGCCTATCAAATCAAGGAATACGAGAGGCCTTTACGAATGATGGATACAATTTTTAAGTTATCTCTGTGAAATGAAACAAAGAAAAACAAAATTGTACAATACATCCAAGAAATGCGAGTGGCTGCCGCACAGACCATAGACCATACTTATATAAGCGTAACTCGTACTCACACTGCCGAGTCTGCTGAGTTTTTAATAATTAATTAAATTAAAGCAATCTATATGGTTCAAAATTACTCTGAGCACTATGAGACTTTACATCTGAGATCATCAGTCACCTAGAACGTAGAACTACTTAAACCTAACTAACCTAAGGACATCACACACATCCATGCCCGAGGCAGGATTCGAACCTGCGACAGTAGCAGTCTCGCGGTTCCGGGCTCATGTGCCTAGAACCGCACGGCCACCGCGGCCGGCCAATCTATATGGACTCCAAAATATGTCTTAAATCACGTGTAATCACCAGCAATAGCATCAAAGACTATTTTACTAATACTACCGAAGATACCAACGTCTACCAACGTAGTACATGATGAAAAATATAAATAACTGTAATAAAATATTAAAACCATTAGTAATTGGTACTTGGACAAATTACTTTGAGATTCCACCGTGTACTTGTCAAGTGGGAACACCACCACTCATCAACTTCTTCATTTGGATTCAGGATTGTTCTGCCGGCCGCGGTGGTCTAGCGGTTCTGGCGCTGCAGTCCGGAACCGCGGGACTGCTACGGTCGCAGGTTCGAATCCTGCCTCGGGCATGGGTGTGTGTGATGTCCTTAGGTTAGTTAGGTTTAAGTAGTTCTAAGTTCTAGGGGACTTATGACCTAAGATGTTGAGTCCCATAGTGCTCAGAGACATTTGAACCATTTTGATTCAGGAAGCAAAGTAGAATATAACTGACCGAGCAGTTCTAGGCGCTTCAGTCGGGAACCGCGCGACCGCTACGGTCGCAGGTTCGAATCCTGCCTCGGGCATGGATGTGTGTGATGGCAGAGTGGCTTGAGGACGGTGAAAAATTTTAACGTGACTACAATCGATAAGGACGTATTACGATGTATATCAGAAGAAAAGTAACATTCTTAATAAATTTAAATGAAACAAGAAACGTCACATGTAGAATAAAAAAATAGACAAACTTTTTCATAGTGAGACACTAAGCCGATGAAAGTTACAGGGCCCTGTTCAATAACGTTCAGAAGACCTAAAGCCAATAAATAATAGGGATGCTACAGTATCATGCACTATCCAGTCAGTTAATGTGACCACCTATAACAGCCTGAATAACCAGCTTTTGCAGCGCGAGACATGCGGAAAGAGAGTAAGATGTGTGTGTGAAATCTTATGGGACTTGCCCTCAGCTTATACACTACTTAACCTAAATTATCCTAAGGACAAACACACACACCAATGCCCGGTATCAGCCGCACACTCCATGACTGCAGCGCCTGAGACCGGTCGGCTAATCCCTCGCGGCAGAGAGTTCTTAGGTTTTGGAAGGCACCAACAAAGCTGTGAGGCCATGCTGACTGCAGGGCCGTGGACAGTTGCGCGTTTCCTCGTTTGAGGGTCCATGGCGCGAACAGGCCATTCGAGTGATCCCGTAGATTCTCGATTAGGTTTATTCGAGGAGTTTGGTAGCCAGGGAGGTACGGTACACATATGCTTGTGCTCTTTGAACTACGCACGCACCCTGCGAGCTATGTAACACGCTGTACTGTCCTGCTGGTAGATGACATCTTGCCGAGGGAAAACAAACTGCATGTAGGAGTGATCATGGTCCCCAAGGACAGATACATCTTCCAGAATGACGAGATCAGTCAGGGAATGCAATGAAAGAAGTCTCCAGACACTAACTCTCCTTGCTCCGACCTGGGCTCCCGACGATTGCTGCAATGTGTTCACTTTCAGACCTATCATGCCCTCAGCTCCAAAAGCCATCTTCCCGACGGAACATAAGACCTGACTCATCTGAAAAGGGCACCTGTCGAAACTTTGTTCAAATGGCTCTGAGCACTATGGGACTTAACATCTGAGGTCATCAGTCCCCTAGACATAGAACTACTTAAACCTAACCTAAGGACACCACACACATCCATGCCCGAGGCAGGATTCGAACCTGCGACCGTAGCAGCAGCGCGGTTCCGGACTGAAGCGCCCAGAACCGCAACGGCCACTCCGACCGGCGAAGTAGGTTACAGTAGACTTGTTCGCCCACTGCTTGAATATTGCTCACCAGTGTGGGATCCGTACCAGATAGGGTTGATAGGAGAGATAGAGAAGATCTAACGGAGAGCAGCGCGCTTCGTTACAGGATCATTTAGTAATCGCGAAAGCGTTACGGAGATGATAGATAAACTCCAGTGGAAGACTCTGCAGGAGAGATTCTCAGTAGCTAGGTACGGACTTTTGTTGAAGATTCGAGAACATACCTTCACCAAGGAGTCAAGCAGTATATTGCCCCCTCCTACGTATATCTCACGAAGAGACCATGAGGATAAAATCAGAGTGCTTAGAGCGCACACAGAGGCATACCGACAATCTTTCTTTCCACGAACAATACGAGACTGGAATAGATGGGAGAACCGATAGAGGTACTCAAAGTACCCTCCGCCACACACCGTCGGGTGGATTGCGGAGTATGGATGTAGATGTAGATGTATAACGTTTGTTCCCCAATCGTGATGTTGTGTTCCAACACGGCAAGGCATGTGTTGACAAAGCTCGCGTCGTGAAGGACTGGTTTTGTGAACTCGAGTATAAATTGTGGCATTTGCTGTGACCACTATAGTTACCAGATCACAATGGTATTGAACCTTTGTTGTCCACTTTGATGGGAAGGGTGTGTGATCGCTATTCACCTCCATCGTCGTTACCTCAACGTGCCATTATATTGCAGGAAGAATCGTGTAAGATTGCCTTGAAAACCATAAATGGTCTGAATTTATCCGTTCTGTGACGACAGAAAACTGTTGTAAAGTCCTAGACGCTTTGGAAATTTGCAATTAGCGAAATCCAGCGTAGTGAATCACTTGCTGTGGTTACTGTAATAATAATAAAAATAATACTTACCATATGTAAACTAGAACGATCGCCTTACAAGTGACCTGCTGAAACAGCTGTAAAGAAGTTGCGCCGTCCATTCAGCTTGCTCTGCTTTCCCTACCCTGACAATCGAGCGTCGCCACGCTACGTCGGCCGCGCGTGCCGTAGCGGCGCTGGCCGCTGTGTGCTCGCTACAGGCCATGCCATTGGTCAACAGACGGCATGGCGGTGCGACCTGCCACCAGGTCAAACACGCAATATTTACACTAGAGCTCGCCCAAATGATGATTTATTGATGGAGAGGGAGGCGAGTGTGCAGCCAGTCTGCGAATGATGCACATGTTGTGCGGGCGCCGCACTGCACGAGGCAGGGGGTGGGGGCTGTCTGTGTGGTAGCGACAAAGAGTGACTGTTTCCACTGCGCGCACTGGCGGTTGGCAAGCAGCGGCATTTACACCTGAAACGTAGAAAGTATGGCCGTTATTTAAAGAGGCCACCGGCTCTCGTCCCGCGGTAATTATCACCAAGGGCGAATAAATTATTCGCAGTTGGTAAACAATCGAGCTAGCGAGGTGATTAAGAGAATGTTTACATACATCAATAGTAGTGGCACAACGCGAAAGCTTTTTGCCTGGGTGTCAATGCAACATTGTGAATTAAATCTGCGAGTCAAAGCGAAGCCGCATACAGCATTGCAATTCCTGAACGGGTTTAGTAGTTCGCTTAAGCGCCATGGAAGGTTCTAAAGAGAGCATGCGTTTTCTACTAAATGACTGACCATATGCAAGATGCAAGTGTGCATTCGGGCCTGAGGAACATGCAAGCTGCATGGAGGCACTTAATCAAGAACACAGTTTCTCCGAGTTGTTTTGAGGAAACGTCAAGCACAGGAAGTATACAGCCATGGCTGTAGAGTGGAGCTCGTACTCAATTGTACCAAGTCAAAGGCTTAGGTATTACAATGAAACAGTCTAGAGCCACTTTGCTAACAATGACTTTTTTCAAATAAAACTGAAAGTCAGTACTTTTCTGAGCAACAGGAATACCCGAGCCATCTTATGTCCTAAGAGAAATATATACGTGAATGACTGCCTTTATTAATTTAAACATACAACGGATCCATCTGTATTTCGACTCCGTGACAACTGTATCGTCACGCTGTACTGTAGTTACTGCTATCTGAATTATATACTTGCATGTATCACAGCAATAACTCAAAGGATTGTGATTAGGCAATGAAAACAAGAAAGACGGCAATCCGGATAGATAGTTGTCTGTGAGCAAAATTATAATAAAACTAACACCGTACGTAACAGTTCACTTGCAGATAGAGTTACGCTACGGTTCTATAATTTTGTTACTCTATATAAATGAAGTAGTGAACTGAAGGTTTGCTGGTAGTGTTGGTAGCACTTGTAGGGAAAGAAACATAAATAAATGGATACAGCGAGAAATTGAGAGCCGACGTTTTCTCTTTATTGATTTGTTTGTTTTGCACGTAATTAGAACCTTACATCATTCAGCCTTAAGCCATTGTGTATTTTATATCCTTACAGAATATAAATTGCTTTTTATAAGTAATAAAAATTAGTTGATCACTTATATCCTGAGCTTTTACGTAACGAAAGCAATTTACTTTTTATGCTAGTACGTTAACTTGTACAAACGCAAAGCGATACACAATTATTGTTGTTATTTTGTAATCAATAGAACTTTCTTCATCGTGATCAAAGACAGTTTCCTGTTGTTATAGATAAATGCGAAGTAATTTTATGAGAAACAGAAACATGTTTTATATAAGTGCATCGAAGTACTGAAGCGAATTTTGATATCTTTTTTTCCACTTTACCATTTTTGTTGAGGAAATTGAGTTTTCTAGCACCGTATGAAAAATCTGTTTTGTTTTTTGTTTATACTACAACATCCCTCTGTTTCACGTTAAAAATCAAGAATTTCCGAATAAAGCCTAAATTAAACATCGGAAATTTCAATTTTACTATAAATGCTATTTACTTTTAAGTAACAGACAGGACGATAACCACGCAAAACAAAAATGTTCCATACGTTACCTGGCCCTTTATGTATCCTAACTCAGTTGCTAGATGGTTCACCGCTTCCGATTTTTAGAAGACTCTAGTAAAACAGCGATCGTATAGTAAAGAAAGGGATCGTTATGAGGTTACGCTCGACAGGTATGCAACACACCTAATGTACAGGTAATGGGATATGACCTTGACTGACCAAAGCTACTAGTAAATCTATCGTAGTCTACGGTAGCCTGTAATAATTTTACATCTCAGCTTGCATTCCTGTGGTCCATGTTTTCATACACTTAAGTTAGGAGCGTGTATATCGAAGGAGCTAACCACTTATTTCTACTTACATGATACATCACAATGAAAGGTATTTGACACAAAACACCAGTATTATAATAACAACAAATGGCAAGATACAATGCCTCGTTCACTGCAAAGCTTGCCTGGCTGACACATACGTCTGCTCGCTGAGGTGCTGCCCTTAACACCCTTAACGAAGGGACCGAATGCTCTGGGTAGGTGCGCTCTACACAGTTAAAAGACTTTTCGACAGGGAGTAGATTATATGGTATCAGTAAACTCCTGAGTCTGTAAAGAATCGAATGTCCTCGTACAAAATAACCTGAAACTTCGGATTGCATTCAAACCGGTCATTGCGTTAAATATTTGGCTTTAAGCATATAAGAGAGAAAATGTTTAGAAAAGTTTCGAAATTTAAAGCTTGTTGAAATTTGTTACGTTCTCTGATTGGCAAACATTGGATAAGTATAGCTGGGTAATTTTTAAGCAAAACCTAGTTTTCGACGTGTGTAAATCAGTATGACTTCTTATCTCCCGACCTATGTGTTGTTCAGTGATATAATTTGCAGGTACATTGAGTGGTGTGAATATTATCTGCAGAATGTGTTTGCGAATAGAATTTGTAGTAAACAAATAATAAATTTAAACATCATGTCTGATGCCGAAGTTTTATTGTAGAAACACGAAAATGTTTTAGGCTGTAAACTTTCTTTTTTTACTTTTATCGTTTTTGGGAAGTAGGCAGCGAGAAAAGTTTCCTAAAGTTTTGAAACTATGTGTAAATTTTGTTAGAAGTCACTTAGTGCTCTTATATACTGGATGAATATAATCTAGGTATTTGTGCGTGGTGAGTTCAAATGGTTCAAATGGCTCTGAGCACTATGGGACTTAACTTCTAAGGTCATCAGTCCCCTAGAACTTAGAACTAATTAAACCTAACTAACCTAAGGACATCACACACATCCATGCCCGAGGCAGGATTCGAACCTGCGACCGTTGCGGTCGAGCGGTTCCAGACTGTAGCGCCTAGAACCGCTCGGCCACGTGGTGAGTTACCGTGCCTCAAGATATGTACACAGTTCCTATCTGTAATACTTGTGATACTGCAGTAACCTTTAACATAAAATTATACGTGTTAATGAGTACATTACGACAGCAGTTTACATTATTAAATTCGGGCAATAATTATGTAAAATACAAGAAATCAAATATTTGAGGTCTCTGGAAACAGCTAGACTGGCAACCTTCAATGAAAACTGTACACCAGGAACGATGAACCATGAAACATGAACCATGCACCATGAACGGTGTTACTCGATTGTTACTGGAAGTAGGTCAATGTGTCCGGTTACGAAATGCAGAACTAGGTGTCACTTATGTAGGAAAATACGAGACATTTCAACGCTTTCTTTTCATCAACGTGTGTTCAAGACAAGCATGTTTATATGCGGAACACCAATTAAACGAGGGTATAATGAAATTAAGATCCGTGTAACAAGTGGCACATGCTTCGCATTAATTGACATAGACAGATGGTCACCGAACTAGTTTGTCTGTGTGAACTGACCGTTAACAAATCTAATCTCACAAAGACATAAAAGAAATGTTATTCAGGGTGTCCCATTTATCTTACTCACCCAAAATACCTTTCTGTTGATCATCAAATGACAAATTATTTCCACCAGTGTTTTTTAACTTCATTTGGTAATTCTAGCAGAGGGTATAAATTTTATGCATTTCCATAGACGTGGTAGATATGAGGTGGAGTTTAAATTTTTTGAATGGAACCATGTACATTTTATTCAAGAATACAATCACGCTCTCCAAGAGCAATTCAAAAATGTATCACACTGTTCCATTTATTCACGAAACTGCTAGTTATGCAAATGTTACATAATACATAACTTGTCTAGTGTGAATATCGCTTCAGTGCATTTCATTAACTACATCATTTAACCTATTCAAAGAGTGTTTGAACATTTTAGAAATTTCTAATAAGAATTGAGTTTAACAGCACTGCGCTGTACACTAATTGGATCTTGTTACTGTACAGTATCGTATTACAGTACTTCTGACAGTGAAGAAGTAACATGGCCCTTTGTAGTAACTTTAATTGTAATACTAGCACTAAGCAAGCAACAGAGCGTTTACATCACATGCTGAAAAGGATGTCCATTGGTTTTCATACATAGGGTCATTCTGTGGACCCTACTTCGTGATACTACTTCCTCTGTGACGATTGTACAAACATCAATAGTGTGTTGCTGCATGTCCTCTGTTGTCGTTGGAACATTTTGGTAGACAGCATCCTTGACTGCTCCCCACAGAAAAAAATCCAACGTTGTAAGCTCTGGCGATAGGGCAGGCTAAGAAACTGGCCCACCACATCCAGTCCACCTACCAGGGTATTTACGGTCCAGAATTCAAGGTGCTCATAAGGCGTTACGTGCAGGGACATCGTCATGCTGATATCACATGACCACCCATTGATTCAGAGGTATGGCATCCAAGAGAACAGGAAGAGTGGGTCTTAAAAATCGGGCATATTATCTGGCAATATGGTTGCCATTTACAAAGAAAGCTCCTGTAATGGTACCTCCAATTATTATGCAACAGACATTAACGTTCCATGGACGTTGATGCTCTACATGTCTGAACCATCGTGAATTGTTGTGGACTAATAACGATTAGTTCTCTTACTGACCATTCCTTCGTTATAGAATGATGCCCCGTTGGTAAAATGAACATCTGAGAAGAAATTAGGATTAGTCAGAAGTTGTTGCTGATCCCACTGACAAAATTGAACCGTATTGTTGAAGTCACTTTCATGAAGTTCTTGGTGTAAATGAATATGGTAAGGATGGAATCCATGACATTGCAGAATGCAATGTGCACTTGTTTTAGAGACACCAACGTCAGGTTGAATTCATCTTGTGTGAGAATTCACAGCTACCTTAGCAGCTTCGTCCGTTCGTGTTCTACGACGATTTCGAGGTCTTGCATTTAAATTTTCTGCCTCACATAGACAAGAAATGAGCGAAAAAACATCCACTGAGAAGCCGAAGAGTTGTCAGATAATCGTGTGCTGTACGGTAGCTGTGCCTGAACAGAAATTCGACTGCCTACAGCAAATTACAGTACAGGTACGGTACGTACAGTAGAGTACAAGATAGACGTAATAACATACCAATTAATCTTCTCTAACACTACTAAACATAAAATTATAAGTTTCTAAATTATTTCGAGTCAACGTAATTTCTTTATAGACCAGCAGCATTCCTAACTTGTTGTCATGTGTTTACATAACATATCTTTACACAAGAAAAAATGTACTCACATTGTTTGCTACCATCATGCTGCTACTATGTTACTCTGATGCACGACTACACTGGTATGCAGTGTACTGTACACTAAAGAAGCAACAAACGAGGTGTCCAGGGGGGGGGGGGGGGGGGGCAGGAAGAGAAGTGCCTGTGTTTACACGAGCAGGAAATCGTTAACAAAACACACACATCTACTACAGCACTGTATTACGAACGTAACGCGTGCAGTCAGGGCAGTAAACAGCTCGGTTTCTTCACAAGCTGTGTATCCTTTACCGTTTGCACATCTACATTTTATTGACAAAATTGGTGCAGTGTGATACATTTTTGAATATCTCTTGCAGAGGGTATGTGTATTCTTGAATAAAATGCACATGATCCCATTTAAAAAAAATTAACCTCTGTGGGGCTACATAAAACGGTATCTGCAGCAAGAACCACCCAATGATGTTAAAAAACATTGGCTGACACAAAAAATGATTCAAATGGCTCTGAGCATTATGGGACTCAAATTCTAAGGTCATCAGCCCCCTAGAACTTGGAACTACTTTAACCTAACCAACCTAAGGACATCACACACATCCATGCCCGAGGTAGGATTCGAAACTGCGACCTTAGCGGTTGCGCGGTTCCAGACTGAAGCGCCTTGAACCGCTCGGCCACTCCGGCTGGCTGGCTGAAACAATTTTTCGTTTAGCACATCAAAAGAATGTTATTTTGGCTGAGCCGAATGGATGGGAAATACTGTAAATGGAAAAATACAAATACAAAAGAAATTCACACAGCAGCAGAGCGTATGCGTGTGCTGATTTAAGATTCCCGGCCGATTTAAACCGTGTACCGAAATGGGACTCCACCCTGCGACCTCTACATTTCGTTGGCAAGTGCTGTACCGCCTGAGCTATCCAAATACGGATCACAAGCTGTCCTCACAACTGTCTCTCTGTCAGTAGCTCTCTCCTACCTCCCAAACTTCACAGTTCTCCTCTGTACTCGAAAATAAATACAAAGCACCATACGTATCGAATATTAGAATTGAGTTAGACGACACACGATAGAGAGAAGTAATTAATATATTGAACCTGGATGCCCGCAAAAGACAAAGGTCCCCGGTTCAAGTTCCGTTCCTGGACACAATTTAAATCTGCCAGTAATTTTCAAATCAACACACAAAAACGCTCTGCAGGAGACTGAAGTTTCATTTACGTGCATTTATCTATTTGTTTTGTGTCTTTGTGATACTAAATGTGTGAAGCTGCAGTTCACATAGTCGAACCATTTTTCCGATCAACTTTGTGCTCAATTAATATGACATCACATGGATCTGAATTACATCATCTCCTCTGTTGTTGGAGTTCCCAATATCCGGTTGCAATGTGCTCCTCCGTTCTGGTGACCAGACCTGGTCGACCTGAGCTTTGACGAAGTGTATGATTTCCCTCACATTTCTATACCGTCTAGAATCAGGCCACTACCATATCCGAATGCCCCAAAAATCTGGATGCAGCACGATTCGATCAGAGAGCAAACCAGAGGCCCACACCGAGACTCCTTTCAGACGGTCAGTTGCTGATAACGCTGTCTCACACGTTTACGAGGCGTCTCCGTGTCCTCCACAGCTATAATACATTTGACACCGTTCACAGTACTTACACGCCCTAAAATTCCTGACAGCAAATCTGACACACATCATGGTTGGTCCACTACTGAATGTGTATGTAAAGATTGGACAAAAATATGGAAAGACTACGAGCAAAACATGCTTGAACATGAGAGTAGATGCTAGCCAACGCTGCAGGTGTCGCAGTTGTATTTGACCAAGAAACCTATGCAGTGTCCTCAATACCTTGCAAGTATCAGTCATGGGCGTAACAGTGTTCTGTATGGTTACGAGTGCATTACCATCGGAGCTAAGTGATTTCAAAAGTGGACAAATTGTTGATGCTCTTACGGTGTGTGCTTCCGTACCCAAGGGAGCCGAATAGTTCAGTAGGATCGTAACGAAATGCAAGACGACGGCTGAAAAAGCAACTTCAGAACTGACTGTTGCATTCACGAACACTGTCACCACTAAAACAACACAAAGGGAGTCCCGGAAGCAGGGAACAGCAGGGAGAAATGGAATTCCAAAACCGCTCATCAGTGACACAAATGCGCGTAACAGAAAAACTTTGCATCAGAGGTAGAAAACCAAGACTGTGGAGTAATGGAAGAATGTTATTTGGTCTTAGTGTTTTGTTGGACACAACTTCTGGTCGAGCTTTCTTCCCAAGAATGAAGCATGGCGGCGGTTCGATAATTATTTACGCAACCATATTGTGAAAATCCATGAGCCCAGTGGTTCCACAATGGTGTTGCTGTGTTCCAAGGCCGCCCGGTATTCGCCGAGCGGTCTCGGGTGCAGCAGTCGTGGACTGTGTGGCTGATCCCGGCGGAGGTTCGAGTCCTCCCTCGGGCATGGGTGTGTGTGTGTTTGTCCTTAGGATAATTTAGGTTAAATGTGTTTAAGCTTAGGGACTGATGACCTTAGCAGTTAAGTCTCATAAGATTTCACATACATTTGAACATTTTTTTGTGTTCCAAGACGACAACGCACCGGTTCACGGTGCATTATTCAAAATGGTTCAAATGGCTCTAAGCACTATGGGACTTAACATCTGAGGTCATCAGTCCCCTACACTTAGAACTACTTAAGCCTAAAAAATTTTCAAATGGCTCTGAGCATTATGGGACTTAACATCTATGGTCATCAGTCCCCTAGAACTTAGAACTACTTAAACCTAACTAACCTAAGGACATCACACAACACCCAGTTATCACGAGGCAGAGAAAATCCCTGACCCCGCCGGGAATCGAACCCGGGAACCCGGGCGCGGGAAGCGAGAACGCTACCGCACGACCACGAACTGCGGACATTTAAAACTAACTAATCTAAGGACATTACACACATACACTACTGACCATTAAAATTGCTACACCAAGGGCAAATGCAAATGATAAACGGATATTCATTGGAGAAATAAATTACGCTAGAAAGGACATATGATTACATTTTCACGCCATTTGGGTGCATAGATCCTGAGAAATTTTTAACCTGAACAACCACCTATGGCCGTAATAACGGCCTTGATACGACTGGGCATTGTCAAACAGAGCTTGGATGGCGTGTACAAGTACAGCTGCCCATGCATCTTCAACACGATACCACAACTCATCAAGAGTAGTGACTGGCGTATTGTGAAGAGTCAGTTGCTCGGCCACCAATGACCAGACGTTTTCAGTTGGTGCGAAATCTGGAGAATGTGCTGGCCAGTGTAGCAGCCGAACATTTTCTGTGTCCAGGAAGGCCCGTACAGGACCTGCAACATGTGGTCGTGCATTATCCTGCTGTATGTAGGGTTTCGCAAGGATCGAATGAAGGGTAGAGCTACGGGTCGTAACACATCTGAAATGTAACGTCCACTGTTCAAAGTGCCGTCAATGCGAACAAGAGGTGACCCACGTGTAACCAATGGCAGCCCCATACCAACACCGGGTGATGACGAATGACGAATACACGCTTACACTGTGCGTTCACCGCGACATCGCCAAACACGGATGCGACCATCATGATACTGTAAACAGAACCTGGATTCATCCGAAAAAATGACGTTTTGCCATTCGTGCACCCAGGTTCGTCGTTGAGTACACCATCGCAGGCGCTCCTGTCTGTGATGCAGCGTCAAGGGTAACCGCAGCCATGGTCATCTTCGTGGTGTAGCAATTTTAATGGCCAGTAGTGTACATACCCGAGGCAGGATTGCAACCTGCGACCGTAGCAGCAGCGCGGTCCGGACTGAAGCGCCTAGAACCGCTCGGCACAGTGCATCGTCCAGAACTGATTTTGTGAACTCGAGAGTGAATTGTAGCATCTGCGCTGGCCACCAGTCACCAAATCTCAACATTATTGAGCACTTATTGTCTACTTTGGCGAGGAGTATGCGTGATAACTATCTAAGTGTATCGTCTTTACCTGAACAATCTTTCCACAATTTTGCAGGAAAAGTGATAGAATATACCCTTGAAAACCACACAGGACTTGTATTTATCCATTACGAGGCGACTGAAAGCTGTTTAGAATGCCAACGCACCTTAATGGGTTTTCTACACAGTACTAGGCATGGTTATGTGTTGTTTCTTTGATTTTTCCATATTTTTGTCCGCTTCTCTCCTATATATACGCTAAATAGCTCCGAAACGGAACAGCGTATCAAATTTTTTTTCTTAACATTTATGTCTGAGTACAACTTGCTCTGCAACGTCTCTACAAGCGTTTGAGACATTTCGTTTGTAACGAGTATAAGTGCAGATATTCCTATTGGTAACTGAGGACCGTGTATTGAACAGTATTCCATCACTATTCACGTCATTAGAGACTAATAATTATAGGTATTAAGTGTAATTGGTTTTAGGTTGGTTAGTTCCTCCGAGTACATGTGGAAAGAGCGAGCCATTAACCGTTTCGCTGCTACAGACCAGCTCTTTGCATTCCGTGCTGAGGATGCTGTTATTATAGCTCTACTGCTTGATAAATACTGGCGCCTCTGCTGCGAGACCGATATGAAATACGTATCATTCGATTTTGCTTAAACTACTGGGTGAAAAAAATTGGATTTTTGCACATCTTACAGTCTGATATCTTCACTCGGTAAAGAACTGAATTTCTTTCGTTATCCGTCGTACATACTGCGCTGCATCGAATTAAATAGGTGATTTAGCTCATATATTGCAACTAATGAACTGGAGAGAAGTATAAAATTAACAGCAATAGCCGCCCTAGGTCGCAAAAAAGTAATCTTTTGACCCAGTTTTCGGCACTGCTATGAGTGCCTTCATCAATAATACAACGCTCAAATTGACATGTCACTTATCATGCTGAGGCTACCGAAGATCGACGCATGTGAGCAGCCCATAGTGGTTTGCCTTTTATGTATTCTGTTTTACAAATTTTATGACTAAAGCTTTATCGCTTGATTTTTAGTTTAATACGTGACGTGCCAATTTGAGTGTCTTATTTCTGATGAAGGCACTCATAGCAGTGCCGAAACCTGGGTCAAAAGACACCGTTTTTGCGACCGAGGGCTGCTATCGCTATTAATTTTGCTGCGTAAACAGTAGACGACCACACAGCCATGGTCAAAACTTTAAGAAGAGAAGTATATCTCATTTAGTTGTTCAGTTGTTGGGTCTTACATCCGAAAGAGCCGGCGGGAGTGGCCGAGCGGTTCTAGGCGCTTCAGTCTGGAACCGCGTGACCGCTGCGGTCGCAGGTTCGAATCCTGCCTCGGGCATGGATGTATGTGGTGTCCTTGGGCTAGTTAAGTAGCTCTAAGTTCTAGGGGACTGATAACCTCAGCTGTTAAGTCCCATAGTGCTCAGAGCAATTTGAAACATCCGAAGGATGTTTGCGCACGACACGCCCTTCACGTCCTTGAGCATCGGATCGGAAAGCATGTGGTCAAAATAATCGTCATACTTCGTAAACGATTCAGGATATCTAAAAAAGGTTTTCTGCAAATGATTGCACGCAATGAGGCATATATGTTGTATGATAAATACTCGAAACGTTTTTGTTCATCGAGATATGGAAGTAACTTTCCCACAACAGTGAAAGATCAGCGCTTCAGGACGCATTCAGAGTCCATAACACTGTAGAAAAATCCAAGCGGCGTGCATAGACACGTCCACGGCAGTAGAGCATCAGGTAGTAAATTATGCGACGTGTTTGTGGAAACGCTGTTAGTCACAGAGGGAGAACAAGGAAATCACTGATGTGTGTACATAGTGAGGTACCACATACAAAAATATCTGCATTTATATCTGTTATAGCCTGTTTGTGTGTGTGTGTGTGTGTTCGTTCTCTTAGATATTCTTAAAATTGCAAGTCTGCAAGGAATGTGAAGAATTAAAACTGTGGGCGATAGTTGAAAGAACGCATGTTAGCGTAACCAGCCTACCACTAACTACAGCAGATGAGATGAAAATATATCTGTGAGTTTTAATTGGAAGTGCTTCAGTTAAAAGTGTAGAAATGAAGACACGTTATTTAATTTTAAATCTTAACCTCCACAGACCACAATTTACTGCAAACAGTTGTAGATTTGATCTGCAACATAAATTTTACCGAAAATCCCCCCCCCCCCCCCAGAATGACGAACTCCAGCTCAGTAACACCTCAATTCTCTTCAGTGTGCCGTTCGGCGGAGTGTCGTGACGGATGCTAGCCACACGAAACACAGCCCTCGCAGTCCGCCTGCGCAGCAGATTCTATACCGTTGTCATTCGGCAGTGGCGGAACATGAAACTGAGCGACGCGTCCGCGGCCGAGGGCGGGGTAGCAACGAGAGCATTGGTGCGGTAGGCGTTCGCAGCGCATATCTCGCACACGTCGCCCCCCTCCCCCGCCCCCCCTTCGCCACTCCCTGTCGATACCCACCTGAAAGCTTTGTGCGCGGCTCGCTGTGGCAGCGGTCGTAGCCCCTTGGCAAAGCCCCGTATCCGCTCACAGGTACGCGCATTGTGCTATTGACGAATAAAAATTCGATGCTTTTGTTGCGCACTCGGCAACTTTCTCGTTCCTGCCACGAGCCCCTGATTGTGTGGATTTTCATCCTGGAACTTCATGAGAGACACAGCAGGGGCGGCGGCGGCGGCGAAAAAACTGACATTTAAGAGCCAGTGCTTACCGTAACATTCTGTATACGCAGTGAATTTTAGGCTTTGGGTTTATACGCCACCCTTTCTGTTCCATTTTGTAACTTAAGCAGCGCATGGGAATGACTGATTTTTCTCTTTCGAAATTATGAAATTATTCGCGAAGACCAACATTTATTGTGCCCTTGACTCATGAAGCTGTAGGCTTTTATGTGTGCTGGAGCACGGTTTCTTTACGTCATTTACACACAGCTGATAGATTTTTTTTTAAAAAAAACTTCCTTTATTCTATAGAGCTGATTCTAGGACTGCTAGAAAATACACTCCTGGAAATGGAAAAACCGATGTGTCAGACCCACCATACTTGCTCCGGACACTGCGAGAGGGCTGTACAAGCAATGATCACACGCACGGCACAGCGGACACACCAGGAACCGCGGTGTTGGCCGTCGAATGGCGCTAGCTGCGCAGCATTTGTGCACCGCCGCCGTCAGTGTCAGCCAGTTTGCCGTGGCATAAGGAGCTCCATTGCAGTCTTTAACACTGGTAGCATGCCGCGACAGCGTCGACGTGAACCGTATGTGCAGTTGACGGACTTTGAGCGAGGGCGTATAGTGGGCATGCGGGAGGCCGGGTGGACGTACCGCCGAATTGCTCAACACGTGGGGCGTGAGGTCTCCACAGTACATCGATGTTGTCGCCAGTGGTCGGCGGAAGGTGCACGTGCCCGTCGACCTGGGACCGGACCGCAGCGACGCACGGATGCACGCCAAGACCGTAGGATCCTACGCAGTGCCGTAGGGGACCGCACCGCCACTTCCCAGCAAATTAGGGACACTGTTGCTCCTGGGGTATCGGCGAGGACCATTCGCAACCGTCTCCATGAAGCTGGGCTACGGTCCCGCACACCGTTAGGCCGTCTTCCGCTCACGCCCCAACATCGTGCAGCCCGCCTCCAGTGGTGTCGCGACAGGCGTGAATGGAGGGACGAATGGAGACGTGTCGTCTTCAGCGATGAGAGTCGCTTCTGCCACAATCAGGACTGCATACGACCGAGGCACACAGGGCCAACACCCGGCATCATGGGGTGGGGAGCGATCTCCTACACTGGCCGTACACCACTGGTGATCGTTGAGGGGACACTGAATAGTGCACGGTACATCCAAACCGTCATCGAACCCATCGTTCTACCATTCCTAGACCGGCAAGGGAACTTGCTGTTCCAACAGGACAATGCACGTCCGCATGTATCCCGTGCAACCCAACGTGCTCTAGAAGGTGTAAGTCAACTACCCTGGCCAGCAAGATCTCCGGATCTGTCCCCCATTGAGCATGTTTGGGACTGGATGAAGCGTCGTCTCACGCGGTCTGCACGTCCAGCACGAACGCTGGTCCAACTGAGGCGCCAGGTGGAAATGGCATGGCAAGCCGTTCCACAGGACTACATCCAGCATCTCTACGATCGTCTCCATGGGAGAATAGCAGCCTGCATTGCTGCGAAAGGTGGATATACACTGTACTAGTGCCGACATTGTGCATGCTCTGTTGCCTGTGTCTATGTGCCTGTGGTTCTGTCAGTGTGATCATGTGATGTATCTGACCCCAGGAATGTGTCAATAAAGTTTCCCCTTCCTGGGACAATGAATTCACGGTGTTCTTATTTCAATTTCCAGGAGTGTAATTACTTCAATTTAATTAATTAATTAATTAGTTTAGTTATTTATTTTAGAACATATATTGTGTTCGAACATTATGAATTACCTGATAGGAAACGGTCTATTGACACACAGTCAACATGGGTTTAGAAAACATCGTTCCTTTGAATCAAAACTAGCTCTTTATTCACATGAAGTGCTGAGAGTTATTGACAAGGGATTTCAGATCGATTCTGTATTCCTGGATTTTCGGAAGGCTTTTGACATCGTACCACACAAGCAGCTCGTAGTGAATATGCGTGCTTATGGAACACCGTCTCAGTTATGTGACTGGATTTGCGATTTCCTGTCAGAGAGGTCACAGTTCGTAGTAATTGACGGAAAGTCATCGAGTAAAACATGTGTGATTTCAGGCGTTTCCCAAGGTAGTGTTATAGGCCCTTTGCTGTTCCTTATCTATATAAACGATTTGGGAGACAATCTGAGCAGCCGTCTTCGGTTGTTTGCAGATGACGCTGTAGTTTATCGACTAATAAAGTCATCAGAAGATCAAAACAAAATGCAAAACGATTTAGAAAAAATATCTGAATGCTGAGAAAAGTGGCAGTTGACCCTAAATAACGAAAAGTGTGAGATCATCCACATGAGTGCGAAAAGGAACTCGTTAAATTTCGGTTACACGATAAATCAGTCTAATCTAAAAGCCGTAAATTCATCTAAATACCTAGGTATTACAATTACGAACAATTTAAATTGGAAAGAACACATAGCAAATGTTGTGGGGAAGGCTAACCAAAGGCTGCGTTTTATTGGCAGGACACTTAGAAAACGTAACAGACCTACGCTTGTCCGTCCCCTTTTAGAATACTGCTGCGCGGTGTGAGATCCTTACCAGATAGGCCTGACGGAGTACATCGAAAAAGTTCAAAGAAAGGCGGCTCGTTTTGTATTATCGCCAAATATGGGAGAGAGTGTCACAGAAATGATACAGGATTTGGGCTGGAAATGATTAAAAGAAACGCGTTTTTCGTTGCGACGAAATCTTCTCGTTAAATTCCAGTCACCAACTTTCTCCTCCGAAAGCGAAAATATTTTGTTGACACCGACCTACATAGGGCGGAACGATCACCACGATAAAATAAGGGAAATTAGAGCTCGTACGGAAAGATGTAGGTGTTCATTCTTTTCGCGCGCTATATGAGATTGGAATAATAGAGAATTGTGAAGGTGGTTCAATGTACCCTCTGCCAGGCACTTAAATGTAATTTGCAGAGTATCCATGTAGATGTAGATGTAGATGTAATAACTGAACAAGAAATGTGATTCAATTGCAAAACACTGAGGTATGAAAACTTGAACAGAAATGTTTCAGGAGCAATGAGGACTTCATTGACGTACAAATACAGTTTACAACGACATTTAAAACAAAAGTTAGTGAATGTGCTGCAACATTCCTTCCAACAGAGAAAAGTTGCACTAACAGTAGCCTCTTCAGAAAATTCTCTATCAACCATCTCCACAGCCAACGATGAACTTTCATTTCTAAATAGTAGGTCTTTTGACTGGTTTCATGATGTGATCAATCTTTTCCTAACTTTTGCTAAGCTTTCCATTGTTACAACAATCAAGATTATAATCTCCTTGAGGTATTGTAATGGAGGTTCTGAGACCGTTTGTTATTGCAGGTTGCTTACATTTATGAACAAACTCGATTGATTTCTAACCCTTTCCCCCCTTCCCTTAAACTATTGATATGCTAAATAATTTATGACTCTAATGGGTTGCTCCCTAACCCTTACCCTGTCCCTCCACCTCCCTCTTCCCTCTTCAAATCAGCGAACCTCCTCCTCCCCCTCGGCGATACGAGCACATTTTTGGGACTGAGCTATAGCCCCATCCCAGTCTATCAATTTGACTTACTAATTAATTAAGTCAATAAATTAACTAACCCATCTCATCCTGGTAAGTACCCAAGCCTCCCTCCCCTCCCCCACCTGGAAATAGGCGGAAAAAAGACTCACTTGATTGGCTACTTGGCGGGAAATCCAGTGCAAATATGAAACTTCCTGACAGATTAAAACTGTGTGAAGGACCGAGACTCGAACTCGGGATCTTTGCCTTTCGCGGCCAAGTGCTCTACTGGCAGAAGTAAAGCTGTGAGGACGGGACGTGAGTCGTGCTTGGGCTACTCAGATGGTAGAGCACTTGCCCGCGAAAGGCAAAGGTCCCGAGTTCGAGTCTCGGTCCGGCACACAGTTTTAATCTGCCAGGAAGTTTCATATCAGCGCACACTCCGCTGCAGAGTGAAAAACTCATTCTGAATCCAGTGCAGTTTATGAAATATTGTTTAAACGATATCTGGTAGGCAAGGAGCTATCTTGAATGTTGGTTATTTAAACAATTTATGAGGTACAAAGCAATGTTTGGAATATAGTTGATATATTTATTTATAGGAATTGTTGGGGAATTGACTGCAGTGTGCGGGATACTCTTTATTTAAACAATTTGTGGGCGACAAAGCAGTGTGGGATATTTAAAAAAATTGTGGTGCTTTTTTATTCCGATTGCTCAAGGAATACCGTCATGAAACACTCATCGCATCTAATTACACTGATAAAAACCATTCGATCCCATCTTCGCTCTGACTGCAGGGCAGACATGTTGGCTACTTCCTGTATCCCCGCGACCACTGTCGCCCGCTGCACTGCCAGCTACCTTGCTTATTACCGCTCACACAGCGCCGGCTCTCACATTTCCTAGGCCAGAAGTCGCACTAATCCTTGAACAAAGCATCAGGTGGTGGCATTTTATGGTGTAGATGCTCGCGAAATTCTCTCTATCTCTCTCTCTCTCTCTCTCTCTCTCTCTCTCTCTCTCTCTCTCTCTCTCTCTCTGGTGGATACTTCTTGTCCAGCAACCAGCTGTTGTCACCTCACTAGCCACTCTTTCGTCCTGAAGAAAGTATTGGATGTTTGCTAAATCCCAAGCTGTGGATGACTTGGAAATATTCCCTCACTCAATCAGATTGCTTTGACTAAGTAATTAATTTACATGGACGGTATAACTGTCCAGTGCAAACTCCCCGTCATTTTGAATCTTCTCTTCGCATCTGTAGCCGCCCACCCAGCATTTGATCCCTTCGCTATCTGCCTCTGGTGTGGGCAAGAGCCGAGAGGTCGACGCGTTCTTTGTACCTAGCCACCCGTCACAGAATGAGCTATTACGTGACTTCTGGTCGCAGGCTCGTCTGGAAAACTCCTGCCGCCACCTGCAGCACACTGTGAGTTAAGTAGCAGCGAGTTGGATGAATACAGTAATTCTAACCAGTTCCGCCAAATCCGAGACGGATGTTGTTGACCATACACCTCAAATTTCTCACAGGAAATGTAGATTTCACCCTTTTATACGAGTTATTTTCTAAGAGTGAACAAACCGAGGCATACATACATTTTCACGTCACTACGGTATCATTACTTGTTGTGATAATCCTGTACAGCACTATGGTATAGCCTGTTTTTCCGCCGCGTGGTCTAGGGCGCCTTGTCACGGTCTACGCGGTTGCCCCCGTCGAAGGTTCCCATCCTCCCTCTGGCATGGGTGTGTGTTGTCCTTAGCGTAAGTTAGTTTAAGTTAGCTTCAGTAGTGCGTAAGCTTAGGAATCGATGACCTCAGCAGTTTGGTCCCATAAGACCAAAAATTTCCAAATTTTCTCTATTTTTCCTCTAAGTATTCTCTCATCATGTAAAAGAAACTGTCCTAATCAGCTTAATATCTGTTACATCCTGCATCACATAACTAGAATATTAAACTCATTTTTGGCTCATGACGGAGTGCTAAGATCCGCCTCTGTCACAGGATGCCTCCTTACTTTCGAACTCTGTTAAGGTAACCAAAAGCTCCCCAAAATACAAAGTCTCTTAAAGTAACATCACAGAGAAGTTGTAAACGTCAGGTTTATACGTTTATACTATGTATCACTTTATTCATTAGGTGAAACGTCTGATTTTATTATGATGATAATCTTTCTCTGTGTAGGTGGGTGTCCGCAGCTCGTGGTCGTGCGATAGCGTTCTAGCTTCCCACGCCCGGGTTCCCGGGTTCGATTCCCGACGGGGTCAGGGATTTTCTCTGCCTCGTGATGACTGGGTGTTGTGTGATGTCCTTAGGTTAGTTAGGTTTAAGTAGCTCTAAGTTCTAGGGGACTGACGACCATATATGTTAAGTCCCATAGTGCTCAGAGCCATTTGAACCATTTTGTAGGTGGGAGATTGAAATTTCGTTAAAAGATATCGCCGCAAGGAAAAGTCACCTGATGACCGTTCCAACTACCGAATCATATCCGTGTTACTCTAGCTATCGCTTCCACCCGCCCAACAGCACGCCTTTGATATCGAACTGATAGGCTAATAATTTAAATTGATCATGAAAGTCACTTTGCATTACCCGTAATTTTTTTTTCAGCAGTCGGATTACACTTGGCAGGTAGCTCAAATGCGAATTTGCTGGAGGGAAGACAATGTTCTTTTCGAAGAACACTATTGAATACCGACATATGTAGCTGACCGCAGAATGATTCTACCTCCGTCAACATACATTTCGCTAAGTACCGCGTTATTAAAAACGCGATCTTAACGACTATGTTACTGTCACCCTGCATAAAAAGCGTTCTGGGTTCTACAGGCCCACGCAAGTGTCGCTAAATATATCAGTGTTGAAAACTATACATGGATTTAGAATTCGAGGTATGGTATTGTTTCCAAACGGGTTAGTCCTCCCCGCAATTACTGCCACACATCCTAAGGATCGTGATCGTATTTCATCTCAACTTATAAGTATTTTACGCGAATTTTCGTAATTTTTTTCGATTTTATGTCACTTCTCCCCAAGTATTCTAAAACTCTCGAAAGTATGGGGAAAATGAGGACGAATGAGGGAATACTTGCATATCTCCTGCTTGATGCAGGAAAATTCTTCTAAATGAGAACGAGGATTTGACAACAAGAGGAATACGAAAAAAATGTTGACATAAAGCACTGGGAACTAGGAAAACAGTCATTTTTCGCCGACAGCGTGTTTAACGTGGGTGACCACCAAATTTAGAGTAGTAAATTCATATATGTCGGATCACAAGCCTGGGTGCAACCCCAAAGTTATTGGTGACCACCTTATTGATTTTTTATAAAGTGTTCCTAGCTAAAGAACGTTGTATTACTATGTGGGGGACTGCAATATACAACCACAGAGTGAATCGCATGTTTGACCCAGTGCAAAGCTGTTTAGGTGTTTCAAACCCTACCGAACAGTATTTACAATGTGCTTTTCTATAGTCTCCACCAATCAAACCATGTGGCTTCAGCTAACAAATACCTCACAGAACAGTGGCAGTATGGTTCATTAATATCGGTCTACTGTTTGTCTACTGAGGTAACAGCAATACATGCAAGATGACTGATGACTTAGATGCTTTCCTCGAAAAAAGAAACATCTCCTCTAAACTGACATAGATCTGCGTTAAATGATGATAGAAAGTAGATGGAGTGATCGGTTAGGAGGGGTTGTAACGAGGTATTATTTAATGGTAGGCTGATGAAGCATTCTAGAGGAGGGAGATGTTGCTACAGGTCCTTCATCATACATTTAATCATCTTTTTCCGTTGTTCTTTCGGAGTTTACAAGTTGTATGGTATAACCTGCTTTCGACGTGTGTACAATTGCATGTTCTGTGCAATCATTAACAGCAAACGTCTCCATACCACAGTTATCTAAGGGTTTCCTATGCATGTGTGGTGAAACATGTCCATCGATGGAAAACCTATTTCAACACCCTCCACTAGACAAACAAAGATGCACGTAGAGTAATCCATTTCTCCGCCACATCTTGGACATAAATCGAATCTTTAGTTTCATATCTGCAGTGAGTGACAGGTGTTCATGAGGTACTGCCACCCCTATGTATATATTTGCTTGACAGTTGTCCTCTTTAAGAGTTAGTGCAGTATGGCTTGTAATTTCACATATCAAATATTGCTCCTATGCATTTGACTGTTTCCTAGTAAGAGACATTTTCTATTGCTGACGATTATTTTATAGGACTGATGCACTCATAGTATAATTTATGAACAGTAATCAGATGTTAACAGTGGGCACTATACATCCCAGAAAGATATATTGTGCATGTATCACAATGATTCTGTGTTTTTCTTTGGTGTAGAAGGAAGTGGTTTTATCATGTTTGTCACCATAGTGAGTGCAGTTGAAAACTTGCAGGGTGGTTGTTTGTCAGATGTTGGACATATACGTCCTACATTAGAGTATTAAGAGAGCTGCAGTCCACATGACTAATATTTCAGAAATCACATGGCTTTAACATTATAGAATGTTTATGTGCAGAACTGTGTAGCCTGAGGAGTGCTTGTGTTTATATTCTACAATAATTTCTCTCCTACCAATACCTTCTTGATACTGACCCCAGACACTAGGACAATCGTTTGGAATTGATAGCACAGTTGATTTATGCAAAATGCTTCAAATTCTGGCCATCTGGAGCGCCATGATGCATAAACCACATGTTCCTTCTTAGCTGTCTGTTACATCTCCACAACAATCTCATACCTACTATTCACCAATAAGGCTTGCTAACCTCGTCAGTATGCAGGCATCTGGTGGTGGAGGGGTGATTTAGTGATGGTACAGAAATTGAGAAGGGTGCTACCATGTCATTGGTCGGCATTGAAATTACATAAAAAAATTGGCAAAATTGCTAAAATTGATCACACTGTCAACTGTGGTGCTGCATACAGTACATTATGCTGTATACACAGTGTCTTTTCCAAAACATCTGTCCACTGGTATGCTGCTAACCCTGCTCCTCTGTTTACTTTTACTATTCGGGATTAAATCTTACTTTGGCACAGAAAAGAGTGAATTATGCTGCCACAAAAGACTTTGGTCATTTGCCAAATAGTATTAAAAGTCTGGCAGATAGGCAACCAAAATTTAAAAGCAAATTAAAAGAATTTCTGAATGACAACGCCTTCTACTCAATGGACGAATTCTTAGATATGAAGTAGTAACGGTAAAAAAATTTTTTAAAAATTAACTGTGTTGTGCAAAGGAAACTTATTTTAAAGTGAAACATTCCACATCATTAAGAATTGTCGTATTCATGATCTATGGAACAAGGATTAATGTATGGATGTATGCAAATGTACTGTTCAGGTCTATATGATCCGATGTAATGGCTCTGAGCACTATGGGACTCAACATCTTAGGTCATAAGTCCCCTAGAACTTAGAACTACTTAAACCTAACTAACCTAAGGACATCACACACACCCATGCCCGAGGCAGGATTCGAACCTGCGACCGTAGCAGTCCCGCGGTTCCGGACTGCAGCGCCAGAACCGCTAGACCACCGCGGCCGGCTCCGATGTAATAAAATGCTGAAAATAACTTGTACTCACATATATTTTTCGTACAGTTGTTTTTATATTATAGTACGTTGTTAATGATCATAACAATAATAGTAATAGTAACATTACTAATCATAATAATAATAATAATTATTATTATTATTGATACATGTTCAATTACCCGAAAGTTCCTAAATGCAATATAACATATACCGTACAGTTAAAAGGAAGTGACGCTTGATCAAGGTCCGCGTCACTTTCCATTTTTAACCAGACTTAACGTCTGAGAAAATAAAGAAATAATAATAATAATAATAATAATAAGGACATGTGGCATCAGGATAAAGTTGACATCATACCAATTATACTATCAACTACAGGAGTCATACCACACAATATCCACCAGTACATCACCGCAATACAGCTACATCTAAACGTATATATACAACTACAGAAATCTGTAATTATTGATACATGTTCAATTACCCGAAAGTTCCTAAATGCAATTTAACATATACCGTACAGTTAAAAGGAAGTCACGCTTGATCATGGTCCGCATCACTTTCCATTTCTAACCAGACGTAACGTCTGAGAAAGGGAAGAAATAATAATAATAATAATAATAATAATAATAATTACAGTTATAATAATAATACACAGAACTTCTAAAAGAAAATTTATTATTTTAATATTGATGCATGGTATATTAGGAGCAACAGACATTTCCACCAAAAAGTCATTCTCAAAAACCATCTGTCCATCTGCCCATATCACTTTTCCTTCCTACTACTGCAGTTTGGATACACGGAGGTGACGTGTTTTACATATATTTTTATTACACTTTTCACACAACATGTTTGTTTTATTGTCATTGTTGAAAGGCAATATGAGCAATGTTCACTTTCAGTAGAGCTTCTTGTTGTTACTGATTTAGCTGCACCTGCCACTCTTTCGGGGTCTTGGTTGTTAGTGACCATTCTCAAAGAATCTTCTGTTCTTGGAAAATCGTTCCTTAATGCAATGTGCTCTGCAACCAGTGACTTTCCAAGTTCCTCCAAAAATATTCTCCTTATAGTCAATTTTCTTGCATTTCAGTCACGGTCAATCGAAGTCCACAAGATATATGCATTATAAGCAGCAATGTCAAGAATACTATAGAAACCTGTGATGGGCCATCTACTGAATTTTTGTTTGCATGTATATGAACCTGTTAGCTGATCTGTATCTGCATCCATGTGATTACGCTGCTATTCACAATTAAGTGCCTGGCTGAGGGCTCAATGAACCACCCTCAAGCTATCTCTCTACCGTTCCAGTCTCGAACGGCGTGCGGGAGAAACCAGCACTTAATTTTTTTCTGTGCTAGCTCTGATTTCTCTTATTTTATCGTGATGACCATTTCTCCCTATGTAGGTGGATGCCAACAGAGTGTTTCCACAATCGGAGGAGAGAACCGGTGTTTGAAATTTCATGAGAAGATCCCGTCGCAACGAAAAACGCCTTTGTTTCAATGATTGCCATTCCAGTTCACGTATCAAGTCTATGGCACTATCTCCCCTATTTAGCGATAACACAAAACGAGCCGCCCTTCTTTGAACTTTTTCAATGGCATCCGTCAGTCCCAACTGATACGGATCCCAAACCGCACAACAATACTCCAGAATAGCGTGGACAAGTGTAGTGTAAGCAGTCTCTTTAGTAGATCTGTTGCACCTTCTAAGTGTTCTGCCAACGAATCGTAGTCTTTGGCTTGCTCTACCTACAACATTATCTATGTGATCGTTCCAACTTAGGTTATTTGTAACCGTAATCCCTAAGTATTTAGCTGAATTTACAGCCTCCAGATTTGTGTGACTTATCACGTAATCGAAATTTAGCGGATTACTTTTAGTACTCATTTGAATACCTTCGCACTTTTCTTTATTCAGGGTCAATTGCCACTTTTCGCACTTTTCGCTAAATCATTTAGCAATTCATTTTGATCATCTGATAACTTTACAATACGGTAAATGACAGCATCATCTGCAAATAATCCAAGAGGGCTACTCAGATTGTCTCCTATGTCGTTCCTTGGGGAACGCCGGATATTCACTCAATGACTTTCCTTCTATTACTACGAACTGTGACCTTTCGGACAGGAAATCACGAATCCAGTCGCACAACTGAGGCGATATTCCATAGGCACACAGTTTGGTTAGAATACGTCGTGAGGAACGGCATCGAAAGCCTTCTGAAAATCTAAAAATATGTAGTCAATTTGGCATCCCCTGTCTATAGCACTTATTACTTCATGAGTATAAAGAGCTAGTTGTGTTCCGCCAGAACGATATTTTCTGAATCCGTGCTATGAGTCAATAAATCGTTTTCTTCGAGGTACTTCATAATGTTCGAATACAGTGAATGTTCCAAAACCATACCGCAAATCGACGTTAGTGATATGGGTATGTAATTCAGCGGATTATTACTATTTCGCTTTTTGGGTATTGGTGTGACTTGAGCAACTTTCCAGTCCTTAGGTACGAAACTTTCTGTGAGCGTGCGGTTGTATATAATTGCTAAATATGGAGCTATTGCAGTTTCATACTCTGAAAGGAACCTGACCGGTATACTTTTTAAATTGATGTATATTGCGTTTCTTTTTGATGGTTGTGGATGTTACGGTATTCAGCCAGCAGCAACTCCCTTGTGGTCGCTAATCCCTGTATTCGTCATGGTACTCCCTATGTGTGCAGGATTATTTGTTGCTAAGAGGTAAAGTATGCTTTCGCAACCATTTGCGCTTTGAGTAGGCTCATGAACTAATTGTTCAAAATACTTTTCTGAGAAAGCATTCAGTACAATTTCGGATGATGTTTTATGCCTGCCACAGGCTTTAAACGTATAATTTTTCCTGCCTATCGAGGGTAGATTGAAGTCGCTACCGACTATAATTGTATGAGTGGAATACCTATTTGAAATGAGACAAATTTTCTTTGAACTGTTCAGCAACTATATCTTCTGAGTCGGGGGAAGTGGGGGGGCGGGGGTCATCGGTAAGACGATCCAATTAATAGTTTAGTCCTATTGTCCGATATAACCTCTACCCATACTATTTCGCAGGAATTATCTACTTCAATTTCATTACTAGACAAACTACTTCTGAGAGCAATAAATAGCCCATCACCAACTGTATTTAATCTACCTTTCTGAACACTGTTAGATCGTTTGAAAAATTTTGGCTGAACTTATTTCCGGCTTTAGCCAGCTTTCTGTACCTATAAACCCGGAAACCCACCACCCGATGGTGCGAGTCAAGCCTTTACGGTCACAGAACCGCCTGAGCCTCTGATTCAGACCCTCCACTCGGCTCTGCACCAAAGGACCACAGTCCGTTCTGTCGACGATACTGCAGATGGTGAGCTCTGCCTTAATCTCCGAAGCAAGACCGGCAGTCCGTACCATTTCCGCTAGCCCCCCGAAACCAGAGAGAATCTCCTCCGATCCAAAGCGACACACGTCATTGGTACCGACATGGGCTAGCACCTGCAGTTGGCTGCACCCTGTACTCTTCATGACATCCGAAATCACCCCTTCCACATTCGGAATGACTACTCGCGGTATGCACACGGAGTGCACACTGGATTCTTTCCCTCTTTCGCAGCCATGTTCCTAAAGGGCTCCATTACGCGCCTAACGTTGGAGCTCCCAACTACAGCAAACACACCCTCTGTGAGTGCCCAGACCTTGCGGGCCGAGAAGCTTCCTCTGGAACACGGTGGACGACTGAATCTGGTTCAGAGACTTCGTCAGCCACAGATAAGCCGGCCGGGTGGCCGAGCAGTTCTAGGCGCTACAGTCTGGAACCGCGCAACCGCTACGGTCGCAGGTTCGAATCCTGCCTCGGGCATGGAGGTGTGTGATGTCCTTAGGTTAGTTAGGTTTAATTAGTTCTAAGTCTAGAGGACTGATGACCTCAGAAGTTAAGTCCCATAGTGCTCACAGCCATTAGAACCATTAGCCAGCCACAGATAAAGCCCGAAATCTGTTCGTCAAACGAACCGGGGAGGCCCTACAACCACCCCACGGAGAGTCTTTCGCTGCCTGCCAGACTTTGGAATGATCTCCCACTCGACCAAGGGTGAGGGGTCAAGCTCAGTGCAGCCAGTACCCGGGGTGGCCACAGCAGTGGATCGATCGGGGGACACGTCGGTCGTGCTCGACACCTCTCGCATCCCTGCGTTGACCCAGCACGGCTATGCCCCTTGGCAGCAGCCTCAAGCCGTGTGGCGGAAGCCAAGACTTCAGCCTCTATATTTTCATGATAGCATACGAAATGCGAAACTACTCGAATATCACAGAGCACACAAATATTGATTATATAATGTAATTTGTAATCAGAATAATTCACTAAAACACTCCAATTGTAGCTACACAGCAAAAAAATCGGCTTCTCGGACAGAACAGTGCAAACATCTGCACCCACAGGATCTGGAGCATCGTCTTAAAGTAATGCTTAAGAATTGAGAGAATCGTATTTTTGTCCATCACAATCTCACAGAGGTGTTACCACCGCAGACGCAGATCATCTGTGATTCCTGCATTTGATCAAGGTATCTGTGCAATAGAGAGGGAATTTGCATTCAGCCAATTTCACCACGGCAAGCGAGGAGCTCCTGTTAGGTACGGACGCCAAACGGCGAAATCGTCTAACAATGACTACCAACCAGGCCATACCACGGCTCGTAGAATTTCCCTGTCTTCCCTTCCAAACCTAATGACATCTTTGTCAGTTGAGAGACAATGTCACTGAACAAATTCAAATTATCGCTCTTTGGCCGTGGATGTATTTTATGAGTGTTGGCTTGGCAGTATCTTACAGCAGTAACCTTTGCTTTCCCTGTTATTTCTTATGAACGGGGACGACATATATCACCCCTGTTGTTAGGTCGGTAGATTTGCAGCCTCATCGCTCCGATCAATACCAGCTCGGTGTATATTTGCGGCCATTCATAATCAAATGTGAGCAAATAAGATTAATATGTATTATCCTTCGGATGATTAATTACTGTTTACTCTCTGCCTGTTCGGTAGTGGATCTCATGTTTGTATCGATCGTCTCGGTTTTGGGAAAAATTACCGCGGACTACCAGGAGCTGGCTTGCCAGTGGTTTGTTATGTATGTTTAGTGAATACGGCGTTAAAAAGCGTTTGAATGGCGTTCTCTTTCATTTCACAGAATTACCGGTACGTTTAATTGGCACCGTGTTTCGACTCAGCGCCCGCCACAAGCGCAACGTTTTAATACTGCAAAAAACGGAACTTATTTTAGCTGCTTGATTTGAGCGGAATTAATGAATATAAATTGAAATTTCGAACCGCTGACTGAATAAACAAAGGATTGTCGGCTTTTTAATGTGTTTGTTTTGGAAATTTCCGATAAATATTTGTGGATTTGTGATAAGAGACATGACGTATTCAACAGGAGGAGATCTGGAAGTGATACTGATCAGAAAGCTGACATTCAGTGTGTATTTCGTACCTGATAACTGAGCTGTCTCACATAATGGGGAGTCGATAGACTCTATCGAACATAGTTACAGATCTCAAGAAGTCGAGTCAAGCAAATTTGGCGTGAGTGTTACAATCACGTGTTTCATTCTGCTACCTGAACAATACGTGTGATTTGCATTGTTACGTCAACTTATTCTGTGGGATGATTATGTGCTACTGAATCTTCCTGGCAGATTAAATTTATGTGCCGATCCGAGACTCGAAATCGGGACCTTTGCCTTTCGCGGGGAAGTGCACTACCAACTGAGCTACCCAAGCACGACTCACGCCCCGCCCTCACAGCTTTAATTCCGCCAGTACCTCGTCTCCTGCCTTCCAAACTTCACAGAAGCTCTCCTGCGAACCTTTCAGAACGAGCACCCCTAGAAGAAAGGATCACATCAGCGCACACTCCGCTGTAGAGTGAAAATTTCATTCTAGAAACATCCCCCAGGCTGTGGCTAAGCCATGTCTCCGCAATATTCTTTCTTCCAGGACTGCTAGTTCTGCAAGGTTCGCAGGAGAGCTTCTGTGAATTTTGGAACGTAGGAGACCAGGTACTGGCGGAATTAAAGATGTGAGGACAGGGTGTGAGTCGTGCTTGGGTATCTCAGTTGGTAGAGTTCGAGTCTCGGTCCGGAACACAGTTTTAATCTGCCAGGAAGTTTCATATCAGTGCACACTCCGCTGTAGAGTTAAAATTTCATTCTGTGTGCTACTGTTTGACTGCTGTTGCAGGTACCATATCCTACGTGTTGACATGTCTTATTATTGTTACGTCTGCTGCAAAAACCTGCTCGAGACAGTATTGCATATTCACACTGACGTTCAGTTATGAGGACAGGCATGCAGTTACAGAAGAGTCAAAAGACTTGTTCTCCAGCTTATTTGAATTTCATTATGATATCTGAGAACAGTCATAAATACTACAGAACGTCTCTCTCTCTCTCTTTCCCTCTCTCCATATTTCTCTTTATTCGAGAAACTCAAATTCTGAAACATTTAATTTATTTAAGGGGATGTATATTGTTTTCACCTATTCTTTGATAAAGAATAATATCCCTTTGCTGCTTCTGAGTTCTTGAAACCTCTTGAGAAAAGTTCCCCTCATATTTAAAAGTGTTGTCTTGAAGAAGCACATGTCAGAATTATTTTCTTGGTGTGTTTGAGCAAGCTTGGAAAGTGAATTAAAAATTATTCTTCAAAATCTTGAAAAAAAAATAGATGTTTTCGAATGAAATAACGTTTTCTAAAAATCGAAAACATTGTGTCTGGTTTTCCCTGTAATTGATTTACGTGAGACGAAAGGTGTACCACGCAATAAAATTTTGGATTCAGTCATCGTTTGCTAGTTCTGGTTGGCGAACGCACTTCTCAAGGAGTAATTCTTCAATTTTTGTCAAGAAAGAAGCGAATCTTGTGAAAACCACTTCTCTTGATAAGTAATTTATCTCGTTATGCAGCAAAGCTTTGTACTGGTTGTCCATTTGTGGAAAAAATTCTTGAAATTGGTGATGATTAAGAGCTGGACTTGATGATCTTAATCGCCAATTTCACAACTACGCAAAATTCGTCTCGAAATAACAGCGCACAAAGTAATTCTTGTTGAATGATGCAATGGTACGTAACTATCTTTCTTTCGAAAAGCAAAAAACTTGTTTATTATGCCTGTCATTCTTTTCACCTCGTCTGTCCAAAGTGAGACAATGTTATCAAGTGAAATACGACGTTTTTCTGTTAACCTAGTTACAGCATTTCGTATTTTATGCCCTCATGTTAGACATTTGAGTGACTATAATCCCGAAAGCTCTTTCATGGAATCTGTAGGTGAAGTACATCGTACAAAAAGTGAAACTTGCGTTGAATCATTTATGTCACAAGATTCGTCAATTGCTGTTGTTAAAGCTGAAACCACTTTGTCTTCGACCTGCTAGTTGGTTATATGTGAAATACGACTCCACATATATTATCGACTATCGACTTTTATACTTACGGCCATGGTTAAATAGTTTTGTCATGCTGCAAGTTTTCGATTTACAGATATGATTTTATATTTAAACATTTGATACTGCCCTTTTCTGTGTTTTCTTTTATCAGGCTAGAAACCTCCCATAATTACTATTTCCGCTTTTCATGTGGACTGTAAGTATGTATCTACTTTTACATATTTTCTGTCAGTACATGTTTTATTGTAGACGTTCATATTGCCATAGAAATAATTTTAGTTAATGATTACGCATACTGCGTCTTAACTATGAAATTTACGATGTATCGTAGCTATAGTGCCCTCAGCTGGCCTCAGTTATTTGTATGAATACTACGAGCATCCAGGTCGTCACTATGACTTCCTATGTACCTACATATAGCCTACAATTTTGACATTGATTCCTACATCAAAATATTTTACGGTATGTATGGTTGGTATAGATGGCTGTAAAGGGCGTAAATATTATTTATTTATTTTTCTCATGCATCACCAGACCTGTTTTGGTTCAAATGGTTCAAATGGCTCTGAGCACTATGGGTTTTAACATCTAAGGCCATCGGTCCCCTAGAACTTAGAACTACTCTAACCTAACGATATCACACACATCCATGGTCAAGGCAGGATTCGAAAACTGCGACCGTAGCGCACCTGAAACGCCTAGAACCGTTCGGTCACATCGGCCGGCAACCTGTTTTGGGATTTGGTTCAGCTAACTGAACTTAGTTGGTTACACTACTGGTTTCTGTTTGTAAAATATCTGAAGATGACAGTAGCCGAACCGTTTATAGTGAATTGTAAAAGTTTGTGTGATTAAGGCGGACCTTTACAAACAAACTGCCACAATATAATCACGGACTCTTTCTCACATTTTATGTCTTCCACTGATATCAAATAATGTTTCAAAACATATCTAATCACATCCGATTAATCCACATGTCGTGTGTGTGTGTGAGCGCGCGCACACACATCCCTTATTGTCAGAAAACAATCGCTGTCGGAGTAAGAACCAACTACCTATCATAGTTCAGGAAATATGAAGTTATAAGCAATGAGATGCGTGAAAACCTGCCGCATTGTGCATTACGTTTAAATGTATTATGTCTTTACTACGAACTCATTTCGCAACATATTTCAGACTACCGCAGTGGCCGAGCGGTTCTAGGCCCTTCAGTCTGGAACCACGCGACCGCTACGGTCGCAGGTTCGGATCCTGCCTCTGGCATGGATGGGTGTGATGTCCTCAGGTTAGTCAGGTTTAAGTAGTTCTAAGTTCTAGGGGACTGATGACCACAGATGTTCAGTCCCGTAGTGCTCAGAGCCATTTGAACCATTTTTTAACATATTTCACAGACATTATCAACATATGCCGCTGAATGCATCTACAAAATTATATCGTTGTACAAAACATAGTTCCAGAGATATGACGTCATAAACACTGAGATACGTGAAGACATGCCACATCATACAAACCAGAAGTTCTTCTTCTACGTATATACTCGTACAATCTACTCAACTTTAAGGAATTCCTGACACCTGGAAGCTCTTTTGACAGCTTTCAACTGCGAAGCTCAAACGGCTGCAGGCGAAACCAATAATATTGTACAAGCTATGAAGAGGCGTTCTTATAGAGACTTTCACAATTCCCGTTGTAGACATGCAAAGCCGCCGCGCTCTCCTGGCTGCTCATGTAACTGTAAATATTTTTTGTAACCAAGTTCCGAGTTAAACAAACATTACAGAGAATCTGTATTTTCCATACTACTCTTCTTAATTTGGATATTGTACTTACACATCTGTCCATTACGCGTATTTATTTGTACAATTGCTCCACAATTTCTAAGGCGTGTTCACTAATACACGTAAATTGATTCATTTCGATATTACACTACAAACACAATTAATTTTTTCTTTGTCATTCCTGAAAGCAAATTGGGGAAATAAATACCAGTGTAGTGCCGTCTGGTAGTATATAAATAAATAAAAATACAAATTATATTTCGAAACTGACTCCCGGTCAAGACACGAAAAAATACTGCAAAGGAAAATTGCATATTACATAAAACACTTCAGAAATCAGCTCCGGCTCTCTGATAAACGGATGTGGGAACACCTGTTCTGCTGGAGCCCTGGGACTGTGGCTACAATCCAGAACGCTGTCACTTGTCGGCTACGATAGAACGCCAGATTTATTTTTCTCGTGCCTGGCGACGGACACCCACGATCACACATTCCTGTGTAACTGAGTGCCACAGAATGCTGCGCGTCGATTCGCCGGCCGAAATCAAGATTTCCGAGAAACGACGCAGCACGTACAATAGTCGTTTGTGCCTTCTCACGCCGATAGGCATCTCGTCCCGTGACCACTTCGCGAGCCCTCTCCACAATGCTGGCAGATGCCCTCTGAATGGCAGACGCCACCTGCACACAGCAGTTGAATAGTAATGTAGCAACGCCAGGTGGATACAATCGACTCTCGCATTACCGACAGGCGCATGCTGCACGTCCGTGCTCGAGGCTACATGTCCTGTTGTCGAATTTTAATCCATTTCTATTCAGTATGTCACCTCGGATGTTTTTTGATGCATGACACGTCGATCTGGGTGTGTTAATTCCTTTCTTAAGCTCTATGTAGTTGCGATAACAGTGTTGAATACTAAAGAAAAATTATTCCCAATATCTTTATCTACTGTACATTACTATTCTTAGTAAGAATTGGTGATAGTCCCTGCGATTTACAACGGAAGCAGCTTCATTAATCCCAACAGACCTGTAGCAACGGAGCTCCGGGGTCATTCTAGGACCACTGTAGCGACAGGAAGAAAAAGTTGGAGCGACCAGAGTTTCCCAACTGAATTTCATCGTAGCTTATTGTCTGCGTTATTGTCCCCTGGAAAGATAGCTGGGCCGGTGTTTACGTAGGCCGTAACAGTCGTAACTTGCCAGTGAAAATTAGGCTGTTGCACAAGTAGCGCCAGAATAGATAAAGAAGCAGTAATGTCACATCTCAAAGGAGAACTCCAAATTTAAGTTCTGTACATTAGCTTGTAGAGGAAATATGGTTCTAGAAAAATTATTGAGCAAGCACTGGACTAAGTAACCAGTAGAATCATGACGGACGGGACCCCCTCCATACTATACAGACTTTGTACAGAAACAACCAAAAATCTGTAAAATAAAGGGCTACAGGTTGAGAGAACAGGATTCGGGAGAAGAGGAGTTTGTGGCACAACTTGACTAAAAGAAGAGATCGGTTGGTAGGACATGTTTTGAGGCATCAAGGGATCACCAATTTAGTATTCGAGGGCAGCGTGGAGGGTAAAAATCATAGAGGGAGACCAAAAGATGAATTCACTAAGCAGATTCAGAAGGATGTAGGTTGCAGTAGATACTGGGAGATGAAGAAGCTTGCACAGGATAGAGTAGGATGGAGTTCTGCATCAAACCAGTCTCTGGACTGAAGACCACAACAACAACAACAACAACAGGTTGAGAGATGCAAAATGAAACGCTTTTATCAAAAGCGTGTAGCCTTCAGCAACTTACAGCAGGACTTGTTACAAAACCCTTAGTAGTACTTGTTATATGTAAAGACTGTCAATGGCACCAAACCTAAGGTTAGTCCGTGGATGACAAAGAAATTAACATTGAGGATACCAAAGCAAATACTTGTGTGCTGAAGCCCCGTTTTCAAATGTTCCTTTACGAATAAAGATACAACAACACTGGCCTAGTTTGCTCTGTGCTCCACTTCACGCATGAGTAACACTGATATTAGTGTCAGCGGTGTTCTGAAACAGTTGAAATGGGCAAAACTGAATAAGGCCTCAGGACCCGAAAAACCCCTGTCAGATTCAATGCCGAAATTTCATCTAAGTTACCTCCTATTTTAACCACTGCACAAACGAAAAGCCTATGGGAAAAAAAAAAAACGTGTGCCCCGTAATTGGAAGAAATCGTAGATCACATCAGTCTACAGAAAGGGTAGTAGAAGTAATGCACATAATTACCGTCTCATCTGGTTGACACTCATCTTTTGTAGAATGTTGAAACACGTTCTGAGCTCAAAAACAATAACGTTTACCGAACAGAGTAAGCTCCCCCGTGCCAAATAGCAGAGAATCTGTAATCAATGGCCGTAGGAAACTCAGCTCTTTCCTGTGTTGCATATATATGACTCAAGGCAATAAGATGGAAACAGTTTTTTCTTGATTTTAGAAATGTTCAGTTTTACTGTGGAGTACGAAACGTAATTTGTTACCGGATTGAGAAGTACTTCACAGAGAGCGCTAAGGATACTATCTTGAATGAAAAGTAGTCGTCAGAGGTAGAAGTAACTACATGCGCACTTACTAAATGTCTGGCAGCCAAAATACTAGTAAGTCCAGACACGTTTCGAATGATAGAGTTTCCTATTATGAAGTACTATCTGATTAAAATCACGAATATTCAGAGAGATCATGATATGATTTCAAAGGGAGGAAAATACAACTTGCTTTAAATAAACAGAAATGTAAAACTAGGCACTTCGCATAACGCTAAGACGTAATATCCTTTATACTTGAAACATATTCGCAGCCGCGAAAACGGAAACCAGCAGCTGTATAATGAAATGACGACAGCGAAAGTTTGTGCCGGAACAGGACTCGAACC
Organism: Schistocerca cancellata; assembly: GCF_023864275.1. Classification (NCBI taxonomy): domain Eukaryota; kingdom Metazoa; phylum Arthropoda; class Insecta; order Orthoptera; family Acrididae; genus Schistocerca; species Schistocerca cancellata. Next base: position 456,536,000 of record NC_064630.1, read on the forward strand.
CGGAATTTCCGCTTTACCTGAGCAGTCGCCTTGACAGCTTTGGCTATCCGACCACGATTCACAAAACTGGTTCAAATGGCTCTGAGCACTATGGGACTTAACATCTGAGGTCATCAGCCCCATAGAACTTAGAACTACTTAAACCTAACCAACCTAAGGACATCACACACATCCATGCCCGAGGCAGGATTCGAACCTGCGACCGTAGTAGTCGTGCGGTTCCAGACTGAAGCGCCTAGAAGCGCTCTGCCACCGCGGCCGGCCGCACGACTCACAGCCAGGCCCAAACTATCATATGTTGTTGTTCATGTGTCACAACCTGCACACGTACATGTTACGTAATTCCCGCACAATGGGAGGACATGTTAATAGAGAGTCGCTGCCTGGTACCGGCAGGTAAGTGCGTGGATGTCTGAAGGAACTTCTTAACAACACAGGCACTGCAGTATCGTAATATCCTCTGATAACCTTGTCAACTGGAACCATTCAACTCATAAAAATAACTGATTGTAACAAAGGGCATGTTTGTTTGACCCGCAAGAGGGTGTCTCGGGAGTGCTGAAGAACATGAACTGGTAGACGTTGGACGAACGTAGAGCCAACTATTCTGCAAAAGCCTATTTACAAAGATGCAGAGTTATGAAACTATGTCTGATTACTGTCACCTACGCATCTCTCTCTTAGGATAACAGAGACAGGACGATATGACAGGCATCTGAGCGTTTTAGCGCACTGTGCCCGAATGCAACGAGAAGAAATTCTCAGATGTGACAGAACGGTAAGCATCCACATCCAAGCTTTTCAAAGTGTATGTGTACGTACAGATAGAAAACAGTAATACTTTTTATAATAATTATCGACTGATTTCCTGTTAGTACTTCCCTTCACACAGTATTTGCAGCTATTCTGTGATACCTTTATAGAAAACTTCTTTTTGTTAAGAAAAAAATTCGCATTTCAACAATCACTACGCGAATATATCTTTCCAAACGGAAGATCTTGCTAGTAATATTCCATAATTCAAGACAGACAATAGGCGGGAAGTATTACTTACGCTGCTTTTCCTTGACGCCGACTTTGTCTCAGAAAGGCACACGTGCTTCTCCAGCTATATCTCTCTTTGCTGTGGACATTGGGGAAAACATTCGGTTCCCTGGAAAACATTCAGCTCCCTACTGGTATTACAAAAAGGGAAAAATACTAAAAGCTCAAAAATCTATTTTAAGAAAGATATTTTAATGAATAACGAAAACAATTTTCGACTAAGCAGAAGTACACGAGAAAGGAACTAACAGTTTGAGAAGACAACAGAAATCGTACTTGATTGCAGTGTAACAGAGTGACTAATTTTACATTATTTAAGCTTGTTCCTCCTTACTCATGATTGAGAAAAATTTATAATTGCCAATAATATTTGTTTTTTGACAGCATTTTAGATAGCATTGCCTACAATGCATTGTTGCAGGGAGAAATAAATTCAGGAAGCCAAATAATAATTATCTAATAATTGCGAAGACGTTTCGTAATTATCACAATATGAAGTGGGAAACGGCTGGCTCTAAACAAACGGGAGACCCAAAATCGTAAAAAGCTCATTGCAAAGTCTGATTGATCTTCGAGCTCTGATAGTAGAATTTCAAAGAAACATTCGTTCTACTAGATACAAATTTCTGTTGCTTTACTGCAGGTGGTCGAAATGATCCGGGAGAGAAACAGTGATGTACAAAAATAAAACATGCAGACACTACATGTAGTGTTCCGAATGTTTACTATAGCCCTATAATATATACATAATATATGGAACATGTGACTTACTATCCAAACATCTCTTTCTCCAGCATTGACCCATCGATGGGGAGGCAGCGACATTTGAAACTATATACGACATAAGACAGATATTGCAAAAAGCGGAAAGTAGAACACTTAAATAGAAATCGTAAAAGTAGGATACCTTATTTTTAAATAAACACACCGCCATTTGGCTGTATTATTGTTTATTTAATTACGACCCAGGTTTCAGCTTTTTATACCATTTTGAAGTGACTGAGTTTATATCATTAACATATACTAAAGTAGACCTGTTTTTATTAAATATGACGTGCTCCCACTATTATTTACTGATCCTTTTACAAGATGATGGTTTTACATGTGGCATTTCGGGGGGGAGCGAATGCTTTTCTTAATTTGTGGCCGATTTTGAGCTTGATGTCCTGCAATATATGTTAATGACACATACTCAATCACTTGGAAATGGCATAAAAGGCCGAAATATGGGTCATAATTAAATAAATAACAATAAAGTCAAATGGCGGTGTGTTTATTTAAAAAAAAATACGATACCTAGTTTACATCGCAAGAGCGTGAGTATTAGCATGTAGAGAAAGATGATATCTGATGCGGTCGAGAAGTTCCACACGTATATATATACACGTGCCATTAGCAGAACAAAGGTTATGGAAATCAGATAAAAAGTAATTTGCAAACCAAATTAGAAAGTTGCTTAATGTCGTCTTTTCCGATATAATGTTTCTGAGAGTTGCATGTTGTTCGGAGATGAACGTAAGGGACGAGAGTTTGATTCGGCCGACAGCTGATTAGTTATATGTGACACAACACTGGGACGTTGAACACGAAATACAATTGATATCCAATTGTATAGGAAAGGAGAGATGACAGAAATATGAATTCCGAAAGAATTTCATTATTCGAGTACTCGTATATGCTTCAGAAGGTAAAACAGGAACGAGTCGCTTTTTCATGCGTAAATGAAGTTATAAAAAGGGGAAAAATACACCCTTCGTTTGACATCGGCACGTACCAATGTTCCAGCGCCAATTTAATTAGCTTTTGTGAATATTGTGTACCGTTGCAAATTGCAGAAGCGAGTGATGGTTTTCATGTTTAACATCGGCGTCGAAACAATATTGACTATCTGACACATACAAACGTACAGCAGAACATTTGGAAAGTAATACTTTGGCCTGTTCTAGGTTGTTCTGATGACTTGGACGGCAGGACTGTACCCTGAATTTTAACGTTAATTTACTTGATAGATACTTCAATGCTCCAGTTGACCACATAGGAATACAGGCATTTTAGATAGAAACTAAAACTCAATGTGCTCTGATAGCTGAAGAAACTTTTAGAGTTTCTTGGCACCACAGAGATATGTCGAGTCCTGTCCAAAGATTTCGACAAAAATGCCCGCAAGGACTTCGTGCCCTACAGAGCCTGCTATTAAGAGTAGCTTTATCTACAGTTCCTTACTATTCTGGCAGTTTCTCGAGAAATGTGCAAGACTTCAGTGAAAGATCGTATTCAGAATTCAAGATTGGGGAAAAGGATGTAATGGGTTGAGGAAATAAGTATTAGTTTAGTGGTGAATGGCGAAACGGATTAATGTTCGCTGCGTTGTCCGTATTTGAAGGGCTTATTTCAATAACGGTACAAGTCCATTACCTCCAATTTCTGCCTATAATGCTTCTGAAATTAATGATCCAAAGAAACAGAAAGAAAGGTTCATATCTAGCAAAAAGCCATATGCTTGAATATTTCTGGTATCTCAACTGCAGATTATTCAGCGCTCATTTAACTTTAGGACTCTGTATCTCAATATCAACAAAAATGGACTTGTACCACTATTAAAATAAGCCCTTCATTTCTCGTGGAACCCACAACACATGCAGCGGTTGAACTACTCTGACCGCTAGTTGGCATTGCTACTCACTGCTCTGCCAGGCTACTCCGTATTCGTTCTTGCATTTACCGATGTGACACGTTAGTATACGCAGTAGCGGTATCACAAGACTACGATGAATCGGTTTACGTTTACGAAAAGAGGCTCGCCTAGCGGAGCGATGTCTAACTCCGCTACTTGCTAGTGAGAGTAACCTCGGCAAGCCCAACCGCTGCACATGCGGCGACGTCACCTGGTGACGTCATATATTCAACATCGACGCCCACGAGAAAGACAGGCCACTGCACGTACGTCACGAAGGTAGTCCTGAACTCGATCGCTCGATCAGCTCTGCAGACGAAATTCGTTTCTAAGCCTGTTAACTCGCAGGTGGGCGTGTGCGTACTAACGAGAATTGCATTTTCCACTGGAATCTGCTATTATGAAGTCTTACTGATTAACGGTTTTTTATAACATTTAGTGTCTTCTAATTAACTGTCCTCATTTCATACAAGTAGTGGTACCTTATGCAAGTGATAATCATTTTGGCATGATTTTAACTTTATTATACCCCGAACAAATTATAAGTAGGCCTATGGACATCCGATCATTGTAGGACTAATAACATTTAATAGCGGATCCCAGTGGAAGATGCAATTCTCGTTTGTACGTATACACCCAGTTACGGGTTGACGAGTGCAGAAACGTAGTTTGTTACGTTGAGCGAGCGAGGGAAGGCCTACTTTCGTGACGTACGCGCAGCTGCCTGTCTTTGTCGGAAGCCTCGTACAACATTTGTCATCTATTTTTTGCTATTTCCCAACATAAGCGGCGCCATGTGTCTTACATTGAAAAATTACTTGTCTCAGAGACATCTATGTCACTTTGGAGGTTTTTAAACGTAGGAAGGAATCACCACAAATTTATGGAAGGCATTATATGTTCAAATGTGTGTGAATTCCTAAGGGACCAAACTGCTGAGGTCATCGATCCCTAGACTTACACACTACTCAAACTATCTTATGCTAAAGACAACACACACACCCATGCACGAGGGAGGATTTGAGCCTCCGGCGGGAGGGGCAGCGCAGTGACATGGCGCCTCTAACCGCGCGGCGGGAAAGCATTATAATTATTCCTGAACTGGGCACAGCCACAGTTACATACATGATGAAAAGTGATGCTTGTGAATTTTATATGTGAAAGTTCTTGAAGCATTTTGAATAAAACAAATGTTATTATCGTCTACACCTTTATTCTTCTTGTCTACATTCTTGCAGCCTTCTACCGCTAGAGGGCTCCCAGTTGTAGCGTGTAACACGACGGTGTGTGACGTACCTATGTAGGTGCGTCCGAAACAGAGTGTTGTAATTAGCTTTCGAATTCGAAGAGTTCATACACACATGGAGCACTCCCTGCTTCAGCATCACAATAACAGACCGCACACGAGCGCTTAGACATCTGCAACAATACGTCGCTTGGGTTCACTGTTATCGTTCATCCCCCATACAGACCCGACTTCATCCCATCCGGATTTTGTGTGTTTCCAAAACTTAAAGAACACCTCCGAGGACTTAGCTTTGATAGTGATGAAGAGGTCCAAGTAGATTTGAGGTTGTGGCTACGTCAACAGCGTCAAATATCCCACAGGTGTGGTACCAACAAACTGGTCCTCTTGTTAGGAAACATTTATTCGTCGCCAGGATGACGATATTCAGAATTAAATATGCAGACATCAATAATAAACATTCAGAATGTTAATAATGTTTGTTTTATTTAAAAAGGCTTACGAGTTTTCACATAAAAAATTCGGAGTTTCTAGCAAGCCCACGTATAATATTCGCCGTCCAGTAGGAGAGAGTGAGTGTTGTATCTCCAGGATAGTGTTCCTAGGAACACACAACGTTTCCTTGTCGCCGTTTCGGTGTGGTTGCCAATTTTAGAATCACGTGAAGGCACACGCGTCAGAGACGTCCCAAAAGCACTTTCCGGCATTTTCTACTGTTTTTGTTGTTGTGAAACACGGGGGCGTGCTTTGTGCAGCCTTTGTAAACATTGTAACACAGTAAAGCTATTTGGAGAATATTGTCAATTATTCACTTACGGTTAGTTTTGAAACTATTTACGTAAAGTGCGGAAGGTTAAGACATACTTCGTCAGTCATGTATCATATTGTACCTCGAAACGGTAGGTCTTCTGCCATGGAACACGCGAATTCGCAAATGAACTGAGTTTCTTTAATACGTTAACAACTTTCCCTGTGTTGGTAATGGAAATATAAATTAATAGCAAATAGCTTCAGTTTCATATTTTTAGCTTGTAACTGGTTTTTGCCAATGGAAGCCAAAGTCACATACTCATGGCATGAGCCTGGGATAGCAGACTGCATCGCCATCATGGGGAGGTCATAGCAGAGAGGGTTTGCGGTTGCCTTCCTCCGAACTGTTATGAAGTGTGCATCTGTGCCATGTGGATGATGTGATGGGCGCTTGTCCACTGTAGTGTTGAGTTTGTGTTGTGACTGATAGCGTGCTCCTCGCGAATAGCACCAAGGAGACCGCCGAACATAGCTTCCCCACACGAAGGACGGATCACCTCGACAGTCACACGCCTTGCACCATGAGTCGCTGCAGATGCCTAACGGATATGTTCGTCGGACGTCCCGAACTGATCTATGCGGTTATCTCAAGCTGTGTTACTTGTCTGTTAGCCCTGAAAACTCTACGCAAACGCCAGTAGTTTCGGTCGTTAAGAGAAGGCCTGTAGGCCATTGCGTTGTCCGTGGTGAGATATAACGTCCTAAATTTCGTATTCGCGCACGCTCTTAACACTGTGTGTCTCGATATATTGAATTAGCTAATGATTTCCCATGCGTGTAGCTCCAGTTAACATTCCGCGTTCAAAGTCTGTTAATCCCCGTCATGCGGCCGCAATCATGTTGGAAAGCTTTCCACATGTATCACCTGAATACAAATGACAGCTCCGCCAATGTACTGCTGTTTTATACCTTGTGTACGCGATTCTACAGCCATCTGTGTATGTGCATACCGGTATCCCATGGTTTCGGTCACCGCAGTGAAATGTAACACTTAGACTATTAAAGAGGTTATTCATAAGACTTTCTCCATTGCAATGCTTTTCCTTTTCTTTTTTTTTTTCTTTATTGATTTTTAATTCCCCCCGAAGGGGGCGGGCCGGCAGCAGCTTACTACGCTGCTCTACAGCCTACAGACTTTTTTTAAAGAAAGGAAGAAGAAAGAAACAAGGAAAAACAGGCGATAAAATGGCGATTTAAAGTGAAAAATGGCGTAAAATTGCGGAAAGTGAAAACAGAAAGCAAAGGGGGTTGGCAATGTAGATAAAAGACACAGGAATCAGACAAGTAACACAGTAGACACACAATTAAAAAACATGGCGACAGTCTGGTTTCTGTTCGCAAGTAATAAAAAGCACACCCAGCGACAGTATGATGGCTGTTCGCTACACTTCCCAAAAGACACAACACGGAGCACGCACTGGAAAAAACACACTGTAAAACACTGCACGAAAAAGGCGGCACAAAGATGGCACTCCCGACCCAAGTCAGATGGGGGGGGGGGGGGGGGGACCTGGAGTAGGGGTTACACCATGCAGCAAAAAGGCCAAGGTGATTCTGGAGAAGGCGTTGGGACCGTTGGAGGGTAAGAGCGAGGGCGAGGAATGCAGTGTCCTCAGCATATTGCAAGAGGTGTACTGGAGGGGGAGGGGGCTGGGGCATATCTGCCGTGTACAGGAGGTAGAGGAGAGGGGAGAGGACAGAGCCCTGGGGCACACCTGCAGAGGGGTAGAAGGTGTGGGAATTGGCATTATGGATCGTAACATAGGGGGGGGGGCAGTGGGAGAGGAAGGAGGCCATCAGACGGATGTAGTTGATAGGAAGGGCGTAGGTTTGGAGTTTAAACAGGAGACCGGGATGCCAGACACGGTCGTAGGCCTTTTCGAGGTCAAGTGAGACAAAAATGTTGGAGCGACGGGAGTTAAGGTGGAGGGAGAAGAGATGAGTGAGGCGGAGGAGTTGGTCATCAGCAGAGAAGGAAGGTCGAAAGCCACACTGGGTGTTTGGGAGGAGGTGGTTTTGGTGGAGGTGGAGATGGATGCGCCGGGAAATGATGGATTCCAAGAGCTTGCTGAACACCGATGTGAGACAGATAGGACGATAGGAAGAGGCATCAGATGGAGGCTTGTTGGGTTTGGAGAACATCAGGATACGGGAGGTTTTCCACAGGTCCGGATAGAAGCCAGTGGCAAGGATGACATTGTAGAGGGTGGCAAGAAGGGAAAGGAAGGAGGGAGGGCAGTGTTTGAGGTGGCGGTAGGTAACGCAGTCGTGGCCGGGAGCAGTGTTGCGTTTAGTGCGGAGTGTGAGGCTGATGTCCTGTGTTGTGATGGGAGTGTTAAGTGCAGATGGTGGGGTATGGCCCAAGTACTGGAAGCTAGGAGCAAGGGGAGGAACAGAGGTATTCGTACGGTCTATGACATCAGGAAAGAGGGAATAATCAAAGTGGGGATCATCTGGGATGGAAAAAACATCAGAGAGGCGGGAGGCAAAGTAGTTGGCCTTACTGAGGTTTTCAGGTAAGGGACGGTCATTAAGGAGGAGAGGGTACTGGGGGGTGGGGCGGTTCCCAGTAAGGCGGTGGAAAGCAGACCAATACTTGGAAGAGTTGATGGGGAATGCTTTTCCGTATGAATAGAATATTTGTTCTTAGGTACATGACCAAGTTGTTCCTTGAGACATTATTTTTCTGGAATAATTCTTGTGCCAAAAATTGAAAGCTATTGTTTTAAAATACACTACCGGCCATTAAAATTACTACACCACCAAGATGACGTGCTACAGATGCGAAATTTAACCGACAGGAAGAAGATGCTGTGGTATACAAATCATTAGCTTTTCAGAGCATTCACGCAAGTTTGGCGCCGGTGGCGACACCTACAACGGGGCGACACCTACAACGTGCTGACATGAGTAAAGTTTCCGACCGATTTCTCATACACAAACAGCAGTTGACCGGCGTTGCCCGGTGAAACGTTGTTGTGATACCTCGTGTAAGGAGGAGAAATGCGTACCATCACGTTTCAGACTTTGATAAAGGTCGGATTGTAACCTATCGCGATTGCGGTTTATCGTATCGCGACATTGCTGCTCGCGTTGGTCGAGATCCAATGACTGTTAGCAGAATATGGAATCGGTGGGTTCAGGAGGGTAATACGGAACGCCGTGCTGGATCCCAGCGGCCACGTATCACTAGCAGTCGAGATGACAGACATCTTATCCGCATGGATGTCACGGATAGTGCTGGCACGTCTCGATCGTTGAGTCACCAGGTGGGGACCTTCGCAAGACAGCAACCATCTCCACGAACAGTTTGACGACGTTTGCAGCAGCATGGACTATCAGCTCAGAGACCATGGCTGCGGTTACCCTTGACGCTGCATCACAGAGAGGACCGCCTGCGATGGTGTACTCAACGACGGACCTGGGTGCACGAATGGCAAGACGTCATTTTCTCGGATGAATCCAGGTTCTGTTTACAGCATCATGATGGTCGCATCCGTGTTTGGCGAAATCACGGTGAACGCACATTGGAAGCGTGTATTCGTCATCGCCATACTGGCGTATCACCCGGCGTGTTCATATGGGCTGCCATTGGTTACACGTCTCGGTCACCTCTTGTTCGCATTGACGGCACTTTGAACAGTGCACTTCAAGTTTCAGGTTTGTTACGACCTGTGGCTCTACCCCTCATTCGATCCCTGCGAAACCATACATTTCAGCAAGATAACGCACGACCGCATGTTGGTGGTCCTGTACGGGCCTTTCTGGATAAAGAATATGTTCGACTGCTGCCCTGGCCAACACATTCTCCAGATCTCTTACCAATTCAAAACGTCTGGTCAATGGTAGCCGAGCAACTGGCTCGTCACAATACGCCAGTCATTACTCTTGATGAACTGTGATATCGTGTTGAAGCTGTGCCTGTACGCGCCATCCAATCTCTGTTTGACTCAATGCCCAGGCGTATAAAGGCCGTTATTACAGCCAGAGGTGGTTGTTCTGGGTACGGATTTCTTAGTTTCTTTGTACCCAAATTGCGTGAAAATATAATTACATGTCAGTTCTAGTATAATATATTTGTCAAATGAATACCCGTTTATCATCTGCATTTCTTCTTGGTGTAGCAATTTTAATGGCCAGTAATGTAGAATAGGAAATATGTTAAACTTCTATTACAGCACTGGATAAAGGCCACGATAGTCTGTAAAGTGTTGCAAGGCAAAACTCTGCTCCTTATAATATACTGGTAACAATTAGCCAAATGTTCCTCGATCTAGCCACATTTAAAGTTTATAAGCGTAAACATGTGCTGTTCAGTTCACTAACACGAAAAACCTGGCCGCGCGGGGTAGCCGTGTGGTCTGGGGCGTCTAGCCACGGTTCGCGCGGCTTCCCCCGTCGGAGGTTCGAGTCCTCCCTTGGGCATGGAAGTGTGTGTTGTCCTTAGCGTAAGTTGGATTAAGTACTGTGTAGGCCTAAGGACCGATGACCTCAGCATTTTGGTCCAATAGCACTTACCACAAATTTCCAATTTCCTAATTTACGAAAAACCAAATGTCTTGTTAGTACAATGAGTCACAACTGTAACGCCAACTAATACAAATACACGGGTTTAAAAACTTGTAGGGTTATGGAATGGAATGATCTCGTAGTCTCAGTCGTAGGTAAAGCAGGAGGCAAATTTCATTGCATTGCTAGCACATTAGAAAAATGCAGTCTGCATAGGAGACTGCTTACAAAACACTCGTGCGAATCAGTCTATAATATTTCCATGTAGGACGAAAGGGAGAAAATGGACATATGCAAAGGAAGACAGCGCGAATAGGGACTGGTGTGTTTGACCATGAGTGAGCATCACGGAGAGGTTAAAGAATCTGATCTGGTAGACGGCTGAAGGCACACGCAAACTATCCCCTAGATACTACCTATAGTGTCTGAAAAATAGTTTTAAGGGAGGAATCTAAAAATACACTACAGGGTGGCTCTGAGCACTATGGGAATTAACATCTATGGTCATCAGTCCCCTAGAATTTAGAACTACTTAAACCTAACTAACCTAAGGACATCACACAACACCCAGTCATCACGAGGCAGAGAAAATCCCTGACCCCGCCGGGAATCGAACCCGGGAACCCGGGCGCGGGAAGCGAGAACCCTACCGCACGACCACGAGCTGCAGACGCGGGAAGTAGTACGTTCGAAATTAGTTATTTTGGGGTTTTGCGTGTATTTATATCATTACAACTTGCGGACAGCTGTTCTACGCACGTTGCCATTGCTGAAACGCCAAACACAGATTCATTTTGAACCGTGTGCGCTGGCTTCGCGGGCTCGTAGTTTAGTCCTCCGATCAGAGACGTTGGTATGAGGGCCTTTTATTAGAAGAACATTTAAGTGCGCACGTCGTTTGGTTGCTCTAGAGTCCTTCGAGTTTGTTTCCGCAGTGGGGCGTGTTATCCACTGTAATTGTGCGGAATGGGCGTGGTCGCTGAGTAAGAGTCCGCGTAACATATAAATCTTTTCTCCCGCTCCTTTGCAAAGACTTGCGAGGGCTTTATAATGTTCTGAAACGGCGGTATTCGTTGCAGAGCTGTACAAACCCGTCAATTGTTTCCCGGCTATCGAAGTCTCATTTCAGTTCCCTTGATCTTGATATTTGTTACAGAAGCCCCCCGACGCCAATGTCTCATCCACCTGGTTATTATCCTTCTGTCTGGAACACGGAAATAGCAGTTTCTTCTACTGTGCATCGCCCGTCGGACAGCCGCAAATCTCTGTACACAACCGAATGCGTTCACCGCCTCAATACGCAACTGCCGACGTTCTTAGGTGAACTGAATGGCATGCTATGTGGGTCCGAATAGATGTGCAAAATTGTGTGAACATTTTCGTCTTAGCAGGGTGGCCGATTGAAAATGTACTCCTGCCCGTGGGCTAGCCTGTAATCCCTACGTACCCTGATGTGTCGCTCCCATAGCGATCGCGAAGAAAATTTCAGCCGGCTAAGCGCAAATTGAGACGAGTATAGCACGCGTAACGTGACACGACACTACAGCGCGACGCTCACGTTCCGCGCGTAACGCGCTGGCCCTGCGCATATTGAGACGCGTACACATACTTGGCACACTCCGGTTGGCGACGCTCTGCGCTGACAGAATCGAAGCGCACGCGTCCTGTCATCTTTGTCAAACGATTTTACAGAAATTAATCAGTAAAAATATTTGGTTTTTCCCTTGCTTGTAGCATTATATCTCAGCTTCGTAGCGAAGTGCCCACTATCTCGCTAGGGGCCATCCTTTTCTGTGATATACACATTTTAGTAAAACATTACGCAAAATTCGAAAGGTTTGCAACGAGAAATAGGATCCGCTATGATCTTACGTTTGGTGCATATTACACTATATGTTGCTGCTTATGAAATTTAGCTAACATATTGAGTTATTCTTTAGACTTGGTCTCTATCTCTCTCCGATCTCCAGAAAATGGATCGTATGTAGCGCGTTCACTGCTGATCTCACGCCTGCGAGAAAGAGATATTCGCAACATCCCTCATGTCTCCCAAACCACTCGAGCCATCGAAACTAGATTTTGGCGGTTGATAGCACACAAGGAGGATAGTATTTTGCCAGTTCGTAAACACACGGAACTCTCTTATCTATGGCGATATATTAGAAGTTATACTTCCTACTTGATCTTTCTCACTCCAGTGACTGTAGCTTTTCAAGAGTTAATCGACGGATACTGAAACAAGAGTTTCCTAGTATGACAAACATGAAATTTCTTCTCTTATGTCACTGAAAACTGACACAATGAGGTTTTCCATAATGAGACACACTGTTTCAGAATTCTGTCGCAATAGCTCCTGTAAGATGAATTTAAGCAAATTATACTGTATTTTGGCAGAAGTAGTACGATTAAACGTGTCAAAAAGAGAAATGTGCCCGTTATTCATAAATGGTGGTGCTTTTTCGAATGAGAAAAAGATAACAATTCACGCAAAAATTAATTGCCTACTTTGTTGGAATTTTGGTTGAGTCCCCGTAACCCATAGTGTTCTTAGCACTGAACGACTGGAATGGAAACTTACCAAAGGCTTTTATTCCTTTTCTCCATCTAAGCAGTATTACGATAACCATGAGCGTTCCCTTCAGACGGAATGACAGGCACACGCCAGATGCTGTTACATACGACTTGCCAAATTGACAGTGTGTAATTCGCTAATGAAATATTTATTATTGAGAAAAGTGAACAACTGATTCGTCGCACGAACAATGGCCAGTGTACTGTCAGCAGCTGAGAACAATGCGCACGACAGCAATGCAGAAGCTAGCCAGATGTGCCTCGTGAGCGGAAGAGTTCATGTCGTTCGAAAAACATTATCATGAAAGTAGGTCTGGCTTTGCCAGCAATACATTTCAACAAATTAAATATATCAAATCACCACACACTTTCAGGATACTCATACTTTCGGAATAATGCTGCCAATTCTTCATTTGTGTTGGCTGTTGTATAATTACTTTATTAATGCTGGTAGTGTGTATGCAGTCACTGAAATGCTTTTCTCGTCTCGACGAGCCAAGTAAAACATTGTTATTCGTGATGGCTTCTCGACTGTTTGGAGAATGCCGTGGACATGAGATTTCCACGTGTCAGAAGTGTAACGTCTCTTATTACATCCATATCCAAGTAATGATAGTGAAATTTGTGTAGTTCGTATCTTGGACGCTTTTTACCAGGAGCACAAAGGGGTAATCCCTGTGGAAATTACGCCTTTTCGAATTTTTTGCAACAGACTGTAGAGATACGTCAGCATAACAGGCATCAACTATATAACGTTGTTTTACTTTCCTGCCTTGCTTCTAGATCACATTATTTTATAATATTACTTAATTCTTTATTCATTACTCTCACGTTGAATCGTCTGTCCCTTCTTACGATTAGAAAACATTGTGGAGGCTAATGGTTCGCCCGTTACTGAACTGCGCATTGTTCTTGACAAAAGAATAAACAAATCAAAAAACTATACAGATGTATGTAGCTGAAAACTATTATGTACGAACGAAAAGAGGTGGAGCGCTAAAACTGTGAAAACCGCGACATTACTCAGTAACAATAAAATTAGGTATAATGTAAGGCTGTATTTTTCGAATGGACAATACTTCCACTGTCCATATGCGCCATGCCGAAGTGAACATAAATTACAGAGAACTCAGATGCGTCTAAACAGTCATTCCTCCAGCGGTCCAGTTGCGACTTGAACGGAAAGAGATCCTAATAAGTGATTCAGTGAGAAGTGCCTCTCTCACGCACTTCACAGTGATTTGCATAGATATTGATATTCACGGAGAAGTTCTATACGGTCTTAGTTTTCGACGATGCAGTACTCCGTCGATCCCTTTTCGGAAATTTAAGAAATCTAGTCGAGAGTTTGCTGCCAATCGAAGTCGCTAAAGCCGGGCGAAATTTTTCAGCACGCTGGTATTGCGTCAGCATCGTTAGTGACCTGCTGTCACCGCCTCCGCCACCACCACCGTCGCTGTCGTAGAACCGCGGAGGCCGCCGGCACTGGGGTCGAAACGTCGATGACGTCGGAGCGCAGCCGCTGTCAGCCGCTCGTCGGACGAGGTCTGCCGCCGGAAGCACGGTGCGTGACGCGCGCCGGGCTGCGGCGACACGACACGAGCGTCAGATCGGCGGCCAGCTTGGGAGTGCTGGACCCACATACCTCGAGCAAATAGTATGTTGTTGGCAGTATCTCTGCTAACCGTGCTCTCTGTGTACTCTGCAATGTCCTCTTTGCAAGAAATCAGCAACCGGTTTCACCACCGAAAGACTCATCGATGGCGAAATCTACTTCCGGCATGGCACGTAGTCGGCCGAACTGATTAGTATTATGTTTCATAACCCGTTAGTTAGATGTCAAACTTACTGTGCATCGTTAAGTATGCAAGAAGCCAAGAGGTTAAAAAAAAAAAAAAAAACACCTACCGGGCAAGTGTGAATAATACACTCCTGGAAATTGAAATAAGAACACCGTGAATTCATTGTCCCAGGAAGGGGAAACTTTATTGACACATTCCTGGGGTCAGATACATCACATGATCACACTGACAGAACCACAGGCACATAGACACAGGCAACAGAGCATGCACAATGTCGGCACTAGTACAGTATATATCCACCTTTCGCAGCAATGCAGGCTGCTATTCTCCCATGGAGACGATCGTAGAGATGCTGGATGTAGTCCTGTGGAACGGCTTGCCATGCCATTTCCACCTGGCGCCTCAGTTGGACCAGCGTTCGTGCTGGACGTGCAGACCGCGTGAGACGACGCTTCATCCAGTCCCAAACATGCTCAATGGGGGACAGATCCGGAGATCTTGCTGGCCAGGGTAGTTGACTTACACCTTCTAGAGCACGTTGGGTGGCACGGGATACATGCGGACGTGCATTGTCCTGTTGGAACAGCAAGTTCTCTTGCCGGTCTAGGAATAGTAGAACGATGGGTTCGATGACGGTTTGGATGTACCGTGCACTATTCAGTGTCCCCTCGACGATCACCAGTGGTGTACGGCCAGTGTAGGAGATCGCTCCCCACACCATGATGCCGGGTGTTGGCCCTGTGTGCCTCGGTCGTATGCAGTCCAGATTGTGGCGCTCACCTGCACGGCGCCAAACACGCATACGATCATCATTGGCACCAAGGCAGAAGCGACTCTCATCGCTGAAGACGACACGTCTCCATTCGTCCCTCCATTCACGCCTGTCGCGACACCACTGGAGGCGGGCTGCACGATGTTGGGGCGTGAGCGGAAGACGGCCTAACGGTGTGCGGGACCGTAGCCCAGCTTCATGGAGACGGTTGCGAATGGTCCTCGCCGATACCCCAGGAGCAACAGTGTCCCTAATTTGCTGGGAAGTGGCGGTGCGGTCCCCTACGGCACTGCGTAGGATCCTACGGTCTTGGCGTGCATCCGTGCGTCGCTGCGGTCCGGTCCCAGGTCGACGGGCACATGCACCTTCCGCCGACCACTGGCGACAACATCGATGTACTGTGGAGACCTCAAGCCCCACGTGTTGAGCAATTCGGCGGTACGTCCACCCGGCCTCCCGCATGCCCACTATACGCCCTCGCTCAAAGTCCGTCAACTGCACATACGGTTCACGTCCACGCTGTCGCGGCATGCTACCAGTGTTAAAAACTGCGATGGAGCTCCGTATGCCACGGCAAACTGGCTGACACTGACGGCGGCGGTGCACAAATGCTGCGCAGCTAGCGCCATTCGACGGCCAACACCGCGGTTCCTTGTGTGTCCGCTGTGCCGTGCGTGTGATCATTGCTTGTACAGCCCTCTCGCAGTGTCCGGAGCAAGTATGGTGAGTCTGACACACCGGTGTCAATGTGTTCTTTTTTCCATTTCCAGGAGTGTACTTACGCTCTTAGGGTTCCATACAAACTCTTAATCATTTATGTAGATGATAATAATAATAATGACAATAAAAGAATAAAAGTAGCTGTATGGCCAGGCACTTCGGTGACTTGTGTGTCCCTAACCTATCTCTGTTACTCAACCAAGGAAAGGGGTCCTAGAGTTTAACGTCGAATATGAATCACGTGTTGTTTCTGGAGAGTCCTCACATCGACAAGCTATTTCAGAGCGCCTGTAAATTGAGGATTGCTGGAGAACCCGCCGTTTGTTGGTACGGTCTGTCCTAATAAAATGACGGGAAATGTCGTATCGATGGTTAAAGAATTTTCGCATTGAACATTGCATGTTATGAAAGTGTGCCATTCCAAGCAAAGGCACATCAAAAACACATTGTTCTTCTTATGATTTGTTATAATTGAACAGTCAATAATTTATCTGCTGTTAAAGCCTTCTGAATGTTGTAGTGCACGAGACAATGTTGTACGTTGCAGAAGTTCAGTGGAGCCAGACCAGCTGCTGGCACGTTAGCGCACCGTGGTCGGACAGGGAACTGGATATCGTATGTAACAGAACCAGGTAGCGCAGACCTCAGTTATGGAATCTGAAAAAGTCATGCGACGTCCGCACATAATCACTGACGGTAAACGAGGGAGAATCACATCGAAAGAAATACGACGAAGAGTATACAAACGTGGTTTTACGGAGTGTTGTGCAATGAGTAGCGGGTTCGCGTCACACCGTATCCAGTTCATTTGTCACCTTCGTGTTTTCTAACAGGTTCTGAGACTTTCTTATTAAGTATATTCTATATCATTATAAATGTAAGTGAGCTCTCAGGAGTGTGTTTCTTCGATTGGCTTTATTTACAAGAGAGCTTGCACTACCTGCAGTAAGATATTTTTCATTTTCTCTTTTAAAGACTTTTATTTCACATATTCAAACACTTCTGCTACTTTCTACTATGTAGTGAGAATAATGAAATAATTTTGAATTTATCTGGAACGCTATGTAAATTTGTATCGTACTATTTGTTATGCAACTTTTATAATCTGGATGTCTTTACTGATTGCACATGGAATTTTCCTTTTTGGCTTGTAACATGTTCATAGACATCGAAATTTTCATTTATGTACACTACAGACAGAACAATCATGTGGACAAGGGATGATATGTGTGTTTCAATAGAGCTAACGTAGAATTATTTTCATTGGCTTTCGTATCGAGTAGCCGTCGCAACAGTGTAATGTCTGTTATGACGATGCGAACGTACGGACAACATAACACCCAGACCCCGAGCATGGAATGCCTCCGACCGGCCGGGAGTCGAACGTAGGAATTTTATACCCATCCATTTCGTACACAAACTGTATGATTTGCTAGCCAGATGCAGCTGACATCTGCTGCTGGAGCGCTCACTTTGAGACGCACGTACCGTATGCACGAGAAGGGTCGTTTCTGAGCGAGTGTTCAGCAGCACAGTTGAGTTATATCAGCACATAGCACGGTAGATACCACTGCTCGTGTGACGACTCGTCCTTGGTCGTTAGGCGGCTGAAAAAGTCATCTGGTTAGGGCTGACACAGCTGCTGCCTCTGTTTGGCTGGGATTTTGGGTTCAGACTCTAGCGTGCGGTGAACTTTATCATGTCTAAAATGTCTTTTAGGATGTGAAAATTCCTATGCGACTGATTTTCGCTTTTCCCACTTTCGCCTCGATTGACACTCGTCTTTGAGCACCGCGTTGTGAAGGAGAGATGGTCTGACACTTCTCTTTTCTCATTCAGACTGATTTTACCTCACTGGAAGATTCGGCGCCATGTAACCACAGCACCATTGTTGCCGTACGCTTCCACAAATTCGACATGAGATACTGCAGTGTTGTTTACAATCAAATGCAGAAATTTTCGCACGATACTCCACTATATCGTTGAGCTCTACCATTTTGTTATGAAACTTCTAATGGAGTGGTTTGGAGCTGTAGCACGAGGCTTTCAGTGTGTACCAGGATTTCAGACAAATGGCTGCATATAAACAAAAAATTAATTACGCTACTTTACTTT
The DNA here is from genome assembly GCF_023864275.1 of Schistocerca cancellata. Taxonomy (NCBI): domain Eukaryota; kingdom Metazoa; phylum Arthropoda; class Insecta; order Orthoptera; family Acrididae; genus Schistocerca; species Schistocerca cancellata. Next base: position 456,554,263 of record NC_064630.1, read on the forward strand.
TAAAATGCAATAATTCAAATATATGACTACCCCATAGAAACAGGGTAATAAAAATTAACGCGAAAACGGACAGCTACATTTCGCGTGCAGTAGTTATGCAACTGCATTTTCCGAGGGCGCATCACAGACCGACTAAGAGAATTAAAATTTTATTTGCTCCGTATTCCGTACAGAGGTGCAGGTGGCACATACTCATTAGTCTACATTCATTACCGTCAATTGCTTGCTACTTTATGTGATGTCTACTTTTCGTCAGATTATTCGATGCCAGCAGTAATTGTAAGAGCTAAAGAACTAGTGGCGTTGCTACTCCCTTGTTCTAGTATCTTTATTCGCGTATTATTTACATTCCCGGTATTGGGAACGGACTGGCAGTGACTAGGTTGTCGTGTTCAGGTTTTGGCTTACAGACGAAAAGTAACAGAAATTAAAATAATGACGACTGTATGCTTAACACGATGGTGAAAATTTGCCCCTTCTGCGCTATAGTAGGGGTAATGATGGGGATCCTTGGTAAAAGTGGGTAAAACACATGAATGTGGAAGATATTATACGGGAATTAACTTAAAAATGTATGTGATGTATGTGCGGGGAGATTAAATGGGGGATGCTGGAGGTATACGAGAAAGATTGCAGTTAGGGAGGAAAAGGGTGACTTGGTGCCTTGGATGGGACAGGTGGTGTAAGTTACCGCTGACGAGATCAGTAGATCCGAGGAACCATTTCTACGTCTGCGAGAGGGAATTGATTAAAATTGTCAAGGAGATGGAGGTAAGGTAGGGGTGTGTTGATACAGTTCGCTCCCAAGCCAGAGAGCTCAATTTCCTCGTGCAAACAATTGTGCAGTCAGAAGTATCGACCTGCAGCTGGCTGCGGAACACCGGGTATCTTCCCAAATTTCTGTATACTTGTCAAACAATGTAGATTACATGAATTATATATCTGGAGAGCAAAGCAAAAACATCAGATGACAAAGAACGTAAGGAAGTAAAAACGGACGAAGTATGTAACAACCAACAGCTGATGCTGACTATCCTTCCAAAAGGGGAGATGTTAGGATGCAGGAGAAAGAAGGAGAATGAAGTGAATGGCATCAGAGCGGTGAGACGACCAGGAGCCATCAAATTCTTTAATACCGAAGAACAAGAAGAGAAAATTCACTATTGAAGACTGTTGGTCACAAGTTTGCTGAGCTGAAATTCAGCGGAGCCATCTTATTGCACCTGGCGGCCAATTAAAGACTTCAAACTTCTGTCATGTCCATTAAACACAAATTCTCTTTCGAAGATTGTGACATAAAGGGTGATTTTTTTGACCGTGCATAGACTCTATGGATTGATCTATGAGTGGAAACAGAACATAAAAGGCCTAATGAACTTTCTTTCGGAAATGCATCGTTTCCACGCTAGAGATTATTTATTCATTCAGTCATACATTGTTACAGAGACTGCGGTCTAATATACGTTGTACCATGCAGCCACAGGTACAGTGTGTTGAAAATGGTTTCCATGTGCCTCAACGCATGCGTGTACATGCCGTAGCATGTTCTGTCTAACACGTTCACATCGGCCAGGCGGCATCCAAACAGTGTCAAAGGGAGCATGAGTACGTCGCTCTATTGTCTCCACAATTAGAATGAGCTCTGCATACAAGACAGTTTTGAGATGACCCCATAACCAGAAATCGCACGTGTTCAGGTATTGGGAACGAGCCGGCCATGCAACTGGACCCTGTCTTCTGATCCATCGGCCATGAAAGACATAATTGAGATGTGTCCTGACGTTAACGACGAAGTGGGCTGGAGTACGAACATGTGTAACGTTGTCGCTTTAATTTGTGGTGTAAGCGGTGCTGATTGACAGTAAAAGCGGTTTAAAAGCTGTGAGCTGTCTGTGGAAGTTAACCTTGCATTACTGCGCAACTGTTTCACCAGGTATCCAGTCTAGCTTACCAAATTCCTAACCAGACTAACATTAATTATAATCTTTTAATAGTTATACGACATCCAGTGATATATATATAAAAAAGAGAATTTAAATAAAAAGAAATAAATCAGTTTATATTTGGAAATTTATTTTAACATTGATCATTGAAATTTCAGCATATTAAACGTGAGTCATAACTAAGCTGGTGCCTTATTTAGGATTGTGAAAATGTGAGTTTGTAATCTTACGGAACACATCAAATAGGGAGCCAAGATTGGGAGACTGCGTACAACACTGCATTCATAAAATAACACACGAAGAACGTTGAAACATATGCAAGAGAAAATTAACCACAACCAACCGATTCAATTTTCACCCAAAGAAGTTACATTCGTAGCACAATCCTGTCCGTCGTGTAATTACCACACACTGGTATACTAAATTCATACTAACTCTCTGTGAAATCTTCCCAAAAAGAATAGCTGAGGGCTACCTTGATGATTACACCACATGCTTCACGTGGTCAACTTGATTTACACAAAGCGTGTAACTCCACAATAATTTTGATAATTAAAATAAATTAGATCGAAAAGCAATTTACAAAAGAAAAACCTCGAACTGGTTACTAACGTCTTACTATTAACCTGATGGGTCAAACAATTATATAAGCACGTGGCAGTGGTATCACAAAGTACACCCCACGTGGGTTGAACATAAAGAAAAGTTGCTATATTGCAAAATATTGCCAAGACGAGACGTTATAATCTCACGCACATTCGAATTTAAGATCTTGATCTTAGTTAGAGTTACTGATAAACACGTGGTTCCACTTTACTCACAAAGTAGTGACAAAGCAACTACCGGAAAATAATATGAACTTCACACGCGAATTACACTGCGTTGCAATTTAAGATAACATTAGATATTTTAGAGCTAAACCTGAAATAAAGGTGATTAAATTTTCAGTTTGGCTGAACTTAAGAAATCCATTGTCCTACGTACTTAGCAGACACGCGCTTAGCTGGAGATCTTACCACTTCAGACGCTCGCCACGGACAGACGGACCTGGTCCCTTTCTGAGGGGGGCTCACAAATACAAACGGAAGTGGCCAGAGGGGCAGCTTCCTATACCAACATGACAAGCGACGGGCAGGACCATACTAAGGATAGAAACCTCTTTGCTTTTGGAAAGCGTAGCTACCTGTTCCGACGTTGGTCCTACTGTTCTCTAGCAGACATGCTTGTCTGCTACCCTCAAGCATGCAACTAGAAATACATTTGCTCATTCATCCTCTTACACAGAAGGGAAGGGGGATGACAGTATCTTATCATATACAATATATAAAAGAAACCGGATGTAGGTTCCGTATGAGACTGTGTGACATGAATTGCATATAAACTGTGTTTTAAAGTGTAGTAGTGTGACAGATCGTTCTTGTTTGTGTGTAAAAGTAACACGTTCCACTACTCAGTCTCCTCCCAGATAGAAACGCCACATTAAATATAGAAGAGGAATTTATGCCGTAAATGACAACAGATTTAAGAAATTGACATGAAAGGAATCCAACAGAGACCTTTCACATGCAGCAGCCACGTAACCCTTCCAATCATCAATGGCACTTCTTCCAGTATGGGAGGCAAAGTCACCAGCAAGAAACGTCGATAGTTCCAGCATGTTAGACGATGTGGAAGACTGGTCCCAAAATACGGTTGCCAATTGTCCTGGCCAAAACAGTCCGTCTGCTCCGATGCTGATGATTCGCTGCCACCGTACCATGGCAGTTCAGCATACTATCCCACAGATGACTGTTATGAAAGTTGAAGATACCATTCCGCACAAAGGTGGCTTCATCTGTGAATAGGATGGATGACACATATCCCGGAATCGTTGTTGCCTGGTGAAGAAACCAATGCCAAAACTGCTTCCGAAGTGAAAAGTCTGTCGCTAATAAGCCCTGCACACGTTGTAAGTGATAAGGGTAGTAACAATTGTCATGGAGAATGTTCCACACTGGCTTACTTTATACTGGTTGGTCAGCTGCCTGTTACTGGCACGGCGGTCGCCTTTCACAGTGTTCATAAAATTATCCTCAAGATTGGTACCCGAAAACTTCGAGCTCGTTCTTCATAATGTCCTGTTCCCAGAAACGACCCTGTCGCAGACAAACGGTGAAACACTGTTTCAAACAGTGAATGTTGTGGTTTTTGTCGGCGGGGGTAGGTCTCCTGATACAGGCAGCAGCGATCGGCTGAGACAGAAGCAGCAGCTCCTAACCAGGGGCGAATTGTTTAATGTCATCTGTGTGCTTTGATAGTTTAGTTTCTTTAGTCTCTGAATGTTAATTTAGTATCCAATAGCCACAGCTCTCGTGCTTTCGTTTGCATCAGAAAGTAAACCGATTTTGTGACATATTAAAAGTTCCTAATGAGGGGCGAATTATTTGGTCTCATCTGAGTGCTTTGGTTCGCTTTTTCAATCTCTGCGTTTTAATCTAATTTGTTAGACACAGTTCCTGGGTTTTCGCCAAGGTCTACAGTAGAGTGCCATTTATCTCAGTAGCTTACTTCTCCACAGTCTTTAGTATGGTTAGGGACTGCGATTATTGTGTGCAGATGGTGACACTTCGCTCTCAGCTCCAGGCTGTGGTGGGTTCGGTTACACAGCTTGAAGTTGCAGTGGATGGTCACCACTGTTGCGGGCTGGCCGTGATGATCCAACCGGCGTCCAGCATGTCCGAATCCTCTGATCGGTCCTCACTTGTGGCCTGCCAAGTTGCTGCTCGGACTGAGGTTGATCCCTCACCTGTGGTCGAGTGGCAGGTCGCCCTGCGGCGTGGCCGGCAGGGAAATACTTCCCAGGGGATCACACTTAAGGCTTCTCCGGTTAGTCTGAGGAACAGGTTTCAGGTACTGTCTGTAGCTGACACTGTCGCTCAGCCAGATGCAATCACCCGCCCTGTTTCAGAGGAAACCTCTCAGCCTGCAAGATCTGGGCTATTCAAGAGGGTGGGATTATTGGTAGTTGAGAGCTCCAACATTAGGCGCGTTATGGATCCTTTTAGGGACATTGCTGCCAAGAAAGGGGAGAAAGCTAATTTGCACTTCGTGTGCATACTGGGTGGACTCATTACAGACATGGAATAGGTCTTTCTGGATGCCATGAAGAGCACAGTGTGAGGTCAACGTCGGTACTAGTGATCCTCTCTGGCTTCACGTGGCTAACAGAATTGGTAAAAGCTGCTAGTCACGCTTGTGAGTTGAAAGCAGAGCTGTCCATTTGTAGCATAGTCGACAGGACCGTCAGCGGACCTCTGGTACGTAGCCGAGTGGAGGGTCTGAATCAGAGGCTCAGACGGTTATGTGACAGTGTAGGCTCCAGATTCCTCGACTTGCGCCGTAGGGTGGTTGGGTTTCGGGTTCCGCTGAATACATCAGAGTCCACTATACGCAGGAGGTGGCTACATGGGTAGCAGGGGCTGTGTGGCGGGGACTGGGCGGTCTTTTAGGTTAGAGGGTCTCAGGAAAACACAAAAAAGCGCTTCAGTCACAAAGGATGCAGGCCAAACTTAGGAAGAACGTAGATACAGTAACCATCGCTATAACAGTTGTAAATAGTCACACCTGTGTTGGGAAAGTACCAGAGCTCCAAGTGCTAATAGGAAGCACTGATGGTAAAATTATTATAGGCATTGGAAGCTGGCTGAAGCTGAAATTTTTGTGAAGAACCTAACGGTGTTCCGAAAGGATAGGGTAAACACGGTTGGCGGTGGCGTGTTTCTTGCTGTTAGAAGTAGCTTAAATTGTCGCGAAATTGAAGGAGATAGTTCCTGTGAGTTAATATGGGCAGAGATTATTCTTGGCAACCGGAATAAAATAATAATTGTATCCTTTTACCGACCTCCCAATTCAGATGATACAATTGCTGAAAGATTCATTTCAGACACAAGATTGAATTCAGACACATATCCAACTCACACGATTATAGTTGGTGGTGACTTTAATTTACCCTCGATATGTTGACGAAAATACATGTTTAATTCCGGAGGTATGCACACAGCATCATCCGTAATCGTGCTAAACGCATTCTCTGAAAATTATTTCAAGCAGTTAATTCATGAGCCCACGAGAATAGTAAACGGTTGTTAAAACACAACTGACCTCTTAGCACCAAATAATCCTGAGTTAATAACGAGCATCAAAACGGATACAGGGATTAGTGTAAACAGGGTCGTCGTAGCGGGACTGAATATTGTAACCCCCAAATCCTTCAAAAATGAACCTAAAACGTACCCATTCAAAAAAGCAGATAACAATTCGCTTGACGCCTTCCTGAGGGACAATCTCCACTCGATCGAAATTAACAATTTAACCGTATACTACACGTGGCTTGAATTCAAAGAAATAGTACGGGCAGCACTTGAAAGATTTATACCAAATAAATTAACAAACGACGGAGCTGATCCCCCATGGTACACAAAACGGGTCAGAACACTGTTGAAGAAACAACGAAAAAAAACATGCCAAACTTAAAGAGACGCTAAATCTCCAAGATTGGCGATCTTTTACAGAATCTCGAAATTTGGCGCGGACTTCAAAGCGAGATGCTTATAGTAGTTTCCACAGCGAAACTTTGTCTCAAAACCTGTCTGAAAGTCCAAAGAGATTCTGGTCGTATGTGAAGTATGCTAGTGGAAGACACAATCAATGGCTTCTCTGCGCGATAGCAATGGACCTACTATCGAAGACAGTGCTGCCAAAGCAGAGTTGCTAAACACGGCCTTCCGAAATTCCTTCACAGAAAAAGACATAGGAAATATTCCAGAATTAGAATCAAAAACAGCTGCCACCATTAGTAACGTAAATATCCTCGGAGTAGTAAAGCAACTTAAATCACTTTATAAAAGGAAGTCTTCTGGTCCAGGCTGTTTACCCATTAGGTTCCTTTCGGGAGTATGCTGATGCATTAGCTCCATCCGCAACATCTACATCTACACTCCGCGAGCCACCTTACGGTGTGTGGCGGAGGGTACTTATTGTACCACTATCTGATCCCCCCTTCCCTGTTCCATTCACGAATTGTGCGTGGGAAGAACGACTGCTTGTAAGTCTCCGTATTTGCTCTAATTTCTCGGATCTTTTCGTTGTGATCATTACGCGAGATATATGTGGGCGGTAGTAATATGTTGCCCATCTCTTCCCGGAATGTGCTCTCTCGTAATTTCGATAATAAACCTCTCCGTATTGCGTAACGCCTTTCTTGAAGTGTCCGCCACTGGAGCTTGTTCAGCATCTCCGTAACGCTCTCGCGCTGACTAAATGTCCCCATGACGAATCGCGCTGCTTTTCGCTGGATCATGTCTATCTCTTCTATTAATCCAACCTGGTAAGGGTCCCATACTGATGAGCAATACTCAAGAATCGGACGAACAAGCGTTTTGTAAGCTACTTCTTTCGTCGATGAGTCATATTTTCTTAGAATTCTTCCTATGAATCTCAACCTGGCGCCTGCTTTTCCCACTATTTGTTTTATGTGATCATTCCACTTCAGATCATATACAACCATTCGCTCGACGAAAGATCCGTACCCAAAGACTGAAAAGTTGCAGAGGTCACACCAATATTCAAGAAAGGTAGTAGCAGTAATCCACTAAATTACAGGCACATATCGTTAACGTCGATATGCAGTAGGATTTTGGAACATACATTGTTTTAGAAAATTATGAATTAACTCGAAGAAAACGGTCTATTGGCATACAGTCAACGTGGGTTTAGGAAACACCGTTCTTGTGTAACACAACTAGCTCTTTCCTCTTCGAAGTATTGACTGCTATTGACAAGGGATTTCATATGGATTCCGTATTTCTGGATTTCCAGAAGGATTTTGACACTGTATCACACAAGCGGCTTGTAGTGAAACTGCGTGCTTATGGAATATCGTCTCAGTTACGTGACTGGATTCGTGATTTCCTGTCAGAGGGGTCACATTTCGTAGTAACTGACCAAAAGTCATCGAGTTTAACAGAAGTGATTTCCGGAATTCCTCAAGGTAGTGTTATAGGCCCTTTACTGGGCGACAATCTGTGCAGCCGTCTTAGGTTGCTTGCACAAGACGCATTTGTTTGTCGACTAGTTAAGTCATCAGAACACCAAAACAAGTTGCAAAACGATTTATAAAAGACATTTGTATGGTGCAAAAATTGGCAGTTGACCCTAGATAACGAAAAGTGTGAGGTCATCCACACGAGTGCTATAAGGAATCCATTAAACTTCGGTTACACGATAAATCAGTCAAATCTAAAGGACGTAAATTCAACTAAATACCTAGAAATTACAATTACTAACAACTTAAAATGGAAGGAAAACATAGAAAATATTGTGGGAAAGGCTAGCGAGAGACTGCGTTTTATTGACGGGACACAAGAAACTGTAACAGGTCTACTGAAGACGCCACATAAAATGCGCTTGTCCGTCCTCTTTTCAAGTACTGTTGCGCAGTCTGGGATCCTTAGCAGTAGAACTAACGGAGTACATCGAGAAAGTTCAAAGAAGGGAAGCACGTTTTGTATTATCGCGAAATAGGGGAGAGAGTTACAGATAAAAAATGGAGGAAGAAACTGAAAATCTGAGCTCAAGTCTGAAATGTTAGGTCGTCGATGTAGCAGAGAATCGAAAACACAGTGCAGTGAAACAGGAGCTTACAAGACGCAAGAAGCAAATAATGTCCCCTCTAATACTAGGTTTTTCTGATGTGAGTCGATGCTACCAGGTGCTGCTTAGTTACATCACTGTATCACTTTGACTGCTAAATTTTTACATCCACTTGAGTAGTAGAGCCTATCTTCGCAAACATGCGTTTTCACTGCCGTAGTGTGTCTTTTGCTTTGTAGTGTGTTTTTATTTAGAGTTCCTTATTTACACATTAAAGAAAATTGTCAAATAGTATTGTCATTGATGAACCTCGACAGATTGGCGTAATGTTCCGTTCGAAGATGGTGGTAATTCCTGCGCGGATCGCAAGCCGGTAGGTGCTGGTCGCTTGCAATTTAAGGATACATACATTCATTTTTAGTCGTAGAAATTATGAAAATTTATTTATGACCTAAAACCATAGTAGAAAAATAGTCTCAAAATAGTCAGGTTAAGAGCACGTATTTCGTGACCATAATACATGGTGGCTGGAAATAAGTATGGACTTTATGAATGTAAACAGTACGATATTAACGGCTTCTTGTACATGCATGTTCTGATGTCTTATACAGTCCCATCTAAGCAAACAATAGGCATCCTTATAACTGATGGAGAATTATAGCGAGAAAAGAAAGAAAACAAACGAGAACGGAAGTCTGACTGTTGCACTCGCTGTGCGACGATTCTCATCCTTATAACTAAGTGTGACAAATCGTTTCATGCAGTCAATGTCCGAAACTATCTCCGAAAGTCCCACAGAAAGCAGCTATGAAAGAATACAGTATGTTACAAGTTGCTCCGATCACTCCAACGTTAAAAAAAAAAAAGTATTCCGCATTCGCTGTTAGCCTCTAGCCAACCGTGTGTTAATTTCCTATCGATAAAATTTTCAGTGTGCTAGCAAAGATAATTTCCGGCCTCATCCGTCCGGCGGTTTTATCGGTGTTGGACGAGTCAGCATTGGGAAGAACAAATTGTCGTAGAGTATCGCTGTGCCTCGATCCTCGTGACACGTTCAGTTAAAAAAGCAACGATGTAGAAACGGCACATAATTTAACGTTTCTGCATCGAGTCGATTTATACAATTTTTACCCAGAATTCCTGTGTTGTTAACAAGAGGAATTAGTTGAATAATATGTCATTTTTGGGTGAGTTCAATGTAATCTAAAAGGGCTGAACTGAGTTGATATTCTCAGCATCCCAACATAAAGGGCTTCGAACACTCTCGTTTCAGACTTACAAGTCACAAATTATAGCTCTTAATTATACCCAGCAGTGAAGTTATACTTTCTGTGTTAGACCAATAGGTAATGGTCTAACATATTTAAGTTGGAACTAATTTTCCTATCATACGCTTGTTCTCCTAATAATTTCTCACAATAACTGTGAAATGACACAGTGTCATTTTGTAGGAGAATTCTACACCGCTACAGTATCCCGTTAATCAATGGCCTTACAATAGATTCTGAATTGTTAACGTTACTGTTTCATCGTATTCTTGTTATCTTCGTGAGCATGCACTCACTCGTAGAGAAATTATAGACGTTAGAATGAATCTCTCTCTCTGTGACGTTAACATTGTGTGTACTTGCTTAGAGTCTCGGACTAGCACAAATTTCTAACATGTCAGGGAACGTCCTTAATGACTTACTCGATGTATTTGTTAATCTTTACAAAGTGTAACCGTTACCATACCAACGTCAATAATACTTCGCTGTACTGACTCCCTTTTATATTTTTCTGTTGCACCAAAACCTTTCAATAGTACGTATTTTCTCTGAATGTGTCTTAATCCTGTTCTATTAACAACTGTCTTAGAATCCAGACATATTTAATAAAATCTCCGACATTTCAGTTTACTGAGAATTGTTACGATGTACCTCGTTTTATTATGTAAACTGATGCTTCTACACTCAGGAATTGAAGATGCAATGAAAGTGTCGCCTTTGAACATACAGTTGTTAGAAATTTCATGTATTCAGATATTCGTTCTGTGAGCAAACAAATAGTGTTAAACATTGCTGAAGTCGTTTTCTTATTTCTATAGAAGGATCATGAATTCTGACACATTTTAATGGAATTAGCTGATAAATGATTCATTCGATTAATGGTTTTAGTTAAAGAACTTGCTAGTACCACTCTCTATTCTACCCACCAGTAAGAAGGTGAGACAAACGAGGCGTTTGATTTACGTTGAATTTAAAAGTACCGAAAGAATACTCTGATTTATTGCGAAATCTTATATGTAAGTAAGATGTTTGCATGGTGATCATCAAAACAATGTACACTATGATTTCGAGAAGTACTTATTAACAGAGAAATCGTGTAAATTTGTTGCGAATATTTATTTAAACAGAATAGGTATCGTAAGTTCTTGTGGCATCGCGTACGTTTGTAATGAATATTTATTTAAACAAATCAGGTATGGTATGTTTTTTGTTCATCAGATCTCTTAACACTAGTATCTCGCACGAACAGTGCTAGACTCCCACAAAGTATTATCGAAAATGACTCAAGGAAATAGAAGTCTTCTGAAGATAAACATGCACCGCGGAGATGCGTATTCACACACACGGACAGATGTCCTATCAACTTTTCCCTTGTGTCACTGAGTGATACAAGTGTAGTGATGTCACTCCTTTAAGCTTCGTGCCTGTCAGAAGTGTGTCCTCATTGCAAGACTAAAGAAAAATTTAGTGATATTTACTATTACCATGTAGAGTAATGGAATGCGGCCATGTCAGACAAGATTTCAGCTCCTTCGTTATCTTACTTCTTAGTTAACTGATTATTTGAGTGAAGTAATAAACATACTTATACTGAAGTAGTCAAATATGTTGTATTTCTGTTATTTTCTCTACTTTTTATTGACTGTCCAGTAGTATATCAGTATTAGGTCAAGACAAGAAAACGATCTTATCGTATCCGGTGTCAGATTACACATCCCGTGTCAGATTAGACGCTTGGTCGACTTGCATTCGAGGTGTCCCATCACCCCCCCCCCCACCACCCTAACCCTCTCCCCTTCGTCTGAGAATTACTGGAAATTTCTCTGGCCAAGACAGCTACGAGAGTTCACTATCATGCTCCTCAAAATTCTGCAGGATGTAGCACTCTTCTGGCCTTGAGACATGACAGTTAACCTCCTAGAAGATGCTAGCGCCGTCGGGGAAGATATCAGTCACGAAGGGAGGTGTGTGATCTGCAACAACATTCACGTGCTCCGTAACTTTCGTTGTGCTTTCGATTGTTACCACAGGTCACATGAAAAACCAAGTGAATGTCCCGCACAGCATAATACTGCACTTACAGTCCTGTATACGTTGCACAGTACATGTTTCATCCGGATGACGGTGCATCCAGACAGGACTGTTTACCCGGTAATACAAGAAACGTGATTTATTCGAACAGGCAACACGTTTCCACTGATTCACGGTCCAGTCTCGATGCTCATGTACCCGCTGCATTCGTAACCGACAGTGTCGCTGTGTTAGCTTGGGAACAAGTAGGGCTCCATGCTAAACAATGTGCGCTCTGCAGCGTTTTCTGAATCACTTGTCTGTGTATTGGAACTGTACTCTGCCGTCAGATCTGTCCAGATCACCTGTAGAGCGGGCAGGCCGACCTCCACATTATGTGACGAGACATGGCTGTCCAGTACCTTGTCCCCATCTCTTGGTTTCACCGTCCTTCAGTCACTTCTCTTTAGATGCTTACAAGAATGTAACAAGTGAACAGCCAAAGTGCTTCGCGTTTCCGGGTTTCTTGTTCCAAGCACCGCTGTCATAACAGTGTGCCCTTGGTAATGAAAGAGATGTACCGACATCACCCGCATGAGGGCACTGAAATAATTAGAAAGATAAAATTTTTGGCGAATCGGGATTCTAACCTTAGTTTCCCGCTTTACGCGAGCGCTCGTAGTAATCACTTGGGCTATCAGAACAAGCTTCCCGATCGAACCAAAGACCCATCTTGTCGCACGATGTCCACCATCCTCATTTCTCGCAGCATTTACCATATTTCTCGCTAGAGGTCGGACTTCGGGTACACCTGATACTGAAGATACATCGCGAAATGCCGTCAAGGCGTTTACGAGTAGATATTACTATCATATACATGGTGTCTGTTCACTGGGACCACATACGTAACATATTAAAAAACTAGAAACACGCCTCGATTGCGAAAAAAGCACCTAGTGCTAACCTAGTTTCGGCGTAGATAACTACACCTTCTTCAGAACAATAAAACCCACAAGTGCCTAAGAAGACCTTCGTCAATGATTAAAAGAACACCATAGCTATACTTTTATAAACGAAAAAAAGGAAAACACATACGGTACATATGCACAAAGTCTAAACCACTACTTAACTTAATGGTATAACCTCCACCTCACACCGGCCTATGTTCGATGGGCCATGACCGGCCATAAATTGCAGCTACAAAATCCAAATCTTAGGCACTTTTGGGCTTTATTGATCTGAAGAAGGTGTACTTATCTACGCCGAAACCTAGGTTAACACTAGGTGCTTTTTTCGCAATCCAGGCGGGTTCTAGTTTTTTAATATATATTAACCCACTATTGCTAGCGCGCTGTGATGTTGAAGGTTCTTACATATGTAACAGTAAATATGCTCTTTGTCGAAGCCACTTAAGCCGCCCGGTGTAGCCGAGCGGTTCTAGACGCTCGAGTCTTGAACCTGGCGACCGCTACGGTCGCAGGTTCAAATCCTGACTCGGGCATGGATGTGTGTGATATCCTTAGGTTAGTTAGGTTTAAGTAGTTCTAGGGGAACTTCAGCTGTTAAGTCGCATAGTGCTCAGAGCCATTTGAACCATTTTTTGAAGCCACTTATCTACATGGATTTCCACATTAGCGGCCCATATTGTCAGTGGAATGATTCCATTTTATTTTTCGCCCATGTTTATATGCAGTACTACAAGTCTGAATGGATTCGTGTTTGGTGATTGCTTTATCTGTTTCACATTATTGCACTCTGAAGGTACTGCTTGGGAAACATTTAGTTTGTTGCCGCACTTCAACGTTGATAGTTCGATTCCTGGAGGCATTTTGGTATTTTTGCCTCATGTGATATGAACAAAAATTCCAACAGTATTCTTTAATGCATGTCGTCTCTGGTTAGAGGTATTGGAAATCTGTGCTAGTCTCTGTGTCTTGTTATTTCAATGGACTGTAGACTTTTTTAGGTATCCCGTAGTGAATCGATTTCCTGTACCGTCAACGGGCTGTTCTATGATTTTCAGTAGTAGAATGTTCGTTTCTTGGTGTGATGTCACGCTCTTGGTTGGTAGAAGTGCTTGTGATCTCCAACGTAGAATTCGATTTTGTATTCGTTGCAAAACATGCAGCCTCATCATCCATGCGATACACCCATACGTGAGTAGAAAATGCAACCTTAACGAAATAACGTTTAATCAGAAACGTAAAGTGTCATTGTCCTACATGATGATGTTGACTGCCGCAGATGAGGTCTCTAACTGGCGTTGAGCTTTTACACGCTCGATGCTATATTGACTTCAGCGTGAGGGAGCTGCTATGCTGAGAGGCAGGCGTGGTCTTCTCGAGTGCCTTCCATTGGTTGTTACGGATTGCAGAAAGCCCTCGATAACGTCTATAGTATCGATTCGCGTTACTGACTTTGGTGTTCCATCGGGATCTCTGTGCGATACCACAAAACATCAGAAATAAGAAAGATGCCGGCCGGTGTGGCCGAGTGGTTCTAGGCGCTTCAGTCTGGGACCGCGCGACCGCTACGGTCGCAGGTTCGAATGCTGCCTCGGGCATGGATGTGTGTGATGTCCTTAGGTTAGTTAGGTTTAAGTAGGTCTAAGTTCTAGGGGACTCATGACCTGAGATGTTAAGTCCCATAGTGCTCAGAGCCATTTGAACCATTTATTATGCAAGATGGAAAGTATCATGTCAACTGGTAACAGATGTTGGTAGACAGAGACCTTTATATTAAGTTTATTCCTGACATTCTTTTGTTGGTTCGTGGTTCGTGTAATGACATTTCGTCGCCTCTAGTCTCGAATCGATCATCCGTTCCTTGACGTACTATTTCCGTATACTATGGTGCTCTCTCGTGCAGATTATTTCGTACCATGTGGGGCAGATCTTGAGGCTATAGCCGACGTTAAATAGTTATTAGTAATGAAGGAACGATTCCTGATAAGTCTGCAAAGTATACTTTTGTGGCCATGTCACCAAAAACTCATCTCTCTCTCTCTCTTTCTCTCTTTCTCCCCTCCCTCCATCGCCTCTCCGTATGCTGGAGACACGTCATTCTTGACAGAGCAATCAGCTAATCCAATATCCTCCCACTTTAAAAACAGATTCGTCTCTTGTACCAATTATAAGACAATCTGTAGCCTTCCCCAGCAGGCGGGAAGGCAACGGAAGTAGACAGAGAAAGAGCGCGAGGACGGAGAGTGGTGGGCGGGATGATTTGATCTCCGAGGGTTGCTTGTGTCATTCGGCTCGCGCATGCGCACTGCGGCCGAGGGTAGCGGCGGCATCTGTGCGGCGAGGCCGCCGCCGCCGCCGCCTCCGTCATTACCCTTCGATCGGGGCGCGGCGTGCAACGCGCCACATCGTACTCTCGTAACCCAATTACGTTATAATGGGCCGTTCTGGCGTCCCGGGAGGCGCTGGCACGGCTGTGGCAGTCGCGGGGCGCCCCGCTCGCAAAACTGCGGGCGCGCCGCACAAATTCGTCGCCGTCTCGAGGGCTAAATTGGTGTGTGAGTAAGCGCACCTCGGGGCACTTCTCACAGAGCGGATCTCGTTCGGGGCACCACTTGTGCAGATCCAGTTGTCGGAAATAAGTCATCGCCGTATTTCACATCTTTTCGGCCAGTTAGAAACGTCTGAATTCTGGAGGGCAGATTTTGAACAAATTATATTAAGATCAAAAATGTTCAAATGTGTGTGAAATCTTATGGGACTTAACTGCTAAGGTCATCAGTCCCTTAGCTTACACATTACTTAATCTAAATTATCCTAAGGACAAACACACACACAAACACACACGTTGTTGATAATTCTTCCAGCCTTGAAATTAAGTGAGATATGGACAGTGGCGTTACAGAGTCGATAAGTGATTTTCATCTATGATGGACTATTATCCATAGTTACATTTTATCTTTGGCTAGTTTTCTCTCTGCTACTATGTGCAAGCTAGCCCACGCCCACTTTCCGCGGTATTTAGGCCGCTCCCCGACGCCCGACTTTTAAGTCGGCAGGACTCAGCAGGACCAGCCGTACCACTGAAGATGTCCAACGTAGTATTGGACGAAACGTTAGGAATAGAAGAATTCCATGGACCACAGCCATATAACCCAGGAGAATTATCAACAACAGTACCATCCGGTCGTGAAAGCCTTCATTGTACACACACCCATGCCCGAGGGAGGACTCGAACCTCCGCCAGGACCAGCCGCACAGTCCATGACTGCAGCGCCTGAGACCGCTCGGCAAATTATATTAAGCCTATGTGTGACTAAATTGTATAAACAGTATTCCATATCAGGGATAGTCATCAAGTTCTAATTGTCACAAAAAATTGCTTTAGTTATGTTACAATCAAATTCGTTATATCTAATTCATCGCAAAATTTGTTCCAATCCATTGCGGCGCAGTGATGCAACAACCTTCTATTGTGATTAACATTAAAAGCCAGTCCTAGAGTACAGAATGATTGGCTCAGAAATGGCACATTTCACCCAGGTAGGGCATCATCAAGTTATCTTGAAGAACAATAAAAACGTACATAACAAATAACCAGGCGGGGCTCTATCTGGGGCTACTATACTCAGCAGTGATAACTAAAAACGTGAATATGTAACATGTAAAGAACAGGTAAGCACGTACAATACTGCCGAACAGCATCCGACAAATACTTCCAAAAATCTGGTAAACAAATGTGAAGAACACTGTAAGAAATTTAATAAAAACCACCAAGGCAAACCTATAGAGCAATACTTAGAAAGTGTAACCGTAGGTTTACCTCGTGCGATGGGGGTCATCAGTCATAGCAGCGCACAGTAAGAGAGCGGTAGTCAACTGTATACATGCCCACGAAACCAAGCGCCGATACCCGAACCATGCTTATGAGCCCAGGACTGTCTTTTAATATTAATTCAACTCAGTTTGAGATCGTTATTAATGACGGCAGATACAAAACGAGAAAGGTTAGTAATTTCGTTACTGATTACTGGGGCTATCAGTGGCCCCGAAATGAGTTCATTATAGAGCCAAAAAATCCTTTCATCATTCGTTCAGTAATGTAACATATGTGACAATAGCGGACAAAAGTTTTATCGTTTCTTTTGGAAACTGTGTAAACGATATAAAAAATGTTTCATTTAACTCTTGTACCATATGTGGTACAGTATGCAAAGATATTTACTTCGTTCTTAAACTTGTGTTTCAGTTTTATCGAAATTGTGAGAAAGATTAACTTTTTTGTTGGGTGTCTGGGTTACGCGCCAGGTCAGATTAAAGCATCGAAGCAATTCAGAAGTGGGCTGCTAGACTTTTTACCGCTGGTTTCCATAAACGTGCAACAATTACAGAGATAATTCATGAACTCAAATGGGAATTCCTGAAGAGAAGACGACGTTCATTTCTTGAAACACGATTGAGAAAATTTAGAGAACAGTCGTTTGCGGCTGAGTGCAGTACGATGCGACTGCATGCTGTACTCATCGCGCAAGGGCCACGAAGGCAAGATAAGAGAAATTATGGCTCGTATGAAGTTGTTTCTCCCTCACTCCATTTGCGAGTGCAACAGGAAAAAGAATGACTATTAGTGGTACAAGGTACCCTCCGCCATGCACTATATGATCTTGGTGTGCGGAGTATGTACGTAAATGTATATGTAGGCAGTTAAGGCATTATGCTATATAGTGTTCCGTAACAGACCAGTACGCAGATGTATCCACATACAAATTCATGTATGCAAGAGGTCCCGTTCGAAGGCCGTACAGTCCAGAATTGATATGTCAATGAGACAAAACCGCCGTGAGCATGGAGGCGATGATATTACCGACGCACAAGGTTGAAAATATCCGTTTGGTAAAACACCGTCTCCTAATGCACGAAGAGGTCCCTAACTGCCCGCTGCACATCCCCATTCGACAGGAATCTTCGACCGTTCAAGGCCTTTTTCAAGGGACCCAAGACGTGATGATCGCGTAGAGGGAAATCAAGACCATACAGCAGATACGCAACTTGAGTTGCCGTAATTTCTGCGTTTCGACATTTGCGATATGAGGACGTGCCTTATCGTGAAGCAGCACCAGGCATTTTTCTGAGTTTTCCCCGACGTTTCTCCAAAAGGTGGTTTTCGACAGACATGCTGAGCCTTGCACATTCTTCAGTATAGGATGGATGTCTAGCTGTGTTTGTCCTTCAGAATAACAGCGCGTTGGTCCTGGACGCATCTTGTAATACCATCGCCATAGTTCACGTTTCCCGCATTTACCGCACGCACGTTGAAAAGCCGAATGCCATACTAATTACTTGCCTACATGTCGGTGCTTATACACCCATGAGGGAGATTCGCTATGTTGCGTGTATGCTGCAGCAACGCCCTCAAACGAAAACTTTTTGATCGCCGTTACATATTTCTTGTAGACAAATTAGTTCCACTTCATTTCTATAAAAAATGATCGGTGGAACATATAATTAACTTACTAATCAAGACCTACACAAAAGTCGGAAAACTGGCGGTAGCTTCGTTGGAGACAAATCTGAATGCAGTATCTTCTAAGGCGACAATCAGTCGCGTTTGTTTCGGGACGATCGGTTTCCGTGGCTCTCTCCCGAAATTCTTTAAAGGTAATTCCGGACCCTTTACTTGTCTCGGATTTAACAATTATGAAACAATTTATCCTGGATTAATTATTCATTTTACCAGGATCGATATATTTCATTATTAATTTTAGTTAAGTTAGCGAACCTGTTTGACAAAGGGATTCTAATCTTACCAAAGAATACCCATTTACGTTCTAATACACAGTCGCTTCGGTTTTGTCAACACGAGCGCAGTTATTTTGCTCACAAGGCGCGAAGCTGTTTCCTACCCCATATACACCCTTGAAATTATATCAGGATGTATTGAACGGTACGTAATGTTGCACTATATCGCTTTATTTAAGATTCTTTCTCCTTCAACAACCATACTTCCCGGGAGGTGGTCCATGCCCGGAGCAAGGGGGCGGGGAGAGGGTGGGAGGGGGGGGAGGGAGGGAGACAGTTTCAGAAATGGCTCTGAGCACTATGGGACTTAACATCTATGGTCATCAGTTCCCTAGAACTTAGAACTACTTAAACCTAACTAACCTAAGGACATCACATAACACCCAGTCATCACGAGGCAGAGAAAATCCCTGACTCCGCCGGGAATCGAACCCGGGAAACCGGGAGTGGGAAGGAGAGAGTTTCACCTAAGCCCTAAGGGAAAGGAAAAATAGAGTAACAGGTGTTTTTCTTTCAAGAAAACGGTTTAAAAGTAGCTATTGCGCAGCTTTTTAACAGAATCTGAAGTTGATATTTCTTATGGCTGCTCGCAAGTCACCATTCGTCTTCCAGTTTATTAAAAATACTCCATATCCTTTCTTCCCTACAAGAAAGAGTTCAGAAATGGTGCAAGTGCTCTTTCAATGAGCAACTGCAGAAAGAAGTTCCATTCATCAGCGAAATTAGCTGTTCGGACTCAAAAGGGTAAGATGAGACGCACCACATGCGCTTCTCGTTTCTCACTAAGTCACTGTGGACATATAGATATACAAGTGACTTAGAAAGTGACAAACGTAAAAGAGCAGTCTCTGCAGCAGAGTCTGATAGAACACTAAAGTTGTTCTTTAAATCTAAAAATCTTTGCAGTCAGGAAGAGATGTTACCTGCAACTGAGGGAGTGATAGTTTGTATTTATTGCGTGATTCATATGATCAGCATTTGGTACAAATGACAGCAGTGACTCACTATAAACAAACCTTAATGGCAAATGGCTCTGAGCACTATGGGACTTAACATCTATGGTCATCAGTCCCCTAGAACTTTTAACTACTTAAACCTAACTAACCTAAGGACATCACACAACACCCAGTCATCACGAGGCAGAGAAAATCCCTGACTCCGCCGGGAATCGAACCCGGGAAACCGGGAGTGGGAAGGAGAGAGTTTCACCTAAGCCCTAAGGGAAAGGAAAAATAGAGTAACAGGTGTTTTTCTTTCAAGAAAACGGTTTAAAAGTAGCTATTGCGCAGCTTTTTAACAGAATCTGAAGTTGATATTTCTTATGGCTGCTCGCAAGTCACCATTCGTCTTCCAGTTTATTAAAAATACTCCATATCCTTTCTTCCCTACAAGAAAGAGTTCAGAAATGGTGCAAGTGCTCTTTCAATGAGCAACTGCAGAAAGAAGTTCCATTCATCAGCGAAATTAGCTGTTCGGACTCAAAAGGGTAAGATGAGACGCACCACATGCGCTTCTCGTTTCTCACTAAGTCACTGTGGACATATAGATATACAAGTGACTTAGAAAGTGACAAACGTAAAAGAGCAGTCTCTGCAGCAGAGTCTGATAGAACACTAAAGTTGTTCTTTAAATCTGAAAATCTTTGCAGTCAGGAAGAGATGTTACCTGCAACTGAGGGAGTGATAGTTTGTATTTATTGCGTGATTCATATGATCAGCATTTGGTACAAATGACAGCAGTGACTCACTATAAACAAACCTTATTTCTTGTTTCTACAAAAGAAGAAATACACTGCATTGTTTGATACAGAGCCGCCGAACAATCAATAAGTCGGGGATTTACCTGGGTTAATCAGATAGAGGTATTACAGGAATATTATATCGAGAATTTCCAAGACATTCTGGTATCAAATGACCAAAAAAGACAATAATAGGACATATTAATCCTCCTGCGTAAGTTATATTCCCTCAGTCATGTAACAGCTATGGCATTCTGTAACTTATTCACTCTTTAATTACCTAAAATATAAATTACGTAAAAAATAAATTACATATAATATTTCACTACCTCATTATGTAATAACTACGACATGCTGTAACTCTTTAACTACATAACAAATAGGTCACACCATTTGCTTAATCTTTTGTGAACCTTTAATCCACGTTAGCTGAATACTGTCTATATAAGAACAGACTTGCTATAGGCAGATTCACTTAAATATATTATCTGTACTTGCCAATATCTATTTTGTAATCGAATGCATCTCAGGCCAAAGATCATGATGTAGCAAAGCGTTATATCTATTGTATACACATTCTTCATATTTACATCCAATGTTTAAATTCTGTGAATAAGTGTGAAACGAAGTGCAGCTATGGAAATGGAAATGAAGTCCCATGCTTCTTTACAGAGCGTAGGGGGACGATGCGGGAGACCCGCACCGCCTTACTAGGCAAGGGCCTAATGGAGGTGGTTTGCCGTTGCCTTCCTCCGACCTTAATGGGGATGAATGATTATGATGAATACGACACAACAACACGCAGTCATCTCGAGGCAGGAAAAATCCCTGACCCCGCCGGGAATCGAACCCGGGACCCCGTGCTCGGGAACTAAGTACAGTGTATATTTGTGCGTACGCCTGACAGTGTACGTTATGGGAATGGATTTGCTATGGATACCACGATGCAGTGCGCAGTAGCTATCCAAAACGCAACATTTCCTTTCGTAAACTTTCGTTGCCGATTACAAATTTCCCTCCTTTTCTACAGTCCCATCCGTACTACACTTGGTCCATGATATAGCGTTCCTGTAACACCTCCATCTGATGATGATCTTGTAGTGGCTCGAAAACTAGGTAATGGTACAATAAATCCCGAAATTAAAAAAAAAAGTGATTGGTTGCACGTTTATACCAAGACGGATCGGCAATTTAAATCACAGTTACAATTCGTCGTCTGTTGGTAATATACTGAACTCACTAAATTTTCCCCAACCGTCAAAAGCTACAGATAAATTCGACCTATACCGACGGTAAGAAAACATGTGGGATACGAGAAAAATATAGTGCAGTTCGTGGTAGGATGAATACGATGTGTTACCCAAAATATCTATACAAAATACGCGTCTTTGTGGTCCCCATACCCAGTGGAAGAAATATAGAAGATTCAAAGAATAGTAGCACTATTCATCATGGATTTCTTCACTCAGAGCAAGAGCGCAGTAGAAATGCTGAACAATCTGCAGGGAGTAATGCGTAATAAGTTACATACCACATAAAACACAACAAGATTACTGAGAGGTTCAGGTATTCGGTAGTGCCGGGGTTCAAATGCAGGCAGATTTAGGTTTTGCCATTGCTTGACTAAAACAGTTAAGGTGACTGCTCGTGTAGTTCCACTGAAGAGGAAACAGCCGGGCTTCTGCCCATTTCTTCCTCATTCACAGCGTATGCTCTGGTAAGCTAATACGCGAATAGCTTCAATCAGGGGAATACTTTTCCATTGCTGAAAAAAGAAGCACTTTTCGTGACTATCGATGTAGGTAAGCGCAACATGTTTAAAAAATTAATCAAAATGGATACAACATTTTATCAATCCTTTGGTGACACGCAAAGAAACTTGGTCGATGTGGACGTGTTTTAAAACGTTGCCACGATCCGAATTATGACTTACGGAGTTGAAATACAATGTAGCAACAGAAAAGGAACTTTCGTGATTGAATATATATTGAATATATTTACCTTTCCTGTTGGCTGAAACACCCACGACTCTTAACATTAACATTATGGAAAAACTGAAGTTACATCCATACGTATTACAATGTTTACAACCAAAGGATAATTGCACCTCGTTGGATTCGTCAATTTTCTGTGAATACTGATTGCATTTCCATTGTGTTTGTGTAAACATTCAGTGATTGTGTTGTTAGAGATTGAAGTTTTCTCTGCACTTCCGTTTTACGAGTGACCCATTTTGTCCGTGAATCTCGCTTACATGGTTTCTCCCTTGTCTATGTCGCGTTGTCAGAAGAGCGTCAATGCCTGTAGTTTGTTCCACTGTGACTGCGGAACATTTATCTCGTTCTAAATCGTTAACTGTAGTATTTATGGAAAGTCATTACGCAGAATCCTGCCTTGTCACGCAACCGTCCTGCAGGGAACTTCTCGTCGCTGCCGTATTTTACTTTTATGGCTACCTCGATTACAACCACCCAGGATTCCATCACGGTTTTGTCGAACCAGTGACTGTTAATTACATCCGAAATTTATTGTCTCGCATGAAGGACAGACGGAGGTAGTCAAAAGGGAAAGGAGAAACGACCTCCCTCCATAATTAGTGAGGCTCGCTGGGGCTTTGTGTGTGGCATACTAGCACCTATTAAATGATGACGCTTTGCTTCTAATTATCAAACATGCTGTTAAAAGACGATTTCATACGCCCAGACTGATCTTCAAAGGGATACTACATGTCAAGGGCAGATTAATTGAAAAACATGTAGAAGTGTTATATGAGAGTACCAAAGTTGGAGAAAAGAGATTTATCGCATCGTAGTCTTCGAAAGTGGTGGACTGATATTATCACTGAATCCAGTTTACGCCACTAACTTTTACACTACACAACATACAAGAGAAATGCTTACCATATTTCAGTTTAAATATACAAGCCCTTCGGAGGCGTAACGTGAATTATTTGACGGTATTAGAACAGTTTCAAACTTGAAGTACTTATGGAGATGCCTACTGAGTTGTTCATTTCGTAAGGATGCTATGATATTTTCTAAAGTGTTACATTCTACAGCCGCGAGGAGTGGCGTACATCATATTATGGCTACAGGTGAAACTCTGGCATTGCTAATTACTGCAGAATTTAGAACAAACAAAAATTTAATGTGATCAGGTCTTTGCCAATAAGGCAAGAATTTCTTGTCTTCTGAGCAATCAGTTTCACCATTCTTTGTTAGCTATTTCTTATTATCTTATTACCTAGCTCAGAGTCTTCCATTCTTCCGAAAAAATACCTATGTTACCATTCTGACGCTGTAAAGAAGTTTCTAATACATTAACTAGTTGAGGCCGAAAAATCTTCATCGCTCATTAAAACTGTGTCTTAATATTACGAGCTTTCAATCCAGTAACACACAGAGGTAAATCTTGTAAGACTACCACTCCACTTGAGTGTTCATGCAAGAATATGAACGTCGATTCGGCACTGGAATACCAACCCCAGGCGTTAAATATCGCCCATTTTAAGTTTGAGAGATGGCGCGCCGAGTGCAATGAAAGATCTAGAGGGGTTAGAGGTTACTTTGAATTAACAAAAAATGACTTTTCTGTTAGAACGTCGACTGAAAATGTCAGACTATTTTGCCTTAAAGTTAGCTAAAATTGGGATCTGTAAGCTCGATTTATGCATACGTTTGTGGTCATTGTCCCATATCAGCTAATAACCAGAAAATGAGGAACGTGTGTAGTGCAAACAAGAATTTACGATCACGCCGTCTCTTCCGCCACCTATATCGAAGTACTGCATTTGTGATACCTTACCTGAATTTCTGAAAATTTCTATGAAAGATAATCGCCATCGCTGCTTGCGTATTTATCGTAGCTAGCAATTTGCAGTATTCAATGGAGCACGTTTTTAATGAAACAAATCTCATTCATTTACACAGGGAGAAAAGGTACAGGTGGTGGAATTTGTGAACAAAATGAAAGGTGTAAGACAATGAATTCGTGAATACCAAACGTATCACAAATTCAGTATAATGTACAAATAGGCGAAGCGTGACGAATACAGGCAACATCGGATTGTAATGTTTAACATTTCCTCCGAACTTCTGGTGAATGACCTTCTTAGTGAGAGAACGTGTAGGTCTCTTGAATCAAGAGATGGTTAACACAGGAACAAATACCTGTCACAACGTGTTCTGATGAGGTCAAAATGGAAATAAAAGCATAACTTTTCCCCGTCTAGTCAGACTGCTAAATGCACTGAATATACGAGAGTGAGGACAACGTCCACCTTCCGAGCAGACAAATATCTCCGACCCGTCTGGGAATCGAACACGTATCTCATCAGTCACCAATCCGCCCCGCTGACAGCGCAGCTACCGAATCGGACAGGTTAAAAGCTTTGGAAACTCGTCGAGAGATTGCTGCCCTTTCCTGTTTGATAAGACGTACTTCTCCACCGGACAGAGTCGGCTAATGCGGATCGCATGTGGGTTGACAAATGACTTACGCGTGCCGCGCCATTTATGAAGTCGCTCGTCTCACAGCGCCCGCCATCCGACCTGAACACGGCTTGGAAAAGGGACTTTCTGACAGACTGCAGCTTCGAAGAAGGGAAGGAACGAATGGTCGTCAGTGTCAAAAGTACTACAGATGGAACATTACTCAGTAGGCTAGGGGAAGAAAGTGCACATAATCCAGTTAAGGAAACATTCCAGCATTCACCTTAGTAGTGTAAGGAAAACGGACTTTCGAACCATCATTGTCGAGATTTTTAACTGGGTTATAAGGTGGTGCTCGGCTGCAGATTTAACCTATCGTTGCCTACGGAAGACTGAGAGCTACGTACATTTTTGTGCAAGTCTTGAATGCAGCTTTAACACTTCATAAATTCTCAGGACAGCGTGTACTGTGCAGCAAAGAAGTACAGTTTATTCACTGTAAAAAAAAAGGGGGGGGGGGAAGAAAATACACGATTTAATGTACTGTCGCCGACCAGGTCATTAGAGTCAGGGCACAAATGAGGAAGGATATTATTCATATGTTTTTCAAACAAATTATAGCTGCACTATCATAAATCGACTTAGGAGATCACTGACAAACTTCAATGTGGAGTTACGGACTGAGGTTCGAACACCGCTGCTCCCATATGCGAGCGTATTGCCGTCATCACTGGGCAGCTGAAGTAACATGATACAACCTATACGAAAGATAAAACTGTGACTTTTCCATAAGCCCTTCGACTAGTGTGATGCTATCCTCGAGATTTTCCGATCTTGTGTTAATCTTTCATTCCTACGTTTACTGAACACAGACAATAATAACGTTTTACGTATTCCAGTCTATGTCGGACAAAAACTTTTCCGATTTTTTTGGAACATTTTCCTATGGAAAAACAGCGATCAGTATAATTACATCAACATTATTTCAATAAAACAGCTTCGATTGCCTATATTTTGTACATTTCGATTGGTGACCGGTTTTTATCTTTTCATCATCAGACCATTTTTCACTCTTTGGTGACAGCAGGAGCCAGTGGCGTGAAACAGGCCTTGTAAAAGACCGAAACCGGTCACCAGACGAAATATACAACATACATGCGATTGAAAATGTTTTATTGAAATAGATTTAATCAAATTTTTCCCTCTACGTCCCCTTCTAGCACCGTTGAAGTAGCTCATGTGCCATTGTGATGTATTGCCGTGACATTCGTCAATAATATCACATGTTAAACACTTTGAATGCTTTCTTCGTTCAGGTTTCGTGTGAAAGAAGTTTCAGTTCCATAATTTCAGACAGAAGAGTTATTATCTATTCTCTTTCCACTTTCATTCATCAGCAACGTTTAAATTTTCGAAATTGCTTCTTCTATGAACGGAACAACTGTTAGTGGTCATAAACAACAGTCTGCATTTACACCTTTCGCAACACGTATTTGTGAGTCTTCAGTTGATTTTGAAAGCTGTAGCCTACTACTTTGTCTCCGTACATTATTCTCAGAGCACGTAAACATCTTATGCCATCTTAAATTGCCAGAGATTTCTTCAAGCTCCACAAATGCAAGCTAGGTTAACTCAGTTTCCTTATGCTTTGCATTGCTAAGCTAAAGTAAGAATTGCTTCTCTGGTAACTTAGCCTTCTTTGAGATTAAAGTAATCGTTACCTGTACATTTTTTTCATTATTATCTCTTATTATGTGCATATTAGTATTATTCTAGTTAGCATATTATAAACACGGCGTATGAGACTCTTTGACTTTCATATTTATCCTCTTTTGCGCTCTTGGGTAATATGGAAGTTTTGACACTGGGTGTTTCATTGTTACCCTCTGCAATAACGTAATTTAAGTGCTTACTAATAAATCGCAGTAGCTTAGAAAACTTTTCATCGCTTAATGTTGAAATTCATGCTTTTCCAATTTCCTGCTACATTGCTGGGTTGACGACTTCTTCCACATCGACTTCCTCCTCACATCACACTTCAGGAAAGCGACCACCGAACAGGTCTTCGATATGCTCCCTTTGTTGATCTTGACAGAAGTTTCTCGTCTGCTATTCGTACAATAGCGCCTTTAGTTTTTACTTCTCAGAAGTCACGTTTCCTGCTACCAGATGGCAGTAGAGATTTTCTGTGTGTGCCTCTTTCAGTTAGTGTTGACGTCAGTCCCAAGAGACTTGTGTTCCTGCCTTCCTGTCTAATTCTTATCATTCTTATACGTCATTCTTTCATCGTTCTTATATATCTGCCTTTGTTGTATCTGCCATGTTCTACCCTCCTTTTTTTTTCTTACGTTATATCCTTTTTACTGAACTAATGTGCCGGCCGCGGTGGTCTAGCGGTTCTGGCGCTGCAGTCCGGAACCGCGGGACTGCTACGGTCGCAGGTTCGAATCCTGCCTCGGGCATGGGTGTGTGTGATGTCCTTAGGTTAGTTAGGTTTAAGTAGTTCTAAGTTCTAGGGGACTTATGACCTAAGATGTTGAGTCCCATAGTGCTCAGGGCCATTTGAACCATTTTTTTTTTGAACTAATGTTCACGATATACAACTTTCATCATAGTACTGAATTTTAGCTTACTATTCCAAACTATTAGGTTACAATCAACTTTTATATCACATCTTGCTGGGATTTACATTTCATTATTCGATGTCTACATCTTTGTCACTGTCTACACCTACATGTGGTCCACTTGAGAATTTTTGTATCCCTCGGTGTTGTCTCTACGTACTTGGGACTGTCCGATATTCTCCATCATCCGCAGAACCACATTCAGAAATAATCTCAAAATGATCCATTACGACCTAAAAAATCAACAAATATAATTTTAATGAAATAGTTTCCTACAGAGCGTATATGTTACTATGAACTGTGTTTATTCCTGTCTTCCAACAACTACGTAATTTGGTGTGTATACAGCACAAGTGACTTGAAGAGCATCTCGGATTCGATCACAGATATCCAAATGAATAAAAGCATTTAATACCTCTGATAAGAAACAAATCAGATAATTACATGCAAAATTAAGATGTAAGACTATATGTTACGCGGAATCAGAGTAGTACGTAAATTCAAGTTACAGGCCGTAGACATTCTACTCTGCAGCTGTCACTTGACTTATTGACTTTGTATGTCTAGTCGATTTATTATGTCAGAGAATCAACAGATAATTGAACTTATCTAACAACTTATACGCAGCAAATGTCTGAAAATTATGTTTAGTTTGGGTGCTTCAACTGCTTGAGCCAACTTGTGTGGAGAACATGCGGGAACAGGGCTTCCTTCCTCGGAGGATGGAATATGAGGCCATGTTTGAGGGAACAGGGGCAAAGTCCTTTACGGTACTGAGGTGCCAGAAGAGGCACACGTCTCGAGGGGAAACTACAGCACCTGCCGGCAGCGGCGGCTGTAGACTGTACACAAGTAGAGCTCCCTGCTCACAATCTCTGTTGCTGAACTGTTCTAAATGATTGAAGTAGGAAGTCCAGATAATGGGTTACAGCTTTTACGTGTGGAACGGTGTATGACAAATGAACACAAACGCGCTCTTTTCCTTCTCCTCCGCTACACCTCATTGACATAATTTAACCTAACCAACGAAACCAATTACGGCATGTTTCAGGAGGACCAGTAAATATTTTAGGACCCAGTTTATAGACTAATACCAATAAGGCATCGAATATATAGAAAATATGTCGAAGTTTTACTGGTTACAGAGAAACATTCGTTTGCAGAGATAAACTTTCATTACGCGTGTTAGTTTTCCAGTTTCTATGAGTTTTTAATCGATTTTCATTATTGTTTTAAAGTTTTTAAACAGTGAATTTATGATCTAACTTCACATAATTGTTTGTTTGTCAGTTCTACAGTATCGCTTGAGCATGCCACACGTACTGGAGTTGGGCAACAAATGCGTACTTGAATATAAACGCAGATGGTAGCCAAGCTGCAAATTTCACTGTTGTATTCGACCACAAACAGTACCTGTACAGCGTCCTCAGTACATTGACAATGTCAGGTGCAGTTGCGAGTGCATTCTGTCGGAGCTGAATGCAAACGTGGGCAAATTGTTGGTGCTCATATGATGGATGCTTCCGTAACCAAGGGTGCGGAAATGATTGTTAATTCAAGACGCACCATATCGAAGACTAACAGCGCATGCAGGGAAAACAGAGAAGTTTCATTCACCGAGTCACAACGCGGGCGACAGTGTATGTTAAGTGATAATGACACGGTCTTTGAAGAGGATTGTGACAAAAATAAGAGAATGAAAGCTTCAAAAGTCACTGCATAGCTTGATATCGTACTCGGAACCCTATCAGCACCTAAATAAAACGAGCCGGACGGGGTGGCCGAGCGGTTCTAGGCGCTACATCTGGAACCGTGCGACCACTACGGTCGCAGGTTCGAATCCTCCTCGGGCATGGATGTGTGTGATGTCCTCGCAGGCAGACGTATGACACAAGTGTCACTCATTCACCTGAACACGTTCGAAGTCAGTGAGTTCCGCGGAGCGCCCCATTCTGCTCTCTCACGATGTCTAATGACTACTGAGGTCGCTGATATGGAGTATCTGGCAGTAGGTGGCAGCATCATGCACCTAATATGAAAAACGTGTGTTTTTGGGTGTATCCCGATACTTTTAATCACGTAGTGTAGCAGTGGGAGTAAGTCATTTAGTCGCTTGCGTTTCGTTTCTCACTGTTTCCGACTTTAAGCCGAGTTTACATTGCAAAGTGAACAATGGCGGGCTTTCGGTGACGATTCGGGCAGCTTGATCTTGGCATTCCGTGATCCCCATGGTTACACTTCCAGGTCACGTTACTGCCAGGGATTGTTTGACCATTTTCGCTGATTAGGTCGAATTCGTGGTATAATGTTTGTTCGTCTGTGCTCATGCTGTGTTCCAAGACGACAGAGCTCTGTTCCACACTGCTAGCATCGTCCGGGACTTGTTTTGTGGGCACGAGGATGAATTGTCGCATCCTTCCTGGCCGCTACAATCAGCAGATCTCAATATTATTGAACCTTTGTGGTCTCCTGTGGAGGGAAGGGTGTGTGATCGCTATACATCTCCACCATCGTTGCCTGAACTTACTGCTGTTCTGCGGGAAGAATGGTATAAGATTCCCTTGAAATCCGTACAGGGCTTGTATCTATCCATTATTACTCTTAGTCGAAGCTCTTCTGAAAGCCTGCACCGTACTGAGAACGCTAATTTTTTTCTGGTGTTGCCATATCTTTGTCCAACTTCTGTATTTCCAAATGCTGAAAATGTTGCTGTGGTATTTGTGTACGGTTTCTGTAATGGTATCGCCGCTGCTTCTCGAAGAGAGAGTGCAGTATACGATTTCCTGTCTACAGAGTACCAGATTCAAGGGTGTTTCTCCGTGTTTTCATTAAACTGTGTGAGACTAGTACAGTGGCCAGCAGTGATATTTCGTCTGAACTTGCAAATGAAGAGAGTGTGGACGAAGCAGATGTGATTCAGCTTGTGGATCGTAGTTGTCCAAGAAGCACACTCAGATGATGATGATGATGTTTGGTTTGTGGGGCGCTCAACAGCGTGGTTATCAGCGCCCGTACAATGTCTCAACCTTTTGCTCAGTCCAATTTCGCCACTTTCCTGGATGATGATGAAATGATGAGGACAACACAAACACCCAGTCATCTCGAGGCAGGTGAAAATCCCTGACCCCGCCGGGAATCGAACCCTGGACCCCGTGCTCGGGAAGCGAGAACGCTACCGCGAGACCACGAGCGGCGGACAAGCACACTCAGAACATCTACACGCATCAGTGTTCCCTATACAAGAATAAATCTGACATTATGTGTACACGGCATCAGTCCTCATCATTTAAAGCCGGTTCAGTGCCTTCGAAAAGGAAATGAACGTAGACGATTGAATCTGGGAAGTTAATCAGTCGCTGAGCTATCGCACTAATACTGTTCGCTGATGAACGTAATTTCAGTCATGACGGTATCGGTAACACTCGTTACACACCTCGATGGTCCGATGAAACTCTACATGCCATTGTGAAGGTCCACTCTCCAGGACTTTCTGTAAATGTGTGCTGTGGCATGACAGGCCGTCAGTTAATTGGACCGTTTGTGTTACCGCATCGTTTTATAGGGTCCCGTTTAACAAGACCTCATTGAAAAGGAACTTCCAGCATTATTGGAAGATGTTCCTTTGGCTAGTTAGGTAAATAAGAGCTACAAGAATCATTCTGGTTCTCAGGTAACACATGACCTGTAGCTAACATTCCCTGGAAAATGAATCGGCAGAAATAGTCACGTTTCATCACTGCCAAAGTTCCTAAACATTGCCGCTTTAGATTTTTGTCTGTGGTTGAAGTCTACCAAGAAATAAATAAACAAAAGACACGAGTTGATCATTGAATAGTGCTGCCCACATCACGGAATGCGTAGGTGGCAACAGAAGAACTATACGTACTGTTGCCAAAAGAATTCAAAAGTGCATTGAAGTCGAAGACGGAATACATGAAAATCACCGTTGAAGTTAATCATTCATCTTTTATTCACGTTTTCTGTCAATATTTGTTTGGGTTATATTCTAACAATTGTGTCTCTACGAACAATAAAAATGAGAAACATGTTATATGAGATGTTTTATTCGTAGTCTGTCTGCCACCTACTAAAATATTTTCCATCCCTCCAATACTTAATTTTTTTTGTTTTGGATGTAAGTTCTTATCATTCTTCGCCTGAACTACAATCCAGAAATTACTTATTACGGTTAAATATCTAATTTTAATGTTAGTTATAATATTATGCAGTAGACGCAATCAGGCGAAGAAACGTAGATTCACTGAAAAGGTGCACTAGTGAGTAAGGGCCTAAGACTAAAAAGATCTCCTATACTAGTTTTTGAGTCAGACTGTACTGGAATTCGTTTCAACAACAGGCCATGCCTACATGAGGAACAGAAAAATGGAAACGTGTAAGACCATGATAGAGGAACTTCTGCACATAAGGTTACAAACATTTCATGCAGTCTGACACAACGAAATGAACGACCCATTCATTGAACATGAACGGTAAAATATAAACATATCGAATTAAAGTGATTAAAAAAATCTCTTACTTGTGACGGTTTATTTGTTTACTCTTGTTGGGATGGAAACGAATGTCAGTATGTATTTCAAAATAATTAACGCCGCAGGGATCGTTATCTGTTGCAATGAGGAAATGGTAGATTATTGAATTATCTAAGTATCACTCTAATAACGCAATTCCTGTTTGTTTACTCCAGTAACTACGCATCACAAGTAAATTGCTGCGCCACACCACGCCGGCTGCTATAATTAAATCCGCAGAACAAACTATTATTCCTCTGGTGATAGTTCTCAAATTTTTCTTTAAACGCGATGCTTTATGTTGTGTAAGTCTCTTACATCATGTTCCGACCTTACGTCGTTTGGACGCATACATATCGTCTTTTTGGACGCATATATATCGGATGGAATTTCATAGATGAAATATGCTATAACTACGGTAGCAGTGTTGCTTCATCATCCTGTTATACGTAAGTTATCGTTACTGTTTTCCTCTACACATGATAGTGTTGTATGATTTGTAGAGTTGGAGAAAAAGGAGTAACAGAATGCAACGGAATCGTTCACTTCACAAACGCTAAAGACGTTCGGTTCAAAAATGGCTCTGAGCACTATGGGACTCAACTGCTGTGGTCATAAGTCCCCTAGAACTTAGAACTACTTAAACCTAACTAACCTAAGGACAGCACACAACACCCAGCCTTCACGAGGCAGAGAAAATCCCTGACCCCGCCGGGAATCGAACCCGGGAACCCGGGCGTGGGAAGCGAGAACGCTACCGCACGACCACGAGATGCGGGCAAAGACGTTCGGTATTACACACATTTTCTCTCAGTAGAAAGGCATGATGAAGGTAACTGAGGTTGACAAACGAACTGTATCTCTTTGAAATGAGTCTGTAAGGACGTAGGGTCGCTCACATTAAATCCTTAAATAAGCTTTGTTATTTAGCCTTTGTACGAAAGACATATTTAATCACGCTGTTTCCCAAGAACTCTATCATTCCCTTTGTCAAGCACATTAGACAGTTGCAATATGGTGAATAACGAGTGTGGTAGCGATTTCACGTTTTCGCACGGATGTATGACGTAACTGACACGTCGGTGCTCTCGATGGTAACACCTTAATACCAAGACTCTCTGGTCGGATAAGCCGGAGCGTATACTCAACCAGTAATAAAATGGTTCAAATGGCTCTAAGCACTATGGGACTAAACATCTGAGGTCATCAGTTCCCCTAAACTTAGAACTACTTAACCTAACTAACCGGAGGACATCACACACATTCATGCCCGAGGCAGGATTCGAACCTGCGACTGTAAAAGCTGCGGACGGTTCCGGACTGAAGCGCCTAGAACCGCTCGGCCACTGCAGCCGTTTCAACCAGTAATATTTTCATCTTATTTCTTCTAATTGTAATAAATATTTTTATGAACTTCGCTGTAATTACGTTTATTTTTACCTAATTTCGTATTTTATATTGGAAGGATTGTTAGGGTTTTACGTCCCTTCGACGTCGAAGATATTAAAAGCGGAGCACAGTTTTGGTTTGGACACGTACAAGGCAGAAAGCTGAACGCAATATTTTCAAAGAAATCACCTCAGTTTACAGACTTTTAAAGAAACCATGGGATGGTTGGGCTGGAATCTGAATCTCGCTTTTCCTAAAGTCCTTGGTAGAAGGTTTGTTGATTTGGGGAAGGGGACTAAACAACGTCTTCGGTCCCTCAATAGTAGAAGAAATTAGCATTATGGTATTCCATGTTTATGTTTTTTAAGAAAACGTAGTGGTAAAATGTTCAGTAGTAAAGATAAACGTAAATAACACAAGACGTCTTAACGCAGTGGGCCAACACCGGCCCGCGAACACCATCAGTCCGCTTCGCGGTAACGGGTCACACGCGCATCGTATCTTGCCCGCCGTCATTTTTCTTTTTTTATTGAAGTCGAACCTTGCTGATCAAGGACCTCCCGTAATGAGGGATTTGCATAATGTGTAGAAAAAAATGTAGGAAACTGACTCGCTTAAGAGGGCCGCTGTGGCCTAGCGATTCCAGGCGCTTCAATCTGGAACCGCGCGACCGCTACGGTCGCAGGTTCGAATCCTGCCTCGGGCATGGACGTGTGTAATGTCCTTAGGTTAGTTAGATTTAAGTAGTTCTAAGTTCTAGGGGACTGATGACCTCAGATGTTAAGTCCCATAGTGCTCAGAGCCATTTGAACCATTTTTGACTAGCTTAACGAACAATGTTTTGCGTAAAGAGTAAGTTTAATGTTATTTTTTTCAGTCAGATTCTCTGCAAAGATGTTGAAAAATGTTTTCTTCGCCTACGCATGGTAACCCTTTCCCTTGAAGTATCTGTTTATAGATTCCAGTTCTGATTTGTCATCTTAACCTAATACGAATTCATAAAATATGCCCATAAGGCAGTGGCTAAGCACACTACGATTTTAAGTAAGATGATACTATGTCTCTTTTTCGATAAATTTTGAAGCACAGGCATAAACAAATGTCTTTAGACAACTTTCTTCTAAAATAGGATGCACTCTACTATAAATTAAAAATTACAAAAAGTTTGCACAATGGAAGGCATCGACCTATTCTACGTGGACTCCTAGGGAAAAAGTACTTCACTTAACGAGTATTAATTATGAGTAAGTTTGAGGAGCAAATAACGCTCATTAATTGAAGTGACAAGATACAGAGTAAAATTTACAACGCAAATAAATCACACAAAATAGTTCAAAAGTCAGTTATTTTTATTTTGTGACCAATTAAGGTACACATTATATACACATAATGTAACTGAACACTTCAATTTTGGGATTACCAAAAGTTCTTCGTACCTAAGTGATATCCATGGGCAATTCTCATAACGAAATTAAGCACTGTAATTATGATTAATGATATTTACGTAGCTATACCTTCCCATTTACGCATGTTTGCAGTTGTGGATCAAGTTTACTAGTGGAAATTATCAGCAGCTACTTCAAAATGCACATCAGTTTAGTTTAGATCTATAGACATTTTTTGCGTATTTCATTTTGGAGAATGTCTTTTCACATAGACAGTCTGTGCCGAAAGCGGAAAAAGAGCCAAGAGAAAACTTATGTTACTGATCAAACTGGCTGAGTGAAAGACACTTATTAAATTCCTGTCATGGTGAATTTAAATATTTATCTTTATACAAATCGCTGCATTGCAGATCATCCATTTCCATTTGCTGTTCTGGGACACTAAAACGATTTTGAAACATCTTGAATCCGTCTGCACTTGCTTCAATATCTGGGAGGCTAAACTCAAAATATATCTGTTTATAAAGCACTCGATGTTTCACTAGTGTAATCTACTGGAAATGTAGTTTCTGGTTGATGATCGATTGTTTGGCATGTATTAAAATGGGTGACACATTTTTTTGTTCGACGTAGACTAAATTTAAAAAAATTAGAAGATTTAATGTGAGTGAACAAATCAGGCAGTATCTGGTGTTCTCCTTGTAATTTTAATTTAAGGCCGTTCATATGCTAGTTAAATCTGTATAAAATAATAATTTCCGTAACCACTCACTGTTTTGTAACTCAGCCAGAGGAAGATTCCTTTCATTCAAGAAACTTTCGATTTTTGCTCAAAAAATCGCGTTATAACTTTTCCACTAAGACAGTGTACTGCCCTATAATACGGTGAGGCATTTCCTTCAGTCTCTTCGATATGCTCGCGAAATTGACGATTGTTGATGGAATGTGATTTTATTGAATTTTCTCATTTTGAGACTACTGAAGGGTGATTTGTTCTACATCCACATATTTACATCTACATATATACTCTGCTAGCCACCACTCAGTGTAAACACTACCACACCATAACACCACCGCCTCCGAATTTTACTGTTGGCACTGCATGCGCTGTCAGTTGACGTTCACCGGGAATTCGCCATACCCACACCCTGACATCGGATCGCCACGTTTTGTACCGTGATTCTTCACGCAACGTTTTTCCAGTGTTCAATCGTCCAATGTTTACGCTCCTTACACCAAGCGAGGCGTCGTTTGGCATTTACCGGCGTGATGTGTGGCTTATGAGCTGCCGCTCGACCATGAAATCCAAGCTCTCTCACCCACGGCCTAAGTGTCATAGTACTTGCAGTGTGGATCCTGATGCAGATTGGAATTCCTGTGTGATGGTCTGGTTAGATGTCTGCTTATTACACATTACGACCATTTTCAACTGTCGGCGGTCTCTGTCAGTCATCATACGAGTACGGCCTGTACACTTTTGGGCTGTATGTGTCCCTTTATGTTTCCACTTCACTATTACATCGGAAACAATGGACCTAGGAATGTTTAGGGGTGTGTAAATCTTGCGTACGGACGTATGACACAAGTGAGTTCCGCGGAGCGCCCCTTTCTGCTCGCTCACGGTGTCTAATGACTGCTGAGATAGCTGTTAAAGAGTACCTGGCAGTAGGTGGCAGCACAATGCACGTAATGTGAAAACATGGGTTTTTTGTGATGTCCGATACTTTTGATTACATAGTGTAGGTCAAGTGAAGTATGGGATACAAATTTTACATATGCTGGTGTTTTCGCTTTCGCTAATGCTAGTATCAACTGAATAATGGGATGATAGTAGTAGCGGAAGCGAAAATACCAACACCTGTAAAATTTGTATCCCGTACTGCAGTTAACCTATACAGATCAGCTGAAGTTCGGGATACAACTCATACCGGTACGTGTCAACTGAGGTATTCCATGTTAAGGTTACTTCTGCACTTTTTGCACTAGTACCCCATTCTTCAGTTGAGCTATGGAGCTCAGCTCAAGTATAGCATACTAGGGCTCAAAGAAATGATATAATGAACATTACTTTCGAAAAATGAATGTAACTGATATACACTCCTGGAAATGGAAAAAAGAACACATTGACACCGGTGTGTCAGACCCACCATACTTGCTCCGGACACTGCGAGAGGGCTGTACAAGCAATGATCACACGCACGGCACAGCGGACACACCAGGAACCGCGGTGTTGGCCGTCGAATGGCGCTAGCTGCGCAGCATTTGCGCACCGCCGCCGTCAGTGTCAGCCAGTTTGCCGTGGCATACGGAGCTCCATCGCAGTCTTTAACACTGGTAGCATGCCGCGACAGCGTGGACGTGAACCGTATGTGCAGTTGACGGAGTTTGAGCGAGGGCGTATAGTGGGCATGCGGGAGGCCGGGTGGACGTACCGCCGAATTGCTCAACACGTGGGGCGTGAGGTCTCCACAGTACATCGATGTTGTCGCCAGTGGTCGGCGGAAGGTGCACGTGCCCATCGACCTGGGACCGGACCGCAGCGACGCACGGATGCACGCCAAGACCGTAGGATCCTACGCAGTGCCGTAGGGGACCGCACCGCCACTTCCCAGCAAATTAGGGACACTGTTGCTCCTCGGGTATCGGCGAGGACCATTCGCAACCGTCTCCATGAAGCTGGGCTACGGTCCCGCACACCGTTAGGCCGTCTTCCGCTCACGCCCCAACATCGTGCAGCCCGCCTCCAGTGGTGTCGCGACAGGCGTGAATGGAGGGACGAATGGAGACGTGTCGTCTTCAGCGATGAGAGTTGCTTCTGCCTTGGTGCCAATGATGGTCGTATGCGTGTTTGGCGCCGTGCAGGTGAGCGCCACAATCAGGACTGCATACGACCGAGGCACACAGGGCCAACACCCGGCATCATGGTGTGGGGAGCGATCTCCTACACTGGCCGTACACCACTGGTGATCGTCGAGGGGACACTGAATAGTGCACGGTACATCCAAACCGTCATCGAACCCATCGTTCTACCATTCCTAGACCGGCAAGGGAACTTGCTGTTCCAACAGGACAATGCACGTCCGCATGTATCCCGTGCCACCCAACGTTCTCTAGAAGGTGTAAGTCAACTACCCTGGCCAGCAAGATCTCCGGATCTGTCCCCCATTGAGCATGTTTGGGACTGGATGAAGCGTCGTCTCACGCGGTCTGCACGTCCAGCACGAACGCTGGTCCAACTGAGGCGCCAGGTGGAAATGGCATGGCAAGCCGTTCCACAGGACTACATCCAGCATCTCTACGATCGTCTCCATGGGAGAATAGCAGCCTGCATTGCTGCGAAAGGTGGATATACACTGTACTAGTGCCGACATTGTGCATGCTCTGTTGCCTGTGTCTATGTGCCTGTGGTTCTGTCAGTGTGATCATGTGATGTATCTGACCCCAGGAATGTGTCAATAAAGTTTCCCCTTCCTGGGACAATGAATTCACGGTGTTCTTATTTCAATTTCCAGGAGTGTATGTCTACCATATGTTTTCTCTGTCCTGCAGTATTTTATTTCTCGACATTCGTCTTTGGTATCGAATCTGTGTAATAAATCGTCTATGGTAACTTCTGAAGTAATTGGTCAGAGGCGAATGGTTGTATCCCATTTTTCAGTAATCCACTGTCCAATGGCATTATCTCCACACACGGTGCAAATGTTTCTGGCTGCCTCCGCTGCTGTCACCTCTCCATTGAACTCAAGCAGAAGAATATGTCAGAAGTGTTCAGATTTCTCCACCTGGTACACCCACTATCTACAAATGTCAATATGTAAACTGAAATACCGACTGTGAATTACAAATAAAAAATGAAAGTTGATAAATGAAACCATAGCAACCGAAATACCATCATGCAAAACAAAGCCCCTACGAGCTTATGTGAAAACCTAACGTCGACAGCGGATAGCCGATTATCTACAGAAATAAAAACGAGGAAATGTGCACATGTTGACGGCACTGCTGATGAATTCTAAATAGTGATCCTGAGAGAGAATACCTGAGCTGTAGCGAAAGCTGAAACCAAGAAACCAACACTGCGAACAATGGCGTAGCTAGCACATCACTGTCGCTGAGCGCCGGAACTTAAGTTAGGCCGTGAGCGTTGATTATCCAACTGAATGATGTTTGGTGCCGCACCCGGCTTCTCCAGCGCTAGTGGCCGAGTCCCTGTTCCCTGGTGGGCTTACAGAACAGCCACTTGCGCTTAGCAGGTACACTAAATCTACCTCTCTCATACCAGCGAGGAAAGAACACAATCATATTTTCTTGCTGAGCTTCTGTCACAGCTTACAACCGCAAGGATTCGAAGAGTTACAGGTCTGCGACTGCCCACCTAATCTTCCAAGACAACCATTTCAAAAATATGTTGTGCCACACCACTGTTACACATTTTTAATGCGTAACGTGTAGAACAGAAAAACCTTAAATCATGTTTTCCTCGTGGCTGTAAATCGACATGATTCTACTGTGGTGACTAGGGGAACTGCTGCGACTGAAATTCGAGCTATAGACCTTCATGCACATGCTATGTTAATTTATAATTGTAGATTAATGTGAGGTTACTACTGAAAGAAGAAAAAAGTGATCGGTTTACTTTATATAGCCAGTGGCAAAAACGAAACGATCAACTCTAATGAAAACTTAAAAGCAAAATCTGGCTACTGTTTTTCCAATAGTTCACATAGTGACAGTGTACATTTCGAAGTCGCAGCTTCGTCACCACGGCTTCTGTACTTATTTACACACCTTCAGTGCAATCAACAAGCGAGGTATACGTATCTCTGTGTTAGCTGCAGTATGTTCTTAACTGCAATCTGCAGAATTGTGGTAGAACATTTACGTAATTACAGAAAAATATTTCTTGTACTATAAATTTTAACAAAAATATTGGTATATTCTTCTGTCATTCTGTGCAAGCTTCAACACAATTTCGTCAACTGAAATTAAGGATGTAGCAAAACTCAGTCCGATTTCTACTTTATCCTTGCCCCTTTTCGGGATACCAACCTGCAGCCAGGGTAGCTATTTGTTGGAGCTGTTACTTTTATTTATCACACCACACATGTCTCTATTGTCTTTATCTTTTATGGTTGTCTCTCTTAGACAGTTGCCTTCACTATGGACCTATCTATACGGGTTTTGTAGGATGTCCTTACCCTTTCTTCACGAAGAATGTCACCTCTGGAAGGACTGACTTCAATGTGATACAGAGTCCGTCTGCCACTGACTCCCCTCCCCTCCCTCCCCACCCCCCGCCCACTGTGGAGTGCTTTTCGTCTGATTCTTGCCCAAAGTATGCCAGAGTGAAATGGTGCGCCATTGTACACTTAATGATAAAGTTATGAATACAGTCCTGTTTGCAGAAGATCAAATAATCGTAGCGAACTCGGAAGATAAATTATAGAGAGTAAGTCCTTCTCGCACAAGGTAGTAATGAATTGCCCCCTCTGTTTATTGATTGGATAGTCACTGAATTGCTATTTATTTATTTAATGGGATGATAATAATTATTAAAAGGTGGCAATTTTATTTAAGCACCGGTTATTTTGCTCTTTCGATTGTTGCGAGTCAGTGATAGTGCAATGCTGCTCGCTTTGGAGAATACACATTTTATAAGAATTGTTTGGTCCAGGAAACACTTTTGCGATCACGGTTGCGATTTAGACGGTATTCGCGTAATTGTACTAATTAAAAGTTATCGTTTCGGAAAGACGCAGGTTCGATTAAAGATGTGAGCACTTTTGCGCGTATAATGAAAATATTCATAACACGTCGCGTAACAATAAGAAACATGCGAATCACAACCGTGATCAAACGAAGAAAATATATGATAACATAAATGTTCTTCGCTGTTATTCAGGACAGGCTCAGATTAGACCTTGCAATTTTTAGTTATAGGATCAAATGGTTCAAATGGCTCTGAGCACTATGGGACTCAACATCTTAGGTCATAAGTCCCCTAGAACTTAGAACTACTTAAACCTAACTAACCTAAGGACATCACACACACCCATGCCCGAGGCAGGATTCGAACCTGCGACCGTAGCAGTCCCGCGGTTCCGGACTGCAGCGCCAGAACCGCTAGACCACCGCGGCCGGCTTAGTTATA
The DNA here is from genome assembly GCF_023864275.1 of Schistocerca cancellata. NCBI lineage: Eukaryota > Metazoa > Arthropoda > Insecta > Orthoptera > Acrididae > Schistocerca > Schistocerca cancellata. The sequence goes on from NC_064630.1 coordinate 456,595,121, forward strand.
GGAAATGACAAGACGTTACACTTTGGGAGATATTTGTTTTGAATAACTTGTATTTACCTTCTCTCTCTCTCCTTTTTACAGCCTTTATACCTTCACATCGATTAAGGAACTTTTCCTTCTCTACCGACCAGTACGAGAACAAAATTCAGACTCAACAAAATGTTTTACATCGAATTATTACATGCTTAACAGTTAACAATCATATATAGTTTCGTAGTACAAACAATGCTAATTTATTCCGTGCACTAGAAAGTCTTTGATACACTGAGCACAAAAATGAAAATAATAAAATTATAATTACATTTTTAATATCATGAATACTTCTTTAAATCATGAAAATAAGGTTTGAGATCGTCGTAATATTAATTTTCATTATTGTAGCACTACAGTTAGTAATAATATGGTTATACTCTAAGATAAAAATAAGATAATGGTTTTCCACGCCAAGGCGCACTGAACAGCAACAATAGTAAATGACGCCACCAAGAGGTAAAGACTTTTAAATGCCTGGGATATGAGATCTCATATGTTACACTCAGTGTTCAAGACGCAAATTTCAAAAATTTCAACAGCTGCCGGATACTATAAATCGCACTCGCCCCTAAAAAGTTACGAAAGAGATAGTAGTAAAATTTTGTAATGTGATAGAAGTACTAGCCAACAGCCTCGCCTCAGTGACAACACCGGTTCCCATCAAATCGCGAAATTTATGCAGTGTCGGCCTTGGCTAGCATTTGGATACATCACCGTCCGGGTCTTCAGAGTGATATTGGCAAGAGGGGTGCATTCAGCCCTTGTGAGACCAACTGAGGAGCTACCTAATTGACAGGTAATGGCAACGGTCACAAAATCTGTGTACGGCTGGGAGAGCGGTCTACTGATCACATGCCCCTCTGATCTGCATCCGGTGACGCCTATGGGCTGAGGATGACACGGCGGCCAGTAGGTACCGTTCGGCCTTCAACTCCTGTTCGGATGATGGTTGTTTGTTTGATAGAATTGTTAGTTCTAGTGTATGGGTCAGAGATTGGGACTGTAACCGTCAATCAACAGACTGGGATTGAAGCAGCAGAGGTGAGTTTCCAGAGAGAAATTATGGTTTGATTTTAGAGCTGGAACTGAATTTTTTTCTGTCTTGAGTTTGCTCGTAAATATTAGCTTTAATCGCAATGAACAAAGTGTTTGTAATTTCACTTCTGCCGCATTTACTTTACCGCTGTTTGCTCGGAGACATTACACATCATGAGACTGCGATTAATTTAGGACATGAGTTTAAATTCAGCGCCACAAAACGCGTCGACTGCCGCATTAGTCACTCGTCCTTTATAATGAGATGTCGACGGAACACCTATAGTTTCTGACTTACACCGCTTGGGCCACTTCCAACATTGTTCCACGCTACACATTTAACAGCATTTGTCAAGTGATCCGCCGTGTGCCGGCCGTGGTGGCCGAGCGGTTCTAGGTGCTATAGTCTGGAACCGCGCGACCGCTATGGTCGCAGGTTCGAATCCTGCCTCGAGCATGGATGTGTGTGTTGTCCTTGGGTTGGTTAAGTTTAAGTAGTTCTAAGTTCTAGGCGACTGATGACCTCAGAAATTAAGTCTCATAGTGCTCAGAGCCATTTGATCCGCCGTGTTTGAGCGCCACCTGTAACTGAGATGCAGCCGGCAGTCAGTGTGGCGACACTGTAGCGGCAAGTGGCAGATGTCAACCATTAAGTAACTTTAATCGGCAAGGCCTGTTCGGACGGTGTTTGTTTTTGTTTTATTGTGATAACGTACAACATGACTGACAGAGTGAACTTTCTGGATGCCCTCATTGTTTTTGCAACTGGTATGTGTGATGATCTCTTTAAAGGAAAAAAAAAAGGTCTCGTCTTCTCGCTTTCTCAGCTTCAAGGCGCTAGCTAAGAGATGCGCGCAGAACGGAGTGCCGGGATATCGGACGCGGAGTGCTGGGCCTCGCCCCCCCCCCCCCCCCCCCAATCCCGCCCCCTTTCTCCTCCACCACCACTGGCCGTCCGTCAGGAGGAAACGGCAATGCCCCGGAACCGTCGGGCCGCTGCCGGCCGACGGCGATCGGATTACGCCGGATCGGTGTCCTTACTGTCCAGCCCTCCGCGTGACGATAGCTGGCCGCGCAGAAACTCTTTCAGGTTAGAGCCAATTTCCTGCCTTTTTAACCCTTTTCTGCGTCCGAACGCCGCTCCCGCTCACTGTGCGCTCGCCGGAGCAAATCAGTTTGGAAAGCGACGGACAGCAAAAGAATAGACGTCCGTACAACAGAGTGAAGTAAGGACAGAATGACACTGGTACGACTAATTCCACTCAGAGCGTGACAAAATGACAATTCTGTGGCTTACTGCTATCACAGGTCGTTTTAAGTGAAGGAAATTACGTCCAAGAGTGCTTCTGTTTCACCAGGAGACTATATGCTACAGCGACAAAGATTGTGACTTCGTTGTACGCAAGACTGAGCTTTACTTGGTGGGAGTGTACGGTTGATGTATTGGTCATCCGGGTAACATTTGCCAAAATTTCCTATAGAGAGAGACACGTCGTACCGGAGGGGAGACAACTAAATGCGTAAGTAGGCTGTTTAGGTTCTTATGTTGGTAACGCCACGTAGCGCTCTGTATGAAAATCACTGGCTGTGCTGTGTGCAGTCTGTGGCTGTTTGGCATTGTTGGAATAGTCGCTATTGTAGTGTTGGGCAGTTGTCTGTGAACAACGCGTAGCGTTGCGCAGTTGGAGGTGAGCCGCCAGCAGTGGTGGATGTGGGGAGAGAGATGGCGGAGTTTTGAGAGCGGATGATCTAGACGTGTGTCCTTCAGAGAGAGTAAATTTGTAAGACTGGATGTCATGAACTGATATATATATTATGACTTTTGAACACTATTAAGGTAAATACATTGTTTGCTCTCTATCAAAATATTTTCTACTGATAGGCATCTAACTATGCCTATCAGTAGTTAGTGCCTTCAGTAGTTAGAATCTTTTATTTAGCTGGCAGTATTGGTGCTCGCTGTATTGCAGTAGTTCGAGAAACGAAAATTTTTGTGAGGTAAGTGATTCATGAAAGGAATAAGTTATTGTTAGTCAGGGCAATTCTTTTGTAGGGATTATTGAAAGTCAGATTGCGTTGGGCTAAAAATATTGTGTGTCAGTTTAGTGTTGATCAGAATAAGTAAAGAGAGAAATGCTCAGCTATTTGAAAATCAAATAACGCAAGAGGTTTATCAGCACAGTACTTCATTAATTTTTCTAAGGGGACGTTTCAAATGTGTACACTTCGGGCTGCGCTTCTGACAGATAAATGTTAGGAAGGTATTATATGAACTCTTTTTCATTCACAAGTCCTTTTAGAAGAGCTTCTAGTTGGCACAGAAAGGCTTCTTTTTAGTGAACTGATTTACATCATTGTCCGACCGTTGATAAAATACAAAGCATGTTATCATCCCACACAATCATTCGCTTAATTCATAGCCGATAGCCGTATCGCAGTGGTTAAAACACTGAATTAGCTTTCGCGAAGGCGTGGGCTCCACATTTTATCCAAACAGATCTGGAGTGTTCGTGGATTCTCTACATGGCTATAGGTAAATGTCTGAATGATTCCTTTGTAAAAGCAGTCGATTTCCTTCCGCATCTTTCCCTAACCACAGCATGAGTTCCATCTAATACATCGAATATTTAATCTTCCACCTTAAATAATGATCCAAGACACTTCTGGAAAAAGAAACATGTTTATGAACGAAGTGATCGATTTAAGAAAACTGAAGTGTCAGAAAATATGTAGTCTTTCTCACCTATTCTTCAATCTATACATCGAAGAGGCAATGACGGAAATAAAAGAAACGTTCAGGTGTGGGGTTAAAGGTCATAAATAAGGAAATTCGGTGACAATATAGACGTCCTCAGAGTAACTGAAGAATAATTACAGAACCTGTTGAATAGAACGAACAGTCTAATGAGTACAGGATATTTGTTAATGAGTAACAGAAGGCACTGAATAACATAAATACGAAAGGAGATAAGCGATGACTCCCAACATCAAAACTGGTGACCACTAAGTGGAGAAAGTTAAGGATTTTTGCTCCTCTGGAGATAAAATAACGTATAACGGACGAAGAAAGGATGGCTAAATTGACCAAGACTAGTCAGCAAGTACCAAAAATCGACCTTAATTCTAGGGCGAAATTTGTGAAGAGGACGGCATTGTGTAGGTTGAAAGTGCTACACAGAGGTGATGAGGTTGGCACAAGAGAGGAATTCGTGGCAGGCCGCATCGAACTAGTCAGAAGACCGATGACGCAAATACCATGTTCCTTTAGGTGGTGCCTGTGTGGAATGTTGAAAGACTGAACAAAATTAAAAAAAAAAAAACTGTGGTACCTGAGAAACAGACGAACTTTCAGAGAGTAGATCTCGCATGTCTTAGATAAGTGAAATGAAAAGTGGTATATCTCCTCGGATTATCGTGAGGTAATAAGCAACAATGACTTGTCTGCCCCCGTTATTAGTAAAAATCTAGGCAACGTCGTGAAGGCTTAAAACGTCTGTATCTAAATGGATCTTCCGAGGACTGAACTGATGACGAAGCCAACGTCCGTTATACGTACCCACCAAACTGATGACCAGAGACCAGAACTTGTAAGAAAATGAAATCAATGTACAGTCTAAACAGAAACTCCACAAACAAAGTTTTGGAGGTTGTGCTGGCACGAGGGACCAGTGATCTCCGGTCACTAGTTAGAGAGTAACATTGTAATTATGATTAATTCAGTTTGTTATCTCTGTCATATTCGTTACTGTGAAAATACTTGAAAACAGTGAAAAAGACTGTAGCATACAATCTCCAACAGAAACATCACAAAACACAGAGCAATGCAACAACCCTCAGATGCAAAAGGAGTTGCTGTCGCTGTAGGAATAGCTCAGCTCTGCATATGCAGTACGTCAAAATCTCCATCTATTCCTGCAAGCGGGTTTTCTGTTCTGGGAATATGGGACGCGAGAGCTGATCTGTCGTCCAGTCAAAATGCGACTTTATGCTCATTTTACGATGCTTGCCCAAAAACTAAGATAGCAAAAAGTCTGTAAGAAGACGTTTATTCAGGAGATTAAACTTATTAAGGCAATGGTACTTTTACTTTCTCACATAGTCACCACGGCTGTCGAAATGTTTTTTCCGTCGGTAAGCCTGTCTGGCTAAACCGGCATTAAAGAAACCAAGATCCTAGTCTACGAGTCTTGTGAACGGCAACATCAGTCCCGAAGTGCTTTTTAATGGTCCAAGGTGCTGAAAACTTCTTGTCTCGAGATCTGTGCTGTATTGAGCACGTATACCACGAAATTTCCTTCTGCAGCCGTCCCAGGTTGGCACAATAACCGACAGCATTCACTGTCTCTCATAGTTGTGCAAATCAACTATGTGTCAAAATGGCTGTTGCCATAACTTTTTTCAGAGGTACTACTGTTTTGGACTTATAAAGGAGGAAGAGAAGGCGAAGTACATCCCCATGGAATTGACGCTGTCATAGACTCAGACGGCATATTATGATGCACCCACGTTTCACCTGCACTGACAACACGGTCCTGATACAGCATTAATTGCTGAAGCGACTAATCTCGTCGGAAAGATAACGTGGTACGCGGCGAGAGAACTTCTTTCGATAATTTTTGAACACGACTTAGTACTTTGCCAGTCAAGATGTGAGTTCATGTACAGTATCCTTCCATGATCACCTTTAATCAACCATTCGAGATTTCTCACGTTGACAGCTGAAGGGACGTGCCCCGGTCCCCCCCCTTCACCCCTCTCAGTAAGGTTGGCCTCACACTTCTATTCCGACCTTATCAAACTCATGACATCAAAATCACACCTGTTTACGCGATATTGCGCTCGCTCGGATATCTTACATTAGTTGTCGATGAACCGTAGCTGGGGACGTTTTCTTTAAACTCAAAAACCTCTGTTTAGTTGCAGCTCTCTATATAGAATTTTTGTGAAAAATAAGGGTAAGCTATAGAGAGAGATGGGTAATATACAAAATGTACAAGAGTCAAGAGGGAATAATAAGAGTGAACGCTCAAGAACGAAGTGCTCGAATTTAAAAGGGTGCAAGATAGGGATGTAATCTTTCGCCCCTACTGTTCAATCTGTACATCGAAGAAGCAATCATGGAAATAAAAGAAAGGTTCAGGAGTGGAACTAAAATTCGAGGTGAAAGGATATCAATGATACGATTCGATGATGACATTGCTATCCTGAGTAAAAGAGAAGAAGTATTCCATGATCTGCTGAATGGAACAAACAGTCCAATGAGTACAGAATATGGACTGATAGCAAATCAAAGAAAGACGAAGGTAATAAGAAGTAGCAGAAATGAGAGCACTGAGAAACTTAACATCAGGATTGAAGATCACGAAGTAGATGAGGTTAAAGAATTCTTTTACCTAAACAGCAAAATGACGAATAGAACAAGAAGGATATCAATACCAGACTAGCACTGGCAAAAAGGGCATTCTTCGTCAAGGTAAGTCTACTAGCATCAATTTGAGGATAAATTTCTGAGCGTGTACGTTCGGAGCACAGCATTGTATGGTAGTGAAACATGGACTGTCGGAAAACCGGAACAGAAGAGAATCGATTTGAAATGTGGTGCTATAGATGAACGTTGAAAATTCGGTGGACTGAAAAGTAGGGAACGTGGATTGCACAGAATTGGCGAGAAAAGGAATATGTGGAAAACAATGACAAGGGGAAGGAACAGGATGATAGGTCATCTGTTGAGACACCAGGGAATAACGTCAATTGTATTAGAGGGATCTGTAGAGAGGTGAAAACTGTAGACGAAGGCAGAGTTTGCAAGTCCTTCTCTGAGTGAAGACGTTAACATAGGAGAGGGTTTCTTGGCGGGCAGAATAAACAGTAAGAAGACTGATGACAAAAAAAACCTCCTGTCAGACTTGACATCATTGTATATCGTTGCAGCCATTCATCCAGACCATGAATCCGGAGAATCTACGTCCAGCGGCAACTGTGCAGAGGGGACATCATCATATGAAAGACGCAGGTCACTGTATTTCAGGTACCTACAGCGTAAATGGACGGACGTGTTTGTCTTCATAAGCAACCTCGCTGAGTTTAGAGGATCTATCACAAATAGGTTCTGTGTTCGGTCTTACTAACCGAAGGGGAGAATGGAAATATGTCGTCATAAACATTAAGCGCAAGACAAGATGGTATATGGATTGTTGTTGTTGTGGTCTTCAGCCCTGAGACTGGTTTGTTCAGCTCTCCATGCTACTCTATCCTGTGCAAGCTTCTTCATCTCCCAGTACTTACTGCAACCTACATCCTTCTGAATCTGCTTAGTGTATTCAACTCTTGGTCTCCCTCTACGATTTTTACCCTCCACGCTGCCCTCCAATGCTAAATTTGTGATCCCTTGATGCCTCAGAACATGTCCTACCAACCGGTCCCTTCTTCTTGTCAAGTTATGCCACAAACCTCCTCTACTCCCCAATTCTATTCAATACCTCCTCTTTAGTTATGTGATCTAACCATCTAATCTTCAGCATCCTTCTGTAGCACCACATTTCGAAAGCTTCTATTCTCTTCTTGTCCTAACTATTTATCGTCTATGTTTCACTTCCATACATGGCTACACTCCATACAAATACACTCCTGGAAATGGAAAAAAGAACACATTGACACCGGTGTGTCAGACCCACCATACTTGCTCCGGACACTGCGAGAGGGCTGTACAAGCAATGATCACACGCACGGCACAGCGGACACACCAGGAACCGCGGTGTTGGCCGTCGAATGGCGCTAGCTGCGCAGCATTTGTGCACCGCCGCCGTCAGTGTCAGCCAGTTTGCCGTGGCATACGGAGCTCCATCGCAGTCTTTAACACTGGTAGCATGCCGCGACAGCGTGGACGTGAACCGTATGTGCAGTTGACGGAGTTTGAGCGAGGGCGTATAGTGGGCATGCGGGAGGCCGGGTGGACGTACCGCCGAATTGCTCAACACGTGGGGCGTGAGGTCTCCACAGTACATCGATGTTGTCGCCAGTGGTCGGCGGAAGGTGCACGTGCCCGTCGACCTGGGACCGGACCGCAGCGACGCACGGATGCACGCCGAGACCGTAGGATCCTACGCAGTGCCGTAGGGGACCGCACCGCCACTTCCCAGCAAATTAGGGACACTGTTGCTCTTAGGGTATCGGCGAGGATCATTCGCAACCGTCTCCATGAAGCTGGGCTACGGTCTCGCACACCGTTAGGCCGTCTTCCGCTCACGCCCCAACATCGTGCAGCCCGCCTCCAGTGGTGTCGCGACAGGCGTGAATGGAGGGACGAATGGAGACGTGTCGTCTTCAGCGATGAGAGTCGCTTCTGCCTTGGTGCCAATGATGGTCGTATGCGTGTTTGGCGCCGTGCAGGTGAGCGCCACAATCAGGACTGCATACGACCGAGGCACACAGGGCCAACACCCGGCATCATGGTGTGGGGAGCGATCTCCTACACTGGCCGTACACCACTGGTGATCGTCGAGGGGACACTGAATAGTGCACGGTACATCCAAACCGTCATCGAACCCATCGTTCTACCATTCCTAGACCGGCAAGGGAACTTGCTGTTCCAACAGGACAATGCACGTCCGCATGTATCCCGTGCCACCCAACGTGCTCTAGAGGGTGTAAGTCAACTACCCTGGCCAGCAAGATCTCCGGATCTGTCCCCCATTGAGCATGTTTGGGACTGGATGAAGCGTCGTCTCACGCGGTCTGCACGTCCAGCACGAACGCTGGTCCAACTGAGGCGCCAGGTGGAAATGGCATGGCAAGCCGTTCCACAGGACTACATCCAGCATCTCTACGATCGTCTCCATGGGAGAATAGCAGCCTGCATTGCTGCGAAAGGTGGTTATACACTGTACTAGTGCCGACATTGTGCATGCTCTGTTGCCTGTGTCTATGTGCCTGTGGTTCTGTCAGTGTGATCATGTGATGTATCTGACCTCAGGAATGTGTCAATAAAGTTTCCCCTTCCTGGGACAATGAATTCACGGTGTTCTTATTTCAATTTCCAGGAGTGTACTTTCAGAAACGACTTCCTGACACGTAAATCTATACTCGATGTTAATAAACTTTTCTTCTTCAGAAACGCTTTCCTGGCCATTGGCAGTCTACATTTTATATCCTCTCTCCTTCGACCATCATCAGTTATTTTGCTCCCCAAATAGCAAAACTCCTTTACTACTTTAAGTGTCTCATTTCCTAATCTAATTCCCTCAGCATCACCCGACTTAATTCGACTACATTCCATTATCCCCGTTTTGCTATTAATTCGACTACATTCCATTATCCTCGTTTTGCTTTTGTTGCCGGCCGGAGTGGCCGAGCGGTTAAAGGCGCTACAGTCTGGAACCGCACGACCGCTACGGTCGCAGGTTCGAATCCTGCCTCGGGCATGGATGTGTGTGATGTCCTTAGGTTAGTTAGGTTTAAGTAGTTCTAAGTTCTAGGGGACTTATGAACACAGCAGTTGAGTCCCATAGTGCTCAGAGCCATTTGAACCATTTTTTTGCTTTTGTTAATGCTCATCTTATATCCTCCTTTCAAGACACTGTCCATTCCGTTCAACTGCTCTTCCAAGTCCTTTGCTGTCATTACAATGTCATCGGCGAACCTCATAGTTTTTATTTCTTCTCCATGGATTTTAATACCTACTCCGAATTTTTCTTTTGTTCCCTTTACTGCTTGCTCAATATACAGATTGAATAACATCGGGGAGAGGTTTCAACCCTGTCTCACTCCCTTCCCAACCACCGCTTCGCTTTCATGTCACTCTACTGTTATAACTGCCATCTGGTGCCTGTAAAAATTGTAAATAGCCTTTCGCTCCCTTCTTTTTTACCCCTATCACCTTCAGAATTTGAAATAGAGTATTCCAGTCAACATTGTCAAAAGCTTTTTCTAAGGCTACAAATGCTAGAAACGTAGGTTTGCCTTTGTTTAATCTATTTCCTAAGATAAGTCGTAGGGTCAGTATAGCCTCACGTGTTCCAACATTTCTACGGAATCCAAACTGATCCTCCCCGAGGTCGGCTTCTACCAGTTTTTCCATTCGTCTGTAAAGAATTCGCGTTAGTATTTTGCAGCTGTGACTTATTAAACTGATAGTTCGGTAATTCTCACATCTGTCAACACCTGCTTTCTTTGGGATTGGAATTATTATATTCTTTTTGAAGTCTGAGGGTATTTCGCCTGTCTCATACATCTTGCTCACCAGATGGTAGAGTTTTGTTATGACTGGCTCTCTTAAGGCCGTCAGTAGTTCTTATAGAATGTTGTCTACTCCCGGGGCCTTGTTTCGACTCAGGTCTTTCAGTATATGTATATGGATACACAGCTATAAATAAATACCAGGGCTAAGCTGGGTTTGTCTGCTAGTATCAAAAGGAAATGCTTTACATAAGATTATTTTCGATAATGACAGAAGCTGAAGAAATGAAGTAAAATTTGTGTTATGGTCAGCACTTGGGCCCACGTTTGCTGCTTATTATGTAGATGTGCCAGCCATTACACCACCGTAGCAGTATGGCTAACAGAGCTGCACGGAGTACCTTCGGCCAATGCCCTCCTTAACACAAACTTCAGTTCACACCTTCATCCCAATTATCCTTTCTTAAACCCTCACTGTTGTCGAGGATCTGTATTACTGGATTAGTACTCCAGCTCTATACGCACCCCACTGCTCTCCATAAGTTGGGAAACACCATGCTGCGTATTACAATGGAGCAGGATGAAAGTGATCTATGTGAGTTATTGGTTAGAATACGGAATATCAAGCCCAAATAATGGTTAACAATGGCACGTACAGTATTGTACACGTAATTATTGTACATATACATACGTATTGGAACATACTAGTACTGCTCCGTTTTATATAAACCGACGTTACCTTTGCAAGCAGTTCTACTAAACACGTCAGGCGGCGCGAGTAGACCGCATGGCTATGTAGAGGTACGATGTTTACATTTCTGATCGCTTGTAGTTGCGTTTGCATAAAGGTATAACACGCCGTGAAAGTAATGGAAAATGGCTCCAAAGTGCCAGATTCCTTATGAATCACGGGTAATGATAATCACTTTGCACCAAGAAGGCAATAGCGTCCGACAAATAGCAAAGAAACTGATGGTTTCCATCTGCGCAGTTGTCAAAACCATACACTGGCATCGAGAAACAGGCTCCAATGGAGATCGTCCTCGCTCAGGGGCACCCAGGAAAATATCAGAACGCCAGGAAAAGCATTTGGTAGTGACTAGTAAACGTAACAGATTAAAAACTGACCGTGAATCGACTGCTGAACTAAACGCAACGAGGGATACACCGGTGAGTGAGTCAACAGTGAGACGACAATAACCTCCGAGGTTATGTAGCAACAAGGAAACCACTGTTGCGCCCTGTTAACAAGAAGAAAAGGCTTCAGTGGGCTAAGACACGCCAACATTGGACAGCGGCGGATTGGGGAAGAGTCTTATTCACTGATGAATCCAAGTTCGAAATATTTAGAAGTAAACGCCGTCAATTTTTACGAACGCTTGAATCCTCACTGCGTAATTCCAACTGTAAAGCGTGGAGGGGGCTCTGTCATGGTATGTGGATCCTTTGGAGAGAATAAAGTAGGAGATTTGGTGAAAATAGATGGAAAACTGAACCAAAAGGATTATATCGCCATTCTCCAGCGACATGCTAAGACACATGGTTTGCGTCTGATTGAGAAATGGTTTGTCTTGCAGCAAGACAACGACCCGAAACATACGTCTCGCTTGTGTCAGAACTATGTCAAGTCTCTAGAGGTTCGTAAAATATTGAAAAACATGGAATGGCCAACCGAATCCCCTGATTGTAACCCAATCGAGCTGCTATGGGTTGAATTGGACAGTAGGATCCGAAAACGGGAAATCGTGAGAGAGTCACAATTGTGAGAGGTCCTGCAGCAAGAATGGAGATTAATTCCAACTGAAACGTTGGCAAAACTGACGCAGCGCATGCCGAGAGTGTGCAAGGCAGTGATGAAAGCAAAGGGTGGCTATTTTGAGGAATCGAAAATTTAATTGTTGCGTCTTCCTGTGTATTATTTGACGTTAATAAACATTTGGAAAACAACTGCATTTCCTTTCCATTGTCTATAATTACTAGGTATTACCAAACTAATGGAGGGTAGTGTTGATGGAATGAAAATTTCCTTGAGACATTTGAGTTTTAATGTTTTTTTTTATGATGACAGAAGCTGAAGAAATGAATTTTTGTGCTACAGACGGGATTGAACGCAAGTCTCATGCGTTCTAGGCAGATCTGGTACCCATTATACCGCCCTATCAGTATACCTAGCACACGTAAACAGCTTTGGTGGTGTAATGGGTAGCACGCAGAAGATAAGGGTTCAAATTCTGGCCGTGGCACAAATTTTCAAAATGGTTCAAATGGCTCTGAGCACTATGGGACTTAACATCTGTGGTCATCAGTCCCCTAGAACTTCGAACTACTTAAACCTAACTAACCTAAGGACATCACACACATCCATGCCCGAGGCAGGATTCGAACCTGCGACCGTAGCGGTCATGCGGTTCCAGACTGAAGCGCCTAGAACCGCACGGCCACACCGGCCGGCGGCACAAATTTTAATTCAGTTCTTCAGCTTTTACCATTGTCAGTATGTGCTGTACTTCCTCGATTCACCGCCAGTTGGCCCAATTGAAGGAAGGTAATGTTGACTTCGATGCTTGTGTTGACATGCGACTAATTGCTCTACAGTACTAGCATCAAGCACATCAGTACGTAGCATCAACAGATTAGTGTTCATCACGAACGTGGTTTTGCAGTCAGTGCAATGTTTACAAATGCGGAGTTGGCAGATGCCCATTTGATGTATGGATTAGCACGGGGCAATAGCCGTGGCGCGGTATGTTTGTATCGAGACAGATTTCCAGAACGAAGGTGTCCTGTCAGGAAGACGTTCGAAGCAATTGATCGGCGTCTTAGGGAGCACGGAACATTCCAGCCTATGACTCGCGACTGGGGAAGACCTAGAGCGACAAGGACACCTGCAATAGACTAGGCAATTCTTCGTGCAGTTGACGATAACCCTAATGTCAGCGTCAGAGAAGTTGCTGCTGTACAAGGTAACGTTGACCACGTCACTGCATGGAGAGTGCTACGGGAGAACCAGTTGTTTCCGTACCATGTACAGCGTGTGCAGGCACTATCAGCAACTGATTGGCCTCCACGGGTACACTTCTGCGAATGGTTCATCCAACAATGGGTGAATCCTCATTTCAGTGCAAATGTTCTCTTTACAGATGAGGCTTCATTCCAACGTGATCAAATCGTAAATTTTCACAACCAACATGTGTGAGCTGACGAGAATCCGCAAGCAATTGTGCAATCACGTCATCAACACAGATTTTCTGTGAACGTTTGGGCAGGCATTGTTGGTGATGTCTTGATTGGGCCCCATGTTCTTCCACCTACGCTCAATGGAGCACGTTATCATGATTTCATACGGGATACTCTACCTGTGCTGCTAGAACATGTGCCTTTACAAGTACGACACAACATGTGGTTCATGCACGATGGAGCTCCTGCACATATCAGTCGAAGTGTTCGTACGCTTCTCAACAACAGATTCGGTGACCGATGGATTGGTAGAGGCGGACCAATTCCATGGCCTCCAAGCTCTCCTGACCTCAACCCTCTTGACTTTCATTTATGAGGGCATTTGAAAGCTCTTGTCTACGCAACCGCGCTACAGAATGTAGAGACTCTTGGTGCTCGTATTGTGGACGGATGTGATACAATACGCCATTATCCAGGGCTGCATCAGCGCATCAAGGATTCCATGCGACGGAGGGTGGATGCATGTATCCTCGCTGACGGAGGACATTTTGAACATTTCCTGTAACAAAGTGTTAGAAGTCACGCTGTTACGTTTTGTTGATGTGTGTTTCCATTCCATGATTAATGTGATTTGAAGAGAAGTAATAAAATGAGCTCTAACATGGAAAGTAAGCGTTTCCGGACATGTCCACATTACGTATTTTCTTTCTTTGTGTGTGAGGAACGTCTCCTGAAAGTTTGGCCGTACCTTTTTGTAACATCCTGTATGTCTCAAGGAAATTGTAATTTCATCAATAACTTTATTTGTTCGTGGGGTTAATTCAAACATTATGATAACTGTCAGGGGTCAAATCCGCTGTGTCAGGTACATTTTTGAAGGAGTAAGAGAGAGTGGTTTATATGAAGTCTGGGGGGCACGCTATTTGAGCCGTCAAAATGGGCAGTCCATGGAAATGAGGCCACGAGGAGTAACTGGGACAACGGCAGGGTACGATCGCCGTTCATCCGGGCGCAGCCCGGGCCAGCCACTCAAACAGCGCGGCCGCGGCTCGGCTCTCTGCTGGAGCACCTATTTCAGCACTCGGTGGCCAAATGGCTCCACGGGGGAGGCGCTCGGCGGTTTCCGCAAGCGCGATTTCGAATGCGAAATCATTTGGGAATTTCATTAAGCCGGGACGGCTCATGGCGCGCCGGCTATCGCCCAGCGCCGGTGCGCGCACCAGCTGTGGATTTGTGGTCCCGGCGGGCGCGCCGCATCGCGCCGTGCTCTGCCGAGCGGATCGCTGCCAGCGAGTGCGGAAAGGCTACGAGTTGCCGGTTGGGGGGGGGGAGGGGAGGGGGGGGGGGAGCAGAAACCAAACATCACCTGCGCGCCGTCAAACGGACGGCCTCAGCGCCAGCCGTGAACCGCTGCGGCTCGCCGCAGTGAAATGACGCCGCGTAAAGCAGCAGCAATAGCAGCGTAGGTTATCTACAGCCAAGTGCGCAGAAAGCTCTGTCTGCTTGTATTAACAGTGGCTGCTGTATGTCACGTGATATACCTCACCGCAGTAGGGTGAAAAGTTCTCGTCCGGGCACTGGAAGATGGTATTTCTTTCAATTCACAGTGTACTCATAGCGTATTAACAGTGAGTGCTGACGCCAAGAAATATGAGGGGGTACCAAAAAGATACCGAACTAATATTTGGTGGGCAGAGCTTTTGCAGTACGGCGTTTTCTCGCTAGGAACGTACAGAGCAGCGGTCGTCAAATCGCGGCCGCGTACCGCATGCGGCGCTAATCAAATGTTTGTGAGGTCCGCGCTTCTCAGCCGCATTTCATAACAGCATGTCCTATCAAATACGTAACAGGAGAATCCAGCAACAACTGACGTTAAAACTTGTTTAACAGTGTATTTTTCTAGCTCAGTAACAAACAACAATTACCTACAGGGAGAGTAATATTTTAAGATGTGCACAAATTTTAATTGACTTTGGAGAATCCCGCCGTGACCTAAGAAAAGCTTGCCCTTTACCTCAGCGGGAAGAATGGGAAGAAGTGCGGCCACTGCAGGGTTAATAGGCGTGAGAGAGGGAATATTTTATTGTTGTCTTCCAATGCTGACAGCTCATGAGCGTGCGCAGCTAATACCGATCAGTTATTATAACATTATAACATTATAACATTATAACATGTCAAAACGGTAGTGACACGGTTTCGTGAATGCGCATTGTAGATACAGTCGTCTTCAAATGTGCTACAGGTTTGAAGCAAGTAATATGATATCAACTTAGGGCTGAAGAAAATGACATCGAAAACATGTAGCAAACATTTATCACTGTGTTTAATACTGCAAATGCTAAACAGTGCTGCTGGCTACCGTGGAGGGATCACACTAGTTCTTACAAAGGGTGGTCCATTGACCGTGACCGGGCCAAATATTTCACGAAATAACCTTCAAACGAAAAAACTACAAAGAACGAAACTTGTCTAGCTGAAGGGGGGAACCAGATGGCGGTATGGTTGGCCTGCTAGATGGCGCTGCCATAGGTCAAACGAACATCAACTGCGTTATTTTAAAGAGGAACCCCCATTTTTTATTACATATTCATGTAGTTCGTAAAGAAATGTGAATGTTTTAGTTGGACCACTTTTTTCGCTTTGTGATAGATGGCGCTGTAATAGTCAAAAACATATGGCTCACGAATTTAAACGAACACTTGGTAAGAGGTAGGTATTTTGAATTAAAATACAGAACGTAGGTAGTTTAAACATTTTATTACGGTTGTTCCAATGTGATACAAGTACCTTTGTGAACTTATCATTTGTACCGGCCGGGGTGGCCGAGCGGATCTAGGTGCTTCAGTCTGGAACCGCGTGACCGCTACGGTTGCCTCGGGCATGGATGTGTGTGATGTCTTTAGGTTAGTTACGTTTAAGTAGTTCTAAGTTAAAGGGGACTGATGGCCTCAGATGTTAAGTCCCATAGTGCTCAGAGCCATTTGAACCATTTTTTTTAACTCACCATTTCTGAGAACGCTTGCTGTTACAGCGTGATTATCTGTAAGTACCACATTAATGCAATAAATGCTCAAATGCTCAAATTGATGTCCCTCAACCTCAAGGCATTTGGCAATATGTGTAACGACATTCCTCTCACCAGCAAGTAGTTCGCCTTCCGTGATGTTCCCACATTCATTGACAATGCGCTGACGCATATTGTCAGAACTTGTCGGTGGATCACTATAGCAAATATCCTTCAACTATTCCCACAGAAAGAAATCCGGGGACGTCAGATCCGGTGGTATGGTATGATGCTTCGACGACCAATCCACCTGTCATGAAATATGCTATTCAATTCAGCTTCAAACGCACGCAAGCTATGTGCCGGACATCCATCATGTTGGAAGTACATCGCCATTCTGTCATGCAGTGAAACATCTTGTAGTCACATCGGTAGATCATTACGTAGGAAATCAGCATACATTACACCACTTAGATTGCCATCGATAAAATGGGGGCTAATTATCCTTCCTCCCTTAATGTCGCACCATACATTAACCCGCCGAGGTCGCTGATGTTCCACTTGTCGCAGCCATCGTGGATTTTCCGTTGCCCAATAGTGCATATTATGCCGGTTTACGTTACCACTGTTGGTGAATGAAGCTTCGTCGCTAAATAGAACGCGTGAAAAAATCTGTCATCGTCCCGTAATTTCTCTTGTGTCCAGTGGCAGAACTGTACACGACGTCCAAAGTCGTCGTCATGCAATTCCTGGTGCATACAAATATGGTAACGGTGCAATCGATGTTGAAGTAGCATTCTCAACACCGACGTTTTTGAGATTTCCGATTCTCGCAAAATTTGTCTGCTACTGATGTACGGATTAAACACCTACTTGGGCATCATCATTTGTTTCAGGTTGTGGTTGACGTTTCACATGTGGCTGAACACTTTCTGTTTCCTTAAATAACGTAACTATCCGGCGAACGGTCCGGACCCTTGGATTATGTCGTCCAGGATACCGAGCAGCATGTATAGCACGCGCCCGTTGGGCATTTTGATCACAATAGCCATACATCAACACGATATCATCCTTTCCCGCAATTGGTAAACGGTCCATTTTAACACGGGTAATGTATCACGAAGCAAATACCGTCCGAACTGGCGGAATGTTACGTGATACCACGTACTAATAAGTTTGTGATTATTACAGCGCTATCAATCACAAAGCGAAACAAGTGGTCCAACTAAAACATTCATATTTATTTACGTACTACACGAATATGTAATAAAAAGTGGGGGTTGCTATTTTTAAAAAGGCAGTTGATATCCGTTTGACCTTTGGCAGCGCCATCTAGCGGGCCAACCATAGCGCCATCTGGTTTCCCCCTTCAAGCTAGACGAGTTTCGTTTAAGTAGTTTTTTCGTTTAATACTTATTTCGTGAGATTTTTGGCTCGGTCACTATCAAAGGATCATCCTGTATATCGTCAGGACCACCCTGTATATCGTCAGGACCACACTGTATATCGTCACTGTTGTCAGTGAGATTGAGAGTGGAAGTTCGTTCCGCTAATTTTAGAAAAAAAAAACTTTTTTGATTTTGTGTTCTCTGATGGAAGGTAAATCATTTATGTCATTATTGTCACGTTACTTCTATGGAAAGTAATATTTTTTTTTACAGTATCAGTGTTAAAACGTCTTTTTGCTCGCAAAATATGTAGCCTCTTGCTACGTGTTTCTGTTCGATAGTTTCTTCTCTGGATCACTAATGCTGACATGGCGTCCGATAGGGAAAAGTGACCACACAACTCGCTGGGAAAAATGGCCAGGTTATTTACCCCGATAACACAGTAAATCCAAAAGATGCATAATATAAACAGATGAACCAGACTTCTAAAACCTTTAATGTGTATAGGTTTCCTTCACCATTTTATCCCTCCGTGCGCGATTTTGAAATAATAAAGTTATCTTATTTAAAACCGTCTCTCTTGTATTACGTTTGACCAACTATAACAGTCGTATTAAAAACGGTCTGCTGCAGCCTCTTGATATTTTCTCAGAGAGCAGGGCGTGTAGACTCCTAGACATCGTTCCCGGGCATCACAAAAACAAACAGGGGACCCTGTTGCGATGGCACTAGCCATATTACCCGCTTAGGTACGGGAACTTGGTCACTATGCAAGCCTTCAAGAAAAATGCTTTTAGGTCCTATCTGTTGTGCCCTTTTTCACTTAAAATATTTGGTGTGTGACAACAGGTTTCACTCGGCGGCGTCGGTATTGGCTATTGACCAAAAAAGTTTGACGACCACTGGCATAGAGCGAACATTCCAGAGTCAGCAAGCCGAGTGCCCTCGCTGAAGGAGGTCAGGACTAGTTGCGGCACAGTTTATGGTGACAACTGCTTTTGTATCGTTGTTTTTGCAGTGGCTGATTTTCGCGAACAGTGTGTGGTGGTGAAATTCAGATTTTTTCTCGAAAAAAGTGGAGCAGAAACTCTGGAAATGTTGTAAATGGAGTGCAAGGACGATGCTATATGTAAAACTCAAGTGTTTGAGTGGTTTTCCCGCTTCAAGAACTGTAAAGTGTCACTTGAAGACAGATCTCGTTCTGGTCGTCCTGCCACGGCCCGAACATATAAAAAAGCGGTAAACGAAGATTGACGACTGGCCATTGAAGAAATTGTGGAGCTGTTGGAAGTGACTTGTAGTTCACGGCAGCGAATTTTGACAGAAAATTTGGGAATGAAAAGGGCCACGACTGCTGATTGCTGAACAACGTCACGTGGAAGCATGCCGTGCTTCGCAGGAAAAATCCCGGAATGAACCAAACTTTATTTCAAAAATTATCACAGGTGACGGAGCTTGGTGATATGCTTACAGTCCTGAACCAAGGCAACAATCAAACCAGAGGAAGACTTCAAGTCCGCCTAGTCGCAAGAAAGTTCGTCAGGTGAAATCAAATATTAAAACAATGGTGATTCGTTTTTTAGATGTGAGATTAGTCGTTCATTAGGATTTGTTTTGTAGAATCAGACAGTTAACTAGACTCTCTGACTGGAACTTCTGAAAAGCCCCAACAGTGTGCAGCGAAAGCAGCCTGATTTGTGGCAGTCAGGTGACTGGTTTTTCCATCATAACAATACTTCTGCCCAAACAGCCCAGTCTGTAAGACAGTTCATAACCAAAAATGGTATAACAATGCTCCTCGATACCCACCGCCTCCCCATTTTCATCTGACCTGGTTGGGCGACGTTTATTTGTGCCCTAGAATGAAAAGAGACATGAAAGGAAAGCGTTTTACTGATGTTACTGAGGCGAAGAAAAAAAAAAAAGATTGGAGGCACTGTGAATCATCACAAAATATGAATTTAAACAATTTTGAAATATGGGCTAAAAGATTAGACGAGTGTATTATTGCACGTGGAGAGTATTTTGAGGGGGGCTGATGGTATGTGCTTAAAATGTGAAGAAATTAGTTTAAAAATGTTTGGTTTCTTTTAGATCCCCCTCGCGTACCTTACGGAGGGTACGGTGAAAAGTCTTTGTCTTGGCATTGAAAGGTACTTTTTTTTAAAAAATTCACATTTTACTCAGGTAATTGCTTCACATATTTCTTGCTCCGTCAGATCTACATGCAGTCTCAAGCTTCGCTGACTTCCTCCGTCATCGTCATTGGTATATGATCTACCGGTAAATGTTTCAGATGTCATTCTGCACTTTCACAGTATAGACCTCGTTCCACTGCATCCTGTGGTACAACGCTGTAGAAGGAATTAGGCCAGCACAGTATACTGAAATCACATGTTTTGACAGAGGAGAAATACTGGCAACTCGAATAAAAATAATGAATGCATCAGTTTACCGTGTTTTTTATATTTACTTAACTTTGTCCTCTGCTGTCAATTTTTTTGTGACTGAATTACTTTTGTAAAATAAACAGAAACCACCTCCACTCACAAATTGCGATTTTATTTCAATGAGCGGTACTTCGATAGCCTACTTCAATTTTTTTCCAAATTTAAGTTAATTCTGGTCATGGTAAGAGTACACTGGTGTATTACAAAGTGGCACATTACGAATACAAGTTTACAAAAGTAAGACAAATGCAAAAGTAACTTGCTGTTTTCAGTAGTCGACACATGGGTTTCAAGTACAGAATGAGTAGATATGTATATGTGCACATATACACTTTCCGTTTTACAGCACACTTGTAAACACAAGTCAAAACAAGTCAAGTAGTATGAAATGTAAGCGTGTCACATTTTCAGAATTCCACAGGCGTTATTATCTCAAACAAGATACAAAGCTGTTATGTTATTAATTATAGATAGATACCATTTTCGAAATCGTTGACGAATATGTCAGCCAGGAGATTGACATATTGCTACCCATAGTTAAGCTGTCTGTCTATTTGTCCGCAGCTCATGGTCGTGTGGTAGCGTTCTCGCTTCCCACGCCCGGGTTCCCGGGTTCGATTCCCGGCGGGGTCGGGGATTTTCTCTGCCTCGTGATGACTGGGTGTTGTGTGATGTCCTTAGGTTATTTAGGTTTAAGTAGTTCTAAGTTCTAGGGGACTGATGACCATAGATGTTAAGTCCCATAGTGCTCAGAGCCATTTTTTTTGTCTTTCCATTTGTTGATTTTGTCATTAGATGAGAAACAGAAAACAAAGTTGCTGAAGGGAAAAATAACCTTGCTGATAAAATAGTTTATTACAGAAGATATGTGGATGACATTCTGTAGTTTCACTTGAAATGGGTACTTCAAAGAATGTGGCTGTGCTATGTATTTAACTCGTTATGTAAAAGTAAACATGTATATAAATGTGCACTGTTACGCAATTTAACATCTAACAAGCATCCGCGGAATGTTATCCGTGTGTACCTCCGTAGTTACACAAGGTCCTTTTAACTTAATTGTTTTTGTATGCGACGAACCTGATTTTGTTTTAAACAAGTTTGTGTGGGATATGCTACATGTCCACTTTAATGTGAACATGGCATGTATGATACAATCAGAATTGCACAAGTTTTTTGAAGAAGAGAGAATGATAGTGTTCATTGTTGAAACCAGTCATCAGGAATAGATAGTAGTGAATCTGATCCTGGCTGTTAAAGATTTCTTCAAAACTTCTGTGCAGTTTCAAAAATAAGACAGAGGTACTGGTGGAAGTGGTCTAAGGCCAGTCGTGGGTCATGATTGGACAGCTCAGCCGATAAGGGCACTGTCTACGACCGCAAGTTTCCAGGGTCTAATTTCGGTCCAGCGTGCAGTTTTACTACAGGAATAATTTTCTAAACACCACAGAGCAAAAGATTTATGCACCACATCTGCATTAGGTTTTGATAAAATAATTATTGTAGGTGATCACTGCGCTTAGGAAGAACTCCCTTTGATGTACATTTCTCGTAAGGAAACTAACAGGAGCTTTCTGGCCGCTCGCAGTAAGACATGACCACACACAACGCTTTCTAACTTCCAGAGTTACGGTGTGTACACAAGGAGACATGTTACTTGCATAGCGTGGACCAGCACGAGACGGTCTGAACCGGCCCGCACAATATCCTCGTGCTATCTAATGGCGGAGCATTCAGTGGCCGTGAGGTCGTGGCGCCAACTGATGCGGACACGCGTCAGCCGGCGCGCCGTAAATAGTCCCAGGAATACCAGCTTATTTGCCGTAATGCATGCTGCCATGGGGGGAACGTCCCGCCTCAGTTACACGACTCGCAGACATTTGAAACACATTCACACTCTTTCACGATTTACACTAGATGCTGACAGCTGGGGTACACTAATTCCGTCCCAGGGAGTTTGGGGTGGCGGCAGGAAGGACATCCGGCCACCTCTTAAAATTAACAATGCCAAATCCGTACTTACCCCTGCCGACTCTGCGCACGATGCGGGATAAAGGCAGTAGCAAATGAAAGAAAGAAAGAAATAATACTGCCATGGGAAAGGGGGTGTTTTACGGGCACAAAAGAAAATTCATTGATTTTAGTTAACTTTCACCAACAGCATCCTTTTTTAAATAGCCACTAATGTATGTGAAAGGTGCTCATCCTGGTAACATCTTTTAACACAATCTTAGCAGTACCAAACCATTTTCCGTAATTTTTACAGTGAGAGGACGTGTTTATATTACCATAACAAAAAATTTCTAAAAATACAGATTTCGTTAATTATAGTTAAGTTTTACCAACCACATAGTCTTAAAGATACGAGGGCAGTTCAATAAGTAATGCAACACATTTTTTTTCTCGGCCAATTTTGGTTGAAAAAACCGGAAATTTCTTGTGGAATATTTTCAACATTCTCGCTTCGTCTCGTATAGTTTCATTGACTTCCGACAGGTGGCAGCGCTGTACGGAGCTGTTAAAATGGAGTCTGTAACGGATGTGCGTTGCAAACAACGGGCAGTGATCGAGTTTCTTTTGGCGGAAAACCAGGGCATCTCAGATATTCATAGGTGCTTGCAGAATGTCTACGGTGATCTGGCAGTGGACAAAAGCACGGTGAGTCGTTGGGCAAAGCGTGTGTCATCATCGCCGCAAGGTCAAGCAAGACTGTCTGATCTCCCGCGTGCGGGCCGGCCGTGCACAGCTGTGACTCCTGCAATGGCGGAGCGTGCAAACACACTCGTTCGAGATGATCGACGGATCACCATCAAACAAGTCAGTGCTCAACTTGACATCTCTGTTGGTAGTGCTGTCACAATTGTTCACCAGTTGAGATATTCAAAGGTTTGTTCCCGCTGGGTCCCTCGTTGTCTAACCGAACACCATAAAGAGCAAAGGAGAACCATCTGTGCGGAATTGCTTGCTTGTCATGTGGCTGAGGGTGACAATTTCTTGTCAAAGATTGTTACAGGCGATGAAACATGGGTTCATCACTTCGAACCTGAAACAAAACGGCAATCAATGGAGTAGCGCCACACCCACTTCCCTACCAAGAAAAAGTTTAAAGCCATACCCTCAGCCGGTAAAGTCATGGTTACAGTCTTCTGGGACGCTGAAGGGGTTATTCTGTTCGATGTCCTTCCCCATGGTCAAACGATCAACTCTGAAGTGTAGGCACAAAAATCTCAACGAACTTCTCCTTCTTCATGACAACGCAAGACCTCACACAAGTCTTCGCATCCGAGAGGAGCTCACAAAACTTCAGTGGACTGTTCTTCCTCATGCACCCTACAGCCCCGATCTCGCACCGTCGGATTTCCATATGTTTGGCCCAATGAAGGACGCAATCCGTGGGAGGCACTACGCGGATGATGAAGAAGTTATTGATGCAGTACGACGTTGGCTCCGACATCGACCGGTGGAATGGTACCGTGCAGGCATACAGGCCCTCGTTTCAAGGTGGTGTAAGGCCGTAGCATTGAATGGAGATTACGTTGAAAAATAGTGTTGTGTAGCTAAAAGATTGGGGAATAACCTGGTGTATTTCAATGCTGAATAAAACAACCCCTGTTTCAGAAAAAAATGTGTTGCATTACTTATTGAACTGCCCTCGTATATAGATGTATAAGAGGGTTACTGAACTTGGAGATATGTTATGACATTTGCTGCAATAACTCACATTTACTGATAAACTTAAATTTTTGGGTTACGTTTAAATCAAAAACAATTACGGGGTCTGGCTTAACAAAATATTAAAAACAAGAAATCATTTTTCAAAATATTAAAATATAAAGTACTTAACTATTACTGGACTCGCATTCGGGAGGACGACGGTTCAATCCCACGTCCGGCCATTCTGATTTAGGTTTTCTGTGATTTCCCAAAATCGCTCCAGGCAAATGCCGGGATGGTTCCTTTGAAAGGGTACGGCCGAGTTCCTTCCCCGTCCTTCTCTAATTCGATGGGAACCATGACCTCGCTGTCTGGTCTCCTCCCCCAAACAACCCAAACTTAACTATTGTTGTTGTGGTCCTCAGTCCGAAGATCGGTTTGTTGCAGGTCTATGCTAAGTGAGCCTCTTCATCTCCGCATAAATTTTGCAACTACATCTTTCAGAATTTGATTATTGTATTCATCTGTCGATCTCCCTCTGCAATTTTTGACCTCCACACTTCCCTTGAATTTTTTCTGCATGGGAGAAAGTTCAACGTGACGTTTCGAGCACTCATGAACGCCATCTCTATATGTCCAAAAGTGATTATCTGTATAGCATTGGAGCGAACATTCACAACTGTTGAACACTGTGTTTCTTTACAAACTTTTATTTTCTTAAGTAACGAAAAGTACGATTCTTTGAGTACTAGATCCAAGTGAAAACTTCAACCACAGAGAGAGAGAACGTTTATATGCCTGAAAGGATTAGTACAAACCGAATTCATTTTCTGATGTAATTACATTTTCCTGGAATCGTACTGAGTCTCAGCTTTATCTTCCATAAGGATAGACAACGTAAGATGAGGTGCTGTTCCAAAATCGGAGACCCTCGGCAGAACTGACGCTATAAGAAACGGAAAAAGAGCTAAGGTGTGAATTGAAGTTTTTCTTAGGGAGGGGGTAGTCCGTGCAGGTTTATCAGTTGCAGTGCCAAGGTGGTGTATCGGATAGCATATCAGCTTAGTAAGCAGCAGACCTGGGTTTAAATTTTGGTTTTACTTCGAATTTTAACTCAGTAGTTCAGCTTCTATCCGCAAAGAATTTATTTTCGCTGACTGATTTCCGAAAATGTTTGCTAGGAAGGACTTGGTAGCAAATGTGTATAACCAAAGAGAGAATACAGCACAAAAGTTTCAACGAAAGGCCTTTTCATCATTTGTTATTTAAAACCAGACCAGAATTATCTTTAAAATATACAACAGTTCAAAAAAATTACACTTCCTGTTGACATGTGTAGTGAAACTAATTTTTTTTACAGTTTTTGTTAGTTGAGGAGCCTTATACGTCGCTTCAGAGGAGCCTATGTTTATGAAGAGTTCACTGCACCACAGCAGCTTGTGTAGTTGTTAATTATCTGATTAATAATGCCTCCTAAGCTGTGTGATTTACAATAAGCGTCTTTTCATATAGAGCAAATAAATATGCCTCATTCGTAACACGCTGAACAAACGTAATTTCTTCAGAGAAATCTGAAAAAGCTATTTCGACGAAATTGCGGAAACTGTAACAAGCTTTACGAAGTTAGACCTGTGCTTTATATCTGATCAGATCCGTAAAGTAGCGGCAAACTATCCAGTTAAGAAACTGAGACGCAGCAGAGGCTAAATTGGTGCACGATCAGTTGGAACTCTACTACCGCCCCAATTTGTCGCTGAACGCTAGAGAAAGGGAAGGCGCACGCAGCACGCACATTCCTCCGCTCAAAGTCGGAATGGCTGGCGCCGCCGCCTTGCCGCCCCTGAAGGGTTCTTCACGTAGCCAGCCGCGCAGGACGCCATACAAATTGGCTTATTAGCCGCTCGCTCACCCTCCCTATCCGTTTCCAACGGGCCGCCGCGCCATTCCGTTCTGGGAACGCTCTAAAGACCAGCAGTGATTTGTTTAAAGCGGTTTTTATGTCCTTTAACGAGGTAATACGTCCATTTGCGAGTCATCCGGTGTTTCGTTTACTGATGCCTCTTTGGCTCGCGCTTGCTGTTGTTACTCGTTTAATGACGCATCACTTCTCCACGAGTCAAGAGGCTGTAAGGTTTCACATCGACCGCTGCACGTGCTGCAGCCTAAAGAGCTACATCCACTCCTTAGGAACTTTATGGCATGTGTTGCTGGAATCACGTACTTAATGAGCTACCTGTGCTGTATAAGGGACTGACATGTCCGCAAGATCCTAAATTAAATTTTTTTTAAAGGATATCATTTACGGCGTTGACTGTAGACGTTATTTGCTTCAAAAATGAAATTTCGGCCTTTGGTCGAGTTTTAAGTGGTACTGCATAAAATTTTGCTTCAGCACATGTCATACTTTAAATTCTCCGACTTGTGATATGACACGTGCGGAAGCAAAATCTTTTGCAGTATTACTTGAAACTGGCCCAAATCCGAAACTGCAATTGTGAAGTAAATAATTTCTGTAGTTAGCCGCGAATATAACGCTTTAAAAACGTTCTACATTACTGCGAACCCCGACCATGACGAGCTAACTTTAACTTAGCATACGTGGGAAGTCCCATACAATACATCGAAAGATTCATTTTCAGTTATTGCAGCACACAAAGGGGTGATATCATGCAATACTTTCAACATTCATCAGTTTCCTCCCTACCAAGATGTTGAGGCAACTACGTATGCGTAATGAAGCTTAACATTGTCAGAATGTGGAGTATCAAATAAAATTTTTTCAAGTAAAAAACTTTTAATGTCTATACCGCAACATTCTTATTTAAATTAAAGTAGGATACCTAGTTTCGGTAGCTACACTAAGTAATCATAAGTATCCGGACACCCCCCAAAACATATGTTTTTCATATTAGGTGCATTGTGCTGCCACCTGCTACCACGTACTCCATATCAGCGACTTCAGTAGTCATTAGACATCGTGAGAGAGCAGAATGGAGCGTTCCGCGGAACTCACAGACTTCGAACGGGTGAGGTAACTGGGTGTCATTTGTATCATACGTCTGTGCGCGACATTTACACACTCCTAAACATCTCTAGCACAACTGTTTCTGATGTGATGCGGAAGTAGAAACGTGAAGGGACACGTACAGAACAAAAGCGTACAGGCCGACCTCGTATGTTGATTGACGGAGACCGCCGACAGATGAAGAGGTTCGTAATGTGTAATAGGCAGACATCTATCCACACCATCACACAGGAATTCCAAAATGCATCAGGTCCGCTGCAAGTACTGTGACAGTTAGGCGGGGTGAGAAAACATGGATTTCATGGTCGAGCGGCTGCTTATAAGCCATACATCACGCAGGTAAATGCCAAACGACGCCTCGCTTGGTGTAAGGAGTGTAAAAATTGAACGAATTAACAGTGGAAAAACGCTATGTGGAGCGACGAATCACGGTACACAATGTGGCGATCCGATGGCACGGTGTGGGTATGGCGAATGCCTGATGAACGCCATCTACCAGCATGTATAGTGCGAACAGTAAAATTCGGAGGCGGTGGTGTTATGGTATTGTCGTGTTTTTCATGAAAGGGGGCTTGCACCCTTGTTGTTTTCCTTGGCACTATCACAGCACAGACCTACATTGATGTTTGAAGTACCTTCTTGCTTCCCACTGTTGAAGAGCAATTCGGGGATGGCGATTTAATCTTTCAACACGATCGAGCACATGCGCATAATGCACGGCCTGTGGCGGAGTGGTTACACGACAATAACATCTCTGTAATAGACTGGTCTGCACAGAGATCTGTCGTAAATCCTACAGAACACCTATGGGATGATTTGGAACGTCGACTTCGTGCCAGGCCTCACCGACCGACATCGATACCGTTCCTCAGTGCAGCACTCCGTGAATAATGGGCTGCAATTCCCGAAGAAAACTACCAGCACCTGTGAAATTTAAAGTGAATCCACCACGCACGTGCCGGAGGGGCCGTAAATACCTGAGCTCAGGGAGTTTTCGCCAGTATCACCTGCAGATCGCCAGAAGACTCTGCGCCGAAATGTTGTGGCATGAAGTTGCAAACATCCGGCAGTTCGCCCGAAATTTTGTGGAACTTCCAGCACCTGATTGAACGCATGCCTTCGAGAGTGGAAGCTGTCATCAAGGGTAATGGTGGACCAGCACCATACTGAATTCCAGCATTACCGATGGAGAGCGCCACGAATTTGTAAGTCATTTTCTGCCAGGAGTCCGGATACTTTTGATCGCATAGTGTATCTGCAAAGCACGTGGTAACTAAACAGTCAGTTTGTCAGCCTGGGTGGGCTTACTGCATTTTCCGTTTATCCTTAAAGCTCTGCACATTTTATAAAAATGACTATTTCATACGCCAAGCAAGATCATTCCTTTGTAGACCGGGATACGGATCAGCTGGCAGTTTTTGGAACCGCTGTCCTCATTGCCATTCCCGCTGTACTGTTGCAAAGAAAGAGCTTTCAATGCAACTTTTACTCGTGTAAATGGTCATATTACTTTATTACTGCCATAATGGAGATTACGATCTACAAGGTGGCTTGCTCATGGTGATGTTTTTAAACCACGTACTGTTACTGTTTTGGTATATACGAATGGATATTATTGCATGACTACAGCTAATGATGCTTTTCAATTCATATTCAACCTTTCTTTACCCTTTGAACGACCTGACGATGGTCGCAAAAATGGTTCAAATGGCTCTGAGCACTATGGGACTTAACATCGGAAGTCATCAGTCCCCTAGAACTTAGAACTACTTAAACCTAACTAACCTAAGGACATCACACACATCCATGCCCGAGGCAGGATTCGAACCTGCGACCGTGGCGGTCACGCGGTGCCAAACTGAAGCGCCTAGAACCGCACGGCCACTCCGGCTGTCGACGATGGATGCAGACAGCAATCGAAAGTAGTTAGTCGCACGTTAATTGCAATAGGAAACTTGCGGTCTAGACATTAAAGTTTTTTTACTTAAATTTTTTTTACTTAATATATGGAAATTAATAGGCCATTACTGTTAGACTGTTTATTTGTTTGCGCACGCATAGGAACTCGCGAACGAACACAAACTCGCGCACAAGTTTCCAAACAAATCTCTACGCTAGACACTCGATTTTTATATTGGTCTTTTGCTTACTCCATGCAGCTAGATTATTAAAATGTACAGATATTGATAGGCCATTACTGTTAGAATGTTTGTACCGACATACGAACAATCGCGCAACATGTACACACACACACACACACACACACACACACGAACACATTGCACCTTGTTACAGATACAGTAAACCATTTGTATCAATGCGTTATAGAACATTTTCGTATAGTTCATTGTCTGCGATACGTTTGCGTTTGTTGCGGCAAGTCCAGCAACAAAAAAATCTGTACATGTTGAGAGTCCGTGTCATGCATTGCTAACAAAGCCATAAAGCAGACTGGCAACGGATGACCAAATTTCAAAAGGTCTCGTGACGGGATTATAATACTCTGTTGTAGTCTGGGCCACCCAAAAGAAAGGTGGTTTGCGTTTTTTCACCACAGGAGCAGAAAGGTGTGTCTACAATGTCAAGCTTGTGAAGCTGTTTGCTGAAATATCAACGTGAATTTTGCAATTAGAGAAGTGAGATACCCAAATAATGAATACACATGGGATTTCGTGGAGTACGAAAAGTGAATTATTGCGACTTCAAGCCTTTTTCGTCTCTTTCTCGCTGCCGGTCTTCTATCGTACCTCTATGTAGTACATATCAGTAAGACGTACTTGGGACTTCAGAAACTGCGCCCTTCTTCGTCTAAGGGCCCGACAGCTACACTGCCAGTGATTGTGCAGTGTGACTTCACTCAAGCGAAGTTAACAGTAAGGACCTCTTCACGCATCGATTCGAATACTTTGATATTCCAGTGTACAAATGGGTTTTCAGGACCGACACAGCACTTAAGGCGCTGTGTAGTTGCAAGCCAATTACCACATATTTACGCAACAATGAATTTTAATATGTGCTGTGACAAAATATTTTGCTATCACGTTCAACAAATTGCCCGGCGATTATCGAGTATGAAGTACTAGGTTGGTGATAAGTTCGTGGCGTTCTTGTTTTGCATGTTGGTATTCCTGTTGCTATGAGTTTATTTATCGATAGTCATGTTTTATTTGTAGCTCACTTTTGCGGTTCGAGTTTAGATATTGTTACTTTGTCATTTGGAGACAGCGAGCGGATCTGAGGACGCTAGAAATTCGAGTGCCAAGTGGAGAAAGCGGAATTTATCCGACATTCTTTTCTGTCTGTCTTCAGTAGACGGGTGACAGCAGCGGAGGTAGCCAGAAAGATTTGTGCCGTGTACGGGGATAATGCCAATGGAGACAGCACGGCAAGAATTTTTTTTTCAGGAGGATCATTTTAACGCTAGTGCCTCTCCACGTTCAGGGAGATCTTTGCAGAAGATCGTTTAAACTCATTAATCCACAATGATTGACACCAGTGCACCCGAGACCTGGCAAAGATCTGTGATCCTTCCACTATAGTGCGAAATTTGCGTGCAATGGGGAAGATTAAAAAATCGGAGGTATGGGTACCAGATCCTCTAAGCCAAAATCATAGAATTCAGTGGATAACCATATGTGCGTCTCTTCTTGTTCGTCATCACTTGCCTCGTGAACAATGTATGGTGTTTCCAGCTGACTTGCCGTTGGTACTCCTCCGAAAAGATTTAAGGAATAACTTTCCTTCGGAATTTATTTAATAATTTGGCGAAGTAGCAGCCAAGTGACTATTCAAGTTGTCGTATAGAATCTACGAGTCTGGAGACATAACATCAGACTTTCGGAAATATATTATACATGCAATACCGAAGATAGAAAAGGCAGATAAATCCGAGCGTAACGACTCATGCATGTGAGTTGCTAACAAGAATATTCTGCAGAAGAATGGAAAATAAAGCTAAGGAATTGTTAGATGATGGTCGGTTCAGCTTTATATACGGTCACCTGTGTGATAGGATTTGTCGGCGTTCGACACTGGAAAGTGGTGCAAGAGGTTCGAAATTCTCGCAAAAATATGTGTAAGCTACAGGGAAAGGCGAGTAATGTACAATGAGCGTAAGAGCCAAGAAGTAACACAAGACTGGAAAACCAAGAAGGAAGTGCAGTGATTGAAAAGGGTGTAAGAAAGGGATGTTGTCTTTCGCCCCTGTTGTGCAGTAATATAGTGCAAAAGCAATGACGTAACTAAAAGTGAGGTTCAAGAGAGTAGTTACAATTCAGGCTGAAAGAATATCAGTGAGAGGGTTCGCCGTGCCGTTGTTATCCGCAGTGAAAGCGAAAAGAATTACAGGCAATGATGAATATAAAGAACTGTCTTTTGAGTATAAAATATGGATCGGGAGTAGAATTAATAAAGAAGAAAGTCATTGGGAGATGTAGAAATGAAAATACGGATAAATATAACATAAAAATTGGATACCAAGAAGCAGATGAAGCTAGGGAATTGCGCTGCTTTGAGGGCAAAATAATACGTACGTGTGGGGCATAAAAACATGCATTATGGGAAAACCAAGAAATAGGAGGATCGTAGCATTTGAAATCTGGTGCTACAAAAAGATGTTGAAAACTAGATGACTCATGAGGAATGAGAAAGCTCTCCGTATATTAGACGCGGAAAGTAACGTATGGAAAACGCTGGCAAGAAGAAAGGAAACAATGAGAATCCAAATGACGCTCTGGGATTAAGCGGCTGGCCCAAGAGAGGAATTCGTGGCAGATCGCATCAGATCAGTAAAGGACCACTCACCACCTGGTAAGGATTCCATACCGCGCAGCAATATTCCAGCAGAGGACGGACAAGTGTAATGTAGGCTGTCTCTTTAGTGGGTTTGTCGCATCTTCTAAGTGTTCTGCCAACAAAGCGCAGTCTTTGTTTCGCCTTCCCCACAATATTATCTATGTGGTCTTTCCAATTTAAGTTGCTCATAATTATACTTCCTAGGTATTTAGTCGAATTGACAGCCCTTAGGTTTGTGCGATTTATCGTATACCCAAAAGTTATCGGATTTCTTTTAGTACCCATGTGGATGACCTCGCACTTTTCTTTATTTAGTGCTGATTGCCACTTTTCGCACCATACAGAAATTCTCTCTAGATCATTTTGTAACTGGAATTGATCGTCTGATGATTTTACTAGACGGTAAACTACAGCGTCATCTGCAAACAATCTAAGGGGGCTGCTCAGATTATCACCTAGATCATTTATGTAAATCAGGAACAGCAGAGGGCCTTGCGGAACGACAGATATCACTTCTGTTATACTCGACGATTTACCATCTATCACTACTAATTGTGACCTTTCTGAGAGGAAATCATGAATCCAGTCACACAACTGAGACGATACTCCATTGCACGCAATTTGATGAACAGTCGCTTTGGAGGAACGGCATCAAATGCCTTCTGGAAATCTAGGAATATGGAATCGATCTGAGATTCCTTGTCGACAGCACTCATTACTTCAAGGGAATAAAGAGCTAGATGTGTTGCACAAGAACAATATTGTCTGAAACCGTGTTGGTTATGTATCAATAAGTCATTTTCTTCATGGTGATTCATAAAGTTCGAGTACAGTATATGCTCCAAAATCCCACTGCAAATTGAGGTCAGTGATATGGGTCTGTAATTCAATGGATTACTCATATTTCGTTTCTTGAATATTCGTGTGACCTCTGCTACTTTCCAGTCTTTAGGAACAGACCTTTCGTCAAGTGAGCAGTTGTACAGGGTGTCCCAGCTACCTTGTCCACCCAAAATATCTCTGGAACAATAACAGCTATTGGAAAACGACTTTCACCGGTATCAATGTAGGGCTGGGGCCCGTGAATGTACATATTTGGAAACATTCTAAAACGAAAGCATATGTGTTTTTTAACACAAACTTATGTTTTTTTAAATGGACCTCCTATATTTTTTCGTCAGCAATCCATAGCATGACAAAGCACATACACAATGGCGTCGATTGCATCGCAATATTCCCATTACATCCCGAGATATTGAGACGTGAAGTTGACGCTTGAAACACCCGACATGCGCTGCTAGCGCACGTCCTGAGGCTCAGGCGTGTACCTAATGCTGCCCGTAATCGCGATGTGATTGACATGTGTAATCACACCTCCATACTTATCAAGAGGTCCGAAACGAATAATACGGTCTGCTACCATCAACTCTCATAAGCACATAATGGTTTCCCTCTTGCACGTTTTACGTATCTACGTACACAATATGAACCAGTACCGATCGGTGTACACCCGTCAGGTTGTCTTATTTATCCTGCACACCCAAAATAAGGTTTATCTAATGCGTTATATGACCCATTGTGCCTATCGCGCAGGGCCTGGCTCTACCTAGTCAAGTGTCCAACGTAGTTCCCAAAAATGGCTCAAATGGCTCTGAGCACTATGGGACTCAACTGCTGTGGTCATAAGTCCCCTAGAACTTAGAACTACTTAAACCTAACTAACCTAAGGACAGCACACAACACCCAGCCATCACGAGGCAGAGAAAATCCCTGACCCCGCCGGGAATCGAACCCGGGAACCCGGGCGTGGGAAGCGAGAACGCTACCGCACGACCACGAGATGCGGGCCGTAGTTCCCACTACTGCCACAGTTACCACCCGCCTTGTTTATGATTTGCGACCCATGCAAACTCCTGTACTCCACCACCGTCCGAGCATCCCATTTGTTGTTGCTTTGGCGTGCAGTACACCGCTTGCCAGTGTAGTCGTGCATCAGAGTAATCTAGTGACGGCACGGAGGTAGTACACATTGTGAATAAACGTTGTGTTGTGGAACTTATACTGTACAGTATAATGTACACACATGAAGATATGGTAGAAATGCTGCTGATCTATGGAGAATGTACGTTGACGGGAAATACGTTATGAGATTGCTTGTTTGTTGATAGTACTGTTAGCGAACATTATGATTATTAAGTTAATATGTCTGTTTTCTACCCTACTCTACATACCTGTACTGTACCCTGTTGTAGGTGGACGAAATGATGTTCAGGCAGAACGACTGTACTGAAGACGATTCCCTGACAAGCCATCGCCTTCGCGCCGGATGTTTCGTCGTCTCACATCTCGTCTACGTAAAACGGGAAGCTTAAATCCAAGACCTCGACATCGTCCTAGAACACGCACAGATGAACGTGCAGAAGTTGCTGTGCTCGCTACCATAGCTGTGAATCCTCAAATCAGCACACGTCAAATTGAACGTGAAGTTGGTGTGTCGAAATCAAGTGCACAGCGTATTCTTAAACGTCATAAATTTCATCCTTACCATGTTCATTTACACCAGGATCTTCATGGAAATGACTTCCGCAATAGGGTAACATTTTGTCGGTGGGCTCAGCAGAAACTTCTGACTAATCCAAATTTTTTTGCAGATGTTCCTTTACCGACGAGGCATCATTCTCCAACAAAGGAATTTTCAATATGAGGAATATGCATTATTGGTCCGCAGACATTCCAAAATGGCTCTGTCAGGAAGAGCATCAACGTCCGTGGAAAGTTAATGTTTGGTGCGGGATTATTGGAGATACCATTATCGGACCTTTCTTTATAAATGGCATCCAAAATGGCAGACAATACTCCAGATTTATACGATACAATCTTCCCGTTCATTTGGACACCGTACCTCTGAACCGGAGAATGGTCATGTGGTATCAGCATGACGGATGCCCTGCACATAACGCCTTACGAGCACGACGACTTCTGAACCGTAAGTTCCCTGGTAGGTGGATTGGACGAGGTGGCCCAGTTAGGTGGCCTGCCCGATCTCCGGACCTTACACCGCTGGATTATTTTCTTTGGGGAGCAGTGAAGGATGCTGTTTACCAACATGAACCAACAACACCAGAGGACATGAAGCAACGCATTATTGATGCTTGTACAGCCATCAAAGCGGAAACAGTAGCACGAAGTAGGGCATCCTTCATCCGCAGAGTGACCCTATGTATGGAAGCCAATGGGCATCACTTTGAGCATGAGATGTGAACGCTATGTTTGGTATGTAGTGCTGGTATCACAGTGGAAGTTTCTACAAAGGGCCATTTTACCCATTGATGTTAAGAAACATTTGTCTGCAACAATTTGTCATTTAACGCATTAGATAATCATAACATTGATAATTGTGTGATAATAAAACTAATTGGTTAAACATGTTTACATTCATCTTCTATGTCCTACCAGAACTTCCCAAATCAAAACATTTTTACCTAAACAACGGTAAAACTTTTAGTCCACTTGCTCGTTTCACAAAAACCATCAACATTAATTTTACTATTACGAGTGAATGGTTAACTGTCACTTGCGCTAGATCTACAGAAAAGTAAAGTTTTAACGTTCAACGGCATTACCTTTTTAGTAACGGATTAACGATAAGGGAAGTTAACTTTGTGACTAACGTTGCGGTACACAGATATGTTACAGAACCGCATCACCCCTAGCCTATGGGATAAATACCTGCTGGAATGTACGACGTTAATGCAGGATGGCAGCAGACCGTGTTATTCGTTTCGGACCTCTTGATAAGTATGGAGGTGTGATTACACATGTCAATCACATCGTGATTATGGGCAGCATGGAGTTCACGCCTGAACCTCAGGACGTGCGCTAGCAGCGCATGTCGGGTGTTTCAAGCGTCAACTTCGCGTCTCAATATTTCTGGATGTAATGGGAATATTGCGATGCAATCAACGCCATTGTGTATGTGCTTTGTCATGCTATGGATTGCTGAAGAAAAAATATAGGAGGTCCATTTAAAAGAAACATAAGTTTGTGTTTTAGAATGTTCCAAATATGTACATTCATGGGCCCCAGCCTACAAACCGGTGAAAGTCGTTTTCCAATAGCTGTTATTGTTCCAGAGATATTTTGGGTGGACAAGATAGCTGGGACACCCTGTATATGATTGCTAAGAAAGGCGCTAGTGTGTGTGCATACTCTGAAAGGAACCTGATTGGTATACCATCTGGACCGGAAGACTTGCCTTTCTTAAGTGATTTGAGTTGTTTCGCAACACCTGAGATGTATACTTTTATGTCACTCATGCTAACAGCTAACTTCTGAAGTCGCATGCATTATTCCATGGTCAGCTGCATTATTTTTCAATGGAACTGAACGACGAGTATGGACCTTCGTGCCCGCATCTCGTGGTCGTGCGGTAGTGTTCTCGCTTCCCACGCCCGGGTTCCCGGGTTCGATTCCCGGCGGGGTCAGGGATTTTCTCTGCCTCGTGATGGCTGGGTGTTATGTGCTGTCCTTAGGTTAGTTAGGTTTAAGTAGTTCTAAGTTCTAGGGGACTTATGACCACAGCTGTTGAGTCCCATAGTGCTCAGAGCCATTTGAACCATTTTTTGGACCTTCGTACCTTACTGCGAAGTGCGTTTGCTAACTCGAGGAACACGCCTGGACAGATCTTTCAATTTAAAACTGACTATTGTTGAATTTATAAAGGAAAAAGGAGTGCAAGAACGAAAATTAGAAAATCCGGAATGGAGACTTCGTGTTTTAAGTGAAATTTGCTACACACTGCCCACAGTAAGGCAAAGCAAGGTAACTTATTTCTGAATTGATGGGGGTTCATTTTTAAAAAACTCGCCTTCGTTCTGTTCCCTAAGCTCACGGGCGTTAAAGAAAACATGTGGTTTGAAGAATTCATTGTGTCTTTGAAAAAATTAAAAGGGTAGTTTTGTAGAGATTTTGAGGGCACTGTCAGGCTTACACCTGTTTCCCAGCTGTTTTCGAGACCGTTTGCCGTTTCAGTTGAAAACACCCCAATGCTTGTGCAGATGTAACTGATTGACCACAAGGTAATTCAAGTTTCAATGACAAATATTTTTACTTTAAAAGTTTCCATGGTGTTGTGCAGTCTGTGGCTAGTTTGCATTGTTGTCTGCCATTGTAGTGTTGGGCAGCGGCAGCTGGATGTGAACAGCGCGTAGCATTGAGCAGTTGGAGGTGAGCCGCCAGCAGTGGTGGATGTGGGGGGAGAGAGGGCGGAGTTTTGATAATTTGTAATACTGGATATTATGAACTACTATATATATTATGACTATTAAGGTAAATACAGTGTTTGTTCTCTATTAAAATCTTTCATTTGCTAACTATCCCCATCAGTAGTTAGTGACTTCCGTAGTTTGAATCTTTTATTTAGCTGGCAGTAGTGGCGCTCGCTGTATTGCAGTA
Organism: Schistocerca cancellata; assembly: GCF_023864275.1. Classification (NCBI taxonomy): domain Eukaryota; kingdom Metazoa; phylum Arthropoda; class Insecta; order Orthoptera; family Acrididae; genus Schistocerca; species Schistocerca cancellata. The sequence continues at coordinate 456,632,309 of NC_064630.1, forward strand.
GTTCGAGTAATGAAGATTTTGGTATGGTAAGTGATTTGTGAAAGGTACAGGTTAGTGTTAGTTAGGGCCATTCCTTTGTAGGGATTTCGGAAAGTCAGATTGCGTTGCGCTAAAAAAATATTGTGTGTCAGTTTAAGCACAGTCATGTATAAATTATTCAAAGGGGACGTTTCAGTGTCTACATTGCTTTCTCCAGGTAGAATTTCAAAGTCTGCATAATGAGATTGCAAAAGTGCTAGAATATTTCGATCGACATATTTGTGTGAATAACCTTTATCTGATTATGAAAGTAAATAAGTCACGATTAAGTGCCATATGAAGTACGAAGCTCTTTGAAATTCTCTGCGTCTGTCCGTGTGCCGACAGTCTGTACCAGATAAAAATTATGTTATGTCTTCAGCGCGCCAAAAGTAATTAAATAATATTGAAAATTTTTGTTTGTTTGTGATCTGTGTTGTTGAGAAATATGCTATATAGAACCAAGTCTTATGCAGTGCGACTGCACTGCCGTTTAGATGCTGCACGTTTGCAGTTTTCCTCTCCTCGCTCCTAGCATGGAGTGGCAGTGGGGCAAATACGAAGCGAGGCTGAGCGCTTTGGCACTCATGTCCAGGCACGGCCCGCAAGCAGAAATCTTGGCCGTCCCTGCCATAAACTATTTACAAACAGTAAAATTAACCGATGAAACGTAGTTTGTGGTGTAATACCACTCATATTGCTTGACTATGAATGATGACCCAAAGAGAGCCAGTCGGACGTAACAGTACGATTTGTATTATTAAACGAGCACATACATTGCAGTCGAATTATGCACTGGCGAATTTACTCCCTTGAAAAGGACGACCAGTGCGAAAAATGTCAGCTACATAGATGTAATTTGTGTCTAAGAGATGTCCAAAGTAAATACACTAATTAAATTTTGGTATGCACGAGTGTTTCTTCTGGTGACTTTGGAGTCTTCAAAAAAGATTTTTGTATAAAGTTAACGTAGCATACCTGCAAACGTAACCTCTTCTGCTTCACTGTATGTGGGTAGTAATTACTTGTTTAATGATGAAGACTTCAGTAACTTTCAACTTCAGTTGATGCAGTACTTTTCTTATAGTGTATTAGACACTCGTAACATGATAGGACTCTTCAGTGATTATGGTCGTGACCTAAGGAAATCATCATTATTCGCTTTACTAAATGCAAAGTTTCTTTAAGTAATATTCCAACAAAATGCCCGCTCACATGCTGCTATGGTTGTTTCGACCATGTTCCAGAAGTTTCTCTGGGAAACCTTACACATCCTAAATACAGTTCCGATTCCTACCCGTAAGATTTACACATTTCTGGGGCACAGGAGAAGGACTTCGTGGTCGTCGATTTGCTTCGGACGAAGAGGTGAATGGCAGGGCGAAAGCATGATCCCGTAGGCAACCCCAAATATTTTTCCGAAACGGCATTGATTTCTTGTCTCACAGTGGGGTAAAAGTATTAACACTTATGGCGACTACTGTCGTCCCCTACAGCTGAAGAAATAATATTCAGCATCCTCATAATCAGCAGCAGCATCTGCTGCAGCAACAACAGAAGCAACATCATCTGCCATTTGCCTGCTGGATAAAGACCACTTCCAGAATTTTCTGCCCATTATTGTTTTCAGCTATACAATGTGCATGCTTTCTAGTGTCATTTGCTTGCTGTCCATTAGGACATTACGTCTATTGTTATCTGTTTTATCCCAGGAAGGAAATGTCTTAGACCATCCACCATTATGTCTTCCGCTGTCCGTCTAATAATGGTCCTTCACAGTCATTAATACAAGATCTCGTACATAGGTACTACGACATCATCGCTAATTTTTACTACTCTGATTTCGATAAGCGTTTATTGCTGCACTCCTTTACCGCTCGAAGAGGTACTCAGTGTACAGATGCAGGCTCACACGTGGATGTAAACAACCGCAAAACAGCCGCTGATAGACAGAAACCGAGAGGCAGTCATCCAAAAGCTCGTGGGTATTTAACCACTTGATGCAACAGGAAGCTCCAAAATATTTCATTTTCTCGATTAATTTCTATCTTTCGTTTATTTAATTTGTACTAGAGGCAAATAATGTAACGTCATCAGCAGACTAAATTCAGATATGTACCATTAACATGCATTCACTTTAAATTTTCCCATTTTGAGAACCAGAAAACTTCCGAGAATAGTTTACTGTGAAACATCGTACTTGACTGGATCCGTGCATTATCCGTCGTCTGACTGGTCAATCAAATAACCAAAAAGTCACGAAACATAAAAGAGGAGTTAAAAAAACTACCAGATCGAAAAAAACACCGAATTTAATCACATGTAACGGCAATAATTTCCTAAAAAGGAAACAAGCGTTCGACGTTATTAGCAACCTAACCCGCCCCCACACCCCGCTTTCCATCGCAACAAAAAAAAAGAGACGAGAGGGTGGGAGTGGGAGAGAAGAGAGGCGTTTCCGTACCGGTATATCGGCGGCAATAAATTACGCGCAGGTCGGCCGGCAGTCGGCTAGTAGCGCGCACGATTTATTTGGCGAATATCTGTTAAAACGCTGGACTTGACCGCAAACGAATGGCCGGCGGGCAGAGCGTTTTATTGCGCATGCGCAGCGTCCGGCGTGAGTGGTGGGGGGACGCCCTAGTAGCTTCCGGCTCGCCTCGGGGACTCCCGGGATGGACGTAAATCTGCGCAGCGCCGTTAATGGGCACTAATGGCAATTAATATGAGGTAATTAAGATTTTTTTCCCACCCAGAGCTTCCGCCGCTACTCCTTGTCCCCCACGCCCAGCCCTCCCTCTCTCTCTCTCTCTCTCTCTCACACACACACACACACACACAAATACAGCGCGATACGTCCGTCTGAAAGCCTTACTTACGCCCTTTATGCTTTCGGCTACACTGCTCTAGAAATGATTTATCGTAATCTTTCGATAGCATTATATGGCGAACAACAACTGGCTTCTCAACGTCATGAACATCTTTGGTTATTGCGTAAGAATTGCTGCCGTTCATAATACGACCTCAGGATTGGCTTATACACCGCAGCGCTTGACCACCTCAAGTAGGTGGTCTGCCATTGGCCTCTTGCAACCTTTGAACTGGATTACCGAGCCAGTTATAAGGAAGCGACAGTTAAAGGTGGACATCGAATAGCATTGCAGTTTGTCATTTTTCACATTAGTAAACACTACTGGAGCTAAAAGAGGTCATAAGTGACGCCTAAAAATTCTGCAACTGTCTCCAGGATCAAACCTGAACAATGGTAAAATTCCAAATTCAGGTAGGATTTAAGATATGTTCCGTTGAAGAAGGCAACTAGGACTTTATGGTCACAGTGCATCCCTTTGTTTGCAACGTATTTCAACATGATATTTCTCGGTTAAAGACTAGCAGGCGAATTTGGACGCATCGATAAAGTAACACATTTTCAGCCGGCAAGACAAATTTGTAAATGGCAATTACGACTCATGGGCTCATGAAAATTCCTCTTGCAACATTAACAGCCATATAAACGCTATTTTTACATTGGTAGTCTTCAGTCCAAAGACTGGCCTGATGCTCTCCAGGTGTTCTTCATCAAGTATTAGGTGTTCGCCTGTTACGGCGACTATCTTTTTCTTAGTCTTCACAGACATATTCGTCCTACCGAATTATAATTTCTGGCTTTGTGAGGTAGACTTCCACAGTGATTCATCATGTATCTTTACATGGAGAAGTTGTATTACGTAAGCTGCGCTAACGGAGAAAATGCAACTGTTGATGGTAACAGGATCGCTCGCCAAAATGTTAAGCCCTTCGGACTTAGAGCTCCAGCCATTTTGGTCTTAGTCTACTACCATTCATTCTGGCGAGATGGTCAGACCATTTTCTTCTGTCGTCTTCACAATTTCCTAATGTCTAATCTGGTACAGGCACTCACAGCTTTACAAAATCTTACTTTCTTGCCGTTTCTAAGTGATCCGGATATTACCAACTCAGTTGTGAGTGAATCTCTAGAAAACAGGTTCTGTAGAAATATTAACACATTTTTTAGGTAGCAGAATCGGTAAATGAACGAAAGAAGTACAGCGAAATTGTGAGTGGCATTTGGTATTATTGGAACACTCAAGAAAACCATATAGAGGGTTTTTCTCGGAAGTTACCCAAAGCAGTAGATATTTTATAATTTAGGTAGAGAAAAATTTAGTGTTGTTACTGGCTGGTAGTTGTTACGAAGTTAGTACAACAGAACGTGTGAAGGTCTCAGATTCGACGTCACAGCCGAAAACTTGATAATAAATGGTCTACATGTTCTGTGCGAATTCTCAGTGATGTTTTGTCAACGGTCATTAGCTCTTCTCCATTTGAGAAGTTCATTAATCTATGCTTTATTATTTTTGCACTGTTGTATAGAGGTGACAGTGCGTGAGGGCGGCAGAGAATGAATTAATTAAGAAATTTTACATGTAATGGCATAAAGATTCGTCGAATCGTCCCGTAAACTCTACATATCCTATTAGAGTGTGATTAAGATAGCAGTAATGTTGAGAAAAAATTCTTGTTATTTTCGTATTTCCGTTAAGTTGGGATAACACACATCTTTGAGTTGCTTTTTAACGCTGACAGTTTTCAACAAATCCATTAACACAGACTAGGCATACTGTCTTAGGGAAACAAAGTGACCTTCTAATTTTTTTCATCATGTGTTTCGGTCTCATTTACATTTTGGACGTACTACCAATTCATCATCAAATGATCTGCCAGGAAAAAGTGAGCGTACGGCATTGTGGGCCAGGAGCCCCCCCCCCCCCCCCCCCCCCCATTCTGGGAAATTCGACGCCGAGGGCAAGTAACTATTGCATTCGACGCCACATTGGGCGACTTTCGCGTCGGAGATGGGGATGAAATGATGATGAGAACAACACAACACACACACTCCCTGAGCGGAGATAATGTCCTGCCCCAGCCGGGAATCGAACCCGGGCTCCTTGGCGTGGCACTCCGCAGCGCTGACCACTCAGCTAGCGGGGGCGGACTGCTCGGAAAAGAATGAAAAGAGAACAGTAAAAATTATTTAACGAACTTATAAATTATTAGTAGTGTGCAGATGTTAGTTTGGTTTATAAATTAGTTTTCTAACACTTCTGGAACCCTTTTCTTCTTGTTTCGCCACCGTGCGCAGGAGCACTGCTAATCTGACACAAAACCACTTTTTGTTTAACAGATCGTATCCAGCTTTGTAGAACGATGTGGTCTAGTGTGTAAAAAAGATGTTTTTGAAACTGGCATTTGTTTTATGTGCCTTATCGCTAACTAACATCTGTCATGCGTTGTTCAACAATTGAAAACAAATGTAGTACGATATGTATCGGTATAGAGCCACTGTCGATGGACACCTCTTCCGTGAACGGGTTACGGTGCACTGCAACAAATGCACCACCAATGTTGGTAACATTGCTCTCTACACGGGACTGGGGTTTGTGATGACCATTACATTCATGACATTGCTCTCGACACTGGACTGGGTTTGTAATGACCACTAAATCCATGACATCCAGTTTATAGGTCATTTATTGAAACTTCCTGGCAGATTAAAACTGTGTGCCCGACCGAGACTCGAACTCGGGACCTTTGCCTTTCGCGGGCAAGTGCTCTACCTTGGTAGAGCACTTGCCCGCGAAAGGCAAAGGCCCCGAGTTCGAGTCTCGGTCGGGCACACAGTTCTAATCTGCCAGGGAGTTTCATATCAGTGCACACTCCGCTGCAGAGTGAAAATCTTATTCAGGTCATTTATTGTCTAGATCCCAGAAATTTTACAAACTTAATATGACTTTTATTATCTATATTCCCCAAAACTTTACAAATTTAATAATTGCAGCAAACAAAGTAAAGTCAAATATCTTCTAGTTTTGTCTCGCACTGAAGGTGATTAAACTATCAGGCATCTCGTTTCAACTTAAGCACTGGGAAAGAGGATGGGACTACGTTGCTGCCCTTGTGGTCCGTCTGCTGGGACAGTGATCGAAATCCGCACCCAAGATTACTTCTAGGACCGAATAACAAAAATTCTCTTTGGAGGAAAAATCGGGGGAACAAAGCAGACACAAACATCTCCTATATTCAGAAAAGAAAGCAAATTCTTAAAAAATAAAACATCCTGTGAAATGCGGCACATACAAATAATCAATTAACACACGTAAGCATCCTCACCTTAACTAATTTCCAAGAACGAACTGGTAGCTCGCCGGTAGTGCAATTCGGCACCACGTGGGTGACCAATACCAACAGCTAATTTCTTTGTACTCACCCCTCTGTTCGTTCTTACTTTCCATACTATACAATCATTCACACGCTCAACCTATTCTTTATAAAGTAGTTAGGACGTGCTGCTTGCAAATGGAAGTTAAAAAGGAACTGTGAACAAAATTTATGAGATGGCCTAGAAAAATTTTACGTCACACGCTTAGAACCTTAAGTATGTCACACACGCATCTCCTACCAGGTTTCACACGGAATCGTCATCCAAATTACTCATCAGCCGTTACGACCACGTGTTAACTAGGCGGGGTGACTTTAACATTGCAAAAAAATAACAAAAAAAAAACAAAAAAAACGCTGCTTCTAAAAGTGATATACGATTTTTAGAGCTATTGCTGCTCTCGTGTGCTGAAGGCACCAAGGCACCAAGTGATTGCAGCACTATAAAGGGATAACGCGAGCCCCCATGCTCGCCTCTGAAAAAGAAACCCTAACTGAAAACTTTAATTGCAAAGGCAAAATTTCTAAAGCAATGAATGAATGGCCGTAACGACACGCTAATTATTTCAGTCCTGAAAAAGAGCGGATTAGTAACAGTGTAAAACATAATACCTCATCCCACGATGAAATTAGCGGCAAAGACGGAGATTGCCCTCGATTCCGTCCGCTCAGTTCAGCCGCTACCCCAAGAGTGACTATATCATGGCGGCTCTCAACGGCCGTTCCCTTACATGGGGGGGGGGGGGGGAGGGGGACCTGTTACCAACCCCGGACTACACCCTGGCAAACAGGTGCATCATCTCTGTCTTTACTCCAGGCTTAGGTTGGGACTAAACCAACTACAGGGTGACCACATCTCTGCCTTGGCACTACTAGCAGACGAACTCTTAATACAAACCCCAAACTTAATCAACCCAAGGCAACGTAGTGGGATTAGGTAAAGGAAGTGCTTTTATGGATTTATGAATTGAATTAAATAAACAGGTAATCCACTTCTTCACTCGAGAAATCACACTATTTAAACAAAAAAAAAATGTTGCACGTATAATGCAACAAAAGACTAATTGTAATGAGGTGGAACAAAGTTCCCTCTCAGTATGACTCTGTCCAGGTTGAGAACTATGTCTCATAAGAAAATAGTCACATTCAGATGTAGCACCCTTCTAGAGATTAAGTTCTTCGTCCACATTGCTGCACTAACAACCAAGGTGGTTCCTGTCCTCTTGGGAAGTTTACTATAGTTTGCTGGTTCCTAGCTGGTGGCTTCTCTCTTCAGACCGCTACTAGTCGAGGAACACGGCCCGCATAGCGGTCGGCGAACAACAGCCAGTAACTCTCTGGGCCACTTGTAAGAGCCAAATCCGCCTGTTAGGCTGAGGCTGCGGGCTATAATCCGCGGCCTGCTCGTCGACTAGCCACGGGGTTGATGTCATTGTCTTTCGTGATTGGTTCGTCGGACGAGGTGTGGCGAAACAGCGCGCACCACGTTGCCGATCCCTCTGGAGAAACGCGGTAGTGTTCGCCACTCTTGGTCTCACCTAAATTTAGTCTGCGTTGAACTGCGCTGAACTGTGACAGAGGGTGCTCTATGTGGTATGTGTGGTGGAATGTGACACGACGTAGAATGTATTTTAGGAGACGTAACTCCGTTACAAAGTAGGCGCATGGAGAAATTACATTAAATTGGAGTGGATATCGTCTCTTGTTGTATCATACGTCAATTCGAGGTGTACTGCAGAACTATCAACCAGACAAGCTCATTATGATTCACTGGTACTGATTCTGAAATTCGACAGCACGTACAGCACATAAAGTGCCATGTACGAGTATTGTAGTACAACGTGCGCAGCTCGTGGTCTTGCGGCAGCGTTCTCGCTTCACGCGCACAGGGCCCCGGGTTCGATTCTCGGTGGGGTCAGGGATTTTCCCTGCCTCGAGATGACTGGGTGTTGTTGTGTGGTCTTCTTCATCATCATTCATCCCCATTATGGTCGGGGGAAGGTAATGGCAAACCACCTCCGCTACGACCTTGCCTAGTCGGCGGTGCGGGTTTCCCGCATTGTTCCCTAAGCTCCTCGGAATATGGGACCTTATCATCATCATCATCGTCATTTCTTCAGTAAGTGCCGGAAAACGTGGGCATTGGATTCAGATTATGATGGAGCTGGACTGATATCTGGGTCCACCATCCAGACAGATTTTCCGTGGCGGTCGGTGTAGCCGAACGGTTCTAGGCGCGTCAGTCTGGAACCGCGCGACCGCTACTGTCGCAGGTTCGAATCCTGCCTCGGGCATGGATGTGTGTGATGATCTTAGTTAGGTTTAAGTAGTTCTAAGTTCTAGGGGACTGATGACCTCAGATGTTAAGTCCCATAGTGCTCAGAGCTATTTAAATAAGGTTTACCATGTTTTCTCTAAAGCAGTTAGGACGAAGGCCGGGATTGTTTCATTGAAAAGGATAGGACCACGTAATGGTCTCTAACAAGTGCCTTTCTTCCCTATAAAGGGTCAGGGGAAGAGAAACGTGCGCGAAAATTGAAAAACAACTTTACCACCAATGAAACGCCTGTCCGTCATTTCTACCACAAGCTCGTGCAAGCAAACTCGTTCCCTTTGTCATCATGTCCTACGAAATTTTACTCATATAGCAGATGGGGTTCAGGAAGGGACAATGACGCAAATATGTTCTGGGACAGAATGCACGATCTTGTTCAATCGCATAACGACGAATGAATACGTATGTTCCTACACCGAATAGTTTTCTAGTACGAGTAATATTTAGTTTTTTGTAAGGATATAATTCTCTCAGCAGTTTTGCAAAATATTATGTTTGGATAAAGAATCATTTAATCCGTATCTTTCAATTTATTGAGGGGAAAAGGAACCACAAAGTCCAGAAGGCTTATAGAGTCTGCAAAAGAGGAGATTTTCCGAGGCTGTTATAGCTTGTCCGTGGCTCTCCAGATACCAAAAGAAATGAAAGCTACCAACAGTTTAAGTATGAGATATAAGGAGAAAAAAGTCTAGTGGCCTTGTTGACCACTGTACTCACCTTAAAATGAACCTCTTCCGAGATAATGCTTTTTACAGGAACTCTCTGTAAATAATCTAATTTAACAATGAGGTTAGAAATCGAGGTTATTAGAGATTGAACGCAAAGGAGTGTGGAAAGATAGTCATCACTGGGTTTGTATAGGAAACCACTAAGATAAATTATTTGATTTTTGGAAACTGTGGAAAACCTAAATGAGAATGGATGGACGAAAATTTGAAGTCACAACTTGACAAACACAGATTTGATTTTCAGGAGAGTTTCTTAAATATTCCAATGATACAGAAAGCTTAATATTATACATTGGTTCCTTTGCAGGAAAATCTTTCTCAATAATACGTTTTACAAAAAGGACAAACATGAGAATATAAGGACATTAAAAACATATAAGTTGTTCAGATACAACAGACGAGTACGGTGTTGAAGTATAAATGAGCAGCTGAAGAAGAAAACCAAAAGTTTGTTTGGTAAAATGGAAGTGTAAATCTTAAACGTAGGATTTACGTGCGTGAAAAGCATTTTGAACTGTGCGGTCAGGTACCTGCTGGATGTGTGTAACGTTGTTGTGGCAGTTTGGAATGACAGATATTGATAACATAACTACAGCTTCGAAACACCTTTCTAATTATTAAATAGTAACGAAAAGAGAAAGAATGTAGAATAACTACTAACTCAACAGAGGAAAGTCCACTGGACCTGACGGGATACCAATTCGATTCTACACAGAGTACGCGAAAGAACTTGCCCCCCTTCTAACAGCCGTGTACCGCAAGTCTCTAGAGGAACAGAAGGTTCCAAATGATTGGAAAAGAGCACAGGTAGTCCCAGTCTTCAAGAAGGGTCGTCGAGCAGATGCGCAAAACTATAGACCTATCTCTCTGACGTCGATCTGTTGTAGAATTTTAGAACATGTCTTTTGCTCGAGTATCATGTCGTTTTTGGAAACTCAGAATCTACTATGTAGGAATCAACATGGATTCCGGAAACAGCGATCGTGTGAAACCCAACTCGCTTTATTTGTTCATGAGACCCAGAAAATATTAGATACAGGCTCCCAGGTAGATGCCATTTTCCTTGACTTCCGGAAGGCGTTCGATACAGTTCCGCACTGTCGCCTGATAAACAAAGTAAGAGCCTACGGAATATCAGACCAGCTGTGTGGCTGGATTGAAGAGTTTTTAGCAAACAGAACACAGCATGTTGTTCTCAATGGAGAGACATCTACAGACGTTAAAGTAACCTCTGGCGTGCCACAGGGGAGTGTTATGGGACCATTGCTTTTCACAATATACACTCCTGGAAATTGAAATAAGAACACCGTGAATTCATTGTCCCAGGAAGGGGAAACTTTATTGACACATTCCTGGGGTCAGATACATCACATGATCACACTGACAGAACCACAGGCACATAGACACAGGCAACAGAGCATGCACAATGTCGGCACTAGTACAGTGTATATCCACCTTTCGCAGCAATGCAGGCTGCTATTCTCCCATGGAGACGATCGTAGAGATGCTGGATGTAGTCCTGTGGAACGGCTTGCCATGCCATTTCCACCTGGCGCCTCAGTTGGACCAGCGTTCTTGCTGGACGTGCAGACCGCGTGAGACGACGCTTCATCCAGTCCCAAACATGCTCAATGGGGGACAGATCCGGAGATCTTGCTGGCCAGGGTAGTTGACTTACACCTTCTAGAGCACATTGGGTGGCACGGGATACATGCGGACGTGCATTGTCCTGTTGGAACAGCAAGTTCCCTTGCCGGTCTAGGAATGGTAGAACGATGGGTTCGATGACGGTTTGGATGTACCGTGCACTATTCAGTGTCCCCTCGACGATCACCAGTGGTGTACGGCCAGTGTAGGAGATCGCTCCCCACACCATGATGCCGGGTGTTGGCCCTGTGTGCCTCGGTCGTATGCAGTCCTGATTGTGGCGCTCACCTGCACGGCGCCAAACACGCATACGACCATCATTGGCACCAAGGCAGAAGCGACTCTCATCGCTGAAGACGACACGTCTCCATTCGTCCCTCCATTCACGCCTGTCGCGACACCACTGGAGGCGGGCTGCACGATGTTGGGGCGTGAGCGGAAGACGGCCTAACGGTGTGCGGGACCGTAGCCCAGCTTCATGGAGACGGTTGCGAATGGTCCTCGCCGATACCCCAGGAGCAACAGTGTCCCTAATTTGCTGGGAAGTGGCGGTGCGGTCCCCTACGGCACTGCGTAGGATCCTACGGTCTTGGCGTGCATCCGTGCGTCGCTGCGGTCCGGTCCCAGGTCGACGGGCACGTGCACCTTCCGCCGACCACTGGCGACAACATCGATGTACTGTAGAGACCTCACGCCCCACGTGTTGAGCAATTCGGCGGTACGTCCACCCGGCCTCCCGCATGCTCACTATACGCCCTCGCTCAAAGTCCGTCAACTGCACATACGGTTCACGTCCACGCTGTCGCGGCATGCTACCAGTGTTAAAGACTGCGATGGAGCTCCGTATGCCACGGCAAACAGGCTGACACTGACGGCGGCGGTGCACAAATGCTGCGCAGCTAGCGCCATTCGACGGCCAACACCGCGGTTCCTGGTGTGTCCGCTGTGCCGTGCGTGTGATCATTGCTTGTACAGCCCTCTCGCAGTGTCCGGAGCAAGTATGGTGGGTCTGACACACCGGTGTCAATGTGTTCTTTTTTCCATTTCCAGGAGTGTATATAAATGACCTAGTAGATAGTGTCGGAAGTTCCATGCGGCTTTTCGCGGATGATGCTGTAGTATACAGAGAAGTTGCAGCATTAGAAAATTGTAGCGAAATGCAGGAAGATCTGCAGCGGATAGGCACTTGGTGCAGGGAGTGGCAACTGACCCTTAACATAGACAAATGTAATGTATTGCGAATACATAGAAAGAAGGATCCTTTATTGTATGATTATATGATAGCGGAACAAACACTGGTAGCAGTTACTTCTGTAAAATATCTGGGAGTATGCGTGCGGAACGATCTGAAGTGGAATGATCATATAAAATTAATTGTTGGTAAGGCGGGTACCAGGTTGAGATTCATTGGGAGAGTCCTTAGAAAATGTAGTCCATCAACAAAGGAGGTGGCTTACAAAACACTCGTTCGACCTATACTTGAGTATTGCTCATCAGTGTGGGATCCGTACCAGATCGGGTTGACGGAGGAGATAGAGAAGATCCAAAGAAGAGCGGCGCGTTTCGTCACAGGGTTATTTGGTAACCGTGATAGCGTTACGGAGATGTTTAACAAACTCAAGTGGCAGACTCTGCAAGAGAGGCGCTCTGCATCGCGGTGTAGCTTGCTCGCCAGGTTTCGAGAGGGTGCGTTTCTGGATGAGGTATCGAATATATTGCTTCCCCCTACTTATACCTCCCGAGGAGATCACGAATGTAAAATTAGAGAGATTAGAGCGCGCACAGAGGCTTTCAGACAGTCGTTCTTCCCGCGAACCATACGCGACTGGAACAGGAAAGGGAGATAATGACAGTGGCACGTAAAGTGCCCTCCGCCACACACCGTTGGGTGGCTTGCGGAGTATAAATGTAGATGTAGATGTAGATAAATGATATCAAATGCACTGTCCAGTATCCCACGTCCGACGGCCGCTGTGACCGAGCGGTTCTAGGCGCTTCAGTCTGGAACCGTGCGACCGCTACGGTCGCAGGTTCGAATCCTGCCTCGGACATGGATGTGTGTGATGTCCTTAGGTTATTTAGTTTTAAGTAGTTCTAAGTTCAAGGGGACTGATGACCTCAGATGTTAAGTCCCATAGTGCTCAGAGCCATTTGAACCATCCCGCGTCCAGCTATTCTGATTTAGGTTTTCCGTGATTTCCGTAAATCACTCCAGGCAAATGCCGGATTGGTTCCTTTGAAAGGGCACGGCCGACTTCCTTCCACATCCTTCCCTAATCAGATGATACTGATGACCTCGCTATTTGGTCTCTTCCCTCAAACCACACAACTCAACTCTATCCAGTAACATTAATGTTCCCACCTGTCGAAAGCCTGAATAACCAACTTTTGTAGCGCGGACAGCTGCAAGAAGTGTAGGAGGAAGTCAATAAAGATCCGGAGGGTACTGACTGGGATGTGGATCCACGTCGACTCCAGGCGCTTGGCCAGCTGCGCTAGGTTTCTCGGTTGGGGAGCCACGGCGTGAACAGCCCGATCGACATGGTACATAGATTCTCGATTGGTTTTGTATCCGAGGAGTTTAGTGGCCGGGCGAGTACGGTAAACACACTCTGGTGCTCTCCGTACAGCTCATGTACACTGCGAGCTGTGTGATAGGTTGCATTGTGCAGCTGGTAGATGCCATCGTGTCGAGGAAAACAAACTTTATGTAGGGGAGGACTTGGTCCAGATCGATAAGAGCATACTTTTATTGATTTACTGCACCTTTCAGAATGACGTGATCACCCAGGAAATTCCAATAAAATGTTCCCCGGACCATAACGCTACCTCTTACTGCCTGGAACCTTCCGAAGATTGTTCCAAGCTGTTTGCCTTCAGATGTTTCACGCCAAGGTCCACCTGCCGTTGGAGCATGTAGGTGACTCATCTGAAAAGGCAAGCTGTCATCAGTCAGTGTACGTCCAGTTGTAAAGTCCAGCTTTCGTCGCCAATGAACAGCAGTTAGCAAAGGTGCATGAATAAGACGTCTACAGCGGAGGCCCATTAAGCAGCAACATTCGCTGAACGGTCGTTGAGGAGACGCTTTTGGTAGCCGCTTGGTTCATCTGGGTGGTCAGTTGCTCAACATTTTGACGTCTAATATCCCGTACACATCCCCGCAGTCGTCGCTCATCCCTGTAATCTATGGCCCGTGGTGCCTCGGCGCCGGTATTTGATGATGCCATTTTTCTACATCTACATCTACATCTACATGATTACTCTGCAATTCACATTTAAGTGCTTGGTAGAGGGTTCATCGAACCACAATCATACTATCTCTCTACCATTCCACTCCCGAACAGCGCGGGGGGATAACGAACACCTAAGCCTTTCTGTTCGAGCTCTGATTTCTCTTATTTTGCATCTTCTAAGTGTCCTACCAATGAAACGAAACCTTTGGCTCGCCTTCCCCACAATATTATCTATGTGGTCTTTCCAACTGAAGTTGTTCGTAATTTTAACACCCAGGTACTTAGTTGAATTGACAGCCTTGAGAATTGTACTATTTATCGAGTAATCGAATTCCAACGGATTTCTTTTGGAACTCATGTGGATCACCTCACACTTTTCGTTATCTAGCGTCAACTGCCACCTGCCACACCATACAGCAATCTTTTCTAAATCGCTTTGCAACTGATACTGGTCTTCGGATGACCTTACTAGACGGTAAATTACAGCATCATCTGCGAACAACCTAAGAGAACTGCTCAGATTGTCACTCAGGTCATTTATATAGATCAGGAACAGCAGAGGTCCCAGGACGCTTCCCTGGGGAACACCTGATATCACTTCAGTTTTACTCGATGATTTGCCGTCTATTACTACGAACTGCGACCTTCCTGACAGGAAATCACGAATCCAGTCGCACAACTGAGACGATACCCCATAGGCCCGCAGCTTGATTAGAAGTCGATTGTGAGGAACGGTGTCAAAGGCTTTCCGGAAATCTAGAAATACGGAATCACTTGAGATCCCCTGTCGATAGCGGCCATTACTTCGTGCGAATAAACAGCTAGCTGCGTTGCACAAGAACAGTGTTTTCTGAAACCATGCTGATTACGTATCAATAGATCGTTCCCTTCGAGGTGATTCATAATGTTTGAATACAATATATGCTCCAAAACCCTACTGCAAACCGACGTCAATTATATAGGTCTGTAGTTCGATGGATTACTCCTACTACCCTTCTTAAACGCTGGTGCGACCTGCGCAATTTTCCAATCTCTAGATACAGATCTATCGGTGAGCGAGCAGTTGTGTATGATTGCTAAGTAGGGAGCTATCGTATCAGCGTAATCTGAAAGGAACCTAATCGGTATACAATCTGGACCTGAAGACTTGCCCATATCAAGCGATTTGAGTTGCTTCGCAACCCCTAAGGTATTTACTTCTAAGAAACTCATGCTACCAGCTGTTCGTGTTTCAAATTCTGGAATATTCCATTCGTCTTCCCTGGTGAAGGAATTTCGGAAACCTGCGTTCATTAACTCCGCTTTAGCGGCACAGTCGTCGGTAACAGTACCATCGGCACTGCGCAGCGATGGTATTGACTGCGTCTTGTCGTTTGTGTACTTTACATACGACCAGAATTTCTTCGGATTTTCTACCAAATTTCGAGACAATGTTTCGTTGTGGAATCTATTAAAGGCATCTCGCATTCTTCGCGTTCTTCTGAACTTCGCATGCTTTTTCCGTTGCCTCTGCAACAGCTTTCGGACCTGTTTTATGTACCATGGGGGATCAGTTCCATCTCTTACCAATTTATGAGGTATGACTCTCTCAATTGCTGTTGCTACTATATCTTTGAATTTGAGCCACATCTCGTCTACATTTACATAGTCAGTTCGGAAGGAATGCAGGCTGTCTCTTACGAAGGCTTCTAGTGACACTTTATCCGCTTTTTTAATTAAAATTATTTTGCGTTTGTTTCTGGTGGATTTGGAAGAAACGGTATTGAGCCTAGCTACAACGGCCTTGTGATCACTAATCCCTGTATCAGTCATGATGCTCTCTATTAGCTCTGGATTGTTTGTGGCTAAGAGGTCAAGTGCGTTTTCGCAACCATTTACAATTCGCGTGGGTTCGTGGACTAACTGCTCGGAAGATGTTTTCTGCTTACCACCGGTTTTGTACAAGTATTTTTGCCAACATATCGAGGGAAGGTTGAAGTCCCCACCAACTATAACCGTATGAGTGGGGTATTTATTTGTTACGAGACTCAAATTTTCTCTGAACTATTCAGCAACTATATCATCCGAGTCTGGGGGTCGGTAGAAGGAGCCAATTATTAACTTAGTTCGGCTGTTAAGTATAGCCTCCACCCATACCAATTCGCACGGGTATCTACTTCGACTTCACCACAAGATAAACCACTACTGACAGACACAAACACTCCACCACCAATTATGCCTAATCTGTCTTTCCTGGACACCGTCTGAGACATCGTAAAAATTTCTGCAAAACTTATTTCAGGCTTTAGCCAGCTTTCTGTACCTATAACGATTTCAGCTTCTGTGCTTTCTATTAGCGCTTGAAGCTCAGGGAGCTTTGAGCTATGAGCAGTTTACTTTTACCACGACACACAACAATTTAAAAACTTAGCCGTTCGGAAATGCTTCCACCCTTAGCCGATAAGCCAATGACGCTGCTCTTTCGGACATCACATAAATCGCATTACGACAACGATCTCACGTACTAACGACGCGCATTATGCAGGGTGAAGAAAAATCCGACTTGCGTGTGATCATTGCTTGTACAGCCCTCTCGCAGTGTCCGGAGCAAGTATGGTGGGTTTGACACACCGGTGTCAATGTGTTCTTTTTTCCATTTCCAGGATTTTTTAGCGAGATTCCTCACTTAATGACAATACAAAAATGACTGGCGCAAAATTTCGCATATATCGGGCTGTAAGTGAACTTTAAATATTGGCAGTCTAGCAATACTGTAATCACCTGTACGGTAACTGCCTCTGTCAGTAATCACAGGAGTACTGTTCTGTTGGTGCATTGGATAGCGCTCTGGGTTGGGATGCAGGAGGTCGAGGCTTCGATTCTGGATTGAGGCTTATTTGTTTTTATTTGCTAAAAGTGGTCTGCGTGGAACGGTATCTGACGTCTTATTTGTCATATGACACTTGATCTTCTACAAAATATTTCCAATTACATATTATGAACACTGAAATGGAATTACAATCGTTTTCTTTGGTTAGCTTTTAACAAAGCCTTTGGCACGTCGTGGACCCAAATTGTTTCGCACCACTGCATCTACTAGATTCCAAACCTGTTTTCTTTGTACCGTGCCTCAGTGGACCCATCGAAATTATTTGCAAAGCACGTTGATAGCCTTCCTGGTGAAAAAAGGCCTTAAAAATGTTGTGGACGTGAACTTGGTAAGAATAATAGCTAGTATTAATCGATACTGCCATTGTGGGAGCGTACACAAAAAATAAGTTTGCGATCTGGTAGATGCAATGGTGTGAAACAATTCGCGTCCACGATATGCAGAAGGTTTCTTTAAAACTGACCTATGGAAACGACTGTATTTCCATTTCTATGTTCGTAGTACGTAACTGCAAGTGCTCTTTTTAGAAAATCCACTGTAATCCCTGTATGACGATTAAGACTCCAGATATAGTACCACGCGGACTACTTTTAGCAAATAAAAACAAATAAGTCCCTAGCCAGAAACTCACCCTCTGCACGCTAACCCAAAACACAATCCACTGCACCAACTGCACAGCACTGTTGCTTCCTCCTGATAGAGACAGTTACCGTATACGTGATTACGGTGTTATCTCGCAGCAGAAGCGAGGCTTTGTCCCGTACGGGTGCTGTACTCTTTCCAGCAGCACGCGAAGCAGCAGAGCCGGCGCGGAGATGACGGCGTCAGCGGGTTAGGTCGTCGGCCGCACAGCGCATTGCCATTGATTACATATGTTTACACACAGAGAGGTCACGGAGTGGGTTATTGGGTTATGATAAGACTATAAATTAAAAACACTTCGCTCACAGATCAATGTAATTTACTGACAAAACTGTGGCATCCTTGAACGTCTGGATCTCGATGTACGCGAACTGTATACTATTATATACAGTACAGTCACCAATAATTTAAGTTTAATTTCAATACACCTGTCACGTAAAAATATTGATACAGATTCATCTTTTGACAACTTAAACATAGGTCTCGTATGAACACACATAGCTTTGTCACTACAAAAATTTGTAGATTGGTCAGTCCTAGTAGCAGCCCAGGGCCAGTTTATGATAAAGGTGCGTAGGTGAAATTTTGTGCGAGACATGTTTGTATTGCCAGTAAGTGAGGAATCGAGCTGCAGGCTGTGGCCTGCCTTCTGCGATTGGTTATTGATCTTTGACTTCGAAAATAGGCGGTTGTGTGGCGGCGGGTCCGTAATAACTGTATTATTAATCAAAATCAAATGGCTCTGAGCACTATGGGACTTAACATCTGAGGTCATCAGTCCCCTAGAACTTAGAACTACTTAAACCTAACCAACCTAAGGACCTCACACACATCCATGCCCGACGCAGGATTCGAACCTGTGACCGTAGCAGCAGCGCGGTTCCGGACTGAAGCGCATACAACCGCTCGGTCACAGCCGCCGGCCCTCTGTGTTTCTCCTATGATACAGCCCTTGTTTCGCCATACGGTGGACATTTTAATATCACTGGACCGTGTATATTTTAATCTTACCTTGCGGAACAGGCTTGAAGTATGTACTTGTAATGCGTATTTCAAATGAAACACATTCCCCAAACTACATTTCCGAAGCGTCTATCCTCTTCGTGCCTGCATCGTTTTTCATGCAAGTTTCACTTCCATGTGTGGTTTTTCTTCAAGCAAATACCTTCAGAAAGTATCTTATACTTTTAATATTTCAGCAAATTTCTCTTTTAGGAAACGCTTCTCTCATTATTGCGAAGCTGCATTTCGTATCCTGTTTACTTCGGCCATCGTCGGTTGTTTTGTTAACGACATTGTTCTAAGGTGACAAATGTTATGGGATAGCAAAATGCACACATACAATCAGCTGAAGTGTCGTATACATGAGGCATAACTGGGCAGAGCACTGGCGGAGCTGTTAATTGTACTCAGGTGATTCATTATAGAGGGTTTCCGATGTAATTATGGCCTCAGGATGGCAACTGAATGACTCTGAACACGGGCTGGTAGGTGGAGCTAGACGTGCGGGACATTTCGCTTCGGAAATCGTTAGGGAACGATGTTAAGAGTGTGCTGACAATATCAATTTTCAGGGATTATCTCTCACTCTAGACAACATAGTGGCCGACGGCATACACTTAACGACCTAGAGCAGCGGCATACGCATAGAGTTGTCAGTGCTAACAGACAAGCAACAATACGTGAACTAACGGCATAAATCAATGTGGGACGTTTGCCTAACCTATCGGTTAGGACAGTGTGGCGGAATTTGGTGTTAATAGACTTCGCCAGCAGACGACCGACGTGTGTACCTTTGCTAACACCACGACGCCGCCTGCACTGCCTCTCCTGGGTTCGTGACAATATCGTTTGGACTCAAGACGGCTGGGAAACCGTGGCCTGGTCAGATTAGCCCCGATTTCAGTTGGCAAGAGCTGATGGTAAAGTTCTAGTGTGGATCTGACCCCACGAAGCCATGTGCCAAGGTTGTCAACAAGACACTGTGCAGGCTGGTGGTGGCCACATAATGATGTGGGTTGTGTTTACAGGGAATGGATTCGGTCCTCTGGTGGAAGTGGTAATGTTCAGCTACTTTGGGACCATTTTCACCCACTCACGGACATCATGATCCCGAACAATGATGGAATTTTAACGGATGACAGTGTATCATGTCACTGGGCCATAACTGTTGGTGACTCTTCAGTTAAAACTTCCGGGCTGAGAGGCCGTGGTCGATGTATAAAATTTCCACCTGACGTTTCGTCTCCATCTGCGGGAGACATCTTCTGAGGTCGTCCGGCTACTGCCACTAAGGCTCCAGGTACTCTCGCATTTACAGAGCGCATAGAGGGCACCACCATTCGTCAAGTGATGCTGACGGTATGCCTATCTTTGGAAGGCGTCATCATTCTCGATTAAGAGTAATTGATTGTCATTCTGCTGACGCAACGTCGACACCCATATTTTGTCCAACTTGAAAACTTCCTCTTTTCTATTAAAATTGTTATGGTGTTTGTGAATTTCTATTGTTTCTCTATACATGCGCCCATGATAATCGGATGTTCGTGCTAGAACGCTTGTCTCATTAAATTTAATTTCATGATTCCCATCTCGAAAAACATGCTCAGCTACGGCCGTTTTTTCGATGTGCCCTAAGCGACAGTTTCTTTTATGTTCGGCTAAGCGGGTGTTTACACTTCTTTTCGTTGTGCCAATAATACTTGTCCACAACTGCATGGAATTTTGTATACCTCAGGTGTTGCTAGGGGATGTCGGGTGTCTTTTGCAGTTCTTAAATATTCCTTAATCTTCTTGGTGGGTCTGAAGATTGTTTCGATCCCATACTTGGCCAGAACTTTCCCGACACGGTCCGTAACCTTATTAATAAACGGTAGGAAAACTTTTCCAGTAGGTGACGGTTGTTGCTCTGGGCGTCGGGCTTCTTTTCTTCTTTGATGGAGGGCTCGATCAATTTGCTTGCTGGTATATCCGTTTTTGATGAAGGCTGACCGTAGGTGATTCAGTTCATCTTGTAAGTAAGCAGAGTTTGTTGGCTCTGTCCACCAAGGTTTTAATGACACCTCTTTTTTGCCTAGGATGAGGGTTAGTTTCCTTGTGGAGGTATCGATCCGTGTGAGTGTTCTTTCTATATACCTTGTGTCCAAGCGTCCCATCCACCCGTTTAATTACCGACACATCCAGGAAATTGAGTTGACCGTTGCTCTCTTTCTGCATCGTAAACTGTATCTTCGGGTTAATGCTGTTCAGGTGCACCAAGAAGACATCCAACTCTTCTTCACCATGCGTCCACACTACAAATGTGTCATCAACGTAGCGGTACCATTTAGCAGGCTTTCTACTGGCAGTCTGCAGCGCTCGCTGTTCAAAGATCTCCATAAATAAATTGGCAACAGCTGGGCTGAGAGGGCTTCCCATCGCCACCCCGTCGATCTGTTCGTAAAACTCGTTGTTGTACTGGAAATAAGCTGTCGTCAGGCAGTGTTTAAATAAAGCCACTATGTCAGTCGTAAATATATCTGCTGTATACGAAATAGCTTCGTTTACAGGCACCATGGTAAACAATGACACTACATAAAGCTCACAAGAATATCACTTGGGCTGACGTTAATCTCCCTCAGTTTTTCAATAAAATGCGCCGAGTTTTTAATGCAACTGTCCGTTCTGCCGATGTGTGGTTGCAGCAAGCAGGCGAAATATCTGGCCACCTCTTGTGTTAGAGATCCTGTGGCACAATAGGTCTGAACGGGACCTGTGGTTTATGCACCTTTGGGAGTCCATAAAGTCTGGGTGGATAAGCTTCCGTTTTGCAGAGTTGTTTTTTATCATCCGAAGAAAGAGAAGATTGTTTCACCAGTTGATTGGTATTTCTCAAAATTTTGGTTGTAGGATCCTTCTGAAGCTTTTTGTACGTAGTGGGATCCAAAAGGTCACTAATCTTCTTGTGATAATCTTCTTTGTTCAGCAAAACCGTAGCATTTCCTTTATCAGCTGCAAGTATAATAATGCTCTTATCCGCATTGATCTCCCTCAGTGCCCTCCTTTCCGATTGAGACAAATTGCTGGTTGGTGGTTTCGCTTGGCGTAATATTCTGGCTGTTTCAGTCCTGATTTCATCCGCGGAATGCGATGATAACAAACGGATTCCTGCCTCCACATTCGCTATAATGTCCTCCGTAGGAACCTTTAGTGGCAGGACTGCAAAGTTGCCTCCTTTCGACAGAACTGAATGTTCCTCTTTTGTTAATTCTCTCCCAGACATGTTAATCACAGTTCGAGAGTTGCCAGCGACTGATGTTTCACCTCTGCCTTTCTGTAGGCCATCGAATTTCCTCTTTTGCCTGTTAGCTGCCATTTCTGCACTGAGCCCCATGGTCCTGAACGTTAGACAGTTATTCCAGTCATAACACTGCATTATGTTACTGATATATAAATGGAGATGGAACAGCTGACTGCTAGTTTCCTCTAGTTCTCGCCGCGTATGGTGAATTCGTTCCCGTAGCATCTCCCGCAGATGGAGACGAAACGTCTGGTGGAAATTTTATACATCGACCACGGCCTCTCAGCCCGGAAGTTTTAACTGAAGACAACGCCGGCCGTAAAAGCCTACATTGTATGTTGGCGACTGGTTTGAAGAACATTCTGGACAGGTCGAGTGAATGACTGGGCCTGCCAGATAGCCGGACGCGAATCCCCTCGAACTTTTATGGAACGTAATCGAGAGGTTAATTCGCGCATAAACCATGAAAAGAAACCGTTTCGCAATGATTGACGGCTATAGAACCAACATAGCTCAATGAAACTTCCTGGTAGATTAAAATCGTGTGCTACCAAGCTTGGGTAGCTCAGTTGGTAGAGCACTTGCCCGCGAAACGCAAAGGTCTCGAGTTCGTGTCTCAGCCCAGCACACAGATTTAATCTGCCTGGAAGTTTCATATCAGCGCACACTCCCGTTCAGAGTGAAAATCTCTTTCTGGAAACACGTCCGCCGCTCGTGGTCTCGCGGTAGCGTTCTCGCTTCCCGAGCACGGGGTCCCGGGTTCGATTCCCGGCGGGGTCAGGGATTTTCACCTGCCTCGAGATGACTGGGTGTTTGTGTTGTCCTGATCACTTCATCATCATCCAGGAAAGTGGCGAAATTGGACTGAGCAAAGATTGGGTAATTGTACGCGCGCTGATAACCACGCAGTTGAGCGCCCCACAAACCAAACATCATCATCATCATCATCTGGAAACACAGCTCGATATTCCTACTGGGAATTTTCAACCACGAGTTGAGTTTCTGCACTGCGCCGGGAAAATTGATGTCCGACAGGATATTGAGGCTATTCCATGATTTTTAGCCCATCAACGTAAAACGGTACAGTACATAACCAGGTGAGACAGAACCTACATTAAGTAGTTACGCGGAACGGAAGGAGAAATTTTAATGATCAATGAAAACTGCCCCAGCTGTGTAATTACACGTAGTGTTACGAGCAGTTTCGTTCGTAGAAAATCTTCAGGTTGTAGATTTGTTCTAAAGTAATCAAAATTAGATCGGTTTTGGTGCTCTACGAGATCAAGAATGAAGAGATGTCGACGACAATTTCACTAGAAACGAACCCCGGTTCTGAGATGGACTAGACTGAGCACGTTTGGTTTCAAAGTAAGTGTGGAGGTTTCGGTCAGAGTTTCACAAGAAACCTAGGTCGAGAATGCCCGTCTGATGTTTACACCTCGCTCCTTCTGAATGTGAGTATTGAATTTTAATCATTGCGTTCCTGTGCTCGTTACGTTGTTAGAACCTTCGCGCCAGGCATACCATGATAAAGATCGGTATGCGCGATTGTATCAAAGAAAGTAGTAATAATTCAGAATGTGATGGTAGCAGCTGAAATATTAAAAACAAAACAATATACACTCCTGGAAATTGAAATAAGAACACCGTGAATTCATTGTCCCAGGAAGGGGAAACTTTATTGACACATTCCTGGGGTCAGATACATCACATGATCACACTGACAGAACCACAGGCACATAGACACAGGCAACAGAGCATGCACAATGTCGGCAGTAGTACAGTGTATATCCACCTTTCGCAGCAATGCAGGCTGCTATTCTCCCATGGAGACGATCGTAGAGATGCTGGATGTAGTCCTGTGGAACGGCTTGCCATGTCATTTCCACCTGGCGCCTCAGTTGGACCAGCGTTCGTGCTGGACGTGCAGACCGCGTGAGACGACGCTTCATCCAGTCCCAAACATGCTCAATGGGGGACAGATCCGGAGATCTTGCTGGCCAGGGTAGTTGACTTACACCTTCTAGAGCACGTTGGGTGGCACGGGATACATGCGGACGTGCACTGTCCTGTTGGAACAGCAAGTTCCCTTGCCGGTCTAGGAATGGTAGAACGATGGATTCGATGACGGTTTGGATGTACCGTGCACTATTCAGTGTCCCCTCGACGATCACCAGTGGTGTACGGCCAGTGTAGGAGATCGCTCCCCACACCATGATGCCGGGTGTTGGCCCTGTGTGCCTCGGTCGTATGCAGTCCTGATTGTGGCGCTCATCTGCACGGCGCCAAACACGCATACGACCATCATTGGCACCAAGGCAGAAGCGACTCTCATCGCTGAAGACGACACGTCTCCATTCGTCCCTCTATTCACGCCTGTCGCGACACCACTAGAGGCGGGCTGCACGATATTGGGGCGTGAGCGGAAGACGGCCTAATGGTGTGCGGGACCGTAGCCCAGCTTCATGGAGACGGTTGCGAATGGTCCTCGCCGATACCCCAGGAGCAACAGTGTCCCTAATTTGCTGGGAAGTGGCGGTGCGGTCCCCTACGGCACTGCGTAGGATCCTACGGTCTTGGCGTGCATCCGTGCGTCGCTGCGGTCCGGTCCCAGGTCGACGGGCACGTGCACCTTCCGCCGACCACTGGCGACAACATCGATGTACTGTGGAGACCTCACGCCCCACGTGTTGAGCAATTCGGCGGTACGTCCACCCGGCCTCCCGCATGCCCACTATACGCCCTCGCTCAAAGTCCGTCAACTGCACATACGGTTCACGTCGACGCTGTCGCGGCATGCTACCAGTGTTAAAGACTGCGATGGAGCTCCGTATGCCACGGCAAACTGGCTGACACTGACGGCGGCGGTGCACAATTGCTGCGCAGCTAGCGCCATTCGACGGCCAACACCGCGGTTCCTGGTGTGTCCGCTGTGCCGTGCGTGTGATCATTGCTTGTACAGCCCTCTCGCAGTGTCCGGAGCAAGTATGGTGGGTCTGACACACCGGTGTCAATGTGTTCTTTTTTCCATTTCCAGGAGTGTATTTTCAATGAGATATTGATCATAGTCCTACAAAAAGCATCTAATTTCACGTACATTTCGGACGTAATTAATTTTGAAACATTCATCTCCATTAACGAACTAGGACAGGATACCGTCCTTATTCTTAAGAGCAGCTTTTACGTCAGTTTTACGACTGATTTTCTGTCAATAAGATGGTAATACTGGCTGTTGCAACTTTTAGTGAAACATCCTTTTATATAGTCCCTTTAACTGTTCCACGGTTTCAGCTGGGTAGCCATTTGCAACCGTACAGCGTAACACTTCTCCGTCTATAATATAAACTAATGGTATGTCACGTCACATCTATTCAAGAAAATTCTGGCCTTTGTCTCGGGGTATTCGACTGACATTCGGTTAACGATTTGTCAGATGTTTTGCCAGTACAAATGCCTGGCATTGTTAAGGGTTCATCCTCCACTGCTGGTAGCAGAACCTTTGACGATGCCACCCACTCGTGCTGGCAAAACGTTACAAAAAATCGTTGAACAAACGACCGCCCAAGGCCCGAGACCAAGGTCAACAAGGAATACGTCGACAAGTGCACGAGTAAGCACGAACAGTTTTGTATTTAAGGAATACTTACAAGTGAAATTTTATGGTCATTCTACATTACGTAGTGGTGCCCGAATCCTTTCGATGAGACAGACTGAATTTGAGCTGTGGTCCCCGTCGCAACTACAAGGGCTAATCGGAAAATAAGGTGCGATCGATCGCGAAATGGAAACCACTGTGAAAATAAAAAATGTTTTATTTGCAACAGTTATCTACAACTTCCAGCTACTTCTCTACATTGGCGCCGCTCAGAATTTGACTTTTGTCGTAGGTTGTACCAACTTTCCAATACCCTCGTCAGAAAAGACTGCCACATGACTCTCTACACTGGTCTACGGGTCGTTGTCTGTTCCAAAATTCTGTATCCATAGCCAGCTGTTCATGTGAGCAGAGACGAAACAGGAGGAGACAATTACGGTCTGTATTGCAAGTGATTAAACAGTTCCCATAGAAAACACTGCAGGAGTATCTTCGTTGCCCCTGGAAAGTGCGGCCGAGAACTGTCAAAAAGAAAGAGACTCATAGCAGTTATGTTACTTGGGATGCAAGCCATCTGGCCCTCATACTTCGCAGGAGACACTATTTTCTAGGCATCTTTCAGTACTCACCGTGCGCTCAGAACAGAAAAGAGTGATGTGGCGCGATTGACGGACATACTAGAGACACTGCCGAAAGCACCTGTGCAAAGCTTCATCAAATTTTCACGGTAGTTTTCATTTCGCGCCTGATCGGTTCTAACTTTCCGAAAAAAATGGGACAAATTTCTCAACATAAAAAGATTCGTCATCAGTAGAAAAGGAACAACAATCTAAGATGCAATAATTTCTTACATGAGGTTTAGCCATCAGCAGCAGTATGAAATATTATTCAAAAATATTCGCTGAATGAGTTTTTCATTACATTGGGTGCAGTGGGTATGCGTGTATTACCCATGGTGAAAATGTGGTACGGACTGGGACTCATTTCTCTACTACAAGTAAGTTTATATGTGAACTCCTCAAGCCACCTTAAGTTGCTTGGCGAAGGGCACAGGGCGTATCAGTGTCTGGTTCACTGGAGAAAAGAGTGTTGGTAAGCCTTAGGGTGGACTCGAATATCTCTAATTTTATCTTTTCTTCCGAAATATGTGTACTCGAACTAGGATTTACCGCTTATGGCGATTGTTGGCGTAACCACTTTGGTTATCCGTGCCTGATCCTCTGCCTGACCCATAACTCCATACCTCACAGTCTACGTCAACTACGTGTATATATCATAGCCTTACGTACGTCTCACTTTAAGTTCGAAAAATTACTTGATTCCCACTGAGGGAGAATAACACTACCAAAAGAAATCGAGAATATTTTTATAGTCGTAAATCAATTGCAGCTCATATCATAAAATACAGCTGCTGATCATCAAATCGTAAGTACGTTTCATAAGTCGAGACAGGCCATACAACGATAAAAATGTTCTCCATTTCTTGTGGTGGTGTCATTCTCACTGAGCGGAGATCAAGTAACGCTACGAACTTGAAGGGAGGCGTACATAAGACTACAGTGAGGTGAAAAAAGTCGTGGGATGATGATACGCTCATATACAGATGGTGGTAGTGTCGCATAGACAAGGTATAATAGGGCTGTAATGTGTATTCTGGTGGTTCATGTGAAAAGGTTTCCGACGTGATTATGGCCGCACGATGGGAATTAATAGGTTCAAAATGGCTCTGAGCACTATGCGACTTAACTTCTAAGGTCATCAGTAACCTAGAACTTAGAACTAATTAAACCTAACTAACCTAAGGACGTCACACACATCCATGCCCGAGGCAGGATTCGAACCTGCGACTGTAGAGGTCGCTCGGTTCAAGACTGTAGCGCCTAGAACCGCGCGGCCACTTCTGCCGGCAGAATTAATAGACCTTGAATGCGGAGTGGTAGCTGGAGCTAGATGCATGGGACATTACATTTCGGAAATCGTTGGCGAATTCAATATTTCGAGATACACAGTGTCAAGAGTGTGTCGAGAATACCAGATATCAGGCGTCTCTCCTAGGCTTGTGACAGTATCGGTAGGACCCTAGACGAATGGAAAACCGAGGCCTGGTCAGATGAGTCCCGATTTCAGTTGGTAAGTGCTGATGGCAGGGTTGGAGTGTGGCGCAGACCCCCACGCAGCCATGGAGCCAAGTTGCCGACAAAGCTCGTGGTAGCTCCGTGATGGTGTAGGTTGTGTTTACATCGAATGGACTGGATCCTCTGACTGAAAATGGCCATTTTCGGCTACCTGTACAGCATTTGCAGCCATTCATGCACTGTATGTACCCAGAAAGCGATGGAATTTTCGTAGATGACAATTCACCACGTCACCTGGCCACAACTGTTCGCTTTTGGTTTCATGAACTTTCTGGACAATTCTAGCGAATGATTTGGTCACCCACGTCGGCCGACATGGATCCCATCGGATATTTGTGGGTCACAGCTGAGAGGCCAGTTCGTACGCAGAATTATGGAAGGCTGTAAGACAACATGGCTCATTATTTCTGCAGGGGAATTTTACCGACATGTTGAGTCTACGTCACGTCTAGTTTCTGCACTATGCCGGGGGAAAGGAGGCCGCCATGACTTTTGTCAGCTCAATGTGTGATGTAAGGAAATAGACTGTGACATATGGAGGCTTGGATAGGGCTGGAAAGCATCCACAGATAGCCGAAGTTGTTAAGGCGACATCTCCCGGTAAGTTGGAAATCTGGCATCGAGTCTGGGCCCCTCAAAAATTTTCATATTTCACATTGGCTGTCACATCTTTGCTTGTTGGAGGCGATGTCACGAAACTTGCATGCAGCGAATAACATGGAAAAATAATAATTTCTGGATTCTGGTTGTATGGTCCGTCAGAGAAGTATGCAATTTTCTGCACAATGGTTTTATATACCGGGATTGTGAAAATGTTGGATAGTTTTAAGAACTTTATTTCTAAGAGAAAATATCTGAGGAAAAATTGCTGTAGTAGTTCTTTACTTCTAAGTAATATCGTTGTCGTGTTGGAAGACGGTTGCCTTAAAGGATGCGCCACTAGCTCCCTCTGGCGAATTACACAGTTGGCCCCGCGCTTGTAGGGTCTTTGTTCTCCAGGACCGTACGGGCGAGCAGCGGGGAGCGCGCTCGAAGGCACGGGTTAAAACGCAGAGCGGCGGCGCGCCGGGCGCAAAGCGTTAACGCACGGCCGCGCACGCACTGGGCGGGCGATCGACCGCCGCGGTTGCGCCTTTTCGGTCGTTATTCGCGTGTCCACCAGCCCGGGGCGAACCTGCTTGCCCGCGGGAGCCGCTCTCTTAAAAGAAGCTTTGCCGGCGAAACTACTTGTTGTTGGGCGCTGATCCTATTACACGGTGGGCGGGCCCGCTGCGCCCTTGCGCCGCCCCAGGGAGGAACAGTCCGGGAAGTCAATAGCGCCGCTGTACCTGTGCAACTGCTCGGCGACGCCGGCGTGAGACGCGGGTGCCGTGTCCGACTGACCGACCTCTTTAGCTGCGCCCGCTGTTCGCGTCCCATGGGGCGTAAGGAAACAAACGGGAAACTCTGCCTCGCGTGCGTCAGTGTCCTGTATCGGCTTATCCGCCGACGCTGACCTGCGCTTTTTGCGTCAGGGTAGGTTTCTTACCCTAGAGTGAAATGCTCTGGACGAGAATCTGGCGTTCAAGAGATCGTTCGAAGGAACGGCTATACAGGCTTGGCAGAAGAACAGACCGGAAATTTTTTGCAGAATTTCATTATGATAATATACACTAATGACCATTAAAATTGCTACACCACGAAGATGACGTGCTACAGACGCTAAATTTAACCGACAGGAAGAAGATGCTGTGATATGTAAATGATTATCTTTTCAGAGCTTTCACACAAGGTTGGCGCCGGTGGCGACACTTACAGCGTGCTGACATGAGGAAAGTTTCCAATCGATTTCTCATACACAAACAGCAGTTAACCAGCGTTGCCTGGTGAAACATTGTTGTGATGCCTCGTGTAAGGAGGAGAAATGCGTACCATCACGTTTCCGACTTTGATAAAAGTCGGATTGTAGCCTATCACGATTGCGGTTTATCGTATCGCGACATTGCTGCTCGCGTTGGTCGAGATCCAATGACTGTTAGCAGAATATGGAATCGGTGGGGTCAGGAGGGTAATACGGAACGAAGTGCTGGATCCCAATGGCCTCGTAACAGTAGCAGTCGAGATGACAGGCATCTTATCCGCATGGCTATAACGGATCGTGCAGGCACGTCTCGATCCATGAGTCAATAGATGGGGACGTTTGCAAAACAACAACCATCTGCACGAACAGTTCGACGACGTTTGCAGCAGCATGGACTATCAGCTCGGAGACCATGGCTGCGGTTACCCTTGACGCTCCATCACAGAGAGGAGCGCCTGCGATGATGTACTCAACGACGAACTTGTGTGCACGAATGGTAAAACGTCATTTTTTCGGATGAATCGAGGTTCTATTTACAGCATCATGATGGTCGCATCCATGTCTGGCGACATCGCGGTGAACGAACATTGGAAGCGTGTATTCGTCATCGCCATACTGGCGTATCACCCGGCGTGATGGTATGGGGTGCCATTGGTTACACGTCTCGGTCGCACTGACAGAACTTTGAACAGTGGACGTTACATTTCAGATGTGTTACGACTCGTGGCTCTATCTTTCATTCGATCCCTGCGAAACCCTACATTTGAGCAGGATAATTCACGACCGCATGTTGCAGGTCCTGTACGGGCCTTTCTGGATACAGAAAATGTTCGACTGCTGCCCTGGCCAGCACATTTTCCAGATCTCTCACCAACTGAAAACGTCTGGTCAATGGTGGCCGAGCAACTGGCTCGTCACAATACGCCGGTCACTACTCTTGATGAACTGTAGTATCGCGCTGAAGCTGCATGAGCAGCTGTACCTCTACACGCCATCCAAGCTCTGTTTGACTCAATGCCCAGGTGTATCAAGGCCGTTATTACGGCCAGAGGTGGTTGTTCTGGGTACTGATTTCTCAGGATCTCTGCACCCAAATTGCGTGAAAATGTAATCACATGTCAGTTCTAATATAATATATTTGTCCAATGAATACCCGTTTATCATCTGCATTTCTTCTTGGTGTAGCAATTTTAATGACCAGTTGTGTAAGATACGTGTGGGTAGAGTGGGGGGCGCGAGTGGGATGGAGTTCAGGAGCACTGCGCCTGTCATTCGGGCAGAATATTTTGATATCACTGACAAAGAGATACAAGCAACGGCATGCTGCGGTATATCGTCGCTAAACTGTGTCGTAGTCGTAGCGATAGTTATATTATGCTGCTAATAGCGCGAGAGCTGATGGAGCAAAGTGCTTAGTGGAAGCAACTTATTGCTGTCACTGACATATGACTACGTATTAAATTTCAGAAAACATCGTATTGTGACAAGAATATTATGACAAATCTGGTAAATTTCCATGAAGGAATAATGGAAAAACTTTATTGCACCTTCAAGGTAGGTCCTGTACCTGGACTATTTCAAGGATCGTGTAAAGAATTTCAACAACCTGCAGCGTGCCGTTCAGTGTTGCAGCCGTTTGAATTGTTCAGTGTGTCGACGGCGATTGAAAAAGGAAATCCAGTTCCGAGCCGCCATTTGAATGATTGGACTGCCGTACGAATTAAAACATAATTCGATGAAGTTCACTCGGTCTCTTAACAATCATTGAAGACCACTTATTTCTGGATTAAAGAATCTTAACGTGGTCGGACAAGCACCGAAGTAGAAGAGCTCTCCGGGGATTCAGTTTGGATCACCACAAAGGGAACCATTGAAAAAAACCATGATACGGTAAATCAAGAACGCCGAATAAAATTCATGAGGCTGTTGAGGCAGTAGGCATCTCAACTAAACGATTGCATAATATCTTGCACGGAGAATAGTCCATCAAGAAGACGATTGTTCATTGTCGGCCAAAACTGCATGCAGCACAACATTCCAATGCATAGTTCGGCGACGTTTAATCGGAATTCGCGAGACGTGTGGAGCCAATTTGTGAAGTGATGAAACGTAGATCCATCATTAAACAACAGAGTCAAAACGTCCACTGAAGGCAATGGACAAGGGTTGGTGAAAGGAGGTCGAATAATGCAAAGACCATTGCCGGCCGAAGTGATCTAGCGGTTCCAGGCGCTACAGTCTGGAACCGCGCGACCGCTACGGTCGCAGGTTCCAATCCTTCCTCGGGCATGGATGTGTGTGATGTCCTTAGGTTAGTTAGGTTTAAGTAGTTCTAAGTTCTAGGGGACTGATGACCTTAGCAGTTAAGTCCCATAGTGCTCAGGGCCATTTGAACCATTTGAACCATTTTATGAGCTGGTAATGGTGACTGCTTTTTGGGATTCCAGGGGGAAAACCCTCATAGATTAGTTGAAAAATGGCAAAACCACAACTGGACCCTATTGCGCTTCATTGTTGTATCGTTTGAAACTTGCATTGGCTGAAAAAGACCAAGGTTGTCAGGCAAAAAAGGGCCTGTTTCACCTGGATAATGCACCGTTCCAAACGTCATTGATAAAAACAGCGAAAGAGCATAAACTGGAATTTGAATTGGTTTATTCATCAGACTTGTCCCCATGTGACATATTCCAGTTCCCTAATTTGAAACTTTGGCTTGCTGGGAAGAAGTTTTCATCAAATGAGCAAGAGATAGTCGTAGTCAACGAGTATTTAGCAGAGTTTAACAGAACCTATTTCCGATGGGATGAAAAGGTTGATGGATCAATGGGCCAAGTGTATATGCTTGAAAGAAAAAAGCCTTATCAAACCACGCTCGTATAGGTACAAATTGGCAGAATGGCAAATATAATGGTTGAATCTATATATGTTGTGTCATTACTGCCACACGTCTCAGTGCGACATTATTTCATTTTTGCGGCTGTCTGAGAAGTCAGAAGCATCCCTGTAGCCTGTATTGTCGGCAGATAGACCGTCGCTTAAGCTCATTATCTGGAGCGGAGCTTGCTTTTGGGAGAAGAGGCAGTTCGCAGAAACCAGTAACGACATGATTTGTGACTATTGGAAGACAGCTTGTTACTTGGGGGAGGGGCAGTGTGTGCCATGGCCACCCTACAGTCCTCCAGAGAATAACAGAGTGACATTCTTTCTTTTCTGCACGACTTCAAAAGACAGACGTCATGGCATCATCTCACCAGTGTGGGACAATCAGATGCGG
This sequence comes from Schistocerca cancellata, assembly GCF_023864275.1. Lineage (NCBI taxonomy): Eukaryota > Metazoa > Arthropoda > Insecta > Orthoptera > Acrididae > Schistocerca > Schistocerca cancellata. The sequence continues at coordinate 456,665,144 of NC_064630.1, forward strand.
TGGCTCTAAAAATCTAAAATTATAAATTTTGAACAGTCTGTTATGGTCGCTGGAGAAAACAAGGTTGTTAGTCACTAGATGTTTTCACCGTGTGACTAAAAAATATTTTTAATTTTATACAGCGATCATATCGCTGTGTTTAACATTTGTAATTTCATAATATGGTCACGGGCGTCTTAAGTGACTATATGTCACACCTCAAATTCCAAAAATTCTTTTCTCCCAACAGTACAGATCTCTCAGGACAGAGCTCTTGTCAAACCACTGGAGAATACCTCCGTGGTTTCTGGATACGACTGCGTGAAAAGGACGACTTACTGAAAAACTTCATATATCAGTCAATAAAATACCTGTCCAAATTTCGATTCATAGCAGGCTTTCCGACGCTGGTAAGTGGGTTCTCTGAATACAGTGGAAGAGCAACTTTGCGACACTGCAGTACGCTGAATTGTTGCCGCAGCAATGCCGACCACATCAAAGTATTTTTGCATGTTTACACAGCGCGTACGCGTTACATTACTATGTTTCTGGTGATTGTATGGTGAATTTCTGTATGGGTGTTTTCACAGAAGCAATGGTAGTTGGGGCAGCAAACGGATTAAACAATAAAAATGTTATTATTCTGCAAAGAGGCACTGGAGATAATTGGCCGCTAATACTAAAATACTCAGAAAATTTCCCTAATAAAATGCGAAATTTGGTCAGTGGAGTTCGGGTTCGCCCTTTTAGTGGTTCATCTCGCCTTGCCTCCTTCCCTCCCTCACCTCCCTCCCCCTCCCCTCCACCAACAATTAACACCCAAAGGTGATGCTGACTATGCAGCATTCGAAGCATCTTAGGGCATTTTTAGAGATGCAACTCATGAAACAAGCAGCCATTTTGAATATCAGTTAATCAAAGCCCTTACATATTACTCATTAACTGGATTATATTCCGCATTTAATGTTTACAAATAAACAGGAAAACCAATATTAAACAAAGAAATCGAGAGTAAAGAGTACACTACTATTCGGTGTAAAGTTTCTCATGCTGTCAAGCATGAGTTAAAAGTAAAAGCTGTAAAGTGTTTTCAAGGAAGTCGCTATACGGTTGATGATGAGAGAGAGAAATGTTAGTAATGGGGAGCAAGAGTGGAGTACCGTAGAGTGCTTGCTTGACTGTAGAGTACTGCATATCTCAGTGTTAGCCATATCGCGTCTGGTGGTCATCTTCCGATCGTGTGAATCACGTAGATCGTTTATGTATCACGAGCAGTAAACTTCTGATATAATTCTCAAAGGTTCTCAACGATAAATGCGTGAGGGATTTGAGCTAGACTTTCACTACATAGTGCGCACCAGAGGTCATCCGGGATGATCAGTGACGATTCTGACGTTACTTGTTGACTACTATAGGACACAGACGTTGCATGATCGTGCTGGGTCCTGTTTAAAAATTCGTTGCCAGCAAGAAAACAGTGCCAGCAATAAAACAGCAGGCAGTTAGGGGAGGCGCTATTTTCTAATGCCGCCCTAAACGGCACTGTCTGCAGAAATCCATGTCCGTCTTACCAGCAAATTCTGAGACAGCTATCCTTATCTTTTAGGCTGTTATTACCTGTCTGGTCCTAACCACCAACTGTCTTCCATGGAGGTATCCCTGCTCTCCTGGTTGTCCTCTTTCAAACCATGGAGCCCCTCTAAGGGTCATCATCATGTTGGTGACCACTAATAATTACAGTCCGAAAGGTGTTAATTAAAATTAACCTACATGGAGGGAACGGTGATGTGTCATTTTCATTTCACTCTCGTCTCATAATAACACATGATTTTTATTTTCATTTATAACTTAATTCACTAACGAAATAAATGTAGTATCTCATTCCGCATATGAAAATTAGTGATGACCTATCATAAGCTTTTGAAGTGAGAATATCAGACAAACAAGTGTAAACTTCAGACAAGTATCTAAGTCAGAAAATCAAGGGTCGAACTTAACATCGTGTTCGTATTGCCTGAAATTGGAATTAATATGTGAAAATCTAGGAAATCATGCAAGAAAGTTCTGTTTAAAGAGATCTCACAATGAATTGTCTGTTACAGTGCGTGGAGCTTTGACGACGTGTGTGGTCTCAGTCGAGTAATATTTCCGCACAGCACGAGCTGTTGTTGAGTTAGCGACCATCGAGTGAGCGCGAGAATTTACTGTGTAGCCGCGTCGCCGCCACAGCAAATACCCAATAAATCGCAGCCGGACGCGAGCGCGCTGCAGCGCCATCTGATGAAATGGAACACTGGAATATTGTCATCAGAATTTACAAGCTCCACAAACCGCGCGAGTGCTGGCCACAGGGAACGTGTGTGTTTCCTGTCATTCTCAAATAACGCAGCCAAGAGTGTCAGAAACACAGGGCGGTAGGGTTTGTGGGCACCGCTGTTTGAAATATAAGCTTCGTCTTATGACAGTTTCGGATATTTATTACACGGCGATTATGATATATGGTTTTAGCAGGAAATTTCGTCGTTGTTAAAAAGAACTACGAAAGTAATCAGTATTTTGTTGCAAAATTCTATTTCTTTTCATAAGTTTTTCCATCAATGTTCGTTGAGGGCTCAGTTGTCAGTGAAAAACAGACGGTATGAAGTTTACTTCCTCACACTGTCTCACAGTTTAATTGTTCTTCCTGTTTGTTCGTTGGAACCATTGCTACAGAATACATTGAGATCTGCTGAACACAGTTTCTACACGTACAAGAAGATTGCAGCACAGAACTATTTGTAGTATCGTTCCCAGAACCGATCGCGGTCCTCTGGTTTGGAGCCGAGTGGAAGGCTTAAACCAGAGGCTCAGACGATTCTGCGGAGATCTGGGGTGCAAATTTCTTGACCTCCGCTATCGGGTGGAGAAATGTAGGGTCCCCCTGAATAGGTCAGGCGTGCACTACACGCCGGAAGCGGCTACAAGGGTAGCGGAGTACGTGTGGAGTGCACATGGGGGTTTTTTATGTTAGAGAATCCCCTCCCTAGGCCCGACAAGACGCCTCCTGAGACGCGGCAAGGTAGGAGTAGGCAAAATGCAACAGGGAATAACAATATTAATTTGCTAATAGAAAACTGCAGGAGCGTCTACAGAAAGGTCCCAGAACTGCTCTCATTAATAAACGGTCACAACGCCCATATAGTACTAGGGACAGAAAGTTGGCTGAAACCAGACGTAAACAGTAATGAAATCCTAAACTCAGATTGGAATGTATACCGCAGAAACAGGCTGGACAGTGAAGGGGGAGGCGTGTTTATAGCGATAAGAAGAGCAATAGTATCGAAGGAAATTGACGGAGATCCGAAATGTGAAATGATTTGCGTGAAGGTCACGGTTAAAGCAGGCTCAGACATGGTAATTGGATGTCTCTATAGGCCCCCTGGCTCAGCAGCTGTTGTGGCTGAGCACCTGAAGGATAATTTGGAAAATATTTCGAGTAGATTTCCCCACCATGTTATAGTTCTGGGTGGAGATTTTAATTTGCCGGATATAGACTGGGAGACTCAGACGTTCATAACGGGTGGCAGGGACAAAGAATCCAGTGAAATTTTTTTAAGTGCTTTATCTGAAAACTACCTTGAGCAGTTAAACAGAGAACCGACTCGTGGCGATAACATATTAGACCTTCTGGTGACAAACAGACCCGAACTATTTGAAAAAGTTAACGCAGAACAGGGAATCAGCGATCATAAAGCGGTTACGGCATCGATGATTTCAGCCGTAAATAGGAATATTAAAAAGGGTAGGAACATTTTTCTGTTTAGAAAAAGTGACAAAAAGCAGATTTCAGATTACCTGTTGGCTCAACACAAAAGTTTTGTCTCAAGTACAGATAGTGTTGAGGATCAGTGGACAAAGTTCAAAACCGTCGTACATAATGCGTTAGATGAGTATGTGCCAAGCAAGATCGTAAGAGATGGAAAAGAGCCACCGTGGTACAACAACCGAGTTAGAAAACTGCTGCGGAAGCAAAGGGAACTTCACAGCAAACATAAACATAGCCAAAGCCTTGCAGACAAACAAAAATTACGCGAAGCGAAATGTAGTGTGAGGAGGGCTATGCGAGAGGCGTTCAATGAATTCGAAAGTAAAGTTCTATGTACTGACTTGGCAGAAAATCCTAAGAAATTTTGGTCTTATGTCAAAGCGGTAGGTGGATCAAAACAAAATGTCCAGACACTCTGTGACCAAAATGGTACTGAAACAGAGGATGACAGACTAAAGGCCGAAATACTAAATGTCTTTTTCCAAAGTTGTTTCACAGAGGAAGATTGCACTGTGGTTCCTTCTCTAGATTGTCGCACAGATGACAAAATGGTAGATATCGAAATAGACGACAGAGGGATAGAGAAACAATTAAAATCGCTCAAAAGAGGAAAGGCCTCTGGACCTGATGGTATACCAGTTCAATTTTACACAGAGTACGCGAAGGAACTTGCCCCCCTTCTTGCAGCGGTGTACCGTAGGTCTCTAGAAGAGCGTAGCGTTCCAAAGGATTGGAAAAGGGCACAGGTCATCCCCGTTTTCAAGAAGGGACGTCGAACAGATGTGCAGAACTATAGACCTATATCTCTAACGTCGATCAGTTGTAGAAATTTGGAACACGTATTGTGTTCGAGTATAATGACTTTTCTGGAGACCAGAAATCTACTCTGTAGGAATCAACATGGGTTTCGAAAAAGACGGTCATGTGAAACCCAGCTCGCGCTATTCGTCCACGAGACTCAGAGGGCCATAGACACGGGTTCACAGGTACATGCCTGTGTTTCTTGACTTCCGCAAGGCGTTCGATACAGTTCCCCACAGTCGTTTAATGAACAAAGTAAGAGCATACGGACTATCATACCAATTGTGTGATTGGATTGAGGAGTTCCTAGATAACAGGACGCAGCATGTCATTCTCAATGGAGAGAAGTCTTCCGAAGTAAGAGTGATTTCAGGTGTGCCGCAGGGGAGTGTCATAGGACCGTTGCTATTCACAATATACATAAATGACCTGGTGGATGACATCGGAAGTTCACTGAGGCTTTTTGCAGATGATGCTGTGGTGTATCGAGAGGTTGTAACAATTTAAAATTGTACTGAAATGCAGGGGGATCTGCAGCGAATTGACGCATGGTGCAGGGAATGGCAATTGAATCTCAATGTAGACAAGTGCAATGTGCTGCGAATACACAGAAAGATAGATCCTTTATCATTTAGCTACAAAATAGCAGGTCAGCAACTGGAAGCAGTTAATACCATAAATTATCTGGGAGTACGCAATAGGAGTGATTTAAAATGGAATGATCATATATTGTTGAACGTCGGTAAATCAGATGCCAGATTGAGATTCATTGGAAGAATCCTAAGGAAATGCAACCCGAAAACAAAGGAAGTAGGTTACAGTACGCTTGTTCGCCCACTGCTTGAAAACTGCTCAGCAGTGTGGGATCCGTACCAGATAGGGTTGATAGAAGATATAGAGAAGATCCAACGGAGAGCAGCGCGCTTCGTTACAGGATCATTTAGTAATCGCGAAAGCGTTACGGAGATGATAGATAAACTCCAGTGGAAGACTCTGCAGGAGAGACACTCAGTAGCTCGGTACGGGCTTTTGTCAAAGTTTCGAGAACGTACCTTCACCGAAGAGTCAAGCAGTATATTGCTCCCTCCTACGTATATCTCGCGAAGAGACCATGAGGATAAAATCAGAGAGATTAGAGCCCACACAGAGGCATACCGACAATCCTTCTTTCCACGAACAATACGAGACTGGAATAGAAGGGAGAACCGATAGAGGTACTCAAGGTACCCTCCGCCACACACCGTCAGGTGGCTTGCGGAGTATGGATGTAGATGTAGAACATGAAATGGCAGTTTAGAAGTGGATGTCGTGCTCGGGGACTTAAACTGATAACTTAATTTTTTTTCTTGAAATTTGTGGTAAGGTCTTGTGGGACCAAACTGCTGAGGTCATCGGTCCCTAAGCTTACACACTACTTAATGTAACTCAAACTGACTTATGCATAAGGACGACACACACCCATGCCCGAGGGAGGACTCGACCCTCCGACGGGGGAGACACAAGGGCCGTGACAAGACGCCTCAGCGTTGATTACTTGCGAGATCTTTGTCAGTACTGTCCTCTTTATATGGCATTAGCTATTAACTGTAAATGATTACTTTACACAAATACCTAAATACTAAAACTTCATTCTAGTTAATCTTGATATTTATTAGATTCAAAAATAAAGCCCCTTCGTAGAAGACGAGCATAGTATGTTTTTTGTAGATAACTGAATTTTATATAAAATTCCTTAACAGAGAAATACTGATTTAGTGGAAACCAAAAGTTCCTAGAGATGAAACCCATCAAATGCACAACGGCCGGCTACAGTTATCATAAAGACGAAAAGTTATTCAGTGTATGATGAATATTAGGAGAATAATGTGATTCCAGATGGATGGCCACAAAATAGATCACATTTATAAAAACAAACTAAGAATTTTGTACGCTGACCTGATACGACATTGTTATGAAGAGAAAATGTTATTACTGTTAGTGTTACATTGCTCTCTGATGACTGTAACGGTGCGTAATCTTCATGGGTACTTCAGAGTTTTGATGTTGCGGCATATTTGTTTTATTATAGATATTAAATTGGGCTAACGACCACTACCGTCACTCGAAAGCCACCTTTATCTCTCCGCAATCGCGGAACTCTTCCTGGCTCTTCTGATTTATCCCACTGTACACATTTTCCCACCCATTTAAAAAAAATAAAAATGGTTCAAATGGCTCTGAGCACTATGGGACTTAACATCTGTGGTCATCTGTGCCCTAGAACTTAGAACTACTTAAACCTAGCTAACCTAATGCCATCACACACATCCATGCCCGAGGCAGGATTCGAACCACCCATTTTCATGTGGACCACTAAAACCAATTCCCCTTTCACCACAAACCCTCAGTGCTGTCACTGGAATTCACTCTTAGATCTTCTCAAATAATTCTTAATTGCTTTCGATAGCATCACATTTCAAATGCTTTCCAGATTAATCTTCTGCAAATTTCCGATGATCTTAGAATGTGATACTATAAAAAGTATGCAACATACTTCATCACGAGTCGCGCAATATACATTGAACCGCTGTAGGTCTCTTGTGTGTGTGTGTGTGGGTGTGTGCGCGCGCGGGCGTGTGTGTGTGTGTGTGTGTGTGTGTGTGTGTGTGTGTGTGTGTGTGTATGTGTGTGGCGCAAGTCGAGCTGTGTGCAATTCGTAGTGATGCAGGACGAGCGAGTGCAATGCTCGTTGCACTGAAGCTGAATCTGGTATTGATGTAAGACGAGATCCTTGGTTTGACAAAAAAGTACCTGCAGAAACTAAATCCTACCGATACAAGATGCTCGAATGCTGTGGTCAAGCGGGATTGGAACACTTGCATGGAGCGACATTTGCATGGAGCGACACTGGCACAGATCCTGGGGCTCTTGGTGGGCTAACCGCCTTTCCACAAGTGTCAGACACGCTAAGAGGTGTAGCAGTTCAACACAGCAGTGAGCAACCATGTGTCGCTTCAGGTTGCCTCATCGACGCGTTTCGCGGCAAATTTATTTTTCAGACTGTTGTATTAACGAGAACTGAGAATGAAATTCAACACAATGAGAACTCACAAAGAAATTCAACATCTCTTTTTAATACTTTGGTGATCCAAATAATCGTGACCACACAAGTAAGGAAAATGGTATTTCTTACGGCTGTTGCAGCCTATGATGGCTGCCGTTTTAGGGACGAAATTTAAATTGTCAAATTTATATTTCGTTTCCATTTCATTTCAGTGTTGAACATAAAAATACAGAATGTCAATGAACATTACTCATTTTGCTTTTCGCCAGATGATCAATAGCTGGTATCCCTTTTGGAGTAATGCTAATTCGAAGACAATCTGTCAAGTTGAAGTCTGCCAGTGAGCTTCGGTGGGTGGATTTTGTTCCCTTCATTGTATAAAAATGCTGGCTATTCATGTAAGCGTACACATCGACATAATAATAGCTGAAGACATCGAGGAAACAGAAGGTTACGAAACTAATTTTGCTATGAAACCAATCACGCAAAGTTCACATTTTAGGTGTATAAATTCTATGCAGCTAAGTTTCTACACTGTTGACATTACCGAAAATCAGTACAATTGCCAACACTTTGCAAGCTGAAAAGCAGTATGGTGACTTGAACTAACTGCAGATTCATTCGTTGAGTTGTCCTCCAGAAAATAAAAATTTTGTGTGTGTGGGAAAAAGTTGCGAAAATTATATATATGTTTATTTCTCTGCTCCCAGAAATTTGTTTCTCTAAGCTCAATACTACCTTTTTTTGTCATAAATCTGAACGAAATTTTTACAGGAAGTAGTCATGATGTATCTGCATCAATATAATCGAAAATGTATTTTTTGTTTGTTTTTATCGTAAATATTGTGTACCGATAATTAAAGAAAATTTGAGACTGAAATTTGAAATAAACACTGAACACAAATTATTATTTCTCACAAAAAGAATGCACAGAACCGATTTACAATATTTTATTAATGTACCTACAAAATCTGACATGTGAAAAAGGTGATGTGAGTATTAATAGTTGGTTTACAGGAATTCCAGTAAAATCATATTAAAACGTGGAAACAAGAAAGTCAATAAAATTCTGTACTTTAAAACTTCCGTATTGCTACATCATTACATAATAGATACGATTTTAAAATTTGGTTCCTGAGCCAGTCCTGACAAAACTCTACCATCTGATGAGCAAGATGTATGAGACAGGCGAAACTCCCTCAGACTTCAAGAAGAATATTATAATTCCAATCCACAGGTGTTGACAGATATGAAAATTACCGAACTATCAGTTTAATAAGTCACAGCTGCAAAATACTAACGCGAAACTGGTAGAAGCCGACTTCGGGGAAGATCAGTTTGGATTCCGTAGAAATATTCGAACACGTGAGGCAATACTGACATTACGACTTATCTTAGAAGTAAGATTAAGGAAAGGCAAACCTACGTTTCTAGCATTTGTAGACTTAGAGAGAGCTTTTGACAATGTTGACTGGAATACTCTCTTTCAAATTCTAAAGGTGGCAGGGGTAAAATACAGGGAGCGAAAGGCTATTTACGGTTTGTACAGAAAGCAGATGGCAGTTATAAGAGACGAGGGACATGAAAGAGAAGCAGTGGTTGGGAAGGGAGTGAGACAGGGTTGTAGCCTCTCCCCTCTGTTATTCAATCTGTATATTGAGCAAGCAGTAAAGGAAACACAAGAAAAGTTCGGAGTAGGTATTAAAATCCATGGAGAAGAAATAAAAACTTTGAGAATCGCCGATGACATTGTAATTCTGTTGGAGACAACAATGGACTTGGAAGAGCAGTTGAAGGGAATGGACAGTGTCTTGAAAGGAGGGTATAAGATGAACATCAACAAAAGCAAAACGAGGATAATGGAATGTAGTCGAATTAAGTCGGGTGATGCTGAGGCAATTAGAGTAGGAAATGAGACACTTACAGTAGCAAAGGAGTTTTGCTATTTGGGGAGCAAAATAACTTATGATGGTCGAGGTAGAGAGGATAGAAAATGTAGACTGGCAATGGCAAGGAAAGCGTATCTGAAGAAGAGAAATTTGTTAACATCGAGCATAGATTTAAGTGTCAGGAAGTCGTTTCTGACAGTATTTGTATGGAGTGTAGCCATTTATTGAAAAATGGACGATAAATAGTTTGGACAAGAAGAGACTAGAAGCTTTCGAAATGTGGTGCTACAGAAGAATGCTGAAGATTAGATGGGTAGATCACATAACTAATGAGGAGGTATTGAATAGAATTGGGGAGAAGAGGAGTTTGTGGCACAACTTGACTAGAAGAAGGGATCGGTTGGTAGGACGTGTTCTGAGGCATCAAGGGATCACCAATTTAGTACTGGAGGGCAGCGTGGAGGGTAAAAATCGTAGAGGGAGACCAAGAGATGAGTACACTAAGCAGAGTCAGAAGGATGTAGGTTGCAGTAGGTACTGGGAGATGAAGAAGCTTGCACAGGATAGAGTAGCATGGAGAGCTGCATCAAACCAGTCTCAGGACTGAAGACCACAACAACAACAATCATCTAAGTAGAATTTTTTGGGTGAAGGCTCCCCTTAGTCACTGCGCTGTACATATTGGATGTTCGTTTCTCAGGCTACACCGAAAATAATAATGGTCATTCCTCTCAAGACAGCACATTGTTTGCACTTCTCCTTTGTCACTAATCCGTCAGCCCACACAGATTTTGATTCTGAGGACCTTTCAAGATTATTCCTCTGTTAAGGCTTGAGACAGTCTTGTCAGTCTTATTTAGGGAATATTACAAATTTCAAGAGGCATTTAGCCGTCTTTGAATCGTTTCTAGTGAACACCACGAGGAGGGAGTCTCTTTTCACCCCCCACTAAATTTATTTACAAGATTGTCAATGAACACATTGAACTACTTTTCAGTGTTTACAAATTGTTCAGTGATTCAGACGTTCCCTTCGTCAATGTAACTTCTGTGGGTAGGCCACACAGGTCAACAATTATTTTAAATTCCCATCAATCTGAAGTGTCTTCAAAGCCTTTGCAATCGTTTCATCAGTCTTCATTGCTGGCTCTTTTCTTCTCTTCCCATCAAAGTTTAAAATTAGTCCGTCAAACTGGTGGCCGCGGTACTTTGCGTCCTCTCGAAAATTTTTGACTAATGAGTCAACAGTCGTATGAACTTTTGATATTAATGTATTCATTCTTCGGTACCATGCTTTTGAATTGTTATTAGTGGATGGCGCTTTCCACTGCAGTTCCACATCTCTTTTGGCAAATGTTCGTTATCGAGTCAATGGTCCACAAAATAACCATAAAAGTCCTAAAGCTTTTGGTATTCAGGTGTACTCTCCTGAATACACAGCCAACCGTAATCCAACAGTTTCAGGGGAAGATGTGCTAGAGGAGAACACGTTCTGACCTGACAGCGAATTTCCTCGTTTTCATTAAAGGATTGACCGAGACCGCAACACTGAGTTTGCTTCCTCAAACATTAATTAAAATGATTTCTGCAACGACTTATCTGTGTTCCAGGAAACAAATTGGTAACTCCTTGTGTGATGGCAATTTCGAAGTTAATCATCAGAGGTGCAGCGTTCCATCGACGAGCGTTAGTTTTAATACCTATAAAAAGATGTTCATATGTTACTCGCTTTTTATTTGACAGCAAAGTGTAAAGAACTGGAACTTTTTTTTCTTCCGAAGAACTATTAAGGTTGCTCGCTCGAACTGTTAAACGTTCCATCCACAAAGAATGTTTCGCAGTTTGATAAACACGCTTTTCCCTTTTCGCTGGCAAACACCAGTATTTTCTCATTCTGTCCTCTGTTATAATCTGCAAGTAAAAAATATGGCAACCGTCATTCACCAGTATTTTCTTGGAAAAATCAGTATTTTGTTTCAAATTTTTTTTTCATAACTTTTCCCATCAGTCTTCTTAAAGGGCACTGTTTTCAGTGCAAAGCAGACGGTATGAAGTTTAATTCCTCACACTGTCTAACACTTTAATTGTTCTTTCTGTTTGTTCGTTGAGACCGTTGCTACGGAATACATTGGAATATGCTGAACACATTTTCTACATGTACAAGGAGATTGCAGCACAGAACATGAGTAAGCAGATTATAAGTGGATGTAATGCTCGGGGACTTACTTTGATTACTTCCGGGATCTCTATCAGTACTGCCCTCTTTATAAGGCATCAGTTATTAACTGTAAATGATTACTTTACACAAATCCCTAAAACCTAAAACTTCATTTCAGTTAATCTTAATATTCATTACATTTAAAATAAAACCTCATGGAAGCTGGGTACGAGTATCGTATGTTTTTTTTTTTAGAGAAATATATTTTAAATAAAATTCCGTAATAGAGAAATAGAAATTTAGTAGAAACCAAAAGATACTAGAGACGAAATCCAACAAATGCACAACGGTTGGCTACAGTTATCGTAAAGAGGAAAAGTTATTTAGTGTATGATGAATATTAGGAAAAACTTCGATTCTAGACAGGTAGCCGCAAAATAGATCACATTTATAAAAAGAAATTATAAATTTTCTGGGGTTTAACCTGACGCCACTTTGTTCTGAAGATAAGATGTTATTACTGTCGGTGTTACATTGCTTTCTCCTGACTGCAATTGTGCATAAACTTCATGAGTGTTTGAGAAATTTGATGTTATGGTTTCGGATAACGACCGCTACCGTCACTCGTAATCCACGTTTAACACATACGCTAACATACAGCACAGTCCACTGTCGCGGGTCTCTTCCTGACACAACTATCCAAAATGCTTGCCCGAATTCTTGTGCTGGCTGGAGGGCCGAGCGGTTCTAGGCGCCACAGTCTGGAACCGCACGACTGCTACGGTCGAAGGTTCGAATCTTTCCTCGGGCATGGATGTGTGTGATGTCCTTCGGTTAGTTAGGTTTAGGTAGTTCTAAGTTCTAGGGAACTGATGACCTCTGCAGTTAAGTCCCACAGTGCTCAGAGCCATTTGGACCATTTTGAACTAACTCTTGAACGTACTGTCCACAAAGAATGGCTCGCAGTTTGATAAACACGCTTTTCCTTTTCCGCTGGCAAACACCATTATTTTCTCATTCGGTCCTCTGTTATAATCTGCAAGTAAATAATAGCTATCGTCATTCATCAGTAAATTATTTTCTTGGAAGAATATTCCTCCTGAATCGGTGAGATCTTACGTAGCTCCCATAGATTTTCGCCTAATGCGATGTAACTATTAGTTCACACTTCTGTGTGATTGTAACAATGTTACCAAGTAGTAACCTCGACTGAAGAGGTAGCCCACTTCTTCAGTGTAAACTGCTGAAACTGTAGCGTCTGTTTCTTTTGCCCGCTTCTTTTGCGCTGACAAAATGTTTTCGCACTTCATTTGCTGCTTCATCTGGAATACAAACATGGGCACCTTCCCCTTAAACTATGTCATTTTTTGCGAATAGTGTTCCTTTATGTTTATTCTTTTTGAAATTTACACAACGCCAGTGACTAACTTCTTGTTTTTGTTTGTATCGTCCACTATATACTGATGCCCGTTGTAAATCAGTAAACTTCATTATCTCAGCACTAAAACACGGTATACTACTTACCAGTCAGAGATCAATTGCAGTACTTAACTGTAGAAGAAAGTCACGCACACTACGAATTGATACGTGGACAGGAAATGAGTTTCATCCTTCTCAAGGACACGTCGCAGAAAGCGGCGGACAGGCTGGTGTATCCTACTTCTGGAACACTCTGCCCACTACGTACGGAGCCTGGGACTCCGTACAAATGTCAACAAACTCCCTCTCTGTGCAAGTGTCACTCAGTGCAAGGGCCACAAACTCGATGAAGCTCGACCAAAACTGTTGTAACTGGAACATGAGATCCTGGTTCTGAGTTGACATTTGAACTGACCCTACTTAAATTCTACTGGGGACAGATCTGGGGTTTTTGTGGCCATGGCAGCATCTAATGTTCACACAGACAGTTCACTGAGATACGTACCACGTATGTCCTGTAAGAAAGTGGCACCTAGGTACCATCGCACTCAGAGGCATCTCATGAAGGCTCAGGATATCCGTGACGTACTGTACTGCCGTCCGAGTTCCCTGAATCACTAGAAAACGTAACCTTAGAAGAATGGGACCTCTCCCCAGGTCACCGCCATACTCTCCGACCACGGCCATCCAGGGTAGTGTCGAACCACGATTCATCGCTAAACACAATGCGGTGCCATTCATCAGAGTTCATCAGCAGTTCATGCTTCTCTGCACCACCCAAAACGCTGCCGTTTGTACTGTGGCGTTAACGGCATCTTGCGCAATTCCATAGTCCGGCTGTTTATAGTCTCCGATCAATGCAGACACGTGTAGGTACGAAGGAGTTACGATGCACGGGGATTCGGTGCACAGTACGGCGATCCCTCCTTGTGGTGGCAAGACGGTCGGGTGGAGCCCTGACAACGAGTCCGCCTGTAGTCAAGTTTCCAAGGAGTCCAACACTGAGCCACTTTCTCGTCCGAACGCCGTAAGTATCTGGATACTGGGCGAGTCCACCAGCTGATGAAATGGAGGCTCCTTTCAACCTCTGCCACGTGCTCATAACGCTGTTCAGATGAGCATTCGGCTTCTCCGTATTCTTCACAGTAACCACTGTACATCTGACGCTGTTCCCTTATGTACCCCACCAGCACCACCGACAACACTAAACACGAACAACATTAACACACTCGGGTGGTCCGTCTGCCTGACGCAGAGAATTGAAACACTACTCATTTACATATCCGCCGATGGTGCGTATGTGTATGAGGATACGTCCGATCATGTCTTCTGGGTGCTTCAGCTTTTTTTGTCAGGGTATTGATTGTAATATGCAATGATTTTTGTCACTGTACTGCCATGGCAGTAGCATGACCTGACGATTGTTGCTCTGGCAAATGTAATCCGTTTCTCAGCGGAAGTAACATACTTCAAAAGTCTTTTATCATATTTTAGTTACATCTCAGTTGAGACAATGTTCTCACTGCCATAATTGAAACGGAAGAAGTATGTCCTAACACACTGTCAATTTGTGATTCAGCACATTGTTAATTTGTGTTTCAGATCTCTCGCTTAAGTCATTATGAATGTTGGCTACTCAGTCCGAAGTAGGAGTTCCTCTGTCGCAAGAGGTAGAAAGGCCCTCGGTATGTTGATACTGGTTATCCTCCCTAAGCCCTCGTTTCCGTACGATAGAGGAAATGTTCCTGCTTGTTTCCTGGTTGATGTAAATACAACATTGTACGAGAACCCATCACTGGCAGTCAAGTGAGATAGAATACACGTTAGTTGCTCTATGATGAGAACAAATTACAGACCTTACCTCAGTTTTATGGTAAAATGGCCACAATGATCTGTTTGGAAGTAATGGCGGGTGACAGAAGCAGATGAGCAGAGACTGATGTTCCTGACTCGAGTTACGCTTTCGATTTTTCATATGTGTCAGTTTATGAAGCACCAATAGATTGCCTCGGTACCGAGGCATTCTCAGATAAAGTAAAGTGTAACAGTCCTAAGATTCCCACTTTATAGGTTAAGAAAGCGCAGTGGTTTTACTACCCTGCAAATTTTTGTAAGTATGCAGTCACTAAAACGATACACAATCGTTCTGTGACTCGTGTAACTACTCTGTCATGAACCTGTGACCGAATATTACGTAGCTCCGTATAAATTAGTACTTCATTCGATGATTTTAATCTATACTGCGTTCGTTATTTTACGGCAACTAAACGACATGGTAGATACTGTCTCATGTTGTGGAGCCACACCCGTCTTTGCCAGTTTAGCGTAAGGTATTCGGTTACTGGAAATGTTATCAGGTATTTAGCTCACGTACGCTCGGTCCATTAAGGCGTCAGCTTATATTTTGTCGGCTCGTTGTCCACATTTGAGGAAAATGAGGTGGCCGAAGCTAACGGCAGCGTGAGTGGCGTTCGGCAGGTCAGATAGCCGGCGCTGGCTTGCAGCAGGTGCGAGGCACTTGGGCGCCCATAGGCTCTAGTACGACAACGCCTGTCCTCATGAATTTTAATCGAGCGGCGATAAAATCAATGGATTTCTAACTATATGGCATTAAAAGTACGGGGGCCCGCTCCTGGTTCGGAAGCAGAGTTAAGTGATTTCCCGCCGCCGAGCTCAGCGCGCCAGGAAGTGGAGCTATGGCGGAGGTGGAAGGTGTGGTGGAAGAGTTGCGGTAGAGGGCGAGGGCAGGGGCGGGAGGGAGAAGGGGTAGAAGGTTAGGCAGGAGTGGAAACTAGAATGAGATCCGCAGTGAGAAGTTTCCCCCCACAGCTGCCAGCCATTCGATGGCAGAAAGGGCACCAGATTCCATCGCGCGCTCCGGATGGGTCCGCCCCTCTTCACCCCTCGTGCCCTTCCTCGTCCTTCTTCTCATCCTCCTCGCCTTCCTCTTACCGCTTCTTGTCACTGTCGACAACGAATCCTTGGGCGTATCTATTGCGGCCGTAATGCACCTGCTTCTTGAAGCAGATAGCGCGGGAATTTCTTCCTCGAGCCGCAAGCGTTAACGGAGGACGCGTCTTGTTTCTCGTGCAGCACACCTCGGAAATGCCTCTGCTGTTACATCTTACACTGGAATACAGAGAAGCTCTGCTGCAAAATTGAAGCTTACATTCTGCGTTTCCATGTTCTCATGTTCAAGACTATACGATTTTATCAGGTTAGTCGCTTCAAATAAATGACTATTTTACAGTTACTTTAAACCGAAATTTAAATTCATAGTCAACCATCAGCTGTATAATGGAACGACGACAGTGAAAATTTGTACCGGACCGAGACTCGAACTCACACATCCCGCTTATCGCGAGCAGTCGCCTTTTCATTAGACTATCCGATCACGACGCGCGGTTAGACCCAAACTTCCAAATGTCGTCAACCGTGTATCTATGATCTGAACTCGTGCATCCACTATATTCCCACACAGGAGACACGGTTTTACTTGGGAGTCGCTTGTCCGTGTCGGGGGATAAATACGATATTGTTGCAGTGCCTGTGTTGTTCCAAATTACGACGCAATGTTCCTTCCGACATGTATGCATGGACAACCATCAGTTGTATATTGGAATTACGGCAGTGAAAACTTGAGCCGAAGCGGGACTCGAACCCAGATATCCCGCTTATCGCGAGCGATCGCCTTGCCATTGGGCTACCTGATCACGACCCACGGCCAGACAACCATGTATCTACAAATTTTCATTGTCGTCCTTCCATCATACAGCTGATGGTTGTCCATATTCGCAACTGCGAATTAATTTCATGTCCGAAGGAACAATGCGTCGTAGTTTGGGATAGTAAAGGCAGTACAGTATAGAAATCAGAGAGATGGTGGTAATCGGATCCCAACGAGTACTAAGTTTGTAAGTAGGCTGTTTATGTTTTCTTATTCGCAACGTTACGTAGCGCTCTGTATGAAAATCACTGGCTGTGCTGTGTGCAGTCTGTGGCTAGTTTGCATTGTTGTCTGCCATTGTAGTGTTGGGCAGCGGCAGCTGGATGTTAACAGCGCGTAGCGTTGCGCAGTTGGAGGTGAGCCGCCAGCAGTGGTGGATGTGGGGAGAGAAATGGCGGAGTTTTGATATTTGTAAGAATGGATGTTATGAACTGCTATATATATTATGACTATTAAGGTAAATACAATGTTTGTTCTCTATTAAAATCTTTCATTTGCTAACTATGCCTACTAGTAGTTAGTGCCTTTCGTAGTTTGAATCTGTTATTTAGCTGGCAGTAGCGCGCTCGCTGTATTGCAGTAGTTCGAGTAACGGAGATTTTTGGTGAGGTAAGTGATTTGTGAAAGGTATAGATTAATGTTAGTCAGGGCCATTCTTTTGTAGGGATTTTTGAAAGTCAGATTGCGTTGCGCTAAAAAAAATATTGTGTGTCAATTTAAGCACAGTCGTGTACAATTTTTCTAAGGGGACGTTTCAAGTTCACTTTGTCAAGACTTGGAAAATTTTATAAAGTTCTGTGAGCCGGTTGTCTATGCATCATGTAAGCTTTGATCTGTGTGATATCCAAGGCGGAATTTCGGCACCAGTCCAGTATTTGCTTAAAAGTTAGGGGCAAGCTGCCTAAAAACCACATTTCAGTGGACATGTGTATCAGCCACCGGTCGTTAATTCGCTGTGAGGATCCTGTTTGGGACTGGCCAATTTGCTAGTCTTGCATTGAAGCGCGCTGTGTGTTACAGTGTATGAGCAGGTCAGTAAGACAGTACATCCCTACCATGCAGGTTGATTCCATGATGATGTAATAACTTTCATGAATGATGGAGAAGGATAAAAATATAAACTTGAGCTAAGGGAGCCTGGTCCGAAAAACGCCAAGTTATAAACGAAAATCGCTCTTATATCTCTGACAGTGGAATACATGTACCAGCACAATTGTTGCTAATATTCTATGGTAAGCAGCTTACAAAGGTGATAATATGGACCAAAAGAAGAAAAAAGTCTGAAGTACACATGGGCTTTGAAATACGTGCCTCAAGAGCTATGATTACTTGACCTTCGCTACTGTAAAATACATCTCTTCCATTGAATAACTGTTCTTAGCTCTTAATGTACGTATTGCAGAAGAGATAGCTGCTTGATTTCTTTTCTTGGTTTTTGTCTACACTACTATCTTTGAAAATTGCCCACCCTTGTCTTAGCAATAACGAACCGGTACATGTATTCCACCGTATGAGGTGTCAGAATAATTTTCGCTTATAAATTTCGACTCTGCCTTTTTCCGGACAAGGATCCCTGCCCTCAAATTAATACATTTACCTGTGGCTGAGCGGTTCCAAGCGCTTCAGTCGGGAACCGCGCGCCTGCTACGGTCACAGTGATGTCCTTAGGTTAGTTAGGTTTAAGTAGTTCCTAAGTCTAGGGGACTGATGACCTCAGATGTTACCCATAGTGCTTAGAGCCATTTGAACCATACATTTACCCTTCAGCAACCCTGAAACTTCCCAACATCATACCGTAGTCACGGTGTATATTGACGACTGCTCCCATAAGGGGAATATATTGTTAACATTCTGGCAAATAAACCACAGATCACCAGGAGTATTCCAAATCCTTGAAGATATCAAATGAAACATCTACGTAGACGAGTCGAACGGGAGAAGGAAAGAAAAATAGATTTCAGCAGTTATATTTCGAGCACCTCAATCTTGTAGCATTTGTGTAAAGGGAAGACAAAATTCAGTAGAAACGTTACGACTGTATTTCATTACCCGTATTCAGACTCATGTTTACCTTTAGTTTCATTCAATAATTCTTACCTTCACCCCGTGCAGTGTGGTTGGTACAGCTAAACGTTAATATTTGACCTTCATTCCCATTCTGATATTATTGTCGCTTTATAAACAACTCCCTGAAGATACAAATCGATTGTTTGTAGTTCACCATCTTAGATCTCCGTTGTTTTTACTGGCTTTTCCCATTTCTTACATTTGATACAGTAAAATGCAGCGCGCTCTATTTCGAGCGATACCCCCCGCTGCACTGTTTTACGTCTTCCATCATTTCATCCTGTGTACGTATACACATATGAAATTTGACGTGCATATTCTTCAATGATTCTGATCAAAAGTTTGTGTCATACTAAAACGAGGAGGAGCACAAAAAGAATGCTTAACACTTATGATTTAGAAACGGTCTTGTGTCGTAACTAACAAGACTATATCTATTACAAAATCCTTAAAAAACGTGCCATGGCGGTACATTCATTAGGTCTAAATATGTTATGAAATTCGGTATGGACGCAAATGGCTATGAAGCTGACTATTCTAATTAAGTATTTTAAATAGGCTGCTAGAGACATGCTGCTTGCAACTGATGCCTCGCTTCTTTCAGGCATCTGGGTCATCGAACGTCAGTCATCAGTTAAGACTTAATGCGAGCGTCAGAAACGTACTGGTCGACATCAGGTGGCTGTATCTCAGTACCAACCGGAAACGGGAAACATTTTTATGTGAAAAAAACTCAGAACAGTGCCAGATGAGTTATGGAGAAAGTAAAGGTGTCTGTGTATGCTGATGTTACATCTCGTACTTCGAATACAATGTCTGCCAAAAAAGACAGTTCCAAACATGTAGCACAACGCATTAATTTTTCTGTTTCATAAGAACCGATACAAAATTACTGTCCTATCGAACTCCTGATTATTAGCCCCGCAGAAAAAAAATTATTTCAGTCTAGCAAAGGAGCATAATCGCTTTAAAAGTGGTCGTAGTGCAATCCTCTACTTAAAAATCATTAACGAAATTATGGAATGCATCACTGAATATATGTTGCGACATTAGAATGGATTTTGAAAAAAATCTTTTGAAAATTTTTCAAAAAAATATTTAACAATCTTGACCACTATTAATATTTCATACTTGTCATATACTTGGACAGGGAACAAAATAAGTACCTGGGGTCTCTGCGTTTTTCAGATGCCTGTAGGGCAGACGAACTTCAATATCAATACGAGAAGAAAAAAGGCGAGTTAGTGTTGAATTATACAAGATAATTTTATAATGATATTGAAGAACTGTATGTTTTCAGTCTGCTGTACAAATTATTCTTTACTACCTGTTTCCGGCCTCGCGTTGCTGTAGCTCAGTCTGGTTAAACGTAAAAGAAGAGAAGAGAAATCACACTTTTCTGATACGTATGGGAACTGGATACACGTCCTAACCTCCTCGACTCCCCAGTCAGTGTCTACCTCCTTCTAAGCCTCTCTCTCTCTTTCTCTCTCTGCCCATCTTCTCGTCACCATCCACTCTCCCTCTGTCTCCTCCTGTCCCCCACTCTTCCTCTCTTTGTCCAATATCTCCTACCCAAATTCTCTGTAAATCTTCTCCTCCCCCTCTCTCTCTCTCCATCTTCCCCTGCTACCTCTCTCTGTCCATCTCCTTCTTTCCGCTGTATATCAACATTTTCTCCCACCTCTCTGTTCATCTCCTCACTCGTCTCTCTGACCTTGAGCCTTGTTTACTGTTATTGGATATTTAGATACTGCAGTAGTATTCTAATCATAAGCTGATAAGCCATAAATACAACTTTCCTGTTTGCTTCATTATATGGGAATGCAGGATTTCTCGGTGAATTTCGATGATGAAATCGAGTCAAGGTGCCGTTTTGCGGCAGAAAACTTGGTCAACGTTTCACGTATATATATAAAACGCATGCTGTTCAACACAACGTTTTGTCAAAATTTCAAAGCAATCGGTGAAGAGTTTTCGGGGATCAACGATTCTGAACAAACGAACATTTACATTTCGTTTACACAGATTTTATGCTGGTTTACGTCGCAGCGATCACCTTCACAGGAAAAAAAAAACATTATACTTTAGATGGATATGCGGTTTTAATTTACACCTATGAAGATGGTCGCCACCACCGAAACCGTTAGAAAATTCACAAAAAATTGTACAGCTGATGGCACACATGCAGGTCTTAAAATTCCTGACAGATGTATCGCATCATATTATTAAACTGTTATAATTATTAAATAAGGAATAATTAACATGTTTGGTAAATTAAACAGCGTCTCCAATATTGCTTACGTTGTATCTGTAACAAAAAGCTTTCATTTACCTTGTATTACCGCATTTTAATATACCTATGAATGCAAAAGCTGAGGGACGCTAAACAAAAAACTGGAAGCTGCATCATAGGTATTTATTTGCTGACACTGAAGTTTCCTCTGTTGCCTAGGTCTCCACCTACTTAGGCTTCGAAGCAGGATCTCCGGAACTAACCTCCGACGTATCTTCACGACTATCACGGGTCAGTGTTGAAGACGATCTGGAGAGGGCACATTTCGTTTTAATTGTTCTGGAAGTGGGAAGTGCATATGTAGTGCGAATCAATTTGTAGCACAGATGGATAATATGTTGCAAAATTTTAAGTGCTGTTTCACACGTGGCAGAAGTGAACGCACGTTACGGCATGTGGCCGTATTTTTCCACATACGCTACAATTTTTGTCTAACCATCGCTATAATACATCTCTGCTGTCCAGTACCTCTTCATTATTGCCTTACTTTATCTATGATTCCGTTTTTTAGGATGTAAATGGCTCCTTACGTTTGAAACTGCAGGTCGATGGCATATATACCCTGGATTACTTGCACGGACGTTTTTGGACAAGTCTGTATTATTTTCAGAATTTTTAGCGGCTCTCTCTGCCTCTGTTTATGTACCCAGACACTGGATCAAAATGAAACTACAGCCGTAATAATAGCCTCATTATACTGCCTCGCTATACGGGTAGTTATCTGTGCTGAACTGTGGCGGTACTAGAAATTTGCCGACCGTTGTGACCGTGCGGTTCTAGGCACTTCAGTCTGGAACCACGTGACCGCTACGGTCGCAGGTTCGAATCTTGCCTCGGGCATGGATGTGTGTGATGTCCTTAGGTTAGTTAGGTTTAAGTAGTTCTAAGTTCTAGGAAACTGATGACCACTGATGTTAGTCCCATAGTGCTCAGAGCCATTTGAACCAATCACCTAGAAATTTTGAGGATTCAGACTGCGTATGACTTATTGGAACAAATTTTTGATACGGGCATCCGCAGCTGCAGAATTGTATCTTGATGAAAAAAGGCGGCTTGAGCAGTGTGATAAATATTTGGTTATGATCCAACTATTTTCGTGCCATTAGAACCAAATCTTCAGAAGAAAAGTCTCTAAGCACTATGGGACTTAACTTCTGAGGTCATCAGTCACCTAGAACTTAGAACTACTTAAACCTAACTAACCTAAAAAAGATGATGATGATGTTTGGTTTGTGGGGCGCTCAACTGCGTGGTTATCAGCGCCCGTACAATTATCCAATCTTTGCTCAGTCCAATTTCGCCACTTTTCTGGATGATGATGAAATGATGAAGACAACACAAACACCCAGTCATCTCAAGGCAGGTGAAAATCCCTGACCCCGCCGGGAATCGAACCTGGGACCCCGTGCTCGGGAAGCGAGAACGCTACCGCGAGACCACGAGCGGCGGACTGACTAACCTAAGGGCATCACAAACATCCATGCCCGAGGCAGAATTCGAACACGCGACTGTAGCGGTCGTGCGGTTCCAGACTGAAGCGCCTAGAACCGCCCGGCCACCACGGTCGGCCCAAATCTTCAGAAATACGTATTCATTTGGTATCATATTTCAAACCATAACCAGTAGATGATCAAGACTTCTTTTGTCAAATGCGATAAAAATGTTCAACCGTCAACAGGTCAGTAAAATTCATTTTATCTAAAGTTGATCTTGGTTACCTGTCGTACAGTCATACGGGCTCTGCTGTTTCAGATTTATTTTACCTTACCGGGTGAACATTTTTTCTATCTGGATGATGTTTCCTTCATTCTGCCATATTTTAACGTGGGACTACCGACATTTTGAATGATGAACATTTTTATCGGAAATGGCAGAGGATACTGGGTCATCGACTGGTTGTCGCTTGAACCAAGTTAGGAAATAAATGTATATGCCTGATGATATGTATCTAAGGCCAAGAAACTAGCTGGATTATAAATAAATGTTCATCATACAGCTGAAGGTTGTCGCTCGAACCAAGTTAGGAAATAAATGTATATGCCTGATTATATGTATCTAAGGCCAAGAAACTAGTTGGATTATAAATAAATATTCATCATACAGCTGAAGCTGTAGCTGTCTTTTCCATCAAGATATTAGGTATTACTACGAGAGAGGGTAAAAAGCTGACAAAAGCCGAGACGTGATTGTGAACTGATGTGGGTCGAACATGTAGCCAGCCGTAGACACGGCAGTCAAAGAACTTCTTTGTTGTGTTAACAAGAGATGAGAAAACCGTAAGACATAATGGAGAGTAGGCGAATAGCATTTGAAACCTTGCAGAGGGAACAAGGATGCGTAAAAGTGAATATTTTAATGCGAGAAGACGCTCGTGAATGGTCTTCATACTGTGGTGGACGTCACGCGGCTGCTGTTGATGATGATGATAATGATGATGATGATGTCATGAACCTTCACACACGAAATTTTACACATCAGCCTCTCCCGAAGTATTTAAAATTCCTCCTGAAATATACTGCTCATTTCTTCTTGAGGACTAATTACAGGGAAGACAAGTAATACTGATAACATGAATTGGAACAAACTAACTTGGCACGTCAGCCACGTCCATCAATCACCCAATCCCGTGAACATTTATCACGGACGGCGCTCTTTGCTGGTGAACGAGTAGCTCGGTTGCTCATTTCTGGAAGGGACCCGTTGATGCGTTTCGTGGGCGGTAATTCTGAGCCGCGCAAGTCCAGGCGGCGTCCTTTAAGAGCGGAGCGCGGCCTGTAGTAATTTTCTCGCGTCACTCAGGCGGCGTGACATCGGCGGAGGAGGAACAGAAGGTGCGTGGGAGGGATGCCGGCGACGCATCCCGAGGGCCCGGCAGGCTGCGCGCCGCTCCGTGCTGCACGCTGCACAATTCATGTCATCTCCACGCCGGGCGTGCTCAATAATTAGGGAAGTCGTCGATCCGAGAATAGCCCACGGGATCGATACATCGCCTCAGGCTTAAACGAAACGAGCCTTCCTCTTTTGCCCACTGAGGCTCCATACCTACACACCAGCACTCCGCAAAACAATGTACAGTACTTGTTGAGTGTACTTCGTGTCAGTTTTCGACAGCCTCTTTCCAGTTCGATTAGTACTTGGAGCGGGGGAAAGATACAGAGAATAGTAAAACTCTGAGGTGACACATGTTGTAGGACAGCGACGTGCCCACGACGCAACTGGCTTATGGAGAAGGCAATGGAAGCAAGGAATATCAACGTTGAGGAAAGTCAAGACAGAAGAAGGTGGCGACTGGAGGCGGAGAACTGGCGCCAGCCGCTGATAATCCGCAAGAAGGTGAAGGAGACATATACAGATGGCGGTTAAAAGGCTTCCGATGTGGTCATGGCTGCATGATGCGAATTAAGGGAGGTAGGACATCAAATGCGCCGACTTGGAGCAGGAGAGGAACCACAGTTCATTTTATTTTCCACTGTCTATACTTTTACAAGTAAATTCATAAAATTTTGTCTGCATGACCAGGAAGGATTCATGATTCACACTCGAAGCAGCGGAAGTTCAAAAACATAACAAAATAATTTTTTTTACAGGTGAAATTTCATCATTTTTTCACTTACTATTGGCTGCATTTGTTGCTATAGGTACACTTTTCTTCATAAGTAAGAGAGACTGTTCGATGAATTTCGCACAGCATACAAACCATACTTACAGGTGTCTGAAACTCTAGAATCTATTTAATTTATGAAAAAATGAATGAACTGTTACATTTTAAACTTAATGTTTAGAAAAAATCAAATTTTTTAGTTAATTATCTCAATTTTTACCACAGTTTTTAATAGATTTGGAAAATTCTAGAGTTTCATACACCTTTAAGTATGGTTTGTTTGCTGTGCAAAATTCATCAAAAGAATCTCTCTTACTTGTGAAGAAAAATGTACCTATAGCAACAAATGCAGCCAATAGTAAGTGAAAAAATGATGAAAGTTCACATGTAAAAAATTATTTTCTTATGTTTTTGAACTTCCGCTACTACGAGTGTGAATCCCGAATCCTTCCTGGTCATGCTGACAAAGTTTTATGAATTTATTTGTAAAAGTGTAGACAGTAGAAAATAAAATGTCCTGTGGTGCCTCTCCTGCTCCAAGTCGGTCCGTTTGACGTCCTACCCCCCTTAACAGACTTTGAACACGGCATGGTAGTTGGGACATTCCGAGATCAACAGTCTGATGAGTGTGCCAAGAATACCAGATTTCAGAAATTACCTCTCACCACGGAAAACACAGTGGCCGACGACATACGCTTAATGACCGAGAGCAGCAGCGTTTGCGTGTACTTGTCAATGCTAATAGACGAGCAGCACAGCATCAAATAACAGCACGCATCAATTTGGGATATACGATGAACGTATCCGTTTACGACAGTGCGTCGAAATTTGGCGTCAGTGGGCTATGTCTACAGACGACCGAGGCCTGTGCGTTTACCAACAGCACGACATCGCCAGCAGCACCACTCATGGGATCGTGACCATATCGTTAGGACCACAGACAAGTGTCAAACAGTAGCTTGATCAGATGAGTCTAGTTTTCAGTTGGTAAGAGCTGATGTTAGCGCTGCAGTATAGCGCAGGACCCACGACGCCATGGAACCAAGCTGTCAACAAGACATTGTGCAAGCGGTGGTGACTCCATGACGGTGAGTGCTGAGTTTACTTGGAATGGAATGCGTCCTCTTCTGCAACTGAACCGATCATTGACTGGAAGGTAGTGTTTCAGGACTTCTGCTGTTCCTTATCTATATAGAAAATTTAGGAGACAACCTGAGCTTAGGTGGCTTGCAGACGATGCTGTCGTTTATGTATGCTTAGTCTTTCTTCAAGATTCCTCCACCATTGACGCACTTTGCTGTTATGCATTACAATGACGTTATGTGGGCTGCAGGCGGAACCCCTCAGAATGAAGAAATGATATGAGAGCACTTGGCGGATGACTCTATTGTTCTAGTCATTTTTACGGGTCCGCTGGGCATTCAGAACTGAATAGTGGGACGTGACGCTATCTACGAGCATATTAGAGACACTGCGCAACACATCTGCCTAAGGATTCAATTATATTCACTGTGAGATCATTTTCGCGGTCGATCGGACCTTGAAAAAATTCGCCCTCGTAGGGGCGAACAAATTCGTCTTATGCAAATGAATTTCTGTTTTATTGTTAACCAAACATGCTTGGTCTACAATGTAAAGAAAATTATTTAATTACAAATATTTTGTTAGGGTCTCTGTACTGTTTCCTCAAAGCTAATTTAAATATCTATGTACAACTGTAGGTTGTAATTTATCAGTTACTTTCATTTTTCTGTTCTTCTTATGTACGCATTGACTACTCTGCAGGCACTAAATGCACAAATTTGAGGTTTCCAGTTGCCTGCATGTCACACTTTTTATACATTTCACTACACGTAACCTTTCCTGTAGTATTTTCCAGCAAGCAGAATTGACACAATTCATCAACCGACCACGGCATAACAGCCAGGATGATTATAATGGACATTATGGACAAACAGAATTTTGTTATTATCAGTGGTTCGCTAACTAGGTCAGAACGTAAAAGAAAATAAGTGGAATTTCAATATTACCACGCTTAATAAACGCAGTGACGTTCACCCTTAATTTCGGTGATCGCTTTGTGGTCCAGGAAAGGGTGGCAGTGTGAACTGGCCGGGTGTTGTGTCGGCACACTCACCAAGTCTTAAACACATTATTGACAACAGAATTCAAAAAATGAGAGTGCATGAGAATCGGTAAAACACTACGCAAATGATCAGCGCGCAGTCAAGAAATACACATTAACTTCATATTTAGCGTAACAAGCCAAATGGTAAAATTTCTCTCACTCAAAATGATTTTAGCTGTACAATAACAAGGAGAACACTAAACAATATATATCCACATTAGCCGGCCGGGGGGGCCTAGCGGTTCTAGGTGCTACAGTCTGGAATCGCGCGACCAATACGGTCGCAGGTTCGAATCCTACCTCGGGCATGGATGTGTGTGATCACCTTAGGTTAGTTAGGCTTAAGTAGTCCTAAGGGACTGATGACCTCAGAAGTTAAGTCCCATAGTGCTCAGAGCCATTGGAACCATATCCACGTCAATAATAACTATTCAAGCCGTAATGAATGACGAGAAAAATAAAGTGGTAAGATTCTAGCTCACCACACAATATTCGAAACTAAACCAACTAGAACAGAACACGAGACTGCAAAATTAATGAAAAACAACTAATTAACAAGAGAAATAGCAAATATATAATTAAGGCACAATGAGCTAGACTACACAATGCTTCCCAGAGGATCAAATAAATCAGAACAGTGATTCAGCCGAGATCAGTAATCTCGAAGTGAAGAAGGTGAAGCAGTGAAGCACAATTGAGAATAATATAAAGTGCACCATGAGGATTTAACTTGCACAGAATTTCTCCTACTATAATACAGGGTGATTCAAAAAGAATACCACAACTTTAAAAATGTGTATTTAATGAAAGAAACATAATATAACCTTCTGTTATACATCATTACAAATAGTATTTAAAAAGGTTTTTTTCACTCAAAAACAAGTTCAGAGATGTTCAATATGGCCCCCTCCAGACACTCGAGCAATATCAACCCGATACTCCAACTCGTTCCACACACTCTGTAGCATATCAGGCGTAACAGTTTGGATAGCTGCTGTTATTTCTCGTTTCAAATCATCAATGGTGGCTGGGAGAGGTGGCCGAAACACCATATCCTTAACATACCCCCATAAGAAAAAATCGCAGGGGGTAATATCAGGGCTTCTTGGAGGCCAGTGATGAAGTGCTCTGTCACGGGCTGCCTGGCGGCCGATCCATCGCCTCGGGTAGTTGACGTTCAGGTAGTTACGGACAGATAAGTGCCAATGTGGTGGCGCTCCATCCTGCTGAAATATGAATTGTTGTGCTTCTTGTTCGCGCTGAGGGAACAGCCAATTCTCTAATATCTCCAGATACTGTAGTCCAGTTACAGTAGCACCTTCGAAGAAAAAGGAACCAAAAACTTTATTGACTGAAATGGCACAGAAAACGTTCACCTTAGGCGAGTCACGTTCATACTGAGTTGTTTCCTGCGGATTCTCAGTGCCCCAAATACAGGCATTGTGACGGTTGACTTTACCGTTAGTGTGGAAAGTTGCTTCATCACTAAACACAATCTTTGAAACGAAAGATTCATCTGTTTCCATTTGAGCGAGGATAAAATCACAGAAATCGATTCTTTTAATCTTATCAGCTGCATACAGTGCTTGAACCAATTTCAGACGATAAGGTTTCATAACTAACCTTTTTCGTATGACTCTCCATACAGTTGATTGTGGAATTTGCAGCTCTCTGCTAGCTCTGCGAGTCGATTTTCCTGGGCTGCGAACAAATGCTTGCTGGAAGCGTGCTACATTTTCATCACGCGTTCTCGGGCGTCCAGAACTTTTCCCTTTGCACAAACACCCATTATCTGTAAACTGTTTATACCAACGTTTAATACACCACCTATCAGGAGGTTTAACACCATACTTCGTTCGAAATGCACGCTGAACAACTGTCGTCGATTCTCTTCTGCCGTACTCAATAACACAAAAAGCTTTCTGTTGAGCGGTCGCCATCTTAGCATCAACTGACGCTGACGCCTAGTCAACAGCGCCTCAAGCGAACAAATGTACAACTAAATGAAGCTTTATAGCTCCCTTAATTCGCCAACAGATAGTGCTTAGCTCTGCCTTTTGTCGTTGCAGAGTTTTAAATTCCTAAAGTTGTGGTATTCTTTTTGAATCACCCCGATATCACCACCAGGTCTTAACATGGCTCAGCCATAATAAACGCATATTAAACAGCGTAGCTTAAGTTGAAACACAGCTGGAACATGCATCTGCACAACCAAAATTTTCCACCGAACACAACTGGCATAACGCTCTTCTAGTACACCACTATCCAACAGCACACATCACAGCTTGCGTCTCATCTACACGAGCGTCCCTGGAGTCAAGACACCACGTACAATGAGCCCACCTGGAGAAGGAACCGATGCCTGATGTTGATAACAAGTCACAAGTACCTCAGCGAGGTTGCCTCCGATGATGATCACAGGAGCATATCGCTCCGTCCTGCCCAGCTGACTCCCGTCTCAGTTGCTTGCTTCCTCATTGGCCCTCTGCTTCACTCCACGTCTCTACTCAGGCTCCTTTAGCTTCCTTTTCCATGACGACAGTGCCCTCCTCCCCCCCCTCCCCCTCCCTGTCCACCGTACACATGGCGCATTTTTCACCAGCTGTCAGCAGCCGACCGCATCCGTCCTTTAAGGCCCTGCTCATAATTGGCTAATTCCATTGAACCAGCCACTACAGGGTGTAAACAAGACCTGCTACCCGCAGCCCGACGCCAAAATCAGATTCTCGTCCTGCCACTGCTGCCAATGCGCCCTGTTGCTGGTCCAACATCTTGCAACTTCTTTGCCGTACACTATACTGGTCTCCATTGTCACTGACGGCCACTCGCAACCTCGCCACAATACTGTGCTCAGCTATTTTGCAGTTTCGCGCAAGCACTGCTATAGCAGGACTCCACCAGCAGTGCTGGCGTCAACCGCCAAACAGAGAGGAATATCAAATGTGAATTGGTAAGTCACGCTACAGCTTTGTTGTTATGCTTCAAGACACAAATCTAACGAACACTGAGAATGTGATGCTTCTCTTCCACATCTTCCATTCATGGTAGTTCTCTACTCTGACTTGTTTTATGTGTTATTAATGACCAAATTTAATCTTACCACTGCGCTACTGGGGCTACCTAGAATCGGCGCATCTTTATTTCTGTATTAGTCAGTAGCTAAGTGTATTGGTCAACAGTAGCCACTTTTAATTTTTCGGGAACCAGAGAGCCACACATAAATGTCTAAAATACGTAACGAAACGTTTAATATTTATGAGGAAAGCGCTTGGAACTAATTGAAAAAGTTCTAGACTCAGCGTTTATACTTCTTCTGGTTTTAAGTTTTGATCCCAAACAAAGAACGTTTATTTTTGTATTGTCTTTAATCGCACTCGTACAGTGTTAGCAGTCAAATGTTGTGACATATAATGAGCAAACTGAGTACATAATTTACCAAAACTTTAAAGGTATATTACTTAAAATATATATGTAACAAATTCTAATTTTATACGCTACAAGGATTCAAAGTTTCTCCCCCCCCCCCCCCTATGCAAATTTGGGAAGTTGATGTTCGTGGGATGAATGGTTTCACATATCCTAAAGAGTGAATGATCTTGCATCACACTGAGCATTGGGGAAAAGCCATGGCAATGTCGTAAGCAGCAAATTTAGCAGTCAAAGACGTTTCCTTGAATAAAAAAAAATGGTTCAAATGGCTCTCAGGACTATGGGACTTAACATCAGAGGTCATCAGTCCCCTAGAACTTAGGACTACTTAAACCTAACTAACCTAAGGAGATCACACACATCCATACCCTAGGCAGGATTCGAACCTGCGACCGTATTGGTCGCGCGATTCCAGACTGTAGCGCCTAGAACCGCTAGGCCACCCCGGCCTGCTGTCCTTGAATAACATCGATACAATTAATGATGGAAACCTAATACAACAAACATAGCTGAGAAAAAGAAGACGCAAGGATTAGCTATGTATTACAGCAACAAGGACAAAATAAATATAGAGTGCAATAGAAACATACTCCTCTGACAAGGAAATTGAGAAATATTTAACTATTATAAAACATTTCTACACAAAACTGAAAACGCCACTTACAAGTGAAGCATTTCGCTGATGTTTCTTGTGACTTCTAGATGCCGTGTAGAATTATCAGAGGGGCTTTTAAAATAATAAAGAAAACACGAATAAGGTTTCAGTTTCTTCTATGTATAACAGGTCCTCTAATTCGATTTCTACTTCTTCAATATTTCTGTTGTTTTTAACACAAGCTTCTGGCATAACGTTAAGTCACATAAATGTTCACAGATTAATTTTCCGGCTTCTTTTGATAAACCGCAACATTACTTAAAGAACTACTTCTGAAAGAGAAGCAGAGCTGAAAATTTCTTTATCTCACTGCAGTCATTACGTAGAGACTCTTTGGCATTAGGATTGACAGTACGTATGTGGAGCAGAAGCTCATTACTTTGCTGCCACGCCTATGACAAGTGATCGTATGTTAATTACATAGATTTCTACATCGGTACCTGCAGCCTTATCTTCATTCGATGATATCATTCCACTGGAAATGACCAAATTGTTACGCAGTTTGAGGGCTAATATCGGTCCCCCTCTCCTAGTCCATTGAGCCAACATCTACTAAAGGGTTGTGAAAGTTGCCGTCGATAGTATTTCACCGCACCTGTTCGTTGTGCTAGTACGACCCCGCCGGCGAGAAGCGTGCATCTAATTGAAGTAATTATCACGGGAACAATGGGCGCTGCTCTTTTTGGAGCTGTTAGCGGCTCCCAGAATAATAACAACTGCCGTGTGATTGGGCAGAGCGTAATGCCATGCTACTTTCATTCGCTAACTATGTAACAATACCATTGGTCGGCAATTACTGGCCGCATTGTAATTACAGCATTAAATGGTTTATGTGGGCCTGTTTTGTTTCCGCGTTATTTATTGTTTCCCCCTCTATTTTCGACGCTCGCGTCTCTCCATGTTCGAACGGGAGACCAGCTCACGAAGCAAAAGAGAGATTTTCTGAAACTGAAACTGTCAAAGCGATAACGTCCGCAAAATGGTGGTTCTGTGGACGGAAATGACCTGAACGGGGGCAGTTATTCAACCATTGTGGTTAGAAACTACCATATCGCCATTTTGCGGTGCGTTCTCTGCAGGACCAAGTAATTTCTGTTCGCATTGTGGGTACATTTCACTGCTGAGTTGCATAGAATTCGTTTTAAAACGTTCAAAAACAGAGACGCTATCCGTTTTGAACACTTACCTCCACTGTGATCTGAGAATGACCTTGCTCAGTTCATCCTCTCTGGCAATTTCTCTGTGTGCATACCTAGGACGAGAAACATAACCAAAAAAGTAATATATTTGTCGAACTGTTGAAAAAATTTCCAACAAACATTAGAGACGAGCTTAACGCTGTATATCCATTCGGATAACTTTTAATACTGGGATGTTGAAGCCTGCTTTTTCTGTTTTCGGTAGATGTCGAAATGTACTACCTGCAACAAAATTTGAGAACGTTCCAACTTGATAGAATATTGGTGTGACTTTTTTGTTGTGGTGTAAGCGGTGGTTTTTTGAGCTGGGGAGCAAGCAGGCCTGACTATTGCTAGAGTGCGGCTTCCGATCCTGTAACCGATGTTTTCGTAATATCACTAAACTACGGAGTGCCTAATGTTGCTAACTGTTTTTCACATTTATTACGTATGTTAAGCGCTCTCAAAAATTAGCGATAGTATCCTTAGCTGATTTTATTGTCTCATTAGTTCAGATGCATTCCTGATTGTTGATATCGGTACTAAACGCACACATTTCATTTGGCCTACATCTGCACCGCGGTAAGCCATACACATGCTTAGTGACTAATTTGTAGTAAATGTGGTTTCTAATTACACATTTCTGGTCTTAGTTAAGCTTTACTTTTCATTATTCCCGTAATAATAATGTTCAACTATATGACCGCGTTCATTTTCCCCAACTCCATAAGCTCACTCAAATTAAATTCACATTACACAAAGCTACATTCACGCGACACTCCGAACCGAAACTTCAATGTAAAACTTCTCCATGTTCAGTATCAACGCCTTCGGTGGGATATGGTTTCCCTCGACACGTGGATAACTGCACCTACATCGGACGTCTAGTATACATCACATGACGTTCCTACTGCTACAACGAGTAAGAGCCCATTCAAAAAGAGTTGACGATTGTAAGCTAACTGTTCTTACAATTGAATTCCCTTTCCCCGAGGATCTTTAATACTGCGAGGTCAACAACTTACTTATGTTAAGAAACAAAACACAGTTGAGGAAATGTTCTCAGGCTTCCATCCTGGACGCTGCACTGAAATTCCACGATGTTTTGATGAGTGTCACTCTCATCATCTTGTGGTGAACTGACACTCATCGAAAGGGGACCTATACCGACATTTCATGTCAATTTCATTGAAGCAATTTCTTTTTTATACTCGAATGTAAAACCTTCCCTTTGTATGGTGCTGACGAAATTCTCTCAGGCCTCCATTAAGTTGGTTGCACTGAAATTCCACGACACTTCCATGACTGTGATTTCTCCAGAAGATATTCGGCATGAAATGTCGGTAGAAGTCAGGGAGAATTATGTTCAGCGCTTCGAAATTCGCGGTAAAATTTTAATTCTACACTCAATTATTTGCTGTCCCTTAATAAATTTCAGTGCTTTGGCATGTGTCATACGAAAATCGTACCTATGACTAAAAAATTAATAATGCTATCTTCCATGACACAATCCCTCAATATCTCATCAACCTGGTTTCTTGTTTACTTTTCCTCAGTTTCTTTTCTTTTTTGATTTACTATACGCATTTAACTGTTTTCTGGGGTAAGTAACGTAGATTATGTGTTGGTGAACTCACAGAAAATGTAATATGCTGAAAAACAAATTACTGTGCGATCGAGAGTTTATCGTAATAGTTGAAGTAGTTGAATCAAAGTAGACACTAAAGGTACAAGCATTGAACATGCACAAAATTACGAGCCCCATTTTCCTAATATGGTTTGCCGCAAACAGTAGTTCGAGATAGCGGTTCCGCAAATATTTGCGATACTAGCTTTGATGAAACGCATTCCATATTTGCGGTCGTCTTTAAGTTAAATACATGAGAACTGTAGATGCGTTAAGTTACACTTCCAACTACATGGCATGGGTTAGCAAACCTGAAGCAGCGAATGAATGTAAACGTAGGCTTCGTTTGGGATTTTAATAATGCAGAGTCTATGGTGTTGTCCTGTACGAGCCTATAGCAGGTTTCGTAGAGGCTTTCTTCCCTTACAGTGATGGTTAACGATTTCCTAACATACTTAAAAAACTTCCTCAAGGGTTGCCGTAAGCACATGCAGTATGACGTTGTCGGTTAAGTACCCATTTCACTCCGTCAAGTGCACTCTAATTACAGTTTATTGAAAGAGAGGACAATTTATAATATTTTGTAAAATTCTGCGTTTTTCATCGACATAATAATAATTATCTGCATCGTCACACAGCGTGACTCTATTAGTAACTAAATCTCACTGCATTACACCTCCCTAACGGACACCATCAGTACTGTGGGAAATAAATGTACTGTGAAAGGAAAAATAGCTCAGTACCAGAGAGGGCGTTGGTAAGTAGCTGTCTACGGGAAGAGTTATCTCCAGAAGTTGCGATGTGTCATCACTCTTTCGAATGCCGATTACCGCCGATAGGCGTAGTAATGCCATATGCAGTCAGTGGAAAGGATTATTTGATCGTTCTCGGCTTCACCAAGTGATCAAACACGAAGCAATAACGATGTTACCTCGAACATAAAATCCGGCAATCCGATATCAACTATGTCAAAATATGCAAGTGTAAGATTTACTTATTTTTAAGAAAAAGTGTGTTGATATTGCAGATCGAACTTAAAGAGTCTATATCTGATAACCATTTGTATGTTTCTGTTGCCACACATGAGTTACAGTTAAGTGCGAGAACACAAAAATTGCGCTGACAACTTCCAAATCACACTACCTTCAAACTATCATAAATCTACAGTCCTACTAACATCAAATTGATGGTTCTGATTACAAGACATGGTGAAATTTCCCTATTGTTAAACCTACTACCACGCAGTGCAAAATTTATTAGGAAATCAAATGCAGAACAAAACCAGTGTCTTCAACAACTGTGTTAAAAGGTTACCAAAATGACGGTGTAATTACCCTCAGTCTCTCACAGGGAAATGTTAAACTTAGACTAGTGCCGGCCCAAAACTGTTTAAGTTACATATCCTCTCGAATTCTATGCTGAGCATTAAACAGCGAAGGTAGATTTTCTTTGAAAAATGTACAATAAAGCTCCCAAAAATTTAACTCCTTCTCTTCCGAATACAGCAATCAATAACAGTTAGTCTAATTTCTGTGTTTGGATTCAGACTGAATATTGTTTCAGTAAGTTTAACGCTAACAAAGAGGTTTAAAGTGCAACGTGTCGACGTTTTTTAAAATTTTTGTTAGAGTTAACGAGTGATGGAAACAGGCAACTTAGTTATTATAACACGAAAATTCCATTTCTAAACTGATTTGAAAATGCAATTTTTTTGGTGTACGAAGTAAACTACTGAAAACATACCACTTCATTATGTCCGTCGAACCTAGTCACCTCGCAGTTTTTATGTCAAATGGATACAGGGCGTAAACATAGTTGCAGAATACGCCTGAATCATATTGAGGCATGGTGAATAACTTGTCAAACTGGCCATTTACCAGCGTTGATTTTAATTACTCTCACCAAACTAAAAAAAAAAAAGACATTTTGTCTTGTTTTGTTGCATATAGTCTGCGTGCATAGTGCGCAGACATTTGCGAATTCGGAAAGAAAACACATATTATTTGTTCCTGTTTTAGTACCATTCAATACATATTTTTTCTGTAGAGCCCGGATGATATTGATGTTATTCGTTCAGCAGAGACCTGGCGCCGTTACAACTTAATTTGATCCGCAAATTACATGGTCCAGTCACGTTAATGTGACCACCACCTACGGTAGACGTCAATCTATAATACCCACTGTGAGACAATAGGTGGCAAGACTAGCAGTGGTGAGTATATAAAGCGTGTCTGAGGGACGCGCAATACAGCGCAGTCATTGTCGTAAGTCTGAAACGGAGCGATTTATACGAAGTCCAAAAAGGCGTGATGATTATTGACTTTCGGGCCAAGAGTGGAAGCATTTCCGAAATGGCTAAGTTTATAAGCTGTTCGTGTGCCTCCGGGTTAAAGTATACTGTTCATGGCGAAATGGCGCCATCCGAAACGAAAGCTGGGGCAACTGTGGTGAATGGTGGCTGCGGAGATGTGGGCGGTCGAACAAATGTTCAACTGTTAAGCAACTGAACGCCCATATTAACCGAGCGGCTACCAACGGTATCTTCTCAAAGACCTTTCAATGACCGTACCTGCTTACGGGCCTACGCAGCAGGCGCTTGGTTAATTGCATCCATGTTAACTGCTGCTCATCGGCGACGAAGCCTCCAATGTTTACGACAGTGCTGCAGCTGGACGTCCACTGAGTGGCGACAGGTGGCCTCTGCTGATGAAACACGTTTTACGCTCCGAAACGTCTGAAAGCAAACACAAAGCAACCATCTTCAGAAGGGTCCAGGCA
Source organism: Schistocerca cancellata (assembly GCF_023864275.1). Taxonomy (NCBI): domain Eukaryota; kingdom Metazoa; phylum Arthropoda; class Insecta; order Orthoptera; family Acrididae; genus Schistocerca; species Schistocerca cancellata. The sequence continues at coordinate 456,701,723 of NC_064630.1, forward strand.
GAGGAGGGAGCGTTGTGGCAGAGGTGAAAAACCACGCAAGTTTCAGTTACCAACTCTGCAACTATTACGTTGATTCCAGTTCTTCTAGTATTTAGTAAGCCTTACGTAAGCTCACCCAGCTAGCCGCGCGGTCTAACGCGCTGCTTCCCGTGCGGGAAGGCGCATCGCTCACCGGCACGAATTCGTCCGGTGTGCCGACCAGCCTGTGGATGGTTTTTAAGGCGGTTTTCAATCTGCCTCGGCGAATGCGGGCTGGTTCCCCTTATTCCGCCTCAGTAACACTAAGTCGGCGATTGTTGCGTAAACACTGCCTCCACGTACGCGTACACCATAATTACCCTACCACGCAAACATTTGGGGCTACACTCGTATGAGACGTTACCGGGTGGTCCACTGGGGGGGAGGGGGGGGGGGGCGAACCGCACAATAACCCTGTGTTCGGTATGGGGCGGCGGTGGGGTGGGTGGACTCCTGTGGCCTGTTGTGGGGTCGTGAACTACTGAGGGCTGCGGTGGGACGAAGCCTCTCCGTCGTTTCTAGGTCCCCGGTTCAATACACAATACACATAAGCCTTACGTATAACATGCAACAATAAGGTATGCATCTGTTAGATGCTGTCCTTCTGTATGTTCTGAATCGCTGTTAGCTAGGAGACAATTTGTTACCCTGTCATATTGCGATACACTTACTGAAACTTTGAATGTTGGGTGTATTCCACCAAATGTTTTGGTATTTGAATATTACGAATAATCTATGACCTTCAGTGGAACATGACCTAGAAAAGTCACGTTTACTGATACGTAAGACAAAGGAAATTAAGACTAACATATGTGGCCTGTGTAGTGAAGTCGTATGCGCTGTCTGCTCCATCATTACAAATAAGCCGCGTAGTTCGGTCAAGGATGTATTAGTAATACCGGTACGTATTTCTTAGCGCCTGAAGCGTTTACGTGTGACAAAGTCGACACAACAACATTTCCCTAAATTCTCTTTGTTCAATATTCTTTGCCTTTATAATAATATGTCTAGCTGGCACGTCATCTGGAAGGAAGCATTTAGAAGGTTGATTTTTCTCCAACGTGTTTTACAACGAAAAGCCCACATATGAAATTTAGTTCCAGTGTTCGCACGATGGTAAAATTCGTTGCTAAAAAGCGAATTGTCAAGCTAAACCATTTCACGGGCGCTAAAACGAAATGTATCAGAAATATTTCCATCTGCGCCGATATTCACTCATCCGGAATTATAGATAACTAGCGACAATATCGGAAAATACCGCCAGAAGAACAGCGTTTACTACTCAGTGCATTGCGCCAGTCAGAGCTTCACTACAGAAAACATACAAAAAATTTCTTCCAGCAAAGGAGACTAATCGAACATGTGCTTTCCCCCCCTACCCCCTCACCATCAAGGTATCCCAAGTTGACAGAACTGTTACTTTTTTACTTTCAATCATGCTTATCACTGCCAATGTCACTTACAATAGTAACATCATCGGACCTATTCACTAAAGACATCGGTGGTTCGTTGAAATACCAAGTGCGTTGATTGACACGCAGTTCCATATACCAAACGTGCGATACTAGTGACAAATCTGATATCGCAAAGAAAATTAGACGATCCACGTTCACGGATTTCTTTCTACGCGAGATTTCGCAATTACGCAATTACGAGTACTATTGGACACGTTGTCTCAGAATGATGGAACACTTATTTGCTCTAGATGCAGTGTGATACATCACGTAAATTGGCAAATGATGGATCGGCCGTTTCGGGAACATGCATTGGCGCTAACCTCCATGGTGCCTTCTTCTATCAGACTTATGCATGTAGGAGAGCGTGGAATGCTTTGCGTGTAAAGTAAACACCAGTGACCAATTTGTCGCTCGCATTGTGTACAATCATGAGCTTAAAAAACAACAGCAAGAATAGCCCAAAATTTAATATAAAATGCTATAGTTTGAGAATTTTACTGAGTAATTTTTATAGTAAAATCCTTGCTGAAGCGGTTACTAACACAAAAGATTGTTTTTTTTTTCAACGTCAATAAGCCTTACCAACAGCCGTATACTTTAAAATATCTTAGCCGGCCGCTGTGACCGAGCGGTTCTAGGCGCTTTATGCCGGAACCGCGCTGCTGCTACGGTCGCAGGTTCGAATCCTGCCTCGGGCATGGGATTTAAGTAGTTCTAAGTCTAGGAGACTGATGACCTCAGATGTTAAGTCCCATAGTGCTTAGAACCATTTGAGCCATTTTTTAAAAAATATCTTAATGTGTACGGCTGTTGGTCAAGTTTATTGACATTGGAAAGTACGTACCAGTCGATGTCCCCTGGCCGTAATGGACAAACAGAGATCAAATGGTTGTTGTTCTTTGACGTTTGGAAGTATTACTTAGAATTTGTAGGGATATGTTAATATTGTGGGTTAACGTTTCTGACTTTTTTCATATTATTATTGTGCTGATAGTAACAAGATAATTTACAAGAAATCTACAAATTAATAGCAACAGTGCATTTCATATTTAATTTAGTGCAGGTACAACGGCAAGTTTAGAGTTGATTAGTGATCGCCAGATGATTTGATTGTGGTAGTATCACATGTGCTATGAGAATTGGTTCGCGCAGCGATCAGTTTCGGCCAACTCCTCGTCTCAAATTTTAATATGTGGAGGTGAATTAGTTACCACATGTAATGCAGGATACCCTAAATATTATCGCTTACAATGGTACAGCGCACAAATTTGAATATCTTGTGGTAAGGAACTTGTGATTGAAAATAAGTATCTAGTTTTTTAACCACCTGAATAAATTGCTCCCCGTAACAATAACTTCAACTCATTCACTGATTTCAGAGTAACCACTACCAAGTTAACAGGTGCTTCTTGATGGGCATTCTCGCATACGAAACATCTATTTTATTGTTTTACCTCGCCTTTATCCTGTACCGTTACGGGGTCGACGTACTACTAGCAGCATTCAACAAGTAAAGGAACACTTCCTTTTTTCTCGTCCATTTCCGGTAGAAAAAATGTAGAATTTGTTGTGAGTCAGCTTGGAATGTACCCGCTTCAGCTCCTTTAGTTTCATTAAGTTCGTATCGGTTGTGGCGTCATACGTAGCCTTAAAAGTGGCGTCTGTAAAGTGGGTGTGTTCCAAGCGGAGAGCTGCCATTGAGCATTGACTTTCGTGTGGAGGAAAACTAGAGCATCGCAGATCTTCATGGACGCTTGCAGTATGTTTAGGGAGACCTGGCAGTGAACAAGAGCACGGTGAGTCATTGGTCGAGGTGTCTGTCATCATCGCAACAAGGTCGCGGAAATCTGTCCGATCTCCCGCGTTCCGATTGGTCGCTCACAGCGGTGACTTCTGCTACGTTGGAATAACTTCTGTTTCTTCGTCGCCACGAAAAGGCAAAAGGATTTCTCCCTCTCCATTAGAGAGGGCCTCATACAAGTCTGCGCACCTGAGAGGAGCTCACAAAACTTCAATGGACTGTTCTTCCTCACACCCTACAGCACGGATCTCGCGCCTTACATCTGTTTTTCTGGATTCTGCGGGAAGCAGTACGTGGTGGAGGATAGGCAAGTTATTGATGCAGCAAGACATTGGCTCCAACGTCGATCAGTAGAGGGGTACCATGCGATCTTAGAAGCCCTCTCAGTAAGGTGATGTAAGACCGTCGCATTGAAGTGAGACTATGTTGAAAAACAGCGTTTGGCAGCCAAACGAGTGGGGAACATTGTGATGTATTGGAATCCTGAATAAAACCAAGCTGCTTTCACAATAAGAACGTGTTGCATTACTTACTTAACGCTCTTCATACTCCGGATTTGGTAATGTTAATGGTAAAGGGTGGTCATATGCTCCTGCCATCGCCTTTCTGTAGCCCTACCGTCTGTCTTCAGCGTTAACACAGGCGAAAGTGCGCGAAAGTTTTCTGAATGTTTGCGAATCGTGTAACTGTAGCTGGACGTGGTTATCAGCCCTGTTCAGATGGTTCAAATGGATCTAAGCACTATGAAACTAAACATCTGAGGTCATCAGTCCACTAGACTTAGAACTACTTAAATCTAACTAACCTAAGGACTTCACACACATCCATGCCCGAGGCTGGATTCGAACCTGCGACCGCAGCAGCAGCGCGGTTCCGGACTGAAGCGCCTAGAACCGCTCGGCCACAGCGGCCGGCCTATCAGCTCGGTATTTACCTAGTTGGACGTGGGAATCTGCCTAAAAACCATGTCAAGACTGCCCTGTACATCTGCCCTCGTCGTTAATTCACAGATGTATCCTACCCGGAGCAGGCGCGCCTCCCCAAATCTCAGAGGCAATGGGCTGACACGTGGCTGTCCCTGTGGTGGAGGAGGTACGGGGATTTACACGAAACATCACCATATTCTACAAAGTGAAACAATCTTTATCTAGAATATTCGCCAGCATTCCGTCTTTTGAACGATGAAGATCCTCGTAAGTTTCTACGCACAGTGACAAATGTCCAAGCGAGGATGCCGGCTGATTCGAAAATGACGCAGTGGATAGCAAACTGGACTTGGAATCCGGAGGACTACGTTTCAGATCCCCGACTGGTAAGCATGATTTAGGTTTTTCCGTGATTTCCCTAATGCGCTTCTGGTAAATGCCCGGATGTTCCCTCCCCATTCTTAAGCAGTCTCGGTTGTGCTCCGTCTGTAATGACCTCATTGTCCGTGGGGAATTAATAACTAACCTTCCTTTTCTCCATTTTGGCCCTAAGATTTTCTCTCTATGGTTTTTAGTCCTTATTGGGAACTGCAGTGTCATAACGCAAATGAATGTCATCAAGTTTCCATAAACAGTAGTCTTCGGCACCCGGGCATGAATTATACCCAGTTGTAAACTTCGTTGTGGATACCTCACACTCACAGCCGTTTGATGGGGACTTTAGGGTTAAGGTCTTGTCAACAACGAAGTTATTAGGGACAGAGAATAATTATATATGCAGTTGTTTGCTATGAAACACCAGTTCATGAAAATTAGCCTCCGACATTGCTCATTCAAGATGTCGCGTGTCCTTACGCAAAAAGTTAATTATTATGTGTATAACTTGACCCAGAAGATTTGGAAATATTGAAGACAAACAATTTTTAAACAAACTGCTGGTAGATGCTGTCTTCATCTTTGCACTTGCACGTAAATACGATTCAGCGTTAAGATAGTAAGTTGACGCTCTATAACCCTACACACGTGTGAAGTGGTATTACTGTCTCACACACGTCGGTCCAATAGCGGACACAACACGTACGATGGTCCCATTAGGTCCATTAGCACGTATTGATCTCGCATAACCGTGCCGCCACGCTGTATTATCCCTGCACATTACAGCGCGACTTAATGTAACGCTACCTTTCAACGCCCATCTTCTGTACGATCGAATGAAGAAATAGTTGCCTTTCCCTTCCGAAATTCCTCTTTTTACGTTCGAGTTCTGAAACATCGTCGGTGGGAAAATATGTTGTCCCTGTCCCATAGAAGTGTTGGCATGCGGCAGTTACATATTTTACGATGGCAACATCGCACTACCATATAAGAGGGACACACAGTGTTATTGTAACGATACCATCAATCGACTCCCGGAAGAGGATAACGACCGGTGATGTAACTGTACAAATCTTACAGGTTGATATATTTTTAACAGAAGGTTTATCTTCTCCCGAACCTAGCTTGTGTAGCTTCACGGGATTTTAATGTAGTTATCAGTCGGATTGGGCGTCAGAGGTTTATCTTTGTATTCTTCAACAGATAAACTGGGAAAAGTCGAACAGAGCGTGTACCGAAATGTAGCTTATGAGAAACAATTAGCGATCTATAGTCAGTGATATTTGATGCATATTGTGGAGCCTGTGAAGGCTGCCGTCACTACCTGCATGTTTGTTGCAGTTCTGTGGTATTGTAGATAATACGTTTGCTGTAATCATACGGGACGTTGGAGAGTAAGACGAGCGCGATGCCAAAAACCTTTCTTTAAGCGTGTCAAATGGATCTTGTTTGAACATTTTTATGTCTTTATACCACTCTTGCTGTAACTATAGGAATTATACAAAATTTATTTTGCCGCCTCCAAATGACAGAACAATCGTTTTGTAAGAGACTCCGCATTTCAGATTCTGAAAGCAAACAACGATTCACTTACTGACATCAGAATTTAAAAGAAAATTTTTACAAAATATCGTTTAGTGCATCGTGTACAGCTAGGAAAGCTTATATTATTGCTACCAGTTTTAACTTTTTCTAATCATCAGGCACTTTCTTATGCCTGATGATTAGTAAGAAACGAAACTGGCACACTTCGTAGCACATTAAAACTGTGTGCCGAATCGGAAATCGAACCTGGGACCTCTGCCTTTCTCGGACGAGTTCTCCACAGACTCAAATGTCCAAGTACGGCTCGCGAGCTGCCCTCACAGCTTTACTTCTGCCAGTACCTGTTCTCACCTTCCATACTTCTCAGACGTTCTGCTGCGTACCTCGTAGGCCTAGCTCCACTGGAAGAAAGGATATTGCGGAGAGGTGGCTCAGCCACAGTCTACGGGATAGATTCATGTATAAAGTTTAACACTGCAATGGAGTGTGTGCTGAGTCGCGCGGGATTAGCCGAGCGGTCTGAGGCACTGCAGTCATGGACTGAGCGGCTGGTCCCGGCGGAGGTTCGAGTCCTCCCTCGGGCATGGATGTGTTGTTTGTCCTTAGGATAATTTAGGTTAAGTAGTGCGTAAGCTTAGGGACTGATGATCTTAGCAGTTAAGTCCCATAAGATTACACACACATTTGAATTTGAGTGTGTGCTGATCTGAAACTTGCTGGTAGATGAAAACTATGTTCCGGATCGGGGCCGCGCGGGGTAGCCGTGCGGTCTTGGGTGCCTTGTCACGGTTCTCGCAGCTTCTCCCTCGGAGGTTCGAGTCCTCCCTCGGGCATGGGTGTGTGTGTAGTCCTTAGCGTAAGTTAAAGTTAGGGTAAGTAGTGTTTAAGCTTAGGGACCGATGACCTCAGCAGTTTGGTCCCATAGAATTTACCTCGAATTTCCGAATTTCCGGACCGGGAATCGAACCTGAAACCTTTACGTTTTTGTGGTCTCTAGAAAGTAGTGGTGGAAGTACAGCTTTGTAGGCTGGCTGTGAGTAGTGTTTGGATATAGTTCAGTCGGTATTGACGGCTGTATCATCATACTTGTCCAAGCTACTGAATATAAAAAAACAAAATAAAGATAAAGATAAAGATAAAAATAAAAGAAGTGGCCTTCTAAACCTTTTCGTTTTCAGACAATCTATTTAATTTACGAATAGCATACTGCGCTTCATGGACTAAAGATATGCACTTTTACAAAGAAGTACTTATCAATTTTTATTTTTGTCGAGAAAGAAGAAGTTTTTCTTGCTGAAGAGCAGATGTGCGACAGCAGAGAAGCCAGGATATATTTGGTCATACGAAACAATGTTTAATTTCAGTAAGCGTTTCCTTTTTTTTGTAGAAATTATACTTTTGTTTTAATAAAGAAAAGACTTTTAGTGTCACAGAAGTTTTATGTTATTAAGACAAAGAAACAATAGAAAAAGGAAAACAAAACAGAAGTCGGTAGAGGTCTTTCCCTCGAAAGGCAAAATGACTGGTTCGATATGCGGTACGTTGCAAAGCTATAATTTGCTAAGAAGCTTCGTATCAGCGCAGACTCCATCGCAGAGCAAAAACTCATTTTGGAATTTCGTGGCTGTTGGCGGTGCTCTACATTATATTCCGAAAATTTCTTCAAATACTAAATGAATTTCTTCATACAGTTTTCGACGTTATAGGTCGTCGTTATACATACTATTTACAAAATTGTTTGACACCACATTATTTTCCACACTAAATGTGTTTCAATTTACTGAGACTATCAATTTAGATCGTATTACAGACAATTTGAGTCAAGCCATGGCTAGTTAATGACGCAGGTATGATAAAAAATGGCAATAAAAATTTACTTAAAAAACGGAAATAACAGCACTAATTACATAATACGCATCAACTGATCATCAGTTTTATCTGGATGAAATAAAAACCGAGTTTTCATTTAAAATATTTACAGGAAAATGATGCTACAGAATTAACACCAAAGCTTGTTCTTTGGCTGTCATTTCTATAAAAGGGAAATGTAGCTATGGCAACAGTAATAAATAACAAAGTTAACAATTCATTCACAGTTTACTATAAAAATAAAGAAATATGATGCCTATGTCTACATAATATGTCTTTAACTGCTTGCAGCCCTTGGAAACAGACTCCTTAGCAAAAAAAATAGAGTTCTCCAACCTTAGTTTCCACCCTTTAACACTGACTATTCGTAATGTCCAAACAGTAGTATGATCCTTCGATTAGAACATTATTTTTTAGCTGATATTTTAAAAAAATGAGAACCAGTTGAAGAGCAGAGCGGATTTTTGGTAGTATTCAATCTTTCACTACTTCTCGAGAAAAGAAGCCAGCGGTATGAAGACTAAGTGTTCCTTTGTATACGTTACTTAATATTTTGATTTTATATATTTTGAAAAGTATAATGCAAAATTCTGAGGTACTCTTAAAACTTTTCAATCTTTGATCGATGTCTGCGTTTATTGTTGCAAATAATAGCAATAAAAAAGCGAAAATCGGTTATTTCAGAATCCGTTTATTTTCAGCGGTTTTGTCAGTCACTTTAAATTGGAGATGGAGAAAACAGGTGCAACCGAAAACCTGTGGTTTCAGCGATAATCGCCATTATTGATTCACAGTAGCACAGTAGAAACCATGTTAGCAGCACATTCGGTATGTACTGTAAGTATTTTTGCTTTGTTTGACATACGCTTTCTATTCGCTTACGAGAGCGGCGTTACCGCATTACGTTTCACTGACTCGTCGCTTCGGTAAGCTCCCTGCAGAGGCAGACGTAGGGTGTAGCTGGTCCGTAGTGCTAATTCTGGAAGCGCCTCACAAGACGATACAGGTTGGTGGCTGTTTGTCAGGGGTGAACGCGAGCGGGGCGGCTGTAGCTGGCGCGCTCATTAGCGTCCATTATCTTAATTAGCGCGTTTAGCACTTGGCACTCATCGCATCAGCGGCGCCGCCTCGCGCAGCTGCCGGCGTCGATTATCGACAGGTAGCGCCAACGACAGCGGCGAGCAATTTGCCCAGCGCACTCGCTACCAGTTTACCGCCAGGGCAAGGAGGATAGCCCGCACCATCGTCCTCGTCTCTGATGTCGGGGTAGAGAGCAGAGATGGGTAAAGGAATAACACGTGGGAAGTATACAGGAAACACTTTGCGTGATACTGAATGTGTACCAATGAAATTCACTAAGCGTTTCCTTTCAAAGAATTCATTTGAGAGCTTACTGTAAAGTCCTGTGTGCTTTTCAGATATTCTTACATTCTACTGAATAGTAGTAGGTATTATCGAGCGACGGTATTTGTCTGTGGCCGCAGACCATTCCGTTTATCTTCTATTTTACGAACGTTCTTTTGGCCTAGGTAAGCTAAAAGGTTGAGCACCCCTGGTATAGAGTGAAATTCATGGTGTAGCGTATGATTTTGAAGGGGTTTGGTTTGGGCTTGGAGCTGTGCGAGCGTGGGCTTATTTTAAATATCGCATTAAGAAGCATATCGCATTAAGAGTGCATGGGAATTCCGCTGTTAAACGCGGAGGAGACAGTGAATGGGTGGAATAGCAAACATTCCAACGGAAGTTGTTGCTGGGGCAAGTGACAACAAAATGACTATTCAAGTTGGTGTGTAAAATCTATGAGACTGGTAACGCACCGTGATACTTGCGGGAAAGTATCGTTCATTCTATCCGAAGAGAGCAAGGACAGAGAATACCGACAATCTTTCTTTCTACGAACAATACGAGACTGGAATAGAAGGGAAAACCGATAGAGGTACTCAAAGTCCCCTCCACCACACACCGTCAAGTGGCTTGCGGAGTATGGATGTAGATGAAGATGTAGAAGTGCGACGACTTGCACACAGTTAGTTTAACAGCTCATGCGTCCAAACTGCTGACAAGAATAATATACAAAAGAATGGAAAAGAAAATGAAAGGTCGATGATATGGCTTTAGGGAAGATAAGAGGTAGTTCTCACGTTGCACATGATAATGTAAAGAATACCGAAGAAAAATCAGGATACGTTCATAGGATTTGTCTAGCTATAAAATGGCTTAGACAATGTGAAATGATGCAAGATGCTCGGAGTACTGTGAAATATAGGGGTAGTCTATGGGGAAAGACGAGTAATATACGATATGTACGAGAATCAAGTTGGAACAATAAGATTGGAAGAATCAACCAAGGTGGAACAGTAAGATTGGAAGACCAAGAAAGAAGTGCTCCTAACTAAAAACAGAATAGGACAGGGAAGCAGTCTTTCGCCTTTACTGGTCAATCCGCACATCGAGGAAACAATGACGTAAATAAAAAGAAAGCTTCAAGAAATGGATTAAAAAACGGGACGAAACGGCACCCGAAAAAGATAAAATTATTCAGAAGTGGCAGAAATGAGACTAACGGTAAGATTAAAATCAAAATTGATGATGACGAAGTAGAAAAGTTAGGGAATCCTGCTACCTTTCAAGCAACCCTGACAGACGAAGCAAAGAAGAGAGAAAGTGCAGACCAGTTCTGGAAAAGAAGGCATTCCTGGCTAGAAGAAGTCAACTAGTATCAAACGTAGGCGTTAATTTAATGAAGAAATTTCTGAGAATCTACGTTTGGATCAGAACATTGTATGGTAGTGAACTATGAAGGGTAGGAATCATGAATCACAAACTGAAGGAAGAATGCTGGAGGTCAGATAGGTCACTCACTTAACTAATGAGGAAGTACTGAAAAGAACTGGGGATACAAAAAATTTTGGCACAATGTGACCAAAAGAAGAGATCGGTTCATAGGACACACTCTGAGTAATCAAGGTATCACCAATTTAACACTGGAGGTAAGTAGTGGGGGGTAGGGGGTGAAAATCGTAGAGTGAAACTAAAATATGGATATAGTAAGCAGATTCAGAAAGATGTAGGTCACAGCAGTAATTCGGAGATGGACACACAGAGTATCATGGAGAGTGACATCAAACCAGTCTTCGGACTTAAGACCGCAACAACTACAGCACCAAAATTGCAACAGAACAGAATCGAAGCGTTTGGGATGTGGCGCTGCACATGACCGTTGAAAATTAGGTGGACCGATAAGTCAAGGAATGAGGTGGTTCTCCTCAGAATCGACGAAGAAAGGAACATATGAAAAACACTAACAAGATGACATGTATTAAGCCGCCAGAGAGTAACGTCGATGTTACTAGAGAGAGTGGAAGATCTTTAGGGGAAGATAGAGATTAGCATACATCTAACAAATAATTGCGGATCTAGAGTGCAACTGTCACGGAAGACGTTAGCATAGGAAAGGAGTTCGTGAAGATCCAAATCAAATCTGTCATAAGAGTGATGACTAAAAAATCATAATATGGAAGCGCATACAGTTACAGCCCTTTCTCTTGATACCGAAAGTATATTCAGATTAATACCAATAATAAACAATAATCGCTACAGGTACAAGTACAGTAACAATTCTTACTTAAAATGGGCACAGAACAATAGTAATAAACAAAACATTCTACACAAATCAGAATATTTCTTCGACTTTACGCTAAGACCAGTGCTACTTTACAACTGGGCACTGCAAAAGAGAACCAGTATTACAAACCAGCACACAGAACGACGCTGAATAACTGAGACAGCCTTTGAAAATCTATACTACTATCGACCTCCACCGTCTACCAAACCAATGCCTATTGGCAATACAACATACAACTAAATACCACATACACAAAGAAATGAAGCTCAACACAAAATAACTATTCCACAAACGAGAAATCACAATCTCTCCATGAGCACTAATATCGCAATACAATAAAATAACTTTATGTACCACTGCGTCACTTTGCGGTACCGTGCTAAAAATGATCGCATGGCATTGTTGGCTAGCAGCTCTAGTATGTGGTTTATCAGCTGTCTGTTGCAAGTCTTTCTGTTTGTCGCAGTTTGTTCAATGCATCTCTTACAATTAAAAATTCACCTGAAACATGAAGTTACACTTCTTGATATAAACCTGTCCCGTTTGCGGTATTCTTCTCTTTTAATTTTTCTCCTGATTATTGACTTTGTCTGACGATAGATAAACTATAGTACATTTCGTGGTTCTCATTCATATATTTTACCGTTCTTAATGAATATTGTATTTTACGAAGGAACGTAATACGTTTCTGTACTTTTCTAATTACATAATTTCTCTAAACAAAGTCAGTGATCTGCGGCGCACTGCCACTACTGTTATTGATTTTGTGATTAAGGGATGGCGTCTATTTCTGGACACATTGTCTGTCACTTTCGGCTCCATTTGCCACAGCAACCGAGAGACGGCCGGTAGCTCGTGCGGAAGAGGAAATTCAATTCGAGCCCATTTCCTCCTGGAGACGACGCTTTGAAACAATTAGCAGAAGGAGAAAATATTTGCCGAGGCAATTAGTTCAGCAACAGTTTCGCAGCAGCAGGCTGAGTTGATGCTTAGTAGTTTGGCGTACTGGAAGCTTTTGGCCCTGCTGGTCTTCCGCTATCAGCTGCAAACTATAAAAGGTGCGCAACAATGTGGCCATTGGCTGAAAGTGTTTTCTTGAAGAAGAATGATTAGTACAAAGACATTGCGGCACAAAATGAAAATGACGTTTGATCTCTTGCGTCACACTTCAACAAAGAGGGCAATTTGATGTTTCTACTACTTTTACTATCCCCCCTCCTCCTTACTTACTTACACTCTCTCTCTCTCTCTCTCTCTCTCTGTCACACACACACACACACACACACACACACACACACACACACACACACAATGCTAAAAAAACAAGTAGGTCAATTTTAGGGTCAAATAGTAATCTCCAAGAGACAAAGGCAAATAAATATATCCCTTTGTTGGAGCTAGCATGTTTAGTTGATCACCTTATGATGGAACTACGATTTTTAAGAGTGATTATTGCAACTGACTCGCCTACGGGACGTACTGGGTCGAAACTCCCGTTGGCTTCCCAAAATCACGTTAATGTAAATGCCAACAAGTATGAGCGTGTGTATGACGTCAATGCCGACAGGATGTAACTTGCTTGTAGGCGTATCTTAATTAAAGAGCATAGTGTTCTTCAATTTTTTTGTTTTCTTAAGTGTTTTAGAATGATAGAACAGGGAATAACGTGTGTGGGGCTAGTGGGAGATGCAGAGGGCAAAAGTTTTATGAGAAGATCGAGTTTACTCAGAGGCTCATTGGTAAAGTGCCTGACTGTGGATCGTAAGTTCTTGGACTCAATTCCCGACCAGTCTTAAGGGTTTAATCAGTCGCATATCACTTCTTTCACCTCTGCTCAAGTTTCATGATGTGAAAAACTGCCGATATACACCGTTGTTCTGGGTTCACCCCTATAACTGGGTGCGTAACTCTGATCAAAGGTCGGAGGAAGGTAACGGCAAACCACCTCAACAGGACTATGCCTAATAAAACGCTGTGATGTTCAATCGTCGGATGTTCAAGGCTAACGGATATAAGTGGGGATATTTTTATGTTTCGTACTTTAATATGTGCACACAATAGTGAGTTGGTTGTTCTATCTCTGCATCGAAAGTCTTCCTACAGACACCTCACAAACTTTATGACGAACTTTATGACGTGATGTTTTCTGCATGGAGTACTACAAAACTGAACGTACTGCACCTATCAGTACAGAGTAACCGTTCTGCGTCAATGGGTCTACACTTCAACATTTGACCTGTTGACCAGGGAAAAATACGCATTAACGGCTTGCTCTTGCCACATCTACTTGGAGATACTAATCAACCTTAAAACATTAGACTTGTAATGACTATATATATATTAGTTTGCAAATGAAGTCATCAGTAGAAATGTCTTCAATTATATCCGTTACACGCTGCTTGGGTGACGGCTTTAACTTTTTTTTAGAACTGTGCGATATACTATAGGGTGAAGAGGTCGTCGCAGCTAGGGAAACTGTGGTGGACCGAATAAGGCCTTCTAGAAGACTGTCGAAGAAACAAAAGTTACTGACATACATCGCTCCATGAGAGATGCTGCACTGAATGCACGCTGTTCGGGAATTTCCAGTGGGTCAATACCTCTTCTATCAAAAGGCTGAAATACACTGGTGTGTAGAACTTAACGACGAAAGCAGGTTTTGCATAATATTTCACTGGAAAGTAGCATAGCGTGATGAAACTTGCACCCTAAATAGAAAGAAGCGGTAAAGTACAGTACAGTACACAAGATAACTGCAAAAAGTATGCAGTGAGAGGAACATAGACGTCGCATTTATTCAAATACAATAATTGCACTGAAGTCACCGCGATTGTTGGTGGTCCCCTAGACATCACAATTCGAGGGCCATTGTTTTTAACGGAGTGTAAGGTCGCCACGGACGACCATACCAGCTCTGCAATGGGCGCCATTGCTGGACGCAAGGCTTGTCAACCGCTCTGCTGGAGAAACGGAACACCCTACCACGAAAATTCCTTACCGAGATTTGTTGCCAGCATGGAAGCACGTCGCAGAGCACTCATTACTGTCCATGATGATCAAACCCTATAAAATCCATGTCCCTCCATCTGTAATGTCCAGGGGACTATCATAAATTCCACTGACAGTTGCTATCCTAGAATAAACGTGTCATTTCTGTCTCGTCTCGTAGCATATATCTGTACTATGCTGTAGCAGTTATTTCTACGAGGGTTATTCGGGAAGTAAGGAACGATCGGTCGCGAAGTGGAAAATACAGTGAAAAAACTGATGAAGCTTGGCACAGATGCGTTGGGCACTGTGTCTAGTACTCCCATCGAACGCATCATGTCGCTCTACTCAGTAATGAGCTCAAAGTGTGAACGTAAAGACGGCTAGCAATTAGCGTCTCCCGCCAAGTATGACGGCCCAGCGAAAGATTTCGCCTCAAGCTATGCAATCCACATAACATAACTGTCATGCGTTTCGTTCTACACGACAATTCTCGGCCGCACTCTGCAGGGGCAGTGAAGATGCTCCTGCAGCGTTTTCGATGGGAAGTGTTTGATCACCCCCAATACAGCCCGTAATTGGCTCCCCCTGAGGTTCATCTTTGCTCAAATGAACGGCTGGCTATGAAGACAATATTTTGACACAGACAACGAGCTGCAGTGCAGAGTAGAAAATTGTCGAAAAACGCTTCTATAACGACGGAATTGAAAAGTTGGCACAACGCTACGACGTCTAAGTCTGAGGAAGACTGAGGGACGATTGTGTAGAGAAGTAGCTGGAAGGTGAAGCTAACTGTTGCAAATAAAACAGTTTTGATTTTCACTATGGTTTCCATTTCGCGACTTATCGTTCTTACTTTTCGAATAGCCCTCGTGTGTAGGGCCCAAGTTTCATCGAGTTATGTTACTTGGCAGTGGCACGTGATTTAATAGTTGCTTTCGCTTTTAAGATTTGAGCTCCATCGTGTTTCTCTGACAGTTGCCCTCATGAAACTGGCTCCACAGTCTGTGAAACGAATCCGACTGATATCTTACTCGAGTTGTAAGTCTGGACTAATGTACGAGCTGTTAAGAGGGAGTGATCGTGTCGGGTGGAACTCCGCAGTCTTAAGCCTTTGGCTGGACAGAGAAGGCCCCTCTGGTCTCACAGCGTGAGACGTTAAGCTGGCTGCGTTGACGGCGGCGGCGGCTGAGTCGGCTCGCTACAAACAAGGCGCCGCTATGAATAAAATTACCGCGGCTTTTTTTACGGGCCGGCGCTGCACTGCGCTCGGCCGGCTGATTGACAGTGATGTGTGGCGGGTTAATGAGGCGTCAGGCGTTTCAGCCGTCGCACGCCGCCGGCGAGAGGCGTGAAAGGGGATCTTGTTGCGCCGCAGCAGAGCCGCCCGCTCGACTGTGCGCACGCGCGGCGCGATTTATCCGTTAATGTGCGCGCTAATCTGGCGGGCGGCGAGGGTGCAAATGATGCACGTGTAATTTGTGAAAGCTACATTCTTCGCGTAATAGTTAAGCACTAGCGGCAACTAATTCCTTTAATAGCCGCCCCATTCTCGCAGCAAATGGCCTAATTTTATTATGTGTTTACGATAGGCTCCAAAATATATGAACATGTTATGAGAAGTGATTCTCAAACATAATTAATAACAACATCACAGATGGTCATACTCGATTTATTATGGATGAAGGAAGTAGAGAGCCAATAACTAACTTATGAATATCGTGTAAAGATGTAAGTAGGCTGTTTAGGTTTTTAGGTTGGTAACGCCACGTAGCGCTCTGTATGAAAATCGCTGACTGTGCTGTGTGCAGTCTGTGACTGGTTGGCATTGTTGGAATATTCGCTATTGTAGTGTTGGGCAGATGGATGTGAACAGCGCGTAGCGTTGCGCAGTTGGAGGTGAGTCGCCAGCAGTGGTGGATGTGTGGAGAGAGATGCCAGAATTTTGAGAGCGGTCGATCTGGACGTGTGTCCATCAAAAGAGTATATTTGCAAAACTGGATGTCATGATAAATATATATGATGACTTTTGAACACTTTTAAGGTAAATACATTGTTCGTTCTCTATCAAAATCTTTCATTTGCTAAGGATGCCTATCAGTAGTTAGTGCCTTCAGTAGTTAGAATCTTTTTTTAGCTGGCAGTATTGGCTCTCGCTGTATTGCAGTAGTTCGAGTAACGAAGATTTTTGTGAGGTAAGAATCATGAAAGGTATAGGGTATTGTTAGTCAGGGCCATTCTTTTGTAGGGATTATGGAAAGTCAGATTGCGTTGCACTAAAAATATTGTGTGTCAGTTTAGTGATGATCAGAATCAGGCATTCGCTCCAGGACTCTCTGCTCATGACGTGATATTCTTAAATTACTCAGTACATACTACCAAAGAAAAATCTCACCTGGTAACCTACAGAAACCTAAAAAATGTTAACCATGACGCTCTTCAAAAGGATTGCTCAGACATCCCTTGGCATGATATAAGCAATGAACCGACTTTAGACGTAAAAATTCGGGAATTATGTCGCAAAATTATTGCACTGTATGATAAACATGCTCCTCAACGCATTGTCAAGGTAAAGAGAGCTCCCGCTCCGTGGCTCACCACTGCATTACGCCAGTTAATGAATAAACGTGATGCTGCACATAGGGCCTTCAAGCGTAACCCAACTCCCGAGGCGTACGAAGCTTATAGGAAACTCCGAAATAGAACCAAGCAAAGCGTGAGGAATGCCAAAATCAGACATGCCTGCTCTGTCGTATGCGGCATATCAAAAACTGCTGCACTGTGGAAAAAGCTGCGCAGTTTCGGTATAGGGAAGCGAAGATCTGACGCTGTTTATCAAGCGTCTGCAGAAGAATTAAACGATTTCTTCTCAACAGCTGTAAACTGCCACGCAGCGACAAATTACCAGCCTCAAGATATCAATCTCTCGAGAGACAATTTTTTCCTAAAACATGTCACTACCGGCACAGTACACAAGGCAATTATGAGAATCTCTTCCGAGACAGTTGGAAATGATGGAGTGAGCATTGGCATGATTAAGAACGTCGTAAACACTATTACTCCAGTTATCACAGACATCTTCAACCTGTCTCTTGTCAGTAGTACATATCCTACTGAGTGGAAGCAAGGTTTAATTCAACCTATACCCAAGACTGACAACCCTAAGTCGCCAGGTGACTACAGGCTGATCAGCATACTTCCTGCAATATCTAAAGCCCTAGAATACATCGTCCATGAACAGCTGACGGATAACCTCAAAACTCATAACATCCACGACAAATATCAGTCAGGCTTTCGAAAGCACCATAGTACAGCAACTGCATTAATCAAAGTAACTGATGATATTAAACATGCTATGGACAGACGTGAAGCTACCATCCTAACACTGCTTGACTTTAGCAAGGCTTTTGATACAGTTGACTTTGATATATTACTAATTAAAATGAAGCAGCTGAATTTCTCAAACAGCGCAATACACTGGTTCGACAGCTACCTCCAAAACAGAAGTCAACATGTCATTTGTGGGTCGGAAAAGTCATCATGGAAAAACGTGCGCTCTGGAGTTCCCCAAGGCTCCGTCCTTGGTCCATTACTCTTCTCACTGTACATTAATGATATTTCTTCAGTGATTCACTCCTGCGACTACCATCTATATGCCGACGACATCCAACTGTACATAAGTGCAAGCCCCAAGAACATTGCTGACGCAGTAGCGAGTATGAACGCAGATCTTTGCTCTGTTTCTGGCTGGGCACAGAACCTAGGTCTGAAACTAAACCCCGAGAAATCCCAGGTCATACTTATATCTCATCCAAAGTTAATCAGTCGGTACTTTCGCGAAACAGTCCCTCAAATACTCCTCAATGGTACCCAACTACCATACCTAAAACAGTAAAAGATCTTGGAATAATCTTGGATGAACACCTAAACTGGAAAGAACAAACAGTCACAGCTTGCCGGAAATCGCTCTCCTCCCTACATGCAATTCAAAAATTTAGAAAAATATTTCCAACCCATGTCAAACAAAAATTAGTCCAAACACTAGTCTTGCCTAATCTTTACTACTGTGATGTAGTTCAACACGGCACAAATAGTGAAAATTCGAGATGCCTCGAGCTCGTGATGAATGCTTGCGTTAGACACGTATGCAATATACGGTTGTATGATCATATCAGACCTTCATACTCCCAGCTAGGTTGGATACGCCCACATAAGGCACGCGATCTCCACACGATGTGCTTACTTCATCGATTTATTAGCCACTGGTGCCCCCAATACTTATCTTCTCACATTAAACATCTATCATCATTCCACAACCGCAATACCAGATCGGATACGTCTAGCATCTTGGCTGTACCTTTACATAACACAAAATCTTTCTCCATGTCATTCTCCATCTCAGCCATACGACTATGGAACGCGCTCCCCTGTGATGTGCGTCTTATCTAGAACCACTCAACATTCAAGATTTACATATTAGGGACGGTATAGCCACCATTGTTGTGCCCCTCTCATCTTTTTCTTTCTCCTCTCCATCATAGCTTCGAATTTTACCATTCTATTTCTCTTCCTCTAACCTATCTACCTCTTCTATATCTCTTTCACCCCATTCTATCGTCTTATGTCTCTGCTTGATGAGAATAACTCACAAGCTGCAAGAATATAACGAGAAAATTCCCAACTAGCAATAGGACTGACAATCATAAAAGAAAAATATGTTTACTTTCATATACATAGTCATTATTCTTCTTCTTCTTCTTCTTTCGATTTCGGCCATCTTTGGACCACGTTCAACAATTCACTTGCCCGGCTTTTTGATCTTTTTTTCTCTCTTCCCAATATTTCCTCATCATTTTCGAGTGGTTCCTCCTCCGCTCTTCCGACCATTTCCTGTTATTATTCTTTAGTTTCGTTTCTTCTGGAAAACACTTAATTTCCTTCACTATTTGTCTAAACTTTTCCCTGTCCCTGATTGACTCACGGGTGACATTAAAATAGGCCAAATCCTTTTTCACCATCTGTATCCATTTATTGTTGGTTTTTTCGTTCCTGTTACTATGTTCAAACACTTTTCTTGTTAGTCTGTTTCCATCCATCCTCGACAGGTGACCATAAAACGTTAGTCTGCGTTTACGCATTGCCTCACTCACTTTCTCAATAGTTTTGTATATTTCCTTATTACTCTTTAGCTTGTACTCTTCTCCAATCTTTCTCGGTCCTAATATTTTTCTCAAAATTTTCCTTTCTTTCTTTTCCATGTTTTCTATTTCCCCCTTTTTGTTAAGAGTTAGGCACTCCGATGCATACAGGCATTCTGGTCTAATGACAGTTTTATAGTGTCTTAATTTAGCTTGAATCGAAATGTTTTTTTGTTATATATGTCTTTGGTTTTTTGAAAAGCAAATTCCATTTTCCTTGCTCTCGCCTGGTTTGCACTCTTGTCTAAACCATTCACTTGAATTATTTCACCTAAATACTTAAATTTTTCTACTCTCTTAATATTGCCGTATTTAGTAATAAGATTTTTCCTGTTATTTCTATGATTAGACATATACACGGTTTTTTCAAATGAAATCTGCAGTCCAGCTCTGGCCGAAACTTCTTGTAGTTTCTCCAAGTAGTTCTGAGCTATTTCTTCGTTTTCTGTAATTATTGCCAGATCGTCTGCAAAAGCTAAACAGTCCACTTCTATTTTTTCTTTTTTTGTTCCAATTCTGATGTCATTCTTGGTGCCTTTGAGTTCTTCTTTCCATATTCTCAATATCTTTTCCAGTACGCAGTTGAAGAGGATTGGGGATAAACCATCACCTTGTCTAACACCTGTTTTAATTTCGAACTTCCTTGAAATTTCACCCATAAATTTAACTTTGGCCTTACTGTTTGTTAGCGTCTGTTTGATAATTTGAATTGTTTTCTTATCGACCCCAAATTCTTCCAATACTTTCAGTAATGTTTCTCTATCTACCGAGTCGTATGCTTTTTTGAAATCTACAAATGCTATTGCAAATCTCTGGCCTCTTGAGATTCTGTAACGAATTAGTGTTTTCAGGTTAAATATTTGTTCAACACAGGATCTACCTTGTCTAAAACCTGCTTGATATTCACCTATTTTTTTATCCAGAACTGGCTCCACGATTTGAAGTAATTTCCTTGACAAAATTTTGTATCCTACTGGTAGTAGCGAGATCCCTCTATAATTATTAACATTCATCTTATCCCCCTTTTTGTGTAGTGGGTGTATCAGGGCACACTGCCAGTCTTCAGGAATTCTTTCTTCGTCCCAGATCTTCTTAAACATATGTTCCAAAACTTGTGGGAGGTTGGTATCCATTATTTTTAGGATTTCTGGTACTATGGAGTCTTCACCTGGGGCTTTATTGTTTTTTAGACTGTGTATTATGTGTTTTATTTCTTCAGCGTCTGGAGGTTTTGACTCGGTATTAGTATTTCGGTGGTTTTCAAAACTCATTTTATCTTTGGGTGGTTCACAATTTAGTAGATTCTCGAAATATTTTGCTAATATTTCACAATTAGTCTTGTTTGTCAAACCTAGCTTGTTCTCTTCATCTTTAAAACATAAATTTGGGGATTGGTATTTGGTTAGCTGTTTTCTAAAAGTTTTGTAGAAATCTCTAGAATTATTTCTTTTAAAGTCTTCCTCAATCTGTTCTAGGTTATCCTGAAATTGTCTTCTTTTTTTATTACGGAAAAGCTTAGCTGTTTCTCTTCTCTGGATTTTAAAATTGTCAAGATCTTGAGGATCTTTTGTGGAGTTCCATTTCTGCCACAATTTCTGTCTCTTCTCCAGGTTCTCATCACATTCATTGTCCCACCATGGATGTCTTCTTACTCTTTTCACGAGACAATTTTCTTTTGCTATTTCAACTATTTCGTTTTTGATCTCCTCCCATCCCGCTTCCTTATTTATTGTGGATATGCCATCGCTATCTTTGTGCAATGCTCTTTGAAACCGTTGTTTAATTTCTTCATTTTTTAAAGTTTCTGTGTTATATTTTGGAATTTTGTAAAAGGTTTTCTTCTCTTTTCGAAATGGGAGTGGTCTGAATTTAATCGTAGTCAAATAGTGGTCTGAATCAACATCAAGGCTTTTCAGCACTTTAGTGTTTTGAATTTCTTCTTGACAATGAAGTGAGATAGCCACATGGTCAATTTGGAATTCTCCGAGAAGTGGATTTGGTGATCTCCATGTTTTAGTTTTTCGGCTCAGCTTTTTGAAATGTGTTGTCATTATTTTCAAGTTGAAATGCCTACATACCTCTATAAGCCTTTCTCCATTTTTTGAAGTTCTTTTGTGACCTGGGAAGAGGCCTACTGTTCCATGGTATTTTTTCTCCCTTCCTATTTGTGCGTTAAAATCGCCTACTAACATTTTTATGTTCTTCTTTGAGCATCTATCCAGTTCCATTTCAAGTATCTCCCAAAATTCTTCAACTTTCTCCGGGTTATTTTTGTTGTCCTGGTTTATGGGTGCATGGCAGTTGACTATAGAGTATCCTTTGTTTTTACATTTAATCTCAAGAGTGGATAGTCTCTCAGAACTCGAGTAGAAGTTAGTAACTGAATCTAAAATTGAGTGATGTACCAGAAATGCTGTTCCCAGGTATGGCATTTGTTTCATTAAGATTTTACCTGGTTTTCCTTTAAATAAACGATAGTTTTCAAAATTTAAAGCAGTTTCATCTAAAAACCTTGTTTCTTGCAATGCACATATTAAAATTTCTTTCTGGTTCAGCTTTGCAATCAATGATTTCAATTTTCCTACTTTAATTAGAGAGTTTACATTTAGGGTTGCAAACATAGTTGCTTTCTTAAATTTCAGTGTTGAGGGCTGCATACATGTTGGTTGGGGTCCTCGAAAATCCTTTGACCCCTTTGCATTGTTTCTACGAACAACGGAGGATTTGCCATTCGGTCTACCTCTTGGAGTAGTGTCTATCTTTGACGACGTTCCCATCATGCTTTGCAGTAATTGTTGGATAATAAATTGGGGGATCGGGTTGCCCCGAATCCGAAATTAAAACCAAGGTAGTAAGCCCTGGAGTTAGCTCTTCCGCTCTCTCTGCCGTTGGGAAATTGTTCCTCTTCCGCCATTGAGACCGTTGGCTGGGTTTCACCTAGTAACCCTAGGCAGGGCCCTATGACAGGGTGCTACCATCTGGAGCCGGATGGACCCTGGTTTTTTAACGAGGTTGTTACTCCTCCCCCTCCACACTTCCCCATCCTCTTGTTTTTAGATGGGCCCGGGCTTGGGACCGGCTTGCGGTGGTGTTAGTCATTATTATTATTATTATTATTGATTGTTATAATTATTTTTTGATTGTTATAATTATCATTGTACTACTTTTATAATCTCTATTTTTTTTTCTTTAACATTAATACTGTATAATATGTTATATGTCCTTAATGTTCTGTAGAAACTGAAATTTGTTGAATCTGAGTATGCCTGGTTACGTGTAAGAGAGGGCCTGAAGGCCCTAATCTTGCCAGGTAAAATAAATGCATAAATAAATAAATAAATAAATAAGTGAAGAGGAAACTGAGTACGTTGAGTTTTGCTCAGCTGTTTGAAAATCAAATAACGTAAGGGGCTTGCCAGCACAGTAATTCATACATTTTTCTAAGGGGCTGTTCAAAGAATCCAAAGATATTCAGACCGTATGCAAAGTACACCAGCGGAAAGGCACTGTCAATACTTTCACTGCACGACTGGTGACAGTGCGACTAAAGCAGAGTTAAAAAAAAAAAATACGAGTTTCCGAAATTCCTTCACGAACGTAGATGAAATAAATATTCAAGAATATACATGTGTAACTTAGATGTAGATATCCTACGTGTAACAAAGCAGCTTATATTACTTAATAAAAGCAAGGCCTCCAGTCTGATGTATACCAGGGATGCTCGTCTCAGAGTATGGTGATGCACTAGCTCCATATTTAATAATAATATACAACCGCTCGTTCATCGTAAGATCCCTACCTAAGGACTGGAAAGTTGCTTGAGTCACATCAGTAAGCATGGCAGGAAATAGAAGTAATCAGCTGAATTACAGAAACACATAACTGACATCTATTTGCAGTAGGCTTATGGAACATGTATTGTGTTCGAAATTATGGGTTACCTCGAGGGAAACGAGCTGTTGA
Source organism: Schistocerca cancellata (assembly GCF_023864275.1). Taxonomy (NCBI): domain Eukaryota; kingdom Metazoa; phylum Arthropoda; class Insecta; order Orthoptera; family Acrididae; genus Schistocerca; species Schistocerca cancellata. The sequence continues at coordinate 456,725,488 of NC_064630.1, forward strand.
GAAAAACCCAACACAGATTCAGAAAACATCGTTCATGTAAAACGAAAGTAGCTCTTTATTCTCACGAAGTGACTAATGCTTTTGACAGGGAATGTCAAACTGATTCCATATTTTTAGGTTTCCAGAAGGCTTTTGACACCGTACCTCACAAGCGACTTCTAATTAGAGATGGGGGATCCGCTCCTGAACTGATACATAGAGTTGAATCTTTCAAAGGAGTGAACAATCAGTGATTCAGAAAAAAAGAACGGTAGTTCCAAACGTTTCCCACGGCAGAGAGAGAGAGAGAGAGAGAGAGAGACAGAGCATATCGGCGGCGCCTCTGCTGGTCAGAGCACAGTGCACGCCACACAACACAGCCAGCGCCGGCCTCTGCCCTGCTTCTACCTTGGCTGCCTGCATTGTGCAGTGCCCCATTGGATTTTGTGTTTCACATATGCCGTGCCACCTCTGTGCGTCATCTGCCGCGTGCAGTGTCTGGCGCAGCCTAACTTAGCATCGCACTCTGTCGGCGATCGTTTCAGTCGCACGTCCTGCCCTCTGGGCAGTTTATGCGAGCAACAGGACAGAGAGCCTCCTAGCGGAGAACATAGGAACTACTTGCAACAACCTGCTCGCAAGAGAACGGACGATTTGTCTCGGAGCGGGTGACTGGTGGCCGTTCACTGCTCCCCCCACCCTCGGAACTCGCCCGCTCAACGCTCACCCCACCGTTCTCGACTCTAGCCAGAGCGTTGAGCAAAGCAACTCAGGTGTCACTCTGGTCTCTGCCGTCTTAGCTCACGCAGTAATACAGCTTGCGGCTCGATCTGCTCGACTCAGTGCTTCTGCATTGGAGTTCGTCTCTACTGGATATTGTTCTTCGTAGTAATACCGCTATGTATATTACATTATTATGTTATGTATACATCAATTGTTTTTATTTTATTTTTATTTGTTTAAACTGATCAGATTAGGTTCCTGACGACTCCTCTTACTATAGGATTTTTATTATGGACACTCGAATTTACGCTTTAATTACGAGCGAACCGATAATCGTATCACAAAATGTGATACACCAATATTTTCCTTGTTTTATTCTGCGTAAGGCTATATGCAGCACTTTCGTCTTACAGTCAAATTTATATATTTTTTTCTTATTCTGGTACGGATTTTGCGATTTTAGGCGTCTTCGGAAGGAAATGTTCACTTTAAAAATATATGGCATGTGATGTATTTGTATGAGGTTAATGAAATTTTAATACATTATAGCCAAATATATTGTTAATGTAAATCTCAAGTTACAACATTTTCCGATCACCCAAAAACCACGATAGTGCAAAATAAATCAATAATCAAAAACTTTGTCATATCGTGGAAATTTCAATAAACCATACAAAATTCTTACTCATTATCTGTGTTACTTCAAAATAGGATCAAATAAGATCAAAATACAAGTATAGTACTGGAATAAACCAAGTTTAAAGGGCAATGTGCCTTCCATTTATTTTCTATTGTAAATGAGTGGTGAGTCATGAAAAAGAGCTAATTCATTTCAGGGAGTGAACAGTTCTGATCCGATCTCTAAAAAGAACAGTTTTTCCCATCTCTACTTCTAATTAGATTGAGTGCCTATGCAGTATCGTCTCAGTTGTGCGATTGGGTTCGTGATTTGCTGACAGAAAGGCTACATTTCTTAGTAACTGACGGGAAGTCTCCGAGCAAAACAGAAGTGATTACTGGCGTTCTACAAGGAAGTGTTATATCTGCTGTTCCTGATCTACATAATCGATTTAGTAGAAAATCTGAATATCCCTCTTATATTGTTTGCTGATGATGCTATTGTATCGTCTTATAAAGTTTTCACATGATAAAAATAAATTACAAAAGATTAAGACAAGCCATCTGTGTGGCGCGAAAAACTGCAATTGACTCTAAATAATGGGATGTGTAAACTCGTCCACATGAGTTGTAAAACGATAAATCGCACAAACCCAAAGGCTGTAAATTCACTTAAATACTTGGGGGCTACAATTACGAATAGCTTAAGCTGGAACGATCATGCATTTAATGTTGTTGGTAAAGCAAACCAAAAACATTTATTGGTGGAACTCTTAGAAAATGCGATAGGACTAAAGAGACTGCCTACAGTACGCTTGTACGTCCTCTCTTTCAGTATTGCTGTACGGCACAGAATCCGCATCAAATAGGATCGACACAGAACATCGAGAAGGTTCAAAGAAGGGCAACACGTTTTGTACTGTAGCGAAATACGAGACAGAGCGCCATGATTATGATACTCGTACCTGAATTGGGTGGCGATCATTAAAACAAAGGCGTTTTTCGTTGCGGCAGGATCTTTTCATGAGTATCAGTCACCAACTTTCTTCTCAGAGCTTGACTGTTTTGTTGCGTCCATCTACACAGGGAGGAATGATCGTTATAACGAAGTAAGAAAAATCAGAGATCACACGCAAAGTGTTCATTTTTCCCTCGCGCTGTTCGAAAATGGAACGGTAGAGGAATAGCTTGAAGGTTGCTCGATGAACGCTCTGACAGACACTTACTTGAGAATAGCAGGGTAATCATATTGACGTAGATGTAGATACAGATGAAATTTTTCACTATTAATAAACCATTATATGTTAAATGTTTGTTTTTGAGGCCATCTTTCGCTTTAGCTGTTACATAAGAGAGACGTTCAATAAGTAATGGTTTTATTCACCATTACAGTGCAGCATATTATTCTCCGCCTTTTTAGCTACGGTATCCTTTTGTTCAACATAATCTCCGTTCAGTCCGACGGCTCTAGGTATCCAACACGGAGGGCCTGTGTTCCCGTATGGTACCAAACCACTGGTAGACATCAGAGCGGACATCATGCTCCATCAATAACCTCCCCATCGTCCACGTACTGTTTCCCATTGAGTGCACTTCATTGGGCCAAACAGATGGAAATCGGGCGGTGTACAACCCGGGCTATAGGCAGGTAGAGGAAAAACAGTCCGATAGAGTTATGTGAGCTCCTCTCGGGTACCCAAACTTGTGTGAGGCCTTGCACTGTCATGGAAAAGTTCGTTTGTTATCGGCCGATCATTTCGAATGAGCGTGTCCGCACGTTCTAACATTGAAGGAGTCACAGCTGCGTGGGGCTGGGCGTCACGCGGGAGATCGGACAGGTCTGAGCGACCTTGTTAGGATGATGACAGACCGCTCGCCCAACGACTCTCCGTGCTTTTGTTTTGTTCGCTGCCAGGTCTCAGTAGACATTCTGCAAACTCGTATAAATATCATCGATGCTACGGTTTTCTGTCAAAAGAAACCTCTGCTTGGAACACACCTCCGTTGAATACGCCACTTTGAAGACTACATATATCCACCAATAGTCAGAACTTCATGAAACTGTAGGGGCTGAAGCGAGAATATATCGTGACGTCCCATATCAAATTCCGCGTATTTTCAACCTTGTCGAGAAAAAAATGTGCTGCATTACTTATTGAACAGCCCTTCTATACGAACGACCCTTTCTCGAGCGACGTGTATTTATCACCACTATGCGTGGAAAAACGAACTGCCTCATTGTGAGTTTACCTCGTTGCATATATAGCCAACATACTGTACCCGCTAGTTTCATATTTCGTCATCTATTTCAATCATAAATTTTCTACTTTTAGTTATAAATCTTGTAATTCTTATCTGTCATCCATGGCATGGTTTTTCTTTGTTTTCGGTAGCTACCCTGGCCTCAGTTAACATATTGTTTGTCTTACCTCACTCCCAGTTTGCTGATATAGTTTGCGTTTCGACAGAATCACACGGAATCCATCCAAAACTATTTCCGTTTCATGTCAGTGCGCTTTAATTTATAGATGTCTGTTTTTGCCGTACACTGCTATTTTCTTTACGGCTTCTAATTTTTGTCTACTCTGTATAGATACTAGGCTGGGACCAGAATTGTTTGGTGAAAGGTGTGTAACCTACAGAAATTGATGTCGAAACGTGCCCTTTATGCTTTTCCAGTTATACCTTCATCTAATATAGGTATGTTCTCGCATTAATACCCGTATAGTTCACATTTTTTAAAAAAACATCCGATAGTTCTCTCGTTTACAGTAATTTCCCACCACCCACATGCTTCAAAGCGTTTCTGCGCTTATACTTCACCCTACATCAGATTCAAATTATCATCCTCTTTCACACAGGACTTCATTTCCACGATTTCCTCAAATTATATAATGGAATTGAAATGCCCAGTGGATGATAAAATCAGTAAGACAAGACGTAAAAGGTATTCGACCGTTTGTATTTTAATTTGCTGCAATTTTTCTAAATAGCTCCTTTAGTCCAATCTTCCGTCCTTTCTCAGTTGATGTATTATTCCACTGTTTATGACCTAGACGACGGACAGATCGTAATTTAATTCTTTTATTACATTTTTCGTATGAGTAGAGTGTAGTATGAACAAGTCGTCCTATATGGTGTTTGTCACTGGATTAGTTAATACTTAGAAGAGAAATAGTCTGTGTTTCTATTAGAAGCTGGCTCTTGTTACCCACTGTTAAAACAACACCAGTTATCGATACAGTTATATTTCTACAGTTGTCTGACAACACATCACAAAACTAGAAATAAGTAGACAGAAACATAAAATAATTGTAATCGTAATTTTGTCATTCATAAATCAGGGCTGTCGTATGGAACACGTTTCTGCTATGTAAAAGTACTAAAAGGCTCTTTAGAAACATTCGGTAATACAAAACTGCAGCAGCCAACATTACTGCCTCTTCTATTAGTACTTAGCGGGAGGCTTTAACTGAGGCCACGGGAGAACAAGTGAGTGTGTTCCTGTTTACCGCATGTTTACCGCTGGCCTCACTGCTACAAGTTATCCTGATAATTAATTTCACACTTCATGGTGGAGTTACTCTTAATTAAAGCCGCGACTGCTCGTTAGAGGCACAATCAGAAGCGTGTCGTTTTGCGACGTACGACTGCTCAGCGAAGCTGACTGGAAAGTTACGTTGCACACTTTTCGTCCACCACTGACCTGGCGGCTGCGCTAACGAAGCAATTAACATCAGCACAAACTTTTATAATTTTAAGAGAAGTTCTGGTGTACGTAAATTAATTAAAATACCCCTTTGGCGGTGAGTTATTATGGGAGTTTGTACTACCCTTTGAAAATAGTATTTTAGCTGGAGAAAATAACTCATTCATTATCACTTATTGACCATTTATGTCTGTAAAGATGATTAGGCAGCTGTACTAAATGTAGCTCGCGTTTTTTCGATAAGGTAAAACCTCATGTGTAATTTAAAAGAGAAAAAATGTTTAGTAGGAGCTATACCCATTTCGATAAGGTGAAAACTCATGCGTAATTTAAAAGAGAATTAATGTGTAGAAGGAGCTATACCCATTTCAATTTTAGCGCAAGAAAACTTGAGATTAAGACTTTTCTCGTTTCAACGTCTCTCGGGCACGCATCCGGATTTATTCATCGACGTTGAACGAATTTTCGACGGCGTAAAGATTCGAATGGCGGTCCTCAGTCTGCACTCCGCCTTCACCTTGCGAGCTGTCCCCACCACCACCGAGACCGGCACATCGTGCACTCCACGTACGGGGTCAGTGGAGGAGGGACACGACCTGTAGACACATCGCACCTGCTGCCCCGGAGTGTGCATTAGTAGGAATAACCTAACGTTGATGGCACTTTACGCAGTCGAAAATTCATTCTAAAACGATCAGTCAATTCGGCTGCATGTCCGGGAGATTTCCATGCAACATTTTCACCAGGAAAAGACAAAACTTTTCAGTAAGTTTTATGGCTAAAGTCGACATGAAATATAGAGTGTCTCTAAAGTCACTAACCATTTCCATGAAAACGCCAATTTGGTTTCCTTTCCTCTGCAGATAGTGGTACAGTCATACAAGATGTTTTGCACGGAAGGAGGGGTTGCCATTCTTTGTGTATGGGTACGCGGATTGTCATATGAAGACACAATAGCTGATTTCACCTGTAAATTCAACAAACCAGCGCCATCAACGGTACATATTCGTCTGCTTGTGAGCAAATTTAAGCGTACCGACAGTGCGTGCGACGAGCCACTTCGTGGACGACCATGCGTATTCGCAGAAACAGTGCAGCAGGTTCGAATTACCAGTGATAGGAATCCGAAGGCATCAGCTCGACGCCTCAGTAGGGAACTGAATGTCCCTCGCAACACAGTGTGGAAAATCCTACATTTCACACTACGAAAATGTCATCACATTCAGGTTCTGCATCATCCTGAGGACGAGGATTTCGCCTGTCGTCGGGCAATGTGTTATGACCACCTGGAATCTATAGATAACGATAATTTAATGGACAACATTTGATTCTCCGACGAAGCCACATTCCACGTTTGTCGAAAGTTCACAGACACAACAGACGAATATGGGCATCTGAAGAATCACATTCTCATCCAGCGTGGCGCAACGGCGTTACAATAGAAAAATGAGTCACAGAGAAGAGGATTTGGTGGTCTGTTGGATTGATGATTGGTTCATATACTTATGGTTTGGGTTCGATTCCAACTTCTGCCGATGATTTTTCACAGGGAGAGACAGATTCCATTTTCTTCTGGCTACGCCAGGTGAAGAAGGTATAATGGCACTGGGGTCTGAAATTCACATTAAACATGATAATCCTTCTCTACCAAGTAGACGTTGGGTTGAACCACAATAATGTCAGGAGTGCGTCAGCGTCTGGAGTCCCAGGACTATTAGCATGGTGACAGTCGTTGCTGCTCCACTTGTTGAGTAGTTTAAAGCGCTGGTAAAAGTTCTGAACAGGAAGCTATAAGGCAATGTGGATAGACGGACTGGCGATTTAGACGAGGAAAATGAAGGGGAGTTGCTATTACCTGTTAAGAATCATAGGGGAAAGATATATTGAGGAAGGTAGCGAGAAACATGCTGTTTATAATCATTTGGAAATAGCTTTTGACAGAGTATAATGGAACAATTTGATGCACATTCTGAAAAAGAGTAGTTTGGAATGAGAGACGACTGGACAGAATCTATGTTTACTACACAAAGTAAGAATGAAGATTATGAGCAAATTTAAATTCAGCAGTAATGGATGCCATCCCGTAGCCAAGTTAGGCGTGTGGTAGGGCTGCCAACTTTTGGCCTCATGATTTGCCAGTTGATATTGATCTAGGTTTACTTTCTCGGGCCTTTGATAAGCCAATCAACCCAACTGAAGGACAGCAGCTGTTTAATTTTTCTCCGGAGATTTCGCGTAGGAGAACAAAGAGAGTTCAAAAGGGAAACATACATAGCGTTATGTATGACTTGTGGAAAGACTTCGAGCATGTAGACAGGAACATCTTATGATAATATTGCACATGAATGGATTTCCTCAGCGTATAATAAAGGATAGAAAGCCTATACAAAGGTACAAAAATAAGAATAAAGTCCAACTATGGTATGTCAAATACGATGCTTTAAGTAGACGACCTTGCAATTGTAGAGGATAGCGAGACTTCGCTACAACTATCTGTCTAAAGATTGAAACAGATTTCTAAAGGTAATATGGAAATATCCATTGAAAAAACAAAAGTGGTGGCTTCCAAAAAGACAAAACTGCTGAGAACTAGCGTCATATAGGGAAACAAACCCACTGAACAGTGCCGGCCGGTGTGGCCGTGCGGTTAAAGGCGCTTCAGTCTGGACTCGCGTGACCGCTCCGGTCGCAGGTTCGAATCGTGCCTCGGGCATGGATGTGTGTGATGTCCTTAGGTTAGTTAGGTTTAAGTAGTTCTAAGTTCTAGGGGACTGATGACCACAGATGTTAAGTCCCATAGTGCTCAGAGCCATTTGAACCATTTTTGAACCACTGAACAGTTTAATCACTTCATTTACCTTGGAAATATTGTAAGCTACCAGAGTGAACTCGATATACATAACAAACTGTAGAAGTATCAAATAATACGAAGAAAAATCAATGAAATATTCAGAAATAGAGTAAAAAAAATACACAAATATTAAATTTTATAAGGTAATGACCACCCCCACATTGTTATCTGGAAGCGAATCCTGGAAAACTAGTAAATAGCAAGAAAGTAGAATTTAAGTGGCATATAGGAGTGAAGGGCTATCCAAGCTTACATAGATTAAGAAACAAAGACATAAGAGCAGAACTTGGGATGTATGCTGTACATGAGAAGATCAAGTCTAGTCGACAAAGCTGACTAGAGCATTTACAAAGGATGCCAGATCCAAGACTAACAAAACAAGTCTTAAATTTTAAACCGTTAGATGGTCAGCAGGAAGACCATGTAAAGATGGCTGGATGCTTAGAAGACGGAACAGTCCTATGGCCTTGGCCGTGATGAAAGGAGAAAAAGAAGGAGTAAGACTAACGATTTGAAATGAAATGTCGGAAGGTAGCAGAATTGGAAGGAGTGTTAGCCATGGTAGTTGCTCACCCCTTATACCAAGGGCGTTCGGCCGTTAAAACTTGACAACTGATACAATGAGTATTTATATCATCTCGTAACAGAGATCATCATATATATCTTTCCATAAAGTAGCTGTCAGTCCCTACTGCAATAAATTACCGGCAACACATATGTGTACTATGAATATGACGAATGTTGTGTTTCTTGCCATCCTATTCGCATGTACCACGTTACAGCAACATTATACAAAATGATATCTGTTACCAGATTATATGAATACTGTTACTGTCATTAACGAAGTTTTAACAGCATAATGCCTTTGGTAAGACGATAAGTATTGTTCTTTTATTTCCACTCCCTCTTTTCTATATTGATGTGTATTTTCAGTTTTATGACACTAGTTCAATTACACTTGTCACGAACGATGAAAAGATTTTTAACCATGTCATACACGGATTTTGCTATTTTAAGAAAGATTTTAACGATGATAGCAACATTAATCAAGGAAGTTTTATGGTATGTATTTTGTGAGTAATTCGTGCATATACTCGTGAATCCTGTTACGATGTTGTATGTTTCTGAAATGAGAAAAAATCTTTCCTATATATCTTAGATCTGAAGATGGGTAGATTGTTAGCCGAAACTAATGATCGATTGCATGTGCGATTTGTCTTCACGGGTTTTTAATCCCTAATACTGTATAAATAAAAAAAGTAATGGCTTGGCCTTGGCACGCATACTTAGAGGTACTAACGAACCTAAAACATACTAGTCGTAATACCTATAATTATTAGTCTGCAGATGAATTAAATACTGATTAGTGTGTTCATTACTCTGTCTGTAGGTATCAATAAAAATATATGCCCTTTTACCCCTAACACGCTGTGTAGAAATGAAATAAAATTCGTGGTTTATTAAAAATGTTTTTTCAAGGACATTGCTATACCGACAGAGCTACTGGAATGCATTAAGCTGCAAAATGTGACTTTGCCCTATCCAATTCTGGCAGTTAATGCTGCAGTAATTTTACCTCAATAACAAATCTAATCAAGCGCACGCCTGTTTCCCGACAGAACTACTTTAAAATATTTAGCGAAAAAACAGCACAAAGCCGTACTCCACCAATAGCGGGCGCGGATTGCCTTTAAATTCCTAACGAGCCACACCAGACTACTCGGATTCCGCGCAGGCGCTAATGGACTCCCACACTACCTTTGTGTTACGTGAGGCAGCAGCGGCAAAACTCGGATGCTCTACTAACGTAAATCACTCATGTATAGCTTAGATACGGATCTATCGCAGCTACAGCCTGTCGGCAAATGTCTACAGCTCCGTATACGGCTTCGACAAAAATATGGACACGCCTAATTGTTGTTGTGGTCTTCAGTCCTGAGACTGGTTTGATGCAGCTGCTTCACCTCCCAGTACGTACTGCAACCTACATCCTTCTGAATCTGCTTATTGTATTCATCTCTTGGTCTCCCTCTACGATTTTTACCCTCCACGCTGCCCTCCAATACTAAACTGGTGATCCCTTGATGCCTTAGAACATGTCCTACTAACCGATCCCTTCTTCTAGTCTAGTTGTGCCACAAACTCCTCTTCTCCCCAGTTCTATTCAATACCTCCTCATTAGTTATGTGATCTACCCATCTGATCTTCAGCATTCTTCTGTAACATCACATTTCGAAAGCTTCTATTCTTGTCCAAACTATTTATCGTCCATGTTTCACTTCCATACAAATACTTTCAGAAACGACTTCCTGACACTTAAATCTATACTCGATGTTAACAAATTTCTCTTCTTCAGAAACGCTTTCCTTGCCATTGCCAGTCTACATTTTATATCCTCTCTACTTCCACCATCATCAATTATTTTGCTCTCCAAATAGCAAAACTCCTTTACTACTTTAGGTGTATCATTTCCTACTCTAATTCCCTCAGCATCACCCGATTTAATTCGACTACATTCCATTATCATCGTTTTGCTTTTGTTAATGTTCATCTTAAACCCTCCTTTCAAGACACTGTCCATTCCGTTCAACTGCCCTTCCAAGTCCTTTGCTGTCTCTGACAGAATTACAATGTCATCGGCAAAATTCAAAGTTTTTGTTTCTTCTCCATGGATTTTAATACCTACTCCGAACTTTTCTGTCGTTTCCTTTACTGATTGCTCAATATACAGATTGAATAACATTGGGGAGAGGCTACAATCCTGTCTCACTCCCTTCCCAACCACTGCTTCCCTTTCGTGCCCCTCGACTCTTATAACTGCCATCTGCTTTCTGTACAAATTGTAAATAGCCTTTCGCTCCCTGTATTTTACCCCTGCCACCTTCAGAATTCGAAAGAGAGTATTCCAGTCAACATTGTTTAAAGTTTCTCCAATACGATGTATGAAAACCGTTGGTATTCAAAACGTCTTCCAGTCGTCTCGGAATCGATAAATACAGGCAAGTTAAGATAACGATGCTGGAGGTGCATAACGATCACGCAGGGTTCTATCCAAAGCAGACCGCAAAGGCTCAATAATTCTGTGACCTAGTGACTATGATCGGCGGGGGGGGGGGGGGGGGAGGGGGGACAGTTCATCCTCATTCTCACAAAACCGGCCCTGGACGATAGAGCTGTGTGAACAACTTCTCTTCTCCGTCTTGGAACACAGCATCACCATTGGAGAACAAACATTATGCCATGGGATGGACGTGATTAGCCAGAACAGTCACAGAATCCGTGGTAGTGATGTGCGCTTGCAGAGTAACCTTGAGGCCCATAGAATAACGCGATATGGCTACCCAAATCATCACCAAACCACCGCAAATTTTCACTATTCGGATGTAAACTGGCCCACAAGTTGGAAACAGTGTCAAAGAAGACTCATCCGACTAAATGACTATCTTCCATTTCAACATAGTCCAGATTTTATTGCTTCCACTTTTTTTTGGGTCTGTGATGAATAGTTTTTGGAATTCAAGCTCACTATCACACTCGCTCAACACTTACTTTCGCCCGAGTTGTGACTTTTCCTGTATACGGTATAAATCTGTGATACGTTGACTCTTGAAACGCAAAACGCTTCGGCGCCCTAGGCTGCCGTAGTACCCACCATACGATCACCAAAATTTGTCCACTTTCAAATTTATGTAGCTCCGATATATTGTACTCACTACACAGAACACTGTTCTGACGGCGAATGGCATATGCAACGTGTTGAGGACGTTGTACAGGTGCCATTCGTGGTCAAATACAGCAGCGGAACCTGCAGGCTTGGCTAGTTTCTTCATTTGTGTTCAAGATACAGTTTTCGCAGTGTTTCCATATTTTCGTCCAACTCCTGTATTCACTTGGTAAGTCACCGTAGAGTGCATGGCGGACGGGAACGTGTACCAAGATCAGTCATTCCCTTTCCTGTTCCACTCGTAACTGTAGCGAGATAGCAACTATGTGTTTTAGTACGAGCTCTGATTTCTCTTTTCTTGGCGCTTCTCGCGCAACATGTTCGAGGGTTGGAACTTTAATAGTGGCAACTATATATTTACAGGTCGTATAAAGTAGATGCGTGTTTCAAAGTGTCACTGACCTTCAAAAAAGTCACCAGCGATGTGAAAGTCGTAGGATACTCTTAGCAGTGCCAGTTGTGTTGACACTTCGAGCGGCGCGGTCTATTGCCTGACAAATTTGTAGCAGTTCTGTAGCGAATGCCGTGAAGTGTTTCCTTCAGTTTAGATATTCAAATGTGTGTGAAATCTTATGGGACTCAACTGCTAAGGTCATCAGTCCCTATGCTCACACACTACTTAACCTAAATTATCCTAAGGACAAACACACATATCCATGCACGAGGGAGGACTCTAACCTCCGCCGGGACCAGCCGCACAGTCCATGACTGCAGCGCCTGAGACCGCTCGGCTAATCCCGCGCGGCTTCAGTTTAGAAATCCAGTTGAACTCAAGAGGGCCTAAGTCAGGGGAGTGTTGTAGGTGGTACAGCACTTAGCAGCCCCATCAGTCAAACAAATCAGTAACAACTCGCACTGTACGTGTTTGAGCATTGTCCTTCAGAATAATGGTCAGGTCCTGCAGAAAATGTCATCAGTTCTGTCTCTAAGCTGGTCGTAGGTTGTGTTCCAAAAATGAACAGCATAGAGAAAGAAGTGTTTACACATTCTGCAGGAGCTGAACATCATTTTACAGGACAGTGTGTGGATGCAAGCTGTTACTGATATGCTTGACTGATGGGGCTGCTAAGTGCTATACCACCTACTGCACTCCCCTGACTTAAGCCCACGTGAGTTCAACACGATTTCTAAACTGAGGGCAAACACTTCGCGGCATTCGCTTCAGAAGTGATACAAATTCGTCGGGCAGTATAGCGCGCTGCTCGAACCGTGAACACAACTGGCACTGCTAAGAGTATCCTACGACTTCCACATCGCTGACAACGGGTAATACACAATGCATTGGTGACTATTTTGAAGGTCAGAAAAACTTTGAAATACGTATCTATTTTGTACTAGCTGTACATAAATAGTTCCCACTACTAAAGTTCCAACCCTCGTACGTTGGCGGCAGTAGTATTGTTTTGCAGTCAGCTGTAAAAGCTGTTTCTCTAAGCTTTCTCGATAGTGTTTCGCGACAAGAATGTGTCTTCCCTCCAGGGAATACTATTTAAGTTCACGGAACATTTCCGTAATACTCGCATACTGATCGAACTTATGGATACAATTCTAAAGGCATGTTTCCCAGTTGCTTCGATGTCTACTTTTACTCGACCCCATGGGGATTTTAAGCACTCGTGCGGTACGCAAGAATTGGTTGCGTAGATATTCTGCACACGTTTTGTGATTTCCTTTGTACATGATCTACAACTTCCTTGAAGTCTCCTAATAAACTCAAGTCGATCACTCGCGTTCTCTACTATCGGCCTTACGCGCTCGTTTCATTTCATATCGCTTTGCACAGTTACACCCAGATATTGAACCGACGTGACTGTGTCCAACGACACAACACTAAATATTGTATTCGAACATTATAGGATTGGTTTTCCTATTCAGCTGCATTAACTTACATTTTTCTACATTTAGAGGAAGCTGACATTCATCATATCAAATAGATATTGTGTGTAAGTCATCTTGTATTTATGGTCACCTTACTCGCCAGATCATTTGTGCATGTAGAGAAAAAGACTGGCTCTGTGATACTTCACTGGGAGCATAGAAACTATCGTTCACTTTATTCTTTTAAGAAAAATTATTGAATGCACTCCAGTCGCAACAGATACTGTTGTTATTGTTATGGTCTTCAGATTGAAGATTGGTTTGATGCATCTCTCCATGCTACCCTATCCTGTGCGAGCGTTTTCATCTCCGAATAACTACTGCAATCTGCATCCTTCTGAACCTGTTTACTGTATTCATCTCTTGGTCTCCCTCTACTGCTTTTACTTCCTACACTTCCCTCTAATACTAAATTCATCATCCATTGACGTCTCAGCCTGTGTCCTCCGTTTGGTCAAGTTGTGTCACAAATTTCTTGCCTCCCCAATTCTATTCAGTACCTCCTCATCAGTTACGTGATCAACCCATCTAACCTTCAACATTCTTCTGTAGCACCACATTTCGAAAACTTCTATTCTCTTCTGGTCTAAGCTGTTTATCGTCCGTGTTTCACTTCCCTACATGGCTGCACTCCATGCAAATACTTCCAGAAAAGACTACCTGACACTTAAATCTATACTCGATGTTAGCAAATTTCTCTTCTTCAGTAATGCTTTCCTTTCCATTGCAACTCTACATTTTATACAGTCTCTACTTCGGTCATCATCTGTTACTTAGCTGCCCAAGCAGCGAAGCTCACCTACTACTTTAAGTGTGTCGTTTCCTTTTCCGATTCCCTTAGCATCATCTGATTTCATTCGACTACATTTCATTATCCTTGTTTTGCTTTTGTTGAGGTTCATCTTATACCTTACTTCTAAGACACTACCTAATCCGCTCAACTGCTAGTCCAAGTCCTTTGCTATCTGTGACAGAATTACAATCACATCGGCAAAGCTCAAAATTTCTATTTCTTCTCCCTGAACTTTAATTCATACTTCAAATTTTTCTTCTGTTTACTTTAACACCTGTTCAACGTACAGCTTGAATAACATCGGGGATAAGCTACAACCCTATCTCACTCCTTTCTCAACCACTGCTTCCCTTTCATGTCCCTCGACTGTTACAATTGCTGTCTGGTTTCTGCACAAGCTGTAAATTTCTGTAGAAGCTGTAAATAGCCTTTCGCTCTCTGTATTTTACAGAAAGTAGTCTCGTCACCATTGTCGAAAGCTATGTCTGCAGCTGCCATTGTCTTTCCTTAACCTATCTTCTAACGTAAGTCGTAGGATCAGTGTTGCCTCACGTGTTCTTCCAACAAAGAATATACGACCACTGAAAAGGTATTACAATAAAAAAAATTACTTTTAAAGTGTGTATCACTTTAATCCTCTCTGAAACTATCCGTGATACTGTAGTGAGGAAAGATAATACACCTTAGCGTTTCGTTTCGGGCGCTGATAACCACGCAGTTGAGCGCCCCACAAACCAAACATCGTCATCATCACCTTAGCGTTTCAACGCTTCTGAGATAGATCGCACATAATAGTCAGCATGCAAGACTGTAACCGGAACCATCACGTAGAAAATATTGTGGGGACCGCCTACACTAGCGTAGTGTAGGGACTGCCTACACTACGCTTGTCCGTCCTTTTTGGGAGTAGTGCTGCGCGGTTTTGGATCCTTACCAGATGTGACTGACGGAACAGATCGAAAAAATTCAAAGAAGAACATCTAGTTTTGCACGATTATTGTAGCGAAATACGAGACAGAGTGCCACCAATACGATGGAAATGTTGTGGTGGCAATAGTCACTTTTTCACGACTTCTTCACGAAAATTTAACCACTGTATTACTCCTCCGAATGTCCGAGTATAACTCCCGAGTACATAGGGGAAACTGGCGGCAGTGGGAAAAGGGGAGTCCGAGACTGAAACAACAGAGAAACGCTCTTGCAGTTGGTTTCATCCGCCCTCTGCCACATACTGAAGTGTAAATTTCAGAATAATCAAGTAGATGTAGAAATACACGTACTATAATAAAACTATCGTCACCGCTATGCGTCCATGCGTTATTTCTTGGGAAACGTATAGCAGCAACCGAATTACTGACATTTTATACATATTTTTCAACGCAGTGCACTGAATTAGTTACTGTGTCTAAAATTTCTGTCATTGTAGACTTTCAGAAGCCTCTGAAGGTATTCATGCATCCATTTTCCGAAAGTGTTGGTTTTTACACTGGTGTGCAAAACTTATGGATTAAGTAAATTTCGCACGATGTGTCAAGCCAAATACATTACTTGCCATTGAAATTGCTACGCCACGAAGATGACGTGCTACAGACGCAAAATTTAACCGACAGGAAGAAGATTCTGTGATATACAAATGATTAGCTCTTCAGAGCAATCACACAAGGTTGGCGGCGGTGGCGACACCTACAACGTGCTGACGTAAGGAAAGTTTCCAACCGATTTCTCATACACAAACAGCAGTTGACCGGCGTTGCCTGGTGAAGCCTATCGCGATAGTGATTTATCGTATCGCGACGTTGCTGCTCGCGTTGTTCGAGGTCCAATGACTGTTAGCAGAATACGGAATCGGTAGGTTCAGGAGGGTAATACGGAACGCTGTGCTGGATCCCATCGGCCTCGTATCTCCAGCAGTAGAGATGACAGGCATCTTAACCGCATGGATGTAACGGATCGTGCAGCCATGTCTCGATCCCTGAGTCAACAGGTGGGGCCGTTTGCAAGACAACAAACATCTGCACGAATAGATGGACGACGTTTGCAGCAGCATGGACAATCAGCTCGGAGATCATGGCCGCGGTTACCCTTGACGCTGCATCACAGACAGGAGCGCCTGCGATGGTGTACTCAACGACGGACCCGGGTACGCGAATGGCAAAACGTCATTTTTTCGGATGAATCCTGGTTCTGTTTACAGTATCATGATGGTCGAATCCGTGTTTGGCGACATTGCGGTGAACGCACATTGGAAGCGTGTATTCGTCATCGCCATATTGGCGTATCTCCCGCCGTGATGGTATGGGGTGCCATTGGTAACCTGTACGGGTTTTTCTGGATACAGAAAATGTTCGACTGCTGCCCTGGCCAGCACATTCTCCAGATCTCTCACCAATTGAAAACGCCTGGTCAATGGTGGCCGAGCAACTGGCTCGTCACAATACGCCAGTCACTACTCTTGATGAACTATGGTATCGTGTTGAAGCTGCAAGGGCCGCTGTACCTGTACACGCCATCCAAGCTCTGTTTGACTCAATGCCCAGGCGTATCAAGGCCGTTATTACGATCAGAGGTAGTTGTTCTGGGTACTGATTTCTCGGGATCTATGCACCCAAATTGCGTGTAAATGTAATCACATGTTAGTTCCAGTATAATATATTTGTCCAATGAATACCCGTTTTTCATCTGCATTTATTCTTGGTGTAGCAATTTTAATGGTCAATAGTGTAACATAGCTCAGCTAAACTCGGACCATACAGGGGAAAACTGCTACAGTATGGTACAGAAAGTAAGAAACGGGAATGTCAGTTCTATTCAAAGACAATAATTATATTTTCACAGCGATTTATGATGGTTATTAGTGCGGAGTGTGATTAGCACGGAAGGCAGTGCGTGGTCTACAAAGTGCTCCCATACTGGCCACGAGGTTGGTAATGAGTTATTGTGTAGGTCGTCCCATTCCACCGACAGCGTGGATGACAGCTCGCATTGCCATATCTAAAAGATTTGTAGGGTATCATGCTCATGCAGCCTTACACCTTCCCAGATCATAACACCTGAACCACAAAACTATCATGTTCGACAATGTTCCTCGATGCATTATGTGTTTCCACGTCTCATCATACACTCCTGGAAATTGAAATAAGAACACCGTGAATTCATTGTCCCAGGAAGGGGAAACTTTATTGACACATTCCTGGGGTCAGATACATCACATGATCACACTGGCAGAACCACAGGCACATAGACACAGGCAACAGAGCATGCACAATGTCGGCACTAGTACAATGTATATCCACTTTTCGCAGCAATGCAGGCTGCTATTCTCCCATGGAGACGATCGTAGAGATGCTGGATGTAGTCCTGTGGAACGGCTTGCCATGCCATTTCCACCTGGCGCCTCAGTTGGACCAGCGTTCGTGCTGGACGTGCAGACCGCGTGAGAAGACGCTTCATCCAGTCCCAAACATGCTCAATGGGGGACAGATCCGGAGATCTTGCTGGCCAGAGTAGTTGACTTACACCTTCTAGAGCACGTTGGGTGGCACGGGATACATGCGGATGTGCATTGTCCTGTTGGAACAGCAAGTTCCCTTGCCGGTCTAGGAATGGTAGAACGATGGGTTCGATGACGGTTTGGATGTACCGTGCACTATTCAGTGTCCCCTCGACGATCACCAGTGGTGTACGGCCAGTGTAGGAGATCGCTCCCCACACCATGATGCCGGGTGTTGGCCCTGTGTGCCTCGGTCGTATGCAGTCCTGATTGTGGCGCTCACCTGCACGGCGCCAAACACGCATACGACCATCATTGGCACCAAGGCAGAAGCGACTCTCATCGCTGAAGACGACACGTCTCCATTCGTCCCTCCATTCACGTCTGTCGCGACACCACTGGAGGCGGGCTGCACGATGTTAGGGCGTGAGCGGAAGACGGCCTAACGGTGTGCGGGACCGTAGCCCAGCTTCATGGAGACGGTTGCGAATGGTCCTCGCCGATACCCCAGGACCAACAGTGCCCCTAATTTGCTGGGAAGTGGCGGTGCGGTCCCCTACGGCACTGCGTAGGATCCTACGGTCTTGGCGTGCATCCGTGCGTCGCTGTGGTCCGGTCCCAGGTCGACGGGCACGTGCACCTTCCGCCGACCACTGGCGACAACATCGATGTACTGTGGAGACCTCACGCCCCACGTGTTGAGCAATTCGGCGGTACGTCCACCCGGCCTCCCGCATGCCCACTATACGCCCTCGCTCAAAGTCCGTCAACTGCACATACGGTTCACGTCCACGCTGTCGCGGCATGCTACCAGTGTTAAAGACTGCGATGGAGCTCCGTATGCCACGGCAAACTGGCTGACACTGACGGCGGCGGTGCACAAATGCTGCGCAGCTAGCGCCATTCGACGGCCAACACCGCGGTTCCTGGTGTGCCCACTGTGCCGTGCGTGTGATCATTGCTTGTACAGCCTTCTCGCAGTGTCCGGAGCAAGTATGGTGGGTCTGACACACCGGTGTCAATGTGTTCTTTTTTCCATTTCCAGGAGTGTATGTGGATATATAACGCAATTAATGTAGCAAAAGTGTAGAGTCAGCGCTTGAGAACAGCTTTTAGGACTATAGTGTGTATGTTTTTCATTACAATGGAACCCGTATCTACGTTTCATTCCAGGGGGATGGGGAAGTGGTGGTGCTGTTGGTGGTGGTGCTGTTGGTGGTGGTGGGGGAGGGGTGCTCACTATTTTCGACAGCCTCTTGGTCTCGATGCTCCCTCCCCCCTCCCCTCGCCCCGCCCACCCTCTCCTCATTTCATAAAAGATCTAATTTCCTGCAAACCAATTTTTAAGGAATCACGGATTGTTATGACTATGGAAATAACAACAAAACATACAAAAATTCCTTTAAAATAATAACAATTTGTTTACCTAAAGTCTCAGTACCTCGCTCTCGCATAACTTCCGAGAAATTTCAGTTAAGGTAAATGTATCATTTGTAAGAAATTCATTCACAAATTTCAGAGATAAATGATGTGCAGTTGACTTAAGTACTAATAATAGCACCAAACTCTCACTTCTGAGAACATCCAAACTTACACAGTATGAAATCTAAGTGTGCATTCACAACCATCAGTACTTCACAAATCAGTATGATTGTCAACAAAGATCTTCAGCCTGTGGCTATGCGTGCGTGGAAATGTTCTCTCTGCCAGTTATTTCCTCTTACGGTTGGGAAATTACACTTTGTTGCTAAATTTTTCCTTTTGGACGGTATTTTCCTTTCTGTCTTACTCTACCCAACTCCCTGCTGTTTTCCGGTTCTACCTTGGTCTCGCAAAATGTGTCTCATTTGTTACTGGCGACGGGTAATGTCAGCCGGTGAATTTGCAACTTTATCTGAGTGGCGTTTCCCGCAGGTAGTTCGGACACATACCCATCCACGTGAGCTAACACCTAAAATGTGTTTTAATATTGCAATTTTCTAGAATTCCGTACAGTTTCAGACACTCTTACTTTCACGCTGCTTTATTCTCCAAAAGGAAAATAGGAATTTGGAAAATGGCATATGTAAATACATCAGAGCTTTTACGAACACATTTTATGCGGAAGGCTAGTGACCCCTGCCCCTTGGATTCGCTCCAGATTGTAATAGAGCGCCTTCCAGAAGAATTTCCAGCTCGTGAAACTACCGCCGCGTAATTGCGGAGGCACGTTTGCACCTCGACGACGCCTCACGACTCCAGCGCCGTGCGAGCAGTGGCGACAGCGCATTGCCCTCTAACCAAGCCGTCGCCTCTTCTTTGTGGCTCGCTCGACGCATTTACCGAATTCAGGGTCCTTAATTACATTTCGCGGAATAATCCCTTCCGCGTCGCCCTTTTCTCTCCGCTGCCACTACGGAGCCGCACAGTAATGACATTTTCTTTTGTTTCCCGGGCGAGTTATTTAAAGTCTATTCACTAGCCTCTCTCTCTCTCCCAACCCCCCCCCCTCCCCCCCTCTCCTTGTGGGCCTCATTTTTGATATGATGACGAAATACGGGCACGAGACTTTATTTTTTCCCCTTTCTTTTGTTTCCTACTTTCTTCCAGCCTCTTTTCTTCCATAATATCTCGCCGACCCCCCCCCCCCCCCAATTTCCCTCTTCCTCTGTCCCTCATTACTTACGGTACATGTGCGTTCTATGGAGTTGGCGTAATGAATACCCCCCCCCCCTCCCCCAGTGCAATACATTGCGGACCTAATGAGTGTTATGTGTTTCGGCCTGTCAGACTGCCGACTGTTAGTGTCATGCCGTTCGGAACAATTTCAGTGATATCTACACGCTTAATGAGCAAGTGATTGTAAAGGCTGCTTGCCGCTGACAGGCACAATATCACAGCCGTGTGGACCGTGACGCTGATATTGGAGCTCGTCCGTTCGATTCCCGCTGCGTGGCATAAATTCGATAATGATGTGGGTGCACTAGGACGTGCGGAATCATTCAGTGTTCTCTCTCCCGCAGAATTTGGTCGTCCGCAATGAGCCGTTCTTTCCGAAAGTGAAATGAGCTTCGGACTACTACTACCACGCTAAGTGTGATTCACACGAATAAATTAATCAAGTAATATTTGCATGTACACTCCAAAATAGTAGTAAGAAAATTCGTTAGTCCACACAATACTTTGGTACTTCGGCGCGTCTTATAAGATTTAAATGTAACGCGTGTAACAGTTCACGAAAGTACAGGAAATATATATTTCAGAGGTTTTAGGGTGCCCCTCCACATGATAATGAGTACATTGCTTTATAGATTTTATGCGACACTACTGGCAAGAAGCATAGCCACTTGTTTAGAAGATATCTCCCACATTTACGTGACAGTAACTTACTGTTAAATTACAGACATACAAATTCCTACGTCACATATTCTGTTTTTGAATACCTGTGTGTCACATAAGTTATTTTTAATTTTTGATTTCTTCCTTGAGATCACTTATAAGGTAATACGAGATTTTATTCACATCGAGATAAAAGTTCTTGTGGTGGACTGCTTCGAAGAGCTGAATCCACCAAACCTATAATACAAACATGATATCAGGTACTTTTTTAAAATTAAATTTTTGAAGTAATTTATCTGTAACGCTGAAAGAGGTCAACCTACTTCAGTCGAGTAATTATGTTATTTTTCAAATCGATTTTCCAAGTTAGATAAATTCTTTATTTCTTTGAGGTGGAATCATTACTTTTCATACACGCTACCTAGAAAAACTATGACCCTGGTGTGAAGTATTATCATATGACTTGCATGAAGATTACATTTTCCTTCATTATATTTTGATAGCATAATGATAAATTTTATTTTCTTGTTTTTGTAGGACTACCATCATTTCAACCCGGTTCAGTCGTTGTCCCATTAACGAGGCAGTCTCAGTGCTATTAATCGTCACTGAATCGTGCAGTGAATTGGATTTAAGCCTACAGCAATATATCAAATTCAGTAAAACCTGAATTTTTACGATAGATATGCCATTAGAGAGCCGAGGGTGTAGAACTGTCGAAATACCGATGGTGGTGGAAAACTTCCTCAGGTGCATTCACACAAGTTGTTTGAACATGTAAACTTTTAGTTGACGTAGGAGACATGTCTTCATTGCGATGTATAGCTCATTTGACGCTCTAATAGTGACGTAAAGAGCCACATCTGTAACAGAATACTTTCAGTAGGTCCATGTGACAGAGCTGTAAGCTGGCAACACTGATTACAGCTACCCTCATTCTAGTTTTTTTGAATCAGTGAATAAACGTGTTAGTTGTACAACGTATGTTGTTTCATTCGGCAGCCATGTAGCGAAATAATACCGAATCCTGAAAGGAACAAATGGACTTGCTCGTCTAGATCAAACAACGAAGGTATCTGATGATCACGCCGTTTAGCGCCATAAACCACTAATTATCATCGTCATCACCAAATAACGATGATAAATAGCAAACGGTTAGTATTCTGTTTAGCAGTGCCGCGGATTTGACGAACTGCTTGTTTACATACGAAGGGCCTCGTAAAGTATGTTACAGAGATTAAGTAATCAACTAACGTAAACATTTTATTTCGTATGATGAATTTGAACTATCAAGCGTATTATCAGACGGCTACTCCAACAGCTATATGAAGGTAAGTCGTGTCAAGTTCGCTGGCTTAATAGCTGCATTTCATTGACATCAGTGCCACTGGTATGGTGAAGTACTTGTTTCGTTATGTCATGGGATCCGAATTTGAAAAGTACTTGTTGCAAGCTACAGACGTACAGTTTGTGATGAAGTCTTTTACTTGTAATTATTCTTTAAAATGAAGCCGGTCCGAGTGGCCGAGCGGTTCTAGGCGCTACAGTCTGAAACCGCGTGACCGCTACGGTCGCAGGTTCGAATCCTACCTCGGGCATGGATGTGTGTGATGTCCTTAGGTTAGTTAGGTTTAAGTAGTTCTAAGTTCTAGGGGACTGATGACCTCAGAAGTTAAGTGCCATAGTGCTCAGAGCCATTTGAACCATTTTTTAAAATGAAACTTCATAGACGTCGTTGCTTATATTCTTTTGACAGGGACTTCGATATCGAAACCGAGACCGTAAACCAGTCGCTCTGATAGCGTGCAACAGTCCGTCCACTTGTCCCTGAAGTACTGGGAAAGGAGGACTCAATCGAGTGATCGCGAGTCAACATACACACACAAAACGTTTAGCCTGTAGTTATTTCAAGGTATCTAGCGGAACCTCGCCGCCAGGGTAAGAAAAAATTTCCGTAAAGCACTAATTCCCTTAGGGGTGCAGGCAGGAAAAGCCGTGGTGTGGCGCCGACGATCTGGAGACTCACGGTGCTCCGGAGCAGCCCTCTTGGCTTACGGGTTTTACGGTGGGGCCGCGATAACATGGCTGCCTGTAAAATGACAAGCGTTCCGACGAGGCGATAGCACAAGAGCAGCGCCGATTAGATCGCGTAAAAGTTTTATCGACTCGCCTCATATTTTATACGCTCTCCAGTACGAGACCGGTTCGTGCTAGGACCAGGGTCCTTACCGGAACAGGATCAGCACGTTCTGTCCATCAGGTATACCTTTGCTTCGTATTTTTTATTTCCTTCTTAGCTCTTCCTTTACACACTCAATAGTAATTACAGCACAATCACACATCTTCCCCCTTACTTTTTCATAACTACGAGGCGTGTTTTTTAAGTAAGTACTGTTTTGAAATTAAAAAAAGACGTGCTACGATATCTCAATAATTTTATTTTTACGTGAAAGCCTGTACCTTATCTACACACTGACGCCATTACAGTCTGATTCTTCCTTGTTTACGTTACGTACTGAGTGTGTAAAATACCTCCGATAATCGTGAGTCCCGCCGACTGCGAAGTATGGGCTGTTATAAGATTTCTTAGTGCTAAAGGCCTAAAAGCGATCGATATTCATCGTGAGATCTGTGCAGTTTACGGAGGAAACATTATGAGTGATGGAATGGTAAGAAAGTGGGTGAGAGCATTTTAAGATGGCCGCACAAATGTGCATGATGAACAACGGAGTGGGCGTCCTTCGGTCGTTAATGAAAGTTTGGTGCAGGAAGTGGACAATAAGGTAAGAGAAAAAAGACGATTTACAATTTCCCCCTTGCGGGATGACTTTCCTAATGTTTCTCGTAGTGTTTTGTGTGGCATTGTGACCGAGCACTTGAATTACCGAAAATTGTGCGCACGTTGGGTGCCGAAAATTTTGACAGGTGTGCACAAAACCGGACGTTTAACAGTGCATTGAGTTTCCTTGAGCGGTACCACAACGACGATGATGATTCCTTAAGCCAAATTGTTACTGGCAATGAAACGTGGGTGGCCTACGTCACACCAGAATCAAAGCAACAGTCTATGGAAGTTGAGCAAGGGCATCGTTTTGCTGCAAGACAATGCCCGTCCGCATGTGGCGAATCAGACCAAAGATCTCATCACATCTTTTCGATGAGAAACTCTAGATCATCCTCCATACAGCCCCAATCTTGCGCCCAGTGATACCATCTGTTCCTGCACTTGCAGAAACACCTGGGCGGTTGGTGTCTTCAAGACGATGACGAAGTCAAAACAGTGGTGATACAGTGGTTAACAAGTCAGGCGGCAGACTTCTATGTGGAGGGTATTCAAAAACTGGTACAACGTTATAACAAGTGCCTCAATATTGACGGAAATTTTGTAGAAAAGTAGATTAACGTACAGGCTTTCATGTAAAAATAAAAAAAGACGTGCTAAGATATCTCAATAATTTTAATTTCAAAACGGTACTTACTTAAAACACACACCTCGTATTTTCATGTGTCTTTCCCAGCACTGAGCCGAGTGCCTCACTTGAGCTGCATTGAGTGAACATGCTATATGCATTAGGAAGAAGTAGAAAGGGATGCTTCGGAAAGATCAGTATAAGACAGACACTGCATCATAGCAGTTCTGTATCCAAGAAAGAAGCTTCCGCTGTAACAACAGTGAATGTTAGTTGACAGCATATGTATCTTCATATTCCTGTCTCATTCACTATGACGAGTAAAAATTTTCTGTTACTAAACTGCTGTGCATGTGCTTTGGACACATGTGGCAGAACTGCAAACATCTCTAGATAAAGGGTGTTCCGAAAAGACACCTACAAACTTGTGGGACTAATTCATTACACCAAAACAAGAAAAAATGTCCAGTAAACATTAGAATGCACAGCTTAAGAGCTAGGAGTGCTTGTGCATCTTCGGTACTATGAAACAGATCTCTTCCACTCCAAGGACTTCACTTTCTTTATTTTTTGAGGAGGTTGTACGGACCACACCAAGGAAAAAAGTCAACTATGCATGGGCTTTAAAACGCATATCTTAAGATCTAAGAGCACTTGTTCAATAGAAGAGATGTATTCCCCACTATCTACAAGCTCCTGTTCATCTCCGCTAGTGTGTAATACATCTCTTCTACCGAACAAGTGCTCGTAGCTGTTGAGATATATGTTTCAGAGCCCATGTTTAGCAGTCTTTCTTTTTCCTTATTTTGGTCTATACCGCCCCATCCCAAAATATGGAAAGCAAAGCCCTTGCTCTAGAAGAACTCTGTTTCATAGTATCGAAGATGAACAAGTGCTCATAGCCCTTAAGAGATGCATTTTAGAGGCCATGTTTATTACACATATTTTTCTTGTACTGGTGTAATATATATATATATATATATATATATATATATATATATATATATATATATATATATATATATATATATACTCCTGGAAATTGAAATAAGAACACCGTGAATTCATTGTCCCAGGAAGGGGAAACTTTATTGACACATTCCTGGGGTCAGATACATCACATGATCACACTGACAGAACTACAGGCACATAGACACAGGCAACAGAGCATGCACAATGTCGGCACTAGTACAGTGTATATCCACCTTTCGCAGCAATGCAGGCTGCTATTCTCCCATGGAGACGATCGTAGAGATGCTGGATGTAGTCCTGTGGAACGGCTTGCCATGCCATTTCCACCTGGCACCTCAGTTGGACCAGCGTTCGTGCTGGACGTGCAGACCGCGTGAGACGACGCTTCATCCAGTCCCAAACATGCTCAATGGGGGACAGATCCGGAGATCTTGCTGGCCAGGGTAGTTGACTTACACCTTCTAGAGCACGTTGGGTGGCACGGGATACATGCGGACGTGCATTGTCCTGTTGGAACAGCAAGTTCCCTTGCCGGTCTAGGAATGGTAGAACGATGGGTTCGATGACGGTTTGGATGTACCGTGCACTATTCAGTGTCCCCTCGACGATCACCAGTGGTGTACAGCCAGTGTAGGAGATGGCTCCCCACACCATGATGCCGGGTGTTGGCCCTGTGTGCCTCGGTCGTATGCAGTCCTGATTGTGGCGCTCACCTGCACGGCGCCAAACACGCATACGACCATCATTGGCACCAAGGCAGAAGCGACTCTCGTCGCTGAAGACGACACGTCTCCATTCGTCCCTCCATTCACACCTGTCGCGACACCACTGGAGGCGGGCTGCACGATGTTGGGGCGTGAGCGGAAGACGGCCTAACGGTGTGCGGGACCGTAGCCCAGCTTCATGGAGACGGTTGCGAATGGTCCTCGCCGATACCCCAGGACCAACAGTGCCCCTAATTTGCTGGGAAGTGGCGGTGCGGTCCCCTACGGCACTGCGTAGGATCCTACGGTCTTGGCGTGCATCCGTGCGTCGCTGCGGTCCGGTCCCAGGTCGACGGGCACGTGCACCTTCCGCCGACCACTGGCGACAACATCGATGTACTGTGGAGACCTCACGCCCCACGTGTTGAGCAATTCGGCGGTACGTCCACCCGGCCTCCCGCATGCCCACTATACGCCCTCGCTCAAAGTCCGTCAACTGCACATACGGTTCACGTCCACGCCCTCGCTCAAAGTCCGTCAACTGCACATACGGTTCACGTCCACGCTGTCGCGGCATGCTACCAGTGTTAAAGACTGCGATGGAGCTCCGTATGCCACGGCAAACTGGCTGACACTGACGGCGGCGGTGCACAAATGCTGCGCAGCTAGCGCCATTCGACGGCCAACACCGCGGTTCCTGGTGTGTCCGCTGTGCCGTGCATGTGATCATTGCTTGTACAGCCCTCTCGCAGTGTCCGGAGCAAGTATGGTGGGTCTGACACACCGGTGTCAATGTGTTCTTTTTTCCATTTCCAGGAGTGTAGATACATCCAGGCCAGAGTCAGGTTCGATCGGCCACCCCGGCCGGCAAGTCCCCTCTATATCAAGCAGTAATAGAACAGTAAACTGTGATATGTAAATGAAAAGTGATGCAACTAATAATAAATAAATATTTTTTCTTTATCTCATTAAGGTTGTGAGGCCATTGGACGATTGAGAATGAACACTCTAAAAATGTCAACTACACCATTGTTCAACACTTAGTAAAAGTATCTCTCAAATGTTGAAAACCAGTGAAAGTCAAAAACGTCGATTGTTGACGTTGTCTGGACTTCGCCATAGTAAGTCATATAAGTACAAAGGGCCAGAACGATTTCCTTGTTTATGTCACGGAGAAAAGGCATCAGTGTTTCCTTATGATTTTAAGTAGCTCATGTACCTGTCGACTAACAGATGCAACACCTTCATTGCGGATGAAGTTTCCACGTAGTATTGTAGTTAAGTTTTCTAACTAAGAAACGAAAAAGGTTGGGTTGTTGGGGTTGTTTTGGGGAAGACCAGACAGCGAGGTCATCGGCCTCATCGGACTAGGGAAGGACGGGGAAGGAAGTCGGCCGTGCCCTTTGAAAGGAACCATCCCGGCATTTGCCTGGAGCGATTTAGGGAAATCACGGAAAACCTAAACCAGGATGGCCGGACGCGGGATTGAACCGTCGTCCTCCCGAATGCGAGTCCAGTGTCTAACCACTGCGCCACCTCGCTCGGTGAAACGAAAAGGATTTCTGTATTGTTTACAGCGACGATGGGAAAAGGTGCACGCCAGTGATTTTAGGTTGAATTACTAGAATTAACTGGAATTTCATCCTTTACGTACCGATCTTCAATACAACAGTTTCTGGGCTTGTGATTGTACGTAGTAGGTGGTGACTGCTATGAGAGAACGGCTGATACATATTTTATTACACAGGGAAAACGACAGTGGTCTTGGCATTAAACTCTGAGGAACTCCTAAAATGATGTCCCTCAACCGCATTTCTTGCTCGCATTGATTGTCAGTTTTTAATTTCTTCTGTAAACGGTTAAGTCGTTACTGAATCTTAACTCCTCTTTTGCGTTTATACAGCTAAGTACGTTCAAATCGACAGTATCGGAAATATTCCCGGAATAGAGAACGAGCAAGCATTTGGTTGTTTTATTTGTAGGCATGTTGAGCACAAATTTTTACAACCATTAATTTGGCAGTTAAAAGGAATGATAGGATGTATTGGCTGTGGGACGACGCATTACGCAACACGCGGTTACCAGTGCGCGCGTCTCTGTTCGTAGGCAGTAGCTGCTGCAGCCTACGCTCTAGAATTCGTGGGCCGAGCGCGCTCGCTATAAATTCGGGATGAAACTGGGAACTCATGCAAAGCGGCACGTTCTTCACAGCACCCTGAGGACAGTATTTATTTAGAACGGCAAACATTTGTACTTCCAAAAAGCGCTGTGCTTTGCATACAGACCGCAACGCCTATTACCATGCAAATTACAACCATAAATGTTACAAAATTACCAATACATTTTGCTGCGCCTTTGTAGGAGGATAAATGTTTGCATCTGTTTTTCACGGCGTAGCAGCAAGATACGGGGCGAAACATTACAATTGTTAAAACAGTTGTTTGTTCCGCTAGCAGCATCCGTCAGGTAAGTTACCTGGGGCACACAAACACGTAGGCGACAGTGTAAGTAGATTTTTAGACAAAAGGATTTTACTTTTTTAGCATTGAATGCACAGATTATTTTAAAATACATAGCAATATCCTACTGCAGTTTTCAGCTACGTACAAACACAGTTTTTATGAAAATGTTGACTTTTAAGAATAAGTCACATTTTTGAAGATCGGCAAAAGTGTGCCGTCAGTCAAATAAAGGCTTGGCATTGCATTATCATGATCTGCCGTCTACATCTTTGTAGACAGTGACATTATTTTCACATCGCAATGTATAATGTTCTTTTCATTACATACAAGGACTTCATAGTATCAAAACTAAGTTTGTCGGTTGTATTTTTGTTTCTTCACTATCATTATTACACGAGATACCAGCGGAAATAATGAGATTCGGCCTCATTCTCAGGTCATCCAGAAGAAGCAGCTCTTGGAGAACACTGAGGAAATGACTCTACAACTGTCAATACTAGTAACTATTACCGAGGCGCAACTTTTCAGCATCTCGCTCAAGAAAGTCCATTTCTCGTAACATCCATTCCTCATAACGTAAAACCGTCTAAGTGACTGGAGACAAGTCTAAAAATCATAAGAAGGATTTCTTTTTAATTTCACCAAGATATTGGTACTCTAAGATATCTTCTCAAACAGTCAATTTTGGAAACACAGTTTACGTTATTTTATACTCTATCATACGTTTCTTCAAAATTTATGTAGTTGTTTATCGTTTCTAAATCAGTGAAAACTGGTGATTTCCGTCCTAAGAAGTGAAAATTGGTGCTGGCTTGGTTTCTGGAAAATCGTGCTACGTATCCGTGACTTGCTAAGATTTCGGTGACGCTGTAAACAATAGGGATTACTAAACGAATTTTGCTACATTTTCACCATCTTTGAAATACTCTTCGATTCCAGAATGAGATTTTTATTCTGCAGCGGAGTGTGCGCCGATATGAAACGTCCTGGCCGATTAAAACTGTGTGTCGGACCGAGACTCAAACTCGGGACCTTCGCCTTTCGCGGGCAAGTACTCTACCATCTGAGCTCCCCAAGCACGATTCGCGCCCCGTCCTCACAGCTTTACTTCCAGGTTGTTTTTTTTTTCTCTCTCCGTTGCTTAAGAACCCAGTATGGCTCTTACGCTCTGATGTCGATATCTCTGTACACTCTAACACCACCAACTGCACAAGAACAATTACGAGTAACACCGGAAAATTCGTGGATCGGTACCTCATTAGCGAGATTCCAACGCCTTATAAAGTAACTGTCACGACGTATTACTGCTGCTCTGAGAGCTTGAAAATGAGGTCTCGCTATTAGCGCCAAATCTAACGCCCTCTCATAACTTTTCGCCACTCAGCGTACGTTGCTGTTTCGTTCATCTCTTTTTTGACTTGTTTGATGCGGCCCTCCGTTAGTCCCTTGTTGTCAACCACTTTAATGAGATTCGGCCTCACTCTCAGGTCATCCAGAAGAAACAGCTCTTGGAGAACACTGTTTAATGTATTCAAATTTATGACCTTCACTGCCTTTCCCCCCTAGAGATATCTCTAACTCTATGCAGCACATGCGACACCCCACACGCTAAGAATTTCTGCAGAATGGCTCTAGGAAAACTCTTCTGAATTCAAAAGCTACCGCTGGCCACAAAACTCCTCCGACGTGGACATTATTGAGCATATCTGAGACGACTTGCAAGGTGCTGTTCAGAAGAAATATCCACCCCCTCATACTCTTATGGATTTAGGGAGAGCCCTACAGGATTCATTGTGTCAGTTCCCTCCAGCACTACTTCAGACATTAGTCGAGTCCATGTCACAGCACTTGCCCGCGAAAGGCAAAGGTCCGAATTCGAGTCTGGGTCCGGCACACAGTTTTAATCTGCCAGGAAGTTTCATATCAGCGCACACTCCTCTGCAGAGTGAAAATCTCATTCTGAAAATATTCAGTTTATCATAACTTGATAGCGCCGGCCGCTGTGTCCGAGTGGTTGTAGGTGCTTCAGTCTGGAATCGCGCTGGTGCTACGGTCGCGGGTTCGAATCCTGCCTCGAGCATGGATGTGTTTGATGTCCTTAGGTTAGTTAGGTTTAAGTAGTTTCTATGTCTAGGCGACTGATGACCTTAGATGTAAAGTCCCATAGTGTTTGAATTTGAACCGTAACTTGATATAAATAGATGTTTAAGGACTATTTTTTTCCGATCCTGTGGTAGACGCTCACGTCTTAGCCCGCATGGATATTTGCGGACACCCCTGGTGTAGTTATTGGAGTCAGCTAAAGTTAAACAGGAACTTTAGTTACATGTAGTGCAGCGACATGCATAACAGAATTACGAGACCACCTGCGCTTCCATAATCTACGACAACCCCATACGACTCTTATCCAACAAGTAACGGACTATTACACATGTCCGCTGTGAAGATTCGTATTAGGCCACTACCAGACATCGACTGGTTAATTCACCATCTTCATCATTGATATGTGAGTAACAGTAACGTTGTATTGGTTGCTAAGACTGTTTAAGTGAGCTGTGTGATGCGAAGTCCCTCCGAACGTGACGTCAGAGATTTAATTCGTTTCTCGTTAAGTCTTGGTATATTCTAATTTTGTATTCGGAAAGAAGTGTACCTGATG
The DNA here is from genome assembly GCF_023864275.1 of Schistocerca cancellata. Lineage (NCBI taxonomy): Eukaryota > Metazoa > Arthropoda > Insecta > Orthoptera > Acrididae > Schistocerca > Schistocerca cancellata. The sequence continues at coordinate 456,756,778 of NC_064630.1, forward strand.
TAACTATGTTATCAAAAATTATACAGATAACATTTTACTTAACATTCGCACAAGTGGTATTATATTATATTATAATGGAGCACGTAAAATAAATAAGAAGATCGGAAGGTGAAACCTGAAGAAATTTACTCCTACCATGAGGTGCATGGTGGTACAGTTACGAATGTTATAAACTGGTGTTATATGCTCAAAAACAGAAGAAAAAATTACATAAGAAATGTGCTTCACGAAACTCGACCCGCTCATCTGTCATTAGAAATGATTTGAAGAGTGAGGTACAGTACGAAATGGTGGAAGACACTAAGCACAGAGGGTTCCTGAGCTGCAAACGCTTTGGAAGGAATGTCGAGGTGAAGAATACGGCGAACAATTTGATATATGGACTGGAGACGCGAGACGCGAACGCGGGACTATAGAAATTCGTGGACAGAAATAAAGCTCAGGTAAAGTAGGTGTTTATCAAGAGAAATAAAATAGGTTTCCTTTATTAACATTTATTGTCTCAATTGCAGCTTATTTCTTGTTTGCGAGAAATGATACAGATTTTGTGCCCATTTTCAAGTTTCTCCACTATAGGACTCAGACTGTGAATTATACCACTTCATTAAAATTGGGAAGTAAATACGCATGTGGTGCCACATGTGACATTACATGCTAAGGCTTATCTTAAGTTAATACTTGGAACATAGCTAGTTGAAACGGATGGCACATCTCAGGACAGAGAACTTCGCGTTAGCTACACGGATTAGAAAATCCATCTAGGCGATTCTGTGTTAGCGTAAGGCATTACTTAAACTGTTAATTGGACTGGATAATTATATATTGCCTAATGACTGCATGGGTTCAGACAATTTGATCGCTGTTGCAACCACATACATATAATGATTTTGGAGTGTGCAGTCGACGGGCTATTTTAAGCCAGAAACTTCGCCTATGCCATTTTAAAGGCATGTTCCACCATAAAGGTTGTACCTTTACAGTATTAGAAGCTGTGGAAGGCAGCTGAGGAGATTGTCAGACATAATTCGATGACTCGCAGTAACCTATAAACAGTAGGATTCCCGCACTGCTTTATACGTGTCCTATTATACATTCACGTATATATAGAAACATAGTAGGGCTTTTCATGTATACCTGTGTGTACGCTGTAGCGGAGACAAGAGCCATGTTATTCAATTAATATCTGAACGTTTCGTTTTTGTTGTTTCTGAAACTAATTACGTCCATCTATAATGTTCGACGGATACCAGCCTTCAGAGGTGCACCATGGTTCTCGTTCTGAAGAAAGCGACAGCTATAAAATGAGAATAGTACTGTAACTTAAGCCCAGTATCACGAACATCCAGTATTCTCATAACGATTAATCTGATGAGAATACGTGGAAACCAAAACTGTCTTTGACCCCAAGTTCGCTTTATTCGATTGAATAACTGGTATCTACCGTTATGACCATAGTCAGATTGATCTGTCTCCTTAAATTTACTAAAAGAAGCAAACAGTATGTTTAAGAAGACGTATCAGTCTGATGATTATCGTAGTTGTTGTGTACATAGTTCCGCGTAGTCAACGCGTACACAACTTTCCCAGTAGAGCGCGCCCCGCCTAGCACAACAGCGCAGGCGCAGCGCTCGTCCGTCTCCGCACTACGAGATGGCGCTGCCTTAGAGACTGACCAAATTCTGCTTCCGCCGATCCGCGTATTAATATGTAATGCAGCCAATGAGATTGCTGCTAACATAGAACCTTTTCTCCTCGCAGATCACACTCGCGCAGTGATACCTGAACGCGTGAGGTATTATAACGAGTGTACAGACCTCCGATTAATCAGTCTGCATTTGTGTGCACCAGTCTGTAACAGTCTGCATTAGCCTGTATTAGTCTGCATCAGTCTATAGTCAAGTTTCAGTCTGCACCTAAGAGATTATCATATTCCTGTACATAGCCATGAAGATAAATGTATACACTTTGTCAAGTATCAGAGATATGGGAGAATATGATTAACGTACCAAGACCAAAGGAACTTCAGATTGTCAATTATAAATAGCATCCAGAATCAAGTTACGTAAGGTTTATGCTTGTTATCATTTTAATAAATCTGTGTGAAAATTAATCAAGTTCTGTTTAAAGTTGGTCACCGTCAATCTGTTACTCTAAGCGTGCAAGTGTCATTTCTATCGTCTGACCTAACGGCAGAAGATAAACACGCCACGATAAGACCACGAGTCATATTGCTGACACTCGCCCTCTTCGTTAGAGCGACAAGTCAAATAATCAGATGGTGTGTGTAGGGAAGGCCTTACAGTACGCACACCACAGTAGTGATCGAACCTGGTTAGTGAGCTGAATACCAAAACAGTCATAGAATGCTTCGTCGCAGTGCCTGTGCTTTTACTATGTTCTCTGCTATGTCCTTCATACATACATGCACGTTTCAAGGACACTACAGAGTACATCGTAAAATCACAGGCACTGCAATATAGTAATTCACGCCATGACAAAGCCGCGACGATAATCATGACTCTCCCTGTGCGGGAATCACAGCAATTGTGCGACTGCAGGACGTAGACACATGGTGACACGTGGGAACGTGGGTCGGTCGCGTGGTGTGCTCAAATGACCGAGGCTGTTAAGGAGACCGCTCGCCTGAAGCGGGAAATATGGGTTCGAGACCCGGTCCAGCAATAATATACATTGTTACCAACACTTTGTGCAGATGGATTCTGATCATATTCGCAACTGTGAATATATTTTTTTGTAGTTACAAAATGTTTAGGTTTCCAAGTATTATCAGACACGGGACCCCATTGTTACCTTCAAGTTGAGGAGAGCTGGAAAGAAGACTGAGAATATACTGAGAAAATATCACTTTATATTCAGGGAGGGGATGGGAGTGAGAGGGCTTCTTACTAGAAATCAGTTAAAAAAAAACAAGTAATTGATGTTGCCGTTGTAGATCTGTAAAAAGGCATTTGATAATATTATCCGGCAAGAAATCTTCAAAGTGCTGAAGAAAGCAAGTATAAAATAAAGACATGCTAATGATACTCAGCTTCAATAAGAACGAAATGGCTGTGATTAGTAAGTTTCATAAGGAACAAGTAGCAAAAATTAGAGAAGGTTTGACACGAGGATGTACTCTCTCTCTCTCTCTCTCTCTCTCTCTCTCCCTCCCTCCCTCCCTCTCTCTCTCTCTCTTTCTCTCTCTCTCTCTCTCTCTCTCTCTCTCTGCCTCTCATCTCACATTCAAGGAAGCTATGTATTAAGCTTGTGAAACAACTGAGGCGGAGATCAAAATTAATCGACAGAAGGTAGACATACGCAGGTGATGGTGTTGTGACCACGAAGACGGCGAAGGATCTAATCATAAACACAATGGAAAGGAATTTCTGTGGCCGATTCAGCGTGATAATAAACAAGAAGAAGATTAAACTGATGCAATACTGAAGAACAATATCATCCTATTAGAATGAGAATTGCAGGAATTATCAGGACAAGAATTACAAACAATGAATGAATCTCTCTCTCTAGAAAGCAGGATCAGAAGAAAAAAAGGTTCAAATGGCTCTGCGCACTATGGGACTTAACTTCTGAGGTCATCACCCCCTAGAACTTAGAACTACTTAAACCTAACTAACCTAAGGACATCACACACATCCAAACCCGAGGCAGGATTCGATCCTGCGACCGTAGCGGTCTCGCGGTTCGAGACTGTAGCGCCTAGAACCGCACGGCCACTCCGGCCGGCAGGATCAGAAGAACTATACAGTAGAATACAGGTGGCTAAAATTACGTTTAATTTGAGAGACAACCAACTCACCAACAAAAAAGTCATCAGGAAATAAGGAAAAAGCGCTGAGAATGTGGACCTATACGGGTGTTAAACAACAGGGAAACAGAAGAAGGTGGCTAGAAGTACTGGAAATTTGAGACTACCAAAAGATAAGGCTCAAGTGGAGAAATGGTTACCAATGAAGAGGTGCTGCCAGTTTCATAGAAGACCAGATTTCTCTGGATGACAGCGAAACAAATAGAGACGAACTCGAGGGACACATTTTAAGACAAGAGCATCTCTGGAACAATAACGGAAGGAGCTACTGAGGGAAGGGCCAATTATGTCTTACAAGCAGCAAAGTATGGGTGATACAGTGTGTTTTGCATGTGTGGATATAAAGACGAAGGCAGACAGATAATTGGAATGGCGTACTACTCCATGCCAGCTTCAGACTGTCACAGTTGTGTGCCACAGTCAAAACTTTCATTACTGATTCTCTTTCATGTATCCTAATTCTCCGACGCTCTTCAAAGATATATTCTGCACCGAGAAATCAATCTCTGGCGGTGTAATTGTCTTTGACACTTTAGGAGCCTATATGGAAGCACTGTGGTCAGCACGTTACAGCGACGAATTGGAAGCGAACGCACCACGTGGTTCTCGGGGAACGTTTAGTTCTAATGCACAAGGAAAGGTCAAGACGAACAATGGCGACAGGCATGGGCTATAGTGGTGAGACGCTGTTATGAGTGAACAAGAGTTAAGTGGAACTGAAATTAGAGTCTGCTGTGCCTTCTCAGATATCGTGCTACAAGTGCATGTCTATTTTCTGGTTCGAACTGCAAGGCTTGGCGTAGTGGTATTCATAACATTTTCAGAAGTTCATCGAGTGCTTATCTATGCTGAGTCGATACGTTCTTTGTTTGCTGAGATGGGTAACTTTCTAAGCACGCTACAGAATTGTATTTACTTTAGTCCATCCGGACATTAGGGCATATGAAGTCATAACATTCCCGTTTAGTGGGTTGCACTATTTTCTGATGCATCGGGAATTATCTTTGTTTAAATTTTTCAGCTACACACATTTACCATGTGTTTCGCGGATGGATGTTGTGTGCGTCATAATGGCCATAATTACACTTTACACGCAATTACATATTTTTTTATTCTTATATGCTAAGGTTTATTCGTGAGCCTCTGCCAGTAGTTTAAAATGTTTACGGCTGAATGTGCTCTTTGCAATCATCATCGAGCTATCTCCTGCAATGCTGTAGACTTTCTGCCTTCATTAGAGATACCGGCTTTCCTAAAACTAATACTGAATTCAGTATATACGTTTCAAAACTGCACTCAGCTGTGTGTTTCATCTGTTTCCTTTGCATGATTTTACAGCTTAAGAAGCAAACCAGAAGTTGGAGTTGCAGAGGGAGAAGGCAGTTCATCACGCGATATATAATGTGATTGTTTTGTATCTTTGAATTTCGGATTTCTAAAAGGAAATATTATGAAAGAGGCAAACCAAAGCGTGCCCACTGTACGTAGATCGGGTACAGGCTGTGTTACCTGTTTTTATTGTTATTCGACGTGATTGTCGCAAGTTAGTAAGTCGATTCCTTTGAAAAAATTTAGCGACACAGCGTTATTACATGATTTCGCGGACCAAAACTGTGCGTAGGACATTTTATTCAGGGCACGTTTGAGCAGACATGAAAAGAAGACAGGAGGCTTGCAATTACAGCAAATATTTGTCCTACAAAAGTAGCTTAACAAGTGGTAGAATGCTGCTGAAATCACGTCACACGCGAGGGATTCAGTCATGTAGCTGCAGCCCTGCGGCGGTATTGCTTTTCCCGTCCAACGGCGGCATCACAACGGAATTTTAATAGGTCTGTGGTAGGTGAACAAACGCCAGCCGCGGTCGGAATGGTGTTGTCCGCACCGCACCACACTGCACCGCAACCGTAGCGTACGTAACTAACCGTGGGACCCCGCAACAGTTGCCGTGCGCACGCTAAGCGGCAATTGGCCGGCGAGGCCAGTACGCGGGTCGCTGTGGGGCTATGAGAGCGCTATTTGTGCCAGCGCGCCGCTACCTGTTATCATATTTCCGCCACATTTGTTTCGGAAATGTCTGTCCCGAAGTTGGGTCGGGGCTCTGAGCGGTGCACGCCGGCTCCCAGCGGGCTAGGAGGCGCTCCCGTGCTCTGCAGCGAAACTTTAAATCGACTCGCAGCTTGCTCTGCTGCCGGGCCCCTGTTGTTCCTACAGGACAGATTAGACGCGGGGCCTTGCATCCCTTTGCGTCCCCGGCTTTCTTTTCTTTTTCCGCGCTGCTCTCCTAAAATTCAATTTCGGCATTGCGGCTCCGGTCGATCGCTTTCTGCTGCCCCGCTTCCGATGCTCGAGGGGCGCGGCGAGTTGCGAACCGACAGCGGCGGCGGCGTTGGGCTCGGCGTGGCACTGCCGAGGCGCTCTTCCGGAAACCGAGATATATTTGTTCCCTCAAAGCGATGTCCCGCGGTGCAGCGATCCCGGCCGCTACCTGAGTCTGTTCGCGACGTAATTCCTGATTCGGGCAAATAACGCTCGGTTGGAAGGAGCAGATGCTTCCGTTCCTCTCCGATACCGTATTACACGCTGTCTTCGGTAGAGGAGCAGTTCCCATTCTGATGTATTTTTTTGCGCATCCCTGGCACAGAATAAATTGCTGTTTACAAATTCTATGGTTTCCGGCTTTGCCATTTTCCAAGAATTGACTTATTGCCAGACAGAAGCACATGATCTTATTAATGTTCAGATACAACGTAATTTCAATGTCAAGAGGGCCTAATTACTATTCTTGACAGTTCCTTTTTCCTCGAAATTATCTCGCAGCCGAGTAATTGTGAGTTGCGTTGGTGCATATTACCAGTCTCTCAATATACACTCCTGGAAATTGAAATAAGAACACCGTGAATTCATTGTCCCAGGAAGGGGAAACTTTATTGACACATTCCTGGGGTCAGATACATCACATGATCACACTGACAGAACCACAGGCACATAGACACAGGCAACAGACCATGCACAATGTCGGCACTAGTACAGTGTATATCCACCTTTCGCAGCAATGCAGGCTGCTATTCTCCCATGGAGACGATCGTAGAGATGCTGGATGTAGTCCTGTGGAACGGCTTGCCACGCCATTTCCACCTGGCGCCTCAGTTGGACCAGCGTTCGTGCTGGACGTGCAGACCGCGTGAGACGACGCTTCATCCAGTCCCAAACATGCTCAATGGGGGACAGATCCGGAGATCTTGCTGGCCAGGGTAGTTGACTTACACCTTCTAGAGCACGTTGGGTGGCACGGGATACATGCGGACGTGCATTGTCCTGTTGGAACAGCAAGTTCCCTTGCCGGTCTAGGAATGGTAGAACGATGGGTTCGATGACGGTTTGGATGTACCGTGCACTATTCAGTGTCCCCTCGACGATCACCAGTGGTGTACGGCCAGTGTAGGAGATCGCTCCCCACACTATGATACCGGGTGTTGGCCCTGTGTGCCTCGGTCGTATGCAGTCCTGATTGTGGCGCTCACCTGCACGGCGCCAAACACGCATACGACCATCATTGGCACCAAGGCAGAAGCGACTCTCATCGCTGAAGACGACACGTCTCCATTCGTCCCTCCATTCACGCCTGTCGCGACACCACTGGAGGCGGGCTGCACGATGTTGGGGCGTGAGCGGAAGACGGCCTAACGGTGTGCGGGACCGTAACCCAGCTTCATGGAGACGGTTGCGAATGGTCCTCGCCGGTACCCCAGGAGCAACAGTGTCCCTAATTTGCTGGGAAGTGGCGGTGCGGTCCCCTACGGCACTGCGTAGGATCCTACGGTCTTGGCGTGCATCCGTGCGCCGCTGCGGTCCGGTCCCAGGTCGACGGGCACGTGCACCTTCCGCCGACCACTGGCGACAACATCGATGTACTGTGGAGACCTCACGCCCCACGTGTTGAGCAATTCGGCGGTACGTCCACCCGGCCTCCCGCATGCCCACTATACGCCCTCGCTCAAAGTCCGTCAACTGCATATACGGTTCACGTCCACGCTGTCGCGGCATGCTACCAGTGTTAAAGACTGCGATGGAGTTCCGTATGCCACGGCAAACTGGCTGACACTGACGGTGGCGGTGCACAAATGCTGCGCAGCTAGCGCCATTCGACGGCCAACACCGCGGTTCCTGGTGTGTCCGCTGTGCCGTGCGTGTGATCATTGCTTGTACAGCCCTCTCGCAGTGTCCGGAGCAAGTATGGTGGGTCTGACACACCGGTGTCAATGTGTTCTATTTTCCATTTCCAGGAGTGTAGATTTTACACGTTTCTCTGAGTTTTCAAACGTCGTGCACCACTGAAAGGTGCTCAAAAAATGTTCAAATATGTGTGAAATCTTAAGGGACTTAACTGCTAAGGTCATCAGTCCCTAACCGTACACACTACTTAACCTAAATTATCCTATGCACAAACACACATACCCATGAGCGAGGGAGGACTCGAACCTCCGCCGGGACCAGCCGCAGAGTCCATGACTGCAGCGCCGGAGACCGCTCGAATGATTCCGCGCGACACTGAAAGGTGTTTCGGGGTTTCGTAAGCCCGGCTTTCTCTATAAAGCACAGCTTCCGGACTGAGTTATCATAGCCAAATTCGATGTAGTGATTCCTTTTTCTAATGATACCACAACCGATTTTGAAGCTGCCACGATTAAATCACTGTGTGGCCAAGCGGTTAAAGGCGCTACAGTCTGGAACCGCGTGGCCGCTACGGTCGCAGGTTCGAATCCTGCCTCGGGCATGGATGTGTGTGATGTCCTTAGGTTAGTTAGGTTTAAGTAATTCTAAGTTCTAGGGGACTGATGACCTTAGAAGTTAAGTCCCATAGTGCTCAGAGCCATTTGAACCATTTGCCATTCGATTAAATCATTACCTGACGTTTCTGGATCGAAGACGGCCATCCGTTTTGTTCCAAACTACGGGTGCGCACAAGGCGCAAACAGCATACTGAAACTATCTACCTCACTTTCGAATAGTGAATTAACCATGTCCTAAAAGCTAAATCCAAACACTAGGTATTAGATAAGAATAGTGCTCTTCCAATAAAACATATATCACTGGTTACCCAAAATGCTTCTAGAAATCCCGTTTTCAACCCATCGTCCTTCGTTTCAGTACATCTTGGTCCTTGATAGGATAATTTGATATCTAGGGGCTTCCCATATCACACACAAATACTCCACGGTTTGCACTCGTTGGTAGCACACCGCGTCTTGTACTCGTTCACCGCGGCGCTCGGGGTCACAGTAACAAGTTATGACACCTGAAGATGGACGTTTAAGAGCTCGAAACTGGTCGTGTGTTAAATATAAGAAGATTACAACTGTAGCGGTATTTTCAACCTCAAGTACAAGAGTGTTGTTATATCACCAATGTTGTACTGATTCCGGAAGCCACGTGGTAGGTAACTGTCTAGTACTGTGTGTACAAATAAAATTTAGTGGACCGCGATACAAAAAAGGTATTTTCAGTGGCTCTTGAGGAAGTTTTCTGATTCCTAGACTGAAAAAATAGTAATGAGTATCTATTATCTGAACATACCTGGACCATTTTCGTCCTACAGACGACATTGAACTGTTGGTGTCCGGTTGCATTTCATCTCCCACTGAAACAAGAAAGCAAATCGGTAATTACACGTGAAAGTTAGCTACCGAAAGATAATACGAGACGAACTTATAGCTCTTAGACATGGTCTTCTAAAATGTTAAGCATTCAAATGTAGAGGGATGAGTAACGAACAGCGGAGAGATATATGATGACAGTTGCTTAGGGGGTCAGGAGAGCAAACAGGTGAGGCAACTGGATGGAAAAGGAGAAGGTCGCTACATCTACCAAGGTGAGATGGTTTTAGATGTGTGAGACGACTACTTAATCGAAGATGGGTTTGTGACATGAAAAAACATTGAAGAGCAACGTGGAGCCGCATGAGATAAATGTAACTGGGTCGAATCCTGCTGGTGAAAGAACCTTTCACTACCATTATTTATCCTGAAAGAGATGTCAAGCAAATAATGAGTGGTTGGAAGGAACAGATGCTTCCGGTCTTACCCGATACGGTGTTACACGCTGTCTTTGGCAGAGGAGCAGTTCCCATTCTTGTGTATTTCTTTGTGCAACAGCGACAAAAAATAAAGTGCTGTTTAAAAATTTTATGGTTGGCGGCTTTATCACTTTCTAAGAATTGACTTATTGTCAGACATATACCAATTTTGAGCTCAAGAGCGCGTCATTACTATTCTGGACAGTTTCTTCTTCCTCGAACTTCTCTCGCAGCCGAGTAATTGTGAGTGGTGTTGGTACATCTCGCTGAAGCTTCATCCTGAACTGTCATTATACTGCACTTACGTTCTCAAACTTCCACTAGCACTTCAGAATGAACTTTCTTTTGCTTAGGGTTCGTGCTACCTTCAGCCATTTTTCAAGTCGTAAACCTGAAAAAGGAAAAAAAGGTGTCGTAGTTGTGTCCTGCAAAAGAGAGTATACATTTTTTTGGGGATACACTGTATGTCAATAAAGCTCGCATCATGCCGACACACGATAAAAGTGGAATTAAAATATGGCCATGTGCTATGTGGTATAGGGCTTACGGAAGAGAAGGGCATAGGAAATTGGGGGAAAATTAAGGACATAGACGAAGCGGACCATCATACAGCTACACTATTTCAACTCAAGTTAAAAAAGTAAAAGGAAATTCTTACAAGTTAATTTTTTAAACTTTTTGAACTGATACTTCTTCTTGCTTGCTTACTTTGAAAGCAGCATATGAATGTAGAATACGCTGTTATCCGTTCCGCTCCGCGTATATCCTTTGTACCCCTCGCCTTCCCCATGCCACTCTTCACACAGGGTAGATAGCAAATTTTAATTTCAACCTGTTTTATAATTTGAGGGCCTATTTTATACTAATATTTTATACCAATTTCGTGATGTTCAATATGCTTATAACTATGCAAATAACTGAAGTTTACATGTAATGACGAAACATTTTGTGGATTAATTATCATAGCTGTTGGTGGCAGTAATATGTTGTAACCAGTTCAGTGAATACTTGTGGTAATTAGACGACCATGGATCAATCAGTTACAATATAGAAATTATGATTGTCTGCTTAAGCGACATTCTTAGAACGTCCGTAATAGTCGTCATCGGGTGCAGAGCGCAGATTTCGTTGTTCGCTGTGTGGGCACCAACCGAACTGAATGTTACACTATGCGCACCGCCGTTTCCATTGTTTCCCGGCGCCACTAAACAATAAAACACTCATAAAGGTAGTCACAACTCTGAAATGGAAACATTTCCGCAATAAACTGCAGTTACTGTTCCTTTCTCGCTATTGGCCACTTTTGGCTGTTACGCCATTGTCAAGCGGTAGTGGACGATGGACGTGCATGATAACAGACGACCAAGCTGTTTGACTACTGTAGGTTTCTTTTACCGTTAATCATGTGGTTTAATGCGTCACGCCACAATTTCCTCCCCCATTAAACCTCAACTTCTAAAAGTACAACTCGTAATTCATGTCTCCAGTTACTTTTTGTGTATATTGCATTCTCTATATTTCGGTTCAGTTTTTGCTATTCACGGCTCCTAGTGCCGCGGAAGATACTCCTTGATATCTTGGCACGCCCTATCATCCCGTTCCTTCCTCTTGTTACTGTTTTTCGCATACACCGCCTGACAAAAAAGCACTTAGAATGGCAGGTGAAAACGAAATTAAGCTTCACAGTTTCACTGGGTATCCGTATTATTTCAGTAATTACAAATTCAAGTCAAATCTGCAAAGAACCTGGCAGTATAAACCCGCCTCTCAGTGTGGCATTCCTCACCCTCAGGTGTGACTGCATGCACTCATTTGGTTGGGAAGTGTATCGTAAAGCCGTTGTGAAGTGAACTGGCCCACAACTGTTGTAGTTGGTTATTGATAACATGGATACTGGCGTTGATACGAAGTCCACGTGCGAGCTGATCCGACAAATGGTCTATCGGGGACATACTATGTAAATTTTACTAGCAATATGAGTACTCCAACATCACACAGACAGTTCCTAGACGCATGTACCATGTGTGGACGAGCATTGTCCTATTGAAAAATGGCACCACAATACTGAGGACGTATGATGTCCTGACGTACTGTTGCACCGTGATAATTACCTAAATCACCAGCCGTAACCTTTGGTTCCCCATACCAGTAGCAACACCGCTGTAACTCCCCAGAACATTGGAAGGATGAGGCCTCTCCCAAATGCAGCCGCTGTAGTAACCGACGATGGTCATCCGAGATAGTGCAGCAACAGATTATACCGACAACTAACAATAGAAGAAAATTATTTCATACAAAAGGCTATAGTGGAGGGAAAAATGTAATAAATGTAAACACTACTCTGAGAGAACTGACACATGTTACAGAACACAAAATATACACACGCAAAAGAACCCCCCCCCCCCCCCCCCCCCCCAAAATCACTAACAGAGACATAAATAAGGAACAGAAGTTGTTAGAACTTCCGCTAGAATTTTTATAGGCTTCTCCCAACACGCGTTACATTTTTCGCGACACGCGCGTACAGCAAGATGGCATAATGTTTTGGTTTATGAACGAAGTGCGGAAGTTAGGTTTTTCTGCGTATAAAAGTGGCTGTAGGCCGTCCAGCGAGCGTGAGTACACGATAAACTACGTAACAACCTAGTACATACCAAAACTGTATCCACAGCACTTCGCAATCCCAGTTGCATAAGGCTGATATACATAAACTCACGTTTACTAACAGCCGCTCATGCAGTTGCAGATGACATGATGTACGCCAAGAAAAGCGGCAACAGAAAAGCACAGGAAACATGCCGCAAACAGCGACAACAATCCTCAAACCATGCTGTTACGTATAGTAAATAAGGTATTGTGAATGTATTCACAGAAAACAACATTTAAAAACCATACATTACGTATGTAAAATTGGTTTAGAATGTTTTATAAGTACGCTGTTTCTGCGTGTTGGAAGTAAAGAATCCACTGATTATGGCGGTATTTGTCGCTAAACTAGTTTGGGGAATAAATAAACAACAAAAGTTTTCCATCAAGGTGGACACACAATTCCCATCGTATTGTGCAGTAAAGCGAATCGTCGCTGAACACAATACAACGCAATGATTCCTGGTCGTGCCACTACTCTAAAGACGGTTGTTGGTGAGGTGAAACGTGGTTTGACCGGAAACTTAGCGACGAATATGCCTGCCCCGACGTTCCTGTACAGTACAACATCGGGCCACTGACATATTCGAATGCCCCAAAATCTGGATATTGCGTGATTCAACCAACCGGTCAAATGAAGGCCCCTTTTTCAACTATCTCAGGTGCTGATACCGCCGTCCCACACGAATGCGCAGTATCTCCGTGTCCCTCCTACTAGACCTGGTTACAGCACTAAACGCGGCCACCGCTAGTGCACTCTGGTGGACGTGATACCGCTCACAGAAAATTGCAACTCTAATCATAAATATGCCCGCCAAAGGCGTTTGCATGACAAAATGCGCATAAACGTTGCACATTTTTCATTTTACATATGGGTTTCATTCCTACGAGACTTGTATGTGTGTCTGCTATGGTTGCTTTTTCCACACACTGCTGTGAGGACCATTTATTGTTAAATATCATATTAATGGTCAAGAGGCTGATATTAGCTAATTACTAAATAATAAAACAATGTTTGTTTCGAAATCAAAGAACAGCTTTGGCAGGAACATGATTTACTTTAAGAAATTTACGGGGCTGTGGATCCATACATAGAATGGACTAATGAAACAGTCGACTGAAATTCTAGTCCAATAGAAAAAATACGTCAAAATGTAATAAAGTTTACATTAATGAACACACTGTAGAACAGTCTTTCACTAAGAACACTATTAATAGCCTGTTTATTATCAGTAGAGAACGAGTGACATATCCTTCCCACGTGACTTAAGCAGTGTGGGTGCAGGATCCCATACTTTGTTTAGGCTGCTGCCTCTGTTCCTCTTGATTAAATTTTCTGCCACTCTTTTTTTTATTTGCCCCATATTATATAGTTCAAGAAAGTCCTCACCTGCGTCACTACGATGATAAACTGGTTTTTAATTTATTCCTCACAGGTGAGGAAAAGTTGGGCGACAGCTGGTATACCGTGGTTTCCCTCAATTAGGGGAACAGCTTGTGGCCTTTAAGATCTTTGCTCAATAGTTAGTTCTTGTAGTCTTTGTAGAACTCACATTTTGGTTGAAGTCCACAGAGTGAGCGCGGGAATTAGTCCCCTACGCTTGACGAAGGCATCTAGAGAAAGTTTCGAAATATCGATTAAAACTCAACGGCTAACACAATACTTGCAGATTACCAGTTTTGTAGAGAAACCCTGAAGTATCACAAACTAAAGATTATTCTTTTCGGATCCACTTCCATCTTTTGAAATACGTCCTTCAAAAATTATGAGGTGTTTACTTATTCACTGAAGCTCTGTTCTTCCTTAAGTGTGTCGTGCGCGGAAACACTGTGATTAGGAAATGCCTCGGGCTCCGTTGTTTCTTTGTTCACTTGCTTCTGATGCCCGGCTAAATTTTGAAAAGGTCATGTCCACCTTTTTTCACTTTACATGTATATGAACTCCATCTGCAGTGACCTAGTCGTCGGTGGGATGGTGAATCCGAACGTAACCTACTTAGGAACCAACTTAAAAAAAAGGCAAGTTGTAACGCAGCCGTTGCGTTTTACGATGCCATCCCATTCATAGAAATGTTAAAACACAAATTTCAAGCACACGTAGTTAGAGTGCTGTATCTTCACGCGTGTGTATTTGAAATGGAAGAACTCAGTAAAAATCGTATAATCAGTACTGTATCTTCACATGTGTGTGTCTGAAATGGAAGAACTCATTAAAATCGTATAATACAGCCAAATTGACAAAGGTGTGGTCAATAATATTTATAGTAAGAACAATCAGTTCTGCATTAACATAACAAATAACATGGTCACAGAAAAGCATTCAACCAAACACAGACAAGCACACCCACACACACACTCACTCACTCACTCACTGACTGACTGACTCACTCACTCACTCACTCACTCACACTACGTTATTATTAAGCATGCACAAGAATAATTCTGATGCTGAAAACAAGGGAACTATCAAATTCAGCCGAGCGGTCTAGGGCGCTGCAGTCATGGACTCCTCGTGATGACTGGGTGTTGTGTGATTTTCTTAGGTTAGTTAGGTTTAAGTAGTTCTAAGTTCTAGTTCTAGGGGACTGATGACCATAGATGTTAAGTCCCATAGTGCTCAGAGCCAGTTGAACCAGTCATGGACTGTGCGGCTGGTACTGGCGGAGGTTCGAGTCCTCCCTCGGGCATGGGTGTGTGTGTTTGTCCTTAGGATAATTTAGGTTAAGTAGTGCGTAAGCTTAGGGACTGATGACCTTATCAGTTAAGTCCCATAACATTTCACACACATCTGAACATCATCAAATTCACTTAGGCGGTAGTACAATGCTGAGAAATGGTAGTGATGCCTTTGCAATTCGTAATGTTACGAAACTGTTTCGTGAAGCAAAAGTGAGTTTTATGTTAACTGATTCCTCTGTCACTTCTTGGTTTTACAGCTCATAAATATATATGAAAAGGTCATTGTTGCTTCAGTTCTACAGTATTAATATATTCTGTTAACCGAATTTCGACTTACAAGCCCATCGTCAGACTTTACCAATCGTCGCCAAATATGATATAATATTGCTGATCAACAGCTAAAATGATGTTGCACGCAAAGAATCAGGTACGAGCATAGAGTAAGTCACCTTTGGCCGTCTACTGGCAACGCAATTAAAAATGTTAAACACAGTGGGAGGTATACATTGGGTGTTTAAATTCAGATGAACATCAGAGTGAGAAATTAATAGCGTCTGATTTATAACATCTTTAAACAACATCAGCCACTGTTGATGATAATAATAATAACCGTAATAATTATAATATGCATAGCTTGTCTGAAAAAAGAAAGACTTGCTTTTGTGGAATTTTGTTGTTTTGTATACAATTAAGTATAGTTTATGGGAAGAACGAAATAAAGTTTACGCTTTCGCTACTCTCCGTTTCACGTTGAAGTTTTCGTGCTTTTTTTTCCAGACGAATGTGTAAGATTCCTAATTCATGTATTAGTTAACGAGTGAACTTCTGGTCTGGAAATCTGGCATTCTTACGCTGCACCGACACAACAATTTATTTCTTAAATGTTAGCTTGTAGTCACGCTTATTTGATTTCGTCACTTTCTCAGACAACGTATTTAGTGTGGAATGCCCTAATTTATTTGCGAAATTGTCTAAATTTCAGCTTGTGAAGCACTGTTAGGTGAAACCACTTTAGATCAAGGCCGACTAACTTCACAAGCAAGCATTGACTTGTAATAACACAGCAAATTCAATGCACTGGCATAAAATTATTTTTTCTTTAAATTCTTTCTCAATTTATTATGTAAGTTCCTTCGAAACATCTCGGCCTATGCGTCTGCATCTGATAAAAATAATAACTAGTGTCACCTGTTATCAGCGTATGGAAATATTTCAATTTTTCTACTGTCTTTGCGAAATCGTAATTTTTAATTATTTCTCAGTGATGCAAATAGTAGAGCGTATAATACGAGATACAAAATTTTTTTTTATACACTTTGCTTATACAGCAGACAGAATTACCCAAGGTCGGTCAAAAACTTAATTTGTTGATGAACAAGGATGCGAACAGGTAGCCGTTGTAAACGAATGGTTGTGTGTACCACGGCTCTGAGCAACAGAACAGAAATGATTCGATAACCGGTAAAGAGGAAAACGTTGAAAGCGTAGAAGATGCCGTTCGACGCCATGGAGTATTAGCCACACGGTTACAATGGAGACACTGCGAGAGAGAGAGAGAGAGAGAGAGAGATTCCAGTACGCCACTCAGATTGCGATACCAACTTCGCCGGCCGGAGTGGCCGAGCGGTTCTAGGCGCTTCAGTCTGGAACCGCGAGACCGCTGTGGTCGCAGGTTCGAATCCTGCCGCGGGCATGGATGTGTGTGATGTCCTTAAGTTAGTTAGGTTTAAGTAGTTCTAAATTCTAGGGGACTTATGACCTCTGATGTTAAGCCCCATAGTGCTCAGAGCCATTTGAACCATTTTTTGATACCAACTTCAACAATGCATACATCCAGCAACACAAATGAGTGTCACTAATTTTGTAATAGTCAGTTTTTGATATTTCCCATACAATTTTAATTTGAAAAATAAATTATTGTGAGACAATGTTAGGTGTAAACGTAAACGATTGTAGTTGTTTTCATCTTTTCTTCTTTGGTGTTCTCCACTAGTCCCTTTTTTGTTATTAGAGGCAATAAAATTCATTGCCTAAACCAACGGCTACACCCCTGTCCTATTTGACCACATCTTGCGTATGAAACAAAAGTTAAAAATAACCTTCACCCCTTACTCTTCTATGGGCCTGCGCCTTCTGCTGTTCCTTCCATTACTTGTCCCTACCGGGGATACGTATCACAGAATGTAGACAAAATACTGAAATCCTGCAACTGTAGGATTTCCTAAAGACCCAGTTACTAGCCAACAGTGGGGTAAACAAAAATAGTCAACGTAATTGTAATGTGCATTATATTGATCAATCAGGTAGAAACATAGCAACTAGGCTGGCTGAACATGAACACAGCTGAAGGATGCTGAATTATGACTCCAAGGTAGTTGAGTATGTACTGAGTAAGGACCACAACTACCAGCCAGTCCTATAACCTTCATGTAGCACAAAAAGGCCAAAAACGTAATTTGTTGAAAGTCCCGGAAATTAACAAATATCTGGTCCACTGTCCCTATTTAATATTAAAATGCAACTCAACACTGGTTCTGTTTTAAACTTAACTTAATGTTCACGATTTTCCAATGCTTCCCACAATCAATTTCATTCTATTCCTCTGTTTTCCTGTACTTATTTATTTTACTATGGCTGTATATGTACTCCTCATATTCTGTCACTTCATTTGTGAGTTCTATCCATTATTCTGTCCCGTACCATTTCATATGTAAAACTTCTTCAAGTTGTTCTTATCACGGAGCAAGGTGGGCCAGTGGTTAGCACACACGACTCGCATTCGGCACGGCGACGGTTCAAGTCTCTGTCCGGCTATCCAGATTTAGGCTTTCCGCGATTCCCTGAAGGGTTCCAGGGAAATGTTGGGATGGTTCCTTCGATAAAGACACGGCCAATGTCCTTCCCCACCCTTTCGTAATACGAGCTCGTGCTCCGTCTTTAATGACAGCACTGTCCACAGGACGTTAAACTCTAATCTTCTTTCCTTCTTTTGTTCTTCGGCACTTTTGTAGTACTAATTTTATTTTACTAGAGTTGTTAATTTAATTTAAATTCTTAGATAGGCATCGGTTTTTCGTGTTTAGTGTTAATGTTTTTCTGGTTTGTTCTCTCCGTATTTGTTTAGTGTTTAACCAGTGGCGGCTCCTGTCTAAGAGCACAAGAGCACGTGAACATCCTAAATTTGACATCTTGGGGATTTTTTGGTTATTTTTCTACAAATGCTGCTAAACGTAATGCAGATGCGGTAATCTCAAATACACGGCAGTAAATCTACAGCACTGTGCTACGTATTGCTCCTTAGACTCGGTGGAACTTGGCATCAGAATCGCGAGCACACCTTCACTTGTACACGTTTTAAGGAACTTCTGCACATGCGCAGATGGTGTGACATAATTGCCTTACTGGTCAAATACATACGGATGTGATAAATAATGTGCACGGTTCACAGGGTGCGCTGCTAGTCTATCATTCAACTACAAGTTCAGGTCAATGCCACCAGGTGGTAGCACACTTCAGCAGACTTTTATCTACGTTCGTTTGGAATAAATCTCCCGCTAGGCGGCAGCACACTCCACAGATATGCGAATTCACTCACTATGTTAAATTAGATCGGACATCAGCATATGTCATAGTTATTCTGACAGAGAAACCTATTTTGTGGGCTTCTCAATGAGATATAATGCATTAAGTTTTGGATTTTATCATAGACTGTGGCAGGAAATTTTGTTTCCTGTTAGTGCTTAATACAGGTTCAACCGAGTTCATGTTGACACTTCACAGGAAAGCTGATTCCTGTACAGTAGACGACAAACAGCTCCAAACACTAGCTGCCGTTTGCGGAAATCTTATATACAAAAAGGAATTGTAGTAGTTGATCAGTTCTGAAACTGAGCTCTGGAATGGAAGGGAGTAAACAAGAAAACGAGAATGTCTCTAAACATTCGTGGATCGAACATAAATGTTTCTCAGAAAGAGAGCTGACAAATAATATAGATAAACGATGTGATCGCATTGTTGGAAGTAGACTGTTCTCATGAATGTCCTCGTTTGCAGTAAATTCTTTTGTTGGTATAGTGAATAAAAAAGGAAGAAGTGACACCTCTTCAGAACAGCAGCAAAATTACAAATAAAATATCCACATGTAGCTAATTTTGACTCTTACGCTGACAGTAGGAAATATTAAAAAGAACTGTCGATGAGCATGGACGATTTTTTTCTGTGGCAGTTAAGCCATAAAAAGAAAAGCAGCTATAAGTCTGATAAGCAGCACCAAACAGCAAAGAATGACAAGAATGTACGCTGTATAGAAAGCAAACTCTGTCGTGATGTCCGAAGACAAGAAAAGACTTCACCAGAAGAATCAAAAGTTCTTTAGGAAAACGTATCTAAATTGTGATATTGCTCTCCAACTGAGATTGAATTCACTGGAAATTCACTACGGAAACGCAATACTACATTGAAATCAAAAGTGTGTAATTTTAAATAGCGAATCAATACAGAAACATTTTGCTAGTTCTGCAAGGATCGCAGAAGAGCTTCTGTGGAGTTTGGAAAGTGGAAGATGAAGTACTGGCAGCATTAAAGCTGTGAGGACGGGGGTCGTGAGTCGTGCTTGGGTAGCTGAGTTGGTAGCTCACTTGCCAGCGAAAGGCAAAGGTCCGGAGATCGAGTCTCGGTCAGGCACACAGTTTTAATCTGACAGGAAGTTTCATATCAGCGCACACTCCGCTGCACAGTGGAAATTTCATCCTGGAAACGTCCCCTAGGCTGTGGCTAAGCAATGTCTCCGCAATATCCTTTCTTCCAGAAGTCCTAGTTCTGCAAGTTTCGCAGAAGAGCTTCTGTGTAGTTTGGAAAGTTGGTGACGAGGTACTGGCAGAATCGAAGCTGCGAGGACGGGTCGTAAGTCGTGCTTGGGTAGCTCAGATGGTAGAGCAATTGCCCGCGAATGGCAAAGGTCCCGAGTTCGAGTCTCGGTCCGGCACACAGTTTTAATCTGCCAGGAAGTTTCATTTTGGAATATGTTTCCACAAAACGGATATAAAGCACAAAGCGAGAGGAAGATACGGTGATTGTTTTAGTTGGGGGCAACTATGTATGGCAAGCACACAATAGAGGAAGTAAGTAGAAATGGGCCACAACTCTGAACGACTCGACCATGGTCTTGCCAAGGGGACCATCTCGCCATTCGCAGTAACCGAAATGGAGAATGCGATGAGTCTAGATCTATGTCGAATGCTTGTCCTGTAATTTGACAACTGCACCAACTCATTCGATTGCGGAAAAGGAGCGCATTTGTGTAAACTGTCTTAAAGAATGCTTTGGTATTCCTGGAAACAGTCGGTTTGAGAGACAAAAAAAAAAAAACCTGTAGAAGGACATGTGTTGAATCACCATCTGCTATTATCAAATGCACATGATGTTGCTAACTACACAAATGAAGTGTCGCTGTGCAGCGGAGATACCTCCGGGTGAAGTCTCAGGATAGCTGTTGGGAACCTGCTACGCACCTACGACGCTAGTAATAAAATTATTACAGTTCAGTTATTTATGCACAATGTTTAAGAGTCGTCGTTCTCCTGCAGCAGTGCTGGCAGTTGCTAATTCAGCTGCGAGGTGGATTCTAACTGACGTCCATAGAGTGAGTTCAGTGTTCGCATTCCCTGTAGGTGATGTAAGCGATCCTGGCGGCGTGGCGGCTGCCGGCGAAAGGGACGGTGGCTGCCCAGTTCGAAGTGGTTCTCGCGCTGGCTGCGGAGTGCACTCGGTCCCACTCCAAACTCTACGATGACCCTTGATGACCCTCCCGCGTTGTTCCTGGTTACGGTAGTCGTGTGGTTGGCTGATCTCCTCTCTATCCCTGATAGGTTGAACAGGAACGTGAACCCAAAGAGGCCCAGTTGCTGGCTTCAGTATTGAGGTGCGGTACTGGCAGCACTCTGCTATATGGTGGTGTCGGAAAACGGACAGTTTCTCCGTCAGTAGATGGCACGCGGCGAGTAGCATGAAGTTCGTTCGGTGAAGGCCGTCATCTCGGGCGCATCTTCCGCTAACTGTGCATCAGCGTCTAGTACATAGTTTCACTACAGTATCGTATCATGGAATAGGGTACTATTACTGTGAATGACGTCGATCCCATCGATCAACTCATGTTAAGAGCTGGAGAGCTGGAGAACTTAAAGAGAGCTATGACGCAAAGCTCGGTTCATAGCGACCGAATGTGTCCTCCTTATTCTGCTATATTCACTTAGCAGCCTATTAACTGATGTTTCAGTCCCTCACTATGTGCTTTTATGAAGTAGGTATAGTTTCTTGCAACATATCTTACGAACTAACGAATACGCTTGTCTCTCTCTTTTGGTTCTCCGTCCTCTTTCTCCGTTGACTCACTCGCGACATAATGGTTAGCTTCATGCTTCAGCCTCTATCTCTGGCATGCCTTGAATTTTTCTGAGGCTGTGCGAGTGAGTTTGAATAAATTTTTTTCTAATTTCTAACCCCTAAAATTCTGTGCAATAACAGCTGGGTAGAAAGAAGTGGACGGTACTAAACCAACAGGAGAAAGTATTAGCTATAAATATATGTAGAAAACTTAATAGTAGATGTAGCCTTCCTTTCCTCCAATGATCTCGTCCCTTGAACAATTTAAAATCCATAGCGGTTTCAATGTGTTACTGTCTACAGGCAGTTCTTTTCAGAAAATTTGTTCTACCATTCTACCAACATAATTCTTCGGTAGCACACAGGGTGTATCATATACACTGATGCATGTTGGTTGGCTGATTTGGGGGAGCGGAAGAAACAGCGAGGTCATCGGTCCCGTGGGATGAAGGAAGAATGGGGCAGGAAATCAGCCCTTTTAATGGAACCATCATGGCATTTGCATGAAACGATTTAGGGAAACCTGCGGGTTTGAACCGTCGCTCTCCCGTGTGCTAACCACTGTGCCACCTCACTCGGTCGGATACACATATACAATGACAGGACCAAATTGCTGTAAACATGAGTCCACAGGCGAATCGTTAGTGAGATAACGATTGATGTGTAGCTACGAGCCGCAATTGACTTCATATAAAGTATTGTCCTAGTTAGTATAAATGCAGCTCAAATGTAACCGTGTCTAGGTGAACTGCTGTTTCTTCTGCTGTTAGTTTCAGTAGCTCTCTCAAAGAACCTTCATGCCTCCTGCTGTATCTTTCATCTCCTCAATGGTCTTTCTTGATTCTCATGAAAGTACTGCTTTTGTGTTCGGGTTATCTGATAATGTTGGTTTTCCGCGGTTCCTTCTGTATCACTTACATCTAATTCCAATTTTCTTGTCCCAAGAGTGACACCGCCTTGTTCTTTTACTTCTGACCGGACTCATGCATTGTGGTTAATGCAGAGGGGACATTGAACTCTCATATTCTTGTGCTAAAAATCTGCCGTACATACAAGCCGGAAAAAACAATGATAGTGCGGGCCAAGGGAGTCGAACCGTGCAAAATTTTACAGACAACCATATCGTGAAATGTATCGGTAAGAACAGCTGTTTTAGAAAGACACCCAGTCAGTGACGAACGCACAGAGTTTGGTCTACTAAGCAAACGTGTCTGAGTGGGTCTAGCTGTGACAGCTGGCCGTAACATGCCAGGGACGTGCGCGAGTGAGCGCCAGTAATTTCTTTTGCTTTTCCGGCGTTTTCGCTATCTGGTGACAGAAATATCGAGTATTTGCTATCAAACATAGATATGAGGAAAAGTGTTTACAACTTATTTTGTTTCCTTTTTCACCATTTTCGTAGTTTACAGGTACTGATCAGAACCACCTGCACATCTAATAGAGGACATCAAGGAGTCAATACAAAGGATGTTCACCATTTATGACGGCTGTAACTCTAATGGAGACTATTTCAGTGACGTGTCTGGATGTCTGCAGATGAATGGCAGCCCACTCTACCTCAAGAGTCAACAACAGGGAAGTGGTGCTATTGGATACTGAAACGAAGTTGGCGTTTTGACTCACCCCAGAGATGCTGAATTGGATTTCAGGAACGTTACTGTTTACAAACCATTTCTTCGCATATGCTGCTGTTTAACAGGATGCACTGTTATGCTATTGCAAACAATCATCGTCTCTGGACTTTTTCTCTGATGCTGTAGTGTGTGCTCATATCCTTCTGCCTTTATCGCTTTCTTTTGTGCAATGTTGGGACCACACCCTAATCACGAAAATCATCCCCACGCCGTAACACCACTTCTTCCATACTTCACTGTTGGTACTACGCTTGATAGCAATTAAAGTTCTCCAGGCATTCGCCAAACCCAAACCGTTCTATCGGATTGTGGTAGAGCACCGAGTGTGATTCATCATTCCAAATCACTCATTTCCAGTCATCCACTGTCCAGCGGCATCGCTTTTTCTACCACGTCAACGAAAAATGTTCAAATGTGTGTGAAATCTTATGGGGCTTAACTGCTAAGGTCATCAGTCCCTAAGCTTACACACTACTTAACCTAAATTATCCTAAGGACAAACACACACATCCACGCCCGAGGGAGGACTCGAACCTCCGCCGGGACCAGCCGCACAGTCCATGACTGCAGCGCCTAAGAGCGTTCGGCTAATCCCGCGCGGCCACGTCAACGCTCAGCATTGGCCATAGAAATGTATGGCTTATGAGGAGTTGCTCAGTCGTTGCCTCTCGTTCTTTTTAACTCAGTACGCGCTGCCACTGTGCTAGCTGGACTACTGGTAGCCTTTCGAGCACACGATTGATTCGTGCCGGCCGGTGTGGCTGTGCCGTTAAAGGCGCTTCAGTCTGGAACCGCGTGACCGCTACGGTCGCAGGTTCGAATCCTGCCTCGGGCATGGATGTATGTGATGTCCTTAGGTTAGTTAGGTTTAAGTAGTTCTAAGTTCTAGGGGACTTATGACCACAGATGATGAGTCCCATAGTGCTCAGAGCCATTTGAACCATTTTTGATTGATTCGTTCCCCTGACTTTTAAAAACCACATTCCGCTATTCTCGATGTTCCCTGCCCTTCGGTAGATGGTCTTTTTTCTTTTTTTTTTTTTTTTTTTTTAGATGTGGTTGCTCCTTCGCTTTTCCATCTCACAATCGCGTCACCAAAAGCAGACATGTGCAGCTTTATAAAGGCTGAAATTTGTTACTTAAGAGAAATCCAATGAAGAGTTCATCTTCGAAACCACTAAGCTCTCCTGACCGATACATTGACAGCACAACATTACTCGTCTTCTTTTATCCCGGCAGGTCCGTCTCTCGTGGAATTTAATGGACATTTCCGCATTAGTAAGTATATCCAGATACATTTTGAACGGATAGCATTCCTGTCTACTGCACTTATTATATGAAATATCTAAACCTTAAATATGGCTGCGAAACAGCAACTGTGTAATTCTGAACAGATTGAAAAATCTGCCAACCAGTTGCAAATAAAGGGTTATTATCCCTTGACTATGGTTTCGATTTTTGTAAAAATATGTTCTTCAGAAGCATTGACCTTATTATATGATATGATGCCACAATAGATTGGCTGAAGCCTAGCGGCTCTTGTCATAAACGAAATTGATGGAACGGATAGACGTTAAATAAAAATATGACATTTCAGTCTTTGATCGCTATCTTTTATTTTCAATGACCAGTTTCAGTTATGACAGCGAACTGATAGTTTTGTACTGACGAGTTACTCTGTAACGGCTATATATGATCTGAAGATGGGCAGCTAGCCTGAAACCGGCCATTGAAAATAAAAAAACAGTGATCAAAGACTGAAATGCCATATTGTTATTTAAAGAACGATCGCGGCAATCCCATTAAGACAATCATGTCTAGTTTTGATAAATGGATAGACGTTGACTGTGGATATAGTATCACAGGCACAGTCCCTTTGACTGTACAGATATGTCACTAAACCCGTCCAAAGATGTAAACAACTATGCATGAGCAGCGCCTATTGGACGGAGAGGGGGTGCCCGACAGCCCGTCAGTTCCAGTCATTCCACCACGAAGCAGGTATACGGCTAGTGCTGTCCGTAGTTCAACCATTCCTAGACGGTCAATACAGCGGTTCTTTCGCGTCTGCATTGTTACTTTGTGCCAGGAAGGGCTTTCAACAAGGGAAGTGTCCAGGCGTGTCGGAGTGAATCAAAGCGATGTTGTTCGGACATGGAGGAGATACAGAGGGACAGGAACTGACACTGATATGCCGCGCTAAGGCCGCCCAAGGGCTACCTACTACTGCAGTGGATGACCGCTACCTACGGATTATGGCTCGGAGGAACCCTGACAGCAACGCCACCATGTTGAATAACGCTATTCGTGCAGCCACAGGACGTCGTGTTACGACTCAAACTGTGCACAATAGGCTGCATGATGCGCAACTTCACTCCCGACGTCCATGAAGAGGTCCATCTTCGCAACCACGACTCTATACAGCGCGGTGCAGGTGGGCTCAACAACAAGCCGAATGGACCGCTCAGAATTGGCATCACGTTCTCTTCACCGAAGAGTGCCTCATATGCCTTCAATCATACTATCGTCGGAGACATGTTTGGAGGCAACACGGTCAGGCTGAACGCTTTAGACACACTGTCCAGATAGTGCAGCAAGATGGAGGTCCCCTGCTGTTTTGGGATGGCATTATGTGGGGCAGACGTACGCTGCTGGTGTTCATGGAAGGTACCGAACGGCTGTACGATACGTAAAGGCCATCCTCCGAACGATATTACGACCATATCGGCGGCATATTGGTGAGACATTCGTCTTCATAGGCGACATTTTGCGTCCCCATCGTGCACATCTTGAGACTGACCTCCCTCAGGATAACGAAATCGCTCGACTAGGGTGGCCAGCATCTTTTCCAGACATGAACCCTATGACATACCTGGGATTGATTGAAAAGGGCTGTTTATGGGCAACGTGACCCACCAACCACTCTGGGGGATCTACGCCGAATCGCCGTTGAGGAGTAGTACAATCTGGACCCAGTACCTTGATGAACTTGTGCATAGTATGCCACTACGAATACTGGCATGCATCATCGCAAGAGGACGTGCTACTGGGTAATAGAGGTACCGGTGTGTACAGCCATCTGGACCACATCCTCTGAAGGTCTCGTTGTGTGGTGGTACTACATGCAGTGTGTGTGTGATTTTCATGAGGAATAAAAAAAGGCAGAAATGATGTTTACGTTGCCCTCTATTCCAATTTTCTGTACAGGTTCCTGAAGTCTCGGAACCGAGGTGTTGCAAACCTTATATATATAAAAGAAAGTTTTGTAATACAAAAAGTACTATTATTACATCACATGGGGCCACAATAGATTTAGATGAAACCGAGCGGTTCTTGTCATAAACGAAAATTGATGAAATATGAGTTATCGTAAGCCAATATATATATATATATATATATATATATATATATATATATATATATATATATATATATATATATATATATATATATAAAGCCATGGCTTGCTGGCTTACGATAACTCTTATTTCATCAATTTAGTTTATGACATGAACCGCTTGGTTTCAGCTAATCTATTGTGGCATCATGTGATTTAATAAGGCCAATGCTTCTGAAGAACAAATACCAAAACCATGGTCAAGGGATAATAAATATTTATTTGCAACTGGTTGGCTGATTTTTCATTCTGTTCAATAAAATCAAGTGGAGAAGTCATGCTAATTGTCAATATATTAGCGTATTACACAAATGCTTTTGCATTTGCTTTTGACGAAAGTGATGTATGTAACCGAAGACACATGTTGTGACGATGACTTGTTGTCTACTGAAATTTAATGCGTTTTAATACTTGTAGCACTTGATAATGGCCTAAGGCCGAAATGTAGATTGTGGTATAAAGCCTGTTGTAAAGTCTAAAAGTTTTATGTGACTGTGGCTCCACACAAAAGTAAAACCATGAATTAAATTTCATTGTTAAAGTAACTTCCAAATTCCAACAAACTTACTGCAATGCTGTTCCTGCATTACATCGTCTTCTCTTATCAAAGAAATAGCAGTACCTTCATTTTAGCGTACTTTATTCAACTTCTCTTAACGAAGGAATATCATTACGTTCCTTCCAGCGTACTTTATTCAGTAGTATACTAGGCCGAGTAAACACAACGTATACAACTGTGGGTATCAATTTGAAGTTTTCGTAGCTTTGACCCACTGAAACCATTATCTTCAGTTGATTTAATTAGTAACTGTAGTCTTTAGCATATGAGTTATTAGTTGGGCCAAGTTCATTTAAATGCACACACTCTCATGCAGTCATCGCAGTTTGGCTGTCGTTCTGTGGACTTAACTCCACAATAGTGCACTTACGACCTATGGTTATTTAGAAAATATTTCTCGAATATCATCAGTTGGTTTTTCGCTACCCTGTATATTTCCGAGACATTCACTACTTCTTCTTCTCATAATTATTTGTTACGATCGTTTCGTAGCAAGATATTTCAAACTCCTTTCATCTACATCTACATACACGTGATTACTCTGCTATTCACAATGAAGCACCTGGCAGAGGGTTCAATCAACCACCTTCAAGCTGTCTCTCTTCCGTTCCACTCTCGAACAGCGAGAGAAAAACGAGCATTACATTTTTTTGTGTGAGCCTGTTCATTGTTGTATTTATGACGTAAGTCCAAAAAATTTCGAGGCTACAGTAATTTAAAAAAAAAAAAAGAGGAACGCTAGGATGGTGGTTTTAATGCTTCAGGTGTTCTACATACTCTATTCCTAATCTGAGCACAATGCTCGAAAAGTTCATGCAAACATGTAAAACCCTCAGAAAAGCCTTATTAGTTTCATTTTTTAAAATTTTGTTCAACTCGCACATCACATTTTCTTGAATGTCGCTTTTGTCGTCAGAGCTTTTAGCCTTTGTGTGAATATCTGTAATTTGTCTTTTTGTGGCATGTTCTTGTTGATAAAACCAAGTCTTGTCATCTACAATGATTATTTTCCAGGAAAGATCTGTCCGTGTTGTGTGTTTCAATCAAGAGCGGCAAGCATCCCCGTATCGTCGTTTGTGTTGGAGAGTCATGCTGTGCGGGCCAAACTTCGCAGATACTTTTCTCTTCTTCGAAATATAGTGTAGAATGTCTTAAAACACGATTTAGAGATGTTGGTCCACAGGAATTTGTGACACAACAAAGTTGAGACACTGCAGTCATACGTCCTCTACTTAACACTGCCTTTTCACAACTGACGGGTCGGATACACAACTATTGTTAACAGTTGTTAGTTCAAGCAGCTGGTGTACAGTTGTCCACTATTTAGTTGACATAGGGTTACATCACTGTCGTGACGTTCAATTTCTGGCTTCACATAGAAGAGGTGCTTCTATGGGCCCTTCTGATGATGTTGACGACTCTTCCTTTTCTGCCGGGCGGAGTGGCCGTGCGGTTCTAGGCGCTTCAGTCTGGAACCGCGTGACCGCTACGGTCGCAGGTTCGAACCCTGCCTCGGGCATGGATGTGTGTGATGTCCTTAGGTTAGTTAGGTTTAAGTAGTTCTAAGTTCTAGGGGACTGATGACCTCAGAAGTTAAGTCATATAGTACTCAGCGCTATTTGATCCATTTTGAACGCTGGTAGGCGCAGGATGAGACGGCGGCCGGTCGGTACCGTTACGCCTTCATGGGTTGTTCGAATGGAGTTTAGTTTTTAGATTTTATAGTACTCCGTATTGTTAGTTCAAATGGTTCTAAGCACTACGGCCTTGACATCTTAGGTCATCAGTCTCCTAGACTTAGAAATACTTAAACCTAACTACCCTAAGGACATCACACACATCCACGCCTGAGGCAGGATTCGAACCTGCGACCGTAGCAGCAGCGCGGTTCCGGACTGAAGCACCTAGAATCACTCGGCTACAGCGGCCGGCTGTTAGTATGGAAGTGGGAATAAAGACATTGTACGAAATGGCATAGCATGATGTATAGCCTACGACTTTAACCATTTCTACGTAGGCTAGTAGAGTAAGAAATTTCCTAGCCACACTCTTCATTTCCGTCCACCTCGCCTGGACGTTAAAAAAAAGGCACGAGTAGTTGCAAGGACGGGAATGATTGCGCCGAGGTAAGGAGCAGCAATTAAACAGCTTAAGGCGGAACTTCGCGCAATACCAGGCCGCATTTGAATACAGCAGGGCAAAGTTATTCGCAGAACACGCCCCTGCTCTCCGGGTAATTGTACGTTTTCGTGGCTTAGCAGTGTCTGCGCGCGGAGCGCTGTTTAATACGGAGGACTCGTTAAAAGTCGTTCTTCGTTCGGTATGATAATCAGAAGATTACACCTAACTTTTATTCCAGCGCTTCATTTACACTGTAAATGTGGAGGACGAGGCTGTGTAGCGGCGGGCAGGTGGGAAGGATAGGCAGCCGCCCCGTGCGGGCGACGCAGGCTCTTCGGCGCTGCTTGCGAACCGGTCGTGTGTTGGCGCGTTCGCGTCGCCTGCGATCGCAGGTGGCCGCACGGCGAAGGATTTACTGGTAAAACTATTTCATTTAAGGGCGGTAGCGGAGCTTTTACCCGAAAATTAGAGCGCTATAAACGTCGCACTGAAATAAAACCTGTTCTCAACCTGGTAGTCGGTGGCGGCGCCGAAGCAGTAGACTTAATCCCGGCCGAGATTAATCTGCGGAGCATGCAAATGTACAGTGGCCGCCGGGTCGCGTCCTACCCCCCACCCCCGTCCCTCCCACCAGCCTACCAGAGCTCTCTGCCTAACACCGTGGCGCTATTTACAATCGTATCGCGACCCGCCTCGTCCGGGGCCATTCCACGCGTAGCAATCCGCAGCGCCAGCCAGTCCGGCGGTGGGCCGCTGTTGCTCGGCAGGCCGGGATGCGCGGCAGGAATTTACCGGCGGTCCGTGATGGAAGGCAAAATAGCTGCACGTCGCGCGGTAATGAAGAAAGAGTTACGGCCGGCGGTCCGCCTACCCTGCACTACGGCGCAACACTCCGGCACCGAACTCTCCTATTTTTGCTTTCCTTCTTTTATCCTCTTCCACAGGTTTCCACACACATCTGAGCTTGAAATGTGCACTATGTTCTTCGACTGATCGAACTCCACGGCAGTCTACATCTACATCTACACGATTACTCTGCAATTCACATTTTAGTGCTTGGCAGAGGGTTCATTGATCCACAATCGCCGGCCGGTGTGGCCGTGCGGTTCTAGGCGCTTCAGTCTGGAACCGCGTGACCGCGACGGTTGCAGGCTCGAATCCTGTTTGGGGCATGGATGTGTGTGATGTCCTTAGGTTAGTTAGGTTTAAGTAGTTCTAGGGGACTGATGACCACAGATGTTAAGTCCCATAGTGCTCAGAGCCATCTGAACCATTTTTATGAACCACAATAACACTATCTCCCTACTATTCCACTCCCGAACAGCGCGCGGGAAAAACGAACACCTAAACCTTTCTGTTCGAGCTCTGATTTCGCTTATTTTATTTTGATGATCATTCCTACCTATGTAGGTTGGGCTCAACAAAATATTTTCGCATTTGGAAGAGAAAGTTGGTGACTGAAATTTCGTAAATAGATCTCGCCACGACGAAAAACGCCTTTACTTTAATGACTTCCATCCCAACTCGCGTATCATATCTGCCACATTATCTGCCCTATTACGTGATAATACTAAACGAGCTGCCCTTTTTTGCACCCTTTCGATGTCCTCCATCAATCCCTCCTGGTAAGGATCCCACACTGCGCAGCAATATTCTAACAGAGGACGAACGAGTGTAGCGTAAGCTGTCTCTTTAGTGGACTTGTTGCATCTTCTAAGTGTCCTGCCAATGAAACGCAACCTTTGGCTCGCCTTCCCCACAATATTATCTATGTGGTCTTTCCAACTGAAGTTGTTCGTAATTTTAACACCCAGGTACTTAGTTGAATTGACCTTGAGAATTGTACTACTTATCGAGTAATCGAATTCCAACGGATTAATTTTGGAACTCATGTGGAACACCTCACACTTTTCGTTATTTAGCGTCAACTGCCACCTGCCACACCATACAGCAATCTTTTCTAAATCGCTTTGCAACTGATACTGGTCTTCGGGTGACCTTACTAGACGGTAAATTACAGCATCATCTGCGAACAACCTAAGAGAACTGATCAGATTGTCACCCAGGTGATTTATATAGATCAGGAATAGCAGAGGTCCCAAGACGCTTCCCTGGGGAACACCTGGTATCATTTCAGTTTTACTCGATGATTTGCCGTCTATTACTACGAACTGCGACCTTCCTGACAGGAAATCACGAATCCAGTCGCACAACTGAGACGATACCCCATAGGCCCGCAGCTTGATTAGAAGTCGCTTGTGAGGAACGGTGTCAAAAGCTTTCCGGAAATCTAGAAATACGGAATCAACTTGAGATCCCCTGTCGATAGCGG
This sequence comes from Schistocerca cancellata, assembly GCF_023864275.1. Lineage (NCBI taxonomy): Eukaryota > Metazoa > Arthropoda > Insecta > Orthoptera > Acrididae > Schistocerca > Schistocerca cancellata. Next base: position 456,788,429 of record NC_064630.1, read on the forward strand.
CCATTACTTCGTGCGAATAAAGAGCTAGCTGCGTTACACAAGAACGATGTTTTCTGGAACCATGCTGATTACATATCAATAGATCGTTCCCTTCGAGGTGATTCATATTGTTTGAATACAGTATGTGCTCCAAAACCCTACTGCAAACTGACGTCATAGATATACGTCTGTAGTTAGATGGATTACTCCTACTACCCTTCTTAAACACTGGTGCGACCTGCGCAATTTTCCAATCTGTAGGTACTGATCTATCGGTGAGCGAGCGGTTGTATATGATTGATAAGTAGGGAGCTATTGTATCAGCATAATCTGAAAGGAACCTAATCGGTATACGATTTGGACCTGAAGACTTGCCAGTATCAAGCGATTTGAGTTGCTTCGCAACCCCTAAGGTATCTACTTCTAATAAACTCATGCTATCAGCTGTTCGTGTTTCAAATTCTGGAATATTCCATTCGTCTTCCCTGGTGAAGGAATTTCGGATTTACAACCGAAGAAAGTACAAAACTTAGGTACCCGAGGACACCCAAGATTAGGTTTTACGAGACCGTCGTACCAAACGCTGAGATTAAAGTCCAGTTTACACGACGACTTTAGATTGCGCCACTCGTTGTGTGGAATGAGTTGCACGCAAATGGTTTCATATTTGATTGTAGACACGGCGAAACCAGTATATACTCCAGTTTCGTCGTTTTGTGGGTTCCTGAGTCGTGTCTGAAATGAAAGTTTTGGCAGCTGCACGACGCACGAGTTGTAATAGAGTTAAAGCTTTTTGCGTGGAATCGCTGCATAAGAAAAAAAAGAAAAATAAATGTGTTTCCATTCGTGACTGAATGAAGGAAAGACGTCAGCTCGGTTGCTCAGCATCCTTGCTGAAATAATTTGAAATGGAAGACTCAAAATGTTCTTTTACGAATATTAGAATGTCACCAGAACTGCCGGTCAGTGTGGCCGAGCGGTTCTAGGCGCTTCAGTCTGGAACCGCGCGACAGCTACGGTCGCAGGTTCGAATCCTGCCTCGGGCATGGATGTGTGTGATGTCCTTAGAACTACTTAAACCTAACTAACCTAAGTTCTAGGGGACTGATGACCTCAGAAGTTAAGTCCCATAGTGCTCAGAGCCATTTGAACCATCACCAGAACTTAACATTTATCCTAAAGAGGGTTAATTATGTGATAAGTAATAAAGATATTGTAATGCATGAAGCGCTGTTGCCAGAACTGAAATTACATATCACATTGCATGCATTACAATCGAAAACACTGGGCATGCTATAAGATGCGGTTTTAGTTGATGACGCTTTTTTATTAACACCAATTTATTAACAGCAGTAATTACTCGAAGCAGGCCGCATTAAGAAGAGAATTGTTTACAAACAGCTCTCTTGAAGATAGATCTGTACAGTGCCAATATTTCAAAATTGAAACATTTATGAATGGGGAGCACTGCTGGGACGTTTTTAATAGCTGAATATTGAATAAAAAATGTAGCTTCTTTATTTACGTAGCCCTCCCTCCTGTCAACAATATTCCTAAAAAAAAAAGAGTGGGACAACTCGAACAATGGGATTTAAGTCTTGTAGACAAGAGTATTTCTAGAGCTAAAATTACATTTACTTGTATTTTTCTTAATTCAGTTGTATATGTGCTCCTAATTCAATAAATTTTGCCCTGCAACTCAGATATTGTCAAACTACCTATGTTCTGATCGCACATGACGGTCCCAGGAGCAGCAATATGTTACTTATTGCCGGCCGGAGTGGCCGAGCGGTTCTAGGCGCTACAGTCTGGAACTGCGCAACCGCTACGGTCGCAGGTTGGAATCCTGCCTCGGGCATGAATGTGTGTGATATCCTTAGATTAGTTAAGTTTACGTAGTTCCAAGATCTAGGGGACCGATGACCTCAGAAGTTAAGTCCCATAGCGCTCAGAGCCATTTGAACCATTTGTTACTTATTTTTGTAACCAGCATCACTGAAATCCGACAAACACCTATGCAAAGTATAGATATCCAAAAAGCGAATATTAATCTCCGTTCCTCACTTTATATTTCAGTTTGTCTACACTCTGCGAACACACACAATCTCAAAACTCATGCAACTAGTGTCACCAAAGTAGGAACACGCCGAAACTGTTTTGTTTCACCGACGAGTTGCGCAAACGCGCGGCGCGCATGCGCAGTGGCCGGTAGCGCAGTTGCCTGCAACCTAGTGTCGTCGTGTAAACTACGCTTCATGTACAAGATACTGGCATCTGATTTGGGTTCGTAGTCTCGTTGAATTTTTTGAAATGCAAAATATTCATATTGACTTCTAGAACGAATTTTCGCTTTTCAGCGGAGTGTGCTCCGCATTGAAAGTTCCTGACAGATAAAACTGTTGGTTGCATTAGGTCTCCAACCCGGAACCTTCGCCGTTTGCGGGTACATTACCAGCTGATCATTTTATTCTCTTTCTAGAATTCCGAGCCTCAGTCGGTAAAAACGTAACCCTTATAGGATCTCTTTGCTGCCCGTCTACCCGACTGTTAAGAACCCTTTATTCTCAGGAACGGATAGACATAGCAACTTCAAATTTATGCTACACATTATGTTCTAACTCTCTTGATCCATCATGGACAGAGGACATCAGCTGGTTAAGCAATTGTCAATATCAATGAAATTCAAGTAAGACGTCATTTTATTTTATTTTGGTGACAGCCAGTTTCGGCATTCCACTATGCCATCTTCAGGCCTCATATGCAGCTCTCATAATAAACGATAATGCCGGATGCCATATATACCTAGATTTTGTGAATTCAGACCGTTTCACAAGTGTTTCATTGGAAGACTTGGCACCGACGGTTTGAATTTAACAAAACCTGAGATATATGGCACTGTATGACATTATCGATTGCCGGCCGGTGTGACCGAGCCGTTCTAGGCGCTTCAAAAAAATGGTTCAAATGGCTCTGAGCACTATGGGACTTAACATCTATGGTCATCAGTCCCCTAGAACTTAGAACTACATAAACCTAACTAACCTAAGGACAGCACACAACACCCAGCCATCACTAGGTCTAGGCGCTTCAGTCTGCAACCGCGCGACCACTACGGTCGCAGGTTTGAATCCTGCCTCGGGAATGGATGTGTGTAATTTCCTTAGGTTAGTTAGGTTTAAGTAGTTTTAAGTTCTAGGGCACTGATGACTTCAGATGTTAAGTCCCATAGTGCTCAGAGCCATTTTTTTTGACATTATCGTTCATTTTGAGAGTTGCATGTGAGGCCTGAAGATAGCATAGTGGAATGCCGAAACTCGTTGTCGCCAAAATAAAATAAAATGAGATCTTAGTTACACAGCTTTTGGAGAATTTCACTGATATTGACAACATTATATTCTATGTTCTCTCGGTAGTAAAAAATTTAAGCTTCTAAGTCAATGTAGTTAAAATATACGGGAAGTTATGTCACATACTTTGATACTCTGAAACTCATTCATCAAAACTAAAGAGTACTTCTCGATGACCTAGGCTAACGACATTTGCAAAGACGCACAGTTTCACACTGTAAGTAAAAGAAAAAAATCCGAAAAATGTTGATTTATAATTACATCACACGAAAATAATGTTTTTATCATTTTTTTTATCCATGTGTCTGTCGGTCTGTCAAGACCCCCTTTTCTCTGGCACGCGTTGGTGTATCAAGCTCAAATTTGTATCACTTACTGAAGTGTATGATCCCTCGGCGGTGTAAAACGTTTTAGCTTGTAAGGCAATTCAATCAAACGATTCGGCAATTTATTTTACGTGTTCCGAAACTTGCAAACCCACTCATAAAAACTTAAAGGGTACTTCCCATTAACCTAGAATCTTAAAACTGGGCAAGTAGCAAGATTTTACAGCATAGGTAATGGAAAAATTTCAAAACTTGTTGATTTGTAATTATGTAAAGCGAAAAAAATATCCTATTTTGTAATTTTTCATCTGTCTTTGCGTGTCTGTCCGTCTGTTAAGACCCCTTTTTCCCAATAACAGGTAGGCGTATCAAATTCAAATTTATATCACTTATTAAGGTGTATGGTCCCTTAGCAGTATACAAAATTTAAGCTTATAAGTTAATGTAATAAAAAGATACTGCTATTAACGCCACATATTTTGATACTTGCAAACTCGATCATCAAAACCTATAGGGTGCTTTCCATTGACGTAGATTCATGAAATTTGACAAGAAGCAAGGTTTTACAGAACAAGTTAAGTAAAAACATTGAAAATTATTAATTTGTAATTATGTCACATAAGTGTACCTTTTGCCATTAGAACATACATTGCATTCATCAACTAATAAAAGCAGAATAGACTTACATTTCTGCTATGTTGTAATTATATTTTATTAAGTAAGTAAAAATATTTTACGAAATCTTCTGTATTTAAATATATAAACTGAAGTTCCCAGATCTTTTAGTTTCGTAAGTCCGGACAACTCTGAGGAACTACTGTAGAGATTTTGACGCGGGTTTGAAATTCCTCGGACCGATATTTTGCCAGTATCTATGTTGAAAACAGGCAAAAATCGAACTGGTAATCAGATTGCTAGTGAGAGATTGTCAAATAACGGTTTGTCGATCTAAGATATCTTCTGCAAGCTGAGAATATCATCGTCTTGCATGTATTAGATTCTGTGACGTTTTCCTATCTTTATTTTCAAGTCTGCTTTGGTTTACCAAGCAGTTAGTATCTGTGGTCATTTGTCTCCGACTCATCCATTGATAATGTGTAAGAAGTAAAGCGCCCAATCTTTCATGCCTTCGCAGCTTCGATGTTGGGTAAACTGTACATTGTTCTACTATCCTGGCTCACAGCTAAAATTCCGTCAGTATCTCTCATAATTTCGAAACATCAAAACATCGCAGTTTCCCTGCATAGGAAACGCGTTAGAGTCTCGGAACAGGAACAGTTTTCGTATAGTAGGAATTTTTAATTCAGCACACACATCGCTGCAAAGCGAAAATTCGTTTTAGAGGCAATCCTATATGCTGTGGTAAGCCAATTTTTTCTTCCAGGAGTGCCCTTGTCCCGCAAGGTATACGGTAGAACATCTTTGAAGTTTGGAGGGGTGGGAGAGCTGCTGGCGGAATGAAAGCTGTGTGAAGAGTTGCGAGTCGTCCCTCTATACCTCAGTCTGTAGAGAATTTACCTGTGGAAGACAATGGTACAGGGTTCGAGTCCCGATTCCGCACACAGTTTTAATCTGGCAGAAAAATCCCACAGCTCACACTTATTGTGAATTGGGTGGTTGCTATTTCGGCTTTAAGCAGTTATCAAGTCGTTTTGATGCTGAAACGCTGCAACTGTCAACATGGGCTAAAGAAACAAACTGCGTGGCTTGTTTGGATCTCCGCCAACACATTTGGTGCACTAGAAATGGTAATGATTCTCGAAGAACTTGCTTCAAGGTGACTAGGGATGAGTAGACATGGATGTGGTTTACGACAGTGACGTCTGGACACCATGGAGTCAGCTGCTCGAGAATCATCAAATGTATTCCCTAACTGCGAATACACTATTACCGCACAATACAATTTAATGGGAACAAACGAAAATTTGGGTCGGACCATGACTCGAGCCCGGATTTCACGCTCTACGCAAGCGGTCGGCTTAATCGCTTCGGCTATCCAAACACGCTTCACGGACAGTCCTAAGTTTCCCTTAATCCCACTGTCTGCTACCCACTGCGCTCGCACAATCATGTTATTCCCGTACAGTTAGCGACGTATTTAGTTTTCTCGTTAACTGCCTTGGCTTTGACATGTAATACATTACTGTAGCGTCTGTACTTGCCAGTGACTCTAAAGTCCGATCCGATGTCCGAATTAAAATTGTATCGAACTTTACAGACACTGTCAATTGCACTGATACGCCAAAACATTATGACCACTGCCAGCTGAAGCGTTGGATGCAGCCGTGTGGCGATGTGGGCACGTGACGCCGTAACAAAAGTATGTAGCGGAGCAGACATGGATGGGGTATCACACTAGCGAAGATGTGCCCTGCAAATGCGTAAATCCACTGAGATCAGCGACTCTGACAAAAGGCAGGTTATTATTACGCACAGCCTGTGAACGAGATTCCCCAAAAACGAGCCGTGTATCTCCTACCTGGTGGAATGACTGGAATTGATCGGCTGTCGGAGCCCCTCCGTCTAGTAGGTGCTGCTCATGCATGGTTGTTTACATCTTTGAGTGGGTTTAGTGACATCTATGAACAGCCAAGCGGAGTGTGTCCGTGAAACAATATCCACAGTCAACGTCTATCTTCAAGAGTTCTGAGAACCGGGGGTGATGCAAAACGTTTTTTGATGTGTGTATAATGTGAAATCTCTATTTTATTGTAAACCAGAAGTTTTGAACAGCTTAAAAATTTAGTAATGATGAATTTTACATTAACTTACATTACAGGTTTTTTGTTCTATGACTGTCTAGCCATTACGCCTCAAGTCTCTATTAATGCAGCATGTCATCTACAACACAGGCAAAATCGTTAGCGGAAGTTTTAGGCCTCGATTATAACCTCGAAAAATTTTGTTATCATGTGAGAAAGGTGACTCGTGTCAATTTTGACGCTTAAATTTACTGTATTGTATCATATGTGGGTTGTGGTAGGTGTGCATTAGTTGTGTACGAATTATTATTAGTGCTTACTAGTGTCTTTATGCCAGTTGGTTGGTGATTACGTTGTTTGTGGCGGTTTTCAAACGAAGCGCATGTATTCCCACGTTCTACTGCTATAGTTGTTCGAAGTCTCTTATTCTAAAATTTATGTTGGACTTTAAGATACAAGCAGAATGACAGTTATTAAAGGTTAATTGGTATATGTCTGTTCTGCTGAATAGCTAGAACAAGTGGCAAAAGACTAATAGTGCACCACAAAAAAGAAGAAGAAACATGGTGAACAGTGTGAGAAAGTTCGGAATACAAAATTGTGTTTATGTTACGGGCGACCTCAAACGGTTCAAATGGCTCTGAACACTATGCGACTTAACTTCTGAGGTCATCAGTCTCCTAGAACTTAGAACTAATTAAACCTAACCAACCTAAGGACATCACGCACATCCATGCCCGAGGCAGGATTCGAACCTGCGACCGTAGCGGTCGCTCGGTTCCAGACTGTAGCGCCCAGAACCGCACGGCCACCGACCGGCCAGGGCGACCTCCAAACCGAATAAGAAGAAAAGCAGATCACAGCAAACTATCCCACTGAAGATGCCTTAGAGCAATAAAAAGGCGAAACGTGTCTGGAAAAAATAAATTAAGTTGCAACAGAAGAGGCGGCTTTATTCACAGAAGAAGTATTTCTATGATTGCTGCGGAAGATGGCCACGCAAACAAACTTGTTTCCACTTTAATCTCATGAATTCGTACAACTTTGCTGGTTATTTCATTAACTGACAAAGGATGTACATTACTCGCCATGTTAGTCTCGAGACAGATACACAGGTGGGGTTAGACAAAAATATGGAAGCACAACGAGAAATGAATACTTGAGTATAAATGCGGATCCTAGCCAAATCTGCAGGTTGCACTGCTACACTACTGGCCATTAAAATTGCTACACCACGAAGATGACGTGCTACAGATGTGAAATTTAACTGACAGGAAGAAGATGCTGTGATATGAAAATGATTAGCTTTTCAGAGCATTCACACAAGGTTAGCGCCGGTGGCGACACCTACAACGGGCTGACATGAGCAAAGTTTCCAAGCGATTTCTCATACACAAACAGCAGTTGACCGGCGTTGCCTGGTGAAACGTTGTTGTGATGCCTCGTGGAAGGAGGAGAAATGCGTACCATCACGTTTCCGACTTTGATAAAGGTCGGATTGTAGACTATTGCGATTGCGGTTTATCGTATCGCGACATTGCTGCTCGCGTTCGTCGAGATCCTATGACTGTTAGCAGAATATGGAATCGGTGGGTTCAGGAGGGTAATACGGAACGGCGTGCGGGATCCCAACGGCCTCTTATCACTAGCAGTCGAGATGACAGGCATCTTATCCGCATGGCTGTAACGGATTGTGCAGCCACGTCTCGATCCCTGAGTCAACAGATGGGGACGTTTGCAAGACAACAATCATCTGTACGATCAGTTCGACGACGTTTTCAGCAGCATGGACTATCAGCTCGGAAACCATGGCTGCGGTTGCCCTTGACGCTGCATCACAGACAGGAGCGCCTGCGATGGTGTACTCAACGACGAACCTTGGTGCACGAATGGCAAAACGTCATTTTTTCGGTTGAATCCAGGTTCTGTTTACAGCATCTTGATGGTCGCATCCGTGTTTGGCGACATCGCGGTGAACGTACATTGGATGCGTGTATTCGTCATCGCCCGCATCTCGTGGTCGTGCAGTAGCGTTCTCGCTTCCCACGCCCGGGTTCCCGGGTTCGATTCCCGGCGGGGTCAGGGATTTTCTCTGCCTCGTGATGGCTGGGTGTTGTGTGCTGTCCTTAGGTTAGTTAGGTTTAAGTAGTTCTAAGTTCTAGGGGACTTATGACCACAGCAGTTGAGTCCCATAGTGCTCAGAGCCATTTTGTATTCGTCATCGCCATACTGGCGTATCACCCGGCGTAATGTTATGGGGTGCGATTGGTTACACGTCTCGGTCACCTCTTGTTCGCATTGATGGCACTTTGAACAGTGGACGTTACATTTCAGATGTGTTATGACCCGTGGCTCTACCCTTCATTCGATCCCTGCGAAACCCTACATTTCAGCAGGATAGTGCAAGACCACATGTTGCAGGTCTTGTAGGGGCTTTTCTGTATACAGAAAATGTTCGTATGTTGCCCTGGCCAGCACATTCTCCAGATCTGCCACCAATTGAAGACGTCTGGACAATGGTGGCCGAGCAACTGGCTCGTCACAATACGCCAGTCACTACTCTTGATGAACTGTGGTAATGTGTTGAAGCTGCACGGGCAGTTGTACCTGTTCACGCCATTCAAGCTCTGTTTGACTTAATGCCCAGGTGTATCAAGGCCGTTATTACGGCCAGAGGTGGTTGTTCTGGGTACTGATTTCTCAGGATCTATGCACCCAAACTGCGTGAAATTGTGTTCACATGTCAGTTCTAGTATGATACATTTGTCCAATGAATACCCGTTTATAATCTGCATTTCTTCGTGTTTGATATTTCAAAAGGCACCGTATCGAAGCCTTATGCAGACTACAGAGAAAGCGAGAAAACATCGTCAACTAAGTCACAACGCGGACGATAGTGTATGTTGAGTGGTCGTGACAGACCTTCGTTGAAGATGACTGTGACGAAGATTAAGAGGACGGCAACTGCAAAAGCCACTACAGAACGCAGTGTCAGCACCGAAACAACACGAAGAAAGCTCCATAGACAGGGAATTGTAGGGCGAGCTGGAATTCCAAAACCACTCATTAGTGATAAAAATGCCAGCGACAGGAAAAGTGGTGCACAAGCTATGAAAAGGTAAAAGTCCCTTGCTAGGATGAATCTTGTTGCACATTGTTTCCATCTTCTGTCCGAGTTTACATTCTAAGAGTTAAACATGCCGAGGTTCAGTGATACTTTGGCAGCCATAACGTGGTATTCCGTGGGCCCAGTCGTTATTCTGCATTGCCTTATTACGGCCAAGGATTAACGGACTATTTTCGCTGATCAGGTCCTTCCCATGAGACAATGTTTGTTCCCCAATGGTGATGCTGTATTCCCAGACAACGGAGCCTCTGAGCAGACCACGCAGAATAACTATGGATCCCACGGAATACCATGTTATGGTTGCCCAAAATACAACTTGCATCGCCCAGGACTAGTTTTGTGAGTACGAGGATGAATTGTAACACCCCCGTTGGTTACCTCAGTCATTATATGTCAATGTTACTGAGCATTTGCAGCCTAGAAGAGTGCATAGTCGCTTTCCACCTCCATCACCGTTACTGAACTTGCCGCTATTTTGAAGGAAGAATGGTATATAAGTGTCCCTCGAAAACCATATGGAACCAGTGTTTATCCATTTCTAAACTATCTGAAGACTTTTCATTGTAAACGAGCTTCCTACACCGCATTAGGCATGAAAGTGTGTAGTGTTTCTGGCGTTTTCGTGTTTTTCTTTTCCTTCCTCTGTAGCTCATTTAGATGCATTAGGCGCCATTTTAAGGGAGCAGGCTTCTCTCAACGCATAAAAGTAAGTAATTTTCTTGAATTTTTAAGTAAATAAAAATAATGGTAAATATGATGAAATAGTTTTCTTCCTTACAATTTTATAATTAAGAAGTAATTTTTGAGTCCACATGGGACGCTTTCTGTAGCCACTGCACCAGGTGGAAGACAACCCTGCAGTCATAACGTTGGTCATCGGCGGAAATTCCGGAAGAACTCCCATTGGACCTGTAACATAATGATTATGTGAAAGTCATTTTCAATATACTTTATGTCAGCGCGTAAAGGATAACTGAAATATAAACGTCAGTTTTACCGCCCAGACCATTAAGACAAAGGCGTGCACCGGAAAAAGATTTTTGAAAATATCGTAAAACGACTACATACACTGTCGGAGAATTTCATCGAGAATGCTGGGATTAACTTCCGGTCAAAATTGTATTACCGTTCTAAAGTTATATTTCCCGCCAGTTTGAGAAATACGGTTTCGAGAAGAACGCGTTGAAAGTTTTAGGTTACATTTTTCGTACTTACCTTAAAAAATGGTTCAAATGGCTCTGAGCACTATGGGACTTAACATCTGTGGTCATCAGTCCTCTAGAACTTAGAACTACTTAAACCTAACTAACCTAAGGACATCACACACATCCATGCCCGAGGCAGGATTCGAACCTGCGACTGTAGCAGTCGCGCGGCTCCGGACTGAGCGCCTAGAACCGCTAGACCACCGCGGCCGGCGTACTTACCTTAAACATACCTCTAGTCAATGATGGCTGGACCGTACAACAATCGTTCAGGATCCGAAAGGAGGTCCTCTTCCATCTCCTTCATGTCCACGGTTGTCCTGCGGGCCTCTTTGACAGTTGTCATCCATTACTCTGCTCATTCTATACCATTTTCGTCCGCTTTTGTGCAGAAGTTGAAACAGGCCGATCCGATCGCAAGATCGAGCAATTTCATGATATTCTTAATGCCTGTTACGCTGTCGTTAAAATTACATTTTGCCACACTGGCCCCAATTTCGACTATTTATTCCCCACTGTAAGTGGTTATTACAAATCGCTTTGTAACTCAATAACTGAGTGGCTGGCGAATTTGAGACGCTCGTTGCAATAAAGTAGACATTCCGAAAAAAAACAGTTTTTTGAAATTTTCAAAGAGGACTATGCCTCATTGATTCTTGGAATTTTCTAGGCGTAAGGAGAATTCCATGAAGTTTCGTAGCGGTTCAAGTCCAGGGCCTTACTGCAATATGCCGTCAATATTTCTTCTAAATTAGGCAAAATCTTAAGTAAACATCAAGTCACTGCAAAGACTTGTACTCTTGTCGGTTTGACATAGAACGATCTGGGATTGTGGAGGGTGTAATCTAGAGAATACCTTGCAAGTGTGGCAAAGCCTACGTTGGTTAGACAACGCGCACAATACGTGAAAGGTGTTTTGGACATTACCGCCACACTTGCCTTTCGCAGCCGAACATTGAGTCATCACAGGACATTCCACGGATTACTCTGCCACGGAAATTTTGGCGTCAACGAGTTTCTTCTGGGATTCAATAATAAAGGAGTCGGTGGAAATACGTTTGCCGGAAGATCTGTTTAATCGTGAATTTGGCTTTAAACTGGATAAGGCGTGAGACTCGGTGATTAATACTTTGAGAAAGAAAACATTTTGTCACTAATGATAGTTATGTTATTAATCTGACATCTGTATTTTAGCTCTAGGAACCCACATTCCGACAGAGCATGCGCCTGCTCGCCATAAGTGGAGCAATATTCGAAGAGGGCACGAATCTCGACAGATGTCGCTCATGTAGCGGCTGCCTTTGCGCATGCGTCTCCACGTCGGCTTTTGGTATACAGTTAGCGATGTGACCTAGCGTTCTCTTCCAACGCATCTTCAACCAACTCCTTCACCCAGACAATTAGATCCGCTCCGATATTTATCCCTATTATGAAATTTAGTCCCTTTCCACCAACCCCACTCCATATCAGGGGTTCTTCTCCCTCTACACCGACCCCTATCCCTTACTTATTGTGCCACTACCCTCCCCACACACAATTACCCATCCTCACATTATGTCCTTCCCATTTTCTGCATTCTGACTATATCCTTCACCTCCTGCTTGTCATTTCCATAGTTTTCACACCTAACAGATCCCTACCTCCTTATCCACACTTCCCGAGCCTCTATGGAACATACTCTTCTCCCAGAACACTTTTCGTCCACTGGAGGTCCTTCAGATGTTAAGTGAAAGTGCAGTGCCCCGGTGTTTTTTCGTAGAAGAATTTCATCTCATTGCAACCGTGTTTTTGAATTATATATTGCCGACCTCGGTGGCCACGTGGTTCTCGGCGCTGCAGTCCGGAACCGCGCGACTGCTACGGTCGCAGGTTCGAATCCTGCCTCGGGCATGGATGTCTGTGATTTCCTTAGGTTAGTTAGGTTTAAGTAGTTCTAGGTTCTAGGGGACTGATGACCTCAGATGTTAAGTCCCATAGTGCTCAGAGCCATTTGAACCATTTGAACCAATTATATATTCTATGTCATTTTAGCTGCGTGTCATTAATTTTTTAACTTAAAATAGCCCTCGTATTTTTATTCTTCTATATCCTTTTTTATCTTTTTATGAATATTCTTGGCTAAGGAGTATTGCCATTATGGGCCGTGGAGGATGAAATAAAAATAAAGAAAAAATTATTAGCAATCTACAATGCTTAACACTCATCTGAAGATGGCTACATAGTTGTCAGCCGAAATATCGCGGCAAGAATCCGATGTCACGCGGCTGCGATCCGCAGACTTCATGGGATAGGACTGCCCCTTTAATAGCAAAAGCCTTAATGCAACACTCGCCTCTCCGCACAGTGGTATCGTAGCCTCCATCCCGACCAAGGAGATTACAACCAATAAGTGATGGAGGAGATCGGTCACGCTGTGACCAAGCTGTCGGCCGATGATATCGGGCGACCTCTGGCGACGGCATATGGCGGTACTACTGTGCTCCTAGCCTTGGCCGACTGCGATTCTGAAGCGCAGGAAAGAAGTCGTTGGTGAAATTACTTTCCACATGCGACGTAGCAGCGATAGCAACAGCTGGGGCTGCAGCCTACCTTGCGGCACGGCGTCACTCGGCAAGTGGCGGCGCTAGCGAGCGCCGTTTCGGGGGTCAAACCGCCTGGCTTGGTGGTGAGTGGGCTGCGGTATTGGCAGCGGCGCGGGCTTCGCCATCGCCTGACTCCGCACTAATTAACCCATGAAGCATTAAGGGCGCAGCCGGCCGGCAGCTCCACTTAGGCGGTTCCCCACCCCCTCCCAAACCTCCTCCCCCGCCACCACCCCTTCCACCTACACCCCCCCACTCCTATCCCCACCCCCTCCTCCTAACCTCTTGCGCCCCACCGGGCGCCGCTCACTGACTTGTGGCCTCCACTGTATTTACAGTTCGTGCCAACCAATTAATTCGCAGCGCCTAGTTCGTAATAGCTCGTGTAAACTAGCGCGGTCTAACGTGTTTACCGGCCGACGTTATGGATCCGCGGCGCCGTCTCGGATCAAGAGGGAAACGCGCAATTACTCCGTGAGAGCGCGCGGACTTCTCCGTGTGCAGGCGGCTAAGCACCTGGGCGAGCAGTCGCACCGCGCCGAAATGATCGCGCTAATTGCACCTGCAGTCGACACTCACTCGTCGTTTCCTGTAATGGTGAAGCACATAACATTTTCATCTCAAACAACTTTTGACACTGAAGATATGCGTGATGTCTTTTTTTGTAAAGAACTCATGAAAAAAAAGGACCAACGGCGTTTTCACAACTTCATTGATACCTGAAAAGACGCATAGACTGTGGTATTTTAAATAAACATTGGATTTAGGTAGTTACATATTTTGCAACCACTCGCTGTGATACGGAACGAGTCAGTTTTGCTAATCGTACATCCTCTCAGCGGGAAATTCAACCGCATGCAAACCATTGACATGATTTCTTAACTTTCTTACTTCGTATTTGTTTAGATTTTCTTACATGCATACGTTGATTAGAAGAGTAGAAATGGAAAACATTCTCAGTGTCAAATATGAAATTTGTCAGAAAAATGAAAAAAACGATATAATCTCTGATTATACGTAAATGATTTGTGCCGTAAAATTGGGTGGACAGAAGCATTGTAGTGAATAGAAGCGAAACTTCCAGAAACATTCTATGGTAGCGTTTCGGAAGTCAAATTGGAATATCATTCAAAGATTTGTTCGTCTAGCGTGATAGTGAACGAAACTAAAAGGAAAATTATTAATTTCAAAGTTGGCGACTCTGTCACTCGTTTGTTCAATATATGTCAAAGATCGGATGAGGGGCTGAGTTTTCTTAACTTCCAACTTTATTTGTAAGTGCCAATGTAAATTCTGTTGTTTTAACCACCTTTTAAGCAAATTATCAATTCCGTACCATTAGCAAAAAGTTCAGTTTTAAGGTACATTTTAATCTGACTTGTGTCTCGGCTGAATGGAATATAGGATTGTGTCTTCGGAAATGGTGAGGTGAACAGAAACAGTAACCGTCAGTGTTCCTTCAGTAGTCGACCAAGAATTTGATGGAAACGAAGAACGACCTGGCACTCTTTCTAGTCCAGGAGTTTAAACAATGATTAAAGGATACTGAAAAAATAAGGAGGCCAAGCATGTAGAAGGCAAAGGTTCTGATGGTACATTAAGCGAAAAAAAGAAAGGAAGAAAAGCAAGACCAAGTAGACACATTTATTTTAACAGATGGGAATGGAAATTAACTCCCATTCTTCTTGACAGAGCGTAGGGGAACGATGCGTGAGATCCACACCGCCGTACTAGGCAAGGTCCTAATGGAGGTGGTATGCCGTTGCCTTCCTCCGACCATAATGGGGATGAAAGATTATGATAAAGACGACACAACAACACCGACTCATCTCTAAAAAAAATCTTCGGTGTTTTCAGCGCCAGCACGGATGTACCTGTTTCACGCCAGGAATTCCCACAACCACCAAGGAATGTAGATCTGATGATGATGTCTGTTGCAGATCGAAACCGGTCATCCACAAGTACGAAGGACCAACTTGTACGCGACCACGACTGTGTTTACTAAGTAAAATAATTAAGATAATTGACAAATAATATGTTCTACAAAAAGGTGACGTTTTCAAAGAAATCTCGTCAAAGAAATCTAGAAAAGCCGTGCACCAAAATAGACTTTTGAAGATATCTCAAAACGGCTAATACACTGATAGATAATTAAACTGAGGATGCTGGAAGCACATTCCAATCAGAATCGTATGTACCATTCTCAATTTACGACTCCTGCCAATTTGGAACAGGGTTTCGAGAAAAATGCGTTTAAAGTTTAGAATAAATTGTTTTGTAGTTAAGTTTAACATACCTCTAATCAGTTCAAAAATGGTTCAAATGGCTCTGAGCACTATGGGACTTAACATCTATGGTCATCAGTCCCCTAGAACTTAGAACTACTTAAACCTAACTAACCTAAGGACCGCACACAACACCCAGCCATCACGAGGCAGAGAAAATCCCTGACCCCGCCGGGAATCGAACCCGGGAACCCGGGCGTGGGAAGCGAGAACGCTACCGCACGACCACGAGATGCGGGCTCTAATCAGTGATCCGTGAACTATACAGTATTCATTCCACATCCAAAAGGAGGTCCTCCTCTGTCTTCTCCTCTTAGGCAGTTTCTGTCATCCGTTGCCCTGCTCGCTCGATATTCTTTACGTATGCATTTGTCGACAAGTTGTAAGAAGCTGATCTGATCCCAAGTTCGAGAAATCGTAATTTCCATAACGTCCGTTAAGCAGTCGTTGAAATTACATGCTACCACAATGACCGCGTCGTCGACAATATTTTTCCGGTTGTGAATGGTTTTCGAGAACCTTTTCTCACAAATCGCCTCATAACTGAACAACGAAGTTTGTGGCGAACTTGAGATGAACGCATCAATAAAGCAGACATCACACAGAATATTTTAAGCCGAAAAATACAGTTTTGAAATTTTCAAAAAGAACAACGACCTTAATAGACACGCGGCGTGTTATCGAACGATCGCGAGACCGAGGCGGGCACAGCGAATGCTTAGTCAACAAACGAATATGTCGATGCAGTGAGTACCAGTGACGTCACAGCCGGCATCCAGCGTATAGAAGTGTGTATCAGCTGTCCTTAGGCAGTCATTTACATGATAATGGGCAGGGAGTGCTTGGTCGAATACTCGTCGAATTTAAACCACTTGACGCAGCTGGAAAAGCAAGAACATGTTATTCGATCTGGTTTGTTTTTTATAAAATTGAATGAGCCTGTTCGCCATGCGGTAACAACTGGGATGATATCTGGTTTCGGTTGTCTTGCAACCACTCCCAAATCATGTTTACAGTATAGCTGGAAGCTAATGCAGCATTAACCACAACATCGATACTACGCGTATACTGTCAATTGAAGGCTGCTCGAAGCATGACTGACAAGTTGCGCATAGTAACGATGTTGCGAAGATGAACGATGCAAATTAAAGTGTAAACGTGA
Source organism: Schistocerca cancellata (assembly GCF_023864275.1). Taxonomy (NCBI): domain Eukaryota; kingdom Metazoa; phylum Arthropoda; class Insecta; order Orthoptera; family Acrididae; genus Schistocerca; species Schistocerca cancellata. The sequence goes on from NC_064630.1 coordinate 456,805,144, forward strand.
CCTGGAGATGGTTGGCAGTCAACTCAAACCGGTTTTCATTTAGTTTTTATTGCTTTGAATTGCGACCAAGAACATTTTTATTTATAGTAATTGATAACGTTCGCTTTGAAAAGTGCCATAGAAGGATCTCAGAAATGTGCTACAACTGAAAGCTAGATAGAGTTGTCATACAAGCATTTGTCGTTGCGTCGAGCCCTTTGACTGTGTATCTGTTTCCACACAAGCTGTTCAAATGGCTCTAAGTACTATGGGAATTAACATCTGAGGTCATCAGTCCCGTAGACTTAGAACTACTTAAACCTAACTAACCTAAGGACATCACACACATCCATGCCCGAGGCAGGATTTGAACCGGCGACCGTAGCAGCAGCGCGGTTCCGGACTGAAGCGCCTAGAACCACTCGGCCACAGAGGTCGGCAAAAGCTGTTCACTTCTACATGATGCGAAAAAAGGCATTTGAAATAGCCCATCTTAAAGTGCTAGAAGTTACTTACAGTTTGTGTTACAACAATCGTAGCTGACATTAAATCTTTGTCATATCAAGTACGGGCATGAGGAATAACTTTTAACCTTATTAGCTTAGACCTATACTCCCGCTGCATGTAACGTGTTTTTCTGGCAGTTCACGTATTCCGGTAAAGAAGTGCATTTCAGGATCTACCTTTCCTTCAGGCTGTATTATCCGGCTGCAGTAGTGATATAGAACAACGGTACATGAACTGGTCGACCGGTGCTCTATCGCAACTTTGTAAGGTTTCAGTTTGAGATCATGCACAGCTCTATGAGGCTCTGACGGTTCTCCAGTCTGAAGTGCAAAATAGTGCAACGATTTGCCTGGACTTGTTTCCAAGGCCGCTACTAGCTCATCTATTTTGTCTAAAACAGACGTCCCAGAGTTCCAAGAACGGGCCCAAGCTTATACAGCAGTCACAGCCCGCCCCGTAGTATTGGATCCCGTGCAACATCGTCAGGAGCTCGTTTCGCACGAGAAAAACCTTGCATAAGCGACCTGATAAAAAGGTCACCCCTGTGTAATGCAGAAATTGACAACCAGATGTTAAACAGTAGAATGGGTCGGCCAGGAGATCTCACTGACTTCGAGAGTGGACTAGTCATTGCATGCCACCTCAGTAACAGATCCATCAGAGGCATTTCGATTCTTCTAAAGATGCCCAAGTCGACTGCTGGTGGTGTTATTTTAAAGAGGAAACACGACCGTACTTAAACCACGACCACGCAGACTTCATGTATTGACGTTGAGGGACCGTCGAGCATTGTAGAGGCGATTGTAAAAAAAATCATATGAAATCAGTGGAAGGAATCATTCGAGAGTCCCGAAATGCTACTAGCTGTATAGTTAACACAGTGAATGTTAGAAGGGAGTTAAAATTAATTGTATGTAACGGTCACGCAGCTCCTCATAATCTATACATTTATACTAAGCGATGCTTCTACCTTACGTCAGTTCGATATGTTTGGAATGCCTGGAGAACATTATCTGCCATGATGCGTAGTGCCAACAGCGAAGTGCGAAGAACGGTATTTTCCGTGGTTAGGGTGTGGTCCCCGCATTGTCCTTAATAAAAAGCTAACTGCCGAAGAACACGAACACATTTTACATCATTGTACACTACGTACAACAGACGAACAGTTCGGAGACATTGATTATTTACGTATCGTACATCAGCACGACAATGTACCCTGTTATAAAGCTGCATTTGTAGTCAATGGTTTGTGGAATTCTTGAAATAGACTGACCTGCCCTGAGTCCTTCACTTGGTTTCGGGTCTTGAGGGACAATGGGCTACCAGTCCTCCACAGACATTCACATGCCTCACTGAAAGCATCTCCAGCAGAATTCAATCCGTCATATAGGGGAGCAGTCGACACACCTAATGCTTGTCACCACACTGTGTATTCCAAGCCAGCACACGAGATCAGTATTGAAATCAAGACTGTTATAAATGAATGATAAACACTCGAGGAGAATGTAACGCGCTATTTAGATGAAAGGCTCATCCGAGCTTATTTCAAATTTTACGAGATGGGGAGAATCACGTGCTCGTAGTTGCGGTGTGCATTTACAACACACCGCATAACACAGCCATGAATAACTATCATTCGAAACTTGACTTACATTAGAATGCAACTTAAAGCAGTCGTCTATAACAAAATAATCATTAATAATGACGGTGCACATCTTTCTCAAGTTTAAATATCCTCCGTACCATTTCGAATGTGAATGCTTTCTGATTGTGAAGAATACAGTAGAAGCAACTAGCACCTGTTTCAAAAGTGATTACTCCCGATAACAATAAACGTCGTGAAACTACTTACCACATTCGCGAATTTGGGATACAAACCACTCTGCGATTCATTGAATGGAGTCCAGCACACGAAGGATTTGAACATAATTCTCGCATGCGAATATACGGCAAACATTGCGTCAATATTGTTTACTTCCTTATCATAATCGGATGGGCCAACATTTTCATGCAAGCGATGAGGCTCGTTGATTGGAATTTTGTCGATGGGTAATTGCTAATAGCTTGTTAATTCCATTCACACTGTTCAATGATGAACCTACCGTCACCCGCAACAGCGAAAGCAATGATATTTCTCCTCCGTGCAGAACTAGTAATTTTTGTGGGCAGCGTAATACGTCGAAACTTACTGAGTTCGATTCTTATCTTTGACGACGGATGAAAACTTAAAACTACAAAGGAAGTAAACACAGGAGTTATTGTTCATTAAAATTTTAAACGATTCCGCTCCCCTTATAATATAAGTAGTCCCTGGAAGAGCCACTCCGAATGTTGCAAAGGGAGCCACAAACTGTTATTAATAAGCTGATCTATTTTAATTTAAACTGTAGTAAGTTTACGTGTACTTCACATCAATCGCTTGCTTCAGTAACATGTTTGAATGTTTTTGTCCAATTTGCACGTCGTTCATACGGCTTTAATTTTGTTTCCACAGGAAATTGGATACATGTTTATTGTCAGCCTAGAACGATATGACACATTATCACGACTTACTATTTTCAAAGTTGTAATATTTTCGCTGGTGTATCAAACGAAATTAAAGCAAAAGGCCGCCTTTAGTAATTTAAAACATATCACATATTTTCAGCAATAACGGTTTAGAAGATACAACAGCGTCTGAGGCGAAACATAAGTTTCATGTTTTATAGTCCGTCGTTTCACAGGAGATGCTACTAGACCACCTCAAAAATTCTTGATAACATGGCTGGTGGGCGCTAGTAAACCACAAACATACGGCTGACCCTTCGCTCACTAAGAGATTGTGCTGTGTTCTGTCGCAAAGGGCGTGGAAAATGGACTGGAGGCTCTTCGTGCATAATCCTCATCGTCCTAGGGTACCAATATTCAATAGCGCTGGTAATTTGTAGCACAGGAATTACTGAGAAACAGCACTTGTTGAAACTTCCTGGCAGATTAAAACTGTGTGCCCGACCGAGACTCGAACTCGGGACCTTTGCCTTTCGCGGGCAAGTGCTCTACCATCTGAGCTACCGAAGCACGACTCATGCCCGGTCCTCACAGCTTTACTTCTGGAAGTATCTCGTCTCCTACCTTCCAAACTTTAGAGAAACTCTCCTGCGAACCTTGCAATACTAGCACTCCTGAAAGAAAGGATACTGCGGAGGCATTGCTTAGCCACAGCCTGGGGGAGTGCTTTCAGGAGTGCTAGTTCAGCAAGGTTCGCAGGAGAGCTTCTGTAAAGTTTGGAAGGTAGGAGACGAGATACTGGCAGAAGTAAAGCTGTAAGGACCGGGCGTGAGTCGTGCTTCGGTAGCTCAGATGGTAGAGCACTTGCCCGCGAAAGGCAAAGATCCCGAGCTCGAGTCTCGGTCGGGCACACAGTTTTAATCTGCCAGGAAGTTTCATATCAGCGCACACTCCGCTGCAGAGTGAAAATCTCATTCCAGCACTTTTTGATTTTTCCGTTAAACTGTGTGGCCCCATGAGTCGATGACACACACTTCCCATCCACACATTGATACTGAGGGCAAAGCTGATACCTTGCTTCCATGATCGCTCAAGAAGATTCATCTCTCCACACGTGGTTGTCCTGATAATTTTCCATCCAAATCTATGTGAAGCCGGCTCCGTCCGGAAGTAAAAGGCAAGCTGTGGACTGTGATTCTTCAGTGCTCCATTTTAGAATCCATTGTCCCGACTGTAACCTGCCGAGGTGGTCTTATCGCTGAGAGGGCGGATGAGCTGGAAGTTATGTAAAAAGGGAACATCTCGGGTGGAAATGGCCAGTCAAGAGCGTTGTTTATTCCTTCAGAACTATGTTGGCATTGTCGTCTCTGCGAGGTATGCACGATTCATTGTCTTCGTTTGCGATTCATCCCTTGTGTAGAAGTCGCTGGACTGGCGTACTGAGCATTTCTTTTTCTTTGATGTAACACGGCATTGAGGATGTCGCTCGGTTTCCGTGACACGTGCCAATCGACTATCTCGGTCGGCTAAACCATAGCAGAATACCATGTGATTACCACAATGGCTGACGAAGGAGACACGTGTGAGTGCCACGTGTGACAACAGCATTACTATCTAACAAGGGGACCACGCCTACTCGCCATCACTTGTTTCCGCCATATTTATAGTATTCGCAAGGCCTGACCAGAAACGAAAGTGGCAGAAATGGAAGCTACATGTGGGCAAGCGTTTGGAAAAAAAAGAAAGAAAAATATCATTTCGGACGCGCGTCGGGGGATGCACGGGCCACTTACGTTAGCGGAAGAGCACAGAACGATAAACCGAGGGTCGAGCCACAAAGCGGGAACCTTTTGTTTCACGTTTTACTTGACTTTCACTTCAAATAAAACGAAATAATGCACAATAAATTGTTTTTAGTACTATTTTCGTAAAAGACACGAAAACTAGAATTTAGGACTGTGGATTCAAAAAACTGTGGATGAGTACGCGGCAAAGAACACGAATGTCATCATTATTTCCTCAAAATCGAGGAAACCTATAACAGCCTCATTCTGATCTCTTTTGATTCTTGTGACGAAGGCCTAAGTTCAGGGCAAAAATTATTTTGCTGATTGCTCCGTGGCGGGAACAGACATATCCACAATTATAGGATTGGATTTTTCGAGATGAATAAGGACTGCCATCGTGCAGTACTAACGTCATTCCTCCCAAATGCTCTCCCACCTGTGCAACCCCACGATGTCTGTTATTATTGTCAGACAATGAATTTTATCATAAAGCTTCAGAACTGCTCTCATCTCATAAAGACGGAAAAAGATTGAATCAAAATACTTGTCATTGTACATCACCAGGTATCCTCGCCAATATTCTGCGAAATGATCCGTTACGCATGGTTTGCTGCCAAACAGTGCACCAAGTTCGTTTGTCTTTAGAAGTTTTTAAGCTATGTAATTGTGAAAATGTATTTATAACAGATTTGAGATGGCGAGAAAACTAATACTTCCCTGTTTTGTAGTATGAATGTCACCCCATTACTGTAAAATATTCAGTCTCAAATTTTAAATACGAATTCCTCTTGTATGCCTTACAGTTCCTCTTTGGAAATTTACTTGGAGTCCCAAAATTTCTTTTGCCTTTCTTTCATGCCTTTTATGTACATATTAATAATTATAATATTTTAGCATTGTTTCGCTTTATTTGCTGTGTAATGTACAACGTAAAAAAATAATAAAAGGTTTCCGCATAGGGAGTCGATCCACCGACGCTCTGATTACTGTTCAGAACGCTTTCCGCTGCGCCATATCCTGCCTGGAAACTACGATAACATAATGCGTCGCCCGACCCTCGCCAAAAATGTAATTTTTTTTAACTCTTGGCTTTCGGGAGCACTCACTTCTGATACTTTTATTTCTGGCCATGCCCAGTATGTACCAAAATTTGGATGAAATCGGTGATGACTAGGCGCGGTCCTCTCTTAAGTACAGAGACAAACACAACTAATAAGGGACGTCCAGTGAATGTTGAAAGAGTACTGGTCATTCACGTTAGATGTAAAATGATAGGCCATAGCTCGTCAGATGTTTCTTACAGTCATGCGTTTATCCCCTTTTCTCTAGTTTCGACAGGTACTGGTGTTGGTGGTAAATTCCTGTAGGACCAAACTGCTGAGGTCATCGGTCCCTAGGCTTACACACTACTTAATATAACTTAAACTGACTTATGCTAAGGACAACAAACACACCCATGCCCGAGGGAGGACTCGAACCTCCGATTGGTGGAGCCGCCCGAACCGTGGCAAGGCGCCCTGACCGCGCGGCTACCCCGCTCGGCAACAGGTACTATCTCAAGTAATAATATTATGTGACACATTCATTGCGAAAAAAAAGAAAAATTCTGAAAATAAACACTGCTTATCTCATTTCACCTACAGTTTCAACGGGATTTTAACAAAATGCATAATACTTTCATTCACTCATAGGCGTCCGCTAGGTGGGGCAAGAGACGTCACTCTCCCGTTCCTGGAATCTGAGTGGAGGCTGTCTATTAATTACAGAATTCATTATAGTTTCTAGTAATGATTATCTGCGACGATACTGAACTGTAGATTAACAGTGCATGGAGCAACGGGAAATACCGTGACTTTACCAATGATTGCCTGTCTCGGGAATTTTTTTTTCCATGTCGGTCGCGAGAAGTTGCACTGATTCCAGGAGACCGTGGAAATTTCAGTGGTATTCTGCATTCAGGGTGAATGCGAACCTTGACAGAACAGTGCCACTGTAGTTTCGCTAATGTTTTCTCTGTTTCTCCGTCGTGATGCTCTTTTAGAGCCGGAGAAAGGGGCCGATCAGACACCCTGAAGAGCGGATTCCAGTACAGATTTCAGCTTGGCAGCACTATACGTGTCTGTCATTCGTCCACAACTTATTCAAGGACGTCTCTTCCATTTGTTCCAAATCGGAATCACAGAAGTAGTTTATCGTTGTTCTGTAGATAAAATAGACCAGTGATGGCTTGCAAATTCTACATTCAGTTTTACGCTGCTGAGCTTTTGCAGCAGACTCTGAAAAACACAGGCTTCTGCAATCTATGAGTCCAAATGCTTCTGTCGAAACGGAAAATTTCATTTCACGCTTTAGAGGCTAGGGGAAAAAAATTCAAGACCGAAATATGTCCCCACCAGGAATTCGAAATTCGCAACTCTATTGAATGTAACGCAGCACCAAGTGCTGTCATACATCTATGAATTCTTGGTTCAGTTGGTGTGACTACAATACTGTGGACATCTGGAGAAGCGACGACTGTCTTGTTTCAGGCCTGTGGCTAATTTGGGGGCAGAAGTGGAAGATATATCACGTTCTTCATCTTGTCCACTATTGGACCTAGGCTACTTTTTAAGTCTTCAAGACAAGAAATTTATTTTTCAAAACAATTTCATTTAGTTCAGCTTTGGTTACGACACTCAGTATCAGAAAAGAGAAAGCATGATATGGATGAACTAAATTCACAGACATTAAAAATGTGTAGTAAGCATAGAAAGTTTAATAGATGACTTAGAACATAATAAACCATTATTAAGAGTTTACAGCCTGTTTCCTCCATTTCGATCAGTGTTAATGTTGGTTATTTTTCTTGATATTCAATAGGATTCTCCGAGTCGTTATGACCTTTATCTGTGTCAGATTTTTAATATTCGTTTCATATCACATCATGCGCTTAAAAACAAATGTCCTGCAAAAATATTTAAGCCTTATTTCATATTTCGTTGAGTACGCTGGTCTTCGTCTATCTCGTCGAAAAGGTGCCTTTCATATTCATATTGATGAGTTTCCATATACTATTAAATATGTTTACCGTTAAGATACCAAAATAATTAATGCTAAAATTAATTCTTTGTTGAGTAAGATAAGTTTTGTGTAACTCTCCCTAAATTTAATTTCTAGGGCACAACATGTTTTCTAATACCGAATCAGTTACATAAAAAATGGCAATTTGAGAATTCTGCTCCTCTTGGAATAATTTGTACGAACGCCCATGCTTTCATTTCCTAGTTCCTTGGCGGAATCATTCCACTGTCATTTTGTATGTCAATTCACCTACAACGTAATGAGCAAACACCATCTCGCGGTGTGTGTGTCTCCGTAGTTATTCAATTACCAAGCCTATGTGAGCAGATTAGATGTACCTTTTGTTCCATAGGAGACGTTATCGTTAAGGACGTGGAGAAAACAATAACACAAAGTACATATTTATAAAAAGAAATCCCTTCATATATCCTAAGTGCAAGGTCGTGATCGACTAGGAATAAGGTAAAATGTCTACATCTACATCTACATCCATACTCCGCAAGCCACCTGACGGTGTGTGGCGGAGGGTACCTTCAGTACCTCTATCGGTTCTCCCTTCTATTCCAGTCTCGTATTGTTCGTGGAAAGAAGGATTGTCGGTATGCCTCTGTGTGGGCTCTAATCTCTCTGATTTTATACTCATGGTCTCTTCGCGAGATATACGTAGGAGGGAGCAATATACTGCTTGATTCTTCGGTGAAGGTATGTTCTCGAAACTTTGACAAAAGCCCGTACCGAGCTACTGAGCGTCTCTCCTGCCAGAGTCTTCCACTGGAGTTTATCCATCATCTCCGTAACGCTTTCGCGATTACTAAATGATCCTGTAACGAAGCGCGCTGCTCTCCGTTGGATCTTCTCTATGTCTTGTATCAACCCTATCTGGTACGGATCCCACACTGCTGAGCAGTATTCAAGCAGTGGGCGAACAAGCGTACTGTAACCTACTTCCTTTGTTTTCGGATTGCATTTCCTTAGGATTCTTCCAATGAATCACTCCTAATGCGTACTCCCAGATAATTTATGGTATTAACTGCTTCCAGTTGCTGACCTGCTATTTTGTAGCTAAATGATAAAGGATCTATCTTTCTGTGTCTTAAACAAACTCTCATTTAGGAAGGATGTTTTACGGAAGCTGTGTCGAATTGCAATATGTTTTGTACTGCCAATTCAAATGGCATTATAACTATTAAAGAAAATAAAAAAAAATGATGTTGCCATCTACATATAAGTTTTCATTAAGAGCTTCTTTATCTTTTCCATTTTACTTCCATTTCGTTAGGTATATAGGTGTTCTACTGCCATGTAATGCGTGTCTTTATTGCTCATCACCCAAATGAAGTGCTGGCTCATAGCGTGGATCGCCACTGTCGGCGGAAGCAGTCAGATTCGTTAAACCCACAACTTCGGAGCTCACCACTCTCGTGCCGGTTCCGTGTTTACAGCGATGTCAAGAGAGGCGAAGCAATTTTTATTTCGCGTCAAGACGTTTCCGCTATTCGTTGCGTTCTCTCCCAGATTTGACTTCTTAATTCGTTTCCCAATACCAATTTAGTAACAACAGCACGAAAGTAATTACTGTTCTTGAAAAGTTAATGAAACGTCATAGTAAGAAGAGGAGGGTGAGTCGCATTAGGAGAGAACATCGGCCTCATGAAAACAGGAAATGAGAAAGTCGCTCGACTTGTGTTCTCTCAGCAGCGAATGAAGCGCGCTGTAAGAAACCGAGAATTATTACCAAGGTCGTCCAGCTTCCATCGCTGTATTACGGAGAATCAGACTTCGCTAATAAGGAGATGGGACGAAGCTTATACACCCAGTCGACGGCAACGTCATTACATGTGCATCAAAAGCGCGGACAGCGTGAAGATGGGCAAGCAAATTGGCGGTGTACTTTTCAAAGGGACCATTCCTAAGTGCACCTTCATCGGCGTTCGGAAGTCACAGAAATTTCACATCGGGGATGACCAGGTTGAGGTTCGAACTGTTCCTGAATGTGAGCCGAGCGAGTTAATTACTCCTAAGGGCTTTGCTCCAGTCTGATACTTACTATATTGACGTCTGAGTCTCGAAATCGGTCCAAAAAATGGTTGAAATGACTCTGAGCACTATGGGACTTAACTTCTGAGGTCATCAGTCAAATAAAATGGCTCTAAGCACTATGGGACTCAACTTCTGAGATCATTAGTCCCCTAGAACTTAGAACTAGTTAAACCGAACTAACCTAAGGTCATCACGCACATCCATGCCCGAAGCAGGATTCGAACCTGCGACCGTAGCGGCCTCGCGGTTCCAGACTGCAGCGCCTAGAACCGCCGGGCACTTCGGCCGGCAGGTCATCAGTCCCCTAGAACTTAGAACTACTTAAACCTAACTAACCTAAGGACATCACACACATCCATGCCCGAGGCAGGATTCGAACCTGCGACCGTAGCGGTCGCGCGGTTCCAGACAGTAGCGCCTAGAACCGCTCGGCCACCCCGGCCGGCGAAATCGGTCTCCATCGCTAAGAAAGACATCCCGTAGATTTTACAATCAGCTTTCAGGGCATAAAGTAAGAACACTTTTCAGTTTTCAACGTGTAGATTCCGTAGGGATAGTGTAGGTCCATCTGGCAAACAACATTTCGCGTAGAAGCATACATGCACACATGTATCCTAATGGAATGAAATGCAGAGAAAGCTAATCTCATAACAAGGAATAACCTCTGCTACCTTCTCTTACAGTGATTTGGAGAGTACAGATGTAACAATGCCGAGCCTGTCGTTCAGATGCGCAGCTCGTGCTACACCTGATCCGTATATTCACCTAAGGATATTAGAAAAACAATTTAATGTCCCATTTGCCGAAGGACAGTATCTGTTTCTTCCTACGGTTGTTATTATTGGCCAATTCTGTCCGAAGAGACATACCCGATTGGTACAATTCACAGCGGGTCGAAAATTTGTCTTATGGACCCCTGACATGTATCGGACAATGACAATATTTCTTGAAGAATTCTGTACAGGAGCAATTATAAGACCCTTGTATACTTACAAAAAAATGTACGTAATTTCACGAACTGCTGTATCATATCCAACGCTAGCCTGTTACAAAATTCAAGACAAACAATGGAGTTCTTTAACTCTACGTTGCAAGACTTTTGGAAGATCTTACAAAGTTATCTACGACATTTGTTCCTCCTCAGTAAACGATACGAGTGAAATCACAAACCACAAGCGAACGTTTTGATATTTTGATATGTTCCTTCTTTATCGTATATATAAAATGGTATCCATACTTCAGCTATTACTATGCAAGTAGAGGCGTAAAATGGTAAAAAAAATTCCGTAAATATAAGCTGGGGTTTACTTACATTTTTTTATACCGCAATTCTTATAAAATATTTCCCTTTCACCGTAGAATACATCATTCATATGCGACAGACGATGAGCGGAAACGAAATTTCATCTCTTAAGTGTGGTGTAGTGCCGGTGCAATTCAGGAAGACATGGTCGTTGTACAGTATTTATCTTGCATAAAATTTTTGCGTGAAATGCTCTTAACAATCTGGGCTGCGCTACACATTTGCACTGAAAACGAGTTGCGCTACTCTCTTTTCAACACACAAATTTCTTCGTTCTCTGTGGACACGTATTTCTCTCCTCATTGCCGCTGCTTGGAGGCTTATTAACGTTTACTTGCAATGTTGTCTTCATTTTAATGTTGGTTCTATTAATCAGTTGTAAATTAGAACATTTTTTTGCTACCAGCATGTAAATGCGTTATGTGGTAGTAAAATTTCGTGTACGCAGTGTTGGACACTTTTAGAAATGTTAAGAATTGTGCTATTTAATATACAGCGGTACTAGTTTATATTTTATTGACAATAGCATTAAATGTAGACGTAGAATCCCAAAAAAAGGAAAGAAAGAAAGAAATAGAAGGGTAACGCTGTTTTCCTATTTTGTCGAATTGTTTTTTTTGCAATACGTTAAGAAATATTAAAAACGTTTTCGCATGGCAAAGAAACTCATCTTTGAAAATTTTCCAGGACTAACGACACTCCAACAGGAGCATTTTATATTACTTTTGCTAAACGTAGTCTCCAGAGCTGTCCTGCTTTCTGTTGTACTAGCTATTGATACAATTTCACATTCTTACTACGCAGGTTGGAGCGTTCTGAAGTGAAACATCAGTTTATGATATCTGGAACCCACAGGAAATAATCGAAGTAAGACCTAAAATTAGAATATCAGTTTCATATCTCATTTCCTAATGCAAACGCAAACTGTTACACAAGCTAGAAGAGGATACACATTACGTCACTACAAATAGCGTATGACTGTTGCTCTGGGGACAACTGAAGATAGTTCGCTAGAAACAGATGTGGAAAAGAGAAGGTTCGGTTTTGGGACCTTCGTTAGTTATTCCAATGATAATGATTTCAGATTTTATATAAATAATCACTCCATTCGCTACACTGACGTCAGTTCAGACTTTGATAACGTTCATACTATGACGCCCTACCGCAACTATCAATCTGGTTTCGAGCTAATGGATTTTTCCTCAAGGGGAGTAAAATTCAACAAAGTGTAGTTTAAGGAATTTGCCAGAAGGTGACTGCTTACTTAGCGTTAAGCTTTTAGGTTTTGTTGTTGATAGTAAATTGTTTTGGGATCCACACATTAAATATTTTACTGAAACTTTTTCTAGAGTGATATATTTGCTAATAAATTCAAGCATTATATACCTTTGGCTTACGTAAGTTCAGCTTATATTGTTATTTTTCATAGTATTATATCCCATGGGCTTTTGTTTTGGTGCAATAGCACACATGTTCAGGATATTTTGGTACTTCAGATGAAAGTTTTTCGGACTGCCCCAAACTCAGAAAAACTTGTCCACTGCACACCATTGCTTATTGACCTCAAAATATTAACTGTAATAAAGTTATACAGTTACAGTATTCTCTTCTATACAAAGAACAAATTATTAGAATACTAGCTTGGATAATATTTACACCCTCATTGCAGTAGAAATAATAGCTACACTGACATGCTTTACTCTAGACTATCTAAACCATTAAACAGTTACGACGTGGAGGGTATGAAAATGTACAATAATATTTCTCTACAATCAGTAGAATCTCCATTCGACTTATTTAAAAATAAACTGCACAGTTGGTTATCCATTAAGCCTTTTTACTAGTTAATGAACTTCATGAATTTGAAAATGTGACAGCAATGGTAATTGTTTGGAGAGTGTACCGTAATATCTTTAACGTTGTTAATTTATGACCATTTGCTGAAATAGTTTTAACTTAAATGTCGCACTTTACTGGAAATTTACAGAAATTTATTGCTGTTTTAACTTTTATCTTTTTTGTGTATTGTACTGTATATGGTCAGGGAATAGGGGAGAAGGTTGTTACATATGCCTCGTGACGACAGTGTGCAGGAGGTTGAGCGGTCAGGAGAGTGGGTATCCAGGGCTGCGATTAAATGACAGAACAGGAAATTGGGTACAATAAAGAGAATGTATTTCAGCGTCTGGGATACAAGGGGCGCGCCTAGGGTCGGAAGTCATCATGTTTAGGCCAGCCTAGGAGGTCGAACGATTAACTGGAACGAACAACGGAAGGGGAAGTGGTTCATGTTCACTTACGTTGGTGGCCGGTCGTGAAAAGCAGAGCCAGAGAATCTGCCTTCCGAAAAGACGTCTGTTCTGCTCGAGGTCTGGATTACAAGAGAGAGAGAGAGAGAGAGAGAGAGAGAGAGGCGACTTCCGCACCGCAGAACACTCCAGCGTCCACGCACGTGACCTGTATCCCACGCACGCTATTGGCTAAAACCAATGGCGTGAATTCGCTAGCAGTTTCAGCAGAGGGCTCAGGGCGTCTCTTGTCAGCAACTTTAACTGGACATAACTGCCTCGGTTTTCAAAGACAGGCAACTTGTGTCACGTAGGCACAGCGTAAGTTGCTCTAGGAGTAGACTTGTAAAGATTTGACTGGGCCTTTGAAATGAATTTTTTAAACCAATTCTGTAAAATATTATTTGACTGGCTGCCACCACGTATATAACTTGACGTTGGCTGTTGCTGTAACAATTATTTATTTATTTATTTATTTAGTTGGATTTAACATATTGGCGCAGAGCATATAAGCTACTGCAGTTATCCGTAGCGGAGGGGTCTGATTGCGGTTATAGCCCAAATTTGCAAAATCAGAAATCCTCATCAATAGAAACTAAAGACGACTTTGCGTCCCAACTCAATCATCTACTTTAAAAATACCAGTACGAAAGAAAGCCATGATTACTGCAAGAAATATGGTATAATGGTGTTTCGGGTGACTCGGTAGTGTTTATAGAGTAAAAAAAAGAAAAAGTTTTAAATGCTCTATATCCCTGGCTTTAACGCCGGTAGCAATCAATCACTCTCACTACTGAATTAATTCGTGGCTCTTAAAAGGTTGAGCCGCTCGGAGTGCCACTTAGGCGAATGAAGATGTCTCGACGTTAATGCAGTTTACTTTGCGGCTTTCTACCGAAGTCTAGTCCGCCTTTACCACAGATTTCAGAAACCAGTGTCAGTGCAGAGGTTAAGAAATTTACGTGCTGCCATTTACTTGTTTTCCACCTAAAATAACGTGAGCAACAGGATCATAACAAACAGAAAAGGGCTATATCCGTTAAAGTGTCGTTATTAGCTCATACGTAATGTTTATAAAGTTATGTCACAAATCTGTAGCCGGCCACGGTGGTCATGCGGTTCTAGGCGCTGTAGTCCGGAACCGCGCGACTGCTACGGTCGCAGGTTCGAATCCTGCCTCGGGCATGGATGTGTGTGATGTACGTAGAGTAGTTAGGTTTAAGTAGTTCTAAGTTCTAGGGAACTGATGACCTCAGATGTTAAGTCCCATAGTGCTCAGAGACATTTGAACCATTTTGAACAAATCTTTATTGCTTGTTACAGTGACAGATGTGAGCTGTGATCGAAAATTACAACGAAGTCAAATAAAAACAAAAATTGCAAAGTAATATTTGTGAAGGAAACGACTGAAAGTAAGCCCGACGGACAATAGTTGACAGTTGATGGTTGGAGAGACAATATCAGTGTTACGGGTAGTCTGCGGAAACCAGTTAATACATGTTTGCCACTGATGAATCGTGTGTACAGATCGTGTTAACCCCCTCAGTGCCAGTTAAGTCCTGAAGAAGATGCACTGAAAATCCGAAACTGGTAGGCACATAACAAACAACATCTTAAAGACAGCTGTAAGTGATCCATTTTACTACATAAAATATTTGATACTCCATTCAAGGACTACTCTGGTTGCTTTGGAGCGCTGTAGACGACAGGGAATTGGTACCTTCCGTCGCTAAGTCATGGCAATGTGTATAGGCCAGTAAGTTATTTGGAATGAGCACAGTAAAAAGGAGTCGACGTACAGGCGTAACAGGACGGCCGAATGAAGCTTTAGTGGATGGACGTGCCCATGTCCACACTGTGAATGAAGTTATCCAATACACAGGGTGAACAATAACAAAACTGAAAAACTGCAGGAACAGATTCTTGACTGGAAATCGAAGAAATATGGTCATACGAAAATGTATTCGGAAACGGACGGTGTCCGTGCAACGACAACAAATGGTCCTGTAACACAGTACAAAGCTTCATCGCATCCACGTCCCAAGAGATGCTACAAGTGGCCGTCATGGGTTGCAATGCACGCGTTCACACATCGCACCACGGATTGGCGCACTCTTTCGCACGTTCCGGTCTCTCCCCGAAAAGCACCATGTTGTTGTTGTTGTTGTGGTCTTCAGTCCTGAGACTGGTTTGATGCAGCTCTCCATGCTACTCTATCCTGTGCAAGCTTCTTCATCTCCCAAGTACCTACTGCAACCTACATCCTTCTGAATCTGCTTAGTGTATTCATCTCTGGGTCTCCCCCTACGATTTTTACCCTCCACGCTGCCCTCCAATACTAAATTGGTGATCCCTTGATGCCTCAGAACATGTCCTACCAACCGATCCCTTCTTCTGGTCAAGTTGCGCCACAAACGTCTCTTCTCCCCAATCCTATTCAATACTTCCTCATTAGTTATGTGATCTACCCATCTAATCTTCAGCATTCTTCTGTAGCACCACATTTCGAAAGCTTCTATTCTCTTCTTGTCCAAACTATTTACCGTCCATGTTTCACTTCCATACATGGCTACGCTCCATACAAATACTTTCAGAAATGACTTCCTGACACTTAAATCTATACTCGATGTTAACAAATTTCTCTTTTTCAGAAACGCTTTCCTTGCCATTGCCAGTCTACCTTTTATATCCTCTCTACTTCGACCATCATCAATTATTTTGCTCCCCAAATAGCAAAACTCCTTAGCACCATAGGCGTCATGAACACACTATTGAAGGGTGCGCACATCGGGAACTGTTTCAGTACACACAACGCTTTTCAGATGTCTCCAGAGGCTTACGTCTGGTGATATACAAATTCCGGGGAAGATGTTGAGGTGTTGGTGAACTGTGATGCGGGAGCGAGGTGGTGCTCCGTCGTGCAGAAAGCACATAATTTGTAGTATTGCCAAAGGCACATTCTGAAGCATCCCAAGCAGAGTGTTCGGCAGGAAGTCCAGATACGTGATCGCCACGAATCCCTTTACACACACTGATGGTGAACCGATGCTGATGAGACGCTTCAACCACTTCCAGAAGGCTTCCTGTGGCCCCGCAGACGACAATGATTGATTGATGATGCCATATCTGGCAAAGTTTACTTCGTCGGTAAAGAGTACTGATGACGGAAATCCCATAATTGTGATGGTCTGGCGGAGAAACCACTGATAAAATCCTTTCCGTAGAGGGAGATCAGCTGCTGGTAGTCGTTGCACTCGTTGCGGGCGATGGGAATATTAGCAGGCGTCACGCAGAATAACATAGTCGTGCTTTGGCTTACAACCTGTTGGCGCGCCTGCAACTTGTACTAGGTTTCGTCTCAATATCCTGTAGATTCCGTCCATCCAAATCTGGTGTACGCACAGCCGGCCGCCTCCCTGCACGTTCGTCTGTCTTAAAGCACCCATGACCATATGAATCCCCAAAACGAGTTTTAAGGCGCTCCGGAAAGGCTCAAAATCATGAAAAGTTCAATTTTTACTTTTTTGCGTTTTCTGAATCTTTTAATAGATATATAATTTAAGCAATTCCGAAGACTACAACTATTTTTAAATTTTTTTTGAAATGTGTTCTACATGGGCGTGACCCACTGTGGAGCTGTTAAACTGCTGTCAAATGGTGTTATTATTAACGTCCGTGTTCATCAGGTACATTTTAGTGACGTGAGATAAAGAATGTGTTGTGGCTAACCTGTGATGGTTCAATATATATCGCTGGTGTGATTGTCGATTGTTTCATGTTTATTTACTCTGTCGTTATCTCGAAAATATTCGTAATTAATTCTGTTTCTTGAGTCTCTGTTTTGTTGAAGTATAATAATGAGTAAAAGTAAAGTTATTAGAAATCCTCTGAAGGCTTTTAAGAAAAGGAGAAATGTTGGAAAGCCAAAGGTATGTGTTATTACTGTAAATAATAACATTCTAACATGGTACGAGCGATGCTTGCTTTAGACAAGGAACGCCTTCGGGCTGCAGACAGGGTTGTAAAGAGTCTAGAAATACAAGCAAGAGTAAACAGGAGGAGGAACAAGAGGAAGCTGGAGGAGGAGTTTGCAGAGGTGAAGATAATCCATCCTATGGACCTGGAATGCACTAAAAAGTTAATCCAATCTTTGTCGCTCGATTCCCAAAACTTTTATTTTCTCATACTAATTAAATGTTTTCTAAGGATCTTCCAAACATATTTGTTTCAAACTTTCAGTAAATGTTACACAGTACCTTCTGCATAATTTAACACAGCCTTTTTCCAAAAAACTGTGTATTTTTGAATATATAAATAAAAAATTGCAAAAAAATGTTGTGACTTTTCATTACAACTGAAAAAAAAATCATCTTTAATAACTGAAGTAAAATTTTGTAAAATCCCTGTGTTAAGTTGTAGCCCATATTCCAATAAATAATCTGTAAAAAGTTCAACTTCCTACCTCAAATACTTTGTGCGGAAAGATGTAATTTATAAGCGTCATTTTAACATTGCAAGTATAGGGCGTTCCGGAGCCCCTTTAATGTGTGAAGTGGTTGGTGTCTGTGAGGATACTTGTTTTGGTGTAGCAGTGCTGCGACTCCTCAGTATGTACCCGCTTGGCCGGGCACAAACATATCTCGGCTCGTTCCCGACATGAATACCGGATCGTTCTCCTGCATTTCCGAAGAGAAGTCCATAGAAACTCTTTTCCTCCATTTCCAGTCAGGAAACCGACACTGCAGTTTGTCGTCTTATTAATGTTCAACCTGTATTGGTGTATTAACGTGGAAATGTCCAACGAGTGTATTAAGAATGACGTACTATTTGTAAACGCGCGAAAAGTTGTTAGAAGTCGTGAAAAGATCGGAGGCGATTTTTGTGCTTTACCAATAACAGTCGGAATTACCGCAGTCAGTGGATGCAAGTTCATCTTAACCAGTTTCGGAGCGGATAGTCCGAATTAAAGTGCATGCAATGAAAATTTGGAATCGGACACCTCGAAAAAGGCCATTGTCCAAAGGGGTACATAAAGCTGCGCGTTATCAACGGGCTAGGCAACACAGAAACTAGACAACAGATGATTGGAGACGTGTAGTATCATCCGACGAGTTACGATTTTACCTCTTTTGGAATGATGCAGGGTCCGGCCGAAGTGGCCGAGCGTTTCTAGGCTCTACAGTCCGGAACCGCGCGACTGCTACGGTCGCAGGTTCGAATCCTGCCTCGGGCATGGATGTGTGTGATGTCCTTAGGTTAGTTAGGTTTAAGTAGTTCTAAGTTCTAGGGGACTGATGACCTCAGCAGCTAAGTCCCATAGTGCTCAGAGCCATTTGAACCATTTGAATGATGCAGGGCTTCGAATTAATGTGTAGAGGATATAGTTCAGACTGTAGATGGCCCTTTCGTATTTTCGTATTTTTGGTACTATGACTTATGTTCACTCATTGATGTCAACTTGACTATGATCCAGGATGATTTCAACATTCTCAATGTCTAATTTTCACATTTCGTTTACGTCTTGTTATTGATTACGCTATGAACACCCTTTTCTTCCAGGACGACAGAGCTGCATGATAACGCTCCGGGTTTCACTAATACCTAATCACCCTGTCGCACTTCGACTGCCCCGCTAAACTACACGATACTGATCAAATAGGAATTTGGTAGCCCTGAGGAATTAAATAAATAGCGGGTTTCAGGTGCATATGGGATACCTGAAGAAACTCGTGGATGCTCGTACTCGAGCACGCACGTACGTGTGTATGTGTTTAGGGCATTAATTACGTCTTTTCTTGTCATGCACGTTTTAATAATTTTGGAACTTTTATCAACACTTGTCTCAGGAAACTTTCGCATGGGTGCTAAAGACCTTGCCATCATGCATACCCACTATCGTATCATCATCATCATTTACCAACCGAACTGAGGCCATAATGAAGGGTAGCGGCAGTGGTGTACGGTATTAGAATTAGGTTTTCTAGGGGTGACGTATTTTTTTATATCGGTGTACTAATCGTATCAGTATTTCACTAGAGGAAACCTAGTAACGCAGATGTGCATGCACTGTGACGCGGCTGAACGTATCGAGTAAAATAATTTCACATTGATGTACAAGAGAATAACGCCTAACAAACTACACTACTTAGCACTAAAAAATGTTACATGCATTGCCTGATAAAAGAAATGAAGCACCCACAGGTTATGTGGGGATGCGAGAGAGAAATTGAAGTGGTGATAAGCGTTTCGTTGAGGAACGGTCATTCTATCCCATATGGCCGAGTATTCGCTCCAAAGAGCCCTTTTTTTGTTCACTGGACGGACAAAAGCGTCCTATCCTCCCCTGTGCGAGTGGAAGTGTCACACTATAATAAACGTTTCCACGGAGAAGGATTACTCTGTCCGTTTAGAACTCTTAAACGCTGATAACGTGTTCCTTGATGTTTATCTCTTTGGCACTGGTGAGGCGTACTGCCTTCTTGTTTGCACTTTGACAACTCTCTGCTGTTGAACTTGGCGTAATACCGACGTCTGATGGACCTACGTGTACTCCATCACTTAGCGGTCTTAATCAATCGAAGGTGTTAAACCAGTATAAAATATGTATAAAAAAGATTAAACAGTTAATCTATCATAAACTGAGCAGTACTACTCAGTTGTGGTTGTTATACTGTTCTATACACCCTTTGAAGTCCTTGAGTCAGTCTCTCTTGATATTGCAACTCCCTTTAAAGTTAACGTAAATATTGTACGAATTACACTGAAAATTCCCTGAAATCGCAGTCATCAGTCTTTCTTTGTGTACCGCTTAGCAGGTAAAGAGGTGCACTCTTGCACACCAAAGACGTTCACTGAAATGTTAAAGAACGGTTAAACTTTCACTGGTTTTCTGATCGACTTGTGAGAGGTGTGACTCACTCTACGTCATCGCGTTTGACCTGCAACAGTGTGGAGTCTATCAGTATTCGGCCAGTATGTCAATTTATCGGAAGCTACCAGCGGCGTGACGTCTGTAAATCTGGCAGACCTGTCGTTCCACCGGTTCCGCTGGGACAAGCTGGTCCACGGAGAATTCACGAAAGCCCCTGCATCGTCCGATGACCCGCAACGCTGTTGCCCACCGCAGGTAGCGCGTTAACCGGCGCTTGCGTTTTCTGCTACCAGCTGCATACTGCGTCCGTATCCCGATAGCGGCGAATGGACTGACCTGTCCAACTTAAACAGCATCGAGCACGTGTGGGATGCGTTGGGGATAAATATTACCCCAACGATCATTTATCGCCCTGTTCCAGGAATGTAAAGGTCTGCCATAAGAAGCCCTTGCCATCTTGAGGCCGGCGAGGAAGCACGATGCAGAACGTGCCTTGCCATCCGTAGTAACCACAAATCCCGTTAAGAACCATGTCCCACCTTTTATTACGTCCAGGGGATCGTCATAAATCGAACTGATTTCAGTGTAATTATTGTCTTTGAATAAAAGTGACGTTTCTGATAGTCTCATCCAATATTTCGTTTAGTTACCTTCTTTATTAAGCTGTGGCAGTTATTTCTTTGTATGGTCCTAGTCTCATCGAGCTGTGGTACTTGTCATGCGAGTGTTACTTTCGTCCTTACGTTTTGGACACCAGTGTTAATTTTATTAATTAGAAGATCCGTTCTCACAAAAAGAAGTAATAGCTGCGGATGTGGGCAGCTACGAAATAAATCTTCAATACAGATTAATAAGAAACTAGGAGAGGAAAATGTGAGTGCATTATTCGTAATCCAAATACTTTGAACGAAATGCGTGCGTTTTCATTATATCTCGCTTCTAACCCAAGTAACGAAGTCTTCCTTTCGCCCAAATCATGTATTAAAAAGAAAACAGAATTAATAACTGAAGTTACATGATACATAATCTACAGATAACACTGTGTGATGACGCTTCCGAATTTGCTATTGCATCTTACACATAACCGCTACGAAAGCTTCAGTTTCCCACAGTTAATAAAATAAAAACACACAGAAACTGAGTCAAATAACCGTAAATTCCAATGTTCACTTCGTAAAAGCCTCACGGAACCTGGTATCATTAAACACTGTATGATAAGCAAAGGACTTGGTGCTCGCTTACCACCTCGTAGTAAGCAAAATCTCGAAGTAACGAAGAATTTCCTTGAGAATAGCTTGCAACAAAAAGAGGCTCTGAACAGTTAGAAAATATGCGGCCTAGGAGTGACCTCAGTAACAGCATGTTAACTCGCAAAGAGTCGTGGCAGCTAGCTCCAATCAACGCATTGACACGCTAATTTACGACAAATTGCATATACAGAAACATATGACAATAAAACATTGCCAAGTCCCACATTTACGTAATAAATAAGCAAGGAACTGTTATGACAAGTTGACTGAG
The DNA here is from genome assembly GCF_023864275.1 of Schistocerca cancellata. Taxonomy (NCBI): domain Eukaryota; kingdom Metazoa; phylum Arthropoda; class Insecta; order Orthoptera; family Acrididae; genus Schistocerca; species Schistocerca cancellata. The sequence continues at coordinate 456,826,987 of NC_064630.1, forward strand.
GGTCATATCGGAATAAGCCTCAATCAAGAAAAGATTGTAATTGTCAGTTTTGGAAATTAATTTACAGAATGACACAAATAATTTGACTGTGAGGATATATGTAATGAGGGAAGCAAGTCATCGAAGGTTGAATGTCTGTTTCTCGCACAAATTTAGCAAGACAACAACAAATCACCCAAATGTCCCAGCGGCGGCAACGACTATTTCATACAGCCTCTCTTACCCAAGTGTGATTAAGCCAGCTGCTCATAGTACTTTACTTAAGACAAATCATTTGCCTTTGGTCACATATCCAGCTCATTTCGACAGTCACTTGTCTTATGAACCACAGCTAAAGTGGTATCTTTGGCCGACAGGAAAGCCAGAGTATGACCAAGAAATATAAAATCGTTTACAGCATATGGGACGCTCTTTCTCTCTTCTCGCGCATACTAGATGTACATGGCTGGATAATGAAATTATACGAATGCTAAATATAAAATAAAAATATAGTTATGCACTGTTAGTAAATCAGTCCCATATACTAGGAACCTTTCAATAGTTGGAACAATTGCAAATATTTAGTGTGGCGTCCCTGTTGCACATTTTTAATACACGACACAGTTCGATCTCCAAGGATCATTTTCAGATCTATGCAGTTGAGCGTCATAAACCCGTCGTGTCTGTATCAAAACCATACATCACAGTACTGTAAGACCCTTCAGGTACACAGATTCGAAGATGATCCAAGGAGATCGGAACGCGTCTTTTATTAAAAAATGTGCAATTGTGACTGAAAAATAAACGATTTCTTACAACCGTTTTGAATATGAACACAGTTGCTGTTCTCTCACGACGAATACGTGGGTCGTAGTGACCTTTCAAAGTGTTTGTTGAGCATTTTGTGCTTCGCAGTTAATGTAAATGTTGACAAGAAGCGCCACAGTAATACTAAAGATGCTCTTATTATGCCACAACTGGTTTCGCTCTACCTGAACGACTTCAGGTAATAGAAAATTCACCAAAGTCTTTGTCATTAATTCTCACGATAAATTTTAGGAGGTGGTGCCACGCAGCTCTCATATATTTGAAAAACGTCATACTAATGCCTTGAGATGCTGGTATAATACTTTATGTACACAACCACTTTCAGTCTTCTGACCATCCTCAGGTTGATTCGTAATCAGCTGGTGAGTCGTCTCTGTGTGCTATGTTCAGATGTGTGTGAAATCTTATGGGACTTAACTGCTAAGGTCATCAGTCCCTAAGCTTACACACTGCTTAACCTAAATTATCCTAAGGACAAACACACACACCCATGCCCGAGGGAGGACTCGAACCTCCGCCGGGTCCAGCCGCACAGTCCATGACTGCAGCGCCTAAGACCGCTCGGCTAATCCCGCGCGGCTCTGTGTGGTATGACGATGTTCATAGTGTTAAGTCTCTTGCAATTTTAACACGAATAAGTACTCTCCCTAGCACAGTTATTATAGACTGACGCCGTAATTTGTATTAAAATATGATAACATGTATTATTAATGGTTTTATCGCCTGACGATAACGATATATTTCACGTAACGTGATGCTGTGAATACTTTTATCAACCTGATAATGGTCAGACGAGGAGGAGGAGGAGAAGGAGATTAGTGTTCAATGTCCCGTCGACAATGAGGTCATTAGAGACGGAGTGCAAGGTCGTGTTAGGGAAGGACGGGGAAGGAAATCGGCCGTGCCCTTTCACAGGAACCATCCCGGCATTTGCCTGGAAGGATTTAGGGAAATCACTTAAAACCTAAATCAGGATGGCCGGAGTCGGGATTGAACCGTCGTTTTCCCGAATGCGAGTCCAGTGCGCTAACCACTGCGCCACCTCGCTCGGTAATGGTGAGACGACTGGAACTAGTTGGATAAATAATTCAACCAGCTGGTGGAGGCTGTAACAAACACTTTTCAATTTTTAATGTCACACAAAGTGACAACTAGACATGTTTGAGTCATGAGAGTAGTAAATTTCTGACACTTTGGAAGATTCAGTAAAAGTGAATGTTGGGGAATTTTCGGTCACCTTAAGACGTATATATGAACGAAACTAGTGTGGCTGAAATAAAGTTACGGTGATTTTATTAACATTTTAAAAAAGTTAGTGGATCGGACGTGGAGGAGTTGTATGAAATGTTGTGGGTGTCACAGTCACTCAGACGAATGTAGACACTATTAATTCCCTCGCGAAGTCTCGTCGGACGACTTCCCACCGCACAGGTGGATCTCGCCTGTAATACGGTAGCCACAGAGAGCTCCGCTTTTAATCAATCGTCCAGTAGCTTCGCTGCGCGGCGGTCGGGACCACACAATGCCCACTAGTCGCTGCGGGAACGATACGCGCGCAATGGGCGAGCGTTCGGAGCCTCCAGGGTAGTATCCGCACAAACAGACGCAATCAAGCGAGTCGGCGATAAGCCGGCGGGCGCGTCGCCCTCTAATTGTGGAATTGGCGGGCGTGTCCGCCGCCCGCCGCTCTGCCCTGCCGGGTCCGGCTGTGGCCGCTGCCGCCGCTGCGGCCTTTCAGCGCCCCAGATTGTGCGCCGCTAACGACCCATTTAGCTTGCATTAACGCCGCGGCGCTCAGGCGCAAAGAGAGCCCCGCAGCGTAGCGCAGCGCAGCCCGGCCCGGCGGAAGCGGAAGCCGCAGCGCGGCCGACAACACTGTGTGGCTCCCGACGGGCGGCGCGTCCGCCGCACCGGAGCAGCGCACTGCCGGCTACTGTGCGTTCTCTCCAGTTCGCACCAGAGCCTGTGCGACTCACGAGGGCACCTTCCGCACTGACGCTCTCCGGTTTCCTTCACACTTACAGGATCTGTTCAAATGTGTGTGAAATCTTATGGGACTTAACTGCTAAGGTCATCGTCCCTAAGCTTACACACTGCTTAACCTAAATTATCCTAAGGAGAAACACACACCCATGTCCGAGGGAGGACTCGAACCTCCGCCGGGATCAGCCGCACAGTCCATGACTGCAGCGCCATAAATCGCTCGGCTAATCCCGCGCGGCACTTACAGGATCTGAAGGCACGCGCGGTCGCGGGTTGAAGTCTAGGGAGAATCGCGGTTTATTTATTTCCCCTCCCTCACTTCTCCTTCCACTCCTATCCCGACATAAATATATTCCACTGTCTGGTCTAAAGTATCCATAAACCCGTTAGTGCACGGAAGAAAGTGGAGCAGTATCGTTGGCGCACTGGATTCTAATTCGGCAATACTTCACACTTAACAACAATCCTTACTGAAATGATTCTCTTTCCAAAATTACACTACTGGCCATTAAAATTGCTACACCACGAAGATGATGTGCTAAAGACACGAAATTTAACTGACAGGAAGAAGATGCTGTGATATGCAAATGATTAACTTTTCAGAGCATTCACACAAGGTTGGCGCCGATGGCGACACCTACAACTTGCTGACATGAGGAAAGTTTCCAACCGATTTCTCGTACACAAACAGCAGTTGACCGGCGTTGCCTGGTGAAACGTTGTTGTGATGCCTCAAGTGTAAGGAGGAGAAATGCGTATCATCACGTTTCCGACTTTGATAAAGGTCGGATTGTAGCCTATCGCGATTGCGGTTTATCGTATCGCGACATTGCTGCTCGCGTTGGTCGAGATCCAATGACTGTTAGCAGAATATGGAGTCGTGGGTTCAGGAGGGTAATACGGAACGCCGTGCTGGATCCCAACGGCTTCGTATCACTAGCAGTCGAGATGACAAGCATCCTATCCGCATGGCTGTAACGGATCGTGCAGCCACGTCTCGATCCCTGAGTCAACAGATGGGGACGTTTGCAAGACAACAACCATCTGCACGAACAGTTTGATGACTTTTGCAGCAGCGTGGACTATCAGCTCGGAGACCATGGCTGCGGTTACCCTTGACGCTGCATCACAGACAGGAGCGCCTGCGATGGTGTACTCAACGATGAACCTGGGTGCTCAAATGGCAAAACGTCATTTTTTCGGATGAATCCAGGTTCTGTTTACAGCATCATGATGGTCGCATCCGTGTTTGGCGACATCGCAGTGAACGCACATTGGAAGCGTATATTCGTCATCGCCATACTGGCGCATCACCCTTCGTGATGGTATGGGGTGCCACTGGTTACACGTCTTGGTCACCTCTTGTTCGCATTGACGGCACTTTTAACAGTGGACGTTACATTTCAGATGTGTTACGACCCGTGGCTCTATCCTTCATTCGATCCCTGCGAAACTCTACATTTCAGCAGGATAATGCACGACCGCATGTTGCAGGTCCTGTACTGGCCTTTCTGGATACAGAAAATGTTCGACTACTGCCCTGGCCAAGACATTCCCCAGATCTGCCACCAATTGAAAACGTCTGGTCAATGGTGGCCGAGCAACTGGCTCGTCACAATACGCAAGTCACTACTCTTGATGTACTGTGGTATCGTGTTGAAGCTCCATGGGCAGCTGTGCCTGTACACGCCATCCAAGCTCTGTTTCACTCAATGCCGAGGCATATCAAGGCCGTTGTTACGGCCAGAGGTGGTTGTTCTGGGTACTGATTTCTCAGGATCTATGCACCCAAATTGCGTGAAAATGTAATCACATGTCAGTTCTAGTATAATACATTTGTCCAATGAATACCCGTTTATCATCTCCATTTCTCTTTGGTGTAGCAATTTTGTTGGCCAGTAGTGTACATTCGAAAACCTCTTGCGGTTTCTACCCAATTTCTGTACTCTTCTAGCATCAGGAATTGTTCATGTAGTACAGTTTGTAAGTTCAAAGGACGAGAAATCACTTCCTAAAATGCTCGATGAATCCGTATGCATTATAGAAGTGGATGTATGTGTGTATGTATGCTCTAGATCTCCTCTTAAATCACTTGATCGATCTCGACCAAACTTGGTACATGTACCATTATCTGGAAGGAACCACTGTGGGGTAAGAAGCTCCTGCCTCTCAAAGGGGTGGCGGTGAGGGTGAAAAGAGAGCGTAGCTCAGGAGACGCAAATATCCATACTTCATTCATGCAGTATTTGAGAATGAGCCAATTTAGTAACTTGCAACAAATTTTACACACACAGTTTCAAACCTGTAGAGGGCCTTTTCATTGCTGACTGTGCTGGTGTAAGCTGTCGCCAGCACACTTGTTGGCAAAAACGTAGCGCGAAGATCGATAGTAGGCGCTGGATCAAGCACGCCTGCCACGAGAGAGGCCTGAGACACACCGTCAAGCAACAGGCCACCATATATTTAGGTCGCCGCCGCTGACCGGATGGCCTCACTTACTCACTCCTCTAGTTTGGCGAGTATAGTTCATTGCAAGTTATAACAGTACGTATCGACCAGATTAGTGACCATAGCGGAACTAGCAGTGAGACTGAAGTTTGTAATAGCAAGATTACCTCCCCAGTAGCTGAGTGGTCAGCGCGACACAATGTCAGTCCTAAGGGCCTAGGTTCGATTCCCAGCATGGTCTGAGATTTTCTCCGCTCAGGGATTGGGTCTTGTCTTAACCATCATCATTTCATCCCTATCGACGCACAAATCGCCAAAATGGCATCAGATCGAAAGACTTGCACCCGGCGAACGGTCTACCCGACGGGAGGCCCAAGTCACATAACATTTACTTTTATTACCTATATTGTCTGCAAGAGGACTATTGCTGATGAGCTTGTACCACAAAAATGGACTCTATTCCAGTTAAGTAATACTGTCAGTTCTTGCAAACCCAGGTGTGCATTTGTGTTGTAGAGAAAGGATACCCGCCACTCATAACAACATTTTCTCCCTTGCATCCTTCGGCACGAGGCTCTACAATGACACCCCTACAAAATGACGAATGGAAAACAGCATCCTCGGCACTTTAACGTTGCACTTAATTGTAGCAGTGCCTCCTTACGTCTCCTTCTCGTTAAATTGGAAGTTTCATAGTGTTTTGTTTACAGAACGCCTGCGACTGACTTCCATGATGAGATTGAAAATATCCGTTTCAGTTGTTACTTTTTTGCATTATGAACACGAACGGTATACCTGCAAATAGGAATATAATTTTCCCGAAACCCGTCATGTTCATAATAAAACAAATTCACAAACGAATTGAATATTTTCAGTCTCACACAGCGGCAGTTGACGAAATAAATTTTATTAGAGCGCTCCTATCTCTTTTGTCTACAGCGCGTAACTAGTGGAGTATGTCCTTCGATGTGCTTGAATTAGTGACGTAATGTCGTAGAGGCATTGTGCGTCGTCCTGGATGTGTACCTGATAGACACTACCGTACGTTTCAGAGCTGCAGCATACTGGATGGAAAAGGGAAGACAGACAACACAAAATGCAGGAAATAACTGAATAGACATAACTTAATGAATAACGAAATGACACCTGGCAGACCGAATGGGATACCTCAGAGAAAGGACGCAGAGTACACACATTCTTCCCGAATATCCGGAAACGAATGAACATGAAGTATATAGATCCGACACGTGGTATGGTCCACTTTCCTACAGTGCAAGGACCGTACCCACAAAATCTCCATCGTGTTGGACTAAGTGACATAGACATGTCCACATGTGGAGAAATCGGCACAGTGGGACACATCACATTATATTACGACATGTTTAGACACGTACGACCACAACAGCACGACAGTGACGTACGACAAAGGACAAGGCAGCCTGATGATTTGTTAGAACTAAACACTATCTCAGACAAAATTCACAAACATTCCATGCAGCATACAGACAGGAACGACCACACACATGACATGGAGAACAGGGAATTACCCCGCAAGACAACACAACACATGGACCGACCATGGAACAACCATTGACTCGGATGCCTCAACAAACTCAAAACAAGGTAACATGGATCCATAGAACAATGTAAAAGTAAATATTAGAAAAATGAAGAAATAAAAGTATATATAGAACATTAGCCCACGATAGAAACTGTATAAAGCTTGTAACTATAGATAAGTAACACGTAAACAATTGTTAAGTTTAATTTCGTACCGGGTTACATTACAGAAATACATTGAGCTAAAATTTCCTGTGGAGGTGAGGCTCGAGGAACTTTCGATGCTCCACTCACACAGGAAAAGCCACATCATTGCAAGTAATTGTTCAAGTATGTCATACTACTGTCAAATGTCATTTAAACTGTTTGTTAAATTTCCCATTATAGATCACTTTCCATAATTAATTACTAGAAACTGCACGATAACACTAAAATTAATGTGAGAAATGTATGTTAATATATTATACATAATGAAAACTTTGTAAATAAGATAATTCAATACAATTTGAACTTAGATCCAAGCAAACGGCTGCTCCAACAAGAACTGGCTCGAATTGCTCCTATGCCCTCCCACCTGGTCATCTACTAACGAAAACTCCGCAATAATTTATTAGCTTCTTCTTAAATAAACAAATTGTTTCCGTTTTCTTTTCCTCATATTATGTTCATTATATAACAGTATTAGCTCATTATTTGTTACTCTTGTTTTATTGCTAAAAGCAAATTTTGTTAGAAATATGGAACAATGTACAGTAACATGTAAAACTGTAAAATATATGACCTGCTTTTTAAAACAGGCAGTAGGTTTTGAAATTTCCAATAAGTGAAATAAAAAAAAAGTCTTAGTGATGTTTCTTAGGAGCGGCTTTGAGCTGTAGTTATGTAATTATGATTTTTGTTTTATTTATTATTACATAATTTTCCTAGAGTAGGGCACTTGCAGAACAGTACTACATAAAAGGACTGTTGCGCCTGCTGTACAAATACAAACAGATTATAATACATTTATTTTCACAACAACTGGTGAACTCGAACCTGCCTATTACTTTCGGTTACACCTTTCACATGACCTAATATGTGGGAAAACAGTAACTTGTCCATTGTAAATAACAATCTAGAGCTTAATTGACAGGGACATCGTTCGGACAGTAGATTATGTTTAAATTGTATGTGAACATAAAATTCACTTGAGGATTAGTGTTGCGTGGTCATTAAAGTCCATATTATTTCTGTATTAAAATGAACGTCGTAAATGTTCACAGATGGACGTCATTTCCGTGCTTCGCCAAAATTCATTATAACAGAGACTAGAAGGTCACGAGATTGCGGTACATACACAGCGTGCTTTCTTACTCTCTTCCCTTCTCTCTCTCACTCTCTCTCTCTCTGTCTCATTCCCTTTCGTTGTTTCTTGTTTTATTTTGCAGCAGAATACATCTACCGCCACAACTGTAATTTACATTTTCATAAACATTGCAAAATAGGATTAAAGGAGGTACTTATGCAACTATTAACACAGTAAGCTTTACTGCATTCATAGTTCTTTGCATTAGTTGTAATGAACAGAACAGAGGTAGCAACAGCCAGCTACACTGATTGCAGTTTGAATTCATAGCTGCGTTGATATGATACAGATGTGAGATGTCACTCACTCACATAGTTATTATTTACTTCCGATGGAAATTAATTTCATTAGGTAATTAACGTGCGCTTTGTACTTTGCTGTGTTCAGTGCAGTGCGTTTAAATGAGTCGGTAAATAATATCGCTACCGATATAAATTTTTCATTTCTGCAACGAATTAATTTCATAGTGAAATTGGTCAAAGTTAGCTCAGAGCAAATTTTACGGCAATCTGAATATAGGTGGTAATCAAGAAGCGTAGGCTTATGCAGGGTATGGATACCGACAGGGTTATTAATGGTACCTTAATTATACTCCACGAGTTAACTAGTTTCAAGAAAACCAAAGCAGAAATACCTACTGTCACTTCTACAGCCGTATCAGTAGGACACCATGTCGCTAAGGAAAATATGGGGGATGTCAGCAAAATATTGACTGTTCCTCCACTCGGGGCCGCCACACAACCAAGGAAAGTTAATAAGAAAGTCTTGCACATCAAACTAGTGTTATGCTGTGCCGTGTCACTGACAGTATCCATGAAATCTTTTGCTTTAAAACATTCACTAGAAAAATAAGAAAATTATCCAAGAAGGACGACCACGATAACATTCTCCTCACTTGTCAATTTAAACGCTACAAACATTTATATAAAAATTCGTTGAAAAGAACCAGGTCCGCTTCGTCTTTTCTTCCAGTTGTTCCGCGAACTGTAAAAAAATGTGCAATTATTTTATTACAGCAGCTAACTTGATTGAATTGTGATGACATAAACTGCATTTGGTGATTCGATTTCGAGTGCAAAGACGAACAAGTATATTAGTTGTGTAATACGTGAACACAATATAGTTGCCCGTGAAAGAGACAAGAGCTTTTTAATTCACTTCGCAAGCGGAAATTAGAGAATTTTAATGCTGAATAGTAAGCTGAAGGACCTGTATTCTTTGCTCGAATGCTGACTTTGCTCTCTCCTTTCCGGTCAATATTTCTGACTGTGATGTTCTTTAGAAACTGTTTTGTGAGGTCATCGAGCGAACTTAAGAATTCTTTTGGGACGTTTATGCTTTCGTCGCGTTATATTATGGTATCAGTGGATTCAAAAGCTGTTTCTTCTGCTGGTGTCATATTCTGTGCTCGAAGCATTGTCAGTTGAACCAGATCATTTTATTGTTTCTAAAATACTTCGCGCATGTAATCAGTTTTAGGTTATGTAGCTTCTCTCTGTACGGGAATGCACTTTTTCGACGAGTCATTCCTTTGTCTTTGGTGCATTGTACAGCTCATCGCTTTAGTCGATTTTGCCGGTGCACGGAGAAGTGCGATACGTGCCGTTGCGGAGTTGTTTTCTAGAGTATTCGATGTTATTATAGTTTTAGGCCATCCGAGAACATTTGCTAACATTAAAAAACAAGGTGTTATATTCAACAGAAGACTTTCGAGATTGTTCTATAGCGTTCTCGAACTTTATGTCTATATGTGTAGGTGAGTTTGTGAGGAAAGAGAGAGAGAGAGAGTGTGTGTGTGTGTGTGTGCGTGTGTGTGTGTGTGTGTGTGTGTGTGTGTGAGAGGGGGTTTAAAAATTACATTGTTGTTGTTTGTAGTGTTAATATTGCAAAGATGACACAGGACACTGGAGCTTCATAAAAATTTATCGTCATATCTAACGTTTCAAAATCATGAATGAAATCCAATATGTGCCTGCGCTATTTTAGCTAATGAAGGGCCATCAACTTCGAGAAAAAACATTGTTACTGAAATGAAGATTAACATAAATTCGTATTTTCTATATGTTGATACATTTCATAAAAGAGCAAACAGTGACCTACACATATATTTTAATGTTTATATTATACAGCCGGCCGCTGTGCCGTGCGGTTCTGGCGCTGCAGTCCGGAACCGCGGGACTGCTACGGTCGCAGGTTCGAATCCTGCCTCGGGCATGGGTGTATGTGATGTCCTTAGGTTAGTTAGGTTTAAGTAGTTCTACGTTCTAGGGGACTTATGACCTAAGATGTTGAGTCCCATAGTGCTCAGAGCCATTTGAACCATTTTATATTATACAGGGTGAATATATAACTGGGTGCAAAAATCACACGAGTAACATAAAATTCATAGATGAAAATTACCTTTTACAGCGAGCCCGCGATCAGGAAGACTTGAGGAGATAGCAGCTGAAACCAATACCGTAGCTTATTTAACCCGTTATCTGGTATATTTTCGTTTCATTCATTTAATAGCACGTCAAAACACTGAGTATAGCATTCGCTGTTCTCTATAGACAGATTCGCAATTCCTATTACGGGCTTCTGGGAATTGCAGTGCGTTCTTTATACATAAAGTTTAGATAAGAAACCCATGTTCGAAAATGTGCCATTTGGATATAAAATGAGCTTTAGGATCGAATCCCTTTCAAACCTCCCGATACACGTAATGGTACGTTATGATAGAGCTGCGCAGCGACAAGGTATTCCAGATTGACGTAGTCCATCACGTCACGTTTTCGTACATCTACAACAACGGCAGCGAGAAAATGGTACGTTCTCAGCTAGGTGGGTTGACTAAGGTGTTCCATGGAAGCTCACTAGGGTTTGTGGACCGTGTACATGAAAGCAAGCGGCGCAGATGTGGATTGTGTAACCAGCAACAGCAACGCCACGTGTAATAACTACTGTATTGCACACCGGTCAGTACATGCAGTGTGCGTACCGCGAAGCAACAGTTTTAAAAGTGATCTCTTAGAAGTTGTTTTATCTAGAAATGGTACATTTTCGGACAATAGTTCCATATCAAAACTATGTCTGAGACCACTCTACAGTTCCTAGAAACCTGTAATAGGAATTTTGAAAACTTGCACCTCTCTCAGTACTTCACATACTTCAGTATTAATTACTATATGAAGGTACAACGTTTCCACGTAAAACTGAGCGTCAAAGAAATTTATGGTTGTCATCTGTTATGCATGGTCATGATAGAAATTTTTCAAGTTGTAATTTCTTAACTTTTTTGAAAGAAGAACAGGATCCTTGAACGAGTTGAAATTGTCAGACATACAGGACTGAGACCGGGCCTACCTCCACCGAAATGGGAGGTGAACCATTGTGGAACGTGAAAGGAACGAGTAACTGGTGGTCATTAATGGTATGACTCAGTTATGATTCAAAGTCGGATGGATCAACAGGTAGTGAAAGGCTTGTGTCAGAAATTTCTACACTGTGAAAATTTTTCAGCTCATCTATATCATTTGTAGCGGTGATGAATATTCTCAGTACACACTGGGAGAAGAACGAGATTATGTAGGATACATGCTGGGAGAAAGGATAGGTAAACGGTAGATGTGCTATGTCATCCAGGAACATGTTGCTGGAAGGAGGAAGAGAGAAAAATTACTGTTGGGACTGACGATGTTTAGAAAGCACTAAACAAATGATCGAGAATATTGGAAGCTGTAGAGAGCTAGATACGAAAAGATTTTCACAGTGTTGTAAACGGCGGAGGACAAAGTAATATCTCAAGCAACACAGTTTATAGATGTACAGCAAAAGCTGGCAGTGTTCAATCTTTTCATTCAGATGTTTGATATTATTACACGGATACTGGTTTAAGCTTAAAGCATCCCCATCGACACACATACCCCGCAAGCCAAATGGCGTCAAATGGCTCTGAGCACTATGGGACTTAACATCTGAGGTCATCAGTCCCCTAGAACTTAGAACTACTTAAACCTAACTACCCTAAGGACATCACACACACCCATGCCCGAGGCAGGATTCGAACCTGCGACCGTAGCGGTCGCGCTGTTCCAGACTGTAGCGCCTAGAACCGCTCGGCCATCCCGGCCGGCCACGCAAGCCACCATACGCTTCATGGCACTACCCACTCGTCACCACAACAGTCTTGTATTTTATGCAACATTCTATTAATAATTTGGCAACTGCGTGCAATGGAAACATCTACACGTTGAAACAAAGTCTTTGTGTATTCCTGATTATATCTACTACATAAGGCTCACCTGATCATGGCATAAGTTATATGAAGCAGCGTTCAGAAATTGAAGTCGATTTCATGTATGAGGAGTACAAACATGAAATGCTGAAGTTAATTACTAAAAGCTAAAAGGAGCACAAAATTATAATTCCTTATCTCCTCAACTCGCATTTTCAAATTAACAAGATAAGTAACGCAGTGAATTCTGCATCCAAGATGCACAAAGATTCGGAAAACTGCGAGCTGTTGCGAATATAGGTTCTGAGATATGAATCTGAACCTTATACTATAGCAGAAGTGACACTTGCATCCTAAAACTGCACAGTCAGCATGGGACGACAGACAAGAAGCTGATTCTAGTAAACACAGGACTACTCCAAGGAAAGAAGCGATGAGAACAAAAAATCCTCTGTATTCAACTCAAACGCTGAAGGGAACGACAGTAGCCCAAAGTGATGAACCAGAAAGTGCATCGGAGCATAAAAACAGAGGGAAGAAACACTGTTGAGATGGTGTGAAATTTTTACCGTTTTATAAAAACGGAAAGGCAGTATTCTTGTTTACATCCATGTCATCATCATCATCATCATCATCATCATCATCATCATCATCTTGGACAGTTTCCAGCCTCTGGCCGGGTCTGTATGAAACATAGACATCTCCATCGTCTTCTGTCTTGCCACCATCTCTCCGTCTTCACCATGCACAGTCTTCTCTTTCCTTCTGGACGCATTACTCTACTCCTTCCAGTCGTCTGTCTTTCGGTCTTCCTCTTGGTCTCTTTCCTTCCAGTTTCATATTGTGTATGCTCCTGGGTATCAGCAGCTGCAGGTATTAATACATAATTCTAATCAACAAATTGTACTGCCTGCTTTTATTTAAGAAATGAGTGTAAGTGAACTGATACAAGGCACAAGATCTTTACCAGTTATGTTAAATCCTTTACACCAGAAAATGGAGCGAGCGAAAAACGGCTGTCCATATGCTTCCGTCTGAGACCTATTTTATCTTATTTTGTTTTCACAGTTCATACTCCATGTGTGCCTTGTTAGATGTAGGATGGTTCTGCTTTCTGTAACAAATGACTATTCTAGAAATTTTCTCAACAACGTTTAGCGAAAAGAACAACTTCTTCCCTTCAGGGGTTCTCATGCGAGCTTACGTAGCATTTCCATATTACTCACGCTCTTATCGATAATACTGGTAACGAACTAGCAGCATGACCCTGAACTGCTTCGATGTCAACATTTAATCCGATGTGATGGGGATCAGTCGAGCAGTACTCGAGAATGGGTCACGAAAGTGCTCAGCACGAGGTCTCCTTTACATATGAGCTTCACTTCCCTGCAATTCTCCCAATAAATTCCGGTTTCTCCTCCCCTCCATTTCATGTCGCTTTGTAACATTACGCCTAGATATTTAATCGAAGTGACTGTGTTAAGCAGCACACTATTAATACTCTATTCTAAAATTATAAGATGGTTTCCCCCACCCATCTGCCTTAATACATACTTCTTTCACATTTAGAGCAAGCTGCCAGTCAGCTCACTAAACACGAGTAGAAATTGTGTCAGGCATCCCGTATCCTCCCACAGTCAGCTGAAGACGACAATGTCTCGCACACTACAGCTCATCAGGAAAGAGACGCAGACTCTAGTGAAACGAAATCTGAAGTTTTAAATTCCGCTCCGTGTTTAATAAATCGTTTAGGCAAGAAGATAGTATAAACATACCGTCGTTTGACCACTTCACACAGTCCTGTATGGACGACATAGTAATCTGCACTTCTGAAATAGAGAAACAACTGAAAGAGTTGAAAACAAATAGGTCGCCAGGCCCGGATGGAAACACATTTCGGTTTTACAAAGGGTTCCCTATCCCAGCAGCAGCTTACTTAGTCTGCATTTGTCTCGAGTCTCTCGCCCAGGGAATATCCCAAGCGACTGGAAAAACGCGCAGGTGACTGCTATATATAAGAAGGTTAAAAGAACGAACCCACAAAATAACATACATCCTTAACATACCTTTTGTGCAGAATTACAGAATACATCCTAAGTTCGAATGTGATAAATTTCCCAGACACCCGAAATCTTATGTCCACTACTCAGCGTGGTTTCAGATAACATCGCTCATGTGAAACTCAACTTGGCCTTCTCTCACATGATATACTGCAAACTGAGGGTGATAGCCAGGCAGACCCCATATTTCTAGATTTCTGAAAAGGACTAACACGGTACCCGACTGTAGATTGTTAACGAAGGTGCGAGCGTACGGAATAAGTTCACAGATAAAGGAGTGCTTGAAGACTTGGTAAGTAGCAGAACCCAGTATGTGGTCCTGAATGACCAACATTGGTAAGAGACAAGGGTATCGTCAGGAGTGTTCCAGGGAAGCGTGATAGGACCGATGTTATTTTCGACATATATAAATGATCCGGTAGAAAGGGTGGGCAACAGTTTGAGGTTGCTTACTGATGGTGCTGTGGTATACGGAAAGGTGTCGAAGATGAGTGACTGCATGACGAAACTTGGATAAAATTTCTAGTTGGTGTGATGAATGGTATCTGGCTCTAAATGTAGAAAAATGTAAGTTAATGCTGGTGAGTAGGGAAAACAAACTTGTAATGTTCGCATATACAAATGTAGCTTCCTGCTTGACATAGTCACAGCAACTGCGCAACAGCAACGGTTCCACGTAATAAGACTAAAAACAGCCGACCAGTTGCAATGGATAAAGAAATCTTTACCTAGGTTTCGGCAGATTTAAATCTGTCTTCTTCAGAAGGCGGCAATTTTTACATAAATATGGATGATATATCATTCCATATTTATGTAAAAATTGCCGCCTTCTGAAGAAGACAGATTTAAATCTGCCGAAACCTAGGTAAAGATTTCTTTATCCATTGCAACTGGTCGGCTGTTTTTAGTCTTATTATAGTCACGTTGGTTAAATATCTGGGCGTAACGTTGCAAAGCGAAGTGAAATGTAACGAGCAAGTGAGGATTGTGGTAGAGAAGGCGAATGGTCGACTTAGGTTCATTGGCAGAATTTTAGGAAAGTGTGGTTCATCTGTAAAGGAGACCGCAAATCGGAAGCCAGTGGGACCTCTTCTTGAGAAGTGCTAGTGTCTTTGAGACACACACCACGTCGGGTTAAAAGAAGGCATGGAAGCAATTCAGAAGCAGGCTGCTAGATTTGTTAGCAGTAGGTTCGAACAACAAGGAAGTGTTGCGGAAATGCTTCGGGAACTAAAATGGGAACCCTTGGTGGGAAGGCGACAGCTTTTCGAGGAACACTATTAAGAAAATTTAGAGAACCAGCACTTGAAGCTTACTGCAGAACGATCCTCTGGCGCCAACGTGCATTTCGTATAAGGAACACGTAGATAAGATGATAGAAATTAGGGCCATACGAAGCCATCTAGACAGTCGTTTTCCCCGCCTTCCATCTGTGAGTGGAACAGGAAATGGCTCTGAGTACTATGGGACTTAACTTCTGAGGTCATCAGTCCCTTAGAACTTAGAACTACTTAAACCTAACTAACCTAAGGACATCACACACATCCATGCCCGAGGCAGGATTCGAACCTTCGACCGTAGCGGTCAAACGGTTCCAGACTGTAGCGCCTAGAACCGCTCGGCCACTGCGGCCGGCGAACAGGAAAGGAAAAGACTATTAGTGATACTCCGCCACGCACCGTACGGTGGTTTTTGGGAGTATGTATGTAGGTGTAGATGCAGGTTCCTGCTCACCCTATCCTTCATATGTTTATATAAACAGAGAACCAAAGTGTCCTTATCATAGTTCCATGGGGCGCTCCTGACAATACTTACACTCCGATGACCACTGGCCTCTATTACTTAAAAATTTCGACTCACTCATATATCTGAAAACCAAATCCCTGTCGTCGGACTTTCCTTTGCTGCGTGGCACTATCATAACTGCTTTCCTTAAATGTAGGAATAAATAATAACAATAAATTACAATAACAACCAGAATACGAGTACTTGCTGACGAGTGTGTCAGAAGGTGTATGAGGTGGATCCAACAAGAAAATATTGACGTTACTGGAGACAAGAGGTAGGTTGCTGTTTTATTACGGTGGATGAGGTGAGCGTGTGTGGTGCGCGGCCTTGGTGAAGGGCCGTGTGAGGCAGGTTTCCGTGAGGTGCAGTGCGGCGCGATGTGATCCTATCTGGGAGTGTAATTGAGTGCCGCAATCCATCAGGCGCGTCGAACACCGGCCGCGGGGGACGCTGCGCTGTCCTGCGCCGCGACGCAGGCGGGGTCACACGTCAGGTGAGCGCCAGCGTCGCCCCCCCCCCCCTCCTCTTTCCTAGGGTCACTGCCCCTCGAGACCACGCGTGGTCGAGGACGCAGCGGGGGCCTCTCCCGATGGCGCTAATGTTGGCTCATGGATAGCCACTGCCAACGTCAGCAAGTGAAAGCTCTGCGTCATCCTAATGACTTGCAAAGCTTGTTAATTAATTTAGAGAGATCCATTTCAGTTGTATTAATCATTTATTGAAACCACGACCGGTTTCACGTTAATCCTATCTTCATGTGTATGAAATTATTGTATTTGGTAACACACAATACGCCGTCGGGCCAGAATCACTGCAGAATGTCAAATCAAACACGTTTCAGCCGTCTAAATTTTCAAATTGTTATTTTATTGAGCTACCAATTTCGGCTATATATTACACAGGCTTCGGGCCCCCTGACCGACGTGTAGGAAGATATTCATCCATCTTTGGTCCATTCAAAATTGCGGCCAGCAATCTGTTACCAGTAGGTACCTTCTTGAGACAGCAATCATTTCAAACGTCACTTGCCAATCACTGAGTATAGGCGGAGACTGGCCATCTCTTAGCAGCAGCACCGTAGCAACGCCCGCTACCACAGTTAGTAGTAGTTCTACACCCGCCGACCGCATATTATGTGTTACAAAACACAATAATTTTATACGCCTGAAAACGGGATTTTAAAATCCAGTAACCGGTCATCGAATGGATAAGTAATTAATACATCCGAGGCGGATCTCTCTAAAATATTTATCATGCCGCTCAGCTTCCGTACCAAATCTTGTGCATAGTTTATATTTTGCTCAGTACTCTTTTGACCACGAGAAATGACTGCGTAGAGCCCATTGTCACTATTACAGCAAGGGAGTACCCAGGATCTGAACTAGGGGAGGGGGGAGGGGGGGGGCAGGTCAGATTAGTCTCAGGAAACAAGGACTCGAGACAACATACAGCACTTCTTATTAAATAAAACAGTAAACCAGTGAAAAACTGCTTTAAATAAACATTTTAAATACAAGAATACACTTGTACAATCCGAGAAAACATGCAGCACTTCTTATTGAATAAAACAGTAAACTAGTGAAAATGGGTTGGTTCAAATGGCTCTGACCACTATGGGACTTAACTTCTGAGTCATCAGTCCCCTAGAACTTAGAACTACTTAAACTTAACTAACCTAATGACATCACACACATCCATGCCCGAGGCAGGATTCGAACCTGCGACCGTAGCGGTCGCGAGGTTCCAGACTGTAGCGCCTAGAACCGCTCGGCCACCCCGGCCGGCAAACTAGTGAAAAACTGCTTTCAATAAACATTTTAAATATAAGAATGCACTTGCTTAAAAATACTTTTTAATCCAGTAAAATCTTCTAAGATTTGCCGCAAATTTCTCATTTACTTTCTTCTCTAACATCTCGCAGTTTTCTTTTACATAATTGTGGTGTACGCTCATCAGACGCAATCCTGTGAGCCTTTCTTCTCCCATAGTGCTTCTCAGCTAAGTCTTCACTCTTCGAAGTGTGCTTAAGGATCGTTCCACAGTCGCTGTTGTGCATGGAATAGTGCTCAAAATTTTTAGTGCTGTTTTCATGCAAGGAAAAAAAAATATTGGTCTCGTTAAACAGGTCAACGACTTCCATATCCTTTAATTTTGCTTCAGTTATATTCTTTTTCCTCCACAAATTGTACCATAGTTCCAGTTCTCCGGCAATATCATCCAATCCATAAAATGTTTTAAACAATTTTGCACTTTTAAGGAATGGTGTATTTTCTGGTGAAAATCGTATATTTAATAATGACATGAATGATTCGATGTATGGTATTACCAGCGAACGTTGCCAGTAATCGTCATTTTGGAATGGTGGACGAGTTCGAATAACATCTGGGGGGGGGGGGAGGTGGGGTAGCCGCACCCCCCTGCCCCAAGCTGGGTACGCCCATGTATTAGAGCATTTTCTAAACTTTTTGAGAAAATAACTGTGTGATGTAGGGGTACTTGGCCTCATAGTTTGGATTTCTAAAGAGCCATTCCTCCGAGTCAGTTATTTATACACTCCTGGAAATGGAAAAAAGAACACATTGACACCGGTGTGTCAGACCCACCATACTTGCTCCGGACACTGCGAGAGGGCTGTACAAGCAATGATCACACGCACGGCACAGCGGACACACCAGGAACCGCAGTGTTCGCCGTCGAATGGCGCTAGCTGCGCAGCATTTGTGCACCGCCGCCGTCAGTGTCAGCCAGTTTGCCGTGGCATACGGAGCTCCATCGCAGTCTTTAACACCGATAGCATGCCGCGACAGCGTGGACGTGAACCGTATGTGCAGTTGACGGACTTTGAGCGAGGGCGTATAGTGGGCATGCGGGAGGCCGGGTGGACGTACCGCCGAATTGCTCAACACGTGGGGCGTGAGGTCTCCACAGTGCATCGATGTTGTCGCCAGTGGTCGGCGGAAGGTGCACGTGCCCGTCGAACTGGGACCGGACCGCAGCGACGCACGGATGCACGCCAAGACCGTAGGATCCTACGCAGTGCCGTAGGGGACCGCACCGCCACTTCCCAGCAAATTAGGGACACTGTTGCTCCTGGGGTATCGGCGAGGACCATTCGCAACCGTCTCCATGAAGCTGGGCTACGGTCCCGCACACCGTTAGGCCGTCTTCCGCTCACGCCCCAACATCGTGCAGCCCGCCTCCAGTGGTGTCGCGACAGGCGTGAATGGAGGGACGAATGGAGACGTGTCGTCTTCAGCGATGAGAGTCGCTTCTGCCTTGGTGCCAATGATGGTCGTATGCGTGTTTGGCGCCGTGCAGGCGAGCGCCACAATCAGGACTGCATACGACCGAGGCACACAGGGCCAACACCCGGCATCATGGTGTGGGGAGCGATCTCCTACACTGGCCGTACACCACTGGTGATCGTCGAGGGGACACTGAATAGTGCACGGTACATCCAAACTGTCATCGAACCCATCGTTCTACCATTCCTAGACCGGCAAGGGAACTTGCTGTTCCAACAGGACAATGCTCGTCCGCATGTATCCCGTGCCACCCAACGTGCTCTAGAAGGTGTAAGTCAACTACCCTGGCCAGCAAGATCTCCGGATCTGTCCCCCACTGAGCATGTTTGGGACTGGATGAAGCGTCGTCTCACGCGGTCTGCACGTCCAGCACGAACGCTGGTCCAACTGAGGCGCCAGGTGGAAATGGCATGGCAAGCCGTTCCACAGGACTACATCCAGCATCTCTACGATCGTCTCCATGGGAGAATAGCAGCCTGCATTGCTGCGAAAGGTGGATATACACTGTACTAGTGCCGACATTGTGCATGCTCTGTTGCCTGTGTCTATGTGCCTGTGGTTCTGTCAGTGTGATCATATGATGTATCTGACCCCAGGAATGTGTCAATAAAGTTTCCCCTTCCTGGAACAATGAATTCACGGTGTTCTTATTTCAATTTCCAGGAGTGTACATTTACTGAGCGCATGATGAAATCTTTAAATGATAAAACATCACTAGTTGGGATCTCCTCTAACTTATCGAAGGCATTTGATTGTGCCAGTCACAATATTGAAGTAGAGAAAGTAAGATCTTGTGGAATAAGCATTTCAGCAAATGTCTGGTTTACTTCGTATTTTAAAGCAGAAAGTTTTTATTTGAATTGGGAGGCAGAATTTGTTTGTTGATGATACGAGTATTGTTGTGAAACCGAACAAAGAACCGTCAACCAAGGAAATAACAAATGAGGTTTAGGAAAGTTACTGAATGTTACTGCACAATATGGCTAGTTAAAAACTTTGATGAAATGCAGTTCATCGAGTTTTGTACTGTTAACAATTTGCAGGCTTCTATCTACCGGGTATACCAGCAAGAAATCATAAACTGTGTAGATAATCTTAACTTTTTATGTGTGCTTACTGATGAAAAGTTAATCTGAAAAAAAAAAAACGTATAGCACACTTGCTACAGCGTTTAGGTTCGGCTAGTTTTGCGATAAGAATAATGACCAACACTGAGGATTTAGAAGTTGACAGATATTACATATCATTATTTATCGATGTCGAAGTGATTCGCGTACACCACGGTGACTACGTTCGTGCATTCAGCCGCTATCGTGCGACAAAGCCTAACACTGAAGAACTGTCTCATGAGTGATCGCCCATGTTCAACAACACACTCTTCACCGCTGCCTAGAATAACTCTAAGAAGTGCTGTTTACGAACACGACTCAAAGTGATTGAACACTTGACGTCACAGCTCGGCAAACTGTGTAAAACTTCAGCCATCCCCAGTCTGCAGGAAAGCCAAAACTAACACGCAGCTTGGATTTAAATTAAATCCCGTCGTATTTTATTTTCTTTCTGAGTTAACAGTCACTTCACGTACTTCTTGTTACATAGTTTAGATGTTACTTATCATCATTCATCTCGTCTCTGCTGCTCCTAATCACTTTCATCATTCTGCCGTTTATTCTCAGTCCACATTCTGTGCTCAGCAGACAGTTCAGTATGTTCTGTAATTATTGTCCATTTTCACTGATGACAACAATGTCAACAGTTAAATTTATCGTTGACATTCTCTTACCGTAAATTTTACTCCCACCTTTATTTAATTTCCGTCTTTAGTTCTCCGATGTATAGATTGAACAGGAGGGGCGGGAAACTACACCCCTATCTTATATTCTTTTCCGGCCGAACACTTCGTTATTGGTTTTCCGATATCACTGAGCCCTGTTGTTTCTTGGACTTATTGTACATTACACGTCTCTCTGTGTAGGTTACACCTGTTATACTGATAATTTTGAATATCTCTCACAATTTTCCGTTATCTTTTTCCTGGCCTACAAATCCTATGAATGTGTCTTTTTTCTTATTAAGTCTTGCTTCCTGTATCAAACGCGGCGTCAGAACTGCCCCTCTAGTGCCTTTGCCTTTCCTTAAGTGAAACTGATAGTCATATAAGGTAACCCAAGTTTTCCATTCTTGCCTGTATGATTCATGTAAGCACTTTGATACGTGACCTGTTATGCTGATCGCACGATAGATATACGTATCTGCCGCTGCCAGCTTTGGGACTGTGTTGATAAAACACTACTGACCATTAAAATTGCTACACCAAGAAGAAATGCAGATGATAAACGGGTATTCATTGGACAAATATATTATACTAAAACTGACATGTGATTACATTTTAACGCAATTTGGGTGTATATATACTGAGAAATCAGTATCCAGAATAACCACCTCTGGCCGTAATAACGGCTTTGACTCGCCTGGGCATTGAATCAAACAGAGCTTGGATGGCGTGTACAGGTACAGCTGCCCATGCAGCTTCAACACGATACCACAGTTCATCAAGAGTACTGACTGGCGTATTGTGACGAGCCAGTTGCTCGGCCACCATTGACCAGACGTTCTCAATTGGTGAGAGATCTGGAGAATGTGCTGGCCAGGGCAGCAGTCGAACATTTTCTGTATCCAGAAAGGCCCGTACATGACCTGCAACATGCGGTCGTGCATTATCCTCCTGAAATATAGGATTTCGCAGGGATGGAATGAAGGGTAGAGACACGGGTCGTAACACATCTGAAATGTAACGTCCACTGTTCA
Organism: Schistocerca cancellata; assembly: GCF_023864275.1. Taxonomy (NCBI): domain Eukaryota; kingdom Metazoa; phylum Arthropoda; class Insecta; order Orthoptera; family Acrididae; genus Schistocerca; species Schistocerca cancellata. The sequence goes on from NC_064630.1 coordinate 456,849,307, forward strand.
AAGTGCCGTCAACGCGAACAAGAGGTGACCGAGACGTGTAACCAATGGCACCCAATACCATCACGCCAGGTGATACGCCAGTATGGCGATGACGAATACACGCTTCGAATTTGCGTTCACTGCGATGTCGCCAAACACGGATGCGACATTCATGATGCTGTAAACAGAACCTGGATTCATCCGAAAAAATGACGTTTTGCCATTCGTGCGCACAGATTCGTCTTTGAGTTCACCATCGCAGGCGCTCCTGTCTGTGGTGCAGCGTCAAGTGTAACCGGAGCCATGGTCTCTGAGCTGATAGTCCATGCTGCTGCAAACGTCGTCGAACTGTTCGTGCAGATGGTTGTTGTCTTGCAAACGTCCCCATCTGTTGACTCAGGAATCGAGACATGGCTGCACGATCCGTTACAGCCATGCGGATAAGATGCCTGTCATGTCGACTGCTAGTGATACGAGGCCGTTGGGATCCAGCACGGCGTTCCGTATTACCCTCCTGAACCCACCGATTCCATATTCTGCTAACAGTCACTGGATCTCGACCAAAGCGAGCAGCAATGACGCGATACGATACACCGCAATCGCGATAGGCTACAATCCGACCTTTATCAAAGTCGGAAACGTGATGGTACGCATTTCTCCTCCTTACACGAGGCATCACAACAACGTTTCACCAGTACGCCGGTCATCTGCTGTTTGTGTATGAGAAATCGGTTGAAAACTTTCTTCATGTTAGCACGTTGTAGGTGTCGCCACCGGCGCCACCCTTGTGTGAATGCTCTGAAAAGCTGATCATTGGCATATCACAGCATCTTCTTCCTGTCGGTTAAATTTTGCGTCTGTAGCACGTCATCTTCGTGGTGCAGCAATTGTAGTGGCCAGTAGTGTGTATTTCCGAGAGCCTCACTCTCTCCAGATTCTACAAAGCGGTTTGAGTAGTAGTTTGATTGTTACTTCCCCTAATGATCTTAGAAATTAGGAAGAAACGTTGCCTATTCCTTCTGCTCAGAAATTGGCTGCTGCCCCGAAAACAAAGTCGCGAGACTTAATAATTAATTCAACATGTGGAAATTTAAAAAAAAATGTGTTTTGTGTGAAATATGCGAGTGAGTTCGTCAAGTTCAAGAAGTGACTGTAACGCAAATTTCGGCGTCGGCGCACAGTGTCGCCTGGGAGAGCGTCGTCACCGTCCAGGTAGTTCTTAGCGAGAAGCCGGCAGCGCTGCCTCCTCCTCTGGACGGAGACAAATTTCTTCAGCTCTCCCGGCCGTCCCCGTAATCCGGCGAGGCCGACTGAGAGATCCCGCCTCGGCCCGCGGTTTGGCGGCTGCTCGTCCCGTCCGCCTCGGGAAGCAATATAAATTTTCGACCGGGCGCAGCGGCTATCAAAGTCCCGCCTCCTCCGCCCGGACCTCCGCTTCGCCTTTGCAAAGAAGACGTCCTACGCTCCGCCTAAAAGCGAGTCTTAATCGCATCAGCGGATAAGCACAACACGCCGCTGAACGGATTACACCGGATGAACGGAAAAGAGGACTCGGAAAACCTCTTTCGGTTTCTCGTGCTCCTATAAATAAATGCATGGCGCCCTGAGAAGGTGGCCTTGCCGACGCCGTAAGACCGACACGACACGACGCGACGCTCAGCGCAAAAGAGGGCGCCACACTGTTCGTGCACGTCGAGTAATTCCACTTTTATCTGCGGCTCGGGAGTGGTCCGCCCGCGCCGCGTCAGGAACCCGTTCCGGCACGGGACTCAAAGACGAGCTGTTGAGCTTTCCTATCATTACAAGGATCTCTTCCTTACAAATATTTGTTTTGTAAATAAAACTGCTTTTTCCTGCTGCTATTTACTTTATTAATCCTATAGGCGTTTCGCCTTCTCCTGTTCTAAGACATCATCAGTGGGCTCTGTAACGATACAGTTTTGTTACTTATAGATTATCAAACAGTTCACTTCGCGATTTTTTGTAAAAAAAAAAAGTAATTACTTACGATTTGCTGATCTGCATTTTCTCACATCTGGTCCGGAGGTCGCATTACTACTTTTGTCACTGCCATGTAATCACGTCTTTGTGTTCTCACCTTCCACACACTGTTCACCATGTTTCTCACTATTTTTTGTGGTGGACTATTGTTCTTTTGTCACTCGATACAACTATCTCGTCGTACACTGCTTTTCACAGCATAAATATTGCGACTCCACTACGTGTTTCATATTCTTTGGTATGTTTACATGTTTACCTATTTGTTGCCAACCTAACGAAGTATACAGGGTGAAAAGTATTTAAACCGACAAACTCTGGGAGGTTGCAGGGGACATCAAAACAAATATTTTTCCCTAGTGTCATTTTTTCCTATGAGGATTAATTAAACCGGTAGAGGGCGTATTACGCTCTTCAGTTGTAGGCAACTGCTGTCCGCCAATGTAGTAGTGCATTGTCTCGATTTACTAATGGAGCGATACACCTGGAGTGAGTACACTGATATGGTTGGTGCGTACTGCGTAGCGCACCACAACGGACGAGCTGCACAGCGGGTTTATCAACAACAATATCCTAATCGCCGTATCCCGAATCATACGACCTTTGTTGTTGTGTATCAACGTCTGCTTGAGACCGGGTCATTTAGCAGATTACCTGGACAGGGACACCGTCGCACGGTAAGAACGCTGCAATTTGAGGAAGCTGTCTAGCAGCATGTCGAGCGGGATCTTTCAACCAGCACTCGTGCAATTGCACGTAACATGGGGACCAATCAGGCGAATGTAAGAACAGTCTTTCGAGAGCAATTGTTACGTCCATTTCACTTACAGTGTGTCCACAACCTGGAACCAGTTGATTATCCACCCAGGGCACAGCTCCTCTACCGGTTTAAATACTCTCCGTAGGAAAAAATGACATTAGGGAAAATATTTGTTTTGATGTCCCCTACAACGTCCCAGAGTTTGTCGGTTTAAATACTTTTCACCCTGTATGTTCGATACTAACATCTATTATGATGTTTATACCGTGAGTGTGTTTATGGGTGAGAGGGGGGGTAGAGCAGACTTTTTTTTTTTTTGGGTGGGGGGTCGCGGGTGTACTAGCTGTTATCGAGTGGCTGAAAATTTTGATGACAGCTGTTTTGACTTTTCGTTTCAATATTCTGTGGAGGGGTTTATGGATTAGTGAGTGTAAAGATTTTGAGTTCTATTATTATTACATTGGACAGTATTATTATATTAATACTTCTTGAGAACGTTATTCTATTATTTTATCTATTAGTGTAAAGGAATGGACAAGGTACAGGGACACAGTACTAGAAGTGGCTAAAGAATGTCTTGGAACAGTAGTATGTAAAAGTAGGAAGAAGCAAACAGCTTGGTGGAATGATACAGTCAAGGCAGCCTGTAAAAGGAAAAAGAAGGCGTATCAAAAATGGCTACATACCAGAACCCAGGTAGACAGAGAAAGGTATGTTGAAGAAAGAAACAAAGCCAAACAGATAATTGCAGCATCCAAGAAGAAATCGTGGGAAGACTTTGGAAACAGGTTGGAGACTATGGGTCAAGCTGCTGGAAAACCATTCTGGAGTGTAATTAGCAGTCTTCGAAAGGGAGGTAAGAAGGAAATGACAAGTATTTTGGACAGGTCAGGAAAACTGCTGGTGAATCCTGCGGATGCCTTGGGAAGATGGAGGGAATATTTTGAAGAGTTGCTCAATGTAGGTGAAAATGCGATCAGTAATGTTTCAGATTTCGAGGTAGAATGGGATAGGAATGATGATGGAAATAGGATCACATTTGAGGAAGTGGAAAAAATGGTCAATAGATTGCAGTGCAATAAAGCGGCTGGGGTGGATGAAATTAAGTCGGAACTCATCAAATACAGTGGAATGTCAGGTCTTAAATGGCTACACAGGATAATTGAAATGGCCTGGGAGTCGGGACAGGTTCCATCAGACTGGACAAAAGCAGTAATCACACCAATCTTTAAACATGGAAACAGAAAAGATTGTAACAACTACAGAGATATCTCTTTAATCAGCGTTGTGGGTAAAATCTTCTCAGGTATTGTTGAAAGGAAAGTGCGAGTATTAGTTGAGGACCAATTGGATGAAAATCAGTGTGGGTTTAGGCCTCTTAGAGGTTGTCAGGACCAGATCTTTAGCTTACGGCAAATAATGGAGAAGTGTTATGAGTGGAACAGGGAATTGTATCTATGCTTTATAGATCTAGAAAAGGCATATGACCGGGTTCCTAGGAGGAAGTTATTGTCTGTTCTACAAGATTATGGAATACGAGGCAAACTTTTGCAAGCAATTAAATGTCTTTACATGGATAGTCAGGCAGCAGTTAGAGTTGACGGTAAATTGAGTTCATGGTTCAGAGTAGTTTCAGGGGTAAGACAAGGCTGCAACCTGTCTCCACTGTTGTTCATATTATTCATGGATCATATGTTGAAAACAATAGACTGGCTGGTTGAGATTAAGATATGTGAACACAAAATAAGCAGTCTTGCATATGCGGATGACTTAGTTGTGATGGCAGATTCGATTGAAAGTTTGAAAAGTAATATTTCAGAGCTAGATCAGAAATGTAAGGACTATGGTATGAAGATTAGCATCTCCAAAACGAAAGTAATGTCAGTGGGAAAGAAATATAAACGGGTTGAGTGCCAAATAGGAGGAACAAAGTTAGAACAGGTGGACGGTTTCAAGTACTTAGGATGCATATTCTCACAGGATGGCAACATAGTGAAAGAACTGGAAGCGAGGTGTAGCAAAGCTAATGTAGTGAGCGCTCAGCTACGATCTACTCTCTTCTGCAAGAAGGAAGTCAGTACCAAGACTAAGTTATCTGTGCACCGTTCAATCTTTCGACCAACTTTGTTGTATGGGAGCGAAAGCTGGGTGGATTCAGGTTACGGATATGAAAGTAGCTAAGATGATTGCAGGTACTAGTAGATGGAAACAATGGCAGGAGGGTGTCCACAATGAGGAAATCAAAGAAAAACTGGGAATGAACTCTATAGATGTAGCAGTCAGGGCGAACAGGCTTAGATGGGGGGGTCATGTTACACGCATGGGAGAAGCAAGGTTACCCAAGAGACTCATGGATTCAGCAGTAGAGGGTAGGAGGAGTCGGGGCAGACCGAGGAGAAGGTACCTGGATTCGGTTAAGAATGATTTTGAAGTAATAGGTTTAACATCAGAAGAGGCATCAATGTTAGCACTGAATAGGGGATCATGGAGGAACTGTATAAGGGGGGCTATGCTCCAGACTGAACGCTGAAAGGTATAATCAGTCTTAAATGATGATGATGATGATGATTATGATGATTAGTGTAAATAATGAATTGCTTGGCATGTGTACTTGGTCATTCAACAGGATTTTCCCTTTTGCTTTGGTTTTATGTATGTGGTAATTTTCTTGCATATTCAGGAGGTGTTTTTATCGTCGATTGTAATTATTTTCATGTCATCTTCTCTATTGGTTGGATTGTGGTCATTCTCTCTAAGGTGTTCTGCAAATATGGAGTAGTTTGTCCCATATTTCCAGGCTCTCATGTGTTTCTTGCATCCGACATCAAATGTTCTCCCTGTTTGCCCTATGTAATTTCTTGAAAAAAGAGACAGCATTGGTCGTATATTTTTTTACTATCGCAAAATCGATTTTCTGTCACTGAGTGACCATCTTCAGTGCTATATTGTATAACTGAAATTAGGATGAACTGTTGTCACTAAGCTTACGGCAATCACATAGACTCATGTGATTGCCGTAAGCTTAGTGACAACAGTGCATCCTAATTTAAGTTATACAATATAGCACTGAAGATGGTCACTCAGTGACAGAAAATCGCAATGCTGTCTCTCTTTTCAAGTATACCTGTTATCTGGTCGTAGTGCACAAGACAACATGGAGTCGCCAATCAATAAACTTGTTTTTCCTTACTTTTTTGTTTATTCACAAACGTCTTCTGCGAATTTGGTGAATTTGTGACAGCTGACTGAAAGTAAGGTGCGACCATGTCCAATTAGAGGACACTTACACCGATGCTGATTAGGTGGCTATGATGAACTGGCCACTTGCTAAAAATTCATTATATTGACGTGTTCGGGTTCAGCTCATCATCAGAACGTAAAAAAGAAAAAGTATACATACAAAGTATGGCGTTACATGGCTCATTCCTGAGCTGCGCACGGAACACGTCGTATACTAGTAAAGGCTGACGGAAAAAAAATCGCAGCAGCAAGGAGTTTTGCAGCATGGATGAATGGTATCAGACGAATGCCACATTCTTTGACTTCCGGAAAGCGTTTGATTTGGTGCCCCACTGCAGACACCTAACTAAGGTACGAGCATATGGGATTGGTTCCCAAATAAGTGAGTGGTTCGAAGACTTCTTAAGTAATAGAACCCAGTACGTTGTCCTCGATGGTGAGTGTTCATCGGAGGTGAGGGTATCATCTGGAGTGCCCCAGGGAAGTGTGGTAGGTCCGCTGTTGTTATCTATCTACATAAATGATATTTTGGATAGGGTGGATAGCAATGGGCGGCTGTTTGCTTATGATGCTGTGGTGTACGGGAAGGTGTCGTCGTTGAGTGATTGTAAGAAGATACAAGATGACTTGGACAGGATTTTTGATTGGTTTAAAGAATGGCAGCTAACTCTAAATATAGATAAATGTAAATTAATGCAGATGAATAGGAAAAAGAATCCCGTAATGTTTGAATACTCCATTAGTAGTGTAGCGCTTGACACAGTCACGTCGATTAAATATTTGGGCGTAACATTGCAGAGCGATATGAAGTAGGACAAGCATGTAATGGCAGTTGTGGGGAAGGCGGATAGTCGTCTTCGGTTCATTGGTAGAATTTTGGGAAGATGTGGTTCATCTGTAAAGGAGACTGCTTATAAAACACTAATCGACCTATTTTTGAGTACTGCTCGAGTGTTTGGGATCCCCATCAGGTCGGATTGAGGGAGGACATAGCAATTCAGAGGCGGCCCGCTAGATTTGTTACTGGTAGGTTTGATCATCACGCGAGTGTTACGGAAATGGTTCTGGAACTCGGGTGGGAGTCTCTGGAGGAAAGGAGGCGTTCTTTTCATGAATCGCTACTGAGGAAATTTAGAGAACCAGCATTTGAGGCTCATTGCAGTACAATTTTACTGCCGCCAATTTATATTTCGCGGAAAGACCACAAAGATTAGATAAGAGAGATTAGGGCTCGTACAGAGGCATATAGCCAGTCATGTTTCCCTCGTTCTGTTTAGGAGTGGAACAGGGAGAGAAGAAGGTAGTTGTGGTACGCGGTACCCTTCGCCACGCACCGTATGGTTGATTGCGGAGTATGTATGTAGATGTAGATGTAGATGTAGAGTTGGTAAGCGTATTTATACACCTGAGAGATGATGTATACTCAAATTTCGCGCCACTCGCATAAGAGTGACGCTAGTAGAGCCACTATGAGGAAGAAAATCAGGTTTGCTTTAAATACACGCTGTAACGTCGACGAGCGTTTGTTACCTATGAGATTGGATATCAGTCAAGAATCCCTTTAAGGCGACAAAGACGCCTGAATGTATTTCAACGAGGTCGTTTAATAGGGCTACAAGAAGCTTGATAATCCTCCTGCGATACTGCAGAAAGACTTCGCAGGAATGTAACCACTGTACGTGACTGCTGGCAGTGGCGGTCACGAGACTATACGGTCGCAAGAAGACCGGGCTCCGGTCGCGCAGGTGACATTACAGAGGGAAGACCATTCTGCGTATGGCTCTGGAGCATCGTGCTGCATCTCCAGCAACAATTTGAGAAGCAGTTGGCATCGCAGTGACAAATCGTTTACTTGAAGGACAGCTCCTAGCCAGACTTCCTGTAGCGTGCATTCCACTGACCCGGAATTACCGCCATTTGCAACGTCAGTGGTGTCCAGCGATTGCTCATTTTAGGGTAGGGTGGAGGTCCGTCGTGTTTTCTGGTGAAAGTTGGTTCCTCATCGGTGCCAGTGATGTCAGAGTGTTGGTTAGAAAGAGGCCAGCTGAGGACCTAAAACCATCATGTCTGCTTGCTAGACACTCTGGACCTATACCTGGAGCTATAGCCAGGAGTGCGATTTTGTATGACAGCAGGAGCTCTATCGTGGTCGTCCCACGCACCCTGACTGCAAATCTGTACGTCAGTCTGGTGATTCGATCTGTTGTGCTGCCATTCATCAACAGCATTCCTCGTGGTGAAACTTCCTGGCAGATTAAAACTGTGTGCCGGACCGAGACTCGAACTCTGGACCTGTGAGGACCTGTGAGGAAGAGGGGGGGGGGCTGAGTCGTGCTTGGGTAGCTCAGTTGGTAGAGCACTTGCCCGCGAAAGGAAAAGGTCCCGAGTTCAAGTCTCGGTCCGGCACACAGTTTTAATGGCTCTGAGCACTATGGGACTCAACTGCTGTGGTCATAAGTCCCCTAGAACTTAGAACTACTTAAACCTAACTAACCTAAGGACAGCACACAACACCCAGCCATCACGAGGCAGAGAAAATCCCTGACCCCGCCGGGAATCGAACCCGGGAACCCGGGCGTGGGAAGCGAGAACGCTACCGCACGACCACGAGATGCGGGCTCACAGTTTTAATCTGCCAGGAAGTTTCATATCAGCGCACACTCCGCTGCAGAGTGAAAATGTTATTCTGATTCCTGGGAGTGTTTTCCAAAAGAATAGCGGTGGTCTACGTACCTCTGTTGTAACCCAACATGCTCTATTGTGTGTCTGTTGGCCTGCTCGATTGTTTCATCTGTCTGCAGTCGAGCAGATAAGGGACATCATCGGACGACGAGCCCAGCGACATACACAAACAGCAATAACCGCCCCTGCATTAACCGAACAAGTGCAATAGGCCTGCCACTTCATTCCACAAAGCGACATCCAGCACCTGTACAACAGGCACGTTTGCATGCTTGCATTCAACATTCTGGCAGTTACACTGGTTATTAAAGTACCAGCAACTCAGCAACTGTGGCTTATCTCGCGCTTACATTAACCTGTGTTGTTTCACTGCTAATCACTTACCTTTGTTACCTAGACTAATGTATTCCAGAAATTTAATTACTCTGCATTAATTATTTTCGGTTTTATGATTTTTTTCCTCAATGTAATTTAAGCAACAATTCTTCAGATCATTCTAGCGCCCTATTCAGCGTTGGCGTAAGTCTCCTCAAGTTAGAGGAAGACCTCAGCTGTGAACACTGGCAAGGGATAGTCGATGAGAAAAGTATTATTGCACATAAAACATGGAAAATAATGCGGTTCGAATGGTTCAAATAGTTCTGAGCACTATGGGACTTAACATCTTAGGTCATCAGTCCCCTAGAACTTAGAACTACTTAAACCTAACTAACCTAAGGACATCACACACATCCATGCCCGAGGCAGGATTCGAACCTGCGACCGTAGCAGTCGCACGGTTCCGGACTGAGCGCCTAGAACCGCGAGACCACCGCGGCCGGCAATGCGGTTCATTCATGTTACTTCATACATCAATTACACAGGTCTGCGACATAAAAATTGTTTCAAATTTATTAAGTGATTTTTATAGTGTTTTCAACGCTGATTTCGGGAAAAATAGTGAAAAAATTCCATCACGTACAGTTATTTCACAAACTGCCTGCCTAGTTTAGCTTTTTTCGATGCTTCAGCACTCTAGTGAGTTTGAATTTTGGTTTTTAGGATCATAAAATGTTATTTAACAGTTTTTGTACTAGATGTACGTGAATTAAAGAGTAATTAGGAGAAACCGGCAGTATTTTCATGTCAGTGCCTGTCTGTCGCGCTGCCCATTCTCCCCGCCATCACCTAGCAGTGAGCTTCTGCTATTGTCCTTCAGTTCACAGTACCTCTTCACTCTGTGCTGTTCACGTCTTGTTGTTATTAGTGTTTTAAAGTACTGGCTGTTTTTTGTGTTGTGAAGTTGTTTTATGGACAATGCGCAATGTCTACTAGAGGATGTATGAACTCGCCAGATTGCTTCTGCTACATTTATGGTTCCGGTAACTGTACCGTTAAAATGCATTTCACAGCTCCTTACACGAAAAAAGAAGACAGACAGAAATGACAATGTATTTCTTGAACGTAATGGCGAACTGTTGAAGACAACAATTTAATTTAGTAGTCCACTGTGAAACAATATAAAGCATGTTACGTGCTTGTTTTCCCGCAGTGTTGGATATTTTGAAGGACATTATTACCTTACCGATGTCTGACAATATACGGGTCAATAACAGTAATACAATCACGTTTTCAGTGGTTCAGCTGCGCTAAAAGACTCTGCTCGCCTTGGAAAAGTATTATATGCGATTTCGCAGTGAACTTCCAGTTCCTGTTATAATCAGGTATTATCTCAACATGTTTCCAAGGAACAGTTCTACATTCTCGGATAGTGATTAAATGCAGTCTTACATCTCATAGAAATTTCTGTGTAAATGATGACTGTTGGCTTTGTCTCATTCGAAATACATGTTTCACTTCTTCAGTAGTCTCGCACTGTCATTCAAAAGTTTTGGGTACCAAAGCAAGCTTCACACAATACTTACACTGCCTACTACAATAGTCTACTATTATCATCAGGATCTACACACAGTTCCTCACACACTATATCGACAAAAAATGATATGAGCGTGTGGCGTTGTTGGCCGGAAGGCCCCGTCTGGGGAAGTTCTGCCACCGAATGCAAATCTTATTTCAGCCGACGCCACATTGGCTGACATACGCGCCTGTGATGAAGATGAAGTGATGATAGGGACAACACAACACGCAGTCCACGTGCGGAGAAAATCTTGAACCCGGCCGGAAATCGAACCCAGGCTCGCTGTATGGGAGGCAAGCACTTTACCACTCATCTAAGCAGGCGGATATTATATCGATATTCAACATGCATGACATACCATTTAATCGAATGGCGAAGATGATGAACTATATTCAAACACCATGGTAATACTGGATGCGGCATAAATCAGTTAACCGCGGAGCGTTTCTGTCTATCGTCGCATTTTAGCTAAATTATTAAGTACTATTCCCCACATTAGAATATCGCGAAACCTCTGCCCAGTAAAATTGGTTTGAAGGGTGATTGCAGAACTGGTTTTCTATAAGCAAGAGACAGACTGAGCGCTAACATCATTTGTGCGTTCACTGCAAGCGTGAAAAGTGGAACAGAAAATCGTATACGGTACAGAGCACACTTGCTTTACAGTTGGACATTTGTTCGAAATTGTGAAGACGTAAGACGATATTTCGTTGTAAAATTCCTGCATATACAACCACTATGCAGGAAAGCTACCTACAAATTAAATCGATTGTTCTCGGTGACAGGATTAGTAGCTGGCTTACCACGCAATGTCCACCCTAGTTCAGTAACTAATGAAGAAAATCTGCAGCTGGTTGCAGTGGCGTTAGTTCACTCACCCAAGAAATCTATAAGAAGAGCTCCTAAGCAACGACCACTTTCCAACAAAAGATTAATGAGTTTTTTAAAAGCCGTATATCTGAAGCCTTATAAGCTGACATTACATATTACCTAAACGGGTATGATTCTGATCGAAGACGTTGATTCTGTGAGTTTTATGTAGTCCGCATTGAAACTGTTTGTAATCTTACGAAACAAACCTGTGGTTTAATGAAGCATGTTTGAACTTAAATGGAAGATGTAACAAACGCAGCTGCGTTTATTGGTCATCTGAAAATTCTTTATTTATTATTAAAGTGGAGTTAAGTGTTGCTGGAGTTAAGGTTTTGACAGCAAAGGCGAGATAAGTCCTTATTTTTTCAATGCGATCGTGACTACTGGAAGGTATATTGAAATGTTAAGGGGAGTTAGATCGGAAAAATTCTTTTCACATTTTCGGACTTTCATTTCATTATAAAACTTGCAATTTTCCGTTTATAAACTCACATGGGAAGGATTTTTGTTTAATTTTTTTTAAATATAATCTACACCGGTTGAAAATATTAAAATTTTTACGTGCATTACATCAAGATCTAATAAAATCGGGAATTTTGTATACACACGGCTGTTGATTGCTGTGTTATAAAAGTCATGTCCAGAAGAGGATGGGCACTAGGTTAAGGAAGTTGTAACAAAGTTTGAGAGACAAGAAACTTTCTGATGGTAAGACCATAAGAGGCAGGCTGAGCGGCAAAATGATTGATGAACTACAGCAGTATTATGGGATGGCCATTAGAAATGATACTGAGAATTTGTTGAAAATGAAGCAGGTCGTATGCGCTACCTTCTTTCGTAGACTGTCAACTGATGGAAAACCAGTGCACCACCTTTGCCCTCCTTTACCTGATTCATGGAGCAATTACCGCAATGCCCAGTATTCAAACAGTTAATACAGCCTTAAACATTCCATCCCAGCAGCAGTCATGGATACCATGAAATCTATTTACAGAGACCTGGCAAATCCTGAATTACTGAAGAAGTGTCTGCATGGTCAGACTCAAAATACCAGTGAGTCGTTCAGTAATCTTATACGGACTCACTTCCCAAAAATGTTTTTGTTGGAATGAAGACACTAAAAGGGGGGGGGGGGTCAGTGATGCTGTTATTGCTTATAATGATGGCAACATTGATATGATGAAAGTGCTACCGCATATGGGAATTAATCCTGGAGCAAACTGCATCAGAGAACTTTAACAGATGGAAAAGGTTCGTATTGATAAAGCAGAGTATGCAGCACAGTTGGCCACAGGAAGTCCAGAAAGAAGAAAAGAAGATAAAAACTTGGAAAAAGATCAAGAGAATGATATGCAGTATGGTTCAGGGTGCTTCTGAGCGACTAAAAATTTAAAAAAAATTAAGCATATATTAAGTGAGTTACAGTCTTTTGAAACTTTAGAATCCGTTCCTGAAAATCTACATTTTCTGTTGCATTTTCCCCTAAATCTCAGAAACCACATCGAGCACAGTATTCAAATTTTCAGGGAGTAATAACATACATATCCTGCGTCTTCTGAACTAAAAGGAGAACGTAATATAATGTATAATTAAAATTATTTATGATAATGTACAAAAAAGTACGCAAAATTTTAACCGCGTAATTAAAAAAATTGTAGTTCCGAAAGCAGTTGCTGAAATGCATTTATTTTAGTTCAGTAGACTTGGAAAATACAGTTTAATGTCCTGTAAAAGTTTTATGTCAATGGCTACAGTGGTTCCTGAACTACAGGGAAGCCAAGTCTTTAAATTTAACACTGTCGGGATAGGGCGTTCCAACTCCCCTTAAAAATGGCTCAAATGGCTCTGAGCACTGTGGGACTTAACATCTATGGTCATCAGTCCCCTAGAACTTAGAACTACTTAAACCTGACTGACCTAAGGACAGCACACGACACCCAGTCATCACGAGGCAGAGAAAATCCCTGACCCCGCCGGGAATCGAACCCGGGCGTGGGAAGCGAGAACGGCAACTCCCCTTAAGAGAAGTTATTATTGAATTAGACATTACCAGTGTACTTGAAGCTGCACGAAACATCACTTTATAGCAAGACGGCGCTCCATTGCACTACGTATTACACGTTTGTGCATTTTTGAACAGGAAGGCGTGGTAAAGTCAAATAGCCTCCAAGATCACCGGACTTCACAGCGCGTGATGTACTGAAAGACTATGTTTGTGCCATAAAACCGTTGAACCTAGAGCGCTTAAGAGATGTGATTGAAAAAAAATTTGAAAACAGTTATGGTAACAATGGGGGGGGGGGGTTGCGCAACAAGTTACGTATATCAGTATTTAAACGATATGTTAAAAGTCTACATAACAACGGATGACACATTGAACAATCTCAGGAGGATAAATTACTTTGTATAAAACATTAAAACTACACGACATTGTAGTGCATTTTCGCTTAACTGACGTTTGCTGTAACCGTATATTATTATGGAATCGAGTCGAAGGTAGTTCCTGGCATAGTCGTGCCTAATTTCTTACAGGGTGGCCTCCTTTGAATCCTTTAAATCGGAAACTAAGTACTAAGAGGAACGGTGAAGATAAGTTTCATTAATTTTTGAGTCTCCTTAACATCGTTTTGTCATGAACAGTTGAATATAAAGGATATTCAATAAGGTGAGACTGAAGCGTCGAACTTACATGAATATTTTATAGTCGACCCATCTGTCACAATGGCCGGTGTGACACTAATGAATTAGGCGTATTTAATCGTAACACGTGTGCCACCAGCTGCTAGAAAAAGATTTGTTTGCACCTTATGTATCAACAACGGAGGAGAGAGGCTCCATGCAGCAAGGCATCCGGAATATCCTGACAAGTGATGCATCATCTGTCACTCCCATCCACATTCCTTCCTCACAAGCCCTGAGAAGTAAACACGCACGATGAAGTCCCACACACGCGGCTAGCCTTACAACACAACTCTCCAGAGCCAGCGACTTGTACATCGCATTCTGCAGAGTCTTTCTTTTATGAAGAGAGCTCTCAAATGCTGCAGTATCCACTGAATTTCATATTCATGAAAATAAAAAGCAAGCATTTTGTATATAGAACTGCGTTATTGCATCAGTCATTTAGTGTCCTCCGAGAAGCTTATGACGTGTAGAAAGACTAGTAAATGGTGAAATATGCTCTAGGACAGTAGAGTTTGATATGTCATTTATGTACTATTCATTGTCGCCAGAGAAGAGGAAAACAACGTAAAAAAGATTTTCGCTTTTTTAGTCCTCCGCACAAATGAACGCCTGACATTTCTTTCATATTTTCCATTCATTGTTTTTCTGAGCTTTTTCGGATTATTCTGCAGCAAGTTTATCCTCTCCCACACTCCCCACTTTCTTGCTTACTCTCCCTCCGTTTCTGGACTGTCTTTAAGCATGACTTCACAACTCTAATTTTTCCTCTGTTTCATTTCTCTGAATCATAAAGTTTTTTTCAGTGAAAGGTTTTACTTCAGTGAAACAGAGAAAGCTTCCTATTTCCACTGTACTCTTTTATTCCCGTAAATGCGAAACATTCAGTGCTTGTCGGCAATGCGCATGAATAAAGACCGTGCCATCTTCTGCTCTGGCTGACACGCATTTATTTTCAGTAGCGTTACAGAAATGCAGTACAGTTCATACGAAACATCTGACTGACGTGCGTTAATTGTACGGTTTCTGTAAAGCAGTACTATGTGGTATCCGTTTGTGTGTGTGGGGGGGGGGGGGGGGGGGCAGGTCGGTTTCCTGCGTGGCCGTCATGGCGGTAGTTCTCTATTGCTCATAGGTTCGCAAGGTGTCAGTTTCGCTAGTCAATGAGATGGTACTTTCACGTAACCAATCAGAAGCGAGAAAAGATGAATTTCTAGCTTCGAAACAAACCAGTCTCTTCTCTGCTGTCGTAACTAATATTTCACTGTCTTTTCCGAGTGTGTCATGAACAGTACAGTTCCAGTTGCTGCGTGTGAAACGAGCGGCAGCTAAATTAATGAGCCTGATGGAAACTGACGGTTTGGTGGTGAGATGGCAAAGCGAATGTGAAAGCTAAAAACACTGACAGCTGATGTGCAGACTAGCCAATGTTTAGGTTAGACTGGAATGTGTTAGTTTCATGTTCCACGGATCATTTGCACAGTTAATCGTAGCGGTATGTAACAAGTAGTTTTACATTTACATTACACATTTGTAAAATGGCAATATGCTGACCGTTTAAAAGCATTTTTTTTAATATACGTCTCAGCTGTGCGACTAGCCGGCCGGTGTGGCTGAGCGGTTCTAGGCGCTTCAGTCTGGAACCGCGCGACCACTACGGTCGCAGGTTCGAATCTTGCCTCGTGCATGGATGTGTGTGATGTCCTTAGGTTAGTTAGGTTTAAGTAGTTCGAAGTTCTAGGGGACTGATGACCTCAAATGTTGAGTCCCATAGTGCTCAGAGCCATTTGAACCATTTATGTGGCTGGATTTGTGATATACCCGCAGAAAAAGTTTCAGTTCGCAGTAAATGAAGAAAAGTCATCGAGTCAAACAGAAGCGATATCTGACTTTTCACCAAGGAATTATTGTATGTCCTCTGCGGTTCTTAATTTATTCAATCGATTCAGCAGACAGTCAGAGTAGCCCTCTTTGTTTGTTTTCAGATAATCCTGTTATTTACCGTCTCATAAAGTCTTCAGATGATTAACAACAACAGCAATTTTGCATTGTGACTCTACATAACGATAAGTGTGATGTAATCACCGTGAGTGCTAAAAGGAATCCGCTAAATTTCAGTTACGCGATGAACCACACAAATCTAAAGACCGGAAATTCAGCTAAATGCTAAAGGATTACAATTATTAGTAACTTAAATTACAGTGATCACATTGAAAATGTTGTGAGGTAAGTTAGCCATACGCTTCGATTTGGTGGCCTTGTACTTAAAAAATGCAACACGTGTACTAAAGAGTCTGCTTGCACAACCCTTTTCCGTCCTCTTTTTCGAGTGCTGCTGCGCGGTGTAGGATCCATATCGGGCAGGATTCCCGAAGGGCATCAAAAACGTTCAAAGAAGAAAGCTCATTTGCCATTAACGCGAAACAGAGGAGGGAGTGTCACGGATACAATGAGCCAGTTGGAGTGGCGCTTTTTAAAGCAAAGGAGTTTTTCGTTGCGGTAGTATGTTTTCAGGACATTTCAGTCGCCAACTTTCTCCTCCGAATGCGAAAATATTTTATTGGCGCCCACTTCCTCAGGGAGAAATGATCATTATAAGAAAATAAGAGAAACTTCGTAAAGCTTCAAGTGCCCGCGCTGTTCAAAAGTGGAACAGTGGAGAAATAGCTTACGAATCGTCTGGCAGGCACTTAATTCAGTACTGCAGAGTAGAGAATATGTAGGTGTAGATGTAGATATTAGCAATTTCTACCCAAGATCTTTTGCACGTTACAATAATAGAAATTATTCTGCGAAACAGAAGGAGTTATCAAGGAGGTTGGATGTTCTTCAGTTTGTTTTCTGATTTTCTTTTGCTGTCTCTCACATATTCTGTATCACACAAATTTTCGTTTCACTATTGTGAACCTCTTTTTGTGCTAATAACACCCTTACTGTGGAGTAACAATGATGGCTTATCTTCTGATAATGCAATTGTGTATATCATTATTTTTTCATAACTTCCACGAACCATTTGTGACTAACTTCATTAGGGAACCAATATACTATGAAGCAGTAATCAAAATAAATAACTCGTAGAACAGATGTCTGTAAGATGATAGCGAGTGAACACCACTTATTCTTGCAGCTCGTTTTTGAGCATTGAGGACTTTTTTTTTAAGATGAGTAACGCCGGAAATTTGTTCCATATGACATTATTGAATGAAAATATGAAAAATAGTCAACTTAATGGTTTGTCTCTCCACAATATTTACAATGATTCGAAGTGCAAATGGGGCTAACTAAGTTGTTTTAGGAGTTACAAAACGTGCTATTTCCAGTTTAAATTCTCGTCAAAGTGGGCACCTAATGACTTTGGAATTTCGCACTGTTTATTATTTCTTTACCTTGTGTTACACTTATCATTGATCCCACACTTCTAGGTTTGTAAAACTGGATATGTTTGCCTTTTTGAAACTGCAAATGAGACCATTCGCAGAAAACTAATCAGTGATACTTATAAGGACATACTTTCTATTTCTTCTGTTGCTGACATCCATAAAATGAACTAATTCGGCTTGTTGTATATTAGCCGGAGGATCGTTTACATATATGAGAAACCAAAGCGGATCTAAGATATCAGTTTCGTTGTGAGACGACGATGCTAAAAATATGTGAAAGCTAAAAACCCTAGATGTAGTGCCAGACATCTGTAGCTTAACCCGGGGCTTATGTTAGGTTGGAATGTGACCAACTGGTTGAGAGTTGGTGAAGCTAAGGAATGTGAAAGCTGAAAAACCTTGTTATGGCAGCAGGCTGAACTGTAGTTTAGCGCTATTGTAGTTGGAATACGACAGTTTTATTTCGAAAAATTATATTAATAATGTTTATTATAACATATATTTCTTTCTTCCGAATACGTCACGAATTACGAGGTTGTGCTTATGTTGTAATCTAATCTTTCTTTCTTTCGCTATCGCCTTTATCCCGCATTGTGCGCAGGGTTGGCAGGGTTAAGTACGGATTTGGCATGGTTAATTGGAAGGGGTGGCCGGATGCCCTCCTGCCGCCACCCCATATCCCCCGGGACGGAATTAGTGTACCCCCAGCTGCTGCATCTACTGTAAATCGTGAAATAGTGTGAACGTGTGTCAAATGTCTGCGAGTCGTGTAACTGAGACGAGACGTGGGGACCAGCCCGGTATTCACCTAGTAGAGTGTGGAAAACCGCCTAAAAACCACATTCAGTCTGGCCAGCACACCGGCCGTCGTCGTTAAGCCGCCGGGCGGATTCGATCCGGGGCCGGCGCACGTACAGCTTAAATTAAATTAAAAATCTTGGCTGTCAAAAGATTTGCTGGTTCCATAAAAATATGCTACAGTTCCGGAGGCTGCGAGAAAACTCAATCGTCCTGTCTCCTCTCTCATTGGCTGCAAAGATCTGGCGTTGATATACCGCATTTCCTCACCGTCATGCCTCATGGCGAGCGCCGACAACACTACTGCACCAAACACCAAAGTATGCCTCAGGCCCTGATCTAGAATTTTACCGACCACCCCTTTTTAGTAACTAGAAGACGAGGTCTAGAGTGTATGAAGGCAAGAAACGGCTAACTGCCATTGTAAGGGGAGATAATAATCATGGGGAAATGAAACGATGCGGTATGGGTACGAATTGAAGAAGGGGTGTTACGGGACTTGTTGGTAAGAGTGAGAGAGGGGGAAACCTGGTACTCTGCATTAAACTTCATTTATATCCCCGGAAAGAGATACGGGAAGAAATGGAGAACACATGGAGGCAGAGGTAAATACCACCTGGATTAAGAGGGCGTTCAATAAGTAATGAAACACATTTTTTCTTTCAATGCGACGGCCTTACTCCACCTGTATGCCCGCATGGTACCACTTTACTGGTCGACGTCGGAGCCAATGTCCTTCTGCATCAGTAACCTCCCCATTATCCAAGAACAGCTTCCAGGGATTAAATTCCTCATTGGGCCAAACAAATGGTTCTCCATTGCCATTTGTGGTCTTTGTGGCGCCGAGAAACTCAGCGGGCACACACCTCTGAATATACCTACTGGTGGGCAAGTGTCTCGGTACAACCAACACATACGTGCAGTTATGCAGCGAGATGCTTGATTGTGATGTGGAGTGTCCGCACGTTCCAACGTTGCAGGAGTCGTGGTTGTAAATTATTTAAATGGTGTACTTTTGCTGTTGTAATACCTTTAAATTAATAAATATTGATCATCAATACCTCACGTTGTTGGCTAAAGAGCGACCAATTAATGCAATGCAAAGAAAGCTTTAGATATGAAGTATATATATGAAACGTCCCCTTAGAAAAATTATACATGACTGTGCTTAAACTGGCACACTATATTTTTAGCGCAACGCAATCTGACTTTCAAAAATCCCTACAAAATAATGGCCCTGGACTAACATTAACCTATACCTTTCACAAATCACTTACCTCACCAAAAATCTTCGTTACTCGAACTACTACAATACAGCGAGCGCTACTACTGCCAGCTAAATAAAAGATTCAAACTACTGAAGGCTCTAACTACTGATAGGCATAGTTAGCAAATGAAAGATTTTGATAGAGAACAAACAATGTATTTACCTTAATAGTGTTGAAAAATCATAATATACATAGCAGTTCATGACATCCAGTCTTACAAATTTCAAAACTCCGCCATTTCTCTCCCCACATCCACCACTGCTGGCGGCTCACCTCCAACTGCGCAACGCTAGCGCTGTTCACATCCAGCTGCCCAACACTACAACGGCAGACAACAATGCAAACTAGCCACAGACTGCACACAGCACAACCAGTGATTTTCATACAGAACGCTACGTAACGTTGCCAATAAGAAAACATAAACAGCCTATATATATATATATATATATATATATATATATATATATATATATATATATATATACTGTGGGTCTGAAGATGGGAACTTTTTTCCTACACGCGATCAAGGCAGTAAGAAGTTCATATCTGAAGCTTTCTTTACACTGAAATATTAATCGTTAGCCGGCCGGGGTGGCCAAGCGGTTCTAGACGTTCAGTCTGAAACCGCGTGACCGCTTTGGTCGCAGGTTCGAATCCTGCCTCGGGCATGGATGTGTGTGATGTCTGTAGGTTCGGTAGGTTTAAGTAGCTCTAAGTTCTAGTGGACTGATGACCTCAGAAGATAAGTCCCATAGTGCTCAGTGCCATTTGATCTTTTTTTTTTTTTATTAACCGGTCTTTCTGCACTCTACCAAATAACAACCCAGTTCTCGTTTCCTGTACCTATCGGTGGTACAATGAAGATCCCATATTTATCAGACTTAGGTCTATTTGTTGTCGGCTGCTACTTACTTGACTTCGTGAATGACACGGTACCTGCGGTTGGCTGAGCCTCTCACCTGTATGGCCAAAGTAACCGCCGTGTCGTTAACCTCAGTGCAGCTCCCACTAGTCTCGTATGGTACTCAAGAGCGATGCGCTCCTCTCGGCAGCTCAGCAGTCGGGTGGCTCCCATGCGACCCACGTGTCGACCGTGCGTGCCCAAGCACCGTGCCCTCCGAGATGACGGGCCCGGCTCGGTCCCATCCAGACAGGACACGCGCGTGCTCGCGCCTCCCATTAATCACGTGGTCAGGCGCGCTGCCGCCACTATTTCCATCACCGGCCACAATGGCGCTGTCGGCGCCGACGCTAGCACAAAGAGGCGGGAGCGCTGCAGCGGAAAAAAATACACTGTTTCTCTTTCCTGTCCGGCGGATTTCCAGCCGCGGTTTTTCACCCAGGCCTCCTTTCTCCCGTCTTCTCAGCGTCCCTTATCACCTCTGCACTTTCCCGCTGCCTCCCTGACACACACACACACACACACACACACACACACACACAGGTATGTACTGCTTTTTTCACCTTGCTGCTTTTCGTTTGTTATTACTTACCTGTTATGGGCCGAAGGAATTCCATTTTTCAAATGTTCCTGCAGAAGATAACCATTAATAAAAGAGTCACTTTTTTGATTGAAGAAACGGATGTGCTGTCTCTCGCGCCGAGGTGAACATTTTGATGTATGGTCCAATTTGAAGCGACGGCTTGTGTTTTATCTAGATGTGAGTTATGGCACCGTAACACCTTCTGCTCTTTCGTTTTTACGTAAGTTAGCTGAACCTAGTTAAATATGTTGCGCATAATGACTGTGAATGCTATGTACAGTAGAAGACAAACGAACCACCACAAACTGCTGTCCCGGAACAGATACAACTGTACGTTGCCCATATAATGGCTCCCGGAGGCAACAAAAATCTGATTTTCAATATTTATCGTAATTACTGGCTGACTTTAATAATTTATGATGCCATCATAATCTGCTAATTAACAGGCATAATCTTTTGTTGAAAGTTCAATGGTGTGTTTTGCCTTGAATCAGCGTAACTGACGGCTGGCAAATACCCGTAATATATTATCCAGTATTTGAGAATGGCAGCAGTTAACGAATTCCAGCAAACTTTAAACATAATTTCAAACCAATATGTAACTTTGTTTCATTAATCCCTCCCACAGAATGATAAAAGGAAAAGTTTTATCGCTTACTAAATTTTCGCTATTCACTCAAGCAAACTTCAGCGTCTGGCATTACCTTCAAATTTGTTACTCGTTAACGAAGTTTGCACAGTATTTAGATGTACCACTGAGTGAGCATGAAAATTTACTACATTATATAGAACGTAGGTCAGGAGATATGACACTGAAGAAAAAAAATGAGATTCTTGAGAAACCACCTTTTGCTTAAAATGGAGGGCAAATTGTTCAGACTGTGTTCATCTAGTGTTTCATAATGAGAGCACTTAGCGGTTTCCAGTAGACGTTAAGCATAATTTCAGATCTTTCCTAAACTTTTCCTCGCTTAGAAAGTTAAAAATGAAATATTTAACAAATTATCTCTTTTGTAAATTATTCAGATATTTAAAGCTGTTTTACCAAGGGAAGTTCGACTCTTTAAAACTGAGGTTTACTGGTAGATTACTATAACGTTTGACATTCGTTATTTAGTCCCTGTCTGGAATGGGAAGGGAACTTTTTTGAGATATGATGCATTTAAGAGCTCAGTCCTTTTCAGAAGAATTGTGGTGTTACACTTGCCTGCTCAGCATATTCGCTAAGAAATATCTCCCAATAAAGGGGATGCCATACCGAATGCCCTTGGGAGTATCTGACGATCCTACTTTCAGATGTCATATAGCAGTCACTTTGAACATTAATCAATAGAAACGACTCATTGCGATGAAGACGATAAAGAAGAGCAGTTAGTTGTGTGGTTCGAGTTATGTTGTAGGCTAAGTTAGTTTTCGTCGTGTCTGTGGGTCTTATCATCTATAATTATAATAACGGCAAGAGTCCTAATTCGACTCTGTAACTGAGGTTTATCTTGAAATGAAGATTTAGAAAGAAACATGAAACCAATATTAAGCACGGAAATCGAGGAAAAAGGTTGCACTAGTGTTCAATGTCAAGCTCAACGGTTGTCAAGCATCAGTTAAAACGAGTAGCAAAGATGCAATCAGTGAAGCCCGTATGCGACTGAGACGAGCGAGGGAGACAAACGTTGGCAACGAGAAGCAACTTTTGTCTACGACACGCCTCAACAACTATCTGGTTCTGATCGTGAGCACACGCGCCTGCTCAGGCTCTTGCTCGCGAGCATAGCAACTGTGGCGCGGTTGGGAAGGAGGGGAAATGCGCACGCAACATTTGGTGGCGGCAGCATGGAAGAAGCGCCAACAGTGGAAGGGGGAGGGCCAGTTTTGACAGCGGTACCATCTAATAGTAGGAATGTCGCGTCGACGTTGTATAACAACGACAATGTAATCGCATTGCAATCCCCGTTGCAATGAATCTTATAATTTTACACAAAAAATGGGTTCTCAATAATATTAGTACTGAGTACAATGCTACTACGTGTATTACCAGGTGAATGTATACGAAAACTTAGAATGTGAAGGATCTGAGTTTCTATAAGACATTTATGTATTAGGAAGCCATCTGAAGAGAAGGAAGTCCCACCGATATGACTTCGGACACCAAGGAACCCACTGTGGACGCCACTCAAATGTTAACTAATAGAAGTCGGACGGCTAGTAAACAAACTTCCACAGTGGTAGTCCTGCCGGAACTGAACTTCGAACCGTTTCCGTCACTGTTGCAAGAACTAAAGATCCAAAGGACTGGGAGCGGAAGATGCTGGAAGCTATATTGAAATCCGGCCGACATGCACAATACGAAACGCCTTACTCGGGAATTCAGCCGACGAGCGGTAGACCTGTTGGGAAGAGAAAATGGCGCAATTTCTCCTCAACGCCAAGGAAGAACGGCAGCTTATCCGACGACTCCGACAACCCGCGGCTACTACGTACAATTCTGACGGCCTTGTGTATAATCGACTGGCGAAGCTGGAGCTTTATGCGACTGTCTATGACTGGAATATTTCGAATACAACCACCAGCACGACTAGCCTAACAGCTTTATCAAGAATAGAACAGACTGCTGAAAGTAGTAACTGACTTCTGACCGCGACCGACGCAGGATCACCCTCTTCTGTCAACGCCCCATAAGCTCAAGAACGTTATTCGTAAAACTAAAAACTACTTCGTCAGTGCTGAACTGAAACATCTTCCGCGAAAGTTGCTGGTACTGCTTACGGAATTATTAACAGCTGTCTTTAGCTGGAGTACTTCCCGGACACATGGAAGATAGCTCATGTTATCCAGATTCAGAAGCCTGGGAAAGATCGTTCTCAAGCGGACAGTTATCGTACGATAAGCTGTTGCCTACTAAGGGGAAAGTGCTGGAACGAATTCTCCTTAACAGGATCACCGCTCAACTGGAACAACACAACCATCCGCCCTAAATAGTTTGGTTTCCTGGCAAAGCTGTCTGCAAAACTTGAGCTTATCTGGTTTGCTGAATTTATGCAATATAATTTTTTCAGATTCAGCTCTACCCTCTACGTCTTCACAGATACAGACAAAGTGGACGATAAGGTTTGGTGCCTACAGTTCCTACAGAAGCTTATCACCATCACGCCTATTCAGGACTGCTACGTGAAGGTTTTGGATAGCTCTCTACACGACCGACAACTCTTTGTTCAGCTTGAAACGAAGTAGTGTGGCACGAAGCATCCCATCCGTGGCATCCCTCAGGGCTCTGTCTTATCGCCGTTGCTGTCTAATATTTATAGTAACGACAGTCCACTGGAACTCAACGTATCCACAAGTCTTTATGCCAATGACACGGCTTTCATAACCACGGGTAGTATTAAACCGCAGCTGACTGCCCGCATGCGGCGACAGTTTGATCGACTTGAAACATGGTCTTTCCGGTACAAAATAACCATTAACGCAATCCTAACTGCAGCAGTCTTATTATAGAAAAACTGCCGATACAGGACGCGGACGTATTGATCAGTGAAGACAGGAGACCCTGGAAGACTCAGTTTGAGTTACTTTGTTTAATTTGGTTTATGGCTTGACAATGGACTTCTCTTCAAAGCACATGTTAAGGAGACGAAAAAGACGGCACTAAAGATGTTACATGCTCTGATAACGATGTCTCTCAGCAAAGATCTCAACACGGTAAAGAAGCTTAAAATCTTCAAGACGACAGTACAGGCCACTCGTCTATATGGCAGTGTCGCATGCTGAACAAATGCCTGAAGTGGCATTTTGGTCTCCCATGATAGACAAGTACAAGAGCGATTCACAGGAACCTTCATGAAAAATATCTTTGCGAAAAGATTTGCGACGACACAACTACCGTCATCCAACTGGTAGACTCCTTACGACATGTTGTCCGGCAACGTGAACAGGTAGACACCGTCGAACCACGTTTGTGACATAAATACACGGCCCCCCGACAACTGATGGACAGTTAACACAAGAATCTGCCCTGCCCTACGTTAGCCGAGATGTTCATCTACTTTTAACCTTCGATATTTATGATACCACAGGTGGAAAGAACCCGCTTGAGTGTCGACCCTCCTCTCAAATTGTCAAATAAAGAGAAAATTTCCTTCTACCACCTACCCTAAAAGCCGGCCTGAGTGGCCGAGCGGTTCTAGGCGCTACAGTCTGGAACCGCGAGACCGCTGCGGTCGGAGGTTCGAATCCTGTCTCGGGCATGGATTTATGTTATGTCCCTAGGTTAGTTAGGTTTAAGTAGTTCTAAGTTCTAGGGGACTGATGACCTCAGAAGTTGAGTCCCATAGTGCTCAGAGCCCTTTGAACCAACCTACCCTAAAAGGAGAGACCGTTGACGGCGGTAAGATTTCAGTAGTACCACACAAAACACACACACACACACACACACACACACACACACACACACACACACTCACGCCGCACTCAGACACAAAAGAGAAAGAAGAGGAAAGAAATCAAGTGAGTGTCGTTCGATTGAGCTACAAATTTGCACTACTTTTAGCAAAGACTTGTTCCCTTTCAGAGACGTGATTTAATAAAAGAATACTTTGTAGCTGCAGCTAGACAGTTATGTACACTTCAGGTAGAACAGCTTACCGTGGTGCTGTTATCAAACATGACAATGGTCGCATATGGGTTATGGCAGACGACGTTCGGAATCAGCTTGCAAAACCTTCGTAAGGAGTTTGTTGTGTATTCTTAAGCGCTCTGTGTGTAGATATTACAGGCACATGGGAAGATGTGACATTGTTAGCAGTGATCTCGTAAGATGGGGAATGTAAATAAAGCATGCAATTCATTAGTTTATATGCTTACAGACATAGCGCCAGTGATATTTCGAAAAAAAAATCGGGATTCGTAGAGCAACTAAATGGGAAAACGAAAAAAATCTTCAAGTACCTGGTTTCAGCTGATCTGCAGCTTAATGTAACTGATTTACGAGGAAGGGGCAACAAATAATGCAACACATTTTTTTCTCGACCAGTTTCAGTTGAAAAAATGCGGAAATTTTTGAAAGACATCGTGCAATGCTCCCGCGTCTGCCCCTATAGTTCCATAAAGTCTGGGTACTTGGCGGCGCTGCACGTGTCTTCAAAGTTGCGTCTGTAATGGATCACAATCAGACACCTCGCTTCTCAACTGGACATCTCTGTTGGTAGTGCCGGCACAATCGCAGGTCATTTAGGATACTCAAAGGTATGTGACCACCGCGTTCCGCCATATAACGGCAGGCCATAAAGAGCAGACTTGCTTGCTCATTACAAGGCTGATCTAATATCATCACAGGCGATGAAATATGGCAAACTGAAGAAATGACTTTAGCCTGTTCGTCACCATAAAAATGCAAGCGAACTTCGCCTTCTCCATTACAACGCAGAGCCTCTCACAAGTCTGCGCATCCGAGAGGAGCTCACAGGACTTCATGGGACTGCCCTTGCTCGTCCAGCCTGTAACCCGGATTTCGCACCTTCCGACTTCCCTCTATTTAGGCTAGTGAAAGATGCACTCTGCAGGAAGCAGTGGTGGATGACGGGGAGATTATTGATACAGCAAGATGTTGGCTCCGACGTCATCCAGTAGAGTGGCACAATGTGGGAACACAGCCCTCCCAACAAGTGGTATAAGGCCCTCGCACTGAACGGAAATTATGTTGAAAAATTGGGGTTTGCAGTCAAAGGAGTGGAGAATAATATGGTCTGTTGGATTCCAGAATCAACCTAACATGCTTTGAGAAAAAAATTGTGTTCCTTTAGTTATCGAATGTTCTTCGTGATAAATGCCGACACCCGTAATTTATGTAACTCAACTAGTGAAATGTGGGACCCAGGTAGAATGAACTCGATTTGCTAGATATTCCACTGATTGCTGTCTGTTAGGCAGCAGCGATACAGGAAATAAAGTATGAACTCAACAGTCTCCATTATTCCGCGAAAAACCGATTATTTCTAGCATGACAGCTATCACTTGCCGCTTCTCATTTCTGCACAAGTTTGCAGCTTACGTAATACAAATCCTAGGAACGTTGTTGTGTGTTATACACTACTGATCATTAAAATTGGTACACCAAGAAGAAATGCAGAGGATAAACGGGTATTAGTTGGACAAATATATTATACTAGGACTGACATGTGATTACATTTTCACGCAGTTTAGGTGCATAGTGCATGGGGGCTTAATTAAAATAAAATGCAAGCAAACAGAGCTTGGATGGCGTGTACAAGTACAGCTGCCCATGCAGCTTGAACACTATACCACAGTTCATCAAGAGTAGTGACTGGCGTATTGTGACGAGCCAGTTGCTCGGCCACCATTGACCAGACGTTTTCAGTTGGTGAGGGATCTGGGGAATGTGCTGGCCAGGGGAGCAGTCGAACATTTTCAGTATCCAGAAAGGCCAGTACAGGACCTGCAACATGCGGTTGTGCATTATGCTGCTGAAATTTAGGGTTTCGTAGGGGTCGAATGAAGAGTAGAGCCACGGGTCGTAACACATCTGAAATATAACGTCCACTGTTCGATGTGGCGTCAATGCGAACAAGAGGTGACCGAGACGTGTAACCAATGGCACCCTATACCGTCACGCCGGGTGATACGCCAATATGGCGATGACGAATACACGCTTCCAATGTGCGTTCACCGCGATGACGCCAGACACGGATGCAACCATCATGATACTATAAATAGAACGTGAAAAAAAAATGACGTCTGCCCTTTCGTGCACCCAGGTTCGTCGTTGGGTAATCGCAGGCGCTCCTGTTTCTGATGCAGCGTCAAGGGTAACCGCAGCCATGGTCTCCGAGCTGATAGTCCATGCTGCTGCGAACATCGTCGAACTATTCGTGCAGATGGTTGTTGTCTTGCAAATGTCCCCATCTGTTGACTCAGGAATCGAGACGTGGCTGCACGATCCGTTACAGCCATGCGGATAAGATGCCTGTCATCTCGACTGCTAGTGATACGAGGCCGTTGGGATCCAGCACTGCGTTCCGTATTACCCTCCTGAACCCACCGATTCCATATTCTGCTAACAGTCATTGGATCTCGACCAGTGCGAGCAGCAATGTCGCGATACGATAAACTGCAATCGCGATAGTCTACAATCAAACCTTTATGAAAGTCGGAAACGTGATGGTACACATTTCTCCTCCTTACACGAGGCATCACAACAACGTTTCACCAGTACGCCGGTCAACTGCTGTTTGTGTATTAGAAATTGGTTGGAAACTTTCCTCATGTCAGCACGTTGTAGGTGTCGCCACCTCGTGTGAATGCTCTGAGAAGCTAATCATTTGCGTATCACAGCATCTTCTTCCTGTCGGTTAAATTTTGCGTCTG
This sequence comes from Schistocerca cancellata, assembly GCF_023864275.1. Taxonomy (NCBI): domain Eukaryota; kingdom Metazoa; phylum Arthropoda; class Insecta; order Orthoptera; family Acrididae; genus Schistocerca; species Schistocerca cancellata. The sequence continues at coordinate 456,877,725 of NC_064630.1, forward strand.
TAGCGCGTCACCTTCGTGGTGTAGCAATTTTAATGGCCAGTGGTGTACATATTTCGTAGCTTAAAAGTGGCGATTTCAGTACAACAACTGTAGTTCATAGAAACGCACCTCCGTTGGAATTACTCATCTTGGACCTTTTGTTCCCATTACAAATACCAAATAATGTTAACCATTTGGGAGCTGTAATTACAGCAGCTCCGTCTCAATTAGTGCTTCATTTAATTAATCCGGCACTGGTAACTGAAATTCGCCCAAGGGCGGCGACATTCGCGGCGCACGAAGGCGCGCGCCTACACCGGAGTACGTGTACTCGCAGCACGGACGGACCTGCCTTTAATTCCATTCATTCGATCAGATGAAAATGCGGCTATTAGTCTCCGCCCCTATCTGCGGCCGTGTGAATGCAGCGGAGGCAGCGCGGCGCGGCGCGGCGTGGCGCGGCCGCTTGCAGGTCCTCCGGTGGCAGAGTAATTACCGAGCCCGCTTCCCGGGGTCCTCCTCCGGCTAATCCATCTCTTGTTAATTCCCTCGCACGTAATCCCAGGCCGCCCATCTCCCGGGCATCCATCAAGCCCGCTGCAGTCCGTTTTTATCTGCGTCTTGCCCGGCTCCGTTTTATCCCGCCGTCGGCCCTCCACCGACCGTTTTCGGCGCGCCGGTGCCCGGTGACGCGGAGGGATGGCGCGGTCTTTTTCTTCGCGCTCATCTCGCCAGGCACGTGACCGGGGCTCCAACACGTGTCCTTAGTTTCTCATCCACAACGACTCTCGTCGGCAGTTTTCTCATATACAACTTCTCGAGGGTTCGCGAACTGTTGCCGAGTGGCTTCCCGTAAAGAGGATATTGCTTGATTCGTACTGGAACTGGACAGACTGAATTAAGAATTTAGCATTTGTAATGCATCCATACATGTTACAAACATGTTGGTGTGTATGTCGGTGTATGTTTGTATATACGAGGTGGTCCATTGACAGTGACCGCGTCAAATATCTCAGGAAATAAGCATCAAACGAAAAAACTACAAACAACGAAACTTGTCTAGGTTGAAAGGGGAAACCAGAAGGCGCTATAGAAGACCCGCTAGATGGCACTGCCATACTCCAAACGGATATCAACTACGTTCTTTTTAAATAGGAACCCGCATTTTTTATTACATATTCGTGAAGTACGTAAAGAAATATGAATGTTTTAGTTGGACCACTTATTTCGCTTTGTGATAGATGGTGCTGTAATAGTCACAAACGTATAAGTACGTGGTATTACGTAACATTCCGCCAGTGCGGATGGTATTTGCTTCGTGATAGATTACCCTTGTTAAAATGCACCGTTTACCTATTGCGAAAAAGATCGGTATCGTGTTGATGTATGGCTATTGTGATCAAAATGCCCAACGGGTGCGTGCTATGTGTACTGATCGGTAACCTGGACGACATCATCCAAGTGTCTGGACCGTTCGCCGGATAGTTACGTTATTTAAGGAAACAGGAAGTGTTTAGGAAACAGGAAGTGTTTAGGAAACAGGTTTAGCCACATGTGAAACTTCATCCACGACCTGCAACAAATGGTGATGCCCAAGTAGGTGTTTTAGCTGCTGTCGCGACTAGTCCGCACATCAGTAGCAGACAAATTGCGTGGGAATCGGCAATCTCCAAATCGTCGGTGTTGAGAATGCTATGTCAACATCGATTGCACCCGTGCCATATTTCTATGCATCAGGAATTGCATGGCGACGTTTTTGAATGTCGTGTACAGTTCTGCCACTGGGCACAAGAGTAATTATCGGACGATGACAGATTTTTTGCACGCGTTCGATTTAGCGACGAAGCGTCTTTCACCAACAGCGGCAACGTAAACTGGCTTAATATGCACTATTGGGCAACGGAAAATCCACGATGGCTGCGACAAGTGGAACATCAGCGACCTTGGCGGGTTAATGTATGATGCGGCATTATGGGAGGAAGGATAATTGGCCCCCATTTTATCGATGGCAATCTAAATGGTGCAGTGTATGTTGATTTCGTACGTAATGTTCTACCGATGTTACTACAAGATGTTTCACTGCATGACAGAATGGCGACGTACTTCCAACATGATGGATGGACATTACCGAAGGCGAACTACTCGCTGTTGAGAGGAATGTCGTTACATGTATTGGCAAATGCATTGAGGTTGACAGACATCATTTTGAGCATTTATTGCATTAATGTTGGTATTTACAGGTAATCCCCCTGTAAGAGCATGCGTTCTCAGAAATGATAAGTTCACAAAGGTACATGTATCACATTGGAACAACCGAAATAAAACGTTCAAACGTACCTACGTTCTGTATTTTAATTTTAAAAAACCTACCTGTTACCAACTGTTCGTCTAAAATTGGGAGCCATATGTTTGTGACTATTACAGCGCCATCTATAACAAAGCGAAGAGAGTGGTCCAACTAAAACATTCATAATCCCTTACGTACTACACGAATGTGTAATATAGGGGTTCCTATTTAAAAAAAAACGCAGTTGATATTCATTTGACCTGTGGCAGAGGCTTCTAACGGGCCAACCATAGCGCCAACTGCTTTTCCCCTTCAAGCTAGACAAGTTTCGTTCCTTGTAGTTTTTTCGTTTGACACTTTTTTCGTGAGATATTTGGCCCGGTCACGTTCAATCGATCACTCTGCATATACGCACATGTACGTCCCATCTTCTCCTAAACGAATTGACTGACTTCAGTCAAGTTTGTTATACAAATCTCTTATTGACGGACAGAAATCGCTGTCGCGATATGAATCACCTACGTATCATAGTCCATGAGATATGATGTCATAAACAATAAGATTATTGAAGAACTGCCGCGTCTTACATGACGTTCAAATTTATTACCTCTGTTATACTAACTCTATTCACAATAATTTCATAGACAGTATCCACATAGGACGCGAAATGCACCTACAAAATTATATCATGGTACGACACAGAGTCAGGAGATATGACGTCATAAACACTGAGATGTTTGAAAAACTGCCAGATTATGCAAGACGTTTATTACTTTTTTGCTGCTAACTCTCTTCGAAACACATTTAGCACACAGTATACACATATTCTACTGAATATACTTACAAAATTTACGATCAGTAAAATATTCCGGACTATCATGCTGTACAGCCTGGGGACCATCACATTCATTTTGATAGGGCTCAAGTACTGGCAGACTGGCAAACAGATTCCACGAAAGGCTATACAGAGAGGCCATAGAGATTGTGAAACACACCAGGAATTTTAGTAGGAAAGAGGAGGGCGTGAAATTGAATGAAATTTGGATGCCGGTGCTGAAGAAGATGTGTGCCAGTCTTCCACCATGGGATGATATCAGTCCAACGGCCAGTTGCGCTCGAATATTCAAAACCTGTGACGTCACGCCACTGCGCGGAAGCGGAATTTTGCTGTAGTTTGCTGTACTCAGTAGTGAGACAGGGTATGAATCGTACGCTCAACGAAGCTACGATCCGCCTTGGAAATATCATCCGCAGATGGGAACGAAACGTCGGCTTTTAAAGTGAAATCCCTTGGACAACAGCACAATAGCCCGGAATATTTGATTAATTGTGACAATTCCGGCCGTGAAAGTTTACATTTTACGCTTACAAAATTATATCACATAGATCAAAAGATATGACGCTATGAACACTGAGACGCGTGAGAAACCGCCGCATAGTGTATGTCGTTTAAATTTATTACTTCTTCGCTACTGACTCTATTTGGAACACATACTGCAGACAGCATCCACATACGCCGCTGAATGTACCTACAGATTTCTATCATGGTGTTACACATAGTTCAGGAGATGTGAGTCATAAACACTGAGTTGCGTGAAAAACTGCCTCATCCTGCATGATGTTTAAATTTGCGAGGTATGTACAAAAGTAATGAGACGGAATACAATGCGAGCGATCTGGCAACGCTGTGTTGTTCTACATCTACTTCGTACTACACAAGCCACATCATGGTGTGTGCGGAAGGTACTTTCGGGACCACCATGTGATCCCTCCAAGTCTGTTACACTCGCGAACAGCGCGTGGGAAGAATGATTGTCAGTAAGCCTCTGTATTGGCTCTAATTTCTCGAACTTTCTGCTCTTCGTCAATACGCGAGATGTATGGGGAAGGAATATGTTGTCCGACTCCTCCTGAAAAACACTGTCCCGAAATTTTAGTAGTAAATCTTTCCATGATGCACAACGCCTCCCTTGTAACGTCTGCCAATGGAGTTTGCTTAGCATCTCCGTAACGCTCTCTCGCCAGCTAAACGATCCCGTTACGAGCGCGCCGCTCTTCGTTGGATCTTCTCCATCTCCTTATCAGTCCTACCTCATAGGGATCCCAGGTAGATGAACAATGCTCAAGAATCGGGCGAACAAGCGCCTTACAAGCCACTTATTTCGTGGATGAGCTACATTTCCTTAAGGTTCTTCCAATGAATCTGAGTCTAGTATCTGCTTTTCCTACTATCTGCTTTTTGTGGTCATTCCACTTAAGGTCGGTCTGGATAGTTATGCCTAGATGTTTTACGGCAGACGCTGTCTCCAGATGTTTGTCATAAATAGTGTAGCTGTACAGTAGTGGATTTCTTTTGTTGTGTAGACTGGTGTGTTCATCCCTTCCAGATGCAGACCAAGTTTCAGCTCCGTACAGCCATAACGTGATTTTTAAGAGCGCCATTAGTGAAGTTCTCTTTTTGTTATTTGCTACTAATGCCGGCCGCTGTGGCCGAGTGGCTCTAGGCGCTTCAGTCCGGAACCGCGCTGCTGCTGCGGTCGCAGGTTCGAATCCTGCCTCGGGCATGGATGTGTGTGGTTTCCTTAGGTTAGTTGGGTTTAAATAGTTTTAAGTCTAGGGGACTCATGACCTCTGATGTTAAGTCCCATAGCGCTTATAGCCATTTGAACCATTTTGTGTTACTAATATTGGAGCAGCGATATTTAGAGCAGTGATATGCAATCAACTTCTATGTAAATTTGGGGAATCTGCGAGTCTGACCTTTCAAAAGTTGAAACAGGCCCACGGGGAACATTAGTTATTAGTAAGACAAGTTTTTTGCTGGCACAAATCATTCTTGGAATGAAGATGATCCTCGCTTAGGGACACCTTCAACTTCAGAATCCGGTGGAAACGTCGTACGTGTGTCTGCTCTTGTAAGATCAGGTCGACGTTTAACAATAAGGACAAATGGCCAACAAAGTGTTTTACAAAGATGTCCATCAAAGGCCCAGGAAAGGTTGAATCGGGTGAGACCGGACATTGCGTACGAGTGGCAGCTGCATCATGACAACGACCCATGTCACACGCCTACCTCCATTGTGGAATTTTTGATCTCAGAAGGTATTCTTGTTTCATGGCCCTCTATTCACCTCATTCGATATTTTTCTTTCCCGGAAGTTGAAAAATTTCTGTGAGATGCTGGAGAAAATTTAAAAGAATGTGACCGATGTGTTACAGGTTCTACCAGTTGAAGCCTTTCAGGGCTGCTACAAAGACTGGGAACCGTTTTGAAGGAGACATGTAGTTCGCAAAAAATTAAAAAAACTTTGGTAGGTGAAAACTCACACACCTCGTATTAACACTTTACTAATAATTATCCTCGCAACATATTTCGCAGACAGTATCCACATATGGCCCTGAACGTACCTACAATATTATACAAATGTATAACTCATTAATATGACGTCATGAACACTGAGACGCGAGAAAAAAATGCCGCATCATGCATGAAGTTTTAATAAATTTATTCTTTACTACTAAGACACTCCTATAGCCAAGTTAAATTCCGGAAATCACCTACACCTGGCAGCGGTTTTGACGGATTGTATCTGCGAAGAGCAAACTGCTGTAGGCGAAACCAATAGCCGTCTATAAAGCTATAGGTGTTACTATACATACGTTTACAATATCGCGTTGTAGACACGCGAAGCAGTTGTACCTATACATATATAGATTATACATATTTCTTTGTATGACCCTTTCATAATTTCAAAGATGTTTTTACGAATACAGGGAAACGAATTTTCTTTCGATATTATACTACAAACGCAGTTCATTTGTTTGTTTCCGTTTCTAACAGAAATACTCGGACAATGCCCGGTTTCTCAGCTACTAAGTTCCTTTGAATACTGTAACGAATCACATATGAAATCGTCATATAAAAACGAAGAGCAGCCCAAGTTGTAACTGGTTACTTCGATCAGCCGCAGATGTGGATCCAGCATATCTTTACGAAGCATATCTTTACAGAAGAACGTTATGTTATCACCGAAAATGACGTTACTGAGGACTAAAATCACTTGTTTTAGATTTCTTTTTCTTCTTATTCTTCCTCTTCTTCTTCTTTGTCATTTTTCTGTATTTTCATTGTGAATTATATTATCATTTGGGAGATACCGATCAGACATTATTCAGTATTTACTATACGAAAGTACTTTGAGGACTACATTATGTGATCAAAAGTATCCTGACAACCCCATAAACATACGTTTAACGCATTAAGCCCATTGTGCTGCCACCTACTGCCATGTACTCCATATCAGCGACCTCAGCAGTCTTTAGACATTGTGAGAGAGCAGAATACGGTGCTCCGCGGAACTCATGCAATTCGAACTTGGTCAGGTGACTGGGTGTCACTTGTCTCATACGTCTGTATGCGAGACTCCCACACTCCTAAACATCTCTAGGTCCATTGTTTCCGATGTGATAGTGATGTGGAAACTTGAAGGAACATGTACAGCACAAAAGCGTACAGGTCGACCTCGTCTGTTTACTACAGAGATCGCCGACTGTTGGAGAGGGTCGTAATTTGTAATAGGCAGACATCTATCCAGACTATCACATAGGAATTCCAAACTACATCAGGATCCACTGCAAGTACTATGATAGTTAGATGGGAGGTGAGAAAACTTGGATTTCATGGTCGAGCGGCTGCTCGTAAGCCACAAATCACGCTGGTAAATGGCAAACGATGCCTCGCTTGGTGTAAGGAGCGTAAACATTGGACGATTTAACAGTGGGAAAACGTTGTGTGCAGTGACGAATCACGGTGCACAATGTGGCGATCCGAAGGCAGGGTGTGGATATGGCTCATGCCCGGTGACTCTTATCTGCCAATGTTTGTAGTGCCTACAGTAAAATTCGGAGACGGTGGTGTTATGGTGTGATCGTGTTTTTCATGGAGGGGGCTTGCACCCCTTGTTGTTTTTCGTGACACTATCACAGCACAGGCCTGCATTGATGTTTTAAGGACCTTCTTGCTTCTCACTGTTGAAGAGCAATTCGAGGATGGCGATTGCATCTTTCAACACGATCGAGCACTTGTTCACAATGCACGACTTGTAGCGGAGTGGTTAGACGACAATAACATCCGTGTAATGGATTGGTCTGCGTAGAGTCCTGACCTGAACTCTGTAGAACACCTTTGGGATGTTTTGAAACGCCGACTTCGTGCCAGGCCTCACCGACCGACATCGATACCTCCCCTCAGTGCAGCGCTACATGAAGAATGAGCTGCCATTCCCCAAGAAACCTTCCAGCACCTGACTGAAAGTATGCATGCGAGAGTGGAAGCTGTCATCAAGGTTAAAGGTGGGCCAACAATGTACTGAATTAGAGCATTACCGATGGAGGGCGCCACGAACTTGTAAGACATTTTCAGTCAGGTTGTAAGTAGGCTGTTTATGTTTTCTTATTGGCAACGTTACGTAGCGCTCTGTGTGTTAGTTTGCATTGCCTTTTACTGCTCAGACTTTGAAAAAAAAACACTGAAATTTTACTGTGATGAACAATCTGGACTGTCTTTATGGACTGTGAAAAAATTTTAGCTTTTGACCAACATTGTATCAATAAGTGTGTGCATTTGATATCTTTGTTATTGTAATTATAAAAAAAATTTATCAAATCATTATTGGCCACTGTCCAAAAACAATTTGTAAAATTTTTTGTGGGGAGCATGGAGGCTATGTAAGTAGGCTGTTTATGTTTTCTTATTGGCAACGTTACGTAGCGATCTGTGTGCTAGTTTGCATTGTTGTCTGCCATTGTAGTGTTGGGCAGCGGCAGCTGGATGTTAACAGCGCATAGCGTTGCGTAGTTAGAGGTGAGCCGCCAGCAGTGGTGGATGTGTGGAAGGAAATGGCGGAGTTTTGAAATTACATATATTATGACTTTTGATGATATTAAGGTAAATACATTGTTTGTTTTCTATTAAAATCTTTCATTTGCTAACTATGCCTATCAGTAGTTAGTGCCTTCTGTAGTTTGAATCTTTTATTTAGCTGGCAGTAGTGGCGCTCGCTGTATTGCAGTAGTTCGAGTAACGGAGATTTTTGGTGAGGTAAGTGATTTGTGAAAGGTATAGATTAATGTTAGTCAGGGCCATTCTTTTGTAGGGATTTTTGAAAGTCAGATTGCGTTGCGCTAAAAATATTGTATGTCAGTTTAAGCACAGTCATGTATAATTGTTCAAAGGGCACGTTTCAAGGTTTCCGGATACTTTTGATCACATAGTATACCTAGTCTAAGTGCGAGAAGCCTTTAACTGATGAAATGTTGCTATTTATAAAATTTAATTCGAGGAGGTACAATTTCTTTTTTGTATTCGCTCATGTTCGTAACAGAAGCTGAATTGGCAACAGCGACACAAACATTTAGACAAGACTACTCCACTACACGCTGGCAGCAATAGAAGAAATCCGTTCGTTATTTAATCGTTTGAATTAAACTCACTTTTTAATATACCACATTTTTAAATCGGACTGAAAAGTATAAAACAATCTCTCCTTGTCCCGTACAGACTCGTAACATAATTTAAATAGTCCTTTGTAATTCAGACTTTTTAAAACGAAAACCATGGGGCGCATGTAATAGATAACAGCAAAGTCGTGAACGTTCGTACATCACTTTATAAGTAGTCTAATAGCAAGGAGATGAATTATTCATGCATCAGTTATGCATTGCATGCGACTCACATTTTTCGTTTTGAATAGTGCATGAATTTCGTTAGGTGTTAAAAATATAGGATCACAAATTTTATCTCTACGGGGTAAGGAATGTACATAATCCCCGAAGAAATGATTTTATAATTGAGGGTCTGTTAGATGACAATCAGTTTGGCTTTAGAAAGAGTAAAGGGACCAGAGAGGCAGCTGCGACGTTGCGGTTGATAATGGAAGCAAGGCTGAAGAAAAATCAAGACACGTTCATACGATTTGTAGAACTTGAAAAAGCGTTTGACAATGTAAAATGGTGCAATACGCTCGAGATTCTGAGGAAAATAGAATTAAGCTACAGGAGAGACGGGAAAAATAAAATATTTACGAAAAACAAGAGGAAATAATAAGAGTGGAAGATGAAGAATATGATGTACGAATTAAAAATACTGTAAGACAGGGAAGTAGTCTTTCGTACCCAACTGTTAGATCTATACGACGAAAAAAGGAGTGACGAAAGTAAAATAAAGTTAGAAGAGTGAGATTAAAATTCAAGGTGACAGGTAAGATTCGCTGATGACAGTTGAGGCAAAGAAGAATTAAAAAATCTGATGAATTCGATGAACGTCTAATGAATACACAATATGGATTGAGAGTAAGTCGAAGGAAGACGAAAGTAACGAGAAGTGAGAACAGCGAGAAACTAAACATTAGAATTGTTGATCACAAAGTAGATGAAGTTAAGTAATTATGCTACCTAGGCAGCAAAATAAAGCAGACTACTATCTGCGAAAGGGACATTTCTGGCCAAGACAACTCTACTGGTATCAAAGACAGGCGTTAATTTAAAGAAGAAGCTTCCGAGAATGAACGGTTGTTACAAAGTATTGTATAGTACTGAAACATAGTTTGTGTAAAAACCGAAGCAGAAGAGTATCCAAAGCAACTACGGTATGGTGATACAGAAGAATGTTGAAGATTTGGCGGACTGATAAGGTAACGCATGTGGAGGTTCTCCACAGGATCGGCGAAAAAAATGACAGGATGGCAGCACATCCGTTAAGGCATCAGGAAATTGCAGAGGGTAAAAACTGTAGGGAAAGACAGAGATTTGAATGAATCCGACATATAACTGAAAAAGTAGGTTGCAAGTGCTACTTTGAGATGAAAAGGAATTCGTGGCGGGCTGCATCATACCAGTCAGAACGAGTTGTATTAAAAGCTCATTTATTAAAATTCTTCTTTTTATATTTTTGAGTGTGTAATACTTGAATCAGTTGCAAAGATTCTGTTGAGATTACATACATGCGGCAAATATTATGTTTATTTCAATGTCTCTTCACCTCAGTCAATTAATACGTTGTTTCTTCTTATGTATATCTCACAAAAAGACTGTGAACTCAAAAAAAATTAGAAAAGTTCAATGGCTTAGAATCACACATTCTTTCCGGAAATTATCCGCGACTGGAACAGGAAAAAGCCGGCCGGAGTGGCCGTGCGGTTCTAGGCGCTACAGTCTGGAACCGCGCGACCGGTACGGTCGCAGGTTCGAATCCTGCCTCGGGCATGGATGTGTGTGATGTCCTTAGGTTAGTTAGGTTTAAGTAGTTCTACGTTGTCGGGGACTGATGACCTCAGAAGTTAAGTCCCATAGTGCTCAGGGCCATTTTTTTGGAACAGGAAATAGGTACACGAAGTATCCCCCGGCACACACCAGACAAGAAAGCGAGCTAAGTCTCAAACTTATCGGAAAATTTAAAATCAATTGCAAAGTTTGTACCAGACAGGCAGACACGCAAGAAAGCGACGCAATAAAAAGCGAAAAAAAAATGTAATACGCCTTCTTCACCAGTGATTGTTAAGTTTTCTCAGTTACGTGCAGAAAATTAATGCGGATACAAGAATTTCGCAAAACAGAACGTAGCAGAAACGTGCCGTGTATAATTGGATATCTTGGGGACGCAGCAAAAATTCTTGCTACTAATTTATTCCTCTGAGTCCACAGGCGTAGAAAATACACTTCGATATTCGTACAGCCCCAGAGAAAACGTCCAACTGGGTGAGGTCGGGCGAATTTACTGGCCAACGTCCAATTCCTTCCCGGCCGATCTGCCTATTGACGGAAGTACAGGTTAATGCTGCAGGAGCTGGCTCTGCAAAGCGCTCCGCGGCTTCACGATCCTGCAACCACATGCTCTCTCTGATGCGCAGGTGTACGTCAGCAAGTGCTCTCCCACGAGTTTACCACACATTGTCTCTTACGGTTTGACATAACTGTTGTAAATGGGTTTTCAACTGCCCATCGCCTTTGGCGTAACGATGTTTGAAGGGGAAACTTTTTGTCTACAGCCTACAACATGGGCATACTTATGCGTACCTATCGCTTTCTCAAATGCATTTTCGACGTCTGGCTACTTAATGAAATATATTTCCTGTTGGCTCCGTCGCAAAATTTCTCACTGTGGAAACTGTATTTTTGAATCCCCTGCAAAGGTCTCTTAGAATAACGCCCGGGTACATTTCTGAATTGGCGTCTTGCCTGTCGGAAGCCTGTGACCTTATAATATTCATATAATAATTTATTACATGAAGGTAGCTTATTTATTGCTATTATCCACACCACAGTTTGTTCATAATATTGCCATTTTAACATTTGATAGTTAATCCACAAACATTTTCGACATACCACATATCGAACAATATGAAAATAGTATAAAATATGTAAAAATATGTGCATCATAGCGTCACGAGTTGAAAGAGACTAAAACTTAATGAGGACTCTTCGTGGATTAAACCAATAACATGAATATTTGTAGTAATTACTCAGTCCTTGTTTAATATACTATTCTACACCCAGAACTACAGTGGTCCTGGTTTTTGAAAGGAAATGTGGCCATCACGGTGTTAGATATATACACCACACCATGGAGGCCCATAGATTTGTTGCTTATGAAGCGATCTAACAAGGGGGTATTGTTCTGTGATTCAACTTCATTCCAAATGCTCACTGCATCCTGAGATAGTTGAAAGGTATCGTGAATTATGCATGAAACGTAACCTTAATATTTATGTGCTCTTCCACGGTTTGCGAAAGCGCTGATTCATCCAGGCTGCTACTTTGCATTCAGTGGAGACAGACTAGGCGAGACATCATGAACTCAACGAATCTAATGGAGAATTGTAGTCGATTCAAACGGAGGACACAACTATGAAGTTTTAAAGCCATTCAGAAAGTTTTCTCAGTCCACCTAAGATAACACAATGAACACCAACGGCTTCTTCATAATTGGTAATAAGAACCAAATACTTGACACGCGACACTACTACTATATTCTTGAACTGTTGTCTCCATCAACTACACACATACTTTGTGCACTATACCACACAGCGGCGAAGTAAAAGTAAGACGTGTACGTAACTGACTCTAAGTATCTCATTAAAATACACTCCTGGAAATTGAAATAAGAACACCGTGAATTCATTGTCCCAGGAAGGGGAAACTTTATTGACACATTCCTGGGGTCAGATACATCACATGATCACACTGACAGAACCACAGGCACATAGACATAGGCAACAGAGCATGCACAATGTCGGCACTAGTACAGTGTATATCCACCTTTCGCAGCAATGCAGGCTGCTATTCTCCCTTGGAGACGATCGTAGAGATGCTGGATGTAGTCCTGTGGAACGGCTTGCCATGCCATTTCCACCTGGCGCCTCAGTTGGACCAGCGTTCGTGCTGGACGTGCAGACCGCGTGAGACGACGCTTCATCCAGTCCCAAACATGCTCAATGGGGGACAGATCCGGACATCTTGCTGGCCAGGGTAGTTGACTTACACCTTCTAGAGCACGTTGGGTGGCACGGGATACATGCGGACGTGCATTGTCCTGTTGGAACAGCAAGTTCCCTTGCCGGTCTAGGAATGGTAGAACGATGGGTTCGATGACGGTTTGGATGTACCGTGCGCTATTCAGTGTCCCCTCGACGATCACCAGTGGTGTACGGCCAGTGTAGGAGATCGCTCCCCACACCATGATGCCGGGTGTTGGCCCTGTGTGCCTCGGTCGTATGCGGTCCTGATTGTGGCGCTCACCTGCACGGCGCCAAACACGCATACGACCATCATTGGCACCAAGGCAGAAGCGACTCTCATCGCTGAAGACGACACGTCTCCATTCGTCCCTCCATTCACGCCTGTCGCGACACCACTGGAGGCGGGCTGCACGATGTTGGGGCGTGAGCGGAAGACGGCCTAACGGTGTGCGGGACCGTAGCCCAGCTTCATGGAGACGGTTGCGAATGGTCCTCGCCGATACCCCAGGAGCAACAGTGTCCCTAATTTGCTGGGAAGTGGCGGTGCGGTCCCCTACGGCACTGCGTAGGATCCTACGGTCTTGGCGTGCATCCGTGCGTCGCTGCGGTCCGGTCCCAGGTCGACGGGCACGTGCACCTTCCGCCGACCACTGGCGACAACATCGATGTACTGTGGAGACCTCACGCCCCATGTGTTGAGCAATTCGGCGGTACGTCCACCCGGCCTCCCGCATGCCCACTATACGCCCTCGCTCAAAGTCCGTCAACTGCACATACGGTTCACGTCCACGCTGTCGCGGCATGCTACCAGTGTTAAAGACTGCGATGGAGCTCCGTATGCCACGGCAAACTGGCTGACAATGACGGCGGCGGTGCACAAATGCTGCGCAGCTAGCGTCATTCGACGGCCAACACCGCGGTTCCTGGTGTGTCCGCTGTGCCGTGCGTGTGATAATTGCTTGTACAGCCCTCTCGCAGTGTCCGGAGCAAGTATGGTGGGTCTGACACACCGGTGTCAATGTGTTCTTTTTTCCATTTCCAGGAGTGTATCTTATCCAGGTTGTAATTGCATAATCACTCACTTAGAAACAGCGTGACACAACAGTAACTACGTTATGGTTACTATAGCACTGTGATAATAGTTGTTACCATTATTGTTACTATTATTACTATTATTATTATTATTATTATTATTAGAGGGGTCAGACACGAAGCATTAACATCCTGAACTCTCCCAATTTTTGACGGTTCAGAAGTAACGAGTACAGAACTTCGGTGATTTACAGACAGTTAGTATAGTTAATATATTTTAATTGATTTAAAAATGGAGGTGCAAGGTATGGGTAGAGCAAGTGCCGCTATGGCTAAGAGTAGTGAAAGATAAGCATGTTTTGTTGCAAGTACCTACCCCTACTGTAGGTAGTTAGTTTTCTTATCTGAGAAGGAAATATACTGTAGGTGGCTTCGCCATGCATCGCAAATTACTTCGTCATTCATTAAACACACACACACACACACACACACACACACACACACACATACAGGTGCGCGCACACACACGGGAATTGAATGTAGGACTCAAGATTAATAGATGTGGAAGTAGATTTTTCTTTATGACAGCAATGAAAATAGAGACAATGAAAATATATTTGTAGCATGATATATGATTTGCACTGTCTGAAAGCATGATATATGACGTGCATTGTATGAAAGCAACTTAAATATAAGAGGCGTTCAAAAAGAAACGACCCGGAGGCATAATTACAGAAACAATTACCTGTATGTTAGAAGTATTGACCCTGGCTGTTGAGACACTTATCCCACTGTGACACAAGGCGATGAATGGATTGACCCTGGCTGTTGAGACACTTAGCCCACTGTGACACAAGGCGATGAATGGATGTCTCATAAAATTCCTGGGGCTCCGAGATTAACCAGTTCCGCACGTACAGCTGGACGTTGTCGTCCGAGGTGATCGTTTGCCCTTCAGAGTCTTTTTAAGGGGACCAAAAATTCTTTCCTTCTGATTCACTTCCTGCCGCACGCGACAACAGTGAATGTCCAGCGTTACTCGCAAACCTTGACCACCCTTCGCCTAGCGATCAAATCAAAACGACCAGGCAATGTAACCCCGGCTCCACGTCAATGCAAAGCCACGTACGGCCAACACAGTCGCGGCACTCCTACAGAAATTCAAATGGGAGGTTCTCGGCCACCCTCCATACAGTCCGGACCTTTCTCCCTGTGATTACGCCATTTTTTGTCCCCTTAAAAAGGCTCTGAGGAGCAGATGATTCACCGTGGACGACGACCTCCAGTTATACGTGCGGAACTGGTTAACATCGGAGCCCCAGGAATTTTATGAGATAGCCATTCCCCACCTTGTGTCACACTGGGACAAGTGTCTAACAGTCAGCGTCAATACTTCTAACATACAGGTACTGGTTTCTGTAATTACGCCTCCGGCTCTTTTCTTTTTGAACGCCCCTTCTATATAGAAAGTTGTTAGACATAATCACTATAAACTATCTCGTAGTTAGTGGCTTAATAAAACAACCGCAGCAACAAAATATCATTGACGTTAATCATTTTGAAAATAAAAGTGTTCAAAGAAAATTATTTCGCTAATGTTGGTGATGTTGGGGAGAGCGGCGGCGGGCGGGGTAGGAGATGGGAGGCGTAGGGTTCTACCTAATATCTACTTATACTCAGGGGTAGAAAGGTCGGGAACTAGTGCCCCACGATTGGTATTGCTTTATGGTAGCTCACGGACTAGGTATGCGTCTCATTAAACGGTAAATTACAGTAATTTACAGTTATCTCGTGCTATTTAGCCCACTGATGGTTTAAGGGCTAGAAGCTCGGTTACTCGTTTCTGTCTGCAAGGACAGAACATCCACCCCCATGAAAATCGCAGTGTAACAAGCCGTTTATGCTTCCCTGTGCTTTTACATACGAACATAAAATATGTGTATTAAAACGCAGAGATAGGGATTTACTCATATTATCATTATTCAGAGAGCAATTTTTGAATATTTTTGTTAAAACACGTATTGTTTATTGATTAATGTAATTCATGTTTCGACTTCGACCAAACACATAACTATAATCTGTTGAACTACAATATAGAATTTCTACACCTGTCCCACAGTGCGCTTGAATGAAAAGATAAAAACAGCGCACTTTGCAGAACTAGTACATGCGGTATCAATGTATACTTTCGGCAATCGATGGGTCGGCTGGGAAGAAACTGCACACGGAGCAGTAAGCACCCGGCATCTCACCTCATTAGATTATTTCCTTCTCTGATGCTACGTGAAGGCTGAAGTATATTCTTGCAGAGTTCCCATACCTACAGAACACGCAACGATCAGTTACGTTGATACTCGTCTAGCTCTGTGCTGACGTTAATGGTGCTCAGTTTCAATATTTATTGCTACAATGATCAGATCATTAAATGACTGAATGCATCAACTTTTTTTTCATTTACAGTCACGCTCAGTGAGTCCTTGACTGTACTCATGTAATATGCGTTTCGACACGTTCTTTTCTTAATGTTACTGAATTATTTATTCAAAATGTTCAAATGTGTGTGAAATCTTATGGGACTTAACTGCTAAGGTCATCATTCCCTGAGCTTACACACTACTTAACCTAAATTATCATAAGAACAGACACACACACCCATGCCCGAGGGAGGACTCGAACCCCGCCGGGACCAGTCGCACAGTCCATAACTGCAGCGCCCTAGACCGCTCGGCTAATCCCGCGCGGCTGAATTATTTATCACCCTGTATATGCTGCACATGCCTTCCTATTCTCTTAGAACATCTGTCAACATAATTCTGAACGTTCTTCCAGAGCAGCATATTCCCCGGCCTCGAGATACAGTTTCCAATTTTCACGCTTCACAAGTAACAATTTCCGGTAGCAGAGTACTCCATTCGTATAACTTGAACCTGACGCGTGAGATCAGTACATAGTTTTTCAATAAAAATATAAAAAACAAAAATCTCGTTCTGTAATCCTATTAACGTGCTTCTTTCTTTGTTTGTCTTGTGCTATGTGGAATACGGGTCCTAGTGACGCTTATGCTCGAACTCAGACAGATACGAATGTGGGAAACAATTTTGCAGATTGATGTGAGGGACATGTGTGAACAATTTCTTCTAGTAATTCATCATACAACCTCAGTATCACCGGCTCCACAAAAGGACCGTCCGTCCACCCACCCATCCACCCACCCACCCACCCACCCACCCACCCACCCACCCACACACACACACACACATACACACACACACACACACACACAGTACGGACTCCGAAGATAAACTACGGAAGGAGTTCGAGAGTCTTGCAAATGATTACAGTATGATAATAACTAAAGATAAAACAAATGACATTCCATGGAAAGGAGCATTTAAACTTTTACATGTGTGGGACGTGAGGTCTCACATACCAAAAACAAATGATCAAGAATGTAACAGCAAAAATTTCAGCAATTGGTAGATACTATAAATCACACTCTCCTCTAAAACGTTGTAAAGGAGACCGCACTAAAATTTTGTAATGTGACGGCAGTACCAGATCTAATGTATGGTTCAGAACCTCGGGAGCTAACCATCAGTCAAAGAAGAAGAACTGAGGCAGCGAAGATGAGTCTCCCAGGACCTCTAGCAGATTACAAGCTCATAGATCAAATAAAAAAAAAAGGAAATACAGAATCAACTGAATGTCAAAAGCATACTCCAGAAAATAGAGGAGTACAGAAAGAAATAGTATAAGCACATTCAGAGGATTTTGTATACCGCCTGGAAGACGGTGCATGGGTCTGCTCCTGTAAACTGAAGGGTAGGCCGAATATAGGAAGCGAGTAGGAGCAGGTGAGGTAAAAATCTCGGTACTGCTTTTAACGTAAAAGTACATTAGATAGAGAATATTATTCAATGACATATACGTAACTTTTGGAAAAGATGAGCACGTAGGTGCTAAGCCGGATGTATCAAAGCTAACACAGGCAAAATCTGTAGTGGCTCGCCCACTTTGTTGGTTGGTCGTCAGCTCGCGAACAAATGGGGTGAATCTGGAGCGGTGCTCTTAGAGCTGCAGAGCACCGGCTAGAGGCCGCTGTCGTCGGTGTCTGTCGTGGCATCGTAACTATCGATACCACAGAGGATGTCAGAAGAACGAATACCTAAATTAATATATATATATATATATATATATATATATATATATATATATATACCTCAAGGGAAAAGGAATGTTGGGCGTCGTAAGAAGAGATGGAAAGATCAGCTGCGTTATACTTGAAAGTGGTACAGGCAAGGATGGCTAAACCGAAACTAGACAAGACGATGATGATGATGCAAGGAAATACGAGGGCCCACGTGGCGGGAGTCGGATGGGATGTCTTGCAAAGGCTGGATATTGAAGTAACGGAAAGGCCATTGGCGAGTCCCCATCCAGGCCCCATCGAGCACACATGGGACACGCTTGACAGGCGTGTTCGAGCTCGTCCTGCTCCGCGACAGACTCTCTAAAAACTCTGAAATATCTCTCCTTCAGGAATGGGGACGGCTACCACAGGGTAGCCTCCGTAGACTTTAAGGCGTATGCCACGTAATTGTCAGAGACCTTCGGACAGTACACGGGTTATTACAGCGCTCAAAGTCCAATTAAAAGCCCCCAGAATATGTCGTTGTTGTTGTGGTCTTCAGTCCTGAGACTGGTTTGATGCAGCTCTCCATGCTACTCTATCCTGTGCAAGCTTCTTCATCTCCCAGTACCTACTGCAACATACATCCTTCTGAATCTGCTTAGTGTATTCATCTCTTGGTCTCCCTCTACGATTTTTACCCTCCACGCTGTCCTCAAATACTAAATTGGTGACCCTTGATGCCTCCGAACATGTCCTACCAACCGATCCCTTCTTCTAGTCAAGTTGTGCCACAAACTCCTCTTCTCCCCAATCCTATTCAATACCTCCTCATTAGTTATGTGATCTACCCATCTAATCTTCAGCATTCTTCTGTAGCACCACATTTCGAAAGCTTCTATTCTCTTCTTGTCCAAACTATTTATCGTCCATGTTTCACTTCCATACATGGCTACACTCCATATAAATACTTTCAGAAATGACTTACTGACACTTAAATCTATACTCGATGTTAACAAATTTCTCTTCTTCAGAAACGCTTTCATTGCCATTGCCACTCTACATTTCATATCCTCTCTACTTCGACCCAAGAGTAAGGGTAAGATTATTTCTACTTTGTTTTCGGACATTTCAGTTCTTGTTGTGTAAATGAAGTAGGACCTAATGTTGTCTTGGGTCTGTGTTTAATTTATGAGACATAAAGGAATAATTTGGTAACATACCCAGTCATCAATTATTGCTCAAATGAGCATGGCAGTCGCCCAGAGTAACGTTTCCCATTTCCTGAGTTGTGTGTTTGCTCTCCCATGTCCAACCTTGATGCTCCGGTGCGTTACAGTAGCCGTGGCGTTTTTAGTAAGAGGTACGCCTTCTGCGAGGGAAAATCGAGAGAGCGCGATTCTCTACAAGAAGACACACGTTTCCGGCGTCTGAGGGAAAAATCCGCGGCCGCATTATTACCAGACGTGGTGCCGGGGGCACGCAGCTGAATGCACGCGCCGAAGCGAACTTCCAGCCGAGGACACGCGAGCTGCCGGCACTTAATTAAGGCCCTGGCACCGCTGGTAATGAAAATCTCCAGCACTCCAGGTGGCAGCGAGTCGCGCGGAGGGGCGCGACGGCAGCGGCGCCAGCGGCTCAGCCGTGGCTGGAGCTGGAACACGCCCGCACAGCGACGGCCGCCTGCTGTACTGCAGTAACCGTGGCACGCGTGGAGGCGGAGGCCGAGGGCTCAAGCAATCAGCCTGTCAGCGGGGGACAGCCTTCTATTAGGGCTGCTAATCAGCCAGCGCCAAAGTGATTTCTCACGTGAAGGAGTGTCACTTCCCATCCGAGCTCACAACGACTGCGGGGCTCGACTGTGTACGTTGCGCGTCCCCCAGCAAAGCTGCCTACAGAATTACTCATCACTGCGTCACTTTTAGTTACTGCCAAGGAAGAAAGGCGATATTCAGTAGCTTCTTCGGGAAGCAGTTCTGACGTCGCCCTTCTTCACTTACGCAATACACAAGAAAAATCAGGGGCTTTGTCGGTCTAGTACGTAGAAATTGGTATATACAATAATTTCCTTTAACCATGCGTGCGGCCAAACAGGCCACCAGTAAACCATCTCTGGACATTGGCCTCCCGAAGACTGATTTGCAAGCAGTCTTACGCCGCAAAGTTTTCGAGATTTGGGACACTGAATGGCGCAACCTGACCACAACAAACAAAATCCGTCCTATCGAGGAGAGGACGAATGTGTGGCGGTCGTCCTTGCGAGCCACTCGCAGGTACTCAGTTGTCCTTTGTCGGCTCCGCATTGGCCACACTCGCTTGACACACAGCTATTTACTGCGCCGTGAGGACCCGCCTCTATGTCGCTGCGGGTCGGCTTTGACGGTGGTCCACATTTTGTTGGCCTGTCCCCTTTTAAATGTGCTCAGGCAGACGTTTGCGCTGCCTGATACGCTCCCTGCCCTTTTAACAGATGACACTGCTATGGCAGGCTTAGTTTTGCGTTTTATTCGGGCAGGAGTTTTTCTATCACTTAATCTAAGTGTTTCTCTTTTTGCAAAAACAGACATAATGTCTTATGGGACAACAGCAATCAGTGATTTTATAATGTTACTTAAAATCCGTCTTGATTGCAAATTTTTTTTTTATTATTCATATGACCGGTTTCGGTTCATTCAGAACCATCTTCAGATCTGTAAAAATAATTATACTAATTTACTATTTCACGGAAACAAATGTTTTTCATCTTATCTAATGAACATCAAATGTACCAGAACGTACCAGATATTTCAGTTACAGTAATCAGGTACGTTCTGGTACATTTGATGTTCATTAGATAAGATGAAAAACATTTGTTTCCGTGAAATAGTAAATTAGTATAATTATTTTTACAGATCTGAAGATGGTTCTGAATGAACCGAAACCGGTCATGTGAATAATAAAAAAAATTTTTGCAATCAAGACGGATTTTAATGTTTCTCTTTTTTGTGTTGAGTCTGGCCTTTGGCCTACGATTTTAGACTGGGTTTTTTAGTGTGTTTCTAGGTGGTTGGCTTGTTCTTTTTTGTCTCTGTGGTCGGCCAACCACTGTCACATACTGTGTGAATTTAATTCCTTTTGTCTGGTCTCTGTCTGAGTCTTTCTTGTCCTGTGTCGTCTGTTGTCATCTCCATTGTTCGTTTTTATTTTGCGTGGGTGTTTGAAGTTTTGGAAAAAGGGACCGATGGCCGTAGCAGTCTGGTCCCTTCAATCCCATAAACCAAACAAGCGTCACATGTCTTGCGGAATGATTTGTCTAAAAGTTAGAAATACATTGAGGTGACAAAAGTCATAGGACAGCGATATGCACATCTACAGACGCCGGTAGCATCTCGTATAAAAAGGCAGTGCATTGGCGGAGCTGTCATTTGTTCTCAGGTGACTCATATGAAAATATTTCCGTCGTGATTATGGCTGCAATGCGAGAATTAACAAATTTTGATCGCGGAATGGAAGTTGGAGCTAGACGCGTAGGACATTCCACTTCTGAAATCGTTAGGGAATTCAATATTCTGAAGTTCCATAGCGTCAAGCGTGTGCCGAGAATACCAAATTCCAAGCATTACCTCCCACGACGGGCAACGCAGTGACCGACGTCCTTCACTTAACGACCGAGAGCAGCGGCATTTTTGTAGAGTTGTCAGTAATAACAGCCAAGCACCTCTGCATGGAATAACAGCAGAAGTCAATGTGGGACGTACGATGAACGTATCCGTTAGCACAGTGCGGCGAAATTTTGTGTTAGTGGGCTGTGGCAACGGAAGACCGATGCGAATGTTTTTGCTAACAACAAGACATCGCCTGCAGCGCCTCTCATAGGTTCGTGACCATATCATTTGGATCCAAGACGACTGGAAAACCATGATACCGATTTCAGTTGATACGAGCTAATGGTAGGGTTCGAGTGTGGCGCATACCCCATGTAGCCTTGGACTCAGGTTGTCAACACGGCACAGTGCAAGCTGATGGTTTCTCCATAATGGTGGTCTGGGTCCTCTGGTCTAACTGAACCTGTCATTGACTGAAAATGGTTATGTTCGGCTACTTGGAGACCATTTGGAGCCATTCATCGACTTAATATTCTAAAATTTTTATGGATGACAAATCGCAATGTCACTTGGCCACAGTAGTTTGCATTTGATTTGAAGAACATTCTGAAGAATTCGAGCGAATACTTTGGCGATCCAGATAGCCGGATATGAACATTTATGGTATGTAATCGACAGGCCTGTTCTTGCAAAACTTCCTGCAGCGGCAACACTTTCTCAATTAACGATGGCTACAAAGGCAGGATGGCTCAATATTTCTACAGTAGACATCCATCGACTTGTTGAATCCATGCCACGTTCAGTTGCGGCATTACGCCGGGCAAAAAGAGATGCGACACGGTTTTAGGACGTACCCCACGAGTTTTATCCTCTCAGTGTAGAAATAGATCAGAAGAAAATTTGACGTATATTTGAATTATGCTAAGAATAAAGTAATCAAAAGAGGTGCCGATTGAGAACTTCAAGGTAAATTTGTAACTTAGAATATTAACGAGAACGGGAGGTCGCTCAGTCGGCATGTGACTCCGAGCGTCATTCACAGACGCAACGAATGCTTCTGTGTTTTGTTTTGACTTTTAAACAAGTTATTTTGTTATGACATGACGAAACTACAATCGTATGGTCATAACTGTGCGTTCTTTGATTGCTCTGAGATAGACGAGCGGAGTTACAACACATAAAACATTAGCTCACTTCAATACAAGAGCGACAAAAAGAGTTACTTAACTTTATGCAATCCATTGACACAGGAATGCTACGAATATTTACAATTATCTTTGAACAATAAAGCATCACTCGATGAACAAAATTACAGTTCCATCTGAAACATGAATAGCATTGGTCCCTAACCCGATGACGACTGCTTCATCGGAGCTCACGAACTGGGCAGAGGGAGTCCATACTCGATTCTATATCGATCTCTGTGCCATGGCGCTGCGATGCTGACAGAAAGGGTGTGTCTTAAGGAGTGCCTCCCATTCACGATACGGACTGCAGCATCTCATCGTCGGTAGTATTTATGCGCATTGCAGACTTTGATGTGGCACTGCGATCTTTGGACGATACCACAATTTTCATAAGACAAATGACCGTTCTTTTTCAATTTCTCTATTATTTTCGAGATATTATTTTTTAAATTACACCTAATGCTGGTCAGTTTGTATCTATTCGTCCAGCCTTCCTTTGGCTTTGAAAATCAGGACAAAAATTTTGCCTTAACTTTTTCTTAACTACGCTTACTAATTTCAAGGAGCAAAATCTTTCTTTGCTGAACAGGACCTCATGCAGGTCAGTTTGGTATCCATTTGTCCCACTCTTAGTTTTTCTACGAAAATTCAGACAAAAAACCATTGCTTAATTTCTGGACAGCATTATTCACTGAATGATATGACCAGAAATGTGATGATCCACAATGTTTGCAAATACTGAGAGGGACTAACTAGAATGGCGTGCCAAGAGAAAAGTGCTCGGATTAACCCACTAATGCCCGCTAATTTTTTTCTCAATTTTGTGTAGTATGTCATTCTGTAACTTGTTTTGGTGCATATAAATGGTATTATTTCTTATTTACAAAATTGCTTCTTATTAAGTTTTTTTTTTAAATACCGTATGATATACTGTACGGCGAGCAGCAATGATTAGAACGGTGTGAACGTGCAAAAAACTGTAGTGTACTTACTGCTCTTTTTATTCAATACAAACATTTAAATGTAGTAAATGGTAAACAGTGTGTGATTTACTTAAGCTCTAATTTGAAGATCGTTACTCCACAAAAGTTTCTCAGGATATATTTTTACATTGCACTTTACACAGTGAAACTCAACAAGCTTACCACAAAATGAACAACGATTTTGGATACATTGCATTTTAAAAAGGTGTGCAATATGTTGACCGTTGCACTATTCAAGCAGAATCCAGAGTAGGTCGACCACCACTTCATTGATCTGATTCGACTGCTGCAGCAGACCCGGATGCGGATCGAAGAGATTTACTCCTTCAATACCACGGTTCATTGTACCAATAACGAAAAATTTATGGTACAGCATAATACGTAACAGAGTCAAAGAATTGATCTTGACAAGAAAAATGCAGCTCCCTGGCAGAACAATATTTGAGCAAAGCTTTCTAATGACTGGCGTGCAAAACACTTTTTCAGCGCATCACTTTTGCCTGATTACGGTTAGAAGGTTACTAGCTAGGCTTTAAGCGGGAGGCAGGAATTCAATTCTCCTTGTCTGTCATTTAGCCTGCATGTCATGGCACGAATAAAGGCAGTAGCAGAGTGTTTCGGAAGTGGGACTAAAATTAATGCTGAAAGGCTGTCAATGATTAGACTCGCAGAAGACGTTGTTACCCTCTACGAATGTGAGGAAGAAACGCAGCACCTGTTGAATAGGACAATCAGTGTACTTAGGACAGTGTGTGGATTGCCAGTGGACCGATGAAAGACAAAAATATTGACTGAACTGAGATTATCGATAAACTAAACAACAGAATTGGAGGTCAGGTAGTAGACGAACTGCTGCTTTGGATGCAAATTAACGCCTGACGGACGAAGCAAGAAGGGCACTGGGGAAGTCAAAGAGGGCGATCTTCCGTAATATAAGTCTAATAGTGATTGTAAGAGTAAATTTCTTAGAAGGTATTCATGGAGCATAATACTGTATGAAAGTTATTCATGGTCTGTAAAAGATGAACACTCTAAATAGGAGAGAGTCGAATAATTTGAGATGTGGTGTTACGGTAAGTTTTGAAAATTAAGTGAACTGGTAGGGTAAAAAACTTAGTCATCCACCTCTTCAGCAAAGACGAAAATATATGAATAACACTGATTAGAAGACGGTAGAATATGTATACTTATTTAGCGTAGCCTATAGCAATTTAAATGAAACGCAAACAAAAATATAAGAAAAAACACGACAGGAATCCAAATGATGCATTAAACTAACAACTAACAGTTGTTACATGTGCAGTCAAAGCTCCACGGCGCATTCGTGACAAAGTCGTTACGGTCACCGACATAGTCCCTCAGTTTACACCCCATGACAATGTGCCAGTTGACCTATTTCGGTGCTCCAAAATTGTAGCTTCGACTGGGATACTTTACCCCATTTACTCCGTTTCCAGTTCGGATGCGAATTATGTTTCTTCTTCCACTCATGTCATGAGAATTCAAAGCCCTTCGGTCCCTGTAGACTGTCAATAACACGTCGAACTTCAGACAGAATATTCGCAGTAAGACGTAACACGCCAGTTAAAGTAAGTCTAGTGCTTATTATGTAACATATTCCACAAAGATTTTTAAAATAAAAATTAAAAACCGGTTTGCCACAATTGGAAACAATATTGCTAAAAAGCACCTTCTGTAACTAACTATGACGACGCACGCTACATTCCACTGATGCTCTCTAGATTTTGAATTGCCTAACGGTGCACATTTCTGCACTTTTTTTACATTTACATGAGGCGTTAATTATGTCATGGATCCACGTTCTTTCAAATATACAGTTCAACTAATTGACACTAAAGCGTAGTAGCTAAGGAATGTAAATAATAGCAGATACTAGGTGACTCTTACGTATGTATCTGAATACCAGATCTTTTAAATTCTTTGCACTGGTTTCAGGTTTGTCAGAAATATAAAGCTGTAAGTATTGACCCCCAAAGATAGTAAGTTACGTAGTTCCCTTTCTTTGCTTATGTGATTACCTGGGACTACTAGTAAATACGTTTAAGATATGTGTAAAGCTGTCGTTGAATAACTTTCATTTTTTTCTTGTGGACATAGTAAACAGCAAAACAGTTGCAAATTGGAAGATTTATTAAAACCTCTTTATTATGGTCTCAACATTTACAAATACGCCTTCTGCAGAAGGAAATATAGACCACTGGAGGGCATGTTGTGGCAGAGGTAAGTTAAAATACAGCTGAAAGGCGTCATTCAAACATAAAATTTCACCTCCATTATAAATTAAAACATGCACAAGTTGTTTGTCATATGGTATATCCAGACCCATGTACAGCTAGTGCACGCCGTACCTCTGCCACAACATATAATCCAGTTGTCTGTATTTTCTTCTGAAAAAGGAGTTTTTATAACCGCTGAGCATGGTAAAACGATTTTAATAAATCTTCCAATTTGCAACTGATTGGCAGTTTACCATTTCTACAAGAAGATTTCATTCCATGTCGCTGCTCCAGACGTACAAAAACATTTATAGCTTTCAGAATGAGATTTTCACTCTGCAGCGGAGTGTGCGCTGATATGAAACTTCCTGGCAGATTAAAACTGTGTGCCCGACCGAGACTCGAACTCGGGACCTTTGCCTTTCGCGGGCAAGCGCTCTACCATCTGAGCTACCGAAGCACGACTCACGCCCGCTACTCACAGCTTCACTTCTGCCAGTACCTCGTCTCCTACCTTCCAAACTTTACAGAAGCTCTCCTGCGAACCTTGCAGAACTAGCACTCCTGAAAGAAAGGATATTGCGGAGACATGGCTTAGCCACAGCCTGGTGGGTGTTTCCAGAATGAGATTTTCGCTCTGCAGCGGAGTGTGCGCTGATATGAAACTTCCTGGCAGATTAAAACTGTGTGCCCGACCGAGACTCGAACTCGGGACCTTTGCCTTTCGCGGGCAAGCGCTCTACCAACTGAGCTACCGAAGCACGACTCACGCCCGGTACTCACAGCTTTACTTCTGCCAGTACCTCGTCTCCTACCTTCCAAACTTTACAGAAGCTCTCCTGCGAACCTTGCAGAACTGGCACTCCTGAAAGAAAGGATATTGCGGAGACATGGCTTAGCCACAGCCTGGGGGATGTTTCCAGAATGAGATTTTCACTCTGCAGCGGAGTGTGCGCTGATATGAAACTTCCTGGCAGATTAAAACTGTGTGCCCGATCGAGACTCGAACTCGGGACCTTTGCCTTTCGCGGCAAGCGCTCTACCATCTGAGCTACCGAAGCACGACTCACGCCCGGTACTCACAGCTTTACTTCTGCCAGTACCTCGTCTCCTACCTTCCAAACTTTACAGAAGCTCTCCTGCGAACCTTGCAGAACTAGCACTCCTGAAAGAAAGGATATTGCGGAGACATGGCTTAGCCACAGCCTGGGGGATGTTTCCAGAATGAGATTTTCACTCTGCAGCGGAGTGTGCGCTGATATGAAACTTCCTGGCAGATTAAAACTGTGTGCCCGACCGAGACTCGAACTCGGGACCTTTGCCTTTCGCGGGCAAGCGCTCTACCATCTGAGCGCTTGCCCGCGAAAGGCAAAGGTCCCGAGTTCGAGTCTCGGTCGGGCACACAGTTTTAATCTGCCAGGAAGTTTTATTTATAGCTTTCACTGTAATAGAGCGAACTGCAGAAGGGAAACACTGTAGAGGGAAATGAGACGAAATGTTCCACACAGGAGAGGAGATAATCGATGGTCACATCAAATGAGTTAGAAGACAAATGACCCCCTCCTCCATTCGAAAAAGTAGTTTCTGGGAGTAAATTGTAAATTGCGTGCTGGACTAGAACTCATATTCGGACGACTTACTTCCGCAGTTTAACAACCCGGTCATGCATCAAGGGATCTGGATGTCTCATCTTTCATTTGGTTGCTACACTACTGGCCATTAAAATTGCTCCATCAAGAATAAATTCAGATGATAAACGGGTCTTCATTGGACAAATATATTACACTACAACTGACATATGATTACATTTTCACGCAATTTGGGTGCATAGATCCTGAGAAATCAGTTCCCAGAACAACCACCTCTGGCCATAATAACGGCCTTGATACGCCTGGGCATAGAGTCAAACAGAGCTTGGATGGCGTGAACAGGTACAACTGCCCGTGCAACTTCATCACGATACCACAGCAACACGATACCACAGTTCATCAAGTGTAGTGAATGGCGTATTGTGACGAGCCAGTTGCTCGGACACCATTCACCAGGCGTTTTCAGTTGGTGAGAGATCTAGAGAATGTGCTGGCCAGGGCAACAGTCGAACATTTTCTGTATCCAGAAAGGCCCGTACAGGACCTGCAATATGCGGTCGTGCATTATCCTGCTGAAATGTAGGGTTTCGCAGCGATCGATGAAGGGTAGAGCTACGGGTCGTAAAACATCTTAAATGCAACGTCCACTGTTCAAAGTGCCGTCAATGCGAACAAGAGGTGACGGAGACGTGTAACCAATGGCACCCTGTACCATCACGCCGGGTGATACGCCAGTATGGCGATGGTGAATACACGCTTCCAATGTGCGTTCATCGCAGTGTAGCCAAACACGGATGCGACCATCATGATGCTGTAAACAGAACCTGGATTCATTCGAAAAATGACGTTTTGCCATTCGTGCACCCAGGTTCGTCGTTGTGTAGACCATCGCAGGCGCTGCTGTCTGTGATGCAGCGTCAAGGGTAACCGCAGCCATGGTCTCCGAGCTGATAGTCCATGCTGCTGCTAACGTCGTCGAACTGTTGTGCAGATGGTTGTTGTCTTTCAAACGTCCCCATCTGTTGACTCCGGAATCGAGACGTGGCTGCACGATCCGTTACAGCCATGCGGATAAGATGCCTGTCATCTTGACTGCTAGTGATACGAGGCCGTTGGGATCCAGCACTGCGTTCCGTATTACCCTCCTGAACCCACCGATTCCATATTCTGCTAACAG
This sequence comes from Schistocerca cancellata, assembly GCF_023864275.1. Taxonomy (NCBI): domain Eukaryota; kingdom Metazoa; phylum Arthropoda; class Insecta; order Orthoptera; family Acrididae; genus Schistocerca; species Schistocerca cancellata. The sequence goes on from NC_064630.1 coordinate 456,906,423, forward strand.
TCATTGGATCTCGACCAACGCGAGCAGCAATGTCGCGATACGATAAGCCGCAATCGCGATAGGCTACAATCCGACATTTATGAAAGTCGGAAACGTGATGGTACGCATTTCTCCTCCTTACACGAAGCATCACAACAACGTTTCACCAGGCAACGCCAGTCAACTGCTGTTTGTGTATGAGAAATCGGTTGGAAACTTTCCTCATGTCAGCACGTTGTAGGTGTCGCCACCGGCGCCAACTTTGTGCGAATGCTCTGGAAAGCTAATCGTTTGCATATCACAGCATCTTCTTTCTGTCGGCTAAATTTCCGTCTTTAGCACGTCATCTTCGTGGTGTAGCAATTTTAATGGCCAGTAGTGTGTTAGTAAACAGTTATTCCATTGACCACTGCTACAGTGACGTATGGTCTGTGCGAACAACATCAGCAGGTTACCTGCGAGGTTACCTGAGTAGTTCCACCTGCCGCTCCTGCCAGCCCCCCCCCCCCCCCCCCCCGCCCGCGACAACCAACATACACACCGCAAGCGCAGGACACACACACACACACACACACACACACACAGAACGGGCTATAAATTACTCAGAGCTGGCGCGCGACGTCCCTTGTGAAAGGCTTTGACAATTTTGAGCTTGCGGCTACTTCAAAGCCAGCCAGCGTTACCCGGCTGCGGCGGCGGCGGCGGCGGCGGCGGTAGTGGTAGTGGTGGCAGCGCGTAGCCCGGAGCACGACACGCGTAGGACGCAGGCGCAGCCACTGTTGCCAACGCAACGCTAATCTGGGACGCTGCGGTCGGCGCCGCCCACCCGCCGAACTGGTGTTGTAATACGCGCCCGCCTGCTCTACCCAAACCACGGCGGCCCCTCGAAATCCAGCCCACCTCACCTCATCCCGCCTCACCTTCTGCCACCTCGCCGGCCCAATTCGCTCGCCGCCACCCCTCCCGCTTCACCGCTGTCCCGGTGAAAATTGCTAGCGGGGTTGGCTCCTCTCGCGTAGGATATTCGTTTATTCGGTGCCTAAATTTATGCGCGGGGCTGTGGCGGTGGTATTATGAGAGGCCGCGGTGGTGGAAACGGCGGCTGCACGCTTTTGCCCGCCGCCGCAGGCGTTCCGACCTCCAGGCAGGTGAACGAGCGTGCCTGCCAGGCCCTCCCTCTCGGCTGCGCGGCAACTCCTTCCTCCGACCCACTACTCCGCCCGCACTCGGCACTCACGTACGTGGCTGGAATTAATGGGGGTGGCGGGGGAGGGGTGAGGGGGCGGCAGAAGGTCGTGTGATTCGCTTACGTCAGTGACATTTGGCAAATATTACTATATCAATAACTCTTACTACCCTGGCAGAAACCGAAACGCTTCTCTTAATGGTGTTGTATGCTGGAGGCTTACGCTCTTTGACGGCCAATACTTCCAGGATGAAACTAAAAAACTAAACAGGCATGAAGACCCAACGGTGCCGACCGGCCGCCGTATCATCCTCAGCCCACAGGCGTCACTGGATGCATATATGGAGGGGCATGTGATCAGCACACTGCTCTCCCGGCCGTATGTCAGTTTCCGAGACCGGAGCCGCTACTTCTCTATCAGGTAGCTCTCCAGTTTGCCTCACAAGTGCTGAGTGCACCGCGCTTGCCAACAGCGCTCGGTAGACCGGATGGTCACCCATCCAAGTACTAGCCCAGCCCGACAGCGCTTAACTTCGGTGATCTGACGGGAACCGGTGTTACCACTGCGTCAAGGCCGTTGGCTCCAGGATGAAAGGGTGAATATAATCACCACTTGTTTTTTCTAAAATCTATAGCAAACTAGGGGCGGAATCGGTTACATTACGTTTAACATTTTTTGTAAAATAACAGAGCACAATAAAACGCTCGTTAAATCTGTATAGATCAATTTCCGTCGCTTGCAACTGTATTGAAAGTTTTATTAAGACCAGACGTATTTCGCTTTATTTTATAGCATCTTCAGTGGTTACTGACACAATATGGCTTTTCCTCTTATAATTTTGCTTCTGTGATCATGAGCAGTTCGGTTACTACTGTAAATAGCTTTTATTCTTTACATTACTCATGTTTTTTTCCTTTATTTACTGCATCCTTCTTCTTCTTCTTGTATGTGTTCAGTCTTTGCACACAGTGCTTTCACATCACTTAATATATTCACATTTCTATGCCGATAAGTGTCGCTGTCCTCACGCCATTTCGTATGTTTTCTTCTGCTAATGCGGGATGCGTTCGTCTTTTGTTCGTTTTGGTAGCGGTGCAAGCGTTTATTATCGCTCTGTGAATGTTTATATTTTCCAAATAGAGAAAAGGATTGTCTGCGTGCGTGTTTGTGTGTGTGTGTGTGTGTGTGTGTGTGAAGGGAGCTCACATATCCTATCTCTTGCTTGTGTGTAAGTTATTGCTTTATTGTGGCACAGCGGTGAAAAGAATAGAAACTGTTTTCACCTTTAACAAAGGCATGCGAACTGTTCACAATCATAAGAAACAGAAATGTAACAGAAAAATGTATTGTTAAATATTGTTAGAGTGACCACTGAAGATCCTTTGAAAGAAAGCGAAGCGTGTCTGGTGTTACCAAGATTTTTATTGCAGTTTCAAAAGACATCAATTAACCTATACAACTTTTATACGTGCAACTATGGAAAAAAGAATCTGAAAAACAAAGATAGCTTCTTAAAGGTATAAAAAAATTACCTTGTAGTGTAACCTGACGTATCCTACTTGAAAATCACTTAAATGTGTGTTTTGTATTTTTTATATTTTTTCAAAGGCATGCTTGTATACTACCTGTTCTGCCCCTCTCGCAGGGCAGAATGGGATGAAGGAATTTTTTGTGAAATTATTGCTTATACGTTGTAGTTCTTAGGAATCTTATCTTGAAACTAAGTCATAAATTTTATTGAACAGTTTAACCTAATAAATATGGAGACAAATAAAAGTCATTAACTATAAGGAAATATTTTAATGTCATTTTGAAAAATATACAATTATTTTCAATGGTTAATACCAATTTACTGTTACTTTATTGAATCCCATAGCTTGTACACCAGATGTACTTTCTGGCTTGCGAATAGACAGCAATACGTGTAATAATAAATCCTATAGCACAGTACATCTCAGACCGTGAAGTTTCTTCCTCACTTCCGTGTGGTTAGCCGTTTCGTTCTGCTGCATGACAGGCTAATGATCTGACATTCAGATACTTCATCGTTGGACTAGAAAAGTCTGCTCTACAGTGACTTCAGGTATACTTCCATTTCTCTTTTTGTTCTGCAGTGAACACAATTTCAAATTTCTCTGTTCATTTGCCAACACTGTAGTTGGAGCTATTGTTAGCTTTATGAAAGTATTTTTCTACAGTTGTTTTGGTACGTCAAACTTCTTAGGTGCTTTAAAAACTCCCATTTCAGAAGATAATATGGCTGAACCTGCCATTTCCATTGATTTGATAACCACTTGCTCTCTATCAGCCTTTCTAACATAAGTGCACTCTATCTGAAAAAGCAAAGCGGAAGAAAAGGAAAACGCAATTTGGAATGTACTTGCATCAAAAAATGAAGGGCCAGGACGAATCACTGCCCTGTTCTTCCTCGTCTCGTTCCGTTTCTGAAGCCATTTCAAGTGAACAATTTTTATGGAACACAATAACTGACAGTTCTAATCGCTTCGTGAAATAACGTATAGCGAATGGCATGCACTTCAAAACTATGTGTCATTTCAAGATAAACAACTAAAATTAACGGATTATCTTGCGTTTAACAAAAGTTACAAAAGAAGAAATGAGAACGCGAGGGGCAACCGTTCACCTACAAGTCGCACTCCCTACCAAGTTAAATTGGCTGTCGCGCCATTCCTTCCATTCAGAGACATAGTTACATGTCACTAATAGATTTTAGCATTCTACAGACTAGAAGACAGCCAATGCCTTTTATCCACGCCACCTGCCCCTAGTTTCTCCATATCGTTCATTTTTCCGTCTAAGCTGCAATTTTTTTTACAGCTTCGCTTGTTTTGATCACACTGGATCGTCTTCAGATCTAAGCAGTTGCGTAAACCAACAAACGTGTCTATGCAGGATCTACGCATCCGAATTCTGATGTGTAGTTCTTGCATAAACACTCCGGATTGCTTGCGCAACAACATAGTCAGATTTTTAGTTCCTGTATACTTTTTTCTAGTTTCTGCGTTGACTTCGCTAGACCACAAGGCTGCACTAAAATAAATACCCATCAGCAGGTAGCTGCGTTCTTCGGCGGACGCCTTCTCGTAGAATCTATAAAATATTGCTTCCAGTACCATTCGCAACAAAGCCCACCACAAAGCCATGATCACATTTGGCTGTCCAACCGAGAGCGAAATCAATTCCTACAAAGTCCTAGGCAATTTTTTGTGTCATTTGTATAAAAGTGAAGCGAACATAAGTTGGACTGTTTCCTTCGAGAAGGCGTTAGTAGAAGACTCTATATTTTGACTCATAATTTTAAGATCTCTGAAACTTGACCTGTTTTCTCGTGCACGTGACATCGCTGAATGTGAAAGTGGGATTAAGTAGTGTTCGATCGAGTCGAACAACTTCGGATTTGTTTTTGTTACTCATTTTATTGGAGTTATCCGGCAAGAAGTTTAGGTAACCAGTCTCAGCCTTTCCATTTAACCCAAAATTTGACATTTCACAATTTATACCCCTTGAAAAATTACTTCCCAGATAACGAAAACACCTTTTATCCATCACTTTCGAATGCTCACTACCTACCTACTTAAATTTCTGTCTCTTTTCCAACCGGTTTGGGATGATTCGTCATTTGTCATGTGCCCACTCGATCTCATTTATAGTCTGTCAAGGGCCCTGTAGTTTAGTGATCAGTAAATGATGAAGTGGATTGTGCGGTTAACATTGTTGTATATGCTTGACACTGCGTCTGTCGTTGGGAGCGATCTGGAAGTTATGTTATTATTATTTAAGAATCAGGTTTGCCAATATCGCTAGCAAGCCTTTTGAAATAAAAAATAAAAAACAGAAAATAAAATGACGGTTTAGGCAGTTACCATCGGATGATGACAGCGTAGATCTGTCGAAATCGGTCACAGTAACAAAAAGAATTGCTAGCAGTCTTAGAAAACTCGATTCTTCAAGAATACTATAACAAAAGTATTCGTAATATCACTTTCATACATTTCCATGGTACACTCCAAGTAAATACATGAAATGAAACAAGCATCATTATATTCCTAACTCTTTTTCAAAATACCTAATTCAACTTTTCCAATTATTTTCATTCCGACTCGACGTAAATTCTTGAAGAAGTAATAACATTTTCGAGGGAGATCTAAAGACATAGCTGAAAGAAGTTATTTTTCCTAGGGCTCCTTAACCACCACTGTATCTTATCTGTAATGAAAACTGGTATCCAGCTCAAGCAAGGCTAGTGTGTACTGCAGTGGCTCTTTCGCTGTCCACGGTGAAGCTCGTGTTTTAATGTGGCCATGACTATTAAAAAAATACGTGCGTGTGCGGACGAAGAACCATAAACTTGGTGGACTTGTACTGAAGATTTATCGCAGTAATGACATAATTTGAAGCAGTGGTACAAATGGTGAACATTAACGCGAATAAAAGAGAAGGGAACTTCTCATAAAGGTTCCAACAGACGTTATATTAACGTACGAGTAGAACGTATACTCGCTGGAGCACTCTGAAGTATGTGTGACTCGCTGTAAAAATGCGATTCGGTTGTATGTCGACAGTTGTGGATGAAGCCTTCGTGCGCGAATTGAGGAAATCCCTGCCCATCCTACGCTGATACCGATGTCAATAAATTATTGACTCTCGAATCGGAATAAGATTTAGCTGGTTTCTGCTGGGCAGGAACATCTGAATGCTGCTTCATCATATGCAGGCGTGGAACGAATGTCACTCCAATCAAGATTCTATTCTCGTAATAACGCTGCGATTTCTCGGCATTTACAAGCGCCTCTGATTTTTGGAAGGAAGTGGGACGGCGGAATTGAAGTAGATAGACTACACATGAAGGTCAGCAAGTAGAAAAGGTGAAGAGAAGCTCTCTCTACGCCTTAAACAGCTCCATTAGCGTCCCATGTGAGATGATATTTCTTGTCATCAGAGAACGGAAACAGGATACATTAGCGAATTTGGAACGTATTTTTCCTGAAACTTTCTAATGTTAAATAATTATAAGAAGTGTAGGAAAGCCGAGAGTGCTAAATATACGTACAGTAGATATGGATAACGGTTAAGATTCGCCGTCATCCTCAGGAAGAGGCGAGAGTAATTTACAGTGTCGTGTGTTGCCATACGTCATACTCTCAAAGGCTATGTATTTCAATTTTTAAACAAAATTTCATACGACCTTTTCAGTTTCTTTCCATTTTTTCTTTCAAAAAAACACACGTTAGTAGATTGTGTATTGCTGTGTATCAGGTGACAGAAATAGCACTATTTTCTGTTTATTTTAATATACATTTGGTTGAACCATTGTTTTATAAAATGTTCCGTACAATCACAAAGTTATTCATTTTTCGGACACAAATTAGGCAAAGTGACATGAACTTGTGATAATCCTTTTCCAACCTCAAGTGAAACTCGTGGTCTTTTTTGTAAATTGGCGGGACCAGTAGACGACCCATCGACAATAATGAAAATTTCTGAGGTGAGGCAGTACAGAAAAGCTTTCAGATAGTTACGGAAACACGAAACGTCAACTTTTTAAGTGACTGTTGAATTTATCCACTGCTAAATAACAGGACGCAGCTCAACGGTTATTAACGATTGGCCGTCAGAGTACACTGCCCCCTTTTCCCAGCAAAGATTAGTTACACCCATCTCCAATTGTGAAACAAATTTAAGTGATGTTTATTGTCCACTGTAGATGTTTGTGGTGACGTAATCTGCAGATAGAGTACCAAGTAATTAATGCCATTTCATTCTCTACAGTTTTAACCCTCTACAGCTTCATTTTGAATCATAAAAGCTATTGTCTCATGTCTTTATACTTGTCCGATTATCCTGTCTTTCACATTGTCAGTGTTTCCTTTATGTGCCTTTCCTCGCCAATTCTAAGGAGAAATTTCTCATTTCTTATCATTAATCTTAACTCACTGCCACATAACGCTGTGCCAACAGAATGTTCTTCTTCAAATTAAATTAAATCCTAGTTATTCGATGACTTATTTTGAGCAACAACGATTTGTGCTAGGCTGATTTTTATACCCTTCTCGCTTTGGCCCGTCATGTGTTATTTTGTTTGCAAGGTAGCAAAATTTCTTCGACTTCTTGGTCATCAACTCTAATGTAAAGTTTTTCGTTAGTATCATTTCTGAAACTTCTCATTACTTTTGTCTTTCTTCGGTTCATCCTCAATCCATATTCTGTACTCACTGGACTGTTCATTCTATTCAACATATCGTGTAGTTCTTCTTCACTTTAACTGAAGACAGCAATATCATCCGCGAACGTATCATTGATATCCTTTCACAATGAATTTTAATCCCGTTGTTTTTACGTCATTGCTTCTTCGATGTGTAGATTGAACTGTGGGGGAGGGAAACTGCATCCTTGTCTTACATCCTTTTAATGTGAGCACTTCGTTCTTGGTCTTTTATTCTCATCGTTCCCTTTTCTTTTATGTGCCTACTGCACACTATGTTACCTGTCTTTTCCTGCAGCTTACACTTGCTTCCCTAAGAATTTCGAACATCTTGGACCATTTCCCATTGTCGAACGCTTTTTCTCGGTTAACTATTCCTATGAAATCGTCTTAAATTTTCTTAAGTCTTTTTCCGTAATCAGCTCAACGTTAGATCTGCCGCTCTGGTTCGTTTAACTTCCCATGATGGCCAATTAACAGGTCCTATATTTTCTTTTCCATTCTCCTGTGCGTCATCCTTATCAGTAACTTTCATGCTGATTGTACGATAGAGTCTCACATATCTGTCCTTGCTGTCTCCAGAATTGTGTAATCTCCCTCATAGCTCTGATCGGAACGCAATGCGCCGGGTGCAATTGACGGAGATGCTATCGATACCTCATTATATATCTCAGTTTTAGGCTTTTGTCGGTTGCTTGGACTTTGCGTACCGTCCACATCAGATGTATAATTCCTGGTGCTACAGTCTTCTCAACCCGTTACGTACATGGGTTGTACGGTGCCCTTTAACCCTTTATTTAGCAATGTTGCTCTCAATAATCATCAACGTTGCCAACTGTTTTCTATAACATGTTGCTAGTTTCATCCTTGGAAGGCCAACGCTGCTTGTAAGCAATGTCTAAGTCCTCCTACACGCCAATATTCAGTTGTCTTTGGTGAAAAGTTTCTGAATGGCTTGTATCTTTAACAGACACTGCGCAAGGTTACGTGAGCATCAGTTTACGCTGTAACGGTTCCTGCAGTTTTCGTGGAGCTGTTTCTTCTTGTGCTACGAAAACTACTTATAGCAGGAAACAGGAATTGTTGGAGGTGAGTTGTTATACAAATGTGTTGGCGAATTCCTGCCTGGGGCATTGTAAATGGACTTACCTTCTCTGGGAACAGAATTACTGATTTTGAAATTAGATGAACAACAAGCCCCGAAGAAGAAGAAGAAGAAGAAGAAGAAAGTAACTCTTGTGCGGGAGAATGATGTACTGTATGACAGTTTTGGTCACGAGACAATCTATTTGCCAAAAGGGAGATGTAGCCACTGCCTTCAGGAGTATTCGACGGTAAAATGTGGAAGCTAAGGAACTATTCTGTGTTTTGTAGCAAAAAAGATTTTTTTAAGACAATTCACAGGAAATAACGTAAAACGCACCCATTCGCAGAAAATACTGTCGTATTTATATTGTAGTACCCTTGCCGCTATTGTGAGCAACGATAATTACGGGAAAAATTTGTGTTTTTTAATTATTACATGCACTTTTTTTTCTAGCTAAATACTGCATTTCTCTCTTTGACAGGTTATCTGTTCTTCCTCACTTTTATAGATGGCGAATACGAAAAAGGAAATATGTGAGCCATTTTTATAGGAATAGCGATAGAAGTGAGGCCTTCAGTGAAAAGGACGTCACAAGTGATCAGTGTGAAACACGTTTCAGGTATTTCTTGTCACCCTGCCACGATCGCTCACTTTGCTTCAAATGGGGAGGGAGTCGTTTTGTTTCCAGATATCGGCCTTCCGCAGCCTCTCAAGAGGATGTCACAGCAAAGCAAAGTGATTGGCTCTCTCCGAGGACGCGGGCTTTCAGCCAATTGCTCGGCGGAACACTTGGTTCGCTTTCGACGAAAAATAAGTGATGACACTCGTAATGTTTAAGTATTTTACCGTGTCAGCAATCTCGATGGAGTACACTTCTCATTTGCATTCGAACGATTATGTTAGGCAGCTTTTGCTTCGGGGAACACTCTTCCTTCGAGAATCTCCAGAATTTTTCGACTTTAACTACTTGCAAAACTCTGAAAATACTGATATAACGTAGTTAACATTTTTCGTCAAAAAAGAGATGTAAAACGAACTTAAGTTCATGCTCAGTGTAAGATCCTTCGAAATGTGACGTTGGCAGTTATCGCTGTTACTGTCGAGGCTACCTTACATACTCTTAATTGTACTGACAGCACTAGTTCCCAGAAAGGTTGGACTAGGTCATTCAGATTATGTCGTCACACTCTCTAAGTGTGGCGGAATTTAGTAACCAATTAAGATAATTAAAACCTTCGAGGCCAAAAATAAAACAGAAATTAGAATTTATTAATGAGCGCTTAAATTTTCTTATCCGTTTTATGTAGTATATTTGGAAATTTGTGGTTAGTTCCTATGGGACCAAACTGCTGAAGTCATAGGTTCCTGGGCTTACACACTACTTAATCTAACTTCAGCTAAGGACAACATGCATTACCCATGACCGAGGGAAGACTTGAATATCCGACGGGGGGGGGGGGGGGGGGGGAGCCGCGCGAACCGTGGCAAGGTGCCTGAGATCGCGCGCCTTCCCCGCGCGGCTTTATGTAGTAGCTGGTGATTTTAGGCTGATCCTGAGGTACTTTTCCATACCTTTTGTGGATCGCTACTCCATTTCGTTAAGAAAGTTATTTTCGCAAAAATGGCGCTTCACGTTCAAAGTACGACGTTGTGGCAACTTAATGGTACCTCCTCAATGGAGATTTGTTTCTTTTCACTAGCGAACTTTTCAATAACACTCAAAGGTAGTGGCCGGCATTCGCTTAACTGGCTGATTTCCTACAAGTCACGAGTTTTTCTTGGTTCGTACTGTCAACCTACAGACTATCAACCTACAGGTTGAGCGGTACGTTTCTGTTGTTTATCTGAGGGCTCGCACCATTCTCAGATTTAGTGGTAAGATCGTCCAGTGGCTAGCCTGTCAAAAACTGAGCGCAGATGAAGCATGAAACAGGAAGAAGGTGCACTAATCAGTGAAAAAGAAGCAAAATAGTGAACGGTCCAAGCTCAAGATGTGCAACACTGAGAGAGCTAGCAGAGACACTGAGTCGTAGTTATGCGGTCACATATGTGGAATACACAATGGGAGATCCGTGTTCAAATCTCCCTAGTATCACTTCTTTTTTTCACAAAATTGTGAGCTGTCCGTCTGGTCATTGACGTGTCTGTCCGCTTTATTCTAATCTGTGTCTGTGTCATGGTGTAACTCCCATTTGCAGCAGCAAGGTATAAGGAACAGATCTATAATGAAAGTCGATTCTGCACATCTACTCTATTTGCAGCCGAAAGGAAGTGGCTCTCGAATGGGAACCGCACACGTTTGATGACAAGGTGACAAGTCAACACAATCCTCCAAACGGAAAACACGTCTGGTGTGTCATACACGATAACACTCTAATTTACTATCAGTCCACACTATTTTTCGGAGGTCCAAAACAGCATATTTCACATCTTTAATGTTTTTCTTTTTCGTTTCCAATTTTCCCACTGTCCATGATTTACCCATAGAACACTTTTCTTCAAAAATTATTTTTCAGAAATTTCTTCATCAAATGAAGATCTACGTAGACTTCTTTTAGCGAGGAATATCCTATTTGCGTGTCCTAGTCTGCTGGTTATACACCCCTTGCTTACTCTGTCAAGTGTTGCTTCCAAGATAGTACAATCACTCTGTGTAGTGGTATTTGGGTGATATTTGTGCTTGAGGTTGTGTAGGCGTGGCCTTACGTTGACAAACAAGATTTATTAGACGAAAATATCTTCATCTGTAGGGAACAAAATGGAAGTTAAACAAACTAAATTCAGATATATGGCCGATCATTTGGCATTAGAAGAACACAGCAAACGAATTAATTTCTATCTTTCTCTTCATCATCAGTCTTCTTATCGGTTTTATGTGGCCCGCTACGAATTCTTCTCCTGTGCCAAACATTTCCTCTAAAAGTAGCATTAGCAACCTATGTCCCCAATTATTTGTTGGATGCATTCCACCCTCTCTGTCTTCCTCTACAGTTTGTATCCTATACAGCTCCCTCTAATACCATGGAAGTTATTCCCTGTGTTTCAGCAGATGTCCTATCAGATTGTCCCGTCATCTTGTCAGTGTTTTGCCGACATTCCTTTCCTCACCGATTCTGTGGAGAACCTCCTCATTCCGTATCTTGCCAGCATACCTAATTTTCAACATTCGTCTGTAGCACTACATGTCAAATGCTTCGATTCTCTTCTGATCCGATTTTGCAACAGTCCATGCTTCATTACAATACATTTCTGCTCTCCAGATGCACGTTCTCAGAAATTTCTTCCTGAAATTAGGGCCTGTGTTCGACAATGTGGACTTACCTTGGGCAGGAATACCAGTTTTGCTAGTACTAGTCTGCTTTTTTTGTCCTCCTTGCTCCATTCATCATAGTTTATATTGCTGCCTAGATAGCTCAATTTGACTACGATACATCAAATACCAGGCTATTTCCAGGTTCCACCGAAAGTACCGACACCGGTATTTCGAGAATGACAAAGGAAATTTCTATTAAATGCCCACATTCTAGCACGCATTTAAATTAAATGGGAGACAGCCGGTCAGAACTTTCAATCGCAGACAGAAGAAACTGCAATCACCCTTGCGCGACGCGTCAGGAGCCCCACCTGGTGGCCCTGCCAGGAGACCACGGGAGGAATGCAGGCACACCCTGCAGATAGAGCGGTGGTGCCTTGGCGAGCCGCAGGTGGTCATAACTCATCGGTGGCACGCCCCCGCAACCTCCATAAAACAGGGGCCACCGCACCGCGCCGCGCCGCTGCAGATAAAACCTCCGCCCGCTTGCAGTCCCGTCCGGCGACTACGGGGAACCCCCTCGACCGTCGTCCTCACCGCCAGTGTCTCTCTGCCATCCCTCCCTCCCTGCCTCCCTCCCTCCCTCCCTCCCACCAAACCAACAACCGACGTCGGACGGGCAAAACCGCGGCGGCCGCCGGTCGCGCCTCCCGCCCCGCCCAGTCCTGCGGTCCCAGAGGCCACTCGGCGGAAAATCGCCCACCGGGATTTGTGGCACTCGAGTAGGAAGCGCCAGCCCTTTGTCAGTTTCGGAGATTAATGAAAGCCGCGAGTCAAACGTGAAATATGTCTCGTGTGCAATAAAAGCTGTAGCTGCTCCTCGTGCTCATACATTGAATACAGAGGTATATATTCGCATAGACAATTCTGCTACGCATTACGACGGCTACGATCTACTCACTACCCCCTTTGCACGAAAAAAATCATGCTCGATTGCCAGTGAGTTATCACGCACACTGTCAGTACTGTAGAAGAAGTTCTTTCCTCTTTCATTTCTCGTATCAGCACATCAGAAGAAATATCTAAGATTTGAATCAGGATAAATGCCTGTAGGATGTACAAGGGAGTGTGATGGTTAGGAATATTGACAGTAATATTTCAGTCGGTTAACAAATGATTCAGTAGTCTTCCCAACAGTTTCTTCTGCAATGACCTGAGGCAAGCGGCTTTTACACGGGATTAGCCGAGCGGTCTAAGGCGTTGTAGTCATGGACTGTGCGGCTGGTCCCGGCGGAGGTTCGAGTCCTCCCTCGGGCATGGGTGTGTGTGTGTTTGTCCTTAGTATAATTTAGGTTAAGTAGTGTTTAAGCTTAGGGACTGATGACCTTAGCAGTTAAGTCCCATAAGATTTCACACACATTTGAACATTTTTTGAACAAGCGGCTTTTAGTCGCAAGTTACACTAATATACACACACCAAAGAAAGTTTTGCATCACCTCAGTTCCGAGAGTCCCGGAAACTGTTGATTTGATTTGATTTGATTTTAACAGGAGAGCTAAAACAGCTTAGGTCTAACCCACCACTGCCCTCATCGAAACTAGGTTTATTGTGCGCTATCGCTCCCTGTATATCTAGTAAAGCCAACCAGTGCCCTTAAATAGTGCGAGGAGTCCCTCTACCAGTTTTTTGTTAGACACAATTTCTTCAGGTCTAGTTGTCCCGAAGATTCTGTATCTTTTACTCTCCAATGCCGTGCAATCAAAGATTAGGTGTGATGCAGTTTCTTCACCCTCATCACAGATCCTACATTTAGGGTCCTCTTCCATTATACCCTTTGTGTGTAGGTATTTTTTGAAGTTCCCATGGCCGGTCATCAGTCCAAGTATGAGTTTAATTTCTTTCCTGTTCAATCCCAGGATTACAGAGCTTCCCGGAACCTGTATAGAATAGTGGAATAGAGATCAATATAAACATCATTTCCGCCTTTTTTATTGCTCATCAAACCCACACACTGCATGTTTTACCACCATAGAGAGAGACCTTCAGAGGTGGTGGTCCTCATTGCTGTACACTCCGGTACCTCTAATACCCACTAGCACGTCCTCTTGCATTGATGTATGCCTGTATTCATCGTGGCATACTATCCACGAGTTCATCAAGACATTTTTGGTCCAGTTTGTCCCACTCCTCAATGGCGATTCGGCGTAGATCCCTCAGAGTGGTTGGTGGGACACGTCGTCCACAAACGGCCCTTTTCAATTTATCCCAGGCATGTTCGATAGGGGTCATGCCTGGAGAACAAGCTGGCCACTCTAATCAAGCAATGTCGTTATCTTGAAGGAAGTCATTCACAAGAGATGCACGATAGGGGTGCGAATTGTCGTTCATGATGACGAATGTTTCGTCAATATGCTGCCGACATGGTTGCATTATCCGTCGGAGGATGGCATTCACGTATCATACGACGTTACGGCACCTTCCATGACCACCAGCGGCGTACGTTGGCCCCACATAATGCCACCCCAAAACAGCACCTTGCTGCACTCGCTCAGGCGTTCAGCTCCGGAGATTGACTGGTTGAAGGCATATGCGACACTTATCTGTGAAGAGAACGTGATGACAGTCCTGTGCGGGCTATTCGGCATGTTGTTGGGCCCATCTGTACCGCCCTGCATGGTCTCGTGGTTGCAAAGTTGGACCTCACCAAGGACGTCGGGAGTGGAGTTGCGCATCATGCAGCCTATTGCGCACAATTTGAGTCGTAACACTACGTCCTGTGACTGCACGAAAAGCATTATTCAACATGCCACGTTGCTGTCAGGGTTACTCCGAGCCATAATCCATAGGTAGCGGTCATGCACTGCAGTAGTAGCCCTTGGGCGACCTGAGCGAGGCATGTCATCGACAGTTCCTCTCTCTCTGTATCTCTTTCACGTCCGAACATAGCTTTGGTTCCCTCCGAGAAGCCTGGACACTGCCCTTGTTGAGAGCCCTTCCTGGTCCAAAGTAACAGTGTGGATGCTATCGAGCCGCGGTATTGACCGTCTAGACATGGTTGAACTACAGACAACACGAGCCGTGTACCTCCTTCCTGGAGGAATGACTGGAACTGGTCGGCTGTCGACCCCCTCTGTCAAATAGGCGCTGCTCATGCATAGTCGTTTACATCTTTTGGCGATTTTAGTGACATCTCTGAACTTTCAGAGGGACTGAGTCTGTGATAAAATATCCAAAGTCAACCTCTATCTTCAGGAGTTTTGGGAACCGTGGTAATGCAAAACTTTTTGTGATGTGTGTAGTTCATATAGCAGTCAGGGCATGTTGTCGTTTTCAATTTTCTGTAATCTTGAAATCAGCAGCTCCTAATATACGTAGTTTCTCTCATTTTCAGCTTTTGGTGACATCACATGTACAGTAACGAATCATCGAGATAAAACAAAGTAACAAGACGCACGGTTTTATTTTTAACATAGTTGCCTTCTGTGGCGCTTTTCGGCTGTGGATGAACTATAATGTTAGACAAATATGCAAGTTCTGAGTTCAAAGTCTTGCAGAAACGTAGCTCCTGTCGTCGTTTCATCATCTTCATCGTCGTTGTAATTTTTGCAGCCTGTGTTACGCAACGCGCCTATGCACAACTGAACAAAGAATAAACAGTGACCTTAATGAAGGAACAGCATTCGACAGAAAACCAGTCGATTTCACTCTTTCTCTGGTAAAAGAAAAACGCCTTTTTTCTGACCACATTACATTTTTTATTTACTTTATCCACCCAGACTCGTTTCACCATATTTACAAGTCATCATTAGTGGCGGTCGTGAAATATTACACGATTTTTATCGTTTTCACAGAAACCAGCAATTGTGAAATAAAACAAAATACCACGCAATTTTGGCTGCAAAAGACTTTATTTACTTACTGTTTTTTGTTTTGCTATATGTGTGTTGACATAAGTTTGTGTATACTTTTTGTTTGATTGCTTATTAATTAATTTTTCTTTTTATTTATTTGTTATTAGTGTTTTTTTATCATTTATATACATAGAATAGGAACGGAATTTGTGATCAGTTGTTGGAATTTTTGTCTATTATAAGATCAGTCAGTGTAAACAGTGGGTCATTTTGTAGTAACTTCTTTCCAGACTTTGTTTTGTATATGCAATAATTTTCTTGTAAGGTTACGAGGTCCCTTCCATTAGTTGTTTTAACTATTCTTTAACAACATGTCTTCAGGATGAACTTGGACATATTGTCACATAGACGAACCTGTTAGGCTCTGAGCACTATGCGACTTAACTTTTGAGGTCATCAGTCGCCTAGAACTTAGAACTAATTAAACCTAACTAACCTAAGGACATCACACACATCCATGCCCGAGGCAGGATTCGAACCTGCGACCGTAGCGGTACCCAGTTCCAGACTGTAGCGCCTAGAACCTATTAGAACTGAAACATTATCGTGTCTGTTACTGCAGGGAATTGTCGAAAGTTTTCCATAATAATGTTTACTTTCGTTCAGTTACAGAACATTTTCAGCTGAACAGTAATATCAAAGCAATCAGTTCCTGTTATTGAAGAAAGAATCCTTAACTCAAGGCACCTTCTGTTCATGATACTCAAGACACCTTCTGTTCATGATACACCTTTTCCACTTTCTCTGCAGAATCCTTTGAAAGGATTTCACGCTTTCATTCACTAATCGGCTGCACATCAAAACTGCAACATTATGAAGGCAGAGTGAAACAAACTTTACATGACACGTACTACATGTTAGTATTTCCACTCAACTGCACGAGTTAGAAGGTGTAACGACATATACGTTCTCTATATGTAGAAAAATTACTCCGCTCTTTACCATTTAGAAATCAGAAAGATTGTATTATGCCTTATTTAAGAAAGAGAAAAGTCCATCAGCACGTGCCCAAATTCAGCAACGGCAGGGGCTCGGCATTTCAGACCGCAGTTTACCATTCCGCGATATTGCTGGTCGTGTTAGTCGGAGACCAACGACTGTCATGTAAGTATGGAATCTTTATCAAGTTTTCAGCAAAATAACACAAAACCACATGTAGCCTGTACCATCCTGAGGGTGTTCGTTTTTTGCCCTGGCCAGCACATTCTCAAGATCTCTCATTTATGGAAAACATCACTCTTTTTAAGAATGGTGTATTTGTTAAGATATCTGACTTTGATGGTATTAGAGGGCCACTCGCCAACCACTACAGTTGATGAACTGACATAGAGATGAAGAGGAGTGGAATGACATAACAATATCTGTTACCCAAGTTCGACTCGAGGTTCATCCGAGTCATAACAGTCATTGCTGCTGCAGATGAAAGTACTATCTATTAAATTTCGCACTCTGAATCGGCTACGGAAGGAACATATGTATAATTCTGACAAAAAGAAAAGAGAGAATTGTGGGATATGTTCACCGTAAGGTTGAAGATCACTGTTGGTTGGTTAATTTGGGTGAGGGGACCAAACAGCGAGGTCATCGGCCGCATCGGATTAAGGAGGAAGTCGACCATGCCCTTCCAAAGGAACCATTCCGGCATTTGCCTGAAGCGATTCAGGGAAATCACGGAAAACTTAAATCAGGATTTCTGGACGGGAGGGTTGAACCGTCGTCCTCCAGAAGGCGAGTCTAGTCTGCTAACCACTGCTTCACCTCGCTCGGCAGCTCACTGTTGCGTCTGCGCTTGCTTACAGAAGTTCCACCTTCAGCAACACAGAAGATGAAAATGCGGTTGCCCAAGGCGGAACGTATCCAAAACATTTTAAAAAAAAGAATGGTTTATTTGTTAAGATATCTGATTTTGATGGTATTAGAGGGAGCTATAGAAGCTACAAACTACAGGGAATAAAAATATTGGAATATCTCTTACAAACGCTGGGTGAAAGTGCTAGAGATGAAGAGGTTGATCTAGGAGAGGAAGTCATGGCAGGCCACATAAAACCAGTCTTTGCCACACTCAAATTACCTAAAAAAAATTGATTTCTGTACTTGCTAAATGGGTTGTACAAAAAGCAGTAGCAACACTACTATAACTCCTACCAGACTTTATTGACAGACGTTCACTGTTTTACATTCCCTAAATACAAGGTGGAGAAAAATTGTGTCACGAAATTTTAATCCTGGATAGCTGATGCTAGTAGCAACCAAAATTACTAATGTTGTGTAGGTCTACAACGCACCATTTTTAAACTACGGAAACTTGGCGCACGCACTCCAATTGGCCGTGGAATTGATCTGTGGCCGTTAGTCGGTTGACGGGCAGCGCTATGGTTATCGGTTCTCACGTACGAACGTCCCTCCCCCCATCACTGCCCCAACGTGATACGCACACATGTCGAATAGGTCTTGCTGTTTGTGTCCACCTCACGTCAGAGGCATTCACATGTAAGCTTCGCTTCGGAGCACACACAGGTCACCTGCGATTTAGTCGTACAGTAAGCATGGTGGCCCAGTATTCGTTTGAAGAACAACGAGATATGGTTTTTGTTTATAGACAGCCGACGGTAATGCTCATGAAGCTCGACGGTTGCAAGAGGAACGGCACCCAGCAAGACGCCATCCACACCCGCATACTTTTACAGCATTTCACCGGCGACCAGGAGAAACAGGCTCTTTAGCAGGACATCATGGTGATGCTGGAAGACCTCGAACACGACGGGATGCTGCATTTGAAGAGACTGTTTTCAAGAGCTTCGAGGAAGCACCTACGACAAGTACTCGAGCGGTTGGACACGACATGGAGGTCACTAATCGGTTAGTCTGGGAGGTTCTGAGGGATAACAGCCGGCATAAATTTAGTTTCCACCCTGTCCAAGACCTAAATCCTGTGGCGGACTATGAACAGAGGCTAAGATTTCGCCGGTGGTTTCTGCGAAGTGTTGCTCGAGAACCCGACTTCCCCGCCATTGTGTTGTTTACCGACGAGTGCAACTTCCATCGGGATGGCGTTTACAACACTTACTAGGCAAGGAGAAATCCTTACATCACGTACGTCCACGGACACCAGAAACGAGTTTCGCTCAACATTAGGGCAGGCATTGTGTGTGACATCTGATTGGGCTGATCCGCCTACCTCCTCGACTTACCAGGACTATTACTTTCACTTTTTGCAAGAAACTCTACCCGACCTGCTGGAAGATGTTCCCCTGGACATATGGCTACTCGTGTGGTTGCAGGATGATGGGGTGCCCGCACGTAACAGTCGTGCTGTGCGCGGATATTTAAATGAACTGTTCGACGTTCGGGTCATTGGCAGAGGTGCTTGTAGGACTTGGCCCCCGTGATCACCAGATCTCACACCATCAGACCTTTTCCTGTGCGGATTCTTCAAGGTTCTAGTTCACCCACCCGGACGCGAATCATCTAGAAACGAAGAGGAATTAATGCATCGCATTCAATATGCCGTCAATCACGTCGAGGTAATGTCAGGAATCTCTGAAAGAGTTCGGTGAAACACCGTTCGACGTTACCAAGCTTGTGTCGCGTCAAAGGGTCGCCAGTTCGAGCACCTGCTTCAAGTAGCCAATATCCTAGCTGCAAAGAAAGTTCCTTTTCATGGCCGACACAATTTCTGAAAGACTTTCAGTACGCGAACTAACAGCTGTTGCCGGTTTCGTTCCCGGTACGTCTTATCACAAAACTACAATGGATGTGTCCGGGCCCCAGTGGATTCGCCCCCAGGCCCCCAGAGTGGAAGGCTAGCGCGCTACCACCGGGCGTGCGGGCCGCTTGGGATGCATCGCGATCTCAGGCAAAGCATTCGCAGTTATGCGTTGTCCAGAGCATCCGGCAACAGCGTAATCCCGCGGCTAATCGGAGCGCGTGGCGCCAAGTTTCCGTAATTTAAAATTTGTGCATTGTCGACCTACACAACATTAGTAATTTTGGTTCCTACTGGCGTCAGCTATCCAGGATTAAAATTTCATGACACATTTTTTCTCCACCCTGTATAATCGCCCCGCACATCGATCACTTTGCCCCACACTAATGGAAGGACTTGTACACCACCAGCGTGTTCATCTCTGTCGATGTCTCTCATCAAACGCACTATGCCACTGATCTCTTGTGTTAGCCGGCCGGAGTGGCCGAGCGGTTCTAGGCGCATCAGTCTGGAACCGAGCGACCACTACGGTCGCAGGTTCGAATCCTGCCTCGGGCATAGATGTGTGTGATGACCTTAGGTTTACGTAGTTCTAAGTTCTAGAGGACTGATGACCTCAGATGTCCCATAGTGCTCAGAGCCATTTGAACCAATCTCTTGTGTTGTAGCACGTGCCATGAGGAGGTTCCAAACTTTTGGTGAGCTGGTCGTAATCGCATATACTCATATCGGGTGAATACGGCGAAGTTCTAGTATTCTCGCTTCTATGTACCCAGGGGCTTCCCATGGGGTTGGCACAGTGTCGTGGTGGGTGATGAGATGCCGTACCAGGAGGTGGTGTCACTTTCCTCTCAATGCGGGACTAAGATGGTGTCACAAGACATAGCAGTAGTAGGACACAGTGTTCGTCCGCCCCTGCGGTACATGATGCAGGATTAAACATGGATACTCTAAACCTCGAGAACCACCGCTTTGGTACCGGCTGGTTCACGGAGCACTTTCTGTGGGTGAGGAGAACCAGGGCGTTGCCATTCACTGGGCCGACCCTGGATGACATCCCTGCCATCCTGAAACACTTTCACTCATTCCGCCGCCGTACAATATGGCAATGATGATGCATCACCAACAGACTACGTTCCAGTTAAGTCATGACTAACATACGTTTTTCATGTTTCCTAAACATTCTGTTAGAGCGCTTGAACTGTCCTCCAGCACGTTCAGACAGTACACACTGCAACTGACTAAAGCACAGTCGTCGCCGCTCACTGTATTACTTCAACAGATCTGCTATCAGCTACATACAGCGCTCATGCTGTTGGCTGCATGTCCTCCACGTGTCACAACTTCTCATCCTGCCGTAGTATTCTTCCCAGTGCCGCAGTTTTAATGGCCCCCAGAGTACATTGATGAACTTGTTAAGTCAGAAATTAAGAATTTACTAAAACTGTAGATGTATCTCTTATGAAGTAAATGCACATTTCATATTATCATACCGACAACTCTAGCACGTCATGGCAGTAGGAAGGAAGGAGGGAGGATTAGAATTTAACGTCACGTCTTATACGTGGAGAACAGGGTCGGATTACAAAAGGATGGGGACGGATATCGGCTGTGGCGGTTTCAAAGGAACCATCTCGACATTTGCCTGGAGAAATTCAGGGATATCACGGAAAACCTAAAGCTGGATCTCTGGATTTGAACCGACGTCCTTCCGAATGTAAGTCTGTTGTGCTTACCATTTGTATGGTTGCATGGTTCAAATTATCATACCGACACCTCTGGCACGCGATACACAATGTGAACAAAAGCATACGGACACCTGACTGAAAATGACTTACAAGTTCGTGGCACCGTCCATTGATAATGATGGAATTCAATATGGTGTTGACCCACCCTTAGACTCGACGACAGCTTCCACTCTCGCTTGAATACGTTTAGTCAGGTGCTGGAAGGTTTCTTGGGGAATGGCAGCCAATTCTTCACGGAGTGCTGCACTGAGGAGAGGTATCGATGTGAGCCCTATACCAAGTCGGCGTTCTAAAACATCTCAAAGGTATTCTATAGGATTCAGGTCAGGACACTGTGCAGGCCAGCCCATTACCGGGATGTTATTGTCTTGTAACCACTACGCCATAGGCCGTGCATTATGAACAGGTGCTCAATCGTGTTGAAAGATGCAATCGACATCCCCGAATCGCTCTTCAACTGTGGGAAGCAAGAAGGTGCTTAAAACATCAATTTAGGTGTGTGCTGTGGTAGTTTCACGCAAAACAACAAGGGGTGCAAGCCCCCTCCATGACAAACATGATCACACCGTAACACCACCACCTCCAAATTTTACTGTGGGCACTACACACGCTGACAGATGAAGTTCACTATACATTCGCCATACCCACACCCTGCCATCGGGTCGCCACTTCGAGTACGGCGATTCGTTACTCCACACAACGTTTTTCCACTGTTCAATCGTCTAATGTTTATGCTCCTTACTCCAAGGGAGGCATCGTTGTACTTTTACCGGCGTGATGTGTGGCATATGAGCAGCCGCTCGACCATGAAATCCTAACTGTCGTAGTCCGTGCAGTGGATCCTGGTGCAGTCTGGAATTCCTGTGTGATGGGCTGGTTAGATGTCTGCCTATTAGACATTACGACCCTCTTCACCTGTCAGCGGTCTCTGTCAGTCAGCAGACGAGGTCGACCTGTAGGCTTTTGTGCTGTACATGTACCTTTGCGTTTCCACTTCACTATCACATCGGAAACAGTGGACCTAGGGATATTTAGGAGTGTGGAAAGCTCGCTACAGACATATGACACAAGTGTCATCCAGTCACGTTCGAAGTCCTTGAGTTCCGCAGTGTGCCCCAGTCTGCTCTCTCACGATGTCTAATGACTGCAGAGGTCGCAGATATGGAGTAGATGGGAGAAGGAGGCAGCACAATATACCTAATATGAAGAAATTATGTTTTTGGGGGTGTCCGTATACTTTTCATCAAAAAGTGTATGTCTTCTGCCATTGCAAATAATTCACCGTCACTGTACTGGGACAGAGATGCGTGAACGCATTTCACGAGTAGTGGATAAGACTCTTGACCCTGTGTTTAATGTAATCTGTGGTGCGCTTGCTTGCCAGTCATTTGTGCAGCGCTGGAGCATTCCTATTAGAGGCACAGCAGCGAGCAGTTGGGTTTTAGAGACAATCTTATATTTGCGAATCTGGGAGAAATTATTTGAATAGTTTATTATGGATACGAAAACTTGTTTGTAAAACAATTTCATTGATAGAATTGATGCAGGAGACTTTTGGAGGAATATTTCAAGGTAATCCATGCACGCGCAAGCATATAATGTTTGTTTGTCGGAACTGACAATTGAAGGAAGTTTTTATCCCTTAGGTTACTAATAACATACACGATTTGTGTTAACGTGATCTCTTTGGCTGGCCGGAGTGGCCGAGTGGTTCTAAGCGCTACAGTCTGGAACCGCGTGTCCGCTACGGTCGCAGGTTCGAATCCTGCCTCGGGAATGGATGTGGGTGATGTGGGTCATGTCCTTAGGTTAGTTGGGTTTAAGTAGTTCTAAGTTCTAGGGGACTGATGACCTTAGAAGTTAAGTCCCATAGTGCTCAGAGCCATTTGAACCATTTGAACAACGATGTCCACCGCCAAATAGGAGGGCCCGCTGAGAGGCTTCGCCTTAATGTCTGCAGCCCACCTAACACAACTGCCACGCACTTGTTTCTTTATGGCAATTCTCAGCCGCACTCTGCAGGAGCAGTGAGGACGCTCCTGCAGCCTTTTCGATGGGAAGTGTTCGATCACCCACAACACAGCCCTAATTGGCTCGTCCTGAGTAACATTTCTGTTCACATGAAATGCTGGATACGAAGACAACACTTGGGCACAGGCTACGTTCTATAGACCTGTCTAGAGGATTATCAGAAAGTACAGGTGGCTGCCTTCTATGACGATGGTGTTGGAAATTTCGTATAACGCTCCGACAAATGTCTAAGTCGGAGCGGCGACTATATAGAGAAGTATCTGGAAAGTGTAGCTAACTCTTGCAAATAAGATGTTTCTGATTTTCACTATGGTTTCTATTTAGCGACCGAACGGAACTTGCATTCTGGACAACCCTCGTATTTTAAGTCAGACACTTAAATTCATATTAGGTAACTTTCATAGAATACTTCAGTAAAGCCTTTCAGTTAAATATTTTTCACTGAATACACAATTAGTTCCTTTTGGGATTTAATTTGATTTATTTTCATTATTTGAAATTCAAGTTTCACTAAGATTAAAGTTATGTTTCATGACACTGTTCATATGCGAAACACATAACCAACTAACACCCACTTTTGATCAGCAGCTTAATACCATATCTAAAGCACACGTTACGCGAGGAGAAAGTTATAGCACTGATGAGCCACAACATTATGACCACCAGCCTAATAGCCGTTGACAGGAATAACAGCGGCGAAGCGTCGTGGGATGGAAACAATGAGGTCTTGGTAGGTTGCTGGAGGGAGTTGGCACCACATCTGCACATAGAAGTCAGCTAATTCCCGTAAACTCCGGGAGGGGTCGATGAGCTCTGACGCCACTTTCACTCACGTTCCAGACGTGTTTCATCAGTGAGATGGAGGGGGGGGGGGCAGCACATCAACTGGAGCTCGCCACTGTGTTCCTCGATCCACTCCAACACACTCCTGGCATTGTGACATGGCGCAATATATCGTTGAAAAATTCCACTGCCGTCAGGAAACATGATCGTCATGAACGGCTGTATGGGGTCTGCAACCAGTGTACGATACTAACTGCCCCCTCATCGTCCCTTGCTCGAGTTCCACTGGACCCATGGCTGCCAACGTGTGTTCGTGGTGTTACCATTGGCACATGCATGGGTCGTCGGTGGCGGAAGTCCATCGTTAGGAGTGTTCGATGCACTATGTGTACAGACACACTTGTGCTCTTCCCACCATTTAAGTCTGATGTTACTTCCGCCATAGTTAGCCACCAGTCCTGTCTTACCAGTCTGCCCAACCTACAACGTCCGACATCTGTAATAAGTACTTATATGGATATGGTGTCAGCATATCCATATAAGTATATAGTTCTGGGAGTACCGGCCATGACCTTCTTCTTCTGTGCAGATGCACACGTATTCCCCGAACTCTTACGGGACTTGGAAAGAATTTCTTCCACTAGTAATGATGTTGGGGTAGGACACTACATATGTAGTGTGTGGACATACAAGTTGAGAATGTGTGCCTCGCGCCGGCCGGAGTGGCCGTGCGGCTCTAGGCGCTACAGTCTGGAACCGAATGACCGCTACGGTCGCAGGTTCGAATCCTGCCTCAGGCATGGATGTGTGTGATGTCCTTAGGTTAGTTAGATTTAGTTAGTTCTAAGTTCTAGGTGACTGATGACCTCAGAAGTTAAGTCGGATAGTGCTCAGAGCCATTTTGTGGGTCTCGCGGGAGGCGTGCGCGAGGTAGTCCCTGCAGTTGCGCTATCCTCTGTGCCCTCGGTGCCACAGATGGATAGAGCGTCTGCCATGTATGAAGGAGATCCTGGGTTCGAGTCCCGGTCGGGGCACACACTTTCACCGGTTCCCGTTTATATATATATAAACGCCTGTCGGCAGCTGACGGTATTAATATGATTCTAATTTCTGTAATAAGTGGTGTCCGTCCAATACGACGACATTTGGACGTGGTTACTCCTTGGTTTCGCTACGTTCCTCGAACACCCAGCAAGTCGTGCAGTTTCCAAAATGCTCATGCACAGCCTCTGGGCCATCACAATTTGCCTCGGTGAAATTCAGATAGATCTCGCTCGTTCTCCATTCTACACACGGAAAGCACGTTCATTGATACTACATGCACTGTGAGTGTGTCTCACTAGCAGTCATTTCTCTCCAGGTGACGCTGCAATCGCCTGGGCGGGTTTATATCGATAGTAAGTCACTCGTCATAATATGCTGGCTGATCAATGCAGATAAACTGCATAGGAAGGGTAGCCGAGCGGTTCTAGGCGATACAGTCTGGAACCACGCGACCGCTACGGTCGGAGGTTCGAATCCTGCCTCGGGCATGGATGTGTGTGATGTCCTTAGGTTAATTAGGTTTAAGTAGTTCTAAGTTCTAGGGGACTGATGACCTCAGATGTTAAGTCCCATAGGGCTCAGAGCCATTTCTTTTTTTCTTTTTTTGCATAGGAAGCTTACACATTGGGCAGCCTCACTCGTGTTGTAGCATGTGCCAGAAGTGGACAAGACAACGAGAAAAAAGTTTGTTGTAGGTGTCCAGCGGGATAAAATTAATTGTTGGTAAGGCAGGTGCCAGGTTGAGATCCATTGGTAGAGTCCTTAGAAAATATAATCCATCAACAAAGGAGGTGACTTACAAAACACTCGTTCGACCAATACTTGAGAATTGCTCATCAGTGTGGGATCCGTACCAGGTCGGGTTGACAGAGGAGATAGAGAAGATCCAAAGAAGAGTGGCGCGTTTCGTCACAGGGTTATTTGGTAAGCGTGATAGCGTTATGGAGATGTTTAGCAAACTCAAGTGGCAGACTCTGCAGGAGCGAGGTACTCTGCAACGCGGTGTAGCTTGCTGTCCAGGTTTCGAGAGGGTGCGTTTCTGGATGAGGTATCGAATATATTGCTTCCCCCTACTTATACCTTCCGAGGAGATCACGAATGTAAAATTAGAGAGATTCGAGCGCGCACGGAGGCTTTCCGGCAGTCGTTCTTCCCGCGAACCATACGCGACTGGAACAGGAAAGGGAGGTAATGACAGTGGCACGTAAAGTGCCCTCCGCCACACACCGTTGGGTGGCTTGTGGAGTATAAATGTAGATGTAGATGTAGATATCGTGTGAATTATTGATACAGTGTACTGCAGCCGAAAATGAGGGTGAAACATCCTTTGTCGCTCACCAGAAGGCGAGGCAGACCCTTGAGGAACAAGTGAGAATGGACAGGCATACAGTCTGCCGTCAGCCAGTGCTCCTGCCCAGTCCGTATGTGACGGCAGCGAAGGCGCCTCTGGCCGGTGCATTCATTACCGTGGCCTGTCAAAGCGGCCGGACTGCGGCGACGTCTGGGGAGGGCCGGGCAGGGCTGCGTGGGCGCTGGCGGTGGCGGCGGCGCTGGTGGCAGCGCGCCCCACTAATGAGGCCAGCCGCTCGCGCCGCTACACGCTAATTGGGACAGTCGCAGTAATGAGAGCGTGTAGCGGCCGCGCCACGCCGAGCCACGCCACTGCACGCCACGCGGGGCCACGCCTGCTGCCGCCCGGGGGCGCCCCAGAGGCCCTGGCGCTGACCAGCGCGCCGATGCGTGGTGCAAAGGCTGTGGACACAATAGCGTCGTCCTCAGTGTCAACCACAAGTTCCGTCATCCCGGGCGACAGGTAGGAGCAACATACAGTGTGAATAGTTATAGGGGACCTCCCAATGTCGCGTCGAGGCGCCTTTTGCCCAGCGTAGTACATCGATGTCGCATGGACGCTATTCCTTGGTAGTGCTCTGCACAAATAATGCCTCTGTAGGAGCCCATAATTGCGAAAGTGTTGGCGGTGAAGGATGTCAGGCACGAACTAATCTCCCATAAACGTTCCATTCGGGTAGTTTTGTTGGTCAAAATATTTGCTCAAATGGTCCAGAATTTTCTTCGGACCAATCGGGAACAATTGCGGCCCGATGGCAAAGCACACTGTCGTTCATAAAAATTCGATCATTGAATGGCTGGGAATGGCCTCCAAGTAGCCGAACATAACCATTTACAGTCAACGGGCTGCTGATTTGCACCAGAAGTCGCAGTCTGTGTCATATAAATACAACACACACCATTACGCGGCCATCAGCTTGCACAGCTTGTCGCCAACCTAGCTTCGTGGGGTCTGCGCTACACTCGAACCCTACCACCAGTTATTCCCAATACAAAATGGGATTCATCTGATCAGGTCACCGTTTTGCAGTTGTCTAGTGTCCAACGAATATGGTCATGGGCGCGAGAGAGGCGCTGCTGGCATTGTAGTGCTGTTAGCAAAGGCAGTCGCGTCTGTTGTCTTCTGCCGTAGTCCATTAACGCCAGATTTCGTCGTACTGTACTATCGGATACATTTGTCGTACATCCCACATTGATTTCTGCGATTATTTCACCCAGTGTTGCTTCTCTGCTATCACTGACTACTCTATACAAACGACTTCGCTCTCGGTCGTTAAGTGAAAGCCGTTGACCACTGCGTTGTCCGTAACAAGAGATAATGCCCGAAACTGGGTATTCTCGGCGCACTCTTGACACTGAGAATCTCGGAATATAGAATATCCTGACTATTTCCAAACTGGAATGTCCCACTCGTCTAGCTTCAACTACCATTTCGCGTTTAAAGTCTGTTATTTCCCGTCGTGCGGCCATTATCACGTGGGAAACCTTTTCACCTGATTCACTTGAGTACAAATGATTTCTCCGCAAATGCACTGTGCTTTTATACCTGCCGGCCGGAGTGGCCGAGCGGTTAAAGGCGCTACAGTCTGGAACCGCACGACCGCTACGGTCGCAGGTTCGAATCCTGCCTCGGGCATGGATGTGTGTGATGTCCTTAGGTTAGTTAGGTTTAAGTAGTTCTAAGTTCTAGGGGACTTATGACCACAGCAGTTGAGTCCCATAGTGCTCAGAGCCAACCTTTTATACCTTCTGTACGTGATACTACTGCTTTCTGTATATTTGCATATCGCTATCATATGACTCTAGTCAGCTCAGCGTACGTGCCTGGGCTTCGCTAGCAGAGTCGAAATACAGGTTATTCGTAAGTATTTCCACTGCTTCGGATTGCTGCGCGAAAACTGCAGACGTGCAGAAAATAAACACGTTTCAGTTTGTAGAGAATATCTCCAACTTTCTAACACACATTATGGATGCCAAATGTGGTCTCTGCGTCCAATTTATTTAAGTCGTCCTTGAAGGTGCCTGGGAAAGCAGGCACTGTGGATATATGTTCATTGGGCAGCCTATATGGCTGCCCGAAGTAATCCAATGTGACAATACGGAGCTGATGCGTTTTATACATGTTACGACATGTCTACCTCCTAGGGGTGCGCTCTGCAACTACACTATGGCGTGTATTACGTATCTAAACTTGGAGCAATGCTCTGTCTAATGATACCTACCATTTTTTCTATAGGTCTTGTAGTTTTCATGCGGTTTTCTTCTGACATCCAAAAAAAAATTATGAATAATCCTACGTAAGTTCTCTGAGTGTGGAGTGTGAGAAAAATATGTGCTCTCTCTCCTGTTACATCTCCATAAAAAACCATAATGGAGACTTGTTTTCTTTTGTTATGGAGATCGAATGAAGCGTCATTTCAACTAAGCATGCTGTGTGCAACTTATGGTTCTGAGGTGGCACTAATACATATCCCATTATTACAATAAAATAAAAAATTTTGTCACTTATAAAGGGTGTCAATCCGGAGGCAATTCTAAACAGTCTGAACGCATATAAACTGTTACCACCCTGATCTTTGTCTTTTACAAAGGAAACTGAGGTTACGAGATTGTTCGTGGTAACCAACAATACTACTGAAATTTTTCTGCCCGTAAACCAATAATGATACGATAAAACTTTTACGTCAGATAGATACAAGTAAATAATTATGAACTAAAAATTATATGAACAACAATAGTTCATGAGTGTAAGGTATGAGTACATCAGGTCTATTAAGACAACTATGGAACACAATGGTGTCCGTGTAACTGGATGTAGCAAACGTTCATGTTCAACGTCCAAGATATAATGCACATTTAGTAAGGAATCAAGAACAAAAAAAAAAAAAAAGAAGAAATATCATAAAAAGGATGTATTAGGGACGGTGTATAAAGATGTAGTCATAGTGTACGAAAAATATATACGAAGTAATAGCACAATGATAATATTAACCGTAATGTACATTAGTTTAAGAAACTATTGTAACATTGTATTGTACGAGGGACAACCGCAGCCAAAAGAAGACATCTTACATCTTGAGTAATAACCGCTTGGCTGCACTTGTAAAAAATAAAAAAAATGGAAGATTGGGTTTAACGTACCGTCGACATCGAGATCATTAGAGGCAAAGCACAAGCTCGAATTTGATCAAGGTAGGGGAAGGAAATCGACCGTGCCCTTTCAAGGGAACCATCCCGGTATTTGCCTGGAGCGATTTAGGAAAAATCACGAAAAACCTAAATCTGGATGGCCGGACTCGTGTTCGAATCGTTGTCCTCCCCGAAAGCGAGTTCAGTGTGCTAAACACTGCGCTGCTTCGCTTGGTGGCTGCACTAGTAAATAGTTTATTTCACTACCGGATACATAACCTAGCAACCACATCATCAGGTTTAATCTGTTAAATTAGAGAAAGCGTTCGCTACAGTTGTGGTCGTGCTATAGTTACAATCAGTACAGAAAGACGTTAAAGCTACACAACATTCCTTGATTATAAATAAACGATTGTTAGGTAAACGGAAAGTGTGGGTCCATGGCTCCTCAACCGCGCCATGCATCTGGAACGGATGACAGTAGGCCGAACACTATTCTTCCAGAGAGCTATAAATACAGCAGACCACACTTCATGGAGATGCAGGCGGGCAAGTTCCTAGCTATGGACATGAGTTATTCTAAGTGTGATCCTAGTGTGTTCAGACCTTTATCACTGGTGGCATTTACTATGGACTATAACTATATCAAAGTTCAACAGGCATATACCATTCTGGGAGCATTGTCCGACTGATGCCGAGGTCGGTGGAGGCTATGGCTTCGGCTACGACTGCTGTCGGCTTGTTAAGCAACTGTTGCGGTGACCCTACTCGGGTGGTCCTGGGGTTAGGCCTGACCACTTACGTGGAGGCTTGGCAGAATGATATTTGCACCGGTTCCTCCGGACATATTACTGATAGAGGCAAGTAGTCATGTGCATGTGGGTGGTGTTTTCCGAAATCTAACTCGGTAACAGACCGGCTTGTTTTGGTCGGAGTTTGTGGTGAGATACAGCTCTCTTCGTGTTGTGTAGACGGTGGGGTACCTGAGCTAGTGCAGACCGCCTGGTTGAATCCGTACTGTGGGTAGAGAGAGCAATAGGATTTGGTAATGTTTCTAAGAATATCCCTAAACAGTGTAGTAAGCGCAATTTAGCTGTAAAATCTGTAAAGAGGAACGTTGGCCGAAGGTGTCATTAATACAATTTTATAGAATAGAGTATTATGAAGGTATAATACTGACGAGGTGTACTGGCTCCATTCCCTGTTCTGGATGTCACTGTTTTCATGTGTATACAGGCGAAAGAAAAAGTCACCCTTCGTGGTCGTACGCGATTCCTCATCCCAGTTCAAGAGAAAAGTGTGTGTAGCAAAAACTAGACCCGCCAATAGGTTTAACAGAACTGCGATTTAAAAAAAGGAGCTCTGGCAACGCTTTAACTGGGCGCAGCGTAATCAAGAACATGTGAGTGTACTCGGCGCTGTGCTGGACCTCTTCCATTAGCTTAGTGAGGCGAGTCACTACTGTGTGGAATGGATATGTAGAGTGGCCGATGTTCGTGTCGCGTTCGTGCCAAATATATGTCTTTTTCAGTTAAAGCATCGAACTGTATCCAGATTACACCTCCAACAATGCGGTATATGTGTATTTCTTTCTGTTTCTGTTACCTTTATTTAAACATTAAAATATAACACGAACTTATTACACATATAAACGACCACTTTGTTTCGTTTATGACACAAAGAAAGCGAGCGGAAATTAATAATTGATATAACAACATCGTCTGTAAGCAATAGCTAAGCTACACTAGATTGCACCTTATGCTATGCACAATAACTCGATTCTGTACGTTTGGCGTCCAAGCTTGTCTAACCAGAGTCGATATGTACACTAAGAGCAACGTCCACTTCACAAAAGGTGTTCAAACCGCTCACCTTTCATTTGCAAACAGTTCACCAATCGCTGGATAATACTTCGCTGGACTATGAGCAGCACACCTGTAATCACCATTGCCGAATCCGCATGCGAGCGAGTTATTAGGTGGTGTACACCCATGGGTGGAGTAATACAAACTTGTTCGTTCACATAAGCCCACAAACAAAAATCTAGTGGATTAAGGTCCGGGGAGGCCAGAACATCCATTCCCTGGAAACACTTCATTAAATAACTACGCACACCCATGCACTATCGTGCTGAAACCATAGCTGTCGCCGAACACCAAGTGGAACATTTTCTATTACATCAGACAAAATGTCGCAAAGAAATGTAGGACACAGGAGCGCATTCAACGTGTCCGCAATAGGTAAAGGCCCAAAAGCACGCCTCCCATGATTCCAGCCCACAGGTTTATGCAAAAGCGCTTCTGACAGTTACGATCACGGGTAACATGTGGACTGCGTTCAGACCAATAATGGCTGTTGTGGAGGTAGAAAACACCTTCACGAGTGAAGATAGATTTGTCAGTCCGTATCGCGTTCTTTATAAAACGTTCGTTGTCTTCTACTCGGAGCAAAGGCCATTCACAAAATTGCACTCGTCGAATAAGGTGTTGAGTTAACTTGTAATGATATGGATGAAGTTCCGTCGTGCAACCCTTAATTGCCAGTCTTTAATGTGTCTACAACTGCCTTGCAATATCATGGATACTTCGCCGAGATGATTGGTGAACGGTTTCAAGATTCGCGCCCTCTGTTTGTGCACTACGTCTAGTCCTTCGACGACATCTGTCCATTGCTCGTGGTCGAATGTTACCGCTTTCCCGGAAAGGTTGCTTCAGGTGAAGGAAAACATTCTTATCTTGATGGCACCTTTGACGGTACCGTGCAGCGTACGCACGAGCAGCAGCAGCAGCTAGGTTATGGGAGGCTCCCAGTTCCAAAATCATATCGACGTATTAATCGTTTGCATACTACATCGCGAAGCCGCCCTACAGGAAGTTGACGGCACCAATTATGTAGCCGGCCGCTATGGCGGAGCGGTTCTAGGTGCTTCAGTCCGGTACCACGCTGCTGCGACGGGCGCAGGTGCGAATCCTGCCTCAGTATGGATGTGTGTGATGTCCTTAGGTTAGTTAGGTTTAAGTAGTTCTAAGTCTAGGAGACTGATGACCTCAGTTGTTAAATCCCGTAGTGCTTAGAGCCATTTTGAACCAGCTATGTTTGTGCACTGTGCGATCGGTAGACACATGCATGCAGTTTAATGGTCCCAACTGTCATGTGATATGCTATTATCGTGTGACAAAATGATGTCGTGCTTATAAACAACGAGAACTAAGGAACGGACATTTAAAAAATAAAAAGAAACCTGATGAGCATTCGAACCATAGCTCTATGGCGTATGTGGGTTTCCTGTCCCAGCAGTCTACTCAGTAAGCAACAACGGCTAGCACGATAGTGCTGGGTGATACACCTTCCTCTGTACATTCCGATGCACTGCAGGATGTGACAGTGTTGCCGCCAGCTCCTCGCTTTCATACATTTATTTTCATGACATAGCCAACCCGAATTTGCTAGATAACATGTTGTCTTGAATCTGGATGAGGAATCGTATGCCGATCTCGAAGTGCGGTGCTTTTCCTTCACCCTGTATATATACTCCACAAGCCACTGTGAATGGTGGTAAGCAGAGCATGCTTAGAACTTCGATTTTCTGTCCCGTTCCATCAGAGTTTCCAGCTAGGGGTAAATGAGACATCTGTGTGCCCCCGCACACGCCGTAACCCTTTTTTACTGTTTTCATTATCCGTACGTGAGATACACAGTGGGGGAAGCATAATGATCACAGAGCCTTCTTATAATATACAGGGTGATTCAAAAAGAATACCACAACTTTAAAAATGTGTATTTAATGAAAGAAACATAATATAACCTTCTGTTATACAGCATTACAAAGAGTATTTAAAAAGGTTTTTTATTCACTCAAAAACAAGTTCAGAGATGTTCAATATGGCCCCCTCCAGACACTCGAGCAATATCAACCCGATACTCCAACCCGTTCCACACTCTCTGTAGCATATCAGGCGTAACAGTTTGGATAGCTGCTGTTATTTTTCGTTTCAAATCATCAATGGTGGCTGGGAGAGGTGGCCGAAACACCATATCCTTAACATACCCCCATAAGAAAAAATCGCAGGGGGTAAGATCAGGGCTTCTTGGAGGCCAGTGATGAAGTGCTCTGTCACGGGCTGCCTGGCGGCCGATCCATCGCCTCGGGTAGTTGACGTTCAGGTTTCATAACTAACCTTTTTCGTAGGACTCTCCATACAGTTGATTATGGAATTTACAGCTCTCTGCTAGCTCTGCGAGTCGATTTTCCTGGGCTGCGAACAAATGCTTGCTGGATGCGTGCTACATTTTCATCACTCGTTCTCGGCCGTCCAGAACTTTTCCCTTTGCACAAACACCAATTCTCTGTAAACTGTTTATACCAACGTTTAATACACCACCTATCAGGAGGTTTAACACCATACTTCGTTCGACATGCACGCTGAATAACTGTCGTCGATTCACTTCTGCCGTACTCAATAACACAAAAAGCTTTCCGTTGAGCGGTCGCCATCTTAGCATCAATTGACGCTGACGCCTAGTCAACAGCGCCTCAAGCGAACAAATGTACAACTAAATGAAACTTTATAGCTCCCTTAATTCGCCGACAGATAGTGCTTAGCTCTGCCTTTTGTCGCTGCAGAGTTTTAAATTCCTAAAGTTCTGGTATTCTTTTTGAATCACCCTGTACTTTTCGAATGAGCTTTGCCAAGCTGTTAGGCAGCTCGCAGCACGGCTCTGAAATCGTTCGACGACTGTTAACGCGTACAGTTGACAAGGACTCCACGCACTGAAAATATGGTACTGCTCACATTGCCGCCTTGTATGCGATCTACTTTATGGACGAATTACTTTTTCGCAAAGCCCTTCCAACAAATCAAACTCTTCCATTCGCTCCTTAATACTGATTTTACATTATTGGCCCATTTCATGTCGCTTGCTAACATTACTTTGAATACGTGATCTATACGAGGTGCTTAATTTGTTCAACACTTTAAGTTGTAATCAAATAATGCCTTGTTCTTTATCTTATTGGAAGGGTAAGGGACGATCAAAAAATTTTCCGTTTGAGGACGTTGCTGCAGCTTATATGCAACTCGCCGGGACTTCGATGAAGGAATATAAGCACCGACATGTAGGCAAGGGGTTAGTGTAGCCTTGGAACGGAAATTTTTATGATCGGTTCTTATGACTTACATTATCTACATTCAAAGAGAGCAGCATTTCATTGCATCAAGTAAAAATACATCCAAGTCTTTCTGCACTTCCGTACTTTCCTGTATTCAACATCGCAGTGAGCGAACTGTCTTATGGTGCTGCTGGTCGTGTGTGATAAATCATTTCGGTTACTGAGAACATGTTACATCCTATTATACTTCATTGCAGCAATCAGCGGCACTTTCATTTCTGTACAACATTCATCGTCCAGGCATGAAATATAATCCCAGTTGCGAATATGAACCACCTCCAGCTGTGTAACGGAATGCGAGCATGTCCGAACGAACACTGAATCATACGAGTTCACAATACAGGCACTGTTACTCCGTATTCGCCGTCCAGTATAACATGTTGGGTTATATTGGTGAACTATTCATCGAGTCACTCACATATCTGCGAAGATAGTATGCTCGTAGCTTCATTAGTAATCCAAGATGTGGTACTGTTTCGAAAGTCAGTCGGAAATATAAGGAAAGAGTATCTATCTGTTCACCTGCAGCTATTATCTGCAGGATGTCGTGTATTAACAAAGTTATTTTACACGAATGGTTTCTTTCGTGTTTATTCTTCGAGAGATACTAATTTTCCTGTAATGAAGTTATTATATTTGTGTTGAAAATGTGCTGTGGGATACTGGAACACACGGACGACAGTGTTTCAGTGTGACACACGTGTTTATCTTTTTCACCAAGAATTTATTACGAGGGATGTTGCGCAGTGTTTATCACCATGGACTCGCATTCGGGATGACGACGGTTCAAACCCGCGTCCTACCATCCTGATTTAGGTTTTCCGCGATTTACCTAAATCGCTTCAGGCAAGTGCCTAAATGGTGCCCTTGAAAGGGCACTTCCAGCTTACTTCCCATTCCTTCTCTAACCCTATGGAACCGATGATCTCGCTGTTTGGTCCCCTTCCCCAAATCAGCCAACCAGCCAACCAAGAATTTATTCCGAAAGCGGTGTTACTGTCTCCCGTAGCCTGCACAGGCTGTGTTCTGTTTTCTCGTGTTCCTTTATCCAAGTATACAGGAGAGAAGCTAGCGCTAAGTCCGGTGATGGAGCGGTGTAGCGTAGTGGCTCATCCCGCAGACTGCTGGACTCGAACGGGTTAATCCAAGCTCGCGGCAGCAATCTTTTTCTGTGCGGGCGGTCTTGGTCAGACCTCGCTTTGGCACGCCGCGCATCGCCGCTCCTCCCGTCGTCGGATTAACTGTTTGTCGAGTCGCGTTGCAGCCCACAGGAGGCTACAATGATTTAATTTCTGAAATGGGTCGCTTGTCTTTGATGTCAAAAGAGATAGTTCCCCCTCGCCTGACCGTTTTCAGTTGCGCAAAATTGGGCAGCGTCTGCGCAGTAATGGTGTTTCACTTTGACTGTCGGCGTCGTGTATTTATTACATTAAATGCTTTCCTTGCTGTTACAGTTACTGGTAACGATGGTAGCTCTGTACTCGTAAGAAGGAGGTGAACACACTTCATTTAGCACAAAAGTTTTATGAAGTATGTTTACAAATCGAAGTACTTTAGCCATCACATTTCTGTACGTAAAACCACTGTCGAAGAGTGGGTACGATTACAGTGCCCAGAAGCTATTAAGCTTCACTCCAGAAATGGATAATCCCTTGACGTTGTAACAAGCGTAAATTATTGAGAGTCTCTTCTTGTGTGTCTACACTTTGTAGTTGACGCACTGTAGCTGTAGAATATACCTTTCACGGATATAAAGTGTTAATTATTAAGTGTGGAATTATCACCAAATGTGCACTATTTTAACTGTGCCAAGGCACAACGTGTTTATATGGACTATGTTAAGACACACTATTATGAAAATTATTTATGTTCTACTTTTGTATGGACCATATATGAAGAAAATGTATTATTGAACCACTGATGTGCAGTATGTAAGTATTCTGGTTTAAAAATGACCGTTTTTAATTCATCCATTTGCTGTGATACTTGTGTACATTCTACAGTCGTTTCTTTGTATTTTAGTCGTTTCTTTGTATTTTTCAGTTTTTTCCTTGAAGATTATTGCTACAGCAGAAACCGGTGGAGGATGAACATAAAACTATACAGCTGATGGCACAAATATGCTTTTCTGTCAACTTATTTAACAGCTGAAAACAATCATCCAGTTCCGAAATTGAATGAGCAAATAAGTTTATTCCTATTTCAGTCCCTGCTACAAACGATGGAAAATGCGGAGACCTGTGGAAGCTTAGAAACAAGAGGCAAAAATTGCAGTGACCACATAAGAAACTTTACAAATAAAAGTGAAACGTGTCTGGTGAAAAGTAAGCTTAATGCGGGCAAATCAGTAACAGTTCGTAGCACATTGTATTCAGGTTCCGTGCTTCTGTGTGAAAAACCCTCTGTGTACCGGCGAAGTGGACAGTAGATTTTTATATAATAGTCGATACAGATTGAAATCTATCACTATTACGTCTACTTGGAAATAATAACCTGTCTAGTTCGTCAATTTTCAGAATTCCTTCGACGTAGTAGCAGAAAACCTGTATTAAGATGACGCAAATGCGTTAACTAATTCAGCTTAGAATGACAGATAACATTGTACAAATGTATCGATTGAACTATGTCGTTTACACGAAAATTGCGCGCTCTATTACTCTATGTTACATACTTTATTTTCAGTAACGCAAAGTGGTTCTTATATTTCTATTTTATTGACTTCAGAGAATGACAACATACTGAATGCTGTACATACTTATAGGTATGTTGTAATTGTGATAGCTTCCTGAGCAATTTCACTGTACACCGTTGCAGCTAGACAGTGAAATGAATGTGTTCTCTCCATTGCTATTAGTTTGCCTGATGATAATGTTTCGATTGAAACTGGCAGGAAATGAAGGCTTACTTTATCAATAGCTATTAGTGGTTCATAAACATAAACTTTGATTTATCCATGGCGTCTACGAGGTCTTGGATGTTAAAAACAATGTTAAAATATAGGTTCTACTACCGTTTAGAACGGAAAAGGACTAAATTTCTTTTAGTGGTCGTGCATTGTGAAAGGTGGCTGAGCCTACGTTTTAACATTCACAAATACGGCTTTCTTCAAATTTATAAAAATGATCTACTATTATAAAAATTTTCCGCTTAATACACAGCTCTGTGGGTTAGAAGCACTTTCAGACTTACATAAATATATTTAGGCACTTGACGGAAGTCTACATGATCAAATATGTAATTCCTTTCTCTCTTTCCTTGTTGCAGTTCCCATCGTGGATGTCCAGGGTGTTCAGAACAAGAAAGTAGCACTGCCGTGTGATATCGAGCCACGCAACAAGGAGGACCAGGTTTACATGGTGCTCTGGTTCAAAGAGGCAGACGGCGAACCTCTGTACAGGTC
The DNA here is from genome assembly GCF_023864275.1 of Schistocerca cancellata. Classification (NCBI taxonomy): domain Eukaryota; kingdom Metazoa; phylum Arthropoda; class Insecta; order Orthoptera; family Acrididae; genus Schistocerca; species Schistocerca cancellata. The sequence continues at coordinate 456,944,425 of NC_064630.1, forward strand.
TGTATACACTGCGTGGCAGTTTTGTCTACTACTGCATGCAAAAGCAATTGTGTGGTTGTTTGTGTGTGTGTGTGTGTATGTGTGTGTTTGTGTGTGTGTGTGTGTGTGTGTGTGTGTGTACGCGCGCGCGCGTGTGTGTGGCCCACCGCACTGAGTAAATGTTCTCAGCAAGCTTTCATAGCTTCCTTTAACTATTAGCTTTCCATTCAGATTGCGTATCTACAAGGAATCCATCATCGTAATTTTTTTTCTTGCTGTCTTTTATGATTCGAATTACACAATCGCAAAATGTTAATGTGAGTAAATTGCGCTACACTTGTTATTATTTTCTTAAAGCAGAAGGAATAATTCAGTTAATAAATAGGATCTGTTATGAGAACGAAGTCTTTCGCGAGGGCACTGTAGTATAAATCATCCTCGGACTTCTTTTCGCACCTATTCAGACTAATACCACCAGCTTTACGAAGAGAATGGAAGTAATTGTCGAAAGCTCCTGGTTTTATCCTGAATTGACGCAGTAGTATGTCTGAGAATGTATAATGCAGGATATGTTATCGACTAAATTGAAGGAAAATAAATCTGGTGTCCCTCATCAGTGTAAATCCTGGTAGGGAATCAAAAAATTAATGTTTTTGGCCGCGTAAATTGTCAGTATTGCTTCTCTTTGTTCCTGTCTCCCACTCCAGACTTCATTTCCTACGTCCACCCTGTCTTTTTCAGTATCTCTCATTCCCTCTCGCGTACTCACCGATCGTGCACAGAAGTAAAGACCACACGAGCTTAAACACTTAACGGGGCATCAGTAGGCTATAATTCCTTTAAAGACAGCGTATGAAATAGATAATTAAAACGTACCGACATGATGTGATACCACTGGCTCGAGAGGGCGTTCATAAATTCAGTTTTTCCCACCGTAACACGATACCTTTTAGGACACAGAGTACTGGTCAAATTTTTAACAGCGACTAAAGCCAGATATGGGCTGATTCCTACATGAACAAAAATGATGATATCAATAATTTCAGTCGCCTCCGGACGACTAACAACGTGCGGAATAACTTCCCGGTTAACAGTTTGATAACAGGAATGTCAAGTTTTGCTGTGGTCTGGCTTGGTCTCAAGTTGGCGCGCTAGTAATTCGTCTCCATTTCCCGTAGTTTTACGCGTAACCAGTAATAACTGTAAGAGGGCTTGCGCCGAAGGATAGCTTTGTGCGCCTCCGAACCGACGGCCCTCGCAACACTTGATGGATGAACCCTGCGACAGAAGATTAACGAGATGGCTTGCACCTGAATGGGATTACCAGCAGTCGATTTGGACAATTGATCATTCACTTAATGTCCATCTGAACACGTCTCTAGGTTCCTGTTATATTCCTACCGACAACTGACAGTGTGAATGACTTCTTCTTCGTGTGTCACTGCTATCCGGATATCTACGATTAAACAGTTGTAATAACATACTACGTTATTTGTAATTCAGAAATTAGTGTCTACTAAATAAACTATTGAATCTTGTTCTTCATCCAGGCTCTTCTTCGATTTCTGAAACTGTCTAGAGACTATTGTGGCTGTGTCTCTCCCTCCATTTCCGAAAGGAAAGAACCAGAATCACAATTACAGTGCTTAGTGAGCTGGTGATGAAACGTTAGAAGCTATCCAGAAATGAAGATCTTACTGTAAGTTTCCTTAAGTCGTACCTCCAACCCTTATATTCACATTGTGGGTTTTAATCATTACGGCATAAAAGGATTTACCATCCCCGAGACAAACTTAATCACTGATTTTATATCATGAAACAGATTAGATCAAGAGCCGTAGGTATCCTGTCCGGTGGAATAAGACCACAAAATAAATCGTTATGAAACATAAGCAACTGTGGCACCTATTATATTTGAGCAAGAGGGATCACACATTAAACTACTTTGTATACAATAGTGTCAAACCAACAAACGAAAGCATTTTCGTAAACAGGTCTCCGACGATGTAACTTAATCAGAAGAAATTAAAATTTGGCAAGAGGAAGGGCATCCGGTCACTCTGTAACAAGTGCCAAATCCTATTATAACGATGCCGATTCCGTGTAGGTAAGGAATAAAGGCAAGGGGAAAGAAGAACAGAAGAAGACATTATTTTTAGCTTACAGGAGTGTCTAGTAGGCCCTAACATATTCTGAGTTGTTCTGAAACCAGAAAGGTTCACTTAAAAAGTAACAAAACCGGAAATACTCTTCCGCAAAAACAAAACAATTGCTGTTATAAGTGGTTACCATTACCTGCCATACTAGTATGGCTTTGTCATGGCATGCATGGTCCGCGGCTAGTTAGTCAAGAATTGCAGTGGCAGTTTCTCAAAACGATTTGTTTTTGGACCTGGACAAGTCTTTGATGATGGTTGACTGGTTGCAATGTGTTTCCTCGCTATTATCAAGCAAATTCTCTAATGGGTTCACATCCGTATAACACGCTGTTCAGTTCATGCTTTGAATACTCTTTGTCTGAGGGAAATTTGCCTACGAGACAAGTTCGTTGCGAATGGTCTTTATCTTTCATGTGTAAGAGGGTTGTTATTCGTGTATTCTAGTTGTTCTGTGTTAGCATGTACGAGTACTTACCGAAGTTTGAAAACTGAAACTGTTGTGGGTTGCTTCTATACACTGTCTCCTGCTCTTGAAGTGCGGACAAACGGGGATGACCTTGTAGATTCCCCATTACTGCGACAATACCTACTGTACCGGTATTGGCCATTAAATTGTTGAGTAAATTACGTCGCTACACAACAGAGCCGTAATAGTGGTGAGCCTCTTCCTGAAGATGACATTGTGCGATTAAGCTCTGACCTAGAAGACTAAGGCCACAAACGCTTGCAGTAGTTGAGTAAACTACGTACTCATTTACTCCATTAATGTGTGTGTGGTTAACGAATAACAAAAGACATACTGAATAACTTTGCGTGTGCGGAATAACTCCTTACCGAATGATCCACGGGGACTTCCTCTATTTTCCAGTATAGCAGCAGTACAGCCCTGCTTGTGTCAGGCAGTCGGAAAGTTTTTCAGTGTGCACTTCGTGTTCCAGAACGTGCTTTTTAGCGCTAGATGTGCTGAATAGTCATTTCTGATTCATGACACAGGCGTATTTCTGTCACTTAGTAAGAATTGTTGGTGAACTTTCGGTTTCATCTGAAGCTGTTAATTTAGAACGAAAGAATTTGTGCCGTAATAACCGTACCTGAAACACAGCTGTGTCGGTTGTTATCAACATTTAACTGAGTCAGCTGCGGAGCGCACGATATTATTCGCATTTAGCACTGAACTTACTCATGTTCGTGGTTCACTATAATCTGTTGCCGTTTACCATTCAATATCCTATAGCTGTGTAGTTTGATAGTAAACATTAGTCTTTCTTGAATAAAACTACGAGGCCTTAAGCAAACATATATAACAACATATTTTGTAAACTAAGATAATGTATACGTTGAATTGCACATATTATTTTGTCCTTATTTCCTATATGGTAACGCAATATAAATTACGGAATTAGTTCATATAATTTTTTATCTTTGTGGATCTTATTCGAAAGAAGCCTTAGTCAAAAGCAATCGAGCGTCAAGCCTGTTTCACCTACAGAAACTAGTTGTTCGTGCATCATCGATGTCGATATCGTTTCAGTTTTCGAGTATCTACCGAAGAAGCGAATACGTGCACCATCAGTCGACAAACAACAGCACTGGCTCTTTGAATCCGTTCAGTAACTTCGTTCAAACATATTTCGTTGGGTGGATGTAGCAATTATGAAATATAAGAGGCGAATGGGTCCTAAGACCGTTTTATGAAGATTTCTGTCATTAATTATTGTGGATTGCATTAACTCGTCCAACGAAGAAAGCTTCCGTTTCAAATTCTGCATAGCAGATTTTCCTCTTCCATTTACTTCGTGAGACAAACTAAGGGTTACCTCTTCAGTCAGATTTAGGACCTGACGCTGACCTATAATTAATGGCTGTGCCAATATTTGACATGAAAGCCCAATAGCTGTTCTGAAGAGGACGTAATGACGATTGTGTGGATAGACCTGCAACTCCTACTCACATCTCTAACGTACAGTTTATCCTCAGTAAGTGTTCCTATTAACTACACGCTATTTTTGAATTTTCCGCTGAGCGACTGTTAAATAACAGTGTCGCGGGTCAGCTACTGAAGTAGTGTCACTGGTGTCTTAAGCAAATAATGAGTACGTGTGTGCACCTGTTATTGTTCGAAGCGGCCTTCTGGTAGGTAATGTCAACTTGGAAGCATGCTTACCATTAGTGACGTTTTGTCAGTATCATTCAAGGAGTATAGTTTCTCTCACAGCGTCTCGAAGTCTGGTCTCCATCAAAGAAAATGATTTTGAGAAAATGTTTCTGTTATTTGGTGGTATACAGATGGTAATCATTTCTTGAAATGTGATTTTTTTTTACTCTAGTGTTCAGATGGTAGCATTAGAGTTGAAGATAACTTCACGCCTCAGCCCACTTCTTTTTCCTCCTAAACTCACACATCATTCCAGAGGCTCTCCAGCTGTATTGGAATGGCATATCACCGTCGAATGAAGTGGGGATCCTACCCGAAACCCAGGTATAGGTGCTTTAATGGAATGAAACTGTGTGGTATGAGAGACCTTCACAAGTCTCAGCCATCTTTGATGTATATATTCAGACTGAAGCAACGATTGAAAATTTGTACCGAGGCTAGAATTCGTATGCAGGTATCCGGCTCGGTACGCCGATACGCGTTTCTTTTGATGCCGAGGTGCTATTTCAGAATAATTGAAGAGTCTCTCCAAAGCTCTTCGAGATTATCGGGAACACCAAGTGAGCTGAGGCGTGAATGGTAACTTAGACGAAGGCGTACTACGGTAGTCCCTGCAGCTGTGCAAAACAACTGTGCCAGGGTGGCAGAGTGTTTAGTGCATCATGTAACGCGCCCGGGGGTACAAATAGGGGTGGGGTCCCTTAAACTGCTTCTTTCACTTCTGGACCGTTAATTGACCGTGCGCCCTGTCCACACCACGTACCTGATAATACCGCGGCGGTCGTATTGTCCTGCTCCACACTGCTGTTGGCTTGCCTAAAATTATCTACCGTATACAGGCAGTTTAGGGGAGCCACTCAACGTTAAAACACAACACTGTCCAATGTCTGGTGTGATATGGAAACCACAGATTGCACTGTTTACATTCAAATCGTAAATGTTTATCCCAGTTTACAGTCTTGATGATTAACAGTCCAAAATATCATTCGGACGAGCGTACGCGTAACCGACACGACGCGGGTGATTGTTGATGATGCGGTAGCCGAATGATCACACGAAAGTTCTTACGCTCGTCACGCATACACAGATACTTGGTACCAGTCCTCCTTGACGCTAGTAATGATATTTTAACACTGTTCGTAAAGTTAGTTTTTCAGGTCTCAGTTCTCACTTGTACCGTCGCGGCGCGGCTGATCGTTGATAATACGGAAACGATGATCGAACGCACGTCCTCACGCTCGCTACAAATCACTGGCACTTGACTGCACTGTTTTATGGTAACTAATTTTTAGTGATTCACATCAGTTCATTCTGGGAGACCGAACACGGCGCGGATGATTGACACTGTACGGTACGACACGCAACGAGATGAAACACAATATATTATCGGCAGCACTGCTCTTTTTTAATTACTTCTTAACGCACTTTCCTCTGAACTATTTCCATATTTCATAACTTTACTGTAATAGCCCTTGCAGCAACACTTCAACTTCCATACTAACAATGCCTCTCACATGCAGAGCTACACACTACACAACATAACCGTTCCGTGTCCGGTGCTCGACTGTACAGACGCGGCTGCCCGGAAAGATACTCCAGAACTAAGCCAGCGGTATGACAATACCCTTACAATCTGCCTAGCGAGTAGAAGATCCGTGTTAAAATCCTTGCCTTGCTACAAATTTTCGTTCGTCGCTTCATTTTACATATATACTCTCTGTCTACCTCCCCACCACCCACGCCATGCAATCACAAACGCACGCGCATTCGTATTGCAAACATACGGCAGAATCTATATAACTAATTTCCTTTCAAATAATTTGTTTCTCTCCTAGAAAGCTATATTCATATGTTAATACACACATTATTCGCTGTAAATAGTGTGTTTAATCCGTTGTAAAATTTTTGTTCAGAAAGCATTAAGTACTATAGTAAATGGGTTATCGTTTGTTACTGCAGTTTGCTACCGATTTGTTTATCTCCTAGAAAGCTATATTCATATGTTGATAGACACATTATTCGCTGTAAATAGTGTGTTTAATCTGTTGCGAAATTGTTGTTCAGAAAGCATTAAGTACTATAGTAAATGAGTTATCGTTTGTTACTGCAGTGTGCTACCGAAGGTTATGTGGTCGGTGTCCTGCCGCACCAGTCAGAGAGGGGTGAGTTAATCTGTTGTAGCCGATAGAGGTACCGTCTGAACCTTCTGTGGTTAAATCGGAGGCGTAGTATGTTAATAGCAACTCTATTACGGAGTTCACGTCCGCTCGATAAGTCCGTACCTCATATGCCAGTAGGTGAAACCCTCCCCCCCCCCCTACATCCCCCGTCACCATCTCATCACATGCGGACGCCTATAAGTAAACGACTCCTTGAAGGTTTCAGAAGTGTTCAAAAAATGGTCCAAATAGCTCTGAGCACTATGGGACTTAACTTCTAAGGTCATCAGTCTCCTAGAACTTATAACTACTTAAACCTAACTAACCTAAGGACATCACACACATCCATGCCCGAGGCAGGATTCGAACCTGCGACCGTAGCGGTCGTGCGGTTCCAGACTGTAGCGCCTAGAACCGCTCGGCCACCCCGGCCAGCTTCAGAAATGTCTTCAGTCACGTCTGAGTGGTGGTCCCGATCCTTCCCATGTTCATTGGAAAGGAAACAATATATATTTACTAAGATAATTAAGGCTCACCGTCCACTTGACCATCTTCTTCTTCTGTGCGAATGCACAAATAGTGCCCGAACTCTTACGGGAATCGGCAACGCGCCGCGAGTAATGAGTATAATGGGCGGGGGCACTATGAATGTAGTGCGGGACAATACGTTGAGAATGTGGGTTTCACGGGAGGCGTGCCCGAGATGAATCCCTGCAGTCGCGCTATCCTCTGTGTCCTCGGTGGCTCAGATGGATAGAGCGTCTGCCATGTAAGCAGGAGATCTCGGGTTCGAGTCCAGGTCGGGGAACATATTTTCATCTTTCCCCGTTGACGTATGTCAACGCCTGTAAGCAGATAAGGGTGTTAATTTCATGGAAATAAATAAGTCGAGCCACCCTACAAGTTGCGGATGCAATCGCGTATGCCCTGATTGCGAATGCTCCTTGTCGTAGCCTGCAAATTAACCTGAAGCGGGCCGGTGCTTCAGCAGGGGCGCGGTGAGTGGGAGTATATCGGAGCGGCTGCGTTCGACGTCCGGTGGCCGGTGCACAGTGGTGTGCGGTGCGGCGTGGGCGACAGCGCAGGCGCCGCCCAGCCGCCCAGCGTACGTGCTGCCGCAGCTGCCACGTGTGTAATCACATTACGGCCCGGACAGATTACCGGCATTAACCAGTGTACACAGAGATGCACTGCAGCCCGTCACGGCGCCGGCCGCCCTACGTTGCCCAGACCCACCACCACGCTGCGCCGAACGGCTCTCTCTGGTAACTCGCCGTGCTGCCCACACCGTGCTTGATGCTTTCAACGTTTATGGGGACCTTTTATGGGGACCTCCCAAGCAAACGGCTCCACTCGGATGTCTAGCTCGATGCTTAGAGAAACCTTTAATGAGCGACAAGGCCGATTAGGAAAAAACCATCGTTACTATCTTTGTAACGTCTGCTTTAATCCTATCGGAAACCACTCCGTCGTCAGGCCACGAGTGGCCTACAGGGACCATCCGACCGCCGTGTCATCCTCAGTGGAGGATGCGGATAGGATGGGCGTGGGGTCAGCACACCGCTCTCTCGGCCGTTATGATGGTATTTTTGACCGAAGCCGCTGCTATTCGGTCGAGTAGCTCCTCAATTGGCGTCAAGAGGCTGAGTGCACCTCGAGAAATGGCAACAGCGCATGGCGGCCTGAATGGTCACCCATCCAAGTGCCGACCGCGCCCAACAACGCTTAACTTCGGTGATCTCACGGGAACCGGTGTATCCACTGCGGCAGGGCCGTTGCTTTAATCCTCTCGGAAGAAAAAGACATTCGCCGGATTTCACGATCGTTTCATCGGCAGTCAGTATGCTCTTTGCCGAGAGGACATCAAGACTCATAGCAGTAGCTGCTACGAAGTTACTGACTTGATTCCAGAAAAACAAGAACTACGAAAAATAAAGTGAAGTTCCAACATAATGGAGGATAGGACCAGCAACTTGGGTATGATATATTTTTATTTTTTCCATTACCCGTCACAGTTACGATAATAGTCACTTCTTTCTGGCGACTAGTTTCGGACCATCACGTCCATTTTCAAACCGAAGCCTTGAACATAAATGCAATCACACAGTCCGTCAATGAACATTTGAATAACAAATGTTCATATTCGTCGTTGGAAATCATTACGTGAGTAAAAAAGGCCCAACCGTGCCGACCTATTGCTGTTTCATCCTAGCAGACAACGGTCACTCGATTTGACAAGGAGGGTCACGTGGTCATCACACCGCTTTGCCGGCTATTGTCAGTCTTCGCGACCGGAGTCGCTACGTATAAATCAAGTAGCTTCTCAGTTGGCCTCAGAAGGGCTGAGTGTAGCCCGCTCACCGACGGGCCTCGGCATACCCGAATCCAAATGCAAGCCAACCCCGACAGTGCTTAACCTTGGAAATATGACAGCAATCAGTGTTATACTGCGGCAAACCATGTGAGAATATAATTTGATTTGCTTCCAGTTTGCTGCGTTCGACTGGAAGGAATCCATATTATACACTCATATAAAGTTTACACTTTGTAGTCAGGTAATGATTTCTAACGACGGTTTGAACGTTTGTTACTCACATGTCTGTGATTACACTTACTTTCAAGGATATGGTTTGAAAAAGGACGTGATAATCCGAAACTAGTCGCCAAAAACGAATGACTATTTTCGCAACTGTAACAGATATTGGAAAAAATAAAAGTAGAAACAGCGTGACCTATTCATCTAATTCTAATATACCATGTTTCGAATCGAACTGTATAATTAAACGAACGTGGTGAGGTCCATTCACCTCGAGGAAGAGCGCGTACTATGAAGGAGGGCAGGGGACTGTCACAATCTCACCAAATGAAATAAGAGATCCCCCTCCATAGGAACACTGTGGTCACTTTGGGGCGCTGTAGACGGTTAGATCGGCTACCTGGCAGTGTATGTGTGCCAGTCACTTGTATGGAATCCTGTAAGGTGGATAGACATGACAGAATGGCAGGAAAGAGCTGTTGTCGCTGGATGAGCTTATGATTATACAGTAATTTTGTTTGCCCCATTATTCGCGGCGGGGTCAGGGATTTTCTCTGCCTCGTGATGACTTGGTGTTGTGTGATGTCCTTAGGTTAGTTAGGTTTAAGTAGTTCTAAGTTCTAGGGGACTGATGACCGTAGATGTTAAGTCCCATAGTGCTCAGAGCCAATTTTTTGGTTGCCCCATTTGGCTGTCTCTCCACGCGGACTATCCAACGTGCTTACAACGAATTGTTTACTACTTACAACGGGCACAGGCCGGAGACGAGTCTCATGTCCGGCCAATGGCAGCCGCTTTCAGGCTATACAACAATGGCTGCTATTAGTGAAACCTGCTCCACTTCGATCAGTTTCCGAGTGGTTGCGAACACAATTGCACATAATAGAGTTCTGGCACCGGGTACCTAGCGAAAACCTATTGCTCACAGGCTCACATAAAACTGAACATCTTCATAGATCGGGCAAGTGTTGCGAAATGACCAGACAACACAGAAAGTGAACAGCAACTCATTGAAAGCATGTAGTGTGGTCTGACGAGTCGCAATTTTGGTTCTTTCCAAATCGTCTGTACACTAACAATGCGCTGGGACCTAAGGTGAAATGGTCTTATAACACAAATTATAGGAACATCCGATGCTAGGCTGAGATTCATTCGGACAGTCTTAAGCAAACGTAGAATACACGAAAGAAGTGGATTATAAAATACTTTTTCTAACGGCTATTGAGTCTTATTCGTCGCTTTGGGATCCTTACCACGTAGAATTAACAGAAGAGCGGCACTTTTCGTCACGGAATCGCTTAATAAATGCGAGAGTGTTATGGAGATACTTTACTAACTACAGTGGCAGCAGCTACAGAAGAGACTTCGTGTATCACAGAAAAAGTTACTCTTAAAGGGCTTGCGTTCGATGAAGAGTCCGGCAAGTTTTGTGAAACGACCATGCCATAAAAATGAGAGAAATTAGACCTCACTCTCTGCCTGACTGTCGTTGTCCCAGTCATTGTGACTACCATTACGCTGAATGCATGGTGAATACTTTTGGATTAATGATGATCAGTTGACAAAGTGACTGTCATTTTCCCGAACATGGTGAGGTCCGCTAGCTCGAAAGCTTGGTATTCTTGAACAGTTAAGAAAATTGATACGCTGACCTTGATGAGCACAAATAGTAATGTAATATATTCTGGAACTATAGATGAAGAGCACAGGCAGATTCCATATTCCTAGATTTCCAGATAGCTTTCGACACACTGTCCCACTGCAGACTATAAAGGAAGATCCGAGTGTACGGAATATGTTCTCAGAAACGTAAGTATCTAAAACACTTTTCAACTGATAGAGCCAACAACTTTTCATCAAAGACCAGGGTATTGTCAGGAGTGTAACTTGGAGGTACCTGTTCAACAGGAGCGCTCTGGTTCTCCATATACACAAACAATCTTTCCTAGCCGGCCGAAGTGACGCCGGCACGGTAGCTCAGCGTGTTCGGTCAGAGGGTTACGTGCCCTCTGTAACAAAAAAACTGAGTTAATCGATCAACAACGAAATTCACTGGACGTCTTACGACGTCCGCCCCGAGCAGATGCAACGAACAAAAGCGAACAAAAATGAGATAAAAAAAAAAAAGTGGCCGTGCGGTTAAAGGCGCTGCAGTCTGGAACCGCAAGACCGCTACGGTCGCAAGTTCGAATCCTGCCTCGGGCATGGATGTTTGTGATGTCCTTAGGTTAGTTAGGTTTAACTAGTTCTAAGTTCTAGGGGACTAATGACATCAGAAGTTGAGTCCCATAGTGCTCAGAACCATTTGAACCATTTTTTGAATCTTTCCTAATGAGTGAGCATAAACATGCCACTGTCTGCTGATTGGGCTGTAATATATGGAAAAGTCTCATCATTGAATGTAGGAGGATACTGGATGACTTGGAAAGAATTTCTGTTTGGAGTGATGAAAGGTAAGTTGCGATAAATGTGAAAAAATGTAAGTTAATGCAGATGACCACGAAAAAAAATCTTGTAATGTTTGAATACAGCATTATTAGTGTCAATTAAATATGTAGGAGTTATACTGCAAAGCAATATGTAATGGAAAGACCACATTAGAACGGTAGGAGAAAAGGCAAGTGATTGATTTCGACTTATTGGGAGAATTATGGGAACGTGTTACTCATCTATAAAGGGGACCACATACCGAACACTAGAGTGGCCATTCTTGAATTCTGCTCGAGAGTTTGGGACACCCATCAGGTCTGATTATAGGAAGAGGTAGAAGCAATTCAGAGGTATTCTGCTAGATTTCTTACCGGTAAGTTCGATCAGTATATGAACACTTCGGAAATGCTTTTTGAACTCAAAGAGGAATCCCTGGAGGGGAGGAGACACACTGCTGAGAAAGGTAGGAAACCAAAATTTGCTATAGACGGTAGAACGATCTTACTGCCACCAAAGTTAATTCTACATATGGGTCAAGGAAACAAATCAGGGCTGGTATAGAGGGAGATAGCCGTTCATTTTACTCTCACTCTATTTGCAAGAGGAGCAAGAAATACATGACTAACAGTGGTATAACCACCATGCACCTTATGTTGCCTCGTGGTGTATGTATATTATAGGGATATAGATGCACGTAAATGTATATGTATGAGAAAGTTTCAGAACAAAAATAAAGTGTTAAGTGGACCAAACTGAGGATAAAGTTCCAAGACGGAGCAGTCCTTCTGAAACAACAGTGTATTTGAAAACTGTTGAATGGAATCAGCAAAACACACAGCTCACACTAAAAGTTAGAGGTCGACAAAGTAAAGACCAAATTGTTGGACGATAATGGAAGAGTGCACGAATTGCTAAATGTCAAAATTAGGGAATACAGGACACTGCAAAACAGTCACAGAAATGAGAGTTGTGCAAACAAAGAAAGAATTTAAAAGTTGTCATTTTGCTTTCAGCCGCTGGAAATTTACCTTGCAATTTCGAGATTAAGCCACTGTCAAGCTTTAAAATAGCAATCTTAAATTAAAATTCTAAGGGCTGAAAACAAAACGAGAACTTCTAAAAATTTATAGAAGCTGTGGTCGCATATTACAAGGAAATAAAGAAAAATTTCTTCAATAAAAGAGCTCCAATGGTATAAAATATTCACTCTGAACTAAGGAACGTTATTGATTGAAAGCGAATCAGAGGTCAGGGGAAAAAAACCTAGAAGAAACAACTTATAACTGTGCTTCACTTGTGTTTGAAAATCTGTCACAGCTTTTTAAAATGCGTAATGAAGAAAAATCAGTAATAATAAGCGAAAAGTGTGTTAAAACTAAATTACTGAAATAGGAACAAGTCACAGGTACTTTTGCTATGGCGTACTAGAACAGTTTATCCGCCACTGTAAGGAATAAAGAGTACAAAGAATAATTAAATTATGTGAGACCCATCTAGGGGGCTGTAGGTACGTCGATATGAAAAGTTGTTAAAAAAAGTTTCATTTGTTCCTGAGAGAAGTGCATTATATTTCTCAAAGACTACGAGGAAACCATTTGGCAATATTAATACCACAGAATGACAAATTGCTTTCGGAAGCAATGACCGTAAACAGATCGCGCTCATAAATCTTCATAAACCAAATACCGTATGTTTAAATCACTGAAACGCAAGCTGTTACACGGCTGAAATTGTGAAATATGTTTCCATAGGCAATATAAACTCGGTAGCTGAAACTGCAAGTTAAACGAGCACACTTTTATACTCTGTAGTGCAGTGGAGACCAGGTTTTCCGAGCGTGCAAGGTCAGCCACTCGCTATTGGCAGCTCGACCATCGCGGAGTGAAATACTCGCTACGGGGATAATACTTGTTCCCCAAGCGATGAAACGTGCGCGCCGGCGGATATTATTTTCCGGTCTCCTAACTGCACCGGGAATTGTGGTGGTGTGGACGAGAACAGGAGGGGGGGGGGTTGGAGGGAGGGGGGAGGAAGAGGAGTGGTAGAGGGGTGTGGGGTTGGAGGCCTGCGCTGGCGGATAAAATATTCGCGCCGAGGCTGTGCGCAGCCGGACGTTGCGCTGGGGTGGCGCAGTTTTCAGCGGAGGCAGATTTAGGGCAGCGCCGGTCCCTGCAGACAAATGGCGGACGCCGGACCCGGTGCTCCTAATGTGTCGGCAGCGGTCGCGGTCGTGGTCGTGTTCGTAGTCGACGCCGACGGGTAGCGACATCTTCCCAGGGCTTAGCCCGACGATGATACTTGTCTGCCCTCCGTCTGTTGCACACTCCTGCTTCGTATGATGCTGATTACTGTCCAGTTTTATGAACTACTGAAAAAAAATGAGTGGGCCTGGAAACACGACGTCTATTTTGATCCGATGACGGCATGTTCCATCCGGGGATTTTAGATAGACTGATAAAGGTTTCAGTGTCCTTCACGAGCAGCTAGCGTAGTGGCTTATCTATGAGAGCGCCATCTGTGTTCACCCTTTAACTGAGAATCTTCACAGCCAGAAGGCTCAGTGTGCTACAAAGGTGTGACGGAAGCAGGCAAGTATTCCTACAGCCAAGTGAGCGAATTTGAAAGGGGTCCAATTGTGGTCTTCCGAGTTGTGTGAGGGTCCTTTCGGACAACTGCCACACGAGGTGGACGTGCTGCTTCAGTTATGCAACGATGCTGACGGTCACGTAAGCATTCTCACATCCGTAGATGATATTCTGTATGTTCGCATCGCACAGACGCTCACCAGCATCGTCATATTGTAAGGGCATCAATGGCAGATTGTACAGTTACCAAAGTCCAGATAAGAGCCCATACATGTCAAAACGAGCTGTTGCCAATCGGTTATTAGCAGAGGGACTATGCGCACCTAGACCTCTATCTTCCAATAATTCAAGAACAGTCTTATCGCATTTATTATTGTCATAATACCGCCAACAGGTTTCAAACCGAGGTAGGGGTCATCCTCTGGGCGTTTACACCATTGGTCGACTGCTGGTGGTGTCACTCTTGTCTACATGCCGTTATGTAGACAGGAGTGACACCACCAGCAGTCGACCAATGGTGTAAACGCCCAGAGGATGACCCCTACGTCGGGTTGAAACCTGTTGGCGGTATTATGACAATAATAAATGCGATAAGACTGTTCTTGAATTATTGATTAACCGTACTAATCGCTGCTTCTCTCCACAACCACGTTGTCCAAAAAACTCTATGTTGCAATTGCACCACAGCACCGACGTGCAGAGCTCGACTTGTGCCGCCAGAGGATCACTTGGGCGATATAGAATGGCGCGCCCTGGTCTTCATCGATAAAAACAAGTGATGGTCGTTTGGGCGTACGACGTAGACCTGGTGAGCGCTGTCTCGTAGAGTACATTCGTTCAAGACACAATTGGCTGCGAACAGCTACAACTCTCGTCCATGAAGTTAAAATCTTCTGGGTTATTATGCCGCGTCATGTTTCTTCTAAAATGTTCGACGTTTCGACCCCTCTGCTGGGATCTTCCTCAGGGTCTCTGTTCTAGCAGTAGTGGCCACCAAAAGATCGTGAGGAAGATCCCAGCAGAGAGGTCGAAACGTCGAACATTTTAGAAGAAACATGACGCGGCCTAATAACCCAGAAGATTTTAACTTCAGTGTCAACGTCCATCTTTTGAGTTTCTGGAGGGGAATGTAACCAGAACTCTGTACGTGCAGAACGTTTTGAACTTGTTCAGCCGGCCGCGGTGGTCTAGCGGTTCTGGCGCTGCAGTCCGGAACCGCGGGACTGCTACGGTCGCAGGTTCGAATCCTGCCTCGGGCATGGGTGTGTGTGATGTCCTTAGGTTAGTTAGGTTTAAGTAGTTCTAAGTTCTAGAGGACTTATGACCTAAGATGTTGAGTCCCATAGTGCTCAGAGCCATTTGAACCATTTTAGCCATTTGAACTTGTTCTTTTTTCCTTCTTGCAACAGGAAGATGATGTGTCGCTCTAACCGGATAATACTCGCACACACCTTACCCGTGAGACTCTATACGCTCTGCGAAACGTGCAGTAAGTTCCCTGGAGAGCATGGCCTCCGGACTTGTCTCCAATCGATCACCTGTGAAGTATTGGGACGAGAAGTAACTCGTGCGACAGGTCAACGAACTCTTACAGAACTGCGTGAACAGGTCCAGCGGTTGTAGCGTAATGTATCTCAAGGCAGCAATCGCCATCTTGTACGATCGATTGGATGCCAGAGTCAGCGCCTGTGTTGCCTCCTGTGGGCGTTTCAGCATGGGTTGGAAGAGTACTAACAGTCTTTTCTGCTTCTGCAGAAACCGGGGTCACACTACACTTCATTGGCGTATTCAGTTTTTGTAGATCCATCATACAGAAATGGATGGCTGCACAATAACTCAGAAAAAGGATACCAACAGCCGTTATTCTTCCTGAAAACGTCTTATTATTTAAGCAAGTAGTTTCGTAGCTTCCTTAGAACCATCTTGACACCTATCCGAAAAAGGAATGGAAACAGTGGCGCATATAGAACAGGTACCATATATCGAACTAGATATTGTGGACTTTTATTTATTCGACGTGTACGCGAAAAACACGCGACAACTGACGATGCCCCTATCAGACTTGCTGACAATAATAAGCACTAACAAGACTAATGCACTCTGGTGGTCTGTCCACCTGTCGTTTTCTCACCCTCCGGTAGGGTACCTCTGTAGGAAGTTACATTGTCTTTCGTGAATATCTTCTGAGTGCCCTACTTTATTTGCCAGGCGGTGAGATTATGTTCCACAACAAGACTTATCCCGAAATTTGAGTAGCGCCACTCATTTCCAAGAAACAGTGATACGAACTTACCTGTTTAGATCGTATGGCTTTGCTTTATTATTCTGCCAGCTGACCCACTACATCTGCACGCTGCCTGTCTTCCAATGCATTCATGCACATTTTATAGACAGGATAACGTAAATGAACGTCGATTTACACACCAACTTATGTATTTATGCTGCTGCCGCCATTCGAAATATCCAAAGATTAGTAGGCCACTGCTCCCAATTTGCGAAGAATTTTACCCTTCAGCCAGTAATAAACTTTTTTGAATCCTTCATGTCACCGCTATAAAAACACAAACTCTCAATCTTAAGAACGTTTCAACTCCATAATGTTCTGTCAAGTTTGTAAAATGGTATTGTCTTTAAATTTGCGGCTTCTTTGTTTTCTAAAAAATGGTATTGTTACTCTTGAAAAAGAAAGAAACAAAGTTACAAAGTTGTCGTCCTTATCATAGACTACGAGAAAATTTTTTGCAGAATTTGTGTGACCGTCAAAATAGCTTATCATTATCTTCAATGTATCGAAATTGATTGATATACTGGCCATGCGGTTGTCAGTGACGCAATCGACACTGTAAACCATGGAATTACTCTTCAATATTGTATCTGTGGTATCCTAGTTCAAAAGAGAAGCAAACTACAAAGGTTATTCTCGGCCCTAATGGCTATGTTTGTGAACCGTGACTGTGTGGGATAATGATTTATTAGTAATTTCTACTACTAGTAACTTCTTTATTTCTTGTTTTATGTTTAATTTAACATCATACAACGCGTTTCGAACATGTTCTGTTCATCTTCAGGCGTTTATACATACATATGTTCTTTGCCATCAATTTATTGCCCAAGTACAACCCCAAGAGCGTGATTAGACGCGTCACATTGTGCTATAAACTCCTTCGAAAAGTCTGGAAACTTCAAAACTGGATCTGATGTCAGTATCCGTTTCAAATCTTGAAATGCTTTCTCGCACTCTGACATTCACTGGAAGGTAACACCTTTTCGTAGCAACTTAGTAAGTGGCCTCACTATTTCTGCGAACCCCTGTACGAATTTTCGATAATATCTCGCAAGACCAAAATGCGATTGCAGTTGTTTAACCGTTTGCGGAACCGGAAAATCTCGTACTGCAGAAGTGAGACGAGGATCTGTCCGTACCCCGTCCTGACTGATAACATGCCCGAGATAATTTACTTGTGCTTGCGCAAAATGGCCTTTGTCCAAACTTAATGTTAGCCGTGCTGCCTCTAGTCTTTTAAACACCTCCTCTAACCGTTCCAGATGCTGCTCTATATCTTTTGAAAAAACTATAATGTCATCCAGATACACCATGCATTTTTTCGGTTTCAACCCGCGAAGGACTCCATCCAACAACCTCTGAAATATTGCTGGAGCATTTTTTAGTCCAAATGGCATTCTTTTATATTCGAAGTGACCACAATGCGTCGTAAATGCTGTTTTGGGCCTGTCCTCCGGACAGACTTCAGTCTGGTGATAACCGCTTCGCAAATCCATAGCGGAGAAAAATTTACACTGCCTTAGGTTGTCTAACGTTTCTGTGATATTCGGAAACGGATATACGTCCGCCACTGTCCGTTCATTCAAATGTCTGTAATCGCAACAAAAGCGAAATTTTTTCGACCCGTCCAGTGTCTTCTTCGCAACTAGGACCACGCTTCTAGACCAAGGACTATTACCGTGCTGGATTATCCCATCTTCCAGTTGTTGCTCTATTAATTACTCCACTACTGGTTGTAATTGTTTCGGTAGTCTGTATGGCTTATGATACACCGGAGCGTGATTCTCTGTCGGAATACGATGCTGTGTTATCGGTGTAGCAGGTAACGTACCCTGTGCTTCAAACAATCCTTTATACTTTAGTAATAATGCTTCCATACCCAAACGATCATTCCGTCTCAAATGAATTACCTTGTCACGAAGTGCAGACGTGCGACGGTTTGCTTTACATCATAGTCTAGCCTCGAACTATCGATGTCCTCTTCATCCATTAATTCTCCTGTGGCTATTACTAATCCCTTCGGGAGATCGACATCATCCCGCCCGAAGTTATCTAAAATCACCGGAACCATAAACTGCCCGTTTATGTCCGTTACCCGTGATAGACTCCTACGAATAAAACAATGCTTTTCATCTAAAACCTCACTACTCGGTAGTGGCTCTACCAAGAATAACCCCTGCTGTGGCACATCGACATCCACCGGTACCCAGATCAACTTCCATGTACCTGTTCGTACTTTGTCACACGAAATCACCTTTAATGCACTTGTACGCAGTTCAGTTGGTTTCACCTTAGCTATCGGTGCACCTTGCGACTCTGAAATATTTGCAACGGCTGTACCCATAGAACAAGCTCCCATCGAGTTCCAGCGTATGTTGCAAAAGGTCAATTTTGGCGTGATGCTTAATCAGAAAGTCCAACCCTAGTATCGCTGAAAATCCCTGTCTCAAAGTTGACAACACCTCCATTTGCTCCCGGTACCACACGTTGGCTATCTTCAACTTGAGCTTTGCTGTTCCAAGTGCATCTAATTTTTTTATCACCTACAGCGCGCAATCTGTATCTCGGAGCTTCCAATCCTTTCTTGCCCGCGAGGTCCACACTGACAACTGATACATGCACTCCAGTATCCTCTAAAGCTCTCCGTCACTTATCTTTTATCCAAACCATCAAACTAACAATCCGCCTCTTCGTGCACTCTCTGAGTACCTCTTTTTACTGGGAATGCCTCCAGACGGCAGGAACACTCCCTTTTTCGTTTGACAGTTTTTTACCTGCTGTATCATTAACCCGTTTCTTGACTTTACACTGCCATGCCTTATGTCCTATTTTCTGACAATTGAAACACTGCGGTTCCCGACAGTGTCCCTTAAGCTGACCTTGCTTCCCACAACGGTAACACTCTGTGGAAGACGAAAAAATTTTCTAGTCATTGCGACTTCTAGTGGCACTATCCACTTCCTGCAAATGTGTAGCTACGCGCAATGCTGCTGCTACGTCACTTGGATTTTCCATCATTATCCGACGTGAAAAATCCGGCGAGACCCCTCGCAAAAATGCGTCTAAAGTTTTATTCTCTGCTTTTTTCAATAGAACTTCATTTGCACTCGCATCTTGCGTTAACTCATACGTGTGCGCATTCGTTCTCCTAATTCTGTCTGAAAATTCTTCTACCGTTTCACCCGTTTTTTGCATCATTCCCCCCAATTTTTCTCTAAAAAATCTGGCACTGTTTTGTTTCCTAAACCTTTGCAATAATCCCTTAGTCAACTCTGTGAACGTAGTAGCATCCTTTAACCCTTCGTGGTATGCCGCAGAAGTCTTTGCGTCACCTACTAACCGTAACCTTGCCGTTTGCAAACACATTTCATCCAACCAGCCACACAATCTAGCCGTACTACGTACGTCACCAATGAAAACATTCACATGGTCTGATGTTTTACACCAGAAGGAAGGTATCAAATTAGCCGCTGAACAATCTGCCACACCGGAAAAGACAGTACCATGCATTCTACACTATCGCTTCCCGAGCCTGATTAAGTATTTTGCAACCATTGTTGCTCCATCCTCTGCATGTGCTGCTTTTGCAACTTCTTTTCTTCATTCAGTTTCTTAACTGGCTCTGTCAATGCGACTAAGGCGTCACTTGTCCCGGTTGCACGTGTCTCTGGCATTTTCCTTGTGGCATACCTCACGTCTCAAAAATAAAATTGTATTACCCACAAGTAAATTAATTCCTAGCACGTCTAATGGCAAGCCATCCAGGCTTACCACATTGCCCCGTTACATGACCATAGAAGCCACACACTTCACAAGTGTTTGGTACAAATTTATCGCAAGGAGTGACATGACCTGTTAATCCACACACTACACGTTTAGATGGTACTAAGTTAACGTGACTATCATTCTCACGAAACTGCGATAAGTCTACAGGGCTGCTAGGCTTTTCAAATGACACTTTCACATCCATTAACGTTACCCTCGACATGTCTAGCTACACAGAAAACATAGAGAGAAGGCAGTTGCTGGATTACCCTATTCGGTGTTTCTCGGTTGCTCCGCACGGTGCTAGTCCAAGTCGTGGCGTGGGTGCGCCTGACACCACTTGTTACGACTTCTGCATCACTTGTTAGCTGAAGACGCAGTAGGTCCGCCTAAGACTGAGACAGCGTGGAGTTTTACAATTATTTATTGAACTTTCTTTACAATTTCTCCCTCGTCGTCGCTGCCCAGCCCTGCGGATCCCTCCGCCTGGCTTCTGTTGTGTAGATTCTCCGACAATGCGCGCAACGTGCGCCGCTGATCGCACTCGGGAGCCTCAGGCCACCAGTGCTCCACTGAAGCCAGGATGCCCTGTGGTTGAGATGAACTCGTCGCCGTGAGGTCAGCTCCGATGCCTGCTGCACCGGCAGCTGGGAAGCCATCAGTCGCGATGTCCGCGACGTCCCGTTATGGATGGACTACGCGCCGTGGGGCCGGGTTGCCGTGAAGTTCAAATGGCTCTGAGTACTATGGGACAACATCTGAGGTCATCAGTCCCCTAGAACTTAGAACTATTTAAACCTAACTAACGTAAGGACATCACACACATCCATGCCCAAGGCAGGATTCGAACCTGCGACCGTAGCGGTCGCGCGGTTCCAGACTGAAGCGCCTAGAACCGATCGGCCACATCGGCCGGCTGCCGTGAATTCCGGGCGCCAGTCCTCGGCGGCGCCTGTGACCAACCCCGCGCTGCGGCCGATCCTGCTGGAAGTTCTCGCTGTAGTTAGTCAGCCATGGTGCCGACCGAACTCGGGCCGACCTCCAGAGCTGAAGTTGACATCTGGCAGGGAACGGATGACTCCTGCGAACTGGAACAGACTTCTGGAATCGTCACCTACGAAGATTGAACATTCGGACATGGACCACATCTGTCCTCAGATCTGAACTGCTTCGTAATGGCTTCTGTCTGTTGCCGCCTGTGCTCCACTATTTATATCCGGCAGGAGGATGTTCTTTACTCTCAGTGGTAGCTTTTTGTTGTTACTCCCGCAGTATATTGCAGGGTAACTTAGCATGCTGGCCTCAATTCCTCTTACTCAGCACTCTCCAGGCTTCACTCGGCGCTCGGTCTGTGTGCATCCTTGTGTCAATCTGTTGGTACACTGCTGCTGTCAGCAAGGCTATCTGTGCCTGCCTACTTCGCAACGCCTCGGTCGCCGGCGTGCCTCTGTTTTGCCATTCTCCACTGCGTGAAGCAACGCTTACTGCATGTGGCCGCAACAGAATAAATATTTCACTCACGCAGGCAAAACGCGCCACCTCGCGATACATATTAACTTTAAACCAACTACAATAGGAAACAACGATCAGGTAATCAATTGAACGACTTGCACCCCCTAGTACGGGCCAAAGGCCCTTGGTGTGAGGAATGGCACAGGGTGCACTCAGCCTGTTGCTGACAATTGAAGGACTAATTTAATGAGATGTAGCGTTTCTACAGAATCGAAACTTGGCGAAACCACCGGGAGAGCAATCTGCTGACCACGTACAACACGTCTGCATGACACCTCAAGGCAGAGGTTGACATGGCGGTCGGCCGACAACCCTTGAGATTTCAATGCCCGTACGAGGATCTCGTTTGTCTTACTGAAGCATTTTACAGAATACTTATGTCAATAAATTAGTCCGATCAACATATTCTGTTCTGATAAACAGTGTAATTGTGCTATCAAGACGAATTAGTTTTCATACATGTAATTAATGAAGATGACAGAATGCTTCTTCATCATTTTATGGGTATCTTGTAACTGTTTGCTTGGGTGACTGTAAAGGAGGAATATCGATGTTTCGAAATGCTTTTGGCGCGAAATCGTTAGGATTTTCATATCTTACGTTAACGACCCTTCGGTTTACACACATCAAACACTCTTAATTCATTTTTGGAAAAGAGGCGATAATGCTATTAAACATACGTTGGCAAAGGAATTTAGAAGTAAACTGGTGAAGGCCTTCAAAACGAAATTAGGAAGCAGTTTTAAAATATTTGTTCTAAATAACTTCTGTTTTATAGATAAAGGCTTAGAAACTAGTACTACATGAAATACAGTAGGATTACATGCCTTCCTGTTTTACTGTTGTGTGAAGTCATCTGTAAATAATCAGCATGCAGACTTACTTTAATGCAAATTAATTTAATTGCTTATCCACGGTATTTGGCAATTTCTGTTAAAGGCTTCTAGGGGATGTATACGGGACTTTGTAGAGAAATTTTTGAGAAGGAAACCGTACCCTTAACGTACTTTTGGGTATAAAATAGGTCTAAAGATTGGATCGCTTTCAAATCTCCCGTCTCAGGGTTCACAAATGGGAAGAATGCGTCGTCCTCAGTCCCTGTTGTAATTATGGTATCACGTGTCATTTTCGTCCGACTAATACAACGGCTGCGAGAAACTGGTGCGTTCGCGGCTAGGAGGGTCGACTGCCGTGCTCCACGGACGCCCCGCACTCTCGACTAGGAAGGACGCCCTTCGTCACGTAGAAGGGAAGCGGGCGACGAGTACTTGATCCACCATGCCATGGGCTACTGTAGAGAACGCAGGTCAGGGTTGTTTGGCTCCGTAGTGTGCGTACCATTAAGTGCGAGGTTTGAAAGAGATCCTATCTACAAACTTTTTATACGAGAACGTTACATTAGCAGGTATTGATTATTTAGAAAAAGCTATGTAAGAGCCCCCCTCTACAATCTCACTCTACAGCCCCTACAAACATATAATATATGAGTCATTCCGTATCACTGTAATATATAATACAAATTCAGTACTCTGTCAAATAGACGCAACTGATAGGAAGGTTAAACTGGAAGTCCTGAGCAACCCATTGTTAAATTAAAATTCCAAAAACGTAACAAAATGAATGCTGCATGGTATTCTACGGACTTTCAACCATACAGTGCCACTGTTCGATGCCATTACCGTATATCACTTGATCACAGACAGTACTTGCAAAGTGACAGACATCGACGTTTCGTTTAAACAGCTTGTTGTCACTGAACTGCTTCTTAAAGAGGTAAAAATCAGCGGCTGTAGAGACGTCTGCTTGGGTGCTAGCAGTGTTAGGAGAGGGGTGAAGCATTTTTTCAAAGACGAAAAACAAGTGTCCAAGATCAGCCTCGCAGCAATTGGCCATGAACTGCTTCAGCGGAACGCAAGAAGGAAAGAGTCGGTGAGCTCATTAAAGAAGACAGGTGTGTTGTGGCATTGAACGAAATCGCTGCTAACCTTGCAATAGGACACAGTGCAGCGCAAGAAATAATTTCAGGCTTAGGTTGCTGAAAAGTTTGTGCTCGTTGGGTCTCACGTTCATTGACTGAAAACCTATGACTTCAGAGAAGAGCCATTAGCCAAAACATTCTTCAGTAATTTCGAAATGAAGGTGACGATTTTTGATGAGTTTTGTGACAGCCGATGAAAGTTGTAAATGAACAGATGCGAGACCCACAGTGCGTCATTGTATAGCGTTTGAGTGTTTGGTGGAAGCAACTGCAGCAGATTAGCAATGGAGCTCCGACTGACAACGTTCCCTAGCACATCACTCACTCACCTTGTGTCCCAGGCGTCGGACTTCGTCTCTTCTGCAGGTGTTTCGTTGCCTAGTAAGGAACTGGTTTACAAAAGGGAAAAAAGGGAAGCCACAGACAATGAAAGTCGGGGTAATTTTGCGAAACATATAATCAGGAATGAAGATATATGTTCAGAGGTAGCCTTGTCACAAGTCATAAATTGTTACACAGGGAATGTAGCTGCTGGGCGAGCATACTTGCTGTAGGATTAACTGATACGCAAAGATCACTCACAAACCTGTCTCCAGTATCTACATCTACATATATAATCCGCTAGCCATCAAGCGGTGTGTGGCGGAGGGCACAATTCGCGCCAAAGTCATATTTCCCCCCCTCTGTTCCAATCGCGGATCGCGCGAGTGAAAGACGACTGTCTGTACGCCTCAGTACGAGCTCTAATTTCCCTTATCTTTGAATGGTCATCATTGCGCAATCTGAAAGTTGGTGGTAATAATATGAGCTCTACATTCTCGGCGAGGGTCGGAGTTCGGAATTTAGTAAGCAGCCCCTTCTGTTTAGCACGCCGTCTGTCTGCAAGTGTGTCTCACTTCAAACTTTCTCTGAGATTTGTAACGCTTTCGCGATGACTAAATGCGCCAGTCACGAATTTTGCCGCTCTTCCTTGGACCTTCTCAATCTCTTGAATCAGACCCAACTGGTTAGGGTCCCATACAGACTAACAATAAGACTGGACGAACTAACGTATTGTAAACAATTTCCTTTGTTGAAGGACTGCGTCGCTTCGGATTCTACCAATAAACCGCAATCTAGAGTTCGTCTGGTCTGTTATTTGTTTGATCATTCCATTTGAGATCATTTAGAATAGTCACAACCAGATACTTGACGGATGTTACCGCTTCCAAAGAATGGTCATTTATTTTGTACTCGTACATTAATGGGGATTTTCGTCTTGTTATACACAGTAGGTTACACATACTAATATTGAGAGATAATTGCCGGTCATTACACCATGCATTTATTTTCTGCAAGTCCTCATTGATTTGTTCACGACTTTTGTGTGATACTACTTTCCTGTAGACTACAACATCATCGACAAACAGTACGAAAGGTACTACGGAAACAAAGAAAGCTTCATCATAGGTTTAAGAGTAGTCGAATCATAGCTGATAGCTGATAAGGAAAAGCTGAACGAAGCGAAAAAGAGCGTAAAGAGAGCAATGAGAGAAGCATTCAACGAATTCGAACATAAAACATTGGCAAACAATCTAAACAAGAACCCTAAAAAGTTTTGGTCATATGTAAAATCGGTAAGCGGATCTAAATCCCCTATTCAGTCACTCGTTGACCACGATGGCACCGAAACAGAGGACGACCGAAGAAAGGCAGAAATACTGAATTCAGTGTTCCGAAACTGTTTCACTGCGGAAAATCGTAACACGGTCCCTGACTTCAGCCGTCGCACGGACGCCAAAATGGAAAATATTGAAATAAACGATATCGGAATTGAAAAACAACTGCTATCACTTAGTAGCGGAAAAGCATCCGGACCAGACGAGATACCCTTAAGATTCTACAGTGATTATGCTAAAGAACTTGCCCCCTTTCTATCAGCAATTTATCGTAGATCGCTGGAAGAACGTAAAGTACCTAGCGACTGGAAGAAAGCGCAGGTCCTTCCCATTTTCAAGAAGGGTCATAAATCAGATGCGAATAATTATAGGCCTATTTCGCTTACGTCAATCTGTTGTAGAATAATGGAACATGTTTTGTGTTCTCGTATTATGACGTTCTTAGATAATACAAATCTCCTTCATCATAACCAACATGGATTCCGCAAACAGAGATCATGTGAAACTCAGCTCGCCCTATTTGCCCAAGAAATTCACAATGCCGTAGACACTGGCGAGCAGATTGATGCCGTATTCCTGGACTTCAGGAAGGCATTTGATACGGTTCCGCACTTACGTTTAATGAAAAAAATACGAGCTTACGGAATATCGGACCAGGTTTGTGATTGGATTCAGGATTTCCTAGAAGAAAGAACACAACATGTCATTCTTAACGGTTCAAAATCTGCAGATGTAGAGGTAATTTCGGGAGTACCGCAAGGAAGCGTGATGGGACCTTTATTGTTTACAATATACATAAATGACTTAGTTGACAACATCGGTAGCTCCGTGAGGCTATTTGCAGATGACACGGTTGTCTACAAGAAAGTAGCAACATCAGAAGACTCGTACGTACTCCAGAAAGACCTGCAGAGGATTAATGCATGGTGCGACAGCTGGCAGCTTTCCCTAAACGTAGATAAATGTAATATAATGCGCATACATAGGGGCAGAAATCCATTCCAGTACGATTATGCCATAGTTGGTAAATCATTGGAAGCGGTAACGACCGTAAAATACTTAGGAGTTACTATCCGGAGCGATCTGAAGTGGAATGATCACATAAAACAAATAGTGGGAAAAGCAGGCGCCAGGTTGAGATTCATAGGAAGAATTCTAAGAAAATGTGACTCATCGACGAAAGAAGTAGCTTACAAAACGCTTGTTCGTCCGATTCTTGAGTATTGCTCATCAGTATGGGACCCTTACCAGGTTGGATTAATAGAAGAGATAGACATGATCCAGCGAAAAGCAGCGCGATTCGTCATGGGGACATTTAGTCAGCGCGAGAGCGTTACGGAGATGCTGAACAAGCTCCAGTGGCGGACACTTCAAGAAAGGCGTTACGCAATACGGAGAGGTTTATTATCGAAATTACGAGAGAGCACATTCCGGGAAGAGATGGGCAACATATTACTACCGCCCACATATATCTCGCGTAATGATCACAACGAAAAGATCCGAGAAATTAGAGCAAATACGGAGACTTACAAGCAGTCGTTCTTCCCACGCACAATTCGTGAATGGAACAGGGAAGGGGGGATCAGATAGTGGTACAATAAGTACCCTCCGCCACACACCGTAAGGTGGCTCGCGGAGTATAGATGTAGATGTAGATGTAATGCCGCTGTCAATACCATCAACCAGATCGTTTGTGTAGATCGTAAAAAGCAGCGGACCTATTACGCTGCCCTGTGGCACACATGAAGTTACGCTTGTTTCTGTTGAAGTCACCTCATTCAGGACGACATACTGCTCTCTATCCAACCGCATATGTCATCGGATAGACCGTAAGCGCGCACTTTTTGGAGCAAGCGATAGTGCGGAACTGAGTGGAACGCCTTTAGAAAGTCGAGAAATGTGGCATCAACCTGGGAGCCGGTATCTAGAGCGTGTTGTAAATCATGCACAAAGAGGGCCAGCTGTGTCTCGCATGACCGCTGTTTCCTAAAAACGTGCTGGTTTCTGCAGATGAGCTTCTCAGAGCCTAGAAACGTCATTAAGTCTGAACACAAAATATGTTCCATGATTCTACAACAAATCGATGTCACTGAAATTGGCCGGCAATTATGTGCATCAGATTTTCTACCCTTTTTATAGATTTGTAGGACCTGGGCCTTCTTCCAGTCCCGTGGAACTTTCCGCTGTTCCAGTGATCTCTGATAGATGATTTGTAAGAGTGGCGCTATATTTGTAGCATGTTCCCCGACAGAAATAGCGGGCATCACTGTAACCAGAGGAACTAACCATGGGCCACGCTGACAGCAACAGGCGTCGGCAGAAACAGCTTACTACGCTACATGCTGGTCTGCAGCGCTAGTATCTTAGCTGTGCAGACATAGCGCTAACGCAGTCGCAACCACCGTAATTGCGGAGTGCTTCAGAAACATCGCGAGTGTTTCCCTGGTGATTAAATCTATGCAGTTCCCAGGGCAATGGGAACCGCTAGCTGTTAAATGGCGGTAGCTGCCGTACACTGACGTTTACGATGATGACTCCTCTAGAAACTGAAACTGAATGTGGCTGGAGAACTGCTCTCCGGGTTACTTAAAGGCTCGGTCGATGAGCTACAGTGCACCTCCGCGATACGCGCAAAGGTCCCCGTAGCCAACCTAACAGGTGTGAGAGGTGGAATCGTTCCTGCTGTTCTGGCCGCCTGGAGTGGTACATTTCCACCCCTTAAGCCGTCGGCACACGGACCGTGCATCCGAACGTCGAGCGTTGAGCATGCCGAGTTTTTCTGTAATAGCACGTTCGGGAGTCTTTCCGAACATGCAGAGCGATATCTAGCATATCAGATATCCTGAGCGTGCGTCTGAGTGTTGACCAATCAGATGGCACAACGCCACCTACGTGACATGCACGCCATCTCCCTTCAGCACAGAGTTGTGAGACGCCATATTGCCATTCATTTCAACCCATACCTATATATGCCGTTTCTGAGCACCAGCAAATTGAGAATAACTGGAAAACACGTTGTTAACTGTGCGATTTGTTCCAATAAAATAATGAGAAACATCTTATTCGTGGCAAAAGTATTACTGTAACTTGCATATTATGAGAATATATCATTTGAAGGTAGCGACACACTGAGGATCCACGAAAAACCATTGTTCTTGGTACAATTTGTTATAATTAAATTTCAGTTAGTAATATAGCTATGGTTAAAGCTTTTAGCAAGGGGCAAGAACCTGTAAGAGGTTCATAAACGAATTGGTATCAGTTGAGCGTAGTGAGTAGCGTTGATGATTCAAGACCAGATACGTGATGTGCTGATGATTCTTATCTCGCCGTCTAAATTTTTTCATAATATTCGCGTATATAATAGGTTCTGAGGCTTTATTATTAGTTTAATGTAAGTGTATACTACAATATTTGATATTATGTAAATATAAGTTCACCTTTGTTTGAGGAGTGCGTTTGTTCAATTAGCTTAATGTGCAGGACAGCTTGCGCTACTTGTATAAAGATATTTTATTCCGTTTTCTTTTGAGTTTTTTGATTTACATGTTGTAAAGTTTCTGCTACTGGGTAGAAACAGTGATCAAGTAAGAATGACTTTAGATTTTTACTAAAATGTGGGGAAGATAAAATAGTGTTTATTTTATGAGGAGAACTATTGTAAATTTGTGTCGCACTGTTTGTAATGGAACTTTTATAAGCCTGTGTCCTTACTGAGTGGACATGGCACTTTCCTTTTTGTCTTAAAACATGTACATCGATATTGAAGTTTTTATTTGTGTATATTACATATAGAACAACGTGACTAGGATATGAACAATGGAGGAAATGGCGTTTTAATAGAGCTAACATGGGAATTTTACGCAGCCTGTTGAGTAAACAGTGTGATTTACGAACTAGAAACATCCCACAACTGCCGCTGGAGTGCGTTGCTATCGCGTATACCACGTTGGGGCCCACGTAATGCATGCACAAATCGCATCGATCCTGAGCCTTCAGCAGCTTGTTCAACTTGGCACGCTCAACGTTAACGTTCGACAGCACCGTCCATGTGCCGACGGCTTTACGATGGGTGCCCTAATTTAGCGAAAATTCTCTTTATATTAATTAAACGGGGAATGTTAAAATTATACTGCCCCCTACAACCGATGATCCTCTACGCATCGGTCCTCGGTAGTGTTTGTGGACTTGGGAAAATTAACTTAGTGGTATTAATTGAATGATCAATTCTGATGAATTGTTAATTAATTAGTCGATTGGTCGGAGGTATCAGTTTACTCGGAATTTCAAATGGAGTTGGAATCCGTGATCAGAATTAAAGGCATAATTTTCTTCTCTTCTCTCTTCTTCTTTGTGGTGAGGCTTGGTCTGGACAGATGCTGTGGCCCTGCCACGTATTTGACAAAGCGACTGCGTGACAAGTGTCTTCGTACAGGTGGACTGGAGATCTGTCGTAAGGGTATTTTCAAACTTGCAGAATGGTGAGAAAAATATATGAAAGGAAATTGAGACTATGTTGAACAGCGAGAGAAAAGTCTGTAGATGTAGTTGGTTTCTCTAAAAAACAAATATTAAGAGATTTAAAAATTGTTGCTCTCTACTTTTGTGTGACCCGCGTATTTCATTTCAAATGTCTGTGCCCGAAGTTTGGCAGTACGGTGTTGGCGAAGGTCTCTGTCTAGCAGCAGTATGGAAAGAGAGAGGATGTAGTCTGCGACGGATAGTGTGTGCATGGCAAAGGGAGTGGGAGTTGCTTGTGCACCTTCTGTCAGGGCAAGTGCGGCCTGGTAGTGTTGTGGAGTAGGAGTCTGCATCTGACGTTTATGCTCGCTCAAATTTCTAGGTGCAATTTCCCTTAAGTACTACAGACGTTGATGCAGCTGCTCTGGGCTGGGAGAGCAGCTGCACCCGACATCCTTGACGCTCGTTAGAGAATTTCATGCTCGAACTGGCCGGCCATCTAGTATAGTTACCCGAGCTCCGCTCAGTTGCCTGCTGTAGGATCAAGCCGAGCGAACTTGACATGAAGGAGAGTGCGAAAGTGAAATTTGACTCAAAAGAATATACCCTGACTGCGAAAGACAATGACTGGAAGAGATTTTCACTAGTGTCTGATGAGGATGCCGGCTATATGTATTGTCCCAAGTACTCCGTTCTTCTTACAGATCCGCAAGCACACATCTGCAGGGTGTAAGTTCTGAAGCATTATGAGTGTAATTGAAAGCTACGGCAATTGAAAAGGTGCGTAAAAATGTGTGCCAGAAATCTCCGTCGGCTTACATTAATGTTAGGTGCAGGATTTCGCGCTTTATGTCAGGAGCTTGTAAACATCGGTTCAGAATCGGGACATCTAGGCGTTGCCAACATTTTACCGTATGTTACAGTAGTAGCACGAAAAACTGAAAGACAGACCCAAGAAATTTGGACCAGTATGAAGCCCAGCATTATCCAGGCCATATGCGTTAATTTATGTGGGTGTGTGACGGATGTACTGACCGAGCGATACTTGTCGGAAAAATATGTGGTATTGCGCACTCTATTTATCAAGATTAGAGACCGCGAAATATGATGTTGGTGACAACTCTCTTTTTTGAGAAGAAAAAATCTGAGGAATTTTTTTGAAGTACAATGAGAGGACATTATTCCGATTGTTAGGAGTAAAGCCCAGCATTTTAATATGATCTCATTTGTCACTGACCGAAGTGGTAACATATGTAGGGCACTGCATTCTTTCAGCCTTACACATGCATTACATATTTTCGATGGCGATTATTTGGAAAACGGGTTTTCAGTGGTTTATTCCACGACTTATGCTACCAAAGGTACTGCATGTTTCCTGAAGAAAATGTGACGTGAATTCGCTTCAGACAAGACTGAAGCAACGAAACAAGAGAGTAAGTAGAACAGCTAGTTTATGATTCAACCGTCTGTAGTTAGGCAGTGCAATAAAATCATGGAAATGTTTCATCATGGAAATGTTTCTGAAGACAGGCATCACTTAAGAACTTACTGGCTACGACTACAACGCTGCAAAAGAACTCGTGAAATTTTTAGAACCATTCAAAGATGGAATAGGAGTACTGGAAAGCGAGAAGTTTCCAACAAGTCAGCTTTGTTTTGTTATGGAGGCACCCACTGAAAATTCATTGTAGTGCAGGGCTTGAAGATTTAGAGGTATGCTTAAATTACTGTTGATGCAGATTTCTTGTTTAATACAAGTAGCTTGTCCAGAAAATGAAAACTGCTCTTAACTGCAGAACGCCAGTTTCAGTATTACCGATATTTCGCCGGTGTAGTACAATTGTCATATTATCGTCTACTAACTGTAGGTGCTACGAGGGCCAAAAAACCGCTCACTTCTCCACATTGAGGAGAAAGTCGCAATTCGGACGTTGCACCGAATAGTAACATTTCTGTGATAGCCGATTATTGAAAGTGTCTATGTCTGATTTAGATGTGACAATATGTAGGCCCTACTGTGCGTCAAATACAGTATGTGATGAAATATCAGTTTATGATAAGATAGAACAAGATAATAACGTGGTAGTAATATCGTACTCCGTTTTTGTGATATCTATAAATATTTATTAGGCCTGTTGAGCGAATATCAGTCGCACTCAGCAGCCAAAAAATGAAGTCTCTGTTTTCGGAGTGACTAGACTGTGGGCCATACAATACTCAATGTGCAGATGATGCTGAATTTTATTTAATCAGCATGGATAGTGGTGACAACGATGATTGGCTTAAGAGGGGGAAGCGCAACGGTAGTCTCTTTCCAAAGATAAGCAGTTTCGCGAGAAAAATGTTTTGTGTTCCAGCCTTAAACGCGACTAGCGGAAGAAATTTCAGAGCAGCAAGGAATCTTTTCTCTGGCAGTAGAAGCAGATTTAGTCGAAAACGAGTCGATTCATTATAATTAATTTAACATGGAATAATTAGGAGATAGTTTTGTTCCTGTTAGATTTCTAATTTGTTAGGTAGATACATTCAGATACGTACATTTTAATCAATAAAGTAGATGGTGCTATAAAAACAGCAGTATGATTTTTAACTACCATCATTACAAAACTTGGTAGTTACATAATTTCCCTGTGAAACTGCAATCAGTTTCCAGATTTCCGTTATCGCATAAAGCAAGCTATTTGCTCTTACGGATGACAGTGAAGTCGCCGTTATACACTACCGCCCAGAAATATACGTCTACAATGTGAGTTAGTTGATCAGAATGTGGTTCCTTCAGCTGGTGGGAGTGTGTCAGGGGGAACACCTGCACGCAGACAAGCACAGCTGCCACTAAAACGATCGCAGCGACAGGGTGGCGAGAGCTGCTCTCCCCACAATACCTCATTCGACGACCACAGCAGCTCGTGGTCCTGTGGTTATTGTGGCTGCCCCTGGATCATGGGGTCCCAGGTTATATTCCCGGCCGGGTAGGGGATTTTCTCCACCCAGGAACTAGCTGATGTGTTGATATGGGATTTAGTACGGGCGCTAATAGCCACGCCGTTGAGTATCACACGAATCAAAATCATGAGCATCAGAATCGTTCGTCCACTGCCTTCGTTATCGGGCAAGCGATGCCAGAGCGCGATGGGCTCGAGTGAATTCGAGTGAGCAAAACGCCCTATTTACAGACCTCTGTTGTAGACGCCGTAGCTATAGCGTGGCCGGCGAACAATTGGAATGCCCGTCTGCGTGGTATCTGTTTTCGATGTAGTAAATTTGCAGCTCGGCGCATCTAAGTCCATCCCGATTTTTGCAGAATCCAGGGCGCTTATTACAACAGTTGCTTGTCAAGAATCCTAAGAGCAGTCGTGAGCCCCGAGGAATGCATGAACAAGCAAGGTGAACTGCTGAATTGAAGTAGACCTGTAAGTAGCAGTTGTGGGACGGCTACTCTGCTTACCAGACTTGACAAGAGAAAACTCTGTCAGCCAAGTAGCCGTCCTGCAGTTGCTACTTACAGGCCTACCTCAATTCAGCTGCGGACAACAGAAAAGGGAAATGGTAATGGGCCTATTAAGTCAGAAACAGAATTGGTATTGTGAGTTGTTTTGTTTAGCCACTCGATCAGACAAAGATGATGTTTAAATTACATTCTTAAGGGTTGTTTAGTTTTAAAGAAACTTGTTGAAGTTATTGCTTTTGCTGACTGATGTTAACTAACAAGTAACTGTTAAATTTATCATGTCATTTCTCATAAAGATACTAACATAATCTATTCAAGCTTTTCACTTCTGAAAAGTCTAAATATCGGTCTGCGGTAGGTATTAGGAATTGTTTTAATTGTAAAGAGATGTGACTTGTGGTTTGCCGTTTGACAAACAGTTGTTAAGTTCCCAGAATGAGATTTTCACTCTGCAGCGGAGTGTGCGCTGATATACCATCTGAGCTACCGAAGCACGACTCACGCCCGGTACTCACAGCTTTACTTCTGCCAGTATCTCGTCTCCTACCTTCCGAACTTTACAGAAGCTCTCCTGCGAACCTTGCAGAACTAGCACTCCTGAAAGAAAGGATATAGCGGAGACATGGCTTAGCCACAGCCTGGGGGATGTTTCAAGAATGAGATTTTCACTCTGCAGCGGAGTGTGCGCACACTTAGGTAGCTGAATTCCTTAACTTCACTACTTCGGTACCACCAGTCTTGATGTTAAATTTCTCGCTGTTCTCCTGGGCTTACGTTACAGCAAGATGATACCCGCCCGAACACGGCGAGAATTTCCACCGCTTGTCCTCGTGCTTGTTGAAACCAATCTTAGCCAGCAGATTCTCTTGATCTTTCCACATCTGAGAATCTTTGGGGCATCACGGGCGGATCCCTCCAACGAGATCGGAATTATATCGATCTAACTAGCCAATTGGACTGAATGTGGTACGATATCCCTCAGGATATCCAACAACTCTGTGAATCATTACCAAGCTGAATAACTGCATGCATAAGGTCCGGAGTTCAACCAATGTGTTATCGACTTCCTCAATTTCTCAGCTATTTCTTTTGCGTAAGTCATCCAATTTTTCTGAAATATTCATATATATTTGTCTGTACATCTACATCACATTCGGATAATTTGTTCGTGGTTCGTCGCTTTTTTGTATTAGGGTGTATTTTCCGTTTAGATATTTATTTTAAAGGTTTTAAGTTTTGCTGTAAATGTGTGTTTGTGTAATTAAATATTTTTGTATTGCTCATACTTCAGTTGTAGATTCTCTTTTGCCCCAGTCAAATATGGCTCTGAAATTAAGGTCCAATCCATTTCTAGAGAGCTGTTTATCTATCAGTGGTCCAGTTCCCGAAACGGTCCCAGCAGCGCTGTTGTGATGGTAAATCCGTTCCCCAGGTGTTGTGGGATTCTGGGAGGTGCGGCACCATTGCCTGCAAACTGTGTGGCCCTCGCCTCGCCTCGCCCCGCCTCGCACCCCTGCCGCCCCTCCCCTCCGGCGTGTAGGGCCAGCCGCGGCAGCGCGCGGCCGCCACTTCATTAGCACCTCGGCCGGGCCCTGCTCGGCGGACTTGCAGATGAGGTGCGGCCTGCGGCTGGCCGCCCGGTACCCACGTCCCCCCAGTACCAGCCTCGCCACACGTAGACTGCCCGTGGAACTAAGTCCTTGCTATTACCGAACGAGGCAGCCTACAAACTCGCCAAATAACACTGACACAATTCCATTACTGTAACCACCTCCACTGAAATCGCTTCGTAAGGTATAGAAAAAAGAGTCGGAGTACTGGAATAATAAATTTCAGTGTTGGTGTCTGTAAAGCGCCATATAAAGCAAGGGGAGCTTGACATGTCAGCCATAGCGGAGCATTGCCTAGAAAACGGACATAAAATACAGTTCGAAAATACAAAAGTGTTGGCTCCTGCGTCTACATATTGGGACTCCGTTATAAAGGAAGCGGGCGAGATTCACTTAAACAACATCAGTTTCAACAGAGACCGGGGATAAACACTCAGCAGGGTATGGGGACGGGCGTTGGACATCGAAAGAAAGCAGAGACAGATGCGCGACGCGGGAGCGGCAGTTTCAAACGTGGCGCCTGCACCTGGCGCCATCTGGAGTCACCGGTGCTGCCACGGGCAATAGCTCCGCTAGCTGCGCGGGTCGACTTACGCGCGCGCACCACGTTGGATCGATCTGATTGGCTGCTTATGATGTCATCATGCCTATATAAGTGAGAGACCGTAACAGCCGCGGCAGTCAGTGAACTCCTGACAACGATGCCGAAGATTGCCATCGAGAGCTCGAGGATCTTATTCGAATTGACGCGCCTGGAAAGCCCAGAACGTTTTATTCATGTATGCCGTCGCGAAAGACTCCGAGGACACATATTATTCCTTTTGTTATTAAGATTAATAGCTTGAGGTGTAAATATGGATGAAGCACTAGGAAATACGCGGCCCCACAAAAAAAGGCGAAGTAAACAGAAACCGTGGCCGAATGTTTGTGTAACTTCGTGCATGTAGATACCGTCAGCTTGTATGCAACCTAGCGGGGGAAAAATCCCTAGAATGTGTTGCGCCAGATAAACGAAGGATGGTGGCGTGTTTCTACATCTAAAAATTGACATCTACTCATATTCCACGCCAGTCACGTAGGAGTGAAGCCTTTGTTAGCAGCACCCTGGAATTTGAACGAGATCGTGCAGCAGGGCTCTGAGGAGCTGGAGGCTCTTTCTGCGATTCTGCAGAAACACTTTGCAGGAATGTAGCCAGTGTACGTGACTGCTCGCAGCGGTGGACATGCAAACGTACGGTTACAAGTAGACTGAGATCCGGACAGCGATGTGGCACTGGAGAGAGGGAAGATTTTCGTGGCTGGCTCCGAGCACTACGGGACTTATCTTCTGACGTCATCAGTCCCCTAGAACTTAGAACTACTTAAACCTAACTAACCTAAGGACATCACACACATCCATGCCCGAGGCAGGATTCGAACCTGCGACCGTAGCGGCCACGCGGTTCCAGACTGTAGCGCCTAGAAGATATTCGTGTTCACCTATGGCTGTTGCGTATCGTACTGCATCTCAGGAGCAACCCGAACAGCAGTTGGCCCCATTCAATCAACAACTACAAATTTGTTCTCCAAGGAAAGCTCCGAGCTACGCGGTTTGCGACTTTATTGGCTCTAAGCGAGAGTTCAGTGGTGGATGGGGTGGAGGTCTGTTGTGTTTTCAGATGAAAGCCAGTTCTGCCTGGGTACTCGTGATGGCCGTGAGTCAGTTAGAAGAAGGCCAGGTGAAAGATAGCAACGATCCAGTCTACGGCCTAGACACACTGGACCCGCATCTGGTGTTACGGTCTGGGGTGCGATTTCGTATGAGAGCATGAACACTCTCGTCAGTGCGGCGATCGACTGTTGTACTGCCA
Organism: Schistocerca cancellata; assembly: GCF_023864275.1. Taxonomy (NCBI): domain Eukaryota; kingdom Metazoa; phylum Arthropoda; class Insecta; order Orthoptera; family Acrididae; genus Schistocerca; species Schistocerca cancellata. The sequence goes on from NC_064630.1 coordinate 456,980,994, forward strand.
TTCACGAATAGTATTCCAACTCTCCCACATACCGCTGTTGTAACCACGGTAAATGAAATTACATACCACAATCTGCATGTACTCCACATCTTGCACCATTATTCATTCTGTTAAAGTTGTAGCTACTCATCTGTATACCTCAGTCTCCGTATCTAATAACTTTGACGCTGCAATACGTGAGAAGGTAATATAGTGGCGAATGTATGCTGGAAGTGCATTTGTGTATGGTTACTGCCCATCTGATAACACAGTGATTTTATTGTTCTTCATCATCTTGCGAGATGTTGATTGAAGATGCTGAGAAAAACAAGTTCTTTGAAGTTGTACAGAGCATATAAGCATCAAGAAGAAATGTCGCATATTTCATAGTTGTCGACAGCTGATTTTACATAAGGTTGTACCATCTTCAACATTTCATATAAATACGGAAGTTCAGTGTTTTTTCAATAAAGACACAGCAGCCAGGTGGGCAAACATGTCAGGGTCCTCCATGAAGTTCTTAATACTGTTTGATTCTTTCTGAATGAAATGGGAAAATTATTGTCACACAAAACATAGACTGGTGAGCCCTGTGCAGAGGACTCCAAAGGGGCAGTAAGTTCATCCTGCCTGGCGACGAAGTCAGTGGTAATCAACATGGTCCCTACTACCCACTACCGGGCGACCGATTTTTCATCGTGGGTGGCTCAAAATGGTTCAAATGGCTTTGAGCTCTATGGAACTTAACATCTGAGGTCATCAGTCCCCTAGAACTTAGAACTACGTAAACCTAACTAACCTAAGGACACCACACACATCCATGCCCGAGGCAGGATTCGAACCTGCGACCGTAGCGGTCGCGCGGTTCCAGACTGAAGCGCCTAGAACTGCTCGGCCACACCTGCCGGCTATAGATGGTAGGTGGTAAGAGTTTTAAAAATATTTTCCTTACTTTATAAATAACCATTAATGTGGAACGGGTGGAGTCTTACAAAATTGCAGTACTAAGAGAGAGATGCAAAAGTGGACAATGGATAAAACAGGGTGACCACCGCTGGACTAAGAGATAAAGATACAACACATACTCGGGTTAGAGGAAGATGGGCCAATGCCTTTTGGGAAAGTGCTATCCCAGCATTCGCGTGTACAGATTTAGAAGGTACCTACAGCTGAACGCATGCAGTACTAGTGCATTACTCAAGCATCGCCTGTTATAGAAAGGAGTAATAGGGGGAGATGTTGTAGAACCATATGTGTCGATCATTCGGAAGAAGGGGAGAAATTGTAGAGACAGACAAAGAATATAGAAAGAAAGTTGTTAATGATGTTGAGGGTGCCAGCTATACCAAGATGAAACGTTTATGACAAGTCAGAAAAAAAAACCAGTTGCAAGTGCCATGACTTAAAAGTTCCTTCGGTAGCAGATAAAGGCAGGTATGGCTGAGAGGGTGCCTCTTCCATAGTTATTGCCCCAGATTTTCTTCCCAGATAAATCAGAACTTCTTGGACATTTTGCCTGGGAAGGCGAATAAGAAACGTACCGACTGCAATGAATAGCTTCGAAAATATTCAAGGAAAATGGATGCCAGATTTTTCTGAAAGATTAATGCTCAATGTGCCGTGGTAGGTGCACATACTGTAAGCTTGTTATGGGGCTTGGGACGTCAAGACGTAGATTACGAGACATCATTTTGTATCAAAGACATTTTGTTGACTACGTACGTACCGCTGGTTGAGCGGACTATCATACATTGAAGGCAGAATTCATTTAAAACTGCTTGGTTATGACACTTCAATTCATAACGTAACTTATGTCAGACTAAATGAAAGCTTCTGTTTGCTCAAAAGGTCAGACTGTGATTGATTCTAAAATAAATAACCTACATTTGCGGTGTCGGTTATCTACGGACACAGATATACCTATTCAGTTTTTAAAGAAACAGTTGTCGGAGCAGAAAAACTAATTCAGAAAATTGTGTGGTGCAGTAAAATTGGAAAATAATTAGAAGCACTTAAAACAGGCATTCTTTCGTCCTGTAATATTGTAGATAGCACTTAGCACACTTGCTTCTGTGAATAACTGACGACCATCTGGTAAAGATACAAGTGACACTAACATGCAGACTATCGGTATAACGTTTTAATTAACATACATGGGAAGAGTGTCCGTTTTTATTTGTTGAAACAATGCACTTGCAGCAAAGTAAGTTTTGAAATCTAAAATTCAGATGCCTCATCCAGTTAAGTAAGTATCTTTTTTGGCTGATCTGAGTACACTAACGAGTTCCATCTTTGATATTATTATTAAGGTTTGGCTATAGGTGATGGAGGTCCGTTGTGTTGTAAAGAGGAGTTATTTTTGTTGTGCACAGCACCAGTAATATTACATTTACATCTACATCTCTCTTCGCTAGCCACCTAGTTGTGTGTGGCGGAGGGTACTTTTGTGCCACTTACTGAGCCCTCCAACTCTGTTCCGCTCGCGAATAGCACGTAGGAAAAATGACTGTCGGTAAGCCTCTATATTGGTTCTAATTTCTCGAAATTTGATTCGTGGTCATTACGCGAGTCGTATGTGGCGGGAAATGTTGTCCGATTCTTCCCAGAAAGTTCTCTCTAAAAATTTCAATAGTGAATCTCTCCGTGATGCACAACGCCTCTGTTGTAGGGATCCCAGATAGACGAGCTGTACTGAAGAACCGATCGAACAAGCACCTTACAAGCCACTTTCGTCGTAGATAAGTTACATTACCTGAAGATTCTTCGTGTGAATCTTAGACTGGCGCGGGCCGCGGTGGTCTCGCGGTTCTAGGCGCTCAGTCCGGAACCATGCGACTGCTACGGTCGCAGGTTCGAATCCTGCCTTGGGCATGGATGTGTGTGATGTCCTTAGGTTAGTTAGGTTTAAGTAGTTCTAAGTTCTAGGGGACTGATGACCACAGATGGCAAGTCCCATAGTGCTCAGAGCCATTTGAACCATTTTCTTAGACTGGCATCTGTTTTTCCCACTATTTGTTTTGTATGGTCATTCCATTTGAAGTTGCTCTGGATAGTTACTCTTAGATATTTAACGGTAGGTACTGTTTCCAGCGATTTGTCGTCAGTAGTGTAGCTGTTCCTATGTATGAGCAATGTGTTGCATTTACTTACTTTCAGGATCAGCAGCAAGAGCCTGCACCATTCATCGATTCTGGAGGTCATTCTGCAAATCGTTACTCTCTCCTAGCGTTGTTACTTTGTTATAAACAACCGCATCATCTTGCGAAAGGCTTTAAAAAACATCCGACACTTTCTGCCAGATCATTTGTATGTATTTCAAACAATAACAATCGTATCACACTTCCTTGGGGAACTCCGGAAATTACATCTGTCGAACTTGTTCCGTTAAAGAGCGACATATTGAGTTCTGGCTGCAAGGAAGTCTTGAGTCCAATCCCAAATCTGCTCCGATACTCAACAAGCTCGTATTTATTCAGGAAATGGCAGTGCGGGACTGTATCAAATGCCTTCCTAAAATCAAGGAATATGACGTGAAACTGAGGGCTGTAATTTACGGCGCTGTGAAACTCATGGAGGACCAGAGGGAGCTGAGTTTCGCAGGACCTCTCTTTACGGAATCCATGTTCATTTTTACAGGGGAGATTTTCATTCTCCAAAAACGGCATAGTGCTTGAGCATAAAACATGTTCCATAATTCTACAACACATAAGCGTCAACGGATTGGCCCTATAATTATGTGCATCTGTCCTATGGCCTTTCCTAAAACTGGAATGATACTAGAATGGTGTTCTCCATTACATTAGTTCTATGGACTTCAGACAAGGATGCTGTAACGGACTTAGTTATGGAGCTAGACGCCACAGCTTAAAGACAAAATATGCAGTAGTATCAAACGCATACTAAGACTACCTCGTTTATCTGTACATATGGCTCTGAGCACTATGGGACTTAACTGCTGTGGTCATCAGTCCCCTAGAACTTAGAACTACTTAAACTTAACTGACCTAAGGACATCACAAACACCAATGCCCGAGGCAGAAGTCGAACCTGTGGTCGCAGCGGTCGCGCGGTTCCAGGCTGTAGCGCCTAGAACCGCTCGGCCACTCCGGCCGGCATCTGTACATACCACGTAGGTATTGTGAGAGTAGAATCAGATGATTGTTTACAAACTCAATTATAACAAAAAGGGAAGTTGTGAACCAGGAATGCAGGAAACAGAGAAAATGTATAAAAAAAAGCGGCAGTTACCATCAGCGTCAGCGTTATGTTCGCTTGCTAAATCATTTGTCTCCTCAGGTGTCGTGTTTGTCCCTTTTATGTGTGGAACATTAAGTTCAGATATGTGATGAGTAATGCCAGGAGCTTCGTTGCTGTGAAATTCGCGAGAAACAGTTCACTCGTAGTATAGAAGGAGTAAGTGCACAGTTATCACTGGCGTTCGGACGCTGTGTGTACTCGTACAAGAAAGCAAGATTTACTCCCTTAAGACCAATTTAAGATTGGCAGAAACGTTGACCGTTTATCCAGACCATATTGTCCTGGACTCATCAGCACCACCATCTGCGGTGTAACGGTTGACGTCTGGCGGAAAACTGACACAAGACCAGACAACACAATCACAACAGCTGTGTGTTTTTCGTGGCGAATAAACCGCGAGCGCTGGTTACTACACTTAGTGTATAGTAGAGTGTTAAATGTTCTCTCCAAACAGCTATGTCGACATGGGATCGCTGACTATACAGACTATACAAAAGGTCCAGACAGTGAGTTCACTGGAGAAAATATTAGTCTTCCGCTTAACCCTCGCAATACCAATACGGAGTGGCCGGGGGTAGGCGAGGGGAAGGGTTTACTCTACATCTGCCTTTCAAAAATTGTATCTAGTGAGTGACTTTATATTTTAAATTTTTGAAAAAACTATTTATTGTATTTAAGGAAGTCTTCTACCAGATCCTATAATTTACTGGCTCATTATTGCAGAGTAGATAACAGCGACCAGCCACTTTTGGTAATGCTGTACACTCACTAAAATAGCACCGTTACTGGTTTAGAACCAACATGTTCATCAGCGGACGGCTTCTGCACGTTAAGCTACTTTTTTGCTGTAGTTTACATAAGTTTTCACTTTTTCTTCGTTCCAGGTGGAGAAAATTCCTTATGGTGGTAGTGCCTTGCAAGCAAAACATGATGTGAGAAACTGACTTTTTAACTTTAACTGTGCCTGATAACGATTTCAAACGACGTAAGGAAATAACTAAAGGGAAAATGTTTTAGTTACTTAAGTTAAAAATTTCGCACCATTATTCTAATGCTGACTGCTTGTGTTCACGCAGAGGCGAAATCTATGTGAAGCACTTTTTTGATACATACGTACACATAAAGTGGGAAGCGCCACTCACACACACCAAAAGGTTTTGACACGCGGAAAGATGTATACGAAGGTGGTCATATCACAACTGTAGTTGTGCCAAAGAACTACTCTTTTAGAGACATTTCGATGTATACATTGCTGTGACAGTAGAAATTTAGAGACTGCTAACATTTCATTACGTTAATGAAAAGTGATTACAATTAAGATAAACAAATAAAGTATCCTGTCTGTTATAAAATGTCATGACAATGACAGTATACAAATATTAGAGTATACGCTTTTATACACTCAAAATAACAACATGCAGACACTAACCCAACATGAAATAACATGTAACAGCTTGCCTAGTCATACAATACCTTCAACTAGCTGTTAAATTTTAATCTAATGCTGATTGTTGTAATATTTACGTATTTCTATCCCTCATCATTTACTTTGCTTCCCCTGTAGACCACAATATTTACATGATGTTACTGCAGCAACATTTAATAGAAAAAAAACTAGATTCTTTGTAAGTTTATATTAGTTGTAATCACTTCTTATTTAACATAAACTTTAAACATTGAACAGCGCTATTTATGTGAATAAATAGTGTTAGAGAAAGTGATTGCTTGCTGTTATGTTCGCTGCACGAATCGACCTGTATTTTGTAGACAGCCACGGACTCAGAATGTCAGTTCTTGACAAATAGCAGATTTTATAATTGCTTTAAATTTCTCAAGTCGGAGTAGTAGCTGTCACTTTCCCCAATTAATGCCATAATCAATAACTTCACATTCGGGAGCCTACGTACACATCAGTAGCTCTTGAAAAAGTTGCTTGTGAGTAGGTGTCAATAACAGTTAACGAGACTTGTATTTTTTAATATTTTGTGGTGGTCATTAAGCAGCCCTCTTGATAGTATACATTATTGAAAGTGTGTAAGTATTGCCAAGAGTGTGCTAAAAGATATTTTCAGGTTCCTACAAATCCGCAACTCTTTAAAAAGTATGTTGCTAATACAAGCCAACAACAATCAACTATTTTTTTTCTTTTTTCTCTCCATTTGGTAATGTGCGTTGCGGTAAATGCGTTGGTATTACCAGAGTTAAAAGAGCACACTGACGGTTGTTTGTAACGTATATGGTACCAGACGGTCACGTGAACCTTCACCGCTGGTGTAGGTTATGGCAGTGTTACAGCGTGTAGATGTCAGTCAGTTGAACGCAGTAAGCAGAATAATACGGATCAACCTGGAGATGCGACAGAATGGAGCTGTCTTGTTTGGACTTTCCCACGACCAAACCGCGAATGAAGTTGCTCTGTTTGCTAATGTATCAACGTTTACTCTCCGTAACATGTATACTACGCATGGTGTTGGCCGGCCGAAGTGGCCGTGCGGTTAAAGGCGCTGCAGTCTGGAACCGCAAGACCGCTACGGTCGCAGGTTCGAATCCTGCCTCGGGCATGGATGTTTGTGATGTCCTTAGGTTAGTTAGGTTTAACTAGTTCTAAGTTCTAGGGGACTAATAACCTCAGCAGTTGAGTCCCATAGTGCTCAGAGCTAATTGAACTATTTACGCATGGTGTACCGATCGCAGCCATATAACGTGGTGTAAAATCTGTGGTCGTTACAATGCAGTGATCAACAGGGAGCTGAGTCGAGTGTCATGCCATGTCAATGACAGTTGGTTTTAAAACCGAGACGAATTGCTGCAGTTGGTGAATGCTGGTCCATTTCAATCAGTTTTCGTATGAATGAACAATGCTTGGGTAGTGTCTTGTACATCTACATCTACATGACTACTCTGCAATTCACACTTAGTGCCTTGCAGATCGTTCATCAACCAGTTTCACATTATTTCTCTACAGTTCCGTTCTCGAACGGCGCGTGGGGAATACGATTACTTAAATCTTTCCGTACGAGCTCTGATTTCTCTTATTTTATTACGATGATCGTTTCTCCCTGTGTTGAAGGGCGTCAGATAAATATTGTCACATTACGAAGAGAGGGTTACTGATTGAAATTACATGAAAAGATCTCGCTGCAACAAAAATGTCTTTGTTTTGATGGTTCCCACTCCAACTCTTGTATTATATATGTGACACTCACTCCACTACGTCGCGATGAAACGAAACGATCAGCCGTTCTTTGACCTTTTCCGATGTCACTCTCATTAGATACGGATCCCACATCGCACAACAGTACCCTAGCAGAGGACGGACAACCATAGTATAACCAGTCTGTCGTTGTTTTATATCATTTTTGTGCAGGCACTATGAACCATATAACCACGACAATATGCTGCACGCATCGTAATTTTGACATTCGCAAATAAAGCGATAGCTATAACTTCTGAAGAAGGGGACGAATCACCTGAAACCGGTTAAAGAAATAAAATTTCTTTTTTTTTGCTGATTGCTGATTATTTCAACAAATACTGCTACAGTTGCTGAAGATGGATAAAATCTTAATCTATTTTATGCTAATAGTATTATAAATTAGTATAATACTTGCCACAAGGCGGTTTAGTAATTCTATGGAGTACACATCAAAACTTCGGTATTGTAACCTCTTGTCCCGTAATCTAGTGGTTCAAATGGCTCTGAGCACTATGGGACTTAACATCTGAGGTCATCAGTCCCCTAGAACTTAGAACTACTTAAACCTAACTAACCTAAGGACATCACACACATCCATGCTCGAGGCAGGATTCGAACCTGCGACCGTAGCGGTCGCGCAGTTCCAGACTGAAGCGCCAAGAATCGCTCAGCCACACCGGCCGACCCGTAATCTAGTGGGGAGAGGTATGTCTTTACATAGATTTCTAGGGGATGCCACCCGCAGTTCTAACTGTGTTGATGTTCAAGTAGGTAGTTAAGATTTCCAGAACTTTATTTTTGTGAAGGCTTTGACATGGCATGACGTGACAACAATGAGGAAAAGGTATTCCCGATGTTTGTTACTGTGAATTGTGAAGCTTTGAATTGTGTTTACAAACCACGTACTTTGAATAGATGTTTTGACTTTTTACTTAATACGTGGAACATACAACCTACAGACATAGTGAACTTTTGAACCAATCTCCTGGAGTGCACTGCAGCCAATTTAGTTCATCATTGCTGTAGATGAAATCCATGGTATGGATTTGTGGGGTAATTCATGAGGGCTCAGAATTTGTTTTTAGACACAAAGTAATAGTTAAGTCCCCGATGCGAGGCAGTAGCGTTGCTATTGTTATAGTACTTAATGTAGTTCAAAACATATTATGTTGTTAAAAACCTCAAAAGCCTCTCAAATTCTACTAAAAATTATATATTTCCCTTTGAAACATATTATGTCGTTAAAAACCTCAAAAGCCTCTCAAATTCTACTAAAATTATATATTTCCCTTTGAAAGAAAATAGTTGACTATTTGGGCATCCCCAAACGCTATAAATTACTTGCGTAAGTTAGAAATTTTGTAGCTTATCGAAAACTGTATATTTTCTAGTCTATTCTTTAAAATTACTTTAGGTATTTTGGATCAATTTCACATGCTAATTGTTACGTTCTAACGATCTTCCGCTGACAAGTATTTTATAGGTTATCTGATGTTTAGTTAGCTCGAGTATCTGACATCAAACTGCACTCCCCACTGTTGTGTACTGCCGGTAATAATGAATGTTTGAGAGTGCGAGTCACTAAACTGGAAAAATATGAGAAAAACAATGAAAGAATCGTCTGCCGAAAATCCAAATGGAAAGGCCAGCAAACAGTGTATAACCGCACCCGTTTCTTGTGGCAAGGGATCATTTATTCTCAGTAACGGATTATTCTTTGGCAGTTTGTTATTACTTTCTCTCTTATTGACATCTGTCTGTACGTTCTTCAAAGAACAGTTTTTCTGTTGGAAACACTTTTTGTGTGCTCTTAAAACAGACATTTACAACGCAGTTTTAACGCTCTCCTTTTCCTGTTATTCTGAGCCGAGAGTCCGTTATTTCCGTGAACAATGAATGTCTTCGTTAGCCATTTACTGGATTCAGCGAGAGCTAACAGTAACGTATCTGTACCAGTATCACAGCGAAGCAGTACCGTGAGCAAACGAACACAAAACGAAAAAGGCCGAACGAAGAGTCCCTGTGGGAATTTTCTATGAAAGCCCTACTCACTCAGAGCAAACATACAGGGAATGCGAGTTGCGAATACGTTGAAAGGGGGAGGGGGCACGGAAAAGTAAAAAGGGGCGCACTGTTGGTTTAAGCTCAAGGATGGCAGCGGCGACCAGCGGACGGCGAAGCCGAAGAGTAAACACGTCTCGGTGCGGGCGTTGCTCTTCCGCTGCTGTTTCCGTTTCCGATTTTGGAAGCCCTCTCTGAACAACACACTACTCGAAAGCCATTCCCTGTCGGCACAGATATCTTGGCCGTGAAGGGAGATATTCACCGAAAAAGGTTTTCAACGGAACGTCACCACAATATCGACGAACTCGTTATTGCAGTCACAGTCTTCCGCTATAGCCATCCATGATTGAGAACTGTGTTCTCAGTACTATACAGCTACATGTTGAAATGCATTTAATTATTCATGTTACTTCCCTAAAGTACAGCCAGCCACTGTGGCCGAGCGGTTCTAGGCGCTTCAGTCTGGAACCGCGCGACCGCTACGGTCGCAGGTTCGAATCCTGCCTCGGACATTGATGTGTGTGGTGTCCTTCGGTTAGTTGGGTTTAAGTAGTTCCAAGTTCTAGGGGACTGATGACCATAGATGTTAAGTCCCATAGTGCTCAGAGCCATTTGAATCATTTTTTGAACTAGCCGACAAATGAAAAAAAAATGCAGAAACATTTCTACTCCTGAAACAAATGTCCGAATCAGTTTGGGAGTTGGCAACTCACCTCAAAACTTAACAGAAATACAGGTGCTAAGTAAGAGATGGTGCTAATGGAGAAACAAGAAAAGTTGAGCGAATGACTGTCAGTGACTATCAAGCATTTCCAGAATCTCTCATTTCTCATATCTGCAGAGGAAATCATTCAGTGGTAACGAATAATTGTGTATTATGCCCACAATATCACATCCACTTCTATACTGTCATTAGTATCGCCAGCCGGTGTGGCCGTGCGGTTAAAGGCGCTTCAGTCTGGAACCGCGTGACCGCTACGGTCGCAGGTTCGAATCCTGCCTCGGGCATGGATGTGTGTGATGTCCTTAGGTTAGTTAGGTTTAATTAGTTCTAAGTTCTAGGCGACTGATGACCTCAGAAGTTAAGTCGCATAGTGCTCAGAGCCATTTGAACCATATGAGCCATTAGTATCGATTTCTGATTTTTTGTTGTATTTTTGGCACAATCAGAGTATTTGGACACTGTTTTGTCGAATACAGATTTTATACACTATGAAGTACATGTGACACAGCTGTAGTGTTGGGAGAGCTGTATAGTCAATAAAGATGCATTTCACGGCATCGGAGATCACAGATACAGGAGGTGTATGTAAGTTGTAGGCCACTACAAGGTCCACTCGAAAGCCCTTACAGAGTGACCCTCTTAAGAGTCGTCAGACAATTTTTTCTGGTGTTTCAGCAGATATCAGCAATTTCATTTTTGCACTGTGTTGCTGGAATCAACCCACACAAACAATACTCATCACGTCATTCATGCCACGCCCAGTGTCGACGCGAAGTGTCTGCTGGTTTCTCGTTACCCTCCTCCACCACCACCACCACTTCTACGACTACCACTCGCTCGTGGTTGGTGCGTAAGTTGAGACTGGTCTTTTAGTGCTTGGAAGTTATCTGAAACAAGGGAAAAGGAAGAAGCGATGCCGATTGGTACAACACGAAGAGCAAATTCGTCCGCGTATAAAAGTTTTTCTTTCGCGACGTTGCGTATTAGTACTCTGAATAAGTAGGGGTGTTGCGTAGGTCATTGGAGCAACAAAGCCTCCCAATCGTTTGGATAGCTTCCGCTCTTAGAAAAAGTCGTCGGAGAGATGTACGCAACTGTACACTTGTATCATCCACGTCTGTTGTAGAATTGTCAATATGTATTGTGCTTGACTATATCGACCTTTTTATATAGCTTCCAACATGGATTCTGTAGAGATCTGCATCTTTGTCTGTGAGCATACTCTACCAACCATTGTAAAGTACGTGGCAGACTGTGCTTCTCGTTGTGACATACGTTAAAGATTTCTTTCTGTTGCATTTGGAAATGTTTAAATATCTCTGTGCGCATCATGATCAGCCTAATTTACCTTAGTCATTCCAAAGGGAGCGATGCATAGGGAGCTGTAATACATTTCTTGACTCCTCAGTACTTGTTATTGTAACTCCTTAAGCAGGTTTTCACACGATAGCTGGCCTCTATCCCTATACGTGATTGCAACTGGAAGAACTCTTAACATGTAGTACCACACTAAGCGCTCTCTGTCTACGGACGGGGTCATTATAATTAAACTTTTGCTACTTCAACCAGTGTAGACGGAAAATATTTTACCGTTTGCCTACCCAACTTTATAGGGATGATGCACAGTTTGTGCCCTGCAGGATTTGCATTGTTGGTAGTGTTTTTAGAGCTTTACTTATAAAGCTGTTTTCTCAAGGTCCCCTTTCTGCACTGCGGGTCAAGAACATGAGTCGGAAATACAAATTAAAGGGAAATTTAGGGAACTGCCCCTGCGAGAGGCCGATGGATAATTGCACGATAGATTTTTGAAGAAGTTACCGTTTCCATGGCTAAGAATGTTGGACGCAAAGTGCGATCTTCATGCTAGGTTCCAAGCAGACGTGGATGAAGATGGTTACCAAACAGGGCAACGTTTGTAAGCTGGGACGTAAACATGTTATGAATTAACGAATGATCCACCTCCAGCGGAAATTAAAATGTGTTTGTTTCAATTGTTTATTTCTTTTTTCACTTCCGCATGACTTTACAAATTTTCTCACAAAGTTTCATTGTCCTACGAGCATTCATTTTTCATGGGGCCTTCTCAAGTACCGGAAGTATAATAATAACTACGCTGTGTATGTAGATTAGTGAAAGTGCGGTAGCGTTCTCGCTTCCCACGCCCGGGTTCCCGGGTTCGATTCCCGGCGGGGTCAGGGATTTTCTCTTCCTCGTGATGACTGGGTGTTGTGTGATGTCCTTAGGTTAGTTAGGTTTAAGTAGTTCTAAGTTCTAGGGGACTGATGACCATAGATGTTAAGTCCCATAGTGCTCACAGCCATTTGAACCATTTTTTAGATTAGTGAAAGACGAACAGATCGCCCGTCGGTCCCCATTATGCACTTACACGTAGTACTTGACCAGTGCATTTCACGTTGTATCGAGTCTCGGAGTGGTCAGAATTACCTTACTCGACATTAAAATACACGCGGGTGCTCGGTAGCTCGTTGCCAACCTCCATGGCGGTGCAGACAGACGACGGAGAATTTTCCCGCAACCGGCATCACGCAAGCTGTTGCCGCGCTGCACCTACAAGTCACTCTTGCAGGCTGGCCTCATAAAACATTCGCTAGCCGTCTAACGGGCGCCGTTGTTACAGCTGTCATTTATTACTTGTCGTATAACCTGAAGTTCTTACCTGGCTCACAGCAGAGGCGGAAAAAGAAGGAAAAAAGAGCTGCCGGGAGATATTTATTGGGCGCGAGGCTTGTGAGTATTTATAACTTTCTCCAGACAAACAGCGTTGCAGTTTGTCTTCGTTACGACAAACACTGAATCAGAAAAATGCCACTGGGGGATTTGTACAACTGGGACTTTCCTTTCGAATAGCAAATGTTGATGGGGCTTCCTTAGAGACTACAGTATCGCTAGAAAAAGCTACACTCTCTGTTTATCCTGAGTTTGTACTCACGCATGCCATTTCAGATTGTTTTCTCGAGCTGCTGTAGTGTAGAGCAAAATTTGGAAGTTTCTCGTATAAGAATATTTATTTAGTTCGCCTTGGGCATGAAATGTATTTTTGTGTAAAATATTCCAAACTGAAATGCATAATTCCATATTTTGAGTTTTATATCTGTATGAAGTTTAAGGTTTTCCGTGGATGAAGATTGTTTACTTTCTCTTCAGCCGGTCAGTCTGTTTGGGCCCCTGGTTCCATTTTGAAACCATGACAACATTGTACTGTTTCTCTGCAGTTCTTCTCGTCGATAATATCAATCTGCATGAATAGTTTGGTTTTCTCATCTCTGTGACAATGATAGTTCTATCTTCCCATCAGCGATGTAATGAAAGCTAACAACGCTTATTCGACGTTACGCACGAAGAAATGACTGTGCTCAGGATTGCTGGACAGTGGCTACTGTGAGGCGTAGATATGTTTGCACGCGGGTCAATATCAGTATCATTACCTGAGATCAACAGATGTTATCAGTCAAGCAGAAGATGTAAAATCCACATGGAGCGAGTTAGTGATATAATAAGTGTCGGACAAAAGCTACGTCGGAATAGTTCCCTTTTCTTTCTCAATAGAATAACTGACTGCGGCATAGCGTTTTATCCTATGTGCAAAGCATACAACATTGAGTCAGTTGCAATCGCAGAAACTTTTTACTGAGACAACAGAAACGTCATCTGTAACGTAAAAATGAAGCATATTCACCCAAAATTTTTCCCAGATTTGTAACCAAATGATACACCCTTTGGTGCTCTGGAAACAATATATAAAATATGAGATGAAAACCAGTGTTTCCTCTTCAAAACAATTAAACTACATTATGCTACGTTGTCTATACAGGCGGTATAGGCATATTCACCAACTGCGACATAATCGCGTGTACAAACAGTGATCCAACACTGTAAAATGCTTTTTTATTCCAGTTTATGATCACAAACGAATTCGTTAGACGATGACCGGTTTCAGTCTGTAATGACCATCCTCAGATCTTTTTTACACCACGTCCTAAAGTGATGCGGGCATAATGGCATCGTCAAAACATATAAATATGCTATGATAATTATATTTATATGTTTTGACGATGCCATTATGGCCGTATCACTTTCGGACATGGTGTAAAAAAGATCTGAGGATGGTCAATACAGACTGAAACCGATCATCGTCTACAGAATTCATTTGTGATCATAGACTGGAATAAAAAAGCATTTTATTGTATAGACATATATACCACTTAGGTATTACATTTAGTCTTTCTAATCACTACTAATTTGCAGTGCTACTTCCAGTACTTACCGGTAATACACACTTAATTTAAAGGCAAATAATTAATGACAAATGGTAAGCAACCAGCGCATAGTATATTGAGAGAGGTGAAGATCGTGTTTTTCGTACAATGTGATTGCAGTGGTTACATCTTACCTGTGGTGTCTCTAGCAAACTATGCTTAAACTAAACACATTTTTACAAACTCAGTATCTCGTAAATTCATTTTACAGCTTTGATATTGTTAATGAGCACTGCGTGCAGAGTATCGGAGAAGAGACAATTTTTGAGTTTGCCTACGCATATAAAAGTTTTAGTAGTAGCCATTTTCTTTCACACACAAAGCATTAGCAGAACGTCGTCCATGTAAAACTTTTCGCTCTATTATGATGTGCAATTCTATATGTTCTTAAAATACTTCTCTCATATTATACTTCTACAAATCAGAAAGATACAGCAAAGAATTAACACAGCTATTACAGGAATGCTACATGAAACCATTTAGCCGGCCGTAGTGGCCGTGCGGTTCTGGGCGCTACAGTCTGGAGCCGCGTGACCGCTACGGTCGCAGGTTCGAATCCTGCCTAGGGCATGGATGTTTGTGATGTCCTTAGCTTAGTTAGGTTTAAGTAGTTCTAAGTTCTAGGGGACTGATGACCACAACAGTTAAGTCCCATAGTGCTCAGAGCCATTTGCACCCATTTGAAATCATTTACCAGTTGATTATAGTGACGGCTTTTTCCGCTTTCCGTAATCCAGAGTGGCTTGGTTTAGCAGTGTATTGCCATTTTCTTCGAGACTGCAGTTTGCAAAATACGTATATACTGACCGGAAAAAAAGTCAGAACACCAAGAAGGAGTTGTGCGAAGTAAACGAAAGTTGGTAGGGCTGCTTCTACGTCTGGAAGATTATGTCTGTGCAGATTTCATGCCAGTCGCATAAGAGTGGCGCTAGTAGAGTTACTATGAGAATGTAGATCAGGTCTGCTTTAAATACATGCTATAACGGTCATGACCGTTAGTTGAAATCTACTCTGTAGGAATCAGCATGGGTTTCTAAAAAGACGGTCGTGTGACACCCATCTCGCGCTATTCGTCCACGAGACTCAGAGGGCCATAGACGGGTTCCCAGGTAGGTGCCGTGTTTCTTGACTTCCGCAAGGCGTTCGATACAGTTCCCCACAGTCGTTTAATGAACAAAGTAAGAGCATATGGACTATCAGACCAATTGTGTGATTGGATTGAAGAGTTCCTAGATAACAGAACGCAGCATGTCATTCTCAATGGAGAGAACTCTTCCGAAGTAAGAGTGATTTCAGGTGTGCCGCAGGGGAGTGTCGTAGGACCGTTGCTGTTCACAATATACATAAATGACCTTGTGGATGACATCGGAAGTTCACTGAGGCTTTTTGCGGATGATGCTGTGGTATATGGAGAGGTTTTAACAATGGAAAATTGTACTGAAATGCAGGAGGTTCTGCAGCGAATTGACGCATGGTGCAGGGAATGGCAATTGAATCTCAATGTAGACAAGTGTAATGTGCTGCGAATATATAGGAAGATAGATCCCTTATCATTTACCTACAAAATAGCAGGTCAGCAACTGGAAGCAGTTAATTCCATAAATTATCTGGGAGTACGCATTAGGAGTGATTTAAAATGGAATGATCATATAAAGTTGATCGTCGGTAAAGCAGATGCCAGACTGAGTTTCATTGGAAGAATCCTAAGGAAATGCAATCCGAAAACAAAGGAAGTAGGTTACAGTACACTTGTTCGCCCACTGCTTGAATACTGCTCAGCGGTGTGGGATCCGTACCAGATAGGGTTGATAGAAGAGAGCAGCGCGCTTCGTTACAGATCATTTAGCAATCGCGAACGCGTTACGGAGAAGATAGATAAATTCCAGTGGAAGACTCTGCAGGAGAGACGCTCAGTAGCTCGGTACGGGCTTTTGTTGAAGTTTCGAGAACATACCTTCACCGAAGAGTCAAGCAGTATATTGCTCCCTCCTACGTATATCTCGCGAAGAGCCCACACAGAAGCATACCGACGATCCTTATTTCCACGAACAATACGAGACTGGAATAGATGGGAGAACCGGTAGAGGTACTCAAAGTACCCTCCGCCACACACCGTCAGGTGGCTTGCGGAGTATGGATGTAGATGTAGATGTAGATGATATCAGTCAAGAACGCCTTTAACGCGACAAACACTGCACTGAGTTTGACCGAGGTCGTAAAACAGGGCTACGAGAACGATATTGCAGAAAGACTTGGCATGAATGTAGACACTCCTGGCAGCGGTGATCACTGGAATGTACGGCCGCAAGATGATCAGGTTCGGGAGGGCCACGTGGCGGTACAGAGAGAGATAATCATCGCTGTTGGCGTACAGCTCTGTCATATCTGCATCTGAAGCAGTAATCTGAGTGGTGGTTGACACCGCAGTGACATAACTAATTTTTACAAACCGGTTACTTCAAGTGTAGCTCCGAACCAAACGCCCTGTAGTGTCCGTCTCACTGACTCCAAAGCATTGCCATTTGTCACTTCAATGCGTCAAGCGAGAGCTCATTGGAGGGCAGGATGGAGGTCTGATGTGTTTTCCGATGGAATCTGGTTCTGCCTCGGTGCGAGTGGTGGCCTTGCATTGGTTATGAGGAGGCCAGTCGAGTGCTTGCAACCTACCTGTCAGCATGCTAGACGCACTGGACTTACCTGGAATTATGGTCTGGGATGCGATTTCGTATGACAGCAGGAGCATTCTCGTGTTTATCTCGTCAACCCCGACCGCAAATTTGTAGGTCAATCTGGTGGTTCGACCTGTTGTGCTGCTGTTAACGAATGGCATTCCAGGGCCGTTTCCGAGCAGGATAACGCTCGCCTACATACCGGTGTTGTAACCCAGTATACTCCAAAGAGTGTCGCCTGATCAATCACCAGATCTGTCTCCGATCCAGCACGTATTGGAGGACATCTGACGACAACTGCAGCGTCATCCACTAACAGCATTCTCTTTTTTGCTTTGAGCCATCAGTTCTCAGACTGGTTTGATGCGGCCCGCCACGGATTCCCCTCCTGTGCCAACCCCTTTACCTCGGAATAGCACTTGCGATCTACGACCTCAATTACTTGCTGTTTGTATTTCAGTCTCTGTCTTCCTCTACAGTTTTTGCCTCTACAGCTCTCTCTAGTACCCTGGATGTCATTTCCTGATGTTTTAACAGATGTTCTATCATCCTGTCACTTCTTCTTATCAGTGCTTTCCACATATTCCCTTCCTCTCCTTTCTGTGCGGAACCCCCCCCCCCCCCCATTCCTTACCTTATCAATCCACCTAATTTTCAACATTCGTCTGTAGCACCACATCTCAAATTCTATTCTGATCTTTTCTGGTTTTCCCACAGGTCATGTTGCAGTACCATACAGGGTGGTCCATCGATAGTGGCCGGGCCAAATATCGCACGAAATAAGCATCAAGCGAAAGAACTACAAAGAACGAAACTCGTCTAGCTTGAAGGGGGAAACCAGATGACGCTATGGTTGGCCCGCTAAATGGCCCTGCCATAGGTCGAACGGATATCAACTGCGTTTTTTTAAAAATAGGAACCCCATTTTTAATTACATATTCGAGTAGGACGTAAATAAATATGAATGTTTTAATTGGACCACTTTTTCGATTTGTGGTAGATGGCGCTGGGCGCTGTAATAGTCACAAACGTATAAGTACATGGTATCACGTAACATTCCACCAGTGCGGACGGTATTTGATTCGTGATACATTACCCGTGTTAAAACGGACCGCTTACCAATTGCGGAAAAGGTCGATATCGTTGATGTATGGTTATTGTGATCAAAATGCCCAACGGGCGTGTGCTATGTATGCTGCTCGGTATCCTGGACGACATCACACAAGTGTCCGGACCGTTCGTCGGATAGTTACGTTATTTAAGGGAACAGGAAGTGTTCAGCCACATGTGAAACGTCAACCACGACCTGCAACAAATGATGATGCTCAAGTAGCTGTTTTAGCTGCTGTCGCGGCTAATCCGCACATCAGTAGCAGACAAATTGCGCGAGAATCGGGAATCTCGAAAACGTCGGTGTTGAGAATGCAACGTCAACATCGACTGCACCCGTACCATATTTCTATGCACCAGGAATTGCATGGTGACGACTTTGAACGTCATGTACAGTTATTCCACTGGGCACAAGAGAAATTACGGGACGATGAAAGATTTTTTGCACGCGCTCTATTTAGCGGCGATGCGTCATTCACCAACAGCGGTAACGTAAGCCGGCATAATATGCACTATTGGGCAACGGAAAATCCACGAAGGCTGCGACAAGTGGAAAATCAGCGACCTTGGCTGGTTAATGTATGGTGCGGCATTATGGGAGGAAGGATAATTGACCCCCATTTTATCGATGGCACTCTAAATGGTGGAATGTATGCTGATTTCCTACGTAATGTTGTACCAATGTTACTACAAGATGTTTCACTGCATGACAGAATGGCGATGTACCTCCCACATGATGGATGTCCGGCACATGGCTCACCGCAGTTGAAGCGGTATTGAATAGCATATTTCATGACATGTGGACTGGTCGTCGAAGCACCATACCATGGCCCGCACGTTCACCGGATCCGACGTCCCTGGATTTCTTTCTGTGGGGAACGCTGAAGGACATTTGCTATCGTGATCCACCGATAACGCCTGACATCATGCGTCAGGGCTTTGTGAATGCATGTGCGAACTTTATGGAAGGCGAACTACTCACGGTTGAGAATCTAGCCGGCCAACCATAGCGCCATCTGGTTTCTCCCTTCAAGCTAGACAAGTTTCGTTCTTTGTAGTTTTTTCGTTTGACCCTTATTTCGTGAGATACTTGGTCCGGTCACGATCAATGGACCACCCTGTATAATGCTGTGCTCCAAACGTACATTCTCAGAATTTTCTTCCTCAAATTAAGGCCTGTGTTTGATATTACAAGACTTATCTCGTCCAGGAATGCGCTTTTTGTCAGTGCTAGTCTGCTTTTGATTCTTAACTTCATCTACTTCGTGATCATCATTCGTGATGTTAAGTTTCTTGCTTTTCTCATTTCTGCTGCTTCTCATTACTTTCGTCTTTCTTCGTTGTACTCTCAGTCCACACTCTGTACTCATTGCAGCATTAACCGTTCCTATATTGATCGAGCAAGTGCAACAGGCACGGAACTCGTTTCCACAACGTCCAATACCTGTGCAACACATGCGCGTTTACATGCTTGCATTCAACATCAAACAGGTTAGTAATGTAACAGGATTTCACGTTTGCAACGGCTTAATTCGCGCTCACATTAACTTGTGATACTGCGATGTTAAAAACTTCAATGTGTTACCTAGGAGAATGTATTCCCGAAGTTTCATTACTCAACATTAATTGTTTTTTTTTTGTTTTTGCGGTATTTTTCTTTCAAAGTATGTGATAAAATGTAAATTCTTTAGGTAGCGCCTCGCATAATGTCAACTAATCAAAAATTATTCTGCGGTTTTTGTTGTGCGATGCCAAACTTGTTCAAGAGTTTTCTGCTAATGCTAAAAATTTAAAGTTATCAGCAACATGAAGGATGGTTTGAAAACCACAGTGCTTCACTAGCAACTTTCCTACTGGAAGATGCATGCTCTTGCACTCCCTTGAACTGTCTCACCCAGCCGGTTATAAGGGGACTTACAGTTTAACGTGGAGTCTGAACCACCATTAAATTCGATATATTTCACAATAGCACATTAACAGGACTGCCCGTGATTTGAACCCAATACTTTTCCAATCGATGCTAGGGAATCGGGAAAGTTTTTCACGACCGGTTGTCTTAGCTGATGGTGAATTTTCCAGGATGCTTGGTCGTGGTCCACGAAACTCTTTTATTCCAGACGTTTCATCCAGAGCTGCGCTAGATATTTTCAGTTCTGCAGTCAGCAAGACTTACAAGAGAATTGGCCAATCCGACGAGACGAAACCAGTCCTGAAACAATTTGTACGGGAAAAATACAGCAAAAGAAATATAGTGTCAAACTTTTACTGCTAAAAAGCTCTATAAGTATTTTTTTTATTTAAAATTGTCGATTAATGCATTCGTATACAGTTATTCCGAATGTTAACCTGGCTTATAAATTGGCTGGAAAGTTATGTATTGTGCTGTGAAAAGTTGGAGATGCTTCGCTGCCTAAAAATCTTTCTCGCATATGTGATCTTGTAAGGGCGATAGTGGATATTTACGTTACATCCAGCAAGAATGGGAAAATGGGCGTAAGATAACTAAAACTGTGGTATGAGCACTGCTTTTGGTCAATGGCAGGTAAAATAATCTGCTTTTGCTTGATTCCTGGTCTGCACATAAAAATCGTTTTTATTTAGAGCAAACTATTCCTCCTGGAAAGTGTGTGGCATTGTATTTTATATGACCTGCAACCACTGGACAAATTCAGCCTCTGGATGTTTGCTTTTTCCTTGCCAGTAAATCATATTATCGCACTGTCTGCAGCTACGCCTTAAAGGATAGACGGTTTCTCGATAACTTCGACGACAGGCTGTTTCGCATTAGGTTGCAAGCAATCAGATTCCAACAGTGCTCATCACCCCGCTGCATCAATATGATTCTATATGCATTCATTAAGAATGGATACCTAGTAGAACGTTCAGCTTGGTTTGTAACTACCAAGGAGTCCACCTTCGATCTTGATGGTGTAAACCTTTGTAACCACTGTGGAGTGCCATTCTTCATTCGGCGTTCAAGGTGCTAGTTAATGGCTTGTTTTGCACATTTCTTGAGTGTCGACGATGTCAATTTTGCAAAGCGTGCTACAAACATCCAAAGAAGTTTGATCCCTGCGTCTGCTGACCTCCTGTCGCCTACGTAATGCACATGTTGAGTAGTTAGAAGCTCATATTTTTCCTGTCTTAATTGTTAACATAACAGTTTTAAACGACCGTTACTAAAACACTTTTAAATGAGCCTTACTAGAGACTGAACTTGTAGCCTCGGATTCAAGCTCTTCATCGAAAACTATCGAGCTACCCGTTTATACACTACTGGCCATTAAAATTGCTACACCAAAAAGAAATGCAGATGATAAACGGGTATTCGTTGGACAAATATATTATACTAGAACTGACATGTGATTACATTTTCACGCAATCTGGGTGCATAGATCCCGAGAAATCAGTACCCACAACAACCACCTCTGGCCGCAATAACGACCTTGATACGCCTGGGCATTGAGTCAAACAGAGCTTGGATGGCGTGTACAGGTACAGCTGCCCGTGCAGCTTCAACACGATACCACAGTTCATCAAGAGTAGTAACTGGCCTAATGTGACGAGCCAGTTGCTCGGCCACCATTGACCAGACGTTTTCAATTGGTGAGAGATCTGCAGAATGTGCTGGCCAGAAAGGCCCGTACAGGACCTGCAACATGCGGTCGAGCATTATCCTGCTGAAATGTAGGGTTTCGCAGGGATCGAATGAAGGCTAGAGCCACTGGTGGTAATACATATAAAATGTAACGTCTACTGTTCAAAGTGCCGTCAGTGCGAATAAGAAGTGATCGAGACGTGTAACCAATGGCACCCCATAACATCACGCCGGGTGATACGCCAGCAAGGCGATGACGAATACAGGCTTCCAATGTGCGTTCACCGCGATGTCGCCAAACACGGATGCGACCATCATGATGCTGTAAACAGAACCTGGATTCATCCGAAAACATGACGTTTTGCCATTCGTGCACCCAGGTTCGTCGTTGAGTACACCATCGCAGGCGCTGCTGTCTGTGATGCAGCGTCAAGGTAACCGCAGCCATGATCTCCGAGCTGATAGCCCATACTGCTGCAAACGTTGTCGAACTGTTCGTGCAGAAGATTGTCGTCTTGCAAACGTCCCCATCTGTTGACTCAGGGATCGATACGTGGCTGCACGATCCATTACAGCCATGAGGATAAGATGACTATCATCTCGACTGCTAGTGATACGAGGCCGTTGGGATACAGCTCGGCGTACCGTGTTACCCTCCTGAACCCACCGATTCAATATTCTGCTAACAGCCATTGGATCTCGACCAACGCGAGCAGCATTGTCGCGATACGAGAAACCGCAATCGCGATAGGCTACAATCCGACCTTTTCAAAGTCGGAAACGTGATGGTACGCATTTCTCCTCCTTACACGAGGCATCACAATAACGTTTCACCAGGCAACGCCGGTCAACTGCTGTTTGTGTATGAGAAATCGGTTGTAAGCTTCCCTCATGTCAGCACGTTGTAGGTGTCGCCACCGGCGCCAACCTTGTGTGAATGCTCTGAAAAACTAATCATTTGCATATCACAGCATCTTCTTCCTGTGGGCTAAATTTCGCCTCTGTATCACGTCATATTCGTGGTGTAGCAATTTTAATGGCCAGTAGTGTATTATGCTTCTGCAAATACAGTAAGAACACTTGTCGAATGTAGCTCATATTAACAAAATACGGCTTCATATCAGAGGGAGCTCGAAGGTAGAACCTTATGAACTCCTGTCGCAGTACATTAAAATGGTATCGGTTTCCTGAGTCAAACACCTCTTTGTTTCATCGTTATAGCAACTAGACTTCGACCAGTCCCCGCTTTATTGAGATGGGTGCGTCGTCTCGAGGCAGGAACCGCGCACACATCAAAAGCAGACCGCGGAAGGTGCGCCCGCCTTCATTTCCCGCGTTCTGCCAGAGGCGGGAATGCCATTTATTAAAATGCGCAGCTCGGCGCAGCGCGGCCAGCGTGGCTCCGTTCCCCACGACGCGCAGCGATCTACCTGCCTGCCTGGCCGCCGGTACGACTCGGCGCTTGCAGCGAGAGACGTCGCTCTTCCGACAGCCTGCGCTCTGATTAAATTCCTGCCCGGGCAAGCGCCATTATTCATTTCCGATCTCGCCTGCTCCCCGATATAAAAAATATATTAATTACGAATGACAAGACAGGTCTTAATATCCGCACCGGGTAGGTTACAGCCCCTGAGTGATGCGTAACACGTTCTTCCGGTTCTTCGGGCAAAAGAGCATCTGCTGTTGACACTGAAGTGGTATTACTGTAGTGTAGCTACTACAAATGGTTCATGAGTTTCGCTATTTGGGCGGTAAAGTAACTGCTGATGGCCGAAGCACAGAAGATATAGTTTCTGTGAATTGAAGGTGGATAAGAGAGAAACGAAAAGGAAGGTTAGGAAACTACCATTGTCAGTCGCATGGGGACTTTATGCGGAATCAGCTGCGACGAGTAAAATTTTGTGTCGGATCGGTATTCTATCCTACGAAGCCCTGCTTTGTAGGCAGTTGCGTTAAAGACTGTGCCATCAGAACACTATCTCGGCTCGCCTCGCGGACGATGTAAATTCCGACCTAGCGGCACCTATCCACAGTTCCCGGGCACGTGCGAAAGAGCAGACACCATGCATTCATATAACTGACTCGCCTAGACGGGCAATGAATTCACCACCTTCAGTGCGGATGCACAGTTGGGTACGATCTCCTGAGGGAATCTCAAAGTAACGAGCGTGGATCTCCATTCTTGCTACTTTGAGATCCCAGCAGGAGATCAAACGTAATCGTGCATCCGCACGGAAGGACATGAAAATAGCATGGATAGCTGTATGAAACCGGTCTTCAGACTGAAGACAACAACAACAACAACAACGTGACGTCCGTAGCTAATGGGTATCACATATTGCCAACAGTTACCTTCTTTCGAGTCAACTAGATCTAATTAGCAAAACTGGACGTACTTATCTGCACGGACTTACCCGAAACTCTTATCTGTAGCAAATAACATTTGTATGTAGACTTTTTTCTGTTTTTACTATTAATGCATAAATAAATGTCAATAGGTTCAAAAAATGGCTCTGAGCACTATGGGACTTAACATCTGAAGTCATCAGTCCCCTAGAACTTAGAACTACTTAAACCTAACTAACCTAAGGACATCACACACATCCATGCCCGAGGCAGGATTCGAACCTGCGACCGTAGCTGTCGCGCGGTTCCAGACTGTAGCGCCTAGAACCGCTCGGCCATCCCGGAAGGCAATGACAATAGGATTCTAGTTTTGTGCTTGCTATAACAAAAGAGCTAAAAATATATTTACATTAGAAACGCTGTATGACCCATCATTTCTTGTAGTTACATAGAACAGTCTTCAAGGAACACTCAGTTTCTCCACCAAATATTGAAGCCGAACTCCTGTGTTGTCGCTGTATATTAAAATTTGAGGGATATTTGACTGGTGCTGAAAGCCTGTAGTTTTAATGAGCGCCCTCTACATCTACTGACGAATTTAAAAATAAAATCTTGAAATAATTAAAAAAAACCGAGAATTGAATGTAAAAAATACAGAGGACTGCATAGGTTGACAAACATGTTTTGTGAAAACGGGAAACAATTGAAATACCTTTTAAGAATGTGTCCACATCTTTTCCATTAAGCCATTGTAGAAGCAGATGGGTAAATGCCTGCTCGAAAGAATATTTTAGGTATAAATTATTACAATACTGTATGTTTAAATCCACTAGCACGGGTAGAGGAAATGAATTAAGTTTTAGCACACTAATCAACTTCCTTTTAGGATTTGAGATTAAGTGACAGCGTGTAAGTTTAGATTAATTATTGACAGTTCCCATAAGAATGGCTGTTCTGTAGCTGCGACGAATGGTACATCATTCAACGTTTGTATCGTAAATAATTAGAAATTTATTTTAGTTCTCTAATACTTTGGATGTACGATTAGCACACGACTGTCATTTATTTTTAGACCCTTTAACATACTTAAAGGTGGGCGATACAATTCGAAACCATCAATTAGCAGTACTAAGAACAGCGATCGACGAATCGAAAAAAATTGCTGTATAGAATTAATTAACTTCTTTGCATACAATGCCCTGCGCTTATCAAGAAAACTTTCCATCAAGAACACTCAGTACCTAGGAGGGGACTCCCGAATATCTGTCTCATACCCATTCTGGCAATGAATGGCAAGGAAAGCGTTTCTGAAGAAGAGAAATTTGTTAACATCGAGTATTGATTTAAGTGTCAGGAAGTCATTTCTGAAAGTATTTGTATGGAGCGTAGCCATGTATGGAAGTGAAACATGGACGATAAAGCATGCCGAAGTGGCCGTGCGGTTAAAGGCGCTGCAGTCTGGAACCGCAAGACCGCTACGGTCGCAGGTTCGAATCCTGCCTCGGGCATGGATGTTTGTGATGTCCTTAGGTTAGTTAGGTTTAACTAGTTCTAAGTTCTAGGGGACTAATGAACTCAGCCGTTGAGTCTCATAGTGCTCAGAGCCATTTGAACCAACCATGGACGATAAATAGTTTGGACAAGAAGAGAATAGAAGCTTTCGAAATGTGGTGCTACAGAAGAATGCTGAAGATTAGATGGGTAGATCATATAACAAATGAGAAAGTATTGAATAGGATTGGGGAGAAGAGGAGTTTGTGGCACAAGACTAGAAGAAGGGATCGGTTGGTAGGACATGTTCTGAGGCATCAAGGGATCACCAATTTAGTATTGGAGGCAGCGTGGAGGGTAAAAATCGTAGAGGGAGACCAAGAGATGAATACACTAAACAGATTCAGAAGGATGTAGGTTGCAGTAGGTACTGGGTGATGAAGAAGCTTGCACAGGATAGAGTAGCATGGAGAGCTGCATCAAACCAGTCTCAGGACTGAAGACCACAACAACCACAACCCAGTACCTTGTAGTTGCCTCTTCTTTACCTTCACAACTTTCTCTACCCACTAATTCCTTTAAAGGAAAGGTAAAAGATTGTAGTAGTTGCCGAATATGGTAAGAAGGTGAAGGTTTAATTAATCCTTTACTTTTCAAAACGCTGACTCATTTGTAGGCAGTCGGATTCTCCTAAGAAAAATTGTTTTGTGTTGTTTCCTTTCCATCCAGGCCCCTCTTCCAGAAATCATTGGCAGAATCTGCTAGTTATTTCATTTTACCGACTGAAAGTTGGTAAGAAAGATTCCACTCGCATTCACCAAAGGAGTGGGCAGCCTTCCCGCCGGATGTACTTCCATGCTGATCGGTTTCAATCACTACTTCAAATGTTATTACGTTTCTGCAATGAATTAGTGGTCACACGTCGATGCGTGCAGTATTTCATACACATTTTGTCGCCAATGGTTCTGTAATATATTGTGCATTTTTTCAATGTTTTCAGATGAGGGTGCAGTGTTTCATGTGAATAATATTAAGGAGCAGTGTCGTCCATTTCTTAACAGCTGAAATGAAAGAGCTCACGCTTTGTGCAGGTTGGAAATTTTGGATGAATTCCTTTAGCGACAAAACGCCCAAATCGTAGAAACTTATGACTACACGGTGTTCTACAATGAAGCGCCATGGAAATTAGTACAGGCACGCTTATTCAAATACACAGATACGAAAACAGGCAGAGTACGTCGCTGCGGTCGGCAACGCCTAGATAAGACAACAAGTGTCTGTCGCAGGTTACCAAGATTTAAGTGAGTTCGGACGTGGTGTTATAGCCGGCGCAAGAGCGGTGGGAAGTTTCCGAGATAGCGATGAAGTTGGGATTTACCGTGCGACCATTTCGCAAGTGTACCGTGATGATGGGGAATCCAGTAAAACATCAAATCTTCGACATTGGTGCGGCCGAAAAAGATCCTGCAAGAACGGGACCAAAGACGACTGACGAGAATCGTTCAACTCGACAGAAGTGCAACCCTCCAGAAAATTGCTGCAGGTTTCAGTGCTGGGCCATCAACAAGCGCCAGCGTGCGAACCAATCAGTCAAACATCATCCATATGGGCTTTCGGAGCCGAAGGCCCACTCGTGTACGCATGGTGACAGCATGACACAAAGCTTTTGCGCCTCGTCTGGGCCCGCCAACACTGACATTGGACTGTTGATGAGTAGAAACTTGTTGTCTGGTCGGACGAGTCTCGTTTCAAACTGCATCGAGCCGATGGACGTGTACGGATATGGAGACAACCTCATGAATCCATGGACCCTGCATGTCACCAGGGGTCTGTTCAAGCTGGTGGAGATTCTATAATGGTGTGAGGCGTATGCAGCTGGAGTGATATGGGACTCCTAATACGTCTAGATAGGGCTCTGACAGGTGACACGTACTTAAGCATCCTGTCTAATCACCTGCATCCATTCATGTCTACTGTGCTTTCCGACGGACTTGGGAAATTACAGCAGGACAGTGCGACACCCCACACGTCCAGAATTGCTACAAAGTGGCTCCAGGAACAGTCTTCTGATTTTAAACACTTCCGCTGGCCACTAGACTCCCCAGAAATAAACGTTATTGAGCATGTATGGGATGCCTTGCAACGTGCTGTTAAAAAAGAGAGCTCCACGACATCGTCCTCCTGCAGATTTATTCACAGACCTGCAGGATTCATAGTGTCAGTTCCTTCCAGCACTAGTTCACACATTAGTCGAGTCCATGCCACATCGTGTTGCGGCATTTTAGCATCCTCGCCTGGGGCCCTACACGATGTAGGCAAGTGCACCAGTGTCTTTGGCTCTTCAATGTAGTTCATTCATTAGAAGTAAACACTTTATGTAACACCAGACTGTATTAAGAGAACTATTTGTCGGAATAAGTTGACACCTGGCTTACATTGATACAAAGTAGGTGACAATAGAAAATTCTCCTTTTATAAATGAAAAGCTGAATCCGAGTATCAAATCGGAATTCGTTCCCACTTATTTACGTTTTGTGAGTAGTAATAAGCAGAAATTCGTTGGCATTTGGTCAACATATGAAGTGTGCTTTTATAACAAATATAGTAGCTTACTGCCCGCAGAAGCCTTTTACCTAGGTTCGAGTCCAAATCGGCCTCTGGTGTATGCCTCTAGCCTGTGACCTGCCTTGATACAATGTAAGTGTTTTAAATCTACTGTGGTTGATACTGAAAATGCAGACTACAAAGGTGCAAACACCAAACTATGTGCCGCGCGGAGTGGCCGCACGGTCTGTGGAGCGACGTCATGGATTGCGCGGCCCCTCCCGCAGGAGGTTCGAGTCCTCCCTCGGGCATTGGTGTGTGTGTTGTTCTTAGCATATGTTTGTTTAAGTAGTTTGTAAGTCTAGGGACCGATGACCTTAGCAGTTTGGTCCCTTAGGAATTCACACACATTTGAACCTAACTAGGTACGTTATGCCATACTGTACAGTAGCGTATGAGCTGTTTGGCATGCTTTAAGTCTAATCAATCGTGTCCTATAGAGAAGGGAAGCTCACGATAACATCCCCAAATTTTAACGAAATATCAGATTAGTGCAACGGAGACGTGTTATTCAATAATAACTATCAGTCAGGGCCCTATTAGGCGCGAAAATATGAGTACTATATCACATATGGATATGTTAATGTCTGCAACAGAAAACAACGTCCAATGTAACAGTTAGGTTTATCACACTAAGGCATCAACATATGGGTGATTCATCTGAATTACCCGCTCAGGTAAATAAGTGAACATTTAATGAACGGACAAGGGATTATAGTTGGGAAATCTCAACAATGTACAGATGGATGAGCACAATAGAATCATAATCATGAGAATAAATCATAGATACTGCCAATGGCGGGAACAATGATTAGTGGTTTAAAGAAAGAACCTGGAAAAATAAGTACGAACAGCAGCTGAATCACCAATTCGATTTCTAAGCTGAGCCGCCTGTTGCTACTATCGCGTTGCAGCACCTATTTTGGAACCATGCAAGATGAATAATCGAACCTACTGAAGTTATTTGTACTTTTAACAAAAACTGTAACATTAGCGAAGATTTAGAGGTCAAAATGAAATCACACCATAAACAAATTTACGGCGAGACTTTTCAACAACATAAGGCCCAACAGTGTGACCATAAGAATTCCTGATAAAATGAGCACTAGGAATCCACCTTTTTTCACAACAGAACACGAGAGCACTCTTGCTTAATTTACTTGCTTGTATAATGTCATCAACGAGACAGTGGGTCTTCGTTTCACACTAGACTGGAAAAATCACCTTTTAAATCATTATCATGTCTTTGAAAACTGTGCTTATGCTCAAAGTATTTAATTACTACTCGAATGTGACATGGTTTGAACACCACTGCGAAATATCAGAAACATATTAGCAATGAGTTTAAGATATTATTGCGTCATCGAATTGCGAACGTCGTTCGAAGCACGCTGACAGAGAATACTCTGGGAGACACACAAAAGCTGTCATACTAATTTCTCGGAACGCACTGAGTGTGGGATAATGGCTTGGCTATGTCGATAAGAAACTGTAATATTTATTGATATCAACAGTTATCATTTATGATCTCAGTGATATATTGTCCCAGTGAGTTCCAATGTGGTTTGGCATTACTCTGAATATTTCGAGTAATTTTGTTGAATATTTTCATCTGAAATTCTCTCCGAGGCACTAATCCATTTGACTATTTTTATATTGTCAAGCTTCCAAATTTCTGAAATTAAATTAGTGCGTTTTTAAGACGGCACAAGCAAGTTTTAGGCCAACGTAAAAACTGTTCTATAATTTCGTGCTAGAGGGATGGGTACAAGAAAACAGAAAACGGATATTGCACTTCATTTCCGCCGAAATTCCCGATAATAACAATTATTAAATTTAATCGTTCATATTTTATTTAATTGATATACACATTCAGAAATTATATACATTATTTAGTCATGTTGTTTGGCTGTGGAGAGGGGGAGAAACCCTGTCGCGCATCTCAGTTCACGTCGGCTTCAGCCCTCTTAATTCCGCGGACCTCGGTCCTTTACATATTAAAATGAAGAGATTACCCGAATGTGTTTAGGTGCCCCAAGTTTCAAAGAGTCGGCTCAGAAGTTCTTTCTGTCTCCTGGCCCGGTGCGCCGCCCCTTTACCTGTGGTCTAATTAACCCTCTGCTGCTACCCACCCCCTCCTCCTCACTCATTTTTGTGGAGAACTTCAAGGCGCCGCTCCACTTCATTACTACGTTAAATAACGAAATATTAAAATTACATTTCACAGCCACCTCCGAATGTGCCGACTTGTTACATTACGGTGGAAGACTTAATCCAACCAAGTATTAAGATCTGACGCAGAAACTTAGTTGCTCGTCTAAATCGGGTAAATTTCTTGCGACAGACTATGAAGCCAGCAGGGAGAAGCTTTCGGTTAAACAGATTGGTGTGAGCAGATAAATAAG
The DNA here is from genome assembly GCF_023864275.1 of Schistocerca cancellata. NCBI lineage: Eukaryota > Metazoa > Arthropoda > Insecta > Orthoptera > Acrididae > Schistocerca > Schistocerca cancellata. The sequence goes on from NC_064630.1 coordinate 457,011,714, forward strand.
TAAGTCTCCCTTCTTTCTCACCTATTGTCTTCGTATTACAGAATAATATAGGATCTTGTTTACATTAAAAGTTCAGGTATAAATATTCTTTGTTCCCAAGATTCAAAGTATTGTACTCAGTATTCATTTAACTGTCATTACTGATGGAAAGTTAAGATTTGTTCTCTTTTTCAATACTGAATGACGTATGTCAAGGCCAGAGGTTGTTGACAATGTTCACTGAATGTCGATACTAAGAGAAAGTTCCTCTTCGTCCTGTTCGAATCATGATGGAGAAACAAATTTTGATTGTAAGAATTTAGTTGATGAATGGAATGTTGTGGATTATTTATCAAGTTTTCGTCTTCCGTTAACGCTTACCTCTTTGAAATATGTATGTGTCTCATGATAGGTTACCAGATAACCGATTGAGAATTTGCTGCATGTTATTGCTCCTACGTATCAATGTCCCACCGGTACAAGGAAGCCTGCAAATGGTCACATCGCCTTAGATCGTACCTTCATACGGGCAACCCAGTTAGCAGGAGCACAATGCGGGCTGCCTATCGTACTGTCCCGGACACGTGATGCCGACGACTTGAATCCACCAACTAAGGCTTGCCACATCACAAACGAAGCCCATATTTATTGAGCACCTGTAGTGTGAGTTACAAACTTGGAGGGATGGTTCAAATGGCTCTGAGCGCTATGGGACTTAACTTCTAAGGTCATCAGTCCCCTAGAACTTAGAACTACTTAGACCTAACTAACCTAAGGACATCACACACATCCATGCCAGAGGCCGGATTCGAACCTGCGACCGTAGCGGTGGCGCGGTTCAAGACTGTAGCGCCTAGAATCGCTCGGCCACTTCGGCCGGCTTGGAGAGATGCTCTGTACACTGATGTACAGTATGTTTTCACTATGTCTTGTAGTTTTTGCGCAATCGTCTTCTGAAACCCTGGAGTTACTTACGAATGATCCTATATGTCATACCCTCCATTCCCTTCAAACCCCTTAAAATATTTCTTTCATATTGTTATTTCTGACTAAGATATTAATTAAAATAATCGTACATTAATGTCTTTGAAATAATATTGGTTGTCAAAGGGTTAAGCTAAATATTACACTTCAACAGTTCTGGCTTCTTCTTCTAATGTATAATATAGCTGAAACACGTCAAGGTCATATGTGAATGGCATGTCAGCTTAAAGATGGATGTGATTGGAGCTAGGGATTATTTGGCGATGCTACTGTGGCATTGCCACCCTTTAGTACTGTCTGATTTAATTTGCAGCTTCAGTGATTTGAACTTTTATAATTAATAAGCTAAGAAAATTCAGCAACTTCTTATAAGGAAAAGACGAGGTGTAGAAATTCACTATGTCATCAAAAGTATCCGGACACCCGGCGGAAAATGACTTATAAATTCGTAGCGCCCTCCATCGGTAATGCTGGAATTCAGTTTGGTGTTGGCACATCCATAGCTTTGATGACAGCTTCCACTCTCGCAGGCATACGTTCAATCAGGTGGTGAAGATTTCATGGGCAATGGCAGTCCATTCTTCACGGAGTGCTGCAATCACGAGAGCTATCGATGTCGGTCGGTGAGGCCTGGCACGAAGTCGGCGTTCCAAAGCATCCCAGAGGTGTTCTATAGAATTCAGGTCAGGACTCTGTGGAGTCCAGTCCATGACAGGGATGTTCTTGTCGTGTAACCACTCCGCCACAGGCCGTGCATTATGAACAGGTGCTCGAACGTGTTGAAAGATGCAATCGCCATCCCCGAATTGCTCTTCAACAGTGGGAAGGAAGAAGGTGCTTAAAACATCAATGTAGGTCTGTGCTGTGATAGTACCACGCAAAACAACAAGGGGTGCAAGCCTTCTCCATGAAAAACACGACCACACCATAACACCACCGCTTCCGAATTTTACTGTTGGCAATACACACGCTGGCAGATGCCGTTCACCGGGCATTTGCCATACCCATACCCTGCCCTCGGATCGCCACATTGTGTACCGTGATTCGTCACTCCATACAACGTTTTTCCACTGTTCAATTGTCCAATGTTTACGCTCCTTACACCAAGTGAGGCGTCGTTTGGCCTTTACCAGCGCGATGTGTGGCTTATGAGAAGCCGCTCGACCATGAACTCCAAATTCTCTCACCTCCAACCTACCTGTCATAGTACTTGCAGTGGATCCTGATGCAATTTGGAATTCCTGTGTGATGGTTTGGATAGATGTTTGCCTATTACACATTACGAGCCTCTTCAATTGTTGGCGGTCTCTGTCAGCCGACAGACGAGATCGGCCTGTATGCTTTTGTGCTGTACGTCTCCCTTCACGTTTCCACTTCACTATCACATCGGAAACAGTGGACCTCGGGATGTTTAGGAGTGTGGAAATCTCGCGTACAGATGTATGATACAAGTGATACCAAATCACCTGACCACGTTCGAAGTCCGTGAGTTGCGCAGAGTGCCCCATTCTGCTCTCTCATGATGTCTAGTTACTACTGAGGTCGCTGATATGGAGTACCTGGCAGTCGGTGACAGCACGATGCACCAGTATGAAGAACGTATATTTCCGGATACTTTTCATCACATAGTGTATTTTATATAGGGTCCACACGGTAAATGTATCACACATTTTCTAGATCAAGGAGACATCTTCGCTAAGTTTGTAGTTATATACACTCCTGGAAATGGAACAAAGAACACATTGACACCGGTGTGTCAGACCCACCATACTTTCTCCGGACACTGCGAGAGGGCTGTACAAGCAATGATCACACACACGGCACAGCGGACACACCAGGAACCGCGGTGTTGGCCGTCGAATGGCGCTAGCTGCGCAGCATTTGTGCACCGCCGCCGTCAGTGTCAGCCAGTTTGCCGTGGCATACGGAGCTCCATCGCAGTCTTTAACACTGGTAGCATGCCGCGACAGCGTGGACGTGAACCGTATGTGCAGTTGACGGACTTTGAGCGAGGGCGTATAGTGGGCATGCGGGAGGGCGGGTGGACGTACCGCCGAATTGCTCAACACGTGGGGCGTGAGGTCTCCACAGTACATCGATGTTGTCGCCAGTGGTCGGCGGAAGGTGCACGTGCCCGTCGACCTGGGACCGGACCGCAGCGACGCACGGATGCACGCCAAGACCGTAGGATCCTACGCAGTGCCGTAGGGGACCGCACCGCCACTTCCCAGCAAATTAGGGACACTGTTGCTCCTGGGGTATCGGCGAGGACCATTCGCAACCGTCTCCATGAAGCTGGGCTACGGTCCCGCACACCGTTAGGCCGTCTTCCGCTCACGCCTCAACATCGTGCAGCCCGCCTCCAGTGGTGTCACGACAGGCGTGAATGGAGGGACGAATGGAGACGTGTCGTCTTCAGCGATGAGAGTCGCTTCTGCCTTGGTGCCAATGATGGTCGTATTCGTGTTTGGCGCCGTGCAGGTGAGCGCCACAATCAGGACTGCATACGACCGAGGCACACAGGGCCAACACCCGGCATCATGGTGTGGGGAGCGATCTCCTACACTGGCCGTACACCACTGGTGATCGTCGAGGGGACACTGAATAGTGCACGGTATATCCAAACCGTCATCGAACCCATCGTTCTACCATTCCTAGACCGGCAAGGGAACTTGCTGTTCCAACAGGACAATGCACGTCCGCATGTATCCCGTGCCACCCAACGTGCTCTAGAAGGTGTAAGTCAACTACCCTGGCCAGCAAGATCTCCGGATCTGTCCCCCATTGAGCATGTTTGGGACTGGATGAAGCGTCGTCACACGCGGTCTGCACGTCCAGCACGAACGCTGGTCCAACTGAGGCGCCAGGTGGAAATGGCATGGCAAGCCGTTCCACAGGACTACATCCAGCATCTCTACGATCGTCTCCATGGGAGAATAGCAGCCTGCATTGCTGCGAAAGGTGGATATACACTGTACTAGTGCCGACATTGTGCATGCTCTGCTGCCTGTGTCTATGTGCCTGTGGTTCTGTCAGTGTGATCATGTGATGTATCTGACCCCAGGAATGTGTCAATAAAGTTTCCCCTTCCTGGGACAATGAATTCACGGTGTTCTTATTTCAATTTCCAGGAGTGTATTTCAGCAGATCATTTTTCTTTGTCATTACCGAAAACAGTTTTTTGACTCTTGACGTCTTGCACTTGTATAGAATATGCCATCAAATGAGTAAACAGGCTCATTTCGTTTCAAGAAGTCGGTCAGAAAACAGCCTTGTCGATGGCTGAAGAATTACAGCTGAAATATCGAAAGGGCCAGTATTGATGTCTTAGATGCACGAAAATGTATGGAGTAACTGCCATTTGATTTTCTGACAGTTGGATTTTAACTGACAGACAAAATATTTGAAGAATATGGTTGTGGAAAACAAAGGTAATCGGTCGATGTCAAATTCCTAAGAACGACTTGTTGTTGGTGGTGCAGTCCATCACTTGAGAGACGTCAGCGCACGCAGAGTGTTTATCACACGGTCATGACAGCCGATAATGGAGAAAGCCAACACAAGTTAAAACGACTGAAGCCCACCTTGCAGTAAGAGGTCTATTAGATGTAAGTGAATACAGCTTACTAACCCTATTATAGTTGTGAATTTTGTAATGACAAGAAAAGATTCTCCCCATGAAACATGGACCTTGCCGTTGGTGGGGAGGCTTGCGTGCCTCGGCGATACAGATAGCCGTACCGTAGGTACAACCACAACGGAGGGTTATCTGTTGAGAGGCCAGACAAACATGTGGTTCCTGAAGAGGGGCAGCAGCCTTTTCAGTAGTTGCAAGGGCAACAGTCTGGATGATTGACTGATCTGGCCTTGTAACAATAACCAAAACGGCATTGCTGTGCTGGTACTGCGAACGGCTGAAAGCAAGGGGAAACTACGGCCGTAATTTTTCCCGAGGGCATGCAGCTTTACTGTATGATTAAATGATGATGGCGTCCTCTTGGGTAAAATATTCCGGAGGTAAAATAGTCCCCCATTCGGATCTCCGGGCGGGGACTACTCAAGAGGATGTCGTTATCAGGAGAAAGAAAACTGGCGTTCTACGGATCGGAGCGTGGAATGTCAGATCCCTTAATCGGGCATGTAGGTTAGAAAATTTGAAAAGGGAAATGGATAGGTTAAAGTTAGATATAGTGGGAATTAGTGAAGTTCGGTGGCAGGAGGAACAAGACTTCTGGTCAGGTGACTACAGGGTTATAAACACAAAAACAAATAGGGGTAATGCACGATTAGGTTTAATAATGAATAGGAAAATAGGAATGCGGGTAAGCTACTACAAACAGCATAGCGAACGCATTATTGTGGCCAAGATAGATACGAAGCCCACACCTACTACAATAGTACAAGTTTATATGCCAACTAGCTCTGCAGATGACGAAGAAATTGAAGAAATGTATGATGAAATAAAGGATATTATTCAGATAGTGAAGGGAGACGAAAATTTAATAGTCATGGGTGACTGGAATTCGAGTGTAGGAAAAGGGAGAGAAGGAAACGTAGTAGGTGAATATGGATTGGGGCTAAGAAATGAAAGAGGAAGCCGCCTGGAAAAATTTTGCACAGAGCACAACTTAATGATAGCTAACACTTGGTTTAAGAATCATGAAAGAAGGTTGTATACATGGAAGAACCCTGGAGATACTAAAAGGTATCAGATAGATTATATAATGGTAAGACAGAGATTTAGGAACCAGGTTTTAAATTGTAAGACATTTCCAGGGGCAGACGGGAACTCTGACCACAATCTATTGGTTATGACCTGTAGATTAAAACTGAAGAAACTGCAAAAAGGTGGGAATTTAAGGAGATGGGACCTGGATAAACTGAAAGAACCAGAGGTTGTACAGAGTTGCAGGGAGAGCATAAGGGAACAATTGACAGGAACGGGGGAAAGAAATACAGTAGGAGAAGAATGGGTAGCTTTGAGGGATGAAGTAGTGAAGGCAGCAGAGGATCAAGTAGGTAAAAAGACGAGGGGTAGTAGAAATCCTTGGGTAACAGAAGAAATATTGAAATTAATTGATGAAAGGAGAAAATATAAAAATGCAGTAAATGAAGCAGGCAGAAAGGAATACAAACGTCTCAAAAATGAGATCGACAGGAAGTGCAAAATGGCTAAGCAGGGATGGCTAGAGGACAAATGTAAAGATGCAGAGACTTATCTCACTAGGGGTAAGATAGATTCTGCCTACAGGAAAATTAAAGAGACCTTTGGAAATAAGAGAACCACTTGTATGAACATCAAGAACTCAGATGGAAACCCAGTTCTAAGCAAAGAAGGGAAAGCAGAAAGGTGGAAGGAGTATATAGAGGGTCTATACAAGGGCGATGTACTTGAGGACAATATTATGGAAATGGAAGAGGATGTAGATGAAAATGAAATGGGAGATACGATACTGCGTGAAGAGTTTGACAGAGCACTGAAAGACCTGAGTCGAAACAAGGCCCCTGGAGTAGACAACATTCCAGTGGAACTTCTGAGGCCTTGGGAGTGCCAGTCCTGACAAAACTCTACCATCTGGTGAGCAAGATGTATGAAACAGGCGAAATACCCTCAGACTTCAAGAAGAATATAATAATTCCAATCCCAAAGAAAGCAGGTGTTGACAGATGTGAAAATTACCGAACAATCAGTTTAATAAGCCACAGCTGCAAAATACTAACACGAATTCTTTACAGACGAATGGAAAAACTAGTAGAAGCTGATCTCGGGGAAGATCAGTTTGGATTCCGTAGAAATACTGGAACACGTGAGGCAATACTGACCTTACGACTTATCTTAGAAGAAAGATTAAGGAAAGGCAAACCTACGTTTCTAGCACTTGTAGACTTAGAGAAAGCTTTTGACAATGTTGACTGGAATACACTCTTTCAAATTCTAAAGGTGGCAGGGGTAAAATACAGGGAGCGATGGGCTGTTTACAATTTGTACAGAAACCAGATGGCAGTTATAAGAGTCGAGGGGCATGAAAGGGAAGCAGTAGTTGGGAAGGGAGTAAGACAGGGTTGTAGCCTCTCCCCGATGTTATTTAATCTGTGTATTGAGCAAGAAGTAAAGGAAACAAATGAAAAATTCGGAGTAGGTATTAAAATCCATGGAGAAGAAATAAAAACTTTGAGGTTCGCCGATGACATTGTAATTCTGTCAGAGACAGCAAAGGACTTGGAAGAGCAGTTGAATGGAATGGACAGTGTCTTGAAAGGAGGATATAAGATGAACATCAACAAAAGCAAAACAAGGATAATGGAATGTAGTCGAATTAAGTCGGGTGATGTTGAGGGTATTAGATTAGGAAATGAGACACTTAAAGTAGTAAAGGAGTTTTGCTATTTAAGGAGCAAAATACACTCCTGGAAATGGAAAAAAAGAACACATTGACACCGGTGTGTCAGACCCATCATACTTGCTCCGGACACTGCGAGATGGCTGTAGAAGCAATGATCACACGCACGGCACAGCGGACACACCAGGAACCGCGGTGTTGGCCGTCGAATGGCGCTAGCTGCGCAGCATTTGTGCACCGCCGCCGTCAGTGTCAGCCAGTTTGCCGTGGCATACGGAGCTCCATCGCAGTCTTTAACACTGGTAGCATGCCGCGACAGCGTGCACGTGAACCGTATGTGCAGTTGACGGACTTCGAGCGAGGGCGTATAGTGGGCATGCGGGAGGCCGGGTGGTCGTACCGCCGAATTGCTCAACACGTGGGGCGTGAGGTCTCCACAGTACATCGATGTTGTCGCCAGTGGTCGGCGGAAGGTGCACGTGCCCGTCGACCTGGGACCGGACCGCAGCGACGCACGGATGCACGCCAAGACCGTAGGATCCTACGCAGTGCCGTAGGGGACCGCACCGCCACTTCCCAGCAAATTAGGGACACTGTTGCTCCTGGGGTATCGGCGAGGACCATTCGCAACCGTCTCCATGAAGCTGGGCTACGGTGCCGCACACCGTTAGCCCGTCTTCCGCTCACGCCCCAACATCGTGCAGCCCGCCTCCAGTGGTGTCGCGACAGGCGTGAATGGAGGGACGAATGGAGACGTGTCGTCTTCAGCGATGAGAGTCGCTTCTGCCTTGGTGCCAATTATGGTCGTATGCGTGTTTGGCGCCGTGCAGGTGAGCGCCACAAAGAGGACTGCATACGACCGAGGCACACAGGGCCAACACCCGGCGTCATGGTGTGGGGAGCGATCTCCTACACTGGCCGTACACCACTGGTGATCGTCGAGGGGACACTGAATAGTGCACGGTACATCCAAATCGTCATCGAACCCATCGTTCTACCATTCCTAGACCGGCAAGGGAACTTGCTGTTCCAACAGGACAATGCACGTCCGCATGTATCCCGTGCCACCCAACGTGCTCTAGAAGGTGTAAGTCAACTACCATGGCCAGCAAGATCTCCGGATCTGTCCCCCATTGAGCATGTTTGGGACTGGATGAAGCGTCGTCTCACGCGGTCTGCACGTCCAGCACGAACGCTGGTCCAACTGAGGCGCCAGGTGGAAATGGCATGGCAAGCCGTTCCACAGGACTACATCCAGCATCTCTACGATCGTCTCCATGGGACAATGGCAGCCTGCATTGCTGCGAAAGGTGGATATACACTGTACTAGTGCCGACATTGTGCATGCTCTGTTGCCTGTGTCTATGTGCCTGTGGTTCTGTCAGTGTGATCATGTGATGTATCTGCCCCCAGGAATGTGTCAATAAAGTTTCCCCTTCCTGGGACAATGAATTCACGGTGTTCTTATTTCCATTTCCAGGAGTGTAACTGATGATGGTCGAAGTAGAGAGGATATAAAATGTAGACTGGCAATGGCAAGGAAAGCGTTTCTGAAGAAGAGAAATTTGTTAATATCGAGTATAGATTTAAGTGTCAGGAAGTCGTTTCTGAAAGGATTTGTATGGAGTGTAGCCTTGTATGGAAGTGAAACATGGACGATAAGTAGTTTGGACAAGAAGAGAATAGAAGCTTTCGAAATGTGGTGCTACAGAAGAATGCTGAAGATTAGATGGGTAGATCACATAACTAATGAGGAAGTATTGAATAGGATTGGGGGGAACAGAAGTTTGTGGCACAACTTGTCCAGAAGAAGGGATCGGTTGGTAGGACATGTTCTGAGGCATCAAGGGATAACCAATTTAGTATTGGAGGGCAGCGTGGAGGGTAAAAATCGTAGAGGGAGACCAAGAGATGAATACACTAAGCAGATTCAGAAGGATGTAGGTTGCAGTAGGTACTGGGAGATGAAGAAGCTTGCACAGGATAGAGTAGCATGGAGAGCTGCATCAAACCAGTCTCAGGACTGAAGACCACCACCACAACAACAACAACAAAGAAAAGATTATTTTAATACTGACTGTAAGGTTTGCTATTAACTCATGCTTAAATCGCATAATTAGTAAAATGTAGATCTTTATTCAGGGAAAGTAATAAACTTTCAGACTATGAATAATTAAACGGAAAAGAATCGAATCCTTCTCAATAGTAATTTACACCCAGTTCTTATAGGACTGGTAACGGCAAGGGCAGAGAGGTCTGCATGTACGCTCCAATAAAGAGTTGTAAAAAAACACATGTATACATGCTGTTGATCGTTCTGACGGTTCTGAGAGATACACAGCGGTAATTTTATGTAGTCTGGCTTAGCTGACACCTCAGTTTGCACTATACTTGTTTTATTACCTTGTTATCAGTTTCGGGGCGTCCTGTCCCATCATCAAATTTGCCTTAAAACTCTTCAGTAGAATATAAGGAACCATATAAGACCTATAGAGGCATTACTGAAGAAGATAATCTTATTTTTGGTAGGCGTACTTAGGTTTTTAGTTGCACATAATGATAGAAAATTATTTCCCTAACTCGATAATGTGACATAAAATAATGAAATCAATACAATTTACTCTGAGTAGTTAAGCTAGACAACGTCAAGAGCAGAGAGACATAAAAACTAGATTTTTATTGTAACGAGGAAAAGCAAGGAATAACCAGAAACAAACAGTTCTACTTCTCTTCCAGTCAAAAGCAGGTGTTCTGTATGAAAATAACACGTTAAACTAGGTGCGCGCCGCATTGTTAACCACTGTTAAACAATTATTTATAAAATGTCCCTGTATGTATTTATTCCAGTCTTCTATTAGTCCTTCTCCTCCTTCCCTTCACTCTGTTCACATCCTCCTCCCCCTCATTGTCCAAGTCTTCGTCACATCTGCGTCCATCTCCCTCTTTTCTCTATCTTTTTGTTCGTCTCTTTCTTCTCCTTTGTCTCTCCATGTTATCACCCCAACCGCAAAGGAGATTGGCAGTTATTACGCAAACAGTATTTTTTTCAGATCGTAACTAATATGTTTACCAAAGTTGATTGAAATTGTCCGAGGAGCTGAGGATGAGCTTCTTACACTTGGCTTTGCTCGTCTAAGCACGTCTCAAATATATTTCACTTGTATTTAATATATTTCAGATGTATTCGTATACATATTCCACACGTATGTCTAGCAACTTTTGCCCTACAGTTTCAATTTGACGCAGCCCAGTATTTTTGACTTCGTATCCCCTGAACTACGCGTCGTACAATGGTGGTTTGCTGGTACGTCCAGTGGTACACGTGAATATTGTCAGCAAATAGTGGGGTGAATACAATTAGTAGTCAAGAAGTAATAAACTGAAACCACATGGTGGTTAAGGTTTACTTTATGAACAGTAAAAATGAAGTAAGCGATTAACTATTTTCCTTTCCTCAATTTGTGGGTTACCAGCAAGTAAATGTTTCGTAAAAGTTTGATATTATGTGCAAAATTTCTTTCAAGTCACTAGGTGTTATTCTCTAATGGTGGAAGAATTAAGTACAGGTATTCGGGCGTCGTGGGCTACATATATTTTTCACCCCCAAACCACCCCTTTGATAGGTAAATGAGGTAGCCTATGTATTAATTCGTGGTATAAGCTATGTCCATTCCAGATTTCATCCAAATCCGTCAAGCTGTTTCAAAACACACACGCACACGCACACGCACACGCACGCACACACACACACACACACACACAAACACAGACACACACACACACACACACACACACACACACACACACACACTGACGAAAATTCACATTTATAATATACTAGCTTCGCTCCCGCTTCTTCGCGCGCATTTACTGTAAGATGTGCACAGAAGTTTTTTTTTTGCTTTAGCGCCATTTTTATGTTATTCACAAGTTACAACCTCTGTCTTTGCACACTAATTAAGGCCACAGAAGCGTGGTTTTTTCCGCATATACGAGGGTTGAATGAAATGTAATGTCTCCACCCTCGTTAAATGGATTTGGATGGGAATATTTTAATAAATAAAACGCAGAAATAATCCTTAGAATGTGATCTTTAATTACCAATATTCACTTTTCGACATAATTACATTTCTGCCAACGATGAACAAGTTTTCTGAAGCCGTCACGGAAGAAACCAACACTCTGTTTCGACAACCACAGTGTCACATTTCTCTCAACGTTTTCATCAGAAGCATAATGATGTTCCCGCAGACCGTCTTTCATTATCGGGAACAGATGGAAGTCAGACGGTGCTAAATCTGGACTGTGTGGGGGATGCCGCTCGGTGGTGAGATTCAGTCTCTGAAGATCCGTTATGGTGGCACGTGAAGTCTATGGTTTGGCATTGTCAATCAATAGTGTTACCCACACGTTCTTGTGAAATGCCGATGGTGCTTGCAGTTTCTCTCTGAGTGATACAACGATCGTCCTGAATCAATCTGTTAACATTTTTCTTGTCGCAGGACGTCCAACTATTTGTTCGTCACGCATGTCAGATGTTCCGGCCTCAACATCTTTAAATTTACTCGCCCAACGACGCACAGTACTCACATCAACATAATCACCATAAACTGCTTTCATTCTCTGATGAATCTCCTTTGTGATAACACCTTCTGCTGTCAAGAATTCAATGTCTGCACGTTGCTTAAATCGCACTGACCGACCGTCTGCGCAGAGTTCCATACTTTACACTGTAAGAACACAACCGTTCAATGCTATGGCTTCCTGCAACTGGAGCTGTAGAGAAGAGGCTACGGATCAAGCCAGTACCTGCCGCATACCAGTGCTGCCAACCGTTGAAGAGTTACGAAGGTGGAGGTATTACTTTTCAGTCAACTCTCGTACTTCTGACCAAAAAGCAATTCTGGTTGCTAGTGTCGGAAGTCTTTGTTAATGCTGCCTTTTGAGTTCTTGTGGTGATATTTCCATACAAATTTTCATATTTATAAGTCAAATACAAATTTTCATAGACTTAGCTTTAAAAATGTTTCGTGTAACGAAATATTTTAATAACAATTTTGTCCCCTATTTCACCCCTAAAGGGTTGAATTTCCAGAACAACATTGAAACAGGTATTTTTTACTTCTAACCCAAAAGCCAAATATAAATATTCGAAGATTAAGTTTCAAAAATGCTTTCAGAATGAAACATTTCCATAACAACTTTGATCCTCTGTTTTACCCTCTTAGCTGTTGAATATCCAAATACCCAGAAGTGAATTACCAGATTTCATAGATGTCGCCTTAAAAATGCCTTACTGGTACTTCAATAATTAAGTGCAATGGAGAAAGCTTTCAGTCACTATTTAACCCCCTTAAACGCTAAGTTTCCAAAATGCTTAAACATGTATTTGTTTATTTCTGTCCAAGAAACCAAATACTAATTCTCATAGTTTGGTTTCAGAACTGCATAAACAGCGAAATATTTTCAAAAAAATTTTCATCCTTTATTTCATCCTCATAGCGCTGGAATTTCGAAAAATCTTATCAGGTGCCTAAAATATAGGATCAACAGCCTCTCCACATTTAAAGTTTCTATCCTGAGCAGTTTGGGCCTATTTCGACGCGTTATGGGTTGTATTTCCAAAGAAACTGAATCAGCTCATTTTAAATTTCGAACCGAGCCGCAAATGGAATTTTTCGTCGATTTAGCTTCGAAAATACTTTCATAGTGAAATATTTCCGTAAACGCTTTCATTCACTGTTTCACCCTGTTATGGGTTCAAATGGCTCTGAGCACTATGGGACTCAACTGCTGTGGTCATAAGTCCCCTAGAACTTAGAACTACTTAAACCTAACTAACCTAAGGACATCACACACATTCATGCCCGATGCAGGATTCGAACCTGCGACCGTAGCGGTCGTGCGGTTCGAGACCGTAGCGCCTTAAACTGCTCAGCCACTCTGGCCAGCCACCCTGTTATGGGCCAAATTTCCATTAACACTAAAACACATTTCTTTTTCCTTGTAACCGAGATGACAATAGTAATTTTCACAGATACAGCCTTTAAAATTCCTTAGTAGTTCTTTAATAACGATTTATTAGAAAAGAGTCCAATATTTCACCCCCATAGTGCTTAAATTTCCAAAAATTTTGGAATAAGTATTTCTTTATTTCTGACCGAAAAACCAAATACCAGTTTTCGTAGGTGTAGCTTCAAAATTGCCTTAATAGAAACAGACTTTCAAAAACCCTTTCATCCGCAGCTTCACTGCCTTAGCGGCGGAATTTCGAAAAATCCCTTTTTAAACGATGACTACGGTAAAAAGTCAACTTCCTCTCAAAATTACATGCTTCTGTTCTCAGCAGTTCAGGCTGGCCGATGATAGTCATCTGGCATCCTTCTTGGCCATTATGTGAATATTAGCACTTGCTGACTGTTTGACGTATTATTACGGTAACGAGGTACACTTCTGATTCAGACTCGTTATAGTCGGAGCCGGTAAACTGTTGTAAGTTTACTACAAGTGATCAATAAAATTATGAATAAACCAGTATTTTTTCAAACTCGATGGCGTGCTCCAGTTTGACAGAATCAAATTACATTGAAGTGTAAATAACCCACCGGCAATGTCCGCGCCAACAACCGTGAAGCTTATAATATCTACGTTCCACTGCGTTAGAGGGTGATGAGCAATACATGTGTGTTACTGGGCGTGATTTCACGCCGCGTGACATTAAAACACTCGTGTACCACGAGGGGAACAGTTCATGTTTTCATCAGAACTGCGGAGCTACCACATGTAAAGCGTGATACCGCCCACCGAATAACCGTGATGGCCAATTGAGAGCGTGGCAGGTGATGGCGACAGCGGCAAGAATGCTGGCGCTTTTTAACGCCGGCCGGTGGCCCGACAGGCGGACAATATGTGTCCGTCAGCCGCCCCGGCCGCCGGCGCTGACAAAGTGCGCTCCACAGGCGAGGCCCCCGTTCGCGCCACTCGCCCGCTGCCACAACGTGTCACAAATTCCTGCCACTGACCGCTCGCCTCTCGTCACCCTTAACCGTTCTCTCCTCCGATAAAATCCCCTCCTGCCTAGGATGCTCCTCCTGCACTTCACGGACGATTTGTTAACTAGCAACTGACGTCATCTCTAACAGTAAGAGAGTAGGGGAAAGCAGGGGTAAAACTTATATATTAATTCACATGCAGCTTTCTTCGCGTAGACTTTATGGCCTGAACAGAGTTTTTTTTAATCGCATTTTTATGTTGTTCACAAATGGGAACACCTAAACTTCTCACGCTAATTGAGGCCATAGAAGCAAAGTCTTCTCCGAATGTATTTCCGACCAAAAAATCGATTCACTCGGTTGGAGTCCAATATTTCTGTTAACTCCGTAATACCGAATGTCACGAATTCGCATCGTACCGATACTATGCTAGTAATGGTAGGGTTAACCGTATTTGAGCGCCATTGCAGTTAGGTGCTGATGCTGCATGAGGCTACTAACGCTTCTGACAAGTGCTACATTCTCCTGAGTCTTTTGGGTACCTCTAAGGCTCAACGATTTTTGATCATCTGAAAATCGTCTAGAAATTTATTAAGGCTTTAAGGGGTTAATCATGCCTTTAGTGTTCTCGCGGTGACATTTCCATAGAAACTTTCATCACCTAACAAATATTTCTAGATATCTAACCGAAAAGTGAAATACCGATTTTTATAGATTTAGCTTTAAGGACTATACTATACTATATCAGTGTTTTCGTAAGAAAATTTTATCAGCTATTTCATTTCTTTAGGCGTTGGACTTCCAAAACGTGTAAAACACGTATTATTTAATTTCTAGCAGAGAAGCAAAACACAAATTTCCACAGATTTTTCTCTAACAGTGACTTCATATTTTTCATTCCGTATTAACTCACCTTAGGGAGTTGAATTTACAAAAACACTGAAAGAAAAATTCTTCTATTTCGAACCAAGAGGCTAAATACCAATTTTCATAGATGTAACTTTAAGAATGCTTTTGTATTCCTTCAATAATGATTTAATTAAATAAACTTTCAATCACTCTTTTGCCTTCTTAGGTGTTGAATTTCCAAAAATGCTGAAACGTGTAATTTTTTTCTGACTGAGAAACCAAATACCAGTTTTCGTAGTTCAAGCTTCAAAATTTCCTTAATAGTGACAGACTTTCAAAAATCCTTATGCCCAGCATTTCACCCTTTTATAAATGTAATGTCGAACAATCCCATCTTAAACGATGACTACAGTATAAGACCCACACCCTCTCTAAATTTCAAGTTTCTATCCTTTGCAGTTTGCGCTCGGCGGCAGTAAGTGTATCAGCGTGGCCTTGTTTCAGCTACTTAGGAGGTAAATTTCGAAAAAGAAACTGTGTAACATGGATTTTTTCATTTCTAACCAAGAAATCACACACTAGTTTTCAAAGATTTACCTTTAAAAATGCCTTCACAATGACATATTTTTGTAAGATATATCAACCTCTATTCCACATTCATAGGGGTTGAATTTCTAAAATCAGGGAAGTGTATATTTCTTTTTATTTCTAACAGAAAAGCCAAATACAAATTCCGATACAATTAGCTTCAAATATGCTAACATAATGAAATATTTCCGTAAAGACTTTCAACCCCTTTCTGACTCCCACAGTGCTTGAATTTTCGAAAGCTAAGTCTGTGCGGGGACTGCCAGTTGTAGCTGATTACGCTGCGGGAAATGCACGTATCAGTATTGGAATTGTTAAAAAGTTAATCTTGCATACTGTGTTCACTTGTGTGCCAGTCTACAACGATTCACGTAGCCCCACTTACGAATCTCATGGAGACCAAAATGTTGAGTGATTCATTTACCGCTCATTACTATATTCATTAACACAACACTAGTCCTGTTTTTTTCCGACTTAAACTAAAACATTGCAGCATAAAAAACTATCTTTAACGAAGAATTTCAACAACTTAAAATATTTCAATAATGTGGGCAATGGTCTCAATAACTGGTCGCAATTAAAAAGCGAAAACATACCTATTAAGAAAAGAAATCACATACGAAGCAGCTTTTCCTTCCTCAGCAGTGGAACATTGTTCTTGAAACAGAAACTGGACCCATCTCTCCTTCTAAAAGGAGTCTGAATATAGCCCTTTACAAAATGTGCATGTTTCGCGAGGCTCTTCTTCGCCTGATGAAGTCGAGGAATCCTTCTTATTTTTTATTTTTTAGATTTAATTTTTAAATTTTTTGATATGGTACAGTCCACCATCTGTCGCTTCTGCTATTCCAACGTCGTTGCCGCTAGACGCTTTTGTTTCTTCTCCATAAAAAGTTTTCGTTTTGCAGTTATCTTTTCTTCTTCACATTCACGGTTTTTTCTTTAACTTCGGAATCATTTTTGTATGGAAACGAGGTCGGTATTACTGGTTTGTCCTTTCTCTTGTGGGTGGTTTCGTTGCGCTTTCTTCTAAGTGAACCTTTGGAGGAGGTATAAGATGCTTTTACGAACACGGTTTTGCCTCTTCCGGTACATCCGATTTTGCCCCACAGTGTAGGATTGAACAAAATATGATGCTAGAAAGTTAACGTTCACTTTATGTGCAGGTTACAGAACTTAAGTACACTGAAAAACATGCTTCATCGAATTAGTAACTAAATTATATTTTGTCAAGTACTATTTCTCTTCAAGGGACTGCTCAAAGAAGCGCCAACATTGAAGGAAATTTCGGCAAAAATTTTAAAAATGTCGGCAGGGAAAGCAACAAGTGGCCGCTGATGACAGTTATTTACGACTCTCAGAATGACGATAATTCTGAGAATTATTAGACTGATGTCAACAGTACTCAAGGAAATATAAAGCTATCCTGTTTGACCCATATAACCGCTTTTACCCTACGTTCCCCTACTGGAAATGAAAAAAGTGAAGATGTGAAGGATATGAAGAAATCGTGGAAGTATCTTCTTTACTGTCCCATAAACTGAAATCATAGAATTCCCTATGTGTGCCGTAATTTTTTGTCCTGCTTTACAACAAATTTTCCAACGCTTCAGTACACTATGAAAACTGCTTGAAATCCACTTTTCTACTGATCATGATTATCCTCATCCTTTCCTGACCTTTCCTCTTCGTAACAATAATCCGTGGTCCTTCCTAAGTACACCCTACATCAAATAGTACACTCTTCCACAAGTATTCCCACTTATCAAGCTCAAACTCCTCCACTGCCAGCCCTCAAGCTGCTGGACCATAAACCCTTTTACACCTGTCTTCTTTTCCAAATTACTCTTTTCCAAGTGGATCTTTCGTTTTGATTCAGGGAAGAATTTCGTCTTCATCATTTGAGCTTCAATCTTAATTTATCGCCCGCATCTCGTGGTCGTGCGGTAGCGTTCTCGCTTCCCACGCCGGGTTCCCGGGTTCGATTCCCGGCGGGGTCAGGGATTTTCTCTGCCTCGTGATGGCTGGGTGTTGTGTGCTGTCCTTAGGTTAGTTAGGTTTAAGTAGTTCTAAGTTCTAGGGGACTGATGACCATAGATGTTAAGTCCCATAGTGCTCAGAGCCATTTGAACCATCTTAATTTGTCTTTGAAGAAACACAGTTTCTTTCTCCAGAACATGAATGTACAACCCTTCTTTAATAATAAGAAATATAAATGCATATCTTTTTAATATAATGAAACACTCCTTGTTTTTAAATGTTGTTTTGAAGACTGGAAAACGTTCTACATCTATGTCTGTCGTTGGCGAGAGAATGAAATAACAATAAAGTGGAAAATTATCAGAGAGAGGTAAAACGAGATAAACGTGTATGATGCTCGGAAACGCTCTCGGGCGTGTTCGATGGACTATTATCCATTTATTGTAGGGGAGAGTTTCGTACCTTGGAGCACTACTCAGACTTCCGCCTGTAGCCAGCACTGCAATAGAAATTTAACATAGTTCCTTTTTCTATTTTTAAGCGATGGGAAGCACGTTTAATTCTCTGGATACATTTTCTGAAATTGCACCGGAAAATTGATGTATTCCGATTGTGTAAATATGTTCCAAGGTACAGCATTATCATGTATCTAGCAGAAAATATTCCACTAAAATTTAAAAGGGTTGCAATAGATAAAATTTTGTGACTAAATTACTTAGTTTTTTGTTTTGTTTAAATTGACATATTTTCAGTTGGAAGTAAGCGACCTGTATGGATGCTTATGTAATAATTTATTACGTCACGATTGCTTAGACGTATAAAAAGTACATTCACATTACCGGTTTCGGCAAGTAGTTGACATATTTTGATGTGCTTAATCTTCTGAAAAGGTTCATATGTATATACAGATTAAACGAACAATTATATTTGTTAAATCTGTGAGAAGATTGTAATGGATTAAACTCATATGAAGGCGACAGTTATTATACTGTACTTAGGCGCCTATCTCTTACATTATTATTCTCCTACACACCAACAACCAGTAAGTAAAATCAAATCAAGAAGAAATATTAACACAATCCAGTTACAAGTTAAATTCGCTTTGAAACTGAAGCTACTGGAAATTAACACAGATTTCCATTCCCAAGGCAGGTAAAAATGTGCAGACATTAACGAAACTCAATTAATTTGCAAACATGACAAGTTCCTTAGTAAACGACTATCTTCTATTTCAAGTAGCAAGATGACGCACGGCTGGCGAAGTACTCCTTAAGCGCACACACGTTACATAACTAGTTTCATAATATAGAGCGATCCACAGAAACCTGAACTACTTCAGTGGGTCATAATTTCCCTCCGGAAGCTCGTATAACTGGGAAAGTTGTTTTAATGATCTCAGTAGCTCTTTGGAAATCAGAAGTACCGCCCGTTGTTGGAAAGTTGAATGTAGTCTTTTGTCCGGATTAACGACGCACTTGCTCGGTGCATGTAATTTGTAGCCACGTTGGTCGCGGCTTGCGATGTCTGTGTGCAGCAAATTAGTGATTCGTTTGCAGTCTTTACCTGATAGAAACATACAGTACACACTTCGAGAGCGGTTTCTTATTGTGAAAACATATTAGAAGGCACACCCATTGGTTACAACGGGCATTCCAGGGAGAATCCCATTGTGTGTGACGTCCAACAACTGTAACAGCTTTATCTATTGTTAGGAGGCTGGAGATGACTGGTTTACTAAACGGTGGCAGTGCTAAACAAAGACCATCCCCGAGTGTAGAGGTTACTGATAATGCTCTAAGACGCTTGGAGAACTCCCTAAGATAATCGTTGCGTCGGTTGACCTAGGAGACAGGCGTTTCGTATGGAACATGCCAAAGAGCTGCGAAGAAACAGGCGTTGCAACCATGCAGAGTGCACATGATGCAAACGTTGCAAGAAACAGACCATGAGAAAAGAGAGCGTTACCGTCGATGATTTCAGGGGTTCCTTATTCAATATCCCGACACCCTCTCCACAACTTGGTTTACAAAGGTGGCACAGTTCCATCTGTCAAGTTACAGCTACACAAAAAACAGCAGGTACTGGGCTGGTGTAAACCTTAAATCATCCACGAAACACCACTGCATGGCAAAAAGATTGGAATGCGGTGCGCGATGTCAGCTTCAGGGACTGTTGCGACTACGGTGTGTATGGGCATCTTCAATGCGTTTATAGATTGTATATATGGCGTCGAAGCTGCAGAAATTTATTTCCAGCGAGATGGGGCAACGTGTCACACGTTTTACGCTTCCATGCCACATATAACATGTTTCTTTGGTGTCCGAATGATCTCAACGAGTTTGTGCTCAACCCTCGCCCGATCACATGATCTAACTCCCCCCCTCCCCCACCTTATTTTTTCTTGTGGAGTTATCTTAAAAGCTGTGGTACAAGAATTGGCCATAGACAGCTGCAAAACTCCGTGAGGCCGTTACATACGAAATGAACAACGCTGGCGAAAATACACGTCACGGAACGTCGCTGAATATGATGAAACGAGTACAGTACTGCACCGGTACTGGTGGAGGGCACTTCTAAGTTTTGCTATGACGACTTTGTGTTTATGTATGTAATCTCCAAATTGTGTATTATGGTCTTCAAAAATTGCAAATGTGTCCCTTTATTGGTTAAAATGTTACGACTCATTTATGCAGTTGAGGTTTATATGGGCACACTCTATGTACTGTAGCATTTTATTTGTCACGAAAGTCTGTTAGTGAAGAATTAATAATAAACTCCAAGTTGCTTCAATGTATTTAGTGTTGTGTAGAACTCGAGTTATTTACAAACGCTGCAGGAAACCCAGCCTCCCTGTTGATTCATTGTGGGTGCGAAACATCGGCTGGTCAAATTTTTGTTGCCAAGTCTTCGATGGAAACACTCGAAAAACGAATACATGGTATCCAGATGGCTCCAGTATGCAAGTATCAATATATATACCTTTTGTGGCGGGGTTCGTAGCGACAAACACTTCGCTGTAGAAACGGCTTACGAAGTCACCGCCACACTTTTAATAGCGAGCCGACCGGTCCGCTGGAACAGTGAACAGAAAGATAAAAACCCAAACACTCTGATTAAATAAAAGTCGGTACTTATCTTTATTAACGAAGATACAGAAACACAGTAGTGAACTCCGTGTCTACAGAAATCTGTCTAGTTCGAGTCGGAGCGGCTAGGTCAGCGTCGGCTGACGACAAACAACAACTCTGCTGCGATGAACACACAACTGACTAGCAAGTACACAAATCGGTGGCGAGTATACAACTGAGCGGCGAATACAGAACTGTCCTAGCGCTCGCGACTCCAGCGCTTAAGAAGCCAGAAGCCAGCGGTGGCGCGCGCAGACTTGCGGCGATTTCCTGTATCGCTGGCGCTGCTTATGCGGACGGCGTCCGGACTTTGATGCTGCCAACCTTTTGGCAGCGGGCTCGGTTGGCATTACTGGCTAAGATATAACAATACCTGACATGAAATGCATATGGGGCCTGAAGATGGCATTATTGAGATACCGAAACTGATTACCTAAATAAAGTAACTACTCAAAATGCACAGATGTTAGGGGATTTTCATTGTTAACCATGACGTCATTTCTAACAGCAACAAAAAGTGTAGAAAATGGCGGAAATTACTTATGACGGTCTTTAGTGTGCATTACTAGAATTAATTCTAAACTCGGTCACTAGACTGAAGACCGACCAAACAACATCGTGTGTTCCTAGGTACAAGATTCCCCCTAACGATTAACACAAAATATGGAAAACCCAAGTCATTCTGTCTGAAGTGACTACGTCCGCACCATCTTACGGTAATGATTGTTTATTTTCCACTTTTGGCCAGTTTCAGCTATTATGCCATTTGTAAGCGGCGATTGGCCTGTATGAACACAATCCATGAGCGGGTTCCGCCACCAGGACGCAGCAGGCGAACAAATCTTACAAGTAGTCGTGCATACAGTTTCTATAAACACTGCTTCTGCTAATACATACTTTTTTTGTACAAGTTGTATAGTTGTCCCCTTGTCGTAACTTCATGTTTTATACACTATTATTTTTATACGTTATGTTCAAATGGATGAAATGGCTCTGAGCACTATGGGACTTAACAGCTGAGGTCATCAGTCCTCTAGAACTTAGAACTACTTAAACCTAACTAACCTAAGGACATCACACACATCCATGGCCGAGGCAGGATTCGAACCTGCGACCGTAGCAGTCCTCGCGGTTCCAGAGTGAAGCGTCTAGAACCGTTCTGCCGCACCGGCTGGCATACGTTATGTGATCAATAGTATCCGAACATCTATTAGTGAACATTCATATGGTGTGTGTCCGCTCTTCGCCGTTATAGCGGTTTGAACTCTGCTGGGAACACTTTCTGCAGGGTGTCTGAATGTCTGTGGGGGAATGCAGCCCATAATTCTTCAAGATCCGAAGCCATAGTATCAGTGAAGTCGACGTTGTAATTCTTCCCGAAGGTGTTCCTTTGGCATCAGGCTAGTCCGTGTTATTCTCCACAACCATTGCCTCACAGAGGCTGTTCTATGACAGGGTGCATTATCATGATGGTGGGTAAGATCATTGTCTTCAAAATGCTCCTCTACTGTGAGCAGTACACAACGCTGTAAAATGTATTATATTCTTCCACTTTTAGAGATTTCTGAAACACTATAATGGAAACACACACTAACTGAATACATAGCCCCATACCGTTACACAAAGTCCCCAGCATTTCACTGTAAGCACAGCACAGATGGCAGGTAACGTTGTGCAGGTATTTTCCAAACCCAAACGCTTCCTTCGGATTGCCTCTCGGTTCGAGTGATCCACTATCCTATGACGTCGCTCTTTACACCGCCTCGATCGTCAGATATGTGTAGCCTATGAGGAGGTGCTTGACCACTGTAACGCAATCTTTCTGATTCACAGCGCACAGTCATTGCGGTACCTGGACTGATGATAGAACTTCGGAATGCTCGTCGGTTCCTATTAGTGAGTACATGAGGTCCGCATGGTGTTGTTTCAGCAGTGGTTGTTCCTTCGTGTTTCCGCTTCACAATCACATTACCAAAAGTCGACTTGGACAGCTTAAGAAATGTCCCTGATGGATTACTTACTCAGATAACATCTAATGTCTAGACCACTTCCGAAATAGCTGAGCTGGCCACGGTGGCCGAGCGGTTCTATGCGCTTCAGTCTCTAACCGCGCGATTGCTACGGCTGCAGGTTCGAATCCTGCCTCGGGCATGGATGTGTGTATGTCCTTAGGTTAGTAAGTTTTAAGTAGTTCTAAGTTCTAGGGAACTGATGACCTCAGATTTTAAGTCCCATAGTGCTCAGCACCATTTGAAATAGCTGAGCTGTCCTGCCCGACGGATTGACCTGTTGCTGCTTCTGTACTGACAATACTCTCCAGCTCCCCTTTATACAGGCGGGTCAATTCTTCATTACGTGGGCATGTCCGGATACCTCTAATTTGACAGTGCTTGCTAGTGACTGCACAACTTACGCCTGTGAATCGCAACTTATAATTGGCATACCAGCCGAATTCGCATGACGGTGGATAACGAATAATACGGTAGATGTTTCCGTCTCAGCATTTTTGTCATGGTATCCACCCGAAGGAAAGTAAGTCACAGAGGTTGGAGATTTGAGCGTAGTTCCTTCGCAGTACGAAACGAGTATCTTAACCATTAAACCATTTAACTTGATCATCTCTGTAAATGAGGGAATAAAATGTCGCAACGCTGATGGTCGAAGCATGACCCAGATACAGAACGTTTGCTTTTTAGTAGTTCCGAAATTGGTGAACGTGTGGATAACGTTCTTAATGCTCGAGAAAATGCCATTCCTAATACAGTGTTGCATTTCAGATCTTACAGTTTAATAGTGAAAAGGAAGTGTGGAACTGAGTCAAAATCAAACAAGATATCGATTTAAAAATATCAATTAGGCTGACATTACAGGAAATATCATTGATCTCGTTTCACGAAACTGCGCAGCCAATTGGAATGCAGGCCATTCACATTCACAGTTTTGTGGATGAAACGTAAGCACAGCCCAGTTTTCTTCACCAGTAGATATTACAACCGTTTACTTCCCTTCCAGCAACCGTCTAGTCGCCTCAAAAGCCACGGAAACACCTAATGTGACATACGCAACCTCAACACCATTTCATTCAAATGGGTAATGCTGAGATTGTAAAAATTACGAGGACTGATATGAAATGATGAACTACGCCGTAGAATTGTTGAGGACAGGAATTCATTTAAAACTCCATGTAGAAACAGAAATAACATGGTAGCACTTGTTGGGAAGTAACAGAATAACTTCCACGGTGCTATACAGAGCTGCAGGGAGCAAATATAGTAGGAAAGATATAGATTGGAATACACAAAACTAACAAATTAATGCTGTTGGATGAACTGCTAAAGAACGAACTAAATTGGCCAATGAGATATTCTCAAGCACACGAAGGTACATGACTTGTTGACTGTAAGGCATAGTGCCTGTAAGTTAAAAAAATGCGATTTAGAACCGCATTTGCCATTTTTTATTCTAACTTCTTGGGAGTAACAGGGTACTTGTTGCCCTGTGTGGCACTCTGCGTACGGTGTGCTTTTATTAAAATGTTTCAGGACATGAGCAATCCGAAAACTGAACGGCCAGAATGTGTTTCATATTTCCAGTCCTGTATTTAATTGAATTCGTTTCGTGCGCAAAACAGTACGTATCCTGCGAGGTTTAACTGGAATTTAATTTCAGCGTTCAACGCGGAACGAGATGTATTTTAACTGCAACACAGATTTGTTAATTGGTTTTTATGTTTGTGCATTTACTTCCACAGCCATTACCAACGACCGTTCGTCGGGATAATCAGATACATGCCGTGTGACATCACGCGCGAAATAACATAATACTTGGTCCTGTAACATTTAGTGACTTTCTGGCTCATAAGTTACTTTTTCGCACGTTTTTAATGAAAGTTCTGAGAAGCCACTCTGTAGATAACTCTCCAGGAACGTTGGTGCGCAGCTAAAATATAATTTAAGGCCCCCCGCGGTTTTATCGTTCTCCATAAATTTCCAAGGAAAGTTGTTAATTTGTCGCGTCAGCCATCTGATTTAGTACTTTCTGCGGGACGAAAAAGAGATTCAGTAAAAATAAGAAGTGAAACGAACAGAAGGAACAATATGCGATGGCGTGTGAAAGAATGGTGTCTCATGTCATGAATATGCATAGGGAGCGCTTTTTGCGCATTCTAGATGAGGATTTTGTAATGTTTGTTACAGTGAGCATATACTTATTCAATTTTTTCACCAGATGTGCTACTTTGTTTTAAATCAACAGCCTAAATATATTAAATGATATTGCGAACATGTTTAAAATATAATTGCATCCTCACAAGTTACTTGTTGAGCTAAATATGGCAGATATATCAGACAATATTGCTCATTTCCTTTCTAGTAATGCAATGCAACTGAACAAAATGAAACTGCGACGAAGATAGAATCCGGAAACTGTCTGGTATCTGAAATAAAATTCTATGCTCTATTTTGAGGTAATTTCAATGATTAATTCATTGTATCTGGCGTCCTGCTGATTGCAAATGCAAGTGGTGCGCATGTTGCGCTTCGTGCTTCCATGGTGCTGTAAATTACTTAGGACAAGTGAGGAAGACAAAAAAAGAAACGCATACTTGTGAGATTCTGAGAGGAACCGTTGTATATGCGTCTTAGTTACAACGAAAAAAATGAAGTTTCTGTTTTATAAGAACTGTAAAAAATAGGAAATAGGACTAATTGGAACTGTAAGGTCTATGTGTTTACGTGATTGTCTATTATTTCATCGATATTGCACATTACCTGAAATGCAATATTCTTTCCGCGATGAAGTCTGCATCAAAGTGCTCTTCAGCGATAGATGATTTAAGTTCACGTAATAAAGACAAGCATACAAATTCAGTTTCAGTTTTGAATACTTTTTCCCATTGATGGTAGATGAAAACGAACCATTTCTCCTGAAACAACTATAAATATCATTTTCGATTTCTCAGCTTTTGTATACATTCTGATGAACACAAACTTATTATTCTCAAAGTGTGTTTCAATATGAGCCGTAGTATTAGTCATTTTACAGGTCCCATCTCCTCCATACCTTAAAATTTCTTCGGTTGCCAGATGTAACATGTCGGTTGTCTATCAATTTCTTCTCATAATATACACGATCATTTGTAAACTTATTATTACTTACGTACTAAATAATAGGAGTTATATGTGTCTTAATCAGACGAAGGAATTTCAATTGGACACAGCACACTGGACCTTACGGGGAAAGCCGTCTGGTTAAAAACGACATTGGTATTGAATAAAAAACAACAAATGTTTGTTCGTAAAATATCCATTGTTTTGAAATTTTGTGTTACTATAGAAAACGAAAAAAACGATCACTGCTGTTTTAATAACAACGTCATCAGTTAGAAAAGTGCAACAAACACATGACATAGGAATCAGTAGAGCATTTCTGAGACAATATTGTCTCTCATTTTGGGGTTGAAGCTCTTCTGTCCGTGTTTTCTCCTAAATAAATTTTTCTTTTCTTCTCTTACACAGAAATTTCCTCTCTTACCCTAAGGTTTCAGCATCGTCAGTGTTTTTTAAATTTTATCTCGATTGTTAAACAACAGGAAAACTGTTCTTTACTGCTTGTACACATATAAATCACAGTTTTAAGAAAGTATTTACAAATTTGAGGAACATACAAGCTGTTGTATGTACACCTCGTTACTACATTCTCTAGTTTTTCAGGTTGTTTTATGTTTTGCAGTACAATTGTTTTCCTGTCACAGATTTCATCTGTAACCATATAAACTAAGGTGGCAAAAGTAATGGGATAGCGATATCCACCTATAGATGGCGGTAGTATCGCGTACACAAGGCGGAGTTGTCATTTGTGCTGATTTGGCTCAAATGAAAAGGTTTCCGACGTGATTATGTCCGCAAGAGGGAATTAACTGACTTTGAGTCCGGGATGGTAGTTGCAGCTAGACTCCTGCGACACTCCATTTCGGAAATTGGTAATTCAGTATTCCGAGATCCACATTGTTGAGAGTGTGCTGAGAATACCAAGTTTCAGGCATTACGTTCCGCCACTGACAACACAGTGGCCGACGGCCTTCACGTAACGATCGACAGCAGCGTCGTTTGCATAGAGTTGTCAGTGCTGAGACACAAGCAACACTGCGTGAAATAACCGCAATAATCAGTGTGGGGCGTGCGACGAACGTATCTGTTAGGACAGTGCGGCGAAATTCTGCGTTAATGTTTTTGTATGTCAAAGCTTCTGATTGGAGGAACACTTGTAACCGTTCTTACGATGTTAATTATTTTATGGCTCCAATTTTCGGTGCTTCAGTGTACCATGTTCAGACCTTCCCTGACGCACCGAAACTGGTAGCTATATAATAAATAACAGGTAAAGACAGATGTAGGTGTTCCATTTTGTTGCAATGGCGTTAATGGACTACGGCAGCAGACGACCGACGCGAGAGCCTTTGCTACCAACACGACATCGCTTGCAGCGCCCTCCTGGGCTCGTGACCATATTGGTTGGACCTGGAAAACCATGGCCTAATCAGATGAGTCTCGACTTCAGTTGGTAAATATGATGATAGTGTTCGAGTGTGGCTCAGTCCCCACGAAGCCAATTGACCCAAGTTGTCCACAAGGCACTGTGCAGCCTCGTGGTGTCTCCAAAATGGTGTATTTACATGGAATGGACTGAGTCCTCTCGTCCAACTGAACCTATCAGTGACCGGATATGGTGACGTTTGGTTGCTTGGAAACCATTTATAGCCCTTCATCTATTTCATGTTCCTAAACAATGATGGAGTTTTATGGATGACAGTGCCCCACATCGCTAGACCACAGTTGTTCGTAATTGATTTGAGGAACATTCATGACAATTCGAGAGAATGATTTGGCCACCCAGATGACTTGATCTGTGTTCCATCCAACGTTTATAGGACATAATCGAGAGGTCAGTTCGTGCACAAAGGCCTGCACCGGCAACATTTCAGCAATTATAAACTACTATAGGGGCAGCATGTCTCAGTACTTCCACTAGGTACTTCCAACAGCTTGAGTCCATGCTATTTCGAATTGCTGTACTACGCAGGACAAAAGAGGTTGACACAATATTAGTATGAATCTTATGACTTCTGTCACCTCAGTGTAGAAATTAGTATAAAAAAAGTTCTTTACCTCGAAATGTTACGAATGGTATTGTTGTGGTTAGACCTAACATAAATTAATAATGTGGAAGATCGTGTGTGTTTATGTGTGTCTGTGTGCGTTTGTGTCTGTGTATGCAGTATGTTCCCTTTTATCTTCACTTTGATAACTTTTCGCGACCACTGTTTACAAACTATGAAAACTAATTGGCAGACAGTTGAACAGTTGAATGTTTTCTGCGTAGGAGTTTTGAACGCTGGTGAGGTCTGTGCGTCTGTGTGTGCGTACGTGTGTGTGAGAGAGAGGGAGACTGTATGTGTGTGTGTGTGTGTGTGCGCGTGTGTGTGTGTGTTTATGGGTTGGTGTTATCTGATAGTTCTTTGAAGGCAGAGAACAGAGTTCCGTTTCAGAGAGCTGTGTATTCGTTTATAATTTTCCTTCTTTGAATGATGGCTTTTAGTATTTGGTAGTTTTCCTCAATTATTAGTTTTCTTTGGAAGGGGGGGTCTGTTGCTGCACATTAGTTTTCTTTGGAAGGGGAGGGGGGGTCTGTTGCTGCACATCATAATTTTAAAGACGGTGTACGCTGGGCTGTGTTTCATGTCCATAAGACGTTCGGTGAATGTAGAATGACAGTTGTTACTTTTAGGTGCTCTACTGTGTTCTGTGTATCTAGTATTAAAGCTTTTGCTTGTCTGTACAATATACTGTATTCATTGGCAGTCCTGGCCAGGAACTACCTATTTCGAAATTATAATCACAGCGCAGTGTAGATCGCGTATTTTAGTCGGTGTACAGAATGATTCTTTGATGATGTTGGAAACTTTCAGGTTAGATGTCAAGGATAAGTGTATCAAGTCTGTGAGAGAGTAGGGTAAACAACTTTCCACTGCAAAGTCTTTGGTTTTCATATTTTTGGAGGAGCTAACATGGACCGAAATAAAAACAATTTCAGCAAACATGGGGTCTAGAATGTATACCTACGAGCTATGGGCACTTGTCAGTAGAAGAAATATACACTCCTGGAAATGGAAAAAAGAACACATTGACACCGGTGTGTCAGACCCACCATACTTGCTCCGGACACTGCGAGAGGGCTGTACAAGCAATGATCACACGCACGGCACAGCGGACACACCAGGAACCGCGGTGTTGGCCGTCGAATGGCGCTAGCTGCGCAGCATTTGTGCACCGCCGCCGTCAGTGTCAGCCAGTTTGCCGTGGCATACGGAGCTCCATCGCAGTCTTTAACACTGGTAGCATGCCGCGACAGCGTGGACGTGAACCGTATGTGCAGTTGACGGACTTTGAGCGAGGGCGTATAGTGGGCATGCGGGAGGCCGGGTGAACGTACCGCCGAATTGCTCAACACGTGGGGCGTGAGGTCTCCACAGTACATCGATGTTGTCGCCAGTGGTCAGCGGAAGGTGCACGTGCCCGTCGACCTGGGACCGGACCGCAGCGACGCACGGATGCACGCCAAGACCGTAGGATCCTACGCAGTGCCGTAGGGGACCGCACCGCCACTTCCCAGCAAATAGGGACACTGTTGCTCCTGGGGTATCGGCGAGGACCATTCGCAACCGTCTCCATGAAGCTGGGCTACGGTCCCGCACACCGTTAGGCCGTCTTCTGCTCACGCCCCAACATCGTGCAGCCCGCCTCCAGTGGTGTCGCGACAGGCGTGAATGGAGGGACGAATGGAGACGTGTCGTCTTCAGCGATGAGAGTCGCTTCTGCCTTGGTGCCAATGATGGTCGTATGCGTGTTTGGCGCCGTGCAGGTGAGCGCCACAATCAGGACTGCATACGACCGAGGCACACAGGGCCAACACCCGGCATCATGGTGTGGGGAGCGATCTCCTACACTGGCCGTACACCACTGGTGATCGTCGAGGGGACACTGAATAGTGCACGGTACATCCAAACCGTCATCGAACCCATCGTTCTACCATTCCTAGACCGGCAAGGGAACTTGCTGTTCCAACAGGACAATGCACGTCCGCATGTATCCCGTGCCACCCAACGTGCTCTAGAAGGTGTAAGTCAACTACCCTGGCCAGCAAGATCTCCGGATCTGTCCCCCATTGAGCATGTTTGGGACTGGATGAAGCGTCGTCTCACGCGGTCTGCACGTCCAGCACGAACGCTGGTCCAACTGAGGCGCCAGGTGGAAATGGCATGGCAAGCCGTTCCACAGGACTACATCCATCATCTCTACGATCGTCTCCATGGGAGAATAGCAGCCTGCATTGCTGCGAAAGGTGGACATACACTGTACTAGTGCCGACATTGTGCATGCTCTGTTGCCTGTGTCTATGTGCCTGTGGTTCTGTCAGTGTGATCATGTGATGTATCTGACCCCAGGAATGTGCCAATAAAGTTTCCCCTTCCTGGGACAATGAATT
Organism: Schistocerca cancellata; assembly: GCF_023864275.1. Classification (NCBI taxonomy): domain Eukaryota; kingdom Metazoa; phylum Arthropoda; class Insecta; order Orthoptera; family Acrididae; genus Schistocerca; species Schistocerca cancellata. The sequence goes on from NC_064630.1 coordinate 457,042,098, forward strand.
CACGGTGTTCTTATTTCAATTTCCAGGAGTGTATTTCACATTAGCAAAGATGAACAAGTGCACATAGCCCTTAAAGTAGGCCATTTATAGCCTATGCCGACTGAACATTTTTTTCTTGTTTGACCATACTACAACTCGAAAATTGCTTATCCTGCAATCTCAACAGCAACAGCGGTACAGTAACACGGAGACCGCTAAGAGAGCAACGGAGAAAACTGTGAAAGGTATTGCTGAGCGAAACGTAGTTATATTCTGTCAGCTGAACCTCTGTAGCCAATAAAAAGGTTACATACTGTTTTGGAATGTTTCGTCCTAATTATTTTTTACTAGCATCTCTTAAATATAAACGCCACCTCTTGAAAAACGCAGTTCATACCTTTTCGACCGAGATCTGTAAATGTGCTTCATCCGCTTTTTCTGGTTCGAAATAGTTCAAATGGCTCTGAGCACTATGGGACTTAACTTCTGAGGTCATCAGTTCCCCAGAACTTAGAACTACTTAAACCTAACTAACCTAAGGACATCACACACATCCATGCCCGAGGCAGGATTCGAGCCTGCAACCGTAGCAGTCGCGCGGTTCCAGACTGTAGCGCCTAGAACCGCTGGGCCACTCTGGCCGACGCTTTTTCTTGATTTGTGTGGTTTGATTAAAGTAGTCGCACCAGTGACTAGAAGAATAAAGACTGTGAAGGTCACACAATCTACCTGTACTCCATTTTATTGCATTATTCTACACGGAAATTTCATTCGTAGTTATCATTCACTGGTCAACGTGAAACTACCGTACTAATGAAAATTGTATGTGACAAAACCTTTCGCTAGCAATCTGAAAGCAAATGCTTTTCAAGTCAGATTGCAGCATCGTCCTTCTATCTTGATCTAGAATATCCTTTGAAACCCTACCTTTGAAAACGAACATTGAATATGTAAATTTCTTTTAATGTGTTTTCTGCCATTTGATTTATGCTGAATCTGACTAATAGTAAACAGAATTTGAATACCTAGAATGGTTGTGTAATATGCAGAATGGCTCGCTCATAAAACAATTAAAAAACAGTTTCTAAACGTTGCATACTGAAAAATGATCTGTTAGAAAATGCATCTACTAAATTTATATGAAATCCTTGAAAATGAAATGTGTTTCCAATTGAATGTTAGAAAATTCGTGTAGGCCCCACAATTGTTTCTCACCTTTGCAACAGACAACTGGACTCTACTCTGTCCGCATAATACGTAGATAAGAAGTGCTGAAAAGCATGTACCTGAAAAAAGAAAAGAATCGCTGCGCGCAATATTCCTTATTTTGTTTTATTTCAAGCTGCTTTCTCAAATTACACTTTCCTTATATTTTTTAAAAACAAATGCAGTTGCAATTGCGCAAGGCATGACTGTACGTATTTAACCAGGTTTGTTTCTTTTAACAGTGAGGAATTGGGTTAGTGAAATACTTGTAAGTGACTGAAAGGGATATTCTGAAACTGAAGTCCTTTTAACAGCACGGAAGTATCTCGATCTCACATGAATGATAACGTTTCCTCGTCATTGTTGTACACAATAAAAATTGCATTTATGGACACTGTTTACATTACGCAAAATTTACTCTTCGCTTTCCTAATGTGGAAAGAAGATAATTAGAATACTGAACACATGACTAATAATTCACCTTGGATACCAACACGTAACTATTTTTAAACACCATAAAATAATTACAATAATTAATCGGCAAGCGATTGGCGCAAATAATACTTGCAAATTCCCTTTTTTCCAAATAAACACCTTTACATAAAACCTTCTTAAAAATCATCCTTGAACCTCAATTACACATCAGGGAGTGTAAAAAAGTCATTCCCTGTGCCGTAGGTACGCCGTTCAACTCCTCACTGTGCGACGAAACAACTCTATCTCTCTCTCCCTCTCTCTCTCTCTCTCTCTCTCTCTCTCTCTCTCTCTCTCTCCCTCCCTCCCTCCCTCCCTCCCTCCCTCCCTCCCTCTCTCTACAACTGACCGACCCGCTCGCTCGAGCGCTACTGAATAATGCAACTTCTCTTAGCCAAGGAATGGATATCATCCATGTGTTGAGGCATGCAAAGCTGCTGATATATCTGACGATATACAATCCTTTCACGCGTTCTAAGGCCACAGTTAGAGAACAGTGGGGAGTGCCCGCTCCTAACTACTGGTTTTCATTCTGAACGTTTCTCAAAGCTTTCCTCTGAACCCCTGGCCTTGGCTATCGTGTTGAACTCACAATCCATTTTACGTAATTTTATTGCTATTTACCGCAAATAGTGAAAAGCTCATTGTAAAACATTCTCACTTTACTTGAGTAGAAGGTGTTATGGACGAAGAGATGCAGCACCTGCTGTTTCAGAACTATGCTGATACACGTAATATTTCGGTCGCTCTCACAATGCCACAATTATTCTTTTAGTTCATGGCAGCGGAAATAGGCACTCGCGACCTAGCGCAGATCCGCTAAAAGGGACGCCGAGTTCAACATTTGCTTTTAGTAATGAACACAGCCTACCGTCCGGGGTTTAGCGTAATGGACGCCGTGCGGCCTCATTTCCATAGAGAGCGCCGGTTCCATAGCGCCGGATTCCGAGGTGCGCGCCTGAAGCGGTGTGTGATCCTGCGGAACTACCCGACCTTCCACAGCGCCGCAACTATCACTGCGGAGCGGGTCAGCGTCTTTAAGGGGTCGAACACTTATACTCTCAAGTAGCTGCCACTTTGCTACTGAATGAACGTAAGTTTCATGACTTTCCTCTACATCTCTCTCAGAATATATGATCCACGCAATGAAAAAAGGGTTTTCGTTTTGTTGTGTCTCAGTTGCCTGTAAGGAACTCCTATGGTAGTCTTTCCTGCTAACATACTGACGTAGTGCCTACATCTACTACCCAGATTACAGTGATATATCGGATCAGTACTTGAATGGTAGTGCCAGTAATTTATTTTCTAATTACTGTCTATTGCTCGTACCAGAGCCACAAATTTCATCTGCATCTACATCAACACTAAATTCCCGAAGCCAACTAATGGTGTTTGTCTGAGGTTACTTTTTGTATCACTAAATGAGCCCTTCAAACCTCGTTTCACTCTCGGAGAAGCCTCCATATTGGCTCAAATTTCTCGAATTTTCTCCTTCTGTTCATTACGCAAGACGTATGAGGGGGGAAGTAATACACTGATGAACCAACTGGTACACTTGCCTAATATCGTGTAGGGCGCTCGCGAGCAAGCAGAACTGCCGTAACGCGACTTGGCATTTAGTCGAATAACGTCGTAAATGGTGCTGGAGGAAACTGACACGATGAATCCTGCAGGTTTGTCCATAAAACGGTAAGACTACAACGGAGTGGAAATCTCTTCTGAACAGCACGTTGCAAAGAATTCTAGATATTCTCAAGCGGATGTGTTTGAACTCAGAAGAGTGTTACTGGAGCCACTCTCTAGTAATTCTTGACTTGTGGGGTGTCGCATTGTCGTGCTGGAATTTCTCAAGTCCGTCGGAATTCACAATGGACATGAATGGATGGAGGTTATCAGAAAAGGTGCTTACGTACGTGCCATCTGTCAGAGTCGTATCTAGACCTAGACGTACCAGGGGACTCATATCACTCGAACTGCACGCGCCCCACACCATTCCCGAGCCTCCACCTGCTTGAAGAGTCCCCTGCTAAAAAATAGGGTCCACAGATTCTCACTGTTGTCCCCATACCTGTACATGTCCATCCGCTCTATACAGTTTGAAACGAGACTCTCCAACCAGAAAACATATTTTCAGTCATCAACAATCCAATGTCGCTGTTGACGGGCTCTGGCGAGGTGTAAAGCTTTGTGTTGTGCAGTTATCAAGGGTACGCGAGTGCACCTTCGGCTCCGAAAGCCCATATCAATGATGCTGGAGGTCATTGTGTCTTCTGGCGTTGCTACTTTGCTGTAGACAGCCGTATCATCTGCGAATGGCCTTAAAGAGAATCCTACGCTATCCACTAGATCATTTACATATCTAGAACACCGATCACATCACACTTCGTTGGGGTACTCCGGAAATTACTCTTACATCTTTCGATTGTTTTCTGGTAAAAGCCACATATTGGGTTCTACCAGCAAGAAAGTCTTGAATCCAGTCGCCAATCTGCTACAATACTATATAAGCTCGTAATTTTTTTTTCACTAAACGGTAGTGCGGGACGCTGTCAAAGTCTTCCTGTAATCAAGGAGCACGGCATTAATCTGTGCCGTGGGCATTAATCTGTGCCGTGGTCTATGGTGCTGTGGATCTCATGGAGGAACAGAGCGAGCTGCGTTTTGCAGGATCTCTGCCGAATCCCTATTGATTTTTATAGAGAAGATTTTCATTCTCCAAAAACATCATAATGCTTGAGAAATGAACATGCTCCATAATTCTACAACAGACTGACGTCAAAGATGTGGCTCTATAATTTTGTACATCTGTCCTACGGCTCTTCTTAAAAACAGTAATGACATGCGCTTTTCTTCAGTCGCTACATACACTTCATTGCTAGAGCGATCTACGATAAATTACTGCTACAAGGGGAGAGAGCTCCTTCGTACAGTCTTTGTAGAATCTTACATGTACCTATCTGGTCCTGAAACCTTTCCACTACTAAGCGATTGTAGTTGTTTTAGTATTCCGCGACCGGTTATCTCAGTATCTACCATTTAGATGTTCGTACGACGATTGAAAGGAGGGGCCGTGTTACAATCTTCCGCTGTGAAACGATTTCGGAAGACCGAATTCAGTATTTCGGCCTATCTCTGTTATCTTCAGTTTCGGTGCCAGTATGGTCACTGAGTGAATGAACAGATGATTTTGACCCATTTACTGATCTTACATACCACTAAAACTTCTTAGGCTTTTTCAAAGTCGATGAACGCTTCTCTCCTTGCTCTCCTTACGCTCATTTTTGCTTCGTTCAGATTCTGTTTATCAGCTAGGTTTTCACTTATCTTTAATCTGGGATGAAGTTCTCTTTATTTATTTAAAAGTTGTCTAACATGGCTATTAAACCATGGTGGGTCTTTCCCATCCCTTAAGAGCTTACTTGGAACATACTTGTCTGGGGCATATTGCACGAAGCTTTTGAATTTTTTTCCATTTGTTCTCTACATTTTCGTCCTTGTCACCGAATATCTGATGTTGACTGCTCAAATACTCTGAAATTTGTGTCCCGCCGCTCTTGTTAAGCAAATTTAATCGATTGTCAGTAAGTAGTGAATCAAAATCTCCGTTATTGACACATCAAAACAGAAGACGCTCCACTTTGTAGCAGTGCACAGAACCACTGAGTAACGATTAGTGGATTTGTCTAACACAGGGGTAGTCAACCCTTTTTACTTACTCTCCCCCCCCCCCCCCCCCGCCACTTTTATATCTCTGTTAATAGCAAAATTTGCTGATCGCCCACCGGTTCTACAGTTCTACAGTAATGGTGCTTTAATAAGTAGGGAAGTAATTTTACTTTATAAAATTTGTAAAGCAGAGATACAGAAAGATTAATCATATAGTAAGAATTGCTTACAACTACTCTATTTCACAATTTTATGAATACCTGTTCAGAATGTTTCTAAACCCCTAGTCGCCTACTACTGATCTAAGGAATATATTAATTTGCCCTAAACTTTTTACACTTTTGAAAGAACATCCGCTCGAAAGACACGGATGCCTTGAAGGTGCTGCTACTGTCCTCACACTCAGTTACCGAATACGAAAGCTTGTACTTAATATCTGTACCAGAAGAGGTCAAGTGCCAAGACCACATTCATGGATGAGCTGCTCGCTCTTGAAATCGAAATATTGTGGCACGTCAACAACATAGTAACGGAAACACAACCAGTCATTTGGTCTCTTTACTCCCCAAACCAACCAATTAACAACCAGTCATCCACACCGTGTTGCTTACCACTTTGACCGCTACGATGACAATTTGGCACATTATTTACACTTGTAATCTTGCGAGAACCAAGAAGTTTTCTGACCCTAGAGACCGACATATGTACTAACGAAGACGCTTCGCAAGCCACACAACACCCCCTTACAGCGAATGCTACTGGAGTTAGTTGTACGTTACCGTGACAGCCTCACGCTTACTGAACTCGTGACGAAGCGCACTTTTACCCTTATCACACCTGATAAGAATCCCATGCAGAGGAGCATTATACAAGTGTCGATAGAATGACAGTTTTGTAAGCTATTTTCTTCGAGCGTGGACTTCGGATCCTGACAGTTCTTCTAACGGGTATGTGTCTGACATCTGCCTCTCTTACGATTAGTTTTACTTGTATGTGTTCGGCCTCCGTAAATCGCTCCATACGTTAAAGCATAGGCATGCTCCCAGATGAGTCGGATGCTATCCAGTGATTTTTCAGCAATCAAACTATAGCGTTTTATTCAGCCTATTTATGGACAATACTTCAAATTTGTCACGCTTACGGTAACTGCCAATTTTTTCACCAAATTTTGATCCCCTGCCTGTCTTTCTGCATTTCGGTATAAGTTTTTAGCGTTGCGTTGCAATCTCTGCATCGTATGCGACAGACAACTTCATCTAACTTCCGACTTTACCCTCTAACTCTGACCCTGAATCTCTTCTTATATACAGTAGCACTGCTGTTTAACGTAGAACGACGAAAAAAAAAAGGAATATGCAGTACCCAGAGCTTACCATGTTACCCATTTTCCATTCAAAGACTTCTTACGTCAATTAAAAATTGAAGTCAGTTTCTCGTGGACAGAGGAATTGGATATATCAATCGTTAATAAGTGAGAGTGTTTGTGGTAAGATCAACCACATACATATGTTTCCTTGGCTTCATAACATGTCAGTACAGCATTCAGTTACTTCTAAAATCACTCGCATGAGATACAATCACGACAAGTTCCGTCCTCATTTGCGTAGCTGAAGAGTAAGAAATTCAGACACTTGTGATTGCAATACTTCAGACATTAATCTTTGCTTGTTGCTACACAGAGGATATTATCTTTCAGAAATGACGAAACTTAAGGTACCATTTCCTACAAGCATTCCTGGTTTTCTAATAAAGAATGGTAAAGCAATTCTTAGACGCCTTACAAGATTTAGTTTAGTTAGTAACTATAAAATCTAGCCACAGACCTCTAGAGATGGTGCAATCTCCGTTTTTAATAGTTCATTACGAAATTGTTGGTCTCTCAAAGAGATATGACTTCAAAGACTTGCCTGTAAACATTTTTGTATAAAAACGTTTAATTCTTACTTCTGTGTTAATAAATTAACGGACTTTTTCTTTCTTATTTATAGTAAATGAATATAGTACAATTACTCAGTCTAACATATTAACTTGTGGGATTCTTTATTGTTGAGAGCTAAATAGTGTAACTCTTTGTGGCTAAACAGGCTAGTCACACCGGAGGTCAAATAAAAAAAAAGTAAAAAAATTAAGTGAAAAGCCAAGTCATTTATAAATATTGTAAACAGCAATGGCTCCACCACAGTTGAAAGATACCAGCATTGTATGCTGAAACTTTGTTTAACAGAATTTCTCGCTAAGAATCTGAAAACTGCCTGACTTCCAGAGTTCGACTACAGATTCAGGTCTAGAATCGAAATAGTTACCCTAGTTTTGAACATTAACTGATGTATGAAAATTAGTCTTCAGGAAATTGATGTTAATTAATCTGAAATGTATGTGACTATCTATAAATTAGCTTTCATAAAAGAATGATTCACAAGAATATTCAAACTGAGTAAGTGTTAAGTAATTTGAACGTGCCCTGTTACAGAAACTCGTATGTTGGACGTACATGAAATTTCACTAATATTCTGTTGAAAATGTTCTTTTAGGTATTACAACAAATACTTATCATGCAACAGATATCTTGCTTCTGCTCTAAGTGCACTGTAAATGATGATTTGAAATAAGTCACTGTGCTGCAATTTGTCTGCGCATTGTTATTTCTATTACGTTGCTGTTTCAGCAAATTAGTTACTTAGGTCTCTTTTCCAAATCCTTAATTATTGTTCAGGTAAAAGTGCAAGGCGTGACAATTCAATTATTATCAAACACATTTGTTTGAACAGTGGCGTTATATTTTCTGAAATATTTGTAACTGACAGAAGGAAATGCTTTGAAATTGATTGCTTTTAATGGCACAAAAGCAAATTCCAACTAACATGAATAATCAGCATTCCCTGTCACAAAAAGTTGTTTACTTGGGTTCGTAATGTAGTACCATTTAACTAATCCAAATGGGAGAGGGCTATTTAGAATACTGAATACAAGTCTGATAGTTCTTCCCGACCATCACTTAGATATCCTTCCACACAATAAAATCTTTGAATGGCAATAATTACTGACCTCGCACTTGAAGCCAACAAACACTTAATAAGCTACCTTTTCCTGAGATGTTCTCTGTTTATACAGTCATCTCAGAAGTTGTCGGTCGTCCTCAGGTTACATATCATGGAACATCTCAAACAGAAATCTTTGTGCTATACCTCCGCTGTCCAAGCTTGATCCAGCACCACGATTCCACAACAACTACTGCGCAAGACAGCGATTCGACTCGACTTTCATCTGCTTGCTTGCACGCGCTTTCTTTTAATAATAGAACCTCTGGGAACCAGAGACTGTGTGTCGCTCATGGGTTCAGCATGCTAAGATATTTGAAATAATAATATTACTAACAAGCAGATAATTTTCATTAAATTTAGATTTAAAGTGGCACGAAGAGGTAATGCACAAAACTATCATTTAATATCATTTCATTTAATGTATAAACCTTCCACAGTCCGTTGGGGCATGAATGAAATTACTGTTAGATTTATCTCCGTTAAAAATAAAAGTAGTCTCTTAAATTAAACTTTTCAAGGCCGAGGTAAAGTGCCATCAGGTGATTGTCTGACGTAGTACAGGCCATCCTGTCCACCCCATTGCATACCGGGACCAATAACTGTGAGACCCTTTCTGTTTCATTCAGTAGACGTGGACGTGTTACACATCTGAACTGTAACCGTCGTACAACGGAAACGATAAGATTACGCATTCACTCCCTTCTATTAGTCATAGAAGATTGTAACGGGAGTTCCCCACCACTCTACCCGCTTGTAACTAGTCCCTCAGCAGTTGCGTAGTGTTGTCAGTGAACACGTCCAGGTCCTCTGGAATTCAGCGCCACTGTGCGGTGTTTTCTTTGCCCTCAGCTTCGACGTGCGCGGCCGCGAATACGGTCAGGCCAAGACGTGGTCGGCGCCGCGTGCGTTCGGCTCGCGGGCCTTCTTCCGCACGGCGACGACGCCGGCGCAGCTGCTCGTCGACGACCTGGCGCTCTCTGACGAGGGCGTCTACCGTTGCCGCGTCGACTTCCGCGACTCGCCGACGAGGAACCTCAAGATCAACCTCACCGTCATCAGTGAGTCTCACTTCCAGTTCTGCTTCTCGCCATGCTCTCCTTATACATCACTGGAACACTGCCCTTGCTGTTATTAGTTAACACCTTAATAAACCAACTAGCTGACAAACCCGGCGCTACATGGGTATTCATTTTGCCAATATTCTACAAGAAATAGAAACGAATATGAGCTATGTTTGCAGTGAGTATCAAAAAAAATTTCATTTCTATGTACTCGTGAAAACATCTTTGAAATTGTGAAACAATTTACTCATGATGACATCGAAGGGGCGATCTGTAGTGATTACTTAGGAGAAGAACTTCTTAGCCGAGACCGCTACAAAAAACTTTATTGTAGATGACCGGTTTCGGTAAAACTAATTTACCATCTTGATATCTTCACACAGGTTATTACAAACATCTTCTACCAACTAAACACATAACCTTTCCATATCATTTCCAGGTACAGAAACGTGAAGTGAATGGTGCGTTGGCACGTCAGAATTGAAATTACTATATATATCACAACCCACCGAAACATAACCCGTCATGCCTACCAGGGCGGCACTAGACTGTCAATAGCCAATGCATGAGACAAACAGAACACAAGCACAACAGATTTCGCTGCAGTACATAGAGTTCATCGGTAAAAGTCAAATACGTGATTTAAAAATAACCATGATTTCAAATATATATTACACTCCTGGAAATGGAAAAAAGAACACATTGACACCGGTGTGTCAGACCCACCAGACTTGCTCCGGACACTGCGAGAGGGCTGTACAAGCAATGATCACACGTACGGCACAGCGGACACACCAGGAACCGCGGTGTTGGCCGTCGAATGGCGCTAGCTGCGCAGCATTTGTGCACCGCCGCCGTCAGTGTCAGCTAGTTTGCCGTGGCATACGGAGCTCCATCGCAGTCTTTAACACTGGTAGCATGCCGCGACAGCGTGGACGTGAACCGTATGTGCAGTTGACGGACTTTGAGCGAGGGCGTATAGTGGGCATGCGGGAGGCCGGGTGGACGTACCGCCGAATTGCTCAACACGTGGGGTGTGAGGTCTCCACAGTTCATCGATGTTGTCGCCAGTGGTCGGCGGAAGGTGCACGTGCCCGTCGACCTGGGACCGGACCGCAGCGACGCACGGATGCACGCCAAGACCGTAGGATCCTACGCAGTGCCGTAGGGGACCGCACCGCCACTTCCCAGCAAATTAGGGACACTGTTGCTCCTGGGGTACCGTTTCCATGAAGCTGGGCTACGGTCCCGCACACCGTTAGGCCGTCTTCCGCTCACGCCCCAACATCGTGCAGCCCGCCTCCAGTGGTGTCGCGACAGGCGTGAATGGAGGGACGAATGGAGACGTGTCGTCTTCAGCGATGAGAGTCGCTTCTGCCTTGGTGCCAATGATGGTCGTATACGTGTTTTGGCGCCGTGCAGGTGAGCGCCACAATCAGGACTGCATACGACCGAGGCACACAGGGCCAACACCCGGCATCATGGTGTGGGGAGCGATCTCCTACACTGGCCGTACACCACTGGTGATCGTCGAGGGGACACTGAATAGTGCACGGTACATCCAAACCGTCATCGAACCCATCGTTCTACCATTCCTAGACCGGCAAGGGAACTTGCTGTTCCAATAGGACAATGCACGTCCGCATGTATCCCGTGCCACCCAACGTGCTCTAGAAGGTGTAAGTCAACTACCCTGGCCAGCAAGATCTCCGGATCTGTCCCCCATTGAGCATGTTTGGGACTGGATGAAGCGTCGTCTCACGCGGTCTGCACGTCCAGCACGAACGCTGGTCCAACTGAGGCGCCAGGTGGAAATGGCATGGCAAGCCGTTTCACAGGACTACATCCAGCATCTCTACGATCGTCTCCATGGGAGAATAGCAGCCTGCATTGCTGCGAAAGGTGGATATACACTGTACTAGTGCCGACATTGTGCATGCTCTGTTGCCTGTGTCTATGTGCCTGTGGTTCTGTCAGTGTGATCATGTGATGTATCTGACCCCAGGAATGTGTCAATAAAGTTTCCCCTTCCTGGGACAATGAATTCACGGTGTTCTTATTTCAATTTCCAGGAGTGTATTATATTAATGTAATTCAGTGAGTGAGCTTCCGTAGGTTTGTGTGTCAGAATTGCGTTTTGGTTTCTGATGTTCATAGCCTGATATATACTATCACATCACCAAATGTTTTTGGTGCACTAAATATGTTGCGTTGTGCCATATTGGTATAATTTTACCCTAACTTCAGATATCCGTTTGAATAACGCTGTATTCTGATTTTAATAATTTACTATAAAAATCTTTTTAGCATACAGCCTAAGTTCGGTTTCTCATAATAATAAGTTTAAAAATAATTGCTTTTCTTTGATAACTATGCTTGTCGCTTTCTTAGCGAAATTGCAGAAAGAAGGTACTTGTAGTTTTGTAATGATATAACGAAAGTATCGTAAGTATGGTATGTAGCGTTTTTCAGCAGTATTTTGTCATGAAGAAATGACCATAAATATAAACATTTCAGAGTTTTTTTCTATATGTATGTGTATTAGGAATCACGATTGTTTGACTTTTACTAATAGAACCTATGTACAGCAGCGACACCTGTTGTGCTTGTGATCTGTTCGTTTCATGCATTGGCTATTGAAAGTCAAGTGTCGCTCTGGTAGGCATGACGTGTGATGTTATGAGAAAGATATTTTGGCGGCTTGTGATGTATCTAGTAATTTTAATTTTTACGCGACAATGTGTCTTTCATTTCATATTTATGTTCCTAGAAATCCAATGGAAACATTTTGTGTGTAACTGACACAGGATGTTTGTAATAACTTTTATGTGGATCTGAAGATGGTAAAATACATTTAACGAAACCGGTTATCTACGATAAAGCTTTTTACAGTGATCTCACCTAAGAAGTTCTTTTCCTCCTAAGTAAAGAAATATTCATACTGTACGAATGTATAATTAAGAAACATGATACCAAAGATTTTCTGTACGCTGAAAGTAGCTGCTTCGCATGTCTACAACGCCGTTTTGCAGACGTTTCAATGACAAAGCTTCTTCCTAGCACTATAACTGCTATCGTTTTCGCCCATAGCCGTTTGCACTTCGCAAATGAAAGCAGTCGAAAGCGCTACAAGATGTCAGGGATTTCCTTTAGTTGACTCGTCTGAGGAATGTCTTAGAAGTAAAGAATAAATGAATTAAAACTTTATGCATAATGTGGAATTTTTCACGTGCCTCAGTATTTACGACATCATATTTCTTGAATGATGTGTTGTACAGCGATGCAGTTGTGTAGGTACATTCAGCGGCACATGTCGATACTTTCAGCGAAATATGTTACGAACAGCGTTCGTAACAAAAAAGTGATAAATGTAGACGCTATGCATGATGCTGGCTTTTTTCACGCATTTCAGTCTTTATGATTTCATATCTACTGATCTATATATCATAAAATGATATAATTTTGCAGGTACATTCAGCGGCATATCTGAACATTGTTTGTATAGTGTGTTGCGAATAGATTTACAAAAACATTGCGGCAGTTTTTCACGCATCTTAGTATTCATGACGTCGTATCTCCTGGACTATGAGTGGTATCATGACACATTTTTGTCGGTCCACTAAGCTTTTCATGGCTGCTACTAAACTGAAATGGGCTATTTAACACAGTTCCCATGATATTTAAGAAGCTTGAAAGTTGTTGACGTGAGCAAGAGTACGTCCAGGACCAAGATAACCAAACCCAGTACTCTCAAGTTACTGATTGTAATGCACCAATACCAATAATATTTAGTGCAACCAGTGCTGAAGGACAACAAAATTGAGTCCTCCGAACTAAAATTATCACGAAGTGCCTTCTTTAGTCTTATTCTGCTTCACTGGACGCTTCAATGCTAAGTGGATATACATATAGCATCGCCTTCTGGCTAGCTTTCCTCCTACTTCATTTGTGATGGACAAAGTAACTCGCACTGTTATGCACACTTAGAAAATCACAAAAATACACGGTGTCTCTCCCAAGAGCCGTCAGGAGAATTTTCTCTGGTGTTTCAGCAGGTACTTGCAGATTTGTTTCTGATAAATGTTGCTGGAGTCATCCCAAAACAAAAACTGCTCTTCACATGTTTCACGTGACGCGCAGCGTCAAAGCAAAGCATCAGTTTGTTTCCCGTTACAAACAAAATGATCTTTAAATCGGAACTACACGCGCGAATTGGACAGAACGGTCCCAAATTAGTCTACTACGATATTCGTTTTATCGATATGTGGAAACAGGAACAGTAAAACACATACAATAATCAGATAGCACCGCTCTGGCTATCCAGAACCACTACTCAGTCGCTGCTGGAATACTTGGTCATTCTACGTGTTTCAGTAGCGCTGTCCACACACTTTGTTTAAACGAATATCGCGCTAGACTCATCTGAGACCACTCCGTCGAACGGACACGTAAAATTACTATTTAAAAATCGTTTTGTTTGTGACGGTAAACACATCGATACTTTCCGTCGAAATTGGGCGTCGCATGAGACATGCAATGAGCAATATTTGTTTGAGTCACTATGTGTGTGTGTGTGTGTGTGTGTGTGTGTGTGTGTGTGTGTGTGTGCTTGCGTGTGTGTGTGTGTGTGTGTGTGTGTGTGTGTGTGCGCGCGCACGCGCACGCGCGCGCGCGCTCGCGTGCGTGGGTCATAAATAACTCCGTTACGTAAAAGGTCAATGTTTACTATATGAGACATCCTCGTGGAAAAGAACAGTTGTTACATCAGATACGGTGAGAACAAGGAGTGAGTAAGTCACTGAGAATTACGAATATAAACCGGTACATCGGTGCTGTATAAGAAATGAAGTATATAATAAACATTGGCTGTTAAAACATCTAACATTCTAGCGTTGAATGATAGTTCTTCTGAGTAAAATCTGATACTGGAAATGGCTAGTAAGTGAATGTTTTATACTTCTATTTGGTGCTGTACATCGCCGTACACTATACCTTTCATTTCGTTCTTGCTAAACAAAGGTGTATTGTTATTAACCTGTGGCACAAGTAAATTTATTTAGAAAGCAATTATTTCTGCATTCAGATAATTATTTATTTCACCCTCACACAATTCTTGTTATGGGTGTATAATTGCCAGTTCTAACAGCGAGATAGTTTCATGCTTATAATGAAATGGTATGCAACGAAATTCTGTTCGTTTCTTGTCTTACAGGAATGCAATATACAGTTCTTTAGTCTATATCAACATCTGGACAACACAAGGACGTAGCCAGGATTTCTTAAAGATGACATCAAAAGACACATTTTTTCATTTACTCTGAAGATTTTCATAAAGAACGGTAAACCATTTTAATTGAAAATGATCTCGGAGTTTTCACCAAGTGGAGATATAATCTCGTTAGTTAAGAGCGATACATGTTGCCAAACCACTAAGAAGCAGTCGTGCTCCAATGTCCTTCGTCCTTCAAAGTCATTTTAGACTCTTCTTCTTTCAGTCTGGACCTGTACGAGCGCAAATTAATTTTGGACACCGTGATTATTACCGACAAGGCTCTTGAAATAAAGTGCTCTCTATTCGAAAACAACTAAAACAACTTTTGGTAGCGAAAATGCAAAGGATGCGGAATTATTCAACTTAACACTTCCACAATTTTCTCATTTAAGTAGGCATGTCTCACTGCTTGCAATGTAAGAACGATCGTTTTCTGCATTAATGAATGTCCCAGCACACAAAATGAGCATAAATGAGGAAAATGTTGATTATTATTTATTTATCTTACGGATTTTAGTGTCGGGATCTCCTAAGAGATGCTCAGGTCTCCTTCGATACAGCTCTCTTCAGTTAAGCAGAGGGGTGGCATCTTTAAGAGAATTGGAATCTGTCAGGAATTGGCTGTGGCTCATAGTAAGGGAACAGCCCCGGCATTTCCTGAATTGAAAATGGGAAACCACAGAAACAAAGGTCGCCGGCGGATGGATTCAAACCTCCACGTCTCCCTAATCCGAAGATAGCTAGCTCAAGGGCTCAACACGCAGAACCGATCAAGTCGATGGAGAATTTGAAAAAAAAAAGCCGGCCTTGGTACATTGTCTTAAAATAAAATGAAATGCATAACAACATAAGATTGAATTCTGACATTGCATGGTTTTCCCTTGTGCACGTTTAGTCATCTTATAGTGCATGAATGCATCCATATTTTAAGACTTAAATGCGTTCAGTTATCTACATCTACGTGATTACTCTGCTATTCACAATAAAGTGCCTGGCAGAGAGTTCAATGAACCACCTTCGAGATGTCTCTCTACAATTACACTCTCGAACGGCGCGCGGGGAAACCCAGTACTTAAATTTTTCTGTACGAGCCCTGATTTCTCACATTTTATCGTGATGATCATTTCTTTCTATGTAGGTGGGTGCCCACAGAATGTTTTCGCAGTCGGAGGAGAAAACTGGTGATTGAAAATTCATAAGAAGATCCCTTCGCAACAAAAAGCGCCTTTGCTTTAATTATTGCCATTCCAATTCACGTATCATGTATGTGGCACTATCTCCCCTATTTCGCGATAATACAAAACGAGCTGCCCTTCTTTATACTTTTTCGACTTCATTCATCAGTCCCATCTGATGTGGATCCCACCCCGCACAGCAGTACTCCAGACTAGGGCGAACAAGCATGGTGTAAGCAGTCTCTTTAGTAGATATGTTGCACCTTCTAAGTGTTCTGCCAATGAAGCGCAGTCTTTGGTTGACTCTAACCACAACATTATCTATGAGGTCGTTCCTATTTAGGGTATTTGCAATTGTAATCCATAAGCATTTAGTTGAATCTACAGGCTTCAGATTTGTGTGACTTACAGCGTAATCGAAAATTAGCGGGTTTCTTTTAGTACTCGTGTGAATAACTTCACGCTTTTCCTTATTCAGCATCAATTGCCGCTTTTCGTACCATACGGATATATTATCTAAATCATTTTGCAAGTCGTTTGGATCATCTGAGGACTTTATAAGACGGTAAACGACAGCATCATCTGCAAACAACCTAAGACGGCTACTCAGATTGTCTCCTATGTCGTTAATATAGATCAGGAAAAATAGAGGGCCTGGGGAACGCCGGATATTATTTCTGTTTTACTCCATGACTTTCCGTCTATTACTACAAACTGTGACCCTGTGACCTTTCTGACAGGAAATCACGAATCCAGTCGCACAACTGAGGCTGTATTCCATAGGCACGTAGTTTGGTTACAAGACGCATGTGAGGAACGGTGTCGAAAGCCTTCTGGAAATCGAAAAATATGGAAACAATTTGACATCCCTTGTCGATAGCATTCATTACTTCATGAGTATAAAGAGGTAGTTGTGTTTCGCAAGAACGATATTTTCTGAATCCGTGCTGACAACATGTGAATAAATCGTTATTATAGTAATACAAGAGAATTAATATTTTTGAAGAAACGGGGTGGGAGGGAGGGATGCACGACACTGTCGACTCTACCAATTCAGGTAGCACGCTGCAAAAATCTTTCAGCAACGAATGTACTACAGCATGTGCTGTCATCACATACCCCTTACCTTTTCAAAAACCCTTCCGCAACTCTCCTTATTGAAACTGGTTTTCATAATTGAGTACCGCCTAGGTGACCAGATTGGGTACATTTTATTGTTGGGACTACTAATGACAGATGATTGAGAAGGATTTTTACAGAAATGTAACCATCTCCAGTTGGGTGACATTTTGTTGATCAATGCTCTTTTTGTACGAAAATTGCAAATTCAAGTGATTTTTATTCACTGATTTTAATTTAATGTTTTTTTTAATACTGTTTACCGCTTCGGTGGCTTGTGAAATACTGAAATATGAAACGTTAAGTCCTACCAGCCTCCAAATAATGACTCCACTGCTAACATTAAATTGCTGTTGATAGGTAATTAGGCTGTTACACTAGTACGTACATGTTTTTATCTTAGAGTAACGCTAGCGGACGAATCAAATTCGGATTTCCTTTTCTTTCATGTTACAGACTTATCCATAATTAGAAATTATCACAACAGGAAACATCACAAAAAAATAAAAGCGTAGCCCTTACATTAAATTCAGCTGCAAGTAAGATCTGAGCTGATTAACAAAATAACCGGGCCCAAGCAAGGC
This sequence comes from Schistocerca cancellata, assembly GCF_023864275.1. Classification (NCBI taxonomy): domain Eukaryota; kingdom Metazoa; phylum Arthropoda; class Insecta; order Orthoptera; family Acrididae; genus Schistocerca; species Schistocerca cancellata. Next base: position 457,059,675 of record NC_064630.1, read on the forward strand.
CAACAACTGGTCTTGGGTAATATAGGGATAGGCAATAGCAGAAAGTGCTAAGGATGTATTGGTAGTTCAGATCCATCGTTGTCCTGCTGACTGTTGACTTGCTTATCTCTTTTTAGTCGTATGATTGAAAATAAAAATATCCTTCAGTTTCACTATACGGCAGCTAGGCCGTGAGTAATTTCATTTAGGTGCAAGGGGGATCTCCGGATCCCATGGACCCCCCCCCCCTTCCCCCCGCCGTTTCGCTTTTCGCTAGTCCGTGTATGATAGTTAAAAATGCTGTTGTCACACGTTATGACACAAGTCATTGGCTTTGTTAGAAACCACTGGCATATTTTGTCATCTCATCTGGTCCCCGAAGTGGATACTCTTTGATGCCGATGTGCTGCAGCTGTTTTGACGATCTTTGGTCCACAGCAAGATAGCAGTTGCTATACTGTCAACGCTAAAATGAATGAACAAAATGCAAATTAAATTTATGCTGCCATCTGATGCGTAAGCTTGTCATAATACACATGTTGTAAAATTCTGAAACTGTTTCAGAGTGGGTTGCGTGACAGGATTATGTTAGACAGGTATTGCAGACAGTGGTTTGCACTCTCACCAATGGCGACTGCGTAATTATGCGCTTCAATTATGAACCGCTACTTTTATTAATACACACCTTTGAAATATTGTTTGCTTTCATGCTTACATTGAATAAGCCAAATTTTGAAAATGGTTCACAATTCAGATCACAAATAAAAGTTGACAGCTCCACCTTTAAAACAGTTCATAGAACAGTCAACAATCACAGTCTCTCTTTTGTTCAAAATAATACGGCAAATAGTTCGGTATGTTGCCAGGAGAAATCATTCTGGTTCTATGAAGGTCGTTGTATTAGAAGCTCTATATCCCGAAGTTTTCTGTGCTAGGCCTTGAAAAATCTTCTCTTGCTGATTTTTTGTTCTTGTTTTTCTTCTTTTCTTCCACGTCGTCACCTCATGCGATGTTCTCTTCTGGGTAGATTTTCCAGAGTTAGTTCTCCTCTCGAAATTCCTGTAAACTATTGCATCAATCGAGGAGAATAGTGTTCGTGAAAGTTCTGAGTTCTTGTCGCCTCTTCATTTTATTAGTGTATTCCTGGTCTTCACACAGTATCCCTGTGAACTTGAACTACTTCGCCACAAAAACTGCTCTGCCTCCCAAAAAATAATTCATTTTTTCCTAGTTGACTCCACACTCATGATTTCTGTCGAAGCACTTCTGTGTCCCGGCTAAGAGACTATACTTCAAAGCCGGCCGGTGTGGCCGTGCGGTTCTAGGCGCTTCAGTCTGGAACTGCGTGACTGCTACGGTCGCAGGTTCGAATCCTGCCTCGGGCTTGGATGTGTGTGATGTCCTTTGGTTAGTTAAGTTTCAGTAGTTCTTTGTTCTAGGGGACTGATAAACACAGATGTTAAGTCCCATAGTGCTCAGAGCCATTTGAACTATACTTCAAAACTTCGTGTTCTTTTCTTCACAGTATTCTGTCCTTTCATTACTTGTTCTTACTAAATGTAATAGATCTTCCACTTATACCCACACACGCCATCTCTTTGTATCTTAACACTTCCAAGTCATATCTTAACCGTCTCTTTCACTATTTGCTTCTGCATATAAAATTTGTTTCATAGATTAAACACTCCATACGGGGGCAAAAGCTTAAGAATACAGAGAGGTTACGTATAATTGCATTGAAAGAATAATATTACAAATTCGTACAAAAATTTTCATTAGGAATAAGACATGAAATAAGTAAAGAAAAATGAAATTACAGAGTAAATACAAGTTTACTACACATTTCTGATAAATATTGACTGATGGGATGCTGTTTTGTGATTAAAGAACGGGGTGGAAATATGCCGATTATATACTTTGTTTTATTTCGAATTCTTCTTTTGTCTGGACCTTCCTGATCGATAGTAGATAACCTCACCTAAGGGGTGTCGAAGGGATTGCCTGCTCTGAGACGCTAGAGCCGCCGCAAGGCACCACTCTGCTGAATGGGAAAAAAATTTGGAAATTTGTGGTAAGGACTATGGGACCAAACTGCTGAGGTCATCAGTCCCTAGGGTTACACATTAATTGAACTAACTTACGCTAAGGACAACACACACACACACCCATACCCTAGGGAGGACTCGAACCTCCGACGGAGTGAGCCGCACGAACCGTAACAAGACGCCCTAGACCACGCGGCCACCCCGTGGGTGTTGAAGTCTCAGACAGTCACATTTTTATCATGCCTGAGACAGTTGCCTCGATGGCACCGAGGGTGTTGCCGAACTGTGGGTTCTTAGAGAGACACTTTGCCGTTTTGTTCACGCACATTTCTGTTGCAGTTCTCAAACGTATTATCTACCATATTGAAAAGTTCTTCATAAATTATAAGGTACATAATTTCAATGATACAATGAGATAACTGTTCTTCTCTTCACATTTAGTATTTACCATTACATCACACAACTTTGTTGGAGTCTATCATTTGTTTACACGTTTACATTTTCTGGTAAGTTTTTTCTCCAAAATGATAATATCCCACTTGTTTGTCATAAAAGCAGAGGTTAGGCATAGTGTAGGATATTAGTACCATTTATCTAACTTTCTAGCATTGGTTGGTATTTTAGCGTTTCCAGACAAACTTGTTTGGAACTCTTAATGCAGAAACTAGCTTATGACCGTCTGTTAACACAAACAGAAGATAACTTGAAAGACACTGTAGCTTGTGTGCTGAGAGCAGGAAACAGGATATAAATATTGGTCAACATGACACGATACGTTAAACGAGTAATCTACATTATTGTCATCTCAATTAACACTCTTCACTATCTCGTATGTAAAACTTGTGAGCACAAAACAGAGTACTGTACCATGAGTAGAATATGCTTATGTCGGTAGGTAGTATTTTAAATTTTACCTGCATACCTAGATTAGGGAGCAGCATCGGTTTCACTTTATTGTAGTCGTATAAGCAGCGCTCCTAAACTTGCTTACAGTTACGTTTACTAGTTTGGGAAGGGAAATACTGGCAACTAATATGAATAGTTTTATTTACATTAAGCGCTGTAGCTGCTTGACATACATACTGATAATTGCTCCTACACTTTGATAGACGCTGGGAAATCCTGAGGAAATAGCTGGACAATGTACGAAATCATTTACTTCCTACTGAAAACCAGAAGAAGTCACTATGCACCACAGTGTACTTTTTTCTGAATTTTCTGGACAAATCAAATGTCTTATAGAGTTAAACCAAAAATCTTACATTCAATAGATGTAATGTGACTAGTTTATAAGAATGAGAAAAGAACCTTTAGAAAGGTCTATGTGGTCAATTATTAACTCAATGATTTGGGTTTGTGAGGCAGTATGAATATTAGCTAACTGTAGTTGACAAACGTTCCATTGTTTAATTTAAACAACAGCTTATATCACATAATCGTGATAGTAAAATCTATTCCAGAAAAGCGCTGTAGCCTCGAACACGTTTAATAGAGGAGCTAGCCAATTAATTTTAAGTCGCCTACTAATTGCTTTGAGTAGTAAACCGCGAACCATGCTGCTCACGTCCATCCCTCGAAGAAGTGGGCTGTGTAAGCCCGCCCCAGACTTTATATTCACTAACTTTGTTTCCTTTCTTCAAACTAAGAGGATCGGCCGACGAAGTTTCAGCTGATCATTTTACCGTAATCCTGGCCTCTTGAGAGGAACTTTAATTACAAAAATCATCCTTAGGTGTTGACTCTTTAATTATTCATAACACGCCTGTCTACAGTTTATAATAAAGTTCTTTCTAATTTATTCATATTTAAAGCACGTGGCCTGTAGGAAATACTCTTAAGGATTGGAAGCACTGGAAATTGAAGTAAACTGGAAGTATTTGCATTATGAACATTTATCGATTCAACTGATAAGCTCCATCCTCGTACAGATAAAGCAGGCACCTGGAGTGCGTAAATAAATTAATAACTTCTTTTGCGTAGGCACACTACTAAGTAACGATGCAAGCTGGAAAGGCACTTCGAGGTGTGAGAAAAAGATTCGCCAGAACATATTTCGTTGGTTGGGAAAGTAGCAGGGCGGTGAAAGTGAAGCTGTCCGTACTCTGGATGGGTCTTCGCAGTGCTTTATCTGAATACACTGATCAACCAGAACGTTACGACCACCTACCTAATAGCCAGTGTGTCGACCTTTGACACAGGTAGCAGCGGTGACGCGTCGTGGCATGAAAGCAGTGAGGCCTTGGTAGGTCGCTGGAGTGAGCTGGCACCACATCGACACACACGAGTCATCTAATTGCCGTAAATTCCGGGGAAGGGGGTGATGAGCTTTGACGCCATGTTCAATTTGTACTTGTCTTCTCTGTTAGAATCTAAAAAATATTTGTTTCACAGTTTTTGGAAACTGGACTCCCCCTCCCAGGTGGTAAAATGCGGGATGAAGAATGTTAAGAAAATATTTTTATATATTACAAAAATTTTTAAAGTTACACCTATGAAAACTGGTATTTCATATCTCGGTTTCATATAAAGGAGTATGTTTCAGGGGATGATAGTTTCTAGGGAAATGTCACCACAAGAACGCGAAAGACATGATTAACAAAAGCACTGGACTCCAGCTACCAGAATCGCCTTTTGGTTTCAAGTACATCCAGGAAAGGCAATGCTCCTATGGCCTTAATTAATGTTTGCAAGCTACTGCAATTCGTGAACAACATAAAAATTCGATTAAAGAAAAAAATGTGTGCAAATTATAGAGTCTATGCGATCCAAGTGGCCGGCGCTAGGCTAGACAGACATCAGTTTGGAGTTCGTGTGCCGTTCCTACGTCCAAACTTTAAAACTGACGTACTCGGATGACTGAGGAACGAATGTCAGACATTAATGTTTATTTTAATTTTTCCTTAACTGACAGCGTATCTTGGTCTCGCCAGCAGTTGTCATCAGGGGCCCAAGCTTTTTGTTTGGACGAAAACCTTCTTTATATATTTATCTTTGTGCGACCAGATTATCTGAGAGGTTACATAAAAAATTTCAAAATAAAATTGAATTATTTTCAGCAGTAGAAAACGAAACGTGAGAAATTTCTTCTGTATCAAGTAAGTTAAAACAACTTTTAAACTAAAATCGTAATGTAACAATAGACTAAAAGTCATCTCGAAACACAAAATATTTTCTCAACCTAAAATTATTGATGAATATTGCGTCTGAAGTCCTGAGACGAAGTAACGTGAACAGTTGGAAAAAGGAATCTTATTGTTGCAATGCTAAGGCATACTAACATCCTAGAAAACAATTAATGAGACATATTAGGAAATAATAGAGGGAAAGATAGGTCTAGGAAATTTACCTCACCGAAAACTACTGTCTCATTGAAGTTTGATAAAATCGGGTATGAGAAGAGCCCTGTGCAGAGAGAATTTTAGTCGCATTGAGGGTGTGAAGAGGGTTTGTTGCGAGTTTTGCTGAAGATAAAATTAGTTTTCAAAGGGATGAAACAAACAAATTTTATTTTCCGATACGACTAAAATAAAACTGGAGATATGCTGTCAACATGTCATGTGAATATAACAAATTTTAATAGATGATGATCCAAAATTTACGTATTGTTCGCTGTTAATAAAAAATTAAGACAATAAATCTTTTCTCTGTGTGCGTGTCATACACACGAGGCACAAACATGACTCTGAGAGACCGGATTATGCAAAGACATAGTTTTCGTTGCTCAGTACTGCAGAGTATGAGATGAGTTTCGAATCTTATGCCCCTTATTGTGGTACACAGTAAAGAAAGTAGAGCGTAAGCAATGGGGAAAAAACAGACTTGCTTGCCATTTTAGCAGACAGTTCTCTAGGTTATAGTGTCATACCGATAATATAACTGCCAGACAACCAGCTGAAATTCTGATCCAACAACAAAAAGGTGATGGGTGCAGGTCATCACGTGAAGACAAAGATGAAAAATTTTCGGCCTGACGGAAGAAGACTTTTTTTAGATCAAAATTGCTCTTAGTCAATGAAATTTCTCTGACCTTTCTAAACTGGATAGTTTCTACATCTCACGTGCAATTATGTATTGTCGGCTAATGCCTGCTGGCAATGACTCCAAATTTTTCTCAGCAGCGTATGTACTTAGACGTTGGAGTAAATGTGGTGAATGTGGTGGTTAATATAATAAGTAACTCATTCCATTTCTGTTTTTCCAATAGGAAAAACCTTCTATTGCCAAGGTTTCTTTCAATTAACGATCTAGTCTTTCTCTATTTTTCAGCTATTTAGAACAGAAGACGTCAGTTGCGTTATACAGTAATTGCACTAACCCAGCACCCCTGTCGTAACTTAACTAGCAATGGTAACAGACTTGACCTCCTTTGAGAAATTCAGTTTCGCATTTCCTTTTCGGTCAGTATTCAACAAATATGTCAGACGCTTTTCACAATACCTTTTCACTGTTAATTATTTGCATTAGAAAGTTGGTAACTTTTTGCGTCCCTCTGGTTCCCGCTGTTTAATACGTGTAATCGCTGTTTAATGTTTACCAGACCATTATAACTGCGTAGGCTGTTGTTTTATATAGAAACAAATAGTTATTTTTATTTTTCAGTAATTATCTATTTTTTTTGCCTTGGGAACTATCAAGCTACATCACAGAAAAAAATTGATGTATGTATTATGATATATTCCACATATGCCTGTGGAGGAAGCAACACATGTTGTTATTCATAATAATGGTTTCACACAAACATGACAGCTAAGAACAGAACTATGGCAGATGAGAAATCCATATGTAAAACGGAAAAAACTCAACCCTTGGTTGAGTTTGTCACATTAAAATACATTGTGTAACTATCAACGTGAAAACACACATTACGCGTGGGCAGCATTTTAATAATTTTACTAGGGGCCCTATCATATGTTGGTTCCTCCACACGGATGTGTGGAATATATCACGCTATACAAACAACAACTTTTACTACGATGCAGCTCGATAATACCCAAGAGTGCGAAATCAGCTAATCGCTAAAATATAAAGTAACGAAAAGTGATGCTTTTCTTTAGATTCAATTTATTTTATCTGACAGTTCTATCTGCTTATCACTATAGGATCCACAGGACTGATAGAAGAAGCAGGGAATATACAAACAAAAGCAGCTCGTTTTTTTAGAGATTCATTTAGTAAGCGTGAAAGCATCACGGAGATATTCAGCCAACACAGTGGCAGATGCTGCAAGAGAGGCGTTCTGTATCACGGTATGTGTTTCTGTTAAAGGTTCGAAAGAAGAGTCCACTAATACATTGCTTCCTCCTGCGTATATCATGCAAAAAGAGTATGAAGGTAAAGTTGGAGAGATCAGAGGTAACACGGGGGCTTACTGGAATATCCTCCGCCACAAACTGTAACATGGCTTGTGAAGTATATCTGTATGTTGATGTAGATGTAAAGGATTTCTTTCAAAACAAAACTGTCACCTACGCAAGAAAATGACTTCCTTCAATAAATTCACAACAGCTGTGTACATCCAAAAAAAAAAAAAAAGACTACTGAAGATACAAAGGATTACTGTACTATATTGAACCAGATTTCTCTGTGTAAATACGTGAACTGCTGCAAGAATAATTCAGATACTTGAATTAGGTACTTTGCAAGTTTCTCCCTGCGTTACATCCTCGAGTGAGGGCACCACATAAAAACAAAGTTGCATTTGTTACTGTGTACAATAAGTCATAATGGAAGTTGCAGACATGTTATAGAAGAACGTACTCCTCAGAACAAGAAAACATATTAAGAATTTCGGCTAAACTACGATGAGTGTGCATACCCGCACTTTTGACTGCGAAAATGCCGAAGTCTAGAAATTTTTCTTTAGTCATCCGGAGACGAGTTCCTGTCTTTCCTCAGAAACTTGCCAATTCTAGTCTCTTTCGTTCGAAAGTGTGCTATTATGTATCCCAAGAACAATGAGGAGGATTCATTTCCCCAACAATACTGTCCTCCTTTCTTTACCTGATTAATTATTTTCAATTTCTTGGTTAAATGAGGGTATTTGCTATAACTTCCGAGTTCCAGTTGTGAGAACTGCACTACGTCTTAAAGTTCATCATCCTTTATTTAATTAATCAAGACTTGGCTTTGGCCTTAGCATTAAATACGAAGAGGAGAGCGAATCCAGAATCACTCCTCAAGTTGAGTATCACCTCGCACTTTCCCTGAAAAACTTTTCGAATGTGTTCTCCATCCTTACAGAATAAAATCTCCAATGCTGTGAATATATTTTATTTTACACTATTTCGTGTTATATTAGATTACGATCATCTCAGGTGTGCGTGTACAGCAGTTTTGGAATCTTTTTCACTCGGATCATCAACTAGGAAATTTCTGAATATTGTAATTCAGCTAATCTTCTTCTAAATACTACACACTAGCTGTCATCCGCGCCTACACTCGCATATCTGCAGTTTTCTTACGATGAGTGATGGTAAGTAAGTAATCTGTTGTACGTGCAATAACGTCAGCTGCTCCCACGTGTCTGCCTGTTCGAGTAAGCATAGCACGATGCATAAATGCGCCCGCCCATCCCCCCCCCCTTCCAACTACTCCAACACACGACGACGTGACAAGCATAAAGCGTTGCTGCCGAGCGGTGCCTACGGACGGGCGTCAGCAGGTGCTAGCATCGTACTATCGAAGTAGCTATGTATACATTATACAGTGTGTTCATTAGCAAGAAATTTATTTTTTTGACATGGTTTATGTTCAGTGATGTAAAAGTGTGTTCTATCCCCTACTTCACACTTTGTCAACTTCCCCTTTTTTTAATTCCTAAAGTAGCCTACGTTCTTCCTTAGGGGCCAAGCAATCTCCAAATCAAATTTCCTCGAAATCGGTTCAATGGTTTAATCGTGAAAACGCTACAGAGTGACTTTCACACATACTGTATTACAGGATGGATTAAACACATTGAGGAATGTATAAGCGTTATATTCATTACCTTGAATCGTGTTATGTAGAACACATCTATCAATAAATGCCGCCGGCCGGATTGGCCGAGAGGTTCTAGGCGCTTCAGTCTGGACAGCGCGACCGCTACGATCGCAGGTTCGAATCCTGCCTCGGCCATGGATGTGTGTGATGTCCTTAGGTTAGTTAGATTTAAGTAGTTCTAAGTTCTAGGGAAGTGATGCCCTCAGCAGTTAAGTCCCATAGTGCTCAGAGCCATTTGAACCATTTTTGAATAAATGCCTATTCACGAACATGATGAACTTCAAAAGTCAAAGATCATATTTAAAAAAAAATTCTTTTTAAAATTCGATCTTGATCGCACCACCCATGGCATTCTTCGAAGATGGTAGTTGGAGCACTCTTCTCAGCTGCTGTGATGGTCTGATGATGGTCATGTGATATGACCGAAACCCGTCACCTACGTTCTTCTAGCATACGTGGTGCGATCAAGACTGGATTTTAAAAAGAAAATTAAAAAAAAAATTTTTTTGATCGCTGTTCCAAAAGTGTTTATTAAAAGTGTTCAAAGATAATAGTTGTTACAAGAACTAAATACATTTCCCTACGTGCGTAATACCCGCAAATCAATAAATACTTTGTACAACGCACTTTGTACGGCAGCCTACATTCTACTTCGTCGTTCAAGCTATCTCCATACCAAAATTCATTAAAATCCATTCAGCGGTTTGGTCGTGAGAAGGTAACAAACACACTTTCGCGTTTACAAAGCTTTGACTTCCGATGGCTTCATTTTTCGTGGTCTGATTCTGACGAAATAAAATCTACATGTTGCTCCAAGCTACCCTCGCGTCACCTGTGAATACCACGGAAATTCCGCAAGTAGACTTGGAGATTAACGTGTTGAAACAGACAAAAGTCACACGCGATGGTTTTAGATAAGACGATTATTTTTTCGTGTTCCGATTTCGATAAATCACAGAGTTTGTATGTTGTCTCAAAGCTGCACTCAAAACAGACGTGAAAACACCATGAAAATGTGTCTAGCAGTTCTGGAGATTAGCATGTCAAACAAACAGATAGACTCAACAATGTAATAGTTAAATTGTTAGTATAGACAGATAGATATAGATAAAGGAGCAGCTTCTTTATAAACATCCAACAATTTTAAATTAAATTTCATTGCATATAAACCTGAAAGAAAGGATTTTGCGATGCCATGAAGCTTCAGTCCGTCTCCTCGAGCAAAGTAAATACAAGTTTTTAAAGAAGCTGTAGAAACGAAACTATTATGCAGTCAAGTTGTCTAGCACTACTTTGCACATGACAGTGGATAATAAAATAATTTCGTCGATAGAATCGTCAGATCTGGCCAAGGAATTTTCACCTTGCCATTCGAAAATTTATTGTAAAACTTTTGCCCAAGGTATCGCTAATTTAGAAACACTTAGGTGCTAACCACAGTAGCATCCCGACCGAAATCTCCACCGTAACTGGAAGTATCTGGATGCGATGAAAATGGCTAGTTTAGAATTGACAAAGGAAAGGGCACGAGAGACCACCTGCTGCAGCTAACGCTGCTGCAGCCAGGTCCTCATGTCCTTCCTGCCCTTCGGCGCCCAACTCTTTTGTGTTCCAAGAGCTCCTACACCCCACAGCCTCAAGGACCCAGTGTCAAAGGGCGCTGCACTGGCCACGTGGACAATTACACCGCGAAACGTTGCATTTTACCCGTCCTTTGTCACCCTGCACTCCACGTCCTTGTTTCAACAGGACCAAGGGCCATCGGCACAGAAACAACTGTCATTCCAACTGTGCCTTGCCAACTGGAGACTTTCCAGAACGGCTGCTTTGAAATTGTCGTTTTTTGTGATTCTAAGATGAAAGGTGAATAGTGCCTTAGTCTGTATTTTATCGTTTCTGTTACTCATATGATCTGTAGAAACAGTATATAATGAGGAGCGAGAGGTTTTTTCAACTGACCGACACGTGAACAGCGCTCTACGTTACTTTCAATTGAAGGAGAAAATGATAAACTCATAGTGTCCATCGAGTATTATCTCAGCTATATTGTTAAATTCCTTATTTCCTGTCAGAACGGTTACACTTCGTAGTAAGTTAAGGGAAGTCATCTAGTAAAACGAAAGTGACATCTTCAGGAGACAATCTGTGAAAACTTCTTAGATTCCTTGCAAATATTTCCGTCGTTTACCGTGTAGTTAAATCAACAGAAGATCAGAATAAATTTTCAAAATGATGTAGGCAATATGCGAGTACCTTTATAATGCGAAAAGTGTCCATTGAACTAAATTACAAAAAGCGTAAGCTCTTTCACGTCAGTATAAAAGGATCCCGTTACAATTCGGTTACATAATAAGTTACAAAAAAATTGAAAGTTATCGATTCACCTAAACTTATAGGGATTACATTTGTTAATAACTAAAACTGGAACAATTATATAGAAAAGGGTGCGGGAAAGGCGAACCAGTGACTGCGTTTTATTAACAGAATTCTTGGAATATTCAACAAATCTGTTTAAGAGGCTGCCTGCACTACGCTTCTCCGTCCTTTTCTGACCTATAACTGTGTGGTATTAATTTGTGGCAGAGGATCCTTACCAGATGGAAATGACGAAGGACATCGAAAAAGTTGAAAGAAGGGCAGCTCTCATTTCGATAGTAATACCACGAATTGCATATCATATTCATTACACTCTCTCTCCTGCTCCGCGATATTCAGATTCACATTCACGTACAAGAAATGCATAATACACGACACATATACATACGTATTATGAAGCCTGACACATTTCCTTCCACCCGTCCACATCGGTTCTGTTGCACCCGCGGCCGGCCGCGTCGTGCAATAAACTAGGCGGTGGAGCCGCTGTGTTTGTATTTCCCCGTGCGAGCGAGCAGCGAAACCTGCTGCTTATAGATCTTAGACTACTGTACCTTTTCACCACGTTTATTGACATTCGTTTCTCGTTTTCGTCCAAATTACCACTTCTGCAAGTTTGTTGGCGGAGATCAGCTCCACGCTGTACATTATCTCAAAAATATCCCTGGAGTGTATCCCAAATCCCAACAAATATTTGCGTTTGTCATAAGAACTGTTGACATTTTCAGAAAAGTTTAACGCAGTTGAGCTCTACAGCTTATAAATGGACTGAAGACTGGGTCCAACTCCTAACAGAACCTGATTAGTTCTACATACTCGCCCGTCTATGGACTTTCACTCTCTATGACACTAAGAATTTTTTGAGGCTTTTTAACCTAAAGATAGGAAGCAAATTGACAACAAAATCAAGTTTTACATGTAAATAACACTGTTAAAAATGTCATGTCATTCGAATTAATCAAAATGTCTCTGAGCACTATGGGACTTAACATCTGTGGTCATCAGTCCCCTAGAACTTAGAACTACTGAAACCTAACTAACCTAAGGACATCACACATCCATGCCCGAGGCAGGATTCGAACCTGCGACCGTAGCAGTCGCGCGGTTCCGGACTGAGCGCCTAGAACCGCGAGACTCGAATTAATCGCTCTAATTATTACAGAATACTGTAATTTACTGCAGACTTTCACCGAGAGCTTCGCCCTTTCTTGTGCTATTTGCTTAACACGGAGACAGTTTCTGGGACTTTATAATCGACACGTTAGCTCAGAATCATTACAATGTGTATTGAACTTTACGCGAATGTCCCTGCTCGGCATAACTAACTGCATCACTTCTCATTATTTCCAATATTAACTCCCACGAACTTGCTTGAAATAATTTCACAGCAACTTGTGTGATCCGCTTGACGGCCTGCTACCACACTGGGAGAGAAGCTTCGACTACAGGGATATCTCTTCCGTACAGTTTATTGGAAGTTTATATCTAACGTAAATATTCTTCCACATTATTGAGTTCTTCAGACAAATGTGAAAGCAAAAGGAAGAAAGAAATTTGCAGACCGAAACGGATAAGACTGTGTCTGTGTATAGTGACGGATACTGTGGAAAATATTCATGGGATAGAAAGGGAAGAAGTGAAATTCGTTTTTCTGTTTTCAATGCATTATACACACAACAGGTTTTGATTACAGAAGCCCAAATTAATGTGAGTGACGCAGCCACGTTTTCCTTATTATATTCTTGTAATTCACAGGGCAAGTGATACATGAAATACGTTAAATATTGTCGGAAAATTCTTGTTTGTTGTGGATCTCCTGGCAAAAATAGTGAGTAACACTGAGCTCACTATAAAAATTTGCCACTTGAAACGTATGTTTCATTAAATTCTTAGCTTATGACTTTAGCACTCGACATATTTTAACGCTATCTATTTTAAGCATAAGTCTAGGCTGTGTAATGGCAGAACTTATTGAGTTTTACGATGTCGTTGAAATAAGTTCTGTGGATAAAGCGCTTGGTGAAAATCAGAGCCGGCCGCTGTGACCGAGCGGTTCTAGGCGCTTCAGTCCGGAACCGCGCTGCTGCTACGGTCGCAGGTTCGAATCCTGCCTTGGGCATGGATGTGTTTGATCTCCTTAGATTAGTTAGGTTTAAGTAGTTCTAAGTCTAGTAGACTGATGACCTAAGATGTTAAGTCCTATAGTGCTTAGAGCAAACAGAAGATATCAGGTGAATTGAGTGACCTGCCTGTTCTCCAGACCTAAACCCCATCGAGCACGTATGAAATGCTCTCGCTCGAAGTATCGCTGCACGTCTTCAAACCCCTACGACACTTCATGAGCTTCGACAGGCACTGGTGGAAGAATGGGAGGCTATACCACAGTAGCTGCTCGACCACCTGATCCAGAGTGTGCCAACCCGTTGTGCGGCCTGTGTACGTGTGCATAGTGATCATATCCCATATTGATTGATGGGTACATGCGCAGGAAACAGTGGCGTTTTGTGACACATGTGTTTCGGGACGGTTTTCTCTACTTGTCATCAATACCGTGGACTTACAGATCTGTGTCGTGTGTTTTCCCTACGTGTCTATGTTAATAGCGCCAGTTTTGTGTAGTGCCACGTTGTGTGGAACCACATTCTGCAATTATCCTTAATTTATGATCATGAGTGTTCAACAATGTTTTACTGATTAGCTTTGCTCCATAATACAGGAAAGTAGCCCAGATACTTAAATAATGTGCTGAAGAAGCAGTTGTATAATTTGTAGAGTATAACAGTGATGTAGGAAATAAATACAAATTATATCAAATACACCTCTTCTCCTAAAGACTTTTTTAAAAGCAGAAATACACTCTCAGAAAAAAACCTCCGTTCAACGATGGAATTACCCGAATGGGGCGGATAGCGGTAAAAGTGATGTACATGTACTGACAAACAAATGATTATAATTTCAGAACAGTTGGATAATTTTTTCAAGAGACATAGCTTGACAAATTGAACAAGTCAAGAACATATTGGCCCATCTCTGACACTTATGCAAGCAGTTATTCGGGGATAGAATTGACTGATAGAATTGCTGGATGTCCTCCTGAGGGATATCTTGCCAAATCATTATTGGCGCGTGAGATCTTCAAAATTCAGAGCTGATAGAAGGGTCTTGCCCATAATGCTCCAAAACTTCTCAGTTGGGGAGAGATCCGGTGACCTTACTGGCTAAGGTGGAATAGAGTAAGAACGGAGAGAAGCAATTGAAACTCTCGACGTCTCCGGCCGGACATTACCTTGTGAAATACCCGCCCAGGATGGCTTGCCATGAAGGGCATCAAAACCGAGGATAGAATATCGTCGACTTACGGCTGTGCTCTACGGATGACAACCAAAGGGATCGTGCTGTGAAAAGAAATGTCGGCCCAGACCATCCCTCCTAGCTCTCGGACCGTATGGAGGGCAAGTCAGGTTGTTATCCCACAGCTATCGACGGCCTGTTCAGTCAAGTCTTCTTCGCTGATCATCGGGGCTCAGTTCGAAGCGGGACTCAATACTGTATACAATTTTACTCCCATTAATGAGATTCTAGGTGCAAGGAGTGGCTGGAGAGTCCCTGGGCAGCGGTGGAAAACTAACTTGGTTCAAATGGCTCTGAGCACTATGGGACTTAACATCTGAGGTCATCAGTCCCCTAGAACTTAGAACTACTTAAACCTAACTAACCTAAGGACACCACACACATCCATGCCCGAGGCAAGATTCGAACCTGCGACCGTATCAGTCGCGCGGTTCCGGACTGAAGCACCTAGAACTGCTCGGTCACCGTGGCTGGCGGGAAACTAACTATATGGCCCGTCACCCAAGAGTAATTGGCTGGGGTACCACTTCATTCCATAGCAGGAGCCCTTTAGTTGTCATTCCTTACAGCACATTAGTACGTCGACGATGTTCTACGTCCCGTTTAGTTGCCCTTCATGACAAGCCGTCCTGGGTGGCCGTTTTAGCAAGATAATGCCCTTCCGTACATTGCTGGAAAATCCACAGCTTGCCAAACGCTACCTTGGCCAGAGAGATCTCCGGCTCTCTCGCCAGTTGAGCACGGTTGGACTATTATGAACAGGGCACTCCTACTATCTCGGGATATTGACGAACTTACGAGCCAATCGGACAGAATTCAGCAAGATAATTTCTCAGTAGGACATCAGCAATTCTACCAATCAGTGCCGAGTCGAATATCTGCTTGCATAGTGGCCAGAGGTGGACCAACACGGTAACGACCTGCTCAATTTTTCAAGCTCTGCCTATTGATTCAATTATCCAATTTTTCTGAAATTTTAAACATTTGCTTGTCTGTACATTTTCATCACGTCTGCACATAATTCCTTAGTGGTGTGTTTTTTTTTATTTTTATTTTATGTTTTCCCTTTTTTAGAGTGTAATAATTGAGAGAGAAATAATTTTTACTAAAATGCAGTATACATAAAAGAATAAAATTATAAAACAGAACATTACACACTGCAGTGCTTGTACGCGGGCGCCAGCTTGGCAGCATGTTCTGTTCCTGAAGCTAGATTTTACGCCGCAGTCAAAGTTTATAAGCCATTGAAGGATTCTGGCAGCTGCCATTATACTGGCGCAGGCGCTTCCATTCGACACAGAATTGGTCTTTCATGGCGGGTAATACTGCCTAATTCTTGAACGAGAACTTGTTCATTATTCGCAAACCGTAAAAGGTTTACCACTTGGAACAATTCTCTCCGTAAGTGGTGCTTTCGTAGCCCAGTGATTGGACAAGGACGCCGTTTACAAGGCGGAACGCCAGGGGCGCTGACTGTTTTGGACAAAGATGAGTCGTCATTAGACTGTGTACCTCTTCAAATACAATAACGAGGTCATCTTCGGACATGTCAAGTTGACTTCTAATTGTTCCTTCAGTTTTTCAAAGAAGATTCTGTCTCATCGGTTGCAGTAATTTGTGAGAATACCAGCTTTATGTTTTATTTTTGTCTAATATGTAACACAGATCCGTTTATTAACACGTCGATTAACGCAAATATGTACCGACTGGGAATAATTACATCGCACAACGTATTAGTGTCACTGCCATACCTGTTCTCCATGACACATTGCCATCTTATGTGTCCACCTTCCGATGAATGATTTTTGCAGGAGGAGCAGGAGGAGGAGGAGGAGGAGGAAGAGGTCATTAGAGATGGGGCGCGAGCTGGGATTAGGGAGGAATGGACAAGGAAAGTGGCCGTGCCCTTTCCGAGGAACCATCCCGGCATTTGCCTTAAGAGATTTAGGGGAAACACGGAAAATCTAAATCAGGACCGCCGGAAGAGGATTTGAAGCGTCGTTCTCTCGAATACGAGTCAAGTTTGGTTCAAATTGTTCAAATGGCTCTAAGCACTATGGGACTTAACATCTGAGGTCATCAGTCCTCTAGACTTAGAACTACTTAAACCTAACTAACGTAAGTACAGCACACACATCCATGCCCGAGGCAGGATTCGAACCTGCGACCGTAGCAGCAGCGCGAGAGTCCAGTGGGCTAACCACTTCGATACCACGCTCGGTTGTTCCTGTACGTGAACTACGAACGTCTGATATTAAGTGTGGAATAAGCTAAATCTTTGGCAGAGACTATAACAATGGTGAACCACGTTTTTGTGTTTGTGTCTTTCTTTACCATAGATAAGGAAGCGAAAATGTGAGATTCATATAAAGGGTAATTGTAACACGCCGGTCGTACTTCCAGTGATGGAAAATATTATTTTGAATAACTTAGCTAATTATTACGACTGAAACATATCATAAGACGCCTTAGAGCTCGTTACATTTAGTTTCAGTTTTTATTTAGGAGCTCTTCGTCCTATCAGTTGTATATATGAGTTCCCTTTTCGAATCGCAGAAAGTTTCGCTCGTTTTTTTATTTCTTTCCTTAATCTCCTCTATACGTTTACTTCTCTCCCAGATCCGATGTATGTTTTGTACAGTTTTAAATAACCCAATATCCCCATCATTCTCCATAAAAGGCCTTCGGCCAGTGAATAAAGTAAATTTCTGCATTATTAAACTGAGCACGGTATCTACTAAGTTTGTTAATTTCACACTTTTTCAAGTTCTTTCATTTGTACTCGACTCTGCATTACCACTATTGTTCAAAGGTCATTTTGTTTCTGCCATTGCACTCTGTTTTCAATGAATGGAGGCTAACAGCCTGTTCCAGATTCCCATTACAAAAATTTTATATGACATATACGCTGTCTCATTTAAAAAATTTGAATATTTCACACTAGTTCAAATCGTGACTGTTCCAGTTTTCCCCATATATAAAGACAAAGGTTATGCCGATGACTTTTCTCAAATATTAACATATGCGGCCAACCCATAGGAAGCTCAACGTCTTCATAAGTTGTACAGAACAGAAGACACGCATGTTATGATAATCAACGCACACGACCTCCGAGTAGACAAATTAGACGTACGGGGTGGTGCAGAAGTTACTGGACAAATCAAATGGTTCAAATGGCTCTAAGTACTACGGGACTTAACAGCTGAGCTCATCAGCCTCCTTAACCTAAGGACATCACACACATCCATGCCCGAGACAGGATTCGAATCTAGGACCGTAGCAGCAGCGCGGCTCCGGACTGAAGCACCTAGAACCGCTCGGTCACAGCGGCCGGCAGTGACTGGACACTCGGCACTGATTTGAACAAAAGATTGAATTTACGTTTCAATACAGATACAAACAAAACATAGAATTACTTTTTGTGTTAGAACTGTTTTCCGCCTTCATTAATACATTTTTTAAATACTCTGTGGCATAGAGTGGTATCACTATCCAAATCATGAAATGCTTCGTGTATTTAGTCCTTTACTTCAGCAATGGCCGGAGGCATTTGAGAATAAACAGAGTCTTTGAGACACCCCATAGGAAAAAATCTAAGGGTGTTATATCTGATGAACGTAGAGGCACGTCAGTCTCTTCCCTTCGACCAATCACTAGTCTTTGGAAGGTTTCGTTTAAATAATCGCGGACGGCAGTGGCACAATGTGGTGGAGCGGCATCACGTTGGAAGTATATTTCTTCAAACTTTTCAGCACACGTCATAAGTCGTGATACCGTGAAATTCTGAAGCATATCCAAATAGTTCTCTCCTGTCAATGTTCCTTCAGAAAAGTATGTTCGAAGTACGTCACATGACGGTATTGCTCCCCAAACACTAACACCAGTTTGATTTAGTGGTTATTCTAAAAAAAGAATTTGATTGTCAGTGTACCAGTAAGTGCAGTTACGTCTGTTAATATGTCAGCTTAACTTCAATTGGCCTCGTTAGACCACACAGTTTTACTGAATAGGTTAGGTTCATGTTCCTGTTGGTCAAGCACCAATTCACAAAACTGAAGACGTCGACCTGGATCATTCTTAATAAACCCATGTAGTAAACGCGGAATGTAAAATTTAAACTTCTCTTTGTGTAACATTCTTTGCACTGACCTTCGTGATAAATCCAGATCGTTTGATACTCGTCTGGTTAATTTTCGTGCACTTTGGTTCACAGCTAAACATACCCGCAATTCATTTTCCCTCGTAGTTGTGACGGTTCGTGGGCGGCCAGATCTTGGTGAATCCATATCAAAACTATGTTCTTCAGTGTTTGTACTGACAATTTGAATACCTCTGAAAATTATTCTAATTTCTTGGGAAGAGTGATAACATATGACGAATCTTGGATTTTCACTTATGATTCAGGAACGGGGCGCCAGCCAACGCACTGGAATGCCCCAGCTTCACTGAGAAAAAAGATTGAAAGTGATAAAGATTTTTTAAAGTATTCATGGAATCGTATTTCTGAGCTTGTTTCATGAAGGTCATGCTATTAATCGACGTTCCTTCCTTGAGGTTCATGCTCAACTTCATGAGAAAATAAGAAAGAATCGACCAGAATTATGGAAGTACAAGTCATAGGTTGTATACGAAGGCAATACACAGGTTGATACACTATTGTCTGTTAAGAAATTTCTAGCGAAGTACAGCATCCAGTGTTAGATCACCCACCAGGATTTGCCTAAGCTAGCAACATGTGAGTTTTATTTATTCTCCAAGGTCAAATCTGAATTAAAAGTAGCAAGATTTCAGTCCGTTGAAGTAATGAAAGGTAAAGCTGCTCGGGTCATCAAGGAGCTCACAGAGGAAGGCTTCCAGCACCGTTTCCATCACTGGAAACTTTGCATAGAGAAATGTACGGATTGAGGATGGCAATTACTAAATACGTGTGTTTTTGAAATAAAATGTTTTATAGCAACGGGCCCCTTAATTTATAGTGACAACTCGTGTTTACGTCTATTATCTTTAAACTAGTTTAAACTAGCTCCTCGTCCAGCCGGTGAAGGCCCAAGGAATCCTGACCGGCCTACCGCGTCACACTCCGTCTTGCAGCGTTATGCGGATGTGGTATGGCGAGGAATGTGGTGAGCACGCCGCTCTCCCGGCCGTTTTATTGACGTTCCAGACCGTGGAGCCGCTACTACTCAATCGAGTAGCTCCTCAGTTTTCATCACGAGGCTGAGTGCACCCCAGTCCACCCACCAAGCAAAAAGTTTTGGCAGTAACGGGAATCGAACCCGGGTCTGCTGCATGGCAGCCATCTACACTGACCACTTTTTGTATTTTTGTTCGTTGTTGATCGTTGGGTTTGGTCGTTGCGGACGTCACATGACATCCGTTAAAGTTCGTTTGTTGATCCTTCCACTCAGTTTTTTTTTTATTACAGAGGCCAACCAGCTCCATGACCGAATACGCTGAGGTACCGTGCCGGCAGTCCACTCGGTTACGGAGGCCGACTCGAACCCATTTAGTAGTGCGTGATAATGTGCTTATGTAAAATAAAAGTGATAGAAACTCTTCATTCTTCATACTAAATGAGTTGGCTGTGTCCACTCAGATCTAGTCAGTCAATGTTTAACATAGTCTGTGCTACATTATTAGACTTTACGAAAGATATGTAGGTGAAAACATTACGTCTGTTTTAGAACAATATGTATACATTACATATATATGACCGTTTCGTAATTTTATTCATTTATTTTTATACCAGTTCTGGGAGATAATG
The DNA here is from genome assembly GCF_023864275.1 of Schistocerca cancellata. NCBI lineage: Eukaryota > Metazoa > Arthropoda > Insecta > Orthoptera > Acrididae > Schistocerca > Schistocerca cancellata. Next base: position 457,080,168 of record NC_064630.1, read on the forward strand.
CGAGTCAAAGCATGTTGCTTCTCAAAATAATCAGTTCATAGTTTCCAGAATGCTGATTAGATAATTTATGGAAAAAATTAAAAAGCAGTAAAATGAAAAAAAGTGGTCTGAGAGGGTATGAGAATAAATAAAGCGTTACAGAAAAAGGGCTGCATCTACTATGGGGAACTTCTGTGATGGACAGAATGAGGGTCAGAAAACTTTAAATTTTGGTTTCAATACTTGAGGTTAATTACTAAACTGTTTCACTTCTGCTGGGAACCTACTGAAAATTATTCGTGTTAAATAGCGCACGATTTTCAGTACGTTGTTTAAGAAAATGTTATCTACTTCCATACCCTATTTCCGTCTAGTGTTCACTGAAGGAGTACTGTAGTTCCTTCTGAACAAGTCGACATTATCAACAACAAATCCCATGATGGAAAATGTGTACATGGCGGAAGAGCTGGTACTCGGAGACACTTGAACGATGGTTTACACGAATTTCATTAACTGACACCCCAGTATGACCGTCATTTTCTGGAACTTGGAATGTTCTTCGTGAGAGCACAGGGTTGCTCCAAAATACATCATCATACGACATAATGGAGTGAAAGTGAGCAAAGATAGCTGCATTCAGTTTCTGCACATGATCTTGAACGTGATACTTCCAGGGTAGCTTTCTATCTATTCTCAGCCCTAATAATTTTAAATCACCGATTTCACTGACTATTACAAGAGTTAAGTGAAAACATTCGAGCCGGCCAGAGCGGCCGAGCGGTTCTAGGCGCTACAGTCTGGAACCGCGCGACCGCTACGGTCGCAGGTTCGAATCCTGCCTCGGGCATGGATGTGTGTGATGTCCTTAGGTTAGTTAGGTTTAAGTAGTTCTAAGTTCTAGGGGACTTATGACCTCAGCAGTTGAGTCCCATAGTGCTCAGAGCCATTTTTGAAAACATTCGTGTATGTCGGGGTTCATCAAGTCAGTGAGGAACGTTTGCGTACCACACCCAGCACCGATCCCCCAACACCGCGATCGCAAGTATTCCAGTTAGCTCCTTCTCCCGTCTCAGTGCGAACGGAGTTTTGTTGCCAAGCGGTCACGCCTGTCTGTTCTGTAATCCATAGAAGTAGCTGTGTCCATACAAAATCTCACCAAATGCGAAGTGCGTTGTGTCATCCTTTTTTTGTGTGTTCTGCCTATCAAAATTTATATACAAATAAAGCATGCTTGTGGTGATAGTGCAATGAACGAGTCTTTAGTGACGTGGCATATTGTCAACTAAGGTAACGCTCAACCTCTCGCATCAACCTAAACACAGCAAGAAGCTAATCTTAAGTGGGAAATCCTCCTTACAGCCCTGACTTGCCACCAATTAATTTTCAATTTATTCCCGAAACTAAAGGAGTTTTTGAAAAGAGTTCACGGGTGGTGAAGTCCTGAAACAAGCAGTGACATCGTGGCATAAATCTTTGCGGTAGACGAGTGCAACATGGTAACTGACAAACTGATCCCATGTTACAGTAAGTGCCTTGACAATTATTCCGACTACATTAAAAAGTAGTGTAAGTTAGTGTAACTTTGTAAATGAATTTCGTTTTGCTTAGTTATGACGCAACATTCTCTAGTTTCCGGACGACCCTCGTATAATACCACTAACCGTCAGCGGTGGCTGCGTTTGCATATTAGTAGTTTCGTTGTAATGAGTAATGGTGATTAAGTATACTAGCAATTTTTAAATGTTTGGGTGTATGATAGTGCAGATATGTATGTTTGTGTAAATGTATGTAGTGCCGGTATATGGGTACATAATTATTGTGTTTTTATTATTTTGCCATATGTCGTTTCATTTTAAAAATAATAAAACTACATTTTTTCTTTCTTATCAATTATTTTTTGCACGATCTTAACTCCACACAGTTCTATAATGAACGTTTTTGGTCTTGCCTTCTTTTGCAAGAACGCTAACATGTCATGGTTTGGAGCAAAGCGAGGGTGTCATGTAGAGTCCTTCATGAGAAAACACATAGCGGCACTCTCCATTGTTTTTCCAATGGCTTTATTTATAGTAATTATAAAAACAATTTTTAGTGAGAACGGCTACCTTTTAAATTGTTAACGCAAATACGTCGGTGAAATTGGTATTCGTGGAATCAAAACATTTTCCTCCTTTAGCTGTGCTGCTAAAGGTAAGAGCCCTAACAATATATACTTCGGCCCTGATGCGTAACTTGTAAGCGTGTACCGTTACAAAATCTGGTCGCATCAAGGTTTCACCTTAGTAGGACTGGAACATCAATTTTTAACAATAGTTTATGACAAGGCACTCATGACAGTTACAAAGAGTTAAGAAACTCTGTAGTGAGGTTGTTACAGAAGCGTAGAAATAAGTAAACGCTGAACAACTACTCAGTTTTAAAAAATTTTGTAAAATTATAAGAAAACAACTTTGCTTGCTTAACTTATTAACGATTACTCGTAAAAGACCAGAAAAAAGTAGACATTATAAATTGCTAAGCAATTGTTTAATTTGTGACAATACATCCTCAAAACTGAACTTATTATTTTTTATTATTATTTTGAGCATTTCCTCATTACAGAGGCTTAACTGCAACATAATAATTTACTCGGAAATTGCTATACAAAGAATAAACGTTATTAAACTATATTTTCAAAATATTCAAATGGCTCTGAGCACTATGGGACTCAACTGCTGTGGTCATAAGTCCCCTAGAACTTAGAACCACTTAAACCTAACTAACCTAAGGACATCACACACATCCATGCCCGAGGCAGGATTCGAACCTGCGACCGTAGCGGTCGTGCGGTTCCAGACTGTAGCACCTTTAACCGCTCGGCCACTCCGGCAAAATATTCCTCCACCTGTTTCGATCTTGTGTGTCCTCTTCCTCTGTGCCCATTCTCCTCATTGTGAGCTGTACATTTTGAAGCCAGATGGTCATAGGTCGTCCTCTTCCGCTTCTCCCCTCCGGTTCCCACTCCAGTATCAATTTTGGTATTCTGGCTTCCTCCATTCCTCGTACATGCCCATACCAATGTAATTTCTTCCTATCCATTACGTCATATATTCTTTCTTTTATTTCCACTCTCCTTATTATTTTGGTGTTTCTTATCTTCTCCTTCCTAGAGATTTTTACTGATCTTCTCCAGAAGTCCATTTCTAGAGCTTGTAATTTTTTAATGTGCTTCAGGTTAATTGTCCAGGTCTCCTTTCCATACAGAACCACACTCTCTAATGTGAATTTGCATATTAATTTTTAGTTCTGCTCATTACATTCCTGCTCCATAAGACTGAGTTAAGCATCCCAATGACCTTCCGTCTGCTATTAATTCTTTCATTGATTTCTGACTCTGATTTTCCCTCGATTTCTAAAATGGATGCCAAACAACAGAAAGTGTTTTATCTTTTTTATTTTCTTTCCTGCAATGTATAGCTCATCTGAATCATTAGTCAAGTATTCTGTTTTTTGGTAATTAATCTTCAAACCCCAAGTTTTGTATGCTACCGCTAGTTGATTGCACATATAGTTAGCCTCCTCCCCATCTTGTGCTACGACTACTTGATTATCAGCAAACAATAAATGATGTAGATAAACTCCATCTCTTATTTCTAATCCCATACTATTACATTTACGAGACCATGTTCTAAGGCTAAGGCTAATATCTATATAGCATTTAAATAATGATGGTGACATGGGACAGCTCTGTAAAAGGTCTTTGCTTGTTCTAAATTTCTGTGAAAGTTTATTACCGACGTTCACTTGACAAACGTTATTCTTATACATATGTTGTATTATTTTATTCAAGGAAGGGCTTATGTTTGCCATATGTAGTAATTTTCTTGGAACAGAATCATACGCTTTTTCGAGAACTATGAAAATTAATCCTATATTTTTTTGATTTTTCCCTATGTTTCTCCAAATTCTGTTGTAATGTGAAAATATGGTCTACACATGATCTCCCAGCCGTGAAACCACATTGTTCTCCTTGGGTTCTAAATTTTTTTCCAGTTTGCTTTCGCAAAAATTTTCATTAATGTGTTTGTAACACAAGTTCTTCCATAGTATGAACAGATTTTTCGATCTCCTTTCTTAAATACGGTATTAATGTAACTTAGCTTCATCTCGTTGGGTACTGAATCTCCATGTATCATTTTGTTGAAGAGCTGTGTTAGCTGTGTTATCAGTTTCACAATTTTGTCACCACCGTATTTCAGACACTCCAGATTGTTATTGCCTGGTCCCAGTGATTTACCGTTCTTACCTGTTCTCAGCGCATGAAGTACTCCACTTTCTAAAATCTGGATCTCAACATCTTCATGTTCATTTTCTTCCACTGTTCCTTCTTCTAGATATTCTTCTCTATCCTCATTTAATAATTTTTGGAAATACTCTTCCCATTCCTTTTGTGGTATCAGTTGGGGATTGGTTTTGATTTTTGTATCCCGTCGAAGCCCTTTTAATACTGACCAAGCTTCTTTTGCTCTCCCAAATCCTAATTTGCTATTAACCTTGGCACATGTTCTTTCCCATGCTTCATTTTTTACCATCCTTATTTTTTTTCATCACTTCATTCCTCTTTTCCTTGTATATTGATCTTGTTTCTCCTGATTTATCATTCAACCACTGAAGAAATGCATTTCGTTTTCCTATAACGAGGACCTCTATTTCCTATGACCACCGGTCTGCTGCACAGTTGTGGTTGCTACCTTTTTTACCCAACACATCTGTTGCTATGATTTTCACATTGGTTTTTATATAGTCATATATTTCCTCTATACTTCCTTCAAATGATTCAACCAGTTTCCTTTCTATCCTTGCCACAAAGAGTGTTCTGATACTTTTGTCTTGATAGTTAATAATTGATCATTAAAGAAGAAATTTAAAATGACATTGTAACAGTGATCTGCTACAAAACGGACGTCCGTTTCAGGGACTCAAATGGGCAATAAAATAAAATGTTGATTTTCTGACATAATTATAAAGTGTAAAAGTGATGAAGAAAAGAAAATATGCAATTTATACTTCACTGTAGCACAAATTTAGTAACATTTGTACGTGAAATAATGTAAGCTGGTCTCGCATGTCTGTCTGTCCAGGCAAGCATAGCTCACGATGTGTAGCTCCCACCTTCCCCCCCCCCCCCCCCCCACTCCTTTTAACTGCCTCAGCACACAACGATGCTGGAGATGCAGCACCGCTGCCGAGCAGTAGAGGAGGATGGACAGGAACTTGCATGTATACATTTTGCTATCGAAAGAACTGTACAATATATAATGTGTACATCACGCAACCAAATTTATTGTTTTTTATTATGGTTCAGTGATGTAAAAATAGATGTACCATTTCTTACTTCACGCTCATATAGATCATCACTCACCCCCCCCCCCCCCCCCGCACCCCTTTACATTATCCAGAGTTCTTTCTCACTGTTTCATCAAAATTGGCTCAACAGTTTAGTCATGAAAGCACAGCAGGTAGCGGCCAGTGTGATTTTCGCATTTATAATGTTACTATGAATCGCAAGCTTATATATATGCTGTTTTCTAGACAGCAATTGTTTTTAATCTCTTGAATACAGATGCTGTAACTTCAGTTCACATGATTATTGTCATTTCATGACACCCAAGAAATGGTTCGAGGTTGACATCATGTACGTTTATGAAGAACATTTGAGAACTTGTCTGTAAATCGCTTTATTTTACTGTCGGCGGCAAAGAGCTCCCCGCCCATATATTTTGTAAAGCAGCCATGACAGCTGCCACAGCTCGTGATTGAAGGAAACAATATGAAACGTAAATCAGGACGGCCGTGCATAAATCATAGCAATACGACGCGCTCAGCCGCTTCTAGCAGCGAACGAGATTATTTATGCAGATACCAACTTGCACAAGAATTTATGTTATTTTTTTATTTAAAAAGGAAATGAGTAATGAGGAGAAATTAGTACCTGGGTGAGACGACTTTGACATTCTATTAATACTGAATGTGTACCACAGCAATTTTGTTTCTGTTTACATAAAACAATGAGATTTTTTGTGCTTGTATCAGTAAAGTATAAATTCCTTAAATATATGTTATTTGAAACACAGAAGAAAAGAATATGGGATTTTACATGAGTGACAATAGAAAACTTGTAGTTCCCATTATACTTAGTAATTCAATTCAGTACTGAGAAATACTTGGACAGTCACAGGTTTGTAGACCTGGAACTGTACACCGTATTTCAAAACAGTTAAGCAGAATTCTGAGGTGGCTATTACAGGTATGAGACAGCACCCCTGCTTCACATTACTTTTAATCACAAAGTACCTCAAGTGGGAAAAAGCAGCAGCAGCTGCAGCAGCAGCACAAGGAAAGAGGTACATTGCATTCCCTTCAACTTCACACGATACAAGACATTTTGGAACTGAACTAAATGATATGGATAGATAGTCTTCCGCTGAACAAAATGGAAAATAGCAACGTTGCTGAAGGGCAGAAAACCGTTGACAAAAGAGTACATATAAAAGGAAAACTACTAACATTGTTGTAGATGAATGAATTTGCAGATGTGCAAGAGATTTAAAGAAAATGGCCGAAAAAACAATGAAAATAAGGACTAGTTTTGAAATGATTCGCTAGGGTAGAAGTTTTGTAATGTTTATCGCTGGGATGGATGTAATAAATGTTCTTAAATTATTATTCAGAAGAAAATCTTTCCTGCAGTGGGGATGGGATAGCAGAAGACCTCCGTGAAATAACGCTAAAAAACGGAAAGAAAATTAATGAGCAAGTTTTATTGTTGAAATCGAATAGTAAATGTGTCATTAACCATCACAGCAAAAAAATTACTTTCCATAAGTAAAGTTCACAAGATGGCTATTTAAATGTAAGCATTCCTGGAAGAAAATAATGAGTTTCTTCATGGCCCTTTCAAACACTTTGATGGGAATTACAACGATTTCTAGTTGAATCCTTCTTTTCAACTCAGTGATCGTCATTCTGCTAATTGTGTGGACTTGCCCTTTGATGTGGCTCCACAAACAAGAATCACACGCTAACAAATATGGTGATCTTGATATTCAAGGAACGTCGCCAAGCCATGGAAATACGGAGTTACCATAAAGCAATCGGACGTCTGTTATTTGCTGCTGTGGCTATGATTTGCGTGATCCATGTTGCTGAAATGATGGATTACCATGATCGCGAACGTTTTACAACTGTTCTTCTACAAAAGTTTCGATCAGATTCGAATACATTACCGTCACATTTCCTCTTGCGTCCTCGAAGAAGTGACGCCCCAACTGGCTTTCACATGGTATACTATACTGTAACCATCATGCAATGTATATTAAGCTACTAACGGTAGATAACAGCTATTTAATTAAAAAGGGGAGGCAGTAGATTATTTCAAAGTCGCACTTACTCAATTAAATTCACGTGGCGAAATTATGAAAGCATTAAGGAATCCAGTGAAAATTTGTTTCAAAGCAGTATACAGATTAAATTTCTGTGCTATCTTTCTCAAATCATGTGCACCTTCACGCATTCCGCTTCACTGAAGGTACTCCTCCTTGATGGGGTCTACAGAATACAAGGAATGCATAAATGAATGAATGAATGAATGAATGAATGAATGTCTGATGAAAACTGTAAGGTGCCTCCTCTGTAGGAGTGTGTTTGTTTTTATAAATATTACGTTTACTAGATCTCGGATAATACCAGAAGTCAGTTAGGTGCCTTAAGCAGTGCTGCAGAATAAGATGACAGAGTAGAAATTTGATTCCGATGCAGGGAATGGTAACGACTGGACCATATGGCGCAGTAGTGAATCACAGGAGTGGGAAGAGCAATGTGAGCTTTGTGAACGGACCTTCCTCAGCACTCAATACGTAAGGAAACCGTGAGTGTTCTACCTCGAAACGCCGATTTTACTTTATTCTGCAGTAGTCGTTTATTTCTACTTTTGGTACAGCTGTTACAAGGAAGAGCGTAAGGGCCACCAGAGCTTCGCTACAACAATAATCCTCTGCAGTAAATCAGCAAATTCAGCAAACAAATGAATGTTTACTTACTGAAGATGTACAAAGGGCTTCAAAGTCTTACAATGTAAGCGAGGGTTTTTGACTGGCACCAGACTCACCAATCAGTGATGGGATGTATTAGTAACCTGTTCTTACGTGATAGTCGGCTTTACCACGCTCTAGGATTTTATTAACATTTTGAGAGGAATCGTTTCGTAATACTAAACTGTTACTATTTTGCCGTGCTCGAAGAAACGCATTGTAATGGCATCCTGAGACTTATTTCATAAAAATTATGTACCCTCACACCCCTTAGAAACACACGTCGCCTGCTTGCGTCGTCTTAAGTGTCAAATGCGCTAGAAAAGCTACTTAGAGAGGTAACATGTACGAGAACTTCACAGAGAATGGGTAGAAGGGAATCCTACGAGCCGATTCATTATGATAATCGATGAAAGGATAATTTTAACCAGGTCAGTCTCAGTTTGGAAGGTATGACCAGTAGACCTTACATGACAGAGACTACGTTGTACGGAATCGTGGCTGAACTGTGAAAATTGGATGGAAGTTTGGTACCGCGAATGGATTTTGCTAAGTGTAATGTCTGTTCACGTAGTAGAAGGGTTTTCAGGAGCCCAATATCTGAATTTCTCCTTTCTAGTACACCTGCATCCACCATGAAAAGGTAAAATTATAGCGGTCGCTGTTAATGTTTTTAATTCTTTCTCTCACAGAAGTGCTGTCGCGCCTTGTGTTATAATGACTTCAGTTCTTGTACAACTTAAATTTTGTTAAAGTGAAAAACGTCAATTACTGTGAAGTATTGGACAGTTCATTGTTAAGTCTACTGCTGCTACATGTTTGCTTTCCGATCATAGATTGATACCCAAAGTGCTTGACTGTTTTCTGGGATTCAGTGAATATTTTAACCTCCTGGAGAAATCCTTTTTAGAGATAAACATATCTCTTCAAAATTCTCAGCCCATGTCTCGATTGTGAGACTTATTAATGCAACTATAACGTTCTCAGTTGTAATTATGTCGGAATTTCTGTCTATGTCCGTAAACTGAAGAATGAGCAACGTTTGTGATGGGGCAGGTGGCCTTTCCCCGACTCCACAACTGCCATAAAATATCACTAAGTATCAATTTCTCTTTTGGCAGTAGAATGCAGCGTATGATGATTTGTGTAGATTCTGTTCGTGTGGTTCTGTTGGGATAGTTACATTAGTTAGTAATTTCTGTATTTTTATGTTATTAACGCATCTAATGGAAAATAATACTTCCTGGACATGTCTGAGCACTGCTTAGAAAGTAATTTCATAGTTACGCCTCAGAAGGTCGGTACAACACTGGAATACAACCCTTGCTGTTTAGAAAGAATGGAGAATCACCCGCTCGGTCTTCATTTTTCAGACAGACTACAACATCGGTCAGTCACCATTCTTGTAAAAAGACTTCATAGTAGATGTGCGTTATGGATCAGCCCGCTGCTTCATGATTATAAAAAAGCAAGGAGTTACACACGGAGAAAGAAGCCACCGTTCTACGAGCTCTTCAGCACCACCACTAATATTTTCAAAATGTGTTGTTTCCTTGTGCCATCCTACACTTGCCCTGCCATCAAAATACCAGTACTCGGCGTCCATATCTTTTGTTTGTAAAAATAAAAAATAAACTAAGAATGGTAGAAAGACTTGTGGGAACTCATTTTCCTGCTTAGACTGTTGTTTTGTTATGAAATAACCACATTATTTCATAATCTAGAGAATAGCTAATGTTTTGTCTTGGGCCTTATCAGGCTACATCACTGTAAAAACTCTGTAATACATTTAGTATGATATTCGTAGAGGCTGCACACTAGTGCATACAAAAGACTAATGGCAGGAAGATTCATATTTTCAGCTGAGGTAGAGTACTAGAAACATATACTTTCTGGGTATTGCTCACATGTCTTCCAGCTTTCAATCAGAGAAACAAACAATTTCACACATTCTTAGTATCTTTTCAAGCGATGTTTACGTATTACTTCAGCCTTGTTGAGAACTATATGTATCACGTACTACTCTGAGTTCCTGCGGCGGTATTTATGTACCTTCTTCGAACATATGTAACCTTAGGGTTCGGTCACATAACTCTTACCTGTACATCAGTCTTCACTCTCGAAATGTGACAGTACACTTACACTTCTCGTTTCCGAGTTCTGTCAGCGGCATTCAGCATCGCACCACTATCCAACAGTTTCGCTTGCACAGCGATAATTGCTCGAAGTGGTGATACTTTTTCCCGTTTATGTATAGGCACGAGGGAATCTTCTGCATTAGCCTTGTATTGTATTGTATGTTAACCGGGGACCTAGAAACGACGGAGAGGCTCCGTCCCCCCGCAGCCGCAGTGGTCCACAACCCCATGGCGACTACCGTAGTCCACTTCACCCCTTCGCCGCCCCACACCGAACCCAGGGTTATTGTGCTTCGGCCCCCGGTGGACCCCCCAGGGAACGTCTCGCACCAGACGAGTGTAGCCCCTATGTTTACGTGGTAGAGTAATGGTGGTGTACGCGTACGTGGAGAACTTGTTTGTGCAGCAATCGCCGACATAGTGTAACTGAGGCGGAATAAGGGAATCAGCCCGCTTTCACCGAGGCAGATGGAAAACCGCCTAAAAACCATCCACAGACTGGCCGGTTCACCGGACCTCGACAGAAATCCGCCGGGCGGATTCGTGCCGGGGACCAGGCGCTCCTTCCCGCCCGGAAAGCCGTGCGTTAGACCGCACGGCCAACCGGGCGGGCTTGCATTAGCCTTAGTGAACTTTCTTTGACGATTTACTATTGTATATTTTAACCTCAAGACTAGAGGTACTTGGAATGAACTTGACCGTCTCCCTCTACAGTATCGGTTAAGCTATGTGGTGTGTGATGTTTCGTATTAAGCAACTTGGATTAATGTCATTGTGTGAAATGAAGTTCGCCCTCAAGCCTGAAATTGGCTTCACATTTTTCTTTTAGACATGCCCGCATTTCCAAGACCGTTGACGAATGCTCAGAATTTGTCCATATAGAGGACGAGTATCAACCAGATGTGGTAAGACAGACTTTGCTTTTCAAGACCACATACAAAGTTATGTTTTATCTAGAATACTGGTAACAGCGAGGACTTCAACTGGCACTACATATCTACTGCATATCTCTCCGTATCTCTGAATGGGTTGGTGGATCTTGACGATGACGTGGCCCACTGAGGACAACCCGTCACCGCAAGTCTGCACTGGTTGTCAGCACCACTCGTCGTGTCTCGTTGAGGAGCCAACGGTGCAACAGCTACGCCCATCTTCGTGTAGTACTGGATGCTGCCTGTCGAGTAAACCCTGATTTCTCGGTAAAATCTAATGAAAGACATGTGAGCATAGCGCTGAAGAAATAAAAATTCAGATGTTTACTTCCATAAAGTTATCGTTAGATAATTACTGTAAAGACCTTCTATGTTTTGTATCACTCGAGATTATGCACTAATCAGTCAAAACATTACGATCACATACCTAAGAGCCGGTGTGTCCACGGATAACAGCGACGACGTGTCGTGGCATGGAAGCAATGAGGCTTTGGTAGGTCGCTGAAGGGAGCTGGCGCCATATCTGCACCCTCGAGTCATCTAATTCGCGTAACCTCCGGGGAAGGGGCCGATGAGCTCTGACGCCACATCCAACCATACTCCAGATGTGTCCCATCGGGTTCTGAACTCTCAAGTTAGGGGAGCAGTACAGAAATTGGTACTCGCTACTGTGGTCTTCGAAGCACTCCGTCACACTCCTAGAATTGTGACTTGGCACTTTATCTTGTTGAAAAAATACCACTGCTGTCGGGAGATATGATCGTCGTGAAGAGGTGTAAGTGCTCTGCAGCCAGTTTACGATACTCCTTGGCCATCATTGCGCAGTGTATGAGTTCCACTAGAACCATGGACCTTCAAGTGTATGTTTCCCAGAGCATAATGAAGAAGCCGCCAGCATGTCTCCGTCGCCCAGCACAGGTGTCAAGGAGCTGTTCCCCTTCAGGACGAGGAATTCGCGCCCTCCCATCGTCATGATGAAGAAGGTATCGGGACTCATCAGGCATACAACGCTCTGCCACTACACCAATGTCCAGAGCCCATTTCAGTCGTAGTTGCCAATGTCGTGATGTTAACGTTGGCACACGCATGGGTCATCGGCTGCGGAGGCCCGTTGTTAGGAGTGTTCGGTGCACTGTGTGTTCAGACACACTTGTACTCTGCCCAGCATTAAAATCTGATGTTAGTTCCTCCAGAATTCGCCGCATGTCCTTTTTTTTTACTAGCGTGCCCAGCCTACGACGTCCGACACATGTAAAGACGAGTGGCCGCTCAATCCGACGATGTCTGGACGTGATTTCACTTTGGTTTCGTCCGGTGTTGAAGACTCTCACCACGGCACTGCTCGAACACCCGCTAAGTCGGCAGTTTCCAAATGTTCTTGCCGAGCCTCCTGGCCATCAGAAACTGCCTTTGATCAATCTCAGATAGATCGCACGCCTTCCCCATTCTACATACGGAGAGCGACCGAAGGACCATCCAACGGTCGTTCCCACTCCAGTCTCTTTCCGTCGGACAGTACATGCGTTTCGCCAGCCGTCGGCGAGTACTGGCGATCCGGACCTGACTGGCGCTCCGTCCCGACTCAAACCCCGACACACGACGAGCCGGAAATACTAGCGGTCGCTTCAAAGATAATACGACAGTGCTCTTATCTATAAGCGCTGCTGCTGCCACTCAAGGGCAGGCAAGACGCCATTAAATCGTATAAGAAACGAGGTGACAGTTCCGTAAAAAGAAGCTGTCAAGCAAGAAACGGCATGAACACGAGCCGCGCATGGCTCACCTCGTTTATCTGCCAGTCTGTCATTAACTACTGTAGGAGCGGTGTTCTGTTCGCTAGGAAGCATTTACTGCGAGCGCGTCCTGTGTTTACTAGGGTATGATACAGAACTATATGGAGGGCTTTATGGTACTTAAAAGGAAGCATCAATTTGATATCCATGCAGTGGGTACTTACATAATTCGTACTGATCCTTACAGAGTAGTTGTTGCGTTTCCAAGAACTCATATGCCTTAACGACATATGTTTCATTAATTATATAGAAACTGAAGTCAGTGATATGTGTCTGTAGATATGCTTACGCATAATTAAAGCACCAAGATTAAAAACCAATGTCATACAATTCCTCGCATTCAGGTTGAAAATAGGTTACATAAATTAGTATCAATTTTTCTTAGGCTTATTGTTTGGATATTCCTTATATGTGTGTTCTTTATAGCTCCTGTAGATATTTACGAACAACATAACTGTCTTTAGTTGTCTACATGGATAGTGAGAATTTTAACAATATCTTTGGAAAATTTACAAACAAAAAAGAAATTTGGTATTTTGATAGATATTTAAAAATCCACTAATACCGATTATACAATATCAGTACAGATCAGAGTACATCAAGCTTTTTGGAAAAGTCAAATGAATTAGATGTAATGTAGCAGATCTATTCGAGCCTAAATTTATCCCACGCATACGCCCGTATCTCACCTGTCCGTTCCGCTATGCCAGTTACATACGCGGTGTCTTATTTATAGGTATCTGCTGGTAAAATCCAACAGTTTACCGTCAAAATACGAAAGATAAAAATGTCGCTGCCGTAGCAGCTGCTTATAAATATCATACAGTACGCGCCTTACGAACAATCCGACGGCCTGCAAATGTGATACCAATGACATTTTTTACCATGCAGTCGCTTAAGTCAAGTTGCATTTCTCTTTCTGATAATAAGAATACGACACCGATGATATCTTCTGCATGCAGACACTGAAGTCAAGTTGCTTTTCTCTTTATGATAATTGAACCGAACGTATTCGACATCATAGCCAGGGTATGAAAATAGGAAAGTCTTAAGCGTAACTAGACGTATCACCATCACGAAAGTATGCAGCAACCCATTTAAATTAGTTAAGGACGTAAAATACACTGACGGTAACATGAGAACTACGTCTATTCTACGAAAGCCAACACCACTGTAACGAAGCTCCAATACTAGAGAATAAACTGTCACTATAGTGATAATCAGCGATATAGGATACCGAAAAGTTTCATTACTCCAGTCGTAGACGGCAATTTATATTGAACTACTTGTTTCCAGCCCAGCATTATTATGGTACATTCTGGTTAAATGGGCGGGAAGAATAGAGAAAGCACAGTTTCTGGTATGTATGGGAACTGGATATACGTCCTAATCTCCCCCTCTCCTGTCCATCTCCTTTGTCTTACTCCTCCTCTTCCCCCCCCTCTCTATCCATCTTCTCGTCCCCCTATCTCCAGCTTCTCCGGCCCCCTCCTTTCCCCTTCCTTTACCCATCGCCTATTCCCTTCTTTCCATTTCCATCTTCTCTTCCCCTTCTCTCTCTCCATTTCCTCCTGCTGTTATTGCAAAAACAGATTCAGCAGTAGTAATCTAATCAGCCAACGAGCCATGATTACAACTTTCTTGTTTACTAACAGTGTTTCACTGAAGATACGTCCGAGTACTCATTAGATTACTGTGTGAAAATTTTGAAGAGGTTTTTGGTAATAATGTTTCCTCTCTGTATACTGCGTATTCATTTGTATATTAAAAATAGATATGTGCAAACATGCACCTATTCGAATTCAACCTTGTGTCAAAATTTCAAAGCAATACGTGAAGAACTTTCGGATTTTTAAGGTTTGGTATATACGGACATTTTAATTTTTTTATAGATTATGACCCATTTTACTCAGTGACGACTATGTTAAGATTTCTCGTAGCCATATGCGACAGCGTAAATGTTGATTAAGGGACTGTGCTGAAGCCATATCGTCGATGGGTGAAACATGGTACCAACTGTTAAGAAACGAAATACGTGAATCGTGATGGACACTACGTGATCACAAATATCCTGACATCCTGGAAACATATGTTTTTCATATTTGGTGCTTTGTGCTGCCACCTACCGACAGGTACTCCATATCAGCGACCTCAGTAGTAATTACAGATCATGAGAGTGCAGAATGAGGTGGTCCGCGGAACTCACGGACTTCGAACGTTGTCACTTGTGTCATACGTCTATACGCGCGATTTCCACACCGCTAAACGTCCATAGGTCCACTGTTTCCGCTGTGATAGTGAAGTGGAAACGTGAAGGGAAACGTACAGCACAAAAGCGTGCAGGCCGGCCTCGTGTGTTGATTGACGCAGAGCGCCGACAGTTGAAGAGGGTCGTAATGTGTAATAGGCGGATATCCATCCAGAACATCACACAGGAATTCTAAACTGCATCAGGTTCCACTGCAAGTACTGCGACAGTTAAGCGGGAGGTGAGAACACTTGTATATCATGGTCAAGCGGCTTCTCTTAAGCCACACGTCACGCAGGTAAATGTCAAACGACGCCTCGCTTGGTGTAAGGAGAGTAAGCATGGACGACTGAACAGTGAAAAATGTTGTGTGGAATGACGTATCGCGGTACACAATGTGGCTATCTGATGACAGGGTGTGAGTATGGCGAATCCGCGGTGACCATCATCTACCAGGGTCTGTAGTGCCAACAATAAAATTCGGAGGCGGTGATGTTATGGTGTGGTCGTGTTTTTCATGGAGAGCGATTGCACCCCTTATTGTTTTGCATGGCACTATCACAGTACAGGCCTACATTGATGTTTTAAGCACCTTCTTGCTTTTCACTGTTGAAGAACAATTCGGGGATGGCGATTGCATCTTTCAACACGATCGAGCATCTGTTCATAATGCACGGTCTGCGGCGGAGTGGTTACACGACAATAACAACCCTGTAATGAACAGGCGTACCAGGCCTTACCGGCCGACATCGATACCTATTCTCAGTGCAGCGCTCCGTGAAGAATGGGGTGGCGTTTCCTAAGAAACCTTTCAGCTTCTGATTGAACATATGCCTGCTAGAATGGGTGTCATCAGGGCTAAAGATGGGCAACACCATAGTGAATTCCAGCATTACCGATGGAGGGCACCACGAACTTGTAAGTCATTTTCAGCCAGGTGTCCGGATACTTCTGACCACATAGTGTACGTACAAGGTATTTTGTAATTACAGTCAACATCGACATTGATTACCATTGATGAAAATTTCAAGAGTAGAATGAACAACTATTTCAACAGTTAAAATATCTCTATCATATTTTGCGCTTCAACCGAGACAGCATCTACATTTCGATTATCACTTGATGAGTATCTTCCTTTTAAAGATAAAAAATACTGCTCTAATTCTGCAATTTCACATGTCATTTTTGACAAAATCATGGGAACTTCAGAGTGCTTAGCGATTAGTTTTTGGGGGAGCTGGGAGATATTTAGAAGTAATCACGTAGCCCACGGCACTGCCATATGTAGGGTTTACTTCGTACTCTGGCAGTTAAAAAAAAAAAAAAGATAATTTTGTTTTCATGGTTCCACATTGAAACATTCCAATACAAATCATCAGTGGTCTTGAATGTGAAACATTATTGAATTTCCTTTTTTTCATCTCGAGTCTACAAATTACTTGATAAATGAGTTAGTAGATATTAATTACAGTGCACGATATTAATCGTAGACAACACTAATGTAACGGCCAAGTATGCGATGACATTTTGTAACAGAAATCAATTTTGTAAGACACATTTAGGTAAACGTTTTGTGACACAGCGTGACGTCAGGGGGAAATTGTTTCGAGCATCAGATATTAATCATAGACAATTATAACATATACCTAAAGAGTACCATGACTTTTGTGACAGAAATCAGTGTCGTCAGACCCATTTATTTAAACATTTTATGGCAGTGAGTGATTTTGGGACGATATTTTCTCACAATTATTTTTGTATTACGTTGATAAGACTATACCACCTTGGCTATAAATATTACCGATATCAGATTACGCGTTAGGATACTCCAGCAATGACCTGCATTCATATCGAGCACGTAATTCCGTTGCCAAGAGCTACAGCACGATTTATGTTGAAAAAAGTAAAATTTAAATTGTGATGTGTTGACTATATCGCATGCATGAAATGAAATACTGCATGTTAATATTTCGCTGTGTACGTGCCAGGCGCCGCCATGCATAATAAGCAGGTAGTAAAATTACTTTTCCCGTATTTTATTTACAATCTAAAATATTATGCAACTGACAAGGAGAGATGTTCGTCACAGAATTTAGAGTGCGTTACCTCCTGGTTAAGTACTCAGTCAATTTCTTACAAAGAACACAGATACTTACATTTGGCAGAAGTTCTATACACATTCAGCTGGAAAGTGAAGTAGGCCTTAATGCTTAAAGAAGGTCAGGTTTGGCACTGTCAGAAGTACTACATATGCCGCTCCGTCAAAACTGCTGAGTATGTTCACACCACCGATGGGAGAGATTTATTTCTCAGAAAACAAACAACAAAAATATTGTCGCTCACTATGTCAGTAAGTATCGGTATTCTACTTCTTCTATATATCTCTTCTTCCGAGTTCTGATCTTGAAAACGCGATAACACACAAGGTGTTTAAGTTCATGTGTTTTTTTGTAACTTAAAAAAATGTGAAAGCATTATTATTAATATAAATATCCGAACGGACGTTATGTACTATTTCTGCGAAGTTATGAACATAATTATCCTTCAGCTAGTTACAGCAAGGAGTTATAACTTTTTTAAATAGAATATATCTATCACGTATAGGATGCAATTAAACCAATTATGTAATAATTAGTTTAAAGCAAATTTCTATCAATTTTATTTAGGGTACTCGAAAAAAATCAAATTTGTGGGAGTGGATGCCACATGCCGCATACAATTTAACTAGCACTGGCTGTATGCAAATGAGTGTTCTGATGGTGGAATGTTCATTTAATTGAGATCTTCAAACGACTGCTCACTTTGCTAAACGTACAGTTCAGTGCGCCTTCTAAACTACCTGTGGACGAGATGTAAAAATTTCTTCTGTCTGGTCTTACGTAAAGTTACTAAATTGTTTAGAAATCGTCTATTCGATCGCTCAGTTACCTTAGCAGTACCGGAATGAAGGATGAGGTAGATAATGCCACCTTGAATAGCGAACCTCCAACGAGGATAATATTACGACTCATCCTTTCAATCGTCGCACGAAGGCCGAAACGACACGTCGTACTGTCCTGCTGGTACATGCCATCAAACTGCATGAAGGAGTAGACATTGTCCCCAAGAATAGATGCAAACTTTTGTTGATACGCTGGCCTTAGTGAATGACGAGATCACCCAGGGAATGCCACGAACACTTTCCCCAAACCACAACGCTCCCTCTTGTGGCCTGGACTCTTTGCTCTCTGAGGTTTTACGCCGTACACGCCACCGGAAATCTGTCCAATGGAGCACAGAACGTGATTCATCTGGAAAGGAAGCCTGTCGGCGCTCAGTGGACGTACGATCTCCCGCCTTCGTTACCGATGAACAACAGTAAAGCCGTCGGCACACGGACCGTGCTGTCGAACGGTAACGTTGAGCGTGCCAAATTCAACGTGCTGCTGAACGCTCAGGAACGGTGCGACTTGTGCTTACGGTGCGTGGGCCCCAACATGGTATACCCGATCGAAACGCACTCCAGCGGCAGTTCGAGGGATGTTTCTAGTTCGTAAATCACACTGTTTACTCAACGGGCGCGCGTAAAATTCCCATGTTAGCTCTATTATAGCATACATTTCCTCCATCGTCCACGAAAAGGAAAGTACCGTGTCCAATCAATAAGGACACAGGCTTATAAAAGTTCCATTACAAACAGTGCGGTACAAATTTGGAACACTTCTCCGCATAAGATAAACATTATTTCATCATTCCCACATTTCAGTAAAATCCCAAGGTCAGTCTTACTTGATCACTGTTCCTACCCAGTAGCAGAATCTTTGCAACATGTGAATTACGAAGCGTAAAAGAAAAAGGAGCAAAATATCTTTATACAAGTAGCGCAAGCTGTCCTGCAGATTAAGCCAATCGACAAAGTCACCCCTCAAAACAAGATGAACTTATATTTACATAACATCAAATATTGTAGCATGTACTTATATTAACCTAATAATAAAGTATCAGAACCTAATAAAAACTCGAATGTTAGGGGAAAAAAATTGGAAGTGTTGACACGCGAACTACTGCCTCAACAAAAACTCATTAGTGGAGAGAGACGCTACTCATTACGCTAAACCAACAACTCGGTCCTTGTGCTCAATCATATTATGTTAGCGCTTACTGAAAGCGTTAATCGTAGATAATTATGTTACTAATTGAAATTTAATTATAACGAACTGTACCAAGAACAATGCGTTTTGGGTGGCCCTTCAGTGTGTCGCTGCCTTCAAATAGCCTCCTCTCATAATACGCAAGTTATAGTAATTCTTTTGCCACGAATATGATGTTTCTCATTATGTTATTGGAACGAATCACACAACTAACAACGGGTTTTCCAGTGATTCTCAATTTGCTGGTGCTCGGAAACGGCATATATACATATAAGCTTGAAATGAATGCCAATATGGCGCCTCTCAAATCTGTACTGAAGGGAGACGGCGTGCGTGTGACGTAGGCGGCGTTGTGCCATCTCATTGGTCAACGTTCAGACGCACGCTCAGGATATCTGACATGCCAGATATTGCTCTGCACGTTCGGAAAGACTCCCGAGCGTGCTATTCCACGCTATGACGTCAGAAACTCGGCACGCTCAACGCTCAACGTTCGGATGCACGGTCCGTGTGCCGACGGCTTAAGCTTCGGTGCCGCGGAGGCCCTTACGCAGCAACGTTCGCTGAACGGTCGTTGAGGGAACAGTGCTGGCAGCCACTTGGTTCATTCTGGCGGTCAGTTGCTCAATATGTACACGTCTTTTAGGTCGTACAAAACTCCGAAGCCGTCGTTCACCTCTATGGTGCACTGTAGTTGACTCGGCGCCGGTTTTGGATACCGTCATTTTGTCATGCACGGTGTACTTTAACCACGGTGGCACACGATCAGGTTACGAACTTAACTGTTTCGTAATTGCTTCCATCGAAAGCCAATGGTCATGCCCTTTTGGACGTCATATAAATTGCTCCATTTTCGCGCTACAACAACCACGGCACTGGTTTCCGTGTCGCCTCGAGACGCATTGTATACCCTCTACTGCCAATATTGCCATCTGCCGTCTGTGAGTGGTTGTTGCGCACTGACCTCGAACATTCTGTGGTCATATCAACGTGACATGACAGAGGATAATGCAGCAAACCTTTGTTAACGCATAAAAATAATTGGAAACGAAAGGGAGTGCTTTACAATGGTTACTGTTCACAATATACACCGTTGAGCCAAAACACTATTAGCATCGCCCACCGTGAGATTGAATACCGCCTTGTGGTGTTGGGAGCACGTGAAGTGGTAAGCAAAGTATACAGGCTACCCGGAAAATCTCGTTACAAATTTCTAGGACTTGTAGAGTGGAGTATGCACATAACATTTTGGATAGGAACCCATGACCACCCTTTATATGTATTTAGATACAGCGTAATTCCGTGATGATGTTACAAACTTTAAAGCATGATGGATAAATACCTCTGATAGTGTAGTAAATGTACGGTTGTTGCTAAGACTGTAGGGTATGCAGCTTTCAGAGGTGGTAGTGTGGACCAAAAGAAGAAGAAAAAAATGTATAGGAAACATGGGCTCTAAAATGCGTACCTGAGTAGCTATGAGCACTTTTTCATTTTCGCTAGCGTGAAACACATCTCTTCTATTGAACAAGTGCTCATAAGTCTTAAGATATGCATTTCGAGCACAGGTCTACTAGACATACCACCACATCTGAAAGTTTCCTAACATACAACCTTAGCAACAACAGTGCCGTTACCTGTCAGAGGTATCAGAGCTGTTTCCGCTTATCAAGTTATCACGGAGTTACACTGGGTATATGTACATTTACAGGCGCCGGCACCTATCATATTGACGCTCTGTAGCGTTGTTGCGTGACATTTCGAGACTTGGGTTCATATTCAAAATATTATGTACTCATTTTCGTCTACAAGTGGTAGAAGTTTGTAATGGGAATCTCCGAACACCCTGTACAAGCAGAGCACAGACGAATGACGAGTCATTCTACCGACGACATGGGCCACAAAGCAGAAACCCACTGACATAATCGACTTTGACAAAGGGCAGGTTGTTATCCACTGGGAACGTGGATCACGGGAACGGCGAAGCTGCTCGGTTGCTCGCGTGTTGCTGTCGTGAGTTTCTACGGAAAGTGGATAGGGACGCTAAAACCACAAGTGAACGAGAGTGATGTGACTGTCCACGCATAACAGAATGTTCAGTCGGAGGCTTGCTCTCTCTGTACATCAGGATCGGCGGCGATCTGCGGCAGATCTGTGACAGTATAACGTTGGTGCGGCAGATCTGTGACAGTATAACGTTGGTGCAGTCTCAATTATTTTGGAGCAGACCATTCAGTGCACATTGCTGAACACTCAGCTCATGAGCAGACCTAGATGATCCCCCCCACTGATCCACTGGCATTGTCCGTTAAAATTACAGATAGCACAGGATCATCAAGTTTGGACTTTGAATCAATGATAATATATGTCGTTGTGGGATGAATCATATTCCTTATTATACGAGGTAGATGGGCCTTTCTGGACATGGCATCATCCAGACGAATGGGTGTTCAAAACCTGTGCCGTGTCACGGATGAAACCAATGGAGACAGTATCAAATGGTTCAAATGGCTCTGAGCACTGTGGGACTTAACATCTGAGGTCATCAGTCCCCTAGAACTTAGAACTACTTAAACCTAACTAACCTAATGACATTACACACATCCATGCCCGAGGAAGGATTCGAACCTGCGACCGTAGCAGTCGCGCGGTTCTGGACTGAAACGCCTAGAACCGCTCTGCCACCGCGACCGGCCGGAGACAGTTTCATGCTACGGCGGTCACTCACCTGTGCTTTCATGGGTGAACTGACTGAGGTCACATGGCACCATGATAGCTAAATATTACTGCGGACGACCTGCATCTCTTGATGTCTTTCTCGACGGTGATGGCATTTCAGCAGGGTAACTGTTAGTGTCGCAAGGCCAGAATCGTGATACAGTGGTTTGCCACAGTTCAACGGAAATCGCTGAATCCATGTCACGTATCATCGCTCTTGCGTTGCAGTCTGAAGGTGTACCGCGTCGCTGTTAAGTAGGTGATCACAGAGTTTTGGTTCATCAGTATAAATATAAGTGGCCTTCAAAAGAAGACGAGACAGACGAGAAGAAAACAAAACTAAGTAAACCGTTTATTACTTTAACACATCGCCATAGTTGTTAATATTGTTAATTAGCTAGTTGGTTAGTTGCATGTTCCATAGAGCATTTGAACGGTTATTTTATCGCAATGATATGGAACCAATCGGTGTACAAGTTATGTATACAGGATTAATGTTAACATTAACGAACTCATAATTATTTGTAGTCCTTTTCATACAACCAGACTCAATGTTTTTTTCCGATTACCAGTTTTTAAGTAGAAATTCGCCAACTGAATGTAAGGATTTGTCCAGAAAATATAGTTTAAAATTAAATTTATGCTAGCTTCGCTATACACATTTTATATTATAGGGCCAATGGTCAAACATTTTTGTTGCTGCATAATGAACTCCTTTATGAGCCACTGATAGCTTAAAGAACGGGTAATAAAGGTCATTTTCCCCTCTAGAGTTGTCCGTATAGACATCACTGTCCTTCTCCAACTGGATGGAATATTTATGACGCATTTCGTAAGTGAATACATGTACAGTGGCACCCACATGACGTCATATTATTCTTACTGCTCACTTTCATGCAATCAGTACTTACTTTTTAAGTGTTGAGTTACCCAACAAAATTAATCCGTAGTGCATTGTTGAATAGAAACATGAAAAAATTTGTCAGGAGGTTGATACGTTTTTATCAAAGATTAGCAATTATACAAAGAGCAAACGTAGCAGAACTTCTGTTTGAGAAGCTCATATGCTTCTACCCTATCCACTACAAGTGCTACATCACTTGTTGGTATGACTCTATTTATTGTACAGAATTGAATGTAATATGTTTTTTTTTTCAAAACTAAGGGAGAGTCCATTTTCAGAGAACCACTTAATAATTCTTTGGAAAATGTCATTCACCAGCTATTCTGTTGCTTTATAACACTAGTATCGTTTACAAGTACAAATTCTGCTTTTTGACTGTTGAGTGGAAGATCATTCACAATATAAGGAATAGATGTGGACCTAAAATTGAACGGTGTGAGACTCCCATTGTGACTCAGTCTTTCCGTTTTTTTTTTGTCCTGAGTCACCAAAATTTTCTGTCTTCGTGACATTGTCTGGGTTATTCAGCAATATTTTGCATTCCGTTTGTTAAGTATAATTCACGCCAGCTGTGTGTAAAGCCATCAGTTCCATAAAACTGAGCTTTTTAAACAGAGTAATATGACTTATACAATCAAACGCCTTGGAAAACCACAAAAAATACCAAATGGCGACATATTATTATTTACAGCTTGTTTTATTTGACGAGTAAATGTAAAATATCATTCTCAGTCGAGCGACCCTTCTCGATTCCAAACTTTGATATGACAAGTAAATTGCTTCCATGTATGTGTGCGAGTACTCTTGGGTACACTAGTTTTTCGAATACTTTCGAAAATTATGTTGGAAAAAGACATTTGCCGTGAGTCAAAATGGTCAAAGCGTTCGTGGATGTTTCCTATGGATTCATGACTGTATCCAGGGTGCACCACATTGTCCAAAGCAAATCGACGGCCATGAATGCCTTTCTTGAGGACTCAAAAAAATATAAATCGCGTGGGAGAGATCGGGCCTGTATGAAAGCTGTGCAGGGGCTTCCCAGCTAAACTTCTGTAGCATAGTCGAAGCAACCTTGGAAACGTTTGGGCCCACATACCAACTTTCAGAAAACTACCAAAATCGTCAGAGACGCTCGCCCCCTCGTAACGAGATTCGCCGACCTCCTCCTGCTGATAAACTGGAACTGAGACCACAGTGAGAGCGCATCTTCCTACAAAGATTTCCTCGCATTCAGTGCACTCAATAGAATAACTACGATATAGTGTCAGAAAATGAAACAGTGTCTATGCTGTAGAAGTTTCGCTGTGAAGCCAGTACACATCCTCTATGCAGCTGCGATCTCTTCCCATACATTTCCATATGGTGGAGACCTGAAGAAAAACATTCGTAGCTCTCGATTTTACTGGGACGAAGAGGTGCACGCCTGCATGCAATCATGATTCCGTAAGCAACCGCAAAGATTTCTCCACGTAATTACTGACCATCTTGCCTCATAGTGCTATAAACGTACAAACAGTTATGGCGATTACTTTTGAAATAATAAACATTTTACTTACTTTTTTCCCTCTGTTTTGTTTTGATTTCACTGCCCCTCATAAATAATGTAATGCACAAAAACGTAAGGATCGTAATGTTGATCCTAGATGATGCTGTTTTACAGAGAGAGGTCGCAACGCCAAAGAATTGTGAGGACATTGTAGAATCGGACTGGCAGTAACTTTCAACGAAGTAAATGTAGCTTACTGCTGAAAGGTAGATGGAATGTCCCATAATCGTCAGATTCTCAGACAGGTGAGTAATCTCTAAGTGAGTCACAGCTGCAAAAAGCCTAAGAGTGTGCATCCGTAGCAACGGGATGAGCAAGTAGAACAATACGTACCAATAGCAGAAAGCTACTGTTTATGAATTGCAGAGAAATTTGATTAACCCAAGATGGAAGTACCTAAGAACACTCATTTGCCTGTTTGTGTCCAGTCTATGACCCTTACCAGGTGGAATCAGTGCCGTAGAGAGAAATGCAAAGAAAAGAATGCTGATCGTTACGGTGTCGTTTATTAAGCTTGAGACCTTTACAGATACCTTCCCCTCTCCAGTGGCATGTGACACAAGAGAGGTCTCATGTACCGGGGGGTGGTTTACTGTACAAGAACGGTTAAGCCAGAATACATTTCGTGAAACGACCGTGATTCAAAATTAAAGGAAATACAGAATTTTACCGCTATTCGTTCTTATGTTCTCCATTTGCAAATCAAACATCAAAGAATGAAATGGCGGGAACACAGAGATTTCTCTGAATTCATAACATGTCTATTAGAGTGCAGATGTATTTTGTAACAGAACAAGTACCGAGAACTGCCGCTTCAGTGGCCAGCCCGTCACTGTACGTCAAAACCTCACGCTCCTGCAGCAGCTTGTTATTACCTGTCGACTGCAGAAACTGCCACAGAAATGAGAGAGGCAGTTTCATTCGCGGTTGCGAAAGCGGAAAACTTTGGCTATGGCATTTACTGTAACCTAAGATTTAGAAGTTAATAAAATGGGAAAACATGTTTTTCATTACTTACAGTCTCCGCAGAGGTCTTTTGTTGGTATACCGTAAAGATTGAATACCACGAAAAAAATTTTTAAATTTCTCTGTGACAGATTTTTACCGATTAACAAACAATCACTTCGCGCCCTCATATTTTTGTCAGCAAAGTACTGTCCCCGAAAAGAAATTGAAGTGTATAACGATTCCCACTGTTCTAATACAGCTTTTGGAAAGATTTCTCTGGGTTCAAATAAATGTCGTGGCTGGAAATCCTATCTCAAATAATTCCAACTGGGAACCTCTCAGACCCACTATCAGCTCATCTAGTATTTGCAGAAAGGAACTGTTTTCCACAATTGGCTGAAACTCAAATGACGCACACTTATCAGGCAATCAAAGAATGAAACATAAATATATACTGTTCGTATTTTTCTATTAAAACCAGTCATTGGTTGCCTAGGGCCTACCTTTGTATGGGATTGTTTACACATCAGTCCTATAGTCTCAAGTAGCAGAGTTCTATTTAACATCACTGATACGGAGCAGAAGTACTTCTCATCGCCCCCTCCTCCACCTCCTTTCCCCGCCCACCCTCACTCCCTGCGAAGGCAGTGTTTCCTGTCAAGGTAAAATACAACAGCAGCAAGACAAAAAACGATACCTCAGCTGCGCCATACCAATATTAATGTTACAGATGACAGTGCCTCTAAAACGGAATTACTAAATAGGGTTTGCCGAAAATCCTTCACCAGACCAGACGAATTAAGTATTCCAGAATTCGAATCAAAACAGCTGCCAAAATAAGTAACTTAGAAATAGATATCCAAGGTGTAGTGAAACAGCTTAAATAGAATAATAAAAGAAAGACTACGCGTAAGGTATATATCAATTATATCCTTCCAGAGTACGCTGCAACGACAGCTCCGTACTTAGCAATCATATATGACCGCTTGTTCTACGATAGATCAATAACTAAACACTGGGAAGGTGCACAGGTCACACTAACACTTAAGAAAATAAACAGAAGTAATCGCTGAATTACGGTACCAAATCATTGACATCGAGCAGCAGTAGCACTTTTGGAACGTACTCTGTGTTCGAACATTATGAATTACCTCGAAGGAAACGATTTATTGGCACATAGCACGGATTCAGAAAATACCATTCTCTTGTAAAACAACTAGCTCTTTTTTCTATAGACAAGTGATCTCACATTTTCAGATTTTCAGAAGATTTTTCACTCTGTTCCTCAAAAGCAAATTCTAATCAAATTTTACGCTTATGGCGTATCGTGTCGGTTGTGCGATCGGATTTGTGACTTATTGGCAGAAAGGCCACACTTCGTAGTAATCTGAGGAAAGTCACTGAGTACAGCAGAAATAGCGTCTGATGGCACTGAAGGAAGCGTTACAGGCTCTCTGCTCTTCCCAATCTACTTATATATGGACGATTTAGGAGACAATCTGAGAGCAGAGCTATTAGATTGTTTGCAGACGATGCTGTCATTTACGGTCTAGTAAAGGTATCAGAAGATCGAAAGGAATCGCAAAATGATTTAGATATGATGGTATGAAAATTGGCAACTGACCAAATCGGAAAAGTGTAAAGTCATCCGCATGAGTTCTAAAAGGAATGCATAAAATTCCGGTTACATAATAAACCATGCAAATCTAAAGAATGACAATTCAACTAAATACGTAGGGACTATAAATACGAGTAACTTAAACTGGTATGATCAAGTAGATAATGTTGTGGGGAAAACGAGTCAAACACTGCGTTTTATTGGCAGAGCACTTAGATGGAACATGCCTACTAAATAAACTGCCTACACTACTCTTGTCTTCTGCTGAAGTATTAATGCACGGTATGGTATCCATATCAGATATCAGATGGAGAACTTCGAAAAGTTGAAATAATCGCAGTTCGTTTCGTATTATAGCGGAATAAGAGAAAGTGTGTCATGAATGTACTAGTTTGGGAGGCACTCATTACAACAAAGGCATTTTTCGTGGCGGCTACAGCTTTCCACAGAATTTCAGTCACCAACATTCTCCCCTCAATGCGAAAGTATTTCGTTGACGGCAACCTGCCAAGGGAGAAATAATCATAGTAGTAAAATAAGAGAAGTTAGTACTCGCACGGCAATATTTAAGTTTTCGTTTTTCTCTCGCACTGTTCGAGAGTGGAAAGGTAGAAAAGTAGTCTGAAAGCGTTTTGATGGTCCCCTGCTGGACACTTAAGTGTGAGTAGCAGAGTAGGACGTAAATGTAGGTCCAAGTGCACCGAGGGATGATGGAGCTAGTCACTTTTTCATGACCACCACGAGATGGTTACAAGGTTGTGTGTATGTGTTGGTTTTCAAATGTGTGTGTTCCCTAAGGGACCAAACTGCTGAGGTCATCGGTCCCTGGACTTACACGCTACTTAAACTAACTTAAATTAACTTACGCTGAGTACAACACAAACACCTGTGCCAAAGGGAGGACTCGAACCTCCGGCGGGAGGGGCCGCGTAATTCGTGACATACAGTCTCGAACTGAGCGGCCACTCCGCGCGGCCTGTGTGTTGGAGACCATAGCTCTCGAAATATAACGCTCCCTCACGCCAATATTTCGATACCTCTCAAAGTCCATAAGGTAGCAGTAAGCCGCACCTGCACGTCCCCTTAGCATACTGTGTTACGATTTCAATTTGAAAATTTTCAGTAACGTTTGTCGAGCCCAGTAGCCATCATGCAAGCGCAGTATTTTTCATCTGTAGGAAATGCTGTCAATTAGGATAAAAGCAGAACACGGAGAAAAAGTCTCTTATACGAATGAAATATCAACCAAAAAACCCAACAGGCATCGAAATTCTGGGTATCGGTTTCTTGGCGTTCGGTAAAGACGTTAATCGTATAGCACTTTCCTCGTCGTTGTAGTTGCAACGATCTTACTGCTGCGTCCTATGTTGCCATATACTGGCAGTCTGCACTGTGCAACACATTTAGAAAGTCTCTGCTTGGGATCTTTGTATTCGATATCAAAGAGCTGTTATCGGAATACACCACTAAAACTCTAACATATTTCAATGATGACATGATAGTATTAATCGAGCCCGAAGGTGACGTCATTCCTTTGCATAATTACAGAGAGAGCTTATACGCACGTTTGGGCGAAATTTAAAACTTTTGGGTCCCAATGTGAAACAATTGCGTGATTCCAAAGAAGAGACCCTTTAACCGTGTTACGAGGTGTATATTACTTAATCGGTATCCCAGATACCGTACGAGCTGAAGGTTGCCTATCTAACCGATTCCAGCGGCAACAAAAATTGTCTTTCAATACTACGCACAATTATTGACCAAATTTAAAATGCTGGCATAATCTACGCATTAAGAGGTGTATTCCGTGTGAAAGGTTCACCTTAGCAAGAAAATGTTTACAGTTATAAACTGTGTATATGTCATGAGGTAGTGTAACATACGGCGAACATTTACCCCGTATATAGTCAGCCAATATTTGAGAAAGAGAACTCCCTGACAGAACAGAAGAAATGAGTCAGGAAGAAATCAGTTTGGACTTGAAAGAGCGATGATTATCGCTAAGTCTTTTAAATTATTGCGATAGACTATTAAAAATGGATGCCGCAGAACGCTCTACGCCTTTCTGTGCACGAGTCATATATATATATATATATATATATATATATATATATATATATATATATATATATATATATATATATATATATATACCGCGTAGGCCTACAGAGAAAGTGAAAAACATCAAACGCTGAGTCACAACGTGGAAGAGAGTGTCTGTTAAGTGGTTGTGACAGACGGCTGTTGAAGAGCATTGTGACGGAAATTAAGGGAACGACAGTTGCAAATGACAATGCAGAAATAAAGTCGCACTGGCGAACCCTGTCCGCAAGAAAACAGAACGAAAGGAGCTCCAGACGCAAGGAATTTCAGGGCGAGGGGAATTCCAAAAATCAAATGCTCATAACAGGGAAAACGTGATGCCGAAGCCATAGAACCTGAGCTATGGAGCAATTGTAGAATGTCATTTGATCGGATGAGTATGTTTTTATACTGTTTCTAACTTCTGCCTGAATTTACGTCCCAAGTGCGAAATGTTGAGGATGTTCGGTGATGATTTGGGCAGCCATGTTGTGTTATTCAATGGATCTTTGAAATGTCGCATTATGTGATCAATTTGGTGAATGATTTCGATGCCATGGAACAATGTTTGTTTCCTACTGGCCTAGCTGTGCTCCAAGATGACAGGTCTATGTTCACACAGCTCACATCATCCAGGACTGGTTTCCTGAGCACGAGGATGAATTGGCTACGAAGTCTTTCGCGACGTATTTCTTGAATAAAAATCTCTCGGTGTACATGCCGCGTCAATTCAGGAAAAAACTCCAAGCTTTCGACCACTACCTCCAAGGTCGTCGTCAGGGCTAAAACTGACTCTGGTCGAAAGCTTGGAGTTTTATCCTGAATTGACGCGGCATGCACTCTGAGAGATTTTTATTCACGAGGATGAATTGTCGGGTCTCCGCTGGTCACCATAGATCGCTACCTGCCTCCATGATCGTTACCTGCACTTGCCACTATTTTGAAGGAAGAATGGTATGAGATTCTCTTGATAGCAATAAAGGACCTGTATCTATCCATTCCGAGGCGACTGGAGGCTGTTTCGAATGCCAACGGTTTTCTTACTCAGACTTAGGTATGGTAATGAATTGTGTTTTTGTGTTTCCAAATTTTTGTCCA
The DNA here is from genome assembly GCF_023864275.1 of Schistocerca cancellata. NCBI lineage: Eukaryota > Metazoa > Arthropoda > Insecta > Orthoptera > Acrididae > Schistocerca > Schistocerca cancellata. The sequence continues at coordinate 457,110,371 of NC_064630.1, forward strand.
GCCCCTGCAGTCATATTAGATGTCATGCCTTTTACATATATAAGAAACAACAGTGGTCTCAGCACTGACCTCTGAGGCACTCCCGCTTAACAGTGCCCCAGGTTGTGTACATGGAAGATTCCTGGAGATACTAAAAGATATCAGATAGATTATATAATGGTAAGACAGAGATTTAGGAACCAGTTTTAAATTTTAAGACATTTCCAGAGTAGATATGAACTCTGACCACAATCTATTGGTTATGAACTGTAGATTAAAATCGAAGAAACTACAAGAAAAGGTGGGAATTTAAGGAGATGGGACCTGGATAAATTGACTAAACCAGAGGTTGTACAGAGTTTCAGAGAAAGTATAAGGGAACAATTGACAGGAATGGTGGATAGAAGTACAGTAGAAGAAGAATGGGCAGCTCTGAGGGATGAAGTAGTGAAGGCAGCAGAGGATCTAGTAGGTAAAATGGTGAGAGCTAGTAGAAATCCTTGGGTAACTGAAGAAATGTTGAATTTAATTGATGAAAGGAGAAAATAAAAAATGCAGTAAATGAAGCAGGCAAAAAGGAATACAAACCTCTCAAGAATGAGATCGACAGGAAGTGCAAAATGGCTAAGCAGGAATGGCTAGAGTACAAATGTAAGGATGTACAGGCTTATCTCACTAGGGGTAAGATAGATACTGCCTACAGGAAAATTAAAGAGACCATTGGAGAAAAGAGAACCACTTGCATGAATATCAAGAGGTCAGATGGAAACCCAGTTCTAAGCAAAGAAGGGAAAGCAGAAAGGTGGAAGGAGTATATAGAAGGTCTATACAAGGGCGATGTACTTGAGGACCATATTATGGAAATGGAAGAGGATGTAGATGAAGATGAAATGGGAGATACGATACTCCGTGAAGAGATAGACAGAGCACTGAAAGACCTGAGTCGAAACAAGGCCCCGGGAGTAGACAACATTCCATTAGAATTACTGACGGCCTTGGGAAAGTCAGTCTTGACAAAACTCTACCATCTGGTGAGCAAGATGTATGAGACAGGCGAAATACCCGCAGACTTAAAGAAGAATATAATAATTCCAATCACAAAGATAGCAGGTGTTGACAGATGTGAAAATTACCGAACTATCAGTTTAATAAGTCACTGCTGCAAAACACTAACACGAATGCTTTACAGACGAATGGAAAAAACTGGTAGAAGCCGACCCCGAGGAAGATCAGTTCGGATTCCGTAGAAATATTGGAACACGTGAGGCAATACTGACCTTACGACTTGTCTTAGAAGAAAGATTAAGGAAAGGCAAACCTACGTTTCCAGCATTTGTAGACTTAGAGAAAGCTTTTGACAATGTTGACTGGAATACTCTCTTTCAAATTCTAAAGGTGGCAGGGGTAAAATACAGGGAGTGAAAGCCTATTTACAATTTGTACAGAAACCAGATGGCAGTTATAAGAGTGGAGGGGCATGAAAGGGAAGCAGTGGTTGGGAAGGGAGTGAGACAGGGTTGTAGCCTCTTCCCGATGTTATTCAATCTGTATATTGAGCAAGAAGTAAAGGAAACAAAAGGAAACTTCGAAGTAGGTATTAAAATCCATGGAGAAGAAATAAAAGCTTAGAGGTTCGCCAATGACATAGTAATTCTGTCAGAAACAGCAAAGGACTTGGAAGAGCAGTTGAACGGAATGGACAGTGTCTTGAAAGGAGGATATAAGATGAGCGTCAACAAAAGCAAAACGTGGATAATGGAATGTAGTCGAATTAAGTCGGGTGATACTGAGGGAATTAGATTAGGAAATGAGACACTTAAAGTAGTATAGGAGTTTTGCTATTTGGGGAACAAAATAACTGATGATGATCAAAGTAGAAAAGATATAAAATGTAGACTGGCAATGGCAAGGAAAGTGTTTCTGAAGAAGAGAAATCTGTTAACATCGAGTATAGATTTAAGTGTCAGGAAGTCGTTCCTGAAAGTATTTTTATGGAGTTTAGCCTTGTACGGAAGTGAAACATAGACGATAAATAGTTCAGACAAGAAGACAATAGAAGCTTTCGAAATATGGTGCTACAGAAGAATGCTAAAGATTAGATGGGAAGATCACATAACTAATGAGGAGGCTGAATAGAATTGGGGAGAAGAGGAGTTTGTGGCACAACTTGACCAGAAGAAGGGATCGGTTGGTAGGACATTTTCTGAGGCATCAAGGGATCACAAATTTGGCATTGGAGGGCAGCGTGGAGGGTAAAAATCGTAGAGGGAGACCAAGAGATGAATACATTAAGCAGATTCAGAAGGATATAGGATACAGTAAGTACTAGGAGATGAAGAAGCTTGCACAGGATAGAGTAGCATGGAGAGCTGCATCAAACCAGTCTCAGGACTGAAGACCACAACAACAACTACAACAACAGTGATACTCAATGTCACAGCCATTCTTATTACTGCAGAGAATGATTTCATTCTCTCTGTCTCGAAGTTCATATGAGAGGCACCTACCGTGAGCTACTCCGTTTATTCCATAATGCTCCAACGTCTACAGTAATATTTTGAGATTAACACAATCACAGAGACACCTGATGTTGATAACATTTTGTTCAATGTCTTCAGTGATGTGCAGAAAAATGCGAATATAGAATTTTCAGCTGTTAAACCACTTCTAAAGTCAAATTGTAATTTCTGTAGAAAAATATAAGAACTAAAACGATCAATTAATCTTATTCGGGGTGTAACGGGTGTAAGTGCAGATATTTCTATTGGTGACTGTGGACGATCTACTGAAAAATGTTATATCAATATTTATGTCATCTGCAGACTAATAATTACAACCATTACATGTCATATGTTGTAGGTTGGTTAGTACCTCTACGTACATGTAGCAATACCACGTCATTAATGCTTACTTTGCCGTCGACAGCCGATCAGGTGTTAAAATGTGGATACGTGGATGCAAAACGGTTAATGTACACTCCTGGAAATTGAAATAAGAACACCGTGAATTCATTGTCCCAGGAAGGGGAAACTTTATTGACACATTCCTGGGGTCAGATACATCACATGATCACACTGACAGAACCACAGGCACGTAGACACAGGCAACAGAGCATGCACAATGTCGGCACTAGTACAGTGTATATCCACCTTTCGCAGCAATGCAGGCTGCTATTCTCCCATGGAGACAATCGTAGAGATGCTGGATGTAGTCCTGTGGAACGGCTTGCCATGCCATTTCCACCTGGCGCCTCAGTTGGACCAGCGTTCGTGCTGGACGTGCAGACCGCGTGAGACGACGCTTCATCCAGTCCCAAACATGCTCAATGGGGGACAGATCCGGAGATCTTGCTGGTCAGGGTAGTTGACTTACACCTTCTAGAGCACGTTGGGTGGCACGGAATACATGCGGACGTGCATTGTCCTGTTGGAACAGCAAGTTCCCTTGCCGGTCTAGGAATGGTAGAACGATGGGTTCGATGACGGTTTGGATGTACCGTGCACTATTCAGTGTCCCCTCGACGATCACCAGTGGTGTACGGCCAGTGTAGGAGATCGCTCCCCACACCATGATGCCGGGTGTTGGCCCTGTGTGCCTCGGTCGTATGCAGTCCTGATTGTGGCGCTCACCTGCACGGCGCCAAACACGCATACGACCATCATTGGCACCAAGGCAGAAGCGACTCTCATCGCTGAAGACGACACGTCTCCATTCGTCCCTCCATTCACGCCTGTCGCGACACCACTGGAGGCGGGCTGCACGATGTTGGGGCGTGAGCGGAAGACGGCCTAACGGTGTGCGGGACCGTAGCCCAGCTTCATGGAGACGGTTGCGAATGGTCCTCGCCGATACCCCAGGAGCAACAGTGTCCCTAATTTGCTAGGAAGTGGCGGTGCGGTCCCCTACGGCACTGCGTAGGATCCTACGGTCTTGGCGCGCATCCGTGCGTCGCTGCGGTCCGGTCCCAGGTCGACGGGCACGTGCACCTTCCGCCGACCACTGGCGACAACATCGATGTACTGTGGAGACCTCCATTTCCAGGAGTGTATATTGACAGGCATCGTGTTCTTGGTGCGCGACGTCTGTGCAGAAGACACCTCATCATAAAGTTTGTGATGCGATTGTGGGAAGACTGTTCGATAAAGAGAAAGAACAGCCAACACACTGATTATATGTGCATATTAAGGTACGTTACTTAATCACTGGCGAAACAGAGGTGGCCCACACAGAGAGCATCCCAGAGAGCTACAGCACAAAGATGAATCGTTTCTCAGCTTTTAGTAGGATCAATGTGTAGTATTTTTATTTTTTGGGAATGGTAAAAGGTCATTTAATTTCTATAATAATGAGTTAATCACCAAGTTTAATAGCTTTACACACAAGGTCACCCTTTATCCATATACATTCTCTTCCTGTTCATTAATTTCACCATGATTCTTGGTCCTTGATACTAATGGCAAAGTAGATGTAAAGTAGGATTTACCCATATCTCTGTTACATACCTCCCCAATCTGAAAGGTGCGGTAGGCAATTACATCCCTACTATTAAAAGTCTCGAGTCCTGGAACTGTTTTAACTTTTTCGTCATTGTAGCGTACTACTGCAATAGTTATCCAACCTTTACCACACTGCGCAGCAATCACTTTGGTAACTGTGAAATTCAGTACATAACCACAAAAGACAGAGGGACGCTGGAATATAACTTGCGCACCAACACCACTAGCTGTAGTAATCTCCAAATCGTCGATAGCCTTGTAATTCGACAGGCTTAGTCTTCGTGATGTACGGTGTCTGTGTAGAAGACATCATATCATAAAGTTTGTGATGTGTTTGTGGGAAAGCTGTGAGATAAAGAGAAAAAACGCTCAACACACTGATGATACGTGCATATTAACGTAATACATATAAAATTATCTGCGTTTATTCCAGTTACAACCTGTACATGTACATATATAGCTTTTCAAAAACTTTTGTAAACACAAATGACGTAGAAACAGGTCTCAAACAGTCTACATTATCTCTTGCGATTTTTTTATAATGCGATTTCACGACGGAGTGCTTTTGTCATTCAGAAACTTACCATTCCCGAAGGTAAAACTAACATATACAGAACAGTCATTTAGTTACGTGCTATATACCTCATCATATATATTTGAGTCTTTAGTCTTAAGCGTTTTCATTATTCGGTCATTGCCCCTCCAGTTAGTTTCACATAGGTGTATTTCAGATAAAAGTCGGAGAAAACCATTTTCCAAAGAGTTATCTGATTCGCTGTACAAGGCAAGTTTCACTTAATTCATCTCATGTATTCAGAAAGTGATTGTTGAATACTGTACGAACAAGCAACTTATCAGTACCGGTAACAAAAATATTTTTGCTACCTTCGACCTTGTGCTGTTGATCAGACATTTCCTTCACGACCGACCATATTGTTTTAATTTAATCTATTCTCGGAACTTCACAGAAGCACTTCTTGGAAGAAAGGATACTGCGGAGAAGTGGCTTAGCGGCAGCCTGAAGGATGTTCCCAGAATGAAAAGTTAACTCTGCATTGGACTGTGTAAAGATGTGAAACTTCCTAGAGTCCTTCCTCGCTGAAGGCAAAGGTCCCGGGTCCGAGTACCAGTCCGGCATACAATTCAAATCAGTGACGAAATTTCATATTAGCGCATACTGTGGTGTTGAGTGAAAAGTTCATTCTGGAAACGGCCCCCAGGCTGTGGATTAGCCATTCCTTCGCTGTATACTTTCTTCCAGGAGTGCTAGTCTGCATAATATGTAGGAGAACTTCTGAATTTCCATGAAATTGGGAGGATGGGAGATGAAGTACTGCCGGAAGTAAAGATGTGGGGACGTATCATCAGTCGTGTCTGGATAGCTCAGTCGGAACTTGCTTGCAATAGGCAGAGGTCCCTGTTCGGCTCACAGTTTTAATTTGTTAGGAAGTTTCAAACCAGAGCACACTCCGCTGCAGAGTGAAAATTTATTCAGTAGGTTATTAAATTAAATTATGACCTTCAAAAAACACAATTAAGTAATAATCTTTTTGTTAACTTGCGGGTACATGTGCTAGTACACATAGTAATCCCGCACCACACAGTACTGTAGCTTGCTGCTACAGGAGCCAAAACCAAAATAGCGCTGCCCATCTCCCATCCATCGATGACCTACACCTCGTAGACTCTGATAAAAAGTATCCGGACACCTCTATATAATGCGGAATTGATCACTGCATGTCACGAGAGGTGATCCTGACAGTGCAAAATGAGGTAGTATTGTGTAGGGACGCATTAGCAGCAGAACGAGTGACTCACGAGAGCTCAATGACTTCGAAGTAAACTAGTCACTTTATGTCATCTGAGTAAAACAAATAAATAAGGGGCATTTGAAGCCTCCTACAGTGGCTGAAGACTATTTCTTACGTGATTCTGAAGCGGAAATGCGTAGGATCAAGGAAAATGTGAAGGAACAACCACAACTAAACCAAGACATGGCAGACATCTTGCACTGACCGACACGGACAGTCGAGCTCTGCGGAAGATGAGTGTAAAAAATTGCATTATATCAGTGAAACGGATCACTTTCAGTTGCGAGGTGCCGGGGCAAGCAGTGTATTTAACACTAAATTCTTCTAGAATCTCCATATGTAAATGATGCTCTAAGCCCCCCCTATTCTAACTCCGACTTTTGCTGTTGCACATGGATTAAAAAATATACGCGAACTGACTGTAATCAACCCTGAAAGTGGAGTAGAAAAGAGTTTGGCACCTGCAATAATTTAATTTGATAAATAAGTTAAATAAAGGAAGGTTTCATTAACGTAGTGAGAAATGATGGGTTGCTGTACCGATTAACAGAATGAAAGTTCTGTCCAAAATAACAATATGATTTATTAAGACTAAACACAAAATAATAAACAAAAACACATGAAACATTTACAATACATCAAATTGGCTCAAATTGGATACTCAAACAAACGCTATGAAGGTGAAATTGTGCCTAAACTAGATTGTGAGGTTTAAGACGAAGTGGTATGTGGAGCCAATTCCTTGCCACTCAAATCTTAAGAGAGACACACAGCTAACCCAACATTAATTGCTGCTACTCAAGACAGAACAAAGTTAGAAAAAGACGAACAGGCGCGCTCTGCTGAGCTCTGATTATCACCTAGGAAAATCCCTATCTGCCGGTGCTGCGGACATACATTACCAAACTGTCTTCTTAACTGCCAGAACACGATTTGGCGTACCGGAGGCGATGGCTGGTTGCTTCGACGTCCTCGACCGAAAAGGCGAGAGCCGACTACCTAGAGCACCCATACAGGCCGAACACACAACATTCCCGCCACCACGACAGTGTCTGTGGTTAAACGTTCCAATCAGCAACTCGAAAACCGGCGGAAAATTCCACTCTATTGCCGGAGCACTACCATTCCACCAATGGAGTTTCTTGGCGCCAATTTCTGCGCTGATTTTGCTACGTCACGGAGCTATGCCCTGAGCAGGCCACTCACAGTTACTATTTTGCAGAAAGCGCGGGAATTTTCCCGCCACAACTGCATGGGTACACAAGTCATTTCCACGCCTCGCTGGTAGCCCGCCAGAAAGTGTTTTCGCTAAGTTTCTGCGAAGTAACGGAACCTCTAGCCCAGCCGCTACTTCAGACCCCTCCGGGCGTGTCTTTTGACAATGTCGGCGTCTGCAAAGCATTCACTCGACTTCCTCATACCCATCGGCTTAACGCTTTCCAGATCAGCAGAACCCGCCTGTCACCGGACCACCCGGGTGACGAGAGACGCTGCATGGGAAGTCCGCGTGTGAAGGAATAGCGACTTTTCACTGCATGCAATTAGAGAGGAAAACCATAAGATAGAAATATGAGTGGGGGTACATGCCACCTCTCACAGTTACAGAGTCGTACCAGGAGTTCAGCTGGTAACAAGACTGTGCGTAGGCAGTCATGGTACGTTGACTGCACCAGCTCAGCGTAAGCCACAAATTTCTGTACCACTTAACGTTGGATGCCAAATCGAGTGATTTCGAGCAGAGAATCATGCTACACTCCTTGAAAGTTCTATGAAAGGCATTGGGTTTAGCGGATGCCTAGAGGAAGGTACCTGCCCTCATGTGTAGTGCCAAGAGCGAAGTGCACGGGAGACGATGGTACAATATGAGCGTGTTTTCCGGGGTTAAGGCGTGGTCCCTCTGTTCATTTAAGAAAACGCCTAATTCGGAAGGATATGAACATATTTTACAGAACTATTAACTGTGCAAGGTAGAGCAACAGTTCGGAGATAATGATTATTTGAGTTTGCTTGACAATGGATCCTGTAACGAAGCAGCATCTCTGAAAGAGTGGCTTGTGGACTATGACTAGTCGCTGCAGGGTTTCGACCTGAAACTGAAACAGCCACACCCTCTCTGGTTTCTGCTCTTGACGGAGAAGAGAGGGTAACACTCTTTTCACAACAATTCCAGTGAACGCGACCTCATTTTGACGTCACGTGCAAAATCGACAACCACAGTAACTGCTGTCGACTTCCATTAGCGTTCGGTACAGACCTCTCTCGCATGGGTAACAGTTCACCCACATCGTTAGCCGTTGCGAGAAGTCTTGTGAGACGAGTGTTACACGTAAAATATTCGTGACAAGGATGAATATGAATGTTTGTGTTCATTGTTACACATGCAGCAGTTTAAGCTTTACACTTAGGTTCCTGCCCAAGTACACACTGGGATTTCACCACGTATTTGGAAATAAACAGTCGCGAAAAAACAGTGACCCGTATATGTAATATGTTTCCTTTAATTTACATCTATGGTCACAAACTTTTGTTAACAGATTACCGGTTTCGGTCTTTAATGACCATAATCAGATCTGTTTCATAAAAACGAAGTCCTAATGTACTGCAGCCATAGTGGCTTGTTTTTATGAAACAGATCTGATGATGGTCATTAAAGACCGAAACCGGTAATCTGTTAACAAAAGTTTGTGACCATAGACGTAAATTAAAGGAAACATAGCCAATTATTTATCCACTCCTCCGTTCTCTAAACAGACGGAAATGTTAATTGACATCTCGTATTGGAGAACATACTTGTGTTTCATTCATAAGAAACTCTCAGAATATGATAACATCACTAAGATGATTAAAAAGCATGCAGCAGGATGCGTTCCTATTTCCTTCGTATACCACGAGATTATCCATTATACTAAGGCTTAGCCATGTGATTTTCGTCTCATGTCTCGGTTCTCATACTGCCTCTTGTAGGCTTGTATCATTGATACGTTATTCACTAGCATTTAATGAGAAGGATGACGGTTTATGACACATTTTCAGTGCACTACTGCCTTCAGACGTCATACTTTAAGCTATAATACCAAACAACTGAACGTCGATATCCAGTGTTGGGTATTGTTAACATTGCATGTGACGTCATAATGACGTCACGTTTGCAGGAGGTGGTGTGAGATGAGTGTTACCCAGAGAATGGGATGCAGTTCCTCTACGAGCATCAGCCACTTCATTATGTCCACAGTAGAGTTCAAGCCGTCCGCTATTAGGTGTCCGGATACCTGTTGTCACTTAGTGTGCACCTAAAGCTTCATTGTGCCATTTTCCCACACTGAGCAGTGAGGGAAAGTACGGTATAAACTTGCGGTGCAGAGGGTGTAGAGTGATAGAAGACTGTAGGAGAGTGCGGTGGTAGGCGCGGCGACGCAAGGGCGCGGCCGGGTTGACGCATTAGGGCACTGTCGGCGGCGACGCGCTGCGGCCGCGGCGGGCGCCGGCCGCCGCGGATTACGGCTGAGCTGACGCGCAGACCGCAGACCGCAAACACTGCCACGCCCAACCCCACCCACACACCACCCCACCCCACCCCACCCCACCTCACCCCACCCCACCCCACCCCTACAGCACGGCTCCTGGGGTGGGAAGACGGAGCCGAGACAAAGGTGGCGGGACTCTCGCCTCACCTTGACTCTGCGAAAGCCGTTTTCATGAAGTGGAGACAGGCACGCCCGGCGCTCTTAGTGTGAATACGAGCCGCTAGGAAAACGTTTCAACAGGTAAGTCAAGACAGCCTTCTGTTACATTAAAAGTAAAATGTTTTCAGCCTGATGAGGATAAGAGGAATTCCACTGCTAAGTACAGAAGAGAGAGCAGAAAGATTGAAAAGAGTACACCGAAGCCCTGTACGAAGGGGGGTGGGGGGCGAGCAGAGGAACTGTGTAGTGACGTAACGGAAGAAGAAACTGAAATCGATATTGAGGGCATGAAATCAGAAAAAACTCAACGGAGCTTTAGGTGACTTGCGATCAGCTAAGGCAGAAAGGGTAGACAACATTCCTTGGTATTCCTAAAATAATTGCGCGGAATTGCAACCAAACGACCATCCAGGTCGTATATAATCAATGAGTTTGGAGACGTACCATCAGATTTTCCGGAAAATCTACAAAATCCTCAGTACAGCAACAGCAGATGAGAGCAGCAACTATCGTACAGTCAGCTTAAAAGCTCATATTTCTGACAAGAATAGTGTAAAGGGAAATGAAAATGAAACTGAGGATACTTCACATTACGGTCAGCTTCGCTTTCGGGAAGTTAAAGGCATCAGAAGTACTTTTCGCACTGCGATTGATAAAGGCTTCCAGACTTATGAAAAATCGAGGTACTTTCATAGCATTAATTGCGCTAAAAACAGTGTTCGACTATGTGAGGTGGTGTAAGGATTTCGAATTTTCAGTAAAACAGGTGTACGATGTAAGCTAGAAGAAAATATAGGTAACATACAGTAATCATCCAGAACGTTTGTCCACCGACCTATTATCGATAAAAATCGGTCGATGAAATAGCAGTGTCATCTGGCAAGGAATGACTACTAGTGACGGTGCTTGTAGTGTCAGTGACCGTTATGTCCGTGTGTTGGATGAGGAAGGCGCGATCCATCTGAGTTTGACTGAGAGCAGATTGTGATGGCGGAACGGCACGAAACGAGCCTTTCGGAAACTGCACGTCCAAGCTGAAATCACGTCCAGACGGCATTGGGTTGAGTAGCCATGTCTCATCACAGATGTCGGTCATCATATGCTGAGCAGGCTGGTAAAACAGAACAGGCGGTGGAATGTGGAGGAACTGACATCATACTAATTCAAAAATGTTCAAATGTGTGTGAATTCCTAAGGGACCAAACTGCTGAAGTCATCGGCCCCTAGACTTAGACACTACTTTAAACTAACTTAAACTAACTTATGCTAAGAACAACACACATACGCACCCACGCCCGAGGAAGGACTCGAGTCGTCCCAGCGGTTCTAGGCGCTACAGCCTGCACCGCGCGACCGCTACGGTCGCAGATTCGAATCCTGCCTCGGCCATGGATGCGTTTGATGTCCTTAGGTTAGTTAGGTTTTAGTAGTTCTAAGTTCTAGGGTACTGATGATCTCAGCGGTTAAGTCTCATAGTGCTCAGAGCCATTTGAACCTTTATAAGGACTCGAACCTCCTGCAGGAGGGGTCGAGCTATCCGTGACATGCCGCCTCAAACCACGAGGGCACTCTGCACGGATCACACTTTAATGCTGAGAAGATTACAAGTGTATCTAAACACACGATGGGCCTCCGTAGCCGACGACCCATGCATGTCAATATTATCACCAAGACTCGGCAACTGCGAATGAAATGGGCACGTTTCCATCGGCACTGGACAATGGCATATACCTTGTTCATCATGCCGACGGGAGGGCGCGAATCTGTCCTCTTCCAGGGGAACAGCTCCTTGACACCTGAACTGCGGGACGGAGACAAGCTGGCGGCGAATCCATTGTGCTCTGGGACACATTCACACGATCATCCACGGGTCCAGTGGAGCTCACGCAAATTACCATGATGGCCAAGGAGTGTCGTACACGGGATGCAGACAACGTACATCCCTTAATGTGGACCATGTTTCCCGACGGCATTGGAATTTCTCAACACTAAAATGGCACTCTCACAAGGCCAGAAGCGTGATGGACTGGTTCGAGGAGCACTGTGGCGAGACCCAGTTGATGTACTGGCCCCCCGAAACGCCGGAACTGAATTCGATCGAACTCACGTGTAATGTGACTGGACGGGAATTTACGGGCGTTAGGTGACTTGTGTGTGCAGATGTGGTGCCAACTCCCTCCAGCAACCCACCAAGGCCTCATTGCTTACATGCCAAAGGTGGATACACATGCCAAAGGTGGATACACGGGCTTTTAGGTCGGTGCTCATAATGTTCTGGTCGATCAATGTACAGTATGTACAAGAAGTAAGGGGAAAAATGGAGGACCAGGAACGAACTGCTTGGATTAGAAGGGCGTAACACAGTTATGTCATCTCGTACATCTACCGATCAGTCTGTCTCTCGAAGAAACTGCGCTGTCCTCAGTAAAAGAGCGGAACAATGGTAGGTCGTGTTGAATGGAATACAGTCCAGTGAACACACACTATGAAGAAGATGGAAGATATGAGGAGGAACCGAAATGAGATTCGTGATAAACATGATACGGTGGAAGGCTCAGCAGCTGCATAGGCCGTGTAGTGGAAGTGGTTAAAGTTTGTTGGGGTACAAATACATTAGAATATTATGATGACTTATTGCACAAGAAGAGAGAATAATAAAAATACGTGACTTTTAAACAAGAAAGATACCTAGTATTATGAAAAACGCTAACAAAGTAAAATATACTGAAAGGACTGTACACATGGAAGGCGATTGGGCGTAAGAAACAAAATAAAATGCAAATGCAACCGGCAATTACATATCAGGAATAACGCATATAAACGGGAAAAAACTTATCTTATAAAAATGTAATGGAAGCAACGTTTTCAGTAGCATCAAGAGGAAATCAGCATTACACTGCACATACTGTGCTTATCAGTGAATCATGGTAGGATACACATCGACTGCAAGATAGCATATTCATATAACTTCAACTGAACTTCTGGAAAGAAAAGCAGCGTTTCATTTGCGAACTCATGTACAGATTACACAGCACAAGGCACAGCCACTGCCCATACAGGGACCAAACCGACCGATACGATCCCGTCGGCACTTTCTCTGTAGTTGTACTCCCCACCTTGAGTTGAGATCCTAGTCAGACGGCTACAACGTCTCCCTGTTGTTCGGTCGTCCTCCTGCCCGATTCGCCCCTACCGAAATACCTAAAAATATTTCGACAATACCTGCAGAGCCCGGGGGTGTCACAATTATGCGGCGATAATCACGGCGCAAACTACACTTCAAAATTGGCGACCACGAAGTGAAGAATTTCTGCTACCTTGGATGCAAGGAACACATGGCAGATGATGCGAGGAGAACGTAAACCAAACTAGAAGAAGCAGAGATGATGAAACTGTCCAAAAGATGTCCATTAGCATCAAACATTCGCCTTATATCACGGAAGAAATTTATGAGAATCTGCGTTTGAGCACGTCTGAAAGAGAATCATGATCTGTGAGACAATAAGAAGAGAATCGAAGCGTTTGACTTGTTATACATAGATGTAGAAAATTGGATGAAGTGATAAGAGGGCCCGCCGCCGTGGCTGAGCGGTTCTAGGCGCTTCAGACCGGAACTGCGCGACTACTACGGTCGCAGATTCGAATCGTGCCTCAGGCATGGTTGTGTGTGATGCCCTTAGGTTAGTTAGGTTTAAGTAGTTCTAAGTTCTAGGGGACTGATGACCTCAGATGTTAAGTCCCATACTGCTCAGAGCCATTTTTGGCTAATGCTCTGCACATATGTTTGTATGGCGGCGCTGGTCTTCTTGCCTAGAACAGTTCCAATTTGTACAGCCAGTCAAATGATGCGAAGGCTGCCGAAACAAAGAAAATGAATTGAGCCGTTATCAAGTCTCGCGCACTTTGATAACGAAAAAAATGACAGCGTCTTCGTAATCTGTTGTTCGCGTACGGTCTGTGGTGGTTCCCACTACTGTCAAGATTTTATTCAGCTGCGTGCAAACTGAGAATTTTGGTTACTGTATGAATTAACCTCATCGACCGTCGCGCTTTAACTTTCAATTCATTAACGGGGATATATAAGTTGCCAGACACTAGCTCTTTCCCCTAGTCAATGGTCTAACTAGATTATCAGTGTCGGAGTGTTTACTTCGGGCGCTATTTCCTTGGAGGCACAGTGTTGCAACGAGGGTAAATTGATCATTGGCAAAAGAAAATGAGTAGGCGAAGTAGGGAATGAGAAGTGATTGAAGGGAAAGGATTGGAAGGCAGTTAAAAGGAAGGCTGAGGAAACGTATGAAAAGAAATGATGAGATTCGTTTTGCATTGTGTAAAGTAACGGTTTCATAACTCTCTTGCCGGTGGAGGCGCTTCTTTCTTGTTTTTGTCTGCTAGATGGAGCCACTGTTGTTACTACAAGTTTGCCAGGTCACCGAGACTGTAAAGAGTATGGCTATCATTGAAGGTAAAATGTTCTAGGTTGTTGGGATGCATCATATTATACTTCAAATGGCTCTGAGCGCTATGGGACTTAACTACTGAGGTCATCAGGCCCTTAGAACTTAGAATTACTTAAACCTAACTAACCTAAGGACACCACACACACCCATGCCCGAGGTAGGATTCGGACCTGCGACCGGAGTGGTCGCGCAGTTCCAGACTGTGGCGCCTAGAACCGCTCGGCCAATCCGGCCGGCTATTATACTTCAGTTTCTTCTACACGGACGTATCGAGCCTTCAGCTGTGATCTTCTCCAGCATCAGAAGATCTTGAAGATCTCAGCAGAGGGTGTGAAACGTAGATCGTGTAGACGAAACTGAAGTATGACATGACGCGGCCTTCTATGACAACGGCCATGAAAGCGATCTGACTTACATAGTACGCTCTGAGTTTACTGGTTCGTCTGTTTCGGTATTGTACCGACCGACAGTGAAGCGCTGAATACAGGAGTCTCATTATTGTTCAGCAATTCCATTTTTTGTGGTTATAACCGTTTCATAGAAAACAGAATAAGTGCAATGTGTACCCACTTTGCATTGTACTGATATGTTCATTTCAATAAACTAGTTTATAGGCTAAGCAAAGATGATCAAACAAAAAAATGCAGAGATGTCGGAGGGGAAAGGGTATGGATTTGCACAGTTACCTTGATGGCGCCACTGGCAGTAGTAGTTTATTTTTGTATCTGTACTTTCTTTCGGAATGCAAAAGTTTGCATATCTCATACTGTCTTATTGGAATAATGTTTTAGTGGGTTTCCGGACTGAGCAACTTGACAAGCAGCAAGGTTACTTGCTGCTACCCTGAGGTGACAAAAGTCATGAGATACCTTTTAATACCGTGTCGGACATCTCTTTGCCAAATGTAGTGCAGCGACTCGACGTAGCAAGCTGTTGGAAGTCCAGTGCAGAAATATTGAGCCACGATACCTCCTTAGTCGTCCATAACTGCCCAAATGCTGCCCTTGTAGGATTTCGTGCACAAACTGACCTCTCGATTATGTCCCACATGTTTTAGATGGGTTTCATGTCGGGCTATAAACCTCAAATAGCTTTAATATATTATGCAGCACTTACACGTGTAGAGCTCTAAATACTAACACCACAACCTCATGTCTAACAACAACAAAATTGTAGAAAATTACGGAAACTGCTTATGTCGTTCTGCATTTCGCATTCCTTCATCTGATTCTAAAATGACTCATTATACTGAAGTACCGATCAAAAATCATCAGAGGATCTAGAAGAAGGCCACAGTAACCGTGGCCGAAACGTTGATTTAACCAGTACAGTCTTTTACATTATGTCATTGTACAATACTCAGAAAACTTTTAAGTCAAAAAGCGCTACGTGCGTACACTGTTCTTTAGATGGAACTCTCTCCTCTATTATTGACTGTAGAATGGTTAGAAGCAGACGATACACGACATTCATTTCTTTCTGTTGATAAGTTGAATGGGCACACGACTCCGAGGTCAGATTTCCTGATAGTTCCAGGGCAAAGAGGCGGTCGCTGCCACTAGTGAAGTACCCATCTTCTCCGCCGTCGCTGCTCCTCGGCTTGTTCTCCCGGGTATGAGCTCGTTAAAGCGCCAGCAGCGCAGACAGTTAGCATAATAATTCAATGGTCCCCGGGGCACTGTGTCTTTATCTTAGCCGGATAGGGGAAACGGGGAAAGGAAGCAAGTGAGGAAGGAAGGGGGATTAAAGCGCGTACACCCTCTCCCCCTTTCCATCTCACGCCCTCCGGAACCTTCAGGGAAGGCAAAGTTCGGTAAAGTTCCCTAAATCGTGCCTCACCCCGTAGTCATTAACCTTCCACTTCCATAACATGCGAATCTTAAGTTCACCATTTGCATGGCTGCCCAGTAATGTTCTATCCATGACTTCGAATATCGAAGTTATCTTTTTTCGCCCTTATGCATAAAGTCACAAGTACACTCTTAATATTCCATTACCGATCAGGAAGGCAGTTGTTCTCGGACGAAAAATCGAGTTTCTCTTCAACTGTCACATATATTTGCTGTTCATTACAGTCAAATCGATTCATAAAGCAATTTTCAGCTGAGTTCATATCCTTTTTTACTGCATTTGTTCGAGCAACTTAACCTTTGTTGTGTACTGATGCGAGTTAATTTCATTTTTACGTGTAAACATACACGTGAAAGACTGTAGGAGTTGTTAACAGAAAGTAAACTAATAGGCGTAGAATCATTGTGTCCAACATATCCCACACCAATATTTAAAATGTGTGCTTGCTATATCACATCGTAAATTGCATTTAGTTACGTGTGTGTGTGTTGCTGTTCACGTAGGGTGGCTATATGAAAACTACCGACAGAACTAGCATTTGACCCAATATACTGTTTCAATTACTATTTCACTGATGACAATGTTCTCGTGAAAATGTACTTCGAATCAGATTGAGAGCGAAGTTCATGAGAAGACATATGCAGATTTTTGCAGCTTCACACAGAACTTTAGATCGCAGTGTCATTCGGGGACGCATTACTTTCATTAAAACGTGTGACAGCATTACTTGCGTACAAAAGCAGAATTTTATTTTCACTATTTCATATTTTCTGAGTGATTCGTTCTCCTGACCGTTTCACTACACTACACTGCATAAGAATTTTATCGTGGCTTAAGTCGCAAAGATATAAACTAAATTGGTAAAGTGTTACCGTATAAATAATGACCACAAGATTTTAATTAGTAGGAGAACAATTACTTAAGCCATTTCCAAGTGAACTACTATTGGAATATTCAGTGTCAGTTGTTCATTACACTTCTTTAAATGGATATTTCATTGCATGTCGATATGGTGCAGGAAATTCGATGTTTCGCGCAGTCTTCCACGATCGCCGGCCGCGGTGGTCTAGCGGTTCTAGGCGCGCAGTCCGGAACCGCACGACTGCTACGGTCGCAGGTTCGAATCCTGCCTCGGGCATGGATGTGTGTGATGTCCTTAGGTTAGTTAGGTTTAAGTAGTTCGAAGTTCTAGGGGACTGATGACCACAGTAGTTAAGTCCCATAGTGCTCAGAGCCATTTGAACCATCTTCCACGATCAACATTCTTCTTTCAAAGATAAGATTTTTTTTTTTGCGATAATGGTCTTAGTGCTCATATTTTCTTTCATGTTCAAACAAGTCAATACTTTCAAATTTTCAGACACCTGACGGCCGCATCTGTCGTATTGTTGCTTCTGATACATTTCTTTGCGCGCACATACATCTCTGAATGTTGGTCACTTTATAAAATGGTTCAAATGGCTCTGACCACTATGGGACCTAACTTCTGAGGTGATCAGTCCCATAGATCTTAAACTACTTAAACCAAACTAACCTAAGGACATCACACACATCGATGCCCGAGGCAGGATTCGAACCTGCGACCGTAGCAGTCGCGTGGTTCCAGACTTTAGCGCCTAAAACCGCTAGGCCACCCCTGCCGGCGGCACGTTATAAAATAGATCGTAAACACAGTTCCTTGAGTCGTAATAAACGTAACTGAAGACGAATATTCATCGTTGACGTTATCAAGATTTGCAAGAGAACGAAACTCACAAGTTTCTCTCATGTCTCTTGAGATGACAGAACAGTCAACAGGGGTTTATGATGAGGGTTGAAAGTCACTAAAATTTTCCCCCTACAATATGTCGAAGAAACGTCACCATGTAAACGTAATTCGAAAACTTGTTTGTTGTGCTTAACCCAAGAGCAGAATACGTGACATCGGGCGAACAGTATTCATGGCGAAAAATAATGTTTGCACGGAGGACTTTTAGAAATATACGGAACATATCTGTCAATGTCGTTTCAATACGAGTTGTGAGTATCAAGAGCAATAAGGGGGGACATGCAATGATACTGTATTAAAAGCAATGTGCTTCCCAAGAACATCTAACACAGCTTTATGCCGTTTAGGTCGGGAGATCGATCTGGTCTCTACATCGCTGCCACCAGAAAAAACTGTTGTCGGCCAGGTCCGCATGGTCCATCGTGGCCTTCTTGCAAATTGAAATCATGAAATGGTCATACACAAATATCTCTGTAGACGTAGGTAGTCGAAGTGAAAGAGTGGAACAAATCAGTGACTACGTCTGCCAGTCCAGTGTTCTGCGACTCTACTGGATTGGAGTAACAGATCAATCCCTATGAGATCATCACATCCAATATGCTCGTGTCGCACTTATTGGCCTTTCGACTGATAAATTTGATGTTAAGAGAAATAAAAAGGCAATATCTTTGGTTGAAACGTTTTAGATCTATGAATTATCATCGCACTTCTTACGGTAAGCGACACTCTGATATCGTAGCTGCTTTTTCTCGTTCTCACGTTCTGTGCTGGCTAGTTTGAAGCACTGCGAGTTTATGTTTGCCGTTGAAAAAATATGCTGAAATGTTCTAGTAATTACTTCAAGTTCGTCTGCGCTCTTCTTTTATCGTGCTGCCGCGCAGAAGACCTCGTTTAAAGTCGCCCAAAATGAGAGAAGTGGAGCAGTAGTTAGCAACAAGGACTCGCTCGCATTCGGGAGGACAACGTTTCAAATCCCCGAGTTGCCGTCCATGTTTAGATATCTGGTGATTACGCTAAATCGCTTAAAGTAAAAGCCGGGATGTTTCCTTTGAAGTATCACCGCAGATTTACTTCCCTGATCCGAGCTTATGCTCAGTCTCTAATGATCTCGTTGTCGATCAGACGTTAACACCTACTCTTTCGTTGCCCACTTGCTTATTATAGATTGTTGAAAACCACGCTACTCTATGAGAGATCCGTTGTGTGGCACTTGAAGGGATGTAGTTCACATCCATGAAAAACTGAATTAATGAAAATTACAACGATGGAAATAAAATGAATTTAAAAACACCCTGTATTTTCAGCCAGACACATTGAATCCCGGAACATAACAACCGTGACAAAAGCGACGAGTTGTCGCGAAGTGGACATCAGAAAACACCAGAATCGTCATGAAACTATATCAAGCCTCACAAAGTGTCGCCCCCGAAACTGTAATCTATTCTGCCATGTTCACACTATTTACGTCTTAAGGCTGTTTACAAATACCCTACATAGTTACAAGACGCAGTTCGTAATTATACCACAGTGACAGACAGAAATCAGAAATTTAGCAACATTCAATCAGTCTTGAAGGAGCAGAATCTTCCTCAAAGAAATTTAGGTGAGATCGATGTTACCGAGTCTCAGTGTAGTATCTCGTAACTGACCAAACCGAAAAAAGTTTTAAAAGTGCCGTCAGTAGAGGTCTCAGCATTGCGGAAGTAGATCGTGTTTCTATCACAATGAGCATGTTATATTGTAGATCAGCTGTCATCACTAAAGTTACTTAAGGTGCCAATATGTCACATTTTCCCTTGTATAGCATGCCTGGTGTCAAACTTTAGATACGTCTCACCAAGATTAAGAGGTGAACAGACCTCACATGATGTGATCGTAGAGATGCTTAGAGATGCTTAGAGAAGCGACACTGACTGGAAACACGGTGCCAAGTTCTTGCAAAAGGAAAATTCTCATAAGCAGCATTTGTGATCCACTGTGCGACAATATCATGGCATTATCGTATAAATATCAGAATGAAATAAATTATAACTATAACGAAGTACGGAAATGAAAGGGATTCATCTACCATGCATTGTACAACGGCTTATGAGTGTATATCTAGCTGTAGATGCAGATATGTGAGTAAATGATATATGAGTTGTGGTATGAACTTAAGCTCTCGTTTCGTTATTTTACCAACTATAAAAACCTTAGAAATACATGTCGCCTGTGTCACGGTCTCCCCTTTCATCGTGATGTATTTATCTGACATCGTATAAAAGAAAACATTAAATGTGACATGGAAAATGTGTATATGGTTATCAATTAGCTCGAATTCGAAGGTTTTGTTTTGGCAAATGAAAACTATGTGTCGGATCAGGACCCGGAATCTTGTCTTTCGTAGACGGTGGTTCTACTGAGTGAACTGTCCAGACTCAGAGGCATTGGCAGAGGTGAAGCTGTGAAGGCAGATTTTGGGCCGACTCTATTTTAGCTCAGTCACTAATTGCATTGTCGGTGAAAGGTAGGAGGACGTGCTCAAAAGCAATGCCCCCGGTTTTTTCATGTGAAAACTCTAAAAGTTTTTACAGGAAACAAAGGTTATTAACATTCTCCATCTGTATTCTTCATGTCTACACATTTATTTCACAACATAGTCTTCCATCGAGAGACAAGTTTGTTGATACCATCACTGCAGAATGTTTCACTTTGTTGACAGAGCTACAACCTCTCCTCTGCTTGTATCGCTTCATCACTATCAAATTGAAGTTCTCGAATGTGTTCTTTAAGACGTAGAAACGGATGAAAATCAGATGGTGTAAAATCGGGACAGTATGGAGGATGACCGATGAGAGTGAAGACTAGGCATCGGTTTGTTTCAGATGTCACAGCGGTCGTATGTGATCTGGCATTGTCATGGTGAAGAGGAGGGTGCCCCATATGTGAACTAAATCTTCGAATTCGTGCTTTCTGTTTTCCGAGGGTTTCTCACGAACCAAAATAGTTACATTACGCACCGCCATGTTACATGAGGGCTGCAGAGGGCTGAAACTTGCTTAAGCGAAGCAGGAAAGTCGGCCGAGTAATATGTGTTACATGTAACACGTCCGCCAACGTTGAGAACAGAATAAAAAAATTCAGAAGAATTTCTTTTCTGTACACCCTCGTAACCTTCTGGGTCTGCGTCCTGTCCATGTGGTCATAATATTGGTAGGATGAAAATTAAAGTAGCAAACAACTTTATTTTCCGTCTGAACATCACGGTGCTATAGCAAAGAAGGTGGTAGAGAAGGTTCATATCCTCATTTTGTCTGACCTGTGAAATTTCTCTCCGTTTCAGTTAAATCTGATGTTCAATGTGGAATTCAACCAGCTCAGATATTTGGCATTTTCCGGATAAATGAAGCTTTGCCAGAGAAAATCAGTCTGTTTAAATTCCAGAAAGAATTTTACTTCCTGTCGCTTATCGAACATCGAACGACGTACCTATGTAGGTATTTTGGGGAGTAAAACCATCAAGTCAACATGAATCGTTTATTGAAGCATAAATACAGGCAAATAATGATAGTCAAGTGCGCCTGAGAGATGGAGCAATAATAATGTTGAAAGTTAAATATGACCTCTTCGTTATAACATATATACACCGTGCTAGTTGAGCAACAGCAATGAAGGAAACCAAAAGCAGAGAGAGTAAAAAATAAAAAATAAAAATATCTCATTATATTGCTTCACAGAGAGTTTAAAGAGCGATCAAAATGAGAACATCATATAATTTTTCTGTCAGAGGGGCATAAAAAGTGAATTAAATTGTCACAAAAGGCTGATACAATTTAATTAATTACTGGTAGAATACTGGAACTGCTAAATAGTTGTAAATTCTGAGAATTTCGCTTAGAGTTCTGTATCCGAGAAAATAGATGTTACACCAAGTAATAGTTTGAGCTTTTGTTCATGTTATCACTCTGAAAACGAATAGTAATTTAATGAAATCCTGTGACAGCCATTTTTTCCCTTGCGAAAGACTCGAGTTTAATTTCAAATTTCATTACACGCGTTTTATTGCTGCGTCTGTACGATTGAAAATACGCGCATTCAGCCAAAGCCGTGGAAAACGAATCAAAGCATTACTGATGAGCCGCCGTTACTTTCTTTATTGAAACAACGTGTTCTTTAATAATTTTCTTGAGGTGCTGAAGGAAGTCACGAAGGTAATTTTTCAGATGCTACTTGATGATAGAATTTGCCAGAACACTGTGATATTCTCATGTCGTTGGCAAGATCGAAGAGATACTTCTCGAACAAATTTAATTTGAAATCAGAAAACGTTGTTTTCTTTAGCTTTTTCTTCTCTTCTTCTTGTACGATTCCGCCTAGGAGTTTGCCGTTTTCGACCAACGTAGTCCTCTTTCGTTGTAGGCATCCGGTTTTAGATTTCTGTCTCCCATTGCTTGTTTTATGCATTTTTCCCATCTTAGCGTTGGGCTTCCACTGTTACCTCTTCCGGGTGACTCTTGCATTAAAATTTTCCTTGCACACTTATACGAATTTGGCATTCCCTGTACGTGGCCGCAACGCTGAAGCACTCTGTTTTTGAAAGATTCTGTTACGGAGCAGGTCTGGTCCCGGCGGAGGTTTGAGTCCTCCCTCGCGCATGTGTGTGTGTGTGTGTGTGTGTGTGTGTGTGTGTGTGTGTGTGTGTGTGTGTGTTTGTCCTTAAAATAATTTAGGTGAAGTAGTGAGTAACCTTAGAGATCTTAGCAGTTAAGTCTCATCAGGTTTCAGACACATTTGAACATTTGAACGGAGCAGGTTATCTCCCTGCGGCTCCATACGTCCTCATTTCGTGCCGTAAGTCGCCTCGATAACTGCACACTTCTCATATAATTCCATTTCCATTGTTATAATTTGTGACTAATCTTCCTTGTATGGGACTACATCTCAGCACTATAGGTAACTATATTCTCCGCCACATTGAGGAATACCGTTTTCTTAGTGTCCTGTCCAGGGTTCAGTAGGTCTCTTCCCCATTGCTGTTTTGGAGCTAATAATTTTATCATTTGTAACGGAGTTACCTGTTATTGTTCGCAATTATTCGTAGCGTCTGCAGGATTTTCTTTCTCCCTCCTTCTTGTCATGTTTCATCAAATCTTGTTCCATATATATACACTCCGGCTTGTCCACAGTTATTTCCGTACCTCATTTTCTACACTACTCCTCTACATTTCTCAACATGTATTCCATACGCGTATTTTATTCATCTTGAGAGAATAACTCAGTCATTCGCAAATAAAAGAGAGTGAAGAGTATCGTCACAAGTATTTATTACCATGCATGAACATTTCAGTTGTACACGTCATTCAGTACCTGTTCTAAATTCATTTTAAGAAAAGTAGGTGACATTCCACAATATTTGCTCAGACATTTATTAACGACAATCATTCGGGTACCCTTGTTTCCAATTTTCATGATTACTTTCGTGTTCTTTTATGACTATTTAACAAGATTAATCCATTTTACTCTAACATTGACCTTGCTAATGTTTTCTTGCTAGTTACCCAAACGTTTGTCTCACTTATACAAAATTGTGATAACAATTTCGTAAGTGTAATTATGTACCTTGGCAAAATTTAGTTATTGCGTTGCTCAGTACACTCAGTAGTTTCCGACTCCATCACGACAACCGAATTTACATTTTTACAGCTGTACTTAAATTAGTTATGACAAATACAGTATCATCCCCTTAACAGTGCTGCCTTTATTGTTGAATTTTTTCTGTCACCAACTTATTAATTAAAACCATGTTGACGAGAAGTAAAATATTGTGAAAGGTGGAATAAAATAAGGTGTAAAAGATGTCTTTAAATAATATGACGTTTGTCGGCATATTTGTGACTTGCAAAATTCTCGGGTGTCCGAACGTCTTACGCCGTAATTACGATATTTCGGCAAAAATACTCGTAGCCATCTTCAGCTGATCGTCAGTGACCACCTGAAGATGGGAACGATGATGTTTACCGAAATATCCTGCTGTAATTACGATGTGACCCGGCTGGACACCCAAGTATTCTACAAACATTTCTTTATATGTAAGACACAGTCACATAATACACTCCTGGAAATGGAAAAAAGAACACATTGACACCGGTGTGTCAGACCCGCCATACTTGCTCCGGACACTGCGAGAGGGCTGTACAAGCAATGATCACACGCACGGCACAGCGGACACACCAGGAACCGCGGTGTTGGCCGTCGAATGGCGCTAGCTGCGCAGCATTTGTGCACCGCCGCCGTCAGTGTCAGCCAGTTTGCCGTGGCATACGGAGCTCCATCGCAGTCTTTAACACTGGTAGCATGCCGCGACAGCGTGGACGTGAACCGTATGTGCAGTTGACGGACTTTGACCGAGGGCGCATAGTGGGCATGCGGGAGGCCGGGTGGACGTACCGCCGAATTGCTCAACACGTGGGGCGTGAGGTCTCCACAGTACATCGATGTTGTCGCCAGTGGTCGGCGGAAGGTGCACGTGCCCGTCGACCTGGGACCGGACCGCAGCGACGCACGGATGCACGCCAAGACCGTAGGATCTTACGCAGTGCCGTAGGGGACCGCACCGCCACTTCCCAGCAAATTAAAGACACTGTTGCTCCTGGGGTATCGGCGAGGACCATTCGCAACCGTCTCCATGAAGCTGGGCTACGGTCCCGCACACCGTTAGGCCGTCTTCCACTCACGCCCCAACATCGTGCAGCCCGCCTCCAGTGGTGTCGCGACAGGCGTGAATGGAGGGACGAATGGAGACGTGTCGTCTTCAGCGATGAGAGTCGCTTCTGCCAATGATGGTCGTATGCGTGTTTGGCGCCGTGCAGGTGAGCGCCACAATCAGGACTGCATACGACCGAGGCACACAGGGCCAACACCCGGCATCATGGTGTGGGGAGCGATCTCCTACACTGGCCGTACACCACTGGTGATCGTCGAGGGGACACTGAATAGTGCACGGTACATCCAAACCGTCATCGAACCCATCGTTCTACCATTCCTAGACCGGCAAGGGAACTTGCTGTTCCAACAGGACAATGCACGTCCGCCTGTATCCCGTGCCACCCAACGTGCTCTAGAAGGTGTAAGTCAACTACCCTGGCCAGCAAGATCTCCGGATCTGTCCCCCATTGAGCATGTTTGGGACTGGATGAAGCGTCGTCTCACGCGGTCTGCACGTCCAGCACGAACGCTGGTCCAACTGAGGCGCCAGGTGGAAATGGCATGGCAAGACGTTCCACAGGACTACATCCAGCATCTGTACGATCGTCTCCATGGGAGAATAGCAGCCTGCATTGCTGCGAAAGGTGGATATACACTGTACTAGTGCCGACATTGTGCATGCTCTGTTGCCTGTGTCTATGTGCCTGTGGTTCTGTCAGTGTGATCATGTGATGTATCTGACCCCAGGAATGCGTCAATAAAGTTTCCCCTTCCTGGGACAATGAATTCACGGTGTTCTTATTTCAATTTCCAGGAGTGTAGAATAATTCATTACGAGAATGAATTTTTCACTCTGCAGCGGAGTGTGCAATTACATGAAAGTTGCTGGCAGACTGAAACTGTGTGCCGGATCGAGACTCGAATTCGGAACATTTGTCTTTCACGGGAAACTTCTGTGAAGCTTGGAAGGCAGGACATGAGTAAAGGTTGAGAGTCGTGTTTGAGTAGCTCAGTCGGCTGAACACTTCCCCGCGTAAAGTGCAAGGCCTGACTTCGAGTCTCGGTCGAGAGCACACTTTTAATTTATCAATAAGTTTCATAGCCATTATCAGTTTTGGCCATCCTTAGCCTCTATGTCATAAATCTCTTGAACGAAGTGTTCACGGCGCGCGATGTCATGTTAAATCTCAGTGATGGAAAAATTTATTGGAAATGCATACGCTTTGAGAAAAGTTAATATGAACAACTGAAAGCCTCCGACACTGAGAACATGTAAACAGCATAAAGCATTTGATAACTAATTGTCTCTACTGCTTCTTTGTTTTTCTCGTAGTCTATTGAATTACACAATACGATCCGTCATAACATTCACTGTTGGGCCTACCTCTTCGCATCAAAGAAGCTGTTTACACTATTAACGGATAATTAACAGATAGTTCAATAATTACAGCAGCGTAGCCATTAAATGCCGCGGAGAGTAATGAACACTTAATTTTTGTATTGAACTCTGCCTGTACCTTTTTTGATCGAACCCTGCCAGTAGCTGTTTGATCAAGAAGCCCTGATAATAATCTCAGTCCTTCATACTAAAATCACTTGATGTCTCGTAATTTTCTAAATTGAGCATGATTACCGCTCGATTCCATACATAAATACGTACAGTTATGTGCTGTACACTCCTGGATGTTGTGAAGTGTGGGTCTTACTGCATTCATTTATAGAGGTGTATAGTGTATTTTTGTACTGATCCTTTTAGTTACATCTAAAAACAGATTATATGTGCGCTATGTACAGAATTATTTATAACACAACCACCATTGATTAATACCAAGGAAACATATAGAAATGGGATCAAGATTCCCGCTGTTTCTATGTGTGATAGTGTGGCAGAAATTTAGCACCTTGAGGCAAAGACATAGCGATGCACCATACCTTGGATTACGGAATGGAGTCAGAATGAAAAAATAAGCAGGAAACCCCCGAATATCATTGGGTTGCGGGAACGATATAATGGTTTACCGTGAACAGATGTCCGTCTATGTATACGCTATTAAATCTGAGAATCCTGACTAGCAGTACATGCGAGATCAGTTTTACAGGACACAATTACGGACTTACGCTATTATTCTCCATCGTTTTCTGTTTGTGTCAATCAAAAAATCCACTTTAATAGCTGGGTCGACCGAGTGATATACACACTGTACACGTTCGATTAAAATCCTTGTTTAGCAATCAAAATAAGATTTTCTATGGTTCCCGTAGATCACTGAAGGAAGTTCTCAGACTGGTCCCTTGAACAGATTATCGCCTATTTCCTTCCTCAGTCCCGTCCGTTTCCAGTTTGCCTTCTGTTTGTAATGTCCTTGCCGTCGAAATAACACCTCAAGTTACCTACTTGATTTCTTTAAATGGAGACATGGAGCAGCATTAAGTACTACATCGGCACAAAGGAAAATTAATTTCCTGGGAATTTCTGTGAAATCGGCATCAAGCACGTGCGAAATATTTGAATCTTCCTGTGTACAATTTTTACTGAATAAAGCGCACCTATCAAGCTGAGTAAGCGGTATGGCAATTGTCGTGTTTATGCTGAAGCCATCTCGTAGACTATAATATTATTTCAAAATAAATATTTAAATGATGCTACAAGAAAAATTATACGCTCATTTACTGTTAATATAGTTCCTATGTTCTAAATTTTTGTCACAAGAAGGAACAAGAGAAAGCGAGTAACATCAATGTCACCTTATGAAGCTGGGTCGTATCTTGAAATGGGGGCCGGATAGGGCAGGTTTAAACACACACGTGGACTTGCTTTTACTCTCTCTTCAGTCACCCACGTCCGATTTGTCTTCCAAACGCAGATGTAGGAAAAAAATGGGAACATGGCGAGTAATGTATACTTGAACATAAATTGAGCCTTCAGGTAGCACTGTTGTGTTTGATACCAAACGACATCGGTGCCAAATCTTCATACTTTGCATGTGTTAGTCGTAGTCAGAACAGTGCTCTCTTTAGTTGTGATTCACTATGTCAGGGCTAAGAGAATTCGAACGTGAAATAATTGTTGGTGCTCGTATGAGTGGTTCTTCCTTAACCAATATAACCGAAGGTTTTAACAGACCATATCGAATATTTACACTACATACAGGAAAAGCGGTAAAACTTCATCCGGTAAGTCACAAGCGGGCCATAGTTTGAGTGATCGTGATAGATGATCATTGAAGAAAATTGTGAATGTCGCACTGGCGAACGCTGTCAGCATCAAACCAATACGAAGGGAGTTGCGAAAGCACGGAATTGCAGAGCCAGTTGGAATTCCAAAACCTCTCAGTAGTGATGCACATACCGAAAAATGTGGTGCCGAAGACATGAAAAGTGTAGCAATAGAAGAAACTCACTTGGCCGGATGAGTCTTGCTTCACACTGTTTTACAATTTCTGGCTGTGTCTACGTCCAAGAGTGAAATATGGCAAGGATTCGGTGATGATTTGCGCAGCTATATCGTGCTATTCCATCGGCGCTATGATTACTCTGTAACGTCGCATTGCTAAGTAGGATTATATGATCAGTTTGGCTGATGATGGCCATCCCATGGAACAATGTTCTCCGATGGTCATGCTGTGGCCTATACTCACACAGGTTTTGTGCACACGAGGATGAAGTTTCACATTTGCGCTGGGCGTCATAGTCACTAGATCTGTAAACAAGTTTAGTCTTTGTGGCCTACATTGCAGATAATGGGCGTCCACCTCCATAATCGTTACTTGCACGTGTCACAGTTTCCAGGAATAATAGTATAACGTCTCGTTGAAAACCATACGGGACCCGTATTATCCATTCAGAGCGGACTAGAAGCAGTATTGAATGGCAACGCTTTTCCTACACCATATTAGGGTTGGTAATGTGTTGTGCTTCAGGTGTTTCCAGCCCATGTAGCCTACCTGCTGACGTTGTTCTTGTTCTTGTATCTAAATTCAGAAGGTGTTCAAATGTAGAAGATATCCAAAAGGTATCATCCAGTCTGCGAGATGTCTTGTTCTGGCTCGTCAAGACTTGATTATGCTCTTGGCGGCTGTTCACCCAGAGCGCTAGCGACACAGCGAAAACTAGAAGCCATTTGTGTCCAAACAGTGGAGAAGATGTACCGAGATTTACGTTTCTTCTGCTTTCCCATGCAGCCATTTCCCTCGATACAAGATTATGTGTTCATTCCCTAGCCACTCCAGTCGGTTGGTGCTGGTTCACTAAAGTGAACAACAGCGCCGGTTTTCCGATTTCCAGCGGACAGAGACTGTTCTACGGACTGGAGGTACTGGGCCGGTTTTGACTTAATCTTCGTAAATGGATGGCAGTCCATGCGTAATCGCTATAGACGGAAAAAACAGACATTATAACTACCTTTGCTAGGGAAGAAATAATCGAAGAACTCCACTTGAATAGTTGGTAGTCAGATAGTTGGTAACGAGAATGAGATATCAGTGAAAAGGGCCAGGGGGTTAATGTCACACTCCCACCATCAGGGAGCTGTTAGGAATGAGACTTATTGAGCCCAGCAGAGGGATGATTCACTTCCTGACCGGACATGGCACTTACGCAATGCAATATACCGCGTAGATTTCATTGATCGGCAAGAAAGTATCTGTGGAGAGAAAGGTTCCACCGAGCACGTCGTAATACAAGGCACAATTCTCTCACAGGCCAATTTACTAGAGCACTTACACAACGCGGCATACTCGATCTCAAAGTCCCTGCTCCTTTAGTATGCGAAAGAAAGAAAAAATAGATCTGACATGAGGCCCAGGGCGCAACAAACAACATGACAGACAACTCACAGAAATTTGGCGAAACCGACCCAGGCGAAAATACATAGGTCGTTGATGAAACCTTCCTTGATCAAATCGCCTAATACAGCAGCTGTGATGGTTTTTTTGTACACTGAGTCAAGTAAAACTTGCATACTGTAGTAGAAATGAAATGGCTAGTTAGCAAGGTGCTTGGGGTGTGGTAGAAAAGGACCGTCAGATTAGCATCATAAATAAAAAACAAAAGATGTGCCACATACTTACACTACAATTATAAATTCCATATGATGCCCGGTTAACTTCGTTTCATAATCATACGAATGTACCCAGGATAAACTTCATCCCAAGCCAAAACAAACAGTGAAAAGTAATAACACAGTGTATTAGAGGTCGGGCAACCGCAGCCAAAGTCGCACAGGGTGAATATAATAATCTACAATGGCTATTAAAATACGGTTATCAAACCGTCACGACCGGTTTCGCATTAGTAGAGATGAATCTTCGGATAATAAGTTCATTTCTCTAACAGTAACGGTGCGGCGAAGTGAATGCTACGAGCCAATTCCCACTGTTCGTCGGCAAGGTTAAACCAATAGCCCGCTAAAGGGGGAATTGGTTCGTAGCCTTCACTTTGCCGCGCCATGACTGTTAATTAAGGACACTTATCACCTGACGATGTATGTCCACTGATGCGGAACCGGTTGTTACTTTTTACAACTGAAAACATCACGTTGCTAGAAACTGCAACTTTTAGTACAAGCTTATTCTTCAGGCAACACAACGTTATGTATTTAAGTACAACTGTCAGTAGTCTCTCAGTAGCCTGGAAGTGAACCATTTAAACTCGTAAAGCCAAGTTATCAACAAAAGTCGAGTGTCTGTTATACGGAATTCTTTGTTCGTCGTTCTTGTTGAGGCGTAGATAATTAAAGTTAATATGTTGTCTCCTAAATTTACAAAACTACTCTCGCTTTGATTTCTTATTTTTTCAGCCATCGACATAGTAAGTTTTCTCACAGTCTAAAACATATTTTCAAATACAATTTGAAACGCTTTTAATTGAAGATTTTCGGGTAGTTTCAGAATAGCGGATTATGAAAGCACTGGTATTTCTGGCAGCCCTGGTCTATTGGTTGATACGTTATTGCTTTCTGTAGCTGTCACAATGAACAGTGTGTATGAAACAGATACACCGCCTGAACCTGTTTTACGTCCCTTGCTGAATGCAAACCCGCTGACGGTATTCTCCGATGAGAATTTTCCAGCCAGTGTGCGAAATTCGTCCTTTTTCCTCTTCTCCCGCGTTCCACTTCCGTCAGCGCTGGCGACTTGTTGCAATAAAATTAGTGACGTTTATTGTCCCTAATAAATGTCTGGTTTGAATGACGTCCGTTTTGTCACACAATATAAATGTGTGCTGCTGAGTTCTCTCATTTTTATACAAAGCGGGACGTTCTGTCTACCTCGAGTGCCTCTGCCTTGACTTTTTTCCAACTCTGATGCAATCATACGCTGGAACTGTTTCCACTTTGTCTCTCTGCATACTGTAGTCTAACTTTGAAGTTGTGTAATACTTTCTGGCTACAAAATGGAGATTACCCCAAAGTTAACAGTATGATACTTTATCGGTGTTTGCTGCAGTCAGTCTCGTGAGTTATTATTTTCTCGGTTTCGTGTCATTTCAAGTACAACGTGTCGAGGCGGTTGTTATCTTTGCTTCTTCAGAGATTTCGTGGTAGACTTACTACTTCATAACATTATTATACGTTTCAATACAAGCAGGTCCTCACCTCTGGGTCTCACTGACCTGCTTTCGTTGGGAAGTGCGTTTCATTTCTTAGTGTTTCACATTAAAAGATGAGCAGGGAAACGTTATAAGTGTGCTGTTACCTTGAACTAAAAGTGGTAAAACCGTCTCCCTTCGCCGCGTTTGACATAAGTTCATTCCTGCAGCGACCAGACATGTTTACTTTAGGACCAACTGGTCATGTATGGGTCTCCGCGCGTGATTGCCTGAGCTGTCCAGCGTAAGCAGGACGGTATTCCTTATAAAAAGTGTACTCCCTTCCAATGTTTGGTGCTGTAATCCGTTTCCTTTGAGCAAGAAATACATGAGATCTGTATTTGTAACCAGGAGCAAAGCACGGCGAGAAACTGCAGTCAGTGACGAGTAAAGAAGAAGCAAAATTAATTGCTATCAGTGATACAATGAATACGTAAGAGAAATGTATTTTGTGCAGGTGGGCCTCACAGCTCGCCAAATTTTGAAAAATATATTTCGTAAGCAACAAGGACTATTGATAAAACGTATTTCACTTTATTCATCATTGGTTTTGGTTTATCTGATCATCTTCATGTATCGTAAAATCACGCAACCCAATTTGGCAACGTTCTTACTGTCGGGTCGAATAAAATTTAGAACACTTTGCGTTTTTTCCGTCAGTAGTAAAGTACACAATACTGCCAATAGCAAACTGTATTGACATAGTTGACTGATTTTCGCTTACAGTCACTCAACTGTAATCTTTTCCTGCGCAGTGTACTGTATCTGCACATATCCTCATGTATGGAGAATGCATTACACACGAGAAAGTGGATCCTGTCTATTAATATACGAAACTGATAAATCTTTAAGTACATGGGACACCTCCTAATAGGCCGGCCAGAGTGGCCGAGCGGTTCTAGGCACTACAGTCTGGAACCGCGCGACCGCTACGGTTGCAGGTTCGAATCCTGCCTCGGGCATGGATATGTATGATGTCCTTAGGTTAGTTAGGTTTAAGTAGTTGTACGTTATAGGGGACTGATGACCTCAGCAGTTAAGTCCCATAGTGCTCAGAGCCATTTGAACCATTTGAACACCTCCTAATATCGGTTCACTTCGTTTCATAATCATACGAATGTACCCAGGATAAACTCCATCCCATGCCAAAAGAGACAGTGAAATGTAGTAACATAGTATTTTAGAGGTCGGGCAACCGCAGCCCAAGTCGCACATGATGAATATAATCTTCTACAATGTCTATTAAAATACGCTTACCAAAACGTCACGACCGGTTTCGCGTCAGTAGAGATGAATCTTCGGGTAATGGAACGGCAAAGTGAATGCTACGAGCCAATTCCCACCGTTCGTCGTCAAGATTAAGCCAATAGCCTGCTAAAAGCATTTAAACAGTACTGGTTACGCCGAGGCCGTGAGCAGTTCTATGACGTCGAAGTCATGGCGCGTTGCGTTCCCAGTCGGTTTGATCATAGACAACCACTTTTAGCACGGTATTGATTTAATCTTGACTATGAACCGTGGGAATTGGCTAGTAGCCTCGCGTAGTGCAGCAACTGAACGTGGCATTGACTCAACAAGTCTTTTGAAGCTCCCTACAGAAATATTGAGCCATGCTGCCCCTATAGCCGTCCATAATTGTGAAAGTGAACCGGTGCAAGATTTTGTGCGTGAACTGATATCTCCGTTATGCCCTATATGTGTTCGATGGGGCGATCTGGGTGGCCAAATCGTTCACTCGATGTGTCCAGAATGTTCTTCGAGCCAGTCGGGAACAATTGTGGCTCGGTGTCAGTTTCATCGCGGTTTGGGAGTATGAAGTCCAGGAAAAGCTGCAAATAGCCTCCAAGTAGCTGAACAAAGAATTTCCAGTCAATAATCGCTTCAACTGGATCAGAGGATCCGGTCAATTCCATGTAAAGGCAGCCCACACTATTATGTAGCCACCACCAGCTTTATACAGGACCTTGTTGACGATTTGGATCCATGGCTTCCTGGGGTCTGCGCCACACTCGAACCCTACCATCAGCTCTTACCATCTGAAATTGGGACTCATCTGACCAGGCCACGGTTTTCAAGTAGTGTAGGGTACAACCGAAATAGCACGAGCCCAGGAGGGCGGAACAGGCGATGTGATATCAGCAAAAGCACACCCGTCGGTCGTCTACTGCCAAAGCCCATTAACGCCAAATTTGGCTGCACTGTCCTAACGGATACATTTGTCGTATGTCACACACTGATTTCTGCTGTTATTTCGTGCAGAGTTCCTTGTCCGTTAGCACTGATATCTCTACGCAAGCGCCACTGCTCACAGTCATTAAGCGAAGGCTGTCAGCTACTGCGTTGCCTCTGATGAGAGCCAATGCCGAAATCTGCTATTCTCACTTCACTCCTTATATTGTGGGTCTCGGAATAATGAATTCCCTAACGATTTCCGAAATGGAATGCGACGTGCGTCTACCTCCAATCTAGCTCCTAGCGTTCAAAGTCTGTTAATTCCCGTCGTGCGGCCGTAATAACGTCGAGAACTGTTTCGCATGAATCACCTGAGTACAAATAACAGCCCCAACAAACCACTGCCCTACTGTACCTTTTGTGCTTGATACTATCATCATCTTTACGAGAGCATATCGCTATCCTACGACTGTTGATAGATCAGCGTATTTCACAACTGACATAGGTTGGTTCTCATTTCGTTTCATTTGCATCCACAATTAGGACTTTGCCACGTAGGCTGCTGTGAAAAGATTTAACAAACTTGAAGGTCATCTAATTGAAACTGGTAGTAAAGACATTAATTACGAGTTTTTCGCAAGTAATATGAACGCTTTTCTACGAAATCTCTTACTGAACTGGAGGAACTACGAGTGTGAGTCAAAGGAAAACCTTAAATATTTTTTTAATATTATTTGTTGTGCAGAAATGGTACAAAGGTGTATCACTTTTTAACATAATAACCCCTACGCTCAATGCAAGTCCTCCAGCGCTTACAAAGTGCATAAATTCGTTTAGAAAAAAGTTCTTTTGGTAGTCCGCGCAACCACTCATGAATTTCTTTCCTCCCATTGCGCCTTTGAGTGGTCCAAAAATATGGAAATCACTTGGGGCAAGGTCTGGTGAGTATGGTGGATGAGGAAGACACTCAAAATGCAGGTCTGTGATTGTTGCAACTGTTGTACGGGCAGTGTGGGGCCTTGCATTGCCATGTTGCAAAAGGACACCTGCTAACAGCAATCCACGTCGCTTTGATTTGATTGAAATCTGCAGATGATTTTTTAGGAGATCTGTGTATGATGCACTGGTGGTCCCTCTAGGCATGTAATGCTCCAAAATGACGCCTTTTTCGTCCCAAAAGAGAGTCAGCATAACCTTCCCTGCTGATGGTTCTGTTCGGAACTTCTTTGGTATTGGTGATGAGAAATGGCGCCATTCCTTGCTCGCTCTCTTCGTTTCCGGTTGGTGGAAGTGAACCCAGGTTTTGTCCCCAGTAACTATTCTTGCAAGGAAGCCATCACCTTCTCGTTCAAAGCACCGAAGAAGTTCTTCACAAGCATCACCACGTCGTTCTCTCATTTCAGGAGTCAGCTGCCGTGGCACCCATCTTGCAGACACTTTGTGAAACTGAAGCACATCATGCACAGTGTGATGTGCTGACCCATGACTAAACATGCTCCAATGTCATTCAGTGTCACTCAGCAGTTTTCCATCTCTATCGCTTCAACTGCTGCAATGTTCTGTGGAGTCACAACTCGTTGTGCCTGACCTGGACGAGGAGCATCTCCCACTGAAGTCACACCATTTGCGAACTTCCTACTCCATTCGTAGACTAACAAGCATCACCGTACCGTTCATTCGTCGTGAATTTCAATAGGTTTCACACCTACACTACGCAAAAACCAAATAACAGAGCGCTGCTCTTCCCTGGTGCAAGTCGCAAGTGGGGCGGCCATCTTTATACTAATACTGCTACGGTATGTGTGCATCTGCACTATGCTGCCACCTACAGGCCATTCTGCACGCTGTTTGTAGCACGCTTACAAACTTAGAGGATAACGGCGCGAAATTTTGATTTGTTATTAAAAAATTTAAGGTTTCTATTTGACTCACACTCGTATATGGTTTTAAACATTTTATGCCTATGCAAAATACATAATTTCCTTCTTTTACACTTATAATAATAATAATGACAATAATAATATTTTGTAAAAACAACAAGTTATACCAGTGATTTGTCTTCTTTGCGCTCTCACATGCTGTCTTATAATAATTTGCATTTTAATTTTTACTTAATTATTTTCTCGTGAGTTTTATTCTGTCAAGTAATTATGTTATTGACTTATGCGTACTCTTTGTCTACATTTTCCTCTCTTAACCTGACTCGAGAATCACACGCAGGTAACTGTGCGCCTACGGCCCACAAATTGTTCTTAGATGATATTTAAAGCTCCAGTATTGCAAAGTGGATAACTTCCTGTGTATCAATGCCCTCGAGTTTTGCGAGAGAGAAAGGTCAAGTGTCCAGCGAGACAAATACGTTGTGTTTTGCGTCAGGGAAAATTTCCCATCTGGTGGCAGAACCTGATCACAAAACCCAGTCGACGTGTACCTTATTTACGGCGGTTATCGTGTTAATGGAGAGCTTTTTCTTGCCAAATTCCGAACACCAATCGTTTTCTTGCTTAGATATATTTGTTTTATGATGGGATATACACTACACTCTTCGTATAAAGCTGAGGTATTCAGTTTGATTGTATATTTCTTAGCAAGAGATGATTGGTTTTCGGTGGTGACATCTAACCACATAGCTCTAATATTTAAGGGTAAAATCTCTGCCTGCATATTTCTTCCAACTTATAAACAATTTGTGTGACTTTGTTTGCCCTACACAGGCTACTTCGTAACGTTTTGGACTAATTGCCAGTAGTCTCTTGCTGGAGATTTGTTCAGTGTATCCTCTTCTAATTAGGTTACTTCTATGTCGCAGTTGTGGACATATCTGTAAATTTCACGTTCTGGATCATTATAAATCGGAGGCATTATATCGTAGGGTGGAATCATTTGAAAGGTTTGGAAGACTTTTTTTCATTTCCCTTAGATATCTTGCATATTTATTCAAAAATAATTGTTATGGAATGCCGATACGGATTTATCAGCCTCAATCAGCAGTTGATACATGGGGTTGCTGTACTGAGAAAAGGAAATGTGAACAAACTATACCTCCTTGTATACTATACCGGAACTGAAAAGATTTGTCTAACGTATTTTTATAGTATAGGTAGGTCTGCATCTATATGACTGAATTTGGACAATATATAAGCACTGATGTAATAAGCCATTTGTGGTTTCGCTCCTTAATGTCGTTTTGATTGATTGCTCCTTCTTCTACCAGTTGAGTTCTAATACGTGCGTGGCAGTCGCCATGATGATCACGACCAATCGGTGTCTTTTTTAACAGTACGCAACTGCTGGTGCGGCCGATTTAGACAACTGGGTCCCATCTCGATACAAACTGATTTATCCATGTTGATTCTGGTTCCACTGGATCTTTCTGGTGCAATGTTTCTATTATTAGTGACACAAAGCCACTGATGTCGTTCAGTAACATCGTAACATTTGCAGGAGCGAAGGAAATGGCAAGTCACATAGGGCGTGTGTCACACACTCGAATACTATTGTTTCATCGCAACGTAGAATAGAAAAGAATCGTTTTGCTAGGTGTTAGCTACGACTACAATTTCCATTAATTGACAGGACAAACGGTGTAAAATGAGAAAAGAGCTACATATATGAAACACAGAAATGGCGCGTTTCAGAATATTCGCTCAATTAGAGCATGAATTTTAATGCTGCTCGTAATTTAAGATCCCCACAGTGAACGAATTATACACCGCTCCTGCCTTTTGAGTTTACCGTAAAAAAGAGCCATAAGCCGGCAGAGCGGTTTCGCAACCGTCGCCTATTATCCTCCGTCGCTCTTTCTTCCTTCGCGTACGAGTAAGTGGCTTTTTGCCACTCAGCAACGTGTTTAATTGATTCATTTATTTCAATTTAGGTCTTTGGTTTTCTCCTCTGGGAAGTAACGCACGCGGGACTTACAGCGTATCTTTTTTTTTTTTTTTGTTCTCGCGGCCCTCCGTGGCTCTGGGCCGCCATTAACGGACCAGCGACTGTGTAAGCGCTGCAAGAAGCTCCGCAGGGAACCTGCAGCGTGGCAGAAGGGCGTATAACAGCCTCCATTCTCTGGCTGCGAAACTGTGGCAGAACGAGCAGCAGACCAAGCAACACGAAAATAGCATGGTGAAGTGTTCCTCACAGACACCCGCAAGAAGCCCTTCGCTTGCATCCACACATATGTAAGAAAGACTCACACTGAAATATTTATTTATTTGTTGCTTATTTAGCCAGACCAGATTAGAGCATTAAAGTGTTTTCTTACATCTGACCACGAACAAAATATACAAAAAATCAGCTAATAATCAAAGTCATAACAATATGCATTATTTGTAAAAAATTACATAGCAATCACAACAACAATATTTGGATTATTAATAAAAACAATAAATGGCACTAATAATAATAATAATAATAATAATAATAATAATATCTACACTAATAATGACGGTTCTAATGGTTCAAATGGCTCTGAGCAATATGCGACTTAACTTCTGAAGTCATCAGTCGCCTAGAACGTAGAACTAATTAAACCTAACTAACCTAAGGAGAGCAAACACATCCATGCCCGAGGCAGGATTCGATCCTGCGACCACAGCGGTCGCCCGTTTCCAGACTGTAGCGCCTAGAATCGCACGGCCACTCCGACCGGTAATAATGACGGAAAATATGGACGAATTAAGGATGACATTAAGTAGCTATTACGTAACAGACTCAAAAATTATAATAATAATGATAATAATAAAAGTAACACTAACAAATATTACAAAATAATGTAGGTATTAAACATATTGATTAGTTTAGCACTCTTGACGCATTGTTTGGTACTTGAGGAACTGGACGGAATAATGAAAGAGCAGAAATAAAAATAAAAGTGCCAATGATTGTTAGGAAAGGATTTCAAAAGAGTACTCTTTAGACAAGGGAGAGACAAGCGGTGGGGGAGGGAGGATTGGTGATAGTGAGCTGAAAGAAGAGATAGCTATTGTGATAGAAGGTTGGCGATTAACAGTCTTTTAAAGTTTGGAAGGATTTCAATTTTTCTAATTTTTTGAGGAAAAGTGTTCTTAAGTCGAGTTCCCGCTGCATAAAATGAGTTAGTGAACATGGCAGTGTTATGCTGTGGTGCACAGAGATTTTACTTTGTTGAGGACGAGTATTTCTGCTGTGTTGTTCAGATAGTAGCGTAAGGGTTGAAGTTAAATAGGAAGGAGTAAAATGATTGCGAAGGCGATACGCCAAGCATTGGGTGTGATAATCTCTATGCTTATCGGCACTTGGCCGTGATAACTGTTCATAGACACGAGCAATATGGTCGCATTAGCATACATCACAAATATTACCGAAGAATTCATCGACCACATTATTTTCACTTCCTATTAAATGACTAAATATAAATTACCACATCATCCCATACTATCGCAACCTATTCATTCACTATCCAACCACATGGGCCGGCCGGAGTGGCCGTGCAGTTCTAGGCGCTACAGCCTGGAACCGCGTGACCGCTACGGTCGCAGGTTCGAATCCAGCCTCGGGCATGGATGTGTGTGATGTCCTTAGGTTAGTTAGGTTTAAGTAATTATAAGTTCTAGGGGACTGATGACCACAGCAGTTAAGTCCCATAGTGCTCAGAACCATTTGAACCATTTTGAACCAACCACATGGTTATCATCTTCATTACCAGTACAAACAGCCACTTGAACATTAACTGTTGTGTAAGGGCCTTCTCTTTAATACTCAACAAATACTGATGCCTGTTTTCGAATGGGGATCTCAAGTTGATTCCACATACCTAGATTTTGAGAAGGCTTTTGTTCTGATACAGGCTGTTTCTAATCAAATTATGTGCCCATGAGGTCTCGTCTCAGTGAAGCGACTTTACTGCAAGAAAGGTCGTAGCTCGAAGTAACTGACGAAAAGTAATCTAATGACATCGAAGAGATACCTGCCGTTCCCCAAGGAAATCTTACAGGCACTCTGCTATTCTTTATATAAAAGATTTAGGAGAAAATTTGAGAAACCCTCTAGATTGCTCTCAGATAATACTGTCGTTAATTACTAGTAATGCCATCAGAAAATGAATTGCTAAATGATTCAGACACCGTACCTGTTCCGGACTAAAAGTAGCAAGAATTCGGGACTAAAAGTAGCAGTTGACTCCAAACAATAAAAAAGTGTAAGGTTCTCTCATGAATACTAAGAAATACCGTTAATTTAGGTTACACGATAAATAACACAAATTTAAAGAATTAAATTTAACTAAACACAATTACAAACAAACTAAATTGAAATCATCACACAGAAAATGTTATGAGGAAGGTGAACCAAGGACTGCGTTTTATTTGCAGAACACTTCGAAGGTTCAACCAGTCTGCCAAAGAGACTGCCAGAACACGTTTGCCTCTATTGTTATGGAGTATTGCTGCACGGTATGGGTTCGTTACCAGATAGAACCGATGGAAGGCTTCGAAAGAGTTAATAATAAAATAAAAATAATGAAAGCTGCTCGCTATGTATTAACGCGAAAGAGAAGAGAGAGTGTCACAAATACGATCAGCGAGTTGGGGTTGCCGCCATTATCCTTCGAATGTAAGAATATTTTGTGCACATAGCCATCTAAGGGCAAGTGATCATCATAACAGCTCCCTTGAAGATAATTAGGTGTTTCATGTGTTTTTATAGAGTTTAACGGTCGAGAAACAGTCTGAAAGTCGTCGTAGAACCCTTTGCCAAACACTTAACTCTGAATATTTTGTGAATGAAAACGCCTGGATCACTTAATATACTTCCTTATTATGCCGTTTCGGTCACTGCTATCAACAGTTTCAATTAGAAATTGCAAAACAAGGTTCAGTGTTAGTATCAAAAACCTGTGCCTAAGCTGAGCGTCAACTCAAGTATAAGTTTTTAATACTAATAATGAGACTTATTTTTCAAGTTCTAAGCTTTCTACTATTGACAGCAGTAGACGAAACTACTGAAAGACTAATGTTTTAATAAATTTACAATCATATTTTCATCAACCGTAGCATGTTATACATAGTTCTTTATCGGACTTCGATGACAAGAAATCGTGGTATCGCTGAACATGTCTGTTATTTGAATAAAATGTTTTATTCAGCAGTATTGGCCAACTTCAATTACATGGCTGTTATCAAGTGACCTCGTAAATATTATAAAAGGCACTTACTAGGAGATATGATAATGGTCTTGTGACTGAAGTTAGTCACTACTTATAAGTAAAACATATTATTCCCGCAACCGATATCCTCCGTGAAACCACAATTTCTTTTAATCAGTGGTATATTTCTGTGTAAAATATACATAGTGTTTAAAAGACGTTGCAACAGGCATTTAGGCGTGACAGATCACGTCATGGGGAATAATTTCTTCCGGCGACGCCAGACGTCGTTTTAATGAATTCGCGTACACTGCGACGACGAGATTTCACCGGACCAGCAGTATCTACTGACCAGGTGTGCTCCATCTGTGGGCCGGCCGGTGTGGCCGCGCGGTTAAAGGCGCTTCAGTCTGGAACCGCGTGACCGCTAAGGTCGCAGGTTCGAATCCTGCCTCGGGCATGGATGTATGTGATGTCCTTCGGTTAGTTAGGTTTAAGTAGTTCTAAGTTCTAGGGGATTTATGACCACAGGTGTTGAGTCCCATAGTGCTCAGAGCCATTTGAACCATTTTGAATTGCTCCATCTGCATACTACGTAACCCCGTGAACTGATAGAGTGATTTTCAACAAGAAATTCTTACGAATCAGTATCTCTAAGAGGAGGAATACATAAAGGCTTTGGGGAAAGTAAGGAACGATAGTGTGAGGACGATCAGTCGCGAAATGGAAACCACAGCGAAGATCCGATGAAGCGTGGCACATATGTGTTGGGAAGTATTTCTAGTATGCCCGTAGATAGCGTTAACAGCGTTATATCGCTCGTCTTACTGCTGAGCGCACAGTGAGCGCGTAAAGATGCCTAGAAAACAGAGCCTCGCTCCAAGCATGGGTCCCTGCCGAGAGTTCTCTTGATTTAATGCAATCCTACACAAGTGTCATACCAAACTTTCTTCCTAACAGCTCTTGGCCGCACACTGCAGGGTCAATCAGGACGCTCCTGCAGGGTTTCCGATGGGGTGCGTTTCCTCTCTGTTCAGACTAACCGCTACCTACGAAGACAACATTTTGGCACAGACACCGAGCTACAGTCCATCGTAGAAAACTGTCGGAAAGCACAGGACGCTACGACAGGGTTACTGGAAAGTTGGTACAACGCTACGACAAAAGTCTGCGCCGGAGCGGTGACTGTATACACAAGCAGCTAGAAGTTGTAACAAACTGTTGCAAATACACTACTGGCCATTAAAATTGCTACACCAAGAAGAAATGCTGATGATAAACGGGTATTCATTGGACAAATATATTATTCTAGACCTGACATGTGATTGCATTTTCACGCAATTTGGGTGCATAGATCCTGAGAAATCAGTTCCCTGAACAACCAACTCTGGCCGTAATAATGGCCTTGATACGGCTAAGCATTGAGTCAAACAGAGCTTGGATGGCGTGTACAGGTGCAGCTGCCCCTGCAGCTTCAACACGATACCACAGTTCATCAAGAGTAGTGACTGGCGTATTGTGACGAGCCATTTGCTTGGCCACCATTGATCAGACGTTTTTAATAGGTGAGAGATCTGGAGAATGTGCTGGTCAGGGCAGCATTCGAACATTTTCTGTATCCAGAAAGGCCCGTACAGGTCCTGCAACAAGCGGTCGTGCATTATCCTGCTAAAATGTAGGGTTTCGCAGGGATCGAATGAAGGATAGAGCCACGGATCGTCACACATCTGAAATGTAACGTCCACTGTTTAAAGTGCCGTCAATGCGAACAAGAAGTGGCCGAGACGCGTAACCGATGGCACCCCATACCATCACGCTGGGTGATACGCCAGTATGGTGATGACGAATACACGCTTCCAATGTGCGTTCACCACGATGTCGCCAAACACGGATGCGACCATCATGATGCTGTAAACAGAACCTGGATTCATCCGAAAAAATGACGTTTTGCCATTCGTGCACCCACGTTCGTCGTTGAGTACATCATCGCAGGTGCTCCTGTCTGTGGTGCAGCGTCAAGGGTAACCGCAGCCATGGTCTCCGAGCTGATAGTCCATGCTGCTGCAAACGTCGTCGAACTGTTCGTGCAAATGGTTGTCGTCTTGCAAACGTCCCCATCTGTTGACTCAGGGATCGAGACGTGGCTGCACGATCCGTTACAGCCATGCGGATGAGATGCCTGTCATCTCGACTGCTAGTGATACGAGGCCGTTGGGATCCAGCACGGCGTTTCGTATTACCCCCCTGAACCCACCGATTACATATTCTGCTAATAGTCATTGGATCTCATCCAACGCGAGCAGCAATGTCGCGATACGATAAACCGCAATCGCGATGGCTACAATCCGATCTTTATCAAAGTCGGAAACGTGATGGTAGCTATTTGTCCTCCTTACACGAGGCTTCACAACAATGTTTCACCAGGCAACGCCGGTCAACTGCTGTTTGTGTATGAGAAATCGGTTGGAAACTTTCCTCATGTCAGCACGTTGTAGGTGTCGCCACCGGCGCCAGCCTTGTGTGAATGCTCTGAAAAGCTAATCATTTGCATATCACAGCATCTTTTTCCTGTCTGTTGAATTTCGCGTCTGTAGCACGTCATCTTCGTGGTGTAGCAATTTTAATGGCAAGTAGTATAAAACATTTCTGATTTTCCTTATTAAAACCTCTGCCTGTCACCTTCCATATGGGCAGATGACTGGCTTATTGGTAACACAAACTGGATACGAACACGATAGATTACATGTGTACTCAGTGACATAAGCAATAATGAAGGGCGCCTAAAGCTACAGGGAAATGTGGACGAACGATTTGCCTGTAACAAACGTTGTACCCCCTAGACATTTGTCGGAAAGTCTTTGAAACAACGTGTTTATTTTTTAAAATGATCCAGTCTATTGATGTACAGTATATTAATTCTCTGAATGTTTTCTTTGTCAAACAGCAAAGTCTTGCAATCTTCTTTCTTCACACTCGGAAAACGAATAGTAGGAAGCCTCTTTCTAGACTGTACGATCTCCAGATTTTTCACTAAATTCACTACGCTCATCAACTGGGTCGTACAGCAAGCATTCCCATTTAAAGAATTTGAATAATTATTGCGTACAATTCCCGACAGCATCCGAGAACAGTGGTTTGAAACGGAAAGTAACCTTACGTATTTTGCAATATTTCAGCGCAGCGGTGGCATCCAATAACCTTCACTTTGCTGCTCCGTTCTTACGTCCTTTCGCCTTTTGTCTTCCTCTGAAATTGCTCAGCCGCGCGGAAGAGAGGCCGGTCTGCTCACGAGCCACGACTGATGGCCACTGGCCGGCGTAGAGGGGGCTGGGAGGCTCGCTCTTCCAACAGGAGTCGCTGCTCGCCCGCCAAGGGCGAAACAGAAACGCCAGAGACCCCCCCTCACATCTCGCTGTGGAATGTGTCAGAGTGTACTGTGCAATTCTTTTTTTATTTTTTCTTTCCTTTCTTCTTCTCAGCTTTCCTTAGCCCTGCGGATGCGCTGGAGCTGTAAGGCGCACCGTTTTCTGGATAAAGAATGTCCGAAATTATATTTGACGGCATGG
This sequence comes from Schistocerca cancellata, assembly GCF_023864275.1. Taxonomy (NCBI): domain Eukaryota; kingdom Metazoa; phylum Arthropoda; class Insecta; order Orthoptera; family Acrididae; genus Schistocerca; species Schistocerca cancellata. Next base: position 457,154,549 of record NC_064630.1, read on the forward strand.
CGTTCTCTGTGTGGCGTGTGGCAGGTACACCGGACCACGGAGTAGAGGGGTGGGGGTGGTGGTGGTGGTGCAGGAGGGGAGATGAGCATATGCATAGGGGTAGAAACGAGAGGGTGAGGGAAATAGTGCGCGAGAGGAGATGGAAACCGGACGACCGTGTCTGGCGGAGTAGGGATAGAGGATGCGCGAAACGGCGCCGGCTGGAAGTGGAAATGCAAGATATCTTTCGTCGCGAAAGGGCCGGCTGCCATTCGCCTTGAGCCGTCGCCCCTCGAGGGGGCAGAGGTGGCCGGCGGTGGCCCTACCCACTGCGGGAGCGGCCGCCCTGGGGACCCCGGGGTAATCTGTGCTGCCGTCTCTCACCCAGCCTTAAAAATCTATCGAGCAGTTAAATGGAGGATGAAAACGGCGCTTTATTAAAAACAAACTTTCCTCTCCGAGTGTAAAGGTTTATTTCGAAACTGGGCTGTAGCCTTCTGTCTGTCTCTCTCTCTTTCTCTCTCGCTCTCCACGGAGCAGCGAGAACGCCAGATCCCGTCGTGCTCGTTGCGCGGTAAATTCTTTCAAAAATAGGCCGCGCTGCTCTTTATTTCAGCTCGATGCCCACTTTTATCCCTATGAGAATAAGAGAGAGAGAGAGAGAGAGAGAGAGAGAGGGAGAGACAGAATCTCGATCTCGGAGCGCGCACGCTAGGGAAAATGGTGCTCAAAAGCAAGAAGTTGACTTATGAACAAAAAAGGTGTCCCCAGTTTAAATACTTGACTGTCCCTCGAGGGAGAGACGTCCGGTAGAGGGGATTAATTAATTCTCCCCGGTCGTTGCACAGCTACTCGAGAGGTCGTCGTGACAATAATAAAACAGTAGACTAGTTTTTCGAGTTCTTCGATGCGACTGACCTCGCACAGCACTCTCTACTCTTCGCGCTAAAGTACTTCCCCGAAGAGTGGAGTACGTACGAGGGGTACTCAGAATGTAAGAAACGACCGGGCGCGAAATGGGAACCTCAGTGAAACTCCGATGAAGCCTTGCACAGATTTATTGGGCAGTATCTCTAGTACGCCAATAGATAGCGTCACGTCTCTCTTCTCAATTCTGAGCGCAAAGTGAGCGCGTAAAGAAGCCTAGAAAATAGTATCTGCTGCCAAGTACGAGTGTCTGCCGTGGGATTCCACACAACCCAACATAAACTGTCATGCAGCTCATTCTTCATGACAGTTCTCGGCCGCACACAGAAGGGGCAATGAAGATACCCCTGCAGCGTTTTGGATAGGAAGGGTTTGATCACCAACCGTAGTGCGGACTTGGTTCTCACTGAGTTTCAGCTCTGCTCACATGAACCGCTGACTTTCAAATCTTAAATACGAACTTCCAATTTTTATCGAAAATTCGGAGTCGATGCGAATTATATGTACCTGCTGTATCTAACACTTCCGTCGTTGCGAGATAGATGGCGCTGTAATCGACAAACTACACAACTGAGTTCCAAGACGGTGTTATCTCGACAAAAATGCGTTGTAACAAAAGGTAAAAAAAGACAGACGTGTTCATTGACTGCGATAAAAGCTTTTCTGAGGTGTGTCCTCTCACCTCTCACTGACGGGCTGGGCGTTTGAGCTGTGTCCTCTTATCAGTCACCAGGGTGCTCGATTGTACGAATTATTTCACAGTAAGAGCTTAGAAACGTCACCGCTCAGCGTGTTGTTTGATATACGTGTTTCATGTTTGCACCGATTGTTCTTAATCATTATCTGTTCAGAAATGCTACCACTGAATCTCATTATCAATGTGTGATATTGTCCAACGGATCTGTTTCTGATTATGACCATTGGCATATACGCCTCCGACGGTCCTAGCTCAGGTCTGAGTAAAAATTTCTCGGTGTACATGCCGCGTCAAATCAGGATAAATCTCCGAGCTTTCGACCACTACCTCCATGGTCGTCGTCAGGGCTAAAACTGACTGTCGTGAACTAGCGAGGTTCCCACTTTTATATGCCAATGACGGCTTCTTATTGGCTGGAATACGTCAGCGATATGGCGCGTAGCGAAGTGGTGCCCTCTACTTCCATAGATGTAGTTGCTATCCCACGTTGCTTGCAGCGCCATCCCTTAAATCAGGAGGTAAAGTGCGAGAAGTTTTTCTCTTCGATTTTTCTTTATCCAGTGCACTCTTCCAAGTGTTGCTGAGTGCATAGCCGTTGTCTCTATTAAAGTTATTATCGCTAAGTCTAATTTCGACTGCTTCCCGGATCACAGAGTCCCAGTAATTCGATGTGTGGGCTATTACTCTGGTTTCTTCAAATAAAATCTTATGCTTGTTAAGCAGGCTATGTTCAGCCACCGCTGATTTTTCCAAATACCTGTATTTCAGGTGGCGTTGGTGCTCGATGCAGCGGTCGGCAACGGTTCTTACAGACTGGCCCACGTAATTCTTGCCGCATTCGCAAGGAATAGTATAAATTCCCGGCACTCTTAAGCCGAGACTATCTTTGACTGGTCTCAACATTTCCTTAATTTTCCTAGGTGGTCGGAAAACTGGTTTTATTCCTTGCCTCTTCAGGACTCTGGCTATCTTGCTCGTTGTAGCACCGCAAAAAGGAAGCCGCGCTATGTGTTGGTCCTCTTCTTGTATGTGGCCGGCATCTTGTCTTACTTTCTTGGACAACAGAATAACCATTCCTCTTGAAAACAGTCGTCAAATGGTTGATCTCGGGACCGAGGTGGTCCTTGTCGGAAATTGTCCTGGCTCTGTGTACTAAAGTATTCAGCATAGCTCTCTTCTGAGACGGATGATGGAAGCTATGGCTATGCAGATATAAGTCTGTATGAGTTGGCTTCCTGTACACAGAATGGCCCAGTCGTCCATCCGGCTTTCGCTCTACCAACACATCTAAAAAAGGTAACTTCCCTTCCTTCTCTAACTCCAATGTAAATTTTATGTTTGGATGTACACCATTCAGATGTTCGACGAACTGCTGCAGCGTGTCGCTGCCGTGTGGCCAGATTAAAAAGGTATTTGGAAAAATCAGCGGTGGCTGAACATAGCCTGCTTAACAAGCATAAGATTTTATTTGAAGAAACCAGAGTAATAGCCCACACATCGAATTACTGGGACTCTGTGATCCGGGAAGCAGTCGAAATTAGACATAGCGATAATAACTTTAATAGAGACAACGGCTATGCACTCAGCAACACTTGGAAGAGTGCACTGGATAAAGAAAAATCGAAGAGAAAAACTTCTCGCACTTTACCTCCTGATTTAAGGGATGGCGCTGCAAGCAACGTGGGATAGCAACTACATCTATGGAAGTAGAGGGCACCACTTCGCTACGCGCCATATCGCTGACGTATTCCAGACAATAAGAAGCCGTCATTGGCATATAAAAGTGGGAACCTCGCTAGTTCACGACAGTCAGTTTTAGCCCTGACGACGACCATGGAGGTAGTGGTCGAAAGCTCGGAGATTTATCCTGATTTGACGCGGCATGTACACCGAGAAATTTTTACTCAGGAAATACGTCGCGAAAGACTTCGTAGCCACACTAGCTCAGGTCTGTTCGTGGTGGCATCTGACTTGAACGTAGCCGGACTGAATCCCGTTCGTGGATAAAATTCTAACTACTAGTATTTGATCGGCAAGGAGGCGAGAGCTTGTGGCATTCAGTTCCTGACAATCAGACTGCACCAGTATACAGGGTTAACGTTTTAAGATTCTCCGCAGTGTGTCATGGACTGAGCACACTGTTGTTGATGAAGTCATCACTGGGTGAGGTTTCCGAGGTGTTATTCGAGAGGAGTAGACTTTGTGTCGGAGCCGGGTTTCATGCTCTTCTTTTTTCATCATCACACAATACACACACAATTACTTCGCTACAGTCACCTACACTCAACAGAGGCTTCGTAAAGGAAAGGTCCCGTCTTCTGCGAAGGAAGAAAAACTTTTCTGAGTAGGCAGAGCCAAGTATGTCATACAACTTAGCTTTATCACTTAACATCTAGCCAAAACCACATACAGGATTTCTGTCCCGAATGCGATTAAGTGTAGACAGTGCAGCAGGTGCAAATACCATCTGCCTTTTAAAAGCTTATGTCAGGTTTCTCATCATATGATAGCGAATGGGGATTGGCCACTTGTCTCATTCGAAGGTTGCTGAACAGGCAAATATGTTACTGTTTATGAGGAGTAGGACCGCTTCTAGAATTAACACATATTACAAAAATGGGTGTATGTATATATGTGGACACTGTCTATGAAACGTGGTACAAATAGAGTTGGTATCAAAGAAGTAAATAATTTTACGGCATGAATAGTGAAAAAGTAGTAAGCGTTAACCTTTTTTATTTCATCGTTTCGTAGCGAGTAAAAGCTTCGTAAAGATTTCAAATTGGATGTAAAGTTTGTTGGAAATCACAAAGTACTCTCATTCTTAAATACTGGATGTATAACGTATGGTTCTTCACGCATCACGGGCTACACTTATTTTTCATGCTCTCCCCAACACCTCTGGTAGGCAGGTGCTTCTTATCCCAACAGCGATTATTTTCAGGCAGTAAGTGATACGTGTACGAAGTCTGACTGTAATCGATTGAGTCCTCGGTTGATGAACGAAGGGATCCTGTAGTGTAAAGCAAAGATTTACGAACTCGGTTATTTAATATTGGCTTCTGGTATGACTGCACACGAGATTGAACGTCTTCCAACTTATGTTGGTCAAGAAGACGGAGGGTGGTGTAATGGAACACCGAAACTGCGGTAATAAATTTAAATGAAAAGAAATGGCTGCAGGTGTTTGATATCGAACAGCCGAAGTTCTTGCAACCATATGTTACAAGGATGGACGTACAAAGAGAGACTGAGTAGTCCCGTGCACTGCCGTCTACGCTATGACAACAATTGACACTAATTGTATCTATCGGGCCTCTTCAACATGCGCGCGGAAGGGCCTGATTGGGTAACTTCAATGCTAGCTAGCTCAGAAACGGCGCCATATACAAAATTATTTTCTTAACAATTATTTCTTAGCACAACTTACCCTGCACCATGCTTATAGTCTTCCATTTTTTCAGACTGTTTGTGACCATTCTGCATGTAGGGTGAGGGTGATAACGAAAACCTCAAACACTTCATATAAGATTAAAAACGGAAACATACTCGTCTATGTTCAACATTTTAAAACATGCTTATCCGACGATAAAAATGCTGACCCGTACCCACCGCAAGCGGGATGGGTTGGGGGCCAACTTTAGAATCTCAAAGAGGAATATTGGATTTTAACTGTACATTTGGATTCTGCGGGGGAAAACACCTTCCTTTTGTATGTAACACTTCTGTTGTTGCGGAATAGGTGGCGCTGTAATCGACAAATATAAGAATTCAATTATAAAACGGATTATATAGAGAAAAATGCGTCGAGTCAAAAACATGGAAACAGATGCGTGTGGCAAATGACTTAGTATTTAGTAGTTTTCTGCGTGTAGTTATTTTGAAATACTCATTATGTGACTTGATCTCATTGTGTGCACATCGTCCATCATTTCTTAAATACGTTCATTCACAACCTGAATGCATTATTAGTTCGAATGTATGCTTTTACGACAGAAAATAAATCTGAAATGGTTTACATTTCTGGAGAATGTGGCAGAAATGTCTATAATGCTGTAAACCCTTATGCTCAACGTTTCCACACGCTTCTTTTGTGGTTTTTTTTTTGACAGTTATGAAGGTAGGAACTACACAACCACGGAAACGGAACCGTCAAAATACCATTTGTGGGAGAGAATAACGAATCTGAGGTATATGCTGTGGTGACTCGTAAACCCTCTACTAGAACTCGGCAATTAACCTGTGAGTCTGGTTTTAATCATACTACTGTTTGCTGAATTTTGAAACGAAAAAAAAGTCATCTGTTTGAAATTTCCCTCTATCAGGAACTTCATGGCAGTTAGTTACAAATACGGGAACATTTTGCCAGCGGTCCCTTCATCAAATACAGAGAGACACCAATTATTTTGCTCGGTATTGTTCTGTAACGAATCGACCTTTACGAACCACGCTACGATTAATCGACAAATCATGCATTGCTGGAACGTAGAAAACACTGCACAAAAAAGGGCGATCATTCCACTTGGGAGCTGTGGAATGGTACATTATCTTATTTGTTTTAGTTGTAAATATTTGTCATATATTGTTGTTTTCTGACATGTTCCACATCCTGGAGGACCTCCTCACTACGGATCAATTGGAATGAAAGTAAATCTAATCTAATCTAATCTATCAGCAGATTACATCGCTAACACTTTTGAGTTCTGTTGAATCATTCTACGTGCGTATAAAAAAGTACATTGACGCTGGATATAGGAAAACGCATCTTAATATGCCTCAAGATTTCCTAACTTAATTCTTTATATCATGATTATACATTAAGTGCTTGCAACTGAAACCAAGAGATGTTCGAATGCCTCTCCGTCTTGAATTAAATAATCACATAATGATCTGTAGAATGATGCGAGGAATAATGTAGTTCTAAGATGTAAGGAATTTTGTCCAAGCGGTATTCAAAACTCCAAAGCTAGCGTAGCAGCATCGAGAGGTATAGGCGTTATTTGGCATTTTTCTATAGGTAGTTTATCCTTTTTTTCATGATCCAGCACACACGTCGTACATATACAGTTCAGGGAGAAGGCACTCAAATAAAAAATAAATCAAATTAAATACAGCAGAAATAAAATATGTGACAGTTGTTTAGGTTATGTTTTATTTTTGGTAACGCTTTTATTGCTGCAATGTGTCCGATGCTGTATAAAGCTGCTTTTCTGACTTAAGGTCTCGAGAGACGCCACATACTTTTGAATAGCAAAAAGTTATAAAATGGATATATGTAATACGCTGCAATATTTGTGCTATACTTTTTGCACAGCCGAATATTCAAAAGAAACCTCCATCTGAAAAACGGCTAAAATATGTATGTTTGCCCGCATCAAGTGCGGCTGTAATTTACACTGTTAATTGCCCCGCTGCAGAAAGCGGAAATTGCAGCGGAATTTTTTGTTCCAGTTCCGCCCCATGGGATCGTCATTTACGACGACAAGAGACGCGACCGCAGCCAGGTGAAGGAGGCATACAACGAGGGCGCCGTTGTCAACCTCATCTGCGAAGTCTCTGGCGGTAAGCGCTCTCTCTCTCCCTTCCTCTCTCGCCGTCTGCCTATCCCTCTCTCTCTCTCTCTCTCTCTCTCTGTTATATACTTGTCCAGCTCTCAGCTAAAACCTGCACTGAAGCGTATAAAGAAGAGAGAAAAAACTGGTGAAGACTGACCAAGGGGAAATCAATTTGGATTCCGGAGAAAAGTAGAAATACGCGAGGCTATATTGACCATACGACTTCTTTTAGAAGACAGGTTAAGAAAAAGCAAATCTAAGTTTGTAGCATTTGTAGACTCAGAGACTGATTTTGACAATGTTGGCTGGAATACTCTCTTTGAAATTCTGTAGGTGGCAAAGGTAAAACACAGAGAGCGAAAAGCTATTTACATCTTGTGTAGAAACCCGATGGCGGTTATAACTGTCGAGGAACATGAAAGGGAAGGGCTAGTGAATGGAGTGAGACAGGGTTTAACCTATCTCGTATGTTATTCAATCTGTACACTTCTTCTAATAATTTCCGGGTATGCAGCCGGATCCCGTCGACATTCTGCCACGATATTTCGGCCCAGAGACGTCCGGCCATCATCAGGTGAGTACACAACTACTGAAGAGCCCAGGTGCAGTCGCGACTGCACCTGGGCTCTTCAGTAGTTGTGTACTCACCTGATGATGGCCGGACGTCTCTGGGCCGAAATATCGTGGCAGAATGTCGACGGGATCCGGCTGCATACCCGGAAATTATTAGAAGAAGAAATACGCCGGGAAAATTTCAGAAGTCAAATCTGTACACTGATTAAACGATAATGAAAGCCAAAGAAAGTTAGGAGTAGGTGGAAGAAATAATGACTGAGGTTTGCCGATGGTATTGTTATTATGTCAGGGACAGCAAAGGACTTGGAAGAGCAGTTTAATGGAATGGACAGTGTCTTGAATGGAGAATATAAGACGAACATCGTCAAATGCAAAACAAGGATAATGGAATGTAGTCGATTTAATTCAGGCGGTGCAGAGGGAAATACATTAAGAAACGAGATACTTAAAGCTGTAGATGAGTTTTCTATTTGAGCATCTAAATACCTGATAAAAAAAATGGCTGAAGTAGAGGGGATATAAAATGTAGGCTGGTAATGGCTAGAAAAATGTTTCTGAAAGAGAGGCATTTGGTAAAATCAAATAGAGATTTAAGTGTTAGGACGTCTTTCCTGAAATAATTTGTACATGTGTAGCCGTGTATGGGAGTGAAGCATGGACGATAAACAGTTTAGACGAGAGGAGATAAGAAGCTTTTGAGCGTGATGCTACAGAAGAATTGTGAAAATTAGGTGGGTAGGTCACGTAACTAATTAGGAGCCACTGAATAGAACAGGAGAGAAAAGAAATTCGTTGGACTACCTGACTAGGAGAGGGAATAGGTTGATAGGGCCCTGAACGGATCGCCAATTTAGTACAGGAGAGAAGTGTGTGTTGGGGTGGGGGTGGCAGGATGGAAATCGTACAGAGAGACCTAGAGATGAATGCAGTAAGCAGACTGAGAAGGCTGTTCGTTGCAGCCGTTATTCGGAGATGAAGAGGCTTGAGCAAGGTAGAGTAGCTTGGACAGCAGCATCAAATCAGTATCCGACTGAAGCGCACAACAACAACAACCAGAATTCCATCCAAATTAAGCAAAAGGGCCACATTTATTTCAAGTAAAGAACACTATGTGACAGTAAGTTGCGGATACAACAGAAAGAACTAACGTAAACCTTTGACTCATTCGTAAAACCGTCCATTCTTCAACACCATCTGTTTCTCTAAAATGTTTTCCGTGTATTGACTGGTGTGATACTTCATTCTGTCGTCAGATAAATAGCTGGAAAAGATTTTAAATTAACAGATGAGGTTGAATAAAATACAGTTTTTGACAATTTTCATATGACACAGAAATATAACCTTTACTTTGATTTTTCCCCGTCTGTTTATAGTAGAACTTACTGCCACGAATAAACTAGGATATCATTTTATCCCCTATAAACAGGAATAAAAATGGGAGATCTAGAACGAAGTGCTCGGATTTCGAAGAGTTTAAGATAGAGATATCTTTCGCCTGTGCTGCTCAAAACCGAGGAGGCAACGACGAAAATAATAGAAAGGTTCAAGAGTGAGATTATAATTCACGGTGAAAGGTTATCAATGATAAAATTCGCTGAAGACATTATATCTTCAGTGAAAGTGAGGAAGAATTTCAGGATCTGTTGAATGGAATAAACAGCGTAATGGACACACTGTCTTGTATAAAATACAACCGCAGCCATAATCAGACATCTTCAATAATAACCGACTGAATGCTCTTGTAAATAATTATCACGATTTAACATAGCTAAACTGATTATTTGGCTCTTAGGCTACGAAACTGGTCATTAAAGAAATTTTTTACAACAGCAGCCAAGCGGTTATTATTTCAGAAATATAAAGAACATATACTGAAAGAGTAAAAGGAATAAAATCGAAAGTAATGAGGAGTTGCAGAAATGACATTAACAGTAAACTTAACATCAGGATTGAGAATCACGAAGTAGACGTACTGAGGGAATTACGCCACCTTCGAAGTGAAGTAAAACATGATTGAAGAAGGAAGGTGGACATAAAAATGGAACTAGCACAGGCAAAGAGCGCATTTCTGATCAAAAGAAGTTTACTAGCATCAAACGTCGGCCTTAAAGTGAAGAGGAAATTTCAGGTAATGCAGTTCGGAGCACTACAATGTATGGAAGTAAACTATGGAACGTAGGAAAATCAGAAACGAAGAGAATCGAAGCGTTTCAGAAGTGGTGCTATAGACTTTTGTTGGAAATTAGGTGGACTGATAAGATACGTAAGGTGCAGGTCCTCACAGAAATACCGAGACTTGCAACGTGAGAAAATAAAAAGAAGAGAGGGCAGAGGATAGGAGGTTGTTGAAAATTGTCGGTGAAAAGACAGGTAGGAATACATTCAGCAAAGAGGAGAAGGGTTACCCTGAGATGCAGAGGTTTGCACAGTAGAGGAATTCGTGGCGGGCCGCATGAAACCAGCCAGGACACAAAAAATATGTTTACTAATATAAAATTCTCAACGAAATCATATGCACTAATACAACTCATTTTAATTTGTAATTATTTAGGTCATAGCGCTTCCCTTTGTGCCCACATTTGTTATAATATCCTTTAGCTCATTCGCGTCTGAGATTAAGTCGACTAACCACGCAGGATATAAATTTAGTAGAAAACTACGGTATGAATTTTATTTGTACGTTAATAATTACTATGAAAGAGGGATCGTAACATACTAATATAACATCTTGTGTTGTTTTCTATGTATCCAAAACGTTCGGAAACAAGTATCACAATCAGTTGTAGAATCAACGAATAAATGCACGTACGCTTTGAGTTTTGTTTGATTTGAGACTAAGTGCTTAGCTTAGTCAGTGGTTACTATTGTAATTAGAGTACAGTACGAGATTTCTAATGCGAGTTCATCAGTCAGTCGCCGCAAGTAATGCGTTATTTAACTCCTGTGCTTTGCCTATAACGTGTGCGTTATGATACACGTATATTTTGAAGCACTGAAGCTAGAGGAATATTATTTTCTGCTTACGGACGCTTTTTGATACGTTGACAGTTATTGTTTTAGTAAGTTTATAAGCTACTGTCGTCAATTACACTGCCGAACAAAAGCTTTCACTCACCTATGATAAAAACTATATGTTTCATTCCAATGTACAGACATATCACACAAACAAAAGAGACCAAGAAGATATATATTTTTTTCTCTCTATCATTAAGTAAACTACAACATGGTCTAGATTTTAGCCTACTCGAAGTACCTATCCCTTTGCCCTCAGAAGAGCTGCAAATATTCTTGGCATTCTGGAAATAAGATTTTGTAGTGTTCTTGGAGGTATTACGGTCCATCACGTATGTAAGTTATTCCATAGAAGTTGGCGTCAGTTTTCTGAGCTATCTGTCGGGTGCAGCCTATAAGAATTCATTGAGATTTAAGTTAGTTGACTGACTTGGCCAAATGATATTCTTCAGTTCCCAACATTTCTCGTTTCTGTTAACATACACTCTGCTCAATTCAGAAGCATATTTGCGATATTTGTCCCGCTGCAGAACAAATCCACACCAATTAGTCCCTTGCCATATGGAATTTCAGTGCTGATCATAATCCCGTGATATCGCTCCTTCTTCAACGTTAAATTAATTCTCACTAGATCACCGACTTTATCACACGCAAAACATCGTCACACAATGACCGACATCCATCACGCTTCACCGTTGGCATCACACACAACTCTCCATACGTTCTCCATAAAGTCGACAAACGAACATTCGACGATGGCTTTCAAATGCTTCAGACTTAGATACGTCCATGAATAACTAATTGGATCATGGCTGCACGGTCTGGTTTTTATGTTTCTTTGCTCACTGAAATTTTTCCATGCATTATAAAGGCTTTTTGACCGCTATGCTCCCCTATAAACCTTGTTCGTGAAGACGGCGTTGTACTGTTGAGAGAGATTGAAGCTGCTCGCATACTATTTACTTCCCCGCAAATTTCAGGTGCAGTACGAGTGCTTTGATGCTTACTGTATACAGGTTTCAACTGATCCGTATAATACTGCTCTGGATCTTTCAGATCGCGAAAAGCATTGACAAAAATTTGATTGAGCCGCTGCAATATAGATTGTACTACGCAAACATTCGTTGCTTTTGTCTTACAAGAATAGTTCTCCTGAAGCAGGGCTAAAATTACAGCATGTTTTCCAGTTTCAGTGCCCTGCGTCCATCCCATTAGGAAGTAATACAGTGCGAATCTGATCAGGCATACAAAAACACTACTAGATGCGCACAGTGTACTGTAAAATATTGAGAACCGATAGCTACACAGACAGCTAAATGAATGGGGCCTATTAGAATGGAATCGTAATAGATAAACGCACTTCGGTGTTGCTGTGGATACTCATCAGTGCCACTCCATGCGAACAACCAGTCAAATATGCAACAGAGGCGCTTAGTCCTCACATGTTTATACTTGTTTGGTTATCAGGACAGGAATACTATCGAATATTCAAACTAAATCTCTGTTTTAACCACAAATCCATATTTCTAATAAGTGATCGAAAATTTTTGACCAGTAATGTATGTTAACAAAGTGTGCAGCCGAGTTAGTAGCCTCGTGAGGGAGAGCCATGTACCGTAGTTAATTTCCTCTCTAGAGGACATATTTTTACTAGTGAAATCAGAATTTGTGTGACATCTCGCTGTTTAGATTTGTCTGGTGACAGCATACAAGTGTCTTTCTCTTCCTAACAATATTTCAGTTCTGTGAAAATAAGACTAATCAGGTCAAATGTAACACGTATTTAACAATATAATCTAGTATTCTGGCTCCAAGTAATTTCTCTATAATTAATGATCACATTCTACAGGTTTAACTCTTTTTCTTTTTTTAAAGATGCAAAGTAAAACTGTCCATAGTTGTTCGTGTAAACAAAGCAGTGCTTTCAGAGAGATGTGATATAGGAGATGGTATCTCACTGCCATTTCACGGCCTTTGAACTCACCTACCCAGCCAGCTAACGAGGGCCCTGACTACGGTGCTACTTGTTATTTTTCACATAAAAAGATATATTGCCAGAGGCAAGAGGAACAGGATAAAGAACTTGGACGGACTGAGGAATGAAACCTGAACCGTTACATGTGTGGTCTGGCATTTATTCATCAAGGTAGCAGCCGCAAGTTTACCAAAAACAAAAACAAAAAAAACAAAAAAACAAAAAAGAATAAAATAAATATTAATCACATCAATCTTTCAAGACATCTCTCAAAGTTTTTAGTGATTTTGGGAACTTGTATAATGATACAAGAGAGTTCGAGAAATCCTGTGGGTATTATCTGAACTAGTTTCAAAAGAAGGAAATGAATTCCAGCTATTACGAAACGTTACGCATCACTATACCATTTGAAGACTCGACGCAGAATCTCGATGAGAATAATGATTGGCATGGCTGACATGATAGAATCTCAAATACAATGTCCGATATTGATGCTACTAACTTTAGGTAACAGGCAATATCTACTCAGATCAGCCACGAAGCCTAGAGTAACTTTAAAGTGCGCGTATGGTAGTTACATTCACATTTTTTGTTCCACTGGGTTTGTTGCTGGTGTGACTGTTGTATAAAATGGTTTACAACAAAGTCATAATGTAAAATACCACCTTGACGAAAAAGAGCTCAGGCAATTAGTAACATATATTGTTCACTGAATATAACCCACCAGTAAACTTTGCAGATCATATGCACGTTTAATAAACATATTATGTTTTAGAAAAAATGAGCGATCATCCATGATTACATTAATCATATTTTTTCTACTTTGACCATATGTTTATTTAACGTTTAGTGTATAATCTTATAGTGTGACTAACTGAGATACATTTAACATTCGTGTACAGAACTTTTAGCCAACATTTAGTTCTTCTCACAGTGGTTGACCATTTACTGATTTTGTTATTGGTCAGCCAGACACATATAAAAAGAAATATCTTTTAAGTTCTTTTCTCTGGTAATTCCCGTTTCGTTTAATTTGTGACTGTATTATAATTATATTTAAGCACGAGAGAAGGACACGAACTGTCATTTAGATCTGCACGCTCCCATGTGTGGTATTTACCACCCATTTCAATATGTTAATGAACAGCCACTGTCCGTTTTGTCATTTCCAGGAAGTCTTTCAAGTCAATGGACCACTGCCAAAAGAAGATTGCTTACGAGTAATGTATTTTAAGCATTTATTTCATGTTCTGCCAGACTGCTGGTAACAATGTCCCGACAACAAACCTAGATCGATTTGTCAGACAGAACTGTACTTTACCACTTCAGCGAAACATGTGTGCTGCTGTACTATGACAGTAATCACTGGACAGTTTTGCTTCATCAGCATGTTTACGTAAAAACAAAATATGAAGCACAATAAAAAAATCACTATTAAAATTTCTGAGGGCTGTAATACAGGAAGCGAAAGGTTATATACAAATTGTGCTAGAAGCTGGCTGCGATTATGATTCGAAAGGTGTAAAAGTTATGGTGTTATTTATGTTTCCTCCCTCACTGCCGGACACCTTCCAGTGTGAGGGTTTCTTTGGCCCTGTTCCGAGACAAATGGCGATGCTGAAATAATACAAAGACCCCTAAATCACTGCACAGAAGGATTGCTACAAGAATGTATAACACAGAAAATTCTGACTAAAAAGTCAGCCTTCAATTAAAAACATTTCTTCTGGCAAAATACAATGTATCCAGTTACAATAACTATATACTTAAAAGGTAGAACTATTCTGTACATAATTTAAATACTAGCAGCTAAATCAGTATACATTTAAGCAGAAATATGTGACCTTAGATGCCACCGCACTTCCACAGAACCTAATAATCGGTAGGACGCATGGTACTCCTGAGACACGGCCTTCGTGTCCTCATGCTCCTGTAACAGTGAAATAGAAACTATGTTTGTGACCAGACTGATCTCTCATCTGCAAGTGATACCTTGGAAATTGGTCAGTGGGAGAGTACAGGTACCCATCCACGTGTCCGACCTCTCTGCTACCCGTAGCATCTCAGACTGGCACTTGCACCATATGTCCTTATTTATTTGTTGTTTTCCCTTACGCTATACTTAAAATTAATTTATTTCATAAGTAAGACATATGTCTCTCTTAATAACTGTCTGCCTTCAGCTGTTTTTGTTGTTATCAATTAAGTTAGATGGACTACCGTACACATGGTTTTAATATTTAGTGATTCACAATCCTGCAACTATGGCAGCCTGCAGCTTACCGCTCTTGAGAAACGTTCGTTAAACTTTCTCTGGGAAGAGTGCGGTGCGGTGGCTTGCCTGCCACGCAAGGAACACTTCTCCAGGAAAAAACCGAAGGAAGGCGCCTGCCATTGTATTGCACTTCTGTCAAGTGCCGCTGGTCACTACGCCCCTTAAAAAGTGTAGTAGTAGTTGAGACGTGAGGGACACACTATTGTAGGCTACACTCGATGTTGCTGAGCACCTTGAAACCAATATCATTATCATCATCAATACCATCGTCATATTCACGAACATCACCATTATTTCTTAATGGACGTCGTCTGCCTCTTTTACTGAGCACAGAACGTTGCCTGGAAGAGTAGCTAATAGTTTTAATCGAATCACGGCGCGGTCACACACTCTAAACGATCACAATGAAATTTCATTCTTTTATTAAACACGAGTCCGTTGGGGAATTAGTCACAAGCACATTTAGATTCAATGCGATCTGTTCTCTGATTTCAGTTCCTGCCTTCCATCTGTTTTCTCCCACCTCTTGCTCCGCATCCAACAGCGCCGGATAAATCCGTGACGACGTAATTAATACTGTTCGAGAGCTCGGGAAGGGGTTGGGGGAGGTAACAATAGGCTTTTCGCTTCCTCTTCCGGGCAGCAGGTAGGCGGTCCCCGGGTGCTAATACGAGGCGGTGCTGTCGGGATCCCAGAGGTACAATACGCCGCCAGCTTACACACGGCTGCTAATTAGCATACTGAGGGGCGGCTAGCAGGCGACCGGCCGCGTTGCTGCGCTGCCTATATACCGGCCGAGCCGCGCCTTTCGCCTGCGCAGGCGGCAACCCAACGCGCAGCACGGCGTGCTTTTTGCCGCAGAGCCGCTCTCGCAGGCGCTCATTAAACACCCCGCGCTGCTGGCCGGGCACGCTTTATGACAGTGCCTTTACAAGGGACGGCTTGTATGCTCTCCTTTTTTTACATTTACTCGGTTATTTTTGTTTCCTTTTAATCTGCTATGGCTTTTTTTTTCTCCCTCCTTCCTTCTTTGCATGCTCGCACTTTATTCGAGCAGAAGGATTCCGCGTCCAGCCTTGGAGGCGGAAGCAAATTTAGAACAAATTGTCAGCTAAAACTGCACTTTACCACTTATTCAGCGAGACATGCGTGTTGCTGCACTACAACGGGAAATACTAGACAGTTACTATGTAGTTTCACGTGAGCTTTTACATGTAAACAAAATATGGTATACTGAAAAAGCGCCACTCTTTGAAACTCTGAAGGTAGGGGAGCGGAAGGTAATCTAGAAATTGTATAGGAACTAGGTTGCAGTAATAAGAGGCAAAGGATATGAAAGAGAGGCAGTAGATAAGAAGGGCGGGAGATATTGTTGTATCAATAATTTTATAGAATCTGCATACTGAGCAAAAATTTTCCAAGTTCACTTTAACGGAAAAGATAGTCAAGATATTGTAGTGCCAGCGTCATTAGGAAGAACGTTGAGCTTCTATAGCTGTTAGGAAAAACATCAGCCGGTCGGGGTGGCCGAGCGGTTGTAGCCGCTACAGTATGGAACCGCGCGACCCTACGGTCGCAGGTTCGAATCGTGCCTCGGGCATGGATGTGTGCGACGTCCTTAGGTTAGTTAGGTTTAAGTAGTTCTAAGTTCTAGGGGACTGATGACCTCAGAAGATAAGTCCCATAGTGCTCAGAGCCACTTGAACCATTTTTTTTTAAAAGAACATCAAATGGTTTCGCAATTGCGAAAACGAACAACCGTCACCTGTATAAGGGAATAACAACAATTTAAATTTGTGCCGGATCGGGAATCGAACCCAGATATCTGCCATTTACGCTAGCGGTTGTCTTAAATGCTTTCGGTACACTATATCACAGTCAGATCCAAACTTCCATATGCCATCGTTCCTGTGTCGCAAGCAGTACTCGTACACACATTATGTAACTCCCGTACAGGAGAGGAATTTTTAATTGAAGGGCGCTGTCTGATATTGGCGGATAGATACGATGTTGCAGTGCCTGTGTTGCTAAGAAGAGCGATGCAGTGTTCCTTCGGACATGCATGCATGATGGTTGTTCGTATTTTCAAATGAGAATACACTTCATGTATTTCATAATGGCTGCAGTTGCTGAAGTGGCTGTTCATCATCACATCGTTCCTCTTAACAACGCTCTGCAATATCTTATTTATTCGCCGATACTAGGCAGCGACTTTCGATTAAAATGTCCTCTTTTGTGTGGGAATTACATAATGTGTATATGAGTACAGGTTGTGAGGCAGAAACTACGGCAAATGGAAGTTTGGGTCTGGCCGTGAATCCTGCACGGCGAACTAAAGCCGGTTAAGGCAACCGGTCACGTTAAGCGAGAAATATGGTTTCGAGTCCCGACCTGGAACAAATTTTCGTTGTCCTCGTTCGCTTATACAGCTTACAGTTGTTCGTATTCGCAACTACGTATAAATTTCAAGAGCAGCTGGTGTCCTGAAACGTAGTTAGCCATACGTGGTAGCCGCATGGCCTATGGCGCCTTGCCGCGGTTCGCGCGGTTCCCCTCGTCGGAAGTTCGAGTCCTCCCTCTGGCATGGGAGTGTGTATTCTCCTTGGCGTAAGTCAGTTTAAGTTAGAGCAGGTAGTGTGTAAGCTTAGGGACCGAAGATCTCAGTAGTTTGGTCACATAAGACCTTACCACAAATTTCCAAATTTCCAAACTTAGTTATAACTATCAACAAAAGTAAAGCATGCGAGTAGCAATGTAGTCAAAATAGGTGAGGCGAGATGCAGGGAATCATATTAGAGAATGAGACACTAAAAGTAGCAGACAGTTTTTTTTTCAATTTAGGCAGAAAAATAGACAGATGATGGTGGTCGAAGCAAAGAGAATATAAAGACTGGGAACAAAAGCGTTTCTGAAGAATACAAATTTGTGAACATCAAATAAAAATTCATGTGTTAGGAAGTCCTTCCTGAAGGTACTTCTATGGAGTATATCCTTGTACGGAAGTGGAACGTGAACGGTAAACAACTCAGGCAAGAGGAGAATGGAAGTACTTAAAATGTATGGCTACAAAGGAGTTCTGAAGATTAGATGAGTACATAGGATAAACAAAGAGGAGGCAATGAACATAAAAGGTGTTTATGGCACAGATTTTCTAACAGATTGATTCGGTTGGTAGAATATATTCTGAGATGCCAAGGATTGGTTAATTTGATAATAGGGAAGCGAGTAGTTGTAGACAGAGGCTTGAGTCCAGTAGGTTCGAAGCTGAGCAGAGGCGAACTCGCTCGAAATGGATTGCTTGCCTAGAGTTCAGACTGAAGACAGCACCACAAAAGACGACAGTCAAAGAATTCTGTTTGTATAACTCGGCCCTGTGCAAAATAGGGAGTGGGTTTCCCTCCTCTTTATCACCCAATTATGTTCTGGCATTTGTGGATCATGCTCTGCAGGTCTAACTTTAGTTCTCTAAAAATAAGGTACATATTTCTGAACTTACGAAAAATATTATTTTATACCTGAAACTATAACCTGTTCGTCTATTTTTGTTGCCGTTGGTTACCTCACCTGAGTGCCATTCGTGTCTCAAATGTGACACATTTTGCATTCTTTGATACACATTTCGCCTGAAAAAAAACTATAGAATTGTGGAATACTGTACTTCTAACAGTTACATTTTTACGAAATATTATTCAACAGTAGTGTCTGTGCAGCAATTTCGTTTCATTTCCCTTCGATACTACACTGAAGCGCCATAGAAACTGGTATAGCCATGCGTATTCAAACACAGAAATATGTAAACAGGCAAAATACGGCGCTGCGGGGGCAACGCCTAAATAAGACAACAAGTGTCTGGCGCAGTTGTCAGATCGGTTACTGCTGCTACAATTGCAGGTTATCAACATTTAAGTGAGTTTGACGTGGTGCTACGGTCGGCTCACGAGCCTTGGAACACAGCATCTCTGAGGTAGCGATGAAGTGAGGAGTTTCCCCTACGACAATTTCACGAGTGTTCCGTGAATATCAGGAATCATATAAAACATTAAATCTCCGATATCGCTGCGACCAGGAAAATATCCTTCTAGAGCGGGACCAACGGTGACTGAAGAGAATCGTTCAACGTGATAGAGTTGCAACCCTTCCACAAATTGCTGCAGATTCAATGCTGGTCCATCAGCGTTTGAACCATTCAAGGAATCATCATCAATATGGGCTTTCGGGGCAGAAAACCCACTCGTGTACCCATTATGACTGCGCGACACAAAGCTTTACGCCTCGACTGGGCCCGTCAGCACCAACATTGGACTGTTGCTGACTGGAAACATGTCATGTATTCGGATGAGTCTCGTTTCAAATTGTATCGAGCGGATGGACGTGTACGGGTACGGAGAGAACCTTATGAATGAATGGACCTGCATTTCAGAAGGGGACTGTTCAACGTGGCGGAGGCTCTGTAATAGTGTCGGCCGTGCGCATCTGGAGTGATAACGAACCCCTTATGTGTCTAAATACGACTCCGACAGGTGACACGTACGTAAGCATGCTGTCTTATTGTGCATTCCGACGGGCCTGGGCAATTCCAACCCCACAAGTCCAGAATTGCTACAGAGTGGCTCCAGGAACACTTTTCTGACTATAAACGCTTCCGATAGCCCCAAACTCCCCAGACTGAACGTGATTGAGCATATCGGGAATGCCTTGCAGCGTGCTGTTCGGAAGAGATCTCCACCCCGTCGTCCTCCTGCGGATTTATGGACAGCCCTGCAGGGTTCATGGTGTCAGTTCTACTTCAGCACTACGTCACACATTAGTCGAGTCCATGCCACATCGTGTTGCAACACTTCTGCGTGGTCGCGGGGGCCCTACATTGCATTAGGCTGGTTTACCATTTCTTTGGCTCTTCGGTGTAACTTGGCGTGTAACTAAAGAAGCTAAAATTATTTTTGGTCAGATACACCACAAATAAAATTTATTCTGCTAGCAGTCTATAAACACAATTTAAAAGAAGTTTCTTAAGGCTCCTCAAGACGACTACTGTAAACACGCTAAATAAAAGCGTTGCGATATGATACAAATTCAGTCAAATTTCCAGTCACATTACTTGAAAATTTAGCAGTGCACAGCGGGAAAATATTGTGCAAATTGCAAAATAACGCTTTCTGGATCTCCTAAAATTTTCGTTCCTACTTGCATCAAGAAACAGGCGTCCTTGAGTGGTTATGTTTGGCACATGGCGTGCTGGACACGGACAGAGACAAACAGCGCTAGAGACATCAATACGGGGTTCTACGACCAACGAACTCAAAATGATTACCATAATTCTCGAGGTGATCTAATTAGAATTATTGGGTGTCTTGATTTCTGTAGCTCTACACCTCAGAGATGGAAAGTGTACCACCCAGACAGCCCAAGGAACCAAAAAAATGAAGATGCTGTAGGTAGTAAAGGAGACTCATGGTCTCTACTCCCCTGAAATTTACGGTACTCCTTGTCAGTTTGGTATGAACTGTACTGGTTACTCCATCCGTACAGCTGGCATGAAGGTTTTCTCAGTATGATACAGCGTCATACTGTAGAAAACTGTTAGTCTACTAGTAATAGGTTTTTTACAATATGATGTGGTAAGTAAAACATTCTCGGTTTTCTTGCCGCGTCAATTCGGTATAAAATCTCGAGCTTTAGAGCCGTCCACGGGATGTATAAGGCCATGACAGCAGCAATGAAGGGAGTCAGTTGCTCCTGATGGTGACGATGGAGGCTATCGCCGAAAGCTCGACATTTTGTCCCGAATTTACGTGGCAAGGAAAGCGAGTGCCGTCGCGA
The DNA here is from genome assembly GCF_023864275.1 of Schistocerca cancellata. NCBI lineage: Eukaryota > Metazoa > Arthropoda > Insecta > Orthoptera > Acrididae > Schistocerca > Schistocerca cancellata. The sequence goes on from NC_064630.1 coordinate 457,175,365, forward strand.
AAGACTTTGTTCTGATGACGCGCTACCTTACCCAGAAAACTTTTGTGTCAACTGACTCTGGCCGCGAAAGACTGCGCATTTGTATCCATCTGTACAGTTTTGGAAAGTTGTGCAGATACCAACGCCAAATTAAAAGTCGAAATTTGGAAAATTTTCGATTTCTGAGTGCATTCACGCAAATAAAGTTAATACCATTTAATGATAATAAAAATCTTGTCGAACGCGTCATCGTACTGAGACTCCCCTTAGCAACGAAACCTTGGAGATCGGTATGTGCAGCAGCAAAGTTATCTAGGACAGCCGTCATAATCTTAATAGTCGGTTGAGGTGATCTCACGAGGTTGAAAGAATACAGAGCAATTCGTCGTTTATCTTTTATCAGGACGTGGCATAACGCCCTCCACAGACATCGACATGGCCTCGTATAGCAGGCTGGAATGTCAGGAAGACGAAAAGGGGCTCATCACACACGGACTAATGCACTCAAAAGTCTCCCCCAGAGTAGTAGGGAAGGTAATCAACTGCTGTTGACCAAAAAAATGGAGGTAATCATAGACAGCAGAGACTTTTATTCTAATTTAACGGGGAAAGAAAACCTATAACATTTTATGGAGAAGTGTCGTAGAGGGAATCTTCGTTCCATTAGTCAAGATGTCTGCGGCAGGATTCCTGTTTATCACTGGAACTGATGACAGATAACTTATGCGATAATTGTTTCACACATTGGTTTACATGTATGAAATCTTGGCAGTGCATCTATTAATTAACTACAAAATATTCTGGCGGAATCATTCCTAAAAACCATCGACTTCTTTTATGCCCCCCTAGATATAAGGTTATAGCGTCAATGTTTATCCTCATCTTTTTTTAAATGCCTGGTAAATTCACTAAGATTTGTTATAGATTGGAGCGTAAAGAAAGAAAACAGCCCATACGGAAGCGATAACAAATTACTTGCAGTATGGTCCGTACTTTATTTCACTCTGTAATACTAAAACTCACAGTAATAAGTACTGTAACTGAAGCTTTCCAAACGGGCACTGAGCAATCATTGATGAATTGCTTTGGTCAAGTATAATTCAAATTCCACTCGAGGTTTCAGTAGTCGTGCCGTCAACTTTAGGAGCATTTTGATGTTTTCACATCGGGAAATCTAGTTTTGGCAAGCACATGTGCCGTCTGTTTAACTGACGATGTAGCAAGACAGTTATGCCTATTTTTTTTGCTAGTGAATAAATAAAATAGAAATCGCCTGTAGGTGAAATAATTACCAAAGGTAGCATGAGAGTGAAACACAGTAGTTGCAACTCAGAGTACATTACGCCAACAAATACGAAATGCTTCCACCACAACAGAATCAATAAAAAAATCTCTTTTTTAAAAATGTTAAAATCGTAGCATTTAACATTTATGTGCATGTAATTTTATGTTAATTAAAAGCTAATATGCATTTCATACAACCGCTTAGCCTTATAAAATGGTCCATGAATTGAAAACAGGTTACAAAACGCGTACGGTAAAAAAAGACAGGTAATACTAATGCAGAGGTTGTACTTCATATTCTCACAAAAAAATTACCGACAAACTGAACCCGACATCGGCTTTGAGACTTCTCTGTGCAACTGAAACAACATTATAATATTGAGTCGCAAAGCTACATTTATTGGACACTATACAGCGTTCATTTTCCACGCGAGTCACTTGAGTGATCCTTCACATTATATCTTCAGTGTACGCGGTTACTGCTCTTCATTGCGTGATCTCCTGTTTTACTAACGTACGTACAAAAATGTTTGCTTTTGTAAATTCTTAAATTTCTTTTGCTCACTACTATTTGATGATGTATCACGATTTTAAGTTTCTTGTTTAAGAAACAACCTGTTTTGCATAGGCTTACGTTAATACCTCTCTCCACCCTGTGGACAGATTTCAAAATTCTATTGAAAGCACCAAGTGCGGAGTTTGCAACAACTGCTAGCTATACTAACAGTTATGTAAATAACGTTCTCCTATTGTCTTGCGCAGAAAATATTTGTTGTAGTTCATAATGCATTACAATATCATTAAATAATTATCAGTTATTGCTTTTCCCTGGATTCATATATTGTGAGAAAGCAGTCAACAATCTGCAGGACAACCGTTCAGAAACAAGGTCTCGCTTCTACATTACCGTATGCTGGCGATTATACAGTATGCTCATTTTAACAGAAGACATTGAAATATCTAGAAAACTATAAATCGGATCAAAAATGGTTATAATTTTAATTTGTATGTCTTGGAATGGTACATCAAAATATATCACACTTGATCCCCCGTCCCACAATGCGCGTGGTTTGCAAGGAGAAACTTTGAAATCTTCGATGTGAACTCCCGTCTTTATTATAGATTATGTTTCTACGGTAAAATCTGTATACGTTTTGTCTTAGGGATTTTCTTCGTTTCATCACAGATGGCGCTGTAATCGGAGGAGTAGAAATAGGTACACAAGCGTAATTTATGACATGCGACTCAATGGGAATATCCAATGCAACGTGGGACCCCACCTCGAAACTGCGAAGGTAGGGCAGGTCAGTATTTCTTAACTTATAATTGGAAACCCCATTCGCAACGTTATATTCCTACGATATATCGAACAGGGGACTACTCGACGGGCCAGTGTGGTCGTGGCTCGAGGCGAACGCAATTGTAATGGCAAAAATGTTCAAACGTAGCACCGCAAACTTCAAAACAGTGATACGCTTTTGAAATGATTGTGCTCAGGACAGAAACATATCTGCAGGAATGTGAGCACAGACGTTTCTGATGAAGTCGGTCACGTTTCCACGGCCTTTTGGAATTTGCTGGTACACCTGATGTATCAAATATACCCACAGAAAGAAATCCAGAGACATCAAATCCGGCCACCCAGGAGGACAATTAACAGGGCCAATTTTTCCGACATACCGACCAGTGTAAACACGGTGCCGGCCGAAGTGGCCGTGCGGTTAAAGGCGCTGCAGTCTGGAACCGCAGGACCGCTACGGTCGCAGGTTCGAATCCTGCCTCGGGCATGGATGTTTGTGATGTCCTTAGGTTAGTTAGGTTTAACTAGTTCTAAGTTCTAGGGGACTAATGACCTCAGCAGTTGAGTCCCATAGTGCTCAGAGCCGTAAACACGGTGTAATGCCTTTGTACTTCAGTTGCGTGAAGTGTTGGGCAACTGTCACGCTGAAACAACATGCATTGTGCAACGTCCACAGAAACATCCGGCAGTAGTGCCGACATTTTTTGTTCCAAAAATATTCGATATTTGTCTCCATTCAACATGCCATCGATAAGATACGTACCAATGAAATTGTTTCTCTAATTAAGTTGTATTATGCCTACGCTTGAAAATGTCATATTGAAATGCAACATAATAATAATAAAAGGTCAGAAGCCGAAAATGCCGTCATTTGGAGTTCAGTTAGATCTCGTATCACTAGAACTATTTTCTTCAGTCCTCGAAGAAGTCTGCGCACTCGTAAACAACTATAAGGCGCACCGGGCCGAACTTCATAATACTAGGGACTCTGCAGTTTTGGCTGCTTTATGCACCATTCGGAAGAATTTAATAGAATAAGTTTGTAAGTAGGCCTCGAAATCAGTTGTAGTATCTCTAAAATAATGTACAATCCTCACAATGAAAGAAACTTTGGTATATTCAGTATGACGTTATGGAGCCAGTTGAAGAGATTTTACAGTTAAATCCTTTGAAGTCAAGAAGGAAGCAGAGAACAAAACAAATAGACAAGAGCGGACCAGTTGATGAGTTTTTATTTTCAAGTCGGTGAAGAAAACAACGTAATAGATGGTAAAAGAAAGAAAAAAGAGCCCAGTAATGAAAGGAAACTGGGAAAATTAAGAATTTATTTGCGGAACCAGCTGAGGAGTATTTATATTGAAGTCGATTGAACACAATGAAGGAGCATGTAGCAACAGAAACAAAAACATTGTGTGTTCACAGTTTTGTCTTACGGCAACGAGATGCCGACTTTTATGGCAAAAGGGAGTCTAAAGCTGAAAATTCGTCAGCGATCAATGGGAAGATGCGTGGCGGGAAATATCTGTCGAGTTAGGAAAACAGGGAATTAATCAGAGTACAGTCTACCGAGTAACATTTTTTTACAGCTACAGTAAAATGGGAGGTGAATGGGACATCCACCCAGGAGAACGAGCAGCTCTTGCACGAATGAAGTTTTTTGCTGGAATACTAAAAGGAGGAAAGTTCTAACAGAACGTGGATAGCTGACATTATAAAACATACAGGAGTTGCCCATGGAAAAGTCTACAGAGTGCCGTTAGCCAGCACTGATTTCCAAATGGCTGGCAATTATCTAGTCATGAAACATATGTCTTCCTTCAGCAATTTCTCAGAAATGAATAAATTAAAATTTCTATAGGAAACTCCATGTCAATGAGATAAGTTACTTGAATAATGGATCACTTTTGGTCATGTGAAAATAAATCAAACTTCCTGGAAAATGAAATCTGTCAGTCGTGCTTGGATAGTTCGGTCGGTTGAGTGGTTTTAGGATCGAGTCACAGTGGGGTACACCGTTTCAGTCTGCCGGAAAGTTTCAAATCGATGCACATTATACTGCAGAGTTACAATTATCAATTTGTATGGACGTGTCTCAAGAAATCGTAGAATATAATTTTTGCTGAAGAAAACAGCGTACCAAGAAATTAGCTTATAACGCAACTCCAGCTCGACGCTGTAGTGTCACTTGCAGCTATTAAATAAGTTTCGAATTTTGTAACTTGTGTCTGAAATTTGAAATACAAGACCTACTTTTATTTTGTGCATTGAAGCAGATAGAGAAACTGTGTACCCCTATCTGATGCAGAAAATATGCTCCACTCTGTAATTGCTTTTGTTCCATCAGCTCCGACAGCTAACTCATTAACAGATATGGTTTGGTCTACAGTGTACTTGACAACTACGAACGACATGTGAATTAAAAACAGCGTATACTTCGAAACGAACTGACGGTGCAGTTTATTCAGAGACTCGACGAAGAAGTAATGCATCCTACTTCTCTATATGAGAAACAAGATTTAGATTTTCTATATCAAACATTAAATCGATCCTACCACTCATCTGCATTCCACTTATCAAAATACGGTACTTGATACATTCGCTTTCTCTAGCGTATTTCACTTGCACAAGACGCCGCCCGAAGTGGCCGGGCGGTTCTAGGCGCTACAGTCTGGAACTGCGCGACCGCTACGGTCGCAGGTTCGAATCCTGCCTCGGGCATGGATGTGTGTGATGTCCTTAAGTTAGTTAGGTTTAAGTAGTTCTAAGTTATAGGGGACTGATGACCACAGCAGTTAAGTCCCATAGTGCTCAGAGCCATTTGAAACATTTTTTTGCACAAGACGGAGTGCGTTATAACACTTATGGCGAATATTTTAGGAAATGGTTGTATAGTCCGAATGAAACATTCCATGCGATATTGATCTAGTTTTTACTTGTTACAGAGATATAGATGATAACGGAGAAAGTTTTCATTCTTATGTAGGTACTCCAGACGATATGAGCTTACTGGTCAATTCTCACTGTATCCATTGTATCGTTGATACATGCGGTACATACAGATGCAGAGTATGCCATGTGTATGGTATTGGTTTTCGGGTTTTGTAATGGACAAGCTGCTGCTGCTGTTGCTTGTAGAGAATAGGGTAGACGATATCCTAATCTCGGAGTGGTAGATTCAATAATGTTTTCACTAAACTACGAGAGACCCGTGCTATGCCCAGTAGTCATATTTTATCTCAAAGTGAAAATGAAGCGAGTGTGGATGGATTAGCAGATATTATTCACTTCGTGGAACGTAGTCCAACTACATGCACACACAGAACTTTTACTCCTATCGGTGTGCCACATACGGGGATATGGCGTTTACTACATATGCATGCCCTCTGTATCAAACACAGTGGATTCAACACCATATACACTCCTGGAAATGGAAAAAAGAACACATTGACACCGGTGTGTCAGACCCACCATACTTGCTCCGGACACTGCGAGAGGGCTGATCACACGCACGGCACAGCGGACACACCAGGAACCGCGGTGTTGGCCGTCGAATGGCGCTAGCTGCGCAGCATTTGTGCACCGCCGCCGTCAGTGTCAGCCAGTTTGCCGTGGCATACGGAGCTCCATCGCAGTCTTTAACACTGGTAGCATGCCGCGACAGCGTGGACGTGAACCGTATGTGCAGTTGACGGACTTTGAGCGAGGGCGTATTGTGGGCATGCGGGAGGCCGGGTGGACGTACCGCCGAATTGCTCAACACGTGGGGCGTGAGGTCTCCACAGTACATCGATGTTGTCGCCAGTGGTCGGCGGAAGGTGCACGTGCCCGTCGACCTGGGACTGGACCGCAGCGACGCACGGATGCACGCCAAGACCGTAGGATCCTACGCAGTGCCGTAGGGGACCGCACCGCCACTTCCCAGCAAATTAGGGACACTGTTGCTCCTGGGGTATCGGCGAGGACCATTCGCAACCGTCTCCATGAAGCTGGGCTACGGTCCCGCACACCGTTAGGCCGTCTTCCGCTCACGCCTCCAGTGGTGTCGCGACAGGCGTGAATGGAGGGACGAATGGAGTGTCGTCTTCAGCGATGAGAGTCGCTTCTGCCTTGGTGCCAATGATGGTCGTATGCGTGTTTGGCGCCGTGCAGGTGAGCGCCACAATCAGGACTGCATACGACCGAGGCACACAGGGCCAACACCCGGCATCATGGTGTGGGGAGCGATCTCCTACACTGGCCGTACACCACTGGTGATCGTCGAGGGGACACTGAATAGTGCACGGTACATCCAAACCGTCATCGAACCCATCGTTCTACCATTCCTAGACCGGCAAGGGAACTTGCTGTTCCAACAGGACAATGCACGTCCGCATGTATCCCGTGCCACCCAACGTGCTCTAGAAGGTGTAAGTCAACTACCCTGGCCAGCAAGATCTCCGGATCTGTCCCCCATTGAGCATGTTTGGGACTGGATGAAGCGTCGTCTCACGCGGTCTGCACGTCCAGCACGAACGCTGGTCCAACTGAGGCGCCAGGTGGAAATGGCATGGCAAGCCGTTCCACAGGACTACATCCAGCATCTCTACGATCGTCTCCATGGGAGAATAGCAGCCTGCATTGCTGCGAAAGGTGGATATACACTGTACTAGTGCCGACATTGTGCATGCTCTGTTGCCTGTGTCTATGTGCCTGTGGTTCTGTCAGTGTGATCATGTGATGTATCTGACCCCAGGAATGTGTCAATAAAGTTTCCCCTTCCTGGGACAATGAATTCACGGTGTTCTTATTTCAATTTCCAGGAGTGTAGATTGACATCGATGCAGACGACTGGTGTTTGGTCGTTCGCTGGTTGCAACGCGCTGAGTAATCCCATTGATATTATTTACTGATGAAACCACTTTCACACGCGACGGTATCAGTAACACTCGTAGGTCACGCCGGTGATCCGACGAAATTCCGTATGCCTTTGGGGAGGCATCTTTTCAGAAACGCTTCTCTGTCAATATATGATGTGGTATGAGAGAATCGAATAGTGGTGCCCTCACAAAGGAATTATGCACTTGGAGAGATTCTCGTGGAATTGTCAATAGAAGTTTAAATAGCACAGATGACGAAAGTGGAATTTATGAAAATCTGTATTGAAGTAAACTATTTGCATTTGTTTAACGTCTTCTGTATTATGCAGTACGGTTATACTATGTAGAATTTCGAGAAGGCGTCTTAATGTCGTTGTTTTGCGAAATACGTACAGTTATCATCCATATATTTAGTGATACAATCACTCCGACAACAAGTATTACTTTGTTATAGAACATCATTGTACGAATTATACATTGAAATGCCAACGAAACTGGTGTAGTCATGCGTATTCAAATACACAGATATGTAAACAGGCAGAATACGGCGCTGAGGACGCCAACGCATATATAAGACAACAAGTGTCTGGCGCAGTTGTTATATCGGTTACTGCTGCTACAGTGGCAAGTTACCAAGATTTAAGTGAGTCTGAACGTCGTGTTACATTCGGAGCACGAGCGATGCGACACAGCATTTTCGAGGTAGCGATGAAGTGGGGATTTTCCCGTACGACCATTTCACAAGTGTACCCTGAACATCAGGAGTCCAATAAAACACCACATTTCCGACATTCCTGCGGCCAGAGAAAGATCCTGCAAGAATGGGACCAACGGCGACTAAAGAGAATCGTTCAGCGTGATAGAAGTGCCATCCTTCAGATGGAAATTGTTGCAGATTTCAATGCTGGGACATCAGCAAGTGTCATCGTGCGAACCATTCAACGGAACATCATCGATATGGGCTTTCGGAGCCGAAGGCGCATTCGTGTACCCTTGATGCTCTCATGACACAAAGCTTTACGCATCGCCTGGGCCCTAAACACTGAAATTGGTCTGTTGATGGATGCAAACATGTTGCGTGGTCGGATGAGGCTCGTTTCAAATTGTATCGAGAGGATGGATGTGTACTTGTATGGAGACAACCTCACGAATCCATGGACTGCACGGCAGGGCTGGTGGAGGTTCTGTAGTAGTGTGGGCCGTTTGCAGCTGGAGTGATATGGGACCCCTGGCACGTCTAGTTATGACTCTGATAGATGAAACATACGTAAGCACCCTGCCTGATCACCTGCGTCCATTCATGTCCTTTGGGCATTCTGTTGGACTTGAGCAATTCCAGCATGACAATGCGACACTCTGCACGTCCAGAATTGCTACAAAATGGCTCCAGGAACACTCTTCTGAGTTTAAACACTTCCTCCTCCACCAGCCTGAACACTTTCCCATACATGAACAGTACTGAGCATAACTGGGATGCCTTGCAAGGTACTGTTGAGAAGAGATTTCCACCCCCTCGTACTCTTGCGGATTTATGGACAATACTGCAGGATTCGTGGTGTCAGTTTGCTCCAGCACTATTTCAGACATTAGTCGAGTCCATGCCACGTCATGTTGCGGCACTTGTGCGTGCTCGCGGAGGCCCTACATGATATTGGGCAGGTTTAACAATTTCTTTGGCTCTTCAGTGTATATTTGGATATGCATTCAGCCTCGTTGATTGACTGGGTTGCTCCAGTGGTTTGGGTAGGAGACCAGTTTGTACAGCAATACGTTTTAATACAGTTAGACATGTATTCAATACGTTTAGAGCCTGAAGTGGGGTGTTCCTACGATTTTTATTGGAGACCGGTGTGTACTGCAGTACGTTGCAATAGAGCCAGTATGTTTTCAATAGAGAAATGGGCTAAATTGCACTAATGGCATCGGTGGGTATTCTATCCAATAATAGCATACTGTAGGCAATAAGAATCGCTCCATCTTACAATTTTGGTTATCACGGATACTTGACTGTTGTTTTCCGAGTATGTTCAGATTTTCGGAGCTGTGGGGTGAAACTAGTAGCAATCATATTAATAGTTGTCTTACCATTTCACAAAAATTTGGCTTTTTTCGAATATGTCGCGATTTCCGAGGGTGTGGTTAGGCAGGAACCAAAAGCCACAGCTTAAACTGATGCAAGAAACAAAATATCAGCTGAGTTAACTGCTGCGAGTGAAACAAAATGTCAGGTAACTTAAAGTATGAAACAACGAGTATCTCATTAGCTATCTACACTTGACTGATGATTTGCCCTGTTGACTTGCCATCATTCTTCCTACAAATAGTTACCAACAGCAGCACGAGGTGGAAATATACATATAAACGACCGCAAGCAAAGGTACAGCCGTGTCCATGTAAAGCTGTGCGCACTCTCCTAAAGTGGAAATGCTGAATTCTCGCCAGCCATTCACGTATGGAATAATGCAGTTCTTAAATCTTCCGTTGTAAGCTGCGTGGGCCTCCGATACATTCTGACTCGCATCGTAGTATGATAATGCATATCGGCGTATTTTCCAAAGGAATACCGATGACGCTATGTGGCACCACTAACAAGGGGAGGATACGACTTTGGGATCACAGATTTACTTCAAATTTTTAGCGTCTTTAGTAGAGCATTAAAACAACATAATGTGTAAGTAGCAAGGTGCACGACTCTAGCAGTTCCTAGAAAATTCCTGCTAGTAACGATGTGTTTTTCTTACACTCTATTCCTTCTTCTGTTTTCATACTCATATGAAAAAAAAATTTTGAAGTAAAGTTCATAAATTACGTGGTAGCGTATAAGACATTTCTTTACAAAAATGCTTATCCCAAGCTGTACAGCTAATTTCAGCAGGTGGATACTGAACACTTCCACCTAATGGCTAATGGAAATAATAACAGCCGAAATACTAAATTCCTATAAACTGAATACCTAGTAGACATTTAAAAACTCGTTAGAGATTCTAGAGAGTAGATATGCACGACACTTAAACGTTTTGGAACAATAACAAAAATCTAATGGGACAGACAACAGTCCTAAAATTCACGACGACATAGTCGCAGAAGACCAATTTTGGAAGAGTGGACATATTTAGTGGAATTAACGTCGTACTTGGGATACGGTATCAGTATATATCAACAGAAAAAAGACAAAGCAGAGGAAAAAGGAGAACAACGACATGTTCGATACTGAATCTCGGGCCGATCAAAACAGTTTCATGCGGTTAATTAGTGAAGTTTTGCCGTTGGATGTAGTCCTAGAAAACCTGAGTTCGGCATACGTAAGAGCAGAGGGGATCAGATTGTCGATAGAGGACACAAAAAATTCTTTTTATCTTGCAGCTGTCCGGCCGCCCAAAGGGTGCGATAAATGTCTTTATCTCCCACCAATCTCGGACCGGAAAGCTGAAGCACTCTCCTCTTCGGGAGAGTTATTTTGTCTCTGAGAATAAGTGTTGTTGAACGTGTTTTGTAAGCACCCACGCAGTCCATGGATGCCGTTATCAGAGTGATACTGTTGAATAATGGTCTATCATCTGTGCAGTTTCAGGGTATAGTTCGGAGTGTGCATATTCCGCAGTTGCCTTTCTCTCTATGTTTACAAAGCTATAATGTTTAGCACAAAGATATTTTGTGTGGCTTACGCTCTATTAGGTTGATTAGGTTAGCAGCTGATCATGTCTCTAGCGATTTTCTTGGGGTTTTCGTTAGTGCGACACAATATATCCTCCGATTAAATTTAATTTCGTGACTAAAAGTAGCTTTTGCCACCATCGTTGCGCCTGCACGTTGGCCATAAACCACTGTTAGGTCCGATAGTTTGAATTCTGTTTCGTCTATTCGTGTTTTTATTTCCCCTAATCCTTCCGAAAATCATCCTCCTTTGTACCTTCAGGTTTTTATTAGAGTCGTTTTTTTCCGAATAACTTGGTCATTTGTTCCAAATATTCAGTAACCACGTGGCACTACTGTACCTCACTCGATATTCTTTCTCAAGATGCTCAGCAGGTCATGCCCTCAGTATTTGTCCAAGGACGTCTTTGTTATTATATAATTTTTATTAAGCGTACTGTTAAATATGATTATGCGCAGTAAATAGTTGACGAATAGAGATGACGAACCGCACGTGTCTCAGTGTTACTGGTCATGACCAATGTCTCCCTTGCAATGAAAAGTACGCTACATTCTACATCGAAAAAGCCCGTATACGATGACATAATTTGCTTTAATTGTGAAACTTGCCAGATTTGATGAGATTTCGCGAACTCCCCATGGTTAGTCGTGAGTCAGGGTTGTCTACCTCTGGTCAGCCTTTAACGTCCTGTCTCTCTCTCTCTCTCTCTCTCTCACGCACACACAGACCCACCCACCCACTCACACACACACACACACACACACACACACACACACACACACGTTAGTGCTCGCGCATATACTGTAAAGTGAATTTTTTGCTACTATTTCTGTTCGAATGTAAACGGAAAGCCGGCCGAAGTGGCCGAGCGTTACTAGGCGCTACAGTCTGGAACCGCGCGACCGCTCCAGTCGCAGGTTCGAATCCTGCCTCGGGCATGGATGTGTGTGATTTCCTTAGGTTAGTTAGTTTTAAGTAGTTCTAAGTTCTGGGTGACTGATGACCTCAGATGTTAAGTCCCATGGCGCTCAGAGCTATTTCAGCCATTTGTAAAGGGAATGAAATTGGATGTTCGCCTTCTGTAGTTCCTCCACCGGTGAACTGATTCTTCCCTTTCTCCAGCTCCGCGTACATAATTATCTTCAAGCGCTTATTTTTTATTTCCTTTTTGTATGTTGGACCTTGTACATCAGGAGCAGAAGTCCAATTCAGAAGGTGATGGAAAATATTAATTTTACTACATTCTCTCGCATGCCTTTTGAGCCGCTGCATTTGAAATTCTTCGTATGTTTTGTTAAAAACCATGAAATGATCGTTCCTTTTGTTGTAATAAATTAAGGTTCAAGAGGTAACGGTATTTCATTGTTTGGTCTTCATTTCCAACTTCCATCCTCCTTCTGGTACTTCGTCAAAAAGACCCTTTCAGGGAAATTTATGAATCAGGAATAGTAATGAGAATAGTGCGTAAGGGGCAGCCCAATGAAAATGAAACAGATGAAAAAAAGCAAGTAAACTGTTTATTATTACAAATTAATCGCCACAATTGTCAATACACTTATCCCACTTCGAGACAAGGCAAGACCGGACCGTACAGGGGATGTGTAAGGGCTTCCTAGCGAAACATCTGCAGCGTCCTCAAAGTGACCTTGGTAACATCCAGACCCGTCCACATGTTGACAAGGTTGTTTCGACTACGCTGTAGATGTTACGCTGAGGAGCCCTTACACATCCCCATCCTGTTGAGATTTCCACAATTTTCGAGCCCTTAAGGAAGACATTCGTGATCGTCGATTTGCTTCGGACGAAGAGATGCACAACTGGGAACAATCATGGTACCGTAGGCAGTCTCAAATATCTTTCTATGAAGGTATGGACCATCTGGTCTTACAGTGGGATAAATGTATTAACAGTTAGAGTGATTACTTTCGAATTAATGAACAGTTTAGTTACTTGTTTCCATCTGCCTCGTTTTCATTTGACTGCCCATAGTAGTGCGGCAACCGCGTGCCTGAATGCCACCACTAGAAATACGACTATTTTCTTTCTCCCTGCGTTATCAGTTGCGCACACTGAATTTTACAAATATCTACCGCAAGACCACAACAGCGATATCTGTGATTTAATTTCTCTAGGGAAATCCGACCAGGAAAGAGGTAATAAGGAAGTGGAATCGTACCATGTTAGAAGGATTTAAAATAGAGCACAAGAAGAATGATTCCTTTCAATATAAACAGAACTGAAAGATGTCCTTGCGTAACAACTAGAATCACGCAGTATGACAAAACGAAGAAAGGAATGAGAAGCAGGTTGATGCAAGTAAAGAATGTTTTAATTTTAAAAATAGCTTTGCTGGTGTCATTAAATGAATTGAGGAAACAGTCTACGTTTAATACAGCGTTGTATGGACATGAAACAGCCGTGGTGGCATTCAGTTGCAAGGAGATGGAAGCATTCTAATTTTTTTTATGAAATGGATGATGCTAATTGAGTGTATATGACGTGAAAGTGACGAAATACTTACCTTCTTCAAAGACATTTCGCGGTTAGCACCTAGTTGCCACTGTTTCACTGTTAGCACTGTTGGTTACATATGGGATTTCAGTAATAAGACAGGGTGCTCTTGGTTGAGTATGTAATTTCAATACTAAGACGGCATATTGCTGCAAAACCATCTGCGCTGTATCTTGACTCCGTAATGTCGGTGTAATGTCTCCTAGAAATCGGTAATATTCACAGCATCCTTAAGGCGAAAGTACATTACACTCACTTTCCGCAGGTACCCTTCTCTCCTTTTTCTGAGATGAACACCTTTGACAAATCATGCCTCCGCGCGCACAGACACACATACTCATATGCACAAAGAAAGATAGGCGTGCTCTTTACTCGTGCACACAGCTCGCTCTAGAAAAGTTGAATGGCTATAAATATTGCATGTGACCTCTTGAGAGGGAGGTCCATGAATTTAAATGAAATAATTATGGTAAGCGTTGCAGTGTGGAACCCGGAAGCATAGTAATGGTTCCTTTCGAGGTGGACATCAGAAAGAGGCGTGAATAAGTTTTTATTCTCCCGATGGTTCCCACTGTGAAGCGTGTTTTAGTGTTTTATCTGTGCAACTGGGGCAGGAAATCCCTCCGCATCGTGGAAAGGGAAAACATCCCGAAAAGTTATAGCCGTGCTTGTTGCGTAGCCCTTGCAGCTATTTACACGCGTGCGTTGCCGAAAATAATGGCTTCTCGCTCATCTCCCTCTCCGACTGAGAAAACACAGCCGTTTGTTGATTCAGGGGTTTGGAAGCCTTACCAGGCTTTCATTGCTCCAAAGCGCTCACAGGGAAAGGCTACAAGCGAGAGGTTCTAGAGATTTGTATTCAATTTGTCTTTTAAGTGTAGCAATAATATTATTAGAGCTCAGTACATGGTGCCAAAAACTTTGTCAGTACAACGTATACGAACATGCATATGTGCACAATTGCGCAACGTCCTTTTAAATGTAAAAGGTTTTATTTTTGACAGCCTTATATGTAATGAGTTGCATTTTATCCACCATAATAACAACACGGCATGAGGTACTAGTTCAAAACGGCAAAAAATATTTTGAACACATCAAAGTGATATTTACAACTGTCGAAACCGGTTGTTAACAGTAAAGATTTGACTATTGAAAGTTTCTTCCCATTTTTTGACTCGCTGTAACTCTGCTTTACGATTTTTATAAACTAAAATTTTCCCTAATTTATGAATAACCATTGCTGTGGAACTGATGGACGGTTAGAAGAAGAGATATAAAAGGTGGTGGGAGGTAAGAAAGATTGAATACCCTTGCTTTAAACAGATCAGATATTACGATTAAAGTATTTTACGTGCGGTGCTCGCAGTCTTTATTTCCTGGCAACAGTTTTCTGTATTTTATTGTTGGCTCTGTGTTTTTGCACTTGTATGTATTCATTTATTCGTATACATATCTCCCATTATACATTCTGTAATCAATCCCAAGAATGTTCTGTTATCTTGTAAAAGTTGCAAAATGTTATTTTGCGTCAACTACTTTGACAGTAGTATCTCAGGTTTTGTATGAAATGGCTCTTCGGTGTTGGCTGTCACAAAAACTTTTAGAGTAGTTTTTCCTCTTCTTTCAGGAAATGCTACTAAGAAATTTTAAAAAAAATAAAACGAGGGAAATACTATCGAGTCGTCTTGTTGGTAGTAATGAGAAAGGTGGAAAATGAGGGATTAGCAATTCGTAAGGCTGCAGTTATCAAACCAATTATCGATTGTAGGAAAATCGATAATTATAGATTGTATTAAAATTTTCTAAACGAAACTGACGATGGAAAGACATTTCGGTCTTCCACATCACTGGTTATTTTCCAGATAAAAAACTTTTATTCTGATGACGACGAGAAGGACTTTAAGCAACATGTTCTTCAATAGCTGGTGTAACGCCAAAATAAATCAAAATTTCGGCTTATGATCTCTATACGGCAAATACAATTAAATCTCGGCAGGATAATGTGCGTATACCAAAGATGACTGGCTTGTTGATTAAAAAAAAAGTAAAAGAAAAGACACCCAACTCTTTCATTAAGAAATTCAGAGGCAACCTGTTAGCCTGAGTTTCTAGTTTCAAGCGAATAAGTGAGCATCACGAAGTTTCGCATATGGACGGAACGGACGTTACTTCAGAGCTCCAGTAACGTGGAACCTATTGTAACAGTAAAACTAAGAACCAATGGAGCCACTGTACACAAAGTAACAAGTAGGCTCACGATTTATATAGATCAAGCCAAATAGCATTTGCACATGCAAAAATTTTGAGAATGAGCTCGAAAGGACTAAGCTAACATGAGATAGTTTCATAAATATTTACTGAAATTACTATTTAGGTATCTAAATCGGTCTTTAAATTAGAACCAAATATTTACTACTGCTTTTTAAATATAAATGTTTGTCTTTTCTAAATTTATACAACATTTTCAACAAAGAATTTTTTCTCGTCTAAATGCCGCGAGTGTCTGTGACACTGTGAAAGTAATGACAGGTTGTCACAAAAATTTACTCCTGGAGAATCATTTTCAGGAAAACCGAAATGTTGCTATGGCTTCAAATTTGTGAAGCAATATAGCCAAGGATACATATTACGAAACACACCAGTGTTAGAAAGGGAAACTGTTAATACTGCATCCTCAAAAATTAAAAATCATAAATCGTGACAACTTGACTTAGTCTCCCCTACAATAAAAAAAAGAAAAGCAGCACATGTTGTGTGCGCTCCTGATTGGTAACGTCTGTTGCTTACAAATGGAGAAAAAAGATACATTAACGAAAGTTCCTCTAAGGCTAAAGTGTTAGAGGTGCGTGCTGGAAACAAAGAATAAATTATGTGCTTTTTTCGGAGAAAACAGTGTTTCACACGAACAATCATCTCAGTGTAAATTTATTACCACCGTGTGAAATCATGACAAATGTTGCCATCTTACGGAAAAAAATTTAGCAGTACATGATTGGAGAAAATTTTGTTAGTACTCACTTATTAACGACGGCTTACTACAAAATGCTATCAGAAAAAAAAGATAGAACTTCATAATATAGTGTTATTTCTCTAGATAGATAGGAGCCATCCTATTTCCTTCTGCTACATGTCCTTATTTCAAAACTGTTCAATACTCTTGCAGTTGCATTTATTGTACTTAGTTCTTCATCAGATAAAAAGCGAATGAAGCCTCATATCCAGTGGTATCTCTACTGATTCTTGACAAATTGTATGACGGTGTGTGTTTGCTGCGTTGTATAGAATAAACTGTTCATATTTAAATGTTATTATGTCAACTTAACGGACATTTATAGGAACGTTTACAGAAGAAATCAGTTTTCCGCAAACAAGGGTTTGTATTTGTCTGCCATCTAAGACACTATGGATTACAATGTTCGCATACAGAACAGTAACTTTCTTAACAATGATTTGGTTCATTGTTATTCAGAAAGTTTTAAGTAGAACTTCCTACGTCTGCCTAATGATAAAAAGACCAAAGGGGGGCCGGGAAGACCTTGGGATAACACCAACATTGTCCAATCTGCAAAGAAATTATCAGCAAATATTTCATGTAGTCACTCACTTTCTTTATGCATTTGAGACTACTCTCGCTACTACCTGTATAAACTGAACTCGGATAAACTCTGCCAATATAGTGCAGCAAACTATACGCATAATGCACGATGAAAGTCTGCGCCTTTCATCATAGTTGAGCCTTCAAAATTAATAAGAGTTTAAAACCAAATAATTTTGCGGCAGAAGGTGATAGTACGGAATCACGAAGCATAACGAAAGAGGAACGAGGTGAAAACCGTCTTTCAAAACACAATAGGAAAGAGTTTTTCATTATTTGAATACGTCTGTCACGTTTTAAACGAATGTTTTTAAAAAATTAATTCCATGTCGTAATTAATGGAACGAGTCGCTTAATTACTGGTTGCATAAAGCCACTCTCTTGCTCATACCATAAAAAGCTATCGATATTTCCTCTACAGAATGTCAGAGTCAAGCTGCGAGTGCGTCAGGAAACTGAAACAAAATTTCGATGAAAGGCATATTATATTTGGAACAGACGAATCTTTCATATACCCTTATGGCTGAAATTGAACGCCATTTCATATGTCGATACCCAAATTAAAAAAACTGAATTAGTGTTATATTCACCAAATCACAGAAAACTTGTTGCTGTATATAGGCGGCATGCTTGCTCGCTTGCAAATAGGCTCGTCACAGGGCGAGTGTAAATTAAAACACAAATAACTTTCACAACAACGTAAGTAACAAATAAGGATCATTCATTAAAATTAAGGGTTGTGACATAGTCACCTTAATTAGCCATACAAGGTTCGTTACAAATTACAAATTTTGAGTATCATTACGCCATAGATACTGACACTTTAAGGAAACTGAGAATAGTGAGTACGATAGATGTAGCGGCTCCAAGGCCAAGGAAGCAGACAGTGCAGAGGAGAGCGATGAGCTGAAGCCACGCCCCTGCAAACCTCATCCAGCGATGGCATCGGCAGAATGTGAGGCGGTTCCGATTGTCCCATCGGGGCCAGAAAGCGGAGCTTTACTTGACTTAAACCCACTCTTTTCAAGTCTTTTTGTTCCTCGGTGAACGACACCCCTTTGGTTTCCTTGTTGAGAAAGTAACGTAACATCCGATTGCTCAACCCTATGCGACTGCTACACGCAATACGGTCTTGGAAAGAAATTCAACTCTTACCAATGGTGTCTGTCATCTTTCCTACATGAATGTAGAGTTCATGGTTGTGTGTCTCCTGCGTTCACTATTTTCATCGATTAGGCCGAGGAATGTAATAAAGATCATTATTTTATCTCCTGCTTAGCAGTTATATATGTGGGAATCCAGTTCGTAGAAATATTTCTTCAGCTTAAGTAAATTCTCAGATTGTAATACTTACATTATTGATTATTGTATTTACTGTGATCTAAGAAAGCTATTCGCATGTCGCACGACGATTTTCTTCAAGAAAATCCCAGATTTACGGTTTTCACATCTGTTGACGCTTCTGGCCTCTGCATTGTCCCCAAGAAAACCATAGAGTATCATGAAACTATATTGCAGTCCTCCATAAACTCGCTGTAAATTTCATGTAAATAATTGAACTACTTTCAAGTTATGCGACCTTTTAACTTCAAGAGTCACCTCACCCAGTACCCATGCAGGAATTATCTCAGTAGTATAAGCTTTCATGTCATGGGATGCTGTGAATGGAAAAAGGTGAGTTCTCCCTTGTTCCTCGTGCCTCCAATTCTATCCTACGTAGCTATTCTCGATACTGCCATTTGTCTGAAATCTCAACCTGGCGTTTACTTATGAAATAATTTGTTTATTTTGTTTGTATACGAAGATCACATGAGGCTCTTACATCAGGCCCTCGCAAAACGAATGATGGAAGACATACTTTTCTTTTTTAGTCATCAGTTTGGCTCGATTGATGTGGTCAACACTAATTACTCCTCTGTGTCAATCTCTTCATCTCATAATAGCATTGGCACACTACGTTCTCAGTTTTTTTTGGACATACTCCAGTCTGTCTTTTCCAGCTGTCTTTACTGTCCATGGCTCTTTCCAGGACCATGGAAGCGTCTACTTTGCGGAGAAGTTCCTCATTACTTGTCAGTCCACCTAATTGTAAACATCCTTATGTAGTACCGCAGCTCAAGAGTTTAGATTCAGTTCTTCTCCAGTTTTCCTATAGTACATTATTCACTACCATAAAACGCTATGCTCCAGATGTATATTCTCAGAAATTTATTCCTCACATAAAGGCCGAAGTTTGATAGCAGCAGGCGTCTCTCGCCCTGGGAAGAACTCTTTGTCTCTGCTAATCCGCTTTTTATATCCTTCCTGCTTCGTCCATCATGTGTTTTTGCCTTCCAAGGTAGAAGAATTCTTTAACTTTGTATACTTCATAAAACCTAATTTTAATATTAAGTTTATCGCTAATCTCATTTCTGCCACTCCTCATTACTTCCGTCTATCTTCGGCTTGCTCTCAATTTACACTGACCAACCAGAGCATTACAACCACCTTTCTAGCACCGGTATGTCGACTTTTGGAACGAATAACAGTGGCGACGCGTCGTAGCATGGAACATGGAATCAATGAGGCTTGGTAAGTCGATGGAGGGAGGTGGCACCACATCTGCACACACATTTAATTCCAGTAAATTCCGATGAGGGGGTTATGAGCTCTGACGCCACGTTCAATCACATTCCAGGTTCTCTCCGTCCCGCAATACAGGTTTCAAGGAGATGTTACCCTGGAAGACGACTGATTCGCGCCTTCCCATAGGCATGATGAAGAGGGTATCGAGATTCATGAGACCATGCAATGCTCTGCCATTCTGCCAACATCCAGTGCGCATCATTAGGAGTGTTCGGGAGTCTGTGCGTTCAGGGACACTTGTACTCTGACCAGCATTAAAGTGTAATGTTAGTTCCGCCCCAGTTCGCCGCCTGACCTCTTTTTACCAGTCTGCCCAGCCTACGACGTCCAATGTCTGTAACGAGTGGTGGCCACCCAACCCAACGATGTCTGGACGTGGTTTCACCTTAGGTTCACCACACGTTGCAGTCAGCCATCACCGCATTCCTCGAACAGCCGACAAGTCGTGCAGTTTCGAAAATGCTCCCTCCGAGCCTCCGAGCC
This sequence comes from Schistocerca cancellata, assembly GCF_023864275.1. Taxonomy (NCBI): domain Eukaryota; kingdom Metazoa; phylum Arthropoda; class Insecta; order Orthoptera; family Acrididae; genus Schistocerca; species Schistocerca cancellata. The sequence goes on from NC_064630.1 coordinate 457,195,653, forward strand.
CTCACACATCTGCCTCGGTCAAACTCAGATACACTACTGGCCATTAAAATTGCTACACTACGAAGATGACGTGCTACAGACGCGAAATTTTACCGACAGGAAGAACATGCTGTGATCGGCAAATGATTAGCTTTTCAGAGCATTCACACAAGGTTGGCGCCGGTGGCGATACCTACAACGTGCTGACATGAGGAAAATTTCCAACACATTTCTCATACATAAACAGCAGTTGACCAGCGTTGCCTGGTGAAACGTTGTTGTGATGCTTCGTGTAAGGAGGAGAAATACGTACCATCACGTTTCCGACTTTGATAAAGGTCGGATTGTAGCCATCGCGATTGCGGTTTATCGTATCTCGACATTGCTGCCCGCGTTGGTCGAGATCCAATGACGGTTAGCAGAATACGGAATCGGTGGGTTCAGGAGGGTAATACGGAACGCCGTGCTGGATCCCAGTGGCCTCGTATCACTAGCAGTCGAGATGACAGGCTTCTTATCCGCATGGCTGTAACGGATCGTACAGCCACGTCTCGAACCCTGGGTCATCAGATGGGGACGTTTGCAAGACAACAACCATCGGCACGAACAGTTCGACGACGTTTGCAGCAGCATGGACTATCAGCTCGAAGACCATGGATCAAGTTACCCTTGACGCTACATGACAGACAGGAGCGCCTGCTATGATGTACTCAACGACGAACCTTGGTGTACGAATGGCAAAACGTCATTATTCGGATGAATCCAGGTTCTGTTTACAGCATCTTGATGGTCGCATCCGTGTTTGGCGACATCGCGGTGAACGCACATTGGAAGCGTGTATTCATCATCGCCATAAAGGCGTATCACCCGGCGTGATGCTATGGGGTGCCATTGGTTACACGTCTCGGTCACCTCTTGTTCGCACTGAAGGCACTTTGAACAGTGGACGTTACATTTCAGATGTGTTACGACCCGTGGCTCTAACCTTCATTCGATCCCTGCGAAACCCTACATTTCAGCAGGATAATGCACGACCGCATGTTGCAGGTCCTGTACGGGCCTTTCTGGATACTGAAAATGTTCGACTGCTGCCCTCACCAACACATTCTCCAGATCTCTCACCAATTGGAAACGTCTGGTCAATGGTGGCCGAGAAGCTGGTTCGTCACAATACGCCAGTCACTACTGTTGATGAACTGTGGTATCGTGTTGAAGCTGCATGGGCAGCTGTACCTGTACACGCCATCCAAGCTCTGTTTGACTCAATGCCCAGGCGTCTCAAGGCCATTACTACGGAAAGACGTGGTCGTTCTGGGTACTGATTTCTCAGGTTCAATGCACCCAAATTGCGTGAAAATGTAATCACATGCCAGTTCTAGTATAATATATTTGTCCAATGAATATCATCTGCAAGTATTCTTGGTGTAGCAGTTTTAATGGCCAGGAGTGTAGGTCGCGCGCCTTCCGCATTCTATACATGAACAGCTCGCTCACTGATGCTACATGTGCATGTTTCTGGCTCGCAGTCATTCCTCGCCAGGTGATGCTGCTATCGCGTGAACGGATTTATATCGATATTAGGTCAGTGGTCACAATATTCTGGCTGGTCAGTGTATATACTGTATTCAATAGACTTCATTCGATTGAACACGCCCTGTAATTCTTCTTCACTTTCATAAGAAGAGCAATTTCATCACTAAATCTTCTTATGGATATCCTTAAACGTTGAATTTTTATCCCGATCTTTGATCTTTCATTTTATTTCCGTCATTGCTTCTTCGAAGTATAGAGCACTGATTCGGAAAACTGCATGCCAGTCTTGCACCCATTTTAATAGGAGCGCTGATGTCTAGGTATTCCGGTCTCATTGCACCCTCTTCGTTCTTGGACACATTGTATACTACGCGTCTTTCCGTATAGTCTGTTACTACTTTTGTCAGAATTTTGAAGATCTTGCATTATTTTACATTGTCGAATGCTTTTTAGAGGTCGATGAATACAATGAACTAGTCTACTTTCTTCTTTAGGTCTTGTTTCCATTACGAATCTTAACGTCAGCATTGAATCTCTCGTGTCTTTACCTTTCCGAAACCCAAACGGATCGTCATCTAACAAACCACAAATTCTCTTTTCCATTCTCTGTATATTACTCTTATCATCAGCTTGGATGCATGAGCCGTTAACATGAACGTGCAGTAGTTCTCACACTTACCTGTATGTCCTATCATCTGGATTGTGTACATAATATTTTTCGGAAAGTCAGATGTCTACAGAGACATAAATTACACACACAGTCTCAAATAAGCGTTTGGTTTCCGATTTAGAAATTCCGAAGTTATGTTTTCTATCCAACTCTTTCAAATTTATATTAGAACGCCGACACTAATGCTGGTTCACCTACGGCTCCCGTATCTCCTATCATTGCTTCCTAAATTACGTAAGAGAAATTCTCCCGCTCGTAGAGGACTTCAGTGTACTTTTTCCATCTACCCGCACTCTTTTCTGCGTTTGAAAGTGGAATTTCCATTGCTCTCTTGCTGTTGATGCTGTGGTTTCAATTTTACCGAAGGTTCTACATACTTTTCTATGTGCTGAAACGGTCCTTCAGATGTCCATTTCATTTTCCATTTTTTTACATTTTTCCTGCAACCATTTTTGAAATATTTATTCTGTTTCCCAAGGTTTCTTCGTAGTTACCATCCTCCTGCCTATGTTCATTTGTTCAGCTTCAGTGACTATCCTTTTTAGAGAGGTCCATTCCTCTTCAACGGTAATGCCTCCTGAGCTATTCATTATCGCAGTATCTGTACCCTCTTTCCATATAGCAGTTCTTTCAGCACTGATCCTTCTTGACTAGTCTCCTACACTTCAGGCTACTCTTCATCACTACCAAATTGCTACCTGAATCTATATCTGCTCCTGGGTACGCCTTACTATCCAATACCAAATTTCGGCGTCTCTAACTGGCCATGGTGTAATCTGACTGGAATTTTTCTGCATCTCCCGGCATTTTTCAAGTATTCTCTTGTGATTCTTGAACAGACTTTTCGCTATCACTAGCTGAAATTTATTGCCGAACTCAGTTAATCTTTCTCCTCATTTGTTCCTATTACGAAACTCTTCGTGTCCCGTAAGCCTTCCATCTTCCCCTACAATGTCATCCAGGTACCCCGTGATTGTTGCATTTTCATCTTCCTTTACGTACTGGATTACCCTTTCAATGTCGTCGTACACTTTGCGTATCTCTTCATCTACTGCTTGCGACGTATTTATGTAAACCTGAACTATTGTTATCGGCCGTAGTTCGCTACCAAATTTGATGAGAACAACGCTGTAACTAAGCTATACACAGCAACTCTGTCTCTGCCCCACCTTCCTGTTCATTACTACGGGCGTTGTAGCACTTTATGGTGCTGTTGATATTACCCTATAGTCATCCGACTACAAATCCTTGCCTTCTTTCCATTTCGCTGATGAAGATTATATACAGACTCTGCCTTTGGATTCCCCCTCCCACGTTTTCTATTTTCTCAACCTCGTTGAAACGTGTCACATTTCACAGTCTGTACCAAAGCATGTTACCTATTCGTTGGTTATTGAATCCTTTCCTCGTCGTTACCTCCCTCTTGACAGTCCCATGATGGAGATCAGAATGTCATACTAAACCAGGATTAGTTTTTCGATGTTGCTAAGCAACAGTCATAGAATAATTTTTAAATGAACACACCGCCCTTTGACTCTATTGTTGTTTATTTAGTAACGATCCCGGTTTCGGCCTTTTATGTCATTTTCAAGTGACTGAGTGTATGTCAATAATATATATTGCTCGACATCAAGCACATAATTGGCCATAAACTAAGGAAAATATTCGTTCCCCACAAGATGATGGTTTCACATCTGGCATTTCATGATGGCCGAATATTTTTCTTAATTTATGGACAATCTTGAGCTTGATGTCCTGCAATAAATGTGAATGACATAAACTTAATCACTTGAATATGGCGTAAAAGGCCGGAGTCAAGGTCGTAATTAAATAAACAACAATATACTCAAATGGCGGTGTGTTCATTTTAAAAATAATCTAGAATATTTCGCCAACAGAGAATTCATGAAAGAACTTGTTGTGGATTGGCAAGAGAGCCAACCCGGTTTTGAGAGGAAGCGGAAAGGCACGCGTTTTAGCTCACGCAGGCTGGCGTGAGGTCTGGAACAGATCAAGGAAATTAGACTAGCAAAAAAGGACGTAGCTGTGGAATACTTAACTTTAATCCATAAATGGTGAACATCGCTCTTTACGGTACATGTTTTACAGCATCAATAGTAACTGGTAATGGCGGCTTGCTAGGTCGTAGCAAATGACGTAGCTGAAGGCTATGCTAACTATCGTCTCGGCAAATGAGAGCGTATTTTGTCAGTGAACCATCGCTAGCATAGTCGGCTGTAAAACTGAAGCGAGTGCTAGGAACTCTCTTTAGACCTACCGTGTGGCGGCCTCGGTCTACAGTCACTGACAGTGGCGACACGCGGGTCCGACGTATACTAACGGACCGCGGCCGATTTAAAGGCTACCACCTATCAAGTGTGGTGTCTGGCTGTGACACCACATTCCTCCCCCGCAAATCGGCGGACGGTTATGGCATAAGGCTTCTGCCCGCCGTGGGGAGGACCCCATGTTGACGTATGCGACGAGGTGGGGAGCCTAACAACAGGCGAGGCTGTGCCACCCGCACCCTGCCATTCGGACCGAGGGGAGCTAGGAGACGCCTGAAAACCTGCTCCAGGGTGCAGGCCAACATGCGATGTATGCGCCCGTAGAGAGACAGGAGGGGCCGAAGGGTCGACCTCCATCGGGCCGGGGCACCCGACGGGCGAAGACGACATATGGTCCGGAGCGGGCAAGAGTTCCATGTCGGAGGACAACTGGTCACGGGAAGCGATCGGCGGCGCGTGACCCAGGGAGGAGCCCGGCGCTTGCAGCGACGCGTCCACTGCGGGCATCGCCGGCGGGAGAACAGGCGGCGGCGGCGGTGGCGGCGCGTCGCCATGTGGCAAAATGGAAGACAGCGTCGGTAACACCTGGGGCTGAGGCGAGCCAGTATGGGTCCCCAGGGCGCTGACCGGACGGCACCGTCGCTGAAAGCAGACGGGGAGCGGATCCCGTGCGACGACAGAGGGGCAGCTGATTGAGATGCCGACGCACCTCACCAGAGACCCCCAAAACCAGATACATAGCGCGGCCGAGGCAGCGAAGAATGCGCCCTTCGAGCCAACGCCGTGAACCTCGATAGTTGCGGTATTAGACAACGTCGCCTGGGGCAAAGCAGGTGTCTGCCGCTGCACAGGAACCTGATGCGGCGGATGTAACAAAGACATCAAGGTTCGATGAGGGCGACCGTGGAGCAACTCAGCCGGCGAGCGACCATCTCGGGGCTGAGAGCGATACGAGGACAAAAAGAGCAATAACGCGTCCTCCCGAGAATGAGACTCGTTCAACATCTGTGACTTGAAAGTCCTGACCAAACGTTCAGCGGCACCGTTTGACTGTGACGAAAACGGCGCGGACGTCAGATGTTGAATACCATTGGCCTTGCAGAATGACTGAAATTCTGCGGACATGAATTGTGGGCCATTGTCGGAAACAATAGTCTGTGGAAGACCTTCAATGCAAAAGATAACGGATAACGCTTGGATGGTGGCAGATGACGTTGTGGAAGACATCCGGACAACAAAAGGAAAATTACTGACTGAATCTACCACAACCAACCATCGAGCATTCCAGAATGGACCAGCAAAATCGATGTGTAAGCATTGCCAAGGGGAAGTGGCTTTTGGCCATGCAAAGAAATTCCGCGGTGGTGCTGATTGTTGTTCGGCACACACCATGCAAGAAGAGCACATGTTCGTAATTGCGGCATCGATTCCGAACCAAGTGCAGTGCTGACGAGCAAGTTGTTTCGTTCTCACTATACCCCAATGTCCTTGGTGGAGAAGCCGTAAGACAGAGGACTGTAACGAACGTGGGACCACGACCCTGGACTCATCATTATCAGAACGCAACAGCAAAACACCACGTCGTACAAAATGTCTCTCCTTGTGAGCAAAAAATCGGCGAACCAACGGATCTCCGATCCACGACTTTGACAAGGGCCATTGAGTAGCAACAAAACGCAGAACCGTAGCAAGGACAGGGTCGGCAGCTGTGGCTGGAGCTACACGACGAAAATCAACCGGAAACGATTCGAGCACGTCATCGGTTTCTGAATCAATGAACATGCAAGCAAGTTCGGAGGAATCTAATGCTCTATCCTCAGCAACAGGCAAATGGGACAACGCATCGGCGTTTCCGTGGTTAGCAGTGGACCGATGCAGGATATCGGAGCGGTACTGCGAGAGGAAAATAGACCAGCGAATGAATTTCTGCGTTGTACGTGGAGGTACAGGCTTGGTTGGATGAAAAAGCGATGTCAAAGGTTTGTGGTCGGTGATGATGGTAAAGTGACGACCATACAAGAAATCATGAAACTTTGTAACACCGAATACGAGAGCCAATGCTTCTTTCTCTATCTGTGAATAATTTCTTTGTGCAGACGAGAGCAATTTGGACGCAAAGGCCATAGGGCGATCGCGCGAACCATCTTTGTGCGCAAGCACAGCACCGATCCCGAAATCCGATGCATCCACCATCAACAAAAGGGACTTCCGGGGATCAAATGGCGTAAGGCAAGTATTGGAAATCAACGCCGATTTTAACTGGCGAAAGGCGCGTTCGCATTCCGTCGTCCAGACGAACGGAACACCTTTACGGCGTAAGCGATGAAGCGGAGCTGAAATGGAAGAGGCGGGTAGGATTCATTTATTATAGTAATTTATTTTTCCCAGCACACTCTGTAGCTGCTTCAAATTCTGCGGCTAAGGCAAGTCTTGTATGACACGGAGGTGCTCTGGACTGGGATGTATGCCTTGGGCATTGAGTACATGTCCCAGATAAGGCAAGTCACGAGCAAAAAACACACATTTGTCCTTCCGCAAGCGAAGACCATTTTGTCGCAAGACCTGAAATAATGTTCTGAGATTGGCTAAATGTTCTTCTTCCGTCTTTCCGGAGATCACAATATCGTCCAGATAGTTTGCTGCAGTAGGGACCGATGCACAAACAGTTTGCAGATATTGCTGAAACAAGGCAGGGGCGGATACACACCCGAATGGCAGTCATTTGAATCGATACGAACCAAGATGCGTGTTAACCACCAAAACGCGCTGGAATTCTTCGTCCACCGGTATTTGCAAGTACGCATCTGCTAGGTCCAACTTCGAAAAATATTGTCAAAAAGATCTTGCGGGCGGGGTAAAGGAAAAGTTGCAGTCACTAGTTGTGGATTCACTGTTGCCTTGAAGTCCACACAAAGTTTCAATTTTCCTGAAGGTTTTTGCAAAATTACTAAGGGTGATGCCCAGAGAGAAGCCTGCACACGTTCAATTACACCTTGTGATTCCAGATCGTGTAATGTTTTTGCGACCTCATCACGCAATGCGTGGGGAAAATTGCGCGCACTGAAAAATTTCGGTTGCGCGTTTACTATCAGTTCCAAATGAGATTTATAATTCTTAGCGCAACCGAGGCCCGGTGCAAAAATGTCTCCAAATTCTTCACATAGACGAGAAACACTGGCTGAAGGCACAGTCTGGTTCACTGATAGGACCTGATTTACTATAGACAAGTTAAACAACTGAAATAAATCGAAACCAAACAAATTCACTGCAGAAGAAGAAATGTAAAGTTTTGTTTGTCCTTTGTATGTTGCAAGAAGGCTGCACTGTCCTAACACAGGGATCACGTGACCTAAATAGGTACTTAACTTAACATTTGCGGCACACAACGGAGGTGTGCCCAGCTGTTTGTACGTGTCTTGATTGATCAATGAAACTGCCGCCCCGGTATCGAGCTGGAATGGTATCACTTTGACGTTAATGTCCAACAACACAAAAAGTTTATTGTCCTGTTGACGACAAGAGCGACTGTCTCTTGCAACGTGAGCTGACACTGGTACAAAATCACTTGCGACTTGACGGGAGTTCCTGCGATGTCGACGCACACTATTTGTGGGATGAACGCAGTCACTGTTAGAGAGAGTGGCACTGGGCAGAGTGGCATGAACTATATGAATTTCCATAGGCGAAGTGTCGTGAGCCTGAGTATCCTTGGTTCAATTCCGATTCCGGCACGAAGCAAAGGGCCTGGAATGGTTTTGAGCTTCCATTCTGAGCTTTTTCTGGCAAACACTTTGAACATGTCCTTTTTTATTACAGAAAAAAGCAAATATCTTGGCGTGACGGGGAATTCTCACGCGAATGCTTAGTAACACACTGCGGGCATGATTTTAGCACTGCATCTGCTTGCCGGCACGGTACTCGTGGCTGAGAGTTTGGCGGCTTTGGCGCGGCCAGGGGAGAGGACTGTTTACTGTTCCGTGCAGCTCGCCTGGTGGGCTGGTTAACCTGACACACGGGTGGCCAAGTTTCAAATGATTCCTGAGCAAAGTCAAGTGTGTCCTGCCGATCCAATATGTCCATCACTTGTTGAAGGGAGGGATTGACTAGTTTCAAAATCTGTTCCCGTATATGAACATCAGAAACGTTCTGTGCAATTGCATCACGTGCCATAGTATCTGAATAAGGGAGTCCACATTGACACTCAAAAGCACAATCCCTAGTAAGTCCTTGCAAGGTTGCAACCCACTCCCTATTAGTCTGACCTGCCGTACGTTTTGTACGAAAGAAGGTATACCGTTTCGCAACTACATTGACTGATTCTTTGAAATATGCATCTAATTCAGACAAAATTTCGTCGTAGGACAGAGTTGCTACATCGCGTCGGCGAAATAATTTGACTATCACACGGTACGTTTGGACCCCGACGGAGGAAAAGAGAAAAGGCTGCCGCTCATTGCCTTGAATTCTGTAGGCGGCAAGATGGAATCCAAATTGGCGTGACCACTCCGTCCAGCTTTCCAGTGCAGCATCAAAAGGACGAAAGGGAGGTGCAACTGCGTGTTGTGGCTGCATGAGCGGTGGAGCGGCGGCTGCCGTATCGTTTTACATTGCACGTTGACCCTGGACGAGCTGCCCAAGGGCATCCAGTAAGGCCTGCGTCTGTTGGTGCTGTAAGCGATAAAATTTGGACAGTACGTCTGGATATTGTGGCGAAGCCATTACACAAGTAAATCAAGGCAATATCGATACGAACGCGATTTGGCCTCGTCGCCAAATGTTGTGGATTGGCAAGAGAGCCAACCCAGTTTTGAGAGGAAGCGGAAAGGCACGCGTTTTAGCTCACGCAGGCTGGCGTGAGGTCTGGAACAGGACAAGGAAATTAGACTAGCAAAAAAGGACGTAGCTGTGGAATACTTAACTTTAATCCATATATGGTGAACATCGTTCCTTACGGTACATGTTTTACAGCATCAATAGTAACTGGTAATGGCGGCTTGCTAGGTCGTAGCAAATGATGTTGCTGAAGTCTATGCTAACTATCGTGTCGCAAATGAGAGCGTATTTTGTCAGTGAACCATCGCTAGCAAAGTCGGCTGTAAAACTGGGGCGAGTGCTAGGAACTCTCTCTAGACCTGCCGTGTGGCGGCGCTCGGTCGGCAATCACTGATAGTGGCGACACGCGGGTCCGACGTATACTAACAGACCGCGGGCGATTTAAATGCTACCACCTAGCAAGTGTGGTGTCTGGCGGTGACACCACAGAACTGTTGTTAGCATGAGGAGGGTGACATAGCAGATATCTTCGGTTGACGTTGTTCACGGTTCTTGTTCCAAATTAATGCAGTGTATGGTTTCGAACCGGAGAGTCTGGGATTTTCCATGTTTATTCAGAGGCGCTACCCTTGTGCCGTGAGTTAATATACATTAACTGCATATGAACTTGGGTTTGCACCTGTGGACTAGGAGTTAGTTATTTGACGGTAAGTACTTGATTAACTTGAGCCGGATATGACTGAGTGATATTGCCATCTCGTGAATGTAACAAAAAGAGCACAGAGAACTTCCAGGAAAAGGAGGCAAGTTGTTGGCTGCCTCTAATTCAGGAATCCATCTTCCATTAAGGAATTACCATTTACAGGTGAACATCCATTGACATAAGTATATTAAGGTGTGGAAACATTAACAGTTACAAGTCTATTTTTCTAGAAGATAAATTACGGTAAAAATAAACTTGTCAGTGCTACTTATGTCCGTTCCAGAAACCCAAAAATGATAAGAGTGTAAAGTAACGCGCCTCACCCGCTGCGCGCTCTGACGCTCCTGCTTGTGTCTTCCCAGGCCGCCCGATGCCGCGAGTCACGTGGTTCCTGGAGAACACGGTGATCGACGACTCGTTCGAGCAGCGGCCGGCTGACGGCCTCACCGTGAACCACCTGACGTTCCCCAACATCGGCCGCCAGCACCTGCACTCCCGTCTCATCTGCCAGGCGTCCAACACCAACATGGCACCGCCTGTCACCAAATTGGTCGTCCTCGACATCAACCGTAAGTACCACTTGTACTGCTCTGGCACTGTTTTCAGTGTTTCGTGACTGTACTGTTCCAGACTGACTCAGAAATGATGTTTATTGAGCGGACTAGGGTGACTAGCCCGGTGAATCCACATGTTTTCTGCCTCCTAAGGGAACTTCAGGTGTCGGTTGTGTGGACACTTTGGATTTAATACCACTCTTCATTTTTTCATCGTACGATGTGCGCCTGATGGTACATTTTCAACGTGTAATAACACTATTACTACCTTTGTCTTCAGGGGAGCATTTGTAATGTTAATCGTGTGGTGAGCGAAATTTGCCATTTATGTATCAATTTTGTTTATTTTTTCACAATTTGACAGTAATCCCGTTACCTAAGCTGCAAGTGAGATACCGAACTTCTTTCAAATAAAGAATTATAGTAGTAAATACCAGCACCATGAGTCCCTCTCAAGTCACAGCCTATAAAGGAATTAATGAACTGTTTTATATCGCTGACCACAGGAGTGCTAGTGTAATAAGGCGAAAATCGTCGCTGTATTGTCAGGTAAGATGTGTCAATTATCAATTGTCAAAGTATACACATATACTGTCGAAAAAAAATAGTGCTCCCTTCTAGAGGTTTCCAATTCACACAAGATTCATTGTTGCAACAGGAGTACATGAAATGATTACATTTACAGATCAACAGCCGTTTTGAAGTACCAGGTACCGATTCATATTGAAACATACTTATTAGTACGTAGGGTAGCCTCCACGGGAGGCAATGCGGACGCTGCCTCTGGTATCCAGTCAATCCTACAGACGGCGAGTACTATCCCAGGTTACATTACGTCACGCCAGTTCCATCCCTTCACGCAGTTCTGTAAGTGTTGTTGGTTGACGTTTCGTACGATTGCTTCTCGTCCCATCATATCCCGCACGTTCTCTATTGGAGATAAGTCATGGGAACGTGCTCGCCATGTAAGTTGCTGCATATCTTGCAGATCGCGTTGAGCTTAACGGGCAGTACGTGGGCGAGTATTTTCCTGTTGGAACAACACAATGTCTTGTTCCTGCAAGAACGGCAAAAAACTGATCTAATAACATTCTGCACGTACAGAGCACTGCCTAGCATTCCCTCCAGATACACCAAAGGTGAACGAGAGTTGTAGCTTATCGCTTCCCAGATAATAAGGCACAGGGTGGAGCCAGTGTGTCGTGAACGAATGCATTCTCCGAGGCAGGGGTCACCATGTCTACGCCATACGCGCAGAATACCATAACTTGCCTGCAGGCATAATCTGCTCTCATCGCACCAGTCGAGGAGTGAGTAGAAGACTGGCTAGAGGTATGCGTACCTGTGGAAAGAACAGATACCATCTTCATATACTTAAGACTCACCGGCCATTTGACCATCTTCTTCTGTGTGAATGCACAAACAGTGCCCAAACTCTTACGGGAATCGACGGTAAAGCCGCGAGTAATGAGTATAATGGGCAAGGGCACTATGAATATAGTGCGGGACAATAAGTTGCGAACGTGGGTCTCACAGGAGACGTGCGAGAGATAAGTCCCTGCAGTCGCACTATCCTCTGTGTCCTCGGCTCGGTATGCTGGCACGGTAGCTCAGCGTGTTCGGCCAGAGAGCTGGCTGGCTTCTGTAATAAAAAAAAACTGAGTGAAAGGGTCAGCAACGAACTTCAACGTATGCCATGTGACGTCCGCTACGGCAAAATACAACGAACCATAACGAAAAAGAAAGATGGACAGAGCTTCTGCCATGTTGGCAGGAGATCCCGGGTTCGAGTCCCGGTCGGGGCACACATTTTCAACTGCCCCGTTGACTTAGATCAACGCCTGTATGCAGCTAGGGGTATGCATTTCATTGTAATTTCAATGTGGTACATTTCCTCATTGCGGAGTACAATAGTTATGAATCTGCAAAAAGGTGTTTGGTGTTCTTTTATTTCTTTGTTTTTAGTAGGGTCAGCAAACGAAGAAAAGTATGCGATGTATGTCAAAAATCATTTTCAGTCAGAAGAAGCTCCCAACAAATCGGCAAGAACCTGTTTGCTAAAGTAACACTATTCTGCCGATGACAGTTCATTTATATCAGAGCTGCAACATATGCCGAAAGTTTTACCCTACGATTTGCGTCATTGTCATATCATGAGTGTAAAAGTTGTCAGGAAGGCAAATGTTGCAATACCGGATATCGAAAAATAGGTATTTGGCCGATATCTGTCTGTAGTTCCCGTTCCACGGACTGTGGCATGATTCATTTGCCAAGAAAGGCCAGTGCGCCGATTGCTCAGTGGTAGCGGCATGTTTTAGAAACTGTCTATCTAATGACGTTTATTAATGAAAGTAACAGATAACAAATGCTAATTATGTGTCTTGACAACAAGGAATACCTATGGTACAAAATTAATTGTTACTTTCACGGCCATATCCAAGGAGGCACTTGGGAAAGAAGGAAGGGCCGGCCGTTGTGGTCGTGCGGTTCTAGGCGCTGCAGTCCGGAACAGCGCTGCTGCTATGGCCGCAGGTTCGCATCCTGCCTCGGGCACGGATGTGTGTGATGTCCTTAGGTTAGTTAGGTTTAAGTAGCTCTAAGTCTAGAGGACTGATAACCTAAGATGTTAAGTCCCATAGTGCTCAGAGCCATTTGAACCATTTGAACCAAAGAAGGAAGTGCTACAGCATAGTTATATTTTCTTTGATTGAGACAACAAAAGAAATTTTAATGCGAAACGGTACATGAGTATCGGCACCCATAAATTTAAGAAATTATTCTGGACAGATTACACAGACTTCACATGTTCCCCAGTTTATTTTTAGTGTTAGTAGAGCGAATTCAAAATATCAGTGAAAAAATGAACGCAATCGCCAGTTTTTACTGTCCTGTAATATTAACGTGATAACCGCCTGTTTTCGAAGTCAGTGTGCAGTGACGACTCACAGACGACAGGTGGCAGCACTGGCAGTAGAGGGTATATAAAACGCGCCCGAGGGACACGGAAATCGCCCTTGTCGTAATACGGGGACGGAACGATGTATCTGACGTACAAAACAGCATGGTCATTGGATTTAGGGGCAAGGTTGGAAGCATCTCCGAAACTCCTAACTTTGTGAATTGTTCGCATGCCGCCGTAGTTAAAGTATACCGTGCGTGGCAAAATATCGCAATCCAGAACTGGCGAAGATGTAACTTTGGTACACCACAGTCCACAGAAAACATTGGTGAACGACGGCTGCAGAAATGTTGACAGGTGAATAGCCGAATAATTGTTGAGCAACTGACAGCCCAGATAAATAAATGGGCTACCAACAACGTCGCCTCAGCGACCGCTCAGAGAACGCTGCTGCTCGAGGGTCTCCGCAGGCGCCTGGTCCGTGCACCCGTGCTGACTGCCGTTCATCGGCGACGAAGACTGGAATTTGCACTCCAGTACCTCGCTGGACGTACACTGAGTGGCGACAGATGACTGGCTTTTTCAGCTGAATCACGTTTTATGCGGTGTCGCAGAGATGGCTCTTGGCAGGTATGGTGTGAAACATCTGGAAGTAAAAACCCTTCAACAGTCGTAGAAGGGACCAGCCAGGAGGAGGAATTGAGGACTGGGGAATGTTTACATGGCATTCCCTGGGTGATCTCCTCATTGTTGAAGGCCAATGGGTCAATAAAATTATGCATCTATCCTTGAGGATCATGTTCACCCCTACATGAACTTTTGTGTTTTCCTCGGTACGATGTCATCTACCAGCAGGACAATGCAACGTGTTACACAGTTCGCAGCGTACGTACGTGATTCGAAGAGCACAAGGATGAGTACACCGTACTCCTCTGGCAACCGAATTCACCGGATTAAAACGCAACCGAAAACCTATGCGACCATATCGATCGTATTGTACGCATCATGGATGCTCAAAGGATAAACTTAGCGGAGTTGACCACGGCAATGGAGTTGGCATGGCTTCACGTCATTTCCAGAACCTCATCGACTCTCTTCTTGCACGTACGCACTGCAAAAGGTGGTTATTCAAACTTTTGCTTGGTAGTCACATTTATGTGACTGGACTGCATACCTACATTGCTGCTATTGTCTACCATTCATAGATTAATGTCGCTAAAAGTATGATCTGGAAATTAACGTTTCCTTGCAGTACACGTTACTATAAGGTCATAGCCGTAGGCATAGTATCTGGGTAACTGCTCGACCCGACCCAATAGTTGAGCGCGTAAACGCACAGCTTCCTGGATACGAGGAGGGGAGCATGACCCGAATCAAATGACCCGAATCAAATGACCCGAATTAACGACGGGGCCAGCCTAAATGTGGTTTGTAGGTTGTATCCCGCATCCCACGAGAATGATACTGGATTAAAGCAAACATGCAGGAAACGTTCTCACACTTGCTCATGAGATTTGCTCCATGCGCAGAAACATGGGAAGCATGCCGAAGATGGCAGGGATAGGTAGGTGGGAGAATTATCGCACAATCAGCTTCACATCTCACACATCCAAATTACGGCAAGAATAATATACAGAAGAATAGAAAAACTGAAGATCTGTTAGATGTCGTTGAGCTTGACTGGTTTGATACAGCCCGCCCCGAATTCCTCTCCTCTGCCAAGTTCTTCATCTCAGAGTAGCACCTGGAAGCTACGTCCCCAATTATATGCTAGTTGTTCCTTTACAGTTTTTAACCTCTACAGCTCCCTGTAGTACCATGGAAATTATTTCCTGATGTCTTAACAGATGGCCTACCATCCGGTCCCTTCTTCATGTCAATATTTTCCATATATTCCGTTCCTCGCCGATTCTGTGGAGAACCCCACCATGTTATAGTTCTTGGTGGAAATTTTAATTTGCCGGATATAGACTGGGAGACTCAAACGTTCATAACGGGTGGCAGGCACAAAGAATCCAGTGAATTTTTTTAAATACTTTATCTGAAAACTACCTTGAGCAATTAAACAGAGAACGGACTCGTGGCGATATTAGACCTTCTGGTGACAAACAGACCCGAAATATTTGAAACAGTTAACGCAGAACAGGGAATCAGCGATCATAAAGCGGTTACTGCATCGATGATTTCAGCCGTAAATAGAAATATTAAAAAAGGTAGGAAGATTTTTCTGTTTAGCAAAAGTGACAAAAAGCGGATTACAGAGTACCTGACGGCTCATCACAAAAATTTTGTCTCAAGTACAGATAGTGTTGAGGATCAGTGGACAAAGTTCAAAACCATCGTAAAATATGCGTTAGATGAGTATGTGCCAAGCAAGATCGTAATAGATGGAAAAGAACCACCGTGGTACAACAACCGCGTTAGAAAACTGCTGCGGAAGCAAAGGGAACTTCACAGCAAACATAAACATAGCCAAAGCCTTGCAGACAAGCAAAAATTCCGCGAAGCGAAATGTAGTGTGAGGAGGGCTATGCGAGAGGCGTTCAATGAATTCGAAAGTAAAGTTCTGTGTACTGACTTGGCAGAAAATCCTAAGAAATTTTGGTCTTATGTCAAAGCGGTAGGTGGATGAAAACAAAATGTCTAGACACTCTGTGACCAAAATGGTACTGACACAGAGGATGACAGACTAAATGCCGAAATACTAAATGTCTTTTTCCAGAGCTGTTTCACAGAGGAAGACTGCACTGTAGTTCCTTCTCTAGATTGTCGCACAGATGACAAAATGGTAGCTATAGAAATAGACGACAGAGGGATAGAGAAACAATTAAAATCGCTCAAAAGAGGAAAGGCCTCAGGACCTGATGGGATGCCAGTTCGCTTTTACACAGAGTAGGCGAAGAAACTTGCCCCCCTTCTTGCAGCGGTGTACCGTAGATCTCTAGAAGAGCGTAGCGTTCCAAAGGATTGGAAAAGGGCACAGGTCATCCCCGTTTTCAAGAAGGGACGTCGAACAGATGTGCAGAACTATAGACCTATATCTCTAACGTCGATCAGTTGTAGAATTTTGGAACATCTATTATGTTCGAGTATAATGACTTTTCAGGAGAATAGAAATCTACTCTGTAGGAATCAGCATGGGTTTCGAAAAAGACGGTCGTGTGAAACCCAGCTCGCGCTATTCGTCCACGAGAGTCATAGGGCCATAGACACGGGTTCACAGGTAGATGCCGTGTTTCTTGACTTCCGCAAGGCGTTCGATACAGTTCCCCACAGTCGTTTAATGCACAAAGTAAGAGCATATGGACTATCAGACCAATTGTGTGACTGGATTGAAGAGTTCCTAGATAACAGAACGCAGCATGTCATTCTCAATGGAGAGAAGTCTTCCGAAGTAAGAGTGATTTCAGGTGTGACGCAGGGGAGTGTCATACGACCGTTTCTATTCACAATATACAGGGCTATTACAAATGATTGAAGCGATTTCATAAATTCACTGTAGTTCCATTCATTGACATATGGTCACGACACACTACAGATACGTAGAAAAACTCATAAAGTTTTGTTCGGCTGAAGCCGCACTTCAGGTTTCTGCTGTCAGAGCGCTCGAGAGCGCAGTGAGACAAAGTGGCGACAGGAGCCGAGAAAGCGTATGTCGTGCTTGAAATGCACTCACATCAGTCAGTCATAACAGTGCAACGACATTCAGGACGAAGTTCAACAAAGATCCACCAACTGCTAACTCCATTCGGCGATGGTATGCGCAGTTTAAAGCTTCTGGATGCCTCTGTAAGGGGAAATCAACGGGTCGGCCTGCAGTGAGCGAAGAAACGGTTGAACGCGTGCGGGCAAGTTTAACGCGTAGCCCGCGGAAAATTTGCTCATGCCAGAACTGGAGACCGACAGCGCCGACTTCATCTTTCAACAGGATGGTGCTCCACCGCACTTCCATCATGATGTTCGGCATTTCTTAAACAGGAGATTGGAAAACCGATGGATCGGTCGTGGTGGAGATCATGATCAGCAATTCATGTCATGACCTCCACGATCTCCCCACTTAACCCCATGCAATTTCTTTCTGTGGGGTTATGTGAAAGATTCAGTGTTTAAACCTCCTCTACCAAGAAACGTGTCAGAACTACGAGCTCGCATCAACGATGCTTTCGAACTCATTGATGGGGACATGCTGCGCCGAGTGTGGGAGGAACTTGATCATCGGCTTGATGTCTGCCGAATCACTAAAGGGGCACATATCGAACATTTGTGAATGCCTAAAAAAACTTTTTGAGTTTTTGTATGTGTGTGCAAAGCATTGTGAAAATATCTCAAATAATAAAGTTATAGTAGAGCTGTGAAATCGCTTCAATCATTTGTAATAACCCTGTACATAAATGACCTCGTGGATGACATCAGAAGTTCACTGAGGCTTTTTGCAGATGATGCTGTGGTGTATCGAGAGGTTGTAACAATGGAAAATAGTACTGAAATGCAGGAGGATCTGCAGCGAATTGACGCGTGGTGCAGGGAATGGCAATTGAATCTCAATGTAGACAAGTGTAATCTGCTGCGAATACATAGATCCCTTAGCATTTACCTGCAAAATAGCAGGTCAGCAACTGGAAGCAGTTAATTCCATAAATTATCTGGGAGTACGCATTAGGAGTGATTTAAAATGGAATGATTATATAAAGTTGATCGTCGGTAAAGCAGATGCCAGAATGAGATTCATTGGAAGAATCCTAAGGAAATGCAATCCGAAAACAAAGGAAGTAGGTTACAGTACGCTTGTTCGCCCACTGCTTGAATACTGCTCAGCAGTGTGGGATCCGTACCAGATAGGGTTGATAGAAGAGATAGAGAAGATCCAACGGAGAGCAGCGCGCTTCGTTACAGGATCATTTAGTAATCGCGAAAGCGTTACGGAGATGATAGATAAACTCCAGTGGGAGACTCTGCAGGAGAGACGCTCAGTAGCTCGGTACGGGCTTTTGTTAAAGTTTCGAGAACTTACCTTCACCGAAGAGTCAAGCAGTATATTGCTCCCTCCTACGTATATCTCGCGAAGAGACCATGAGGATAAAATCAGAGAGATTAGAGCCCACACAGAAGCATACCGACAATCCTTCTTTCCACGAACAATACAAGACTGGAATAGAAGGGAGAACCGATAGAGGTACTCAGGGTACCCTCCGCCACACACCGTCAGGTGGCTTGCGGAGTATGGATGTAGATGTAGATGTAGAACCTTCTCATTACTTATCAGTCCACCAAATTTTCAGCATTATTCTGTAGCACACTTCTATAATGTTTAGATTCTATTCTGTTCCGGTTTTTCCACAGTCCATGTTTAACTACCATACAACGCTGTGCTCCAAACGACCATTCTCGGAAACTTCTTCCTCAAAGTAAAGTCTATATGTGAGACTAGTCGACTTTTCTTGTCGAGGAATGCCCTTTTTGCCAGTGCTACACTGCTTTTTATGTACTGCTTGCTCCGTCCGTCTAGGGTTGTTTTGCTGCCTAGACGGCAGAATTACGTAACTTCATCTATTTTATTATCACCAATCCTAAATCCAAGTTTCTCGCTGTTCTCATTTTTAATACTTCTCATTACTTTCATGTTTCTTCAATTGTTCGTTCCATTCAGCAGATAATGTCATTTTTCTTCACTTTAATGGAGGATAGCAATATTAGCAGCGAATCATTGATATACCTTCACCTTGAATTTTAGTTCCACTCTTCAGTATTTCTGTTATTTCAGTCATTGCTCCTTTGAGGTACAGATTGAACAGTAGGGGCGAAAGACTACATCCTTGTGTTATACCCATCTTAATCAGAGCACTTCAGTCTTGGGCTTCTACTAGATTTATTCCCTCTTGGTTCTTGTTCATATTGTATATCACCACTCCTTACCTGTACCTTACCCGTATTTTTCTTAGAATTTCGAACATTTTGCACCGTTTGACACTGTAGAACTCTTTTTACAGGTAGACAAATCCTGCGAACGTGTCTTGACTTTTCTTCAGTCTTGCTTCCATTATCATTCGCAGTGTCAGAATTGCCTCTGTGGTGCCTTTGCCTTTTTAGAACCAAACTGATCGCCATCTATACATCCTCAATTTTCTTTTCCATTCTTCCGTATATTTTTCTTGTCATTAGCCTGGATTCATGAGTTGTCAAGCTGATAGTGCGATAGTTCTCGCACTTGTCACCTCTTCCAGTTTTAGGAATTGTGTGGATGAATTTTCCCGAAAGTCAAATGGTATATGGCCCGACTCAAACATTCTACACACCAAAGTGAATAGTCTTTTTGTTGCCATTGTCTCCAATTAGTTCAGGCATTCTGACTGAATATGACTACGAAGTCTTTCGCGACGGAGTCCTTGCATAAAAAGTTCTCGGTTTACTTGCCGCGTCAAATTTGGATAAAATCCCAAGCTTTCGATGACTACCTCCGTCATCTTCGTCAGGGGTAAAACTGACTGAATGTAATTTATCCCTTCTGTCTTATTTGATCCCAAGTCTTCGAAACCTCTTTTAAAATCTGATTCTAATAATGGATTCCCTATCTCCTCTCTGTCGATTGCTGGTTCTTCTTCTATCATATCAGACAAGACAACTCACATCGGCCGTGAATGTACTCTTTCCAACTATATGCTGTCTCCTCTGCATTCAGTTTACTTCCCATTGCACTGTTAATGTTACCATCCTAGCTTTTAATTCCAAAGAAGGTAATTTTGACGTTTGTATATTCTGAGTCAGACTTTCCGACAATCTTTTCTTTTCGATTTCTTCACATTTTACATTTAAATATTTCGTCTTAATTTCCCTGCACTTCCGATATATTTC
The DNA here is from genome assembly GCF_023864275.1 of Schistocerca cancellata. NCBI lineage: Eukaryota > Metazoa > Arthropoda > Insecta > Orthoptera > Acrididae > Schistocerca > Schistocerca cancellata. The sequence continues at coordinate 457,215,901 of NC_064630.1, forward strand.
ATCCCTATGTGAATTTTCTGTCTTTGTTCCAGAATTTCCCTGAACATTTTTGCACTTTCTTCTTTCATCGGTTAACTAAGTATACCTCCTCACACCCACCGTTTCTTCGCATTTAGCATCTTTGTACCTATCTCTTTCTTCCCAACTTGTGTGATTGCCTTTTTTACAGTTGTCCATTCCTCTTCAACTGAACTGCCTACTGACCTATTTATTATCGCTGTATCTACAGCCTTAGAGAACATAAAGCATTTCTCTTCATTTCTTAGTACTTACGTATCTCACTTCTTTGCGCACTGATTCTTCCTGACTAATCTCTTAAACTTCAGCTTAGCAATTATCAGTACTACATTGTGATCTGAGTCTATATCCGCTCCTGGATATCTGGATATAGACAAACCAGTATGTAATTTCGGAATCTCTGCCTGGCCATGATGTAATTTAACTGAAATCTTCCAGTACCTCCCGGCCTTTCCCAAGTATATCTCCACCTATTGTGATTCTCGAACAGTGTATTCGGTATTAGAAGCTGAAATTTATTGCAGAACTCAGTTAGTCTCTCTTCTCTCTCATTCCTAGTACCAATCCCATATTCTTCAGTAAGCCTTCCTTCTACAGCATTCAAATAATCCTAGGATTATTAGATTTTCACCTGTTTTTAGGAACTGAATTACCCGTTTAATATCCTCACATATTTTCTATGTCTCTTCATCCTAGGCTTGAGATGTCGTCGTGCATACCTGAACTATCATTGTCAGTTTTGGTTTGCTATCGGTTCTGATGAGAACAACTCTTTCACTGAACTGTCCGCAATAACTCACTCTGTCCGCAATAACTCACTCTCTGCCTTACCTTGCCATTCATAATGGATCCTACTCCCGTGATACCATTTTCTGCTGCTGTTGATGTTACCCTACACTCATCTGACCAGAATCCTTGTCTAATTTCCATTTCACATCACTGACCCACACTGTATCTCGACTGAGAGTTATCATTTTCCTTTTCACATTTTCCAGCTTGCCTACCACTTTCAGACTTCTGATATTCCACACCCCGACCAGCAGAATGTTATCTTTTCGTTGGCTTTTCAATATTTTTCTCATCGTCACCTCCCATTTGGCAGTCTCCTCCCCCTCCCCCGCCCCCTGCCCTCCGGAAAACCGAATGGGGACGACTCTGGAATCTTTTGCCAATGGAGAGATCATCATGACACTTTTTTAATTACAGGTTACATGTACTCTGGTTACATATAATGTGTCTATAATGCAGTGGTTACCTTTGACTTCTGTATCCTCATGCCTTTCATCATTGCTGATTTTGGGGCAGTTTCCCAAACTAAGCGCAAGAGAGTGTTCTGAAACTCTATCCACTCATCAGCACTCTTTGACAAGGCCGTTGGAAGAGTGAGGATGACTTCTTGTGCCAGAAATCTTCGACCGCCTTTGCTGATGAATTTTATTCAACGTTGATACTGTGACAAGCTTGAAATGGAGGACGTTTTGATCATTCATTAAAGACCTTACCCCTAGAATAGGGATGCATTCGACTTGGCTTTAGCAAATGTAAATGTACTAGAGAAGCAGCTGCGACGTAGCGCTTGGTAATTGAAACAAGAGTTCAGAAACTTCAAGACACATTGACTACACTTCTTGATATAGAAAACGCGTTCGACAGTGGGAAATGGATAATATTCAAAATTCTAGAAAGCATAGGAGTAAGCTATAGGAAAAGACGGGTAATATAATCGTACAATATGTACAAGAACAGGAAGTCAAACATGACTGGAAGACCAGAAACGTCTTGTTCCGATTCAAGACAATGTAAGCCAGGGATGCAGTCACCCTCCTCTACGGTTGAGTCTGTACATTGAAGAGGCAATGATGAATGTAAACGAGAGGCCGAGGACAGGGTAAACATGGGATGAAAGAATAGCAATGATAAGACCTGCCGGAGACTTTGCTCTCCACAGCCAAAGCGATGAGGTATTTCACGACTTACTCAATGGAACAAAATGTCTACGGAGCACAGAGTGCGAATTTAGGATATTCTGTGATCATTAGACCATTCATTCCGTTGGGTAAGTTCTGAAATTCTTCTTCGCGTTGACTGAGGAATGGCGGCCGAACACTTCTGGCACAATAAGCCACCCTCACTCTGTCAACGACCTTGTCAAAGAGTGCCGATGAGCGGTTCAAATGGTTCTAAGCACTATAGGACTTAACATCTGAGGTCATGAGTCCTCTAGACTTAGAACTACTTAAACCTAACTAACCTAAGGACATCACACACATCCATGTCGGAGGCAGGATTCGAACCTGCGACCGTAGCAGCCGCTTCGTTCTGGACTGAAGCGCCTAGAACTTCTTGGCCACAACGGCCGGCTCCGACGAACGGACAGAGAGGTTTATACCACTCTCTTACCCTTAGTGTGGGAAACTGCCGCTGAAAGTGCTTGAATCTGGAATGATCGAAGGCACGAGGATGCAGAAGGCAATGAAAACCACTGCATAGACTGTATAGACGCATTGTATGTATCCAGAGTACATGTGAACTGTAACTGAAAAATTGTCATGATGATCGCTCCATTGGCAAAAGATACTGAACGAAGAAAGACAAACGTATTGAGAAGTATCAAACACGGGATTAATGAGAAACATATCATCAAACTAGGGGACCACGAAGCTACTTCGGAAACTAAACAACATCTTACGGAGAAAGGAAGGAGGTTATAAAGCGCAGACTATCCCAGACAAAGAGGGTATTCTTGGCCTAAAGAAGCCTAATAGTATAAAAACATTGATCTTAATTTGAGGCAGGAATTTCTGAGATTGCACATCTGGAAGTGAATCACAGGCTGCGGGAAATGCAGAAAAGGAGACAGACGAAGAGTGCTGTTCTATTCTACAGAAGGATACTGGAAATTAGATGAACCTGTAAAGAATGAGGAGATTCTCTGCAGAATCTGAGGAGAAAGAAACGTACCGAAAAGAAGGGACGGGATGGTAGGACGTGTGTGAAGACATTAGGGATTAACACCCATGATGTTTGAGGGGGCTGTAGACGATAATTCTTGGCGGGCCACATCTAACCAATCAGAAGAATAAATTTAAAAAGTCGAACTGAACAGTTGGTATAAAACGAAGGTAGCTCGAAGAAACAATAAGTGATACAGGAGACATACTGTTCCCTCACAAGGTACTCCTGCGCGAAACGTATCTGGGAGAAAGGGATGGGAGGCTTAAGAATACTGTCAACAGTACCCGAGTTGGACACGAATTGTACGCTGCAACTGACAAAATGTATTCCGTACACAGTTACTAACGTTTTTCTCTGCTGAGTTTAATAAAGTAGGGGCCCACAATTCAGGTATGAAGTGCGTGAGGGGAAGGAAACATGTTACTAAAAAAATGGTTTTCATTGGTATCGAACCTTAAGCCTCGTAATCTACTCGTTATTCGATAACAAATACATATAATATGTAACAGTGCTCCTCGTGGATGCAGGACGAAATCATAGTGTTATCCAGATGACACAGTCATATATACTGCGGTGCTGTAGAGACATGGACATGTATAGATGGTGGAAGTATAACGTACACTCGGAATAAATGGATGGTACATTGGCGGAGCTGTCATTTGCACTTAGGTGATTAATTTGGAATGATTATAGCCACACGACGGGAACTAACAGACTTTGAACGCGGAATGGTTGTTTGAACTAGACGCATGACTATTTCGAAAATCGTTTGGTAATCCAGTATTTCTGAGATCCACAATGTCAAGCGTGTTCCGAGAATAAATTCAGACGTTACCTCTGACTCCACGTAACTACTGAGAGGAGCGGCCTTTGCGCAGAGCGATCAGGATAACGGACAAGGATCGGTTGAGTAGGAATAGAGGTTCCAGTCTATTCCACGTAAACATAGCCCACACCATTATGGAGGCACCATCAGTTTGTACAGCGCCTTGTTGATACACTGGGACCAGGGCTTCGTGGGGTCAATGTCAAACTCGAAACCTTACCATCTGACCAGACCATGGTTTTCCAGTCGTCAAGGATTCACCGATATGGCCACGAGCCCAGAAGAGGCACTGCAGGCGATGTCGTGCTGTTAGCAAAGGCACTCACGACGATCGTCGGTTGCCATAGTCCATCAACGACAAACGACAAATTTCGCTGAACTGCCCAGCCGGCCGGAGGGGCCGAGCGGTTCTAGGCGCTTCAGTTTGGAACCGCGTGACCACTACGGTCGCAAGTTCGAATCCTGCCTCGGGCATGGATGTGTGTGATGTCCTTAGGTTAGTTCGGTTTAAGTAGTTCTGATGACCTCAGATATTAAGTCCCATAGTGCTCAGAGCCATTTTTGAACTGTCCAAACGGATACATTCGTAGTCCATCCCATATTGATTTCTGTGGTTACTGCAATAGTATGCGTTGCAACAAATCAGTCATTGAAGCTCAAAAATGAATAAAATCTTTACCGGATAAAATAAACTTCACAGGAAATTATGTATCTGCACAGCGTCTTACCGAAGACCCGCAGCTTTTGCCATGAACTGCATGATGTTCACTCAATAATTGTTGCAAATTTAGCAGTAAGTTGAGTCTGCTGCATCGCATGATCGTACATTGTTGGAAATTACTTTTAATCTAAGCCACAGTGACCTTTTTCAACAACGCATGCTTTTGAGAAGCCAAAGTGTCTAGCATTTTGCTGCAGATACTTCTGACTCACCGTTTCCATAATAAGCTGGAATGGAATTACGTTACCTTGGAGTCTTTGGTCTTTGTTTCGGTGAATGGAGTAGTTGGCGCTAAATAATACTAGTACAGGTTTGTGCACCTTCGAAAAAATTGGAATAACACATTTCTCAATGACAAACTATATGTGGGAAGAGAATGTGGTTCGTTAATACGGACGTAAATTCTCAAGATAACAGCTCAAAGTCAGACTTCACATATCTGGCCTGTTGTGTACTACACCTCCCCCCGGCTCGAACTACCCTCTCAGGCGTTCCATTAACAGCTGGTTGCTGCCTGTAACAATAATTGCACTTGACTGAATTCTCATTTCACTCCGTTTACCTCGGAAGGAGATTAGCGCAAAGCAGGTTCCTCCTTGACCCGGTGTGGAGTTGCCACAAATTTCTCCTGTAAATATTATAGCGCGACATAGACGCAGCGAGGAGAGGTTCCGCTCTGGCGAAGAGCACGACGCGAATTTGTGAAACGAGATCAGGAGGGTTATTCGCAGCACGATGTCGGCAGTTTACGCGCTGGCGGGACGTCGTTAATTCGATGCAGGCTCGTTACGACACGCCACTTGCGGGGCGGGGCCCTTAACGAACTGACGGACGCCCGTGGCGGCGGGGCGGGGGTGGGTGTGGGTGGGGGGAGTGGCGGGGGCGGCGCGGGCGGCGCGGGCGGCGCGGGCGGCGCCTTCTGCGCGAATTAAAGACGAGCAGTCGCACGCTTCCTCGCTCTACCGACAACCCTCTGTGCAGATCACTCAGGCCATTCTAATCACTGGTAATTCAGTCACTCTAGTGGTTTCCTTCAGTTGGTTCCACTCTGGGCACAAAGTACAGCAGTGATCGTCCTGCCCTTTCAGACATTTTAATAATTGTTAGATGCCCGACTGCTGATGGTAACCCATGATTATGAATAGACAGGACAAATGGAATGCAGCTGTTACGGAACCATGTACATTTAGAATCTTTTGTAATGTTCTGTGCAGTGGAATCTGTGCCTCGGTCCGTAAAAATGGAACCCTGAGAGGATCGCTTTTCTGTCCATCGATCAGTCTGTCTGTCTGTCTGTCTGTCCGATTATTAAGAATCCTTTTTCTCACCAACGAGCTGACGTATCACGTTCAAATTTGTGTCACATATTAAGGTCTAAGACCCTTGGCGGTGTAAGGATTTTAAACTTCTAAGTCATTTCAATCAAAAAGAATACGACCATATTTTGATATTAGAAAACTCACTCATGAAAACCTGTAGGGTGTATTGTGTATTGAACCGCGGATCTAGAAACGACGGAGAGGCTTCGTCCCGCCGTAGCCCTCAGTGGTTCACACCCCAAAACAGGATGCAGCAGTCCACCCACTCCACCGCCATCCCACACAGAGCCTAGGGTTATTGTACGGTTCGGCCCCCAGTCGAGCACCCCGGGTAACGTCTAATGCCAGACGAGTGTAACCGCAAATGTTTGGGCGGTAGAGTAATTATGGTGTACGCGTACGTGGAGACAGTGTTTGCGCAGCAGTCACCGACATAGACACCTATAGGCTATTTCCCATTGACCTAGAATCACGAAATTTCTCTTGAAGTAAGATTTCACAGTACAAGTAAAGGAAAAAAATCAGAACTTGTTGATTTGTAATTGAATATGACGAAAAAAAAAACTTTTTTTTAATTTGCAATACGATTTCAAACTTGAAATTACAACATTCTCGAAAGCCTTGGAATCCCTTGGACCTATATCTTATTAGTATCAATGTCGGCCGGCCGCGGTGGTCTAGCGGTTCTGGCGCTTCAGTCCGGACCCGCGGGGCTGCTACGGTCGTAGGTTCGTATCCTGCCTCGGGTATGGGTGTGTGTGATGTCCTTAGGTTAGTTAGGTTTAAGTAGTTCTAAGTTCTAGGGGACTTATGACCTAAGATGTTGAGTCCCATAGTGCTCAGAGCCATTTGAACCATTTTTATCAATGTCGATAACAGGCAAAAAGCGTCAACAACCTTGATTTCTGGAATGGGTAAACTATCTGCATACATATTAAAGTTTGAAGAGAACCCTCCGTGCGTTAGTCGCACTCACTTCTGGCCAATTTTTCTTTTCTGTAAAATGAGACCTCGGGCATGGGTGTGTATGTTGTTCTTAGCATAAGTTAGTTTAAGTAATGTGTAAGTCTAGGGACCGATGATCTCAGCAGTTTGGTCCCATTGGAATTTACACACATTTGAGTTTTTGTTTGTAAAATATGAAAATGAGTCAACTGCTACGTCTCAGAGTATTTGGTCTGATTTCCAGCGAGCAGATCACATCGTCCACATCGCTGGATTTGGTTACGAGGCTATAACACTCTTATGTAGGGTGCTGTCAGCTTTTCAGCACTTTGCTGTGCCAGGAAGGGCCATTAGCGGGTGAAGAAGTCGGGGCAACTGAAGGTCCTGCAAAAATCAGCGATAAACTAGCTAAGACAGAGAATAATAACTTCTTTCCCGCGTAGTCCTTCTTAATCTTTAAGTTTCCTTACTTTTGTACATTTTGGGGAACCTCGACCTTTTGATTTTACATGGAAGAAAGCAATATGTTATTCTGCCAGTTAAAGCTTGCAACTTCAATAAAGATATAACATCAGCATCTAAATGTTACCATTGATCTTTTCTCTCGGTTCAGAGGCCTCATATAAATTCTCATGCAGTGAAAACGGACTTCAACCAATATAATTTTAACTAAAGAAATGTTCATTCTTAATCTGAAACTTTACGTAGCGATTTACGTGTCAATCCAGCATGTGAGGGCTCTTACATAAATGCTTGAAGGCAATAGTTGAAAATGGAGGATACATTCCGTGCCCCGCGATCGCAGTATGGAAACGTTTATTATTCCAAAATGTCCGGAATTTTGCCATCATCTGAACTTCTGCAATTTTTAAACAAGTACCATGACACATTAAATGAAGCCAAAGTGCAAAATGCACTCTTCTTGTGTACATATGTTGATAAAAAAGTAGATAAAAGACGCATGGTAGATAATATCCTCTTATTATCCGTGTATATCGGCATCGAACATGTCTCTTCCAAGCTTTCCAGTACAGTACTACGCTACAGCGCCTGGATTAGTTGTTTCAGTATCTGTTACGAATACAGGAAATTACGTCGAGCTGCGTGGTTGCTTCAGCAAAACCACAACCACACTAGTCACTCATCGTTTAACAATCATGTGCTGATGGTACGTTACCGTACACTCTTCCTCTGTTTCTTGGAAAGACATTTTAATACATATTGTAGCCTTTTTGGACTCCAAACACAATTAGGCTCAAAATCTGGCTACAACCACACTACTTTCGAAAGGAAATCGGCGAACTTTTTTTATGAGATTTAATCGAATGTCCAGTATAATTTCGATATCGCTACACCCAAGATTCGTAACGTACTCGTAGATAGCTACTCTCGTGAACATTATTGATCAATTTGGAGGAATGTTCTTATGAAAGTTTCTGCGAAAGACAGGTAGATAGATAGACACAGGGAGAAATAGAGAGAGAGAGAGAGATCTAATATTCAATTTACAAACACCTGTTGTCAGAACAGGTTTTTTTTAAGAACCGTATACATAAAATACATGTAATTAATGCTTTATCATGTTGGTCTACAAAATTACCTGAAATGCGCCACAAAGATGCAACAAACGAAGTGATTTGATAATGTGTAGAGATCCAACATCAACCACATTCTCTGAATTCTAAGAACCAGAATGAAAATATTATTTTTGTATCAAATTTTTATTAATGATTGACATCTCTGTAGTGTTAAGAACGACTGAGAAACATACAAAGTACCATAAAAGTCATGTTTTACACCAAAAGTGTTTCCTGAACCTGTATTTATGACATTTTTCTACTCTTTCGGGAACCTAAAGTAAAAATCCGTTTACATTCATAAATTCCACTCTGATACTGCAGCAGAGAATCGCCGGTGCTTATTTTATCAGGAACTTTTATTTCTTTTAAGTCTCTTTTGTTCAGTAGCCTCAAATTTAAACAGCCGTTCCTGCAATTTTTTGGTGTCCCGGTATTTAAATATTCAGGGTCGCCTATAGAGAAAGCCAAAGGTTAAACTCTTTTGCGTAAATGTTTCCTCTGATAAAAGAATAACTGCGGAGGCACCGGCTCTGGTTTACGAGGTGAATTTTCTTTTGGCGCAAACAACCGCATTAATCCTACCGCGGGCCGGTTAAATTTTCACAGGACTCCGCACCGGTGCACGCTCCGCTAAATCCGGGCGTCTGCCACGCATCCACACCCCACCACCACCCACCGTCCCACCAGCTCACCTAGCCGCCCACCTTGCCACTCCCAACATTCATAAAAGGGGGAAAAAAAAAGAAATGAAAAACTGCAGAAGAAAGGAAGCGTAAGTTCCATCCGCAGAGTTCTTTTGGCGAGGCTTACATCAAGATGCTCCTTGCCGCTATTTAACAGTAAGTGCCAAGTGACGAAGTCTTACGCATTAGTCAGTAGTGTAAAGAGACTACTGCATGTTACCAGATGTGTTTGGGAAGACACTTCAGGGTTGAAGCAACTGATACTTGTAACCACACGGAAAGAGAAATACAACAGCAATACTTTGTGTATCAGTGTGAAAATAAATGGCTGTTAAGAAACTGAGAACAGTATTGCATCCGTCAGTTGTGCTTTTTTGGGTCTTGAGCGTAACACGGTTTGAGAGTGTATTACACCAAGACGAGTTTCGCTTGTATTTACAAAGCATCATTAGTGGTGCTTCTGCAGAAATAGTATACATAACATGTTTCATCATATTTGTACTTACAGTTTAAAATAGTTTTGAAATTTCAATGACTTACAAACAGCTGTGTGCGGGACGTAGTAGGCAGGCTCTCTGAGGCCCCCCCCCCCTCCCCCCTCGGCAACACACTGTTTCTTCAATCTCATTTTGTTCCATATTGTTCGTTGGATTTGTTCGGGGCGGGCGTCCTATGACACCCGTTCAAGTTCATCGATGATCCGTTCACTCATTTCTATAGATTGCTGAGGGCAACTATCCCTCTGACTGAACACGCTGAGCTACCGTGCCGGCGTTTTGGCTGGTGTAGTGTACAATTTACTTACGGCGTTTACATCTTTTTTTCACACGATTTGAAGTCGGAAGGTATCAGATACCGTGTTCTTCTTTCTTACTACGTAAAATAGCTGTTGCGACAAATGTCAAATATTTCACACCATTTAGTCATAATTTTGTCCCCGTATGAATCTAATATAGTGGCATCTATAAGCACTGTGGGGCCCTTTCGTTACGTGGTAGGTCTAGTGCAATGAGTTTTCCTTGGAACTTGTGTTTCAGTTTTATGTTTATTGGGAGATATGCTTAGTGTAATCAGTCCCCGTATTTACTACCAACTGTATATTCTCTTTTAACTTCAAAAGAATTGTTATGGACTGCAGAATGTTGCAGAAAAGGAATCATTTCTATTTTTCTGAAAATATAAACAAACTTGAACATGTATTTTAAAATCTGCACGTACTTGACTTTTAATTTATTATTTTTATTGTTATTAATATTATTATTATTATTATTATTATTATTATTATAAATAAACCTGAACATCTATTTTAAATTTCGTACGCATTTGACTTTTACTTTTAATTGATTATTATTATGGTTCAAATGGCTCTGAGCACTACGGGACTTAACATCTGTGGTCATCAGTCCCATAGAACTGACTAACCTAAGGACAGTACACGCATCCATGCCCAAGGCAGGATACGAGCCTTCGACCGTAGCGGTCACGCGGTTCCAGACTGAAGCGCCTAGAACCGCACGGCCATACCGGCCGTCGATTATTATTATTTAGGCATTATTACTGCTTTCGTTGAAGAATGTCTGGCCGGCCAGAGTGGCCGATCGTCCGTTGCCATAGTCCATTAACGACAAACGACAAATTTCGCTGAACTGTCCAGCCGGCCGAAGTGGCCGAGCGGTTCTAGGCGCTTCAGTTTGGAACCGCTTGACCACTACGGTCGCAGGTTCGAATCCTGCCTCGGGCATGGATGTGTGTGCTGTCCTTAGGTTAGTTACGTTTAAGTAGTTCTAAGTTATAGGGGACTGATGACCTCAGATGATAAGTTCCATAGTGCTCAGAGCCATTTGAACCATTTCTGAAGTATGTCTACGTAAAAATTGCAAAACTTGGCAAGATTTATAATGTGTGATGTCCAGTGATGTCCTTAGGTTAGTTAGGTTTAAGTAGTTCTAAGTTATAGGGGGCTGATGACCTTAGAAGTTAAATCCCATAGTGCTCAGAGCCATTTGAACCATTTGACGTTGTCTAAAAATACATTTGAATTATGGCAGCGAATGTAAAACCATCGATATGAAATTATCCCTGCTCGTTGGAACAATTAAAAATCAAGAAATATGGAGATAGTAATCGTACAACATTGGAATAAAAGAGCAAGTAAAAGATTTGAAGCTGCGCTCTAATACAGTTGTGGTATGATGTGGGAATAAAAGACTCGATCACGATGGATATGGCAACTGTTGAAACGGAGAATTGGTCATGGTGACTGTCTGCATGAGACAACTAATTAGCTCGTCAATGAGGAAGATTTGGTTGTAATTTCAAACACACTGTGTGGTGGATTGCTGCACCTTTAACAGTCAAATGACGCATCTAGTCACTTTTGTACAATGTGCTCGCCCTCTAATATGATTTTCGCTGTAAACAAATCATGATCAGTTTTACCAGCTTTCCCGCTTACACGTACAGATAATTGTACGAAATTTTCTCCTAAGAAGATTTGAAACCTATATGACAATTTTGATCTCACTCCCAGTATACTACAGCGCTGTCCCACGAGAAATGTGACCCATATTGCAGAAGACAGAAGGAACGACAGTACTGTAAAAAATTTTTATTGTATTCCGTTTGTGTCTTTAGCTTCGACAACATAAACAAATCATTTCCATGAACGAATAGCGTACCTGCTTTTGTAGAGATGATTTCAATGTGGAATATGTAAATAGAATAGATAAACGGAAATTAAAAATTTTAGGATACTAATGACAGACTAACAAATGGTCATCATTCCCCTAGACTTAGAACTACTTAAATCTAACTAACCTAAGGACATCACACACATCCATGCCTGAGGCAGGATTCGAACCTGCGACAGTAGCAGCAGCGCCGTTCTGGACTGAAGCACATAGAACCGCTCGGTCACAGCGGCCGGCTATGAAAGATTCAATTGACCGTTTTATAAACGAAAATGGTGGTTCTTTATAGCACAAAATCTTCATTAAAACAAATATATCGATTGAAACTTATCTAGACCTTTGTATCATTTCCGAAACTCTCACTGTTCCTAAGACGGTGTATCGTTTCATATTTTTCATTCGGTTGACATATGTCCTTTCTAACTCTTAAATTTAGGCGCATAAGCTGATGTTCAGGACGGTAATGTGTGTAATCCGGAATGATTTCTATATAACTTGTTAGCAGTGGTGATTTACCGTCCACCTCTTCCAACCGGGTATTTTTGGATAGATGTGATAGCCAGTGGATCTTTATTCTTGTTTGTATGGTAGTACATAAAAGCAGAATGAAAGTGCAAGATAGACAAATATTTTATTATTTCAATTTTCTTTTGCACAACGGTATATGAGACGTCGCATTACAGATAACTAACAACAGGAAGCAACCCCACATAAAAGTACGTACTGTGGTACAGGTAGTGCACTCTTCCTGAGGAGACGGGCTACGCTTTATGTGGGCAACTAAAGTAAGAACAGCATAGAGTTTACTGTTTCCACCGATAATATATCAAATCAAATGTTTAGTAATTATTTTGTTTACATGTCCTCTTAGAATTCAGCAAAAATTCTTTTATGCAGATAAGAGCGTTATTCTTTTCATATGGAACATTTCAGTATATATTTCCAATGGCCTTAATTTATATTCTTAGATCCTTCTTTAGTAATTGGGCATTTTGCTTCTAAAAATTTGTAGAATTTCCTGGAATATTTCCATTCTGGTGTGCTAAATATTTTTCTTCGAAATGTTCCAGTTGTATTAGACAAACCTAAATTGTGTTCTTACATCTTATTATCAAGACAAAGGGTATAAAACCGGGACGTAGTTGCACGCTGTGATCATCAGAAACCGCACAGCTCATCTGACCCCCAAATCGCTGCCTAATTCTCACGAACTACATTTGAACCGACTTCAAAGTCAAATGGCTCTGAGCACTATGCGACTTACCTTCTGAGGTCATCAGTCGCCTAGAACTTAGAACTAATTAAACCTAACTAACCTAAGGACATCACACATATCCATGCCCGAGGCAGGATTCGAACCTGCGACCGTAGCGGTCACGCGGTTCCAAACTGAAACGCCTTTAACCGCACGGCCACACCGGCCGGCTGAACTGACTTCCTCCGGATCAGAAGCCATTACATCACAATAGCGCACACTGCGATAGCATAGGTACGAAAGTAGGGCGGAGGGTGCCATACTGTGAACGGCTCAGTAATACGGCTGTTCTCATCAGATTTGACAGCAAACCATGCCGGCAACGGTAGTTAAGACATACAAGCCGACGTCGTCAGTAGAATATGAGGAGCTAGTGAATGTATATGAGGATCCTGACAGAGTAATTGAGCCTGTAAAGGGAGATGAAAATTTAATAATCAGGGGAATAGGAACTCGGTTCTAGGGAAAGGAGTAGAGGAAAGGGTTACAAGAGGGGTAGGTATACTTGGTAAAGACCCAGGGACACAGGAAGATCCTTTCTGGATTACGACATGATCACGCAGAAATTCCGAAATCAGATATTGGATTGTAAGGCGTACCCAGCAGCAGGTACAGATTTAGATTATTGTTTAGTAATGATGAAGAGTAGACTGAAGCTTAAGAGAATCGTACGGAAGAAACAGTGTGGAAGGAAGTTGGATACTGAAGTAATAAGGAACGTTGAGAAGCGTTTGAATTTCGCTAAGATTGTGGATATTGCAGTAAGGAGAATGACAATAGGCAGTTCAGCTGAAGAGAAATGTTCACCATTAAAATGGGCAATCACAGATGTTGAATAGTCAGGCATAGGTACAAGGACAGTAACTCCGAAGAAACCTTGGATAACAGACAAAAATTCAGTTTATCGACGAAGGAAGTGCTAAAACGTTTAGGGAAAGACAGGAATACAACATTATAAATTCTTTTTGAATGAAACAGATGGGAAGTACATTGCAGCCAAGGAGAAATTGGTGCCAGAATCGATAAGGAGCACATGGGGAGTCGAGTATTACAGTCAAAATTTAAATGACCTCTGGAAGACTTGAGATCGAATGAAAGAGAAGGAATTTATGTGGAAAATTGTGGTAAGTTCCTATGGGACCAAACTGCTGAAGTCATCGTTCCCTAGGTTTACGCACTACTTAATCTAACTCAAACTAACGTGAGCTAAGGACTCGAACCCCCGTCGGGGGCAGCCGCGCCTACCCTGGCAAGGCGCCCCAGACCGCGCGGCTACCCCGCGCGGTGAAGAGATTTATGACAATCCACTACTGGAATTTCTGTCAGCATGGCGGAAATTGCAGCCAAACGCCTGTTCAAGTTGGTGTGCAGAACCTGTGTCACTGGCGACGTACCAACAGCCTTTCCACACAAATCCGAAGATAGCAGGGGCAGATATGTGCGAAACTGTCACCAAATTAGCTTCATCTCATGAATCCAAACTGATAAGGTGAATAATATAAATAATAATGCAAAACAAAATTTAGGTTCTGTTACATGACGATCAGTGCATCCTTAGGAAAAGTAAAGGCGCCAAATAGACAGTTCTGACTTTGCGTTTGATAGCTTTGACAAGACTGAAGAAAATTTGAAACCGGAGCAAGATTTGTCCATCTAGAAAAAGCGTTCGACATTGTGAAATGGGGCGACAGGTTCTAAATTCTGAGCAAAATAGGAACAACGTTCAGGAAAAGGCGGATGATATAAATATGCACAAGAGTCGAAAGGAAAAGTAATGCTGGAAGGCCAAGAACGAAATGCTCGAACTGAAAAGGGTCTGAGACAGGGAATCAGCCTTTCGTCCCTACTGTTGATTCAATACGTCGAAGAAAGAATGATGAAAACACAGCAAAACTTCAACAATGTGATTTAAGTTCAGAGCGATGGGATATCAACTGTCATATTCGCTGATTAAATTGCAATCATCAGTGAAAGTGAAGAAGAATTATGAGATTTGTTGACTCGAACGATCGCTTTAAAAAGTACAGAATATGGACTGAGAGTAAATCGGAAAAAGACTGAAGTAATGAAAATTAGCAGAAATGAGAATATTGAGAAACTTAGCATCAAAACTGCTCGTCACAATGTACACGAAATTGAGGAATTCTGCTACCTTGGAAACAAAATAATCCATGACGGGCAGAGCAGGTGTATGCAAAGAGCAGAATAACACAGGCGAAGAGGGCATTCCTGGCCAAGAGAAATCTGCTAGTATGAAACATAGGCTTTAATTAGAGGAAGAAATTTCTGAGAATGTACGTTTGGGTTGGGGTTGTTTGGGGAAGGAGACCAGACAGCGAGGTCATCGGTCTCGTCGGATTAGGGAAGGACGGGGAAGGAAGTCGGCCGTGCCCTTTCAAAGGAACCATCCTGGCATTTGCCTGAAGCGATTTAGGGAAATCACGGAAAATCTAAATGAGGATGGCCGGACGCGGGATTGAACCGTCGTCCTCCCGAATGCGAGTCCAGTGTCTAACCACTGTACCAACTCGATCGGTGTATGTTTGGAACGCACAAATTTATAGTTGTAAATCATGGGCAGTGAGAAAACCGGAATAGGAGAAAATCGAAGATTTTGAGATATGATGCTATAGAACAATGTTGAAAATTAGGTGGACTGATAAGGTACGGGAAGATGAGATTCTCAGCAGAATCAGTGAGGAAAGATATACATAGAAAACAGCGACAAGAAGAAGGGCAGGATGGTAGGACACGTGATAGGGCATCAGGGATTAACGTCCATGGTGTTAGAGGTAGAGGAAAAGACAGACAGTGGAATACACACAGCAATTAATAGAAGACGTAAGGTGCAAGTGTTACTCTGAAATAAAGAGGTTGACCCTGAAGAGGAATTCGCGGAGGGTCGCTTCAGACTTGTCAGAAGACTGGTGATCATCCAGCCTAAGATAACATTCAGCTTTCACATGCGTTTCAGTGATTACAATGTATTTACTAGAAACTCATTGGAACGTTAGTGCAGTAGTGACGTGGCAATTTATATCACTGTACATGAAATTGTTTGCTGCATTGCCAGCGCAGTTTCACTTAAACATCATTCTCTCATGGCACAAAATGAGGGAAATACGTCGTCACCCACACAGCTCCTCGTGTTTATTGTGGTAAATATGTGGCATCAACAACAGGTCAAGTAGAGAAAGCATTGGTTCTGTAGCTTACGCTTGTGACGAGTGTTTATTGTAGAACTTGACGTTCGAACGCAGAGAAAATAAAAACGAGTGGTACTTTTTAAAGATTTCTCTTAATGAGCTTCATTTGTAGAAAGGATGTTCTCTCTTCTGAGATGGTAAGACGGTAAAGGGGAGGAATGAACGGCAGGATGGAAGTCTTACTGGCTCGCCACAAAGTGGAACGCCTAGGGCTACACCGCTCCGTGTCTGGCGAGTTGTATGCTCGCTGTACTAAATCGCGAAGGCAAATAACGAGGCGAGCTAAGTAATGTGTAACTCCGGATATTGCGTGTCTTAACCGAAGCCGCCGTCGTGAGAAGCAGAACTTTGCTCTCCGCCGCTGTGTTCTCTGCTCCTGCACCGTCTGCGCATGTACCTTTCAGTGTTTGCCACATCTGTCTGCTGCTCTCTCCGAACACGTCTCTCCCTCCCACCCCCCTTCTCTCTCCCCCCCCCCTCTCTCTCTTTCTCTCTCTCTCTCTCTCTCTCAAACACAACTCTAGAGGAAGATATAGAGACAGAGAAGAGCAACTGCCCGCGCGGGCCATAACACATTGTGAGACCGGATGCAAGTGTCGCAAGCATTTGTCTCTCTAAATTACCCCGCTGGTTAGCGTGCAAATAAGGGCTTGCAATTCTGCGTAGATCGCGGAAGTGCTGCAAATTGGGGAGATGTTGGGGAGGGTTGTCCTTCTGTCGTATCGCGTGCCAGGTTCGCCGCTACCTTGTGGGACCGGATGCACCGCAGTGAGTACTGGGAGCATATATTTTCCATTACCTTCATCAGCTGCGAGCGTAACGCTTCATTTATCACTACAAAAGCTGAGAAGAGGATGTTGTGTAATGTGTTGTAGGTTCCCAACTCCCACCAACCTGCCCTATTTCTGAAATTTATCATGTCGTTATTCTCTACCTCAAAGGTCTTAGAATCTAGATTTAGAAACAGCCTTTCACGGTGTTGACTGGAATACATTCTTTGGATTTCTGAATGGAGGGAAACGTTATTTGCAGTTTGTCCAGATACCCCTCTGCAGTTACAGCAATCGCATCTGGAAGAGGTGAGATGAAGTAACAGTAATACTTGTGTTGTTGAACGTATCCATAGAGGAAGAAGAAATAAACTAAAGTGATATTAGGAAAATAAATGACACAATCACTAAACTGCAAAAGTCGTTTGTACAGTTTCTGAATGAAATTTGGTGCTTGGGAAAAATTCTTGAAGAACTGAAACTAGCAAGAATTATGAGTATAGACAAGAAACGAGATAAAAGAGAATACTCAAATTGTAGTGGTGTATCCATTTTAAACCTAGCATTAGCTACACATTTGCACACTGCATGCTACCAGGGAGGGGAGCTAGTACGTTAAGCCTATCACAATTTTTTTTGAAAAATATAAATTTCTTTAATTGTTGTTATTTTATTAACTTCCTTTTTAAATAGGTCCTGAACTTAAAAGTATCTCTCAGCACAACATCAGCAATTCCAACGCATCTTCCGTAATGTGTACATAGACAGGAGGAGTACCTTACGACTACCACAAAAATATTTACAAGATCCTGAACTTGAAAATACATATAGACATTTGTTACGAAAAGTCACATCCACTGTTAATGCTTAAATTTTTGGGCTATGTTGTACTGAAAATTTCAAAACGGTTTCGGAATATGGTGTTGGAAATTGTAACGTTCTTTATAAAAATGAAACAATAAACTTTACAATTACGTTGAATGAAGTCTTAACTGTGGAATGGATACAGAATTCAAGTTGTCTTGTTACGTGTTGTAAATGCAAGTGGTGCGCTTACTCTGTCTTATTGCTAGCAAAACTTTACGAATCGATTGGGCAATGCAACTCCCAATGCCCATAAAGAAATACAGTCACTGCAGAATACATTCAGCCCCTGAAGCACTGAATCCTAAGGCCCTGTTCGCATAACAAATAAAATAAATTGTCTTACCTCTAGAGCAGAAACGGTGGAACACGATATATTCTGGTCTCTCATAAGAAAATGTAAATGCAAACTATAGGCTCAGCAGTGTGCAATGTCGGCCAAAATACTTGAAATGCACATGAAATTCATTTGGCTGATAATCGAGAACATTTAAGAAAATCCAACTTCTTTGAAAAATTTATGACCTGGGCTGGGATGCGGTACTGATTATGGTGAATACTAACACTCAGTTTTTTTTTAGCAAAGTTAGATTGCAATTTAATTTTGGTTTTCCAAAAACATCTGTCAATTGAGGTTACATTCCTCACAATTGATTCACAAACAATGGGATTTAGTCAGACAGTATTATCTAACTTCATTAACCCAACATAAATGCAAACCATCAAGTTACATATACCTCTGTTAACAGATCTTAAAAGCACTACAGGAATGAAATATTTAACTAGTCTTTTCCTCAAAACATTTTACGTAAATTCTGGGGTTGTTCAACAGTTATAAATTGCCAGCCAACTCATCTATAATACGCGCTCGCAAAAACAGAAATCATAATTTTTTAATATTTTTACCTTATTTGCCTGGAGACTTCTGCTCTCATGTTCAACAATATTAATGTACCTAAATTAATCTAACTCTTGGTGGCCTCACACAGCACACCACAGAAACTGCCTACTCCGTCGTCTTTCCCTCACAGACAGCTACCTACTACTGTGCGCCAAGCGTTGTCTTACTCCAACACTAGCAGTACAATATCTTTGCTCTGCGGTCGCACACAGTCAGCGATCCGCATTATCGAGCCTATCAGAGACATTCATCGTTTATAGTATACTAGTTTCATTTTAATTTACTAATATTCTTATCTTATTCTGGTGCGCATACACAAGTGTGCCCCAGTGTACTCCTTTCCAGATCGTTAAAAAAAAGTTCGGTGATTACATTTTTTGGACCCCTCTGTATGTATATGATAAAGGATAGGTGAGAAACCACACCCTTGTTTCAGTCCTTGGTTTACAGTCACTAACTCCTGATTTGTATTTGTTATAGTGTTATCGTACAGTTATTTAACGGAATACAACAAATGTATGGGTACACTGTAGTTCCAACTGAACAAAGTTTTACAGATTCTTCGAATGGTTGTACCTGCAAATAAAACAAAAATAAAGCCAATGGAAGGAAAACACGCGAGAAGAGCAAAAATAAAGGTAAACAATAAGATGCAGAACAGATAAATTCATTTACATATCTCGGGACAGAGATCAATAAACAGAACTAATGCAGATGTGGTTCAATATATTAAGACATATAGAGCTATGAATGGTTGTATAAGGAGGAATCTTGGCAGAACTATGAGCGTAGAGAGCTAAGAGAAAGAGAAGAACAAAGAACTGAAGCAGCTGAGATGAGGTTTCTGAGGTCTCTTCTTGGTTAAACAGTTAGAAACTGGATGACATCAAAAGGTGGCCACCTGTACGCGTGCCACGGCAAGGATTACACTAACCAAATCGTGAGACGGGTTATGGGAAGACCAATGAAGAGTTTTGTTAAATTCCTTTGGTTTCGTTGAAATGGAAGAAGAAGAAGGAGAAGAAGAAGAAGAAAAGTTCAGGGAGAAGAAATGAAAGCTTTGAGGTTTGCCGATGACGTAGTGACATAGTATTTCTCTCAGATACAGGAAAATACTTGGAAGATGAGTTGAACAGTGGACAGTGTTTCACGTTTAGTTTAGACTACAAGAAAATGGTTCAAATGGCTCTGAGCACTATGGGACTCAACATCTTAGGTCATAAGTCCCCTAGAACTTAGAACTACTTAAACCTAACTAACCTAAGGACGTCACACACACCCATGCACGAGGCAGGATTCGAACCTGCGACCGTAGCAGTCCCGCACTTCCGGACTGCAGCGCCTGAACCGCTAGACCACCGCGGCCGGCGTTTAGACTACAGCTCCCAGGAAGTTGATGCTGGCTAAACTTATTCTGTATTCTAAGGAGGACTTTCAAAGGAAATCAGAACCCATATTAATCATTCAGTTATAGGCTCCTCGCTTCTGTTTTACATTTTGAAATGTATTTCTCATTTTTTTATAGTATTGTATTCAACGCTTGCATTCATCTCATCACCATTTAGAACTGTATTTCTCCTTACGTTGTATCCAACGCACGCATGAGTCACACTTCCCCACACACGGTGACTTGTGGAGTAAAGTTACAGGAGCATAATGCCAAATATGCCAAATTACTATTTGTAAAACTAAAAACTAAACTCCGTCCGGACAGGTCAGCAAGGCCCAAGAGTACTGACCATCCGCCGTGTCATCCTCAGCCTAGAGGCGTCACTGGATGCGGATATGGAGGGGCATGTGGTCAGCACACCGCTCTCACAACCGTATGTCAGTTTACGAGACCGGAGCCGCCACTTCTCAGTCAAGTAGCTCCTCAATTTGCCTCACAAGGGCTGAGTGTAACCGCCTTGCCAACATCACTCGGCAGACCGGATGGTCACCCATGCAAGCGCTAGCCCAGCCCGACAGCGCTTAACTTCGGTGATCTGACGGGAACCAGTATTACCATTGCGGCAAGGCCGTTGGCCAATTACTATTAATCGACCAGAATATTTTTGTCTCTAAGACGCTTTCGCCCCTTCCTAGCAATCTGTGTGTGCGTTACAAAACAGATTGTGGCGTTACAACAAGAGAGAGAGGGAGAGGGAGAGAGATAGAGAGAGAGAGAGAGAGAGAGAGAGAGAGAGAGAGAGAGAGATAGAGAGAGATAGAGGGGGGGGGGGGGGGATATTCAGGGATAGGCGACGATGAGAGAGAGATGCGGTTGAAATATATTGATACAAGTGACTTATTGATAAAACGAAAGTAAGGCAGTTTTACACGCCAGATCAACGCGTTTTAATAGGATTATATTATTAAAACTTACTTTTTGATTCAATGTCGAGTTGTACTACTTACATTTTAAAGAGAAAAAATTGTAAATTTATATTTTTGTTTTAACATGGTTGTGTAAAAATTTGTTTTTATTGATATTGTGCCAAGGCGGTAGTTTTCTTCTCATAGTCAGATTATTAATTTCTAGCGTTTCGCAAGAAGTATTGTTAACGAAGCAGATATAAAATTTTCTGAAATATTAAGTTTTCTTTCTGTTCGTTCTTAAATACAAGACCAATTTGATATTAATGAAGAAAATACTTGATACTATCAAGTTCAAACTGTTAATGAGGTACTAGCATCGGTATTAACTATTTCTGATCGACCGGTTTTCTTTCTCGTGGTATGGTGTTACTGCTCGATAATTCAGAGGAGATGTGTCCTCCGCACACCAATCTCCATCAAGGAGCGAGATGTTGCATTGGTTCAGACACTGGTCTCACCAGCATTGCATGTGTTAAATGGTGTCTTCCTCTTAAAAAAAAAGTAGCAGTGTATTCCGAATCTCATTAAACGAAACGGATGTTTCTGTCCACAGCAAAAGATAATCTGTTCAGCGCTTCCGTAAGTGAAGTATACAAGAACTGATGGTAGCTGTTTCACTTAAAGATCTTGAAGAGTATTTCCATTTAATGCAGCCCAAATGTTCACACGTTCACTGGAGCTACATTTTTTTTTTTAAAGACCACTTTGTAACTTCTATGCAAGCTATGAAAGTGAGTATCTTGTTCGCTTTCTCTAGCGAATGTCTTGTGAGAACAGGTCTTACTACTGGAATGCTTTCGAAACGGTTAGGTAAAGTGCGCTCATACAGCGTGTTTATCACTTACAATAAAAGAGGCCGGTTATTCCGAATCACCTATTGACGACCTTAGATCTAGTGCCCTCTGACCGTGGATTATACTCACTGGGAAAAACCTTTGTTATTGGCTGATTGAAATGAATTTAGATTTACTATCAAAGACTATAAAACAACAAAAAACAAAACAAAAACTATAAAATCGCTACGACCTATGTATATACATAGTCTGCAAGATTCCACATTGTGCGTGAGACACTGTATCTTATATCACTACTAGCCATTCTATTTCCTGTTCCACTCGGTAATAGAGCTACGGAAAAAACAATTGTCTATGTGCCTCCGTTCGGGACGTAATTTATCCTATCTTGTCCTTGCGGTCCTTTCGTGAAATGTACTTTGGCGCCAGTGCAAACGTTTTGCAGTCAGCAGCAAATGCCTGTTCTTTCCATTTTCTTCAACAGAACCTTGTCTTACTCCTAGGGATTCCCGTTTGAGATCACAGAGCGTTTCAGTAATTAATGATGCTGGGAGCTACCGCTAACAAATATGGCAGCGCGCCTCTGACTTGCTTCGAACTCTTCCTTTTATACAGTCTGGCGGGGATCCCGAACACTCGAGCAGTGCTTAAAAATATGTCGCACTAGTGGACTATGCGCGACCTCTTTCATAGATTACCTCACATTCCTATAATTATCCCAATAAACCGAAGTCGATTATTCGCCATCTTTTCTGCCGCGATTACATGCTCGTCCCGTTTCATATCGCTGTGCAACTTTACGCCTAGGTATTCAACCGATGTGACTCCATCAAGGAGCACACCTCTAATCCTGTATTGGAACGTTATAAGATTATTTCTCCTAGACATCTGCAAATTTTTTCCACATTTAGAGCAAGCCAACATTCATCACACCTAATAAAATTTCTGTCCAAGTGATTTTGTGTCGCCGGCCGCGGTGGTCTAGCGGTTCTGGCGCTGCAGTCCGGAACCGCGGGACTGCTACGGTCGCAGGTTCGAATCCTGCCTCGGGCATGGGTGTGTGTGATGTCCTTAGGTTAGTTGGGTTTAAGTAGTTCTAAGTTCTAGGGGACTTATGACCTAAGATGTTGAGTCCCATAGCGCTCAGAGCCATTTGAACCATTTTTTTGATTTTGTGTCCTCCTACAGTTACTCGATTACGACACTACAGAGTCATCAGCAAATAGTCACACATTGATGCTCACCCAATACGTCAGATTGTCTATGTATATAGAGAACAAGAGTGTTTCCTTAAAACTTTTGTGGAGCATTCTTGACGGTACCCTTGTTTCCGATGAACACTCTCCGTCAAAGACAACGTGTGGGTTTTATTACTTAAGAAGTCTTCGAGCCGCTCACATATCTGTCCTCGGACCTTCGCCGACAGTCTGCAGCTGGCCTGTCAAACGCTTTCCGGAAATTTAGGAATATGGAATCTGCCTGATGCATTTCATCCAGATGTGCGGAAAACGCAAGCTTAGTTTCCCACGAGCGATTCCTTGTAAATCCGTGCTGATTTATGAACAGAAGCTTTTTTGTCCAAAGGAAACTTAATGTATTGGATTTTAGAGCATGCTCATGATTTCTGCAGCAAATCGATGTTAAGAACAGCGACTTCCTATTACGTGGGTCCATACATTTGCCTCTTCCTATACACAGGGGTCACTTGCGCTTGAGGCCTTGCGCCGGGGCAGAGGTTCACGAAAAAGGAGCCATTGCCATAGTGCACTTTTTGTAAACCCGAACTGAGATTACATCCGGACCTGGTGACTTATTTGTTGCCAACTCTCTCAGCTGCTTCTCAACGCCAGGGATGCCCATCACCATCTGTGCGACGGTCACGCGATGGTATGTCTGTACGATCCTCCTCTGAGAATGATTATTAAACGCGAAATTTAAAACTTTCTTTTGCTGACTTATGTTGTCGCACCAGATTAGCCCCAGCGAGTGACTGAATAGAAGCCTTCGGCCTCATCGTGGACCGGAATTTTGTCGGGTTCTCGATAAGATCTATCGTAAGATGGTGGAAGTTGTATGTTTCGCACATGGCTCTTTTTCTTGATGCACGAATTTCCATTAACTTTCACCTGTTAACGTAATGAATGTATCTACACTGTGCTGATTTCAAAATACGTGCTTCTGAGGCGAACTGCGTTTTTTGCCTTAATTTGTCTGGTTGTAAAATTGTTTGTTGCTTGCGATATTAAAACTGTTTAGTGTAGAGGTGGAGCCCCTCCATGCCCACACGGGCATGATGGCCAACACAAGAGGTCTACTGCCATCTCTGCAAGGTCTCGCAGGATGTGGGTACTGCGATGTTTGCGTACGTCTGGTTAAGAGTAACCGTTAATACGCGCTCATCTGGAGATAGGTTGGGTCGAAAGTCGAACAAAGGGTAGTGGTAGGAAGGGCAGAGGGGAAAAAATGCCAAGGTGAGAGCCAAGGGATTAAAACCGCTGCGATGGTTGAGTCGGGTTGTAAGAGCAGTAGCGGTTTTCTTGCTGCCTGGGACAGGTCATGCAACGGTAGGCTTCATTAGTAGTGGGTATATGGAGGTTGATACCTTAGACGTTGTGGTGCTGTTACTCGGCGGCTGCCGCTGGGTACCGGTGTTGATTTCTCTGTCAGCGTCAGCATACCTGTAAGAACAGTTAGGTTCATCATCGTTTTGTGTCCGACAGGTCATTTATCAGACACACAGTGTAGGGTAATGTTGGCGATTTGTTTGTGCATCAGTGTGTGAGCTTGTCGGTCTCCCTGTTGTAGCCTGTCGGTCGGCTTTACTAGCAGCTGGCATATCCTGTCAACGTTGCTTACATGCTGCGGTTTCCTGACGTTTGTCGCTTTTGGGTGTATGTTAGCTTACCATAGGTGTATTTAGTGTACTAAAGCATACTATTTACAGGTTATTATATAGACAAGTATACTTCAAGTATTCAAATGTATATTTTCATGATTTTTACACAGGATGTTGTTTTCCTGTGAGCACTCTCTACATGACATCCCTTTCTTGCCGTGCGTGCTTACGTATGTGTCTTATCTCGGTGGCAGGTAAATTCACCACATATTCATTGTATCTCATTCAGGAGCCGTGCTTATGCTCTGTCCTTCTGCTGGACTACCGTCACCCTTCTGACACGCAGCACATTTAAAATGAGCGCTCCTATTATAGTCCTCAGCATTAGTTATTTTACACACTTCTCTATACATATCAATTAATTTATTGTTCAAAACTAGCAGTACATAGGAGTTTATTAATCAGAAGTTTTAAATAAAATATTGTCGTCTTATGAGGAACAAAAACAAAATTAAGTAATCTGAACAGAAGATGATTAACCATTTAAACACATCTAACAACCAGGAGTGACTACATGGATAAAGGCACATCAAGATCTGTGTAAGGTTGCTTTCGCAATGAGAACATTCTTATACCATATTTGATAACAGTTAATAACATGCAGACGGTCTAATAGAAAAGGAAATATTGTCTTTTGTGTTTTGGAAACATACGTGCGCCGAATTTTAAGACAAAAGAGATTTTTCTCCGCTATTGATTAAAGCAACAGCAGCATGCCACCTCGTATCTGGATTTAAAAGAAGGGAAAAGAATATCTGGCCCTGAGCGAGAAAGGACGTAGCCGGGAGCTGAAGGCGCGGTATTAATAACGGTAGAAGGACTCCTTATAATTCTTCTCCATTCAAAGACAAAGTTTCCTTGTTATTGGATCGAAGTTGAATCAGTTCTCTTGAGCCATGAAAGAAATTCGTGAGCACAAAAAGTATTTAATTCCATGTAAACACAAGACTTGACTTTGTCAGTGGTGGCTGACCAACTAAAAAAAAATTCTCTGTGGTTCTTTCACATGCTTTAACGTCCTCTGTAGAGCGTAATAAGCTACAAAAAAAAAAAACAGCCATTGGCAAACTAACTAATTAGAATCTGGAAGGAGATGAAGCATTCTCTCTTTTGTTACAGTAGTTACATTTGCCCACCACAATTCATGTAATTACTAAATCTCAGTGCATTCTTAGTGACAGGACTGGTCCTTCTGCGTTTGGAAGCTGAAGAACGTAATGATCGAATAGTTACGGTAAAACTAGATTCTGTCACTTTCTAAAAGTATTAAAGTGTTATCTCGCAATAAATGATACCTAAACAATGTTACAAACACTATTTTTGAGGTACATTGGTTACTTATTACAAGAAATTAGTTTTCTTTTTCCAATATACTGTATTTATATTTGTCCAATAGCAGCCTTCAAAGCTTGAAGCCTTAAGGGGAAGATGAATTTCTCATTATTTGAGATAGGTTCTTCAATATTTTTTGGATTTTCGTGAAATGATTCAGTGGATTTCGTACAATTCCCTTTCCTCACTCATTGGTCAGTAATAAGTTCGTTTACGGCGTAGACGCGTCTCTATCGACTTTGCAAGTTATCTTTTGGTTTCCGTGCTTCATTACTGCTTGACGTTACATTTACAGAAATATAATGTGAATTAATACAATCCTTGTATCATATTGCTGGCGAATGCACTAGTCTATTTCTTTCCGGCGTCATAGAATTTATTATTTGTCTTTAGTTCCTCGTACTTCAGAGTTTCGAAGTAAATAGTAAATAAAAACGACCTGAATCTCAAATAATGTACTACAAGATAATAAGAAACCTTCGAAAAAAGCAAAAGTACACTACTTGCGAAGAGTCCTCACCATTAACAATTTTATTTTTAAAAGTACGAAATTATTGTTATCGACCAAGAGACACATTTTTCGCGGTTCAACCTATAATATCATTTTATCAGAAGAATGGCATACCAGCTAAAATAGAAAAAAAAGTATAAGCTTATTTTTGACTAAATAGCCCTGCAAGTGAACTGAATTTTCAAAGATTAACGGTAATCAGTATCCGGAATATCACTCTCAATCAAAAGTATGACAGTCAGTCACTGCATATATTGCACCTCTATCTTTAACATTTTCTTTTTAGGTCAACTGTTCAGACGCTCATTAAAATCGTCTCCCTTTTGTCACCCCAGATATTAACGGAAGACGGCATTCAAAATAGTATAGCAAATTAGAAGACCATAAAAAGTTGTTTGGTGTACCAAAGGATACTTACCAATAGAGCCAAGTGTCTCGCAACTTCCGTCCGGCGTTATTCCAGAAATTCATTCTAAGCGTGTACTCATAGTTCATGTATGTACCATGCTAACATAGGAATCTTTTCATGTCTGTTTCAGTTAAGCCAGTTTCGGTGAACATACTGACGAGGGAGAAAGCTGTGTCTGCTGACCGTAGGTACGAGGTCGAATGCAAGTCTTCAGGGTCGCGACCTGAGGCCATCATAACCTGGTGGAAGGGTAGCCGCCAGATCAAGCGACACAATAAGAACGTAAGTACACCGCTTCTGATGCTGACTCACTCAGGCCTGTTACTCAGTTTATGTTGTACATACTCGTAGACAGCACATTTGCACCAGTATTGCACACATCAGAAAAAGTTTTGCATCACCTCGGTTCCGAGTGTTTCGGAACCTGTACAGAAAATTGGAATAGAGATCAACATAAACATCATTTCCGTCCTTTTTATTGCTCATGAAAACCACACACTGCATGTTGTACCACCATACACCAAGACCTTCAGAGGTCATAACTGGAGAACATGTTGACCACTCTAGTCGAAAGATGTCGTTATCCTGAAGGAAGGCATTCACAAGATGTGCACCATTGGGACGTGAATTGTCGTCCATGAAGACGAATGCCTCGCCTATATGCTGCCGATATCGTTGCACTGTCGATCGGAGGATGACATTCAGAGATCGTAAAGCCATGATGACGTCTTCCATGTCCACCAGCGGCGTTCGTCGGACCCACGTAATTCCACCCCAAAACAGCAGGGAACTTCCAACTTGCTGCACTCGCTGGCCAGTGTGTCTAAGGCGTTCAGCCTGACCGGGTTGCCTTCAAAGACGTCTCTGACGATTGTCTGGTTGAAGGCATATGCGGCGCTCATTGGTGAAGAGAATGTCATGCCAATCCTGAGCGGTCCATTCGGCATGTTGTTGGTCCCATCTGTACCGCGCTGCATGGTGTCGTGGTTGCAAAGATGGACCTCGCTATGGACTTAGGGAGTGAAGTTGCGCACCATGCAGCCTATTGCGCACACGAGCCCTGTGTCTGCACGAATAGCATTATTCAACATGGTGGCGTTGCTGTCAGGGTTCCTCCGAGCCATAATCCCCAGGCAGCGGTCATCCACTGCAGTATAGCCCTTGGGCGGCCTGAGCGAGGCACGTCATCGACAGTTCCTGTCTCTCTGTATCTCCTCCATGTCCGAACACATCGCTTTGGTTCACTCTTAGAAGCCTTGACACTTCCCTTGTTGAGAGCTCTTCCTGGCACAAAGAAACAATGTGGGCGCGATCGAACTGCGGTATTGACCGTCTAGGCATGGTTGAACTACAGACATGAGCCGTGTACCTCCTTCCAACTGGAATGACTGGAACTGATCGGCTGTCGGATCCCCCCTTCTAATAGGCGCTGCTCATGCATGGTTGTTTACATCTTTGGGCGGGTTTAGCGACATCTCTGAACAGTCAAAGGGACTGTGTCTGTGATACAATATCCACAGTCAACGTCTATCTTCAGGAGTTCTGGGATGATGCAAATATTTTTTTGATGTGTGTCAATAGCCTCTTACAACGTAAGCAATAAGAGTCTCAATAATAGTCTACACATGCCAACAGATTGACATTAGTTTCCTCAGACCTATGGAAGATGAATTCAAAGTGTAATTGTGCAGGGGACAAAATTATGGAAATACCATGAGAACTGTATGCTTCAACGTAAACGCCGATGCTAGCCAAACCTGCTGCTTGCGCTGTTGTATTTGACCACGAATGGCACCTGTGCAGCGTTCTCAATAAGTTTGTAAGTCTCAGTCGCGGTCAGAACAGTGTTCTACGTAGCTGAGAATGCAAAATGTCGGAGCTGTATGCATTCGAATGTGCGAAAGATTTTGGTGCTCGTGTGGTGGGTGATTCCATACCCAAGGTAGCCGCAGTGTTCGGTGTTCCAAGAAACGATGTATTGATGGTTTATACCGCATACTCTAAGTCACAACGCGGGCGAAATTATGGGTTAAGTGGTCGTGGCAGACGGTCATTGTAGAGGATCGCGACGAAAAGTAAGAGGACAGCAGCAGCAAAACTGTCGTACACGCGAACCCTATCACCACCAAAACAACACAAAAGGTGTTCCATAAGCGATGAATTACAGGGCGAGCTGGAATTAGAAAAGCACCGATTACTGAAACAAATGCCACAAAACCTGGACTATGGAGCAACGGGAGAAAGCCGTTTAGTCAGATGATCGTTGTTTCATAACTTACAGACGAGTCCCAAACATGTCGGGGGTTCAAAAATGGCTCTGAGCACTATGGGACTTAACATCTATGGTCATCAGTCCCCTAGAACTTAGAACTACTTAAACCTAACTAACCTAAGGACAGCACACAACACCCAGCCATCACGAGGCAGAGAAAATCCCTGACCCCGCCGGGAATCGAACCCGGGAACCCGGGCGTGGGGGGGTTCAAAGATGATTTGGACAGCCATATTGTGATTCCATGTGCCTCATAGTTACTCTGCATTGTCGCATTACTGGCAAGGATTGTATGAAAATTTTGGTTGATCAGATCCATTTCATGGCACCACGTTTCTGGCCCAAAGAGGGTCTGTGTTCCAAGACGACAGGGTCTCCGCTTTTTGAGCACGAGGGTAAACTGTAAAATCTCCTCTTACCAATGCAGTCAATAGATTTCAATATTTTTGAGCCTTAGTGACCTACTTTGGACAGAAGGGTGCGTAATTTCTGTTCACCCACATCATCGTTATCTGATCTTGCCACTGTTTTGTAGGAGTAATGATGTAAGATTCCCTTTAAAACGATACAAGACATTATGAATGCATTCCGAGACGACTGGAAATTGTTTTGACGGCCCAAGTTTTTCTTACATCGTGTTAGGCACAGTAATGTGTTGTTCTTATGGTGTTTTCATGTATCTGTTTATTACTGCCAGGTGTATATATTATGTTCCCGGGTGTGTTCTGTCTTCGATAGGCAGACGTTTATTAAATGCAAGTCAGCATTTTGTTATATTTTATTTCGAGGGCTCGTTTTTGTTCTTCTGGTTTATTTTCATCTGGTATGATTTCCTCTCCTTCACCAATATACGGGGTGAGTCAGGAGGACAGGTACAAGCTTTCAGAAGCGATAATATTAGTGATTCTGAACAGAAAACTTCATATGGGCATACGCCCTATTGCGAATGGTTTACGAGATAGATTACGTTTAATATCACTTTTGTGCGTTTTCATTTAATAACTCGAAAACCACACACTCCAACGAAAATGTGCCTCAGTACATAATTAAACTAAATTAAATTTGCTAAGGAAATGTCCTATTAATTTCTTGTCCAGGACTAACAGTTTGCGCGGAGTGATCGCGGGAATAAAGCAAATCTCGCGCGACGCGCGTGCGCTGTGGCTTAGGTGCTTTTTGCAGGCCAGTTTGAGGTGGTTTTCCGATTTGATGGACCGCAAGCGTCGTGTATCAAATGTTCGTCTCAACTTCCTCTATATTTCCTCTATATTAATGTGGTACGTTGTAAACAATGACAATGAATATTACAGAAAATAAATAGAAATGTACATTAAATGTGTTTTATCTCGGAAACCATTGGGAATAGGGCATATGTCCACATCAAGGTTTTTGTTCAGAGTCAGTGCAATGCTATCACCCGTTAAAACACATAACTTTCCTCCTGATTCACCCTGTACACAGAGTGTTACAAAAAGGTATGGCCCAACTTTCAGGAAACATTCCTCACACACAAAGAAAGAAAATATGTTATGTGGACATGTGTCCGGAAACGCTTACTTTCCATGTTAGAGTTCATTTTAGTACATCTCTTCAAATCACATTAATCATGGAATGGAAACACACAGCAACAGAACGTACCAGCGTGACTTCAAACACTTTGTTACAGGAAATGTTCAAAATGTCCTCCGTTAGCGAGGATACATGCATTCACCCTCCGTCGCATGGAATTCATGATGCGCTGATGCAGCCCTGGAGAATGGCGTATTGTATCACATCCGTCCACAATACGAGCACGAAGACTCTCTACATTTGGTACCGGGCTTGCGTAGACAAGAGCTTTCAAGTGGCCCCATAAATGAAAGTCAAGAGGGTTGCGGTCAGGAGAGCGTGGAGGCCATGGAATTGGTCCGCCTCTACCAATCCATCGGTCACCGAATCTGTTGTTGAGAAGCGTCCGAACACTTCGACTGAAATGTGCAGGAGCTCCATCGTGCATGAACCACATGTTGTGTCGTACTTGTAAAGGCACATGTTCTAGCAGCACAGGTAGAGTATCCCGTATGAAATCATGTTAACGTGCTGCATTGAGCGTGGGTGGAAGAACATGGGGCCCAATCAACACATCACCAACAATGCCTGCCCGAACGTTCACAGAAAATCTGTGTTGATAACGTGATTGCACAATTGCGTGCGGATTCTCGTCAGCCCACACATGTGGGCTCATCCGTAAAGATAACATTTACACTGAAATGAGGTTTGACACATTGTTGGATGAACCATTCGCAGAAGTGTACCCGTGGAGGCCAACCAGCAGCTGATAGTGCCTGCACACG
The DNA here is from genome assembly GCF_023864275.1 of Schistocerca cancellata. Taxonomy (NCBI): domain Eukaryota; kingdom Metazoa; phylum Arthropoda; class Insecta; order Orthoptera; family Acrididae; genus Schistocerca; species Schistocerca cancellata. Next base: position 457,247,539 of record NC_064630.1, read on the forward strand.
CTGTACATGGTACGGAAACAACTGGTTCTCCAGTAGCACTCTCCATACAGTGACGTGGTCAACGTTACCTTGTACAGCAGCAACTTCTCTGACGCTGACATTAGGGTTATCGTCAACTGAACGAAGAATTGCCTCGTCCATTGCAGGTGTCCTCGTCGTTGTAGGTCTTCCCCAGTCGCGAGTCATAGGCTGGAATCTTCCGTGCTCCCTACGACGCCGATCAATTGCTTCGAACGTCTTCCTGTCGGGACACCTTCATTCTGGAAATCTGTCTCGATACAAACGTACCGCGCCACGGCTATTGCCCCGTGCTAATCCTGACATCAAATGAGCATCTGCGAACTCCGCATTTGTAAACATTGCACTGACTGCAAAACCACGTTCGATATGAACACTAACCTGTTGATGCTACGTACTGATGTGCTTGATGCTAGTACTGTAGAACAATGAGTCGCATGTCAACACAAGCACCGAAGTCAACATAACCTTCCCTCAATTGGGCCAACTGGCGGTGAATCGAGAAAGTACAGTACATACTGACGAAACTAAAATGAGCTCTAACATGGAAATTAAGCGTTTCCGGACACATGTCCACATAACATCTTTTCTTTATTTGTGTGTGAGGAACGTTTCCTGAAGGTTTGGCCGTACCTTTTTGTAACACCCTGTACACTCAAATGGGAGTAGCAATTACAACCAGCGTCCATAATTATTTACGTAAAAATACCATTGTCTGTGTTCCCTGACACGTTTTGTCCTCTTCAGCGTCCTTGTACACAACTGAATCTACTGCCCGATGTCTGTAACACTTGTTTCATAATTCCGTCCTTTCTTACAGTCAGTGTTTAATGTTTTCCATGTATTTCTTCTGCCAACAAGTCATTTTCTTTTTAAAAAAGTCTCTCCAATTATCCCTGGCAGTAACCTCTGCATAGAACCTCCTCATTTCTTATGAACCCACTAACTGTTCAATGTTCTGCAACACAACGTCTCAAACGCTTCGGTATCTTACTTTCCCCGCAGTAGAATATAATACGGTACTAAATATTTATTTATCCTTTTATAGTTTTTATAGTCATATAAGTAATCTATCTCATATACAGAATGGAAGTGAGAGCGTGTGGAAGCAAGTACATGTGTTTTAAATGGGAGTAAATTCAATGGCGAACTTAAATTTTCATCCTTGGATTCATGTAATCACTTCCAGAGTAGAGAATTCACGTAGCTGGACGCTGAACTACAGTCAAAGAATCGAATTAGACGCAGCATAAATAGACTTTACATGAAAGGTATGGAAAATAATACACGCAAAAAAATGGTTCAAATGGCTCTGAGCACTATGGGACTTAACATCTATGGTCATCAGTCTCCTAGAACTTAGAACTACTTAAACCTAACTAACCTAAGGACAACACACAACACCCAGTCATCACGAGGCAGAGAAAATCCCTGACCCCGCCGGGAATCGAACCCGGGAACCCGGGCGCGGGAAGCGAGAACGCGACCACACGACCAAGAGCTGCGGACTAATACCGCATATTTGTAAACATTTCATTGTCAATGCGAATGAGGCATGTATTTTTCAATGATACAGAAACTCTTGGATATTAGCGTCTTTTATACCTCTTCTTTCAAACAACTTAAAGAGATTTAGTTATTTATGAACTTTATTCTGCTCGAACTGCATTAAAGAACTACGCTACTTGTAGCTTCACAACTGTGAACTTCACTGTTTGATGGTAATAATTCCTCTGCTATTTCAGGTCATATAAAAAAATAAACACACACACATACACACGCGAGTGCTGTTGTTTACAACATTTATATACAGAGTGTTACAAAGTCTTCGTGACAAACGTCTAGGTGTGATAGACCACGTCTTGGGGCACTACTTTTGTTACAGATAAAACATTTGCCGTCGCTTTTCGACGACGCTAGGCTTCTTTTAAGAATAGCTATGCCCCAGAAAGGCGGCAGAGCGTAGGCACACTGCCGTGTTTGTTTGGAAAGTGCTGCTCTGCGAGAAGGGCGGTAGGCCGAGCACAACTGAAGATGCTAGCTCGCTGCTAAGCTTTCTCCGCTTAGAGACCATCATTCTTATTGTTTTCCTGTTAAAAATCACTCCGTCATTTTACTGGGGCTGGCAGTATGTGGCCTACCTAGTAGACCTTGCTAGTTACGTGAAATCTCGTGGTACAAGGGCAGGCGAATGCTGAAGGACGCCTAGGTTCTCTGGGAAGCGTCAGCGAACGTTTTGTCTCTGACAGAAGTAATTCATCATGACGTGATCTACCACCCGTAGAAATTTTTCGAGATGACTTTGAGACAGCCCGTACGTCCACGAAGAGTCCTACTGTTTACAAAATTTCCTTCGTGTTCCCCAGTTGTTCGTCTTTATGTCATAGTAAAACAAAAAAAATCACTACAACCACAGTCTCTTTAACATGAAAAATTTCGTCTCAACCTTGAATAATTGAATATGTTTTACCCAAGAAATGACTTGGCAGAACAGTTGAACGAAATGGACAGTATCTTAAAAAGAGGATATAGACGAAGATCAACAAAAGCAAAACGAGAATAATGAAATGCAGTCGAATTAAATCAGGTGATGCTGAGATAATAACATTAGGAAACGGGACACTTATAGTAGTAGATGAGTTTTGCTATTTGGGCAGCAAAGTAACTGATGACGGTCGAAGTAGGGAGGATATAAAATGTAGACTGAAATTGGCAATAAAAGCATTTCTGAAAACGAAAAATTCGTTAACATAGAATATAGATTTAAGTATCGGGAAGTCCTTTCTGGCAGTATTTGCATGAAGTGTAACCATGTAAAAAAATCAAACTTGGACAATAAACAGTTTCTAAAAGAAGAGAATAACAACGTTTAAAATGTGGTGCTACAGAAGAATACTCAAGGTTAAATGGGTAGATCACGTAACAAGTGAGAAGGTACGGAACAGAATTGGGGAGAAGAGAAATTTGTGGCACAACCTGACGAGTAGAAGGGATCGGTTGGTATGACATTTTCTGGGGCATCAAAGTTTCACCAGTTTATTCCTGGAGGGAATCATGGGGGTAAAAACTGTAGAGGGAGGCAAAGAGGTGAATACAGTAAGTAGATTCAGGAGGATATAGGTCTCAGTAGTTACTCGGAGATGAAGAGGCTTGCACAGGATAGAATACCGTGGAGAGCAGCATCGGCCGGCCGGTGTGGCCGAGCGTTTCTAGGCGATTCAGTGTGGAACCGCGCGACCGCTACGGTCGCAGGTTAGAATCCTGCCTCGGGCATGGATGTGGGTGATGTCTTTAGGTTAGTTAGGTATAAGTAGTTCTAATTTCTAGGGGACTGATAACCTCAGATGTTGAGTCCCATAGTGCTCAGAGCCATTAGAGCAGCACCAAACCAGTCTTTGCACTGAAGACCACAACAACAACATCCCATCTTAAATGATCATCTGAGCATTCTTCTAGAAACTACCATCTGTTTAAAGCATTATATTGCATCTGGCTTTTGTTCTTGTATGTTGTAAGCTCATCACATTAACCACCGTGGATCTGCTTTTACACTTTCACTATCTCTCTGGTTCTTCTGTCGTACCAGATAGTTTCCACTGTGAATCATCTTCAGTTTAAAGACAGAAAGATCACTGCAAACAAAAGAGGCCTTGCTACCATTCTCACACAAGCAAAGTTGGAATACCGATAATACTAGAACAGTGATGAGCTAAAACAATATGAATACATCTCGTCGCAAGGCTGAACGCCAACTGGTGACACTGCTGTTACGTTACATGTTAGAGAAAGTATATAATAAGCAGAGTAGGGACGACAGGTGGTGCAAATGGGGAAATCTGGTGACATACTTGACTTGGCGAAGGGTAGAGTGCTGTGGCCGGGCTCTTGAGTACGAGGAACTCGGAAATCGCGAACTGGCCGACTGTTCGCCTGTTGCTGTTGTGAGCATCTGTGGAACATCTGTGTGAAAATCTCTGGAAAGCGGCTGAAGTGTGGTGAAACAATAAGACATGCTCTTGGACGGCCAATCCTCATCACCGAATTTTCATGTTTACGGTTTGACCAATCATTACAGCAGGATAGGCGGCTATCTGCGGCAGATCTAGGGATAATGTATAAAGTCTGTGGAGGCACAAGTTTTTCGGAGCACACTGTTCGGTGCACATTACTGAACTTGGAGCTCGGCAGTAACGGACTCCACGTTTTCTCATTTTTTCAGTTCCAATTATACTGAGTACGAGATCAACGAAATTCGAATGTGGTTCAATGGAACTGTGTCCCTTGTTAGGATGAATCACGTATGGTGTTACACCGTGTCAGTGGTCGAGTACGGCTTCGACGTCATGCAGACATGCTTCGCGCCTCGCATGTAAGCCGATGAGGGCAGTACTCGTATTACGGTGTTGGGGGCAGTAACCTGGGATTCCATGAGTAGCGACCCAGGGTGCGTGGGGCCGCTGAGATGTAGAGATGGCGGGGTCACGGGTTGTGGACGAGGTGTAGGAAACTCCGCTGCATTTGATGAGAAACATAGAAGTAGATATCCTCGGTGTAACAAAGCAGCTTAAATCACTTAATAAAGGCAAGGCCTCCGGTCCAGACTGTATACCAGCCAGGTTTCTCTCAGAGTATGCTGATAAAATAACTCCATATTTAGCAATTATATACAACCACTCGCTCACAGAAAGATACGTACCTAAAGACTGGAAAATTGCTCAAGTCACACCAATACCCAAAAAGGGAAGTAGGAGTAATCCTCTGAATTACAGACCTATACACTAACGTCGATTTACAGTAGGGTTTTAGAACATATACTGTATTCGAACATTATGAAGTACCTCGAAGAAAACGATTTATTGACGTATAGTCACCACCGTTTCAGAAAATATCGTACTTGTGAAACACAACTAGCTGTTTATACTCACGAAGTAATAAGTGCTATCGACAGGGGATGTCAAATTGATTCCACATTTTTAGATTTCCAGAAGGTTTTCGACACCGTTCCTCACAAGCGTCTTCTAATCAAACTGCGTGCCTACGGAGTATCGCCTCAGTTGTGCGACTGGGTTCGTGATTTCCTGTCAGAAAGGTCACAGTTCGTAGTAATAGACGGAAAGTTATCGAGTAAAACAGAATTAATATCCGGTGTTCCCCAAGGAAGTGTTATAGGCCCTCTATTGTTCCTGATCTATAATAACGACATAGGAGACAATATGAGTAGCCGTCTTAGATTGTTTGCAGACGATGCTGTCATTTACCGTCTTGTAAAGTCATCAGATGTTCAAAACGACTTGCAAAATGATTTAGATGAGATATATGTGTAGTGCGAAAAGTGGCATTTGACCTTGAATAAAGAAAAGTGCGAAGTTATTCACATGAGTACTAAAAGAAATCAGCTAAATTTCGATTACGCGATAAGTCACACAAATCTGAGGGCTGTAAATTCAACTAAATACTTAGGGATAATAATTATAAATAACTTAAATTGGAACGATCATATAGATAATATTGTGGATAGAGCAAACCAAAGACTGCGATTTATTGGCAGAACACTTAGAAGGTGCGACAGGTCTACCAAAGAGACTGCTAACATTACGCTTGTCCGCCCTATTCTGGAGTACTGCTGTGCGGTGTGGGATCCGCATCAGGTGGGACTGACGGATGACATCGAAAAAGTACAAAGAAGGGCAGGTCATTTTGTATTATCGCGAAGTAGGGGAGATAGTGTCACAGACATGATACGTGAATTTGAGTGGCAATCATTAAAACAAAGGCGTTTTTCGTTGAGACGGGATCTTCTCATGAAATATCAATCACCATTTTTCTCCTCCGATTGCGAAAACATTCTGTTGGCACCCACTTACATAGGGAGAAATGATCATCACGATAAAATAAGAGAAATCAGGGCTCGCACGGAAAAATTTAAGTGCTCGTTTTTCCCGCGTGCCGTTCGGGAGTGGAACGGTAGAGAGACAGCATGAAGGTGGTTAATTGGAACTTTATTGTGAATAGCAGAGTAATCACGTAGATGGACATAAAACAAATTTTATTCGTCTCGTATCAGAATGTCGGAGTGCTGCGACGCCCCTGATGCAACCTCTGCAAGGTTTACCTCACTCGATAGGAGTGCCTGAGCTAGCACTAAGTGGCCCTGAGCGAGCAGTGCCAGCGACCCTGATGTCCACTGAATATCCGTAGGCGGCCACGGATTCTGGGTTAGAAGCTCGCCCTTTTGCGGAAGGATGGCGAAAGTACCTGTATGTATATGAACTGCTGCCCTCCAAGGCTGGAGTTCTTTGCTGCTGTAGCGCCAAGCGGTCGGCATACCCCATAGGGAAGGGGGTGATTTTGAAATATTTTCCTCGGCCACTCGTAAGACCACCGCGTGATTTGAACTCTAGGTGTCGCTGAGGTGTCAGACGAAGGGGAGAATGTGTGTAAATATCAAATGACACGTCCACAGTGGCGTTAGTCAGAATTATAGTGAAATTTGGGGCAAATGTGACATAATTCACCCACATTACAGCTCACAACAACTTCCGAGCTCTAGCCTTTTATTTGCATGTGTCGAACCCTTGCTTTTTGAAGCGATATCGAGCCAGAGGGTAGCGCTGCAGGATGCCACACACTTCAAACGTTACAGAGCAACGTTTCCGGCACCTTTGAGCTGAATTTAAAACTTCTACTTCGCAACGGGGGACAATTACCGGGTTTCAAACAAGTGACCCCTTTTGCGCAACATATACATATTTTCTGTAATATTAATACATAATGTTATGCTTAGGCCCTTTGAAGTTTTTTGTTGGCATTGGTTTTAACAAACATTAAAGCGATGATCCTCGAAAATGAACACAACATTGTTTCCATTGATCTTGGGGGTATTAATAAGCCACTTCAGTTGTATTTAGCCCTTTATTATTGAATCACTACTGATATCGTGTCACTAAAAGCCACATCTTCAGGCGAACGTATAACTAAAATATTAGAATTGAAGAGATCGGAACTTTGTTTCCAACATTTGTCGTCCGTCAGAACAAAACACCGCTAAAGGCGGTATGTCATAGAATAAAACAGTTGCTTTCCAACATACTGGCTAGGTCCGTTTCTCCGGTCTATACAGGGGACGCAGCTGCATGCTGTACCATACGAAAACGTGTGAAGACTATAGTGGGGAAGGCAAATGGTCGACTTCTATTTATTGGGAGAATTTTAGGAAAAAAGTGAAAGGAGACCTCATATATAACGCTGGTGCGACATATTCTCGAGTACTACTCGACTGTTTTGGATCCGTGCCATGTCGGACTGAAGGAAAACATCGAATCAGTTCGGATGAGGACTACTACGTTTGTTACCGGTACATGGGAACAAAACTTAATTGTTACGGAGATGCTTCGGTGACTCAAATAAGAATCCCTGGAAGGAAGGAAGTATTCTTTTCACGAAAGACTATTGAGGAAATTTAGAGAACTGCGATTTTAAGTTGACTGACGAACGATTCTGCTTCCGCCAACATACATCGCGCGTAAGGGCCAAGAAGATAAGATACGAGAAATTAGGGTCATAGGAAAGCGTACAGACTGTCGTTTTTGGTCGATTCTATTTTCAATTGGAACCGGAGGGGAAGTAGCTGGTAGTGGTATAGTGTACCCTCCGCCACGCACCTTACGTTGGCTTGCGGAGTAGTTGTAGATGTAGATGTAGAATGTTAACATCAGAAATATCCCGTGTGGCCCACCATACATACTGATACGTTTTTCTGTGCCTTTAATTTTCATCATGAACCGCTTGAGTTTTTCTGCTCAAACATTTTTGTAGAAAAATAATTTAACAGAGAGACAAATTAAGTGTTTAATTCTAAGAACCTGAAAATTTAATGAAGCGTCTTTATACACCGAACTCAATACCTCTCTGCAAGCAAGTAATAGGACGTTTCTTTCTCAATTTTTTATTGTCCCTCAGAGGGAATAAATGACAGAGCTGAGACGAAAAAATTACGACGAGATAAAATTAATACGATCACGGATCAGCAGCTACGATGAAACGGCTTTTATTAGCGAACAGCGGCTGTAATACACAAAGAATTCTCCAGTCCATCTCCCACCGAGAGAACCACTTGAGCAGCGTTTATCTTAACCCGCGGTCTTGGCGGCACTGGCCAAAAACCTCTTGAAAGATGGAAGCGAAAGGAGCAGTCTCTATGGAAAACGGAGCCATTCAGTAGACGCTTAAGCATATTAATAGAGCGGCACGATGTTGTAACGAGCGAGAGGAAGCAAAGGCGGAAATATATATAGCTGCCCAACCAGAAAGTGGCAAATACAAAAAAGGACGAGGAAGAGGAGAAAGGAAAAAAATTAGACGCTGTTGATGGTAAAAAAGGGAAAGAGAAGGGATTGGGGGAGAGACAGAGAAAGAGAGAGAGAGAGAGAGAGAGTCAGAGAGAGAGAGAGAGAGAGAGAGAGAGAGATGACTGGTGAGATGATGAGTGTACAGAGATTCGCGTGAAGCGGAGAAAACGGCTAACGGAGTGAAGGGCCACCATTTAAGAAATTACTCACCGGCCTGGGAGGGGTGCTAATAACTCATCAATTAAACTCGGGGCGAGTGGTGTTTGTCGGCTGCGCGGGCCTCATTGTGCAGCGGCGGGTGCGGTGGGAGGGAGGGGGAAGGGGCAGACCACGCCACCAGAGGGGACAAATTGCGCGATTGTTCGGTCCGCTTCCTCGGCGCGCCGCCAGATGGCGCCTGCTGTGTCCTGGCGGGACGTCGACTTCCGGATTCGGCGAGGCTCCTGAATCAGAATTTGGTCTTACCCACATTGTGTCGTTCCGGAACAATGACCAGCACTCGTCGTACGTCGTTCTGAAGGCCGTTATGTATTCAGCTTCCCTCTGCTGTTGGTCCTGTTGTTATATCCGTACGCACGAGTTCCCACATACTTTTTTCCAAGCGCTGGAACAATTAAATTCTACCACCAGTAACTACGCACCTTGTGTGACTTGAAGCTTACTAAATGAACCCGTGCCGCTTTTCAGATATTCTAAGGGAAGCACTTTCTTTTGTAGTATAATCTTTAACGAGCGCTCCAATGAGAGCGGCGGATTACTTTACATTGAATGATGTTTGTCGTGATAAAAAGCAAAAACTGCTTCCATAAGCCATAAGTAGTGATTACCAAGTCGTGAAACCTTGAAGCTATCCAAAATGTACAATTCTCATGCAAAAAATGGAAAAAAAATGCTATCTTATCCTTAACGCTCGTAGGATTTTTCTACCTAGAGTGTTCGTTCGACAATGTAAAACACTACAATGTTCGAAATTATGAGAAAAATAGGGGAAAACAGGTGATATACAATATGTACAAGAACCAAGAGGGAGCCATAAGAGCCGCGCGGGATTAGCCGAGCGGACTGAGGCGCTGCAGTCAAGGACCCTGCGGTTGGTCCCGGCGGAGGTTCGAGTCCTCCCTCGGGTATGGGTGTGTGTGTTTGTCCTTAGGATAAATTAGGTTAAGCAGTGTGTAACCTTAGGGACTGATGATCTTAGCTGTTAAGTCCCGTAAGATTTCACACACATTCGAACATTTTTTGGAGCCATAAGACTAGAAAACCAACGAGGAACTGCTCTTATTAAAGATGGTGTCAGACTGGTGCTCAATCTTTCATTCCTATTGGTCTATCTATACAGCGAATAATGGATGATGGGACTAAAGGAAAGGCTCAAGCGTGGGATTAAAATTCGGGGTGAAATGATATCAGTGACAAGATTCGCTGGTGATATTGCTATCCTGAGTGAAACCCAAAGAGTCAAAGAGATTTACGGGACCTGTTGGATGGAAGGAACAGTGTAATGAGTACAGAATATGAGCTGAGAGGAAGAATGAAAAAGATAAACGTAGGGAGAAGTAGCAGAAATGTGAATAGTTAGAAACTTAGCATCAGAATTCATAGCCACGTAGTAGACGAAGTTAAGAAATTCTGCTAACTTTGAAGCAAAATAACACAAGGCGAACGAAGCAATGAAAACATAAAAAGCAGTATAGCACAGGCAAAGAGGGCATTCCTGGCCAAGAGAAGTCTACCAGTATCGAACATACGCCTTATTTGAGGAAGAATTTTGTGGAAATAAACTGTCCGAGCTCAGCACTGTGCAGTAGTCAGTCATGAGCAGTGGAAAACCAGGAACAGGGAAGAATCGAAACATCTGAGATGTGCTGCTACAGAAGAATGGTGAAAATCAGATGGAGTGATAAGGTAAGGGATGATGAGGTTCTCTGCAGAAGAAAGGAACATTCGCAAAAAACTGTGAAGACGAAGGGACAGGATGATGGGACATGTGTTAAGGCATCAGGGAATAACCTCCATGGAACTACACGGAATGATAAGGGTAAAAATTGTAAGAGGAGGAGAGAGATTGAAATACGTTCAGCAAATAATTGACAAGGTAGGGTTCAAGCGGTAGCCTTTGATGAACAGGCTGGCACAGGAGAGGAAGTGGTAGCGAGTCACATCCTACCAGTCAGAAAACTGATGACTCAAACAAAAAAATGAATAGAAACGGTAACACACAACATTAACTTTCATAATTCAGCTCATCGGAAAAGAAACTGGCTTGCAGAAGTTATACCTAAACACTGGACACGGACAACTGAGTGATAAAGGACAGAGAATTAAACTGAGCGTACATTAGCTTTCTGCTTATAGCACTCAGTACTGAAGAAGAGGATGTTTTCTCAATTTTGTAACTGTCAGTATGAAGACCCTCTAAACCATTTGACTGGAGAGGCAAATAATGAATGTCACCTCCGAGGAGAATAAAAATGGTACACACCAAATTTATCTGCACATTATATAACCAGCAACAATCAGAGAAAAAGCTGTCGCTCACCTACTTGGTGCCTAATAGTATGGAAGGAAAAGTGGCTTATTATCCAGTGCCTTATGAGATGGGATTGGAGTAACTGATTTCTGATACACCCAGAGTGGTTGTGGATCGCAAAGCGTGCCACAAGTTTAAACAAAGACGGCGCCCATGCAACGTGTCATGCTCCAGTGGCTCAATTTAAAGAATGATATATTTTGCAATAACTTCAAAATAAGAGGACTGATAAGCAGTTAAATTGAACTAAGCACGTAAAAATGATTTTACAATCCCGCAGGGGTACTCAAACCTCCAAGTAGAAGATTCAGATTTACGACACGCAATAGGGACATCATATTCTCATTTCACGGTACTTGAATAAGTAAAAAATGATTTTATACTTCAGTAAACGGTAATATATTTATATTTACAGCACTGCGAGATGAAAAAATAATGTACAGCAGCATAATCAGCTAACATTCAACTAAGTGTGAGCTTAAATTTCACTGTGCGCAAGCACACGGCCCGATTCGCCCCTTGATCGCAAACAAGTAATACCAATGTAACCTCGTCACAATAACTAAACTTCAGGGCAGGTAAATGTGACAGACGTCAACAGCTAGCATCCAAATGAACTCGAAACTGACACAGAGAAGACTCGAATACCTTTCAAACCAGAACGACCACATAGGCTTCAACCCACGAAAGACTCCCATTGGTCGGAAACAAACCCTTCCCAATGACATAGATGTTCTTCAGTGACCAATCAGAGGGGTTGCTATATTGCTTCTGCCGATAGATCGAAACGGATTATATTTAGGCGCGCAGTCCGGAACCGCGGGACTGCTACGGTCGCAGGTTCGAATCCTGCCTCGGGCATGGATGTGTGTGATGTCCTTAGGTTAGTTAGGTTTAAGTAGTTCTAAGTTCTAGGGGTCTGATGACCACAGCAGTTAAGTCCCATAGTGCTCAGAGCCATTTGAACCTTTTTTTCTTTTTTTAAACGGATTATAGCAGACTCGAGTAAACTTTTGCAAAGATAAATATCGGCATCTACTAGAAAAGAAATATTTGGGAAGAAATGAAAGTATGCAATGAACAGGCAACATTCAACTTTTGGCCTGTAAGCGTATACTATATTTAAACAAATTAAATTCTTTTGCAACGCAGTATTTATCACCGTATCTCTTGTATACAGAATGTTAGACATGATGGCACTAACAAGCGAACAAACATTCTATCTACTTATTCACTGTGCAGAGTAACCAGCCGCTGCGCTGCTGGTAGGCTGTGGAACTTCTGTTGCGTCGTTAACATGTATACAACATCACAAAATGTTTTCGTAAGCCAAAAGATAGAATTCTGTGTTCTTTTCCCATCTACAAAGCTATCGTGGGACAAGCAGTTTGCCGAGGTATTAGTAAGTACTTGTTGCATTCTGTGGCTTATCTTAAGGGCGTGTAAGTTACATACAGGGTGATTCAACGTATTTGAGACTAACGTCTAGGGGTGATAGATCAAGTTATGGGGAACAACTTTTGTTATAGGGAAGATGTTCGCTGATGCTTGCTAACAAAACTACACGTTTCTGGCCATGACTCAACAACATTTCACCGAACTAATAGAGTCTGCTAAGTCGGTGTGCAGCATAAAACGTGAACCATTAAACTGGTAGAGTGATTTTAAACAAGAAAGCCTTAGGAATGAGTGTCTCTTAACTGACAAAGGTATTTTAGAAGCGAATCAGAAACTTCAGTTTCATTTGGCCAACTGCCTTTCAGGCGGAGCAGATGCCTGGATGATAGGCAACACACATTGCATAAGAACGCCACTGATTGCCTACGCCCTGCTACATCACAGTGGCGTAACCAGTATTAAACGATGCCTAGCATCCCCGGGAAGCGTCAGCGAAAATTTTGTGTGTAACTTGTTTCCAGCAACATGATCTATCGTCATCCCTAGACGTTTGCCGTAATGATTTTGAAACGTCCAATACACAAGGTGACTTTTCGGTGTCGAAAATCAAACGCGGTAGGGATAGTGCCGAAATTAAATGAAAAGTAGTGTAACACTTTTCAGATAAATCGATGTTTACAGAGCTATCGCTATTTTTCTGAAGCTTACAAAACGCTAGTCTTAAAAGCATAAGACTGACTTATTCGTATGTAAAATGATCATACTACAATGACTCTGTGAAGCTGCTTCGTCTCCTATCAGTAGTGAACCAAACAAAAGGGAATCGTAACCGCAGAAACACGGTACACTTACTCCAGGTTTGGCTGGCAGGACCACTTGGCGAAAGTCGTCGACCGAATGTGGCGTATTTTTCTCTGTCATATCTTCCACACGTGTTAAGATGTCGAGGAATAACTTCCATGGTACTTTCTGTAGACAATAAAAACTGTGAAAGAGACAGGGATTAAACTACACCCAAAAAATAACGAAGGAAGTTTTGAGCAACTGCTGCTCTGAGAGGAAACATAAGCACAGGAGACGGATTCAAGAAGGAGCGCATCAAACCGCTCAGAAGACTGATGACGAGAAAAAAGTCTCCTTCTCATTGTCAATACCAACCAGTAAGTCTTCTGCTCGGGTCCTTTTTAGAACATTTGCGCGTGGTCTTCTGTTCCGATAAGAACAGATTAGCAAGAGTAGTTTCTATAAACAAAAGGGTTTTGCGTCTATTGTTGAGTAATAAGTTGGTGCAACAAACAAATGGAAATGGTACGCCCTTGCCCTCCTTAGGCATTTCAAATGAATTGCTCAGCATTTCTGAGGGACGTAAAGTCCGCAGCTCGTGGTCGTGCGGTAGCGTTCTCGCTTCCCACGCCCGGGTTCCCGGGTTCGATTCCCGGCGGGGTCAGGGATTTTCTCTGCCTCGTGATGACTGGGTGTTGTATGATGTCCTTAGGTTAGTTAGGTTTAAGTAGTTCTAAGTTCTAGGGGACTGATGACCGTAGATGTTAAGTCCCATAGTGCTCAGAGCCATTTGAACCATTTTTTGAGGGACCTAAACCTTAACTTGTATTCCGAAACACGCTGTAACTTTTATTTTCTGACATGAGTAAATCATTTACAAAGTGAAACAAGTGAAGTTTCACAGGAAACGTCTTGGAACTATTGACGATTAAGTCCTAGAATTTTGAAATCACACTCTGACATCCACTTAGTCATCAAGCAACACTATGTAAATACTGCTACACCTATTACTTAAGAACATTGCTTTTGCTCTCTATGCATTTCGATCTCAGGTCGTTCGGTCATTTAGGAGCGTGTCATTCCACCCAAAAATCCGCGCGGTGTGTCACTTAGTAATGCTTTCATTGCATCTAATATTCGAAGGGTTTCCCGCAACGATTTTTAAAAATTTTGTTTGTTGCTATTTTGAGTTTATCTGAATACAAGGTACAGGTTTACGTTTTAACTTGGAATTTATCACCAATGATGTTTTTACAAACATTTGCATTGTTTCCATGGTAACTGTCGAATTTATTGAAATACGTTGATTAATCAAACGTAAACAACAGGTTGCAATCAGACCGGCAGAGACACATGACGTTTGAAATACTATCATGAGCGTAAGTTAGTTAAGATATCCAAAATTATACCAGATACTCTTCATAATAGTTTGAACCGGTTAGGGATAGTGCATTTCTGACAAATACTGTATAAAGATGACCATTACATCCGATTCTGAAATATAGCCGTGATCATTGCAGATCATGCATTAGGGTTAGTATATTAGTCTTCAATGTAAGAGTGCTTACCAGTTGACTGTAGTCAGCGGTTGACACTAACGCACTAGGGACACGCAGAGATTAATATTTGTTGGTTATTAAAAAGGGATGTGATTTAATACAGAGAGAGCCCTTTCTCAAAACCCTCATAAGTAGATAGGAAAAATCTGGAAATAAGTAAAAGACTTTTACAAATCCAGTATCGATAGTTAAGTTCCCTGGATCATCTTCTAGTCCCTTCCAACTTGTATCAGGAATCGGAGACGGTTTATCACCATTATTATTCATCTGTCAGCTGGAAAATATTATAAGAAAGTGGAAAACAGAGCAAGAAAAAAGAAAAAGTTAACAACTGCGTGAAGCTGGGTAGTTCGAAAGAGATAATAAATTGTTTGCCCGTTGTTGGCGATCTCGTGATAATAGATGAAACGTCAGAGAATGCAAAGGAAAGACTGTAACAACTGAAGACAATAGCTGAGAAGATAGTCTACAAATATAGTTTGAAAAGATGAAATGCATTACTAATGAAAAGAAGTTACCAAAGAATTCTGAAAACCAAGTGTGGCAACATCAAGGAAATAGACAAGTTAAATATCTGATTGAACACACAAAGATAAAAACTGAAAAAGAAGCAGTTAAAGCAAGGACTGAAAAAAATAAAAAGAGCTTACATGAAAGTGAGAAATCTGGACTGTAAAAACTGTGGTGTCACCGCCAGACACCACACTTGCTAGGTGGTAGCCTTTAAATCGGCCGCGGTCCGCTAGTATATGTCGGACCCGCGTGTCGCCACTGTCAGTGATTGCAGACCAGGTCTAGAGAGATGTCATAGCACTCGCCCCAGTTGTACAGCCGAATCTGCTAGCGAAGCTACACTGACAAATACGCTCTCATTTGCCGAGACGACAGTTAGCATAGCCTTCAGCTATGTCATTTGCTACGACCTAGCAAGGCGCCATTACCAGTTTATATTGAGATTATAAATCACGTATCAACAAGAGCGATATTCTCCAATTATGGATTAAAGTTAAGTATTACATCAACTACGTACTTTATTTGCTGCTATACATTTCCTTAACTGTTCCAGACCTCACGCCAGTCTGCGTGAGCTATAACGCGTGCATTTCGGCCTCCTCTAGCAACACGGTGTTGGCTCTTCTGCCAACACAACAAAAACAGTCTTTTTAAATGTTTTAAATTAAGGTATGTATTATAATACATTCGTAATACAGAAGTCTTCTGTGGGTCGGAAATACTACTTTTCTCCCGATGCAAAAGGGCATTAGAAGTTTAGGAGAAGGTAGAAAGAACAATCCAGCGAAAAATATTAGGCCCAATCAAGAAAAAAAGTAGCAATTTAGTTTTTAGACCAAATAACGAAATATACTCCTTCCGCCTTAGAATAACAGAGCCAAGAAAGACGTGTTACTCTTTTATGGACATCTTGAGATAATTAAGGAAGATAGATTAAGAAAGAAGATTCACACTTTCTTCCAAAGCAGAAAGACAGACATATAAAATGGGTGAGGAGGCAAAATAAAAAGTACTCAGAAGAAATGCAGATTAAAAAGGAGAACTCAACAGAGACAAATTCGAACTGGAAGTCAAAATATTCGAAGATTTTCAGAAAGCTAAAACAAACAGAGACGCGAACCAGGCGACGCAGTGGTTGGCACACTGGTCCCTGGTCCGGCAATCGGGAGGACGACGGTTCAAGCACGCCTCCGGTCATCCTGATTTAGGTTTTCCGTAATTTCCCTAAATCGCTTGAGGCAATCACCGGGATGGTTCGTTTGAAAGGGCACGGCTGACTTGCTTCCACATCCTTTCCTAATTCGCCGGGACCGAGGACCTCGCTGTTTGGTTCTCTCCCCTGAATTAACCAACCAACCAAACAGAGAAAAAGACTTCTGTGAAATGTCGGATAAGAGGAAATGAGCTCGTTGTGAGAAAAACAGGACATTTTGGAGAAGAAAGGGATGGTAAATACACAATTATCCTGAGGTAGTGCTTAGTGGACGGGTAAGGATATAGAAATATATGTGTGATGTTGAACGTTTCTTCCGTTTTGGAGGAAGATGAAAGAAAATATAAATACGCAGTTATCTTGACATCGTCCTTAGTAGACCTGTAACGCTATAAAAAAAAGTATGTTCTTCCGTATGCACATGAAGCTTGTCGCATACACCGCTATCGCTAGTGAATAAAGCTGTCTAATTCACTAGCTGAAGGTGTAAGGCAGAATGTTATTCTTGCAATATATCACAGGTTGGATTGCAACTTATAACAATCTTGGAAACATTGTAATTTAGATTAGTTTTGACTTGTAGCCTCAACTCAATGTGAGACCACACTCGCGTCCTTGTTTGTGCGGGCGGGCGTGTGCGCGCTTGCCTAGTGTATTAAAACAGCAGGGCCCGGGCAGTATAACGGCTGTTGTCCGGAAGCACGGCAAGTAGCTCCAGGACGCAGCAGCCTCGCCCCAGCACGGCGGCTGCAGTACGTGCTCCCTGACCCGCACTGTGGAGGCAGCGGCGACCAACATGCGTTGAGCGGCCGAGAGCGCAACTATGTGGCCGTGGGCCTTATTGAAATACCAGCGACGGGCTGTCTGCTCCCAGACAAGCTTCGGAATCCTATTGACGGTCTGTGGGGATAGCGGCGCTAAGGAACTTTCCGGAGCGCCCAGCCACAAAAGACGTAAGGGAAACCATTTGAGTGGAAGAGCTAGATTGGGCAGTACAAGAACTGTATGAAGGATGATGAACATAAAAAATTTGCCAGAGAGCGTCATCTTTCCTCCTACTGCCACCAGTAGTTTCAGATGCTATGCCTCTTCTTCCGTCGTTTCACATTTCCCACTCAATCACCTGATGTGCTCAGTGCTCCCAGCTATAATTGTTTGGATGAAACGGTACGCTTCTCCCCTTTGTGACAGGGGGATATCTCAAACAGCGCACCCGTGCTGCTGCACCGTGATCCAGTTATGCGATTTCATCACGCCACTTTCAATCGGAGGACGTGGATAAGCCTCCTCTATTCATTGGTGTTAGTGAGGTTTGAGATGACTGTCGCCAGCTTTACTTTAATCTCTGGTAAGAGGTAAAATTGTAGAAAATCTTGTTTAACCTATCTCTGACGTTGTAGGAGTCCGAGGGTACTCACCGAATAAGACTGGTTCAGATTTAGGTTTCCCTTGATTTCCCGATCTTCTTCTTCTTCTTTTGCTGCCGCCTTTGTCCTGCATCGCGTGTAGGATCAGGGTTAAGTACGGATTTGGCAGGTTAATTTTAAGGGGTGGTCGGATACGTTCGCTGGATTTCCCGATGTGTATGGAAAATGGAACGATGAGCATAGAACTGTGGAAGGAAAGTTCTGTAACATTTTTTACGCAAATCAGTGGTTATGGAGCTATCGCTAGTTATTTGTAGCTGTGAAACCACAAGAAAGATGAACCTAATGGTAACTCTTATGTAAAATAATCATATTGTAAATATTCCATGGATCTGCTCCGTCTACAAGAAGAATGATGGTCATAAAATGCACGAAATTTAGCAATCTTCAACCAAGCAAAATAGGTTCGTAACTTCGGAAACGCTGAGCTTACACTGAGCTTCGCTAGAAGCGGTGCACTGTTATTTGTACGCGAGCATTAAGCTGGCCGCTTCAGATAGCCTCGCATGCTTGTCACAGATGGTTGCTAAGGTAGTTGCTGTAAAGAAAAAACTGTGACGCAAAACTTTTCTGTCTGTATCGCAAAGTATTTAATTCATATATGTGACTGGTTCCAGTGCCTCATGCACAATCAAACACAAAATTCATGGCTACGAGTAGCACATCAAAGCGAACTGCAGCACAATCTGAGGCACGAACTCTGAGAAGACTGAAGAAGTAGACAGTGAAAGTATGTGAATGAGATACTACAGAAGCAGCTTAAAAATTAAGGGGACAGATAAAGAACAAACTGATACTACAGTTCAAACTGTCGTGCTATTACTAGCCAAGTATTTTATATCTGATGGTGATGCATAAGGCGCTGCAAATGTTCGTATCTGAATATAAATACTTTGCGATCGAGTCCAAAAAATTTTATATTACCAACAGTATTGTAATCACTACGCCCCAGTGACGACATCAACATTTCAAAAGAACTCATCATTGTACGAGTATATACGTAAATGAGTAACGCTTTGCACGTTCAGCCAGTGACAGTTGCAAATTGTCTATATAACGACTTTAAAGGTATTCATGTAATAATTGACCAGATTGAAAAATTAAAAGGCTGTGATAATCTACTCAATAAGAGGTATAAACTTACAGTACAAGTTTAACACAGTTAGAGATTTTTTGCAGATATCAACCCCGTATATGTCTTGGGGCAGCATACTTCACGACGCACAAATTACCAAGTTATGTATATTCAGTTTTTGACAATGAGAGCGCTTAGGGACTTACAAGAATCCATACACATAATTCGAAACTTTGTCGAAACTTTTTCTCGCTGCCAACTCCCCTTCCTCCTCACAAAATAATGAAAGGAAGAAAGATTATCGCTTACTACATGTTCGTTGTTCATGCTGTAAAATTTCATCATCAGACGTGACGTTTTAATTTATTATTCTTTGCTGCTAACTGTATTTGCAATATATTTTGTAGACAGTATCCAGATATATTACTGAATATACCTACAAAATTCCGTCACTGTACGACACACAGCTGAGGAGACATAACGTCATAAACATTGATGCGTGAAAAACTAGCTATTGCTTGATACGTAGCACAAATTACCGATGCTTTACTCGTCCAGTGATTGATAACGAGAGAACTTAGCGACTTCTAAACAACTTTAAAGATAATTTCGAACATTTTCAAAAATTTTTTCTCTCTTTTATGCTTAACACCAATACGAGGGCAGTTCAATAAGTAATGCAACACATTTTTTTTCTCGGCCAATTTTGGTTGAAAAAACCGGATATTTCTTGTGGAATATTTTCAAACATTCCCGCTTCGTCTCGTATAGTTTCATTGACTTCCGACAGGTGGCAGCGCTGTAGGGAGCTGTTAAAATGGCGTCTGTAACGGATGTGCGTTGCAAACAACGGGCAGTGATCGAGTTTCTTTTGGAGGAAAACCAGGGCATCTCAGATATTCATAGGCGCTTGCAGAATGTCTACGGTGATCTGGCAGTGGACAAAAGCATGGTGAGTCGTTGGGCAAAGCGTGTGTCATCATCGCCGCAAGGTCAAGCAAGACTGTCTGATCTCCCGCGTGCGGGCCGGCCGTGCACAGCTGTGACTCCTGCAATAGCGGAGCGTGCGAACACACTCGTTCGAGATGATCGACGGATCACCATCAAAAAACTCAGTGCTCAACTTGACATCTCTGTTGATAGTGCTGTCACAATTGTTCACCAGTTGGGATATTCAAAGGTTTGTTCCCGCTGGGTCCCTCGTTGTCTAACCGAACACCATAAAGAGCAAAGGAGGACCATCTGTGCGGAATTGCTTGCTCGTCATGTGGCTGAGGGTGACAATTTCTTGTCAAAGATTGTTACAGGCGATGAAACATGGGTTCATCACTTCGAACCTGAAACAAAACGGCAATCAATGGAGTTGGCTCCGACATCGACCAGTGGAATGGTACCGTGCAGGCATACAGGCCCTCATTTCAAAGTGGCGTAAGGCCGTAGCATTGAATGGAGATTACGTTGAAAAATAGTGTTGTGTAGCTAAAATTTGGGGAATAACCTGGTGTATTTCAATGCTGAATAAAACAACCCCTGTTTCAGAACAAAAATGTGTTGCATTACTTATCAAACAGCCCTCGTATTTAATACATTCAAGTAATGATAAAGTAATCACAAGTTTCTAGCAGTTTTATACATGGGTGTTTGATTCTTAAGCAATCGGGTGTTTACTGATTAATTAGTAGACCAAAAATCGTAGAGAATTTTCGCCTGTAAGTGTTCTGTACTCTCCGCAGGCTGCGTTTACATACGCATAGAAAAGTCACCCCGTATAAGCGCTTGGCAGATGAGCAGTTTAAAATGGTACACCGTTCACGATCGTGATAGCATGTGATGCCATATCACGAATAGCAACCATGTGGACAGAGTTGCCGATATACAAGCATCCTGCCCCTTTCTTTCAGCATCAGTCGTTTCACTGATTTGATGCGCCCCCCACAAATTCCTCTAGTATGCCAACCTCTTCGTCTCAGAGCAATACTTGCATCGAAGGTCCTCACCTAACTACAAAATTTAGAAACAAGTAATCTACAGAACTAAGATTGCATGTTGTGTCTTTGCTCTTTCACTGATTGCTGGTACTGCATTCTAAAATCCGAAAGAAAAACAGTAGAAACCTATTAATTTAAACCCAGAGACTTGGGACAGTAGAAAAATGGTTTTGGAAGTCTACTCGACATCATTCAGTAACATAAAGACACGTATGAGGAAGACTCTAAGGGAGGGCTTCAGATAATTATCGATATTTTTAAGTTACAACTCGAAGAAACATTGTACGGAATGAAAGATTGTTTCAGAAAAGTGTGAAAAGTACATGGAGAAATATCAAGAAATATTTTAGACGACTCAACCATTTATACTGTAAGAGAGGTGTTAATAGATGTAGATAATCTACGCAGCCCAAGCTTACAGATAAATATAAACAAGGGAGAAATGAGTAAGATTAATGGTAGAACAAAGGAGAATAGTATGTGGTTAAACGTAAAATGCAAGAATTGGCAGCAAAAGAAACGACGAGTTGCACAAGATGGCACTTGTTAAGATAGACATTAGAAACAACCTGGCTCAGGCAAAGAAATGATTATTCAGCTATGGTCATCTACACTCCTGGAAATGGAAAAAAGAACACATTGACACCGGTGTGTCAGACCCACCATACTTGCTCCGGACACTGCGAGAGGGCTGTAAAAGCAATGATCACACGCACAGCACAGCGGACACACCAGGAACCGCGGTGTTGGCCGTCGAATGGCGCTAGCTGCGTAGCATTTGTGCACCGCCGCCGTCAGTGTCAGCCAGTTTGCCGTGGCATACGGAGCTCCATCGCAGTCTTTAACACTGGTAGCATGCCGCGACAGCGTGGACGTGAACCGTATGTGCAGTTGACGGACTTTGAGCGAGGGCGTATAGTGGGCATGCGGGAGGCCGGGTGGACGTACCGCCGAATTGCTCAACACGTGGGGCGTGAGGTCTCCACAGTACATCGATGTTGTCGCCAGTGGTCGGCGGAAGGTGCACGTGCCCGTCGACCTGGGACCGGACCGCAGCGACGCACGGATGCACGCCAAGACCGTAGGATCCTACGCAGTGCCGTAGGGGACCGCACCGCCACTTCCCAGCAAATTAGGGACACTGTTGCTCCTGGGGTATCGGCGAGGACCATTCGCAATCGTCTCCATGAAGCTGGGCTACGGTCCCGCACACCATTAGGCCGTCTTCCGCTCACGCCCCAACATCGTGCAGCCCGCCTCCAGTGGTGTCGCGACAGGTGTGAATGGAGGGACGAATGGAGACGTGTCGTCTTCAGCGATGAGAGTCGCTTCTGCCTTGGTGCCAATGATGGTCGTATGCGTGTTTGGCGCCGTGCAGGTGAGCGCCACAATCAGGACTGCATACGACCGAGGCACACAGGGCCAACACCCGGCATCATGGTGTGGGGAGCGATCTCCTACACTGGCCGTACACCACTGGTGATCGTCGAGGGGACACTGAATAGTGCACGGTACATCCAAACCGTCATCGAACCCATCGTTCTACCATTCCTAGACCGGCAAGGGAACTTGCTTTTCCAACAGGACAATGCACGTCCGCATGTATCCCGTGCCACCCAACGTGCTCTAGAAGGTGTAAGTCAACTACCCTGGCCAGCAAGATCTCCGGATCTGTCCCCCATTGAGCATGTTTGGGACTGGATGAAGCGTCGTCTCACGCGGTCTGCACGTCCAGCACGAACGCTGGTCCAACTGAGGCGCCAGGTGGAAATGGCATGGCAAGCCGTTCCACAGGACTACATCCAGCATCTCTACTATCGTCTCCATGGGAGAATAGCAGCCTACATTGCTGCGAAAGGTGGATATACACTGTACTAGTGCCGACATTGTGCATGCTCTGTTGCCATGTCTATGTGCCCGTGGTTCTGTCAGTGTGATCATGTGATGTATCTGACCCCAGGAATGTGTCAATAAAGTTTCGCCTTCCTGGGACAATGAATTCACGGTGTTCTTATTTCAATTTCCAGGAGTGTATAAATGAGAAATAGTGAAATGGATTTGAAGGAATTGTTTCAGAAACTGTATAGCTGGGAGAAGGAAGTAAAATATGAACTAATATACGAGAAATGATACAAAATAATGTTTACAGATAAAGAAAAATTAACGTCGTATTGTAAAAATTAGGGGACGATTGATTTTAAGCAAAATCTGAGACGAAAAGGACTGATTAATGGGAAATGTGCCAAAATACGCAAGAGACACGTAGAAATCTCCGTACTGAAATAAGAAGCAAAGGGCAGGGTTAATGCTGCAGGAAACTATCCAAGAAGTAAGTTGTTGCACGAGAATGGTGATGATGACGTTAACACAAGACATTTTACTGGTGATGTTTATGAAATACCTCGGTAAACGTTTCCAGTCACCCGTAGTCTGAGCTAAAGACTTACTGCAGATAACGCCTGTTAAAGGGAATAGCACGTGGGAGGCGTGCATGCTACACAGCTCTTGAGTCGGTGCTGAAATTAGTTCCATTACTCACATCGCTAATAGAAGTAGCTACATAAAACTGTCAGTCAGCGGACGTAGAAGTACTGACTACTAACTCAGCACTTTGAACCTAGATTGCTGTTGCTCCCGCTAGAAACACTTTGCCCCTGTACAAAACCGTCCTGTTTCAGCGTGCATATCGCTTCTCTTTATTCTCACATAGCCATTTCGGGCCAGTTTCCCATCTTAAGATATGTCAGGCAAACATTAAATTACAGCTGGTTCAAGACTTACGTTTCAAAGCATCAAACAGTCTTCAAAAATGTAATTAGTTACAGTACGAAAGTTTTCTAACAAACCATTTGTTACAGTTACGGAGTAACTCGTCGAAAAGGAACTGTAAGATCTCTGAAAAAGAGCACAGACTGATCGTCATGTGTGATACACTTGATGCGCATGTTAATGATTCCACATCTTTCATCCTCGTGTAACTAAATATGAGCATGCATATTGTAATAATGCTACGGCTGAAGACATGACAGCTTTTGGAAATGTGGTATACGCTAAAAATGCAAACATAGCTTTTCTGAGAAGGAATTTTTTACGAAATTAGAGATAGTATTCTTATACTAACCGTAGCCTTAAGTAAAGCAGAAACGGAACGCCTGAGTAAATTCTACGATAACTACGGTACTTGGACGCAAGTAACACGGCACGCGTCAGTGTGGGATATTCATTTGAACGGATCGTCCTACGTAGTCTCAATGTAAACATCCACATGTTCAGTCATAAATCGGTAGAAAAAGGTGGAAACAAAGGGCTGCAATTGTTCCATGCGCATTAGGCTTTCGGACGATGATGTTGCTCTATTCACATTAGGCGATCCAATTGAATTTTCCGAACGGAGAGCTGTTTCAGTCACCTACTGACTACTGGCTAGCCACTATGGATGTTATTAGTGTTGTCTGTGTTCTATTCAGTATACCACAGTAGTATTCAAGCACAGTACGTGCATGAGACGTGCAGTTAAGCGAGTGTCGCTGTGAGCAACGTTATTAAATTATCGCCGAAAGAGACAATTAGTGTACTGTTGCACCGTGTAGTTGCCGCCAGCACTGGAAGAGACTTCCCCTTCCACCCTACCCCCACCCCCTCCCACCAATCCAGTTATCCATATTACCCCTATCAGCACCAAATCCTTGCAGTTTACACAGGGATAATATACTGCCCCTACTGCCGATTATATTGTTGGTGAACGATAAACGAATATATCATAAATTTTACGAACTGTGTTCGCATTTGCGAATCTCGATTGACGTCAGCTGTTGTGACACACAGAAATTTGTGCCGGACCGGGACTCGAAACCGCGATCTCCCGCTTACCGCTTTTTTACATACCAGAATTTGGAGGCAGAAAGAAACAGTAATTACGTAATTGAATATATAAATAAAACACATAAGCGCCCCTCTTTCATGACAGAAGAATAGCTGATCGCTGCCTTGCCGAACCCAGGTGTTCCTCTTGCTGGAGTCGGGGATGTCTTCTCGTGAGATTGTAAAGACTGCTGCAATGCACTTGTTTATTATTATTCTAAATCAACATGTATATTAATTAAATTCTTCTAACCGGTATACCCCAACTGCGTGGGTATATAACAAGGTACTTCCTAAAAAGTGAACGTAATAGAGTCTCATCTAGAATTTTTCAAAAGTAATGATTACGTTCTTACAGAAGAGTCCTAAAATGAAATACATTCCTATAGTCAACTTGGAAAAGATAAACCACTATCATAACCCGAATAACCACTTGGGCTACAGGGCACGCCTTCAGGACCGATCCAATCAACCATATGTCACGGAATCCACAACCATTACGCATACATCATAGGTGTTAATCCTGAAAGTACAATCAAATATCAATCGTCAAGAATTACTTGTGTCATCAGGTTTACGGTGTAGTCTTTAGAATGAAACGAAACAGTAGGAAAAGAAATGAGAAACACGCAGTTGTTTCCTTACCTATTTCAAAAGAAAATTATTTTCAATTCGACATTGCAGTGCCTGTGTTATTCTACACTACGATGCAGAGTTCCTTTGGACACGTATGCATGTCCTAGGGACAGGCATTGCGGCTCTTACTGCAGTTATGATATACTTTAAATGTATTCGAAATTGCGAATATGGACAACCATCAGCTGTAGAATGGAATAACGATAATGAAGCTTTACGCCGAATAGGGACTCGAGCCCAGATTTTCCGCTTATCGCTAACGGTCGTCTTATATTTGGCTATCCGTGCAAGACTCACGGCCGTACGCAAATTCCCATACGTCGTCAACGATAGTAGTATAGTGGGTAGGCATGGGACAGACAATAATATGGTCCTCATCAACCATAAAAAATATACTCTAAAATAGTGGTTCAAGTAACCATAAACATCCAAACAGCCAATAAGAATTTATATAATGGCCACACCAACCATTAAAAATATTCCATAAAAAACAATGCTTAAATAATGGTCTCCAGTGACCTTTAACCATCATCATACAACCATTAAGGTACAAATCAGCCATAAATGGCATCAAAAAGTACAGGTCCAAACTTAAGGTACTAAGGAACCATTATTTTCAAAAGAAAAACAACTGAGAAATGGTACTACCCCGCCATAACTTGACCAGCAATTTAAAGGTTCTAAACAACCACTAATTTAAAAAATATATATATCAAAATGTAAGATAAATTCCTTTTTAAGGTATTAAAGAACCATTAATTATACAACCATTAAAAAAGGTAACAGAGAACCATCAATTTTTCCCGAAAATAAAAATAAAATTTCAAAAAATTTTATTTAATGGGTCAAAGACCATTAAATTTGAAAATACTTTTGAAGTCACGTATAAAGGTACTAAAGAACCACAACTTTTCATCCAACGCCTTTTTCGTTTAAAGGTACTAAAGAACCACAACTTCTTATCCAAGGTCTTTAATATTTAAAGCTCGCACCTACCATAAGTCAAAAATTTATAGAGTTTATAAAAATGAAAAATATAAATAAAATATAAGACAGGTAATAAATAAATAAAGAAAATGGCTCTGTATGCTATCTTGAGAGAACTAGATAATTTCGATATAAACTATAAATTAAATGAACAAGGAAAAGTGCTATACGTTAAAGATGATGAATACATATTCTTAACATATACATTTTATATTGAAAGTCTTGATATAAATAAATTCTCACATTTTAAGAATGTAGTTACTCGTCGTGATGATTATGATGGGTGGGAATTAACTTGTGGTGTCAGAAAGCACATAATTGATTTATATTTTAATACTGACAATGAATATATTAAGTTTGAATTCTTTGAGTCTGTCGCTGGCGAAAATTAGAAATACGGTGACCTCGGCCGTGAAGTCGTTACGCAATCCGAAACAGATAATCAGAGGAGCGTCGCGGAACTACCGACACACATCTGGCGACCCGCCAAGCCGCGAGGTGAAGGCCAGCGTGACGTGTATCACCGCAACTTGCTGATACGTAATATTAACTCGTTCATTCGCTAGTAGATGACATTCTTAACAGCTTCAGCATGACTTATAACCCGAACACGGCTAGTTTTCTCTCGCCGGCGTGGTTGCTCAGCGCGTTCGGTCAGGGGTCTGGCCAACCTCTGTAATAAAGAAACTGAGTAAAGTTTTCGTCGTGGAATTTTGAGTGACGTCATGAGACGTCCGCAAAGAACCGCTCTCCCTCATCAACCAAGATGCATGGGACGAGACGTGGTAACAAAGAGGAAAAACCCTGTGGGGTGAAGAAAACAGTAGCAACGACGAAGAAGAGACAGAAAGAGAAGTCCCCACAGGGTTCCTTGGCGCCAAGGTTTTGCTGTTTTCGACATTTTTTTCTATTTAAATAATAAAGTAAATAAATGAACAATCAACTAATACCTCCTTGTAGCATGACGTGGGTAATGAAAGGTGGTGACAAACAAGCAGTACATCCTTTTGATATAAACAGGGTGCCACCACACCTAAAAGGTATCGTTTTTAATTATCTAAAGAAAATGCAGTACCTACAACTAACTGTTATGGAATTAGTAGAAGACCAGACTGACCTCTGCAAAATAGGCGAAAGTATATCACAAATAGAACAAGAATTTGAAAAGTTGATGGTTACCCTCACTGCAGTCGAACCGTAACAAAATCAAAACATTTATCAGATTTTAATGGTTAAAAACCATTAAAATATTACATTACTTTTATTCACCCAACTATTGTGTGAGTTATCAAACCCTAACCACTTTACATAGACTTTGTCACCCCTTTTCCTTATTACTTTTTCTACAAGATAGACGTCAGGATACTTAGTTTTCTGTAATTCTTGTTCGTAGAAGTTACCTTCAATTTCTTCTTTATTTGTGTCTTTCAGCTTGTACGTGGTTGGAATTGTGTTACTGATCTGACTCACTTCAAATATTTCTGTCGACCAGTTAGCTGTGTACCCTTTCTCAAACAAACCTTTCAATTTACTGATCCTAACTTTATCACCTATCTTGAACTTGGGTGGGCCTGCTTTAAGTTCAATTGTTGGTAGCAATATCTTTGCGTTCTTTTTAGTCACTTCTATTGGTTTCATCCCTATTGTTCTATGTTTTCTGTTGTTGTAGTCATATATGAGCTTTGGGAGTAAGTCAATCCACATTTTTTCTTTTAGCGTTCTATTGAACCTTTCAACTACTGATGCTTTAAGTTCTGTAAATGTGGAATAGTGGTTTATGCCTTCAAGTTTCATCAGTTCCTTAAAGTGTTTATTGTAGAACTCTTTACCATTATCTGTTTGTAGATTCCTTGGCTTCCTTTCTTGTAGAATACTTTTAAAAGCAATGGCCACATTCACACCTGATTTGTCGTTAACAGGAATAGCCCATGCATACTTTGAAAACACATCAATAACCGTTAATAGGTACTTCATACCCTTATTGAGTTTAGACACCCCTTTTAGGTGACCAGAATCCATCTCAACTAAGTCAGCTTGCCACAAATCATCTACGCCATAAACTATGACACTTCTCCTTGGGAAGTTCTTTCTCGATGGTGTGTGAAGCTCGTTTACAATACCTTCACGAACAGATGGTTGGTATACACCACAACCTACATTTTCTACGTCTTTTTTTTTACAAATTTACTTTTCCTGCTTTTGCACTCCGAACAGATACCTTCAATTCTTGTTCGTCCGTTTTTAGCCATAACACGGTGTGGATGAAGTGTGTTAGTGTATTTTTTGCACTTTAAACACCAAATATGATAGTCGTCCATTTATTAACTGAGTGTTACATCTAAAATATAATCCTCTTACTAGTACACACTTTTTAAAAATCCTAAAGACCTTTAAAAAGTCATTCTTTAATTCTCAATATCCTCGACAACTGGTATAAGTTCACCATAAATCAGAAATTTCACGTTAACAGGTACGGTTTTAACACTATCTTTTAGTCTTACAGAGAGAAAATTTCCTTCATTTATTGTTATTGAATGGTTTCCACCATTAATTAGATGTATTTTGTCATATACACTTACTACCATATCAAAGTCCTTAGTTGACAGACGTCCATTAACGTTTTCACCAATTGCAACAACTCTTCTTAACTGAAAGGTGTATTCAAAGTAGTGCATTTTTTGTTCATCACCTGTCACAAATGTGAATTCAACTGTTTGTTTATCGTGTATAGTGCTCTGAGAACTCTCAATATACGGCTTCAAATCTGATTTAGTAAAATAATCTGAAAGAACTTTCTCAATCTCCTTCTTGCTGTAATAATTACTGAATTGTGTTAAGAGACTTGTGTATTGTGCACTACTCTCTACAAGTTTTGTTTGCAGAAACCTCTTGGTAACTACATCCATATCATCAACAGGATCATCGACATTGACTAATCTTCTACCTAGAAAATTAATATAACGCTTTGATTTCTTCAACACATCTGTGAAATATTTTTGAAACTTGGTAAAGCTCTTTTCGACATTTTTTATCTTATCTAACTCTTCTTCCGTCATTCGAAACGTTACATCAGTAGCTACAGCTAGTTTATTCCCAAAAACGTCCATTTATTACATTCAAAATTTCGTTAAAATTCCACCCATCCGTAAATAGCTTAAGTACGAGCATACACAGGTGACCACAAATATACTCGTCATAATACTGTATTCTTTCTGTATTGTAGAACAAATTCTTTGAACCTAGGTAACGGAGCAATTCATCAGGTACATTTCCTCCAAATGAATCAAAAACCAATTTTTCGTCGCTTTTTTTGAAGTAACAGATCCAGTGTGAACCAGTGTGCTTAGACGAGTCTAAATTCACAATTCCTGATTCGTACTTTAATGGTTTATTAGGTAACTCATCAATCATATAAACACCTCTGAAAGATTCAATTTTCAATTCTTTTGCTAGTTTTTCTATGTCAAAGTTGCTTAAAGCATGAGGGTAGTCTGCAATTATTTTTTTGAACTTTTTTTTTTCATTCCAGATCCCTTCTTTTCCATTGCTAGATTGTGTCTCTTCTGTTCAGCCAGTTCTGCATCTTCTTTCTGTTTTTTATGAACGGCGCTAGTGATTGCAGCAGCTCCACCAGCCAATGAACCAATTGCGCCTAAGGCAGCCAGTATCAGTGGTAGGAATCCTCCTTCGTGCATACTCATACCAGAACCCTTTTTTAAACTCTTTGAGTTAAGGTAATCAAGAATCTTTTTCACGACAGGTATAGATAGTGTTATAAGTAAACTACCACCTTTCTTAAGTTTATTTGCTTTCTGTTTCATTTGAGCCTCTGTGAGGAAACCATCAAGAAACCAATGACTTTTCAAATCATCATTGGTCAATTTTATTTTAATAGATTTTGCTTTTGGACTCCCTCTGGGGGAAACATTGTAATCAATACTAAATCCTCTCATTTATTTATTAATTTATTTCAATTTTAATTTTATGCTTTAAAAGCATAAAATCTGTATTAAAATTACACCTTTTCACAAACCAAAACCGTTTTCATCGACTTCCAACCCCATTCCCAGCTTCCGTTTCCCGAACATTATTCCAGCAACAGCTGTGGAAGCTAATCTCTCTCCAAGTGAAGCATCTTTACTGAACATCCTTTCCTTTGCAGCTTTTTGTAGTTCTTTGTCAGCTACGTGTCTATTCTCCAAATCCTTATGATCTCGATAAGCAATGTCATGTTGTTTACACGCTTCGTCTAAAGGATTGATTCCTACATCTCCTCTAGCTAATCTTTCTTCTAATTTGGTGCCAGGGCCGCAGTAGTTGTATCCAGGAAGGTGCAATTCAACCGGGAGATTATTAATTAGTGTGTTCACTAAACCTTTCCCATGTTTTTCTGACTTCCAGAAGGTGTGAGGGAGGTGGTTTAGAAATCTAATTAGGTAAGGGATCCCCTTCGGATTATCGATAATAAAGTCATTAAACTTATTTCTGAGCATTTTAGTAATTGCAACTTTTTCATTGTGGTAGTTGGTGTTTCCAGCATTTTCTTCCCCATGAATAACCATAAGTCTATCAATTAAGTCCCGGACATCGTCCATCCAGATGTATTCAATCGGCCTGTCACTATATTTCTTCACGAAACCATTTCCAGTCTTTGTGGGACTTACCTTTGACCTCTTTATTGCTTTGTATATGGGCTTGATTAGCCTGTTATATTTTTCGCTTGCACTTGATTTAGGTCCTTTTGTGGGGTCGTTGTTCTGATATATAGCATTTGTTAATTTTAATATATCCACATAATTGTCATGGTCATCAAGTGGTACACTCTCATCTACATCTTTCTGTGTTAGAAGATTCATTAACCCTTTAGTAGCTTTAATTCGTTTATCTTTAATGATAATGTCGTCATTCTGAAAGTTAACTTCTGAATCACCAATAAAATGCTTACCATTATTGAATCTTAAACCAAACACCTTGTCACCTAAACCTCCTAGGTACTTGGATACTACAGGGCCTAAATATGTTGTTGAATAATTGGTTATAGCAGCCTTTGGTGTACTACTTAATTCACCCTTCCTGATCATCTTTTCCCTTTCCTTCTCTTCAATTTCTGCTAAGGTTGATTCTAATCTTTGTTTTGTATTTGGTGAAACATCATTATCAGTATCATTGTCTTTAAAAATACTCTTTTCAAATGACGTTTCATCAGGTGTTGAGGGAATAGGAAACATGTCTTCGAAATCTGTTTTTTTATATGGAACCAGCTGCTTTTCTACTTCTCTGTTTAGTTCTATTGCTTTTATTACATTATCACCCAAACCCTCCAATTCTCCCTTAACCTCTTTAATTGCATCGATAACAGGTTGGTCTTCTTTTTTATACTTTTCATACTCTGTTATTGGTTGTTTCTTCCACGATTTAAAACCTTCCCTGAGTTCTTCAAACTTTCTTCTGTTCTTCCGTGCACTCTTAATAGCATCAGGATTATATTTTGCAAACATCTTTATTATATGTGATATTTTATAGTAAAACGTAAGCGTTGGGCGTTAAGCGTTAAGCGTTAGACGGTAGGCGTTGGACGTTGAGCGTTAGACGTTAAGCGTTAGACGGTAGGCGTTGAGCGTTAAGCGTTAGACGGTAGGCGTTGAGCGTTAAGCGTTAGACGGTAGACGGTAGGCGTTGAGCGTTGGGCGTTAAGCGTTAAGCGTTAATCGTTGGGTGTTACGCAGTTTAAGAATTGTTTGATCTTATTTCTGTACTCGCCATCATTAGATTTACGCGTTAAGTCTAGCGTTATAAAACCAAAATCGTCTTCATTCCAGCAATTACTACACATGGTTTTGAAATCATCGTATCTCATATCACCCCCAACAAATTCATTATAAATATGATTTAGATTCCTATTGTCTTGTCTAAAAACATTCAGGAAGTTCAGATTATCACGAACCAGTTGTTTCGGTATCTTGGTGTATGTTTGTGCTAAGTAAAAACAGTCTACTCCTTTGTGTCTACCTCTGGTGAAATATTCCCTAACTATATCTTGGTTCTCCAAAATAAAATCATCAAATATCACAACTGAATTTTCCGTACATTCATCTAAAGGTATTATATCTTGTGCAGCTTCAATGAATGATGCTACCTTCAAATCTGTTTTTCCTTGTAGTTTGTCACACATTTTCATTAGTTCTTGATACTTTGATTGATCTAGACTTTTTGAATATATGTATACATGATTTACTTTGTCCCAGTTCAACCACCCTGGTGCAAGAAGGTAATTGTCGATCATTAGTGTTGTTTTACCACATCCACTTGGACCGATAATTCCACAACGTATCGAATTAGGTAAAAGTTCCCCATGCTTCAATTTTCTTTTCCTTTCTGGTATTCTAACTTTAGGTTCCCAGTCTGTCTTCATTTCTCCTTTCTTTATTCTCTATTTAACTTTATTAACTGAGTTAATAAATGACAAGATTATTTAAGCTGAGCGGTAGGTCCTCTGTACTAGAAAAGAGGTTGACAGTTCCGATTAGAGACCACTTTAAAGGTGTGGCCTTAAAAGGATTTTACACGACGTTCTTGACTCCAAATGTAACCACAAAGAATAATAAGTTGTACTATGAGAAAGATGGTGTGGTTAACATGTTAAATATCCCTCCTGGCCAGTACAGTATACAAAGTTTAGAGAAATACATTCGTACCAAAAACCCTGAAATAAGTATTAAGGCAGACAAGGTTTCAAACAGAGTTGTTATAGAAAGTGAAGTGAAGCTATTTATGGACAGAAAGGATAGCATAGGAAGTGTGCTGGGGTTTAATAATCAAATCGTTGAACCTAACACAAAGACTATTGGTACTGGTATTCCTAAAATTATTCCCTTCGAAACGATTAATGTTCATTTCAACTTGGCAGATGGTATGTTAGTTAAGGGTGGTGAACACTACCACAGAGAAACTAATATTATAGCTTCTTTTAAAATCGGTGTGGAGTTTGGTGGCCCTATTATTTATGAACCACAGAACCACTCATTTGTTCCCCTTCACGACAGAATTCAGTACTTGGTAGTAACTGTAACTGATGAAGACGATAATTTGATTGATTTTGGTGGAGCCGATGTCACGGTAATTTTAGAAATGCAGTAAAAATTTAGTTTAATTAATTAATTAAACAAAAACTCAGTTAATAAATGAACAAGATAGAAAGTTATCAATACCAGTCTTTTCCCGTAAATGAGAAGACGAAATTTAATGTAAACATACCAAACAAAGATGTTGAAATAGACATCAAAGTTGGTGATGGGTGGATTGACAGTAAGAATGCTTTTCTTTATATGAATTTTAATGTAACTCACGTTAATGGTTCTGATTACACTAGCTACAATGGAAAATCTAATGTAAAGCTGATCGACAATTTTGTATCGCAGTTGTTTTCCGCAATTACCATTAAAAAGAAAGGAGTTATCATCTCCAGAATTGAACATCCCAGTATTTCTTCAACGGTGTTGTATCACCTCACCTCTTCAATTGCTGAGGATGTAATGTATGAAGGGAACTTTGTAAACAATGGTAAGCTAAAGTCAAAATCAAATGAAGTATTGTACCCACTGAAAATGTTGGGTGGGTACTTTAAAGACTACAAAGAGATTATGTGGGAAGGAGATATAACGATTTGTTTCACTTGGAGCGCGAGTGGTGGAGATGCTTTGGAGAGATGGTTTTCAAAAAATGCTGCTGGTGTTGATATTGATGGAACTCGTCCAGAAGAAGGGAAAGTAATCATCACAAGTATGGAAATAAGAATGCCTGTAGTTAAATATGAGCCAACTTATGAGCTCGATCTAAGAGATAAAATATTCAGAGAACCTAAACTACCCATTTCATTCTTTGAACTACAGACACAAGAGATAGCGGGTCTCAGTGGTAGGAGGAACTTTGAAATTGACATTACCAATTACTACACATCCTTAGAGTTTGATATGCCTTACTTTATTTTTGTTGTGTTCCAGACTAACCGAAAAGGTAACCAAGAAAGAGATTCGTCACAGTACGATCATGTCAACCTTCAAAATATTTATCTAAAGAATGGTAGAAACGAAATATTTCCTGAGGAAGCATGGAACATTGCTCCTCCTTCAATTTACTTCAAGGCCTACAATGCATTCTTAGACTTTAAGCGGATAACCGAGTTAAGAGGTGATTCGAAAATTAGTCCTTACAGCTTCATTAATTCGTATCCCATTTATGTTATTAATATGACCAAGAGGCGAAATGTTGTAGCGGCAAACAAAACAAGTATGAAGTTGTGCGCAAATTTTAATGCTAACATACCTGAAAACACTACTGCTTATATTGTGATGTATACCAAAAAGAATTTGATCTATGATGCAAAGCATGGTATAGTAAATGAAAGCTTTTAATGCCTATTTTTAATGCCTCTCAGGCATTAAAAATTAAAAATTAAAAATTAAAAATGTATTTTATAAAAATTCTATGATGTGTCTGGGTTTTATGTTAATGTCTCCGTGTGTCATACCTTTGTAAACCATTTTTAATCCTATAATAGACCTAGAGTCTTCCCAACTTAGGATTTTGTTGTACCTTTCAGGCAAATTAACTTTAAGTTCATTCTCGAGTTCTAAAATGTATCCACTACCGAATTTCATTGTCTTGAACTCTATGTCTGTAATAAGATACTCATAATCTATTTCGAGATCTCGCAAATGAGTAAACGATGTTTGTGTGTTAAAACTATTGAGTTTTAGTAGAAGTTGTTGTTGTTGACTATTCATTTATTAAATATGTTTTTTTTAACTAAAAATTTATTTGTTCTAACAGGGTAACTGTATTTTTTAGAGTACTTATTATTTCTACAATAGAAGATGACTGTTTAGGGCAATTTATTTCAAACAAAGAAAGATCCATTTTCCCAGCTCTAACTACAGAATTAGTAAATTCATTGTACTCATAGAATGTTTCCCCTTTGAAGAAATATAATAAACCATTTGTATATCTAAAAGATGAATCGATACTTGGAGGTAATCCCGGAAATTCTCTTGTAATTCTTCCATACCTTTTGCTTATTCCCTTACATTCGTCAACTTCTATATAGTAAACATCATCGAAAAATATGAAACTTTTGCCAGAATATGAATTTATTGCTGAATGTAACACTACATTTTTCCTTAATGAAAGGTTTGTTAATGATTGTGGATAACCATATTTCAACTTAAAGGATGGTATTTCCATTACATATATCTTGTTATCAATGAATAAAACAACATCTCCAGATGGTCTTTGGTAAGCTGCAGTAATATTTTTAAAGCCTTTTGGAAGAAATGTTAACCAATCATTTATGAGTTGTGGTGTCGTGTGTATATTTAAGTTATCCAAATCCATTACCCAAACCCATTTCTCATAATAAATATACAGAACCTGATCAACGATTAAAAAGTTCTTTATTTTCTTATTCAGTTTACATAGTTCTGGAGGATTTGAATCTTCCTCTCCTTCATCAGCATCATCGGTTTCAGCTTCATCTTTACCACTTCCTTCACTATCTTTTCCATACAAACTTTGAATTCCAAGAATATCATCTTTACTTAATTCAATATTTGAACTATTGTATATCGGATACATAATTGATGTATTTACACTTGAATGAGCTAGTCCTAGTGTATGACCAATTTCATGAACTAAAACAGCATAAAAGTTAATCTTTTCTTTAGGAGTGTTTGTATCAATCTCAAAATACCAATCTTCATCTTGATCCATATGAATTTCTACAGCATTATTATTGATATCGTGGTAAAATGCATGACCTAACACACCTCCTTTGCCATCAAACGGTTTTGAGCAAAAATGTTGGCCACTAGTTTCTTTTCTGTGTAAACGTCTTTTATTTGAAATAATAATGTCGCAATTCGATTGATCTTCTTCAAAAATCAAATCTGTATGTTCTTTCCAGCTATTAAAAGCTATTTCAGTTAATTCCTTCATTCTCTTTGATGAACCAGTGTAATACCATTTTATATTTTTCTTATTCCATTTATCAATATGTGAAGTAAAAGATAGTGCATGATCTTCAACGCCACATCTAGGTCTCCTTATCAGTTCTAAAGTTTCATCACTTATTTCACCTGTGGGTTTCAAATTAAACTTTTGTTGAAATAGTTTTAAAGCATTCTTTACATCTGAAAGTTCTGGAATATTTGTAGAATCTGGTTCAAGATACCCAAAATCATGTAAGTATTTGATTACTTCTTCATCAGCAGCGACAAATCCACTAAATATTAATGTTAGGATGATTGTTTTCATTTATTAACTGTGTGTAATTACTTTTCAGTATCCCCAAGGTAGTGTGTCAATTATTCCATCTGTCTCCTTCAAGACCATTCGTTTGTCGTAGGTTACTTTGAACTCTTTAACCATAAGCTTATTTACCAATCTTTTATTTTTCTTATCTCTAGTTATCATATTGTTATTTGTCGTTATTTTATCACTGGTGCCATATATCAGTTTACCCATTGTCTTCATGTTAATTTTCAAACTATTTTCGTAGTTGAGGGTAAAACCTTTTATTTTCGTCGCACGTTTGCCTTTTAGGGTTTCATAAGCATAACTTTTTGGACCAGTGCTTATCCAGTCTGTGATATAATCATCCTTTCCCAACTCATCTGTCCATTCTCCTAACATACACCCTGTTTCTACAGTATTCGTACCATCATCAATGTATACAACACTATCAGTATCATAGTATACAACCTTATCTCCTAATCTGTCTAGCATCCTAGCATTGGAGGTGGTGAAGGCTGCTATAAATATATTGGTGGCATTACTATCCTCTACATATTCGTCAGTGTACTTGTAGGTAACCTCAATCATATCTTCATTGATGAAGATCACATTAGATATCTCTATCTTATCATCTAGTAATAGGTCGTACCAACGTTGCGGATCAGTGATGAATTCACTTTGAGTCATATTTTGTCTTTGGCCGAATTTACCCCACAGAGAGTTTAGGCAGATCTTGGCGACGGCACGTTTTCCGGGATTGGGCTCAATTTTGTTAATGTCCAGTTCAATACCTTGCTTCTCCTTTATGGCTTGGATGTATTCCTCTTTTGACCCGTAATCGTCTTCCCAAGGGCTAGTTTCTAGCTTTATTTTCATAAAAGTTTTAATGTAATCTCTGAACAGGGCATTACTTTTATTTTTAAAATTCCACACGTCGTAAATTTCTTGTATTTTGTAGCCTTTTTCGATTGCTTTATTTATTTCTACAGTAGTCCATGTGCCTGTGAAAGCTCTCTCTTCGTTGTTGTGGTTGCAACGCTCTGTCGTCTTATCAGCACACTTGGCGCAGAGAGCAAACAACAATTTTTCTTGCTTAATGGGAAGTACGGGGTGATAAAGACCTTTAGGAGCTAGTACCTTGCATTTGACCAAACCAAACCATTCCTTGTTGTATTCTTTTGGTTTCAATATTTTAGTAGGATGGCCAACAGGATACCAATCGTAGAACATTACAGTTGGATACAAAGAGCATATGTCTATATACCGCATTTTCTTTGCAGTCACTTTCAGTTTTGCAGCATTTGTTCGCCCACCGAAAAAGGCGTCTCTAGGCTTTAATGGTTCCACAACGTTGATCGTTTTATTTAGGGCTTGTTTGTAAGCTTTGGATTTCTTCCACTCACAAGACCACACCTCAACTACATTGTAACCTGCATTTCTCAGTGTGTTAGTTCGGTCCATAGTTTTAGTAAACAAATCATCCATAGTTTCATTGTTTACATTATTGATGGTGTCGGGGTTGTAACAGTCGGGGCATCCGTGCCAGAAACAACCGTGATATTGATAAACTGTTTTAGTTTTGGGATTGTAACCATCAACTTTAGCACCACATATGTTTACTTCACCACCATTTAGTGCGTGACGTACATTAGGGTACATATTCAACCAGGCTATGGATTCTTTACTAAACATTTCCTTCTTATCGTCTTTCACTACTGCAATAGTATTTTCTTGGAGATACTTTGATCTATAAATAGCCATACATACACTAGCGATGGTTACGTATTGGAAAGGATCTATATTGGCAACCTCTAAAAATGATTTCCTGAATTCAAGACACCCCCTACGCAATATATCAACGTCCGAATGACAGTACTCTGCTAGTTCCTTCTTAAAGTCAAATACATAGTTTTCTTTTACCTTATCACCGTGCCATTTTAAAAAGTCGTCACGTTGACCATCTTTCATAGTGTTGACACCATAGAATTTGGTAGGTGGAATAGGTCCAACGTAATTTTGATTTTCTTTTGTATTGAAAAAGTGGGGAAAGTATCCTTTTTTAATTTCTTTTATACCAAACGTTTTCGGGAATGATGCTAAAGCTCCTTGGATGAAGTTCATGCTGTCAATTATTTTTATTCTTAAACAAGGTATTTCAAGCTGCATTATTTTAGACCCTGAGTAAATAGTCTTGGGTTTGATTCCATTTTTGATACAATATTGAAGAATAAAGTATGAGTCGTAGCCTTTAGAATTATGAGCAATACATGTGTATCCTTTGTGGGCTTCGCTAATAAGCCATTGGCAAAACTCATCATTAGTTAGAAAATCTCGTCTATTGCCACTGAAATCATGAACGGCTACATAATTAGGGTTGTGCACACCAGTATCTTGCTTGGCTTCATAATCGAAGAAGTAGTACTTCTCAGTGTAACTACAACCGTTTTCGTATGTGATAATGTCGATCAAAATATTGTTTAATAATAAATTATATCTTTCTTGAGAAATTTTTCCAGCTAAAAATTGTTTTTGGAGTTCTTTAATCTTTGGTATTTTGAACAATTCTAACCTATTTGCAACCATATAACATTTTATAAACTTACTTTTATCTTTAGCATTACAAATACATTCGCCTTCACATCTACCACCTTTTTGAGCCTTGGATTGGATGTAGCATTGGTGTTCACCAACCTTAAACGGTTCCATACAGTTATAACAAAAGGAATATCCACACTTGTGCTTTTTAGACCTTAAAAGTATTAAATTACATCCTCTGCATTTGTAGACTTCCTTGCACACTTCTTCATGGTTTTTGAAACAATCTTTACCAAAACAATATCTATTACACTTATTACAATATATCCTAACACGATCTTTACCATCTTGATGTTGTGGTCCTTTACACAAGTTACACACAGATTTTTTAGATCTACTTTTACAGGTGTGTTGGTCCTTGTTATTATAGGGTTTGTCGCACTTTTGACAGTAGTATACGCTTCCAAAAAAGGCTTTCATGTTATTTATAGCGTCATAGTGATTGTCGTGGTGGTACAGATATATCGTAGTGTCTCTTTCTCTTCCAGAATGTATGACTGCGTTGAAATGTGCAGCCGAAACCACCTTAATTTGAACATCCAAAAACTCTTCAGCATCCTGGATATCTTCTAAGGTGAACATATCTTCGCAATTCTTCCCCATCCTTATACATAGTTCCTTAGCCAACTCTTCTTGCAATTTCCTACCTTTCCTTATATAGATTAAGTCATTACTGGTGAGTTCCCTATCAAGAATGATGTTGGTTTCGTATGTCAAAGCCGTGATTATAGCTCTTGGACCGCACATATTGTCCTTATTATCTATTTTGTTAATACATCTTTTAGCCTTAACGTCTTTCTGAAGGTTGACTACTTTTTTGCCTTTATTACCACCGCCTCTGGGGATTTTATAAACTTGAAAGTCAAATCTGGTTGTATTTATATCTACATTTTCATTAGATGTAACAATTCTTTCAATTTGAATGAGTAAAAGGGAGGCGTTGATTTTCTGATTTCTTTTGGCCGAAATTGTATGGTGAAAATTTTCATTATCTGCGACTATTTTCATCTGATCTCCTGGACTGTAATTACTCATTTTCTTCACAGCTTTTATAGTTGCATGGACGGCTGCCCTAACAGCTTTCATTTGTTCAAGGGGTGTTCCTTTCAAATCTTTTACCTGTATGGTGTAGTTA
Organism: Schistocerca cancellata; assembly: GCF_023864275.1. NCBI lineage: Eukaryota > Metazoa > Arthropoda > Insecta > Orthoptera > Acrididae > Schistocerca > Schistocerca cancellata. The sequence continues at coordinate 457,287,892 of NC_064630.1, forward strand.
GTTTGCCAAACGTTGAACGTCTTAAGAAAGGTACGGTCTCCTTCATGAATCTTAAATGGAGATTTTTTCTCCACACTTCGATCGAACAATTTTTGTTTGAATGGGAAAATTTGACCTAACTTCTCATTAATTACTATTTCTTTGCATGGTTGAGGGGGTACTTTAGTTTCAAACAAGTCTTCAGCAAAGTTGAAGTGCCTGATTTTATCCAACCGTTCCTTCTCACTTCGTATCAAAGCCGTCAATCCGTTCTTTGAATGAACCATTGAGTAGCCCTTAATTGCGTACTCCCTTGCAAATCGTTTCAGTTGGCGAACAGTCATTGCCGACAGTTCTTCATTTGTATAATTAAATAAATCATTATTCATAGCCTTGGACGTTGCATTGGTCACAGCTTCAGCAAGATCCACCTTCTTCATCTTGTAGAAACCTGTAATTTTGAGCTCCTTAGCCAGAGCCCTTAGTTCTTTAACAGTTGCGCTGTTGCGGCGCATAGCATTTTGATTGTTGTATTCCATTTATTAACTGTCTTATATTTTATTTATATTTTTCATTTTTATAAACTCTATAAATTTTTGACTTATGGTAGGTGCGAGCTTTAAATATTAAAGACTTTGGATAAGAAGTTGTGGTACTTAAGTACCTTTAAACGAAAAAGGCGTTGGATGAAAAGTTGTGGTTCTTTAGTACCTTTATACGTGACTTCAAAAGTATTTTCAAATTTAATGGTCTTTTGACCCATTAAATAAAATTTTTTGAAATTTTATTTTTATTTTCGGGAAAAATTAATGGTTCTCTGTTACCTTTTTTAATGGTTGTATAATTAATGGTTCTTTAATACCTTAAAAAGGAATTTATCTTACATTTTGATATATATATTTTTTAAATTAGTGGTTGTTTAGAACCTTTAAATTGCTGGTCAAGTTATGGCGGGGTAGTACCATTTCTCAGTTGTTTTTCTTTTGAAAATAATGGTTCCTTAGTACCTTAAGTTTGGACCTGTACTTTTTGATGCCATTTATGGCTGATTTGTACCTTAATGGTTGTATGATGATGGTTAAAGGTCACTGGAGACCATTATTTAAGCATTGTTTTTTATGGAATATTTTTAATGGTTGGTGTGGCCATTATATAAATTCTTATTGGCTGTTTGGATGTTTATGGTTACTTGAACCACTATTTTAGAGTATATTTTTTATGGTTGATGAGGACCATATTATTGTCTGTCCCATGCCTACCCACTATACTACTAACGATGCCTCTACAACCTGTACTCGTGCATACTTTATGTATATTCCCATACAGGTGAGACATTTTACTCGCTGCATATCCAAAGGAACTAGGCTTCCTAATCGAGGATAACACAGGCACTCAATATCAGCCGACACCGGGAAAGCGACTTTCAAGTAAAATGTCTAACCTGAACGGGAATATAGATAACGGATGTACGCGTACAGGTTGTAGACGCTTGGTTGACGACATATGGAAATTTGGGTCTGGTTGTGATTCATGCCCGGGTAGACAAATTATCAGGAGACCGCTCGCTACAAGCGGGAAATCCGGGTTCGAGTCCCGGTTCGGCACAAATTTTCATTGTCGTATTCCATTCTACAACTCATTATTGTCCACATTCGCAATTGCGAATACATTTAAAAATTATTTTACTCCTCACCACAGTTGTATCGAACATCGGAAAACCAAAATGCAATTTTCAAAATATTTCTAAGCCGCGCAAGTGTGTGTGTGCGTGTGTGTGTGCGTGTGTGTGTGTGTGTGTGTGTGTGTGTGTGTGTGTGTGTGTGTTTGTGGAGAAAGTGATAGAGAGAGAGGGGGGGAGAGGGGGAAGGGGGAGAGAGAGAGAGAGAGACAGAGAGAGAGAGAGAGAGAGAGAGAGAGAGACAGAGAGAGAGAGAGGAGTGTGGCATCCCTTATGTGTTGCAGTTCTCGGAGGATAGCGGGGCGAGCCGGAGCATCCTCACGTTCATCCCGGTCATCGATGACGACGGCAAGTACCTGACGTGCCGGGCCGAGAACCCCTACATCCAGGACAGTGCCTTAGAAGACAAGTGGCGGCTCAACGTACACTGTGAGTATCCTTAACAGCTCCATTGTAACCGCTCTGTAATTATTGCTATTGTTGTTATTGTAGTTGTGATCTTCAGTCCAGAGACTGCTTACATGCAGCTCGCCATGCTACTCTATCCTGTGCAAGCCTCTTCATCTCCAGCTCACTACTGCAACCTACATCTTTCAGAATCTGTGTAGTGCATTCAACTTTTTGTCTCCCTCTACGATTTTCACCCTCCGCCCTGCGCTCCAGTACTAAATTGGTGATCCCTTGATGCCTCAGAACGTATCCAGCTAACGGACCCCTTATTCTAGTCACGTTGTGCCACAAATTCCTCTTCTCCCTGATTCTGTTCAGTACCTCCACATTAGTTACGTGATCTACCCATATAATTTTCATCATTCTTCTGTAGCACCATGTTTCGAAAGCTTCCGTTCTCTTCTTGTCTAAACCATTTATCGTCCATGTGTGACTTCCACACATGACTACACTCCATACAAATACTTTCAAAAACGACTTCCTGACACTTAAATCTATACTCGATGTTAAGAAACTTCTCTTCATCAGAAACTCTTTCCTTGCCATAGTCAGTCTACATTTTATATCCTGTCTACTTCGATCATCCTCAGTTATTTTGCTCCCCAAATAGCAAAACTCATCTACTTCTTTAAGTGTCTCTTTTCCTAACCTAATTCCCTCAGCATCATCCGATTTAAGGCGACTATATTCCATTATCCTCGTTTTGCTTTTGACGATGTTCATCTTATATTCTCCTTTCAAGACACTTCCCATTCCTTTCAACTGGTCTTCCAGGTCTTTTGCTGTCTCTGGCAGAATTACAGTGTCATCGGCAAACCTCAAAGTTTTTATTTCTTCTCCATGGATTTTAATTCCGACTCTAAATTTTTCTTTCGTTTCCTTTACTGCTTGCTTAATATATAGTTTCAATGACATCGGGGATAGGATACAACCCTGGTTCACTGCCTTCCCAACCACTGCTTCCCTTTCATGCCCATATACTCTTATAACTGCCATGTGGTTTCTGTACAAATTGTAAATAGCCTTTCGCTTCCTGTATTTGACACCTGCCATTTCACAATTTGAAATAGAGTATTCCAGTGAATATTGCCAAAAGCTTTTCCTAATTCTACAAATGCTAGAAACGTAGGTTTGCATTTCCTTAATCTATCTTGTAAGGTAAGTCGTAGGGTCAGTATTGCCTTACGTGTTCCAACACTGTCATAGTTGCTCCGGGCAAAGCGCCTTTCGTATTCGCACCATTCATCGTAATTACCACAGAGATCTCCAGAAATGACTTCCAAAGGCAGAAGTCGCTGTTGAGGAAGACGGAAAATTATTTGGGAAGAAAACTGCAAGTAGACACATACATTACAGTATGGGATTAGCGATTACAGTGCTTGCATCAAGGGGACCTATAAATCCTATGTTGTTTTGATCAGACACGAATCAATAGGGAAAGGAGACAAGATCGGTCATGACAGACATCGACATGCCGAAACGACATGATCAGGCCATACTACACTGGCAGCCAAAAATTAAGGACGAAAGTAACTTTCTCGTGATGTGTCATTACCAACTACCGTAGCTCGATGAAACTGGGATTGTAAATAGAAAGAACTACTATCGTGTAATACTGAGGGTAGCTGAAATAAATACGCAATGAGACGAAGAGAAATGAAGCTTTTATTCAAATACAGTAATTATACTGATGTCATCGCGGTTCATGATGGACACCCGCACATACGCAAAGATGGGACATAGTTCTTAAGAGGATCTGTGATCATCACGGACAGCAATACATGATCCGTAACAAAATAACACGTTAGCCACAAGCACAAGGTCCGTAAAGAGTTCTTGTGGTAGGGCTCTCCACTAGTGCAATTGAGGACAGCTCAATGATCGTTGGTGGATTTAGACGCGCTCCAATACGTTTCCCCCGACGCAGCCCACAAGTGCTCGATGGAATTAAATTGAGTGGACAGCACACCAGTCGGTTTGCCAAATATCCACTCGTTCGAAGAGGTTCTCCAATTACACTTATACTGACATCGATTAATATGAAGTCAAAGCCGAATGCACCCTTGAAAATAAGAACATGGGGATCGAGTACAGTGTCACAATAACGTTGACCGCTGATTTTACCGTATTCGAAGGTACAGAGCTACGTACGCACATGCAACATTATGCCTCCGCATACCGTATCAACTGGTCCACCAAAACGATCATGCTCGAAAATGTTCCTGGATGCATTACGTGTTCCTACCTCTCGCGATATGAGGGCACGTAATGCAACCAGGAACATTGTCGAACACGGTCGCTTTGGTAGGAAGGTATTGGTGGTGTGGGAAGGCATTATGTTGCAAAACACGATACACTCACTATTCTGTAGTATTGTGACACTATACTCGTATATGAGTTTTTGCAGGAGTGCCTTCCACCGTGACTAAATTTTTATGGATCTAACAGCGCTGGTGGAGGAGCTCCTGGAAAATGGTTCAGATTGCTCTGAGCACTATGGGACTCAACTTCTGAGGTCATCAGTCCCCTAGAACTTAGTACTACTTAAACCTAACTAACCTAAGGACATCACACACATCCATGCCCGAGGCAGGATTCAAACCTGCGACCGTAGCGGCCACGCGGTTTCAGACTGTAGCGCCTAGAACCGCTCGGCCACCCCGGCCGGCGAGCTATTGGGAGGTCATGGTATTCGACGAATGTACTGAACTGCCAGTTCCCATCGAGTAGGTGTGCAATGTCTTTGGGAGACGTATAGTAACACGACCACATGCACCAGCGATCACCCAGCAGCTGGTGGATGAATGGAATTTCCTACCACAACAACTTCTTACCAACTTTGTGGCCAGCATGGGAGCACGTTGCAGATCTTGCATTGCTGGTGATCAAACACTCGATTATGAAGCATGCACTGCTTTTTGTAATGCCCAAGTGACCATCATAACCCGCAGTGAGTTCAGTGTAATTATTGTCTTTGAATAAAAGTGTCATTTCTGTTCGTTTCATTGCCTATTTCTTTGTTATACCATCTGCCTTGTACTGTAGCAGTTGTTTCTACGTGTGTTCCAAGTTTCATCGATCTAAGTTACTTTGTAGTGTCACAGCACGCGGTAGCTACTTTCGACCTTAAGTTTTGAGCACCAGTGTACTCGTTGCACCGACCACATTCTGTGTTCTCAATTTTGCTCGAGTATCTCTACCTAAAGAATGCAATGCAAAAGAATCCAAAAGCTATAGAGCACTTAGCTTTATCCGCTTGTTACAGAGGCTGTAACGAGAGTTATGCTAAGGAGAAATGAAAAGAAAATCGAACAGAATACTGGGGAGGACCAGTTGGGGTTCAGAAAGAGTAAAGGAACAGAGTTGCTACTGACTGTCTGGTGGTGACTGTAGAAAGAATGATAGAAATGAAAAAGAGGTGTACATTTGTTTTATAGACTAAGAGAAGAAGACTGAAATATACTGCTGGGAATTTTAAAAGGCGTTGGCAAGATACGAGGGCTATTTGGAAAGTAAGGTTCGATCAGGTGGTTGCCTTATAGCATGAGGGTATTGGAAATGTCTAAGTCGGAGCGGTGGGTATGTAGAGAAGTAGATGTAAGGTGCAGCTAACTATTGTAAATAAAATATTGTGTTTTTTTACGGAGGTTTCCATTTCAAGACCGGTAGGACCTTCCTCTCTAAATCGTTCTAGTAGAAGGATTGCAAAGGAAATGTACACAACGATAAAAGTAACAGAGTCTCAGGAGACGAAAGCAATGAGCTTAGGAAGGGGCTTATGTCAAGGACGCTGACTGTCGACGAAGTTGTTCGACACATGTGGAGAAGAACTGATGGGGTAAAGCCATAGAGGACGGAAGAGGCATTCTAATAGAAGGAGACAGAATAAGAACTATAGAGTACGCTGATGAACAAGTAGTACTGTGAAATCAGAGGAGGAGCTACAACAGATGTTGAATAATACTAAAAAAAGTGCAAGGAGTATGGAAGATAAATATGGAAAAGAGAAATGTGATGAGAATACGCCAGAAGGAAGCGGCAATTAACATATTCTTACCGTTACAGGGAAATAATAATAAGTAATATCCTTCCTCAAACTGCGAAATTTAATGACAAGGAACGGAAGCTGTGGAGAAGAAACAAAACGGAGAATATCCATAGGAAAGAGAGTATTCGAAAAGGTGAAGAAGTTAGTAACAGCTAGAAGAACCAATGGAGATAAAAAAACATTTGCTAAATGTAATGTCTGAAACGTAGTTAATCATGGGTTGGTAAAAGAAGGAAGGAATATATTTATTAAGTTTTGAAATTTGTCTATGGAGAAGGAGGTAAGGGACTGACAGACTGAAGAATGAAGAAGTGATGAATAAAATAGGGGAAGATAGAAGATTAAGGGAAGTAACCAGAAAAATATAAAAAAAAACCTTTGCTGGGACACATATTGTGTAGAAATTGTCTGCAAAACCAGTGAAAGGAAGGAATGAAAGAGGTAGTAAGAGAAGTAGAGCGATGAACGACATTAGAAACGAACGAACATACAACCAGATGAAGAGGGATGCTACGGACAGAACACGATTGAGAGCCTTCGATTGAAACCTGTCACAAGACAGATACACTAAAGAAGCAGAAGAGGAAGAAGAAGAATAAGGAGAAGAAGAAGATCTGTTAAACAGTGCTCACGTACGTAATAGTAGACAGATCGACAAAAAACATTAGTAAAGTAAGTAAGAAAATTGCTTGCTCCTGAAACGTATGTAGCCCTTTTGACCAGCCTAGTAGTCGCAATACCGAACAATTGCTTTAGAAAACAGAATAGCTCGAAATATGACAAAAATTACTAAGTTTTATTACATACAGTTTAAGAAAAAACGATCTTGTTACTGTCTCTAAGCTAATTCCTTTCTCCTGTGTTCGCTCCTCCTCAGACATGCCAGTTGTAACGCTCAAGATGGGGTCCAGTCTCAATCCAGATGACATCAAAGAAGGAGACGACGTATACTTCGAGTGCAATATTCGCGCCAACCCTAAAGCTTACCGGCTCGCCTGGTTCCACAATGTAAGTATGCTAACTGTTTCTTATACCTGGAATTGTTATTCATAACTGTTTTTAAAAGATAGTTTCATATCATGCTGCATGTAAGAACGTTCCAGCTGCAAACTTGTAGGAAATACGAAGAGAAAGCTATAGGCATATTTTATGCCATTTCAGTTCCAGGTGAGCGTCATAGAATGTAAAGTGATAAGTGAACTGCACATCTATTTTAATAGGCAATATGGACCATTTTAGAAAATTCTAACTAGTTTTTTCATGGCCTCAAATGTCACAGTCAACGATCAGTACATTGTAACGTGCGTTTTGAATCCAGTATCATCATTAACATTCAAACATATTTTTGCGGAGTGTAAATCGGAAAGACAGATCAAAGGCCGTAGAAGGGGGGTGTTCATTGCTGTTGACAAAAATATTGTCTCTATTGAGGTCGAAGTGGAGTGCGGCAGTGAAGTTATCAGGTCGTGTATAACAGGTGTAAATGAAACCAGGCTAATTGCTGGATGTTTTTACCAACCACCCGATTTCGCTGCGACAGTTGACTCATTCAAAGGAAGTGTACGGTCAATAGCTCGTAAATGGTACAAAGGGCTCTGAGCGCCTAGAACTTAGAACTAATTAAACCTAACTAACCTAAGGACATCACACACATCCACGCCTGAGGCAGGAGTCTAACCTGCGACCGTAGCGATCACGCAGTTCCAGACTGAATCGCCTAGAACCGCACGGCCACACCGGCCGGCAGCTCGTAAATGCACAGATCATGCAATACTGGTTGTAGGTGGCTTTAACCTATGAAGTATAGACCGGGATGTCTATGGATTCATTGTGGGTATTGTAGACAGTCATGCGAAATACTTTTGAGCACGTTTTCTGTGTTGAGCGGCTATCTCGGCAGCCCACATGCAATGAAAATCTCTTAGACCTTGTAGTTATAGACAAGCCGGATCTTATCGACACTGTGAGTATAGAAACGGGATAAGCGATCATGATATCATTGTAGCAACTATGGTTACGAAAGTTAACATATCGATCAAGAAGGCTAGGAGAGTGTTGCTGCTATACACTGCAGATAAGCAGTTAGTAGCGTCTCACTTAGAGTGTGAACTGTTCGTACTTAGTTCCAGTAAGATGGATGTAGAGGGATTATGGGCAAAGTTCAAGCAGATTATAAATCAGGGTGTAGAGCTACATCCCTAGTAAATGACGATGGAAGAGACCCACCACCGTTTAATAACGATATTCGGAATATGCTGTGGAAGCAGATGCTGTTGCACTTTCGATTCAAAAGAAAAGACACAAATGACGACAAGCAAAGGTTGGTAGAGATTCGTGTGTCTGTGAAAAGATCTCTGCGCGAAGCATACAATAATTACCACCGTCATATCTTAGCAAAAGATCTGGCAGAGAACCCGAGAAGATTCTGGTCCTATGTAACTCCATAAGCGGGTCTAAGGCTTCCATTCAGTCCCTTGTTGAACATTGTGGTGTGGCAGCTGAAGTTAGCGGGAGAATCGCACAAACATTCCGTCATTTGACCATCGGACAGACTCTCGTAATAAGCATCACTGGTTTAGAGAAATAACTGAAAGATTAAATCACTAGGTCCTGATGGAATCCCAGTTCGGTTTTACAAAGACTACTCTACGGGATTGGTCCCTTACCCTTCTTGCATTCATCACGAGTCTCTCGCCCTTTACAAACTCTCAGGCGACTGTAAGAAAGATGCAGGTGATTCCCGTGTATAAGAAGGGGAAAAGAACAGATTCACAAAATTGCAGACAGATATCTCTAACTTTGGTGTGCTGCAGAAACCTTGAACATATTCTCAGTTCGCACCGTGGAATGGAAAAAACGTTGCCGTTTTACTAATGTAGTCATCGTCATATATTATGACATCAGACTTACTATATTTCGCTATGGTTCTCCAGCTTGCAGTTGAGATTTTTCAAAACATAGACATAATTCTTTTTGAAATGGGTGCTGTTTCTTGTACAAGTAAAGTGTCACTAAGTCTTACTGCTTATTTCCGTTTCTGCAGCACTTGGTTTAATATTGTTTGTATTTAATCGTAGCATGACATTATACCGTAAATATTTTTCTAACATCAGTGTTTCATCCTGAGTTGGGTTAACATTTGTAAGATGGGTTATTCTGCTGTTAAAAGAACGATATTTTGTAGCATTTATTGCGTGTTTTTCCTGATATGTGAGGTATTAATTTGTTGTATTGTCTAAAAGGTCTTTTTTCTATTTTTTGGCTACTTTCCCTAGTTCTCCTAGATTTCTCTCCGAGTAGATTGGAACTGCATAGCAGAAAGACCATAACTTAAATGCTTCGTTTTTTAGAAAGTCTTTACGTCTGAATAACTCGAATATTTGAGTTATAATCTGCAAAATTTCACTACTTGCTTTAAGGGATTGTGCAATAATTGAGCGGTCTTTTATTTTAACTGTCGCATAGTTTGGTACAACACCTATGGCTATATATTTTAATTTCTTTACCTGTTAACGTCATGAAGAAAGATATGTTTTCCTAACTTTCCATTCTACATATATTACAATACTGCTTATTACAGCTGATAGCCTACCATTATAAACATTTTTATAACTTATGCACATTTATTTAATTAGATCAATCTCAAGGTGATCAAAACAATCGAAACCGGTAACTGAGCAAAGAAAAACTGACGATCAGTGACTGCTGAGTGATCTTCCATGCAACAGAAAATAAAACTCGGATTCCAAGTACTTTATAAACCAATATAATGTGTATACTGCGTCACATGAGAAACTGAAATATTGTTTACATTAATTTAGAAAAGTAACTTCATTTGAAATACACCGCAAGTGATAAACATAGCACATCATCAGTATATAGTAGATAGACGAGAATTTTTTAACGCAAGTATACATGCAAATAATATTTTAAACTTGATGAATCATTTATCATGAACCTTCAAAAGCATGTAGTTTTTGAACTTAGTGTCATTGTAAATCTTAGCGACAACTGAGAGACAATCATAACCCAGGTGAGTAACTTATTTCGCATTACAAAGGAGTTCAGGGCTGACTCATCTATTATAAAGAATTGAAAAAAAATTGGAGTATCGATTAGTCACGATTTTGCTGTGAATACTTATTCATAGAGTTAAGAATCCCACCTATAATATCTTAGCATGTTAGTCGAAATAGACAGGTCAGTACTTAGAATAATGGGTGAGTAAATGAGTATCATTTCTTGACGAATTTAATTTTTGTATCGAAACAGTTTTAACAATATGTGAATAAAATCCACTTACCGCGTAACGTAAGACAAATGACAGACAACAAACATCATTTCACAGCTAGCTTGGAAGGCATGAGACAAATCTGTAGCATTTATTTTGATTAAAAAGAACACGTTTGTTACTAAAGGCAAGCTCTTTCCTTTTTTGTATACGTATCTCAGCAAATGGCAGTATGTTTCCAGATAAGGATATGGATATATTAAATAGCTTATAAACCTTTTGGACCCAAATTAACATGAAATGCTATGCTATAATGGGTAAAGGTAGTGAATCACTCATCTGCCATCAGTTTGATTTAACACCATAGTGCATTACTGTTCATAACCCTACTGTTGCTGATACACCGTTGAGAAGATTGACTCATTTCTGTACAACTAAAGCATACGTGAACAGGAAAATTCGTTTCCTTTTCCAGTTTCCCTCGGGCCTTTTACTTCGATTTTAATACACGTTTGATATTCAGTTACACCTATTGATTTTCCTGTGTCTCTTATATAATACGAAGGAGTATACCATTTTTTACCTGATTTCGTCAATCATAAATAATAATTCTAGAAAGTTTATACCTATCGATAATGATTTAAATAATAAAGTACACAAAAGCTACGTTTTTTCTTGCATACTACAAAGCGTTTCAGGATTTTATTCGCATTTGAAGTGCTCTGGCAGCTTGCATTAGTATCGATATGTCTGGGTCAGTGTTATTCCGCCTTCATTTCCCACCTGTTCTTTTTTTTCTTTAAATTCTGGTTGTAGCAGAGAAATATATGTGTCGGAATTTTGGATACTGATGCTATAAAATAAATTTATGCTATATGTGTTTACAACCACGGTATGTATTTTGCATTATTTATTACGCATGTGTGCGAATTTCTTCGCAATAAAGGAGGCGAATACTTATAAGTAGATATACAAAATACTATATTATCACAACATCTAATATTCCAAGAATTATAATTCCCAGTTTCCCCATTGCTGTAAGAACATGAAAAGACAATCGCAGGGAAAGAGAGACAGAATAACACTCCCGCATACATCACATCCAGTGGTAGTGCAAACTCTCACAGTTCTTGAAGATGGAAATAAATTCTTGAAATGCGTCGGGCTACTCATGAAGAAATGTAACTAGTGTAGTTCTGTATTATGTTAATCTCCTGCTGAGTCCTACACTGTACAGTAGTGTTAAATATTTGAAATATCGATGATTAAACCAGAAATAAGCTCACAGAGAGAGAGAGAGAGAGAGAGAGAGAGAGAGAGAGAAAGAGAGAGCTCTAAGCCGACATGTTAAAACTATCAATCTTACATATGAAAGCAGTGTGGAATGAAGCTCAACAGATACTACATTTCTCAATGTTTCTGATTTTGACGGTTGTTTCCAGTGTAAGATCCAGGCGGTGGTGTTATTAAGACTCGTTTTTGAAAGGGATGGGATCCAATCGCTCTTCTCGTTTACAATACTCTGTATGTAGTACTACAGGTGGATGCTGGGGTTATTCCTTGCAACACTACGTCGAGAAAAAACAAACGAGACTGATGCCTTTACGGAGGAAAAATTAGGAAGTACCTGTTAATGGTTCAAATGGCTCTAAGCACTATGGGACTTAACATCTGAGGTCATCAGTCTCCTAGACTTAGAACTACTTAAACCTAACTAATTTAAGGACATCACACACATCCATACCCGAGGCTGGATTCGAACGTGCGACCGTAGCAGCAGCGTGGTTCCGGACTGAAGCGCCCAGAACCGCTCGGCCACAACGGCCGGCACCTGTTAATGAGCGAATGTTAGCCTGTGTACTTTGTCAAAACAGATCAGTTCGGAGTCAGATGACTAACTGCTACAGGTGCGTTCTTGCGCTATATTTACATGAAAAGACGACAGATTTTCTGCTGAAAGACGACAAACTTTCTGCTATGCAGTCACACAAAAACCGTACTGTACTAATGCTGCGATCAGCAGAAGAAGAGAATTATTGTTATTATTACTATTAGTATTATTGGTATCGTTGTTAACAGTGTTATTGTTCTTTGTCTATCCTCATATACTCCGTGTTACGATATAGCGCAACAATAGTGGTGTTGTAGACATTTCGTCGTCCGCCACTGAGCTGACTGATTTTGATGAAGCCTCCCACAACCCAATAACACAGTTCAAGCCCGGAAAACAGTTCCACTCAAGTACTCGAAGCAGCATACTGCTGCCAGAGTGGGGACAGTCTCGTGTGATTTCCACCGATATTCCGTCCACAGTCTTAAATCTGTGTATTGTTTCCCTTACTGGAGTTATTTAACGTATGAGACAAACTATTTCTTTTTTTCGCCGTGTTAGGTAACGGCCGATTTGCTATCCCCATTACCATACACACAGTTGTACAAAAATATCAAAGCCGTCTATACCGACAAGACGTTGAATTCTAATGGAGGTGTAACGATTGCTGACGCTGGTGTTAGTAACAATATTGTATTTAAGTTTTAAATCCTAAAATTACCTGATTAGGCCGAAACTAATCGTAACATTTACATAAAACGTAATGTAGACGTTGAATCCTAAGGGAGATCTAACGTCTCACACTCTCTGATGAATGTGTTAGTAAAAACGTATTTCAATTTTAAACCAGAAAATTATCTAATTAGGCCGAAACTAATCTTCACAGTTACTTAAAAGGTAATCTCGACTGTTTTGCCAGTATAATTAATTTTGCAAAATGAAGAAAGTGCGCAACAGTGGCTCAAACCACAGTCTCTTATTGTGTACACGACCAGTTTCAGAACACTTAAAGTTCCATCATCGGGTGTAAAAAATGTCGTCATGTAACCAAAGGTTCCGTATCAGAAGGATGGAAGGGACATTAATTCCACGCCGGTCTTCCGTGATGCAGGAACACAAACAGGGAAACTGGATGATAGTGACCTGTCGCACAGCGCGGGGGAACGTTTCTTATGGAAATTATGTTCCTTTCATCCTACTCGCACGGAATCTTGGGTTCTAGGACTATATTGAGGTGAGAATGGTCTCAGATGGTTAAGTGATTTTATTCTTTTCACCAGATGATGGAACTTTAAGCATTCAGAAACCGGTCGTGTACACAATTAAAGACTGTGGAGTAAACAACTGTTGCCAGGTTTCTTCATTTTACAAAATGGACTTATACAGTTGCCGCAAACTCATAAGACTTCTTGTGTTGTGAGTTCAGTTTTTCACGAATGTTGTGGTTAAGACTTAGAAAGTCTTCCCTATTCCACGGCTTACCAGTTGCAGGACGAGGGAGAAGTGTAGTAACATCGAGTGTATTCGATGCTAAGAATTTTTAGCCGATGGTACTAGTCAGGGAACTTCAAATGCCGAAAAGCATTGTATTATGATCACGCAAAGGGTGAAAGAAACAATTGAACTACTGACAGCACGCAACATCTAAGCTCTGATTTAATTATTCATGCAGAAATTAAAATTCTCATACGTAAATTCAGGCCGGAGGAGGAGAGGCTTTTGTCGCTGAAAGTGTAGCGTCGAATCGAGGCCGGTCTCAAGTTTCGGCTCCAGTGGACGAGAAAACTTGTAACCGGCAAAGCCACCGCTGGGGTCATCAATAATGTAAGCCTACTTTTGTGCCGAGGCGACGGGCGTAGCAGAAGTTCAGGAGGCTGGGACAGGGACACCGCGCAGACTTCTTGCGCGCGAGATGAAGAAAGGGCTCAGGGGCGAAGAGGAGCCGACGTGAGCGCTCCAAGCGGCGGTGCAGCGGGATTACAGCACGGTGATCCCGTCAAAAAAACCTGCTGTATTGTGCTTCCAGTGCCAGAGTTCCATCTCACACGCAATTAGCCGCGATGCCAGCGCCGCTGAAAAAAAAAAAAAAAAAAGAAAAAGCGCGTAATTCCTTTAAGAGAATCTCTTCTAAAGATTTATATTTAATATAGCGAGCTACGAATCTTGTTTCTATTTTAATATTACAAAGTCCTGCAGACAACCGAGCTGACAATACGGGGTGCAAATTATCTCATGAAAAGCTTTGGCGATATACGGCGTTAATATCCTCTCGTATTTAATATTTACGCAGATATGAATTTTAATATCTGCTTCAGAAGCCTCAATGTGAATGGGTCCTGTGAAGGCGAAAACGTCGCGACTCGTTGTATGAAATTATAAATCTCGGAAAAGACAGCGGGGTAAGGCGGCTTTTTCGGCGTTTTATTAAAAAGTTTGACTGTTCACTAGACGAACTGACACTCTTTTCCGCGTCAATTCCACTTTGCTCGATACGTCGAAATTATGATCCTTGGTACAAAAACCGACTGACAGCTTACGAAAGGCTGCAGATGAGATCACAAAATTAAAATATTACATTCAGTTCTAGCTATCAGCAGCCAGAAAGAAGATTATCGATGTGAAAATTTATCGATGGTATACAGGGTGAGTCATCTAACATTACCGCTGGATGTATTTCGTAAACCACATCAAATACTGACGAATCGATTCCACAGACCGAACGTGAGGAGAGGGGCTAGTGTAACTGGTTAATACAAGCCATAAAAAAATTCACGGAAGTATGTTTTTTAACACAAACCTACGTTTTTTTAAATGGAACCCCGTTAGTTTTGTTAGCACATCTGAACATATAAACAAATACGTAATCAGTGCCGTTTGTTGCATTGTAAAATGTTAATTACATGCGGAGATATTGTAACCTAAAGTTGACGCTTGAGTACCACTCCTCCGCTTTTCGATCGTGTGTATCGGAGAGCACGGAATTACGTAGGGATCCAAAGGGAACGGTGATGTACCTTAGGTACAGAAGAGACTGGAACAGCACACTATGTCCACATGCTAACACCTTTTTATTGGTCTTGTTCACTGACGCACATGTACATTACCATGAGGGGTGAGATAAACGTACACACGTGGTTTCCGTTTTGAATTACGAAGTGGAATAGAGTGTATCCCACTGGAAACGCGTCGACGTATGTGGTATCAGCATGATGGTGCACCTGCACATTCCGCAATTAACACTAGGCTGACCCTTGTCAGGATGTTCGACGGGCGTTTCATAGGACGTGGAGGACGCATAAATTGGCCAGCCCGTTATCCTGATCTTACACCTCTGGACTTCTTTCTGTGGGCTACGTTAAAGGAGAATGTGTACCGTGATTGGCCTACAACCCCAGAGGATATGAAACAACGTATTGTGTCAGCCTGCGGCTACACTATACCAGATGTACTGCGGCGTGTACGACATTCATTACGCCAGAGATTGCAATTGTGTGCAGCAAATGATGGCCACCACATTGAACATCTATTGGCCTGACATGTCGGGTCACTCTCTATTCCACTCCGTAATTGAAAACGGAAACCACGTGTGTACATGTACCTCACCCCTCATGGTAATGTACATGTGCGTCAGTGAAAAAGACCATTAAAAAGGTGTTAGCATGTGGACGTAATGTGCTGTTCCAGTCTCTTCTGTACCTAAGGTCCATCACCGTTCCCTTTGGATCCCTACGTAATTCCGTGCTCTCCGATACACACGATCGAACAGCGGGGGAGTGGTACTCAAGCGTCAACTTTAGGTTACAATATCTCCGCATGTAATTAACATTTTACAATGCAACAAACGGCACTGATTACGTATTTATTTATATGTTCAGATGTGCTAACAAAACTAACGGGGTTCCTTTTAGAAAAACGTAGGTTTGTGTTAAAAAACATACTTCCGTGAATTTTTTTATGGTTTGTATTAACCAATTACACTAGCCCCTCTCCTCACGTTCGGTCTGTGGAATCGATTCGTTAGTATTTGATGTGGTTTACGAAATATATCCAGCGGTAATGTTAGGTGACTCACCCTGTATACGGACGCTTCCATGTGAGTAAAATTTACGTCTTACACTGATCTAAGATCTACTATTGGAAATTTCATTTGATGTATTCATTCTTTTAGGTTCTACTCCATTCGACTTGTTTTGTCAGTAACAACAGGTTGTGGAAGAAGTTATAGCTTATCCACAGTGTTCAAATGTAAAAGTCAGAATATAAAAAGTTTGTACTACGAAAACCAAAATGTAAAGTAATATTGACAGTGGGGAAGAGAACAAATGGTTCAAGTGGCTCTGAGAACTATAGGACTCAACATCGGAGGTCATCAGTCCCCTAGAACTTAGAACTACTTAAACCTAACTAACCTAAGGACATCACACACATCTTTGCCTGAGGCAGGATTCCAACCTGCGACCGTAGCAGTCACGCGGTTCCGGACTAAAGTGCCTAGAACCGCACGGCCACCAAAGCTGGCGGGGAAGAGAACAGCAACCGATCGTGAATTCTGTTGTTTTATTACGGGAGATTTAGAGTTCAACTGTTACACAGTCATCTTCAGTTCTAAAAATGAATTGCAAATCAGGAAAAACAGGAAGAAATATGAGATAGTTAACAATGTATCGTAAGTGCAAACACAATAACCACATTGTTACGTACCATATAACAACAGGTGGCGTTAGTCCAAAACATCACGTAATAAACAATAATGGATGATGCAGAACATTCAGAAGTCTAACATTAACTAGAGCCGCTGCTTACATGTTTGGACAGGAAGAAATATGTGACGTCAGAGACGTACGATGCCCTCTATTGAGAGACCGGTGAATAAGTAAAGAAATGGTGAAGCTATACAATTTTAAAAAGAAAATTAAAAATGCTCTCAATAATAAAAGCAGAAGTAATGATTACATCATAGAAAACAAATCACATGTGTGAAGCCTTAAGTGTAGCCCGCTCAGTAGCATTATGAACAGGATAGTATGACATGTATTTTTGTGTTACAGACTAATGGAAAAAGATCCACTTATAATTCCATACAACAGCGAAATGTACAATGTTAAAATTATGTACGAAAATAATTAAAACACAAGGGAATGAAAATAGTACAATAAAAACATGACGTGCTCCCTCTGGGCATGAACTAAAATAAACTGTTTATTACGAGACACTTTGGACTAACTTCACCTGTTGTTATGTAGTGTGTAACTGTATTGTGCTTATGTTTGCACTTAAGTTCGTTGTTAGTTACGTTACATTTGTTCCTGGTGTACTGCCCATAAATGACCAAGCAATAGTTGAAATCTAGATCTGCTGTAATAAAACGAAGGATTTCGCGATCGATTGCTGTTCTTTTCTCCATTGTCTATGTCCAACGATCGCTGCGAACAATGGGATCATATGGATTCCAATCTAATTAAAGTAATATTTCTAACCGTAATGGAACTAAATTTAATCAAACGACAACATGAAATATAAAGTGATGATTCTCGATAAAATTTCGAAACCATTCGTAATAGACAAGTAGGGAGACGGACCTTCAAGCAATTTGGAAAAACCATCCAGTAATATGTCCAGGCACTGTATGATGCTCGAGTAAATCACTAACGAGGGAAACTCCCCATCGCACCCCCTCCCCCACAGATTTAGTGGGAAGAGGGCCCAGTGGACATCCCGTCAAAAACTGAACACAGATCAAGTATGAACAGGAAGAAGGTGTACTGAAGGGTGAAAGAAAGCAAAATAGAAATAGTGAACGGTCCAACTACAAGAAGTGTAACATAGGGCAACCAGAAAGAACCACAGCGTCGTGGTTCAGTGGTCACGGTGTTGGACTGTAAAGGTCCTTCGTACCAATATTTTTTTCCCGCTGTCTTCTGCATTCAAATTTGTGTCTGTGTCATGATGCAACGTCCGTTTGCAACCATGAGGTGTAAGGAAGGGACCTTAATGAAAGTTGATTTTGCGTAATTACTCTATTAGCAACAGAAAGGAAGAAGCTTTCGAGTGGGAACCGAAAACGTTTGATGACAATGCGACTAGTCAGCCGAGTACTCCACCGGAAAGCACTTCTGTTGTGTCGTACACTGCATTAGTCACAGTACGTGTGTCATATGATAGAAGTCTCGTATCGATGCACCTAATCTGTACGCCTTGTGAGTGAGTGAGATATGCCTCACTGCCGAATTTAGGTGTCCTTATGAATGTGAATGTAATCACTCCTTAGGAAATGGTGAAAACATAATAGTTTGTCACATAAACTGCAACAAAGAAACCCAACAATTTCACAAGTACACAGTTTCTCTGTGCTCTGTCAAAATATATGTTCTTAAAGTATTTTAAGTTGCGTTCCTTATTCTTACCACATGACTCATATTCTAGAGCCAATGTATAGTATGACAACTGCCAAGAGAACAAACATTTCAGTGACCGGACGGACAGTTCATGGTGTTGTGCAAAAAAAGAAATAAAAATAAGTGGCACGTGGGAGTTCTGAACAGACTCGTCCGTTTTGCTGGTTAACAGAATGACCACTTAACCACGACACCGTGGCTCTACAGTTTCGTTCGCTGTTGCACTTGTCAAGTTTGGACCGTTCATTGTTTTTTGTTTCGCTTTATGTATGGTTCAGTACATCTTCTTCCTGTTTTCATGCTTGATATGTGTTCAGTTTTTGACGGGCTACCCGCTGGCTCATCGTACTAATAAATCTGAGAAGAATGAGATGAGAAATTTCCCTTGTAAGTAAAAGGAGGACTAAGAAGTAAGGGAGTCAAAATCTACAGATGACCTAACAATTTTTTCCAGAGACATAATTCAGCCATGAGAGAAATAAATCCTCTCTGAAAAATTGCAGCTGGCCGGAGTGGCCGTGCGGTTCTAGGCGCTACAGTCTGGAGCCGATCGACCGCTACGGTCGCAGGTTCGAATCCTGCCTCGGGCACGGATGTGTGTGATGTCCTTAGGTTAGTTAGGTTTAATTAGTTCTAAGTTCTAGGCGAGTGATGACTTCAGAAGTTAAGTCGCATAGTGCTCAGAGCCATTGTTTTCAAAAATTGCAAATGAAACAATTCGAAACATACCTTCTTCGAAAACGAAGTACAAAAATGACATTTTGGATGTTCCGAAATTACTAGAGGAGTGAAGGTTCAACAATAAAAACTAAAATAAATGGGTTTAAAAAAAACATGTAACAATCCTAAATATTGAAACTGTGTACCACTATCCAAGAGATCAAACAGCTCTCAACGGTTTATTCAAAGTAGATGAAACAGCCAAAGTACTGAAAAAATTAATTCAAAAGTTTCTGGGGCCAAAGACAGATGAACCTGGACGTATGTACTAAGATGCAACACAGAACTCCATAGGACACCACAAACAGTTTCAGATGCAGTTTGGGCGAAAAACGTACCTCTATCTCTCGATGTATAGGAAAATGAAGGAAAGCTGGCAGAATAATGAAAGAAATATTACAACAGTTCAACAAAAGATCGAAGAAATATAATTCCATCAATTAAATGTGAAGACTAAAAAATGTTTCCGAACAAGGTATCCAAGAAAAGAGAAAACTTGCAAACTATAATTAATATATATAAGGACTTAAGTAAAGAAAAAAGTACCCACCGATAAACCTATGACGAGTAACAGTGGATTAAAAAATATTGGGAATAAAGTAAAATGGAAAGGCCTCAGGAAACAAGAAGTCATAAACAATTCTAGTGTGAGGTTCGTAGTAAGTCGGATTCGACACAGAGAGAAACATTAAGAAACAAGAGACAGGCACCGTCAATCTATATATGTGCAATACATGAGACTAAATTAAGTTAATACGTGTCTTCATATCTATGTCAAAAGAGGTGAAGTACAAGCTGGAGTCAAGAGGTTCGTAAAAATTTAACAAAGAAGCAACGTGAGAGAAGAGGGAACAATAGAATTTCCGACAAGGAATGTCACAGATGGAAACTTTATGAGGCACTAAGTAACGTCGAAGACGGTGGAGAGAAATATAAACAAAGAGTAATGATGAATGAAAATTGAACGGAAAGTAAGACAAAATAACAGGGAAATACTGATAGCACATAGTCTGTATCAGTCGGTGATGTTTTTTATTTGCGACTTATTCAGATCTTCGCAATAATTCATTGTGTAGACCCTGAGGACTTGGAATATGGAGTGAAAAAGGGGTTGTGTAGTGTATCAGTATTCTGTTACGCATGCTGTAGACAAACATAAGGTAGGATGATCGCGTTACCGAAAACACGTCGTACAGACGGAGGACGCGAATTTGGCCAAGTGAGTCCTCGCGTATTTGAAGAATGCTTATTGCAATGGCTAAGTCAGTTTATAAGACAAAGACATGACATAATGGGAATGACTTTTGACAACGACCGATCAAACACCTATCCTGACTGAGTTGGCTGATAAAGCTCAGTTTAGCATAGACTGTTGTACCAGCGAAGTGCATATACACTGCTGAAAAAAAAATTAGAACACCCATTGAGAGTTTATCTATCAGTTCAAATTTATTGTAGAAACAATACGTATAGAATCCATGCAGTCATTACATTACACATCAAAAGCAGTTCCGAAGTACCAAATACGGAGATGTGATTAAGCACCCATATTTCTAAGGAGTGTAATGGCTCCAGAAGCGACAATTCAGATGCTGACTGTGGCACGCAGTCGATCAAAAAGGTGTCGAATACTGTCTGAGGATACGTTATTCCACACCCAACCGTATACGTTGGGGTCTATAATAGTCACCACGAAATGTGGAAATACAGTACGAATGGTAGCAATGAAGACGTGCTGGTCGACTGGTCCGAGGAACAAAATACATATCTGGTCTTTGATGCCAAGGACCGAGGGACATTCAGATCAGCCGCATGGAATTGCGACTATAGCCCGGATCTGTGCTTTGTTTCGAGGGATACAAACGATAAACCACTGACAGCCTCTAGAAGGATCCTGACGGACTTCCCTCATAGCCAGCACCGCCCTGTGCTTATTAATATCGGTATATCCATCACGATAATAAGGTCTTACCCTCAACCAAGGTGGAATTTTACAAAAGCTGACTGGAAAAAATTGTCTGAACAACTTGATTATACTTTAAGCTGGATCCCTCCAACTAGCAAGAGCTATGAGAGGTTTGTGGGAGCGGTCATTAGCTCTGCGAAAACAGCGATCCCAAGAGGATACCGCAAAAAATACATTCCCGGTTGGACTGGGATATACGATGACCTGTACACGGAGTTCCTCAAGAATGGGGACCGGGAAATAGCGGATGAACTATTACATAACATCGACCTTATTAGATGGCAAAAATTGGAGAATACTGTTGCAAATCTAGACTTTTCAAAGTCAAGCCGACAACCCTGGTCCCTACTGCGTAAATTTGGAGGCGCAAATCCACCTAAACATAGAAAGGACGAAATATTTCCCGACAAGGTCGCATCCCGCATAGTTTCTGCGTCTAGAGCCCGACGAGATCGAAAGCAGACAACAAAAGTGAAGAACGACTTAAAAACATTAAAAAGGACCCATGCAATGGTCTCAGAATATTCATCAGATATTCTTATCGAGGAGGTTACCAATGTCCTGAAGAACGTTAAACCAAACAAAGCTCAGGAGTTTCGATGGTATCCACCCTGAGTTCCTCATACGTGTCGGAGCCTACACAAAACAATGGCTGGCTAAGTTCTTTAAGGACATTCTCGAAGTGGGTAACATTCCTCCCTCACTTAAACGAGCGAAGATCGTCGCAGCCCTGAAACCTGGTAAACGGGGCGATAGACCAGAGAGTTACCGCCCTATTGCCATTCTCAGTATGGTCTATAAATTACTAGAAAGACTACTCCTCAACAGAGTAGGCCAAACTATAGTCAAAAAAATCCCTATCGAACAAGCAGGATTCTGTCCCTGTCGATGCTGTACAGATCAAGTCCTATGACTGACAATATATATAGAGGCGGGTGTGCAGAAGAAACATAAAGTAGCTGCAGCATTCATAGACCTAACAGCAGCCTATCATACAGTTTGGAAACAGTGACTCATGTACAAATTAATCTGTGCCGTCCCCTGCAAGAAGATAATCAACCTCATTGACGATACGTTGTCAAATAGAACCTTCCAAGTAATAATGGGGAATGAGAGAAGTAAACAGGTGAAACTCAATAATGACTCCCACAAGGCTCTGTCCTTGCGCCCCTTCTTTTCAGCCTTTACATCGCTGACATGCCTGCAACCAGATCGCGCAAATTTAGTTATACTGACGACTGGGCTCTGGCAACAGCCCACAGAAATATAGAAACTGCCGAAGATATCCTTACGAGTCACCAAGGGATTCTCAGCGAGTACTTTAGAAAATGGAGGCTACAACCTAGTGCTACAAAGACGGAAGTATCTGCCTTCTATTCGAACAACAAAATGGCCAGCAGAGACCTACATGTATATCTAGACGGGAAAATACTAAATCACAACAAACACCCAAAGTACGTTGGGGTTACCCTAGATAGGACACTAACATTCAAGGAACACCTGACGAAAACTGCAGCGAAACTTAAAACAAGCAACAACATATTGCAGAAGCTCTGCGGCACCACTTGGGGCTCCACCGCATCTACCTTAAGAACAACCGCACTTGGCTTGGTGTATCCAGTGGCAGAATACTGTGCCCCAGTGTGGCTCAACAGAAAACACACACACATGGTAGGCAGCCAACTTAATGCAAAAATGCGTATTATATAAGGCACAATCAGGCCAACTCCTACAGTGTGGCTGCCCGTTCTCAGTAACATAGCCCCTCCTAAACTGCGCGGAGAACACGCTCTGGTTAGAGAATTTCAAAAAATCATGACCAACCCTCAATTACAAATCCATGAAGATACTCACCACATCCAAGGAAACCGACTCCAGTCTAGGCATCCTCCACTAAAGACCGCACAGGCGCTGCACCAAACCAACTTTAAAATGAATGACTTATGGGAAGAGGAATGGGAGAGCAGAACAGCAGCAAACTGCTACAGTATGCCATGCATCTTTAGTAAATCAAAAGGATTTGATTGCCCTCGCAAAGTTTGGTCAACTTTTAATCGCATCAGAACCAACTGTGGGAGATGCGCCGATTCCTTACACAGATGGCGTAAACTTCCTTCGGCCGCTTGCGACTGTGGCGCTGAGAGACAGACGGTCAAACAAATCGTGCAGGAATGCCCACTAAGGGCATATGAGGGTGACCCACAGGATATCCTAATGGCAACCCGAGAGGCAATCGACTATATATTATCTAAACTGGAAGTTTGTTTGTGATTGCTCTTCTGTGAGTGTAAATTTACAATTGGTGGTGCCCTTATATACAAACTGTTATTTATTGTTCTGTTTATACATATGTGATTTTTTTTAAATCGTGTTGTTTCTGAAATTTTTACTGTGATTTTAGCCGGCCGGTGTGGCCGTGCGATTCTAGGCGTTTCAGCCTGGAACTGCGTGACCGCTACGGTCGCAGGTTCGAATCCTGCCTCGGGCATGGATGTGTATGATGTCCTTAGGTTAATTAGGTTTAAGTAGTTCTAAGTTCTAGGGATTGATGACCTCAGAAGTTAAGTCCCATAGTGCTCAGAGCCATTTGAACCAGCCAGCCAGTGTGCTGAATTCACAAATTCCGCAAGTGTAAAGGCGGTTGCTCTTTCGCAAACAACTTCATTCAAATAATAAATCCCGAAAATCATTTTTTTAATTATTTAGGGGAAGTCGCCTGTACACGAGCAATTTTCGTTGTCGAGGGTTGTCGATCTGGGGTATATCGCTTCATGATGCATACTGTTTTGCTTTATACGATCAAAAACAACCAAGTTTGAATGTCCCATATACCAGAACGTAACTACATAGATATATCTGATTGTGAAAGGAGGGGAGGGAAATCGGGGTTTTCTTTCCTCTCCTTCGTAGACACTTTCATGACATTTACTTAAGCAATTTAGAAAATCAGGCAGATCTTAAAACTGCGTAGTGGGACTGTGGTGTAGGCCACTCTCCTCACGAACGCGAGTCCATTTTCTTACCACTACACACCACTTCCGTCGTTTTTTTTTTCCTGAATCATGCATTTATAAAGTTTAATTCAAAGACACATAACCACCCAGTTCATAGTTTTACTTCTTCACATGCAGATAACTTGTTCCATCCAGTGCTATTATATTTGTTGTCATCCGTGTCCTTCTCAAACATAATTTCAGCAGGAAATCACATAATCTTTGATATTTTGATATTCACAGTACCTCAGTTTTTCTCTTCACCCTGTTAAGAGTTTAACATTAATTCTCGTGTTGCTCCTCGCAAAATGACTAAGCGTAAATGCATCTTTCATATATTTTAAGCGACACTGTTAAAGATTTCTGTAGTGTTCCGGCGCGTATCAGAAGTTTGTGCGTTGCTTCGAAGCGTCCACCAAACTTTGTTAGGGAACACACGAACACCTAATTAAGCCTTAACCAGGCTCTCGTGAGTTTACTACCGAACTAGTAATGCTTTTATCTGCTCTGTTATTAGCTGAATTAACTCGTCTATATAGACATTCTCTCCAAATACTTGCCTCGCAAGTTCAGGAGTTCTTTTTTTGTCTTGTATCAAAAGTGGTATTTTCTCACTGATTTTCTTATAATAAGCCGGAAACTTCCCTAATCTTATGTACTTAATACTATGCTACAGTAGCTAGCCAATAAATCTTTTCTTTAGTTGAAGGCTAAGGACCTATCTTTTAAACAATACGAACTTTTTAGATTTGCCTTCGTTATAAAGCTCTCGCTTCCACGAAATATACTCTTCTATAGTCATTTCAACTCATTTACAGTCACGTGTGCACAATATTCCTGTTGGTAACAGCCCAGAAGATTTGATGAGAACTTTCTTTCTATGGTAGTTTTTGTTCCATATGTGAATCCATTGACTGCCTTCCGTAAAATGACATTGCTTTAACTTATAATGAAATTTGACATATTTTAAACAAAATATGCAAAACATAATTTACTCGATCTTTTAACGCATTTTTTTCCGGCAGTGATACACCTGCTTGCTAGGTCCTTCGGGAACTCTTCATCTTCCATGTGGTATAGCGAGTCTACAGGGTTAGTTAAACTTATAACAAGTTTCCTAGGCTACTTAAATTTATGTAGACTTTGTACACTTCGACTTTTTTATGAAAATACCAGTCACATATTATTATTACTATATACGAGGGCTGTTCAGAAAGTAAGCTCCGATTGATCGCGAAATGGAAACGACTATGATAATCCGATAAAGCTTTGCACAGATGTGTTGGGCAGTGTCTCTAGTATGACCCTAGATAGCATCACGTCACTCCTCTCATTTCTGAGCTCACAGTGATCGCGTAAAGTTGGCTAGAGAATAGTGTCTCCCGCCAAGTACGAGGACCTGGTGAGAAATTTCGCCTGAAGCTATACAGCCAACATTACATAACTGTCGTGCAGTTTCTTCTACAAGGCAATATTCTCAGCCGCATTCTGAAGGGGCAATGAAGATGCTCCTGCATCGTTTTCAATTGGAAATGTTTGACTACCCACAATACAGCCCGTAATTGACTCCCCCTGCGTTTCATTTCTGCTCACATGAACCGCTGGCTATGAATACAACATTTTGGCACAGAAAACGAGCTGTAGGCCAGCGTAGAGAATTGGCGGAAAGCAATGGCGGCTGTCTTTTATGATGAGGGTATTGGAAAGTTGGTACAACGCTTCGACAAATGTCTTAGTCAGAACGGCAACTACGTAGAGAAGTAGCTGGATGGTGTAGCTAACTGTTAAAAATAAAACATTTCTAATTTTCACTGTGGTTCCCATTTCGCGATCAATCGGAGCTTACTTTCTGAACAGCCCTCGTATGTTTTCGTCATCTATCCGTATTTCACACCAAGGTACATAATAATCCAAACTGATTTTTAAGTAACTATAGACGTGATATGATATTGCTGTATACCGAAGGAAATTAATGATGTTCTTTCTCCCGCTAGTAGCACAATATACACCGAAGTGCCAAAGAAACTGGTATAGGCATGCGTACTCAAATACAGAGATATGTAAACAGGCAGACAACAAGTGTCTGGCGCAGCTGCTACAATGGCAGGTTATCAAGGTTATCAAGATTTAAGTGAGTTCAAACGTGGTGAAGTGGGGGTTTTCCCGTACGACCATTTCACGAGTGTACCGTGAATGTTAGTAACACTGTCAAACATTTCTTGGCATCGTTGTAGCCGGGAAAGATCCTTCAAGAACGGGATCAACGACGACTGAAGATAATCGTTCAACGTGACAAAGTCCAACCCTTCCGTAAATTGCAGCAGATTTCAGTGCTTGGCAATGAACAAGTGTGAGCGTGCGAACCATTCACTGAAACATCATCGATATGAGCTTTCGGAGCCGAAGGCCCACTACTCGTGTACCCTTGATGACTGCACGACACAAAGCTTTATGCCTCGCCTGGACCCGTCAACACCAATATTGGACTGTTGATGATTGGAAACATGTTGCCTGTCGGAGGACTCTCATATTGTATTGAGCGGATGGACGTGTACGGTCACGGAGACAACCTCATGAATCATTGACGCTGCATGTCAGCAAGGGACTGTTCAAGCTGGTGGATGCTCTGTAATTGTGTGGTACGTTGGAGTGATATAGGACCCTTGATACGTCTAGGTAACGAGTCGGACAGATGACACGTATGTAAGCATCCTGTCTGATCACCTGCATCAATTCATGTCCATTGTGCATTCCTTCGGACTTGGGCAATTCCAGCAGGACAATGGGACACCCGGCACGTCCATAATTTCTACAGGTTGGGTTCAGGAACATTTTTCTGAGATTAAACACTTCCGCTGGCCACCAAACTCTCCAGACTTGAACATTATTGTGCACATTTGCGATGCCTTGCAAGGTGCCGTTCAGAAGAGATCTCCGCCTCCTCGTACTATTACTGATTTATGGACAGCCCTGCAGGATTCGTGGTGTCAGTTCCGTCCAGCACTACTTCAGACATTAGTCGAGTCCATGCCACGTCGTGTTGCGGCACTTCTGTGTGCTCTCAGGGCCCTACACGATTTAGGCAGATTTACCAGTTTCTTTCAAGGCGGAAAGGCATTCGAACCTCTCTTATTTTTAGTTACAAGACGTTGATGTATAACCATGATAAAAAACCTTGAGGTACATTAAGATACGTTTTCCTTTATTCAACATCTCAGCATATTGTTCCATATAAGTGTTTGTCTTCGTATGAAACATTTGTATAACGATTGGAATTCACGATATCGAGTGTTTCATGACACTATACAATAAGTTCGTTTATTTGGATAAAAGCGTACGGGGCCTGAAGAAGAGAAAATGAATTGCCGAAACTGTTTGCTCTCAGAATAAAATAAAATATTTTAAAGTATACTGCTGTTGGTGAAGCTTATTGACTCTGAAAAGTAATTAATATTAGGCTTGTAAACGCCACAGTAGATTAAGAAGTAAGAACTGTCCTGTTCAGGAGGTAAGATCACACTGGATAACCTATGCAAGAAAAGATGTCAGAAGCGGAGTAGCACATGCGAAGGAATTTCTTAAGTAAAAGGCCTGTATTGATTTACTAGTGTCAAGAACTGGTACTAAATAGAGTTAACAATACCTGAAACTGTATGTCGGGGCAAGCGAAGTGTAAGCTATGGAGTGTGAGGAGTGGAGAAAATTTGGCGTGTTTTATATATGTTGGTATCAAAGACTATCAAAAGTTGTCTAAATGGATAAAGTAGTGAAAGAGGACTATGGAAAACTGTTTCCTAAAGAAGAGACACGTTAGTGCCTTGTTTGCTAGGGCATCCAGCAGTACATTGACTGGGGCTGAAAGAAGATGTAGAGATGAAAAGCTCTGGGACCAGACAAAGAGTAAAATACGGTAAGCAAGCGACGTCCTTCCAGCTACTACATACGCTAAACGTATGGCCCATTCCATAGCAAGCGCCACAGTTTCCGAAAACGTCCTCACGCCCTTTCCTCTCGTGAGATCCTGAATGCCATGGACCAAGCAGAGAGTAGTTGCATTATCTTTTGACTTCCGAAAAGCATATGACTCAGTACCACATCAATGCTTCTTATGGTAACAACAATAATTTGGGGATTGTAACGAAATTTATAATTGATTGGGAATTACGATACATGCTATTTTGGACAAAAAGTTATCGATAGAAGCAGATGAAACTTCATGCGTGCTCAACGGATATGCACTGAGACCCGTGCTGTTGGTATTCTATTTACATGACCGGGCGGAAAAGTAAGTAAGTAAGTTCAGAATTTTTGCAGGTGATGTAGTTAACTATAAGATAGTACTATTTGAAAACCTGCAGAGGTAATCAGCCAGACTTTTATAAGATTACAGAGAGGTGCAGAGATTGGCAACTCACTTTAACGTCCTGAAATGTAAAATTATGCGATTCACAACGGGATAAAAAGTAACTTTTGAGGACAGTGTCGGTAACTCACAAATGAAATTAGTCAACTCAGTTTTCAGGGGTACGAAATTAAATTATCACATACGATTAGTCGTAGGCGAATACTTAGCTTCATTGGTAGGTTAAAGGGGAAAGCATTCAACAAAGAGCAAGGTAAAATCTTCAGGGTTACGAGGCCGCGTCATATTTCTTCCTTTCAATTGACGCTTCGACCGTTCTGCTGGGATATTCTTCAGGACCTTGCAGTGTCCACAGTTCAGCTAACTGTAGACACCACAAGATCCTAAAGAAGATCGGAGCTGAGGGCTGGAAACGTTTATTGCGTAGATGAAATATGAGGTGGCCAAGGAACCCAGAAAATTTTACTTTGTCAAAAGGTACGAAAGTATGCAGACTTACGTAACAATAGACAGTGCTTACAAATCACCTGTAGCACCCTTCCTTGCAATATTGCCTATCTGTGAGGACCTCTTAGCAAAACTGGCTGTCGTGGAACAATGAACGCAAACAAAAATGCACAGCAATGACTGACCTATGAGAGAGTCTCAAAGAGACAGTGAAAACCGTGAAATGGCAGACACTTGAAGAAAGATGACAACTGACTCGCGAAGGCCTACTCAACACGTTTCAGACACCAGCATTTAGAAATGTACTACAAACCCAGACACATCGCTCTGGTAGGAACCTCAAAGACAATTTTAGGCTAATTACAGTGCGCACAGAGGCTTTTAAGTAGTCGTTCTTACCGCCCTGTAGACGTGAATGCAAAGGGAAGAATCCGTAATAACCGTTAGTACGGGAAGTAATCTCTGACACCCACTCGACATCGAGTTTGAGAGTATAGTAGTAGATGAAGACATATTATAGATGACACTGGATGTGTAAGTTATGTGGAAATGGAAATAACTATAAGATGCTTGGAAAAGATGAACGAAAGCTTCAAAAGAATCGTAAAATAACGTCGCATTAAGAAGTACAGGGTGACTCAAAAGCCTGTTATGAAAATGCGTACTTCCCGGGATAGTGTAGGTTGTTGTTGTTGTTGTGGTCTTCAGTCCTGAGACTGGTTTGATGCAGCTCTCCATGCTACTCTATCCTGTGCAAGCTTCTTCATCTCCCAGTACCTACTGCAACCTACATCCTTCTGAATCTGCTTAGTGTATGGTTCAAATGGCTCTGAGCACTATGGGACTTAACTTCTAAGGTCATCAGTCCCCTAGAACTTAGAACTACTTAAACCTAACTAACCTAAGGACATCACACACATCCATGCCCGAGGCAGGATTCGAACCTGCGACCGTAGCGGCCGCGCGGCTCCAGACTGTAGCGCCTTTAACCGCTTGGCCACCACGGCCGGCTGCTTAGTGTATTCATCTCTTGGTCTCCCCCTACGATTTTTACCCTCCACGCTGCCCTCCAATATTAAATTGGTGATCCCTTGATGCCTCAGAACATGTCCTACCAACCGATCCCTTCTTCTAGTCAAGTTGTGCCACAAACTTCTCTTCTCCCCAATCCTATTCAATACCTCCTCATTAGTTACGTGATCTATCCATCTAATCTTCAGCATTCTTCTGTAGCACCACATTTCGAAAGCTTCTATTCTCTTCTTGTCCAAACTATTTACCATCCCTGTTTCACTTCCATACATGGCTACACTCCATACAAATACTTTCAGAAATGACTTCCTGACACTTAAATCTATACTCGATGTTAACAAATTTCTCTTCATCAGAAACGCTTTCCTTGCAATTGCCAGTCTACATTTTATATCCTCTCTACTTCGACCATCATCAGTTATTTTGCTCCCCAAATAGCAAAACTCCTTTACTACTTTAAGTGTCTCATTTCCTAATCTAATTCCCTCAGCATCACCCGACTTAATTCGACTACATTCCATTATCCTCGTTTTGCTTTTGTTGATGTTCATCTTATACCCTCCTTTCAAGACACTGTCCATTCCGTTCAACTGCTCTTCCAGGTCCTTTGCTGTCTCTGACAGAATTACAATGTCATCGGCAAACCTCAAGGTTTTTATTTCTTCTCCATGGACTTTAATACCTACTCCGAATTTTTCTTTTGTTTCCTTTACTGCTTGCTCAATATACAGATTGAATAACATCGGGGAGAGGCTACAACCCTGTCTCACTCCCTTCCCAACCACTGCTTCCCTTTCATGTCCCTCGACTCTTATAACTGCCATCTGGTTTCTGTACAAATTGTAAATAGCCTTTCGCTCCCTGTATTTTACCCCTGCCACCTTTAGAATTTGAAAGAGAGTATTCCAGTCAATAGTGTAGGTAGAGAGGTAAAAATTGACAAAAATGCTTGAAATGACGTAGGGTTTTATTGAAAGCAAAGAAAAGTGTACAAAATGTGCAACAGATAGCCCTTCATATGAAAAAAGCAATAATTAACATAACAATTGATATTTAGGGAAGACGAAGGAGGTTCTTTAGAACAAATACGCACCATTTTGGCAGCCATTCATTAACGATACCTGTAACTGAGGTACAATGTTGTGAACAACATTATAAAACATATCAGTGGTAATGGGGAGAAAATGCTGCTGAATGTTGTCTTTTAGCATCCCTAATGAGGGCCGCAGGTCGCGATAGACTTGCGACTCCAGATAACCCCACAGGCAGTAATCACACTGATGGAGGTCTGGGGACCTGGGAGGCCAAGCATGACGGACATCGTGGCTCAGCACGTGATCATCACCAAACGATGTGCACGAGAGATCTCTCACACGTGCAGCAGCATGGGATGGAGCGCCATCCTGGATAAATGTCATGTTTGTTAGTCAGACCTGGGATGATGCGATTCTGTAAGATACCTCTCACCCGTCAGGCTGAAAAGCAGCAGTCCGGTCCGATCACTATTCATGTAATAAATCCACACAACACCGTGACAATCGGGTTTCCACGACAGTTCTAGAATATTCATTAGCCCAAATTCTGGAGTTGTAGATGTTGACGGACCCTCTGAGTCTGGAGTCGACTCCGTCGATCCACAACGTATTAAAGTACCAATGGTCATCTTCCCCCATTTTTTGAAGTGCCCACACCGTAAATGCTATCCGCGTTACAAAATCGGAGGCTGACACTTCATGAAGATCCTGGATTTTGTATGGATAGCATTGGAGGGTACGCGTCAGTGCAGTCCAAACAGTAGTGTGTGTAATTACTTCACCAAGTGGAGAGTTACACGCTAAGCAGACAAGAAATCATAGAAATGGCATTCCGGGCCAAGGAAAGTCTACTGGTATCAAACATGGGTCATAATTTGAGGGAGAAATTTCTGAGAATGTTTGTTTGGAGCACAACATCGGAACAAAATGAATCGAAGCATTTGAAACGTGGTGTTACAGAGGAGTGTTGGAAATTAGGTGGACTGATAAGGTAAGGAATGAGGGGATTCTGCTGAGAATCGGAGAGGAAAGCAGAAGGGACAGGATGATAGGACATCTGTTCAGACATCAGGCAGTAACTTCCATGGTACCAGAGGGAGCTCTAGGGGCAGAAACTGTAGAGGAAAACAGAGATTGGAGTACATTCAGCAAATAATTGAGGACGTAGGTCACAAGTTCTACTCTGAGATGAAGAGATTGGCACAGGAGAGGAATTCGGGCGGGCTGCATCAAGACTGATAACTCAAAGAAAGAAAAAAAGAAGTCTCCATTTCTGCTTGAACTGCCTGAGCAGCAGAGCGCGTGTGTCCGGTCGCCCATTACGGGGTCGATTGTCTAAACAAACCGTGGCTTCAAACTTCATGATTTTCTTCACAGCGACGATTGTCACGGGTCATTTACACATTCTAATACTCCTCTTATCGCGATATGATTGTAAAGCTGCAGTAGTGTATCCTCCATTGTGAGAGTAGAGATTCACCCGCAGTGTCTTTCCTGGCAAAGTCAACATACTGCGACTGCTCCCGGATCTTACTCCCTCTCTTACTACAGCTCATTTTATACACGATTCTCATTCGGAGTCACTGACGTATTGCTGTCCAGCATCATCTATTGGCCAGTTTTTGGGGTCGTCTTGGGTTTCAATAAAATTCCATGTCATTTCAGGGATTTGTGTGAAGGTTTACCTTCCTACCTATTTTATTCTGCTAATTAGTGCACTTTTAAGTGTAAGTGGACTTTTATGTCGTCTTGTACCTATTAAAGAGGAACCACAGAATTCGATTTAGTCTATATTTGCCATTTCCCTTTCCTTGAGACTTATTTTATCAGTATGACATAGCTTTCGGACACCCGTGTGTCAATTTCTTTTCTGCGGCAGAAACGTATTGGTTATTTCAGTCGCTCGCTTAGTAAGGATGGTTCCCTTCACACATTTGACTCTCTGATGTGCCAGTTACAGGTAGCTCCAAGACAGTGTTCGGCAACTGTGTTCCGTGTTTCAGGGCCGCGAGATGCACCACAACGTGACGGCGGGCATAATCCTGAGCGACCAGTCCCTGGTGCTTCAGGGAGTGACGCGGCTCAGCGCCGGCGACTACACCTGTCTGGCCGCCAACACCGAGGGCAAGGGCACCAGCAACCCGGTCACGCTACGCGTCATGTGTGAGTACACCGTCCAGTCTGACGCCCAGTTACACTGACAAAATTTTGGAGATCGTTCAGGGGTATGTTGGCAGTATTTTGGTATCATCTTCCTATCTGCATGACACTGGAAATATCTGAAAATGTGCAAATGTGGACGACATGCTTTGTGTGTCTTATCTGGGAAGCTACTGCAGAGAAATTTCACTCTGACCACCCAACGCAAACTTGGTAAGACGAAAAACATAGGTCCGTACTGCCAGCCTCACATTTTGGCTGTTCCTTACAGATGCTTGGGCATCAGTCTCTTCTTAAAGCCACACCGTCACTCATTTATCACCGCAACCACCGAAGATGGAGTGTGATCTTGCTCAATGTTTAATTATCTCCACCTCATGGAGTGTCCGAGTCAGAGACGACTGACAAGCTTGTTCTCTACAGTAGAGTGACAGTTGTAATCAAGCTTGAAAATTTTTTCTGTTATATAGGCTGTTTCACTATGTTTTCATGAGTTCAGATTTGAATAACTCGCGCTAAGACAAGATAAAATGACGCTGGCGTCGTCTATCAGTTGAGCGGAGTGTCAAGTTTCATCCCGTATACAGGCCATTAATCGCGTCGAACTGGTCGAAGCAACATCGCGCGTTCGCGGTGGAGTTCTATTTTTGCTTCGGCGAATCTGCTGTGCTCGCGCAACGTGCCTTACGTAAGCATTTCAAGATTCAGTCACGGTATCCAATTCCTGCTCGTCGAATAATACTCAGATGGGTAGGAAACTTCGGTGCATCTGCAAATGCATCGAATCGAAAGTCAACCGGGCTTCGGAGCACCGTCCGAATTCCCAAAAACGTCAAACGTGTGCGTAGTAGCTCACAGACAAGCCCTCGCCACTAATTACA
This sequence comes from Schistocerca cancellata, assembly GCF_023864275.1. Classification (NCBI taxonomy): domain Eukaryota; kingdom Metazoa; phylum Arthropoda; class Insecta; order Orthoptera; family Acrididae; genus Schistocerca; species Schistocerca cancellata. The sequence goes on from NC_064630.1 coordinate 457,322,100, forward strand.
GAAACTCATTCCAACAAGACGGCGCGGCATGACACACATCCAACAAGACCAAGTAAGTTCTCCGTAAAGCGTTTGATAACTGTACAATTTCCAAACGCGTCTGCGTTCAATGGCCGCCTCGCTCGCCTGATTTAATCGTGCCAGACTCTTATCTATGAGGCTATTCAAGGGCGAGAGTTTATTCCGACAGGCCGAGAAGCTTTTAGTTGTTAAAAGAGCGAATTCACAATGAGATTTTCATAATCCTTCTAGCAGTAATGGAAGATATGTTCAAAAACTGAGTGAAATGTCTCGAGTATTGTGTACCCGCGAATGGTCGTTATTTGTGATACGTAGTATTTTGTAAGTAAACTTGAATAAATGTCGTACTTTGTGCAAAACGTTCAATTTTGATTCGTGGTTAGTTTGTGTGTTATTCAAGTTGGATATAGTTAATACACTGTGACGCATCGTGTACGTTATTTTGATAGAATAAGAGAGACTGAATTTCATTATACTATCTTAAAACTGTGTGTCCGTAGTTGAACTGACTTCATTTTAACACAAATTCTATGATCTATTATCGCCGCATTACAAACGTGTATCATTGCAGTAGTAACGATCCATATACCTATTTTTATCATAGTGCACATTAACGAAGGATGACATTCATTCGAAGAGACCAGACTAATGGGAAGAACTAAAATAAAATCCTTGCTTTTTTACACTACAATTTTTTATAGAGATCTTTAAAAGAATGGTCTCTGGTAGTAACGCCTACAAGTAAGGACATTCGTTTATGAATCTCTTTACTGTAGAAAGATTCCAACATCAGTAGCAAACACTAATGGTATATAGATTAGATTAGATTAATTATTCATTCCATGGATCCATAAAAGAGGGGATCCTCCTGGGTGTGGAACATATCAGATAAACACATTACAAAAATGTAATTAGAAAAACTTGAGTTTCATTATTTTTAATGATCCACAGTCAATAAACAGTAAAATTATGTACATGAATTAAATTTAAACTTCTAATATCTACAGGTTTAATACTTACATCTGCTTTCATTAAATCCATCATTCAGACATTTGCTAGTTTCTTGGCTATTACAACCAAGTATTGTCAAAAATTAAAGTAAATTATTCATTTCAGAGATCCTCAGTTAAGAACAGTCATAATATGTACAAGGTTTAAAACTAAACTTCCACTATTTACAGACTTAAGACTTACATCTACTTTCCACACATCCATCATTCACACAGTAGGTAGTTACTTGGCTGTTACAACCGAGTATTGTCAAAAATTAAAGTATAATACATTTTCATTAAAGTGGTCTACTGCACTTGTTGAGAAACTCATGGATGGAAGAGAAGGAGTTAGCCACCAAAAATTATTTTAAATTATGTTTAAATTGTGCCTTGTCTGTAACTAAACTCTTAATGGTTGCTGGTAACTTATCGAAAAAATGCGTTGCTGAATACTGGACTCCTTTCTGGGCAAGAGTAAGTGATTTTAAATCTTTATGTATATTGTTCTTATTCCTAGTATTGATACTGTGTAGTAAGCAGTTAGTTGGAAAAAGAGATGTATTATTTACAACAAACTTCGTTAAGGAATAAATATGCTGAGAAGCTGTGGTTAATATGCCCAATTCTTTGAATAGGTTTCGACATGATGTTCTTGGATTTACACTACTCATTACTCTTATTATACGCTACTGTACTCTAAAACTTTTTTCTCTTTTTGTGGAATTACCCCAAAATATGATACCATATGACATAATTGAGTGAAAATAAGCAAAATATGGCAGTTTTTTTTATATTTATATCTCCTATGTCTGACATCATTCACATTGCAAATCCAGACTTGTTTAGGCGCTTTAGCAGTTCGTTAGTATGTTGCTCCCAACTTAATTTATTATCAAGTTGTAATCCCAAGAATTTTACACTCTCAACTTCTCCTATTTCCATATCATCATATTTTATACACACATCAGAAGGAAATCTCTTGGAAGTTCTGAACTGCATATAGTGGGTCTTTTCAAATTTTAATGACAGTGAATTGGCTATGACCCACTTATTAATGTCAGTAAATATTTGATTAGCTGTCCTTCCTAAATTTATTATTTGATTTACTATTTATTGCAAATCAATATACAAGTTCAGTACACAATCCAGTCTTCAAACAGAAAAGATGAATCGTTTGCAATAGCCGAATTCCTAGCAGTGAAAGAATTGCATTTTTACGCGTTTCCACTAAACAGGCAATACGGAGATTCTCAAGCTATGCCTAAGATAAATGTCCTACTTCTTTCGTTTCTTAGAAAACTGAAACTACGAGATATACCTTAGGCACTGCGGGAAAATCCCAGAACTTAACCAATTCGTTCTTTGTTAGATTTTGTATTAGGAACGCTAAAAAGTTTGCGTTTGAAGACTGTACAGTCCAGAATGGGTAAGCCAACCAGGCAAAACAGCCGTAATCATTGTGCATTCATTCCACAGACGCACCAGGTTGAAAATACTCATTTGGTAAAACACCATCTCGTGCAGCGTGAGAAGTCCGCGCCCCCTGCACATCCTCGTCCGACAGGAATTGTCCGACCTTCAAGACCTTTTTTTAAGAGACCATGGGAGAGGGGGCGAGGGGGGGAAGATCAGAACTACAGAGAGGGTGCTCGTGTGTCTCCCACTGGAACTGGCGTAAGTCCGCGTAACATTTTGTGCCATGGGGCGTGCGTTTTCAATGAAGCAGCCTCATCCCTTGTCGCGCACTTTTTCGCAACGGTGATTTTCGACAGACATGCTGCCTCATACACGTTCTTCATTCTCCGATGAATGTCTACCTGCGTTTGTTATTCGGCAGCCAAGAAAAGAATGGTAGCACGTCGCTCCTGTCTGGACGCATTTGGTAATAACGTCGCCATACTTAACGTTTCAGTATTTACCGAACGCACTACAGCAAGACACGAATGCCATCCTAACCCCCTTATATACCCACATCGGTGTCGCTCTACGGTACATACACGCTGCAGCAACGCTGTCAAATTACACTTTCTGATTGCCTCTTACAGTTCAAAATTTATTAAAGGCGTTATTCTGAAGAGAACCTTTTTTATGAGGTACGATGTAAAAACTGCTGTATATTTCGTTATTTTCCGGTTCAGTGTCTCATTCTAATCTTCGATCATTTCTACTTGAATCCCTCCGTTTCCTGCGATACCCTACTCATACCACCCAACTGTCTCCCACTGTGTACCATCGCTCTTAATTCAGTTCCCCTTTCGATTTTCTGTTATGGAAAAGGTCACATCTAATTCAGTATCATAAGTGTACAGAAACCGCAACTACAATTACGTGATACTTTGCGTCGGACAGAAGAAACTGTTCCAACTTCAAATTAACCTGCCTGACACAGGTTGGTCTTAGGACCCCAAATCAGATTCCTATTCCACACTGTTATTCAGTTGTGTCGACGCTGTTATCATCTGTGTCCGTCCTTGCTCACGAAGCTAATGAGGCACAGAACAAACTTTCATCAGTCAGGAAGTGAGCGTAACAGATGCAGTGATTGGAAGACCGTTGTTTATCGTTAAACGATTTCTGCTGCTTGCTTCCACCTCGGCAGCTTTTCATTTCACAGAAGAGCCAGTTGATGAGAGAGATACACTACACGGGAGTCTGCTGCCCGCCATTTAAACTCGGCAATACAAACAGAGAGGTTCCTGCTTTATTTTCACGACTACACCCCCCCCCCCCCCCCTGCACTTTATCAGTGGACGAACACTTCGTCTTTCTGTGTGGCGTCGGGAGCTCGCGAAACGATGCGAAACACAGGGAAAGAGCACGAAACAAATTGGCAGCGGAGCGGTGCACGCGAACAGTGAAAAAGAAAGGTCGTGGAGAACCTGTGTCTCGGTGTACATCTTGTTAATTCATTCGGCACGTGCAGGTCGCCGTGGGCTGGGAAACCAAAGGGCGGCGGGTTGGGCGGCTGGCACAGCATAAATAGCACCCAATATCGACCCGGCGGCCATTAAGGGATCCCGGCTAGCAGCCCTTAACTGTGCCTCGCATTCCGCCCTGCACGATTTATTCAGGCGACCGCTGGAGCGCTCACGACTCTGATGCGTTTCCAGCCGGGTGCAGTTCTGTACGTACGTAGGAGCCACTCCTACCCGTACGCAGGAGTCAATGTGCAGCGTTTGTGCGTCTGACATCTGCTGCGATCTTACTTGAACCTACGACAGACTCCTTGCGTATACACAATAGAAAATGGAAGAGCAACTGTTGGCTGGTTAGAATACAAACACGTGAAGTAATGTAGGAAATGTGCTCGCACCGTATAGGAAAATTTCATATCTGTGCTTTGCCTCACGCACTTGTAGGGTTCACATTATTCTCCCTGCGCAAGTACGTGAGGCAAAGCATGGATATGACATTTTTACCAAGTGTGTACGAAAAGTAATGAGACTAATTCTTGATCTAGAAAAATTTTCTTTTTTCCAAACAACAATAACGTCCTGATCAGAATAATTCCCTTGGGCCGCTACACACCGGTGGAGTCGTTCCCAGTCTTGATACACTACTGACAATTAAAATTGCTACACCAAGAAGAAATGCAGATGATAAACGGGTATTCATTGGACAAATATATTATACAAGAACTGACATGTGATTACACTTTCACGCAATTTGGGCGCATAGATCCTGAGAAATCAGTACCCAGAACAACCACCTCTTGCCGTAATAACGGCCTTGATACGCTTGGGCATTGAGTCAAACAGAGCTTGAATGGCGTGTACAGGTACAGCTGCCCATGCAGCTTCAGCACGATACCACAGTTCGTCAACAGTAGTGACTGGCGTATTGTGAAGAGTCAGTTGCTCGGCCACCATTGACCAGACGTTTTCAGTTAGTGAGAGGTCTGGAGAATGTGCTGGTCAGGGCAGCAGTCGAACATTTTCTGTATCCAGAAAGGACCTGCAACAAGCGGTCGTGCATTATCCTGCTGAAATGTAGGGTTTGGCGGGGATCGATTGAAGGGTAGAGCCACGGGTCGTAACACATCTGAAATGTAACGTCCACTGATCAAAGTGCCGTCAATGCGATCAATAGGTGACCGAGACGTGTAACCAATGGCACCCCATACCACCACGCCGGGTGATACGCCAGTATGACGATGACAAATACACGCTTCCAATGAGCATTCACCGCGATGTCGCCAAACACGGATGCGACCATCATGATGCTGTAAACAGAACCTTGATTCATCCCGAAAACTGACGTTTTGTCATTCGTGCACTACGTTCGTCGTGAGTACACCATCGCAGGGGCTCCTGTCTGTGATGCAGCGTCAAGGGTAACTGCAGCCATGGTCTCCAAGCTGATAGTCCATGCTGCTGCAAACGCCGTCGAACTGTTCGTGCAGATGGTTGTTGTCTTGCAAACGTCCCCATCTGTTGAGTCAGGGATCGAGACGAGGCTGCACGATCCGTTAGAGCCATGCGGATAAGATGCCTGTCATCTCGGCTGCTAGTGATGTGAGGCCGTTGGGATCTAGCACAGCGTTCCGTATTACCCCCCTGAACCCACCGATTCCATATTCTGCTAACAGTCATTGGATCTCGACTAACGCGAGCAGCAATGTCACGATACGATAAACCTCAATCGCGATAGGCTACAATCCGACCTTTATCAAAGTCGGAAATGTGATGGTACGCATTTCTCCTCCTTACACGAGGCATCATAACAACGTTCCACCAGGCAACACCGGTAAACTGCTTTTTGTGTATGAGAAATCGGTTGGAAGCTTTCCTCATGTCAGCATGGTGTAGGTGTCACCACCGGCGCCATCCTTGTGTGAATGCTTTGAAAAGCTAATTATTTGCACATCACAGCATCTTCTTCCTGTCGGTTAAATTTCGCGTCTGTAGCACGTCATCTTCGTAGTGTAGCAATTTTAATGACCAGTAGTGTAGCAACATTGAAATGGTTTCAGCTGGTAGGGCGTGTAACATGTCGGTTACATTCTTTTGAATGCTCTCCGGAGTCCCGAAAAGACGCCTTATTAAAACCCTTTTAAATTTCGGGAAAAGAAAAGGGTCACAAGAACTTAGATCAGGTGAACAGGAGAGCTCTTGATCAAAAGGAATAGCTTTTGGAATCAAAAATTGCATGAGGTTTTTGGCACCATTTTGGCATAAATATTTTGCAAGCGCAAAACTTCGGTCATAATTTTGGTGTACAGTGAAAGTATTTAAGCTTAACAGGTTACCCATCATGCTTATTGTTAAACGTCAATCTGATCTCACAATAGCAGTCATACATTCGACGTTTGAAGTTGAAAGTCTGCCTGAGCGAGGTTCATCTTCAACGTTTCCACGGTCTTCCAAAAACGATTTGTGCTGGCGAACAACTCCTGTACTCTTGATAAGGCCTCTTTCGACTTTTGGAAGGTCACACTTATGGATACCCCGCGTTTAATACAAAACTTGATGACACAAGTTGCTCTAAATTCCGCTGTTCCATTTTCGAAAAAAAGAACAAAAACACAACTTCGCTGATGGCGCTCTCAGAACTCATGTGATGGCTGTACGGAACTGAAACACGGACTGAGCTTTTAGAAGGGACGAACACACCACCCTACACATGTAGAACAACACAGCGTTTGCCAGATAGTTTCCAGTGTTAGCAGTTTCATTACTTTTCTCATGTGCCCCGTAAGTTGTCAGTTACGTGCCATTCATTTTTTTCTTCTCCGAAGGGCCAGCTAATAAACATGCACCAGTTACATTTCATTACTCGTCATTCTTTTATTTCTTCTTCTTCCAGTGCTCTCATCGGTTCACTGTGTTTCTCCTTCATTTTTCCGACCTAATTGGACCAGTTTTTTTTCATTCTCCTATCTTTTAATCCTCCCATATTAAGTACTTATTCCTAAACACTTCTGTCAGCCGTTTCTACAGATTTAATATTATTTTTTCCGGAATCCCCTTTTAATTCGTGGACCCAGCTCGTTATTGACTTCTTATCCCACAAATATTTCAACAATTTTTTGGTTTATGCACTGCCTTGGATTCGATATAACCGTCAAAAATATAGTCTTTTTCTCATTATTATTGAAATGTTTTCCATATTTCGATAAATTTCATCGTTACTTCACAATTTCCAGCCCTCTGTAGATATTCGTGGTTACAACATATTCCCAATGATTCTCCTTTCTAGTATTTCTAGTAAAACTTATCTAAATAATAGTTTAATTTCTTATATTCATCTATTTTTTTCATTCCAATGTCTCACTCTTTTTCTAGAACTGAATTAAAAATAACTGTGGATAAGCTCAAAAATGGTTAAAATGGTTCTAAGCGCTATGGGACTTTAACATCTGAGGTCATCAGTCCCCTAGAACTTAGAACTACTTAAACCGAACTAACCTAAGAACATCACACACATCCATGCCCGAGGCAGGATTCGAACCTGCGACAGTAGCGGTCGCGTGGTTAATGACTGTAGCGCCTAGAACGGCTCGGATAAGCCATCATCGTGTCGTACACCAGTGTTTATTTCGAAGGGCTGAGAATTTTTTCCCATAAATTTCCCTGTAGATATTGTCCTTAACTATTTCACGAATTAGATTTTCCGATTTAGGCTTTAAATGTCATTTCCATTTTCTTCTTCTTTTCTTTCTTGGTTCGCTGTCCTGCATCGGCGCAGGTGGTTACAAACGGATCTGGCATGATTAAATGAAAGGGTAACCAGCAGTCCTTCCTCTCACTATCCTGTTACCCCCTTGGAACAGAATTGTGTACCCTAACTGTCTGCATGTGGTATTACTCATGCGAAAAATGAGCGAATGTTTTCTAAATGTTCATGAATCGTGTAACAGTCCAGTATTCACCGAGTGGGATGTGGAAAACCCCTAAAAATCTCATACAGCCTAGCCGGCACTCCATCCCTCATCCTTAATCCACCAGGCGCATACAATCTGGGGCCGGTGTACTTCACCCGTCCCAGATATCGTGTGCTTTTCCTTATGGCTATCTGGGTACGTATCTGCCATTTTATTTTATCACTTTATACAGGGTGAAAAGTATTTAAACCGACAAACTCTGGGAGGTTGTATGGGACATCAAAACAAATACTTTCCCCTAATGTCATTTTTTCCTACGAGGATTATTTAAACCGTTGGAGGCCGTATTACGCTCTTCAGTTGATAGAGGCCGTATTACGATCTTCAGTAGTAAGAGGGCGTATTATGCTCTTCAGTTGTAGGCCACCAGGTTTACTAATGGAGCGATACACCTGGAGTGAGTACACTGATATGGTTGGTGCGTACTACGTAGCGCACCGCAACGGATGAGCTACACAGCGGGTTTATCGACAACAGTATCCTAATCGCCGTATCCCGCATCATACGACCTTCGATGCTGTGTACCAACGTCTGCGTGAGACCAGGTCATTTAGCAGATTACCTGGACAGGGATGCCGTCGCACGGTAAGAACGCTGAAATTTGAGGAAGCTGTCTTGCAGCATGTGGAGCGGGATCCTTCAATCAGCACTCGTGCAAATGCACGTCACATGGGGACGAATCAGACGAATGTAAGAACAGTCCTTCGAGAGTAATCGTTACGTCCATTTCACTTACAGCGTGTCCACAACCTGGAACCAGTTGATTATCCGCCCACAGCACAGTTTGCGCAGTGGTACCTGGAACAGTGTGAAATGCATCCTACATTTCCATCCTCGGAGTTGTTTTTCGATGAAACAATGTTCGGGCGTGATGGAGTCTTCAACAAGAACAATTCGCATGTTTGGAGTGACGATAACCCACATGCCACAGCTACTAGCGCTCATCAAGTGCGATTCTTCGTTAATGTGTGGGTCGGTGTTGTTGGAGTCTGTTTAATTGGGCCGTATCTGCTACCTAGTTGTTGTCTCTTGATCATAAAAAAATGGAAAAGTGTTTCTTGGTTTAATTAATTTGCCGCCAGAGAAATCTTCCTCTACCGGTTTAAAGACTCCTCAGGAAAAAAATGACATTAGGGAAAAATATTTGTTGTGATGTCCCCTACAACCTCCGAGAGTTTGTCGGTTTAAATACTTTTCACCCTGTATTTTAAAGTTTAGGGACATGTTTGTTAATAATACTTTTTCCTCAGTGAAAACATTTTATTTTCCTATTTTTGTCAAACATGTTTCGGAGCTGCAGTTCCATTCTCAAGGATTAAAACGACGATTTTCGTGCGATACATCTGTTTCAGTTTATCACCTACAAGTAAATAAACGACGAGTTTTACGCAAAAAGACATCCAACTCGAGATAAATGATGCCTGCCTCAGATCATAATAAACGAGAGGCGAGTGGAAGGACATAGGAGACGCGAAGAGCAGACATTAAGTTTAACAGATTACAGATGAGCTCGATGTTCTTAAGCTTTGAATACTGGAGAGGAATGTGCCACTATGTCATCAAAGGCTTCCATAACAAATCTGAGAATCTGTTCTTAATGGTTCAAATGGTTCAAATGGCTCTGAGCACTATGGGACTCAACTTCTGAGGTCATTAGTCCCCTAGAACTTAGAACTAGTTGAACCCAACTAACCTAAGGACATCACACACATCCATGCCCGAGGTAGGATTCGAACCTGCGACCGTAGCGGTGTCGAGGTTCCAGACTGCAGCGCCTAGAACCGCACGGACACTTCGGCCGGCAGTTCTTAATGCCAAGTTCTAGAACTACTCACTATTCGTATCATGTGGAACTATAAAGAAGAAGAAATCAAGGAAGTCTGGTTATACACGGATGTAAGCTGACAATCTCCTCGTGTTTGGAAAAACTGTGTAAAAATATTGGGCGTTTGGGGGTGCGTGGGCAAAATGATTATTTGCATAATCATAATGGAGAGGGATTCCGTCACGATTTTCCGGAGTCCTTCTACAGCGGCAAGGCTGTATCCTTTGAACGAGTACGTGTGAAAATTAGTGTTGTGTTTCATTGCTTATGGAGTAATGTGGAGTCGAGGCTAGAGAGAGACATAAACCTCTTTCCAGCACACCACCTATAATTATCGAATTGGGTCAACGGGAAAACATCACCATCTTATGGAAGAACCACCATGAACATGACCTCGCTTGATGAGGCACTGTGGAAAATTGACAATCTGGTGTTGAGAACACTCGCATCTCTTTGTCGTTTAAGTGGTGATAAAAAGTATTCAAGCCGCTACTAACGACATGTCTTTTGGTGGTGGTACCCTACAGTTGGTAAATATTAGAAGTCGTGTTTATGAGACGCCAAGGCTGCTACAATTGAAACGATTACCATAAGGGAATGTAAAATTACTTACATTGGCTTGTGTGGTATGATTCTTACTATGCCGCCAGTAAAATTAAAAACACATAATTGCATCACTACAGTTAAATTTTTATTTTAGTGTAGACGACTCGCAGGTTCGAATCCTGCCTCGGGCATGGATGTATGTGATGTCCTTAGGTTAGTTAGGTTTAAGTAGTTCTAAGTTCTAGGGGACTGATGACCTCAGATGTTAAGTCCCATAGTGCTCAGAGCCATTTGAGTGTAGACGACAGTGAAACAGTATAACTTTTTATTAGTATTGACGCTACAGTTAATATCGTACATATAGGCTCACGTAAATAGTTTTACCTCGCCTGATGGCGATCGTTTCTATCGAAATGTATGGCGATTAAAGGTTTATGTCGTCAGTGGCTCTTGATGGTTTAGAACTATGATTTTCTTCCGAGACCAGACCCATATCACTGGCGTCTATTGGGGAACTCAGGTGTGGATGTGGGCAATGAAAGATGAGAGTTTCACGTGTCTTCAATATCGGAAAGGCGAAACAGGAGTTTGGCCTGGAGACGAATATGGGAGGTAATCATACGGAACTATGTTAAGGAATCACCTCAGCATTTTCCTTGCGTCATTTAGGGACAAATAACGTTAGTCTCACACAGGATAAAACAGCAATTCGACATGATGGGTGGGGGTGGCGCGAGAAGAGGGTGTTGTGGTGTTGGCTAGCTGTATGTATGCGATCCATGCGAATTACTCTATATTCGGCTCATCCCTCTCCGCCTGTAATCTGCCTCACCTGCCAAGACCCCGCATCGAAGCAAGCACGTGGAGGCCGAGAAACAACTGCGATTTGCTGATGTCTACCCCTTCCACTCGACTCACTGAAATATCAACCACGAAGTTATTTTAATCAAGGTGTACTCCAGTGTATTACATGTTGAATCTAATGGAAGAGGAGAATCAAATACAATCGACACTAAGTATATTTCGCCACACACACACACACACACACACACACACACACACAAATACTCGCAGTACGACGACACGAGAAGAAATAATGTAAAAATTCCTGTGAGATCATACTTTTTCGCGTCTTCGCCGACTATAGGGTCTCAGTTGGAAGCGGGACTCATCACAGAAGACAACTCTATTCCAGCCAATGTGATTCCAGGCCGGTAACGTGTCTGGAGACGCTCCGGAGAGCGGTAGGACACTAACCTGTGTGTCGTCCACCATATGGCTCGACATCCAGAAGTCTGGGGTGCCTTTTCATTTCATAGCAGTGCACCTTCGGATATCATCCGGGGCATACTTACTGCACAGCGGTTAAGTGGATGATATTGTACACCCCGTTTCGTTTTCCTTCATAGCAAACCGTCCAGATCTTATGCTTCATCAAGATAATGCCCGTCCTCACGCGGCGACAGATTCTACTGCCAGTCTTCGTGCTTGCCAATCCCCAACTTGGTCAGCAAGACCGCCTGATTTGTACCCAACTGACAACGTCTGCAGAGTAATGGGCAAGGCTCTCCAACCATCTTGGAATGTTGTCGCTCTAACGCGTCAATTGGACAGAATGTGACACGATATAGCACAGGAGAAAATTCTGTCAGTCAGTGTCAAACCGAATAACTGGTTGCATAAGGGCTTGAGTTGGAACAATGCATTACTGACTTGCTCAATTTGTGTAGCTCTTCTCTTTAATAATTCATCCAGTTTTTCTCAAATAGCAATCATTTGTTTGTGCATGATGTACATCACATCTAGGGATTTCCGTCCCATTCGGATAATTCCTTCGTGTAGAGCCGTTCTTTTTCTTTTCGCAACATAGATATTCCTCCTTTAAAGAAAGTGCCACATGGACTTTTAGTGTGAGACGACTATTGACGATTGAGCTTAGGAATTCTTAGTAAGCTTGAGTTAAGAATAAAGTTTGACGCAGAAAATAATCCGAGCCAAATTAACCTAACGTCCGTTGAGCTAACGTAATGCATCGACATTCAAACGATCGACCATTTTCAGGGATTAAGATAAAGAATTCTTAGTAACCTTGTGTTAAGAATAAAGTTTGACACAGAAAATAATCCGAGCCTAATTAACCTAACGTCCGCAGAACTAACGTGATGTATCGAAACACAAACGATCGACCAATAACATGGACAGTCCCACCTAATAAGTGCCTAGTGCAAAGTTGCGCCTGCGAGCACCACTCTCGTAGACCACACACAGAACAATGGCTGCAGACACGGCCGCGCACTACAGCACAGCGTTTCGCAGCGCTCCGGCGCTGTACCGGAATTTTATTTATAGCCGGTACACGTTACGGCCGCAGAGGGCGGCACCAGATGCGCCCCGGGCTCCCCGCAAACAGTTCCGGCGTTGATCGTCGTTCGCAGCTGCTTTGCTTGCCTGCCATATGGCCGTCATAAATACTTCTCGCCGCGCTTCGCCTTTGCGCTCGTATAATTCTCGGGGATTGTTTGCCGAGTTCTTTTTGTCTTCTTTCCCGGAACGAGGTCGGCTCTTCGCCGAAGACTCGCTCGGATGTAAAAGAGCGCCGAAGCTATGCGGATTGTGATGGTTCCGTAGGGGATAGGCGTAAATATTGTTGTTGCCCGCCTTAGTGGCTCTTACGGTGCAGGGAGTACGGCTTGCTTGCTGCGCAAGGTGAAACACCGCTGTTTACCAGACAAAACTTTACCGCGGCGAGCTCCGATAAAGACGGCGTTTTGTGGAGGACGAAGGGTTACCGTATAATCTTACGAGTGGGGCTCTTATAGAAGAGAATACCGCACATCTCTCATTCCTAGCTTTTATCCCGTCGTATGGTTAGTTTTGCCTTTGTGAGCGGATACTCTTCCTGTCACCACAGTTTTCAGCTAACCTCTTTGTCTTCTTCTTCTTGCTCATTATCTTCTTATGCTGTCGTGCGTTAGGCCTTCCCGCCCTGTTGCAACTACATTTGATATCATCCTTCGATTTTTTTTTAATTTTTAATTTTTTGCTGATCTTCCAATGCACGTTTACCTTGCGAAGTATACTGCGGAAAATGCAGTGATAATCTTGACTCCTCCATTGTCCCTTGTTTTGGATCTGTTTTTATCGTTCTCGTTTATATCAAATACTTTCAATTTCTTCGTAATATCGATATTTCTTTTATAATCAGGCTCTTCGATCGGCCTATCTTGTTCAGGAATTTGGTTTCGTTGGCTTTTAATCTTATTTATTCTTTTTACGGTTCCGTATCTCCATCGGTGAATGCGGAAACCCTTGTAAGATCACTTTGTTGTCTGTCCTTTCGTTAAGGCTCCTCCAGGAGGTCTGTGGTTCCTTGGCGGTGTAATAAGTGTAAGCTTCTAAGTCAATGCAACCGAAAAATATGGCCATTTATCTCATATTTTGGTACACGGAAAGTCTGTCATAAAATCCTGTAGGGTACTTTAAGTTGATGTAGAATCACGAAATTACATACACAATGTGATCAGAAGTATCCGGACACCTGGCTGAAAATGACTTTAATGTTTGTGGCGCTCCCACCATAATTCTGGCATTCGATATGGTGTTGGCCAACCCTTAACCTTGATGACAGCTTCCACTCTCGCAGGCAAACGTTCAATAAGGTGCTGGAAGTTTTCTTGGGGAATGGCAGCCCATTCTTCACTGAGTACTGCACTCAGGAGAGGTAACGATGTCGGTCGCTGAGGCCTCGTTCGAAATCGGCGTTCCAAAACATCTCAAAGGTGTTCTATAAGATTCAGGCAAGGACACTGTGCAGGTCAGTCCCTTACAAGGATGTCATTGTCGTCTAACCACTCCGCCACAGGCCGTGCATTATGAACAGGTGCTCGACCGTGTTGAAAGATGCAATCGCCATCCCCAAATTGCTCTTCAACAGTGGGAAGCAAGAATGCGCTTAAAACATCAATGCATCAATGTAGGCCTATGCTGTGATAGTGCCACGCAAAAGAACAAGGGGTGCAAGCCCCCGCCATGAAAAACACGACCACACCATATCACCGCCTTCGAAATTTACTGTTGGCACTACACATGCTGGCTTATGACGTTCACCGGGCATTCGCCATACCCACACCCTGAAATCGGATCGCCACATTGTGTACCATGATTCGTCACTCCACACAGTGTTTTTCCACTGTTCAATCGTCCAATGTTTAAGCTTCTTACACCGAGCGAGGCGTCGTTTGGCATTTACCGCCGTGATGTGTGGCTTATGAACAGCCGCTCGACTATGAAATCCTAGTTTTTTCACCTCCTGCCTAACTGTCATAGTACTTGCAGTGGATCGCGATGCTGTTTGGAACTGCTGTGTGATGGTCTGGATAAATGTTTGCCTATTACACATAACGACCCTCTTCAACTGTCAGCGGTCTCTGTCAGCAACAGACGAGGTCGGTCTGTACGCTTTTGTGCTGTACGTATCCCTTCACGTTTCCACTTCACTATCACATCGGTAACTGTGACCAAGGGATGTTCAGGAGTGTGGAAATCTCGTGTGCAGACGTATGACACAAGTGATACCCAATCATCTGACCACATTCGAAGTTCGTGAGTTGCGCAGAGCACCCCATTCTGCTCTCTCACGATGTCTAATTACTACTGAGGTCGCTGATATGGAGTACTTGGCAGTAGGTGGCAACACGATGCACTAGTATGAAAGACGAATGTCTCTGGGAGTGTCCGGATACTTTTGATCAAATAGTGTAGATACATAATTAAATTTGCACAGAACCCTCGGTGCGCGAGTACTATTCGCACCTGGCATATCCTCCCACCCCCTTTTTTTTCTTGTTGCCCAGTATCACTCCCCCTTACAGCAGTATTGGCACCGACATAACTTTATAAAATTTAGGATAATTCCACGTTCTTTCTTTATTTTTGAGAGATCTTCTAATGGTACCGCCTTGGTAACTAAAGTTCTCAGTTTTGGCCTTTGGATCTAGGTCTCCCCTGCGCATTACTATGATCCCTAAAACTTAAACCAATGTTGTTTCACTAAGACGGTTTTTACCCTTATCGTGTTTTTCCCAACATAATGCGTAGTTCACAGGCAGCTCGCTGTAGTCCATCTTCACTGTTCACTTTTCTCTACAGTGAGTTAACTTAAGGGAGGAAATTTGTGTCCACTACCTGCTTTTCATAACGTATGCCGACTTCTACGCTAAACGCATTTTTCGTGTTAAACAAGTTTTCAAACTGAGCACATTTTGGCAATGTTTGAGTAATTGCTGATGTAGCGCATTAAAATTATTTGCAGGGAAGCACATTATAAACTCAAAATAAATTTAATTCATTAAAGGGCGTTATTTTCTGCCCTGGGAACTCAGTTCGTGACTAATAACACTAAAGAAAAGCGTTTCTGCTGCAAGTAACCTCAAAATCTTATTACAGCGCTTCAGAGCAATGACTAGTGAATAACACAGAAAAATAATCCACCTGAAAAATAGATACTGAAACTAAGCAATAATAAACCATGCATTCTGACCCACGTAGCATTTATAATCTTTCAATAAGCAACATAATTCTTGTTTTGTTTAAAGTCTATGTTGTTATTAGGTTTGTCACTTCCAAACAATTCTGAACTGACTTCCTATGACAAGTTAATGAGTACATTTGTAAACATCAAATTATTTTACAGATTACAAATCTTTCATATAAATACGCGATTTCTTCATGCGATTTACAAATTATTTTCTTTTTGTGAAATTTGTTGTTTCTCTTAATGCTTGTTAAATGTCCCTATACATTCAGTAATTGCACATTTCATACAACCATTCTGGCTCCGTTTTATATCATTTTCCTTACTTCTATATGGGGAATGGTAGTTTTATATCACTTAAAAAGTGAAATAACAACCACTGAAATATTATTATTTTTATAGATTATTAGTGCCACTAGTTTCGATATTTAAGCACACAACGAAACAGAAATGCTCAAATTATTAGCCGAAAATGTTAATTCTCTACTGAAAATTTGATATTATTGCCACAATCCTGAAATGACTAGTTAGAGGATCAACACAAACGGGTGTATCAAGTTCTTCGTTAAAAATATGCATCGCGTAATTCAGTAATAGGAGTCTTAGGCGGTCACGTCTCGTCTCCTGTAAATTTCGTTTTGTGGATAATCGTATAATACTGTTCGTGTACCTTTTTTCTGAGGAGGACATTCGGGCCCATACCAGATTTTACCTGAACGAGCACGGAAAACGACCTAAAAACCACCGTATTGTGTGTGTGCCAACGAACGGTCGTTAATACAAAGCGCCTACGCGATCTGGGCCTGGCTCATCATTCTCTCGCAAGAGAGACCGTCGCGCGTTATGTTATTCGTGAGATTATCGCATGCGGATATGAATGTAATGTACCACAGCAGTTATCTCTGTTGAGCTGATATCGGTAGACGATGTCAAAAAACTGTGGTCATAACCTATTTGGTGCTCTGAATTTGTTTGGCTTTCTTTGGTTTCGTTGAGGACCGTTAACGTTGCCATTCCACTGGCTGGCGCTTTGCTTCTGGACTATTACGTGAAACCGAGGTCTTATCACCACTAGTTCCAAAACTCCTCGCCCTGTTGTCGTCCCGCATAGAAAAATCAGCGCAGTGCCCAATAGTTGTTTATTTATTTATTTGTATTCGTGTGTTAGTAGTCGGGGAACCCACATTATACACTCTTTTCTACAACGAAAATCACCCATAACAATTTGAGGACGAACTGATCGTGAAATTTTATGAAAACACAAGCTCAGTCACTCGACACAGAAACTCTTATCCTGTTGAATTCTTTTCTCGATGCTTGATGTGAGTTTCGTCAGTAACAGCTTAAAATCTGGTCGTTCTTCGTCATAAACACTTGTTCGGCTGCCATTAAAAATCACGCGGCGTTTTCGAACTGAAGTTTCTTTGCCGGTCGGTGTGGCCGTGCGGTTAAAGGCGCTTCAGTCTGGAACCGCGTGACCGCTACGGTCGCAGGTTGTAATCCTGCCTCGGGCATGGATGTGTGTGATGTCCTTAGGTTAGTTAGGTTTAATTAGTTCTAAGTTCTAGGCGACTGATGACCTCAGAAGTTAAGTCGCATAGTGCTCAGAGCCATTTTTTGAAGTTTCTTTAGTCAGATTTCGGTTACCTGCGCATAAATTTCGGCAGGGCGAACTTGTTTTACATCCAGAAACCGTATTACACTACGAGTCTTCGAACGATCGTTAATTACATCACACGTTTTAAAATCGCACAAAGAGCACACGACCATTCCTGCCCACTGTTAGCCTTATACTGGCGCCAACGGTTAGGACGGTCTACGACATGACAGTGGGGAAGTGAGGAGAATTGCGCGGTTCCTGAGAAAAGGAATGTTCTTTCGTTTTATAATGACTGTCGTATAAATTAGTTCGCTGAATTTGAGCAGCATAACTACACGCATGTTCAAAAAAAAAAAAAAATAAATAAAAAATAAAATAAAATAAAAACATAACATCTTGATGGCTAGAGATAGGACGTTCGTAGTCATATCACATGTACGTTAATATGTTCTTCAGAAATGATTAGCATTTGAATAATGTCGCCCGCTCCTTAGAGGTCAACATCGACATCGTGGCGCAACACCACCAGCCGGTAAAATGTTCCTGCTGCTCATGTTCTCGCTATAAATCGAAGGTAATGGATCAGTGTGACTTGAGCAGACATGTGGGATGCCTGGCAGACTTATATGCGAACCGTACAGTCGAATCAGTGACGCGCATTATTGGCTTGAGAGAATGTGATGCATCCATCCGGGAAACTGCTGCTCGTATGGGACGAAGTGCTTCGGCAGTGCAACGGGTGTGTGCAGAATGGTTCACGGAAGGCCGTAGAACCGACGAGATGGGTCACGTCGCACCACCCAGACCACCCTCCGAGAAGATCGACACCTCATCGGAAGCGCTTTGCGGGACAGATCTGCGTACACTATCAGCGGTGACAATCCGTCGCCTTTTATCACGGCAAGGGTTACGAGGGCGTCGTCCGCTTCTGACCCTACCTTTGACGAACGTGAAGAAACATGCTACACGGCAATTGGTGTATGGAACGACGTCACTGGGGACAGGAATGGCATCAAATGAAGGTTAAGTGAAATTACTGAAACCAATCGCCTTTTGTTTTTACTTCAATTTTTAGTATCCCATTAATCGTTTCGAACCGCATAATGATTCATCATCAGATAGTATGTATTTTTGATTGTCTGCAGCAGTGTGGTAGCCGTGTAGCTGTGGCAAGATGTTCATACCAAACACGTAAATACTGAGTGTGGCGAGAATTATACACATTACGAACTCCAATTTGTTGCGTCACTTAATATTATTAGTATCCGTGGTCCAGAATGAGGTTTTCTCTCTGCAGCGGAGAGTGCGCTGATATGAAACTTCCTGGCAGATTAAAACTGTGTGCCGGACCGAGGTACTGGCGGAAGTGAAGCTGTGAGGACGGGGCGTGAGTCGTCCTTGGGTAGCTCAGATGGTAGAGCGCTTGCCCGCGAAAGGCAAAGGTCACCAGAATTCTCGCCAATGAAAGCGTGTGGAATGTGGTGAAACAACAGCGTTGTGACCCAATGCCAACTACCACAGATGAACTTTGGAACCAGGTGAAAGCACCATGGATGGCTATACCACAGGACATCATTCGCGCCTTATACTCGTCGATGGAACAAGTTATCAGGCCCAATGGTTGACCCTGTGCCTACTAGACCACAGGACGGATGCTGACCTCAGGTCGGTTTCAAAATGTCATCTGTAGGTGATGTGCGTTACAAGCAACGTCGCGTAATTGAATTTCTCACTGCACAGAAAGAACCTAAGAGGAATATTCACAAACGCTTGTGCAAAGTCTATGAAGCATCTGCCGTCGGCAGAAGTACAGTTAGTCGCTGGGCACGGAGGGTGAGGTCATCAGAAGGCGGTTCGATGGAGCTCCACGATTTGCAGCGGTCGGGGAGACCATCCACGGCTGTCACACCTGACTTGTTGCAGCGAGCTGATGTTGTCACACCATTGTCATGTCATTAAAGGATGCCATTATTGGAAGACATTTTGCGGACGATGAGGAAGTAATTCACACGGTGAAACACTGTCTCCGCCACCAGCACAAGGATTGGTACCGACAGGACATACACGCCCTTGTTTCGCACTGCAGGAAGGCCATAGAACGGGATGGAGGTTACGCGGAAAAATGAGATGAGTGGATAAAACACCATTTTTTCGTGTATGTAATTCTCGTTACGTTCAATAAAAAACAGTTGAAGAAAAAAATGCGGTGCATTACTTTCTGCTCAACCCTCGTGACTCATGACGGACAAAGCAAGGAGTGCATAAAATGCGGACTAGCACAAGCAAAGAGGGCTTTCCTGGCCAAGAGAATTCCATTGTATCAAACATCATCCATAATTTGAGAAAGATTTCTCTGAGAATGCGCGTTTGGAGCACAGCATAGTTTGTTAGTGAATCGCGGGCAGTGGGAAAACCAGAACAGAAGAGTACGTAAGCGTTCGAGATATGGTGCTACAGAAGAATATTGATTACCAGGCAGACTGATTAGATGAGGAGATTTTCTGCAGAATGCGAGGAGAGGATTATATGGAAAACACTGACTAGAAGAAGCGGTAGGGTGAATGAACATCTGTTAAGACGTCACGAATAATCTCCATAGAAAATTGTACAGCGTAAAAATTGAGGGGTGTGGGGGGGCAGAGACTGGAATACATCCAGTAAATCATTGAGGACGTAAGGTGCAGTAGCTGCTCTGAGGTGAAGAGGTGGCCGGGCGATGGAGAGGAATTCATGGCGGGCCGCATCAAACCAAGCAGAAGACTGATGGCTCATGTTACAAGATCGAGACTAGCACCGCGTTGTTTCTTTCTATTTTTAACACTCTGAACGCTAGTCAAAGATGCCCATGCAGTTGGCAGCCCTTCCCAATGTTCCAGCAGTATACTGGTGCCCACTGTTACTAGTAGAGTTCGCGCTAAATAACGTGGCACTGGCGCATAA
Source organism: Schistocerca cancellata (assembly GCF_023864275.1). NCBI lineage: Eukaryota > Metazoa > Arthropoda > Insecta > Orthoptera > Acrididae > Schistocerca > Schistocerca cancellata. The sequence continues at coordinate 457,342,440 of NC_064630.1, forward strand.
ACGCATTCTCATCGTGAGCTCTGGGCGAGTCCAACCAATTGCTTCTAATGGACGACCGCTTCATTTACTCTTTCCTACCGTGCTGCGCACTTTAGTCGTTCTCGTTGCTGTCTACATAGCATGGCACTGCAGACATCACGCAGCACGGGTGCAGGAAAAGCTCTTCATAATCAAACTGTGATTAAATGCAGTGCCATTAAATTTCTATTGGATAAGGCTGTCGTGGGAGCAAAAATATCAGGGGATTGAAACGCAGTTTCCACGTGACATATGTCACACGTGACATACCTGACCTAGCCTTCTCGGGCTTCCAGTTGTTTGCGCCATTAAAGGATGCCATTCGTGGAAGACATTTTAAGGACGACGAGGAGGTGATTCATACAGTGGAGCACACGCTCCGCCACCTGGACAAGGATTGGTACCGACGTGGCATATACGCCCTTGTTTCGCGCTGGAGGAGGGGCACAGAACGGGACGGAGATCACGCGGAAAAATAGGATATGTAGATAAAACGTCATTCTTTCGTGTGTGATTCTTATTATGTTCAGCAAAGACACGTTGGAAAAAAAAAAATGCGGCGCATTACTTTCTGAGCAACCGTCGGACTAATGTACATGTCCTGTGAGTACGAATGTCCTATCTCGAGTCGTTCAAGGTGTTCTGTTTATTCTTAACGTAAGTGTACATACCAACAGGTATCTAGTGTAATACTCCATACTTTTCTTTCCTGCTTCTTGTTGTTACGATTCCAGGAAATACACAAGTTTAGTTTAGTTTTGCAGCTTTTTCTAGTGGGAGAGAGAGGCATTAGAGCATGGACTTGTTGGCCACGCATTCGCCTCTCGGGTGTCTATTTACTGGGCCATTATTTACTTCTTATCGTGGCTCCCACACTCCGAAGGGGCCATCGCGCGCTTCGCATGGTTTTGTTCACGTGGTCGGCGTAATCTCGGCCCAGAACGGTGGCTCTCAGCCACTCGCGTGGTCGCTTATCAGAGCGCCGTGCAGATAGCGTGGCGACTACATGCTTGCGGAGACATCGAGTTTGCCCTAACAACCGTCTGACACGAACTCTGTTCGCCAGCACCTCGGCTTTGCACGGAAGAGGTGAATCCTTTCCATTCTATACGGCTTGCAATGGACGGGCTGATGTTTCGTACTGTTTACGTTTTATCTACATAAACAGAGATCTACAAAAGAATTCTGTCTTACTCGTAAAAGCAATGAAATATTCGTCGATTATTCAGTTAATGCTAGTGTGGGAACATACTCGTAGATTACTGTCTCAACATTATAGTCATGATGATCTTTTTGGTGCCTGACATCGATATCTTCAGCGGTCATACTAAAAATAGATGAGACGAGTATGGTGTAGTTAAGCATTTTCTTCAGGCTGTTATCAGCTGTGGATACGTGCTGCGTGAGAAAATAATGAGACTGACAACTCAGCGTGCGAGCTGGCAACGCTGTGTTGTGCTACTTGTGGATACCTGCATTTTCGTCCCTTCCAGGTGCTCAGTCTGAATTTCAGCTATTGAATTCTGAGAGTGCTATCAGTGAAGCCGCGTTTTCGTTGTGTGCAACGAAAATGGCACTGCGAAATTTAGACCAACTTTATGCTGTCGGAATGTCAAATCAAACATCTTTCAGCCGTCTAATTTCCAAACTGTTATTTTTTTGGGCTACCAGTTTCAGCGATATATCTTCAGGCCCCCTGACCGACATATAGGAAGGTCCAACATCAGTTTTGGTCAAAATAGGAGACATACCACCAAGTTTTTTATTAGCCCTGCGGAATCCGCAAGTGTGACCTTTTAAAAGTTGAAAGAGGCATCTAGAACATTCCTTATGAAGATCACAAATTTTACGCTGACACAAATCATTTTTGGAAAGTCGAGGAGACGTTGAAGATAAACGTCGCCAAGGGAGACCTTCAACTTCAAAAACAGACGATTACTTCGAATGTATGGGTGTTCTTGTGAAACTAGACCAATGTTTGACAATAAGGATGACAGGTAACCTGTTAAACTTACACACTTTCACTATACATCCAAGTTTGATCGCAATTTTGCAGACGCGAAATTTTGCTTAGTGCCGAATCGTGCCGAAAAATGTCACAGCTGAGGAGAAGGATGAACGAAGGAACGTGTGCGTTGATCTTCTGGAGATGACTGCCAATGACCACGAATTGTTCAGTCAAGTGATCACAGGTGATGAATCTAGAATTAATGAGGTATTGATGTTGTTCTATAACCCCCCCTTCTATTCTCCGGATCTGAATCTTTGCGACTTTTTTCTTTTTCTGAATTTGAAAAATGTCTTAAAAGGGCATCGTTTTGGAACTCTCGAGAACATTCAAAAGAATGTGACCGAAATGTTCACACCCTTATCAGCCTTTCAGCGCTGATACTAAGACTGGAAACAACGGTCAGCCCTTGTGGCCGAGCGGTTCTAGGCGCTTCACTCCGGGACCGCGCTGCTGCTGTGGTCGCAGGTTCGAATCCTGCCTCGAGCATGGACGTTTCTGGTGTCCTTAGGTTAGTTAGTTTTAAGTAGTTCTAAGTCTAGGGGACTGATGACCTCAGATGTTAAGTCCCATAGTGAGCCTTTTTTTTTTTTTTTTTTTTTTTTTTTTTTTTTTTTTTTTTTTTTTTTTGAAACAACGACTCCGCCGGTGTATAGCTGCCGAAGGAAACTCCTTTTCACGGAACAATACAGTTGTGTTATAAAAATAAAGGCATCGGTAGATAAAAAAATTAATTTCATTACCTTTTTCACACACTTCGTATATGTTTCAGAAAACTGATGACACATTGCCGCCGTGTGTCACAAGTTTCTTACACACCATTGACTTCCCCAGAGAAAAAGTCCAGAGGTATAAGATCTGGCGATCGCGCTGGCCTTGGGGATCACCCCTTCCAACGCAAAGATGAGGGTACTTGTTGTTCAGGTGCTCGTGGACATTAACATCAAACAGTGCTGGCGCGGCATCGTGTTGAATCCTCATACTTTCGTGAACAACGCGCAATGCCTGCCCATACATCGGTGGATAATCATTGCTGCCGCCGACCGATGTCGGTGGCGTGGGGACTGTCCTCACTCCAGACATGGCTGTTGCGGCTGTTGAAGGCACCATCACGGGTGAATGAGGGCTCATCCGTGAACAATACAAAGTGTACGATGTTCGGCACTACAGCACTGCAGTGGATATTCCATTGGCAGAAGTGAATGCGGGGCTCAAAATCCATTGGTCCCAGTGCTTCCACATCTTCTTTTTGATATTGACGTAACACCTGTTCCACCAGTACTTTACGCACTGTATCCTTTGAAGTGTGCTTTTACGGGCATGTTGAAGTATGCTTGTTGCTGGGTGGTCGGCCGCTGATGTTCGGCCATGACTTTGGCAGGTATCTTCGTTGGCCCTCTGTAGCGTGAACGACCATGTGTCTCGTAAGCTGGTACCGACAGAGATTACGCCTGTTGGGAAAGCATTCTTCTCGCATTCGTGGTGCTCTGTGGGTAGTACATACTGGAGCACCACACTTTAAATACATGCCTGCCAACTGTCGTGAGGAGTAATCTTTGACTAAGTGGCATGCACTGTACACAGAAACACACCTCACCATGGAAATTTCCCTGCGAAACCCTACATTTCAGCAGGATAATGCACGACCGCATGTTGCAGGTCCTGTACGGGCCTTTCTGGATACAGGAAATGTTCGTTGCTGCCCTGGCCAGCACATTCTCCAGATGTCTCACCAGTTGAAAACGTCTGGTCAATGGTGGCAGAGCAACTGACTCGTCACAAGACACCGGTCACTACTCTTGATGAACTGTGGTATCGTGTTGAGGCTGCATGGGTAGCTGTACCTGTACACGCCATCCAAGCTCTGTTTGACTTAATGCCCAGTAGTATCAAGGCCGTAATTACGGCCAGAGGTATTTGTTCTGGGCACTGATTTCTCAGGATCTATGCACCCAAATTGTGTGAAAATGTAATCACATGTCATTTCCAGTATAATATATTTGTCCAGTGAATATCCGTTCATCATCTGCATTTCTTCTTGGTGTAGCAATTTTAATGGCCAGTAGTGTAATTTGCGTGTCCTGTACTAGTTTGTAAGTGTGTGGAGCTACATTGACACCCGATCATGTCTCTTGATGTCAGGCGTTGTATTTCGAACACAGAGTAAGTGTTCCAGACGATGCGCGTGAAGCAGTCTGAAGTCCCACAGCTCGAAAGCAAAGAGCGCCCGGCTGACTGGAGACTGAGGCCGTCCGGCGAGAGATTCCGCGCAGCTGGCTGCAGCCGACAACCCGGCGCGCGGTGGCGCGATTAGGACGCGGCGGCCGGATCCGCTTTGTGCCGGCACAGAGACCGTGACGGGTTGCGGGCGTCGCCGGACGCCGCGACGCCGGGCGCCGGCGCTGTCCATCGGCTCGCGCCACGCCGCGCCTCCCCGGCCGGCGGTGGTCCGACGCGCCTAATTATTTACGGGGCTCTCTTCGCGGCCGTCCATCTTTAATGGCAGCGCTCAGCGGATCCGGTTGGGCCTCTGTGGAGAACCAAAGGGACGGAGGGAGAGAGGGAGAGAGAGAGAGAGAGAGAGAGAGAGAAGGGCCGCGTCCGTGGAGTGATGAGAGGCGCAAGCTGACGCCTGCCTCCGCCCGGCGGAAGGCTTTGTCCGCTCACGCAGATTTGCGGCGCCACAGCTAGGGACGACATCGGCTCCGGCCTTTATGCGGCTGTCCTCTGCAGCCTCGAAACCGGAAGAGCAGCGCGGTCATTCCTGTCGAGCTTCTGAGCGCGTATGCATAAATCAAAGCGGACGCTACTTCTTCAGTATCGTAGATTCCAGTCCTACACTGTGCCCTTGGAGATTATTCCCTCTCCAAATGCGTGAGCAGAGTGAAATGTATGCAGCACGTGTCGCTTTCATTTTTATACAAATTGTGGTAAAACTTTTATCAACTCGAAAAAATGAAATTACGAAATTAATATTTTGTTTGCATAGAGGAACATGTCCGGACAACGGTTACCTGTATGCCCTGGTTTCGATTTTGAATGGAAATATCAGTAGAATGTTTCTCAGTGTTGTTAGCATGTGTAAATCCAGCTATCCGAGGCAGCAATAAAAAATTTTTACATTTCTCAGACATATCCAATGGTTTCATTAGCCACCGGAACACCATTGAGTGTTGGGTGTGTCATTAAGATCGCGAGACAAACTGGCGAAGAAGGCGAAGAAAGGCAGTGGAACGATGGGGATCACAACCGCACAAAAACACGAATGCCCACCATCATCAGGTAAGTTGGTGTTGATTGTAGTTCGGGTTTCCCATGATATGTTGCTAACAGGTTATGCTCGGAAGGGGGCAAATTTTTACAGAGTACTACCTAAATCTCCTCTAGGCTGTCAAGTTGGTTGGTTGGTTTGGGGAAGGGACTAAACAGCAAGCCGGCCGCTGTGGCCGTGCGATTCTAGGCACTTCAGTCTGCAAGCGCGCTGCTGCTGCGGTCGCAGATTCGTATCCTGCCTCGGGCATGGATGTGTGTGATGTCCGTAGGTTACTTAGGTTTAAGTAGTTCTAAGTCTAGAGGACTGATGATCTTAAAAGTCCCATAGTGCTTAGAGCTATTTGAACCAAACAGCGAGATCGTTGGTCCCATCGGATTAGTGAAGAACGGAGTAGCATTTTGGCCCTTCCAAAGGAACCGTCCCGAAATTTGCCTGAAGCGATTTAGGAAAATGACGGAAAACCTAAATCAGGATGCCCGGACGCGGGTTCGAACCGTCGTCCTCCCGAATCCGAGTCCCGTGTGCTAACGACTGCGCCATTTCACTCGGTAGGGTGTCAATACGACGAGTCGCGGGACCCAGTCCAAGGCAGAGTTTTGCTTCCGGCAATGCCCCGCTAATTCTGCGCAGGACACAGTCGCACATGTGCTTTCTTTGGGCTACCAAATTTTGCCTCACCTCCGGCATATTACTGACGTGATAACCCCGTAACTCTTTCCTCGAAGGAGATAGGGGGTTAGAGAGGGGGTTGTTTGGGGAAGGAGACCAGACAGCGAGGTCATCGGTCTCATCGGATTAGGGAAGGATGGGGAAGGAAGTCGGCCGTGCCCTTTCAAAGGAACCATCCCGGCATTTGTCTGGAGCGATTTAGGGAAATCACGGAAAACCTAAATCAGGATGGCTGGACGCGGGATTGAACCGTCGTCCTCCCGAATGCGAAGGAGATAGGCATTTCCCTAAGGATGACCAGTTTAGTTTCAGCCAAATACTGTCCTCTGTTACCAAAATTTCTGCCAAGTCATCTATGTTAGGAAAAAATGTTACATTGAATTGGGGATATATAGAGGTTTTGTCGGAGTCAATAATTATAACTTCATCCCTCTAATTCAGAATCGCTCATAAGTAACTAAAAAAGCTACTATGTTGGAAAGGAAGAGAGAGAGAGAGAGAGAGAGAGAGAGAGAGAGAAAGAGAGCTCTTCATGTTACTCTACTACTGCAACCTACATCTTTCTGAATCTGCGTAATGTATTCATCTCTTGGTCTTCCTCTACGGCATTAATGGCCCAAATGTCCCGCCAATACTAAATTGGTGCTTCCTTGATATCTCAGAATATGTCCTATCAACCGAAGCCTTCTTCTGCTCGAGTTGTGCCATAAATTTCTTGTCTCCCCAGTTTTATTCGGTACCTAGCCATTGTTACGTGATAGACCCACCTAATCCTCAACAGTCTTCTGTAGCATCACATTTCGAAAGCTTCTATTCTCTTTTTGTCTAAACCGGTTTCATCCATGTTTCACTTCCATACAAGGCTACATATTAGTCAAGTATCTACGTGAGAGACTTCCTAACAGTTACATCTATATTTGATGTTAACAAATTTCTCTTCTTCAGCAATGCTATTCTTACCATTGTTAGTTTACATTCTATATCCCCCTACCTCGGCCCTCATCATTTATTTAGCTGCCCAAATATCAAACTCATCTGCTGCTTTAAGTGTCTCCTTTCCTGTACCTAATTTCCTTGACCTTACCTGGTGTAATTCGACTATATTCCATTATCCTTGTTTTGCCTATGTTGATGTTCATCTTATATCGTTCTTTAAAGACACTGTCCATTCTTTTCAACAGCTCTTTCAAGTCCATTTCTGTTTATGAGAGAATTACAATGTCATCAGCAAAGCTTCAAGTTTTTATTTCTTCTCCCTGAACTTTAATTTATCCTCCAGTTTTTTTCTTAGGTTTCCTTTACTGCTTGTTCAGTGTACATATTGAATAACATCTGGGATAGGCAACGACACTGTCTTACTCCCTTCTCTACCACTGCTTCCGTTTCATGCCCCTCGACTTTCATAACGGCCATTTGTTTTATGTAGAAGTTGTGAATAGCCTTTCGCTCCTTGCGTTTTACCCATGCTACCTTCAGAATTTCAAAGAAAGTGTTCCAGTCAGCATTGTCAAAAGCTTTCTCTATGTCTACAAATGATATAAACCGAGGTTTGTCTTTCCTTAACCAATCTTCTAAAATAAGGCGAAGGGTCAGCATTGGCTCACGTGCTCATACATTTCTGCAGAATCCAAACTTATCACCCGTGATGTCAACTTATAACAGTTTTTCCATTCTTCTGTAAGGAATTAGTGTTAGTATTTTGCAACCATGACTAGTTAAATTCGGTATTTTCACACCTGTCAGAAAATGCTTTCTTTGGAATTGGAATTACGACATTTTTCTTGAAGCCTGAGGTTATTTCGTATGTCCCAAACATCTTGCACACCAGGTGGAATAGCTTTGTCATGGCTGGCTCTCCCAAGGCTATCAGTAATTCTAATGGAATATCGTCTATCCCCGGGCCCTTATTCCGACTTAGATCTTTTAGAGTTTTGTCAAATTCTTCTCTCAACATCATATTTCCCATCTTAACTTCATCTACGTCCACTTTCCTTTCTATAATACTGCCTTCACATTTACTCCCTTGTATAGATTCTCTATGCACTCCTTCCACGTTTCAACTTTCTCTTCTTTGCTTAGGACTGGTTTGCCAACTGAGCTCTTGATATTCATATAGCTGTTTCGATTTTCCCCGAAGGCCTCTTTAATTTTCTTGTAGGCGGTGTCTGTCTTTCCCCCTTGCGAAATATGATTCTATGTCCTTACGTTTGTCCTCTAGCCATTCCTGCTTTGCCATTCTGCACTTCCTTTAAATCTCATTTCGTAAAAGTTTGTATCTCCTTTCACCTACTACATAAATCGTGGTCATAGTCCCCATTTGCCCCTGGAGATGTTTATAATTTAAAATCTGGTTCCTAAATCTCTGTTGTACGATTATATAATCAGTCTGAAATCTTCTGGTATCTCAGGTCTCTTCTACGTATACAACATTCTTTTCTGATTACTAAGGCAAGTGTTAGTGATGGTTAAATTATGCTCTATGCAAAATAATTACAAATTACCAAATTAAAAGTAATGCCATATAAAACAAATCTCATTTATTCTTCAGTCTCAGTTGCGCATTTTTAATTACATGATAACTTTCTATCGCTGTAGATAATCTTCGTCTGTGTCAAAACGTCCACCACAGTTCTCCGACACAAGTTTCTGACACAGACAAGATGGCTACTGAATCAACTACGCACATTGGAAGATGATACAGAGAGATCGAAACATATCATCTATTTAAAACTGAGACTGAAGAATAAATGAGTGTCTTAAATATCAATATCGTTGCTCATTCTCTGTGGGGCCAATATGACCTCTCTAGTACTAATGGAATTCTTTGACGCATCACGTGACAGGGATATTTTTAGATTCTTAAACAGTCTCTTTGGTGTGACAGAACAACTTTAAAAATATTAATTATTATGGTTGAAATTTATAAGTTGGGGGGGGGGGTGAATTTTCATGGCAATCGTAAACCATATACAAACTATACAGAAAAACTGCAAAAACTTTCAGTTTCAGCTAATTTCCCATAAGAATAACTGCCAACGTTATGGGCATTTACATCAGTAAAATTATTATATTTGGCATGATTTCATTCAGTGATGTAATACAGGTTAATGTCTTGGAGTAACTGCTCGCTTAGGTAAATACTGTGTATTGCACAACATAAAGTAATTAGAATCATGTATGGTGTTGCCACAGGAACACCTCGCAGTTTTTGCTTCCAGCATTTGTGAATCTTAACTACAGTCTCACAGGACATTTGTTTCCGCTTGGAAACCACCAGGTCTCACCACCAGCTCGCCTGGCAATTGACTGCAAAAGCGACTCTACGATGGACCAGACGTCAGACAGCATGCACTCCTTCTTGAAGTAGAGTACGAAAAGTAAAATATTAAAAATGGAACTTTTATTCTTAAATAAAATTTGTAGTCACCAATCCATTACGGTTGTAGAAGAAGAGAGAACAAGGGAAAGTGATGTGCACTTTCCTCTAGTGTATAACTGGGGCTGCCCCATCCACTCCTATGGAAGCTTTTTTACCTGAAAATGCAGAAAATATGTTGGTTTACGCAAGTTCAGTTTAAAGGCATATAACGGATAATTGTTGTTTTTTGTGGAAGCTGGCTGTATGGGAGATGCCCAAAACCTGTTAAAAGATGTATGCAATAAAGACATGTAAAAATACACAGCCACCGTCTATGAGACGGAGCATCCTCAAATGATACACCCAAATATATTTTCTAATTACATATTACAGTACTTAAATTATCAGTAGGCATTTCGAATATTTCTCACACAGATTTCAACAATGACAGGGGTTTTTCTTGGGAACGTTTCACATCGAATGACGTTTTTTGAGCAGGTAGCAGCTAGCCTTAAGGCCACACCTTTAAATGTCAGTTGGTCGATGTAATAACTATTTGGAGAAGTAGCTTCTATAGAGCACAGCTCTTATACACTTCCTGAAGGCTAACTACGTCCACCCAAGCTCTGCATAGTTTTTACGTTCCGCCTCTTATAACGAAGCTGAGCCAACGAAGTGGTTAAACCTTCAGTCTCTTAAATTCTGTCTCTGTATATGCATATTATGCTTTGAAGCGTCATTAATTTACGTTTAATATTAGTGTTTTGGTAGTGTTAACGATGCTTTTGTAGGAACTGGCATGGTAAGATTGTAAATGTCTCTCTAGAGTGCACTAGAATAAGGTTGCGTAAGTATCAACTCCTAGCTAGAGCTTCACAAACAGTTAGAGAAAATATAATCACAAATATGTATCATTATTTTCAGTCGCTAAGAAATTTTTTTCTTGCTAATGACGACTGCAGGGTAAAGTGAGGTACTGAAAGTTCCTTTTTGTGAGAATATTGTGTCACAGTTCTTGTGAGAATTATTTTCTTGTGAATAAGTAAAACATACCGTAGTTTGAAAACAGCACAATGTAAATTGGTAACATGTTTACCCAACGACGTCACTTTTCCAGCACTTTACCGCAACAAGCTGTAGTAAAAATGAAGCATTTTCGTGAGATATTTAATGCTATACTTCACTTACAGTTCATATTTTCGTGATAAACAATCATAAGCCTCAAAACCACTAATTACGGCACATTGGTTTCGCAAACACTGAAATTAACAAGGCGGCTGCTCCGTTTGCTTCTGTCAGCCAGTTACAGCCAGAACCCCTGACGTCTCGGAAACTTCACTGTTTCGTCACGAGAACTCATAAATACCGCGGACTGAATACAAACGAAAACCATTACACGTCTCCAGTTCAGAACCGAAATCATGAAAAACATTAAGCATGCAACGAAGCTAGTGTGCCGCAATTGGCGCTTTTAGTTTTTATAGTTGCGTATTACAAAAAAATGCAGATTAAGTCATAGACCACATAAATGATCTCTTCAAAACGCGTCATTTTTAGCACAGTTTCTTGTACTGAAAATGTCGGAAACCTTACGTCCGTAGCTAAATATGTTACCTACAGCTATTACCTCGGAGACAACTTATGGTGTTATTTATTTCGTTGATTAAAAAAAAGGATAGGAGATGCTGTCTGTGAACTTTAGAGAGAGTCGAGGCACAAGGGTTCTGTATAGAACTCACAAGCCGCGACAACGCAGCTCTTTGACAATGTGCCAATGGCAGTAAAACGTGTGACAGATAGCAAAAGTGTTGCTAATGTCAAGTTTCTTTTCTCCTTAACATTTATTTCTGTCCCATAGAAGAATTACTCATTAGAAATAAGTAGTCAATTACAAACCTTGTAAGTTACGAATCACTAGGTGTGTAGAACGACAACAACTGTGATGATACGTTTCAATCGATGAAACCATAGAAATCTGCGTCAAAACGATTCATTAATCACGACTAGTCTGATGACATTATAGTCACAGCTTCAGATAAACTTTGACCTACAGAAGATACAATAACCATAATCAGAACAATCTTAACAAAACAGCGGAGTGACGTAACTCTGACTGACATGTGAGGTATACTGTCCTTTCAATATATAATGTCCTTCGAAACTCCATAAGGGTAAATAATGGAAGTCTCCTATCCTCCAACACAAAACTGCCATCACAAAGCACGCAACTGTCATGAATAAAGTAGGCAGCGGAAGACGTAGACCTAGAAACAAGAGTCTGTTCTGTACTAATAATGTAACTGTAAAACCATCGTGTCGGTCTGTTTGAACACGACAAACTCCAAACCTACTACGCGAATTTCCATGGAATTTTCACAAGCAGCTTGAACGTAGTTTGGGGCAGCGTTTATGCTTTATTTCTTCAAAATGAGGTCATAAAAGAAAGACACCGTAATTTAAAGTTTTATTTAAAACCATGGTGTCTTTCTTTTTGTCTGTGTGAACACGCTAATCTCCCAAACTGCTAGACGAATTTTCAGGGGGTTGTCACAGTCAACTTCAGTGTATCTTCGGGCAACATATACACTTTATTTCACCAGAATCGTAACTCGGAGGAAAATAGATCATAATTTCAGCTTAGTAGTTCGGATGTTTGAGCATCACGGCGTAGTATACCAAAGAACTAATAGTGACGCCGTTAGTTTATTAGTCCATCAAAGAACCAACATATGGCGCTGTTAGATTATCTTATCTGTACCAATATAAACAAATAGTGAATTTCGTTGGCTAGTATATCTACATCTACATCTACATGACTACTCTGCAATTCACATTTAAGTGCTTGGCAGAGGGTTTATCGAACCACAATCATACTATCTCTCTACCATTTCACTCCCGAAAAGCGCGCGGAAAAAACGAACACCTAAACCTTTCTGTTCGAACTCTGATTTCGCTTATTTTATTTTGATGATCATTCCTACCTATGTAGGTTGGACTCAACAAAATATTTTCGCATTCGGAAGAGAAAGTTGGCGACTGAAATTTCGTAAATAGATCTCGCTGCGACGAAAAACGTCTTTGCTTTAATGACTTCCATCCCAACTCGCGTATCATATCTGCCACACTCTCTCCCCTATTACGTGATAATACAAAACGAGCTGCCTTTTTTGCACCCTTTCGATGTCCTCCGTCAGTCCCACCTGGTAAGGATCCCACACCGCGCAGCAATATTCTGACAGAGGACGCACGAGTGTAGTGTAAGCTGTCTCTTTAGTGGACTTGTTGCATCTTCTAAGTGTCCTGCCAATGAAACGCAACCTTTGGCTCGCCTTCCCCATAATATTATCTATGTGGTCTTTCCAACTGAAGTTGTTCGTAAATTTAACACCCAGGTACTTAGCTGAATTGACAGCCTTGAGAATTGTACTATTTATCGAGTAATCGAATTCTAACGGATTTCTTTTGGAACTCATGTGGATCACCTCACACTTTTCGTTATTTAGCGTCAAGTGCCACCTGCCACACCATACAGCAATCTTTTCTAAATCGCTTTGCAACTGACACCGGTCTTCAGATGACCTTACTAGACGGTAAATTACAGCGTCATCTGCGAACAACCTAAGAGAACTGCTCAGATTGTCACTCAGGTCATTTATGTAGATCAGGAACAGCAGAGGTCCCAGGACGCTTCCCTGGGAAACACCTGATATCATTTCAGTTTTATGTGGCTTTACTGATTTCACTTAATGCATTACAAACTTAACGACGTTGCTTTGTTTTCTGTTGGCGTTCTTTATTTTCTTTGCTAGGAAAAACGAATTTATTAAATTTGCTTTGTGACTTGGTTACCTACCCTAAATATTTTGACTTCGTTTTGTTTACATACAAAAATTCATAGAAAACGGCGGAGTCTTTGTGAATAGACCAGAGCGGCTAAAAGCCTGGTACTGCGCTGTCTCTAGAATCCATTGATGATCGTGAGAGACGAGACTTGTGCCTTGAAAACAACAGGCTTTAATTCGCTCTTGGGAAACTCCTTCCAAAAGCGAGGTGCAACGTAACTCTGGTCGAGATCGTAATGCATTATCTCGCTCATCGGAACTCTTCGCTCACAGAGGCTTCAATTTACGTCTCTTCAGTGTAACATCATAGAAGAAGAAATTTTGACAGGAAGGGACGCAGGTGAGCAAGTTTTTACAATTTTTATAACCTGAAACCGGCTTATTCCCAAGACTTTGCCACTTCGCTTTAAACGTATTTAACTCGTAGTAAACAAAGCAAAAGGCCAGACACTGAGTGTTGCGGGCGTGGATCTTAGTGTAAGCTGTTTTTTGACTCAGCCAGCTCTAAGTGCCTCTCTCCAGTGTTAGAGAAGCAAATGAGCCCTTCATTTATGCCGCAATCATACTATTCAAGTGATGTATGGAGAGAAGCCTTGTAAGTCAAAATTAAATTCCAAACACAGCTATAAACAAACCGCGGGGCAATGCCGGGTTTCATAGCGGGCAGTTCAATAAGAACAGGCACCCTAAATGTGGAAACAACCTCAACACGAAAAAAGCTTACTGGAAATACGTCTTCTCAGGCAGCGATCAGCTACACTACTGTCACATAGACAGAATAAGCAAGTACCATCCTTGAAAGACTGTACAGTGGTGTGTGCGCTGGATCCAGGAGAAACGACATGGCGGGTCAACAGCCACCAAACCAACGCGAGAAGCAACGGTACAGTGCCAGACTAAACCGATATAAAACAGGAGTACACAGCAGAAGATATGGAATCCTGTACAAACCAATAAACAAGATAGCAGGTGTTAACAGCGTTTGAAGTATTAAGCAGATATTAAATTAATCTGACACAGTGTCATAAAAACACGACAAAAATCAAGCGTATTTTTCAGATATTTTGTCTCAAAACAAAAAACTCACATATATAGTGTAGTCACAAACAGTTTGCAAAGCTTGTAAGCAGAGAAACACCTATTTAAAAAAATCGATCGTTGTGCCGTTTTCGAGTTAATTAGCATTGAAGTTAACTTATCAGGTAGTCGCGCGCGTAATTCAAGCGGCCCCATTGGCGACGTCGCTTGTGGCGGGGTGCTTGAACTTGCGGGCGCAATGGCTTGATTGGCTGGCTTCAATGTTAATTAACTCGGAAACGGCGCAACATATCGAATTTTTATCTGAACAATTATTTCTCAGCACGACCTACCCTGTAACAAGCTTACAAGCTTTTCAGACTCTTTGTGATCATCCGCTACGCAGCCAAGTGATGACGTCAGTATGACAATCAGAATAAGTGTATGTGATCGTGGCAGGAACATCTCTTTTTACTTGGGTGACAGTCCTCAGTTTAAGGCTCCAAGACGTTACACCAAATACAGCCTTTAAAAATACGCAACGGATGTATGGAATATCAGGTGGACTAACTTAGTGCAAGCAGGATGTAACGCATTAGGATAAAGCGAGGAGATGATACTCTTGCGTAGGCAGAAATTATTTCTTATTCTAGCGTCTTTGGTTCATATGCACAGATATAATGAATTATAGTCCTGTGTTTAGCTGCAACGGCAGTCAGCGATTTGTGTTCGTCTACAGGGAAACTTTGTAGTCTATCCTCTCAAGGGGTTTTTCCAAACATTAATTCTTTTCTCTTTCGTGGTGATTTTTCGAAAGTGATCCGTATAAATTCCCCATGTACACTGACATTAAAATGTAGGATTTGCTCTGCATGGTGCAAAGTGTGTTTCTGTTGTGGTTCATTTAATTAATTTATACGTTATTTCTCTTTTAAATTTAACAAGCATCGACAGATATCCACAGCTTTTTTCAAAAACAGAAAGTTAATTGGTTTATTGATCAATAAATAAATGATATACGTATGAGTTTACATCCAAAACACAACTAATTATCAATGATTAACATGTTGTTTATAATAAAATGTATCGTTAATGTCAAGAGAGAAAAGTAATTTTCGCTTGTAGCTTCAGTAATGACAGATACACTGTACAATAACACGTTATATAACCTCTCATGCGCCGCAAAAACGGTAATACTAATTAAATTTGATTAAATATGCATTTACGATTTTATTTTCTCCCTAACCAATGAGAGTCGGCGTAGCGATTAGGCGCTTACTATTTGCATTATGCCTTTAGCGTGTTCAGTAACAGTTTCATATGAATACCTGCCACAATTCAATACGCCTCCTCTGTTTTCTACTATGTATAAAACTCTTTCATTGCTGATTTTACGCCTTTGTTCGTAGCGTACTGCTTTTGTTTCAGTTATATGTACTATGGTACCACCTGAGTCTTATCGTAACGACTATGTCTGCTTGCCTTTGACTTACGACTATTCCACTGCAAAGCAGTTTTTTTTTTCTTTTTCTTTCTTTTAAGCGGTATATTCCTCAATCAGAAATATTCAACTTCATACTACCTGTTCGTTCGTTAGCCGGCTGCTGTGGCCGAGTGGTTCTAGGCGCTTCAGTCCGGAACCGCGCTGCTGCTACGGTCGTAGGTTCGAATCCTGCCTCGGGCACGGAAGTTTGTGATGTCCTTACGTTTGTTAGGTTTAAGAAGTTCTAAGTCTAGGGGACGGATGACCTCAGATGTTAAGTCCCATAGTGCTTAGAGCCATTTGAACCATTTGGTCGTTTGTTTTTGTTTCTCTCTCATATTACGTGTTTGCTTTTAAGTTTACGAACTTACGTACATAACAAATTAATTCTGGCAGTATGGAATGAGCCATGATTTCAATAGTTGATCGATGGTTTTCGGCTGTGGTGAATATACCTGTAATGATGAAATAGGCATATCATATGTATCGAAGTTAGATTCGCCAGACGAACGTAAAAGACGTTTACATACGAGTAATAGCCTCCTAGAACAGAAACCTAAATTGAGGTAGTATCTAGAAATATAAATGACGTGTATCTGAAATTACCACAGATTAGATAAATGACAACACACAGGAGTTTATGATTATTTCAAAAAACGTCGTATTTCAAATGTTGCTTTCATTTACCCGTCTGTCCTACCAAAATCTGTGTTTCTCCTTCTACGGTTATGGATCAAAGGATACCTTTTCATTTCAGCTACGAAAAATCGGTAGATATTAACGTCGTGATCTTTTGGTTTTTGGAACAACCAAGTATGTAAACTAAGAATCCAAATCGTTTAGACAAGAATATGTGCCTATTTTTCATTAGTCAAGTGAAAGTGCTCCCTCTGCCTGTAAACAGGCGAACGGAAAAACATATTTATATCGGACGGACATGCAACTGCACTCAACATTATTTTATTAATGGGAAAGCTACAATCTGAATTATTTCGAATCTGTGTCAATGTAAATCCGAACTATTGTTCCAAAAAATTTCAATGATGCTTATTTTAATAAGCAACGCGAAACGCGTCTGTAACATAAGTTTATATCACACTCCAACAATAAAGAGCAGTCTGAATTTGAAGACCGAATATTTGTGACTTGCTGCAGAAAAAAGAGCACAATAATAAATTTGTCATGTCTTCTATTTCAGTAAGCCTAATTTTGTTCTAGACTGTACCTAGAGTTCATCAGCCTATAGTCAAGACATGTCTTAAGTCATTCGGCGGAGGAATAATCTGCCGGTCGACAAGCGTGGAGGTATTTGAAATTAGCTAGCTCCACTCGGTGAGTAGGAAACTAAACCAGAAGAGTTAGTCCATTAAGAATCGGACCCTCCAAAGAGGAGCACCTTTGGCTACCTGCAGTTACAGAGAACCGCCAATCAGCGTGTACGGTTAATGATGCAGAGGCGGTGCCGCTGAAACATCCTTTCGGTGACTGATTCTGTACCCAAAAATCGTCCAGAACCACCCACTCTCGATATCAGCCTCTTACTTTGTTGCCGCGTAACACACGATACTAACTATTTGTACTGACGAGGTAACTCTACCCGTGTTTGAGTAATCACTTACGACGACGCTAACACGTTTCCTCTACCACATGTATCTATTGCCAACTAAGCCTGTTACCCCCACAGAATGACTGGGTGGTCCACATGCATGTGTAGCGGTAAATGCGCGCGGTCTGTTCAGGGACGTCGTTATGGCACTAAAGCAACAATGGATACTGTAAAATTCAGACACCTTCAACGACTGGCACAGATCTATTATTCTCGTGTTTCTAAGATTACCCTGCGTTTGCCGAGTCACTGCTTAAAAAGTATCCTTACCACATATCTTTACTATCGGCGTAAGCACATCAATGTGCACAGGCTTCGGTCGTCCAAATACAGTAGTCTGGTCAGGAGTACCGTCCATGCTCTCAACAACTGCAGCGTACCACTGTACATGTATCCAGACATGTCAAACCACGTTTATTATACTGGATGCTTGTATCAGAATGGCTCTGCTCGGCTGAAGGCCACTTGTAATGTAGTATCTCCCTATCAGTGGTTACTCTTAGAATCGCCGAAACAGTTTGTATGACATAACCTGAACTATGTTTCATGTAGTTAAGTCTTTTGACTCATGAGCCTATTTGAGTTCTAAGAAGTGTACTAAGTGACAACGTAATAGAAGTCCATCAGCCATCACACATTCTTCGCTGACGGACTTCTACGAAGGATATCGTTGTAGAACCTGCTTGTCATGTACACTCCTGGAAATTGAAATAAGAACACCGTGAATTCATTTTCCAGGAAGGGGAAACTTTATTGACACATTCCTGGGGTCAGGTACATCACATGATCACACTGACAGAACCACAGGCACATAGACACAGGCAACAGAGCATGCACAATGTCGGCACTAGTACAGTGTATATCCACCTTTCGCAGCAATGCAGGCTGCTATTCTCCCATGGAGTCGATCGTAGAGATGCTGGATGTAGTCCTGTGGAACGGCTTGCCATGCCATTTCCACCTGGCGCCTCAGTTGGACCAGCGTTCGTGCTGGACGTGCAGACCGCGTGAGACGACGCTTCATCCAGTCCCAAACATGCTCAATGGGGGACAGATCCGGAGATCTTGCTGGCCAGGGTAGTTGACTTACACCTTCTAGAGCACGTTGGGTGGCACGGGATACATGCGGACGTGCATTGTCCTGTTGCAAAAGCAAGTTTCCTTGCCGGTCTAGGAATGGTAGAACGATGGGTTCGATGACGGTTTGGATGTACCGTGCACTATTCAGTGTCCCCTCGACGATCACCAGTGGTGTACGGCCAGTGTAGGAGATCGCTCCCCACACCATGATGCCGGGTGTTGGCCCTGTGTGCCTCGGTCGTATGCAGTCCTGATTGTGGCGCTCACCTGCACGGCGCCAAACACGCATACGACCATCATTGGCACCAAGGCAAAAGCGACTCTCATCGCTGAAGACGACACGTCTCCATTCGTCCCTCCATTCACGCCTGTCGCGACACCACTGAAGGCGGGCTGCACGATGTTGGGGCGTGAGCGGAAGACGGCCTAACGGTGTGCGGGACCGTAGCCCAGCTTCATGGAGACGGTTGCGAATGGTCCTCGCCGATACCCCAGGAGCAACAGTGTCCCTAATTTGCTGGGAAGTGGCGGTGCGGTCCCCTACGGCACTGCGTAGGATCCTACGGTCTTGGCGTGCATCCGTGCGTCGCTGCGGTCCGGTCCCAGGTCGACGGGCACGTGCGCCTTCCGCCGACCACTGGCGACAACATCGATGTACTGTGGAGACCTCATGCCTCACGTGTTGAGCAATTCGGCGGTACGTCCACCCGGCCTCCCGCATGCCCACTATACGCCCTCGCTCAAAGTCCGTCAACTGCACATACGGTTCACGTCCACGCTGTCGCGGCATGCTACCAGTGTTAAAGACTGCGATGGAGCTCCGTATGCCACGGCAAACTGGCTGACACTGACGGCGGCGGTGCACAATTCTGCGCAGCTAGCGCCATTCGACGGCCAACACCGCGGTTCCTGGTGTGTCCGCTGTGCCGTGCGTGTGATCATTGCTTGTACAGCCCTCTCGCAGTGTCCGGAGCAAGTATGGTGGGTCTGACACACCGGTGTCAATGTGTTCTTTTTTCCATTTCCAGGAGTGTATATGGTTGATTTAGATCAGTAGCGGTGCCCAAGCAAAAGTTACATAATATGAGACAATATCGCGTAAATATAGGGAAACACGACGGGCACTTGCGTTCTTGTAATCGTTCAGTAGCTAATGATTCGTACTACGAAAGGAAAATGATTGTCAACAGTTACGTGGTGTCCCGCACAGAAATATGCACCTGCAAAAAGTTCTGCTCGTGTAATAGCCAATTTCATATTCTTACCCGGATCTTATACAGCGTGTATTATTGCAAGGCTTTTACTCACCGAATATTTCTTTTCCAGTAGCTTACCACAGAATAGCTTTACGAGGAGAATCGTAGCCTATCAAACTCGTAGACATACTAGTTAACGGGATCTTTCATCTTTCTCATTACAGTATGTTTTCTTCCTGAGTTCCCTCGTGTTTCAAATTTCTGTTGGGTCCATTTCTTCGTGTACTGGAACCTCATGACGTTTAAATTAATTTCTTCTCTTCCTTTGCCTCTATTCGCAACATTTTTTACAGACAGTATCCACACGCGCCGCAATGTTCCTACAAAATTACATCGTTCTATCACACATAGATCAACAGATACGACGTCATAACCACTGAGACGCATGAAAAACTGGAGCATCATACATGATTTTTAAATTTATTACTTATTTGCCAGTAACTTCATTCAGAACGTATTTCGCTGACAATATTCATAGATACTGCTGAATGTACCCATACAAATATATCATTTTACGACAAATAGTTCAGGAGACGTCATAAACAATGAGATGCGTGAAAAACTGTCGCATCATGCATGGAGTTTGAATACATTTTTCCTTTGCTAATAAGCCACTCCTACAGTCCAGTTAACTTGAGGAAATCTAGCCGTCTATAGAGCTGTGATGTGGCATTGCCAAAGAGATATTTGTAAAATCGAGTTGTAGATTCGAGAAGCAGCTGCGTCCAGCGTACAGAAATACTACGTTTCTTAATTAGGATACTGTACTTATATATTTGTACATTATGCACATTTCTTTTTACGACTGTTTCATAATTTCAAAGGTGTTGTCGCGAATACATGTAAAGGAAATTTTTTCGATATTACACTACGAACAGTTTATCTCTTGTTTCGATTCCTAATAGAAAATTGTCGAAATGAATATCAGGGCAATGCCAGGTTTCTGAGCTAGTAAATTTATAAAATATGAATACTAGCAGTCCCAAGCCCTATACCAAGTCAGCATCAGTGCAGGACTTATCAGGTAATGCTGCAGTAGTAATTCTTGTCATGAACTCAAGTGCTTCTGTCGTACTAAGTGAGGCAGTTGTTTATATACTCGAATCGTATTTCGAAGCTTCATACCTTTGCTAGTATTTCCCAATATTGGTCTTCCGTTGCTTCCTCAAATCGCTCGAGATAAATATCGGAATATTTTTTGTTAGACGTAAACTGCTGATTTCCTTTCATATCCTTCCAAACCGAAGCTTGTATACCGTTTTTAATGATCTTGTCGTCGGCGGAAAGTTAAACTCCAAAGTTCCTTAATTCCGTATAGTTCTGGTCTGGTCCAGGTTTAAACAGACGTCGTACAGAAAAGACTACTTCTGTCACTGTAGAAGTATAAATGTTTGTTCGCTACCAGTTCATAGAAGATAATATTCTAAAATGTTTGCAATAATTAAGCAAAGTTTATGATATAAATGACGGTTACCTGACTCACGAAAGGTGTCGTGGCGTGAACACACAACTCCCATTGACGTTACGAGGTGTGATCAAAAAGTAAGGGGAATTTTTCAATTTCGCTGGCCTTATACAAAAAAAAAAATCTTGTTGGTACACTTGTTCCTCATATATGTTTGCATTTTCTGCCGTTTTGAATATTTTGTTTATTGCCGACAGTCGAAAAGATGATACATGTTTCTGAGTACACGTTGAATTTTTGATTTCAAAAATGGTGTGTCAATGAATGTGCATTAAAATTTGCTTGAAAACTGGAATAAAGTTAAGCACCTCATTCGAAATGTCGCCTGTGGCTTTTGGTGAATCTAATATGAGTAAGACAAAAAGCTTACGAATGGTTATAAAGTTTCAAAGTTGGTCGAGAAGGCGTTGAAGACGACGATCGTTCTGGACTCCCTCGCGCCGACAGCGGTGGCCGAGCGGTTCTAGGCGCTTCTGTCGGGAACCATGCGGCTGCTACGATCGCAGGTTCGAATCCTGCCTCGGGCATGGATGTTTGTGATGCCCTTAGGTTACTTAGGTTCAAGTAGTTCTAAGTTTAGGGGACTGATGACCTCCAATGTTAAGTCCCATAGTACTTACAGCCATTTGAGCCATTTCGGACTCCCTAGCACCTGAATTACTGATGCCAATGTGGAAGAAGTAAAGAAAATGGTTTTGAAAAATCCCCAAATTACCATCCAGAGAGCTTGCTGATGATGTCGGCATATCCTTGGGCTTATTCCAACTAATATTTTCGAATTTTTTGGGCATAGAACGTATAGGAACAAAGTTTACTTCGAAAATGTTTGATTTCAGCCAAGAACGACGTCCCATAGACATTGCTCAGGAATTGCTCAGTGAAGTCGACAACGATCCAGAACTTCTAAAGAAGATTATAACGGGTGACAAAATTTGGTTCTATGGGTATGACGTTGGAACCGTGACCCAGCCGTCTCAATGGAAACTGCTTGAAGAGCCAAAATAAATAAATAAATAAAATAAAATAAAATAAAATAAATAAATAAATAAATAAATAAATCTCAAGTTCCATCACATCTGAAGGTTCTTCTCGCTGTTTTCTTCAGTTACACTGGGGTAGTCCATCCTGAGTACCTGCCTTATTATTATATACTACCTGGAAGAAATGCGCCTTTTGCGTGAAGAAATGTGAAGAAAATGACCATAAGTGTGGCAATCCCGCTCGTGGAAATTGCATCACGGTAATTGTCCCACTCACTCCTCAATGCTTGTTTGTGATCTTTTTACAAAAATCAAAACCATTGTATTGTCTCAGCCACCGTATTCGCCGGACATAACCCCCTGCGACTTCTTTGTATTCCCGAGGCTAAGGGAACGGTGAAAGGACATAGTTTTTCCACCATTGATGAGATAAAAACAGAATCACTTAAGTAGCTGAGCACCATAACGAAAAGTGAGTGCCAAAGAGATTCAAGACTGGAAATAGCGCTGGCACGAATGTATTACATCTGAGTTTGATTACTTCGAACAAAATTGATGATGATAAATAAATTGAGATTCTGTAAGAAAAAAAAATCCCATTACTTTTCGATCACATCTCGTAACTTGCCTTAATTTCTGGCAGAGATCAGATGCTTCTTGGCACGTTGTTCTGAGTCACGCAGGTTATCGTGGTAACACGCAGCAGTCGACACGCCAATAGCTTATCGGCCGTCTGATGGTTGCTGCTGCGTGCTTTCAGCAGCATCATCTACCATGGCGATCGTACTCTTCCTGCCACCAGCGTACACTACAGTTAGCACAGTTTCCCTCAAATATGAAAATGTTCTGTTGGAAGAACGTAACTTTGTCTTGTAATACGACAAATTCTTTTCTTTTAAATTGGTTTTTCACGTAAAATCTAGAATTATTTTACAACGGCTTCGAAATTTAAATTACTCCACAGCTTGCGACATATCATTTCCCTAGCTGTAGATATGAGGATTCGGAGGAGAATTAACTGGATTTGGAATTTATGTGGGGTAGGGATTTTATGTTGTTTTGAATCTGGTGGACGACCGCGACTTGGGGATGTCTCATTGTCTGTCAGTGACCCAAGAACCACTACCCCGCAATGAGCTACCGGTGGTGGCGTTCATCTGCAGTCGATGGTTTTCCTTAATCTGGATAAAAGGAGCAGTAATGTAGGTTCGCAGTGCATGCTGACTATAAAGGTCCAAGACTGCAATGCTCGTTTAAAGGCTAGAAATTTTCCACTGCCGTCAGGTTTCCTCAAATTACCATTTAGTTGGATGCCAGAGACATGCTATTAACGCCACTCATATTCATGAAGTGTTCTACGTTTGTCTGTCTTTACTTGTGCTGCTGTCGCCTGATCCGCTACGACTGAAAGTGTCGACAGTCTTGCTAGTACGATAAGTGAAGTCTGTTGTCTCCTATGCTCATTGCCACCTATGCTCTCGTCGCTGCAAGTACTGTTTGTGCACAGCTCTGGGTATTATTTCTGAACAGATGCTGAGATCGGCCCACAAGTTAGCAGCAACTTAGCTTCCCGACTTATTGCACCACTTGAACGTAGCCATACAACTAAATACCCAAGACAATTTGAAAATAATCATACGCCTAGAAAATGTAAATTACACATACTTCCTACACTGAAGAGCCAAAGAGGCTGGTACACCGGCCTAATATTGTGTAGGGTACCGGGAGAACGCAGAAGTGCCACAACACGGAGTGAAAAGAACTCGACTAATGTCTGAAGTAGTGTTGGAGGCAATTGGCACCATGTATTCTGCAGCGCTGTCGATAAATCAGTAAGAATACGAGGCGGTGGATATCTCTTCTGAACAGCACGGTGCAAGGCATCCAAGATATGCTCAATAATGTTCGTGTCTGGGGAGTTTGGTGGCCAGCGGAAGTGTTTAAACTCAGAAGAGTATTCCTGGAGCCACATTGTAGCAATTCCGCACATGTGGGGCATTGCTTTGTCCTGGTGTAATTGTCCAAGTCCGTCGTAAGGCACAACTGTCATGAATAGAAAAAAATGGCTCTGAGCACTATGGGACTTAATATCTGTGGTCATCGGGCCCCTAGAACTTAGAACTACTTAAACCTAACTAACCTAAGGACATCACACACATCCATGCTCGACGCAGGATTCGAACCTGCGACTGTAGCAGTAGCGCGGTTCCGGACTGAGCGCCTAGAACCGCTAGACCGCCGCGGCCGGCTGTCATGAATAGATGCAGGTGGTCAGACAGGATGCTTACGTAAGTGTCACCTGTAAGAGTGGTATCTAGACGTATCAGCGATTCCATATCATTCCAACTGACACGCCCTACACCATTACAGAGCCTTCACCAGCTAGAACAGTCCCGTGCTGACATGCAGGGTCCATGAATGGATGAAATTGTCTCTATACCCGTACACACCTATCCATTCGATAAAATTTGAAACGAAACTCATCCGAACAGGCAACATGTTTCCAGGGGTCAACCATCCGATGTCGGTGTTGACGGGCCCAAGTGAGGCGTAAAGGTTTGTGTCGTGCAGTCATCAATGGTAAACGAGTGGGCCTTCGGCTCACGAAGCCCATATGGACGATGTTGCATTGAATTTTTTGCAGGTTGACACTTGTTGACGGCCCAACATTGAAATCTGCAGCGATTTGCGGAAGGGCTACACCTCTGTCACGATGAACGATTCTCTTCAATCGTCGTTGATCCCGTTCTTGCAGGATCTTTTTCCGGCCGCAGCGATGTCGGAGATTTGATATTTTACCTAATTCCTGATATTCACAGTTGTTGCTGTTGTGGTTTTCAGTCCTGAGACTGGTTTGATGCAGCTCTCCATGCTACTCTATCCTGTGCAAGCTTCTTCATCTCCCAGGGCCTACTGCAACCTACATCCTTCTGAATCTGTTTAGTGTACTCATCCCTTGGTCTCCCTCTACGATTTTTACCCTCCCAGCTGCCCTCCAATACTAAATTGGTGATTCCTTGATGCCTCAGAACATGTCCTACCAACCGATCCCTTCTTCTAGTCAAGTTGTGCCACAAACTTCTCTTCTCCCCAATCCTATTCACAGTACACTCGTGAAATGGTCGTACCGGAAAATCCCCACTTCATCGCTACCCCGGAGATGCTGTGTCCCATCGCCCGTGCGCTGGCTATAACACCCCGCTCAAACTCACTTAAATCTTGATAATTGTAGCAGCAGTCACCGATCCAACAACTGCGCCAGACACTTGTTATATAGGCGCTTCCGACCGCAGCGCCGTATTCTGCCTGTTAACATATATGCCTGTATCTGAATTCGCATGCCTATACCTGTTTCTTTGGCGTTCAATGTATATTGTAGAACATATTCACGAAATCTTAGCGATGATTTCTGACACTTATAGTCCGTAAGTTGATGCCTTTTTTATTTTAATGCATACGAGGCTGCTCTCTGGTAATGACTCGATGGCCTGCAGAGATATGACTGTAATGCAAGACCCGTTGTGGTGTTGGGGCAGACGCGCCGACGTGCCGCGACGAGCGCGAGCAGCTGCTGGGCGCGCTGAAGCACGAGACGGTGGCGCTGCGCTGCGAGGTGGACGCCAGCCCGGCGCCGCTCGCCTTCCACTGGACCTTCAACAACTCGGGCGAGCTGGCCGAGGTGCCGCCGGCGCGCTACACCAGCCTCGGCGCCATCTCCTCCCTCAACTACACCCCCGTCTCCGATATGGACTACGGCACGCTTGCCTGCTGGGCCACCAACGCGGTCGGCAACCAGCGGGCGCCGTGCGTCTTCCAGGTAGTGGCCGCAGGTAAACGAGACCTCCCAAGCCGCCGACGGGCCGCACCGCCTTGCCTCGCCTGCACTGCTGCAGCGCTTTGCACCAGCCTCCCACTGCTGCACCGCTGCACAGGCGCGTGCCAGCCTGGCTCATGTCTGTGATTTTGAAACTTCTATAGGTGGTTTCGTCTTGTACCTATACATCCCACTCCAGAACGGTAGCAGAAGATAGAAACTATTGTCCGTAGATACCGCTGTCCAAGTTTAATGAGTTCAAAGGATGACGTAAAGGTTCCATCATTTCCTACTGTAATAAATATTTCCAAGCGACTAGTTACGGTCAAACGAATATCTTCAAAGCACTGATCAACACTGCATCGAGTTGAACGACGGTTCCTTACGAGGCAAACTCCCCATTGCACCCCTCTCAGATTTAGTTGGGAGAGGGCCCATTGGACAGCCCGTCACAAACTGAACGCAGTTCGAGCATGAATACTAGAAGTAGGTGTACTGGACTGTGAAAGATTGCAAAATAGAAACACTGAATGGTCCAAGAACGTAAGTGCAATACAGAACAGCCGTGAAGAGAAATAGCGTCGTGGTTAAGTGGAATCGGCACGGTAGCTCAGTATGTTCGGTCTAAAGCTACCCTCTGCAGGAAAAAAACTGAGCGAATGTATCAACGTTGATCTCGAACTGGAGTCATGACACGTCCGCCCCGAACAAAGGCAATGAACAATGATCAAAATGAGATTTAAAAGAAAAATATGGTGACAGTGTTGGGCTACCGTGCGGACGAGCCGTGTTGAAATCTCCCTTGTGCCAAATTTCTTCCATTTTTTTTCCTGCTGTTCGCCTTATTCAAATTTGTGTCTTACTTTGTGGTGTCACGTCCGTTTGCAACAGCTAGGTGACCTATAATGGCAGTTGATTCTGCACAACTACTCTATTAGCAGCCGAATGGCTTTCGAATGGCAACCGAAAACTTTTGATAACAAGGTGACAAATCAACCGAATCCTCCACCGGAGAACATGTTTGGTGTCTCATACACGGCAGTAGTGAAAGTACGTGTGTCATATGATAGGAGTCTCTTACCGACGCACCTAATTTGGGCACCTGGTCAATGAGTGAGATTGCCTTCTTGCCAGATTTAGGTGTTCGTATGATTGTGAATGTGATCACTCCCAAGGAAATGATGAAAACATAACAGTTTGCCACATAAGCAGCAACAAATGAACGCAGCAGTTTCACAATCATACAATTTCTCTGTGCTTTGTCCAAATATATGTTTTTAACGTCTTTAAACCTGCGATCCGTTTTGAAAGTCTTGACTCTTGAATTCCTTTGTTGCCACATAGTTCACACCCGTTTATTTGTTATTTTTATTTCAGTCAGACGTCCATAAGGTGTCTCATCTGCTCTCAGTATTCATCACATTCACTTGCAGCGGTAACGTATTCTTACCACATGTTTCATATCCTATAACCAATGTAAAGTATCACAACTGCCAAGACTACAGAAAGAACGAACATTTCAGTGATCGGAACGACAGTTCATAATATTATGAAAAAACAAAAATAACACTTGAGAGTTTTGAATACGGTTCGCCCGCTTTGTTACTCGAACAACATGGTCACTTACACATGACGCCATTGCTTTTCCACGCTGCTCTTTACTCTTTTCCTTGCACAGTTCACTATTTTTATTTTGATGTTTTTTCGCAGTTCAGTACACCTTCTCCCTGTTTTCATGCTTGATCTGTGTTCGGTCTTTGACAGACTACCGACTGGGCCATCTTACCACTAACACTGATGGAGTGCGGCGGCCAGTTTCCACTGTTAGCGTTATTTCCAGGATTTGCTTCTATTCGCACCGTAAGTGCATCTATTAGTTTACGCTGTCTGATCAGAAGTGACAGAAGCCACCCCCCCCCCCTCTCCCGTGACCAGTATAAAATATTAAAATATTAGATGGCGATTATTGTGTTGTAGATAGAGAATCAGTATCACAACTGGATGCGTCCGGCAGGTTGGTTGGTTTGTGTGGGTTGAAGGGACCAGAATACAAAGCCCTTCGGTCTCTTTTCACAATCCTGAAAACCCACAAGGAATAAAAACAAGCAACAGAGGTAACAACGGACGACACAGAGCAAGAAAGACGCAGGCAAAGACCAGATAACAGGGAATTAAAAGCACACAGAGTTGTACAGTGGTTGGCCGACCATGGAAACAAAAAAGGAAAACTCAACCACTGAGAGACACTAATTACCTCAATCTAAAACCGCAGGCCGAAGGCCAGAGGCAACACACAAAAGGGACAAACCCTCAGATTGAGCCATAAAAGCCCCCTGCTAGAATAACACTCAAAACAAAGCCTGCCATGGCAGCGTCATCGGTTAAAAGAACAGGGAGCGTAACAGGCAGCGCAAACGTCTGTCTAAGCGCAGTTAAAAGCGGACAGTTCAGAATGTTCAAATGTGTGTGAAATTGTATGGGACTTAACTGCTAAGGTCATCAGTCCCTAAACTTGCACACTACTAAACCTAATATATCCAAAGGACAAACACACACACCCATGCCCAAGGGAGGACTTGAACCCCTGCCGGGACCAGCCGCTAAAAGGGGACAGTCCAACAAGATGTGGACCACTGTCAGTGCTGACCCACAGCGACATAGAGGTTGGTTTTCGCAGCACAATAAATTGGTCATGCGTCAGCCAAGTGTGGCCAATGCATTGCCGGCAGAGAACAACGGAATCCTTGTAAGAGGCTTGCATAGAGGATTTCCACATACCTGTAGTCTCCTTGATAACCCGAAGTTTGTTGGGTGAAGGCAGGGTTCGCCATTAATCACTCTACGTACCAAGGACTTTCTGCCGCAATACTACCTGGAGATCACATTTCGAAAGGCCAATCTCCAGGGCCAGTTCACTGATAGCCCGTTTGGACAGCCTGTCATCATGTTCATTACTTGGGATGCCAAAATAACCTGGGATACACACAAACCATGGGGAAGCCGCAATGAGCAAGAGTGTGGATGGACTCCTGGATAGCCATCACCGGACGAGAGCGAGGAAAACACAGGTCGCTAGCTCGTAAAACGCTCAGGAAGTCACTACAGATGACGAAGGACTCACCTGCGGATATCCTCTAGGGCGAGAGAGATGGATACCAGCTCTGCAGTGAAAAAACTGCAACCAGCCGGCAATGAGCATTGTTTAGAATGATCCCCAAGAGTAATAGCATAACCAACTCGACCAACAACAATCGAACCGTCGGTATAGACCACGTCAGAGCCGTGAAACGCGGCAACAACGGAAAGAATGCAGCGGCGGAGGGACTCAGGAGGGACTGAATCCTTTGGACCCTGTGCCAGATCCAGCCAAAGGCATGGGAAGGAGACACACCACTGGGTATATGTAAATGGGCCCAGAAAAGTGGTAGGAGAGGGAAAAACTCAAGCCCAGAGAGAAGAGCCTGGTTGTGAACTGATATTATTCACCATGACCAGAGCCGCTGTCAGGAAGATGGACGACGGAGTTGGGGAACAGGAGACAGTAATTTATATGCCCAGGCAAGCTACAAACAAGTGCAGCATAAGTTGATGCCGGATCCTCAATTGAGGGACACCAGCCTTCACAAGGATGCTGTTTAGAGGGCTTGTGTGGAAAGCTCCAGTTACAAGTCGGACCCTGAACTGAACTATGGGTTCAAGTAACCGCAACCTGGAAGGCGATGCTCAACCATAAACCAGGCTCCCATAATCGAGATGGGACTGAATCAACGCCTGATACAGTCGTAGAAGTGTAGACTGATCGGCACCCCAGCTTGTGTCACTAATGCAATGAAGAGTGTTAAGATGGCACCAGCATGTTTGTTTAAGCTGCCGAATGTGAGGGAGCCAAGCCAACTGGGCAGCAAAAAGCAAGAACCGATGCTTCTCCACCATAGCAAGGGGATCACCGTCAAGATAAACCCATGGCTCAGGGTGAACAGTGCAATGCCGGCAGAAATGCATGACGCAGGTCTTGGCAGCCGAGAAATGGAAGCCTTGCGTGATGGCCCAAGACTGCGCCCTGTGGATAGCGCTCTGTAGCTGCCTTTCAGCAACCACAATGCTAGTGGAGCTATAGTACAGACAAAAGTCATCAGCATACAACGAAGCCTATACGGACGTTCCCACAGCTGCAGCTAGTCAAAACGGCTCTGAGCACTATGGGACTTAACTACTGAGGTCATCAGTCCCCTAGAACTTAGAACTACTTAAACTTCTGAGGTCATCAGTCCCCTAGAACTTAGAACTACTTAAACCTAACTAACCTAAGGACAGCACACACATCCATGCCCGAGGCAGGATTCGAACCTGTGACCGTAGCGGTCACGCGGTTCCAAACTGACGCGCTTAGAACCGCACGGCCACACCAGCCGGCTTGCAGCTAGTCCATTGATAGCAACTAAAAAGAGGCAGACACTCAAGACAGTGCTTTGCGGGACTCCATTCTCCTGGACTCGGGAGGAACTATGTGAGGGAACAACTTGCACTTGGAAGGAACGAAGAGACAGAAAATTTTGAATAAAAATCGGGAGCAGGCCCTGAACACCCCACCCATCAAGTGTGATGAGGATGTGATGCCGCCATGTTGTATCATATGCCTTCAGCATGTCAAAAGGGACAGCAACCAGATGCTGACGATGGGCAAATGACATGAGGATGGCAGACTCCAGGCAGACCAGATTATTGGTGGCAGTGCATCCCTTTGGAACCCACCTTTGGACAGGGCCAGAAGGCCACAAGACTCAAGTAGCCAACTCAACCTCCGGCTCACCATCTGTTCAAGCAACTTGTGCAGAATGTTGGTGAAGCTAATGAGGCGGTAGCTGTCCACCTCCAGTGGGTTCTCACCAGGTTTCAACATGGGGATGACAATGCTTTCCAACTATTGTGATGAGAACTCACCCTCAATCCAGATACGGTTGAAAAAGTCTAGGAGGCATCACTGGCAGTTCACTGAGAGGTGTTTGAGCATCTGATAGTGGATGTGATCCAGCCTGAGAGCCATATCAGGGCAAGTGGCTAGGGTAATTTGGAGCATTGTATGATTTTGGGTGGCATATGTGGAATGAAAGTCTCCGACATTCCAATTGCTCTTTCAGTGAGCAGAAGGCCAATGGGTAATTCATAGAAGCGGAACTCTGAGCAAAATGCTCCACTAAGAGTTCTGCAATCGTATCGGTGTCAGTACAGCGCTCCTGTTTCCGTCAGTGAATAAGGCATTGGGCTCAGGCATGGAACCGCTTAAAGGCAATGAGGTGGTCCAGTGACGGGTGCCACTTATGACATTGGAAGGCCTGCCTGCAATCACGAATCGCCTCAGCGATCTCTGGTGACCACCAAGGCACAGTCCTCTGGTGAGGGGACCCAGAAGAACAGGGAACTGCAAATTCCGCTGCAGAAACAATGCCGGTGGTGACCATGTGAACCACCACCTCAATGGCGTCATGAGAATGAGGCTCAATAGTGGCAGTGGAGGTGAATGACTCCCAATCAGTCTCATTCAAAGCCCATCTGGGGAGGGGCCTAGATGAGTGACGCTGTGGCAGTGACAGAAAGACTGGAAAGTGGTCACTATCGCACAAGTTCTCATGCACATGCCAGTGGATGGATGGTAGAAGGCCAGGTCTGCAGACCAAAAGGTCGATGGCTGAGCACATGCCATGCACCACACTGAAATGTGTGGAGGCACCATTATTTAAAAGAGAAAGGTCGAGCTATGCCAACACTTGCTCAATGACAGTACCTCAGCCTGTTGCCACCAATCCGAATAACAGAAAAGGCTGCGGCAGTTGGACTATCAGCGCAGCCAATATATGCTGTGGGACATCACCACCCAGTGGAAGATAGAGACAGCAGACAGTAATAGCCTGAGGCGTCCACACCTCAAAGCGACAGCCTCTAAAGGTGTTTGAAGTGGGACACACTCGCTTAAAAGAGAGTTAAAGACATAGACACAGACTCCACAAGATAACCTTTCATAAGACGCCCAATTCTTATAATAACTCTGATACACAGAGGGTGGGTGTTCGCATCGCCAGAAACCAATATTTCTGGAGAGCAATGCAGAAGAAAGAGTGGTGGCTGAGTAGTTGTTGGAGCTCAGCAAGGTGGTGGAAAAAACCGCTGCAGTCATCTGACTGCACAAGGAGGTCAGGGTGGAAAATAACACCCTGGCCTATATTAAGGTTTCTATGTGGCGTAATCGAGACAGGGATGTCACCGAGTTTGTCACAGGCGAGCAGCGCCCACTACTGGGCTGCGGAGGTTGCCTGGATCAAAATTTGCCTGCTGTGCATATGGAAAACACCGCCACTTCCCCAAATCTATCCTCAAGATCGTCGACAAAAAACTGGGGCTTTGTTGCCTGAAACGTCTCTTCATCAGTCCTGCTGCAAACGGGGTACTGAGGCGAATACAGCTCTCAAGATCTGGTCGCCTGATGGTCCTCGAAAGGTGTAGCCAGGGAGGGAAACGATCGGAAATCATAGGTCGCAGCATCAAAATCATTCCTGACATGCTTTGAGACTGCTGGGACCGAGCGACCACCAGCTTGATTAGATTTAACCCGTTTCACTGAGAGTCATCCGCCCAGCGGCTCTCCCCACAGGCACCACCCATCGTCAGCAAGGCCACCTAGTGGGATGGCCATTGTGGGAGTCCTGGTGCCCCAGAAGGATGGGAACTTGCTCCTTGTCAGACGTGGGGAGATCTCAGCTCTGACATCAGCATTGTGATCCCTGTGTTGTCAGGGAGCTGTCACCAAGAGGGTACATGACAACCCCACCACGATGACTGGCTACCGCACTGGTTTTTGGGTGTCAAAATGGTCCAGAATTGTCGTGGGCGCGAAGGATGGTACAGTGCAGGAGACGAGAATTAGGCAAGCCAGAAGACGTTGGGGGCAAAGCCCACCACAAGACAATAAGTAGCATGAAAGATCTTGGTGCATGATGGACAAACAAAAAACACCACATAAGGCGTTCTTCCCCAAATGGCACGCACTAGAAACAGAAATTTGGAAAAGGTGGCGGTCAAACCCGAGAGGGGACCAACACGACAGGCAGGAATACCGCTGGCCTATTCTAACCCCCAGACCATCAGGGGGTGGTCCGGCAGCATTGCTCAGCAACTTGGATGTTACCTGAGTGGTTCAAAAAAGACAACACGGACATTTCAACTTCTCCAAAGCAGCCCAATTCTATTGTGGATGAAGTGATTGTGAAGTGGAAACGTGAAGGAACAACTACAGATACACCAAGAGCAGGTAGACCTCATCAAGCACTGCGGAAGCTCGTTGTAAAGCATTGCATGAAATTGGATAAAGTTTTACCATCAGTCCATCTTCCTCAAGGACTGGAAAGAATGGGGTACAATGGCCGAGCAGCTCCAAATAAGCCAAACATTTCTGTAAACAAGCCTAGGTGGATCTTGACTTGTAAAGGGCGACGCCACTGTACATCGGATGACTGAAATCGACTGATTTGCGGTGATGAATAACGATATACGTTGTGGCATTCTGATGGAAGAGTTAGGCGAATGCCTAGAGAATGCTAGCAGCCATCTTGTATAGTGCCACCAATGAAGTATGGAAGAGACGGCGTTGCGGTGTGGAGGCATTTGTTTGTGACTAGAAAGTGGTCTCCTCACTTACGGAAGCGCTATATTCGGAAGGACATGAGCACGTTTTAAGGTATTGTGGACTGCGTACAGGAAACGAACAGTTCGGAGACGTTGACTGTTTATATCAGGATGACAATGTGCAGTGTTGTAAAGCAGCAACTGTGAAGCAGTGGTTTGTGGACAATAAGATTCTTAAAGTGGACTGGCCTGCCCAGAGTCTCGGCCGCGGTAGAAAACCTTTGGGGTGAGTAAGAAAGTCGACTTCGCTCCAGACCGCAGCCTCCAACATCAGTTGCGTCATACAGGTGAAGGCTGGACACACCCCATACTAAAATCCACCAATAAGTGTCTTGTTACATTTCACCAGATAGTGTATATGTGTCTTAGCAGTCATGAATAATACAAGAAACACGAGTGTATCTGACGGCCCCTTTAACTACTGCAGAAACCAATTGCGTATCTGAGACTAGGAACCTAGGTCCTAAATACTGTGATTTTTCCGGAACTGCTAATCGGATTTTGGAAAACGGAAAGCCATTAAATTCATCTCCTTCAGAACTAAAACTAATAAAGGAATAACTATAATTCCATTTGAAAAAGGGAGGTTTGTACCGACATTTCTGAGTCTAATACAGCTATGATCAGGATCTATACATCTTTCAGTGAGGATTTGTCCACAGTTTGACTGAAAGCAGAATGACGACATCGTAAACGGTTCATGAGGTGAACAGCATAGCTCAGTCACCCAGTAAGATTACAGACTACTCGTTTACATCTTCCATGATGTAGCGATCGAGGTCGAGAGCACAGATCGCAGCAACCGTGAATACCACATAGTCCCATGCAGTCATGTTTTCGTATTGCGAGAAGCAGACTGTCTACCGTGGAATCTAAATTTAGCTTTCACTGTAACGTACAATGAAGATTTAGAATTGGAAAAGATGATTTTTTCCCTCAAAGAATTATGTCTTCATTATCTGGTCACTGTAAATGAGAAATTCCTTCGTTCTGCATCATGAACCTCGTCTAAGACATACTACTTACAGCGGCACCTGCGAGTAATAGCGTACAGTGATTCAACGTGATGAGATAACTCGTCATATAGTGTACGGTAAGTGACATGGGTGAAGGGACTTCGTACGCCATATGCTCTGTACATTTAGGGTCACATGACAGGTTTACAATACTTTGGAAGCTGTCTATCCATACCTTCATCATCCTTCCCCCACATTTCCCCCACGCATCACTGTGGTGATACTAAAAGTAGACTTAATTCCAGTTTAAGACAAAAATAATTCACAATGGTCAAGCACTCGCCCATGATCGAATCTATAGCTGGATCATATCAAGAATTTTTTCTTCAAAGAAAAATTTTTCAAATAAAAATTTCAGTAACTATGTGTTTAGCTATGTCTGAAGCAGACAACAAACACTCCTGGTTCTTTTTTAAAGAACAGAGTAGTGTAGTAAATGCTATACTGTAAGACGATCCAGTGTGAAATTACTGGATGACTATGTCGGCGGAAAAAACATGTTTGAAAAACTCTTGACTGATGTCTGAGTTAAACAGACCATAGTTTCCTCCTGAATATCTATGCAAATATTGATTTTAATAACAGTGTCGGCTGTTTTTACACACACTGAGTATGCTGATATGGGATCTATTTATGGTTTATGTTACACACTCGGTCGCAGGTTCGAATCCTGCCTCGGGCACGGATGTGTGTGATGTCCTTAGGTTAGTTTAAGTAGTTCTAAGTTCTAGGGAACTGATGACCACAGCTGTAAGTCCCATAGTGCTCAGAGCCATTTGAACCATTTGTTACACACTTATTTTGACTGCTCGAAAATATCGCTGACGGTCTTCAGGTAAAGTTCAACACGGCTTACACTCTAGTCCTCAATAGTGGATCTAAATTACATCGTTCGTGTAATCAAAGTCCTGACACAGTTGAGGAAATACAATTACTGATTTTCTCGTCTGTAAATGTGGGGTGTAATTGATCAAGGATCATGTTTGACCTGGTTATTTTGACGACTGAGCATAGGGCGTTCGTCTATGAAATGTGACGGAGCAACTGCATTGCCACGGTCGTTTAAGAGATTTGTTCGTCCTTAAGTTTTGCGTCTTTTGTCATCATCATCCCAGGAAAATTCCATTCGCTCGATCACTCGTCATATAAGTACAATGTGCTGTCGGCGATGAAGAAGTCGTACCGTTCGCCGGAGCTGACTCCAAAAAAATGGTTCAAATGCTTCTAAGCACTATGGGACTTAACATCGAGGTCATCAGTCCCCTAGACTTAGAACTAATTAAACCTAACTAGGCTAAGGACATCACACACATCCATGCCCGAGGCAGAATTAGAACTTGCGACAGTAGCAGCAGCGCGGTTCCGGACTGAAGCGCTTAGAACCGCTCGGAGCAGGCCGATGTCGCCGAGCGATTCTAGACGCTTCAGTCCTGAAGTGATGCTGCTACGGTCGCAGGTTCGAATCCTGCCTCGGGCATGGATGTGTGTGATGTCCTTAGGTTAGTTAGGTTTACGTAGTTCTATGTCTAGGGGACTGATGATCTCAGATGTTAAGTCCCATAGTGCTTAGAGCCATTTGAACCATTTTAGAACCGCTCGGTCACAGCGGCCGGCAGGTGACTCCGGCAGATATTTTCTCTGGAACTGGAAAGTAATCACAGACTAATTAGTCACACGCTTTTTAAATAGTGGCACCCTAATAAAAATATATCATCGCGTCCTCGGACAAGATACTCGAAGAGAGGTGAAAATCATACTGTAATCATTATAGGTCAAGTTGAAATTTTGATCTAAGCTTTTACTGGCTGTTTATGTATTTATGCACCAACAAATTATCTGCATGCCCTTCACAGAGTAGTGAGCGTTTTTACACGCTCTCCGTTGAAATAGATGAGAATTTATAAGATGAAGTCTGTCCCTATTACCGTCTCTTGATATACTTAGTGTTTCAGCTGAAACACTCCGTGTGGAATTTTGTATTGACATTGTTTAACTATTATGTTTTTGCATGCTGCCTCCGTAGTTCTGCAATTTTAAGTACCAGTACTACTTTAACGGCGGAATTTAGTTCGTTAGTCCTCGTTCCTGTGATAAAAGCGTTCGCAGTCAGTAAACAGTGGTTTGCGTTTTACATACTGCCGTTTAATGCTTCCCATTTCTTAACCTTATGCCATATAACCACATTACCTGTCCGCCTGCTTAGCAGGGTAGTAGCGTGCTCATCTCCCGTGCAAGCGGGCCCTGGTTCGATTTCCGGCCGCGTTGGAGATTTTCTTCGCTCGGAGGCTGTGTGTTGTGTTGTCCTCATTATCAATTCATCCTCATCACCGGCGCGCAACTCGCCCAATGTGGCGTAGAAAAATAAGACTAGCACTTGGCGGCCAAACTTCCCCGAATGAGGCCTCCCGGCCAACGATACCTTACGCTCATTTCTATCAGATTACCTGAGGAGTGTAAAAAGTAACCTGTTCATTCTAGTCGGCGGTTTCAAATTATCATTTAAAGTGAAAGCCTTGTATCAGCTTTCCGATTTCTGAAAGCTCTAATTGCTGTATAATGAGATGTTACTACCTTTTCCACGTACGTTAAGCATTGTCGTAATGCAAAAAGACAACTTGTCTTGTGCAGTTGCTGTTTTCGACTCATACTCTAAATCACTCTTATTCTGGTAACGAATAAATTTGGAGGTATAAACAGCCATCGTGCGCTTCGTACTTTGCAGTGTCAGCAGTCGAGCAAATAGCATCTAAAGGAAGATAAAGAAGTTTTGCAGTGAAACTTGGCCTCTAACTAGAGCTCGTGACTTTAGGGTCGTGAAGAAACTTTCTTTTCATGATCCCTTTTATAAAGTAAACTGAACGTATAGAAATGAAACCTCAATGTACTTAACAATCAATAAAAAGGGAATGGAAATTACACTGCATTTGACACACCGAATATTGACTATGTAATCTGTTTAATTCCACTTCATATTCTGCCATCAAGTGCGACGTTGGTTGGTTGATTCCGGGGAGGGGACCAAACAGCGAGATCATCTGTCCCATCGGATTAGGGAAGGTTGGGGAAGGAGGTCGGCAGTGCCCTTTTAAAGGATCCATCCAGGTATTTTCTCGAAGCGATTAAGGGAAATCACGAAAAACATAAATCAGGCTAGTCGGATGCGGGTTTGAACCATTATCCTCAAGAATGCAAGTCCAGTGTGCTAACCACTGCAACACCTCGCTCGGTTAAGTGCGACGCGAACACAGCGTATTTGATTCCTATAAATGTATTTAACGAAAGAGGAGAGTATCGAAAGCCTAAGGGAATATAGTAGTATGTGTGCTAAATAATACCATTTTATCATACTATTGACTACAGATGGGAAATGTTTTTACTGCCCACGCTTCACAAAAATCTAGTTTAGGCCTTTAGTCATTATGAGATCATCTCGACGAAACCTATCACAGAGTTAGTTTTAATGCAATATACCATGTGTAATGTGCAGGTGACTTCAGATAACGACTTACTTGTGAACATTGGAAAGGTATTTTTGTAAGCGCCCTTTCTCGTGAATGTACTAAATTTCATTTGTATTTTGCTGATAAATCCCCACTCGGGATCTCACCTATCCATCGTTGGATTTATCTGGTCCTTCCATCATAAACAGCTCCATACGTATCTTCTTCTTCTTCTGCTTGTGCCTTTTCCCTGCGGTTACGCCCTTCTTGCTGCCACCCCATACCCCCTGCGACAGAATGAGTGCACCCCAATTGTCTGCGTCTAGTGTAATCCATGAAATAATGCGAATGTGTTCAGAAATCTGGGAGCCGTGTATCAGAGGCGGGACATGGGGATGAGCCCAGTATTCACTAATGGCATGTGGAAAACCGAAAAAAAACCACATCCAACTGGCCGGCACACCGGCCAGGAGGATTCGATCTGGGGCTGGCGCGCCTATCGGAGTCCAGGAAGCAGTGCATTACCGCTGTCGTCTAACCTGGCGGGTAAATCACTCCATATGTATATTCGTAGATATTTGGTAGTTGTGATTGACTGGACGCTGATCGTACACTGCCTGACAGAAAAAGCGAAATATCAACATGACACGGTCGGATGTCAATGTTGCCTCACACACACACGCACCATCGGTGCTTGTATAAATGTTTACAGACGCGCAGGGTCGCCGCGTGATCTAGGGCGACTTACCACGGTTCACGAGGCCCGCTACCGTCCGAGGTTCGAGTTCTCTCTTGTGCGTGGGTGCTTGTTTTGCCCTTAGCGTAAGTTAGTTTAAGTTAGATTAAGTAGTCAGTAAGCCTAGGAACCTCCGACCTCAGCAGTTTGGTCCCATAGGAACTTACCTCCACAACCACCACCATAAATATTTAGCTTCAAAATATCACGTGATACGTAGAAGGGCCACCAGAGTGCATTAGTCCTGTTTATGTTTAGTGTTATACAAGGGGCATGAAAAGCATCAGATGTTGAATGATCACTGTGAAGAACATGGAGATGGTACCTACTTCTGTAAGACAGCGCCATCAACATCTGACAGAGTAGAAAGGGGCCTTATTGTGGGTCTACATTTGGCTAGTGATCGAATCGTGCAGTGTCGAGATTTATGGAGTATTTTGATGTGTTAGAGGCTCAGTGTTACACAGCTTGTGAAAGTACTCGACGTTGCAGTCAGTCACGATTGACCATCAAAAGGGAGTCTCTTACAAGGGAACATACCCATCGCACACCCCTCAGATTTAGTTATAAGTTGGCACAGTGGATAGGCCTTGAAAAACTGAACACAGATCAATCGAGAAAACAGGAAGAAGTTGTGTGGAACTATGAAAAAATAAGCAAAATATACAAACTGGGTCGTCCACGCGAAAGATAGGCAATATTAAGGGCAATGTGAGGCGAGGAGTTCCGTGGTCCCGTGGTTAGCGGGAACAGCTGCGGAACGAGAGGTCCTTGGTTCAAATCTTCCCTCGACCGAAAATTTTAACTTTTTATTTTCAGTTTATGTGAAAAACTCTTATGTTTTCATCACTTTTTTTGGGAGTGATTATCACATCTACAAGAAAACCTAAATCGGGCAAGGTAGAAGAATCTTTTTACCCATTCGCCAAGTGTACAAGTTAGGTGGGGCGACAACATATTCCTGTCATGTGACGCATATGCCGTCACCAGTGTCGTATACAAAATGTCAGACGTGTTTTCCTGTGGAGGAATCGGTTGACCTATGACCTAGCGAGCAAATG
This sequence comes from Schistocerca cancellata, assembly GCF_023864275.1. Lineage (NCBI taxonomy): Eukaryota > Metazoa > Arthropoda > Insecta > Orthoptera > Acrididae > Schistocerca > Schistocerca cancellata. The sequence goes on from NC_064630.1 coordinate 457,382,240, forward strand.
TTTTTGGTTCCCATTGGAGAGGCACGTCCTTTCGTCAACTAATCACACGGTTTTGCGGTGCGGTTGCAAAACACAGACACTATACTTATTACAGTGAACAGAGACGTCAATGAACGAACGGACAGATCATAACTTTGCGAAAATAAAGAAAGCAAAATTTTCAGTGGAGGGCAGATTTGAACCAAGGAGCTCTCATTCCGCAGCTGTTCACGCTAGCCACGAGACCACGGCGCTCCTCCCTGCACATTGCCCTTAATATTGCCTATCTTACGTGTGGACGACCCAGTTTGTATATTTTGTTTATTTTTTGATAGTTCCACACAACTTCTTCCTGTTTTCTCGATTGATCTGTGTTCAGTTTTTCAAGGCCTATCCATTGTGCCAACTTATAACTAAATCTGAGGGGGGTGCAATGGGGATGTTCCCTTGTTAGTATTTTGTGCCTGGCTTATCGGAATCCCTTCACATGTGTGACCACCATCCGAGAACAGTTACTGGACTTCCTACTACATACCGTGCCAACACTTACCGTTGGTCGCAGACTAACAGCAACCGGACCATGGAATTACCGTCCCATGCGTATGCTGCCTTTAACACCAAACGGCTGTGTTTGGGTGGTGCGTTGACCAGGAAGCACGAACGGCTAATGAATGGCAACGCATCGGGTTCAGCGACGAATTGCTGTTCTGCACCATCCAGGATGACCATGATCGGCGAGTATGGTGGTGACCTGAGAAGAATATAATATTCTGGAGAGGCACAACAGTGTCACTCCTAGGGTCACGATGTGGGGAACGGCAGGATACGACATCAGGTCACGGTGGGTAGTGATTTATGGAAGACTGGTAGCACGTCACGGACATCCTTTGTCCCCAGTATCTTGCTTTTCATGCGATATTATCGTGATGCCAGTTTTCAAAAGAACAAAGCTCGTCTCAGTGACTGTCTGCCCGATGTTCAGGTACTAGCGTTGTCAGTAAGATCCATAGTTCTGTCCCCAAAAGAACATGTGTGGAACTACCTTGCACTCAACTCACTCACAATATCTGTATGCAGTTTATCGAGGACCAGTTACAACAGTTATGGGTCAGCTTGGTATTGAAAAGGAAATAATGGCTTTATGACACTCTTCCAGGTAGTATTTGTGCATACACCCAAACCATATGGTGTGCTACGTAGTGGACACATATTGCCAAGTTCTTTGTAAATTTGACCCGATTTTGCTATTATCGAAGTAACATTACATACCCTCACAACTCATGAAGTTTCATTTCGTTTCCACCTCCCCTTCTGGACACTACATAATTTTGTCAGTCTTTCATAATCAAACGACGAGTCTATACGTCTTCGTTTCGGTTGACATAATTTACTCCGATGGCTGATCATTTTCCAGTCTTATAGCGTCTCGCATCTATTTGCTTACAACGCACACTCCCTGTGTGTAATTGCTTTGTGTCCAATTGATATGCATTTAGGGCATCGCTAATTCATTCAGATTCTGCTCTGATGTCAACCTGGTAAGGATTCGAACGCTAGAACAACAGTAGAGTTGGATGTGGTTTTTCAGGACCCTCCGAAAAAAATAAAGTGTGCTATTTGTCTTTCCTGCTAAGATTTCAATTAGTGATACAATTTCATACCACTTCGTAGTATTTGCCAGTTTATTGAAACAAAAAGGTTTAAGAAGGTTTCCCATGATTTCGTAATCGGGTACTATCGGTATTATATGTCCATGATGGCTTTTGGATACCACAAGTTGCATGTAATTTCGAGTGAATCATAATCGCAGCCGCATCAAATACCTATTTTTAACTCTACTAAGAATTTCGGTATTTCCTCCCATTTTCATCTGCATCACTTGGCGTCGGTTAAAGAAACTCTAACCATCATCATGATATAATACAAACTTTGACGAAAAAAATGACTTGTTCAGCCGATGCCGTATGATATTCCACCACTTGAAAATGGAATAAGGCCCGAGTCCGGTAATGGAGCTAGAAATAAAACTATGTTGCTACTGAGGAGGTTCTATTAAAATGGTGGTCACCTCCTGGGTACCACCGTCACCTTTCTCTTTGTTATGTGTATTTTATCTTAAATTCATCCTCTCCTCTAGAGAGCTTGTTCTAAGTGGAAGCACTGTCTAAAATATCCTGTGATTCCGTAAAATTACTCATCAACTATTCGTTCCTGTTGATAACAGCGTCGTTGTCCTTTATAATAAACTGTGTACGTGTATTTAAAACACTAGAGATCCTACTTCACTTCCTCGGAAAATTCAAGGTGTTCTATCCGCTTCTGTTCAGCGTCCGACGTACTGCTTGACATGGTATGTACGTATTTGTGATGATACATCATACGCTTCAATGATGGTTATCAGTCTACTATGTAGTGTTGTATCGGACTCTTTTTGAAAATCTAGGCGGATGAGCTCCAACTGTTCACCTGGATCTACTATTTGCGAAATATCATCTTTCATAAGAATAACATTTCCTGAATCCATGATGTTTTATTAAGGGAAGACTACATTTCCTTTAGGAACTTCAGGAAGACAGAACTTTGAATCCGCTTTAGCGTACTGCATCAGACGGACCTAAGAGGCATTGGTCTGAAATTTTGCCTTTCATTCTTTTATTGCGTTTGTAAGCTCGTGCCGGCCGCGGTGGCCTAGCGGTTCTAGGCGCTTCAGTCCGGAACCGCGCTACTGCTACGGTCGCAGGTTCAAATCCTGCCTCGGGCATGGATGTGGGTGGTGTCCTTAGGTTAGTTAGGTTTAAGTAGTTCTAAGTTCTAGGGGACTGATGACCTCAGATGTTAAGTCCCATAGCGCTCAGAGCCATTTTTGTAAGCTCGTGTATGTGACCCAGGCGCCTTTTTATTCAAGCTAGACTGAAGTACTTTTCGAGGAGATGCACGGAGATGGTTGGAAATTACCGAAGATCATTACTATATGATCTCTCTTGATTTGAATTTCACGATTGCCTGCAACCGATTTTTGAGGGCGTAACAGCAATTAAAATCCCTCCCCTCCCCCCCCCCCCCCGCGCCACAGAATATTTCCTTAATGTGTTTTCTGTTATTATGTAAGTACATTAATTTGATTTTGTAACGAAACAGCTCTTGTGACTCAACGTAAACACAGCTGAGAGCTGATTTAAATGGGCAGAAACCAACCAGTCACTTGTTTGTTCTTTCTTGTTTGTCTTGAGCGACGACACTGCAGTTGATAAGTACAAGGTTTTAAAATCGGCCTGATAATCACATGAAATACAGCAGTAGTTGATAAACAGTCAAGTTCAGGCTCACAGGGCTGATTTGTAATCTATGAGCAATGCCAGTAAACTCATTTCCCCAAGAGTTGTTTCAAAATAATTTCGAGTAGCTCCTGTAGACAGAGGAAGGGAAATAACTGAGCGAAACTAATAATAAAATACCATTTACTGCCAGAAGAAGCACCAATATTGATCGACCTGTTCAGAAGCATTAAACGGTGGCCACTGTGCGTCTTAGATTACAAATCTATAAATGGAATGCACCATGAAGACACACACTGAACACTGTTTCTTAGATGCCACATTGCTCCCGAACTATCATGTCACAAAACTTCTTTCAGTCTGGCCAAACTTCTGTTGTGGATGTTCCACCACGATTGTAGTTGATAGTGAAGATGGACACAGCTTATATTTCGTTATAAGTAGAGAATAAATTAAGTGCTCGTTTGCGAAAATACATTAAGTCCTATCACGTTATAAAACAACTGACCTCTCGCTACCTCGGAACACCCCGCAACACCAATAGTACTTATTCATAGTCAGTAAGTTCTGCAACAATCAATATTTTCGTCAAACAAGAATAATTTTCCATTAATAAGATATTCAACGCTAAAGACGCTATGAAACTTTATAATGCGAAATTCGTTATTGAGGCGAACCACTGCGATCTGGAATGAGGCGCCACCCTAATTTCTCGTACTATGTTGTGACTCGGAACGTTCGCAGCCGTTTCCAGTTCCCTAACAGGCTACGAAGAAAAATTACTGAGTAATGGGCGCGCGCTCTTATTTGCCGAAAGTTACAACGACTTTCATTTTAACGGCAAACAGGACGACAAGCCTTTATCCCGGCAGACAACTTTCCAGTGCGACTCTTTAATTAACGCATCCCATTCACTGAAAGCTTAGCCGCTGTTTAAGCTAATTTGTATGGCAGTTCCTTATTAAGTATGAGCACGGCTTTCGGCTACCAAACTCCTACTTTACTGCAGCTCTTGTTTCTGCAACTGCGCTTTGCCCAATTCTAACGTAAAATATCCAAGTACTTATTTCATTAAAAATTAAATGAATCTTACGTAACGTTCAATTAAAACGGAATAAGAGAAACGATTCACTGCATTCTCGAATAAATTCTTGATGTTCTCCTTGCGTAATTAATGCCTTGTAAAGAAAACTTGAGCGAAAGATGGACCACGCTGAGGTTCCTAAACTGGCTTGATGGCCTGAGTGGTCGACCTATCCAGCGATTCGTTTCGTGCCATCTCATCCACGGCTAAGAAATCCTAAGCATGTTTCCACTTCAGTGCACTCAGTATTTCTAAAGTATTATTTAGAATTTCCCAACCATTAGGTCTTATGAAGAACAGTAAATTCCAGCAGTATAGCTTGCCTCATTAGCTACAACATGAGAAATGATACAGCGAATCCTGGATTTTCTTGTTTTATATAACCTGACGCAAATGATTCTACTTGATGCTATTAGTATAGATTTCTACATATTAATACCGATAGCCGAGCTGAGGATGTGAGCTAAATATCAGCAAAAACTAAGTCCTGCATACGCTTCCGACTAACTACATTGAGACACTAACACCCGACGAACATTATCTAAAGTCATGAAAACTTATTTTCAGAACTGTCATTGTCATAGTATGTAAAGAAAAATATCTTAATCGACGATATGAGGACTTCAACAAATTGCAGATAGGTGTCAGAAGGTCTGAAGGGTAATAATCGATCCAGCTAATCGACGAGAGTTTGATTGATCTCTGAATAATTTAAGCACGAGGAAATCTGTAGAACTCGACGAGATATCTTTAGAACCAATAAACTGAGCACCGAAATTGGTAAACAGAGCAAAAGTAAATGAAAAGATGACGACAGAAACAGAAGAGCTTTACTGAACATCAGTACGTGAGAAGAGTGGCAGAATTGAAATAATTGTGTTATCTAAGAAGCAATCTTCACTTGGTACAACATAATATTTGTGAAGCACGGACATATTTGGTAATCAAATGAGCGCTACCGGCATAAATTATTTTCGTGATACTGAGGAAGAAGTTTTACGAGACTGTACATCTGCAAAGAAACATTGATGTGTAATTTCAACACTAGCAAAACTTCTGAGCTGTATAGTCGTAAGACTATTAGATCTGCATTCAAGTTGAGGTGGTCCTAGATACCCCGTTTCTCCATCTTGATTTAGGTTTTCCATGTGTTCATTGAATTATATCACTCTAGTCCGTGGCCCGTGTCCTGTCACAAGGTCACCCCCAATCCTAATTATTCTGTCCTTAGCCTGTAATGAAAAAGTGTAGTAAGTGGCCAGACATAAATTGAAAATAGAGCTACCAGAATGAGAATTTGTCGAAATAAGATCATGGAAAATCCTTTGCCAGTATAATAGATATAATAGTTAAACATCAACTTATTGATCTTTCTTTCGTACTTAACTTGGCACGAGAGAGAAGCGAATTAAGCAAAATTGTAAGGTCGTGGCACTGGAAATAATACGTTTGTGTGAATGAAAAGATTAGTGCAAGATGTGTCGAAGGTGAGGACAGCATCAAATAATGGTAATACCGATGGTTGGAAAAATAACAAATCGAAATACGTCTCTCGAAATCAAGCACAAACTAAAAGGATCTAGAAACGATTATTTTCTTTCTTCAGCTAAATGACGAACATGTTTCATGGTAAGTACATTTGAACAGTGATGCGTAAATTCCTCCTTCGACTTGAGGAGGCTAGTCTATTCGCTACATAGATGGGGACGTCACCTAGAGCCGTATTCAGCCTCATATTCATAAGTCAACGAGAGCTAAATTCATACCTTTGAAGACAGTGATACATCAAAATCGGCAATTTGCAAATAGCCCAACAGCCACTGTGTCACGTAGAGGTGGGCGAAATACAGAGGTACGGAAGAGAAAGCGAGGTTGTCTTGAATGACAAACGATTTTCGTACCACGTCACCGCTGCTTGTGCGTTTCAACAGATGTATCCTGAAACTGCCTTCGTTTTTTCTTTATACATCATTCTGATATAGTGGCTCCTAAAACTGCGTCAGCATATCTTTTTCCTCCTTCATAACCTGCACTCTTGCAGGTATAACTCCAGACAATCGTTCCTTTTGTGGATAACTGTAATCTATTTTCGCCAGAGTAAATATACATGTCCACCTCCCAGCGCAGACAAAACCCACCCATGCTCTCTCTCTCTCTCTCCTTCCCTCTCTCTCACTCTCTCTCTCTCTCTCTCTCTCTCTCTCTCTCTCCCTCTCCCTCTCACAGGTCGTGGGATAGCGTTAATGCACATATACAGAGGCTGTCAGTATCAGCCGGCCGGGGTGGCCGAGCGGTGCTAGGCGCTACAGTCTGGAACCGCGCGACCGCTACGGTCGCAGGTTCGAATCCTGCCTCGGGCAATGAGGTGTGTGATGTCCTTAGGTTAGTTAGGTTTAAGTAGTTCTAATTTCAAGGGGACTGATGACCTGAGAAGTTAAGTCCCATAGCGCTCAGAGCCATTTGAACCATTTTTTTGTCAGTATCACGTACACAAGGGGAATGCATTGGCGCAGCTGTCATATGTACTCATCTGATTCACGTGAAAAGGTTTCCGACGTCATTACGACCGCACGACAAGAATTAACATAGTTTGAAATCGGCGGGTCGTTAGAGGTAGACGCACGGGACATTCCATTTCGGAAAACGTTAGGGAATTCAAAATTTCGAGATCTACAGTGTCAAGACTGTGCCGAGATTACCAAAACGCTCACCCCGTACAAGGCAGCGGCCGACGGCTTTCACTTAACGACAGAGAGCAGCGGCGTATGGGTGCTAAGAAACAAGCAACTCTGCGTCAAATAACCGCAGAAATCTATGTGGGACATACGACGAACGTATCGCTCAGAACAGCGCGGCGAAATCTGGCGTTAATGTACTATGACAGTAGACGACCGACTCGAGTACCTTTGCTAACAGCACGGCGTCACTTGCTGCGCTTCTCCTGAGCTCGTGACCATATCGGTTGGCGCGCGGAGTAGCCTTGCCATGGTCCGCGCGGCTCCTCTCCCACCCCCTCCCCCCACCTTTCGGAGTTCGAGTCCTCCTTCGGACATGGATGTGTGTGTCGTCTTTAGCGTAAGTTAGTTTAAATTAGATTAAGTAGTGCGCAAGCTTAGGGACCGATGACCTCAGTAGTTTTGTCCCATAAGACCTTAACACAAATTTCCAAATTATTTACCATAACTGTTTGACCCCAGATGACTGGAAAACCATGGCCTGAGCAGATGAGTCCCGATTTGAATTGGTAAGAGCTGACTGTAGCGTTAGAGTGTGACGCAGACACCTCAAAGCAGTGTGCCTTATCGACAAGGCTCTGTGTAAGCTGGTGGTAGCTCCGTAAAGGTGTGGGCTGTGTTTGCATGGAATATTTGATCCTCTGGTCCAGTTAAATCCAACGGAACGTGAAGCCATTCACGGTGCTCATGTTCCCAAACAACGATGGAATTTTTATGGATGACAGTGCACCATGCCACCGGATTAAAATTGTTCATGATTGGTTAGAAGAATATTTTGGGCAATTGGAGTGAATGATTTGGCCACCCAGATCGCCCGCCATGAATCCCCTACAACATCTATGCGAGATAATCGAGAGGTCAGTTCATGAACAAAATCCTGCATCGACAACACTTCCGCGATTACGGACGGCTAAAGAGGCAGCATGGTTCAATACTTTTGCAGGGGAATTTCAACGGCTTGTTGAGTCCATACTACGTCGCTCGGCAAGAAGAGATCCGATGCGATATTAAGAGGTATCCCGTAATATTTGTCGCCTCAGTGCGCGCGCGCGCGCGTGCACACACACACACACACACACACACACACACACACACACACACAATCAAACGCCCTAACATGTACGCAGACTCTCTTATACATCTTTACATTGTCTTTCGACTATGGACAACATTATTCCAGACAAATCCAAAATATTACGTTAGTTATTATCACTTTGGATCCGTGTAGTACTAAAGGCAATTAATTTTTCGTGTTATACGCGTTTTGCCTTTATTATCTGAAACGATTCTTGAGTGACATGAAATATATGGATATTTCTGTTTACACAGTATTATTTTACATGACGGATGTTTTACAAATCTGGCACTTTCTAATTTTCTGTGGCTTCATCACAGTTTAAATTTGTAACACATTTTCACAGACACTGTGCCATACTGTTGTTGTTCCGGTTTTATAGCTGGTCTTTTGCTTTATTTGCAATCGAAATTTCATTTGCACAGCACTAGGAAATCAAAATTAAATTTCTTGTTGTTATCTTTTGTATGTTGTTGCGAACTGTCGAATGTTACAATTATCGCTCTTTGTTGTTGCTCGTAACTATCGTGGTTTTTTGTTTACTATGGGTGTTGCGTTCCAGTAGTCAAGTACCGTAAGAATTAAAAATGTGGTATGAAAAGTTCTTCGTATGGTATATGGTTAGCAGTAATACATTGTTGCATAATTTGAAATGCATTTCGGGTATCAGAGCAAATTATATCATTTTGCCTGCGTATACTTTCAGCGAGATATCGCAATGTTAAAAAATCTTTTTCTGTAATTAGTTCTGGATTACGTCTGCCGAAAGATTATGAAACTTAAGACATAAAGAATTAGACTGAAGAATAAAATGTCAAACACACAATAGCTAGATAAATGGTACGTGATTATGACTTTGATCACAGTTCCTAAATAACACACCAGCGTCTTTAGCACCAGTTAATAGCAGAACGACCTGTAGTTTTATGAAAGCGACATGATAAACAGTACCAAAATGATATTTTTTCTAAGTGCAGAAGCTTAAATGATGGATCCTAACGTCTTCACAAAAGGATTATTGGTAAACATGAGTAGCAAAAACCCGCCCAGGTAGCTGATTGGTCACCGTAACGGAATGTCATACAAAGGGGCCCGGGTTCGATTCCCGGCTGGGTTGGAGATTTTCTCCGCTCATGGATTGGTTGTTGTGTTGTCATCATCATCATATCATCCCCATCGACACACAAGTCGCCAAAGGGGAGTCAACTCAAAAGATTTTCTCAGGCGACCGATCTACACGGCGGAAGGTCTTAGCCTCACGACATTCCATTTCAGTAGTAAAAAGAATGAAATAGTTTCTGTAATTAAGATAAGACGTATGTGTTTGTAATTTCTCCATGCTAAGCTAGTTTTCAAAGTCCTTATTTGAACTAGATAAACCCTTCATGGCAGACCTCGAGTGTATTTGAAATAAATAAAGTAAATAAAATGTACTTCCTGAAATTTTCCGCCATGTTCTCAGCAACTGTCGTCCTTGGAATAGGCAAAGGCTTTTGTCTGCACCGATTTTGTGTCCATCTTTCTGTTGGTCCACCTGTGTTTGACTTCGTTTGCAAATTGTAATGTATGATTTTATTGGGTAGTCTTTCATCTCTCATTTTGTTCACATTTTGCTTTTTCCCATCTCTGTATTTAGTTATTCTCTCATTGGCAGCATGTACATTGAATGCATTCCGAAGTTTTTATTCAATTTCTTCTTGTACACCTGCTGGATATGTCACCTTTCGCGCTCCCGTACATCTAGAAGGGCATCATCGTAGTTATATTAAATTTAATTTCTTATCTTTACCGGAAAAGGACACCTGAGAGATGGAAGAAATATAAAGAAGGGTTATGCAGGGCAACGCGGGATTAGCCGAGCGGTCTCAGGCGCTGCAGTCATGGACTGTGCGGCTGGTCTCGGCGGAGGTTCGAGTCCTCCCTCGGGCGTGGGTGTGTGTGTTTGTCCTTAGGATAATTCAGGTTAAGTAATGTGTTAGCTTAGCAGTTAAGTCCCATAAGATTTCACACACATTTGAACTTCTTCTTTTTATGCATGGGATGTGAATTGGAAGACAGTTTTATAGAAACGGAAGAGGAAATGTAGATGATATGGGTGGTATGAAAGCGGGAGAAGAATTTGAAGCATCACTGAAAGACCTAAGTCAACACAAGGGCACTTGGGGAGACGACATTCCATCGGGATTTTTGAGATTCTTGAGGGAGCCAGCTATGTCCAAACTACTCCACCCGGTGTACAAGAAGTATGAGACACGCGAAATAATCCCAGACATAAAAAAGAATGTTTCATTTCTTATTTTCCGGCGATGTATGTCCGGCGAGAGCGGTATGTTTCTTTCACCTGCAGGGCCGGTGCGGTAGGCGTAGCGCAGTACCCCGCTGTGAGGTAATATGGCAGCGTCACGGGCAGGGAACCAGCAGTCAGGAAACGCGCTCTGTCAAAGTGTTGGGTGTCATTTAGCGGTCGCGGCGAGCACCGGTGCGGTCGCGACCTTCCGGAGAGCCGATGCGAGAGACAGTCTAATTAAACGGTTCCGGCGGCCGGATAAACAGCTAATCCGAAAACGAGCCCAGGGCACGGCGCGGGGCTGAAACCGGAGTGGCAGATTTATCGAGGTTATTAATTTCCATTTCGCTGCCGCAGCCTCTCTTCCCATGCTTGATACCCGGCGTAGCGGTGGTTCACCAGCAGCATTTCATTTGACAGATGTTACAATACCGCGCGTATCGTGCGCTACTGCAGTGTAAAGCGCGTTAAGGGTGTTATTTCTACCTGCTTTCAGGATTACGGAAGATAGTGAGGAATGAGTGAGTAATGGAACGTCCACACGAATTTAATTCAGACAAGCCGATCCAGAAGCTCGTTTGGTTATGTGTCCGATTAATAATCGAGGAGGTTGGTGTTGGATCATTGATTAGACGTCGCTTTTATATGTTGGTTTTCATTGAACTTACACAAATTCTTTACTCTCCTGTTCAGTATTGCGTAACAAATTTTTTTATTTCATTGCCTCACATTAATTTTGAATTTTGGAACACCGTGTTTCATAAGTTTTCAGTTCCTACAAATCAATTTCCTAGATGTCTGTCTCCAAGTTCTCTACATGATACCGCTCTGTATGTACTACAGCTGTTGCTGGTTTCTTTCTTACTCATTCAGGTCGTCAGCTACCTTGAATTCTAGGAAGCTTTCTGTATCTGCATTAGTAAACTTCTTCCTGTCCGTACAAGTATTAGACAACCTTCGCATAACTTCTACGAAGTAATTTTCAATATCCGAACAAATCATCTAAATGGATGTACAGGGTCACAATTATTGAACCATGTGAAATAAAATCGGTATAACCTCTGAACGGTTTGCCGTAGAACGTTGGCCACGGGTCATGATTAGTTTCGCTTGTAAGATTTGGTTTAGCGACAAAGCCCACTTTTATTTGAATGGCATCGTCGATAAGCAAAACTGGCGCATTTGAGAAACTGAGAATCGGCATTTCGCGATCGAGAAGTCTCTTCACCTTCAGCGGGTGTGTGTGCGGTGTGTAGTGAACAGTCACGGAATAATGGGTGCGATATTCCTTGAGGGCACGATGACTACAGAACGATACGTGAAGGTTTTGGCCGATGATTTCATCCCCATTATTGAAAGTGAGAATTTCGAGAGGATGTGGTTCATGCAAGACGGAGCTCGAGTCCACGGAAGCAGGAGAGAGTTTGATGTCCTGCAGGAGAACTCTGGGGACCGGATTAAGGCTCTAGGGTACCCAGAGGCCAGTGGCATGCGCCCCGAATGGCCGCCATATTCTCTGGATCTGAATACATGCGACGTGTCTTCGTGGGTCTATATTAAACACAACCGCAAAACCATTTCTGAGCTGAAAACCACCATAAAGGAGGTCATCGACAGCATAGATATTCCGACAGTTCAGGGAGACCTGCAGAAATTCGCTAGTCGTCTGCGCCTCATCATTGCCAATGATGGCAGGTATAGAGAACTTGTCATAACCCAAATCCGAATATCTGTAGTGACTTTTGCCTGTTGAATAAATGAATTTGTAACTAATTTACGTTTTTTTCCATACAGTTCAATAATTGTCACCCTGCACGTATGTATACATGTACATTAAGTATGCACTTTCCACTTTTTATCCTAAACCACAGGACTGATTTAATTCAAATTTGCCACGCATATCGTTTACTGTCTGGAAAGAATCACTGAGGCGGTAAGACAATCTACTTCACAAAGGTGCGGGGACGGGGTGAAAAGACAGTGTCGCCCACGATGTGAGAATACCCATATTTCTATCACCCAGTATTTAAGAATGGCATCACTTAGAGGCTTGCAACGAAATTTACATATAATGCCATAACCTTATGAAATCTTTACTCGCGAAATACCCCCACAAAACGATGAATGGAAAAAAGTTTATCGATTACTACTGTTAGTGCAATAAAAGTGCCACATGAAACATGACGGTTTAATTAATTATTTATTTACTGCTAACTGTATTCGTGACACATTTTGCAGACAGTATTCACGTGTACCATCGTGTGTACAAAAAAAATTGTATCATTGTAGGAGACTCGTTCAGCAGATAAGAAGTCATAAACACTGAATGTGTAACAAAGTATCCCTCATCTGTTAACTTTTAATTTATAATTTCTTTGCTACTAAAACTATTCGCAAATACATTTCTCATGTCGGTATTTGTATATCTCGCTGAATAAACCTATAAAAACATATCACTGCATGGCACATAGTTGAGGCGATACACTAAAGCGCCAAAGAAATTGGTATAGGCATGCGTATTCAAATACAGACAGATGTAAACTGGCAGAACATGGCCCTGCGGTCGCTAACGCCTATGTAAGACAACTGTTGGTAGATCGTTAACTGCTGCTACAATGGCAGGTTATCAAGACTGAAGTGAGTTTAAACGTGGGGTTATAGTCGGCGCACGAGCGGTGGGACACAGCATCTCCGACGTAGTGATGAAGTGGGGATTTTCCTGTACGACCATTTCACAAGTGTACCGTGAATATCAGGAATCCGTTAAAACATCGAATCTCCGACAACGCTGCGGCCGGAAAAAGATCCTGCCAGAACGGGACCAACGACAACTGAAGAGAATCGTTCAACGTCACAGAAGTGCAACCGTTCTTCAAATTGCTGGATATTTCAATTCTGGGCCATCAATAAGTGTCAGCCAGCGAATCATTCAACGAAAGATTGGTATGGGCTCTCGGAGCCGAAGGCCCACTCGTGTACTCTTGATGACTGCACGACAGAAGGCTTTACACCTTGCCTGGACTTGTCAGCAGCGACAATGGACTAGTGATAACTGGGAACATGTTGACTTGTCGGACGAGTCCCGTTTCAAATTATATCGAGTGGATGGAAGTGTACGGGTATAGAGACAATCTGATAAATCAATGGACCCTGAGTGTCAGCCGTGGACTGTTCAAGCTGGTGGAGGTTTCGTAATGGTGTGGGTCGTGACACGAATGTAAGCATCCTGTGTGGTCACCTTCATCCATTTGTGTCTATTGTGATAGCCCTGAAAATTTGTGGCTCTGAATTTTTAATAGCTATGAAAACACTTGTAAGATTTAAAATGAAAAACTTGGGCCACATGCAATCGATAAGTAAGGAAGTTAACTATTAATGCACGACGGACTTGAGAAATTACAGCAAGACAGTGCGACACTCCACACATCCAGAAAAGCTACAGAGTGGCTCCAGAAACAGTCTTCTGAGTTTAAACACTTCAGCTGGCCACCAAACACCCCAGGCCTGAACATCCTTGACCATATCTGGGATGCCTTGCAGCGTGCTGTTCAGAAGAGATCTCCACTCCTCGTACTCTTACAGATTTACGGACAGCCCTACAGGATTCATGGTGTCAGTTCCCTCCAGCACTATCACAGACGTTATTCGAGTCCACGCCACGCCGTGCTGAGTCACTTCTTAGTGCTCGCCGGGGACCTACACTATATTAGACAGGTGTAGCAGTTACTCTTCAGGGTATGACGTCATAAACAAAGCGACGAGTGTGGAACTGCCGCGTCACGCATGACGTTTTAATTCATTATTTCTCTACTACTAATTCTATTCACTATACATTTCATAGATAGTAATCACATTTCCCACTGGATGTACTAGCAAAATTATATCATTGTATAGCACATACTTTAGGAGGTGCGACGTCATGAACATTAAGGAGTATGAAAATGAATCTGCAAGGCGAAATACGCATGACATACAGGCAAAATACGTGTTAAGTACGTTTGAAATATGTTAAATATATGTGAAATATATTTGAAATGTGCGCATGTGAACAAATCCAAGAGTAAAAATTCATCCTGAACTACTGGAACGATTTCAATCTAATTTTTATAAAAATAGAAATCCCCATTTTTTTACATCATATTCATGTAGTAAGTAAAGAAATATGAATGTTTTAGTTGGATCACTTTTTTCGATTTGTGATAGATGGCGCTGTAATAGTCACAAACGTAAAAGTACGTGGTATCAGGTAACATTCTGCCAGTGCGGACGATATTTGCTTCGTGATACATACCCGTGTTAAAATGGACCGTTTACCAATTGCGGAAAAGGTCGGTATCGTGTTGATGTATGGCTATTGTGATCAAAATGCCCAACGGGCGTGTGCTATGTATGCTGCTCGGCTTCCTGGACGACATCATCCAAGTGTCCGGATCGTTCGCCGGATAGTTACGTTATTTAAGGAAACAAGAAGTGTTCGGCCACATGTGAAACGTCAACCAAGACCTGCAACAAATGATGATGCCCGAGTAGGTGTTTTAGCTGCTGTCGCGGCTAATCCGCACATCAGTAGCAGACAAACTGCGCGATAATCTGCAGTCTCAAAAACGTCGGTGTTGAGAATGCTATATCAACATCGATTGCACCCGTACCATATTTATATGCACCAGCAATTGCATGGCGACGAGTATGAACGTCGTGTACAGTTCTGCCACTGGGCAAAAGAGAAATTACTGGACGATGATAGATTTTTTTGCACGCGTTCGATTTAGCGACAAAGCGTCATTCACCAACAGCGGTAACGTAAACCGGCATAATATGCACTATTGGGCAACGGAAAATCCACGGTGGCTGCGACAAGTGGAACATCAGCGACCATGGCGGGTTAATGTATGGTGCGGATTATAGGAGGAAGGATAATTGGCCCCCATTTTATCGACGGCAATCTAAATGGTGCAATGTTTGCTGATTTCCTACGTAATGTTCTACCGATGTTACTACAAGATGTTTCACTGCATAACAGAATGGCCATGTACTTCCAACATGATGGATGTCCGGCACGTAGCTCGCGTGCTGTTGAAGCGGTATTGAATAGCATATTTCATCACAGGTGGATTGGTCGTCGAAGCACCATACCATGGCCCGTACATTCACCGGATCTGACGTCCCCGGATTTCTTTCTGTGGGGAAATTTGAACGATATTTGCTATCGTGATCCAACGACAACGCCTGACAACATGCGTCAGCGCATTTCAATGCATGTGCGAACATTACGGAAGGTGAACTACTCGCTGTTGAGAGGAATGTCGTTACACGTATTGCCAAATGCATTGAGGTTCACGAACATCATTTTGAGCATTTATTGCATTAATGTGGTATTTACAGGTAATCACACTGTAACAGCATGCGATCTCAGAAATTATAAGTGTAGCGTTGCTCCTGGGGGACGAAAAGAAAAAGAATTGTTATTTTAATTTTTTTGTTTTGAAAAATGTCGAAAAAGTGAATATTTTGGTGGGTCACTTGGCAACAGAATCAGGGATTGATTACACTATTATAATAACATACGTTGAGCATTAAATACCTGAATAAGAGCAGCATATTGATATATATATTTGAAATCGTTCGGAAGAAACATTATCATCTCTGTGCATTTTTATAGTCGCGATGTAGTCATACCCGGATCAACAGTAAGGGACCAGAAGATTTATAGAATTTAAAAGAAATGCAACACTACACAAAAAAATTTGTTCAGAAATAATAGGAAAACGATAATGTTCCTTCTGCCTCATGCTGCGTTCGGACCATCAGCGTGATCGTAATTTCTGCTGATGAAGTAACACAAAATAATTATCCTTCAGGTAAATAAGGAGATGGAAATCATCAAGGTTAATTTACTAAAATAAGCACACTTATCTGTAACACACCTTTTTTTTTTAATGCTACGTACCTTTTCATATTAAATTACAATAGATGACCATTGTGGTTACATACTTTATACATAACAGTCAAAATGTCCTCTTGATGCTGTCTGTTCATAATCAGTTACAAGAGACTACATGTTTTATGATTTTAAAAAAAATAACATTTAGCATATTCACTCAATGTTTTCACATAAAATATAAAATACAGTTGTGGAACGCAGCAAGTCCGCGTCCGCCTTTCATAGAATACCAACAATAAAAGGTGAGGCGCCAAAAGCCTCATTTGTCTTGAAACAACAGAATTCTTTTTTATACCATTAATCGATACATGTACATAGAGATTTACAGGCACCGGGCAAGAACGGCAAAGATAACGAATAATAGACTCTGTCGCTGCTATGCGATGGTTCACTTCTTTTACTTTACAATTGTTCGATAACTTTAGGCCATCAGGCATTTCTATTGAGCGTATATTAATGTTTGTGAGGCGACATTACAAATATTACTTAAGTTAACAAAGGTACATGTATCACATTGGAACAACCGAAATAAAATGAGAAAACGTACCTACGTTCTGTATTTTAATTTAAAAAAACCTACCTGTTATCAACTGTTCGTTTAAATTTGTGAGCCATATGTTTCTGACTATTACAGCGCCATCTATCACAAAGCGAAAAAAATGGTCCAACTAAAACATTCATATTTCATTACGTCCTACACGAATAGGTAATAAAAATGGGGGTTCCTATTTTTAAAAAAACGTAGTTGATATCCGTTTGACCTATGGCAGCGCCATCTAGTGGGCCAACCATAGCGCCATCTGGTTTCCCCCTTCAAGCTAGACAAGTTTCGTTCTTTGTAGTTTTTTTGTTTGACGCTTATTTCGTGAGTTATTTGGCCCTGTCACTATCAATGGACCACCATGTATAAGGCACAGTACTTTTGAGAAGAGAGGATACAGGAAAAGTATTCAAGGTATTCACTGTTTAAAATGGGTAATAAAAATACACCTCCTGAATGCATCTCATTACACAGCCTGGAGTATCTCCTCACAATAAACATACTGTACACGTACTCGCTTAGAGAGTTTATAGACAACAAACCTTCTGTTCAGGAGCAAAAACCAGTATAAAAATGTAATATTTTTAGGAAAACTGACATACAATACTGCTATGCATAACCATGATGCAGAATGTAGTGAAACAATGAACCAGAAAATTGTGTTCAGAAAGGTTATCAAAACAATAAATTAAGATGCACTAGAAAATGCTACCTGCATCATAACTCCGTCCGCCGGTGATGGATCCTAAAACATGATGAATGGGAAATTTAGCGGGGTTACAAGGAAAATTTGATTTCATGTTTGGTGGGGGCCATTTTAGTCATAATTAATCAGACCATATGTCACATCTTTACTGAATGTTCAAATGGTTCTGAGCACTATGGGACTTAACATCTATGGTCATCAGCCCCTAGAACTTAGAACTACTTAAACCTAACTAACCTAAGGACATCACACAACACCAAGTCATCACGAGGCAGAGAAAATCCCTGACCCCCGGGAATCGAACCCGGGAACCCGGGCGCGGGAAGCGAAACCGCTACCGCACGACCACGAGCTGCGGACTTAACTGATTGTGTGAAGCACATTGGAATGACTGAGTGGTGGACACAGAAAGTAATATCAAACAGTTCATAAAAAAAAGGTAAGCACGAAACACCATTAATAGATGGTCTCTCAGGGTGCAGAGAGCAAGCAGTGCGCGATGGATGATTGACAGCTGTCGGAGACTGAATGGCTTGGTTCATCTTTGAAGGCCGAGAGGATTAACGCCTCAGTCTGCTGCTGATGACTATACGGCCAGCGCTTTCGCCTTTCATGTAGTTCCGTTATGTGGGGGTCGCTCCTCAAACCGGTGGAGGGGGGGGGGGATTTTTACATGTGGCCGGAATAAAGACGTGGCAGCCAAGAAACGGAGGACGGGCTGTCATGTGAATGACTGTTTGGAAGCAGAATCTAAACTCGTATCTTTATTGGACTGCTACAGTAGCATTAGGTAAGAGACAGAAGGCTGGCAAAAGAAAATAAAAACAAAGTCGAATGCTCGTGAGAAGAAACATCGGACTGCAATGAAAACCAGCAAAGACTGGAATGAGAACCAGAACAACATGGAGGACACCAAAGTCATTACAGGACTGGATCAGCAGCAAGAGCAAGTGCAGACCAAGTCTTGATATGAAGTAAAAGAACGAAGTCTCTCGACCGGGAAGTCGCCCACCGAAAGCGATCACCGAACCTCACCACGCTACCAAAAACAAGTATTTCCACTCTCTTGTTCACTGATGCTTTCGTCCATGTCTTCCCCATTTCCAACTTGCTGACTGTGTAGTCGCATCATATCACTAGCAGCCGCTATACCAGTGCCAGCCCGTAGACGATTCCGCCTGGGCAGATTTTCTGCTATTTTTTCGTCACTACCGGAGGCCAGGTTTTGACTGAAGTCTCACAGAAGTCTCTAAAATATTTCACTTGATGCCACTTATTGTTTATGGACACGAAAATGTGTCTAACAAGCGTCCTGACGGTTTATCCCCAGATGATGACAGCTTATTCCTTCGAGAAGCCTTCAGGAAGCTTCAGAGGGTTCGCTTACACTATGGCATGGGATTTTGAACCGTCAACGTGGTGTTTCGGACCAAAAATATTTTACCCGTGGGTTTTTCTTCCTTCAAAGGAAGCCACAGCAATGGGGTCTGCTCTGTCGACCGTTTTGTATTACCGAGTGACAATTATTGAACTATAGTAAATAAAATCGTCATGACTTCTGAACGGTTTGCGTTAGGACGTTCAAATTGCACGGTTGGTCGAGGGGCATGATGGGAATTAGTCTGGTTAGTATGGTTCGGTTTAGCGACGAAGCCCACTTTCATTTGGAGGTCTTCGTCAATAAGCAAAACTGGCGCATTTGGGGGACTGAGAGCCCGCATTTCGCGATCGAGAAGTCCCTTCACCCTCAACGGGAGACTGTTGTTATCTCATCCCTCCTTCTTAATCCCAGTTATTGTCCATAATAAACAAAGTCTTTAAGATTAATTGGAGAAGAGCGAACTTTCCAGTTTACTTAACTTTTCGTGTAGAGCTGGCTCCAGTTCTATTTGACTAGTGGTCAGATTCTTGAAGCTGAAATCCTGAAATTTTAGGTCCATATGATTGAACTGATCTAAATAAATTTGAAGATTATTGTTGCAGAAACTGTTTGTTACGTTAAAATATTTTGTCTCTTTTAGTATATCACAGTCTTTTGAATTTTCACATTAACATAGCTGAAATTACATTGTTCGCCCAAAATACACTCCTGGAAATGGAAAAAAGAACACATTGACACCGGTGTGTTAGACCCACCATACTTGCTCCGGACACTGCGAGAGGGCTGTACAAGCAATGATCACACGCACGGCACAGCGGACACACCAGGAACCGTCCGCCGCTCGTGGTCTCGCGGTATCGTTCTCGCTTCCCGAGCACGGGGTCCCGGGTTCGATTCCCGGCGGGGTCAGGGATTTTCACCTGCCTCGAGATGACTGGGTGTTTGTGTTGTCCTCATCATTTCATCATCATCCAGGAAAGTGGCGAAATTGGACTGAGCAAAGATTGGGAAATTGTACGGGCGCTGATAACCACGCAGTTGAGCGCCCCACAAACCAATCATCATCATCACACCAGGAACCGCGGTGTTGGCCGTCGAATGGCGCTAGCTGCGCAGCATTTGTGCACCGCCGCCGTCAGTGTCAGCCAGTTTCCCGTGGCATACGGAGCTCCATCGCAGTCTTTAACACTGGTAGCATGCCGCGACAGCGTGGACGTGAACCGTATGTGCAGTTGACGGACTTTGAGCTAGGGCGTATAGTGGGCATGCGGGAGGCCGGGTGGACGTACTGCCGAATTGCTCAACACGTGGGGCGTGAGGTCTCCACAGTACATCGATGTTGTCGCCAGTGGTCGGCGGAAGGTGCACGTGCCCGTCGACCTGGGACCGGACCGCAGCGACGCACGGATGCACGCCAAGACCGTAGGATCCTACGCAGTGCCGTAGGGGACCGCACCGCCACTTCCCAGCAAATTAGGGACACTGTTGCTCCTGGGGTATCGGCGAGGACCATTCGCAACCGTCTCCATGAAGCTGGGCTACGGTCCCGCACACCGTTAGGCCGTCTTCCGCTCACGCCCCAACATCGTGCAGCCCGCCTCCAGTGGTGTCGCGACAGGCGTGAATGGAGGGACGAATGGAGACGTGTCGTCTTCAGCGATGAGAGTCGCTTCTGCCTTGGTGCCAATGATGGCCGTATGCGTGTTTGGCGCCGTGCAGGTGAGTGCCACAATCAGGACTGCATACGACCGAGGCACACAGGGCCAACACCCGGCATCATGGTGTGGGGAGCGATCTCCTACACTGGCCGTACACCACTGGTGATCGTCGAGGGGACACTGAATAGTGCAAGGTACATCCAAACCGTCATCGAACCCATCGTTCTACCATTCCTAGACCGGCAAGGGAACTTGCTGTTCCAACAGGACAATGCACGTCCGCATGTATCCCGTGCCACCCAACGTGCTCTAGAAGGTGTAAGTCAACTACCCTGGCCAGCAAGATCTCCGGATCTGTCCCCCATTGAGCATGTTTGGGACTGGATGAAGCGTCGTCTCACGCGGTCTGCACGTCCAGCACGAACGCTGGTCCAACTGAGGCGCCAGGTGGAAATGGCATGGCAAGCCGTTCCACAGGACTACATCCAGCATCTCTACGATCGTCTCCATGGGAGAATAGCAGCCTGCATTGCTGCGAAAGGTGGATATACACTGTACTACTGCCGACATTGTGCATGCTCTGTTGCCTGTGTCTATGTGCCTGTGGTTCTGTCAGTGTGATCATGTGATGTATCTGACCCCAGGAATGTGTCAATAAAGTTTCCCCTTCCTGGGACAATGAATTCACGGTGTTCTTATTTCAATTTCCAGGAGTGTACAAAATTACGCCCAAAATACAAAAATACGAACGATCACATTAGAGGCATCCTTACTAGTCCTTCCTCCGCAGAAATGATAATATTCGAAAGGGTTTAAAATTTTTCTTGACAAATGAGTTTCTATTAATTTTGATTATTATTTCATAAATGAATCAAGAAATAAACAAAGTAAACAGTTCTAGACTGCCTAATTAATAACAGAAATCTTAAGTGACCAAATTATTCGTAATTTCAAATGTTTCTGAAAAAAATTTTAACTGTACATTCAGAGCTAGTACTTATCTATTGTAACATCGAAAATAAAGTAATTCCTTTTCACAAATTTTAACTTTAAATATAGCAAATTGTGTATAAAATTGTATGAAAGTTTTCAGGAAAGCAGCTGACATAATACTGACGTATCCAAAATTCGAAAAATACTGGTATGCACACCTGCTGCTGAGAAAAAGTCCTGTTTCACTATGTGGTGTGCAACGTCCATTCAAGGAATAATCGGTGCAATAATCCTTGATGGCACGGCGACTACCGAAAGGTACTTGAAGACTTGCTGACGGAGCTACAACTTTACCTCTGCTTGCATCACGTCATCACTGTCAAACCGGAGTCCCCGCAGGTGTTCTTTAAGTTTTGGCAATAGATGAAAATCAGATAATGCCAAGTCGGGATTGTTTAGGAGATGGTCGATGGCAGTGAACCCAAGGCCGAAGTCGCAACGCTCGTGTGCCGTCAAGCATTGTAATGCAGAAGGAAAAGCGGCTCCATATGAGGAAGAACTCTTCGAACCCGAAACTCGCTTACAACAAGCTGTTTCTCACGCAACGACATTGTTAAGTTAAACACCGTCATTTTACAGGCTACAATTCGGTTCTCTCTAGTGCAAATACTTATATGTAGACACGAAGAATAAATATGTAAAATGCTAATAGCGTTAGTTTTATTTAAAAAGCTTTAAAACTTTTTACTGAAAGAATTCGGAGGAATTACTTTTCAGAATGCCCTCATACCTTCAGTTAATTTTAAAATCTTATCGCTCAATTGAATCTCCGAGTTGGTATAAGTGTTCTGTGTTGTCCCACTAACGTCACTCCCTGTTATACAAAATGAAGTCTTAGAGTTCTCATAATGCAGCATACATGAGGCAAAACTAAATCTTTATCTGCAGCACTTAAGAAAGATCATTTTTGAGGTTAAAATGCGTCACCAGCTGTATTTAATTTTTTTTTTCGTTACCAGATTACAAGTTGTAAAGGACTTTTGAAAAACATGTGAAGCAAAGAAAATTGTGCTCACGTAAATAAGTCATTAGAATTGTGTAGCCAGGAACATGGAACCGAACATTCGTTGTCAGGTCAAACCAGTTAGCCGGTAAATGGGAGTTAGTCAATGAATCTAAATCAGCGGGACGTGGGGATGCAAGTCCAAAATAATGGCTGGAGCCTAACCACATTACATCACGTCAATCCTCTGGTAAGATGAAGATAACTATAAACCGTGTAAAGACCTGATAAGCAGTTGGTTTAAAGAGAAGAGGGGTGCTTGCATCGAAGTTGCACAGCAGCCAAAACTTTTCATGTTAGTGGCTATTTTAGAGTCTATTACACTTTAACAATACATTTTTATACAGATGTCATAGGAAGAAGTGGTTTTCAGAGCCATGAAACCGGTTGTGATGTGATAATAAAAAGATTAAATTCGTATGAACCGGCTTGTTAATCCTCAAGATGATCAGGCACAGCTGTGGTTGCCCGGTCCACATGGTTTTCTGCAAACTACGGAAGGGTCGGAAATCCCACTTAGTCGCTCAGCTGCAGGAATATGGTTCGCCTGTTATATTTCTCAAGATGGCACAGGTTTAAGGAAGGAACGTGTTTCCGTAATATAGAAAGCCAGCTGGTGACGAGTCCCCTCTCTCAATCAGGAGCCTTTCCCAGGAAGGTAACGTTGCCACGTCCGGACTGCCCGTCGCTCGAATTTCGAGGCCGGATTTCCATAAGCCACCAACAAGTACTTAGCGGTTCCTTAAATGCTTAAAGCCAGTGGTTATAAGTCACACTTTGTCTTTTATACTTTACCATTCACTGGAATAAATAATCCTGAAATCCTGCTACACGCTATTCTCTGGCTGTGTTCAACTTATCATTATAGTACTATTATTAGGCATATGTACAATTAGGTAAACGTCCACCATGCAAGTGTACGAGCTGTTGAATTATGTGTCTCATTATTTGGCCCAGTGACTCAATGATATGTTCCTTGTCATAATAGACTCTCGTATATGTTCTCACGAGAATAAGTGTAAAACTAATCTTCGTGTTCTCGACCTGGAAACGACAGCACGTACTAAATTTCGTAAATCGTAATACAAAAGTATTTATGTTGTATTTTCGTTTATGTATACATGTGACTGCAACCATTCCGTAAAGCATATATAAAACATTCTCGGTTTTCTTGCCTCGTCAATTCAGTATAAAATCTCGAGCTTTCGACGATAGCCTCCATCGTCAGTTGCTCCTGACGATGACGGGGGAGGCTATCGTCGAAAGCTCGAGATTTTGTCCCGAACTGACCCGGCAAGAAAACCGAGAATGTCTTACACATAACTGCCGTCGCGGAAGTTTTCGATCTCATTCCGTAAAGCTCATTGAAAGGAATAACAACGTAACCAATTTGAATCATTTATCAAACAATGTATGTATTTCACATCTTTATAACAAGACCTACAGTAAATGTAAGAAGTTTAACGCAAACATTTTGGCGAATCGTATTGAAAATTCTTCTAGGTAGAATGCAAGTAACTGTAGTTAATGATAATGTCACCAACACGCTACACGCTACGTCCGTTTACATTGAAAAGGCGTTTTACAAATTTTCTCGTCACAATATCGCACAGCGTAACTCTCTCGGCCATTAATTCGAAAGGGTTACCACAACTACAATATGTAAAACGCCACTATGGACAGTAATGATTAAACCATAGCTACATCGCCAACCATAGAAGTGGCTTTGCGGGTACTGTGACTCACTCATTTCGCAGTACGGAGATTGTTCAGAAAACGTTATCAACGGACGTGCGATGACTGCGTTTACTGCAGGCAAATAGTAACTTATGTAGACTAAGTAGTTATTAACCCAAAAGCGAAAGGATGCGGTGCTTTTGATGTGTTCATCAGTACTATTTCACGTAAAGTGTCTTTAGTTATACCTATATCTTTGTATAGATTGATCTAAAGTCTTACTCGAACTCATTCCGCTTAAATATGTGACTAACATTTGCTACTGCCAGGAACAAGGGAATAACGTAGGCACACACAGCCCCAATAGACTATTGTTCCGCGATACAGGCTTTGTTAGACGACGTTATTGAATTTTCATGAATACGAAAACGCCTTTCAGTTTGATGCAGCTAGTCCTGCTGTTATTCAGACGATTCATTCAACATTCTGGTAACAAATCCTCTTCCTACATCACAGGCAGCAACGCTAAAGCACCATTCACTAAACACTTAAAAATGTAATCATGAATACCCCTTACACTAACAAAAAAAAAAAATCTGCTTAAAGTATGTAACTCTATAAATAGAAATTTCAGTCATCGAATGTTGCTAACGTAGCCACAGACTTATAATGCACCATCAGTCAACGAAGGTGACAGTCAGTACCTCCGATTTCAATAGCACACAGTTTCAGCGATGCATATCCATGCTGCTGTTGCAATTTTTCTGATGCCGTTAACGCATATTCCATTACGTTCTATTGATTTTTAATTATTCATTGGAATTCTGT
This sequence comes from Schistocerca cancellata, assembly GCF_023864275.1. NCBI lineage: Eukaryota > Metazoa > Arthropoda > Insecta > Orthoptera > Acrididae > Schistocerca > Schistocerca cancellata. Next base: position 457,407,403 of record NC_064630.1, read on the forward strand.
GAAAAACTCTTTACTTGGTCCATCTACCATCTATGTGCCTATTGTAAGTAAGCAGACAATGAAAACCCGAAAGGTGGAAAGAATTTATAGAGGGGCTCCACAATGGAAGTTAACAATTAAAGCAACGCTACAGAGCGTGAAGAGGAAGTAGGTGAAGACAAGTTGGGAAATACGATACTGCGAGAAGAATTTGACACAAAGTTGAAAGAGCAGAACAATGCCCCTGGAGTAAGCGACATTAACTGAGAATTACTGAGATCCTTCGGGAACCAGACTAAACTTTCCACCTGATGTACGACTTACACGAGATAGGAATAATACCCTCGGACATAAAAAATAATGTAATAATTTCAGTTCCGAAGAAAGCATGATCTGACAGGCGTGAAAGTTACAGAACTGTCAAGTTAATACGTCATAGTTGCAAAATACTGCCACGAATTGTTTACAAGAGAATGGAAAAACTGGGAGAAGCTGACCTTGGGAAATAACATTTTGGGTTCCGTAGGAATGTAGGAGCACGCGAGGCAATATTGACTCTAAGACTTATCTTAGGGTATACGTTAATGAAAGGCAAAACTACGTTAATGGATTTAGAGGAATTTTCTGATAAAGTTGTCTGGACAACATTGTTTGTAATTCTGAAGCTAAAAGGTGTAAAATACTGCGAGCCTGAAGCCGATGGGTAGGAAACTCACCGGAGCGTTGTGACCAGACAACGCCATCTCTGAGCTGATCACCCGAGACTGTTTCATCACGGCTTAAGATTACTGATAACTTGTACGGAAACCAGACTGTAATTCTAAGAATCAAAGGACATGAAATAAAAGCAAACGTTGGAGACGTATTGAGGCTAGTGGCCTGTCCCCGACGTTATTCTGTGTGAACACTGAGCAAACAAAAAAGAAAGTCAAGGTGTAATTTGGAGACGGAATTAAAGTTCACAGGAAAGAAATAAAACTTTGAGTTATCCCGCTGACACTGTATTTCTTTTTGGAGACCGCAAAGAACTTAGAACAGTTGAATGGAAAGGATAGTCTCTTGAAAGGAGCTTATAAGTAAAAGTAAAGCACGGGTAATGGAATTTAATCGAATTAAATTACGTGATGCTGAAAAAAATTGGATTAGGCACTAAAAGTGGTATATGAGATTTGCTATTTGGGCAGCAAAATAACATGATAGCCGAAGTACAGGGGATATAAAGGCAGACTGGCAACACCACAAGAAGGTTTTTGAAAAAGAGAATACTATTAACATATATTACTAATTATAAAGTGTTTTCCAAACTATTCTTCCAGTGTATGCCCTTGCACAAAAGTTAAACGTAGACGATAAAGAGTTCAACTAAGAAGAGGGCAGAAGCTTTTGAAATATTGAAATGTGGTGCTACATAAGAATGCTGATGATCAGATGGGTAGACAGAATAGAGAACCGAATTCGGGAAAAAGGAATTTACGGCACACTTGATTCAAAGGAGGGGTCTGATGATAGGACATGTACTGAGCAGCTAGAAATCGTCAATTTGGCAGTGGAAGACAGAATTGGGGGGGGGGGGGGGGGCTAAAAAATTTGGAGGGAGATCAAGGCTTGAATACATCTACATCCACATCTACTTGATTACTTTCTAGGTCACAATTATGTGCTCGGCAGAGAATTTATCCAACCATCATTAAGCTACTTCTCTGTAATTCCATTCTCGAAGTGAACGGGGGAAAAGCGAACAGTTATATCTTCCCGTTCGAGCTCTGATTTCTCTTACTTTATTACGACAATCATTTCTCCCTGTGTAGGTGGACACCATGAAAATACTTTCACATTCTGAGGAGAAAGTTCGTGATTCAGATTTCATGAGAAGATACTGCCGCAGCGAAAAACACCTTTGTTTTTATGAATACCTCCCCAATTCATTTACGTATCCGTGGTACTCTCTCTATTATTTCGCGGTAGTAAAATACGATCTGACCTTCTTTGAAATTTTTCAATGTCCTCCGTCAGTCGTATCTGATGAGTATCCCATACCGCACACCAATACTGCAGCAGACTGCAGACAAGCGTACGTAAGCAGTCTCTTTAGTAGACATTTTACATTTTCTAAGCGTTCTGCCAGTAAATCACAGTCTGGGTTGCTTTCCCGACAATGTTATCGTATGTAAGCAGTCTCTTTAGTAGACCTGTTATATTTTCTAAGTGTTCTGCCGGTAAGTCACAGTACAGTCATTAGTTTGCTTTCCCCACAACCTTCAGTATGTGAACGTTCCAGTTTATGTTATCCGTAACTGTAATCCCTAAGTATTTAGTTGAGTTTACAGCCTTTATATTTGTGTGATTTATCCTACAGAAGAAATTTAGCGGATTCTTTCAGTGGTCATGTGGATGACTTCACACTTTTCAAAATTTACGGTCAAGTGTTACTTTTTGCACCATACAGTCTTGTTTTGCAATTCGTTTTGATCATCTGACGACTTAACATGACAGTAAATGACAACTTCATCTGCAAACAATCTAAAAGGACTGCTTAGAATATTTCCTAAATCGTCTGTGTAGATCAGTGCCAACAGAGGGGTTATAACTCTTCCTTGGAGAACGTCAGATATTAGTTCTGGTTTACTCCATGACTTCACGTCAGTTACTACGAACTGTGACCTTTCTGACAGGAAACCACGAATCCAGTCACACAACAGAGGCGATAGCCAATAGGTGGGCAGAAGGTGTCAAAATTCTTCTGGAAATCTATAAATATGGAATCAGTTTGACGTCCTCTGCCCATAGAACTCCTTACTTCGTGAGAATAGATAGCTCGTTGTGTTTCACAAGAACGATATTTTCTGAATCCGCCTTAGCTTTTTGTCAATTATCGTTTTCTTCGAGTTGATTTATAACGTTCGAACACAGTGTATGTTCCAAAATCCTATTGCAATTGTGCATTAGTACCAAGGGTCTGTAATTCAGCTGATTACTCCTGTGTCCTTTTTTTGGTGTCGGTATGACTTGTGTAACTTTCCAGTCTTTGGGGATCTTTCAACCAGCGAGTGGTTGTATATGATTGATAATTATTAAGCTATTGTATCAGCATACTTTGAAAGGAACCTGACATGCTTTAAGCTGTTTCGCCACATTGGGGATATCTACTTCTAAGTTACTCATGTTGGCAGTTGTTATTGATTCTAATTTTGGAATATTTACAATGTCTTCTTTTGTAAAGGAATTTCGGAAAACTGTGTTAAGTAACTCTGCTTTAGTGGCACTGTCAGCAATGTCATCACGATTATAATCACGCAGTGAAGGTATTGATTGCGTATTGCCATTGGCGTACTTTGCATACGATCAGGATCTCTATGGGTTATTATAGGGATTTCTAGATAGAGTTTCGTTGTGGAAACCATTAAAAGTATCTCAAATTGAAGTTCGCGTTAAATTTCGTGCTTCTATAAAACTTAACGGGTCTTGGGTATTTTGCGTTCCTGTAAATTTGGCGTGCTTTTTTCATTGCTTTTGCAATAGTCTTCTGACCTGTTTTGTGTACCAAAGGGGATCAGTACCATCTCTTATTAATTTTTTGGTATATATCTCTCTACTGCCGTCGATACTATTTCTTTGAATCCAGACAGCATCCTATCTACGCGTACTCAGATTGGAAGAATGGAGACTGTGTTTCAGGATGGAGTCAAGCGAATCTTTATCTGCTTTTCTTGAAGGTAGATGTATTTTGCGTTTATTTTTGATGGGTTTGGATGTTATGGCATTCAGTCTCGCTACAACGACCTTGTGGTCACTAAGCCCTGTATGTGTCGCGATGCTCCCTACTTGGTCAGGGTTATATGTAGCTAAGAGGTGAAGTTTGTTTTCGCAACCATGTACACTTCGATTGGGCGCCTGAAAAAGTTGTTCAAATTATTTTTCTTAAAATGCGTTAACTACGGTTTCGGACTATGTTTTATGTCCACCATCGACTTTAAACATCTATTTTCGCTAACATATCGAGGGTAGATAGACGTGACCACCAACTATAATTGTATAACAGAGCTACCACAGTTTACAACTACAGTATTCATTGTTCCTATGTCTACCCTCCTCCTGTGTTCACCCTGCACCCTTTGCGACTGAAGCCCTTTCTGCACTTTCCCAAGACCCTCTAACTTAAGAAAACCTCTCAGTCCTCTTTACTCAACCCCCTTTACCAGTGTAGCCGATTCCTTGCGTGTTTGGACTCCACACTTATTTAGTGGAAACTGGAAACCCACCGCCCAGTGGCATAAGTCGAAGAATCCGCAACCTAAACGGCGACAGAACTGTCTGAGCCTCTGGTTCTGACCCTCCACTTGGCTCTGTACCAGAGGACGACAGATGCTTCTATCTCACAGTCAAGACTGGTACTCTTTACCAATTAATTTATCCACCCGAAACAGAGAGAATCTCTTCCAATGCAAAGCGACACACATCGTTAGTTCTGACATGAGCCACCACCTACATTTGGTTGAACCTTGTACCCTTTACGGCATCTAGAAGCACCCATTCTACATCTGGGATGACTCCTCCTTGTACGTACACAAATGCACACACTGGATACCTTCCCCTCCTTCGCAGCCATATCCCTCTGGAACTCCCAACAACCAGTAATCCCACCCTCTGAGAATGCCCAGACCATGCAGGGAGAGTATTCCTCTGAAACAGGGCGAACGACTTCATCTGGCTCAGGTGTTTTGTTCGCCACAGATACCGTCCCAATCTTTGTCAGACGAACCAGGGAGGCTCATATTCATTACCCTTTTCTCACACTTCGTCCATGCTACCGACTCTGAAAGTCGAGTTCTGTCTCACTCTGTATATACAGGTTGATCCAAAAGATTGTTAACGGTTGAAAATACACTAATGCATGGAACACTGTAGGTCGAGTGGTAAAAATTGAGACATATGCCTGAAATGACATGATGTTTATTGAAACCAAAAACGAGTGCAAAAACTGGCCAACAGATGGCACTGGACAGCAACACGCCAGTGACGCCGCGTGAGGATCGTGAGCTGTAGAGAGAGAAAGAGTCAGGTGCGCCAGCAGTCGCATCATACTGACATCACATAAAAACTCATTGTAGGTGGAGCTTTAATATCAGACTTGAGGATCCGCTACGCAGCTGTGCGATCCTATCTCCATAGGAAGAGTATCCGAACGGGTAAAGATCCTGTGGCAAGTGCCATTGTGAAGAAAATTATCAAGAAGTTCGAAGCCATGGATTGTTTAGTCAATCTGCCCCATAGTGGACGACCACTTACATGTGCTACACCAACTCGGACGGTTAAGGAAGAAATGGAGACATCAACGCGTTCATCTCCGCATGGTGAAGTCACGGCTTGTAAAATCGCACATGGCACTGTCATTCCATGCACTACTGTTTGGGCCGGCCGGAGTGGTCGAGCGGTTCTAGGCGCTACAGTCTGGAACCGCGCGACCGCTACGGTCGCAGGTTCTAATCCTGCCTCGGGCATGGATGTCTGTGATGTCCTTAGGTTAGTTAGGTTTAATTAGTTCTAAGTTCTAGGGAACAGATAACCTCAGAAGTTAAGTCCCATAGTGCTCAGAGCCATTTGAACCAGCCACTACTGTTTGGAGAGCACTAAGGCATACTCTCCATAGCTAACAGTACAATATCCACCGTTATCATCAACTGATACCCACCTACTATGTGATGCGGAGAACATTTGCGGTGCGACTGTTTCAAAAATTTGGGGAAGATGACGATTGGTTGCCTAACGTACTATGGACAGACTAAGCCTATTTCATACTGCGAAGGCCAGTTACCATACAGCTGCAAAAATTGTCCACCGAAGATCCTGGAACTGTCGTGAAAACCTCGCTATATGACGAGAAAATCACGGTATTGTGTCGGTTTACTACGTAACCGTTTCTCTTCGAGGAAACGTAGAGTGCTGCATTTCAAACTGTCAGCGTAAACATTGATAGGTACGATTACGCCGATATGTTATAGAACCTCGTCATCCCTAGGCTGATAGATAAACACCTGCTAGAAGGCATGAATTTTGTGCATGATCGCTCTGCATCCCATATTGCTACATGTATCGCATATCGTTTGGTGAGGCTCACGTGTTGAGCAGCTACTTGGTCTCCCAGGTCCCCAGACATCAGTCCGTGTGAGTAATGGTTACCTGATCATTATCGTGATCGATCGACCTCATTACGGCGCTAAAAGACAGCATTCGACAGCAGTTTCTCACCATACCTACTGATATGCCGTGCAGTGCAGTTCATAGCATCGTCTCTCGACTAGATGAATTGTTGATGAATGTCGGCCGACATGATGAGCCTTTATTATGGAGAACATGGTATTTGTTAATCAATTGCTATGCTAATTATTGCTTTTGTATCATGTAAAGCGCCGTCTTTAGGTCATTTTGTGCACTATTTTTGTTTCAATGAAACCAACATGTCATTTCAAAAATTTTTGTCACTTTTTACCTCTCTGCCTACATTATTCCGTGAAGTATTGAAGTATCGAATGTTAACAGACTTTAGCGTTACCCTGAACAATGAGTTTAAACGATAACTGTTTACAACGAACAAACTGGTGAAGAATACTTGTCGTCTATCAAGCCGGGAAACTGTTTCAAATTGGCCTACAAAACCACCCAAGCTTCATTGCATGAACGATACGCGAGATTTTGACAAAAATCATCCTTGAATGTTAAAAACCACTTGTTCTTGTGCACACAAGACGCAAAATAACGTTTGTATAAATCATACGTCGAAATATTGTGAATTTAGAAACTGTAAAATTAATGAATAATTGTTCTGTTTGTATAGTTTTACTATGAAACTACTGTGCTTGTCAGCCTTCATTTTGGATCTAACTATAAACCTAATTAGTTCTTGCATAATGTTTACGAAAGACGTTTTTCTTTCTCTACCGTCACAACAAAGTTTGAATTAACAATGTCAGTAACGTAAGAGAGCCAAGGGTATTGAAAACTAGAGTGGCGCGCATTTGTTGTAGCTTTGGTGACTTCTGCGAGCCAATTTGAGGCGGTTTCCCGGCTCGAAAGACCGCAGTATCCCATATCAAACTGTAGGTCTCCTCTACATTATCATTTACACCCTGGTTGTAAATTTCAGGTAGCGATCAAATAATGACGCAAAGAGAAGAACTGGGCAAGTCATAGTAATCAATAAAACCTTTTCGGCATACAAGCCGCGTCACTTCCGAAAAAATCCCCGAGCTTTAGATAGCTGTCTCCACCATCGTCATCAGGAATTAAAGTGACTGCTGGGGCTCGCACTGTGTTCCCCTTACATACATGTACTGGCAGCGTCTGGAACCTTGTAGAGTGTGCCAGAATGATTTCAGATGGCTCGGGTAGCTGGAGCAAGTTTGAAATACCGCTCCCGCGTTCCAACAAGCGTTAAGTCTACGTCTTTGCTTTCGACCAGTGTTCAGAGTCTGCCCCGATAACCTACTAAGTCTGTACCCCCGACCTCTGTTAAAATTGTAACTGTTTATTCTAATTTCAGATGCTTCTTTTATAACAGAATCACAATATGATCGTGTTTGAGCCAGAACTCTTGGCTTTTAAAACTGTATTTTATGGCCGTTTTCTAGGTGATGTTCAGCCACGACCGACTCCTCCAGTCCCCTTTTTTCGATATATCTTAAATTCTGTGCACAGCACTCAGCGACAATGCTAACATTTGATCCGTACAAATACTACCATGTTGTCTTTAACGGGGCGTAAGATATTTCTCATCTTGAGGGCGAAACACTGGTCTCAGTATATTCTCTTCAGCACTCTCCTATCTTGCTATTAGTTGCTCCCACAGTGTGGAAATATTGCAGCTGGTTTGGTTCAAATGATTCAAATGGCTCTAAGCAATATGGGATTACAAAGCTCTTATCTTGGAGGCGGGGCGGAACACAGGTCTCAGTTCATGTTCAAATGGCTCTGAGCACTAAGGGACTTAACATCTGAGGTCATCAGTCCCCTAGAACGTAGAACTACTTAAACCTAACTAACCTAAGGACGACACACACATCCATGCCCGCCCGCATCTCGTGGTCGTGCGGTAGCGTTCTCGCTTCCCACGCCCGGGTTCCCGGGTTCGATTCCCGGCGGGGTCAGGGATTTTCTCTGCCTCGTGATGGCTGGGTGTTGTGTGCTGTCCTTAGGTTAGTTAGGTATAAGTAGTTCTAAGTTCTAGGGGACTTATGACCACAGCAGTTGAGTCCCATAGTGCTCAGAGCCAAGCCAAGCCAACATCCATGCCCGAGGCAGAATTCGAACCTGAGACCGTAGCAGCCGCGTGGTTCAGGACTGAAGGGCCTAGAAACGTTCGGCCACAACGGCCGGCCGGCTGGTTTATCCTCTTGCACGGATTCACTAGGCGTCTTTCGTCGGTGGCACCTGAAAGCTCCAGCTATTTCTCCCTTATCTGACTATTTTCTCTGAACACTGTGGAACTTAGACTCTAGAAGGCTGTCGACAGAAATAAACTTTGCCTTGTGTACTAACGTGGCTGAGCGGTTCTAGGCGCTTCAGTCTGGAACCGCGCGACCGCTACGGCTGCAGCTTCGAATTCTGCCTCCGGCATGGATGTGTGTGTCGTCCTTAGGTTAGTTAGGTTTAAGTAGTTCGGAGCTGCTGAGAGTTGCTCAACTTCTATTCCGCCCATGAGTCACTCTGACCCTCTCTGGGAGATTCCAGACGCTGCCGTTACAGCTGTACTGCCAGAACACCTTGCCAGCCCCGACATTCAGCGGTTTTTAACTCCTGATCTCGATGGTGGAGACATCTATCGAAAGCTCGAGTGTTTTATGCTAAATGACGGGACTTGTAAACCGAGAATGCTTTACCGAAGCATGCCACTGCGAAACCAAGTCATCGTGATATTATGCACTCACTCCGTCTTCAGGCCACGAGTGGCCTACCGGGACCATCCGACCGCCGTGTCATCCTCGGTGGACATGTGGATAGGAGGGGCGCGAGGTCAGCACACCGCTCTCCCGGTCGTAAGAGGCTATTCTTGACCGAAGCCGCTATATTCGGTCGAGTAGCTCCTCAATTGGCATTACGAGGCTGAGTGCACCCCGAAAAATGGCAACAGCGCATGGCGGCCTGGATGGCCACCCATCCAAGTGCCGACCACGCCCGACAGCGCTTAACTTCGGTGATCTCACGGGAACCGGTGTATCCAAAGCGGCAAGGCCGTTGCCAGATCGTGATATTCTGCGCATAATGAAATTGTCAACTCTCGTAAAAACATATCCACTTTGAGGACATTCTGTACAGTTTCATGCTGACGTGTCTCGTCCCAGTTAGTAACTTTTCAGCACTCTATATTTACAGCCACAGAGAGCGCTAGTCAGCCGTTGCACGAACAGCGCAGGTGCAATTTTGAGGAAAGTTTGGTGTGCCGTGTAACGGAGGGTCTGCGTGTTTGACACAGGGCGACCGTTCCCGCTGGTGAACTGCACCGTGGTGAACCAGACGTCGGACTCTCTGCACGTGGAGTGCCTGGAGAGCTTCGACGGCGGGCTGCCGCAGAGCTTCCTCATGGAGGTGCTGGAGCTGCCGCAGCTGCAGCTGCGCCGCAACGCGACGGCGGGCCGCGCGCCGCCCGCCTTCGACGTCTTCGGCTTGGAGGCGGGCGCCAGCTACCAGGTGCGCCTGTACGCCGTCAACGCCAAGGGCCGCAGCGAGGCCTACGTCATCGACGCCGTCACGTTCAAGGGCGTCGCCAAGTTCACAGGTCGGTACCAGCGCGCACTCTGCATCTCGTGCCTTCGAATAACGCGAGCCGCATGACAAAGACCACACTTAGGGCCCGAAGATGGAGAGAGGGGCGGTTGAAGCAGTCAGGAAATACAGGGCGTAACAGAAAGGTGTGGCCAGACTTTCAGGATAGATTCTGAGTCTGGCAATTGCGCCTAGGTCGGTGCTATCAAATGCCGTTCAGTGGAAGGACTGGACCAAGGGGTAATCTACTCGTAAAACATCATTCACCATGTCCGCAGCTCGCGTTCTAGTGGCGAGCGTTGCTGCCTCTGCATCATGGGACCCGGGTTTGATTCCCGGGTGGGTTGGGGATTTTCTCTGCCGCAGGACTGGTCGTTTGTGTTGTCTTCATCGTTCCATCATCGTCAATCATGACAGTGGCTAGATTGGATTGAGTAAAAAGAATTATTGGACTGTGTAAAAATTGGGACTTTGTTCGGGCGCTGATGACCGCGCAGTTGAGCGCTCCACAAACCAAACATCATCATCATCTTCATCATTCACCATTAACAGTATCGCCATTTTATAATATAATAAAATGATGGAATAGATGATAATAAAGTGTTGAAATGCGTGGCTTTTTAAAATGTATTGAATTAATGAGATTAATTTTTCGGCATGAATGACAAGCACAATAAGCTGAGCTATGCCTGGAAATAAGTTCGTATTAGTTCATATTATTTGGCAGGGCGAAGTAGTTTCTTTCTCCGCTGTAGATTTGTGCTTACCATTCTTTATAATGCTACGTTTGCTCGGCGTGTTCACCTTTGAAGTGTTGACCGTGTCCCCATTAGGCTTATCGGATCTTCGTAGTTTTCCAAAGTACACAGGTGGGCTTCAGTTTTTGTAATTATCGTACTATTTGAAATAACAACTCACACGACATTTCTATTAATAAAACAATACTGTATTTTTCTAAACGGTGCACATAAGAAATACGTACTCCTCACTTATTCATAGCGACCCCAAAATGGCGGTCTACAATTACTTGCTAAAAATGGCGTGCTTCTCACTCGTTCACTAGCTGAGCGCGAATCCTCCCTTCCTTCCTCCTACTGGTACCAGAAAAAATCCTCTGTGTTTTAACAAATGGAAATCAAAAATACCTGACGGTAGGCACAGGCTCTATGATGGGCTACCGCTTCATCTTTTCTCTTCGCCTTTAAATAAGACGAAAACATAAAAGAAATGCAAAAGGTTTATCACAACAGGAGCGACATCTTTATTTCACACTCAGAATTTAAAACGATTGACAGTAACCATTTCGGACTAGAACAAAGTTAGAAGTTTCCTTTTTTACTTTACTGTCCAAGAAAACAGTGAGTGGACTCAAATTTTAGCAGCTTTAAATTACATGTACACCTTTTTAACTTTCCAAGCGAGCAATAGGTGGTCTCAGATTTATAACAACTCGAAATCACACTTAACAATATCGTCCGAGGTAAAGCCACAGAAAAATAAATTGCCATTATTAAAGAATCAAAATACTAATCCCTGGAAAAACCACTCTTTAATACTCAAAAAAATGAGATAACCTCAGAAACAGTAGTGAAAGTACAAGAGTTTTAAAATTAGAAAAACAATTAATACTTCTTTGGTCGTGACAACAGGGCAAATACGCCACAGAGAAACGGAGGTCCTGAACTAAAAATTAAATGGTCTTCGCCAATCGCTACGACGGATAAAAAGTAAAACGCAGTCGACAGCCCGCGCGTCGTTCACTAAAATGGCCGGTAACTCAGACGACAAACACAAACGATAACATAAGTGGTCAAAAAAAAAAAGGGTATTCCGTCAGGGAATGGGAGGCCGTCAAAGGTTGACTGCACCGAACACAGAGTTGTCAGGGAGCATCACTTAACAAATGGCGATGGCTAAAAAGACGGTGTCCGATACGCAATCGAGAAAGCCGAGAGGCGGTCGTCCAAGCCGCTGGTAGAAGCTTAATAACGCGGAGCTTGTTTCCATGAATGGAGAACCAGTGGTGATACCAAAGTGACACGACCTGCTGAGAGACGGCAACACAGAGATCATCGGAGGGAATGTAAGAACTAGCGGGCTGAGGTACGAGGTGTGCAGCTTTGGCAGCAGCGTCAGCGGCCTCGTTTCCTGTCGGAGCGACGTGATCAGTTTATACATGAAGGTGCTGTCCTGGGGCACTGAACGACGGCCGTGATTGTGATACAAAATCCAATACTGAGATAAGTTAAAACACACCAACAGAGTAACCTCACTCAAGTTTCTAAATAAGATGAGTATTCTCAGGCGCACCTGTAGTACGGATCAAAGATTATTAGTTAACGTATAATAATTATTCACTACCAGACTCGATAGGAAATAGAGAGTAGATCTGGCAGGTTCCCAGACATTCAATTAAAGAAAGCTACAAATAACTGTAATAAATCAATGTTAATATTTACTCCCTTGCTTTAATCATTGCTCTGACATTAGTACATTAATAACTTTTATGGTCGAATTAAGAGAAAATATGTCTCTTAGGTTTGTCGTAATTACAAGCTGCACCTTGAATCAGCAGTTAATGACACTTTTCAGCAGATAATTTACATGATATCAGTGCACTTTAAAAATCTGTTGCCTAAGCGACGGTAAAACAACGGCAGCCATTTCATATAATAGATAATTATGCATCTTACTGACAACTTGCTAATCAAAATATTTTCAAGTGGCATCCGTCCCTAGACTTAAACACTACTTAAACTTAACTTATGCTATGAACAACACACAGAACCATGCCCGAGGGAGGACTCGAACCTGCGGCGGGAGGAGCAATGAATCCGAGACATGGCCCCTCAAACCGCGCGGCCACCGTGCGTCGTGAAAAAGATAGGTACACAAGATAAACAACTCTAGTAATAACCTTCAACATTGCAGTGCGTCAGCAATCGTTGGTTCTTTCGGAATCTCCTATCAAATTTTTAGTATATTGCATCCCAGCTCTAATTTCTTTTTGGAGAGTAATACTGGGATCTTTGTTAAGCGTAACTATCCCTTTGTCATTGAAAAAGCTTCGGTCTTGTCTATGTATTCTTGTACGCCCATAAGATGGCCTTTTTTCATTCTAATATTCACAGAGTTAGAGCTATCCCTCTTGCACCAGATGCGGTAGAAACTGAACTGGTCACACTTGAGAATATTGCTATAAATAATGGCTATAGGCCTCAGTTGGTAAGACAGATGTATAACAAGAAAGTAAATAAAAATAATTCGACGTCTTCCAACCTAGGGGATGCGTTAGATGATAAACAAGTGGCAACGATATCTATCCCTTACATAGGCATTATAAGTTACAAATTGGGGCGTTTACTCAGAGCCCATAATTTCAGAGTCGCCTATTCTACTAATAGTAGTTTACATAGGAATTTAATCCACTCCTTGCACAATAAGAGCGATAAACTTTCCCAATCAGGAGTATATAAAATTACATGCGGGGATTGTCCAAAATTTTACATCGGGCAAACGGGACGAGCTCTGGGTCTCAGGTATAAAGAGTATATTCCTACTAGAAGTGGTGACGGTACTAAGGGCTCTACTTATGCGGAACACCTTGTGCAAACGGCTCATGCGCCGAGCCCTCCAGTTAATATCGAGTTACTTCATGCCGAGGTTAAAGGCTTAAAACTGGATGTTTTGGAAGAAATGCAGGTCTTTAAGCATCTGCAACATGGTTCAAAAATGGTTCAAATGGCTCTGAGCACTATGGGACTTAACTGCTGAGGTCATCAGTCCCCTAGAACTTAGAACTACTTAAACCTAACTAACCTAAGGACATCACACACATCCATGCCGGAGGCAGGATTCGAACCTGCGACCGTAGCGGTCACGTGGTTCCAAACTGTAGCGCCTAGAACCGCTCGGCCACTCCGGCCGGCTATCTGCAACATGATAAAGACAATATTCCTAACGACCAACTCCTACTAAGAAACAGAAAATTTTTTGAAGGTTTAGCACCTTTAATTTGTTCTTCATACTTGTAAATCTGATGATCTGGGGATTTTCACATGCTTGCGCTGATTGGCGAGCGTGGTTGGTCAAGCTGTTCTTCTTTTTTCTTGTTTTCCTCAGTTTCCTTTTACGATGAAGGTGATTTTAGCCCGTTGAGAACCTCACGTTTTATCCCTATGTCTTTGTTACCACGACGTCCTTAGATTACGTTCCCTCAGGACCCCCCCCCCCCCCCCCCCGCAGGCTAACTACTGGCTTTAGGAATAGTTTTTAAGAGTTCCTACTGTTGACATAGATAGCTTCGTATATGTTTCTTTCCTAGCATAAGCAACTGTGTGCGGTTATTTTTAAGCTTCATCTCCTATTTAGCTCGTCACTTATTCTATCCATTCTATTTTTTGATATACGTTGATCCACGGTTGGGAATACAAGGGCTATTTAACCACGACCCATGTACAAACTTTCACGTATTCGTATGCGCATGCGCTTTCAAGTAACTTCCCTTGTCTTGCGCATGTGCATAGGTAGCGGGTCGAGCGTGTAAGTGAGCGACGTTGTGTAGCTGCAGTTTATGGCGGGTCATGGCCCATCGAACATAGGCGGGTGTGAGGTGGAGGTTACACCACTAAGTTAAGTAACGGTTTAGACTTTGTACATATGTACTGTTTGTGTTCCCCTTTTTTCGTTTATAAAAGTATAGCCATGGTGTTCTTTTAATCATTGACAAAGGTCTTCTTAGGCACTTGTGGATTTTATTGTTCTGAAGAAGGTGTAGTTATCTACGCCGAAACCTAATTAAACACTAGGTGCTTTTTTCGCAGTCGAGGCGGGTTTCTAGTTCTTTAATACCTCTAGTAATATTAGCGATGCGAAATAGCATTAGCCTTCAGAGAAACTCAGACATCTAAACTAAAATAAGCGACATTTAAATAGTCAAAGGCGCAAATAAGCGTGCTACGGTTAATACCAAAATTGCTTATAGTTTTCAACCTGCTTTTCTTGACCCAATACACGGGCGGGTACAAACGAACACTTGCCTAGAGCGTCAGAAGCTGCAATCGGACCGCGTCCCAGTACGCAACGACTCTAGCAGTGCTAGTTGGGGAATAGCAGTGCTAGTTGTGGAAATACTAAAACACAATAACTATTAACATTAGAAAAAACGGAAAATGCTAGCACACTGTTTACTGTCAGTAGCATAGAAAGAGCTCCTTTCTGGTCAAGATAAAGTTTACGACAGCTCAGAAGGCAGCTTAAATATCACGCGCAAGGAAATAAGCTCTTTCTTTCCTACTACTTTTTAAACAAGTTTTAAATAGAATATATTGAGGCCCAAACCTCATGCAACAGTTTAAAAGTCACTTTATAAATGACACAATGAACAAAATTGCAGATAAAAGCAGAAGTTATTTATAAGCATAGAGTGAGAGACTACCTTCACATAATCAGCCAGTACCCCAATAAGAAACACTTGACTTTCTAGCTAGCCAAGAAGTGAAACATTGACCAACACGAAGGAGGAACCAAAGCATCTTCCTCTACATGGCAACGCTCAAGAAGGCGCTACGACAGAACCACCACGAGCCTCTCCACATTACACTATTGCCAAGCGAATGCCAAATCCAACCGCTCGGCCGCACGGAGAAGCACTCCGTGTCTCTGCTCATTTCGGGTCCTCTCTCTCTCTCTCTCTCTCTCTCTCTCATTAGCCGCCCGTACTCGCCACTACACTCCCTCGGTCGCCGCGCGCCACCTAGTCGACGCTAACAGCTGGATACCAAACAGAACAACTTCTATCTAAAACATGACCAGTACGAGCAACCACGGCTTAGTTTTCTCTCGTAGAGTAAGAAAATATATTGTACGGTAATGGGCCCGGAAAGGCTTGAGTTCCATGCTGGAGCTCAGTTTCAACGAATCTTGAACAACATTAATCATGGGAAACACACAGGAAAAAAGTTAGCACAATACGAAACACTTACCTAAATCAAATGTTCAAAATGCTGTCCGTTAGCCAGGATACCTGCGTCAATCCGCCGTCGCATTGACTCCCTAACGCGCTGATGTATTCTTGGATAATGTGTAATGTTCCATAGCCTTCCACAGTGCGGGCACTAGGATTCTGTCCATCTTGTACCGAGGTTCTGTACACAAGGGCTTTCAAATGCTCCTAGAAATAAACGTTTTGAAGGTTTAGGTGGGGGGAGCGTCTAGGCCAAGGAGCTGGTCCACCTTTTCCTGTACATGTGTCACGGAATCTGTTACCTAGAAACCGACGAACATTATCATTGAAATGTGGAGCAATTAAATTGTGCATGAAGCGCGTACTGGCAAAGGCATATATTCTAGTGGATCAGGTAGAATATTCTCAAAGAAAGCATGGTAAGCTTCTCCGGTAAGCCTGGGTGGAAGTGCTTCAAGCCCTAACAAACGCCGGTCTAGGTGGCCTAGCAGTTCTAGACGCTTCAGTCCGGAACCACGCCGCTGCTACGGCCGCAGGTTCGAATCCTGCCTCGGGCAAGGATGTGTGTGATGTCCTTAGGTTAGTTGGGTATAAGTAGTTCTAAGTTTAGGGGACTGATGACCTCAGATGTTAAGTCCCATAGTGCTTAGAGCCATTTGAACCATTTGAATCCTAACAAACATTCACCAACAACGCCAGCACAGTCGTTGAGAGAAAATCTTTGTTGATGACGTAATTGCACAATTTCGCGAAAATTCTGACATTCCATGACGAGGGACAGGAGTAGGCCCAAATTGAACCTTTTTGGACTCCCTTCGTGATTTATCCGGAGTCACTAAAAGTTTTTCTCCTTCCAGCATTGTTTGAATTATTCAGTACAACATTTTGCGTTCTGTTCGTTAAATACGATTCAAACGAGCTGAGTTTCACATGATTAAGGCGATTATGAACAGAAGTAGAAATTGATCTCTAATACGCAAATAAAGCGTTCCTGGACCCATGAACATATAATATATTTTGTTCCTCTATCTTTGAGCGATTTTTTCCTGAACGTTTGACCATACCTAATTGTTACAGGCTTCATAATGAAGAAAGACACCGTATGTGTCACTTCGTATGTACTTGTCTTTCTTTAGATGTTTGGATCTGAGGACGATGTACATCAAGGGCCGAAACTGATTATTCGAATGAAACACACTAAATAAGTCAAACTGTGTCTTTCTTCAACATAATTACAAATATTCATAGCTGTTAGACAGCCTTTCTATAGATATGAAGCACTTGGGGACAACAGTTCGAAGCAATAGGTATCGCAACGAGCATTTGCGGCATGCGCTTGGACAGACTTCGAAGTTTACTGAATTTTTTTTTCTAGTTAACCATACGACTCGTTTGCCGTTGCTTCATCACCAGTAGAAAGGTTAAAAAATTAAATTCGAAATGACTATCGTTGTCAAAATTTCCTTCATCAACGGTAATCACATGTCTTGAACTTTACTTTCTGATGGCTTGCGTCTGTAAAAATGTGTACATGTTCTGCTAATGCTAGTTTATTATAGGGCAATACAAACCATCAAGCATCCTTACGTTAGAGGTCAATACGAGACAAATATGTAATCAACCGTTACAGTTACCAACACTCAACAGAAACCCTCCTCACGCACAACGAGGAAAGAGCACCAGGAGGACAAGCGCTTTCTGATTAGCCAGCTGAACTTACCTGCCGTGGTCTTCCAGCTAACAATACAGTACGACTCTTTCCTTCTTTCCTTCCATATTTCTTCCACTTTGATCTGTGTTCACGAAGTAAGAGTCACCAGCAATATGAAGCGGTTTGCTGGGATATCTCTAAATAATATTCTGTAAACTCAGTAGCAGCCTATAAAGACACAGCTTTGTCTGTTTTAAGCTTTCATAAAACTGAGTTTTGTACGATACAGTTACGTATCTACCCATTTGTTTAGATTTACTCCTCACAAAGCACGGTGCAGCCTACAGATAGATGAACAATGAGTAGAAGTATAATCTGCCCTCCCTATTATGCTCACTCATATTGCGTGGGAAACGATACTGCCCACATACTGCCGCATTCTGATTTAGCTTAATTAAGCATTTTCAGAATGTCATTGACTCATGAGTTCTCGTGAAACATGATGATATTGATCTAGTGTCCCGACAATCGGTTTTCGAGTTGGCGTATCACACATGCGTTTGCACGATGAAATCTTGTGTAATGTAGTGCTGCGTTTTTAATGTTAGCAGTGGTTTCTGAACCCGAAAGGAAGGGAAACGCTTAAATTCGAGAATAAGGTCTCCTTCTGCCACAGAGGACAGAAATCACCTCCCAGCAATTGCATCACCGCCAGCAGTTTCGAATGCCTCCAGACTAGCTGTTTGTATCTATGCCTCTGTGGAGAGGTCCGGGATTCGACGCAGAATATTCGTCACGAACATCTGGTTCTCAGGAAGAACAGTTCATGAACTACTCCTTTCTTAGAGATCATGTGCCGTTGGTAAATTTGTGAGGCTTGTACGCTACTTTGTGGTGTTTACACATGTGGTTTTGGTGCATGTCTGTGGTTCTGTCCTAAAGATGTAACTAATTGTAAATCTCAAAAAATAAATCAGTTTCTGTGATCATTTTTATCTTATTAGTGCTCACAAAATAAAGCTTCCAGTCCGACGAGCAGTTTTCAAGGCGGATTTCGCGACATATTCGTAGCAATTACCTTACGTAGAAAATCCACAGGTCGATTTCGAACCAGCAATTCTTCCCTCATAGTAAAACAAACCTAAATACACAATCCCGCACGTATTTCAACGGTCACACTAATGTGGTTACCAGTTTCCACGGACAAAAGTGATGATTCACTGTTAATAGAACGTGGATTGGTATAAAAATTTCTCAGCTGGTTGTGTGTATATGTCCATTACATTTTCATTATATGGCGAAGGAATGACTGAAACATAGTGCAGTCCGGATAAGTAAGTATGGCTGATCAATGAATTTGCCGTCCATTCTGTGACTCAGTGTAGCACTACGTCCTTTTTCATCCCAACTACAGCACTTGCGGCGAATTAAATTATCGTTCTGCCGACAATATGTCTTCTAACACAAGCTTCAAACCTACCGCTTGGAGAAACACGTGTTGAATGGTTATTATCAATGATCTTACGTCATCAGCAGGTGTATAATTCCATCCTGTTATGTCGTGTTGTTATAAGAACAGGCCAAACACGAATGCATGGTTCACCAATTTCCCAAATATGTACGACGACAGTCTAACTTGCAATGAAAGACGTCAAGTTATCTTCAGAATTTCCTTCTACCCAATGACCAAATACTTGTCTTTCGACATGCGACATTGTCCTCCTGTAAACCACCATTGTTTTTGTGGTATATAAATTACATAAATAGATATACACGGGTACTGAGTAGTAAGACAAGACTTTTTACGTGAAGAGAAACTCTAGTTCTTCATCTGCTGGCATGAAATCACTCAGAAACCCCACGGAGTTACTATGAGTATGCTTCAAAACAAAACAATGCACTGATTCAACGGAATGACACATTGGGTCTATCTATCAAATGAGCCTCTCACTTACGTTCTATTTCGTACGTCTTTCATTATGTGTAAATGATCATTAGCTTGTATATAGCAGCATTAAAGCCTTTACTCAGATGTAGATTCGACATGGTAAATGGTAGGGTTACCGTAGTGCTGGTAGCAGTCGTAGGGGAAGAAACATAAATGAAAGTGAGTGTGTGAGAGAGAAATTGGGAGCCGACGACTTCTCTATGTTCATTGTTTGTTTATTACATAATTAGGACCGCACATGGTCTAGTGATAGTCCATTGTGTATTCTATACCACTACAAAATTTAAATTGTATTTTATAAGTAATAAAAATTAGTTGGACGCTTAACTTCTACGCTGGTATGTAACAGCAGCAATTCTTTTGCTGGAAGCACAGTTTATAAGCACAAACATAAAACTATATTTATTATTATTGGTCATATTTGTATTCAATAGAATGTTCTTCATTATGATCAAAGACAAGAGTTTCCTGTTATTACTGAGAAGTGCGAGAGTTGTTTGCGAATAACTGAAACACGTTTTATATAAGCTCTACGAAGTAATGAATCGTTCGTTGTTTGATGTGCCATTGTTTTTCAGTCTGTTTTTATTTTACCTATTTCTGAGGAAATTGCGTTTTCTAGGGCTATATAATAAATCCATATAGCTTTTTAAAAAAGTTTATCTCCAACAAGCTTCGGTTTCGTGAAACAAATGAACGATTTGTGAATAAAACCTGAATTAAATATTTACAGTTTCACTTTTAAGTAACAGACAGGAGGATAACGATGAAGAACAAAAATGTTCCGTTGGTTACGCAGCCCTTTTTGTATCCTAACTCAGTTTCTGGAAGTTTCACATCTCCGGTTTCTAGAGGAATTTAGTATGGCACTGAACGTATATGCAAACAAAGCGATTTATTTATTTATTGTGTCACCCAAAAGTACAGAAATTATATATATATATACGTAAGTGTTGACATAATTTTACACAAAAGTAATTGGACACGTCAAGTGCATTTGGTGTAGCTCTCATAAGGTCTTGCAAAGTGCACAGTGCACAGTTGGTGATGAGAAACACTGAAGGAAATGTCTGTTAGTCTGTTCAACGCCAAACTGGCAAAGAATTGAGTACACAGAGAAACCCCAAGTCCGTAGACTGGTCTTGCATCTCATTGTGTTTGATTGTAATCTACTGAGAGACCTCCATATTGACCACTTCTCCGAATGCCCAGGGGGACGTTCTTCCTTTGGAACCATCCATTCTCCCAAATACCGACATTTCTCCCACCATCGCGAGATCCTTGCCATATGTGGATTCTCGATGAGAGCCTCAGTAGTTGTCAAGAAACTCTTTCTTGATTTCAGCCTAGGATGTGCAGGCTGACGACCATATAGTGGATGGGCTTCCTTCGTTGTGGCCTTACTTTTCTGATACCTCGCAGCTACCTCCCGTCTGGTTTCAGGAGGAGCTATGCCAGCGAGGCAATGGAGTTGGTCCACAGGAGTGGGTAATAAGCAACACGTGATAATCCGGCAAGACTTATTTAGAGCAACATCTACGTTCCTGGAATGACTGGACTTGTACCATACCGAAAATGCATATTCAGCAGTGGAATAACATAGAGCAAGCGATAGAAATTAGGTAATGCCCTATAGGTATGCTACGCACTCAACGTACAGGCAAAGCAGTTACAAGCCTAACCGACCAAAGCCACTAGGAAAACTACCGTTGTTTACCTCACTTGTAATAGTCTGTGGTAGTCTACTGTAGTTTTACGACTCAGCTCAGATGACAATAATGTCGGTTATGCAACATTCTTTCAGTACATTAGAACATCCTACCTTTATAACTCTTATAGTAAGTAGGCCAGTTTCCAATCTTGTTATAAAATGAATGTTTCTTTTCTCTATCTTCCTGAAGCAGAAACAGATTAATTCAGCCGGTGAACTATACACAGTGCAATGTGTGTCCCGTTATGGAAGTCGTCTTTCTCGTGCTGCACTCTCGTCCGCTGAACTGGCGTCTCCCTGTTATACCTCGCCCTTCACCTGGAACCTTTATATAGGCATAGAATTGAAGTGTAACCTCACCAACATGGACAATTTATTAGTCACTTGGTTCTTGAATCCAAATAATTCCTTGGTCAACATTGGCGTAATCCTTCATTCGCTTCCTTCTTACAATTTTTTGCAAAGTTTTACACACAATTTCGTATATAAATCAAAATATTTTCAGACAGAACTCGATTCAAACTTACAGCCATCCAAAACAAAACAAGCCTAATAAGCATACATCTAGAGTTAATCATAGAGCAATGAAATAGAATGAACATCTCATGGAGCGTCTGTAACAGATTCATTATATATCTGCTCAGCAAGTAATTTTACACTAGTACTTAATTACTGTGAATATTATTTTTATATGAATCTATATAAAAGGAGAGGTTGGTCACGGAAGTGTATAACATAACATTCTGAACACTGTGATCGCAGAATGCCGAAAGTCCAAGAAATTTCTTAAGTCCCATGTTCCACGCCAGTTACTTCGTGTCCATAGCCCGTAAATATCCTCGTGTTGTATTTACGGTAAAACTACGCTGATATTTTTTATTTATTACTATCTGTTGCATTGGATATATTCCTCCGCAGCTCAGCAGGTTAGTGTTTCTGGCTGCTGCGCAGAGGTCCCGATTCCATTTTCCGGTATTGTCAACTATTTTTCCTAGGCAGGAAGACTGGTACGGGGTGCACTCAGCCTTTTGAGGGAAGCTGAGGAGTTTCTTGAATGAGAATTAGTGGCACCAATATCACGGAAGCCGAAAACGACTGGAAGGGCTGTGTGCTGATCACACATCTCTCCTTACCGTATCCATCGACCGCGGTGGCAGAAGTTGACACGACGGTCCCGATTGGCCCAGCAGGGCGGGAACACGGAGCTTTGCTTGCATTTAACTGTTCCACTGGTTACCTCCTTTACTCGGCTATTCGTCTTCGGCTTTCCACTTTCTAGTTTGGTTATGGTCTGAGAACAGCCACTGAATTCACCTTACTTTTTTCTGGAAACCACCATTAAATTTACAAGTCTTCTACTAATCGTTCATACCACTGATAGGAATGTGACTACATATTTTCAAGTAGTGTAAACCGAAAATTAATACTCGTTTATGTACCACAATTAAGTACTGGCTAATAGTAGAGGAAAACATCGGCCTTGCCGCCTTGGATACACCAGTTCCCTTCAGATCACCAAAGTTAAGCGCTGTCGGTGGTGGCCGGCACTTCGATAGGTGACCATCCGGGCCTCCCTGCGTTGTTGGCATTTTTCGGGGTGCACTCAGCCTCGTGACCCAATTTAGCAGCTACTCGACCGAATAGTAGCTGTTCCGGTCAAAGGAAACCTTCATAACGACCTGGACAGCGGTGTGCTGACCACACGCCCCTCCTATCCGCATCCTCAATGATGACACGGCGGTCGGATGGTCCCGATGGGTAACTTGTGACCTGAAGATGGAGTACATTTTAATATTAGAGGAAATCATTGTAATGCCAATCTGAAGCCAGACCTGCAGTGTCCCTCTCGTTCTTCGTCTGTCCTCCTCCTCCTCCTCCTCCTCCTCCTCCTCATCATCATCATCATCATCATCACCTCCATCTTTTCCATAACGTACTTAAGAAATTAAGTTTTTTTAATTTTATTTATTTATTTTTCAATAAAACATGAACGAAGAAGCCCTTGAAAAACTTTCGCTGTATTCTTTCAATCCCTCGAAATCGTTAGAATTTTTGCTGGCAGTCGGGTAGCACTATGAGCGTGAAATGAAGGAAATGTTGCTTTCATTATCTTACGTCTCTATCACACCATAAAGCTTCAAAATCAAATTTCTCTTCTGTTTTGTGTTAACGTAGAATATTTGAAAAAAAAAATTAATTTAATTGTCAACTATTTAGCTGGGAAACTAATGCCTGAATGCAACGAATAAATAACTGCACTCTAAATAACAATTCTTTGGTGGAAAATGTGACAATTCCAGCAACAGAAGTACAGTTAGTCTTGTTATAACTTCCAATATGTTACAGGCATGTTAGACCAACATCGCATACTTAAAGTTCATCTTTCTGGTTTTATGACGATGAAATGTACATATTTTGTACTCGATTGTAATTTCAATAAACATGATTTAGAATAAGTCTTTTATCTCGCTGGTATAAATAGCACTTTACTGAAGTTGTCTTATATACAGACGATAGGCTCTGTTCGTGTTCTGTACACTGACGTATTTATTTTACCACTAGTGAACTAAAAATGATTGTATGAACAACGAAATGATGAAAATTCTTTGCCGTGTAGGGAATTATAAAAGGTAATAGTAACAACTTTTTTAATTTTTTAAGGAAAATAGTAGGAACTGTCGGAAGAGTCACTCGGAAGTTGTGTGTCTCTGCAAGCTTCTGCGAACTGAAAAAGATTAACTTCGAAATATTCTCCTTCATACATTAATGTTACTCAGAAACTCACTACTAATTTCAGGCTTCAGAATTACTCTCGTCATTCTTTATTGAAATGGCGGCTACACACATCTCTACATCGTTCATTTTATATTACAGTGTGCAGAGTAGCTACGGGTTCTTAATTGCATGCTTCAACAACATACTCTCCGTTTACATAAAGTACTTTAGCTTTCCCTCTTGAAACCCTCGTTGAAACGAAATCGCGAGATTGGGATAACAAGGGAAACGCGTACTTTTTCATCTCTTCGAGCAACCCTTCCATTCATTCTCCTTCAGCCTCATCGATTCTTTGCTTAAGTGGAGCGTCTTTCTGCTCTAAAAAAAGTTTTCTCCGTTAATGGGCCGCTAATTTTGCCTCTTGCCGCAGATATACTTTAATTATGCTCTTCAAGTTCCCCTTCATGGCCTGTACGTTATCTCTCAGATTTTTCTTTTTTATCTCCATTCCTCGGCGGAATTTAATTATTTCAGCTCTAAATTTTGGTGGCCTCGCGTGGGAGTACTATAAACTTCTTCAAAAACCAGGGAAAGTTAATCACGGCGGAGCCGCTAACGCCCCAGGGCGCCATTCTCGTACGTCTTGTAACGCCGAGGCGAGCTCGAGAGCTTGAGTTACGTGACGTCATGGACAGTGCCGAGGCGATGGCCCGCTGAGGGTGCCACAGGTCTGCGTTAGCCGGTCTACGTGGCGGCACGTAGCGCAATCGGCCGGAGTGCACCATTAGTACAGACAATGACCGCCCCGCCTCTCCCGGTGGTTCTTAGCGGCACACTTGAGTACCACCACGACCAAACAGGAGCCTGGCAGGAGGCCTTCCTGCCGAAATGAGCTCGGAGCAACAAACACTTCGACCTAAAAACACAGATACGCCTCACTTCCTTTCTGTTTTATATTGGCTTTTGAACAGGTTGACAGTGTCGAAACTGTTGTCTCTCTTTCGGCTGTGGCAGGAAAAGGCCCGGATAAAGAATGTCTTATACTGCACTTGTGAAGCCTGCCGGCTATGCCGTGAACTCTAAACTTTGACCCGTGGAGAGTAAAAGTATAGGTGTAGCCGATGACGTTAACGTCTTCCATGAGGATATGAAATTCTTTAGGTAACACGAAAAGACCAATGATCATCATATTTTGTAGTACTAGTCCTCTGCATTGTTTACAAATATCTCAACTGAATAAAATTTAAACAACAACGCCGACCACGCTTCAAGTAAAATAACAAGCAGTTAAATTAGTCCTGCAGCACAAATATTAGTAAATTAAAAGAATAGGGCTCAAACCTGCCAAGCAAGAATGACAGTAATATAAAGAGGAAGAAACCCTTAGCAACATAGGTCACCCAGGTAAAATATAAAATCAAAGTAGTTGAACCCTAAAACACCTAATATAAGAATCACAACGGATAGATGTAAATGTTCGTAACGTATGCACATACAACGCTAGTCAAATAAGTCCAGCGGTCGTCAACCAGTTCACTTAATCCAATTTGCCCGCGAATTCTGTAGACATAAATAGCAGATTGAGTTCCAGGGCCGTCATCCACCAAATCCGAGAGAACGTGTTTCTCAGAGTTACAATTTTTTAGAATAGCGCCACCTTCTCGCTCAGATAATATTCTATTCCGGCAACTTCTCATAACATCCATGTCGCATATGACTACCAGCACTTGCCTTTGGATGACCATACTCCGATAATTGGTGACAAACGAGTGAGAGCGATGAATAATGATAGTGAAAGGAATGGAATGGAAACGGTGAAGAGATAGGAGGGAAATAACGACTTGAGCCTCACAGGGAGTTGTGGCAATGCAGTGGCAAGAGTTAAAAATTACTGTTGGTCCGAGACTCGAAGTTCCTCTAGAACGATTGCCGCAACCGGTTTTTTTTTTTTTTTTTTCGTCATTGTTCGAGGCATTTGGTCTGGACGGAGTTCTCAAGACATCCATTCCAGTTCATCGCTGAATAGTTCACTCAGTCTTTTTTTTATTACAGAGTAGCAAACTAACAAGACGTAAGCCTGCAGGCTTCCGTGGCTTTTTCAGTATCACCTGGTGTCCACTGCACTCACATCTCGTACAAACATGTACATGTACTGTTTGACAACATACACTGAGGTAATAAGGCATGGGATACCTCCTATAATCCTATCGGACCTCTTTTTGCCGGGAATAGTAAAGCAATTCGACGTGGCATGGATTCAACAAGTCGTCGGAAGCCCTCTACAGAAATATTGAGCCCTACTGCCTCTATAGCCGTGCATAATTTGCGCAAGTGTTGCCGGTGTAGGATTTTGTGTACGAACTGATCTATCAGTTATGTCGCACAAATGTTCCTTGATGTTCATGTAGGGCTACCTGGGTGACCAAATCATGCACTCGAATAGTCCAGAATGTTCTCCAAACCAGTGTCTACAAATTGTGGCCCGGTGACTTGCCGTATTGTCATCCATAAAAATTTCATCAATGTTTGGTAACATGAAGTCCAAGAATGGCTACATATAGTTCCCAAGTATCCGAAAATAACCATTTTCAGTAACTGGTTAGTTCAGTTGGATCGGAGGACCTAGTCCATTCCATGTAAACACAGCCCACATCATTATGGAGCAACAACTGCTTGCACAGTTCCTTGTTGACAACTTGGGTCCATGACTTGTGGGTTATGCACCACACGTGAACTCTACCATCAGCTCTAACCAACTGAAATCAGTACTCATCTCACCAGGCCACGATTTTCCTGTCGTTTAAGGTCCAACCGATATGGTCACAAGCCCGGGAGATGCGCTGCAGGTGATGTGTTCTTTTCAAAGATGCTCGCCATAGCCCGTTAACGCCAAATTTCGACGCAGTGTCCTAACGGATACGTTCGTCGTATGTCCGTCCCACATTGATTTCTGCAGTTATTTCTCGCAGTTGCTTATCTATTAGCGCTGATAACTCTACGAAAACGCAGCTGCTCTCTGTCGTTAAGCGAAGGCCGTTGGGCATTTCGTTGTCCTTAGTGAGAGGTAATGCCTGAAAATTGGTATTCTCGGCAACATCATAGTAGTAGTAGCTTTATTCATCCGTAGATCTCTTTTTACAAGGATACAGGACATATCAAAGTATTTACAAGTTTAGACCAATTTAAAATAAACTAATTCGCATACACATATATTTACAGACTTCTAGTTAGAGACAATCATTAGATTTACTCCTGGTATACAATACTTTTTTTACAAATAACTAATGAAATAATGTAATGCCACACTGTTCACTCACATCTCACTATCAGTCACTGAACACACTATACACACATTGTTTCATAACACTTCACTCACTACACACCAACCACACACACACATTGGTGATCCCTGGGCCATTTTCTGTACCACAACTTCCCATTTGCTATCCTGAAAAACTGAGTCAGCATGAGTGAAATGTTGAGCTCAGAAAGAGGAAGAGGTGTTAGTATTCTGCAATGCATAGCTTGGGGATTAGTTTTCCTAGAAAAGGGAAAAATGAAGGAAAAAACGTATTGTGCAGGTGTTATGTGGAATCTTGGATGTTTTATAGTCATTAATATTATTATTTATTTGTATAACATTTTTTTACAAACCGCTATCTAAATAATCCTTCATAATCCTTCACTGTATAAAATGTATTGCATAAAAGGTACATTTTAGCTGCCTTTTCAAATAAGTATATATTTGCAATTTCTTTTATCTCTTTTGGTAATTTATTGTACAGTTTTATTCCTTGGTGGAAAACCTTTTTTTGAGTTTTATGTTTATTTTTTCTTGGCAAATGTGACTCTAGCTCTTGTTCCATGGTCATGGACAGAAATGTTTGTGCAGTAATTACAAATGTTATTTTTGATGTGTACAACTGACTGGTAAATGTATTCACATGGAGCAGTTAAAATCCCCAGTGTTTTGAACAGATCTTTACAATGAGCTCGACTGCCACTTTTGGTTATGATTCTTATGGCTCTTTTCTGGAGTTTGAAAATTGTGTTCATATTTTGTGCATTTGTTCCCCAAAAAGGAATGCCATAGCTAAGAATTGAGTGTACATGTGAATAGTATAAAAGAAACTGCATGTTACACACTGATGATAGAATTCTAAGGGCATAACATGCGGATGACATTCTGCTTGCAAGTACCTTTCTGTGTTCACATCACTTCAACTGAGAATCAATATTCATTCCTAGAAATATTGCATTTGTTACACAGTCTATAGAGGTATCATCTACATTTAATTTAACATTGTATCTCTCCTCTTCGTACTGAAATTCATGGCGTTAGTTCTCTTTATGTTCAACGTTACTTTATTGCTATTTGACCAATAGTAAGCTTCTTTGAGAGCTTCATTTGCTTTCTCTGTAAGGTATTCTCTTGTTTTCTCAGTGATTATAATGTTGAAGTCCTCAGCGAAGAGACTGTTTTCACCATGAGTAACACTACTTTGAAAGCCATTGACGTGCATCAAGAATACTATTGGTCCTAATATGCTGCCTTGCGATCCCCTATTTTAATTTATTTATTTAATTTAGATCGATTTGAAGTATGTGTTATATCTACTCTTTGTATCCTATCTGCTAGGTATGATGGAAACCAGTCATTAGCTACTCCTCTTATTCCTAATGCTTCTAATTTATTTAACAAAATATTGTGGTCGACTGTATCAAAGGACTTAGAAAGATCTTTGTCAAGAGCATCAAGTACAACCTTTGTGGATTCTACTATGGCTGACGCCGTATTCATGACACTGTGGAGCTCGGTATATTGAATTCCCTTACTATTTTCGAAGTGGAATGTCGCATGCGTCTAGCTCCAACTACTATTCAGAGTCTGTTATGAAATTTCCTGGCAGATTAAAACTGTGTGCCCGACCGAGACTCGAACTCGGGACCTTTGCCTTTCGCGGGCATGTGCTCTACCATCTGAGCTACCGAAGCACGACTCACGCCCGGTACCCACAGCTTTACTTCTGCCAGTACCTCGTCTCCTACCTTCCAAACTTTACAGAAGCTCACCCGCGAACCTGTTATTTCCAGTTATTTCCAGTCGTGCAGGTATAAATCACGTAGGAGATCTTTTCACGTGAATCACCTAAATATAAGTGACAGCTCCTCCAATGCACTGTCGTTTTATGCCTTGTGTTCGCAACAAATACCGCCATATATATTTGTCCACATCGCTGTCGCATGACTTTTGTCGACACAGCGTATGTTTTATTAATGTTTTAAAGAATTTGATCCCATGATGGCAGTTTGACGAAAAGCACAGTCAAAAATAAGAAATAATAAAATGTTCCCAGTACAGGAAAATTTTGTGTGATCGTGCATGATTATGGGTGCTGATTATACAAAGACACTCTATCTGCTATTCTCGGAGAAAATAAAAATCGCGTATGTCTTCTGAAATATGTATTTCGGCACCGGTTTCTCTCAATCATACCTGATCAGTACGTCAAAGAAAATCAAGCTGCTTACTTAGAACTCAGAACACGACGGGAAATATTGAAGCTACATCAGTCGTTGTACACAAGAAAGCAAGTTTGGGTGGGACGGAGGCGGGTTCGTCAAAGTCCTGTGGTCAAGGCGAACGTGACACTCTGCTGACCGTTCCCCAAACGGGATCCCTGATTGTCAGTCTGATGCTTCCTTGTGCAGCCCTCAGTGAGCCTACAACATCTACACTCGTAGTTACTGTCGGAAACGTGACGATGGGAGCTGGTTTTAACAGCCAGGCATTTTACGTGATTTGGACGTGCACACATCACGCACACGTCGCTACCATTTTTTACACTCGTTTACCGTCCCCATGCAGTTGTAACCCTTACACAGAAGATATCGCATTGGTAGCTCTCATCTTGACTGTATTGTGGATCGCCGCAAATTTCGTGAGTTGTGTGGCTCGCAGGAATGTCTATTAAAATAATTTTTTATGGCTTCCGTGATACTTTTTATGTATGTGAAATTTGTTCAACTGGTAGTCTCTTGCTCTAGACAGCCAATGAGAGGCGAGAAAAAGTATTTCAGAGTTGTTTCACTTGATCAACCGCGAACCTAACGCATGATCATGACGCAGTATGTGTCGCCAAGCCGCGTGTATTCGATTTTACACATTAGTTTCCAAAGGCCGCAGAATTTGACTGGAATCACTGGCTTCCAATACATCAAGCTCATGTTTGAGATTTGACAGATCTCACAATAGAGAGAATCAGGGAAAACCATTACAAGCTGTGGAAAGGGGCAGCTCCAACAACATAGCGCTGGGATCCCGACGCCAATCCCCGCTAAAGACCAACATGCAGTACACAGCCCAACATCCATCACTATATCCCTAAAGGACATCTGCTTCCCCTACTGCAAAATTTAATCATAGCAGTATTTTTACATATCTATAAAAGAGAGGAAAAATGTGAGGAACTGCTAAGTCGAAAAGATGTAGTCTCCGGGAATTAGGACTTTCTCAATTTCTTTGCGGTGGAACACAGAGCAACATCCAGTGGTAGAGGTATAATTTCTGTAGTTCCATTGGCATGGAGACACAATAACATGTCAAATTGGGGAGTCTGGGAACATCTTTATTCAATTCTTGGCCGTTAAGCATCAGTTCTCTCGTATAATTTCAAGGTTGCTTTGGGTTCCTCTGCAAAAAAAATGGTTCAAATGGCTCTGAGCGCTATGGGACTTAGCGTCGGAGGTCATCAGTCTCCTAGAACTTAGAAATACTTAAACCTAACTAACCTAAGGACATCACACACATCCATGCCCAAGGCAGGATTCGAACCTGCGATCGTAGCAGTCACGCGGTTCCGGACTGAAGCGCCTAGAACCGCTCGGCCACCGCGACCGGCTCCTCTGCAAACAAACGATCCAAAAAAAGTAGCTTTCACAACACATTTTGTACAATTTGAGTCATTCTGGTCAAAATTGAAAAATGTGTGTCTTGAAATAATGCAACAAATTAATTAACATCATCAGACGTTAATTTTCCTGAGCAAAAGTGTTGCAGATGGCGTCAGAGCTGAAGGAACTTCTTTTGTTTACTTCTTGTTTCTCTATTTTGAGGAAAATTACTAAAAGGCAGTTTTTATGCTTATTTTTGCTGATATCCAACAGTTTTCTGTCAGTGTGATTTTTTTTCTGATTTGGATTTCTTATGTTCATTGTCAAAGTAGAACTCTTGATATACGAATAAAAATAACTTTTGTGAACATTTTTTCTCTACATTTCCCAACCAAATGGATATATTGGATTTAATCATATGAAGATGTCATTTCCATGGTAAAATCAGAGAGACGGCATACTTATTCATATTAAGAGTAGTAACCACTTTACATGTGTTATGAAATATGCTTGCCATTTCTGTGTCAAAACTAACATAACTTCAAATAAATAAAGACGAATTCTACAAAACCGTTCCTCAGAATAAGACTTGATTTAAATTGGCAAATTTTATTCTTGGTTCATGACTCTTTGTCATATACACCGAATGACGTATTAAAAATGGCAGTTTAAGAATCTTGCCGCCTCTATGATAAATTTCTGAAGACGGCCGTGGTCACCACACACAGCTGAGTGCGCCAACAAAGTAGTCTTCAGTCACTTACTTGGAATATTAACGCCTTATTTCTGTTATTAACACCGTTTTGGATGGTTCTGCCATCATGGTACAGCTCTTTTTCTGAACAGTAGCGTTTTTTCCACAATCATAAGACAAATAAAAAATTCATCAGAAAAATAACGTAATACCTCCGGCAGCCTAAAGACAGTTTTAAAAAATATGGCTGAACCAAAATTGATTAGAATCGGTCATACTGAGTGACTATATAGCCACTTTCTCCTTATCAATAAGAGGTCACACTCTCTCAGTTTCACATTAACCTATGTCTCCCACTTGAAGGACCCTGTCGTTAGCACAGCTTCACACAACGCCGATTACTGTTGAGCACTCGAATGTGCTACGCCGTGCGAACCAAACAAATGCAAACGACTCTTTGCATGCTGAACGTGAAGCACGAGTAAGGGCGTCCTCAACTCGAAAGCCTCTAATTGACCTCTAGGACTCGCGATTACCGGTTTTATCCGGCAGGGACGTAAATTCCACTGTGTTGGGTTAATGGGTCCGTAATCTGTCGGGTCCCCGCTACACAGCTTTCGTGTCATATTTTGCATGTGTTATCGAACGTTAAATCTCAGAGCAATCAACTGACACGGGCCAGTCGAAGTTCTTGCTTGAATTGAGGGGAGCCATGTAGTTTCATGGTCCACTTACCGCACAGTCTGCGGACCCGTATCTTCCCAGCTCAGTGTAGGCGCAGAGATGTTATCCATTTTCCACATCTGGTCACGCCAGCTCCCAACAGCACGACATTTTCGGTGATTTCCCTTTCCGGTCAATTTCGTGGTAAACGTTAATTGGACGAATACTTCTTCTTTTTTCCCAGCTGTGTTAGTGAAATTGCATGCGTGACGTTATTCATTCACTTTCACACAAAGCGGGCTATTTTTGTATTTGATTCCAGTACTTTTCCTTTCTTTTCAAACCAACTCCCTTTTATCCGACTACCACAGTTCTCTATTTATTTCCTTGGAATAAGTACCGTAGTTATTCTCACTGCCAATGGTATGAACAACCTCTTCATTCGAGAAAGTTTTGCTTCTGTGTCATAATTATTTATCCTAAGTGCCTTATCACGTGAAACACAACTCTTGTGTAAAGAGTTTCCGACAATTCTTCTATGTCGACGTTCCTAAACGCGATAAAACCCAGTGAACGCAAAGGGCAGATTAGCAGCCGTATCAGCTTCTGCCAAGAGCGTCCATTGTCTTAAGCTCTCCAAGCTTCTTCTCATTAAAGTAGCAACTTGTTCTCCTGAATGTACACCATTTCTTGCCACAAACATCTGATTAATGTCTTTCTATATTGTATTCTGCACGCTGACTTTATTACACGATTAAGTCACATTAAAGTGACCACCACCTACGTTCGACGTCAACGTGCAGTAACCACTCACGGACAGCAGGTGGTAGCACTAGCAGTGGGTGGTACATAAAACGTGTCGGGAGGATGCGGAAAACAGTGCAGTCGTTGTCGTAATACAGAAACGGGAGCGTTTCTTCTGACGTCCGAAACGACATGATCTTTGGCTTTCTGGCCAAGGGTGGAATCATATCTGGAACGGTTAGCGCGTCGACATGCTTAAAGTACACTCCTGGAAATTGAAGTAAGAACACCGTGAATTCATTGTCCCAGGAAGGGGAAACTTTATTGACACATTCCTGGGGTCAGATACATCACATGATCACATTGACAGAACCACAGGCACATAGACACAGGCAACAGAGCATGCACAATGTCGGCACTAGTACAGTGTATATCCACCTTTCGCAGCAATGCAGGCTGCTATTCTCCCATGGAGACGATCGTAGAGATGCTGGATGTAGTCCTGTGGATCGGCTTGCCATGCCATTTCCACCTGGCGCCTCAGTTGGACCAGCGTTCGTGCTGGACGTGCAGACCGCGTGAGACGACGCTTCATCCAGTCCCAAACATGCTCAATGGGGGACAGATCCGGAGATCTTGCTGGCCAGGGTAGTTGACTTACACCTTCTAGAGCACGTTGGGTGGCACGGGATACATGCGGACGTGCACTGTCCTGTTGGAACAGCAAGTTCCCTTGCCGGTCTAGGAATGGTAGAACGATGGGTTCGATGACGGTTTGGATGTACCGTGCACTATTCAGTGTCCCCTCGACGATCACCAGTGGTGTACGGCCAGTGTAGGAGATCGCTCCCCACACCATGATGCCGGGTGTTGGCCCTGTGTGCCTCGGTCGTATGCAGTCCTGATTGTGGCGCTCACCTGCACGGCGCCAAACACGCATACGACCATCATTGGCACCAAGGCAAAAGCGACTCTCATCGCTGAAGACGACACGTCTCCATTCGTCCCTCCATTCACGCCTGTCGCGACACCACTGGAGGCGGGCTGCACGATGTTGGGGCGTGAGCGGAAGACGGCCTAACGGTGTGCGGGGCCGTAGCCCAGCTTCATGGAGACGGTTGCGAATGGTCCTCGCCGATACCCCAGGAGCAACAGTGTCCCTAATTTGCTGGGAAGTGGCGGTGCGGTCCCCTACGGCACTGCGTAGGATCCTACGGTCTTGGCGTGCATCCGTGCGTCGCTGCGGTCCGGTCCCAGGTCGACGGGCACGTGCGCCTTCCGCCAACCACTGGCAACAACATCGA
Organism: Schistocerca cancellata; assembly: GCF_023864275.1. Classification (NCBI taxonomy): domain Eukaryota; kingdom Metazoa; phylum Arthropoda; class Insecta; order Orthoptera; family Acrididae; genus Schistocerca; species Schistocerca cancellata. The sequence continues at coordinate 457,441,427 of NC_064630.1, forward strand.
TGTACTGTGGAGACCTCACGCCCCACGTGTTGAGCAATTCGGCGGTACGTCCACCCGGCCTCCCGCATGCCCACTATACGCCCTCGCTCAAAGTCCGTCAACTGCACATACGGTTCACGTCCACGCTGTCGCGGCATGCTACCAGTGTTAAAGACTGCGATGGAGCTCCGTATGCCACGGCAAACTGGCTGACACTGACGGCGGCGGTGCACAAATGCTGCGCAGCTAGCGCCATTCGACGGCCAACACCGCGGTTCCTGGTGTGTCCGCTGTGCCGTGCGTGTGATCATTGCTTGTACAGCCCTCTCGCAGTGTCCGGAGCAAGTATGGTGGGTCTGACACACCGGTGTCAATGTGTTCTTTTTTCCATTTCCAGGAGTGTATATCGTGCGTAGCAAAATGGCGCTATTAGAAACCGTCGGGGAAGCAGTTGGGAAGCTTCATGGGCCATAGATGACAGGGCTGAACGGCGGCTGCGAAGATGACTGAGGAGCAAATAGATGTGCAACTTGGGGCTGAAGCTCTTTTGTCTGTATTTGCTTTAACAATACATATGTTTTTGGATGGGGTCCGCCTTTAGCAAAACACAATTTTGTTTTTGTATCCCCAACATGTTTCACTGCAGTTGCAGCATCATAAGTGGTTTTTTTTATTTAATGGCTTTTTACCACATGACGTGGTTTTCCTGTTGCATTATGTTTCTACAGTGTCTGTTTTCTTTTACTGTTTGTCAGATACAGCATCATTCAGTGAAACAGTGACAGTGACAGCTCAATACACAGAACTCCACAGTGAAGAAGATGAGAAAAAAGAAAACATGACAAACCGTAAAAGAAACCAGACACTTTAAAAACATAAAATAGCAGGAAAACCACACTATGTGATTAAAATCCATAAAATAATAAAAAAACACTGATAATGCTGCAACTGCAGTGAAACATGTTTGGGATAAAAAACAAACTTGTATTTGTGCAACTGTTGACTAACCGACCGCCAGATGAACCAAGGGGCTACCAACGGAGTCTCCGCAAGGACCGTTTAGCGAACGTTACTGTGTGTGGGGTTCCCAAAAAAGCGCCTGGTTGATCAACTCGTGCTTTCAGCTGTTATGGTCTGGGAATGTTTTCGTGGCACTTCTGGGAGACCTCGTCATTCCGGCACAGTGGATCAACAAAAGTATGCCTCCTTGGAAACCACGCACACTCCTATATGTAGTTTGGTCGTAATCAACACGATGGCATCTACCAGTATGGCAACGCAACGTGTCAACAGCTCGCAGTGTTCAAAATGGTTCAAATGGCTCTGAGCACTATGAGACTTAACATCTGAGGTCATCAGTTACCTGGAACTTAGAACTACTTAAACCTAACTAACCTAAGGACATTACACACATCCATGCCCGAGGCAGCATTCGAACCTGCGACCGCAGCGGTCGCGCGGTTCCAGACTGAACCGCCTAGAACCGCTTGGCCACACCGTTCAGCGCCTCGCAGTGTAAGTACGTTGTTCGAAAAACGCAAGGGTGAGTGTACCGTACTGCCCTGCCCACCAAACTCCTCGGATTTATACCTGATCGGCTATATGTGGAACCACCTCGATTTGCCTGTTCGCGTCAGGGACGCTCAGCCAAGAAACCTAGCGCAGAAGGCCACGGCACTGGACTCAGTGTGATTCCACGTCCCTGTCGGTGACTACCAGAACCCCACTGCCTCCCTCCCTGCACGTCTCGAAGCCGTCCGCGCTGATTATTCAGGTGTTTCAAGGATGATCACATTAATGTGACTACATAGTGTATATCTCTTTCATCTTGGGTTTCTTCCAAACAGTTCTGATCCTCAGATAAATATTGTGTTGGAATCTTAATATTTACTTTATTACTTTGCATTTTCGAAACAAAGTAGATTTCTATATTTTTAACTACTCAGCCAATTTAGAACACGCTACTATTTAGAGAGCGATATCACCATGAACACAGATACTTGTAATTGACAAGTTTTTTTCTTACACCCAGATTAATACAATCAGAAAACCTGTAGAAGAAGTGGTTAATGAAGTATGTTTGATTTTCAGTTGAATCGCTTACTTTATACAACATGGGAATCTGTAAAATACCTTTACATAACTCCACAATGAATCCTGCACATGAAGGCAAAGTACATGGAAATTGTTGTTCTGTCTTGTATTCTGATTGTGCAGATATGAGAGCTGGTGAAACCAATTTTTATTACAAGCAACAAAAATCATTAGGAGTAAATGCACGGGAAAGTGAGTATAATAATTCCAAGTTCCTTAAAGAGATTTATGTGAGATGTGCAGTTATCTGCTTCACACCATAGTATTACAATCCGTTCCTGCTGGAATAAATTAACTTAGTCGCGCCGCTCCAGAAAATAATTTCTGAAGACAATATTAAGTAAATACTGAAAAATAGGCCAACACTGTTGCCTTTAAGTTAAAACAACGACTCATTTCTTTTTTTCTTTTTTTTTGTCACCAGCGACTGGTATGATGCGGCCCGCCATGAATTCCTCTCCTGTGTAAGCTTTTCATCTCAGAGCAGCAACTGCAGCCTATGTCCTCAGTTATTTGTTAGATGTATTCCAGTCTCTGTCTCCCTATACAGTTTTTACCCTGTATAACTCCCTCTAGTTCAATGAAAGATAATCCCTGACGTGTCAACGTATGCCCTATCACCTTGTCCTCTTCTTGTCACTGTTTCCTATATATTCCTGTGCTCGCTGATCTTCCGTAAAACCTCATTCTATACCTTATCAGTCCACATAATTTTCAACATTGTTCTGTAGCACCACAATTCAAACACTTCGATTCTCTTCTGCTCCGGTTCACCCACATTCCATGTTCCACTACCATTCAAAGCGTAAATTCCCTGAAATTTCTTCCTCAAATTAAGGCCTATGTTTAATACTAGTAGACTTATCTTGGGCAAGAATGACCCTTTTCCCTGTGCTATTGTGTTTTTCTCTCCTTCCATCATGGATCATTTTGGTGCCTAAGTAGCAGAATTCCTTTAGTTAGTCTATTCCGTGATCCGCAGTTCTGATGTTAAGTCAGAAATCTACTCTGTAGGAATCAGCATGGCTTTCGAAAAAGACGGTCGTGTGAAACCCAGCTCGCGCTATTCGTCCACGAGACTCAGAGGGCCATAGACACGGGTTCCCAGGTAGTTGCCGTGTTTCTTGACTTCCGCAAGGCGTTCGATACAGTTCCCCACAGTCGTTTAATGAACAAAGTAAGAGCATATGGACTATCAGACCAATTGTGTGATTGGATTGAGGAGTTCCTAGATAACAGAACGCAGCATGTAATTCTCAATGGAGAGGAGTCTTCCGAAGTAAGTGTGATTTCAGGTGTGCCACAGGGGAGTGTCATGGGACCGTTGCTGTTTACAATATACATAAATGACCTGGTGAATGACATCGGAAGTTCACTGAGGCTTTTTGCAGATGATGATGAGGTTGTAACAATGGAAAATTGACGCATGGTGCAGGGAATGGAAATTGAATCTCAATGTAGACAAGTGTAATGTGCTGCGAATACATAGAAAGATAGATCCCTTATCATTTACCTACAAAATAGCAGGTCAGCAACTGGAAGCAGTTAATTCCATAAATTATCTGGGAGTACGCATTAGGAGTGACTTAAAATGGAGTGATCATATAAAGTTGATCGTCGGTAAAGCAGATGCCAGACTGAGATTAATTGGAAGAATCCTAAGGAAATGCAATCCGAAAACAAAGGAGGTAGGTTACAGCACGCTTGTTCGCCCACTGCTTGAATACTGCTCAGCAGTGTGGGATCCGTACCAGATAGGGTTGATAGAAGAGATAGAGAAGATCCAACGGAGAGCAGCGCGCTTCGTTAACAGGATCATTTAGTAATCGCGAAAGCGTTACGGAGATGATAGATAAACTCCAGTGGAAGACTCTACAGGAGAGACGCTCAGTAGCTCGGTACGGGCTTTTGTTAAAGTTTCGAGAACATACCTTCACCGAAGAGTCCAGCAGTATATTGCTCCCTCCTACGTATATCTCGCGAAGAGATCATGAGGATAAAATCAGAGAGATTAGAGCCCACACAGAGGCATACAGACAATCCTTATTTCCACGAACAATACGAGACTGGAATAGAAGGGAGAACCGACAGAGGTACTCAGGGTACCCTCCGCCACACACCGTCAGGTGGCTTGCGGATTATGGATGTAGATGTAGATGTAGAAGTTTCTCGTTGTTCTTATTACTGCTAATTCTCACTGCTTTCGTCTGTCTTCGACTAACTCTCACTACGTGCTCTGTACTCATTAGGCTATTCATCCCGTTCAACAGCTCCTGTAATTCTTCTTCACTTTTACTGAGGATGACGATTGCATAGGCGAATCTAATCACTGATATACTTTCACCTTGGATTTTAATTCCACTCTTGAAAATGTCTTTTCTTTCCGTCATTGCTTCATCGATGTATACCAGTAGATTCAACAGAAGCGGCAAAAGACAACTTGCCCGTATTACAATCTTTTTAGTCCAAGCACTTAGTGCTTTTTCTTCCATTCTTATTACAGGATAAGTCTCGTAAGACGTAACACCCCTTTTATTTCTTGAACTGTTCCACATATCGCAACGCAGTTTTCTACAAATGTTAGAGCGCCGATGAGCAGGTATATTTTTGTTTGGTTAATGTTTTTAGCTCTGGTATCAATGGACGTACCTAAGTAGGTACGTTTTCTTAAGTGGAACCGTGTACTTTCTGTAAATGCATTCTATAGCTTTTGAGAAGACATTTACAATCATGTAGCGCTTGTTAATGTTGACGTTGAAACCTGTTGTAACGAAATTCGCGGAATGTCCTAGAATGTGAGAAGGCTGTGGCCGGAAACGGCATTTGCGGTGCAAACACTGCCAAGAGGTGTCTCGGACGGGGCTGTGTACTTCTTTACCGTAAGATAGGCCTGAGCAGCGACGATAAAGCGTTATTTCCCCTTGAACCAACTTATGACCTAGATGCAGTTTCACCTGCGAATGTCGTATATGAAAATACGACATGGGCTAGAATGTAGAGTGCCACAAAGGGCTTAGGAGAACTATTTCACATTTGTGTATCCTCCAATATTTACGAGAGCTGAAACAGGGAAATGAAGTCTCAATTCTTCAAAAATAAATGTTAGAAGGGAGATCAGGCCTATCTTTTCCTGTACCTATGTGCTTTAGACAACTGTCTCTACATTTTATAAAAATACATTGGTGACCACCTTTACACCGTAATATAAATATTCTTATGCTGAACGTGGGAGTGTAATGACAGTGTTACAAGCTACGCGCAATACACGCTGTCGACCTATTGACATTGCAATGGAATTTTGTACGTACGAAAATGAAATAAAAAAATTACTACCAATGATTTGACAACGAACCATATCAAAAAACGTAAATTTTATCTTAAAAATATATCGTTCATTTAAGCATGTGTTCGAACTGTTGATCGTGGACTGAAAGGCACGTGTGCAGTGTGCAATCGCCTTTAGAAGGACTGACGGACAGGAGTAATTACAGTGGATGATGTGGTAGAGCATGCACTGGGGATTTGACGACACATATCGTCTGGCATAGCTGGGTTGGTTCAAATGGCTCTGAGCACTATGGGACTTAACATCTGAGGTCATCAGTCCCCTAGAACTTAGAACTACTTAAACCTAACTAACCTAAGGACATCACACACATCCATGCCCGAGGCAGGATTCGAACCTGCGACCGTAGCGGCCTCGCAGTTCCAGACTGAAGCGCCTAGAACCGCTCGGCCACACTGGCCGGCGCGTAGCTGGGGCTTCGTCATATACTGCATCTTTGAGGGCTACTCAATGAAAGAAATCAAGAGGAGTCTAATCGGGGGACCTTGCAGGCCGTTCGACAACAGAATCTCGTCCCATCTAACATCCAGGAAAGCTCTCATTCAGCATTTACGTTCCAACAAGGGACGAGTGACCTGGACAACCGTAGCGTTGCAAGCACATACACTGCTGAATATGCAGTGGTACCTGTTCTGGAAGAAACGGTAGAATGTTCGTCAGAAAGTTTTCGTACGGATGTCCAGTTAGAAAGCCTGAGATCAAGTAAGGTCCCCCAATGCAATTTCCTGTGATGATGCACCATACGTTGCGCTCCATGGCCTTTGATGTTGCACCTGACGAAACCAGTGTGGATTTTAGACTACACAGTAGTTCATGTTATGAAAATTTACATTAACGTGGTTAATAAACTTTGCTTCATCGGTAAAGAGCACAGGTTGGGAAAACGTACGATCGTCTCTCAGTTTCTGAAGGGCAAAGCAAAAGAATTATGTACGGCATTCGAAATTACGATTGTCGAGTGAATGAAATAGTGACAGATGATAGAGATGGAAATGCTGTCGGTGCAAGGTGCGAAAGACACTCGTCTAGTTGATTACAAATTCTTTCGTAATATGTCTCGTACTACTGTGTGAATTCATAAGTGTCGTAGCCAAAAAAGGTTCTTCGTGTTCTCTGTCAGTAGCAGTCTTCTTTCTCATTCTCTTTTTGACGTTCAAGTAGCCTGTCCGCACTAGCGTCTTAATAATTCGTACAATTGCTTCGGGCTTCGGACAATGGTGTCGCTGATAGATAGCCTTATGCCGCTGTACTCTTCATACGACATTTCTTTTACATTCACCATATAAAGGTAGTTTATCCAACTTCTCCTCATTAATATACATGTCTGTAAGCAAGGAATGTTGGAGCAGGAATGAGTTGCCTGCAGTGCACACAAGTAGACAGACAAATGTTTTGACACTGTCACAGCGTAGCACGATATTCCTGCTTAGCCGTGTTTGCACCGCTAGAACCGATTCCGGCCACAATGCTCTCACATTCTAGGATATTGCTCGAACTTCTTACGACAGGTTTCAACGTTAACGTTCCCGAAAGTCAGATGGTTAATCACCAATCTCATGCGTTCTACACACGAACGTGAATAGTCTTTTGTTGCCATTTCCCCCAATGGTTTCATAAGTTCTGCAACAAAGTTATCTATCCCTTCTGTCGTCCAAAGCTTTGCTAAATTAAATTCATTCTGTCGACTACTGTTTCTTCTTTTATCATGTCATCAGATAAGACCTCCCCCTCATAGAGGCCTTTAGTGTACTCTGTGCACTATCCCTTCCTTAAAAATGCGTAATGTGATTCTTTGTGAGATTAAGACTGAAAGTGTGTCTACATTTACATTCAGACTCTGTAAACCACCGTGTACCATGAATCAGAGTTTCTTCCTGTTCCTCTGCATGGAAACACTAGAAGGATAAGTGCTTAAATGCCTTTGCGGGTGTTGTAACGAATCAGACTTCTTAGTCCCTAGAGGAACGATAAGTTGGGGGCTGTACTGAGTCCCAACATTCCTCGCTAAATACTAATTTTTTAACTTCGCGGCGTAGTTTAATTCTGTCAGTCTGGGTACTTCGGGGTTCCGTAACGCTCTCCCGCGGCTGAAATGAACCTGTCGCCATTCATGCTATCCTTGTATACGCCCTATATCTGTTGGTCTTACTTGGTATACAACAAAGCATTACTCTGGGATGTGCCGCATGAACTTTTAGGTGTTATCCCTTATAGACTGAACGCAGTTTTCCAATAAATCAGTTCTTTGGCACCTGCCTTACCTACGACTGAACGTATATGATCCTTCCATCCCCAATTCTTACACACAGATATTAGCAGGAGATGACAGATTGTGAAAGTCTTTCATTGATGTTATTGCCATAGTATTCTAGGCATTTAACTTTTGTGAATTACATAATTTTACATTTATGAGCATTTTAAGGAAGTTGCCTGTCTTTGCAGCACTTTGCAAACCATAACGTGACAAAGTGCTTGCTGTCTTACAGTAACCCATCACTCTAAATGCCATAAAAAGTTGGTTCAAATGGCTCTGAGCACTATGTACTTAACTGCTGTGGTCATCAGATCCCTAGAACTTAGAACTACTTAAACCTAACTAACCTAAGGACATCACTCACATCCATGCCGGAGGCAGGATTCGAACCTGCGACCGAAACGGTCACGCGGTTCCAGACTGTAGCGCCTAGAACCGCTCGGCCACTCCAGCCGAAATGCCATTCAATGCATTTCATGCGGGTAGGGTAGTGCATATTGTTGTACCGTCTTAGTTTCTTCTTGTGGTAATTACCATTTGATTATTTATCTCATTCCTGGAGAGCAATATTGCTGCACCAATAATAACAGAAAATAAGGAATTGTTACTTATTTACGTATCTCTGTATACAACAGGAAATGTGACTGACTGACTGACCGTCTCATCCTCACCCAGCCCAAATCGCTAAGGAAAGAAACTTGAAATTTTGAGACGGTGTTGATCTTATACGGTAGACAGGGTATTTTTCGGAATTCCTCCCCTAAGCTGGTGAAATAATAGGGGATGAAAGTTTTTTGAGATAATGTCGTTATTAAGACAATTTGGCAGTTTTGTAGTTACAAGTACGAAAATTGGTATGTGTTTTCCCGGTCTGTAAAAAGTGGTACGTTATTCAGTATTTTTGTAAATTTAACCGCTAAGGGGGCGAAATTGTAGATGATTTTTTTAGAAATAATTCATTGTTAAAATAGTAATAAAGCTAAATCTACGAAGAGGGAACTTACCTTCTGTGTTAGAAATAAAAAAAAAAAGCACGTCTTTCAATCTTTCAGTAAATTCAGCCCCTGAGGGGTGAAATAGGGAATGAAAATTATTATGAAGGCATTGCAGTATGAAATTATTTTTGAAACTAAATATCTGGCAAAACTGGTGTTTGGCCTCTAGGCTAGGAGTAACCAAATGCTTTTCAATTACTTTTTAATTTTTGAAGCTAAATCTATGAAAACTTGTAGTTGACTTTTAAAGAAATATGTGTTAGGGGATGAAAGTGTCTCTGGAAATATATCTATAAGTACTCAAAAAGCAGGATTAAGACTCTTTCGACTCCAGCTACCAGAAGCGCTTTTTCGTCAGAATTTCTTTCGTAAGAGAACATGTTTCTTTGACCTTAATTAGTGTGAAGATATTTAAACTTGTGAATAACATAAAAGCTCCATAGAATAAAACATTTAAAAAATCTGTGCATACCATTCAGTCTGCAGCGAAGTCAAGTATAGTGTAATAGGTAAGGTACATTATTAAGCTGTCGGTGATTTGGATCCATGGAGAGTGAGAAGTTTCGCACACATAGCTGTCAGTTCTAGCGACAACAACGTCTCAGATCTGGGTGGGGGTCGAGTCGAACTGAGCTTTGATGACAGACACGGGTACGTGAGTCCATGCTTCTGCAGTTGTATGCCAGAGTTCATTATCGTAGTGACTGGAGGGTGGTAGGGCGCCACTCTCTCAGCAGTGGGTGACAGGATGTTTTCACGGCGTGAGAGAGCCAGGGTAATAGTCGAATACTTCCTGTACCGAGGTAAGCCAGGACAGCAGGGGAAAAATACACTCTTGCGTTGTCTTGTTGAAAGACCTCGAATGTAGGCACACGTTATAATTTAAAAAATCTGTTTTCATTGCTAAGCAGAAGACAATTTAATAGTAATGGCCGGTTTCAATACATACTGATGATCCTTAACCCATAAGATATCTCGGAAAATTTGACATATATTTTCTTAGAGGGAGATCAAAACCTATTGAACATTTTAACAGTAAACAAATAAGAGAATATAAATTACGATAAAATCCAAAATACCCTCTAAAACGGAGAAATGACTTACCAAGAAGGAATTATAGGACTAGGACGGAAATTGGCAGATGTCCTCTACATCTACGTACAGACAGATGATTCATTTTGAATAAAATGGATGTTTTATTCAAGAGAAAGAGCTCCACAAATTGAGCAAGTCAATAACGGGTTCGTCCACCTCTGGCCCTTAGACTAGCAGTTACTAGCCTTGTGGTTGATTGACGTAGTTGTTGGATGTCCTCCTGAGGGATATCGTGCCAAATTCTGTATAACTGGATCGTTAGAGCGTCAAAATCCAGAGATGGTTGAAGGGCGCTGCCCATAGTGCTCCAAATGTTCTCCATTGGGTGGTGATCTGGCGACCTTGCTGGCCAAGGTAGGGTTTGGCAAGCAGGAAGACAAGCTGTAGAAACTCTCGCCATGTGCAGGCGGACATCATATTGCTGAAATGTAAACCCAGAATGGCTTCCCATGAAAGGCAACCAAACGGGGTCTAGAATATCGTCGATGTACCGAATTGCTGCAAAGATACCGGTAGTGACTATCAAAGGGATCCCCTTATGAAATGAAATGGTACCCTAGATTGTCACTCCTCGTTGTCTGGCCTTATGATGGATGGCTGGCGACAGCCAGGTTAGTATCCCGCAGCTGTCCATGATGTCTCGAGACACGTCTTCGTTGGTCATCGGGGCTCAGTTCCAAGCGGGACTCATCACTGAAGAGAATTCTATTCCAGTCAATGAGATTCCAGGCCGAATGTGCCCGACACCACTGCTGATGGTGGTGTTGGCGATCAGAGGTCAACCGTGGTCGGTGGAAGGGCCACCGTGAGCTCTGTCCTCTTTGTGTGAGCCGCCTATTTGTCACTCAACTACCAGCTGCACTTAGGATAGAAGATCCGGAGCTCTGAGTGCCTCTCTAACGACTGCTCGGTCCTCTCATTTGTCGTCTCTCTCTAGATCTAAAGCTTCCTTTTCGACGCCATGTTCAGCCATGGTTCCAAAATATCTGCCAACATCGTCGAATAGTGGCATCACTCTTATTCAAATTTCGAGCGATTTGCCGATTTCTCCAACCGGCTTCTTTGAGCTCAATACACGCCCTCTCCCAAATGCTGACATCTGCGTATATTTGTCATGCGCATGTCTGTGTGGCGTAGTTACTGACCAACTGAACACATGGAATGAAATTCACAAAGACTTTATGCCCTGGCGTAGCCATGTCGCATGTTTTACTCTCTTTGGCAGCTGCGAGATGAAGTGCCAGAAGGCATATTCGTCAGAAATTGAAGCGCTATGAGTTATAACGGTGAATTTCCGTCCACCGTCTAGCGCATGATCGGAATTACTCTCTATATCGGGTTGACGTCAGCGTCCAGTTATTTGAGTGCTGCAGGTACGTTACTACTCGTCAATCATTGCAGCCAGTGTGCTAACAGTATCTCCATCGTTCACAGCGCATGAGAGCGCCCTGAACACCGACATAGTTTCGCCTCACGAAGTTTTAGCACTATTCCGCTCTCGCTACTTTTACACGCCGTAGTTGTTCTGTTGCTAATCTAATAGAACGGTTGCCAGGGAAGTAGACGGTTGGACACAATTAAGATGGCCGAAGTTAGAATAAAAAAGCAATTACGTACACAGGCTCTTGGTCCTCTCTTGATATGAAATTACGTACAAGCGAGGGATATGTAATTTAAAGTCGAGGTCGGCACCTTGAATTATGCGAGAGCACACGAAAAACTCCTTCCCATGCACGCTATCTACGATATGTCCGTCACCCTTACAATGATATTATCGTGAGCTTGTCACTCACAAGGAAACAACTGTGCACACGCTAGCGGTCATTGAGTAAAAGTAACGGAATTCAAAAACTCTGTATTTAACAAGTTTAAAACCGAGAAAAATCTAGAATGAATAATTGCACTGTCACACGGTTCTTTAATCTAAGCCTGTAATTGAAACTCGTGCTCTGTTGAACACGCAAAACGGAAGAAAGGAATCGGAACTTACACACGCGACCGGTCAGCCATCTGTGTGAACGATAACCAAAGAAACATCAAAAATCACGCCAATGCGAAGCCATGTCGTAGAATTACGAGGGCTGTTCAATAAAGAATGATCATAATTTTTATGGTCGTAATTTCTCGATCTAAAATTTAATCTTACGATATTCTGTTAGCTTAATGTGCAACAAACACGCCGTAGTAGTTTCATTGTAGGGAATCCTGGTTCCCGCCTGTCAGAGGCAGGCAGGGTCAGACATGTTCACTATCGCCTACCGCTGCAGTGGAGGTAACACGCGATGAACAATATGAGGCTTTGAAATTCTGTTGTCGTCTCATCAGATCATAAGCTGAGGCCTATAAAATATTACAGGAGGCCTGTGGAAAGTCTGTTCTTCCCTACAGCACAGCTCGAAGATGGTTTAAAATGTTTAAAGAATGGTGACAATCAGTTTCAAAGGAAGGAGGACTCGTTGCTTCAGTTAGTGATCTTACGGAATAAAACATCAACAATGCTGCTGTAATTGTGAGAGAGGATCGACGAATTACCTTAAGATCACTTTCTGAAATACTGAACATTTCATTGGGTACTATCCGCACGTTGGTGACAGAAAAATTAGACATGACACGTGTTTGTTCGCGATGGGTTCCAAGACTGTTGGCTCCCTAACAAAAGGACATTCTGTGTGCAGGTCTGCATGCAGTTAAAGTTGATTTTAGAGGAAGACCCAGAGTTTCTTTCAAATGTAATCACTGTTGATGAAACTTGGCTACATCATTTTGATTCTGAGAGCAAATAGCAAAGCGCAGTGTCGAAATCTCCATCACCAATCCCCAAAAAAGCAAAAATGGTTGCTTCCGCTGGGAAAGTTATAGTCATCCCATTCTTTGATATTCACGGAATGGTTTACCAGCATGTTATACTTGCACACCCATCAGTAACTGCACAGTACTAAAGGGATGTCCTGGAAACATTGCAAGTCCATATGAGGCGCAAAAGACCACAGTTCCGTGAAGCAGTCTGGATGTTGCACCACGATAATGCGCGGCCGCATATTGCAATGTTGTTGTTGAATATCTTGCAAAAATCAACTTGGCATCCCACAACCTCCCTATAGACCGGATATATCCCCTGCGAATTTTTTATGTTACCTAACGTGAAGAAACGCCTTCGTGGGAAGCATTATCAATTATCAGAAGCAGTGGTGAAGGCTGCGGAGGCGATTTTGAATGAACTCTCAAAAAATGGTTTCCAGCATGTATTTGAAGACTGGCAGAAACTCAGGGACAGGTGCATCGCATTCATGGGAGACTACTTTGAGAAGGTCTATCGAAATTATGAGAATGAGTAATGGTATCGTATAAAAAAAATGATATTTCATTATTGAACAGCCGTCGTAGTAACCCATCTCGATGCAGCAACATTTTGACTTAAGAACGCGCTGTTTTAACTATCTTCACAATCAAAAACAGATCTTACACACCATGTCAAACGTTCATTACCCATACGACACGTTACTTTCGTGTAGCTTGGCGTAATAAATAAACTTAACATGCTCCTTAACTACTTCCGACACTCGGGACAGTGACTGAAAAGCGTTACTACTTGTGCAAGTACTTTGTTAGCGCTGATGTTAACATGTCAGCAGATCGTTCAGGTTTGCGATGTTATTCGGGTGAGATTAGGTTTAGAGTCCTAGAGGTGAGCATCAATGCCTGAGCTGGATCCTTCTCTACCTTGCGTCTGCTGCACTGTTTCTTCAGACAATATCAATTTTATAAATCAATGAATCGATAATATTTATCATAATTAAAATCACTCGGTTAGCCTTTGTCCTCTGTTCCCTGCTTGTGGTTGTTATTAATCCGAATAGTTAACACAGTGGAAGAAATATTTCGTGACGTCGGTAATATATCGATTTATCGCACGGCAGACCTATAGCGGAAATTTCCCTCCGCGAGACTAGTTCTGTATTATTTTCGCGCCATATACGGTCCCCATAAGCAAAGAATATTTTACAATAATCTTGATAAACTCTAGTTTTCCCTGCGCCTGATAATCTCTTGAGATTAGCGGGCACGTGTGCTAGCAAATTTGTGCCGCACAATAGCGTCTCACCACCTTTTCTACGTCACGTTGCCTGCATAACATTTCTTCTGTTCTCTCTTACTTTAACCCTTAACTCTGTAGTGTTTACGTGAGATACTGTTTTATTGTAGGTCGCGTGGAGTATCACAAACGCCTACAGTTTTCTTACATTATGAGTGTATATTTCAATCTGTTCAAGTTTGTCAGTGTAAAAGTACTAATGAAAGATATGTATACATTCTCATTAATGCGGCCTATTTTAATTTTATGATTTTTAGGTACAAATGTATCCCACCAAAATGTTGATTGTTACATTACGCAATTTCTATTCCATTCAAGGCACAGGAGAAAAATCACCACAAACTAACATGTCTTATTAGACTTCTTGATGGAAGCATTCCTATTTAATGTAGTGTACAACTTATAATAGAAATAACTCATTTAGTCAACTGTACAACTAGCAGTCAGTGCATACTTGCTGTGCAAGTTCTAAACAAGGATATTTATTACAGTTCCGGCATCTATATTTGTTGTATCGGGTTTCTGAATGACCACATTCATAATATCTCTTTCTTTCTGAGCCTCGGTCCTCTTCTGTGGGTTGGACTACGCCTACATCTGCAGAAAGACTCTAGATATATCATCTGAGATTTCTTGCCAACGGTGAACACAGAGATCGTCGACACAAGTACTCAGCAATTAGATTACGTGGAGGATGTTTAAGATATTCACTACGTCTGATGCTAGCATCAGTATTATATGCAAGGTATACTATTTGTGCATTTACAGCTGCAGTATTTATCTGACTGTAAGAACCGCCACGGGTCATCTGTTGAGCTTTTCTGGACACGTAGATCTGGACACGTAGATCTGAAGATAAATACCTGTAGCAACACTTGTTGTTGTTGTGGTCTTCAGTCCTGAGACTTGTTTGATGCAGCTCTCCATGCTACTCTATCCTGTACAAGCCTCTTCATCCCCAGTACCTACTGCAGCCTTCATCCTTCTGAATCTGATTAGTGTATTCATCTCTTGGTCTCCCTCTACGATTTTTACCCTCCACGCTGCCCTCCAATATTAAATTGGTGAACCCTTGATGCCTCAGAATATGTCCTACCAACCGATCCCTTCTTCTAGTCAAGTTGTGCCACAAACTCCTCTTCTCCCCAATTCTATTCAATACCTCCTCATTAGTTATGTGATCTACCCATCTAACCTTCAGCATTCTTCTGTAGCACCACATTTCGAAAAATTCTATTCTCTTCTTGTCTAAACTATTTATCGTCCATGTTTCACATCCATACATGGCTACACTCCATACAAATACTTTCAGAAACGACTTCCTGACACTTAAATCTATACTCTATGTTAACAAATTTCTCTTCATCAGAAACGCTTTCCTTGCCATTGCCAGTCTAAATTTTAAATCCTCTCTACTTCGACCATCATCAGCTATTTTGCTCCCCAAATAGCAAAACTCCTTTACTACTTTAAGTGTCTCATTTCCTAATCTAATTCCCGCAGCATGGAGAAGAAATAAAAACTTTGAGGTTCGCCGGTGACATTGTAGCAACACTTAATACTAACAAATATTAAAAACCAGTAAAACCCCGTCCGAACAGGCCGTCTAAGGTCCAATGGTACCGACGGACCCCGTGTCATCCTCAGCCAACAGGCGTCACTGGATGCGGATACGGAGGCGCAGATGGTCAGCACGCCGCTCGACCAGCCTTTGTCAGATTTCGTGACAGGAGCCGCTATTTCTCATTCAGGTCGCTCTTCAGTTGCCCTCAAAAGGGGTGAGAGCATCCCGCTTGCCAGCAGTGCTCGGCTGACCCAGACGGTCACCCATTTAAGTGTAAGCCCAGCGAATGCGCTGAACTTCGGTGATCAGACGGGAACTGGTATTACCACGGCAACAAGAACGTTGGCTTTAAAACTACTAGATTAAATAAAAAATAAAATACTTGCCTTTTATAACGGCAAAGGTCGTGTGACACCTGTTATACTCCAGGGTTGCAGGGACGGGAACAATCTTTTCTCTCCATAACTCAATTGAATCTAATGCAGTGTGGATGAGCACAATATGTTTGTATTTAGTTAACTCGAAGACTGATGCCCCAACAAGTCATCCAGTGTATCTGTTGGACAATGGTCAGTATATAAAGTGCATTACAGACATTAGCTGCGAGGGGGTATTGATTTAAATCAATGTGGAAAGTTGAAAATTTATGCCGGACTGGGATTCGAACGTGGGTGTCCTATCCTGATCACTGAACACCAGGCTCGAAATCCTACGGGAGTCGGCGAAAAGTGCCGTAGGTAAAGTGGATAATGGGCAAGGGGTAGCAAGGGGTACAACTTTAGAAGCGCGTGGATGAGTTGAGAATTTGGATCTGATGGGAGGCGTGCTAGGATAGTTCGTGCAGTTAGGATGACCACTGTGTCCAGATGGCGCAGTGGTCAGCGCATCTGTCTAGTAAGAAGGTGACATGGGTTCTAATCCCGGTCCAGCAAAAATTATTAACCTTCCCAACTGATTTAAACCGATACCTGCTCCCATCCGATGTCTATAATTTCTTAGTGTCTTAATTGGAGGGCTTATTTCAATAGTGGTACAAGTCCATTATCTCCACTTTTCTGCCTATAATGCTTCTGCAATTAATGATCCAAACAAACAGAAAGAAAGGTTCATCTCTCGCAAGAAGCCATATGCTTGAATATTTCTGGCATCTCAACTGCAGATTTTTCAGTGCTCATTTAACTTTAGGACTCTGTATCTCACAATGAACAAAATGGACTTGTACCACTATTGAAGTAAGCCCTTCAATTCATAGAGGCTGCTGATTCAAAATGAGACAGGTCCGAAAGAACAGACACTTCGTAAGTGCGCCTACCGTCTGTGAGACTCTTTGTTGCCACTCCAGAGTTAATTCTAATAAAGTATGAGTTATGAAATAAATAGTCTTATCACGTCAACTTAAGGGTGGAGTTACTTTGTTTAAATCTAGGTGAAGGTTTGATTATTTTACTATTGATATGGATTATTAACTGTAGCTTGGAAATAAGAGAAACATAAGAAAGACAGGGAGAGACATTTACACAACACAACATAACGTATTTGCTACGTTACAGGTATATATAGCCAAGCACATACTACACATAGTGCCAATTTGGCGTTTTTTGTATGCGTGCCTCCTAGGTGTTTCAACTTCAATAGCTAGCGATGAGCGTTTATCACACAGCGCAGCCCCTGATGGCTACTCGCGAACTCCCGGGGAGGGCTGAGGAGCCGGGACGCAACACGGCACGTTGCGCCCGCAGGCGCCGACGTCGCCGGCGCTTGTGGGGTCGGCGGGGCGCCGCGGCGCAGTAACGCCACAATAAGTCAGCGAGGCCGCGAGCCGCCGCATTTGGTATTCAGAGCGCGGCTTGTTGCGGAGTTTTCCAGCGGCGGCGTCGTTCGTAGCCGGAGGACGGGGCCCGCACCAGCGGTGTGGGGGCGGCGGGGACCGGGGTGGCCGCGGCGAAAGTTACCGCCCCTCTTTTCACACCGCCGCTCTTGGCGAGAAGCTCCGAGCGACACCAACACTACAGGCGTCAGTTTGTATCATAAAGCCAGCTCCGGCGTCCTTCTTAAATAACTTGATCTACTACTGGCGGCGCGGCCCTTGGCAAGGCGAGCGGGGAGCGGCGATGGGAGCCGCGGGGAGGGGGAGGGGGGGAGGAGGGTGGATCCCGTAGCACGGGATATGACGGGAATAGAGCGCGGGGAGGAAGCGCAGGGGTGAGCGGCCGCGGCAAGTGCATGCAGCCGGGGTGAGGGATGCGTCTAAAATCGGGCGACGTCGGTGGGCGCCCGCGGCGGCTGAAGATGTCGACAAAGTGAATTATACATGAGTTGAACTAAAATATGGAAATTCGGGGTGACACGAAGTACGGCCTGGAAAAAGGCTAGCGTCCCCGCGCGCGCGTGTCCGAGGGAAAAGGGGGAGCAAAGTGGGTCACGTTCATAACCGTGTGCTGACAGAAAACGAGACAGAGGGACAGAAGAGAGAGGGAGAGATGGGCGAAAAGCGAGAGTGAGAGAAAGAGACGGGAAGGAAACGATTCAGAGATCTGGAGGCAACTGACCAGTCCTGATGAAGTCTGGAGGGACTAAGAACGGACAATAGGAAAGGAGAAGGTAGGAGAATGCGTTACTCTTGAGAAACTGACTCTCGCCGAATATTGATGATTTTTACGGTTATGATACTGGGCTGTAAAAAGCAAATATAAGCAGCACATAAACTACTTTTATAGCACAGGGACATGCTCGCTCGACCGCCTGCCGGTATATCCCTGGCCCGATCTTCGAAAAATTTGGGCTATGGGTAGTGGGTTAGGGGGTGGGGGGAGGGGAATGAACGGGTTGTAAAACATAAATATCGTATACTGTAAAATGTGTTAATATTCGGCTACTGCGGCCGGCTTACGAGGGGTTCGATCGGTTCTAATTCACAGGCTCAATATTTACATAGTCAGCTGTAATAATGATCATGTAGTAGTCAAACAGTTTATACAGGATGACAATTATTGAACTATATGAAGGAAACGTACATTAATTACAGACTACAGCGTGCACACACTTTAACATGTAAACGACGCTACATATATTAGGATTTAGGTTATGACATGTTCGATATGCCTGCCATCCTTGGCGACGATTGGCTGCGGACGAACAGCGAAATTCTGCACGGCCCGCTGAAGTATCGGATCCTCGATCCTGTCGATGACCTCCTGAACGGTCGTTTTCAGCTCAGCAGTAGTTTTGGGGTTTACTGCTGTGCGCCTTTTCTTTAATATAGTCCTACAAAAAGGTGTTGCATGTGCTGAGATCGGGAGACTATGGCAGCCAATGGAGCCCCATGCCAGTGGCCTCTGGGTACTGCAGAACCAGAATGCGGTCCCCAAAGTGCTCCTCCAGGACATCGAACATACTCTTGCTTCGAGGGATTCGAAATCCGTCTTGCATGAACCACATCGGGTCGAAATTACGATAACTTTACATAATGGGGATGAAATCATCTTCCAAAATCTTCATGTACCTTTCGGTAGTTATCATGCCATTAAGGAGTAATGCACCGATCATTCCGTGATTTGATGTTGCACACCATACAGTCAACCGTTGAGGGTGAAGAGACTTCTCAATCTCAAAATGTGGATTCTCAGTCCCCCAGATGTGGTAATTTTGCTTATTGACGAACCCATCCAAATGAAAGAGGATTTCGTCGATAAACCAAACCACGCAAGCGCATTCTAATTCCCATCATGACTCGCGACCAACCATCCAGTTTGAACGTCCTAAAGCAAACCGTTCAGAAGTTATGACAATTTTATTTCATGTAGTTCAATAATTGTCGCAGTGTACTAAACCTGATATGCCAAAACAACAATACAGATCGAATTATACATGAACTTTAAATAACCTTATCGCTGGAAGCTACTACAGAGATTTTCGTTTTGTATATGCTGCAAAATAAAAAGTCGTGGAACTGAAGACTGTGACACCTTTCGAAAATCTCACAATGTATACTGCAGCTGACACCGAAGCTAAATCGGAATCTCGTCAACGAACTGAAGACGTTAATAGCACTGAGTCGCACGTCTTACTTCATATTCAGATAGTTGTTGTGATCACCTTCAGTCCGCAGATTGGTTTGATACAGCTCTCCATGCTACTCTAGCCCGTGGAAGCCCCTTCGACTCCGAATAACAACTGCAACTTATATCCTTCTGAATTGCTTACTGTATTCATCTCTTCGTCTCCTTTACATCTTTTACCTCCCACAATTCCCTCCAATATTAAATTGGTGAGCCCATGATGTCTCGGAATGTGTCTTATAAACCGATCCCTTCTTATAGTCGGGTTGTGCCACAAAACTGTTTATCATCCATGTTTCACTGAAATCTGCAGTCGATATTAACACACCTGTTTTCTTTAAAAACGCTCTCTTTGCCATTTACAGACTACATTTAATATCCTTTCTACTTTGGACATCATCAGTTATTCTGCTGTCCAAATAACAGAACTCATTACCACTTTAAGTATCTCGTTTCCTAATCATATTCCTTCAGCATCACCTGACTTGATTCGACTCCTCGTTTTCCTTTAGTTGATGTTCATCTTATATTCTCCTTTCAAGACAATGTCCATTTCGTTCAAGTGCTCTTCCAAGATCTTTGCTGTCCCTGAGAAAATTACACCTTCATCGGCAAATCTCAAAGATTTCATTAGTTCTCTCTCCACTTTAATTCCTATTCCAAATTCTTTTCTAGTTTCCTTCACTGCTCGGTCAATGTATTGATTGAATAACACCGGGGGCAGGCCAAAACCCTGTGTCACTCTCTACTCAACTACTGCTCCCCTTTCATGCTCCTAGACTCTTGTAACTTCTGTCTGGTTTCTATACAAGTTGTAAATAGGCATTCTATCCCTGCATTTTATCCCTGTTACCTTCAGAATTTCAAGGAAGTTGAAGTATTCCAGTCAACAGCTGTAAAAACTGTCTATAAGTTTAGTTAATTAACACTGCAACATTAAAATTTGATCAGTGCATCATTTAGATTATACATTTTCTAAATCTCCACTCATGTTTCCATCGTCGGTGTCGCAAGCTAAAGGTGGACCAAAACGTAATGCCTCCTGTGATATAAAAAATTTAATAATGAACGTATACTGGTGCATATCATAGCCTCAACAGTCCTTTACACAAAACTACCATTCAACATAGTCATCATGCATTTGCATACGATTGCGCCATCTTTGGACCCAGGCATCAAACCCAGTCTGGAAAAAAAAGCTGTTTTTGCTTCTTGACCCATGATATTAAAGCTCTTTTAACCTCAAACAAGAATAAAATATGTGGGTACGCTGCAATGGACACAGCAATATGCAGCTTTGGGTGAAGATATTCAGTAACGGAGATACGGACATTGCAATTAAAACGCGCAACGTCCAGACAACGACATCTGTAACGGGTGCCAGTAGAGGACGTGCTGATGATGTGATTTGACGAGACAGGCGCAATAGTGTTCGCAATAAACAGCCGAACCTTGTTCTTTAAAGTCATGGTCAAGAATCAAAGCCCTGATTTTTTGCAAACTAGGCTCAGACATGATGCAAATGTGTACAAATGAATTCAGACTATGTTGAATGGCATTGCTGCATACATGACAGTCCGAGCTATGATCTGTACCAATTCCTCTGTGGTGTATTCGTTATTAATTTTTTGAGGAACAACAGCATTACTTTTTGATCCGTCCTTGTATTTCCCAGTAACCTTCAGGTATACGATAGTGAGAGGTTTACTAGTACACAACACAAATAGGAAACTGGTAGTGAACATTTGATATCTAATTGCTTAGAGAAAACATGAATAATCGGAAAATTCTACGATATTTGATTGAGTGACAAGCTCTTGAAAATAACATAAAAATGCCCTACAACCATTTCATGATACTCTTTTATTTTATGAATCCGGTAAACTACTTGAAACAATGAAGTGATGCAATAATTTTACCACTTCGTCAATGGTTTTACGAATTATCATACAGCCAAAGCATTCTCAACATGCCATCTAATAGCTTTAAAACTCGAAGTATTTCTCTTCTAAAATACGCAGCTTTACATTCACCAAATATCCAATAATTTCTGTGACTCTTTTTGAGTACTCTTCTTCCCTACTAGAACTACTGCAAGTCTTCAGGTATTTGGTACTCTTAATCATGTGTCAAGTGAAGACATGTGTCGAAGACTACATTAAATACAGCGTTGTAGCTGTAATGCCGCAACCGAAGATAACAGATGAAAGTAGCTGAGGAAATGTGTAGGCTAGTTACCTGCACTAAGCAGCTTTCAGTTTTCTCTGGAGAGTTTGTTCATTGAACAACTGAGCGGTCTAAAAATTTTACGTTCTTAACTAACAGAACTGAGATTATTCTGTAATGCAGATAACTGTTGCTAAATTATTTTCTGCGCTTGCAGTACCACAGTCAGGATGTGAAGGTAATGTCTTTTATTTACAGCTGGCCGTGGTGGCCGAGCGGTTCTAGGCGCTTCAGTCCGGAACCGCACGATCGCTACGGTCGCAGGTTCGAATCCTGCCTCGGGCATGGATGTGTGTGATGGCCTTAGGTTAGTTAGGTTTAAATAGTTCTAAGTTCTAGGGGACTGATGACCTCAGATGTTAAGTCCCATAGTACTCAGAGCCATTTGAACCATTTTTTTATTTACAATTATCTTCATCGCGTTTGGTGGACTTGTAACAGCTCGCCGGTTCAACCTACAAGTCATCATTAGTGACGAAAATAACACATTAAACAATGATCGTGTGCCTATGTTGCTAGTCTATTATGGTAGTGATTCTGATCACTGAGACATTGTTATAAGTCCGTCAATTGTGCTCAAACGAGTTGTGAATAAAGAAGTGTTTTCCAAAATAAATCTATTTGACAGTCGTCAAATATAAATGAACTTTAAGATCATCGTTTCCATCTCGGCTTTAATTACTTCATCTGCAAACATTTGTTCATTACAAATACACGACTGGCAAGCTATAGGGAGATGTAATCAGTGAGAGCTTGTAAACTCATGCTACTGACATTTTCAGTTTCTCTAGTAAAAGGTCGAATCGTCAAGCTTCACACTCACGAATAGGTTATGAAATTTGAAATATTTCAGGACATGATGAACGTCTCATGATTACTTTTAATCCTTTATAACCTTTTTCCTAGACTGCTATTGTAAACTGCTGACTAAATGTACCTAAGAGAAACAGTGTACGCGACGTAGTGAATGAACATATCTTTGGTTGTAAAAAGGAAGTAGTATCGATGTTTAGTCGAAAGAAGGGAAATTAAGAACAAACAGAAACCATTCTTGCCATTTCTTGAGCAAATAGAAATCTTCGAGGGAGAGAAATACGAAGACTGCTCGAAATACTAAGAACAGAAGGACAAAGCCACACGGGCATCATGCTCAGTCTACAAAAAACATACTAGGTATAATGTAGAAACTCGAAAATGCCAATGTGGTGTTACATTTTGTTGTAATTTCTATGTAACGAGAGTGTCACAGAATTGAAAGTAGCTCTGAAAACATGTACGAAATAACAAGATACCCATGCCAAAGTTTGTAGACTAAACTTTTCTGTCGTAGATGTTTAAGATACCGGGTAAACAAACCAAACCGCAAAGGGGAGTAGTGAAAAGCAGATTACCAACGAGCTAAATATATTATATTTGATCAGAAGTCCACGGGCACTTCTAAGTGATGGGGAATTTAAATGTCACGATCTCAATTTCGAAGAGTGAAGGATGAGAGATTTCAGTAGTAACGGTATAAACGCCGAACTCAAGGTTTTTTTTTGTATTGTTACCAGTCTGTTGCTAACATTGGACATACTTGCAGAGAATTTTTATCGTATATCCGCAGAACAGAATACGTTAGCCGAAATAATACAGTAATCTTTCGTAACTAATATATGCCTTCTACAGTATGTAATTAGTAGTAAATCATTGTTTTGTTTATGTAGTAATATCGGACTGTTTACTATAGTTTGGTCACTCGGCCAGCGACAGATTCGTTGAAGGGCGTTAGCCTTGTTTGTACACAGGCGACTTGCCAAACACCAGGTGTATCGATTGGCTATGCCTCACTGCCTCCTCCTTCAGGAAAGTTATACTCGGAACCAAGAGCTGGACGAAACCCGAAGTAGAAAGCACCGAAATATTTAACAAGACAGAAACTTATATCGAAAGACAGAACAGACGCCACAGGATGGGGAATGTTCATTGCAGATGACGAAAATATTGTCCATCGAGTCGAGCCTGACTTACGAAGTTATCTGGACCCGAGTAGCAGGGATAGGTGAACTGAAGCTAACTATAGCAAGTCTTTACCGGTCACCTGATCCACCGTACCAATTGTGGAATCATTCCAAAAAGCTGTGTTCTCAATGCTTGGAAATGCTCAGATCATGCAGTCTTAACTGGAGACATCTTTGACCTACCGACTACAAACTGCGACGTCCATGGATTCATTACAGATGGTGCGTAGAGACATTCTTGTAAAAAAGTTCTGAACACGTTTTCCAAAAACTGTCCTATTTAGTTAGTTAGTTAGTATCTGATTCGATAACCCACACGAAATGAAAATACTTTAGCCGCAAACATGCCTGATTATTGACAATGTCAGCATAGAGACAAAGATTACAGATTATGACGTAATCATAACGACGGTCGTTACTAAAGTTAACAAAATTCATGAAGGGGACGGAAAGAGTACTTTGCTGAAATGAGGACATAAGAAGTTAGCGTCTTACTTAGACAATGAATGGACATCATTTAGTTCCAATGTGATGGACTTTGAGGAATTATGAACAAATTTTGAACTGACTGTAAATAGCACTCTGGAGAAATATTTTGACGAGCAGGTGACTTAAGAACAGATAAATGCATCGCTGTTTAATAACAAAATCAGGAAAATGCTGTGAAATTAGAGACTGATGCACTCTCGGTTCAAGAAAGAACGGAAAAATGTCGACAGGCAAATGTTAGTTGATATTCCAGCGTCTATAGAGATCGATGAGTGAAGCAAATAACAACTTCCACCGTCATACCTTAGCGATATTTATTGATGAGAAACAGAGAAAATTCTGGCCCTACGCAAAGTCACTAAGCTGTTCCATGGCTTCTATCCAGTCACTCGTCAACTAGCCGGATACGGCAGTAGAAGATAGCAAAAGAATAGCCGAACTTTTAAATTTCGCATTTATGAAAGCATTCAAACAGGAAGATCGAAGAGACATACCGTCTTTTGACAGTAGCACAGACTCTCACATAGATAACGTAATAACAGGTACCCCTGGCGCAGAGAAGCAGCTGAGAGCAACTGAAGTCGCCAGGTCCGATTACTCTACAATAATAGCACCATTTCATTTATCGTCATTCTCTCGCCCAGAGCAAAATCCCAAGAGACTGAAAAAAAAAGAACCAACGATGGCGACTCTTGTACATAAGAAGGGTAAAAGATTTACCCAGAAAATTACAGGCGAATATCCTTAACACAGGTTTACTGGATAATTCGTGAGTTCTTATATAATAAACTTCCTTGAGAAAGAAAAGCTTTTCTTCATAAATCAGCACGGATTTAGAAAGAACATCTTTTGAGAAACTCAGCTTTCCCTTTAGTCACAGCATATCATGCTAATAATGGGTAAGCGCAAAAGGCAGTTTCCATATTCCTAGACTTCCGAAAATCGTCTGACACGGTATCTCACGGCAGACTGTTAACGAAGGTCCATGCATACGCAATACGTTCCCAAATATGTGAGTGGTTCGAAGACTTCCAAAGTAATACAATTCAGCACGTTGTCCACGACGTCTAGTGTTCATCAGAGATCAGGATATGGCCAGGAGTGGCTCAGAGAAGTGCGATAGGACCGCTATTACTCTCTCTCTATATAAATTATCGATGGATATGCTGAGCAGCAATATGAAGATGTTTGCTGATGACGCTGTAATATGCAGGAAAGTATTGTGGTCCAGTAACTACAGAAGGATACAGGGTGACTGAGATAAATCTGAATTTGGAGTGATTCATGCGGCTTGGTCTAAGTGTAGGAAAACGTAAGTTAATGCAGATGAGGAGGAAAAACAAATTTACATTTACATCTACATACATATTCCGCAACCCACCATAAAACTCCCAATCATTTCCTTTCCTAGTCCATTCTCAAATGGAGTGAGAGAAAAACGACGGTCTATGTGCCACCGTACGGAGTCCTAATTTCTGTAATGTTCGAACGGCGTGCTGCTTGATACAGTCATGTCGATTAAATATCCAGGCGTAACGTTACAAAGCGGTATGAAATGAAGGTGAGAAATAGGGCTGGTGAATTGTCGACTTCGGTTAATTACGAGAATTATAGGAAAGTGTTACTCTTCTATAAGGGAGACCACTTATAGAATATTGCTGCAAACCGTTCATGATTTCTGGTCGAGTGTTTGGGATCCCCACCAGCCCGGATTAAAGGATGACCTCGCAGTAATTCTGGTAGATTTGTTACCGGTAGATTTGGTCAACAGGTGAGTATTACGAAGATGCTTTGTGATCTAAAATAGGAATACCTGTTGAGGTGGCAAATATGGAGGTGACTGCTGCCAACATAATTTAGTGTAAGGAACGCGAAATCAAGATAAGAGAATTTAAGGGATTTACAGAGGCATGTATACAATCTTTCTTAAGTCGCTCCATTTGCAAGTGGAACAGTAAAGGAGATGACAAATAGTGGTACAAGGTATTGTCCGCCATGCACCATACGGTGGCGTGCGCATTGTGTATGCTATTGCGACAGTCATGTCTGACCCAAGTGAGGCTAGAATGAGATATCCACTCTGCAGCGGAGTGTGCACTGATATGAAACTTCCTGGCAGGTTAAAACTGTGTGCCAGACCGAGACTCGAACTCGGGACCGGAGTGGCCGAGCGGTTCTAGGCGCTGCAGTCTGGAACCGCGCGACCGCTACGGTCGCAGGTTCGAATCCTGCCTCGGGCTTGGATGTGTGTGATGTCCTTAGGTTAGTTAGGTTTAAGTAGTTCTAAGTTCTAGGGGACTGATGACCTCAGAAGTTAAGTCCCATAGAGCTCAGAGCCATTTGAACCATTTGAACTCGGGACCTTTGCCTTTCGCAGGCAAGTGATCAACCATCTGAGCTACCCAAGCACGACTCACGCCCCGTCCTCACAGCTTTACTTCTGCCAGTACCTCGTCTCCTACCTTTACAGAAGCTCTCCTGCGAACCTTGCAGAACTAACACCACTGAAAGAAAGGATATTACGGAAACATGGCTTAGCCACAGCCTGGGGGATGTTTCGACAGTGAGACATTCACTCTGCAGCGGAGTGTGCGCTGATATGAAACTTGCTGGCAGATTAAAACTGTGTGCAGGACCGAGACTCGAACTCGGGACCTTTGCCTTTCGCGGGAAAGGGCTCTGCCAGCAGTAGAGAACTTGCCTGCGAAAGGCAAAGGACCCGAGTTCGAGTCTCGGTCCGTCACACAGTTTTAATCTGCCAGGAAGTTCCAAGTGAGGCTGGAATTGCTCGCCGGCCGGAGTGGCCAAGCGGTTCTAGGCGCTTCAGTCCGGAACCGCACGTTCGCTACGGTCGCAGATTCGAATCCTGCCTCGGGCATGGATGTGTGTGATGTCCTTAGGTCAGTTAGGTTTAAGTAGTTCTTAGTTCTAGGGGACTGATGACCTCAGATGTTAAGTCCCATAGTGCTCAGAGCCATTTGAACCTTTTCTTATTTTTTATATTTATTTATTTATTTTTTTGGAGCTGCTCCAGGTTTAAAGAGCTGCGACCGAGCGAGGTGGCGCAACGGTTAGCGCACTGTGCTCGCATTCGGGAGGACGACGGCTCAAACCCGCGTCTGGCCATCGAGATTTAGCTTTTCCGTGATTTCTGTAAATCGCAATAAGCAAATGCTAGGATGGTTCCTTAGATTGAGCGCGGCCATCCTTGACACAATCCGAGTTTGTGCTCCATCTCTAAGGACAACGATGTCGACGGGACGTTAAATAAAACATTCCATCCTTCCTTTTTCCAGAGCTACCCTGGACCTAGACCCACATACAACAGGCGGAGAAATTTACCACGCAGGATGGCGACCGTGTGTGGCTGGGAGGTCGTGGTGAGCCTATATGTGTGTGTGTGCGTGTCCGCAGGGCCGTCGTCTGCGGCGCCGATGAACCCCGTCCTGACGGCGCTGGTGGCCACGGCGGCCGCGCTGCTCGCCGTCGTCTGCGCCGTCATCGTCGCCCTGTACCGCCGCCACCGGCACCGCCGCCAGCCGCGACACGACAAGGTCAGTAGCCGCCCTTAACAACCGCCTATGTGTGACGTAGTCGCCCTGCCGCCCCCCCCCCCCCTGACCTCCTGTCACTTACATGTCACCTGGCTTTCAACGTCCAGTATGCTCTGCTACCGAAACGCCGCAACGCGTCTCGTCTCTTACACAGCCAGCTCAACACGTTCTAAACAGCCGCATCTAGTGACTCCTGGTACCACAGTACATCTACAGATACACAACATTGCCGGATTTAGTATCTTAAATATGTGGTTTTACCTGTAAAAAATCTACGTCGCCGAAGTCGTTAACAATGCGTAGGTGCTGGCTTCCGTCACGAACGTTGTCGGATGGAATTTTGTTTCACTTAAGACGGGTAGGACGTCAAACGGGCCGACTTAGAGCAGGAGACGCACCACAGGACATTTTAATTTCCACTGTCTATACTTTTACAAATAAATTCATAAAACTTTGTCAGCATGCCCAGGAAGGATCCAGGATTCACACTCATAGCAGCGGAAGTTCAAAAACATAACAAAATAAATTCTTTTACATGTGAAATTTCATCATTTTTTCACTTATTATTGGCTGCATTTGTTGCTATAGGTACACTTTTCTTCATAAGTAAGAGAGATTCTTCGGTG
Organism: Schistocerca cancellata; assembly: GCF_023864275.1. Classification (NCBI taxonomy): domain Eukaryota; kingdom Metazoa; phylum Arthropoda; class Insecta; order Orthoptera; family Acrididae; genus Schistocerca; species Schistocerca cancellata. The sequence continues at coordinate 457,469,800 of NC_064630.1, forward strand.
AATTTTTGCACAGCATACAAACCATTCTTACAGGTGTCTGAAACTCTAGAATCTATTTAACTTATGAAAAAATGAATAAGCTGTTACGTATTAAACTTTATGTTTAGAAAAAAATCAAATTTTGTAGTTAATTATCTCAATTTTTACCACAGTTTTTAATAGATTTGGAAAATTATAGAGTTTCATACATCTGTAAATATGGTTTGTATGCTGTGCAAAATTCATCAACCAATCTCTCTCTTACTTGTGAAGAAAAATGTACCTATAGCAACAAATGCAGGCAACAGTAAGTGACAAAATGATGAAATTTCATATCTAAAAACAATTATTTTGTTATGTTTTTCAACTTCCATTGTTATGAGTGAGAATCTTAATCCTTCCTGGTCGTCCTGACAAAGCTTTATGAATTCATTTGTTAAAGTATAGGCACTGGGAATTAAAATGTCTAGTGGTGCCTCTCCGCCAGCCGCAGTGGCCGTGCAGTTCTAGGCGCTGCAGTCTGGAACCGAGTGACCGCTAAGGTCGCAGGTTCGAATCCTGCATCGGGCATGGATGTGTGTGATGTCCTTAGGTTAGTTAGGTTTAATTAGTTCTAAGTTCTAGGCGGCTGATGACCTCAGAAGTTAAGTCGCATAGTGCTCAGAGCCATTTGAACCATTTGGTGCCTCTCCTGCACCAAGTCGGCCCGTTTGACGTCCTACCTCCCTTAAAAGCACCTTATTAGGCTCCATTAAATCAGGCCACAGGTAAGCAGTCATATACGTAACAGCTCGAATCGAAGTGCACTGGTATGCAAACCTAATGACGAAAGTACCTTTCGCATGTTTTCCGCAGGATGTGTCAATTCCAAGTAACATAGCTCGATCACACTTGAACCTTGCTTACAAAGAACTGCTGTAATATAGTACAGAAGATACCTGAAAGACATACACAATGAGACGAAGAGAAATAACATTGCCTCATTTCCTGATAGTTCCCTTGCACATTACAAATGATGGGACATAGTTCGTAATCGGGGAGGGGGGGGGATGATGGGAGGTGATCAACATTGACGAAAAAGCATGCTGTGTAAAGCGCTTACATGTTAACCAGACGGTTTGTAAGGATTTCTTGTCGTAGGAAGTCCCATTCATCCACCAGCACTGTTGACAACTGTGGATGAATGTCGGTGCGTGTGGAAGTCATGTAGTACGTCTCTCCTGCGTATTCCACACAAGCTCAATGGAACTTAAGTCGAGGGAAGGAGCAGGCGTCTCGTTATTAGAGCTCATGCACCTGTGCTGTTGGATGTGGTGGTGCAGTATCATTTGTGTAATGAAATAAAGATCGAATACACCCTTCAAGTGACGCACATGAGGAGTGAGTGCTGCGTCTCAATAATGGTGACCGGAGAGTGTGCCGTGTTCAAAGATTTGGAGATCAGTACGGACCTGGACTATCAAACCGATAATGTTCGACAGTATTGGACTTAACCACACATTGCGAAAGGTGTGAATATTTTCGAACATCATTGTTTTAGTAGTCCATAAGTTAAGTTGTCTGGAAGCTTAATGTTGCAGTAATGTACTAACTTGCAAAGCTTTGAACACACTACAGTTCCTGACCTTCTATCCCTACAAAATGATAGTCTTTTGAAGGGTGCATTCATGACTGACTTCATTTTCGTGGACGACAGTGTGCGACGCCGTCGATCAGTGGTGGTGGAGCAGCTTTTAGAACTAGACGAACTTGCCGAATGGACTGGCCTGCACGTTCAACTGACTTGGATCACATCGAGTCGGATGGGTTGTGGAGACGTATTGTAGATGTCGATATGTACCAGCGACCATCCACCAATTGTCAACTGCCCTGGTGAGGAATAGAGTTCCACACCACATGAATTCCTTACGAACGTTGTAGCCAGCATGGGAGTACCTTGCAAAGCATGCGCTGCCGTCCCCCGTGATCACACTCCAAATGAAGAGCTATGTTCCACATTTTGTAATGTCCAGGGGACATCATGAACCACAGTGACTTCAGTGTAATTATTGTCTTTGAATAACAATGTCATTTCTCTTCGTCTCATTGATTACTCCTTTCAGTTACCTCACGATTCTATGTCAGTCCCTTCTATGTACGAGTATGAGCCAACTTCAATCGAGGTATGTTACCTAGCAGTGACACATCATGCGAAAGCTACTTTATCCTTGAGTTTTGCTCAACACTGTATCATAAGTTTTGTTACTTAACGCGCTTGTGAAGCCACTATCCGGCCATTGCGTACTACATAGGGGGGGGGGGGGGGGGGGGGGGGGGGGAAGCCACACTGACCAGGACAAAATTAAGTGCCGATTTCCTCCATATTTTGTTTGTCGAAGAGACGAGAGTGATTAAACATTTATAATGAAATTAGCAATCAGTATTTGGTTGAGAAGTTGAGAAGAGGAGGGAAAGTGAGGACGTAAATTTCGCAGAGTTTACGCCATTGTCTGAAGTCTTATTACCGACCTCCCTGAAAATCTTAGTTGAGTGAAGCTATGGGAAATGGTTAATGGCCATCCGCAAGTCGAATGGGGACGTTACGCACGACTGTCTCATCGATACTTTCTGAGCAACACGTTGTGTGCAGTGACCGAGCTGCAAGCTCTCCCTTCTTACTAAAAATATAGGGGAAAAGAAGTCCGACTGCACAAGTACGGATCAGCTATCTACAAATCGTAGCACGTAATACGTCAGAACAACACAGCACCTTACAACCTTCATTCCTACCACTGCAAGGACGGTAATGCATGATTCCCTTATCCACCTCCTCCATGTAGGTATAATAATGGGTGCAATTATGACGTCACAAACTTGAAACCGACGTTCGCTGTGTCAGCTGCCTCAAACATTAGCTTCCGGTGATCAAATATGTTGTACCAAAAATGCCACCTTTTGTCATTTACTGGAAAAGTGCAAATTAATCACATTTGATGCGAAAACGGACCCGTTCAAGCGATAGTTTCGTTTCTATACATGACATTTAGTTGCGCTGTTTGTCTTTGCAGTGATTTTATTTCTGTTACTCGACTATAGATGTCCTACGAATCCAACATGAAAAGCTTTCTGGATGTACGCTGTGAGAAGGAAAGTTTGGAAACCGTCCGATGATACAAAAATAAGTTCTCAGCATTTTCAGGAGGACGGAATTTGAGATTCATCAGCCAATATCAAGGAAAAGCAAACAAGTGCTGTTTTTGAAGTTACAGCGTAATCAGCTATCGACACAAATACAGTACAGGAGCGTTTAAATGGATTATGAAAGCAGCTTTTCTTCTTGGTTACTCGAAACGCATAACAAAAGTAAAGTTACATTAACAGGGTCAAATGTATCTTAATTCTGGATTAAATACTCACGTAAGACAAGAAGAACGCTTGAAAATGCTTTCCTGACTCTGTCTCATTCGCTAACGTGCTGTTACATTTACTACTTAAAACAACTGCAGCGTGCACATGACAAAGTGGAACAAGAAGCAACCGTAAACAGTGTTATACTAATGTTGTGAGCCATCTAACACGGCAGCACCGGCTTCAAAGCAATGTAAAGCGTACGCCTACAGCGCCATCTCCAGTTATTATGCCACCATGTTTTTCATTTTATAAAAGGATTATCTATATCGAGGCAGCCAGTCACGTGGATTAAAGTGATTTGTTACAGTCTGTCCAGCCACGACTGGTTAGAAGAGTACCTACAGAGGGTAAAATTGGATATTAGTACAAGATGGTTGGTTGGTTTGGGGTATAAAGGGACCGAACTACCGGTTCATCAGTCTCTTCTACAAGAGCTTGAAATTGTAACTGAAATAATGTGTGAAAAGCTGCAAGATAATATGCAGTAATAGAGAAAGCTTAAAATCAAATATTGAATTTCAAACCCTAACTCCACTTTATTGCCATTTAAAAGAAATACAGGTTTATGTCTAAGCCTCTGATGAAGTGACGTATTTTTAATCGATGGACAAGATTTGGACGAGAACATGAACTCATATTGTCCCTAGCCTTTCCAGCTACTACCCCATGCCTGTTGGCAACTTTGTTCGGTTACCCAGACTAGATACCTTTTGTTGTCAGCATTTTATATATATATATATATATAAAATAAAGGAAATTAAGCGTAATCCCCAAACAATTTATGTTCTCCTTCTTTCTCCTCTTACTTCCTCATTAACGCCATGATGAAGGGTCCGTAACCCCTTAACGTTCTCCTTATATTTGGTTTACTCAATTTCTTCATAGACAAGCTCCTAACGGAACAGTTGAGTGAAACCTACTATATGATAAACTTCCGACGGTACTCTCTTTACACGTTTATTGAAAACAAGTTGCTTTGTAATCAGAGAACAAGTAATTGACGTAATAGTCGGTAAATTCAGCAAGGCACGCACAGATACTTGTTAATGACATAGGCCGATCTGTTGATTTTTTTTACTGAAAATTATTGCTGACAACAAAAGGTATCTAGTCTGGGTAACCGAACAAAGTTTCCAACAGGAAGATGCTTTCTTACCTCTTTTGCCATAATAAGAGAATCACAACAGCGGCGGTAAAGGCAAGAGAGTATTTAGCTAAACCAACGTAGACGACGCTTAAGAAATGTGAAATGTGTGTGAAATCTTATGGGACTTAACTGCTAAGGTCATCAGTCCCTAAGCTTACACACTAATTAACCTAAATTGTCCTAAGGACAAACACACACACCCATGCCCGAGGGAGGATTCGAACCTCCGCCGGGACCAGCCGCGCAGTCCATGACTGCAGCGCCTAGACCGCTCGGCTATTCTCACGCGGCGACGCTTAAGAAACGATACATTGAAATTTGTAATTTTCTAGATCAGTTCAAACAGAATTTCACTTAAACTATCAATTGACGTAATTACTTGCCTGACATAAGGAGCCACTTACAAAACAGTGTCAAAATTACTTCCTAAACAGTACGTGATTCCAACGACGTACTCCAAACGGTTTACAATTCAGGAGGGTACAGGAATGACTTTTGCTGTAATGTGCCACGATGTATACTTGTTGTACATCATAAGAAAAGATCCCTTCCCATATTGTTTCTTCAAACCCTTCAGAACATCGTATTCTAGGATTTTGTCGTAAAACAGCTGAGAATCTCGCTATTCAGCTGGATTTTAAATTTTAAATTAATTTGGTTAGAATTTATAACGTATTCTAATTTCATATACTCTGTATTTAACGTAATGCTCATATACATTGACAAGATTGTGTTAGTAAATTGAATCAAGCATTAAAATTATTCATTGTTTTCCCCAAAAATCTACTTGAGCATGCGATTTATGTATAAAGTAAACGTATTTGTAATTCAGATTCTGTTTTCTGTTAATACTTAGAAACTGTCATATTTATTCTGCTGTAAATCGAATTGTCAGTGTATTGTAGAAATATCCTCCACACAAATTTCTAATTGTCTAGAATGTATCGTTTGAATGATTTTTATTAGCTGCTTGAAAAGTTTGAAAGACTTCCATTTAGTCATTTTGAATATTGACCGGCTCATGTAAACAGCGTCGTTGGATAGATATAAATTATGTTTCTTTATTAATATGTTCCTATAACGTTTCTTAAAGGACTAGCAGGGAGTAACACTGGAAGTACCACTGCTGAAGAGAGACACGTGGCGTATTAACATGAACTGTTTTCGTTCACTGCGTAAGGGCAAGGGAACTTTGCTTACTTAGCTACATTCAACGTTTGTGAAGAAACTCACTCAACGCGAAACAGGTATAGAACGGCCAGCGACGGTTGTCAATAAACAGGGGATGCGTAATTAACAAGATGTTGGAAAGTTAATTAAGCATCTGTGTGTGGATGTGCAACTTAGAAGCACCACAGTGGATAGTAGATGTAAATGTGCGTGTAACATATTTTTCCGGAATTCATCATGAAAGAAAAAACCGAAAAGCGCCTGGAAAAATAGAAAGGTAGCACTTGGAGATCAAATGTTTACATGGTATCACGTAACAATTACATTAATTCGAAAAAGATATTTTGGTAAGCTTCTCGTCAGTAGGTGAAACAACTGCGAATATATCTATGATGAATCTAGTTCTATGTCACTTGGCGCTACAAACTTTAGATAGGAAACGCATACGGTGTCGCTTACTGATTATCAGTAACTCTCTTCACGATGTGTTTCATGTCCTTCATTTTTACTATGTGTAGAACATGTAAAGAACTCTAGAGTATTGTAAGTTAGTAAAGTGGAATAATACAAATGCCAGTCACAGACAACTCATTGCTCCCACAAACAAGACTACAGAACGGTAAAGGATGACTGCTAACTGGAACTAAACTCCTGAAACTTCTGCCAAGTAACTGGCGAAGTGCTGTTAAACAGGATCGCTAAAAAGTTGAGCAGATGTGGGTTCATTCCAGTGAAAATATCATCTTAATGCCTCATTTGTTACTCACAATAGTTGTTAAAGGAAATATTTCGATGCTGAAGAAATCCATGAATAGTACAACGAAAAGACAAAATATAAACTTAGAAGTTTGTTTTCTAAAGAAAACAATATTATCCAAGCACACTGCAATCTCCAATAGATACAGAATGAAACAGCAGACACACTGTTAATAAATTATTAAGTCATTACTAACCGATAGAAATATACAAGAGAGAAAGAGATGTACAGGAATCTGGATTTAAAATGTTATAGATACATTGCTCAAGACCATCAAGAGTTTTAGAGTGAAAGTTATCAATATTCCCGTTCTTCAAAACTCAGAAAAAATCATTAGGGGCCGAAAAATTGGTTCTTGGAAGTATTTCTGACTGTCCGCGACAAAGTACCTGGAATGTTGGTGTGAAGAAAGATGGGAGCATAGCGAAGTAATGAGAAGTAACATCTTTTGCGAGTACGAGATCTGCGGCATTATCCCATTGATTAACGTAGTGTTTGATAGAAGAAGAAGTGCATAGTGTTATATTAGCAGCAAAGGTATGCGGTAAGATCTATTCAGGAGAGACATCAGTAACACGTTTATGAAGTCTTCTCCAGATGAGCAGTTTTCTTAGCATACAACGTTGTAACAGAGAAGCTGCCTCTGGAAGAATACATAGGATTCGGAGGATAAAAGTGCAGTATAGACAACAGATGCCCGAAGAAGCTAAAGCTGGAAGCATTTGAAGAATGACGATACATTATGTTAACATTTAAAAGGGAAACAGGTTATGTACTGAAGAGGTGCAACAAAGTATAGAGCAAGACAAGTTTATGGTCAGTTCCTACCAAAGGATAGAACACCTTAATGCTATATCTGGTTTACCACACACAAAAAGTAAAATTAGCTCTGTAAAAAAAGTGCAGAGTGGATATTTGGTTGGCATTGGAGGAAGAAGAATGTGCTGAAAAAATATAGCGGATTTTTTGTGTACTAGACACGTAAGGATGGAAACAAAAAAAGACGTAAGCCTAACAGCCCAAATAATACTGATATAATATGTGACATGGTACTACCGTCATACTTGGACGATTTGTAGGGCTTGTTTTCAGGAACAAATTTAGGATAGCAACCAATGTACGCCCAGGGACGTTACAGTGACTTGAAGATACAACTACTAAGGCCTGATCCTACGCCACCAATTGGGCAGCAAATGTTAGTTTGTACGTTGACTGATATCAAGCAGAACACTTTGCATCTCACAGCATTCGAGTCGTTAGATGGCGTCAAACTTGTCACGTCTGTCGCTACAATAAAGCTAGCGGTCGGTCAGGATATAAACTCACGTTCTCGCAGAAGGGATGGCTTTGCGGCAGGCGTTGGCATGTGTACTTTAACGGTGTTAGATGATTCTTCCTGGTATGGTCTGGAAACCATTCCGAAGACAGCTAATGAGAGTTGACATCTGTGCCACCATATCGGTCAGCAGGCTCTACAAAGTTGTGGTGATGGTGCAGAGGCGTTCAGAGGAATCTAACGTGAAAAGAACGGGTTTTCAGAACCACCAAGAACTGCTAATGGAAAGTTGTTGTTGTTGAGGTCTTCAGTCCAGAGACTGGTTTGATGCAGCTTTCGAGGCTGTTCTATCCTGTGCAAGTTTATTCATCTCCAAGTAACTACTGCACCCTACATCCTTCTGAATCTGCGTATTGTATTCTTTTTTTGGTCTCCCTATACGCTTTTTACCCTCCGCGCTGCCATCCAGTACTAAATTAGTGATCCCTTGATGCCTCAAAACATGTCCTACAAACCGATCACTTCTTCTAGTCAAGTTGTGCCACAAACTTCTCTTCTCCCCAATTCTGTTCAATACCTCCTCATTAGACATATGATATACCCATCTAATTTTCAGCATTCTTCTGTAGCACCGCATTTCGAAAGGTTCTATTCTCTTTTTGACTAAACTATTTATCGTCCGTATTTCACATCCATACATGGGTACACTCCATACAAATAATTTTAGAAAAGTCTTCCTGGCACTTAATTCTATATTCGATGTTAACAAATTTATGTCCTTCAGAAACGCTTTTCTTGTCATTGCCACTCTACATTTTATATTCTCTCTACTTCAACCATCATCAGTTACTTTGCACCCCAAATATCAAAATTCATCTACTACTTTGAGTGTCTCATTTCCTAACGTAAATCCCTCGGCATCATCTGATTTAATGTGACTATATTCCATTACCCTCGTTTGGCTCTTGTTGATGTTCATCTTATACCCTCCTTTCAAGACACTGTCCATTCCGTTCAACTACTCTTCCAGGTCCTTTGCTGTCTTTGACAGAATTACAATGTCACGGCAAACCTCAAAGTTTTTGTCTCTCCTCCATGGATTTTAATTCCTACTCTAAATTTTTCTTTTGTTTCTTTTACTGCTTGCTCAATACATAGATTGAATAACATCGGGGATAGGCTACAAGCCTGTCTCACTGCCTTCCCAACCACTGCTTCCCTTTCGTTCCCCTCTACTCTTATAACAGCTATCTGGTTTCTGTACAAATTGCAAATAGTCTTTCGCTCCCTGTATTTCACCTCAGTCGCCTCCCATACAACTTTGTTGTATGGGAGCGATAGCTGGGTGGATTCAGGTTACCTTATCAACAAGGTTGAGGTTACGGATATGAAAGTAGCTAGGATGATTGCAGGTGCTAGTAGATGGCAACATTGGCAGGAGGGAGTCCACAATGAGAAAATCAAAGAAAAACTGGGAATGAACTCTATAGATGTAGCAGTCAGGGCGAACAGGCTTAGATGGTGGGGTCATGTTACACGCATGGGAGAAGCAAGATTACCCAAGAGACGCATGGGTTCAGCAGTAGAGGGTAGGAGGAGTCGGGGCAGACCAAGGAGAAGGTACCTGGATTCGGTTAAGAATGATTTTGAAGTAATAGGTTTAACATCAGAAGAGGCACCAATGTTAGCACTGAATAGGGGATCATGGAGGAATTTTATAAGGGGGCTATGCTTCAGACTGAACGCTGAAAGGCATAATCAGTCTTAAATGATGATGATGATGATGATGATGATGATCCTCTGCTGCCTTCACGATTTCACCTCTCAAAGCTACCCATTCTTCTTTCACTGTATTTCTTCCCCCAGTTCCTGTCAATCGTTCACTAATGTTCTCTCTGAAACTCTCTACAACCTCTGATTCTGTCAGTTTATCCACGTGCCATCTCTTTAAATTCCCAACTTCTTGCAGTTTCTTCAGTTTTAAACTACAGTTCATAACCAATAGATTGTGATCAGAGTCCACATCTGCCCCCTGTAAATGTCTTACAATTTGAAACCTGGTTCCTAAATCTCTGTCTTACCATTATATAATCTATCTGAAACCTTCCAGTGCCTTCAGACCTCTTCGACGTATACCAATATTTTTTCATGATTCTTAAACCAAGTGTTAGCTATAATTAAGTTATGGTCTATGCAAATTCTACCAGGCGGCTTTATCTTTCATTCCTTACCCCCATTCCATATTCACCTACTACTTTTCCTTCTCTTCCTTTCCCTACTATCGAATTGCAGTCCCCCATGACTATTAAATTTTCGTCTCCCTTCACTATCTGAAAAATTCCTTTTATCTCATCATACATCTATTCAATCTCTTCGTCATCCGCGGAGCTAGTTGGCATATAAACTTGTACTACTGTAGTAGGTGTGGGCTTCGTGTCCACAATAATGCGTTCACTATGCTGGTCGTAGTAACTAACCCTCGCTCCCCTTTTGTCATTCATCATTAAAATTACTAATGCATTACTCCTATTTGATTTTTTTATTAGAACCCTGTTTCTCCTGACCAGACTTCATTAATTACGAGTTCATATCAACTGCTCATTATCAGATACCGTAAAACTGTTTACATCAGCATGCGTGGCATCTTGCTTTCTGAGGCGTTAAAACAAATAATTACCCATCCTGTGCTGCAGAAACTGCAGCAAACAATAAAATAATTTTCTATAAAATACCCTCAGTATGTTGCTATGTTCAGGTTTCATCTCCTGACTAGAGTCCACTCTGTATAGATTCAACTCACACACTACAATACATCGAAGTTTCTTGTCAGTATGGATTAAGCAAGCACTACCTTTAAACTGTTTCAGGATGCTAAATAACTTTGCTGCAGGTGAAGTGATCACTCTTGTGCCACAAGTGCTGATATTCTGCTGATGATCTAAGCTCGAAACGCATCAATAAAGTGTTTAGAACAAAAGATGTTTTTCTTTTTATTTTGACACACGAATCAATGTTAAAGGCGGACTCATAGTCGCAGGCTTGATGCACGATCTTGTGCCTCAAATCAAACTCGTCGATATCGTTTTGTTCCACCGGATACAGTATACAGAGAGCTGGTAGTGTAAGTGAGGACATTGTGATCACTGGTGCCTTAATATGTACCCAAATCGCTGTGTTAGCTGTTTTTTCTCTGCGTCTAGCAGTCTTCCCCCAAACACGCCACATTATTTACCACTCAATGTTTTCTGAACGGCCGTAGCTGTACCACTAAGTGGACTTCGCCTTTTCAGTAAAGACTAACCGTTTTGCGTCCCCGCGTCCACACTTCAACACCTGACCTGCTGCCCACGGGAAAATAAGTGTTAATGGCTTACTCTTGCTGCATGTACTTGAAGGCACTAACCAACCTAAAAACATAATATTCCAAATAGCTATAATTATTAGTCAGAAAATGAAAAAAATACTGATGTAATTTTGCTAAGTACACTGTCCTCAGTCATTAACAAAAATATCTGCACTTATACCCCTGCAGCAGATGGGTTCAGATGAAGTAGAAGGTGCTGAAATATTACGAATAACAAAAATTCGTAAGAATGAAATTGTACTTGAAGTTACGATGATTATCATTATGTATCAGATCAAAAGTATCAAGACACCTATTAGTAGACATTCATGTAGAGTGTGTCCACTCTTCGCTTTTATGACCTATTGAACTCTGCTGGAGGCACTTTCAATAAGGTGTCTGACAGTCAAAGAATAGCAACCCATTCTTTCTCAAGAGTTGATACTAGAGAAGGTAGATATGTTGGAAGCTGAGGTTAGATACTAAGTCCACGGTCTATTTTATGCCTAAGGTATTCCGTCGGGATCAGTTCAGGACTCTATGCAGGCCAGTCCATTTCAAAAATGTCAATTGTCCACAACACATTGCTCACAGATAATGATTAATGATAGAGTGCAATATCGTACTGATACAAACAGCCCTTATCTGCAGACTGTTACCGCACTGTACGCAGTACACAATGCATTTAGCGTTTTCTTAAGCACGGTGAGGGAAACACATCGTAGCCTCGAAAAATATCGTAGAAATATCGGCTCCACACGTCACTCTTCGCCAAACCTGAACACTTCTATTGGATTGCCAGAGGGTGTAGCATAATTCTACATTCGAAATTACTCGTTTGCAATAAGCCACTGTCAGACACGTCGCTCTTTGCACCACCTCAAGCGGCGCTTAGCACTGACTGCAACAACGGTTGGCTTATGAGCATCTGCTTGACAATTGTACTCCATTCTATTTCTAAATAAATTTCTTCTCTACGCATCGTTACTGTGCTAGCTACACTGCTGGTAGTACTTGGAAACTCACTTGTTATTCCATCTGCTGATCTAATGCGATTTTTAAAGATACCTTCACCAATGTTCAACAGTCCCTGTGAGTTAGTACATGAGTTCTGCCTGGTCTTGATTAAGCTGTGGTCTCCATCGCGTTTCCACTTCACACCACATGACTTGCACAACTTTAGAGGTGTTGAAACGTCCCCTGGTCGATTTCTTACTGGGGCAACAAAAAATGCATATTCCACGTTAAGACCTCTTCACCGGTCCTCTCTGCTCTTACTTACGACACAATACTCCAGAATTCCTGTCTTACTGGCGGGGCCCCTCTCGTAATACTCAATGATCAAATCCGTGTTACAAAGGCGTGTGCAGATATTTTTGGTTCAGGTAGCACACGTACATTTCCTTGTGTGACTAGTGACACAAGGTATAGTTGCCCTTTTAAACATTTTTTTAGGTCGCTTTCTTGTCTGCTTTTCGCTACAAATTTTTCAATTGATCTTAAACTACCATCGCGATGAGCTACATACTTGAAATTTTCAACACATCTCAAAACTGGATGAAAATGCAATATTAACCAACTTTTGTGTATGGTGTATGGCAGAGGGTGGTTTGTTATCCACTATCATTTCCCAATAAGGCTTGAAACATTCAACAAAGCTGAGATCCCGATGACAATTCAGTATTAACTCGCTTTCGTATGTGGTGTGTGGCTGAGTGGCTGAGGGTGCTTTGCGTACCACTACTGTTTCCCTATTTTCCTGCACCACTTGCAAACGTTTCGTGGTAAGAACAGTAGCTGTTAAGTCGCCGTTTGAGTCTGATTCTCTCTAATTTATTGATTAACTCAGGTCGAGAGGAACTTTACCCAGTATCAGTGTTGTAATCTCATAACAATGTTTGAAACAGAAAATTTGACAAACACAAGATTTAAAATCTTTATATATATATATATATATATATTTTTTAAATCGGGCTAAGAAGCATAAAATAATTTCTGTTCGGCCAAAACAGCCGGCCGCTGTGGCCGATGGGTTCTAGGTGCTTAACTCCGGAATCGCGTTGCTGTTACGCTCAGGTTCGAATCCTGCCTCGGCCATGGATGTGCGAGATGCCCTTAGGTTAGTTAGGTTTAAGTAGTTCTAAGTCTAGGGGACTGATGACCTCAGATGTTAAGTCCCATAGTGCTTAGAGCCATTTGAACCGGCCAAAAAAGATTCCTAACCCCATGGAAATAGTCTTGAAAACTGATGCTTGTGATTTTTTTAGAGCTATGATAGTACTTGTAGAATTTAAAATGAATAACTTGGGGTACATGCAACGGATAATAGTAAGGGGGTGAATTATTGATGCATCATACACCCCATGTCTTTAGTTATAATTTCTACAAGTATTTTCATCTCTATTAAAAATTCACAAGTACAGTATGACTGTCTGTAGAGGCTTAGGAATCTGTATGCGGCTAAGGGAAATTATTTCATACTTCTTAGTCCGTCTTGAAAACGTATTGTATTAAGAAGTTTTTTATTTAGTTGATAATTTGTATATAATTTCAAAATTCCTCTCGCTTCTAGTTTTGACTCCCCCAGCAAGCTGTAGGTACTAAGTATTGCTTCAGCGCGCACTGCATGCTTGCCACAGCAAATGCTAGGTAGTAAACTGTATGGTTTGTCACAATAGTCAACACTGCATGTTGGTTCCGTAGCTGTTGACCGCCGCATCGTGGCTGCTCGGGTAGGCATTAAACGGCGTGTGTTCTATCCTAAAGCGTGGGCCCCCAGGGGCCAGCGGGGGTGCGGTGTCGACCCGGTCGTCGCTAGACGCGCTGCAGGAGGCGCACCTGGCTACGGCGCCACTCACGCCGGGCATCGGACAGCCGGCCGGCGCGCTCGCCCAGGAGGACACCGACCCGGACCTCATCCCCAACAAGTACGGTGAGTACCACACGCCACCCGCGGCACTCGCTGGACCTCGTACACATACCTGTTCGCGACTCCCGTAGCACCGGGCACTGGTCAGCCTGCCGGCACCATGGGACAGCAGGTCATTAACATTGTATACAGTAGCTGAGTACCATATTCCAGGGCGGCACAGCTAACACTCTCTGAGGCTGTGAGCTAATCGCACCATTAATCGGTGACTCCACTAGCATCATAGTAACGGACGATAATCAGCCTCACCTTATGTCTAAAATGTGGGGACTATAATGTGGGGTTACGCTGATAGCAATTCCTCCTATATAGTCCGCAAGCCGACTTACGTTGTATGGCGGAGTGTACTCTATGTACCAGGTCACTTCCCCCTTTTCCTGTACCAGTCATGTATGGTTCGCAAGAAAGAACAATTACCGGTAAGCCACAATGTGGGCTCGAATCTTTCTAACTTTATCAAAAAATGGTTCAAATGGCTCTGAGCACTATGGGACTTAAATGCGATGGTCATCAGTCCCCTAGAACTTAGAACTACTTAAACCTAACTAACCTAAGGACAGCACACAACACCCAGCCATCACGAGGCAGAGAAAATCCCTGACCCCGCCGGGAATCGAACCCGGGAACCCGGGCGTGGGAAGCGAGAACGCTACCGCACGACCACGAGATGCGGGCTTCTAACTTTATCATCACGGTCTTTTCGCGAGATATACTTAAGAGGAAGCAATATATTGTCCTCTTCATCTAGGAATGTACGCTCTCGGAACTTTAGCAGTAGACCGTAACGCGAAGCAGAACGCTTTTCCTGACGCATCTGCCATTGGAATTGTCTGAGAATCTCCGTGTCGCTTTCGCACTAACTAGAAGACCTTGTAACGAAACGTGGTGCTCTTTTTTGGACCTTCTCAAGATCCTCTAGAGTTCCTATCCGGTTCGATCCCATAGCAAAGACCAACATTTAGTTATTGCTCGAGCGAGATGATTGTAACATATTAATTTGTTGATGAACTACATTTCCTTTGGACTCTTGCTATCAATCTCAGTCTGGCATTTGCCTTAGTCGTAATTAATTTGATTTGGTATTTCCATTTCAAATCGCTGCGTAGTCTGTTCCTAGATATTTATGGACGCAACTGCTTCCAGTGGTTGTTCTGCGATTTTGTAATCATAAAAAAGGTATTGTAATGTCTAAGTATTCACAATACGTTACATAATTTCACAAAATATCTATCCTCTGCAATTCTTCCTGCATTTCTAGGGTCATGACTTCTCTGTATACAGTAGCATCATCCGCGATAAGCCTCATGGAACTTCGGACGTTATCTGCTAGGTCATTATACATGTTTTGAAAAGTAATGATGTGACAATCCTCTGGGGCACGCCCGAAGTTACTGTACGTCTGAAGACTTCTCTCCGTTGAGACTGATATCTTTTGTTCTGTTTGCTAGAAAAACTTCAGGCCAGACAACACTACTGGTCTGATACTCTAAGTGCTCCTATTTTGTTCATTAGGTGCCACTGTAAAGCTGTATCGAACGTCTGTCGGAAGTCAAGAAATACAATATCTACCTGAACGCCTATATCTACTGCTTTCTGTGTCTCGTGGACTAATAGAGCCAGATGAGTTTCAAATGGCCAAAAATTACGGAACCCATGTTGGACCGTGCAGAGGAGTTTTTCGGTCTCCAGAAATATCAAAGTATTCGACTATAAAACATCTTCCAAAATTCTAAAACATACCGACGTCAGGATATAGGCCTATAGTTTGCTGCGTCTGTTCAACGACCCTTATTGGAAGCGCTTATTTCCAAACAATAGGGACGCTTCTTTTTCCATACGGTACATATTTCATGGCTTGTAATGATGGTCACCGCTGATGGTCGTTCCACTTACCACTATAATCACATGTCGTTTATTGGCTCACCTTTTAACACTTTTCACATCTATACCAGGCAACCCACCTTAAGGAGTGTGGCAGAGAGTAGCCTATGTACTACAGTCTCTTTTGCCCGTTCCTGTTTCAGCAGGTCGATAAACCTCAAACTGTGCTAGAATCTATCTGATTTTACGTCCATGGTCTTTTCTCCAGGTATACCTACTCTCTAGGAAAATTTGCTTACCGGTACTCTATTTTAACAGCAAATCACTACGTCAGGCTGAACATTATTATTGTAGTGTCTGCTACTGGAGTTACACGATCATCTACGTAACGCTTTACAGCTTACAAAATGAGCCTGTGACGAAATGCACGGCTCTCCTTTGTATCTTTTCTAACTTGGTTCAAATGGCTCTGAGCACTATGGGACTTAACTTCTAAGGTCATCAGTCCCCTAGAACTTAGAACTACTTAAACCTAACTAACCTAAGGACATCACACGCATCCATGCCCGAGGCAGGATTCGAAACTGCGACCGAAGCGGCCGCACGGTTCCAGACTGTAGCGCCTTTAACCGCTTGGCCACCACGGCCGGCCTTCTCTAACTCCTCTAGGAACTTGTCTAGTACCGGACACAGGTCGACAACGAATATTCAAGCACTGGTCGAACGAGGGCATTGTAACCTACCTCCTTCGTGTTTGGACTACATTTCCTGAGTGTTACAGCTTCTAGAGCTTATTATGTGATGTGTGTAATCATACAGAAACCGATCTTTGAGTTTACATCCTAGTCATCTGATTGAGACTCAGAATTCTTTGCTGTAGGGAAGCGCAGGAATTGGAATGCATTGTTATTAATTTTATTTTATTTTCCCCGCCTTATTGCTGAGGTCCTTTGTATGTTTCCACAAATATATCGGAATTATACAGTTTTTCCTATTCGTCTTCTAGATAGCTTATTTGCTTCTATTGCTGACTTCATGTCTAAAATGTACGGTTAGACCAACAGCATAAGTGAAATGGCACAGAGACTTTACTGGCCACATACAGAAATGATTTTACGTGCAGGGGCGACAGTGAGAAGTGGGATCGAGGAGGGAGTCACGCCAGGCTAATTCGTGCACTTGTGTGAACCGCTGTGCCAGCATGGCTTAGTGGCTAACGCACCTGCCTACTAAGCAGGAGACCTAGGTTCGATTCCCGGCCACGGTGCAAATTTTCACTCGCCATTTCAGTCCTCTTCTTCTTTTAGTGTTCAACCCTGAGGTTGATTTGCAGCAAAGCTCCATTCCTCTCTTCTGTCTGCCTTCCTCTTCATTTCCACGTATGTGTTACATCCAACGTCGTTCATGACCTGTTCATTCATTTCAATCTGTAGACACAGAAAACAATGTAATTTGGCACTGCTGCAACACACTGTACTGTACCCACGCACTTAGCATCTGTGTCTCTTAACACGAAAGGAGGCTAGTTTGGTGGCAACCTGGCTCAGGAGTACAACAATTCTAACCCAATCATTTCTGACACGTAACACATGCCAGCTTCGCACCGCTAGAGCTACCACGTCTGCGCTCCTACGACACTAGCGGTTGGCTATCTCACTGGACTCGGGCAAGGCGACACCGCCCACGAACACATCACTAACAAAGACGGCGAGGCCAAGAATGAATTTTCACTCTGAGGAGGAGTGTGCACTGGTATGAAACTTCCTCACAGATTAAAACTGTGTGCCGGACCGGGACGCGAACTCGGGTCCTTTGCCTTTCGTGAACACAGCTTTACTTTCGCCTGTATCTCATTTCTCACGTTCCGAACATTACACAGATTCTCCTGCATAACTTGCGGAACTAATACTCCTTGAAGAATGAAAATTGCAGGAACATGGCTTAGACACAGGACTGAAGGATTGTTTCCAGAATTAATTATCCTCAGTTTGAGGCCAAGTCTGGTACACCGTTCTAATGTGCCAAGAACTTTCACGGTGAGGACTATTTGCCAGGCTGGTGTTTTCAGACAAACATGTCTGAAACTCCTGTCTCTAGAGAGAGAGGCCAGTTCGCTAACTCGATGAGACAGGAGAAGATTTACTCTGACATCCACGTGTGCTGTGTTGATTACCACGCCCGCATCTCGTGGTCGTGCGGTAACGTTCTCGCTTCCCACGCCCGGGTTCCCGGGTTCGATTCCCGGCGGGGTCAGGGATTTTCTCTGCCTCGTGATGGCTGGGTGTTGTGTGCTGTCCTTAGGTTAGTTAGGTTTAAGTAGTTCTAAGTTCTAGGGGACTTATGACCACAGCAGTTGAGTCCCATAGTGCTCAGAGCCATTTGAACCATTTTTTTTTTATTACCACGCGACAGACAGGTACTGCCAGTACTTATTTATCCTGACAGCAGGCACCGGCCACGCCGCTGGGTCGCTGGAAACAGAAGAGCAATGTGAAGTGTTTCCTCCTGTGCTAATAGTTAGTTTTTAATGTACTGATAAACTGTAAAGTGTTCAACCAAAGCATCCACTTCACCATCGATGAAACGAAATTTATTTACTTGTTTTGTAAATAAACTGCCTTTCCCTGCTGCTCTTCGTCTTTTACGTTCATTGAGTCATTTAAATGAATCTACTTTCTTAAGTTTTCTGTTAATTTTTTTAAATATTTATGGTTCTAACGAAAAAGTACAGGCTGACGATGTTGGTCGTGGGTGTTCAAAAATGTTCAAATGTGTGTGAAATCTTACGGGACTTAACTGCTAAGGTAATCAGTCCCTAAGCTTACACACTACTTAACCTAAATTATCCTAAGGACAAACACCCCCTCCCCTTCCCGAGGGAGGACCCGAACTTCCGCCGGGACCAGCAGCACAGTCCATGACTGCAGCGCCTAAGACCGCTCGGCTAGGTCGTGGGTGTGTTTGGGACACGTAGTTATTTTAATATTCTCACATACATAAAATAATTTGTAAAAAATTAGGTTCACCCTTAAGTGAATGAGCGCCTAACGACAGAGCGCTAATGTCGCGGCGCCACGAAACCAACCACTTCCAACTCAGATAAAACCGCCAAAAAGAATCTCCATAATTCAGTTAATATGAGAGTAATGATAGGTTAAATATTTGTTGAAATAAAAATGTTTTGAGATTAAATACAACACTTCTATTGACAGAAGTGACTCTATACAATAAATCTTCATCTACCCTAGTGGACGTCCAAAAAGGGAAGAAAGATAGTAAAAAAAATCAAAGAACGGTTATCTCTTACAGAGATAATTTTCGTTTGAAAGAACGATTGGTGTAACATCAATGTATTATATTTACTTTGCTCTCAAAAAGGACATTACACTATCTGTACTCTGCATTGTAAGTGTTACTCAGTAGCTGACAAATATTATTTTGTACAATAATATTGCATGCATCAGTGTTCCAGGTGAGTGGGATTATGATAAAGAGTCACTGTACCGATATTTAAACTTTTACAACTTCTGTCAGTAGGTTTGGTGATTTCGAAACTCCCTTGCATGACCTCTCCTTCAATTTCGAATTTCATCTTGACGATGCGTCACGGGAGTTGAATCATTGCTTTATGAATCTGAGTCCAATGGCATTTCAGAGTGTAGTCATGGTAGGAATTTTCACGTGTAGGTTTGGGCTTCATCTTGAGGCACTTTCGTGTGGTAATCCGTGCCGTGTACCTCATAAAGCATATCGAATTATCGTAATCCAGCATCCTCTGGTGTAGTTACTATGCGACTTGCAAGATCGTGAAGTTGATGCAAAATTTCTGGCTGTATAGTACCCGCAGCCACACCAAATAGTGTTGAATTAAGATAACCCGATTTACTTAACGAGATACATGATACCGATTTGCAAGATGAATTGCATAAAACTGAACCCTTTAAGCTGCGAAGTCGATCAGAAATAGACAGAAAAAAACAGTTAATGTATCTGATTTGAAGGAAAACAATACAGGAATAAATAATTTTTATTGTCTATAAAAAAGATATTTCACAGCTGACGTCCCATTTTCTTCCAGCTTTATAAGAGAATCACCATGAAATACAATATTTTTACATAACACTGGAGATTTTCTTAGTAATAAATAATGATACTGTTGTTAGCGACGAGAATATATGTGAACACTATGGTATTGCCCGCCAAAGGCAAAGGTCCCGAGTTGGAGTCTCGGTCAGGCATACAGTTTTAATCTGCCAGGAAGTTTCATATCAGCGCACACTCCGCTGCAGAGTGAAAAATCTCATTCTGGAAACTGTGGTATTAAGTTACTTACGTTCTGATTGGTAGGACAAGGTCACAACTATAAATGAAAGTGAAAACGTAGAGCACCACAATTTAAACTATAATTATGAACTCGTTCTATCAAGCAGCGAAGGAGGAATCAACTAAAAGGCAAACTGTGCCACCACAGTACAATTACCAATCTTTAACATTATATGACATCTACAATTTTGTGCTTTTCTTTTATAAATAGCCATGTTGTACACGTTCACACTATATACCCCCAGTATTTAAACTGTTTTCTATCATCTGACGTAATTTGAGTTGGTTGCAATAAATACATACAGCAGTTATCATCTCGGAAGTCATTTTACACGTCACACTGTACTTACATTTCTCTCTTAATATGTTAAGATTGCTATAGATAAGTGATGAATAAGATTGCCTGTGCAGTTAAGTACCTCTTACATCGTATTTCTATTGGTTTTGTCCAATATGTTTGTATGCACGCTGCACATGCACACGCATGGATTCAGACACAGTATTCGAAACACGTCTGTTTCCTCTGTTATAACTTGTTTATCCTAATTAGTTTATTGAGGTGCATTATTTTACGGTGCCTATTTCCTGTTTTCAAACGTATAGCAAACGTCTGCAGACGAAACATTTTCTCGAAGTGGAAATCTCTTCCCGTATCAGTTGTGCAAGGATGTAAAAGAATGTAATAAGGGCTCGAATCTGCAAACATTTTAATATCCCTTCTTGCCAGTTTGTCAACCGACTTGTCGCATCTTCTCGAAATATTTATGATAGTGACCTATGCGTATGCTTCGAAGATCACACTATCTGCAGGGCGCAGACTTTATGCATTTTGGTCACGTAGTATATTACTGTATTCGAGCGCCAGTGGAAGTTGTTAAAATTTCAATTTCCTTCAATCCTATTCCATTTTCGCAATACCAGATATTGGTTCACATCAGTTCAGTGAATAGTATCACGCGTTTATAAACACGCCAGATGGTGCAAAGCGGACGCGGTCCCGAATGAGCATTTCCACCGACTCCTCACCCCAACCCCACCAACCCCTTCCCCACCCTCGTTCTCTCCTGCTGTGTTTGGGAATATATAAAGTCGGGCTTTCCAAAGACGCATATAGAGATTTCTGTTCCAGTTCGATAATGTGTGCGTACTTATACGCTCACGCGCAAGTGTGTGTACGTGTGCGCACGCGCATGCGTACCGCGGTGTGCGTGCAGGCCTGCCGGTGCATTTTAAGCGCAGAGAAATCGCCGGCAACTATTCAGTTCCTGCACAGTAGCATGAATTTTACATTTATATGCTGATCGTTGCGTCGGATGTTGGCGGCGCTGTAATACCCCGCCTGGTCGATGCCGTATAGCGGATAGACATCACCGTTCGCTACCTGAAAGGAAATCAAATGCAGGGGGAGGCATATCCTGAAATGCTGCTTGTTCGCTGCTGCCACTACACATTTCGAGAATGCGTCGCGCTGACATTAATTGAGCGGATCTGATAGCTACGTCAGCCTAGTGCCACTGCTGGCTCATGCTGGAATGCTCAGCCTTGCGTACCGGAGACCAAATCATGCGTACCTCTCCGGCTGATTTCACAATCTGCAGGTCTGGAGAAGTAGATGCCGAGACATTCAGCAGTCGACTCGTTGCAGACTGTAATATATACCGGGTGGTTATAATTAAAATGCAGCTACTCGCAGAGATCCAGTACGTTCTGTAATTATCATATGGCGCGACACTTAGTACATATTGCATTTAGTTAATCCGGACACCGATGTATGGTGGAAAAAAATTAGTTCTAATTTTGCTCACAAGGTGCAAATCTGGCGCTATGAATGAAAGAAACACGTTTAGAAATGTTTCCATATGTAATGGGTAATGAACGGGACGCGGGCAGAAAATGTCAATCAAGTGAGAAAGGCGTAATATTTATATTATTATTAACCGCCACAGTCACAATTTGTTCAATATGAGCACCAAATACGTCGACGAGATGCTGTAGAGCGCCAGATTTGCACCTGGTGGCCAAAATTGAAAATTATTGTTTTCCAAATAAAATCGGTTCCTCATAAACGGATAAGCATATATAATAAGTTTAATCGGCTCCTCATAAACGGATAAGCATATATAATAAGTTTTGCTGCCATACGATAGTTACAGCCTACGCTGGACTTCTGTGAGTAGCTGCACTTTAATTTGAACCATCCGGTAGGCCATCGATAAATGAAAGCAAGATCATCACAAAGGCAACTCATATACCATGACAATGTACTGTTCACTGGAGAGCCAAAACTGGGAACTATCAGATAATGGTGTGAACTGTATATTTACAATGATAACTGAAACGTTGTGACTACTGACCACTGTGTGACTGTGAAACCAATCTGCCTTAGTAACCATTTCGTAACCTGCGAGTGCTATCCACTCGCCATCACAATAAACAGCATTGCATGTTATTCGACATGGCATAAATAATTTGGTCGCTGCGTACAATGGAAACAAAGTCAGACTGAAGCTCCGCCCAAGTGCATTAATGATTATAATTTTTAACGAAGGAGGGCCCTATCATATGAAGCAAGGTTCATAAATGGGTGTTGGTTCCATAAATGACTAAATTCAGATAAAAACCATACCGAATATTACTCCGAAGCTACGCTTGGGAAACAAAAGCACACAAAATTAAAATGAATAACTGAAGCTAATAATGTGGCACTTTTATGTACATCGTTAGGGGGACTGACTAAATCTCAAGTGGGGACCCTAGGGCTGTAGCAACATTGCACCCGCGCATCAGGGATTAACTCCCGGAAGCAGAAACTTCAGAATGTGCCGAGCAAGCTTTGAGGACCACCCCAAAATTGCCATCCAATGTGAGCAAAGCCTTCATCATGTAACATTACAGTAGACCCAGGATGTCCCGGAATCCGCATCTCTGTGTGAGAATTTTTCTGTCAAAACATGCATGCGCACTTGACGACGGAGCGAGCAAATGACGAGAGAGTGAGTACGTGCATGCGTCGACTGTCCATTGCACTCTTCCTCATAGAGGAAGGAGCACGGGGAAAGGAAATTCAGCGAAGAAAGGGGAAAATATGCGGAGAACACAGCATATCGGTTGCGATTTCGACACTCAGGCCCAACCGAGGGGCAATGGCTGTCACCGTTACTGCTGGTTTTCAATAATGAAGGCATACACATGACGGACAATGGTATCGGTAATGCGGCATGGTGGTATGGCTTGCGTCGTCGGCCAGTGACATTCGTCCTTGAACCGTTTGTGCCAAGCCTCAAACCTTGCAGTTTGTACTTCTATTTTACGTGTTGATGTTTTACTTCTTGACTGAAAGAAACTGTGGCACATCAATGTTCGAACTTCTACTCTCCAAATGACGAAGCGATTTGCGTGGTACAGAATCTCCTTAGGTTGTACGCTAGGTTCTAGAGCTTTATTTATTGCCCCATTATTTATGAAACCTTGTGCTAAAACTTCAACTTTTTCATTTATTTTATTTTCGTACAGAAAGATTTGCCGGATACTTTCAGTATGACGTGTCACTCTATGAGAGAAGGTAGTAATTGTGTTGCAGCGATGTTAGTTTATGTGACGCATTTATGCTTTTGAGCGGGGTGTATGCAGCATGCTGCACTATTTTTGGCTGGTCAAAACTGTGTGCATAGTCAGAACATACACCCCGTTAAAGAGTATGGAAATATAATATCTGTTACCTTCCATGACACTACAACTCCCGCTTTGAGTCGTTAAAATTACGCGCCAGAGCCAAAGAAACTTTTTTAACATAGACATCAGTGCTACAGCATTTTTGCACTTCATCCGTACACTGAAATTACACTGAGATATTCAGTACTGAAGAGAAGTACTCATAAGGGTATTCATTAAACTATTCCCAGCAGTCCTATATCAAATTGTATTGGTGTTTTACTACTCGCTACACAATTTCTTCCGCAATATCAGTTTAGAATTATTGTTGATATTGAAGCAATGGATCACAAGATACAGCAAAAAAAAATCTACCTCACAAAACGGAAAATTACTACATAACGCAGTTGTTGAAAGAGACCCTTTTTACACATCTTAAAACTCAGTAATTGTGCTAGATCTCAAAAATCATTTAAAAACAAAAAGGAGGAAATTATCAGAAAAGTCTTGGAACAAAATGATAAAGTAGTGTTTGGGATGAAAAGAAATCACCGGAGGTCTATCAGCTCGTAGAAGAAAATCACAGACGCCATCCGACTGATGAAAACATGCTTATAAAGGAAACTTTACACTTAGCGCTGTCGATTAGAAAAGACAAGAAACGGCTGTCAGAAGTTAACGAAGACCTACACTGATCTGACTAAAGTCATAGGATAGCGATATGCACATACATAGATGATAGAAAGGCAGTGAATTGATGGAGCTGTCATTTCTACACATGTGGTTTGTGCGAAAAGGTTTTCGACGTGATTATTGCCGCACGGCGGGAATGAACATACTTTGAAGGTGAAATGGTTGATGGAGGTAATGCATGAGACAGCCCGTTTCAGAATTGTCAGGAAATTCCGCCTTCCAAGATCCACAGTGTCAACGGTGCGCCGACAATTCCAGATTTCAGGCACTGTCTCTCGCCACGGACGACGCAGTGGCCGATGGCCCTCGCTCAACGATCGAGAGCAGCGCGTTTGCTTGTAGTTGTCAGTGCTAATACAGAAGAAACTCTGCATGAAATAACCGCAGAAATCAATGTGGGAAGTACGCCGATAGTATCCGTTGGGACAGTGCTGCGGAATCTGGCGTTAATGAGCTACAGCTCAAAATGGTTCAAATGGCTCTGAGCACTATGGGACTTAACATCTGAGGTCATCAGTCCCCTAGATCTTAGAACAACGTAAACCTAACTAACCTAAGAACATCACACACAGCCTTGCCCGAGGCAGGATTCGAACTTGCGACCGTAGCGGTCGCACGGTTTCAGACTGAAGCACCGAGAACCGCTCGGCCGCAACGGCCGGCTGTGCTACAGCAGTAGACAACTGACGCAAACGGCGTTTCCGACAGTACGACATCGTCTGCAGCACGTTTTCTGGGCTCTTGATCATATCGGTTGCACCCTAGACTGGAAAACCGTGGACTGGTCAGATGAGCCACGATTTCACTTGATAAGAGCTGACAGTACGGTTTGAGTATGGCGCAGACCCCATGAAGCCAACTCGGCAAGAAGGCACCGTGAAAGCTGGTGGTGGCCCCACAATGGTGTGAGCTGTGTTTACATGGAATGGACAGGGACTTCTCCTCCAACTGAATCGATCATTGACTGAAAATGGTTATGTTCGGCCACATGGAGACCATTTGCAGCCATTCATGCAGACATCCCAAACAGTGATGGAATTTTTGTGGAATACAATGCGCTAAGTCACTGGGCCACAACTGTTCACGATCGATTTTAAGAACATTCTCGACCATTCGAGGAAGTGAAATGAATCACATCGAGTATTTATGTGACATAAACCATAGATCAATTCGTGCACATAATCCAGCACCGGCGACACTCTGGCAATTACGGACTGATCAATATTTCTGCAGTGTACTTCCAACGACTTGCTGAGTCCCTGCCAAGTATTGTCGCTGAACTACGCCGGGTAAAAGGATATCCGAAACGATATGAGCAGGTGTGTGTGTTTGTGTGTGTGTGTGTGTGTGTTTGTGCATATTGAGTATTGAACTGGGAACCTAGAAAGGACGGAGAGGCTTCATCCCGCCGTAGCCCTCAGTGGTTCACAACCCCACAACAGGCCACAGCAGTCCATCCACCTCACAGCTGCGCCATACCGAACCCAGGGTTATTGTCTGTTCGGCCCACAGTAGACACCCCCACCCTTCCCTCCCGGGAACTTGTCATACCACATGAGTGTAAGCCCAGTGTTTGCGTGGTAGAGTAATTATGGCGTACGCATACGTGGAGACAGTGTTTGCGCAGCAATCGCCAACATAGTGTGACTGTGGTGGAATAAGGACAACCAGCCCGCATTCGCCGAGGCAGGTGGAAAACCGCCTTAAAAACCATCCACAGACTGACTGGCACAGCGGACCTCGACACTAATCCGACGTGCGGATTCGTTCCGGGGACCGGCACGCCTTGCCGCTCGGGAAGCAGCGCGTTAGACCGCGCGGCTAGCTGGGCGGTCTATATGAGAAGGTACTCAACGACTTCCGTCAACTCGGTGTAAAGGAGACTGGCAGTCACTGAAAATACTCTACGGCCCATTAAAATTGCTACACCACGACGATGACGCGCTACAGACGCGAAACTTAACCGACAGGAAGAAAATGCTGTGATATGCAAATGATTAGCTTTTCAGAGCATTCACACAAGGTTGGCGCCGGTGGCGACACCTAC
This sequence comes from Schistocerca cancellata, assembly GCF_023864275.1. Classification (NCBI taxonomy): domain Eukaryota; kingdom Metazoa; phylum Arthropoda; class Insecta; order Orthoptera; family Acrididae; genus Schistocerca; species Schistocerca cancellata. The sequence continues at coordinate 457,496,326 of NC_064630.1, forward strand.
AACGTGCTGACATGAGGAGAGTTTCCAACCGATTTCTCATACACAAACAGCAGTTGACCGGCGTTGCCTGGTGAAACGTTGTTGTAATGCCTCGCGTAATGAGGAGAAATGCGTACCATCACGTTTCCGACTTTGATAAAGGTCGGTTTGTACCTATCGCGATTGCGGTTTATCGTATAGCGACGTCGCTGCTCACGTTGGTCGAGATCCAATGACTGTTAGCAGAATATGGAATCGGTGGGTTCAGGAGGGTAATATGGAACGACGTGCTGGATCCCAAAGGCCTCGTATCACTAGCAGTCGAGATGACAGGCATCTCTTCCGCATGGCTGTAACGGATCGTGCATCCACGTCTCGACCCCTGAGTCAACAGATGGGGACGTTTGTAAGACAACAACCGTCTGCACGAAAAGGTTCGACGACGTTTGCAACAGCATGGACTATCAGCTCGGAGACCATGGCTGCGGTTACCATTGACGGTGCATCACAGACACGAGCGCCTGCGATGGTGTACTCAACGAGGAACCTGGGTGCACGAATGGCAAAACGTCATTTTTTCGGATGAATCCAGGTTCTGTTTACAGCATCATGACGGTCGCATCCGTGTATGGTGACATCGCTGTGAACGCACACTGGAAGTGTGTATTTGTCATCACCATACTGGAGTATCACAAGGCGTGATGGTATGGGGTGCCATTGGTTACACGTCTCGGTCACCTCTTGTTCGCATTGACGGCACTTTGAACCGTGGACGTTACATTTCAGATGTGTTATGACCCGTGGCTCTACCCTTAATTCGATCCCTTGGAAACTCTACATTTCAGCAGGATAATGCACGACCGCATGTTGCAGGTCCTGTACGGGCCTCTCTGGACACAGAAAATGTTCGACTGCTGCCCTGGCCAGCACGTTCTCCAGATCTCTCACCAACTGAAAACGTCTGGTCAATGGTGGCCGAGCAACTGCCTCGTCACAATACGCCAGTCACTACTTTTAATGATTCTGTGGTATCGTGTTGAAGCTGCATGGGCAGCTGTACCTGTTTACGCCATCCAAGCTCTGTTTGACTCAATGCCGAGGCATATCAAGGCCGTTATTACGGCCAGAGGTGGTTGTTCTGGGTACTGATTTCTCAGGATCTATCCACCCAAATTGCGTGAAAATATAATCAGATGTCAGTTATAATATATTTGTCGAATGAAGCTTACGGGAAATAATGGAGAAGTGTTACGAGTGGAACAGTGAATTGTATCTATGCTTTATAGATCTAGAAAAGGCATATGACCGGGTACCTAGGAGGAAGTTCAGGGGTAAGACAAGGCTGCAACCTGTCTCCACTGTTGTTCATATTATTTATGGATCATATGTTGAAAACAATAAAATGGCTGGGTGTGATTAAGATATGTGAACACAAAATAAGCAGTCTCGCCTATGCGGATGACTTAGTTGTGATGGCAGATTCGTTTGAAAGTTTGCAAAGTAATATTTCAGAGCTAGATCAGAAATGTAAGGACTATAGTATGAAGGTTAGCATCTCCAAAAAGGAAAGTAATGTCAGTGGGAAAGAAATATAAACGGATTGAGTGCCAAATAGGAGGAACAAAGTTAGAACAGGTGGACGGTTTCAAGTACTCAGGATGCATATTCTCCCAGGTTGGCAACATAGTGAAAGAACTGGAAGCGAGGTGTAGCAAAGCTAATGCAGTGAGCGCTCAGCTACGATCTACTCTCTTCTGCAAGAAGGAAGTCAGTACCAAGACTAAGTTATCTGTGCACCGTTCAATCTTTCGACCAACTTTGTTGTATGGGAGCGAAAGCTGGGTGGATTCAGGTTACCTTATCAATAAGTTTGAGGTTACGGATATGAAAGTAGCTAGGATGATTGCAGGTACTAGCAGATGGGAACAATGGCAGGAGGGTGTCCACAATGGGGAAATCAAAGAAAAACTGGGAATGAACTCTATAGATGTAGCAGTCAGGGTGAACAGGCTTAGATGGTGGGGTCATGTTACACGCATGGGAGAAGCAAGGTTACCCAAGAGACTCATCAGTTAAGCAGTAGAGGGTAGGAGGAGTCGGGGCAGACCAAGGAGAAGGTACCTGGATTCGGTTAAGAATGATTTTGAAGTAATAGGCTGAACATCAGAAGAGGCACCAATGTTAGCACTGAATAGGGGATCATGGAGGAATTTTATAAGGGGGACTATGCTCCAGACTGAACGCTGAAAGGTATAATCAGTTTTAAATGATGATGATGATGATGAATGCCCGCTTCTCATTTGTATTTCTCCTTGGTGTAGCAATTTTAATGGCCAGTAGGGTAACACGAAATTTTAAATCCTAATTCATAACTTATTGAAAGACCATTATAGATTTGCTATGGAAATCGACGTTTAAAATAAGACAATTAGGAAACTAAACTACCCTGCTGAGAAGCATACCCGACAAGATTCGGCCTGGACAGATACCTTAAAAATAAACACAGCTAAAGAAAGGAGAGATACTCGGAGAAAAAGGAAAAAAAGAGTGCTAAATAACTTCAAATGTGCTCTGTAGATGGGCTCAACGAAGCAAAATAAAACAGCACGAGATAGGAATAGATTGATGGGCTGGTTGTTGATGTAACGGGAGAGAGTGATTTCCGCCATGGCGCGGCGGCTGGCAGCAGCCGGTGTCGGCGGCCCATTGCAGCAGCAGGCAGCAGCGGCAGGCAGGTGTTAAAGAGCAGCGGCTCCTAATGGCCCGCCTGCTGACGCGCGCGCTGCTAAACGAGGTGCTTAAGAGCCAGCGGCAGCGGCAGCGGCAGCGGCAGCGCCCCAGTCACCTGGCTAAATGCGCGCCAACGCCTGCGCCTGCCCGCGCCAGCGCCTGCAGCCCGCGCAGCACGGCACGGCTGCGGTTCGCGCGCGCCGAATCGCAGTCGCACGCTGAGTGCCTCCCAAAAAAACTCGCGCTCTGCTTTTGTTCGCTCCACCGCGCTCAGCATTGCGCTCACCTGTATGAAAGCGCAAAGCCTGACCCACAGCGGCCGCACCGACAAGTGGCTTCCACCGCAACGTCTGCGTATACCCTGCTGCTGAAATATAAGCGCGTGTGTCGTGGTTCGGCGAGAAGAACTCTAATTTTTCAAAATTAATTCCTGTGAGAAGAGTCTGAGTAACGCAATCAAACACACTATTATCTATATATACAAGGAACGGTGACCGTTTGATTCTTTGTTTGAACGTAATACATTCAAACCTACTGCTTTATTCAGATTTCGATGAAATTTTTCACGCTTTACGTTCAAGACTAGAGGAGATCACAGTCTACATATGTTTGTTATATAAAAATGTCACCAAAAATCTCTAAAAGTTCTTGGCCGATTTACTTTTTCATGGCCGATTGACTTCAAATTTCTACACCATCCCCTAATGAACATTTGGGCAGACATACTACAAGAAAAGTCAACTGCCTAACAAACGAAATACCGGGTGATCAAAAAGTCAGTATAAATTTGAAAACTTAATAAACCACGGAATAATGTAGATAGAGAGATAAAAATTGACACACATGATTGTAATGACACGGGGTCTTATTAGAACAAAAAAAGAGTATTGCGCGCGTCGTTTGGTGATGATCGTGTGCTCAGCCGTCACTTTCGTCATGCTTGGCCTCCCAGGTCCCCAGACCTCAGTCCGTGCGATTATTGGCTTTGGGGTTACCTGAAGTCGCAAGTGTATCGTGATCGACCGACATTTTTAGGGATGCTGAAAGACAACATCCGACGCCAATGCCTCACCATAACTCCGGACATGCTTTACAGTGCTGTTCACAACATTATTCCTCGAGCATTTCCTGTAAAGAACATCATCTTTGCTTTGTCTTACTTTGTTATGCTAATTATTGCTATTCTGATCAGATGAAGCGCCATCTGTCAGACATTTTTTGAACTTTTGTATTTTTTTGGCTCTAATAAAACCTCATGTCATTCCAAGCATGTGTGTCAATTTGTACCTCTCTATCTACATTATTCCGTGATTTATTCAATTTTCAAATTTATACTGACTTTTTGATCACCCGGTATACCGCGATGAACTGACTGTAATTCATAACGTGAGAATCGATTACACTGACAGTACTCGTCTTGGAGATAACACTACCAGACATCACTAGTTAGCGAGGCGAGCAAAAGCTCTAGAATTTTACAGGATCATGATTGAAAACTCGCATTTATTGATCAGTTGCCGTTGTTAAACGTGAAATGTGCCATAGAAGATATTTTAGCCCGTGTTTCACAGCTATTTTTATTACTAAAATCCAAAGTGCTATATACAAGCTAAGGCTGGTCATGAATTCAGCACCAACAGAAGTCACTAGATCACGGGCCGGTGAAAAGATTGAACAGAACCCTAAGTTGTCAGTATTGGACGTAAGCTTTTCGAACAATTCGAGTCGTGCTGAGACACAGACCTATTTGAAATCGTGAAATCTTAGCTGAAACAACAGAAAACGAATTCTGTAAAAACACAGTGATATACTTAGCGCAAAACGTAAGACACATTAAGTTTGCGAAAATTTGCTTGAAGAAATAAATTGAAAATGAAAATAGGCACAGGACCAATCACTTTGTGTGGCCGATATTAATAATCACGGACAATGCCGGGAATTGCAGTTAGTGAAGCACTAGTTTTAAAAGAGCAGGACGGGGGGCCACGCATCTCGTGGTCGTGCGGTAGCGTTCTCGCTTCCCACGCCCGTGTTCCCTGGTTCGATTCCCGGCGGGGTCAGGGATTTTCTCTGCCTCGTGATGGCTGGGTGTTGTGTGCTGTCCTTAGGTTATAGTTAGGTTTAAGTAGTTCTAAGTTCTAGGGGACTGATGACCATAGATGTTAAGTCCCATAGTGCTCAGAGCCATTTGAACCATTTTTGAACGGGGGGCCAGGAGGGACGATAACATGGTACAAAATAAAATAGTTGTTTTCGTAGGTTTCCCATTTGTATATAGCTACAGCAACGTACATTTATCTGAAACTATTTATCATAGCGAAACTATCTTTGGAGGCCAAAATACACCAGATGAAAGTTAAGTACTTTTGGTATATCACTAGGGCAGAAGATTCGCTAGAAAAAGCTTTAATGGTCGGAGTAACAGAAGGTCAGAGGCGTAGAAGAACCATGGGGATGTTGGATAGAGGACCCTGAAGAACTGGGGACCGAATTGAACAGGTGTGCATGGAAGTGCGTCATTCATCACGTCACTCGGGATCGGAGACGACTTGATATGTCATAGCAAGACATACACCCTTACACACGCTTCCTTCCATTACCAAACTGTTGATTAGTTGATGCTTGAGGATATGTTCTATCAACTAATGCATTCCTTTAGTCGAATTGTGTCACACATTTATTTTCTCCCCAATTCTATCTAGTACTTTGTCATTAGTTAACCGATCTACCCATCAGATCTTCAACATTCTTGTGAAGCGCACAGTTCATAAGATACTTCAATTCTTCATCAAACCATGTCCTCGGGAAATGTAATGGCTGTAGTTTGACTCTTCTTTCAGCCATTCACAGTACTAAAATAGACGTCAAAATAAGAAATATTTCTACATCTCTTCATCTCATGGCCCACACACTATATTTCTTTATTTTAATTTTTATTCTATTCTATTTTTTGATTGTTTCGGTGATTAATATCGCCTCCTTCCTTTTATTGAGCCCAGTTTATCCTCTGTATTCATTGTGACTAGGATAACAGAATAGACACTCGCGCTTTTATCCGTAAGTGTGGAGAAAAGTCTGAGCTGTGAAAGTCAAGATCGTGACCTGAAGTTCCACTTCCCCTAATCTAACAAGTGAGGTACCTATGCTCGAATCGCGAAAACCGAGAAAAATATTTTATAGTACAGATATGAGACTGTTCTATCACCGATCAAGGTCATTTATCCATAAAACTCGGCATTTGTGTACAATAGATGCTTCGATCTTAAAAAGTAAAGACATGGACGAATAGGTTGGTTTGAACCTTGGGGTACATTACTAGGCATGGGCCTATCCCATGGTCTTCCTCCGAATTTAGAACATAGTTACACAAGGGAATCCGTAGGTGGACGTTGTGTTAATTGCTACGCAATTCGTCTTTTTTTTTAAATTAACAAATAGTACCAGCGGTGAAAAGAATCATAAGAGACAGATGAAATTTCGACGACTGCTGGGTAACCACCTCTACACGTTTGGATGTTTAGTCTTCTTTTATGCTTCAAACGCCCTTAAAGCCTTGCCTTCCCTTTCACAATTGTTGCATTCTAGACATGGTTTCCACACTGTTTTTTCCATAACAAAGTAGAATTAACTTCCTACTTGAAGAAAATATGACAGCTGATTCATAAAATATAATTCCAATACATCATATATTAGAATCTTTCTATAAAATCGGTATGCATGCGACAGCATAAAAACGTGATTGATCTTGGGCTCATTCCTCACATTTTATCGTTTTTGTTGATAATAGAAAGCTATTAAGTGTTTTAGATAGCTCTTTGGCTAGGAATCATTTCTACAACGAACACAGAACAACCACACAAAATTAAAAAAAATAACTATTGGATCAAGACAAAAACGAGATCAAATCTAATAAGAAATGATACAAGGCATATTAGTTAGGAGACGGCGGAATTCACAAACCATTTATGTTCATATAGGAAAAGATAGTAAAAGTAAGTTGAAGCTGAGCCAATAAGAAACTGGAGCCAAACAAAGCTCAAAGACCATAAGTCATGGTTATGTTTTTAGAAAGGCTTTTGCAGCGCTGTGGCTCCTCTATAACAAGAGTGAAGTGACGGATAGTTTCACAAATTACGTGCTACTTTAGTAAATCTGAAGCTAAAAGTTCAAGGTCAACACTGTGAATGTTCCTCCGAAAGGAAGTTCATGTTGAGGTATTAAGAATCTTCGAGTATAGGTTTCCCTTTACTTCAAATCGCACTTTTTCCATTAAAAAGCTACCTAAAGTATTTCGTAGAATCTGGTATACAGATCCAAAAGACAACTTTATGGATAAACCAAAATGATTGGATAGTTCTCAATTAAAACGATTGTGTGTAGTAATGCCAAATAATGTTTTAGCCCTTGTATCATAAACTTTGTCCTAACGGGTAACATTTCGACAGACGGTAAAGGTGGCCTAAGCGTTGTACAAAACAAAGTCTGGGATACTTCGGCTCAGGCTGCAGCGAATATTGGAATGGGAAGCAAACTGGCAGAATGATTTTTTTCTGAAGCTTAAGGTGTACTCTGTGTTATATCTGTCAATAATATAAAAGCAGCGACAAAGAGGAATGTACTTTTGTCGAAAATTTATCTCTTACCGAAGTGTTATTTTCTCTCTCCCTCAAAATTTTGTCAGTTACGAGTTCATATAGATATACGTGAGGTACTAATCCCGTGAAATACTTTTCCTGTGCAATAAACGCAGAATGTTACAACTGCGAAAAGATACTGACGACACGAGAAACGAAATTACGCAACGAATTACATAAAAGATTAAAAAAATTGAAATATGTGGAGTTATAATATTGACATGTTTCAGCTCTTCGATGAGATTCCACACGAATCTCTGCAATTTCAAATGCGAGGCCAACTGCGAAAGCTATTTAATCACGGAACAGAAAAAAATGCAGCGTGATATTTCAAGTTCAGTCTGCTTGCAGTGTCCAACGTGTATTTATATTTACGAAGGTATTTGACTCACACGATAAAACAAAACAAATAAATGTAAGAAGTGGTTGTTATTTTTCTTAGGAAATTATTTTATCTAGTGACTTACCGCTACAGAGAATTTTAACAATAAACACAATTAATATTGTGTGTGTGAAATCTTATGGGACTTAACTGCTAAGGTCATCAGTCCTTAAGCTTACACACTACTCAACCTAAATTATCCTAAGGACACACACACACACCCATGCCCGAGGGAGGACTCGAACCTCCGCCGTGACCATCCGCACAGTCCATGACTGCAGCTCCTCAGTCTGCACGGCTAATCCCGCGCGGCAATAATAAATATTAGACATTACTAATCTTAGTTATAAATTCGTTTTGCATGCCGAAGTATTATGGTGAAGATATTAAGATTCAGAATAGCAATAACGAGTATATGTCAACTTGTGTTTCTGGAGACATTTCTTTAATCGGTGACCGTTTGTTTCTAATGTTGCTATCTGTAAGTCTCATTTCGATCTCTCAGAAAGAAATTTTCGTCTGATGTATAACTTTTTGCACTTCAAAAACTTTTCACGCTATTATAAAGTGAAAAAAGTGCTTTAAAACCTAACAAGGTGGTTGCGACACGTCCGTTAATCACGCTTCTTTATCTTCCAACCACCGGCTGTTGTGGCCGAGCGGTTCTAGGCGCTTCAGTCTGGAACCTCCCGACCGCTACGGTCGCAGGTTCGAATCCTGCCTCGGACATGGATGTTTGTGATGTCCTTAGGTTAGTTTGGTTTAAATAGGTCTAAGTTCTAGGGGACTGATGACCGCAGATATTAAGTCCCATAGTGCTCAGAGCCATTTTAACCATTTTGTCTTCCAACCCTGTTGCTCTATGAGACATTGTACTCATAGAATACTTGAGAGAGTTTTACTAACCGTTCCATCATGCTGGCAAAGTACCAGGATTAGTCATACGGTTTTAACTATCACCTCAAAAAAATCAAGTTGTGGCCACGAAATCTGGTGTTAGTCTGCCTCCACATATCCACACTTTACTGCAACACATTCTTCGCAACAATGAATCACTTTGCGAGAACCCAGGTTGCGGAAGTCTGCATTTTTGTTGTTCAGAAACATGCCCCGTGCAAGTAAGCTCATGTCTGCCACGAATAGTTTCCTCATCTGAGGAAAGAGGAAGCGATATATCCGTTTTCTCGGAGATATCCATTAAAGGTGCAGATAGTCACAGTAACTCAAGTTTATTTCTCCATCACAACATAACAAATTCCTCATTGTGATATGGAAGTAAATTTATTGAAATTGAGATTAAACAAACTTGTCCCACTTGCGAACAAACAAGTAATAGTTCTTCAATAACAACAGACTTATAGTTAAATGATAATTAACTCAAAGCCCTAAGCTTTCGACAGGTGTTGGTATACATCTACGGGGACAGTTGAAAATGTGTGCCCCGACCGGGACTCGAACCGGGAATCTCCTGCTTGCATGGCAGACGCTCTATCCATCTGAGCCACCGAGAGCACAAAGGATAGTGAGACTGCTGGGATTTATCCCTTGCACGCTCCCCATGAGACGCACATTCCGCAGCTTAATGTCCACACACTACGTTCGTAGTGACCTGCCCATTACACTCATTACTCGCGGCAGACAATCTTTCCGAGTCCCGTAAGAGTACGGGCAATGCGTGTGCATCCAGCACACAAGAAGGTAAATAGCGACTTAGCCTTAACTATGTGAAGATGGTATCTGTTCTTTCGGACAGCTTAGGGTCTTGATTTAATTATCGTTTCATTCTTAGAGAGCTGCATGGTCACCGATGGTATCTGTTCTTTCGACATGTCCGAAAGATCAGATACCATCTTCATATAGTTAAGGCTAACCGGCCATTGACCTACTTCTTCTGTACTGGATGTACACACATCTCCCGAACTCTTTCAGGACTCAGTAACGTTGCCTGCCGCGAGTAATGAGTGTAATTGGCAGGGTCACTACGAATGTAGTGTGTGGACATTAAGTTGGGAATGCGGGTCTCACGGGGAGCGTGCAAGGGATAAATCCCTGCAGTCGCACTATCCTCTGTTCCCTCGGTGGTTCGATGAATAGAGCGTCTGCCATGTAAGCAGGAGATCCCGGGTTCGAGTCACGGTCGGAGCACACATTTTCAACTGTCTCCGTTGATGTATATCAACGCCTGCCGACAGCTTAGGGTCTTGATTTAATTATCACTTCATTCTAAGAGAGCAGCTTGGTCACCGATGGTATCTGTTCTGTCGGAAATGTCGGAAAGAACAGATACCACCTTCATAAACTTATAGTTCCTTAATCTCAAAAACATATCATTCAGTTCCTCAGTTCTTAAATTACAAAAAGGAAGTCAGCACTCTGTGCTTAAGTCTTGGAAACCAAAACGCTTCAAAGTGTCGTTAACGCGATAAGTATCGGAGGTCAATACAGTTCAGGAAAATTTCTAAGTCCGACAACAATAAACGCACAAGCTCAAGTTTTAGCACCTTCTTGTCGGTGAACACAATAAAGAGTAGATGTTATACCAAGTCCCAGTTAGCACGTCACCGTCGCTTACAAAGGGAGATCAACCAATGTTGGTCAACTTTTGCTGGTGCATTCTATATTGAAAATAAAAAGACAGGTGTTTCGGCTTTTTGCTACATGCTCCCTAGTTTTTGAAAAATCCAGGTCGACTACCAAACAGCAGGTCTATGTTAGATAGTTGTTCGCGACGTTTTTACATTCGACATTTTTTCGGTGTACCTTATAACATTTTGAAAATGGGATCACATTCCTTTTTTTGAAATAAAAAAATTGTGAAGTATGATTAATGGTATATAGGTATGTAAAACGTACTGAAAGTTATTTTCACGATAACATGCTAGATAGGATTTCCGTAGATGGTAATGGTGAACCGACTTGCAACGTGACACTGATAACAACGAAATGTACGTCTACTTGTGAGCTGTGAGACGACTGCATTTTCCGACAGGTAAAGAATTTCACGGTACGACTTAAAAATCATGTGACAGCGGAGGAAATAATTACAAAATAGGGTAGATGCTATCAAAATTCTTGCGTTGGTCCATAATCAGTTGTCCAGTCCTATCTTTCAAGACATCCTTTCATAAGGATGCTTGGTACGCATCCAAATTGATACCTGACAGATCTGTTGCTAGCGACGGGAATGTACCGGAGACCATGTCAATGCGGCGAGATTTTCGTCAGTTGCGCCTGCTGCGGGAAATATTAATTTTTTGGCTGTTTTTACGATAAGCTGCACAGTACTGACTGCGAAAACGCTCACGAATAGATGATCAATTACACTACAGGCCATGAAAATTGCTACACCAAGAAGAAATGCAGATGATAAACGGGTATTCATTGGACAAATATATTATACTAGAACTGACACGTGATTACATTTTCACGCAATTTGGGTGCATAGATACTGCCTAAATTTTGATAAATAATCAGCAATGGCGGCCGAATACTTCCGGCATAAGAAGTCAGCCTCATTCTGCCAACGGCCTTGTCAAAGAGGGCGGAGGTTCAGGGCACTCTCTTGTCCGAGGGGTGGGAAATTGCCCCTAAAGGCGGAAGAATCAGCAATGATCAACGACATGAAGATGCAGAAGGCAATGGAAACCACTGCATTAAAGACACGTAACGTGTATCCACAGGACATGTGGCCTGTAATTGAAGAAGTGTCATGATGATCTCTCAATTGGCAAAAGATTCCGGAATAGTCCCCCATTCGGATCTCCGGGAGGGGACTGCCAAGGGGGAGGTTACCATGAGAAAAAGATTGAATAATCAACGAAAGGATAACGTTCTACGAGTCGGGGCGTGGAATGTCAGAAGCTTGAATGTGGTAGGGAAACTAGAAAAATCTGAAAAGGGAAATGCAAAGGCTCAATCTAGATATAGTAGGGGTCAGTGAAGTGAAGTGGAAGGAAGACAAGGATTTCTGGTCAGATGAGTATCGGGTAATATCAACAGCAGCAGAAAATGGTATAACAGGTGTAGGATTCGTTATGGTTCAAATGGCTCTGAGCACTATGGGACTTAACTTCTAAGGTCATCAGTCCCCTAGAACTTAGAACTACTTAAACCTAACTAACCTAAGGACATCACACACATCCATGCCCGAGGCAGGATTCGAACCTGCGACCGTAGCGGCCGCGCGGTTCCAGACTGTAGCACCTTTAACCGCTTGGCCACCACGGCCGGCGATTCGTTATGAATAGGAAGGTAGGGCAGAGGGTGTGTTACTGTGAACAGTTCAGTGACCGGGTTGTTCTAATCAGAATCGACAGTAGACCAACACCGACAACGATAGTTCAGGTATACATGCCGACGTCGCAAGCTGAAGATGAACAGATAGAGAAAGTGTATGAGGATATTGAAAGGGTAATGCAGTATGTAAAGGGGGACGAAAATCTAATAGTCATGGGCGACTGGAATGCAGTTATAGGGGAAGGAGTAGAAGAAAAGGTTACAGGAGAATATGGGCTTGGGACAAGGAATGAAAGAGGGGAAAGACTAATTGAGTTCTGTAACAAGTTTCAGAAAGTAATAGCGAATACCCCGTTCAAGAATCACAAGAGGAGGAGGTATACTTGGAAAAGGGCGGGAGATACGTGAAGATTTTAATTAGAGTACATCATGATCAGACAGAGATTCCGAAATCAGATACCGGATTGTAAGGCGTACCCAGGAGCAGATATAGACTCAGATCACAATATAGTAGTGATGAAGATTAGGCTGAAGTTCAAGACATTAGTCAGGAACAATCAATACGCAAAGAAGGGAGATACGGAAGTACTAAGGAATGACGAGATACGTTTGAAGTTCTCTAACGCTATAGATACAGCAATAAGGAATAGCGCAGTAGGCAGTACAGTTGAAGAGGAATGGACATCTCTAAAAAGGGCCATCACAGAAGTTGGGAAGGAAAACATAGCTACAAAGAAGGTAGCTGCGAAGAAACCATGGGTAACAGAAGAAATACTTTAGTTGATTGATGAAAGGAGGAAGTACAAACATGTTCCGGGATAATCAGGAATACAGAAATACAAGTCGCTGAGGAATGAAATAAATAGGAAGTGCAGGGAAGCTAAGACGAAATGGCTGCAGGAAAAATGTGAAGAAATCGAAAAAGATATGATTGTCGGAAGGGCAGATTCAGCATACAGGAAAGTCAAAACAACCTTTGGTGACATTAAAAGCAACGGTGCTAACATTAAGAGTGCAACGGGAATTCCACTGTTAAATGCAGAGGAGAGAGCAGATAGGTGGAAAGAATACATTGAAAGCCTCTATGAGGGTGAAGATTTGTCTGATGTGATAGAAGAAGAAGCAGGAGTCGATTTACAAGAGATAGGGGGTCCAGTATTAGAATCGGAATTTAAAAGAGCTTTGGAGGACTTACGGTCAAATAAGGCAGAAGGGATAGATAACATTCCATCAGAATTTCTATAATCATTGGGGGAAGTGGCAACAAAACGACTATTCACGTTGGTGTGTAGAATATATGAGTCTGGCGATATACCATCTGACTTTCGGAAAAGCATCATCCACACAATTCCGAAGACGGCAAGAGCTGACAAGTGCGAGAATTATCGCACAATCAGCTTAACAGCTCATGCATCGAAGCTGCTTACAAGAATAATATACAGAAGAATGGAAAAGAAAATTGAGAATGCGCTAGGTGACGATCAGTTTGGCTTTAGGAAAAGTAAAGGGACGAGAGAGACAATTCTGACGTTACGGCTAATAATGGAAGCAAGGCTAAAGGAAAATCAAGACACTTTCATAGGATTTGTCGACCTGGAAAAAGCGTTCGACAATATAAAATGGTGCAAGCTGTTCGAGATTCTGATAAAAGTAGGGGTAAGCTATAGGGAGAGACGGGTCATATACAATATGTACAACAACCAAGAGGGAATAATAAGAGTGGACGATCAAGAACGAAGTGCTCCTATTAAGAAGGGTGTTAGACAAGGCTGTAGCCTTTCGCCCCTACTCTTCAATCTGTACATCGAGGAAACAATGATTGAAATAAAAGAAAGGTTCAGGAGTGGAATTAAAATACAAGGTGAAAGGATATAAATGATACGATTCGCTGATGACATTGCTATCCTGAGTGAAAGTGAAGAAGAATTAAATGATCTGCTGAACGGAATGAACAGTCTAATGAGAACACAGCATGGTTTTAGAGTAAATCGGAGAAAGACGAAGGTAATGAGAAGTAGTAGAAATGAGAACAGCGAGAAACTTAACATCGGGATTGATGGTCACGAAGTCAATGAAGTTAAGGAATTCTGCTACCTAGGTCGTAAAATAACCAATGACGGACGGAGCAAGGAGGACATCAAAAGCAGACTCGCTATGGCAAAAAAGGCATTTCTGGCCAAGAGAAGTCTACTAATATCAAATACCGGCCTTAATTTGAGGAAGAAATTTCTGAGGATGTAAATCTGGAGTACAGCATTGTATGGTAGTGAAACATGGACTGTGGGGAAACCGGAACAGAAGAGACTCGAAGCATTTGGGATGTGGTGCTACAGACGAATGTTGAAAATTAGGTGGACTGATAAGGTAAGGAATAAGGAGGTTCTACGCAGAATCGGAGAGGAAAGGAATATGTGGAAAACACTGATAAGGAGACGGGACAGGATGATAGGACATCTGCTAAGACATGAGGGAATGACTTCCATGGTACTAGATGGAGCGGTAGAGGGCAAAAACTGTAGAGGAAGACAGAGATTGGAATACGTCAAGCAAATAACTGAGGACGTAGGTTGCAACTGCTACTCTGAGATGAAGAGGTTAGCACAGGAAAGGAATTCGAGACGGGCCGCATCAAACCAGTCAGTAGACTGACGACGACAAAAAAAAAAAAAAAAAAAAAAAAAAAAAAAAAAAAAAAAAAAAAAAAAAACTGAGAAATCAGTACCCAGAACAACCAACTCTGGCTGTAATAACGGCCTTGATACGCCTGGACATTGAGTCAAACAGATCTTGGATGGCATGTAGATGTACAGCTGCCCAAGCAGCTTCACCACGATACCACAGTTCGTCAAGAGTAGTGACTGGCGTATTGTGACGAGCCAGTTGCTCGGCCACCGTTGACCAGACGTTTCCAATTGATGAGAGATCTGGAGAATGTGCTGGCCAGGGCAGTAAGGCCCTTACAGGACCATGCGATAAACCGCAATCGCGATAAGTTACAATCCGAACTAATAAATTCGGAAACGTGATGGTACGCATTTCTCCTCCTTACACGAGGCATCACAACGTTTCACCAGGCAACCCTGGTCAACTGCTGTTTGTGTATGAGAAATCGGTTGGAAACTTTCCAGCGCGTTGTAGGTGTCGTCACCGGCGCCAACCTTTTGTGAATTCTCTGAAAAGCTAATCATTTGCATATCACTGCATCTTCTTCCTGTCGATTAAATTTCGGGTCTGTAGCACGTCATCGTCGTGGTGTAGCAACTTTAACGGCCAGTAATGTATTATATTTAGACGAACTTTCAATGTGTAGCATTGAAAACACGATTTTGCGTTGTCATCTTTGACAATGATTTCTTTTCAAATATAGGGAGTGTAGCAAAGAGCCGAAACAAATGTCCTTATTTTCAATGTATAACGCCGTTGCAACACTCGACCAAACCTGGTGACCAACATGTCTGTTCCTATTCTTGCTAGTCCAGGCGGAGGAGGTTGCGTGCTGTCCCGGAAAATGGTGGCAGACTAGTGAGCGAAGCGCAACGGAGGTCTTAGCGGCTGCTCGTTGCCATTGAAGTGCTCTGTTAAGCTCGCGTGTCTGCCTAAATAGTTGCCTCGCAGCGGGAACCATGCGGGTCTATCTTCGGCACGAGTCCGTGTGGATGCAGGGAAAGGTGCGGTACGTCACAGACTGCTATCATGGGCGTTGCCTGTTGGTCTGGCCTGAACTCTATTGACGCACCCCCGGAGTTGGCCACAGAGTTCCCGCGGCGTCTGTCCCTTAGCGGCGGAGCGTGCGGCAACCCAAACAGCGTAGAAGTTGCGCGGGATGCCGTTGGCGCCTGATGTCTAGAGCGCCACGGAAGAAAGAAATCGCTTGGTGCCATGTCAGTAGAATACGGAAGGTGAGGCCAAATTTGATAGCCCAAAGAAGCAGCAGCCGTGTCTGCGTCCAGTACAGTGTGAGCTGGGGAATGATCGCTGAGCAAAAGCACCTACTTGCCTGGCTTCCCGCGACGCTTTGTCCAGACAACGTACCGCAACGTAGTTCAGGATGTTTTGATAATACACTCCTGTAACGATTTCTCTCCCGAGCAAAACCTTTAGCACCACGTGACGCTACTTAAAAACCCTCTGTATGAACCTTCCTCGCGATAGTAAATCTACATGTTTCCAGTGTTTGCATTGCTCGTTTGTCTCCCTGCGGTAGTGATACAGCTAGCAGCCGTTCATGATGATTAGGCTGCTAAAGAAGTCACGTGGAAATATCTTAAACAGCTACAGTATTTGCGCTGCCGCCTCGGTTCTGCCGGCATTATGAATGGGCGCAAGCAGCTGGGAAAGCTAGAGCGCAGTCGGCGATTATTGTCAGGTACAAAACGTTCTGGAAGATCCATGACTAATTATCAGTTTCCAGCACCAGGGCCTCCACTTCTCTTTAGAAAATAGAAAAAATTGTCCACCGCTTCATTCTTCGACTTTTCAGGCTTGCTTGACACTCAAAAGCATTGGAAGCGTCTGCGCCACCTAACCATTGTGGCACAAGTTTCTTCACGTTTGTGTCCACGGCCTCCACTCCATACCTCAACGCTAAAGGCGCTTACATGTCTTCTCAGGCTTCCGCACCTCAACCGGTGAACACGGAACATTTAGAGGATAGCTTTGATGCGCATCTGTTTTTCTGTCTGTCCGATTGTGAAAAACTCTTTTTCTCAGGAACGGGTTGACATATCAAATTGAAATTTTTTCCACGTGCTGAGATCTACGGGGCCTCGGCGGTATAAAACACTTTAACTTGTAAGCCAATGAAATCAAAAGTTACGCCCATTTAGGCACATATTTGACGCTCGTAAACTTATTCATCAAAACCTAGAATCTCAAAATATGGAAGTATCAACGTTTCACAGTGCTGTCAAGGAAAAAATCCAAAATTGTTAATTTGTAATTACATCACAAGGAAAAAAAAATGTTATTTTTTACTCAATTGTTTTTCCACCCGCCTCTATAGACGCCTTTTTTTCAATAACGGGTAGACGTATCAGGTCGAAATTTATGTGTATGGTCGTTTGGGTGTGTAAAATGTTAAGTTTCTAAGGCATGCATTCGAAAGATACAGCAATTTATGTCACATATTTGATTCTCGCAAACTCATTCATTGAAACCATTGACCTAGAATCACCAGATTTGGAAGAAGTAAGATTCCGCAGTACAATTAAAGGAAAAATAAGAAAATTGTGATTTTGTCATAATAACACGAAAAACAAATTTCTTTGTTATCTGACTTGAAAATTAAAATTAAAACGTTCTCGCAAGTCTTGGATATCCCAGGACCGATACCGTGGCAGTATCAATGTCGATAACAGGTAAAAATCGTCGAAATCCTCGATTTCCGATGAACTTTTTATACAATTAAGCTTACGCGAAACCCTCAGAGCACGAATCATACTCGCACCGGGCCAGTTTTGTTATACGTTTGAACTTCATTGCACCATGTAGTATATTAATGGCCAATTTCAGCATTTGGCCTTTTTCCAACGTAGCGGCGTCAGTGACATATGCGTCATATTTAAAAACTGTATATTGCTATGTCTCTGTTCCTATTTACAAGCGTCATATCAGTCAGAAAATTGTACCATAAGATAACGAACGCATCGTTTTAGACAAGATATCTTTGAAGGGAGATGCGGCCTTGTTGGCACTAACAGTTACAACTTGTCTTGGCCACCATTTTTTTCTTTATTTTCAACTTTTTAACACATGTTTCCGATTAACTTGTCATCAGATTTTTAACATCGATACATAGTATCTTTCTACCAACACATATTCCATTACAACATCAGTGCCCAAACTCGCTTGTTGTAATGGCAAGTTTTTACGAGCGTCGCCCAGAAAGTAATGCATCCCATTTTTTTCTTTCTTCAACAGTTATGTACTGAACAAAGACAAACGTAGCCACAAGAAAGAATGATGCTTTTTCTGCGCTTCTTACTTCTCTACGGGATCTGGGATCTCCTTTTCCTTATGTATCCTTCTTCCAGCGAGACACAAGGGCGTGGATGCCCTGTCGGTACCACTTTCTGTTCTGGACACGAAGCCATTTTTTTACTGTGCGTACCACCCTCCACTAATGGCATTCTCCAATGCCCCAAGCAAATGGAAGTCCGAGAGAGCCACGTCAAGGCTGTAGGGTGTACGGGATAACATTGTCCAATCCTGTTTAGTGAGGTGTTCCGAAGTCCTTAAACTTGCGTGAGGCCGAGGGTTATCATGCTGAATCAAACAATCACTATGGTTGTTACGGCGTCGAAGTCACTGGAACCGCTTCTTCAGCTGGGTTAAGGTGTTCAGAAATGCTTCAGAATTAATGGCGCGGCCCCTTGGCATCACATCAGCGAGTATGACTCCCTAACAGTCCCAAAACATACTGATCAAGATCTTACCGGCGGATGCAGTTGCTCTGAATTTTTTTTCTTTTGTAGAGGGGGAGAATGATGTGATTCCCTCGGTTGTTATTTCGTTTCGGGCTCAAAATGGTGAAACCAGGTTTCATCACCTGTCAGAACCCGAGACTAGAAGGATTCCCCGTCATCTTCAAAACATTGCAGGAACACAGAAGAAAGGTTTTTTTTCTGAAAGATTTGTGTTCCAGCTTTCATGCACACACTTCTAAGTGATTAAGAGCACGGATGAATACATCCACACTCCATTTTCTGATTGACAGCTTCGGCGCCAACTACCGAGTCCGTATGTGTCGGACCTAGCGAATGGGCACATCAGCAAGCTGCACCTTATCATGTGTGAAAGCCGTAGTTGGCCTCCCCGAAAGCTGCCAATTTTGCACCTCTGCCGAACGGTCTTCTCGTTATGTCCTTACCACCTTTTCTCAGCGAATAACCGTACTTCTGTCGGCTCTAGGTGCTCCATAAAAACACACAAACATTTTTAAATGTTCCCGACAGTTCCTGTCTTCGCAGTGAGAAATTCAATGACAACGCACTGTTTGTAACGTACATCACTTATGGAAGCCATTTTGAAACTCTGTAACAGGTGCGCTATATATCTACGGAAACGGAAAACTTGCAGGCGTACGCGGGAAACTTCAAATAATGCATTACTAACGTTGCACATTCTTACCGCTGCGGTCAGCTGAGGAAAAAAAAATGTGGTGCATTACTTTCATGTCGATCCTCGTAAATGACAAGATACAGTGATGATGGGGTAACCCGAAACGAGTTATGAGAAATAAAAAATAATGACAATTTTTTTGTAATCAAGATATATGTACACTCCTGGAAATTCAAATAAGAAACACCGTGAATTCATTGTCCCAGGAAGGGGAAACTTTATTGACACATTCCTGGGGTCAGATACATCACATGATCACACTGACAGAACCACAGGCACATAGACACAGGCAACAGAGCATGCACAATGTCGGCACTAGTACAGTGTATATCCACCTTTCGCAGCAATGCAGGCTGCTATTCTCCCATGGAGACGATCGTAGAGATGCTGGATGTAGTCCTGTGCAACGGCTTGCCATGCCATTTCCACCTGGCGCCTCAGTTGGACCAGCGTTCGTGCTGGACGTGCAGACCGCGTGAGACGACGCTTCATCCAGCCCCAAACATGCTCAATGGGGGACAGATCCGGAGATCTTACTGGCCAGGGTAGTTGACTTACACCTTCTAGAGCACGTTGGGTGGCACGGGATACATGCGGACGTGCATTGTCCTGTTGGAACAGCAAGTTCCCTTGCCGGTCTAGGAATGGTAGAACGATGGGTTCGATGACGGTTTGGATGTACCGTGCTCTATTCAGTGTCCCCTCGACGATCACCAGTGGTGTACGGCCAGTGAAGGAGATCGCTCCCCACACCATGATGCCGGGTGTTGGCCCTGTGTGCCTCGGTCGTATGCAGTCCTGATTGTGGCGCTCACCTGCACGGCGCCAAACACGCATACGACCATCATTGGCACCAAGGCAGAAGCGACTCTCATCGCTGAAGACGACACGTCTCCATTCGTCCCTCCATTCACGCCTGTCGCGACACCACTGGAGGCGGGCTGCACGATGTTGGGGCGTGAGCGGAAGACGGCCTAACGGTGTGCGGGACCGTAGCCCAGCTTCATGGAGACGGTTGCGAATGGTCCTCGCCGATACCCCAGGAGCAACAGTGTCCCTAATTTGCTGGGAAGTGGCGGTGCGGTCCCCTACGGCACTGCGTAGGATCCTACGGTCTTGGCGTGCATCCGTGCGTAGCTGCGGTCCGGTCCCAGGTCGACGGGCACGTGCACCTTCCGCCGACCACTGGCGACAACATCGATGTACTGTGGAGACCTCACGCCCCACGTGTTGAGCAATTCGGCGGTACGTCCACCCGGCCTCCCGCATGCCCACTATACGCCCTCGCTCAAAGTCCGTCAACTGCACATACGGTTCACGTCCACGCTGTCGCGGCATGCTACCAGTGTTAAAGACTGCGATGGAGCTCCGTATGCCACGGCAAACTGGCTGACACTGACGGCGGCGGTGCACAAATGCTGCGCAGCTAGCGTCATTCGACGGCCAACACCGCGGTTCCTGGTGTGTCCGCTGTGCCGTGCGTGTGATCATTGCTTGTACAGCCCTCTCGCAGTGTCCGGAGCAAGTATGGTGGGTCTGACACACCGGTGTCAATGTGTTCTTTTTTCCATTTCCAGGAGTGTATAATACCCTTAGATGATGAATTGCTATCATACTCTATCGCAAAACGTAGCAACGTTGTTCCCCTTCAAATGCAGGAAAGTAATTACTGCATCATACCACATTTATTTAAGTTCAATACGTAACTTCATTTCTGTGAGGTGATTATTAAATCTTTATCACTATCCGTCGGAAAATATAATTATGAAACAGCGAGATTCAGTTGGTAAAATTCGTTCTTATTTTTCGATGAAATTAAGTTCCGTTGTATTTGCCTTACCTTAATTCGTCTGCTATTTCGAATCCCTGTTATACATTTTTAAAAACTGAAGCGAAGACTGGGTGTAGGTAAAATACCGTGAGACAAAATATCGCCTTAGTGTCTGTTTTGAAGGTACCGGAGACAGAGTTTTACTAGTGTCGACGGTGCAGCGGCCGCCGCGCTGCGCCTGTTCCTTCTCCGGGGAAATTCGGCTTTTCGGAGTAAGCGGCTCGTTGGGCGAGCCCTCCGGAAGCCCATTCGCGTCCGATAGGCTCTGGCTGGACACGTAGGATTCCCCGGCAAGCGGCGGGGATCTGCCGGCCGCTGGGGCGTCCCCGTTCCGCAGGTGGACCACTCGCCAAATACGGCTCAGCTTAGCGCTTAAAGCGGACCACTTGTTCGACACCCGGCAGGGTCGATAAACTCGCTCCAGAACGTGTTACGGCCTCCTTCAGAAGGGGTCAACGTATAAAGGCAGTTAACATTCGTGGCTGTACGACGTAGAAATCAGAAGAGTGTTTCGTTTATCGAGTTTTCCGGTCTTAGTATTTACTATCAACAAAGTATTATATTTCCATGCCTTCTTCACTTAATCCTTCCTGGCTGCCTGGACGTCATCGATATATAAAACTTTCTCCTAACAATTCGTCTCCTGCTGCGGGAGACATCCTCGAATATGAAGGAGCGAACTGCAGTCGGAATTCGAGGGAGAGCTGAATATTCTTGAAATCTTCGTAGTGCCTCACCACAGCCTATTTCCTTTATAATCATGATTTTATGGACAGATTGACGGGGTGGCTATGGCCAGTCCTCTTAGTCCAGCTGCAGCCAATTTGTGTATGAAGATTTCCGAACTTCCAGTAAATGATGCTTTCTTGATACACGATAATAGCGTCAACCAAAAACTCCAATTTACTGTAGAAACAGAGAGTTTTCTGGAAGTGTCTGTCATCAAGCGAGGAAACACGACGAGGGGAGATACTGACCGTTATCTTCAAAATGATTCTAACCGCTACCCAAGGCAGGAAAAGGAGTGTTATAAAAATCTTGGTAGGCAGCGCCAACGATACTTGAGAACCGTTTTACTTACAAGACGAAGTTAAACATGTATGATCGACCTTTAAATGGAATTGTTATTCTAACAAGGAGACAGATCGGGATCTTCGACCTAGGGAGAGAATTAGGATCAACAAGCAACAATAGCCGCCCAACGGGAAAGTTTTTCTTCCGTTTATTAGTAAAATTACTGGTCCATTTGTGGAAGTGTTGGGCAAATAAGAAGTTGAAATTACTTCCAGATCTACAAGAAATGAAAAGAATATTATTTTCTTACAACGGATGCATATAAAATTCATTGTAGTTGTGGACTATTATAAAATACCCAGAAGAAAACACACTTGGTTGCAATGTTGAAATTACTGTATATTTATTCATCAATGACGCTCGTTTCACCTAATTCAAGGCACCGTCAAACTGCCCGATAAATGTTGATAAGCGAGTTATGGATATGTATGTGTTTGAAGGATATAGAATGACGCTTCCAGCATGTGTACCATTTGTCAAATTGTACCCGCCTGATCCTGCCTTGTATTTGCTGGACCACATGACCTGCTTTTAATACCTGAGGGAGCATATATTTGCCTCGACTATTTTACTTGCACATGATATGGTTAATTTATTTTTGTGAATCTTTTTATCGTCGATATCCATAACTTACTTATTAACATTTATCGGCCAAACTGAAGATGCCTTGAATCAGGCAAAACGCACGTCATTGATGAGTAAATAAACAGTAATTTCAACATCACAGCCAATACTGTTTTCTTCTTTTCATACTACATACTGGCTGCTTTATCATCACACTATGGAATGGAAAACCTTTTAATATATATTGGCAACACGAAAAGAAATGATAAAATCCCTTCAGCTGAACGGAGGAAATGCCGTCTGTGACATAAGGATAAATGGTCCGTAGCAGAACTTGTTTACCAAGAGTGTAATCACAAAGTAAAATTCATTGAGACGAGATACATATCGAAAACATGGAAATATCAATCGCGCCTGGACAAAGAGGCTGTTGTGATTTATAAATATCGCAATAATTTTAAGAGAAAAGAAAAAGGTGTTGACTCTGCACTGACAGAAAGGCGATCGATTACTTTCCAAAAGGAATGTTGACACTACCGCAGATATTGTCGTAGACGGCGTCGTGTGATGGAATGTGATGCCCTTTATACTATCTACATATTCGACATACTCTCCAGTTCTGATTGCAGTTCGCCGCTTCACCTCAGAAGATGTCTTCTGCAGCTGGAGACAAATGTTAGGGAAAAGATTTGCATATCGACCACGGCCTGAATTCCCGGAATTCTTAGGTGAAGTTAGTACCATCCATGAAAGCGTACATTCTCTGATCGTTTCTGCACCGTGTTTGTCACTTTAAGAGCTCAGGTATACAAGAGACTTGTACCATATTAAGAATGTCATATACTATACACATGTTACAAGAATGTTTTCAGAAGTTCATGACCGATAGCTTGCAGATATGTGTTGGAAATTATGTTGTTTTATCGTCAGCTGCTACCAAAATGTTCATTATTATTGCCACTAGTTTTGATTACTGGAAACTGTTATCAGACACCTGACTCAGTACCTATATCCTCCGTCCAAAAACTTTCAAGACATTTTATTCCTGGCAGTAACGACGGTGGCCAATTGAACCAACAACTGAAAACAACAGATCTATGTTCGACCAGTCAGTTATGAGCAGGGAGTGGACGTGCGCTCGTACTGTGGCAGCGTTGTTGTGTCAGAAATCGCAGTGGAGCTATGTCTCTAAATCAGATATTAAAAAAATTCTCTAGAATGTTTTGAAGAAGAAAAAAATGTGTGCAAAGATTTTGCCGGACACCTTGACACCCGAACAATAACATCGACCCGTGGAATCGAAGAAGGAAAATCTGTTCCTATGAGCATCAGGACTACAATGCGTTTGTCGTGAGACGCAGGCATTGTACAAATATCGTCAGTAATTGAATAAAATGTGGTATCATTTATACCTAAGCAAAATTCTATGACGAAGAATTTTTGCTGTGTCGATGGCAATATCATGTACACGAGTGTTGTCCTGGCACTCGCAACTTTGGTCGCACTCGTAATAACACATTTTGCTAACTCAGAAAGAAATTGAGTGCATGTGCATCTGATGCGAAGTTTAAATTGGTAATTGGTCTACATGATTCTATTTTTGATCGTACTATTAGGAATGAGTGTGAAGAAGAACTTCACCGGAACCGTTATCCGTACAGGCAACAAATATTGTGTAGGATACTTGGAACAATCAGATGTAAGGTACAAGATCATGTTATCTTGATAGCGGTCCATCCCGCCAGATACGAATTCTTACCTTCTAGGAATGTATATTTTGAAGTGTAGGAAATAATTCAGGTGCGAGTATATGAGTTGGCTGCGGAATGCATGTAGGTCACACTTTTAACTATCCCATTGTATATCATCAATTATTGGACTCAAATCAATGCAAATGGTATAGAAATCTCTGAGAGACAGATTCTCCATATGAGCAGAATTTTGGTTTCTTCACATGGCCGCTACCATGGCGACATTAGCTTCGTCCCTTTCGATCACAAAAGAGGCCACGTTTCAGTGAGATGGTATCATATCGTAAACGTACGTCATAATACTTAGAATAACAACACAGCACCGGGAAAGGAAATACATAGAACTGATTGTTAAAAATTTCTGGGTTTTTTTATTGATCAGAACACCAGTTGGAAATCACATATTACAGATCTTCTCTAGTGAAACATTTACTCAATACTTAATTGCTAGAATTTTCGAGAAAATTATTGGAAAGTTGCCTTAATTTGCATTCTTGTATTCTCTGATGTCGTAGGGAATATGTTAATATGTTTTTGGGACTTCTACACAAAGCTACTATGTATTCGTTGGACAGAAATGAGATGTAAGGTTAATACCTGGTGTTCTTCACGTACGCAACCGTTTGAAAGTTAGACGTACTACTAAAGACTGCCAGATGATGCAATACTGTCGATACTAATTGCATAACGGTGAAGGTATACCTAAATTCTGGCATTTAAAATAGCCTTTGAACACGCTTACTCCTTATGAAGTTCTTTGGGAAGAATGAGACACGATATTAAAATAATAGCAGTACTCATAGATATTTCACTACTAACCACATCATTACTCATGAATACAGGGAGCAATACATGGTTGAATTCCATTTGTCAAAATCTGTTGTAGATTAAGATTCAAAAAAAATTCCAGTAATGTTTTCACAGAGAAAAATATATTTTATAAATAAACCTAATGACTCGTTGCGCATCGTAACTGGTTGTCGTGAATATGACCCATGGATAAAAAACTACCCTCACAATCAGACGTTGACAGGAGGTAATCATCAGACTGTTATTGTTGCTAATCGTTAAGGACGATATGGAGTCAGTATATGATCTGGACTATCCATGATCACATGATCGACAAATGCATGCTACCCCACAAACTGAACTGACTTTCTTCAAAGACACGGTGACTAAAACACTGAAAATGCTATCCAATAAGTTCGTAGTGCCGTGGGGTTCGTGTATGACAGGATCGTTGAGTGCTTCAATTTAAATGTATGCTGGTTCCTCTAAAATATAGTATTTTTAGCATTGGACGGGCCAGTCTGTGTATCTTTATTTACTCGACATTGACCTGAAACTGTGTATCTTTAACGCCTAAGAAGCTGCTCAGCAGGGCCTAGGTTTCAAGAATAAATTTTCATTCTGCAGTGGTGTGTGCGCTGCTCTGAAACTTATCTGAAAGACTGAAAGCTGTGTGCTGGTCAACGATTCGAAGGCGGGTCGTATGGCACTCGCGGGTAAGTGCTACACTGACGGCAAGCACGACTCACAACCTGTCCTCACAAGGTTTATTTCGACCGCTACCTCTCTCTTTCCTTCCAAACTTCACAGAAGTTCTCCTGCATGCCTTGCAGAACTTGCACTCGTGAAACAAACTGCAGTGTGCTGTGGCGGGTTGTTAGTCGTGCTTGGATAGCTCAGTCGGTAGAGTACTAGCCCGCGGTCGGCAAAGGTACCGGACTCGACACTCGATCCAACACACTGTTTTCCAGGAATGTTTCAGCAGCCAGACACTTACAAAGAGCTTCGCCGAACCATTTTAAGTGATTATTATCTGTTAACTTGAGACCACAGCCTCGAATATATTTTCCACTTGGACTGTTGTTAAACTTATTTATTCATCACGAAAACGATTTCAGCTTATTATCCATTTTCATGTGATAGAACAACATAAACTGCTTACAGACCAAATCAATTAGGAACACATTCTGCACTCAAAATATGTTATAAAAATTAAATTGTTTACAAAAAATGAACTTCTTTTTATAGGAATATGAACGAAATCAATGCTATATTTCATTTCAGAGGACACCGTCATCTTGACATTCATATTCTGCGTCTGCACCTATACACCATATCTGTTGGAGCGTATTTTAAGCACCACTGTCACGTCCCCGACTCCACTGTACTACAACTGTACACCAAACGTGTGCTTCCAGACGCGGATCTCGTGAGAAGATAGGCCCGAAGAGACTGGTAAGGAGGTCAGCAGAGTTAGTTAATCGTCGGAGCGGAGCGTGGCTTGGCGCATGTCGGTGCTCCCATTCTTGCCGGCACTGGGCTCCCGGGAGCCTGCTGGAGGCTGCGAGCTCCTTATTAAAGACCGCCGCCAGACCGCGCCTCGCGCCGTCGCCGTGGCAGCTGAAGCTTACGCGGCTGCCTGCTCGAGCCTACCTGCTCGGCAGCCACCGCTCGATGCTGTTGTGTGCTTGTAATTAAGTCGGTTGGCGGCTCCGCCCCCCCCCCCCAATTCCCCCACCACCGCCCCCGGCCACGCTGCCTGCTCTACTCTACTCTGCGCGCAGCAGGCCACGTCGCTCCAACTCCTCTCTGCCGCTGCTCGATAAAACGGATTGAGGACGAGTCCCGTCGAACGTAACGGCTCCAGCGGTTCGAAGCGCTGCCGGTGACGGATACTGCGAAAGCACGGTATCGAATGCCACTGTAGCTCCTGCTCCAAACGTGGACTCAACATTGTAACAGCACCTACTTCCTTCCCCTCGAAGACCTTACCAGTTATTGTCAAATAAACGTAACAGTTGAAAGCTGTGAGTGTGTTTAGAAAAACAGACTACTCCAGAAAGTACTGATAAGTAAATCTCGTTACTTTCAAGACAGGCAGAACGTAGACTTTTGATGACCCAGAAACCATTTGGAAACGCGGTCTCACTCTTTAATTGGATATCAGATACTAAGTTTCAGAGCCTGTGTTGATTAATGTACTTTGCAAGTACACCATTTTCCTTGGGGTGCTGATTTCCGCGCGTTTCGCGAACGCGAACGACAGATGCGAAGAAAATGCCAGAGCTCAGAAGTTCACGTGAGATGTTAGGTGCGCTAATGATGCATGTCTGAAGGAACGGACACAGCGGTGATCGGCAGCCCTATGAAATACCGGTTGGCTACAATTAACACCACAGTTGTGTCGTGAGAGAAATAGTGGTCAACGGCTGGCGACACCAGAGTGGTGTCGTCAGCATAGTACCGCACAGTGGCCGGCGACAGCACATTAGGATCTTTTGCATTCTGTTGGTGTTTTGTCTAGGTAACAATAAGTTACACACGTCAACAAGTGTTTTGTTTTTATAAGTACACTCCTGGAAATGGAAAAAAGAACACATTGACACCGGTGTGTCAGACCCACCATACTTGCTCCGGACACTGCGAGAGGGCTGTACAAGCAATGATCACACGCACGGCACAGCGGACACACCAGGAACCGCGGTGTTGGCCGTCGAATGGCGCTAGCTGCGCAGCATTTGTGCACCGCCGCCGTCAGTGTCAGCCAGTTTGCCGTGGCATACGGAGCTCCGTCGCAGTCTTTAACACTGGTTATTTTATTTAGCGTATGGCTCATAACATCACAGTAAAAATTACAGAAACAACACGATTAAAAAAAATCACATATGTATAAACAGAGCAATAAATAACAGTTTGTATATAAGGACACCGCCAATTGTAAAGTTACACTCACAGAAGACCAGTCACAAGCAGACGTCCAGCTTAGATAGTAAATAGTCGATTGCCTCTTGGGTCGCCATTAGGAAATCTTGTGGGTCACCCTCGTATGCCCTTAGTGGGCATTCCTGCACGATGTGTTTGACCGTCTGTCTCTCAGCGCCACAGTCGCAAGCGGCCGAAGGAAGTTTACCCCATCTGTGTAAGGAGTCGGCACATCTCCCACAGTTGGTTCTGATGCGATTAAGAGTTGACCAAACTTTGCGAGGGCAATCAAATCCTTTTGGTTTACTAAAGATGCATGGCATACTGTGGCAGTTTACTACTGTTCTGCTCTCCCATTCCTCTTTCCATCGGTCATTTATTTTGAAGTTGGTTTGGTGCAGAGCCTGTGCGGTCTTTAGTGGAGGATTCCTAGACCGGAGTCGGTTTCCTTGGATGTCGTGAGTATCTTCATGGATTTGTAATTGAGGGTTGGTCATGATTTTTTGAAATTCTCTAACCAGAGCGTGTTCACGGCGCAGGTTAGGAGGGGCTATGTTACTGAGAACGGGCAGCCACACTGTAGGAGTTGGCCTGATTGTGCCTGATATAATACGCATTGTTGCATTAAGTTGGCTATCTACCATGTGTGTGTGTTTGCTGTTGAGCCACACTGGGGCACAGTATTCTGCCACTGGATACACCAAGCCAAGTGCGGATGTTCTTAAGGTAGATGCTGTGGAGCCCCAAGTGGTGCCACAGAGCTTCTGCAATATGTTGTTGCGTGTTTTAAGTTTCGCTGCAGTTTTCGTCAGGTGTTCTTTGAATGTTAGTGTCCTATCTAGGGTAACCCCAAGGTACTTTGGGTGTTTGTTGTGATTTAGTAATTTCCCATCTAGATAGACTTGTAGTTCTCTGTTGGCCATTTTGTTGTTCAAATGGAAGGCAGATACTTCCGTCTTTGTAGCACTAGGTTGTAGCCTCCATTTTTTAAAGTACTCGCTGAGAATCCCTAGGTCACTCGTAAGGATATCTTCGGCAGTTTCTATATTTCTGTGGGCTGTTGCTAGAGCCCAGTCATCAGCATAACCAAATTTGCGCGATCTGGTTGCAGGCATGTCAGCGATGTAAAGGCTGAAAAGAAGGGGTGCAAGGACAGAGCCTTGTGGGAGTCCATTATTGAGTTTCATCTGTTTACTTCTCTCATTCCCCATTATTACTTGGAAGGTTCTATTTGACAACATATCATCAATGAGGTTGGTTATCTTCTTGCAGGGGACGGCACAGATTAATTTGTACATGAGCCCCTGTTTCCAAACTGTATCATAGGCTGCTGTTAGGTCTACGAATGCTGCAGCTACTTTATTTTTCTTCTGGAACCCCGCCTCTATATATGTTGTCAGTGATAGGACTTGATCTGTACAGCAGCGATATGGACGGAATCCTGCTTGTTCGATAGGGATTTTTTTGAGTATAGTCTGGCCTATTCTGTTGAGGAGCAGTCTTTCTAGTAATTTATATACCATACTGAGAAGGGCAATGGGGCGGTAACTCTCTGGTCTATCGCCTGGTTTACCAGGTTTCAGGACTGCGATGATCTTTGCTCGTTTAAGTGAGGGAGGAATGTTACCCACTTGGAGAATGTCCGTAAAGAACTTAGCCAGCCATTGTTTTGTGTAGGCTCCAACATGTATGAGGAACTCAGGGTGGATACCATCGAAACCCGGAGCTTTGCCTGATTTAACCTTCTTCAGGGCATTGGTAACCTCCTTGATGCGAATATCTGATGAATATTCTGAGTCTATTGCACGGGTCCTTTTTAATGTTTTTAAGTCTTTCTTCACTTTTGTTGTGTGCTTTCTATTTCGTGGGGCTCTAGACGCAGAAACTATGCGGGATGCAATCTTGTTGGGAGATATTTCGTCCTTTCTACGTTCAGGTGGGTTTGCGCCTCCAAGTTTACGTAGTAGGGACCAGGCTTGTCGGCTTGACTTTGAGAAGTCTAGATTTTCAACAGTATTCTCCCATTTTTGCCGTCTAATAAAGTCGATGTTATGTAATAGTTCATCCGCTATTTCCCGGTCCCCATTCTTGAGGAACTCCGCGTACAGGTCATCGCATATCCCTGTCCAGCCGGGAATGTATTTTTTGCGGTACCCTCTTGGGATCGCTGTTTTCGCAGAGCTAATGACCGCTCCCACGAACCTCTCATAGCTCTTGCTGGTTGGAGGGATCCAGCTCAAGGTATAATCAAGTTGTACAGAGAATTTTGTCCAGTCAGCTTTTGTAAAATTCCACCTTGGTCGAGGGTAAGACCTTATTATCGGGATGGATAGACCGATATTAATAAGCACAGGGCGGTGCTGGCTATGAGGGAAGTCCGTCAGGACCCTTCTAGAGGCTGTCAGTGGTTTATCGCTTGTATCCCTCGAAACAAAGCACAGATCCGGGTTATAGTCGCAGTTCCATGCGGCTGATCTGAATGTCCCTCGGTCCTTGGCATCAAAGACCAGATATGTATTTTGTTCCTCGGACCAATCGACCAGCATGTCTCCATTGCTATCATTAGTACTATATTTCCACATTTCGTGGTGACTATTATAGTCCCCAACGTATACGCTTGGGTGTGGGTGGATCTTTATCACTTCAGCTGGCCATGTAGTAGCAGGAGGTTTATAGATGTTAGTTACTGTAACTTCTCCTATTTTGATGACAACTTCATGGATATCATTTGCAATGGAGGCTTCAACTGGAAAGGCGTCCTCTATGTCCCCACGCACATATGTCGCAACGCCATAGTGTCTGTCATACGTGGCTCCAAGTAGATCATATCCCAGAATCCTTCCTCTAGCTTCAAGTTGGGCTCTATTTTCAGCATGAGTTTCCTGTATGGCTACCAGGTCAATGTCGTTATCGTGTAAAATTCTCTGCAATACTTGACATTTTGCTCTGCTTATGCCCTCAATGTTGAAATGGCAGATTCGGATGCATGGTCCGCGATCCTTTGTCAGTTGGTCCCTAAAAGGACCGTTGTATGTATCTTGCATAGCGCTTTGTCTGTCGTTCTGTTTCACTGCGATGTGGGGCAGGAATTCTTCGTTAACACTGGTAGCATGCCGCGACAGCGTGGACGTGAACCGTATGTGCAGTTGACGGTCTTTGAGCGAGGGCGTATAGTGGGCATGCGGGAGGCCGGGTGGACGTATCGCCGAATTGCTCAACACGTGGGGCGTGAGGTCTCCACAGTACATCGATGTTGTCGCCAGTGGTCGGCGGAAGGTGCACGTGCCCGTCGACCTGGGACCGGACCGCAGCGACGCACAGATGCACGCCAAGACCGTAGGATCCTACGCAGTGCCGTAGGGGATCGCACCGCCACTTCCCAGCAAATTAGGGACACTGTTGCTCCTGGGGTATCGGCGAGGACCATTCGCAACCGTCTCCATGAAGCTGGGCTACGGTCCCGCACACCGTTAGGCCGTCTTCCGCTCACGCCCCAACATCGTGCAGCCCGCCTCCAGTGGTGTCGCGACAGGCGTGAATGGAGGGACGAATGGAGACGTGTCGTCTTCAGCGATGAGAGTCGCTTCTGCCTTGGTGCCAATGATGGTCGTATGCGTGTTTGGCGCCGTGCAGGTGAGCGCCACAATCAGGACTGCATACGACCGAGGCACACAGGGCCAACACCCGGCATCATGGTGTGGGGAGCGATCTCCTACACTGGCCGTACACCACTGGTGATCGTCGAGGGGACACTGAATAGTGCACGGTACATCCAAACCGTCATCGAACCCATCGTTCTACCATTCCTAGACCGGCAAGGGAACTTGCTGTTCCAACAGGACAATGCACGTCCGCATGTATCCCGCGCCACCCAACGTGCTCTAGAAGGTGTAAGTCGACTACCCTGGCCAGCAAGATCTCCGGATCTATCCCCCATTGAGCATGTTTGGGACTGGATGAAGCGTCGTCTCACGCGGTCTGCACGTCCAGCACGAACGCGGGTCCAACTGAGGCGCCAGGTGGAAATGGCATGGCAAGCCGTTCCACAGGACTACATCCAGCATCTCTACGATCGTCTCCATGGGAGAATAGCAGCCTGCATTGCTGCGAAAGGTGGATATACACTGTACTAGTGCCGACATTGTTCATGCTCTGTTGCCTGTGTCTATGTGCCTGTGGTTCTGTCAGTGTGATCATGTGATGTATCTGTCCCCAGGAATGTGTCAATAAAGTTTCCCCTTCCTGGGACAATGAATTCACGGTGTTCTTATTTCAATTTCCAGGAGTGTAGTTGTGCCCCTTCATCGTGACGGACAAAAGAGGCAATAGGGTTATTTACGATGGATGCGCGTACGTCTTGTCTGACGTTTCGGACGGCATGACTGATTGGGAAGAAGACACTGAATATCAAAAAAATGAAAGTGAAGCAGAATAGTAGGAAGATAGTGAAATACGTCCAAGAAGAATTCGTCGAACGCTACGGTTGCCAACTGATTCGGATGAACCAGTCGAAGAAGACAGTGCACAGTCGTCAGACTTTGATTAACCGAGGACCAATAATAAATATGAAGGTTCAAATGGCTCTGAACAATATGGGACGTAACATCTAAGGTCATCAGTCCTTTAGAACTTAGAACTTCTTAAACCTAACTAACTTAAAGACATCACACACATCCGTGCCCGAGACTGGATTCGAACCTGCGACGGTAGCGGTCGCGCGCTTCCAGACTGAAGCGCCTAGAACCGCTCGGCCACATCGGCCGGCAAATATGAAGGATCCCCGGGTCCAAACATATTTCCCAAAGATACACAGAGCGTTCGGGATAACCTACAATTACATATTGGGAACGATCTGTTTGAATATATTACCAACGAAATCAAAAAGTCTACAGTCAACATTGCAAGAGAAGGAAACTGGATTTAAAAAATGCCAAATTTGTCGACGTTGCGGGACCCGAACTAAGAAAAAGGCTTGGGATTGCTATCCTTATGGGAATTTTAAAAGCAAGAATCAATGATTATTGGTCAACGAATCCGTTGATACACACACCGATATTTCGCAAAACGATGTCCCCCAACCGATTCAGACAAATATGATCATTTTTACATTTTTCCGACAGCAACAATAAACAGTATAGTGCCGACCGTCTTGTCAAAGTGCAATTCTTAATTTATTATTTTTCCAAAAAGTTTAAAGAAACGTTTAATCTAAGTCAAATCATCTCAATTGATGAAGGAATGATACCGTGACGTGGACGGTTAAATTTTAAAGTTTGCAATCCGTCGAAAATTACGAAATACGTCATACTCATTCGGATGCTGTGTGATTCGAGTACGGGATACATTTACTCATTCAAGATATATTCCGGTGCTGCATAGCCTTTACCAAAAACAGTGATGAACGAATTGACACATTCTGATTGAATCACCTCTGCATAGATAATTATTAGAACAGTGTAGTACTTGCAGAGAAGTTACCTGAAAAGAAAATTCGAGTTTGTGAAAAGATACGGCAAAATAGAGGATTTCCGGAAAATTAAAGCTCGCAAAGTCAATGTGTTTGAAGCTTGTCGTCAACGGAAAGGTGATAAGCGGCGGGCGACGAGCCAAGTAATCCGACTTAGCTCTGCCGTCGCCAAGCGAATAAATTTGTACGAGACGTGCGGACGGCAGTGTTAAACTGCTGTTACCCCACAAAGGTCCAATATGGGCTGTAATTATGTATGACAACGAAACTTTGTAGATGTTCTAACACGTTAATGCGGAAGCGACTTCGGATGAAAAGAAAAAAAAAAAAAATGGTGCGAATCTGGCGCTGTGAATCTAATAAAGACATATAGAAATGTATCCATATGGGATGGGTTAGGATTGTAACGTAGCCACAAAAGGCTCAAAAAGACTGAGAAAAAATGCATATTGTTGATTTTAGACAAGACAATCACCGGAGGCGTCAACGAGATGTTGTGCAAGCTAGGAGTATAACCACACATCTTTCCATGTACGGTACTCATAGTTCATGTGTAAGTTTGGTATGTATGTATAAATATATATGATAGTCCCACAACACACAACTTTTATAAATTTATCCCAATAAAAAGACATGAAAGTGCATATCTAGTGCTTGCACAATGCACAGTGAATATACACTCCTCAACACAATTAAGTGAGCACATTTTTTGGAACCGCCTAACTGTCTCCCTTTGTTGTTGTTGTTGTTGTGGTCGTCACTTCTGAGACTGATTTGATGCAGCTCTCCATGCTACTCTGTCCTGTGCAAGCTTCTTCATCTCCCAGTACCTACTGTAACCTACATCCTTTTGAATCTGCTTAGTGTATTCATCTCTTGGTCTCCCTCTACGATTTTTACCCTCCACGCTGCCCTCAAATACTAATTTGGTGATCCCTTGATGCCTCAACACATGTACTACCAACCGATCCCTTCTTCTAGTCAAGTTGTGCCACAAACTTCTCCCCAATCCTATTCAATACTTCCTCATTAGTTATGTCATCTACCCATCTAATCTTCAGCATTCTTCTGTAGCACCACATTTCAAAAGCTTCTATTCTCTTCTTGTCCAAACTAGTTATCGTCCATGTTTCACTTCCATACATGGCCACACTCCATACAAATACTTTCAGAAATGACTTCCTGACACTTAAATCTATATTCGATGTTAACAAATTTCTCTTCTTCAGAAACGCTTTCCTTGCCATTGCCAGTCTACATTTTATATCCTCTCTACTTCGACCATCATCAGTTATTTTGCTCCCCAAATAGCAAAACTCCTTTACTACTTTAAGTGTCTCATTTCCTAATCTAATTCCCTCAGCATCACCCGACTTACTTCGACTACATTCCATTATCCTCGTTTTGCTTCTGTTGATGTTCATCTTATATCCTCCTTTCAAGACACTATCCATTCCGTTCAACTGCTCTTCCAAGTCCTTTGCTGTCTCTGTCAGAATTACAATGTCATCGGCAAACCTCAAAGTTTATATTACTTCTCCATGGATTTTAATACCTACACCGAATTTTTCTTTTGTGTCTTTCACTGCTTGCTCAATATACAGATTGAATAACATTGGGTATAGGCTACAATCCTGTCTCACTACCTTCCCAACCACTGCTCCCTTTCATGCCCCTCGACTCTTATAATTGCCATCTGGTTTCTGTACAAATTGTAAATAGCCTTTCGCTCCCTGTATTTTACCCCTGCCACATTCAGAATTTGAAAGAGAGTATTCCACTCAACATTGTCAAACGCTTTCTCTAAGTCTACAAATGCTAGAAACATAGGTTTGCCTTTCTTTAATCTAGCTTCTAAGATAAGTCGTAGGGTCAGTATTGTCTCAGGTGTTCCAATATTTCTACGGAACCCAAATTGATCTTCCCCGAGGTCGGCTTTTAATAGTTTTTCCATTCGTCTGTAACGAATTCGCGTCAGTATTTTGCAGCTGTGGCTGATTAAACTGATAGTTCGGTAATTTTCGCATCTGTCAACAGCTGCTTTCTTTGGGATTGGAATTATTGGTTCAAATGGATCTGAGCACTATGGGACTCAACTGCTGTGGTCATAAGTCCCCTAGAACTTAGAACTACTTAAACCTAACAACCTATGGACATCACACACATCCATGCCCGAGGCAGAATTCGAACCTGCGACCGTAGCGGTCGTGCGGTTCCAGACTGCAGCGCCTTTAACCGCTCGGCCACTCCGGCCGGCTTGGAATTATTATATTCTTCGTGAAGTCTGAAGGTATTTCGCCTGTCTCATACATCTTGCTCACCAGATGGTAGAGTTTCGTCAGGACTGGCTCTCCCAAGGCCGTCAGTAGTTCTAATGGAATGTTGTCTACTCCCGGGGCCTTGGTTCGACTCAGGTCTTTCAGTGCTCTGTCAAACTCTTCACGCAGCATCATATCTCCCATTTCCTCTTCTGTCTCCCTTTGCGACGCCTAAATTTGAAATTTAACACTCTACTAGTGAAAAAGCGTGGAACCCTGGGACGTCACACGCGGGTTCAGTGACGCTTGAAATAGCAAGGTGTCGATAGATTCGAAGGAAATACCAGCGCTCAGAAGTTCACGTGAGATGTGAGGTAGGTTTATGACATCGCTTATGCGCCAAATTTCATCACAACTCTGCCCAACGCCACCGTGGACATGTCACACGATGGGAAATTCGCCACATCACCTCTCACTCACATTTCTTCCCTTCAGAACAGAGACGCCCAGCCTTAAAATCACACAGTTTTTTTGAGAGCGAGCGGGGCAATCGTTCCAGAAACATCACCACTCAGAATCTACACGAAAATGCCTTACACGGTGGTGTATAAGGCGTCAAACAAACGATACGTTTCTTTGAGTCGTTGATTCCCACACAACTGGCGGTCGAAAACGACAGTTCGGAGTGTGACGGGAAACAGGAGAGCTGAAAAAGCATGACCATTTGCTGCTTCGGATCTCGTTTATATCTCGTTCAACGATTATGAACCGTTCCTAGTGGCCCCACACTGTACACCACAGCATGAGTTAAGCTCGCAGTGACGACACTCCCTGGACAATTCAGTTCTTCTGTGTCATGTCTGTTAGGCTCTTATTGGGCTGCTACATGCCTGTTAAGGCTTACCCCCAGGTGATGGAAGCTGTTCACATTCTCCACCACTTTATCTTCAACTGTCCGGTTTTTACTACAACTACAGCAAGATTTTTCAGCGCCATTTTTCCATTTTCTTCGTTCTCATGTACCAATACCATTTCATCGGTAAAGGCTAGGCAGTCTGCTATGCTGTCATGTTTTAGTTTACACCTATGGTAGCCATGGTTTTGTTCACCAGTCACCACTGTTGGGTCACTTCACTCACCTACAAGTTGAACAGGATCAATGATAACCCATCTCCTTTGCTTAACTCTTTATTTCAAGGCTTTCCGACATTCGGTAGTTAACAATAGCGGTTGCATCTTTCAAGGTATCCCGTAACAGTTAGTGTGTTGCTTCACCCAGTTCTCTGGCATGAAGGACGTTCAACAACAGAGTCATGCCTGCATAATCGTAAGCTTCGGCAGAAAACACGGTGGTCACTACAGTGTTTTTATCTTCCCTGTGATGGTGTTCTAAAATCCTTCTGAGTCGAAAAACCCCAACGGTACAGTTCCTCCCTTTTCGGAAACCAGCCTCATAGTCTCCAATGCTTGACTCGAACTTCTCCTCCACCCTCCTTACCAATAGTCTACTGAGTATCTTGTACCCTATGTTCTGTATTGCGATACATATGCAGCCATCCTGTATTTCTTGCCCTTTTTTATGTACTGGAATGCTAATGGTTTCTTTCCAGTCTTTCGGTGTCTTTCTTTTCTTGCAGATGTCTAATATTTTGTACATAGCCTACCCCATGTATTTCCTCAGCGCAAATGCCTCGATTTCCTGCAACCCTATTCTTCTCGAGAGCCTTAATTGCTTTTATTACTTCCATTCTGGTGGATATATGATCTCTGTAGTTTTCCCTGTAGTCTTTCCATAGATGTTTCAATACACACCAGATCGTAGAAGTAACTTACTAATTCGTCACACTCATATTTCTCTCCTACTTTCAATTCATTATCATCCCCGTTCACAAAGGGCTCTTTCTTTCTTCCTAGCCCTTTATTCGGTCCACTCCCACAAAGAAGGCTCGTCTCATATTTTTTTAATGCATCATCCGCTTCTTCCAAATTTTCATTTCACTTCTTTCTTTTGGCGTTTCTTATCAGTTGACGGATTTTTATCCTCAATGTTCGGTATGCACTACTCTCTGTCTTCCCCCGTTACTTGTGCCCGGATTTTACTTTTATCATGTCCATCACTTTATCAGTATTCTTAAACTAATGTTTCTTGCAGTTTCACCCTTGTGTCTGTTCAAAAATTAAATTAATCCCGCGTGGTCCTTGATTTCTTTTATCTATTTCTGTTTTCATTTACTTTCGGTGAAATAATGATCAGATTCCGTCCAACTGTTTGTTTGTGTTTGTAGAGTTCATAAATTTCCTGTGGTTATTTTCTCCGAACATTACATGCGGTTTAGTTGTCTTCCAAAAATCCTGTTACCTGTAGTCACCCATGTTGTCTTTAGTCGTTTTGCCTTTGTAGTGACATTTCATGATTCTCATCTTGCCCTCTTGGTCAGATCTACTAGCGCCTCTCCATTCTTGCTGGTTTTCTTGTGTGTCTTGTATTCTCCTGCAGCGCCGCGTATTCTCCAGCAAGTCCTCTGAATATATTCTCCTGTAATGGTGGTAGTGTGAGTGGTAAGACTGGGTTGACCTGTGAGTGAAAATATTGTTTTTAACAATTTAATTACTAACCACATCTCAAGTTTCAAATTTTTTTCAAACAATTTTAATTTTGAATCAGTGACGTGTGTATCTAAGACAACGTCTAGTGTTTGTATACAATATATCGGTTCTACATCAGAAACCATCTCTAATAGACAAGTAATTTAAATCATGAAGAATACGCAACAGCGAAGAAAAAAGCAGAAATAATAAAAATATTAAAATCGGATAACCAATTTACGGTATTTAGTGAGGGAATGTAAAGAAAACAGAAAAACAAACAAAAATTCACTGAACAAAATATAAAATACATAGTAATAATTGAAACATTAAAATTACAAAAATAAATTTATACTGTTGCATTAAATACAAATGAAAGTAGTAAACCAAATAAAATTAGCCTATAGAACAAATATGAAGTTCAGCATACATAAATAGGACCCACACCCCTGAGGAATTACACGCTGGGTGTTAAATCACCACTAAACCTGATGTATGTCGAACAGTCTATTATTCAGGTACGTGCTCAAAAGCAAGACAAAAACAATTTAATTCACTGAGCATCGTTACGTATACGCACGATTCAACTTAAAGCTTCTGCTCGACACTAGTTCCTTAAAAATGTAACGGTAGTGAAAATTAATATAGGTAGTAATACTGAGGCAGAGAGATTGCATGCATCCACTATACAGTTCTGCCTTCTGCTTCCTGAAAGTACGGCACCATCGGTGCAACAGGCAGACTCACAGCAGGTGCCAGAGCATGTAGAGAGCTGCATGAAAAGGATGCATATATATATATATATATATATATATATATATATATATATATATATATATATATATATATATAACCCAAGTTCTCAGACTACAGTAAGCGCACAGCCCAAACTCCTTTAATGAAACCACGCTGGCATGTGCTTACTTCCA
The DNA here is from genome assembly GCF_023864275.1 of Schistocerca cancellata. Taxonomy (NCBI): domain Eukaryota; kingdom Metazoa; phylum Arthropoda; class Insecta; order Orthoptera; family Acrididae; genus Schistocerca; species Schistocerca cancellata. The sequence goes on from NC_064630.1 coordinate 457,535,577, forward strand.
TCAGACAACACGGTCTTATTCTCAGCCGTCCGCCAACCAACAATTACTCATGTCTCTTTATGAATGGGTCCTATGTGACTCTTGTGCTCTTCCTTCTGGAGGTCAACATTCTTGGCTCTGTGTTAATCGATCTTCCGCCTCTAGTACTACGCATTCTGTCTCTAGTACTCTAGGTGTCGCCCACTGACGGGCTGGAAACCCCTACTGTTTTCTCAGGGTGAAGGCCGAGAACTGTGCGGCGTTGTTAGACGCAATTAAAACAGTATTCAAAATTATTCCATTTATTACTCAGAATACAAGTCTCTGCCACGTCACGTAATCCGAAGAGTACTCTGCCGAATCCAACTATGCTCTCACGGCTGCCATGGGCGCTGCATCAGCTGGGACCGTATTTCGATGACTCTATGGTGCTTGCAAGGCAAGCAAGCCCCGGGGTAGCCCTGCTTGTAGATGTCGGTGTCCGCATCTTGTATGTTTTCTTCACACGCCGTTTCGAGTACTCAATCCCTCCCAGATCACTGCCTGCATTGTCCCCTCAGTTGGATCGCCATGCGGATATCGTAATGTCGTGCTGAATGCTGAATCTGGCCCACCGGTACACTAGGTCGTCAGACTAGTGCGACGCTGGAGCTTTGGGTAGCTTCTGCCCTGGACCAGAGCCGTGTTGGTAAGCGCCTGGACTACCCTTCAGTGCCGGCTGCTGTGCTGACTTCAGGAATGGATGCTGGACTTTATTATCCGCGGCTACGAACCGCTTATCTTCTCTTGAGGCAACAAGTGCAAGACCAACACTAGAATAATCTCACATACGAGACATTACCATAACACAACCAAATAATCTAGTGCGACGACATGAACGTCATCATGACTACTGATCGAATGCTCTAAGGTAACGGGTATGGAGTACTTACGTCGTCGAGGAGAGGCAGCGCTCTGCGACGTCTTCTCGAGTAGTCAGTGGTCTAACATTTTCTTAATGAATTTGTTATAAGGTATTTATTGCTTAGTGAAACTCTTACAAGTCTATGTTACGTCCTGCTAAAAAGATCGCAGGAATGCTTCTTATTAACCACCGACAAAGTATTTGCTTGGTATGTGTAATTTAAATGCTTTTTACATAAAGAAATGAAAATGCTGAATCCACTTAACTGAAAATTAAAATGTTACTTAACAGCGTAGAAAAGTGAGCTAGTTGTTATTATTACTTATCTGACCCAAAGAAAAGAGCGTAAGCTATCTAAACACTTGAGTTTAGCTAGCCTTTTTCTATAGTAAATTTATAATACTTGGATATGACAGTCGTAGTAGATCCGTAGGGCTGAAAGCAAAAAAATAGTGGACCTCGAAGATTTTCTTTTGCTCAGCGCTATTGTGGGTATTAAACTCCTAGACAACTGGAACTTCAGATATTGTTATTGAAGATTTACAACAGACAAGCCGGGGCCACGTAGCTAGGTGCTACGTAGTGCCGTCCAGTAAATATTGAATACTGACTTCGGACTGAGAAAAAGCTTTATTATTTAAAGACAGCTCCATTGAAAACGGATCTACTTCGTTAGTACTGGATTTTGCTCAGGCTCTAATCGGCAATCAGTCCTCACTGGAGTCGGCTGTCTATGCAAGTACTTGTAGATTCTTAAACACATCGCTGTCTTCTAAAAAGAAAAAAAAGATAAGTCTTCTCACCTTTTACCAAGCGAGGTAGCGCAGTGGCTAGCACACTGGACTCGCATTCGGGAGGACGACGGTTCAATCCCGCGTCCGACCATCCAGATTTAGGTTTTTCGTGATTTCCCTAAATTACTCCAGGCAAATGCCGGGATGGTTCCTTTGAAAGGGCACGGCCGACTTCCTTGCCCTTTCTTCCCCAATCCGATAACACCGATGACCTCGCTGTCTGGTCTGCTCCCCCCAAAAACAGCCAACCAACCAATCTTTTTCACCTTTTAACACAAGTTGTTTATTTGAACCTTTTAGTATTATCTTCGACCATTAGCATTTAAATAAACTTCTAGCCGTCAAGAATTCAGTAATTTTTCCACATGAGACATAATTGAAGAGTTTGTACATTGTTCCTCACAGTCGATAACATTTGGCTGACAAATTAATTTCATTTTCGCTGTTGGTGTGCGCAAAGCGCTGGCTATTGTTATTAAATCACTTTTTCTACTGAACATTTTATAATGACGCAAAAAACTGTTTGCCAGTGGCACAGTTAATCGTCAGTCACACAGCTGAGCTGCTACACCACCAGGTGTGTCTTACATAACATTACGAGAGTAACGAAGGCAGTTCGGTTTGTGCTCTTCTAATCATTCTCTGCTGAGCTTATTCGCAGTTGCACACAAGCGTGTCGAGTTTAGTGTCCTGTCTGGGAGACGGTGTTGAAATGTTTGCGCTTCCTGGCTGGCGGCTGTTGATGTTCCACGTGATTGAGTAAACCCAGCTGTTCAGACTTACAAAATTTTACATCCGAGATTCCTTACTAATTTGTCGCGTGACAGCACGCAGCGGCCTCCCAAAATATCTCCGGACGACGCTGGCGCAGCGTCGCTCCTACTGGTACCGTTGCAGCTCTGTTTGTACTGTCTGTCAGGCTGGAGGGGATATGTGACGTCTAGTGACGGCACATCTCTGATGGATTGATACTAATGTAGAACAGGTCGGATTTTAAAAGTTGCCGGCCGAGGTGGCCGAGCGGTTCTAGGCGCTACAGTCTGGAACCGCGCGACCGCTACGGTCGCAGGTTCGAATCCTGCCACTGGCATGGATGTGTGTGATGTCCTTCGGTTAGTTAGGTTTAAGTAGGGGACTGATGACCTCAAAAGGTAAGTCCCATAGCGCTCAGAGCCAATTATTGTTAAACTTGGTAATCTTCCAATAATCCCGGCTGCTGTTTATGGAAAAGGTGTTCATCTGTTGTGGTATGTACACTGCCGAAAAAAAGGTACATCTTTTAAAAAGATCCAATTCATTCAAGATTTATTCTTACAACAGTGCATACGGAGCACAAGAGATGAATACAGTTACAGATCAGTAGCACAAGCTCTTCTGAGGTACCAGATATCGAACCATGCTGAAACACCCACATTAATACGTGGTGTAGCCCATGGGCGGCAATGCAGGCATTGATTCCACTCAACCTGTTCGCGAAGCTCTGTAAGAGTTATTGTCACACGAGTCGCACGACTCACTTCTCGTCCCGTCATATTCCGTACGTGCTCGGTAGGAGATATTTGCAGAGATAATGCTGGCTAGGGAAACTGCTGCACGTTGAGCTTCACGGGCAGTGTGTGGGTGGGCGTTGTCCTGTTGGACCAATACATCACTTCCTGTTGCAAGAAAGGCAAAAGAACGGGTCTGAAAACATTCTGCACCTACCATAAACACTAAATTTGAACGAGAGTTGTAGCAGTGAGGCCATTGTGTGTTGGAGGAATGCACTCTACAAGAAAGAGCTCACCAGGTCTACGTCGTACATGCAAACGACCATCGCTTTAGAGCAGGTCTAATTTGCTTTCATCGCTGAAGACCACGGCGTGCCTTTCCATCTTCCAAGTGATAACAGAGGTTGAAAATACCACTTCAGTCGTAAATTTCTTTATTATGAGACGACCGGTTTCGGACTGTTATAAGCCCATCTTCAGGTGTTGTAGCTGCGCTGTGGTCCCCGAGCGCCGTGTGTACCAGGAGGGATGTGCTGCCCATGAGCGCAGCACACCACGCCTGGAACACTCGTCGCTCGGGGACCACAGCGCAGCTACAACACCTGAAGATGGACTTATAACAGTCCGAAACCGGTCGTCTCATAATAAAGAAATTTACGACTGAAGTGGTATTTTCAACCTCTGTTATCACTTGGAAGATGGAAAGGAGGGATGTGCTGCCCATGAGCGCAGCACACCACGCCTGGAACACTCGGCGCTCGGGGACCACAGCACAGCTACGACACCTGAAGATGGGCTTATAACAGTCCGAAACCGGTCGTATGATAACAAAGAAATTTACAACTGAAGAGGTATTGTCAACCTCTGCTAAAATTCTCAGTTGCGGGTGTTCTTCCAACAGTATTGTTTGTTCCAAGTGGTAGTCTGAAGGCACCAGGCGAGCCATGAACGCCGATGCTATGGCGTGAATGGAAGAACGGCTAGAGGTTTGTATTCCAATACTCCCGGTATTAATAATCGGTTCGCAGAAGTTCATGTTAATGCGTCTGAGATCACAAGCCCTCTTATCTGTGCTGTGGTAGCTGTATGATCTGACACTGCTGCCCTTACAATACGACGGTCCTGGCAGGTGGCTGTGCTGCGTTGACGTTCAGGATCTCATCTACAGGCGTACGAATGTTCACGTGACCACTGGTGCAGAACGTTCAACTTGTGTGGCAATTCTCGGAAAGAACCATACCGCCATTCGCAAAGGCACAATTTGACCCCTTTCAGACTCACTCAGTTGGCTGGAGGAAGCACGAGTCAATTTCAATAGCATAGTTTCCTGCTTGTTTCACACGCAGACTGGCCTCTCTGAGCATTCCGTATTAAAGGGGAGACACAGATGGAGGTCTGGTAGCTATACCACTACGCTGTCGAAACTACTATCTACATCTACATCTACATCCATACTCCACAAGCCACCTGGCGGTGTGTGGCGGAGGGTACTTTGAGTGACTCTATTGGTTCTCCCTTCTATTCCAGTCTCGTATTGTTCGTGGAAAGAAAGACTGTCGGTATGCCTCTGTCTGGGCTCTAATCTCTCTGATTTTATCCTCATGTTCTCTTCGCGAGATATACGTAGGAGGGAACAATATACTGCTTGACTCCTCGGTGAAGGTATGTTCTCGAAACTTCGACAAAAGCCCGTACCGAGCTACTGAGCGTCTCTCCTGCAAAGTCTTCCACTGGAGTTTATCTACCATCTCCGTAACGCTTTCGCGATTACTAAATGATCCTGCAACGAAGCGCGCTGCTCTCCGTTGGATCTTCTCTATCTCCTCTATCAACTCAATCTGTTACGGATCCCACACTGGTGAGCAATATTCAAGCAGTGGGCGAACAAGTGTACTGTAACCTACTTCCTTTGTTTTCGGATTGCATTTCCTTAGGACTCTTCCAATGAATCTCAGTCTGGCATCTGCTTTACCGACGATCAACTTTATATGATTATTCCATTTTAAATCACTCCTAATGCGAACTCCCAGATAATTTATAGAATTAACTGCTTCCAGTTGCTTACCTGCTATATTGTAGCTAGATGATATAGGCTCTATGTGTACATCTACTATCCACAGATGCATGTGGCGTATCGGATTTTTCCCGGCGTGTATATTCATCTCCGTTTGAGAGACACGAGTGAGGTGAACGATCGCCAGTGTAGTGATACATGTTCGTCGTCCTGTAGCGCAGAAACCGACGTGAGGTGCTCGGAGATCCCTAGAGATACTGCAGAAATACCTGCTGCCTATCCAGAATATACAGTGCCGAAGCTGCGGACTCTAATGGGAGCGTGAGACACCTGTCAGTAATTTCCAGGCACTTGGGAGAACGTGACGCCTGCACAGCGCGGGCTCGTTACTTCGCCGTCAGCCGCGACCCGGCAGCCCGTCCGCCTACCTCTACCTGGCTGGCTGCTGCGTGTAATAATGTATTAGCGCGCGCCGCTGGCTGCCGGCCGCCGCAACTAATCCCGTCTTCATTACGCGCGCCACCGCCGCCGCCAGCGCCAGCGCCACTGTTTGGTAAGCCGGACCTCCTCCGGGGCAGGTCGCCGCGGCTTTGAATAAGCAGAGAAACACGCCGAGAATGTGCGCGCCGCGGTTGTCCAGAGTTCCTGTTGCATTTACCCGGCGATAAATTAATATTTGATACTGGAAGTGTGTGTGTGTGTGTGCGTGTGTGTGTGTGTGTGTGTGTTTGCGCGCACACGACAGTTGTCCGCAAAGTAAGTTACCAACACTCCCGAAATATAGCGAACCATGCTCTGCGAAAGTCGAGTGTACATACGCGAGTCGGTATACAGAGCGATTCAGTTACCTCTACAGATGTCGTTTTATGCAGCCCACAATTCTGTATCTGACTTTCAAAACCCACGTCCACGATTTTCACATTCTCTCGCTCTCCAAGCGCAAACTATTAGCCTTGCAGAAGAAGGTTAACACGACCTTTCTGTAGAAAATTTAACGAAGCTAAGTTTTGTACTGCGACCGCAGTTTTTGAGTTATTCAAGAAACACGTACAAAAGAAACCTTCAGACACACCCCCAACTCTCGCGCTCAGCCCCACCCAGTCATGATTTCTAGTATGTTCTTCATCTCACTTCCCCCTACAAGTATACAAAAATTTGCGGCTCCACTAAATATTTCCCCATCTTCGACATGTTTTAATCTTGATCGACTGACCTTATTACGCAATCGGCTTAATCGAGCACTTACATCTTGTAAAACTGCGTTTCAGTAAACTTTACCCAACAATTTTGAGAATTTTAACAGCATAAAGCAAGAAATTACATCGTTGTATTCGTCAGGCCTTCTGATTACGAAACTAGTGTTCGGATCGAATTGTCGACGTAATTAGTTTTAGCATAACGTATACAAAAGTCGTTCTTTCTTCATTACCCCCAAAGTCACGTTTAAATTAATGATGTTAACAAAATAGCCGACTGTGCTTGTGGCGTAATAGCCCAAATAATGGAGATAAAATAAGATCGAAAATCAAGAAAAGTTTGTGCAATTTGAAATTTTTGTACAACACACGAGAAATCCTGACTGGTAAGGGATGAGTTTAGGGGGAGACGGAGGGTGAAGATGGGTTTGAAGTTGATTTTTGTACGTTTTCCTCCAATAACTCGAAAACGGTGCCCTGCAGCGGAAACATATCGCAGTACAAAATTTAAATGAATTCAATTTGACTCAAAAGTGTCCGGTTCATTTTTTCTGTTGTTTTAATAGGGTGCACATATCGAGCAAGAGAATATGAAAATCTCGCGTGTGGTTTTTGAATGCTACATTTAACATTGCGGGCTGCATAAAAGGTCATTGGTAAGTGCAACTGAATCATCACCGTATGGTTATACACTATTTGTCAAACTTTTCTTCATCAACAGGCTCCACTCATGTAGCTATTCATTGTGGAGCAGTACGACGGAAAGCTTCGCATACATTGCTCATTGCAGGTAATACAAGTGCACTGTGTTTTTTTCCGAGACTCAGGACAGAAGTAGCGACAATGATAGTAACGAACGTATACCTAAATTTCCCTTCAGAGGTTTTTATTGACACTTTTCTTTTCAATAAGGGTACATACACTATCTGATCTAAAGTATCTGTAAAGCGTCATATAATTCAGAATTGACAACGAGATCCCATGAGGGGTGAAACCGCCAGTGTTAAACGATGCGGGGAGTACTCAGTTGTCACTAAAGAAGCAGTAACAGCAGAAATGATAGGTCAGGAGGGCTCGGTGCCTACGATTGTGGACTAATCACTGGATGTCAACCTGAGTAACAAATCCGTCAGGGTCAGTTCAACCTCTCTAAAGTTGTTCAGCTCAACTGATTGTGAGGATTTTGTGAGGCCGAAACGCGAAGGAACGACCACAGCTATATCAAGACCACGCAAACCTTATGTAGACAGGTACTGTAGACAGGGACGAATACAGCGGAAGGAATCACTCCTCAGTTCCAAAGTGCTGCCAGCAGATAATCTAGCAGAATGACTGTGCGTAGGAAGTTAAAACAGTGGCGTGACGGTTAATCAGCTCTTCATAAGCCACGCGTTTCTTTACTCAATGCTAAACGAAGCTTGAGGTGGTGTGATGAGCGATGGCGTGAAGAGAGGTGCCACTAGACAGCGAATGACTGGAATCGAGTGGTTTGGAACGACAACTCACACTTTACCTTGTGACCATCAGTTGGACGAAACTCGGTTTTTGTAACCTTCTGACTGGAGGTTTGAAGGACTTCGGCCGTTCATGTATGTAATAAAATGGAACACCTACACCCGTCTTTTCGATCTTATTTATTGTATGGCTACCAGTGTTGTTGATTCAGTATACCATCTTCAGGCCTTAACTGACGCTGAGGTGGTTAACTCCAACTGGTAATCGATAGCTGGAAACACAACATCGTCGTTATGGCCTACGGAAGACAGTTCATAGATGTTGACCAGTGATCGAATCGTGTATACGATTGTTGTTAAGCCCCTCAGTGCTAATTAAGGCCTGAAGATGGTGTAATGAATCAAACTCGTAGCCACATAATAAATGATATCCAATGGTCGGCTGTAGCTGTTCCATTTTCTTACAGAATTTCGGTTTGGCGAATTCTTGGTTAACGTTACCTTTCATCGTTTCTAGTTAGTACAGAGGAGGTAGTTTCACGTTATGGGATTGTCTTTCGTGATTAGGGTGGCGTCCCGTTACTGCGCTTAAGAAAATGCTGAATGTGGAGTAATATGAACACATTTTATAGAATTGTGCACAGCGTACAGTAGAGGAAAAGTTTAGAGACGGCGATTGTATTACCATGACAATGCACCCTGCCGTAAAGCACCTTCTCTAAGAAGACTTCGCTAGAGACCCCAGCGTCCAACATCACTGAATTCTCTGATTTCGGCTCTTGAGCAAGAATGGGCTGCTACTCCTCAATAGACATTCAGAAACCTCACTGGAAGTGTCCCCAGCAGTGGTCAAGCCTTCATACAGATGAAGGATGAACGCATCTCATGTTTAAAGATATCCGGACGCTTTTGATCGTACAGCGTATTGGTTCAGATTACGTGACAGCTTCAAAAAGTAGCATCCTGCGACGTCATTAAGTACCTAATACCCGCGTTTCATTCCTTTTTTAAGAAATCTCTTCCGAGAAAATCTGAGTTAATCAAATCGTGCCCTGAGATTCTAAATTTTTAAAAAAACATGCATCACGACGCAATATCATTTTCATTGCAACTCTAAGTAATACGTTAGAAAACAGTATTGTTGTTAGAACTGTTGAAAATGATACCGTCGCTTTTCTGTGGAATTATTTTTGGCATTGTGTGTAATACTATAGTGTAGACAAGGAGTTTAGTACCCTACTTACCGAAATTCTAGTATTAGCCCACGTAGGTGAGCTGCAATGTTGTGTGATATTATGAGTGCGTGAACAGTGGATAGTTGGAGTCTTTGAGGTTTTAAGCCACTACTCCAGAAGATATTCAGTGGTTGTCCGTTAAATATGCGACACATACAAAATGGTTCAAATGGCTCTCAGCGATATGCGACTTAACTTCTGAGGTCATCAGTCGCCTAGAACTTACAACTAAGTAAACCTAACTAACCTAAGGACATGACACACATCCATGCCCGAGGCAGTATTCGAACCTGCGACCGTAGCGGTCGCTCGGTTCCAGACTGTAGCGCCTAGAACCGCACGGCCACTCCGGCCGGCTGCGACACTTGCATATAATGACTACGCAAAATAAGGGTTATTGTTATCAAACTTGCATCTATCAGATTGTTGGAGGTAAACCAGCATATGTAATCAGAAAAATAAAAATTGGCTAACCTAAGATCAACCCAAATCCCTGAGATGGATCACGTATTCCTTCAGCATGAAGAATGAAGCACTACAAATCATAGCTTTAAGTATCTGCCGTGAAGCGCCTAATTGCTTCAACACGAATCATCCAACTTAAATATGTCTGACGTCTAGCGCTATAAGCGTCGATGCACAAACGTTTTTCCTCCCTGTGTGTCCCTGATCATTCCCAAGTTGAAATGTATTATATGAAAAGCCTCATTCTTTAACAAACTTTAGAAGAATTATTCAACTCAATCAACATCAGAGGCCCTTTTGAGCAGGTGAAGTATCAGTAACTCAGCTTTTTGTGCGGTATTTAAAACTCAACAACTCTCGACAGGCGAAGTTCAATCAATAAGTTCCCAAAATAAGGATCACAAAGCACCTTGATTAGACCCACAGGGGCGGCGTGAGACCAGCCGACGAAATAACGCAATTCAGTTCAAGGAAGAAAGTGCAACCAGAAATATATATGACACATAGCATATCGAAGAGGAAATCTATCAAGCATTAACTCATGCATACTGTAATTACGTGCGAGACGATAAAGATGTGATAAATGGTCTATGCCCTTTTCTCAGGAACGTTGGCTGTGGTTTAACTCCCGAAGTCTTCAGACTAGTACACATATATCGACTCAAAATTATGGAGCACCATCAAGAAAAGTACAACATATGATATTCGACAGCTAGAACTTCATAACGACTAGATTTGTGACTGTTTTAATCATATAAAATAGCGGCACTCATTTTATTTCCATCTAACTACAAGTGTAGGGCCTCGATGGAGCTTTTGGATGCACATTAACTCAATCAAGCTTATGCGATTGAGGTCGTGAGCAAACAGATTCTATGATGCTGCTGCAACAGTTTTCCAAATACTTTATAGCAAAAAATTCATTCGTTCTATTGGGGTCAGGAACATGAATCTCTCTGCCTTCCTCGAACAAATTTCTGAAAGATTTTACCTTAAATGACAACGCCCATGAAAGCCTCTAGACTTACAAAACAAATAACTCTGCTATCTACAGCCTTCTGGATCACACGAAGAAGCAGAACAAGCTGAACTCACACAGTCCATGCTTGCGCAACCTGTGATGATTCCTAAAAGGCTTTTCTCGATCGACATACGTTCATCATACGCGAGACAAAATATGTTCTATAATTGTCAGTTCAATATGACAAGTCTACTGCTCTGGCGCATCTGTCCTGTGACGTACGTGACGACTGCTGTACCACCTTGCTTAGTATAGTATGGAGTTACAAATATAAAGTCAGTCCCCACAGAACCCTCTTGAGAACTAAAAATCTTACTTATAAGGGTTATTATGAGGGATAAAGGTTAGCATTTCTGTGTCAGACATTTTCCGAATAGATCTGGAGTCAGACTCTTTGGAAATGTGGTGACATTGATGGTACCAACATCAGTACTATGAATAGCGCAAATATACTTTAAATGCACAGCACACCGATCCACATGAGGGCGAGCATAGGTAATGAATCATTACTACAAATACCTCTTGAACTATTCATTATGTATCACAGTACTGGTCAACGTTCACCCATTCGCTTCCGGGCCGGAAGTCAGAATAATACAGTTCATGTCCCAGAACTGTCGCGAACCGTCGCATGTAAAACCCTCAATCGTCCTATTCTTTGAGTGGTGTTCGTAAGTCTGACGTCATTATCTGGTGTGCCCCACCTTACCAGCATTCTTGAGTCAAGATTAAGGTACTTGGGTTCTTGATACGTATCACAGTACAATCAACGAAATGATATGGAAAAGCGTTTCCTGTGCTACTGGTAAATCAGGTTCATCAAAATGTAGGTAATTTATGGAGCAGATTTATTTTTTGATATTAAATACTTTGTACACACTGACAGAGGGAGAGGTGCTAGTTACATCTCTTTTCTACCCTGGCTCTAGTTGCTCACTGTTAACCAGGTTACGTGTTGTTCTACTTGTTCACTAAAAATCTCGTTTTGAACAATAAGAAAAGTGTCATCTACCGTTTCTGCCTCAGTCTCATGAACTAAATTACGTGGTTTTATATGAGCAATCCGTGCACTCAGTCGATTCATGAAACAGCTTGGTCGTACTAACTTGGTGAGGCGAGTGGGATTCCTCCATTTGTTGTAAAATGATAACATGAATTCCAACATTAATGTACTGAATTCAACCAGTGGTACTTGTCAGCAGTCAACTCCTTTGTTCGACGACAGTGGCGGCGGTTTCGGTTATGTTTGTTGGCTACGGTACCATCACAGGACCCTGCAAGCCCTCTAGAGGCTTTTTCCGCCCTTATATTTGAATCTGTCACCAGTTCTGTCAGTTCTATTTTTGTCATGTTAAGAGATCTGAAATAGGAGCTTTCAACTGTAGGCAGTCTAGTTAGTTCAGGCCTTACCATTTCTGCTCGTAGCTGCTCAGCTGTGTCTGGCTGTTGAGTGTCCACCAACTGAGACACTTGCATTGTGCTTTTCGAAAGAGGAAATAAAACTTTGGTATTATCGATTCTTCCCACGGATATTAAACTCTTTTCATCTGATGTCTCAATTTTGAAAGAATACGTGATAGTATCACTCCCTGACAAAGACAAGACAGATTGCTTCGTTGATGGAATACTGTTTACTTTATGTATTCCAGTCATTTAAACCTATACAAGCATTTTTGCTAACCAATTCGTAAACATTAAGTTTACAGAATTTCATGTAAAAAACAAAAGCACAGAGTTCGAGGAAATTTTTCATTAAGTTTTCACTTGATCCCATGTATTCACAGTATTGTTGAGACTAGAGATACTATATGAAGATGCATCACAATTGAACTACAGGTTCACTATTGGGAGCCCTTGAATGTGTCTGCCTATTTTTTGAGGTACAAGATCGGAGAAATTTTTACGATACGAATGCAACATTCTGCGTAGGATCTATTGCGCCAGGTGCTAGAAGCATATTTTATTTATTTATCTGTAGAGAGAACTATTCCCCTTCATAGGATCCCTCTCCTATTTATTTTAGCTCTGAGTTACTGTAAAATATCTGGAATAGTGGTATATGTACATTATGAACCAACCCACTCGGAAAAGTGCCTAGGTTTCATTTCTGAAGTGCTTGTAATAGGATATAAAGACGTCGTCTCACATTCTAATTACAAAAGTATGCATTTGGCTGTGTGCTCTAGAAAGACGGCCGATCAAGGGCTTCATGAAGATGTACAAGACGCCTCCGCAACGACGACGGAAAAAGAGCGTCAGTGGAGCGTGCGACGGCGGGGACGACGACGACGACGACGGCGACGGCTGCTGTACGGAGGCAGTCCTCGTGGGGACTGTGTCAGCGGGCACTGGCCTGGGGGGCGCGCAGCACCGCGGCGGGGGCGGGGGCGGGGGCGGAACCCTACACAGGCTTCTCGCCTGCAAGGATGCGACCGCCCTCGCGAACTGCAACAGCGTGAGTATCCGAGCTGCCCTGCATTCCACATTCTACTATCCCTGTAATGTGATGTGACCTACCTGAAACTATTGACTTATGAGGATTTAACAGTGTACATTGATATAGTAAGAAGACATCCCGCAAGGCTCGTTACAGAGACCAAAATTCTAAGATCTCTATAGTGAAATAACGCAAGAGATTATTTATGGCAATAAAACAAGCGTTTCAACGTGTACTGTGGCAATCCGATACCTACGAACATTGTTAGATTGCGGCAGCGAAGAATCTACAGTTGTCTGTACAGTAACCGTTTCGTGAGCAGTCATCTATTATTGAAATTCGAACCTGATATTGTATTATCGACCGCTTTGACACTAATAATAAGTAAGACGCACGATTTGGCAATCTTGAATGTAATCTTTGAATTCTTAATCAGGGAACGAATAGAAATTTCGTTGTCAGGACCACCACAAAATATCGTGTATTCACCATATGCTCACTGGACCTATCAGTGTATCGTCTGTTTGCGTAATCAGAGTATAAGCTATATGCACTAGATAATGATATTGTAGTCGAAATTGGACAATCGCACAACAAATAAATTACCGTATGAGATAAGATACAGATGTTTTATGCACATAAGTATTTGCTTGTTGTGAAGTTACTAGCAAGACATTTATTGTAACTAAGTCGAACACATACAGGGTGAAAAGTATTTAAACCGACAAACTCTGGGAGGTTGTAGGGGACATCAATACAGATATATTTCCCTAATGTCATTTTTTCCTATGAGGAGTATTTAAACCAAATTAATTAAGCCAACAAACACTTCTCCGTTATTAATGACCAAGAGACAACACATTAACACAACTCAATTTCAATTACAGTAGATTTCCAAAAATGCCTCCATCGACACGTAAACAAAGGTTACACCATCGGATCATGTTCTGTCTGACACGGGCAAAACCCCAGGAGTATCCTGAATTGTTCCTGCTGCTGCTACTATCCAGGCAACCAGATCCTCTTCTGATGCAACAGGAGTTGCGTAAACAAGGTTGCGCATCTCTCCCCACGCAAAAAGTCCAGAGTGGACATATCTGGGGATCGAGCAGGCCATGCTTCAGGACCACCTCGGCCAATCCACATTTCTGAGAACCGTCTGTGCAGGAATCGACGCACACGACGACTGAAATGTGCCGGCACCCCGTCATGTTGGAACCACATGCGTCGTCTTGTAGAGAGCGGGACGTCTTCCAGCAATTCCGCCAATGCTATGGCGAGAAAATTATAATAGTGCCTAGGTAGCAGATACGGCCCAATCAACAGTTCCCAACAACACCGACTCACACATTAACGAAGAACCGCACTTGATGAGCGCTAGTAACTGTGGCATGTAGGTTATCCTCACTCCAAACATGCGAATTGTGCATGTTGAAGACTCCATCACGCCCGAACGTTGCTTCATTGGTAAACAATACAGAGGATGGAAAGGTAATATGCATTTCACACTGTTCCAGGTACCACTGCGAAACTGTGCTCTGGGTGGATAATCAACTGGTTCCAGGTTGTGGACACGCTGTAAATGAAATGGATGTAACAATTGCTCTAGAAGGACTGTTCTTACATTCTTCTGATTCGTCCCCATGTTACGTGCAATTGCACGAGTGCTTATAGAAGGATCCTGCTCCACATGCTGCAAGACAGCTTCGTCAAATTTCAGCGTTCTTACCGTGCGTCGGTGTCCCTGTCCAGGTAATCTGCTAAATGACCCGGTCTCACGCAGACGTTGGTACACAGCAGCAAAGGTCGTATGATGCGGGATACGGCGATTAGGATATTGTTGTTGATAAACCCGCTGTGCAGTTCGTCCGTTGTGGTGCGCTACGTAGTACGCACCAACCATATCAGTGTACTCACTCCAGGTGTATCGCCCCATTAGTAAACAGAGAAATGCGCTACTACACTGGTGGACAGCAGTTGCCTACAACTGAAGAGCGTAATACGCCATCTAACAACTGAAGATCGTAATACGGCCTCTTAACAACTGAAGATCGTAATACGGCCTCCACCGGTTTAAATAATCCTCATAGGAAAAAATGACATTAAGGAAAAATATTTGTTTTGATGTCCCCTACAACCTCCCAGAGTTTGTCGGTTTAAATACTTTTCACCCTATACAGGCCTCGTGAACGAAGCGAAGGGCGTAAGAAAAGAGCGTATGACAGCTAATGAAGACCATGTCAGCCACAGTCGTGGAGTTATCCTGTCTGACTGTATCTCATGTGATGTCTTTATAAACTGCAAAGAGAGATCAAGAATCTGGTACTGTGAAGAATCCAAGATAGGTCGAACCAGTTGGAAGCATAGATGCTTTAACATCACTTTAGATAATTCTATTAGAAACCGTAAAACGCGGACTCTTCTTATAGTACGCATTGCACATAGTGACTTATATAATAGCTAAAATTGCACGTACTCTCGTGTTTTCTACAGTTTGTATTGCAGTAACACCTAAGCTGATTATGAGGTCACTTGTTATAAACTTTTACTTTGTCACACAAACGAAAGAAATCAATAAAAAAAGGAAACAGGCAACATCACACTGACGTCAAAAGTAACCTTACATTATATTAACGTGCGTTATGCGATCTTGGGCTATGCATTCGAAAATATTGAAACGGAACTGTCAGCCTATCTTCCACGTAATTTTGTGCTTTTATAATATTGTGGATTTATCAAGCTCTGCAGAGTGTCTTATCTCTGCCTACGCTTTCCAATTTCTCCATGCCAGGGCGGAAGATTACGATGAGAACCGAAACCGAATGTGTTTTCTTCCACTTATATTACATTTGCCTTCCAGCATACCATGTACTTGTAACCACCTGTTTCGTTGTTGTCTCCAGTGTCACCTCTGGTCTGTAACGTTCATGATTCCTTTATTTCTTCCACAGTCAGCTGATTTACTGGAAAAGGCAGTGGTGATTAATGTCGAAAATTCGGATTTTGCTATAGAATTAACGCGACGTGTGCGCCGGGAACAGTTTATACAAGAAATGCGTTGCGAAAATATTTCTCATTTATGATTGTCATTCGTTAGAGAGAGACTGAAAACAAATGTCACAGGTGCTCACTTGCAACACTCTTTTGGAAGTGCGTGCTTTATTTGCCGTTGTGTTAGGTGGTAATAAAACACTGGTCTTTGTGATACTAGTTCATAGGGAAGGTCTCTCGTTGTAGTCTTTCATTGATATTCTTTGAGTGGAATCACCTAACAACAGGCGTTATTTCGTTTTTTTATTTCATACAGAAGTAGTAAATGTCGTTCGCCACATGTGCAAGGGTCGCACTGAACTGTAATTAAATGAGAAATGTCAAGTTCTGATTTCTGAGAATGATGTGTCAATGAGGAAACGCAACGGGAAACTCACGTGATTCGGTATTAGCTGAGCTTTCGTAGCATAATCAAAAAATTTTGGTTATCTATATTAAAGAGGGAGCATGATTTAGGTCGACAATAAATTATGTAACAACGGGGCATTTTCAATGGAGTAGACGATATACAAAAATGTGGCTAGTCGTTGCCGTCTGCTGCAAATATTCTGTGTCACACGACACCGTAGTTCTCAGTATCTAACAAAATACTTCGTTAATGAAAGAAGACAGACATTCAGTGTCCATCGACATTATAATCTACGCGGAATCACGTCATCCCATAAAATGCAAGGAATGTTACTTTCGTTCTGTCATCACAGGACGGGACTAAAAAAATAACTTAATATTTTGAAGCACTGGCAGAGCAAATGGGTACGACAGCTCCATAGTCACGCGCCTGGGTGTGTGTGTGTGTTTGCGTGCGTGTGTGTGTGTGTGTGTGTGTGTGTGTGTGTGTGTGAAAATAAAAATGAAACTACAAAGGAGGAAGAACTAACAAATTAAATTAGAAACTTAAGTACGTCAGCATGACGTTGCACTGCCTAACATTGCCAAAACTGAGAAGTCTTTACGTACTTCAATATTAATACTTGCCTTCAAAAAAGAAAATACCCTATCACAGAACGTTTGCCAAAGTAGTTCAAGGGAAAAGAATTACGAACTACACTTAGGAATAAATTCAGAGAACACTGTGTATGGAGTGCAGCGATCTGGTGTTATATTTAGGTTAAAATCAACAGGCGAGATAGCAATAATATTTGATTATTTACCGGGTCGGTTTATGTTAAAGTCATCCTCAGAAACCGGTAAATAAACAAATATTGTTGCGATCTCGGCAGTTGATTTTAACCTAAATACACTTAGAAATTTTGAGTAACTTGTGACGAAAGCCAAAAACGATGTATTGGAGAGACTGAAAGTGTTTTCAAAGTCCTACGTGTTGCATGTTCTATAGAACACTCTTACGCATAAAATAAAACCACACCAAGCACACATATGTCAACGTGCAACCGCACACTGTCGAATATGATCACAAACACAGAGATGGAGAAGTCTGAAATATACTGTGCGAGAGGAAAGGAAACCAGACAAGGTTTTGGATGAGCAGGAATAGTTTTCACAGAATGCCTGTTTTAAAACATACTACGACATGATTTACTAAATCTAGGATGCCTGGTGTGTGTCTTCCTGCTTCTGTAATCGTAACCAAGGCTGTTTGTCGTGTGACCACCGCGACCGGCAGGCTGCTTGGACACACGTCATTACCACACTTTACCTTCAACTTAGTGCAGGTGTTTCATCCTTGTGATTACCTTTATTTGTCCAGTAAATATGTACATTGTATAGCAATTACATGTAGCAGCTATAAGTGTTTTATGTACTTTTAATCTTTATTTTGTTAGGTTTTACTTCACAGTGTTAACTTAGGCCAAAGGTAGCTATTACTCTATAGGAACACTGGGGTATATTGCCAGCCAGTGATAGTGTGTATACGTGCGTCATGGTGCAGTTTGCGCAATCTGAATGTTCTTTTATTAGATATTGTGTCTCTAATGATGTACGTACCTTGTAGATATTTGTCACATGCGTAGAACTGAAGGTATTCATGCCCACACTGATAAATTATAAAATATGATACTTCATTGTTTTATGTTAAAGTCGGAGTGTTCCTTTGGGTACGCTGGCACATGCTTTGTCAGCTCTAACAGAAATGACCTACGTAATTCAATTTTGATTATCAAGGTTGCTCTCTCTCTCTCTCTCTCTCTCTCTCTCTCTCTCTCAGTCATCGGTCCTCCGTCTGGTTTGATGCAGCCCGGTACAAATTTCTCTCCTTTCCTGCACCAATCTCTACATCTCATACTAGCACTTGCACCCTACTTCCTCAATCACTTGCTGCATGTATTCCAATCCCATTCACCCTCTGTCGTTTTTTCCCTTAGGTCTTAACACATGTCATATCATCCTGTCCCTTCTTGTCAGCGTCTTCCTTTCTTCACCGAATCTGCGGAGAATCACCTCGTTCCTAACTTTATCAGTCAGCCCAATTTTCAAGATTATTTTGTAGCATCACATCTCAGACACTTCGAATCTCTTCTGTTCGCGTTTTCCCACTATACATAGTTCTTTTCTGTGCTCCGAACGTGTATTCTCAACAATGTCTTCCTCAAATTAAGCCTATTTTCGATACTTTTAGACTTCTCTTGGCCAAGAATTTCCTCTTTGCCCGTGTTAGCCTGCTGTTTACCGCTTCCTTGCTTCGTCTGTCATCAGTTATTATGCTGCCTAGGTACAAGAATTCCTTAACATCGTTTGCTTCGTGATCAATTTTGATGTTAAATTACTAGCTGTTCTCATTACTTCTCTCTTAAAACGTTGAAGAGATGTCTCTCTATAACAATCCACTCGCCATGATTCAGTAATATATCTCTTTCCACGAAGCAGGAGACAGAAGAACAGAGATAGCACGGTATTGTAAGCTGATAGTCTAAGCATTTGCATAGCTGGCGACAAAAGCATTTAAATTTAAATTACACAAGTTATTATGTATATATTTCAAAATTTATTGAAAACATTGCTGTAAACAACTCAAAAATATTAACTTATTTATTTTCACTACGAAATTTATGAATTTAAGTAAAACGAAAGCCGTAACTTGCAAGGTATATCATATACATTGAGATCGAATTAATAGTTACACTTTTGCATTAGGCCTGATTACATCAGAGCACATCCCGTAATTTAACTATATCTATGCTCTGATGGCAAAGCGATACTTGCAGTAATTAGAATGAATTATCTTATAATGGCTTATTTGTATAGTATCATTGTATTTATTTTTATGTTACACGACCAGCTTTGTACGATTTAATGCTTTTCTCTGCTATTGAAATTGGATCTGAAGATCACCTGTCACAAAGATTGAAACCGATAACCCAAATAAAAATAAAACGTGATCCAGACGTTTCTTTCTCTGTAAGTGTTGTCTGTCCTTTTGGACAAACAGACAGAAGAGAGACCATTTTGATCCAGAAGCCACTATGAATCGAGACACAAAGGAATTAACATTATCTGCTAGTGGGCATTGATTTAAATCAGTTGGGAAAGCTGCAAATATGCACTAGACTGTAATTAGAATCTGGATCTCCTGCTTACTGGGCAGATACGTTGATCACTGCGCCATCTTTTTTTGCTGATATTTTGTTCGTTATTGCTCTTTACTTTTGTTCGGAGCGGAAGTCCCATGACACCTGTTCAACTGCATTGCTGACCTATTCACTCAGGTTTATTTTATTTTATTTATTTATTTTTATTTTTTTAAATACCGAAAACGGCTAACACTCTGACCGAACACGCTGAGCTACCGTCCCGGCTACGCCATCCGGACACTGTGATCACGGTAGCTGCACGGACTACACTATAGCACACATTCCAACACACCCAAACTCTCAACTTATCCGTACATTGCTGATGTAATGCGCCTTGGCCATTTTCCTCATTTCTCGCGGCATTTCTCTGATTCCTGTAAGAGATCGAGAGTAGTGAACATCCGCACTGAAGTGGTCATTGATCATCCTCGCCTTAATTGTACATCTGTTGTGTCTGTTTTTTCAGACATTCGTGAATAAGTTGAGAAGTTGTGTCTGACTGGAGGTGTGCTAGAGTAGTCCATTCAGTGGCGCTGACTGGTATGTCTGGATGGCGCCGTGGATAGCCGGCACCGTAGCTCAGCGTGTTCGGTCAGAGGGTTAGCTACCCTCTGTAATAATTTAAAAAAACTGAGTTAATGGATCAACGACGAACTGAAACGGATGTCTTGCGACGTCCGCCCCGAGCAGATGAAACGAACGAAAACGATCAAAATAAGATTTAAATAATAATAATAATAATAAGTGGTCAGAGCATCTGCCTAGTAGGCAGGTGACTTGGGTTCGAATCCTGGTCCGGCACAAATTTTTAACTTTCCCCGTTGATTTATATCACTGCCCACTGACAGAAAATGTCATTAATTCATTCGCGTCTGGTTTATTTCTTCATTATGTTGAATGTGATCAGCGTTCCCATCAGGCATTGTATCCGCTATTACACTTCGTTAACGTATTGTACGGTCCACCTTTCGCGCCCCTCGCTGTGTGATCTCTGACTGCGACCTGTGGCAGGTGTCTCCCGGCCTGCGCTCGGCGGCGACGTCTCCGTCGGGCGGCGCCGCAACGCTGCCGCCGCTGCTGTCCGGACCCGAAGTCGTCACGGCGTCGCACCGCATCCAGGAGAGCTGTATATAGCCACGTCACACACAATCACACACACTGCCCGCTCATCCGAATCAATACTCTTTATATTGTAAATACCAAGACTAATAAAAGCATTAATATGTACGAATACTGTTTGGTGTTTCTTCAGTCACCCAGCCATCCACCCGGCCCTTCGTATTTACGACGCAGAGCGAGGCAACCGGCGTAACAGACGGAGAGGAAGACCTACAGCCTTTTTCCAAGCAATTACGTCAGTAAATTCCTCAGAATTTTATTCTCTTTCTAGCATAATCCTTCGTTTCGGCGAGTCATGAATAACTATGAGAGTAAGCTAATTTTAATGGCGGCGGAAGCAATTTGCCTCCGGGAACAGCTTGGAAATTAAGAGATTACGCGCGAGTGGTGGCTGGCCGAGGCTCTACCACTCGCTGAAAATCGCAAATGTGTAGCGATCGGTTCGTTCTCATTCCCTTTCTTTTCTCTTTCGTGCCTTTCTTTCCCTCAGGTAAATGGTTGAAAATTTTACTGAAGCGAAGATAACTTTGCGGACAAGGTTTGTAGCGATCCTCAATAATAATTAGTGTGTACAATAATATATTTAATTATTAGTTAAGTTGTATAGTCTTGACATGCTTGGAATTTCCTAAATGGCTCAAGATACTGAAGAATTTTAGCAAGCGGTAGCATTTAACGGGTGAATAGTTTGCAGTCTCCTATGCATACTAATTACAAAACAAATTTAAACTTTTTTCTGCATCTGTCTTATAGATGGTTGGATTTGCCTAATGTTGGTATGCTGAAGTCACTGGTTTCTTTCAATCACGTCACATTTCCTTGATACAGAGCGTAATAAAAAAAACAATACATGCGAACATTAACAGAATTAAAACAAACAAGAAATACATATTAGTAACTTCACAACTTAATACTGTTTAGTATGTATGTACGAACATATCGCCAGTGAAAGTTTTAAATTATGTCGCAACATGTTTTCAACTTAAACGTTCTTTGGTATTCGAAAAACGTGACCACTTTCCCTGAGAAGACTTCAGCAGTAATCGCTTATCATGTAAGCCTTTCAGTGAAGCTGATAACAGTGTTCCATCGTATGAATGTCTTGATGAAAGAGTTCACTCTGCTCGGCGCTTATGGCTCCCAAATTTTCCAGAAATAAATCACGGGGGACATGTCAAAACTGAATTTTAAAAGGTATTCTACGTCCCATCTTCTTGCAACTGTCTAACAGATCATTCACTAATGGGTACATAGTTATGGAAACTTAGTTATAATCTCTTCTGTTGGCCAAAAAAGCTATACATGTAAGTTTGGTAACAATAATTGGTTCTTTCATCAATTTTCTTATTTGTCGTCCAACAAAGCTTTCCGCTTTGGTTCATTGAGTTTAGAAAAATTTCTTTCAGTTGATTGACAGCACGGCTGTAAAAAAATCATCTTTAAAAACTCAAAAATCTTCTGTGCTAGAACATTTTGAAAGATAATTCGAAATCTGCATACGAAAATACATAATGATTGAGATATTTTACGCCGGATGAAAAATTGCTCTTGGCTAGTGTTATTTATGCAGGTACCGAAGCTACTACTTTTGTGTGAAACATAATTGCGCATCATGTGGAAAGAAGGATGGAAAACCACAACATGATAGTGCTTGTAGTGAAACTCATTTCAAAACATCCCATTAATTATCTACTTATTTTACCGCAATGTGCCATTGAAACTGCTAAATTCCAGCACAGGTTGGTATTACATTGGTACATGTGTCCATTCCCGTAGACGTCCATCCGCTCGATACAATTTGAAACGCAATTCATCTGACCAGGCAACATGTTTCCAGTCATCAACAGTCCAATATCAGTGTTGAAGGGCCCAGGCGAGATATGAAGCTTTGTGTCTTGCGGTTATCAAGAGTACACGAGTGGGCCTTCGGCTCCGAAAGCCAATGTCGATGTTTCGCCGAATGGTTCGCATGCTGATAAGTGTTGATGGCCCAGCATTGAAATCTGCAGAAATTTGCGGAAGAGTTGCACTTCTGCCACGTGAACGATTCTCTTCAATCGTCGTTGGTCCCGTTCTTGCAGGATCTTTTTCCGGCTGCAGCGATGTCGTAGTTTTAATGGTCTTCTTACCGGATTCCTGATATTCACGGTACGCACGTGAAATGGTCGTACGGGAAAATCCCCACTTCATCGCTATCTCGGTGATGCTGCGTCCCATCGCTCGTGCTCCGACTGTAAAACCACGTTCAGACTCACTTGAATCTTTATAACCCGGTAGTGTAGCAGCAGTAACCGATCTAACAAGTTCACCAGGCACTTACTGTCTTATACAGGCATTGCGGCCGCAGTGGCGTTCTGCCCGTTTACATATCTCTGTATTTGAGTACGCGTGCCTGCACTAGTTTCTTTGGTGCTTCACAGTACATATCCACACTTTGGTTAAGGAACACTGTTTTTGAAAGATTATCACATTTTTGCTGCAGATACATGTACACAACCTCTATAAATGTAAATTAGCAAAATGATTTTACATTTCCAATAATATTAAGCTATAAAGTCCTGTAGTTTACGCTTATTACACAGCTGTTACAAATGACTGAGTCACAAATCAAAAAGGTCACCCAATAATTGCAATGAAAGAAAATGAATAAAAAAATGGAAAATTGATATAAATTAACCTACAGCTATATCAGTATATCCTATGACGCAGATTCCGAGTAACCACTAAGCCTGTGATGTCCTGGAAAAACAAAATCTGCTCGTTCGTCCTCAGGCGCCTTACTACAGAACTAACTCCAACCGTCAGTATATTCTATAACAACCAGTAACTTTAGGGTTTCTTCCAATGAACTTTTCAAGACAAGTTTGCCCCAGCTCTATGGCACACAATGTTTTTCTTTTTTTTTTTTCACATGGAAATCTCTTAACTGCAGAAATTCGTTACTACAGCTACATGAATGCAACATTGTGGTTTTCTTTCGGTGTTCAATCTCCTTGCTTTCCGTAAAACTCTTCTGGATAGTAGTAAAATTCAAGTTGTATAACTTTTCAGCCATTCGTAATACTGGCCGAAATATTGTGACATATTACAGCATGACGTGGTCTATAACTAAAAATATTTTTTTTTGAAATTCATACTAGCCTTGCAAGCCCTTTAAGTTACTGTTCAGTATCTCTACACTCCTTAAAGTATCAGTTGAAGCTCACACCGTTCGCACATTTTCACTTCATCACAAGAATGGTTATCATAACAGCTACCGCCGATTTGGCATACACGACAGCTACTTCATGAGAGCATCAACCGCAGTTGCGAATCACAAATCACTGGACATTTCTCTCAATGTGGTCGTCCGCTGCCTACACTACCAGATAATGACCGTCGGATACGTAAGTCATGTTGGTATTCCGAGAAGAATCTACATCTACATCTGCACCTAAACTCTACAAATCATTGTGAAATGCACGGCAGAAACCATGCTCCATCCTACTAGTTATTAGGGTATTTTCCCGCTCCATTTGCGTATGAATCGCAGGAAGAATGACTGTTTAAATTCCTCCGCGAATGCATGTAACTAGACTAATCTTGTCCTCACGATAACTACAATATCTGTACGTAGGGGATGCATTATGTTCCTAAGGCCATCTTTTAAAGTTGGTTCCTGAAACTTGTAAGTAGACCTTCGCAGGATAGTTTACGTCTGTCTTCAAGAGTCCGTCAGTTTCTCCAGCATCTCTGACACTCTCTGTGGGCCAAACAAACACGTGATCATTCGTGCTCTGCCTATCTGTCTGTGCTCAATATCTGTAACTGGGAACAAACACTCTACTGACACTTGAAAGCGTTCCAGTCGAGCAAATATTGTTAGTATTGTATTTAGAGAGCCACCTGTTACAGCATTACTGTTCTACACACCAATAATCAGTAAGTGAAATCAAATTAAGCAGAAGTACTATAAAAAACTGTTTCAAGTTAAATAAACTTTCAAAGAGAAGCTATTGGAAACTAACACAAATTTCTACTTTCACGGCAGGTAAAATTCTTGAGACATTCAGGAAACTCAGTTTTTGCAAGTATCACATGTTCCATCGAAAGAGACGTTCTGTTTCAAAGTGCAACGTGGTGCAGAACAGACGAAATATGCCTTATCAGTCCACATGTTATACAGGATAAATGTTTCAAAAAATATAATACATTGCTCTCATCATAAAATTATGCAGCTCAAGAACCAACAATATATTCTAAATAGCTTTAACATATTATACAGCACTTATATATCGAAAACACGAAGCATTTACAAATGCCACACAAAACATAACCTTATGTCTAATAACAAAAACGGTAGAAATTTGGGGAAACCGCTTATAACGGTCTCTAGTGTGCATTCCTTCATACGATTCTAAAATCAGTCACGACTGAAGAAAAGAGCACAAACGAAAGAATGGCTGACATCGAAATAAGTGTCAAATGGTTCAAATGGCTCTGAGCACTATGGAACTCAACGTCTTAGGTCATAAGTCCCCTAGAACTTAGAACTACTTAAACCTAACTAACCTAAGGACATCACACACACCCATGCCCGAGGCAGGATTCGAACCTGCGACCGTAGCAGTCCCGCGGTTCCGGACTGCAGCGCCAGAACCGCACGGCCACCGCGGTCGGCGAAATAAGTGTCCAAGGAATAGAAAAGCAACTGGAATCGCTCATCAGAGGAAAGTCCGCTGGAACTGACGGGATACCAATTCGATTCTACACAGAGTACGCGAAAGAAACTGCCCCTCTTCTAACAGCCGTGTACCGAAAGTCTCTAGAGGAACGGAAGGTTCCAAATGATTGGAAAAGAGCACAGGTAGTCCCAGTCTTGAAGAAGGGTCGTCGAGCAGATGCACAAAACTAGAGACCTATATCTCTGACGTCGATCTGTTATAGAATTTTAGAACATGTTGTTTGCTAGCGTATCATGTCGTTTCTGGAAACCCACAATCTACTCTGTAGGAATCAACATGGATTCCGGGAACAGCGATCGTGTGAGACCCACCTCGCTTTATTTGTTCATGAGACCCAGAAAATATTAGATACAGGCTCCCAGGTAGATGTAATTTTCCTTCACTTCCGGAAGGCGTTCGACACAGTTCTGCACTGTCGCCTGATAAACAAAGTAAGAGCCTACGGAATATCAGACCAGTTGTGTGGCTGGATTGAAGAGTTTTTAGCAAACAGAACACAGCATGTTGTTCTCAATGGAGAGACGTCTTAAGACGTTAAAGTAACCTCTGGCGTGCCACTGGGGAGTGTTATGGGACCATTGCTTTTCACAATATATATAAATGACCTAGTAGACAGTGTCGGAAGTTCCATGTGGCTTTTCGCAGATGTTGCTGTAGTATACAGAGAAATTGCAGCATTAGAAAATTGCAGCGAAACGCAGGAAGATCTGCAGCGGATAGACAATTGGTGCAGGAAGTGGCAACTGACCCTTAACATAGACAAATGTAATGTATTGCGAATACATAGAAAGAAGAATCCTTTATTGTATGATTATATGATAGCGGAACAAACACTGGTAGCAATTACTTCTGTAAAATTTCTGGGAGTATGCGTGCGGAACGATCTGAAGTGAAATGATCATATAAAATTAATTGTTGGTAAGGCGGGTACCAGGTTGAGATTCATTGGGAGAGTCCTTAGAAAATGTAGGCCATCAATGTTCGACCTATACTTGAGTATTGCTCATCAGTGTGGGATCCGTACCAGATTGGGTTGGCGGAGGAGATAGAGAAGATCCAAAGAAGAGCGGCGCGTTTCGTCACAGAGTTATTTGGTAAGCGTGATAGCGTTACGGAGATGTTTAGAAAACTCAAGTGGCGGACTCTGAAAGAGATGATGTAGTATACAGAGAAATTGCAGCATTAGAAAATTGCAGCGAAATGTAGGAAGATCTGAAGTGCCCTCCGCCACACACCGTTGGGTGGCTTGCGGAGTGCAAATGTAAATGTAAATGTAAATTAAGTGCCAACATTCTCCTAGGAGGGCGAATGAGTAGATAGACAGAAGGGCACTATCTTGCATTTA
Source organism: Schistocerca cancellata (assembly GCF_023864275.1). Lineage (NCBI taxonomy): Eukaryota > Metazoa > Arthropoda > Insecta > Orthoptera > Acrididae > Schistocerca > Schistocerca cancellata. Next base: position 457,562,335 of record NC_064630.1, read on the forward strand.
CACTGGGAAATTGTTCCTAAAGGCGGAAGAGCCACTAGATGGCCAAACGTCAAAGGATGAGGAATCAACCAATCTATTAAAAACGCCATTTGGTATCCCATGTACCAACAACTCAAAACCGAAGGCTCGTTGGTTAAATGTTTTGGTAGTAAAAGGGACTCCTAAACTTAAAGGTATTCATGTAAGAAGAGCGGCAACGTGGATCAAAAAAATGGTTCAAATGGTTCTGAGCACTATGGGACTTGACATCTGAGGTCATCAGTCCCCTAGAACTCAGAACAACTTAAACCTAACTAACCTAAGGACATCACACACACATCCATGCCCGAGGCAGGGTTCGAACCTGCAACCGTAGCGGTCGTGCGGTTCCAGACTGAAGTGCCTAGAACCGCTCGGCCACTCCGGCCGGCGGCAACGTGGATCATTGACATCAAGAGGGTAAATTGGGAAATATGAAACTCTAAATGAAAATGATGAATACTGATGTATTAGGAATGTTAGATGTTAGATGGCCAAACCCTGGTGACTTTAGGACAGGCTATTACAGAGAAATAGCGAAACAAGAGAAACCTGTGAGCGCGGGATTTGGAATTATTGTCAACAAACATCTGGGAATGAGACTAAAATTATATGCAATATAACGAAAGAATAAGTCTCTCTAGACTAGAAACAAATCCTTGAGATACAACCTTAATGTAGGTGTATATGAAAAACAAAATGGTGCATGTGGCTCTGAGCACTATGGAACTTAACTTCTGAGGTCATCAGTCCCCTATAACTTAGAACTACTTAAACCCAAATAACCTAAGGACATCACACACATCCATGCCCGAGGCAGGATACGAACCTGCGACCGTAGCGGTCGCGCGGTTCCAGACTATAGCGCCTAGAACCGCTCGGGCACCCCGGCCGGCGTATATGAAAACTGAATTAGTTATGACGAGGATGAAATGTACGCAAAGTGCTAATGTACGCTCATCTCGGACAGATGGCAAGAAGAATTAAAGGAGATGTACAAGAGATATGGATGTGGTCGTTGGTCAGGCAACGGAAGTAGTGTTGACTCAGTCAAACGTCAACCGCAGACAGTGGACGCATTAATGCGACTGGACAGTGTATGATTAGGGCTTTTTAAATTCCTATTTATCAGCTCGGCAAACGAAGGCTGGAAAGGCTACGTTATGGTGGTGACATGCGAAATTACCCTATTACTGCAAAATCTTTTGAATTGCTTCCATACGAATATTTGAACACTGTTGATAACAAGAGTCTTCAGCTCTCCCAATTTCGCAAATATCCTGCTTAGCTGTTTAAGAGTCACACCGGCTGTGGCACACCAAGTAGCAATCGGCCTTAAAAACTGTGTGAAAGCATCCACTACAATCATGACATAGTAGTTACTTTCTTAAAGCGGGTAAGCGGTCTAAATAGTCTATGAACACTTTATCCAAGGAACGTTATACTCTACTGGAACCAAATTTTTCTCTTCGGGAATTAGGGTTCAGTTTTGTCATTTTACAGTACCTGTACTCTTCAAACAGCTTTCTTATATCACACTACAGAGCCATCAACCACGTTAAATGCTCCTTTATTTTCACTCTGACTTATGAAAATATTTAAACACTAGCAGAGTTAACTCTGTAACTCAAGAGAGCCGTCTGGAGGGAATATACGGCTACTTCAGCTCTTCGCTCAGTCTGTTTAATTTGCGCTAATATTATCACACTCCTGCTTCTTTGTGTGTCGCCGAAGAGCGCTGGAATTTCTCCCACGGTCACCAACATATACAATTCCTCCTCCACCTCCTGCGAGGTGTTCAAACTTCTGGGTTCCTCTTGGAAAATTCGACTGAGCATATCGGCAATTCTATTTTCAGCTCCCTTAACGTATGTTACTTGAAACCTGAAAGCCGAAATTCTAACGGCCCTTCCTGCTATCTTTGAGGCTTTCCTAGGACGTGCCAGCCCCTTGTAATTGTTGGTTATCAGTTTCAATTTGAACACTTTGTGCCCAAATAAAAATGGAGCTTTTCCAGGGCAAACAATATGGTAAGAGCCTCCAACTCATGTATGGAGTATTTCTTTTCCGGTGCCAATATGGTCCTCGAGGCAAAAGCCACAGTCCTTCCTCGCTTATGTTCCTGCAATAATACGGTCACCACCCTTGAATTCCAATTGTCTATTTGTATATTAAACTGCCGCTGAAAGTGAGCAACTGGAATGACTGGTTCACTGGCTAAACCGAGTTGTAGCTCGTTGAATGCGGCATATTGTCCACTTAAACGGTTTTCCCTCACGTCATAACTGGTTTCAAGGTGCAGCCAACATTAGGTGTAAACTTTCGGAAAAAGTTGATCATTCCAATGAAGCGTATTTTCACATTTCTACCCTTTGGTGGAGGGAACTAATGAATGCTTTGATACCTTCAGAATCTACCCTTATACACTACTGGCCATTAAAATTGCTACACCACGAAGATGACGTGCTACAGACGCGAAATTTAACCGACAGGAAGAAGATGCTGTGATATGCAAATGATTAGCTCTTGAGAGCTTTCACACAAGTTTGGCGTCGGCGGCGACACCTACATTTCTCATACACAAACAGCAGTTGGCCGGCGTTGATTGGTGAAACGTTGTTGTGATACCTCGTGTAAGGAGGAGAAATGCGTACCATCACGTTTCCGACTTTTACAAAGGTCAGATTGTAGCCTATCCCGATTGCGGTTTATCGTATCGCGACATTGCTGCTCGCTTTGGTCGAGATCCAATGACTGTTAGCAGAATAGGAAATCGGTGGGTTCAGGAGCGTAATACGGAACGCCGTGCTGGATCCCAACGGCCTCGTGTCATTAGCAGTCGAGATGACAGTCATCTTACCCGCATGGCTGTAACGGATCGTGCAGCCACGTCTCGATCCCTGAGTCAACAGATAGAGACGTTTGCAAGGCAACAACCATCTGCACGAACAGTTCGACGACGTTCGCAGCAGCATGGACTATCAGCTCGGAGATCTTGGCTGCAGTTACCATTGACGCTGCATCACAGACAGGAGCGCCTGCGATGGTGTACTCAACGACGAACCGGGGTGCACGAATGGCAAAATGTCATTTTTTCGGATGAATTCAGGTTCTGCTTACAACATTATGATGGTCACATCCGTGTTTGGCGACATCGCGGTGAACGCGGAAGCGAGTGTTCGTCTTTGCCATACTGGAGTATCACCCGGCGTGCTGGTATGGGGTACCATTGGTTACACGTGACGGTCACCTCTTGTTCGCTTTGACGGCACTTTGAACAGTGGACGTTACATTTCAGATGTGTTACGACCCGTGGCTCTACCCTTCATTCGATCCCTGCGAAACCCTACATTTCAGCAGGATAATGCGCGACCGCATGTTGCAGGTCCTGCCCTGGCCAGCACATTCTCCAGATCTCTCACCAATTGAAAACGTCTGGTCAATGGTGGCACAATACCTAATCCAACATTCTAGACGTCACTGCGGCACCAGTTGTCAGTCTGAATAGAACCATTGTCATCAAACAATTTGCAATCGGAATTGTTGTCAGTGCTTTAGATTCCTCAGCCAAAAGTACCTGTCACTAGGCATGGTTCAAATGAAGGATAGTAAAAAACTGAGCTTCGGTGAACCAGGAATAACAGGCCGGGATAGTGAACTGATTCCATGATAACTATCTTTTGTAACAGGCGATATCCGACAAAGTGTGGATACCTTTTCCCAGCTGGCTTGGAAACAAGAAACTACGGGCAGCGTAAGGGGCACCAAATAGCGGACAGAGGGTCAGGGCACTTTTGTCCTTGGAGTGGGAAACTGCCCCTCAAGACGGAAGAATCAGTAATGATCAACTGCATTACGATGCAGAAGGCAATGGAATCCACTGCTTTAAAGATATGTCTATCGACAGTACATGTCAATATGATCTCTCCATTGACAAAAGATTCCAGAATAGTCCCCCATTCGGGTCTTCGGAAGGCGAATGTCAAGGGGGAGGTGACCATGAGAAAAAGGTTGAATAACCAACTAAATGATAACATTTTACCGGTCTGGGGTTGGAATGTCAGAAGCTGGAACGTGGTAGGAAAGCCAGAAAATCCAAAAAGGAATATACTTAGGCTCAGTCTAGATATAATAGAGATCAGTGAAGTGAAATCGAAAGAAGATATAGATTTCTGGTCGGATGAATACAGAATATTTAAGCAGCAGCAGAAAATGGCATTATTATTCGTTATGAATAGGAAGGTAGCGCAGAGAGTGTGTTACAGTTAACGCTTCAGTGATAGGGTTGATCTTAACAGAAGCGACAGCAGATCAGCACCGACAACGATAGTTCAGAAATACATGCCGACGTCGCAAGCTGAAAATGAAGGGAGGGAGCAAGTATATGAGGATACTGAAAGCGTAATACGGTACATAAAGGGAGACGAAAATTTAGTAGTCATTGGGGACTGGAATGCAGTTGTACGCAAGGGGTACAAGAAAGGGTTATTGGAGAATATGGGCATGGACAAGGAATGAGAGAAGAGAAAGACTGAGTTCTGTAATAAATTAGAGCTAGTAATAGCGAATTCTCTGTTCAAGAATCACTAGAGGAGTAGGTACACTTACAAAAGGCCGGGTGATACGGGAAGATTTCAGTTAGACTAGATCGTGGTCAGACAGAGATTCCGAAATCAGATACTGAATTGTAAGGCATACACAGGAGCAGATGTGTACTCAGTTCAGAATGCAGTAGTGACGAAGAGTAGGCTGAGTTTAAGAGATTAGTCAGGAAGAATCAATACACAAAGAAATGGGATACAGAAGTACCAAGGAATGATGAGATACGCTTGAAGATCTCTAAGGCTATAGATACAGCAGTAAGGAATAGCTCAGTAGGCACTATACTTGAAGAGGAAGTGACGTCTCTAAAAATGGCCATCACAGAAGTTAGAAGGAATAACATAAGCACAAAGAAAGTAGCTGCGAAGGAACCATGGGTAACAGAAGAAATACTTCAATTGATCTATGAAAGGAAGAAGTACAAATATGTTCAGGGAAATTTAAGAATACAGAAATACAAGTCACTGAGGAATGAAATAAATAGGAAGTGCAGGGAAGGTAAGACGAAATGGCTGCTTGAAAAATATGAAGAAATCCAAGAAGGGATGCTTGTCCGAAGGACTGACTCAGCAAACAGGAAAATCAAAACAACCTTCGGTGGAATTAAAAGAAAGGTTGGTAACATTAAGAGTGCAACGGGAATTACGCTTTCAAATGCAGAGGAGAGAGCGTATAGATTGCAATTGTGCCTTGGTTAAATACGAAATGCCTAATACCTGTCTCTAATCAATGATCTCCTCTGGAAAAATACAAGCAGACTAGTATCCACAAACATATACCGTTCTTCCTACCTATTCACTGCATCAGAACCCCACCACTTGCACAATCGCAACCACGCTCACCGCTACCACTGGAATGGTAAGGAGTCAGATAGTGGAATGCTAAGGTGCTGGGATCTAATAAAAATCGTAACACTGCAAATAAATTTATTTAAAGATGGTATTCGAAATAATTCACAGCGTGGAAACAGCTTTAATCTTTTCTTTTACAATACATCGTGTTCGCTGTGGGCGATACGAAGTAAGTTTAGAAAAAATTTCCAACCAAAAGTAACTATTAAACTCATAGTTAATAACCTTAAGAAATTTGGAAGTGAACCACGCACTTTGTACATCGAAATAGCTGTGCATCATTTCCAATTATACTCATCGCCCCACAGCACAACATGTGTACGTTAGTTATTTAATTAAATTCTTCAGTCAATTAAACGCAAAGTCAGTAGTGATTGGTGAATTAAGACAACATACCTTAAATTTTTAAAGGCGTTCCTTAAAGAAAACAAAATATAAGGTTTACAATTGTAATTTTCAGAACCTGTCGCCATACAAAGTCTGCTGTACAAACTGAAGGCTCCAGTTGCAATGCGGTCGCAATGAACCACCTCCGTTTATTAGAGCATACGCCGTGGCCTACACGAAACTGTCTGTAGATTCAACACTGTAAGGAACTGTTGGGTTGTTATACAACAGCCAGAGCTGATGAGTCGTCAAGCTTTAAAGGATTTTGCTTGAAAATTTACTAACGCCTTGGAAAATTCACAGGCAAGAAATAGAAAAGTGCTGATTAACCATGCTATTTAACTTAATCGTAACAGCATTCGCTCATCGCTTGGATCAAAGTTACACAGCATGTTTTGGTAAAGGGCAACACTTCCTTACCTTTTAGACAGCGGAACACGTATTACTTGAGGTTACACTTCTTCCTAAATACGTCTTACATTATGCTGCACTCTCAGTGACCTCTCAACAAAACACAACGAGACAGATAGGAAACCAGGATTATATAGACTGGTAGGCTCCCTAGAACGAAGCGGATAACTTGTTTCAATAACTCAGTGAAGGTCATACTGACTATTCTAAAACAGACGCCGTCCCCTTAGTACCATAGTAGGAACCGAAGTGTGACAGACTGCAAGTCGTCGTAACTGCCGTCTGCTTCACGTCTGCTGCGCAGCGAGCTACCATTAATTTAAGTATTAACTGTATTTTTCTTACTTCTCACTTCTTCTTCCGTGTGTATTTGCTTTTAGGAAGCTTTAATTTTCGAGTGCTCTTAATAGTGTTCCATAGATTTCGTGGTTGTTTTGAATACAGTAAGAGAGAGTCCCTGTAGTCAACCATAGTGCCAGTAGTGCTAGAGTTTGTTTTCAATACAGTTCAGAGACAGGTAGTGCTATTTTCATTGTTTTCTACAAGAAGTGGCTAGCAACCACAGTTTAGTGAATAAGCAGCCGCCTTTAGTGAATTAGCAGTCTAGTTAAAGGTTGATTAACTCTCTTCAGTAAATTGTTTCCTTAGGATGGATAGGATGTGTGACTGCTGTGTACGGACGCAGGAGGAGCTGGCCACTGTTCGCAAACAGCTGAGCGTGTTGATGGCCGCGGTCAGCCGTCTTCAGGCTGCTGCCTCGGAGTGTAGCGGCAGTGGGGAGTCTGGTGCGTCGCAAGGTACACCCCAGGTGTTACATGCTTCACCCACTGTCCCTGCTGTCGAGACATCTTCGCGGGTACCGGGCGCGGTTGGGCCACCCTCTCCCCAAGGGGAGTGGCGCGTTCAGCGGCGTTCGCGGCGCACGACGCGGAAGGTCAATGTGGAGGCTGGCCGTGTGGCATCGCCCGCTCTGCCTGTGAGGGGACATGTGGCTGCTCCTTCAGCAAGGTCCGAGCAGGCACACGGGGGGAGGGGTTTATTAGTTATTGGGAGCTCCAACGTTAGGCGGGTGATGGAGCCCCTTAGGGAAATAGCGAGAAGGTCGGGGAAGAAGGCCAGTGTTCACTCTGTCTGCTTGCCGGAGGGTCTCATCCGAGATGTGGAGGAGGCCCTACCGGCGGCGATAGAGAGCACTGGGTGCACCCGACTGCAAATTGTTGCTCATGTCGGCACCAATGACTCCTGCCGTCTGGGTTCAGAGGTCATCCTCAGTTCGTACAGGCGGTTGGCGGAATTGGTGAAGGCGGAAAGCCTCGCTCGCGGGGTGGAATCAGAGCTAACTATTTGTAGCATCGTTCCCAGAACCGATCGCGGTCCTCTGGTTTGGAGCCGAGTGGAAGGCTTAAACCAGAGGCTCAGACGATTCTGCGGAGATCTGGGGTACAAATTTCTCGACCTCCGCTATCGGGTGGAGAAATGTAGGGTCCCCCTGAATAGGTCAGGCGTGCACTACACGCCGGAAGCGGCTACAAGGGTAGCGGAGTACGTGTGGAGTGCACATGGGGGTTTTTTAGGTTAGAGAATCCCCTCCCTAGGCCCGACAAGACGCCTCCTGAGACGCGGCAAGATAAGAGTAGGCAAAATGTAACAGGGAATAACAATATTAATGTGCTAATAGTAAACTGCAGGAGCGTCTATAGAAAGGTCCCAGAACTGCTCTCATTAATAAACGATCACAACGCCCATATAGTACTAGGGACAGAAAGTTGGCTGAAACCCGACGTAAACAGTAACGAAATCCTAAACTCAGATTGGAATGGATACCGCAGAGACAGGCTGAACAGTGAAGGGGGAGGCCTGTTTATAGCGGTAAGAAGTGCAATAGTATCGAAGGAAATTGACGGAGATCCGAATTGTGAAATGATTTGGGTGAAGGTCGCGGTTAAAGCAGGCTCAGACATGGTAATTGGATGTCTCTATAGGCCCCCTGGCTCAGCAGCTGTTGTGGCTGAGCACCTGACGGATAATTTGGAAAATATTTCGAGTAGATTTCCCCACCATGTTATAGTTCTGGGTGGAGATTTTAATTTACCGGATATAGACTGGGAGACTCAGACGTTCATAACGGGTGGCAGGGACAAAGAATCCAGTGAAATTTTTTTAAGTGCTTTATCTGAAAACTACCTTGAGCAGTTAAACAGAGAACCGACTCGTGGCGATAACATATTAGACCTTCTGGTGACAAAAAGACCCGAACTATTTGAAAAAGTTAACGCAGAACAGGGAATCAGTGATCATAAAGCGGTTACGGCATCGATGATTTCAGCCGTAAATAGGAATATTAAAAAGGGTAGGAAGATTTTTCTGTTTAGAAAAAGTGACAAAAAGCAGATTTCAGAGTACCTGTTGGCTCAACACAAAAGTTTTGTCTCAAGTACTGATAGTGTTGAGGATCAGTGGACAAAGTTCAAAACCATCGTACAATATGCGTTAGATGAGTTTGTGCCAAGCAAGATCGTAAGAGATGGAAAAGAGCCACCGTGGTTCAACAACAGAGTTAGAAAACTGCTGCGGAAGCAAAGGGAACTTCACAGCAAACATAAACATAGCCAAAGCCTTGCAGACAAACAAAAATTACGCGAAGCGAAATGTAGTGTGAAGCGAGCTATGCGAGAGGCGTTCAATGAATTCGAAAGTAAAGTTCTATGTACTGACTTGGCAGAAAATCCTAAGAAATTTTGGTCTTATGTCAAAGCGGTAGGTGGATCAAAACAAAATGTCCAGACACTCTGTGACCAAAATGGTACTGAAACAGAGGATGACAGACGAAAGGCCGAAATACTAAATGTCTTTTTCCAAAGTTGTTTCACAGAGGAAGATTGCACTGTAGTTCCTTCTCTAGATTGTCGCACAGATGACAAAATTGTAGATATCGAAATAGACGACAGAGGGATAGAGAAACAATTAAAATCGCTCAAAAGAGGAAAGGCCTCTGGACCTGATGGGATACCAGTTCAATTTTACACAGAGTACGCGAAGGAACTTGCCCCCCTTCTTGCAGCGGTGTACCGTAGGTCTCTAGAAGAGCGTAGCGTTCCAAAGGATTGGAAAAGGGCACAGGTCATCCCCGTTTTCAAGAAGGGACGTCGAACAGATGTGCAGAACTATAGACCTATATCTCTAACGTCGATCAGTTGTAGAATTTTGGAACACGTATTGTGTTCGAGTATAATGACTTTTCTGGAGACTAGAAATCTACTCTGTAGGAATCAGCATGGGTTTCGAAAAAGACCGTCATGTGAAACCCAGCTCGCGCTATTCGTCCACGAGACTCAGAGGGCCATAGACACGGGTTCACAGGTAGATGCCGTGTTTCTTGACTTCCGCAAGGCGTTCGATACAGTTCCCCACAGTCGTTTATTGAACAAAGTAAGAGCATATGGACTATCAGACCAATTGTGTGATTGGATTGAGGAGTTCCTAGATAACAGGACGCAGCATGTTATTCTCAATGGAGAGAAGTCTTCCGAAGTAAGGGTAATTTCAGGTGTGCCGCAGGGGAGTGTCATAGGACCGTTGCTATTCACAATATACATAAATGACCTGGTGGATGACATCGGAAGTTCACTGAGGCTTTTTTCAGATGATGCTGTGGTGTATCGAGAGGTTGTAACAATGGAAAATTGTACTGAAATGCAGGAGGATCTGCAGCGAATTGACGCATGGTGCAGGGAATGGCAACTGAATCTCAATGTAGACAAGTGTAATGTGCTGCGAATACACAGAAAGATAGATCCTTTATCATTTAGCTACAAAATAGCAGGTCAGCAACTGGAAGCAGTTAATACCATAAATTATCTGGGAGTACGCATTAGGAGTGATTTAAAATGGAATGATCATATAATGTTGATTGTCGGTAAAGCAGATGCCAGACTGAGATTCATTGGAAGAATCCTAAGGAAATGCAATCCGAAAACAAAGGAAGTAGGTTACAGTACGCTTGTTCGCCCACTGCTTGAATACTGCTCAGCAGTGTTTGATCCGTACCAGATAGGGTTGATACAAGACATAGAGAAGATCCAACGGAGAGCAGCGCGCTTCGTTACAGGATCATTTAGTAATCGCGAAAGCGTTACGGAGATGATAGATAAACTCCAGTGGAAGACTCTGCAGGAGAGACGCTCAGTAGCTCGGTACGGGCTTTTGTCAAAGTTTCGAGAACATACCTTCACCGAAGAGTCAAGCAGTATATTGCTCCCTCCTACGTATATCTCGCGAAGAGACCATGAGGATAAAATCAGAGAGATTAGAGCCCACACAGAGGCATACCGACAATCCTTCTTTCCACGAACAATACGAGACTGGAATAGAAGGGAGAACCGATAGAGGTACTGAAGGTACCCTCCGCCACACACCGTCAGGTGGCTTGCGGAGTATGGATGTAGATGTAGATGTAGATTGGCCAATTACAGTGCCGTAGGCGCAACGGCCCCTCCCAAGGCACACGCCTGTAGAGATAAATAGGTCCGCTAAGCCCCTGCGTCGCGAATCCTCCCCTGATGTTTAATGCTGACTGTCGACTGCACTCCACCCTGCGCTGCCCTCTCCTACACTAGGCCAAGCCCGGAAACACAGCTGAGCTTCCTTGGCGCTAACATTGCGCTCACACTGCTTGCAGACCAAACACTACCCCTTGCTACCTTTCTGTCGCCAGAGAGTTCTACCATCGCATGAGCGTCTCTTCCACCTGCCCCTGGTGAGAACAACTGAAGTATCACCTGTCGACCAAGAGCAAAGATCGCTTGCTCAGCGTGATCGATAAAAAGCCCGCCACGGCTCAAGAAAGAGTGCGTTATTGCATATAACAACACTGGACGCAGTTTTGTTTTCCTTACTCTTTGACCGAAATGGGGCTCATTTGTTAGCAGCAGATGCCAGCTGCAAAGGGCCCATCACAGCGAAGGGGTTCGCCGGCCGCTGTGGCCAATCGGTTCTGGGCGCTTCAGTCCGGAACCGCGCTGCTGCTACGGTCGCAGGTTCGAATCCTGCCTCGGGCCAGGAAATGTGTGATGTCCTTAGGCTAGTTAGGTCTAGTGGACTGATGACCTCAGATGTTAAATCCCATAGACCTTGGAACCATTTGAATTTGGGAAGGGGTCCGTAGTGCAGGCATCCTGTTTTGAGCCACCATGTGCTTATTATTATATTCCTGCTGCCCTTTGTGGAGCATACGTCTGTTGTTACGACTGGGTCATTAATTTGTCTTAAGTAGTTAACATAAAGGCACCATAACTCATCACCAGTAACAATTTTGCATAGGAATGCTCAGTGAGGGAACTGATGATGTTCAAGCAAAACTTTTTGTTGTTTTGAACTAGAGCAAGCATTATTCCTACACTCAGATTCTGAATCTTGCCTATTGGATGCAATTATTTCAAGGAGGTTAAATGAGCTGAGTACGCCACATCTGACAGCCACCGAGATTTCCGGAATGCAGAAAATTATTCGTGCCAGAACGATCGTTTTTCATGCAAAAATATCCTTGATTTGTTCGACATCACTCGTCCCACACACAACAGATGTACATATTTCAAGCTGATCTGCTGCCTTAAGCCTTCTATTAAACACAAAACGAACAATATGTTGCAATTGTTAGACGTTCATCCACCTGTGACTTCAACAACAACGTTCATATCTTTCAAATACGCAGACAGTTCCACATCCGACAGTGTCACCGGATCGTGCATATGACCGGACTTTGAAGTCTGAGGGGCAGGAGGCTGCATTGCCTCCTTAACTAAATGACTCGGACTTAACCTCTGCGGCAACTGGCTGGTGGCCAGGTTTTATGTCTTTTATGTCTATGGCTGTATACAGACGAAATTATGAGATCTGTGGGAAGTATGACCTATACAGAAACGAACTAGAAGTCATTGGAGTTCCGCTACCAGCCAATCCTTTGAATGATCACTGCAGAAGAAGATATACTAAAATACCTTGAAAGATGTCATTGTTACTGTAAAGAAGAACTTCTTAATAAGAAAAGAAGAGTAGGAGAACTTGAAGGCTAGGTGAGTTTTATCTACTAATTATTTTTCATTCTAAGGCAAATGGTGTAAATGTAAAGGAGAGCCCTGAAACGGGACATATGGTCTTACCTTACTATTGGTAGACGGTTAATTATTCTCCTAGAACAAAAGATATGTAAGAAAAATCTGAACATTACAGATAAAATAATTTACTACTAAAGATATGACGAAGATTCGATATGCATTTATAAAATTCATGCTATGGCTAGAAAACTGAGCACATATCCAACATTTCGTTTTCACTAGGACTTGAGAAGAATAACACAGTTTCCCAATTATGGCTTTTTTTTTGTCATCAGTCTTCTGACCTGTCTGATGCGGCCAGCCACGAATCCCTCTCCTGTGCTAACCTCTTCATCTCAGATGAGCACTTGCAACCTACGTCCTCAATTATTTGCTCCTCTTCAGTTTTTGCCCTACTCTAGTACCATCGAAGTCGTTCCCCCATGTCTTAACAGATGTCCTAGCATCTTGTCCCTTCTCCTTATCAGTGTTTTACACATATTCCTTTATTATCCGATTCCACGCAGAACCTCCTCATTCCTTACCTAATCAGTCCGCCTAATTTTCAACATTCGTCTGTAGCACCACAACTCAAATGCTTCGATTCTCTTCTTTTCAGGTTTTTCCACAGTCCCATGTTTCTCTACCATACAATGCTGTACCCATACGTATATTCTCAGAAATTTCTTCCTCAAATTAAGGCAAATATTTCATATTAGTAAATTTCTCTTGACCAGGAATACCCTTTTTGTAATTGCTAGTCTGCTTTTGATGTCCTCTTTGCTCCGTCCGTCATTGATTATTTGGCTGACTAGGTAGCAGAATTCCTTAACTTCAACTACTTCGTGGCCATCAGTCCTCATGTTAAGTTTCTCACTGATCTCATTTCTACAACTTCCTCATTACCTTCGTCTTTCTTCGATTTACTATCAATCCATTCTCTATACTCATTAGTCTGTTCAATCCGTTCAGCAGATCATGTAATTCTTCTTCACTTTCACTCAGAATAGCAATGTCATCTGTGAATAGTATCACTGGTATCCTTTCACCTTGAATTTTAATTCCACTCCTGAGCCTTCCTTTTATTTCCATAATTGCTTCCTCGATCTACAGATTGAACAGCAGAGGTGAAACGCTACATCCTTGTCTTACACCCTTTATCATAGGAGCACTTCGTTCTTGCTCGTCCACTCTTATTATTCCACCTTGGCTGTTGTACATATTGTGTGTGATCTGTCTCTCCCTATAGTTTACCCCTACCTTTCTCAGTATTTCGACATTTTGCACCATTTTACATTGTCGAAAACTTCATCCAGGTCGACAAATCCTATGAACGTGTCTTGATTTTTCTTTAGTCTTGCTTCCATTACTAACCGCAACGTCAGAATTGCCTCTCTCGTACCTTCACATTTCCTAAAGCCAAACTTATCGTCATCTAGCACATCCTCAATTTTCTTTTCCATTCTTCTGTGCCGGCCGGAGTGGCCGAGCGGTTAAAGGCGCTACAGTCTGGAACCGCACAACCGCTACGGTCGCAGGTTCGAATCCTGCCTCGGGCATGGGTGTGTGTGATGTCCTTAGGTTAGTTAGGTTTAAGTAGTTCTAAGTTCTAGGGGACTTATGACCACAGCAGTTGAGTCCCATAGTGCTCAGAGCCATTTGAGCCAACCCATTCTTCTGTATATTATTCTTGTAAGCAACTTGGATGTATGAGGTGTTAAGCTGATTTTGCTGTAATTCTCGCACTTGTCAGCTCTTGTCGTCTTCGGAATTGTGCAGATGATGCTTTTCCGAAAGTCAGATGGTATGTCGCCAGCTAATATATTCTACACACCAACGTGAATACTCGTTTTGTTGCCTCTTCCCCCAATGATTATAGAAATTCTGATGGAATGTTATCTACCCCTTCTGCTTTATTTGATCTTAAATTCTCCAAAGGTCTATTAAATTCTGATTCTAATACTGGATCCCTTATCTCCTCTGAATCGACTCCTGTTTCTTCTTCTATCACATCAGAAAAATCTTCCCCTTCATAGAAGCTTTCAATATATTCTTTCCACCTATCCGCTCTCTCCTCTGCATTTGACAGCGGAATTCTCGATGCACTCTCAATGTTATCACTGTTGCTTTTAATGTCACCGAAGGTTGTTTTGACTTTCCTGTATGCTGAGTCTGCCCTTGCGACAATCATTTCTTTTCCGATGTCTTCACATTTTTCCTGCAGCCATTACGTCTTAGCTTCCCTGCACTTCCTATTTATTTCATTCCTTAATGTCTTGAATTTCTCTATTCCTAAGTTTCCCGGAACATTTCTGTACTTCCTCCTTTCATCGATCAATTATTCTTTTGTTACCCATGGTTTCTTCGCAGTTACCTTCTTTGTGCCTATGTTTTCCTTCCCTACTTCTGTGATGGCCCTTTTTAGAGATTTGCTACTGAGCTGTTCATTATTGCTGTATCTGTAGCCTTAGAGAGCTTCAACGGTATCTCGTCATTCCTTAGTACTTCCGTATCCCACGTCTTTGCTGGCCATTGTAGCAGGTCGGCTAGGACAGGTAAGTGGAGTGCTGTAGCGAGTCGTGCCACGGGCAGCGGTAGCAGCAATCGGCAGTGCACCTTGTCCTTTTGCAAGCAACATCGATGCGGCGAGAGGATTTCAGCGACGATATACGTGTATATAGAATTTCCACCACAATCAGTAAATTCGTTCCACAATAGCTACAGTAAATCTGATTTTATCTTTGAACACGTAATAAAAGGACGATTCCAATAAAATTCTCACTACCCATGTAATACCGATATTAGTAAAGTTGTTAATGTCTGTATGTAAATTATTTATAGGAAAGGTGTTCGCAGCTATACACACAACTTCAGTGACAAACGAAAGAGAATGAAATTATCTGTACTGAAAGAGAATGAAATTAGCTGTTGGATGAGTCTACGTGACATAATATTAAACAAAGGAGGAATTTATCGTATTATTATGGTTACTTATCAGAGAAAAGAGTTCTCCACCGATAGCAAAAAAGTTTAGCCCCTGCGGGAATTGTTTATGCTGTTGTTTTCTTATTGTTATGTGCATTAGTAATACAATACTATTAATGGGTCACTTGACTTAAGCAATTACGGAGGAGGACGAAATAAGTTGTGAATTGACGAGGTTCCAGCAGTTCATCTATGTACAAAATTAATCATTGTAAAAGTGAGATGCAAGTGAATTGTAAATATACATCTTGGTTGTCGAATATGAAAAAGTTTAAAATTTATAAACAATTTCAAACGATCATCTAAAAGTTATGCGTTTATGTGGCTGCAGTAGTATTTTTGAGACAGAATTGAGGAAGTAGCGAGCAGACTGTAGTTAGCTTCTTTTGTCACCGTCTTGGCTCCGGGTAAGTGCTTGTACGGCCTCGGAGCCGCTTGAGATAACTTGGTGTGCCCGGCGGGGTCAGGGATTTTCTCTGCCTCGTGATGACTGGGTGTTGTGTGCTGTCCTTGGGTTGGTTAGGTTTAAGTAGTTCTAAGTTCTAGGGGACTGATGACCATAGATGTTAAGTCCCATAGTGCTCAGAGCCATTTGAACGATTTTTTTAACTTTGTGTGCAGTACTCGGACTTTGAACTCAGTCATCCGGCTGTAACAGTTCGAAACTCTGGAATTACGTTTTTATTGTACGTTGATGTGAAAAGTTGTATTGAACTTCATTTTGAAAATCATTTTTACAGTAGACTACATTGGGCTAACTAGATATGGAGAACTTGCTTAGCTTAACATATCAGTCGTGGACAATGCGGCTGGCAAAAATTAAATGTTGCCTGTGTACGATGTGTTCGCTATAATTGCACTGCTGTTACTGCATATGTTATCAGTTTTTCCGAGGCCACCGTTCCATACAACTTGATTTCGTGATGGAAATAAAGCTAATACTGAACACAATTTTGATATCAGGGTACATCGTTGTCCTAAAGGACTATTCTCATTTTATTTATTTAATATTTCATATTTATTTGTGCTTTCCATCCTATGCATTGACTGTTGTTATTATTACTAGTTTATTACTGTTTAAAGAATTTCTCGTTGTCACAGCGCACAACCAGCCCCCTACGTCAGCAGATGAACCACTAAATTTATCAAACGGTTATGTGCTGGCCCACCGGTTGTTAGCTACCAGCAGATTAGTTCATCTAAAGATTAACTTCAATATACATCGAGGTGACAAAAGTCTTCGGATACCTCCAAATATTGCTTCGGACATCCTCTTGCTCGCCGTAGTGGAGCAGCTCTACGTCGCATGGACTCAACAAGTCGTTGGAAATCCCGTGAAGAAATATTGACCCATGCTACTTCTATAGCTGTACAAAATTGGCTCTGAGCACTATGCGACTTAACTTCTAAGGTCATCAGTCGCCTAGAACTTAGAACTAATTAAACCTAACGAACCTAAGGACATCATACAGATCCATGCCCGAGGCAGGATTCGAACCTGCGACCGTAGCGGTCGCGCGGTTCCAGACTGTAGCGCCTTTAACCGCTTGGCCACCACGGCCGGCGCTGTACACAATTGCGAAAGTGTAACCGGTACAGGATTTTCTGCACGAACTGACCTCTGAATTATACCCCATAAATGTTCGATGGGATTCATGTCGGGCGATCTGGGTGGTGCTCAGATAATTCGCTCTTACTGTCTAGAATGTTCATCAAACCAATCGCAAACTATTGTGGCCTGGTGACACGATGTAATGCCATCCATAAAAATACCGTCGCTGTTGGGGAAATGAAGCCCATGAATGGCTGCAAATGATCTCCAACTAGCCGAATATAACCTTTTCCAGTCAATGATGGGTTCACCGGCACCATAGGACCCAGTCCATTCCATGCAAACACATCACACACCATTATGGATGCATCACCAGCTTGCACAATGCCTTCTCGACAACCTGGGTCCATGGCTTCGTGCGACAGACGCCACACTTAAACCCTACTCAAATCTGGACTCATCTGACCAGGCTCTGGTTTTCCAGCCGTCTAGCGTTCAACCAATGTGGTCACGAGCCAAAGAAAGGTGCTGCAGGTCATGTCATGCTCTTTGCAAAGGCATTCGTGTCGTTCGTCCGCTGCCACAGCCCATTAACGCCAGATTTCACTGCACTGTCCTGACGGATATGTTCGCCGTACGTCCCATATTGATTTCTGCAATTATTTTTCGCAGTGTTACTTGTCTACTAGCACTGACAATTTTACGCAAACGCCTCTGCTCTGGGTCTTAAAGTGAATGCCGTCAGCCACTCCGTTGTCCATGGTGAGAGGTAATACCTGAAACTTGGAGTTCTCGATGCGCTCTTGATACTGTGGATCTCGGGATACTGAATTAACTAACGATATTCGAAACGAAATGTCACATACGTCTAGTGCCAACTACCATTGCGTTTTCAAAGACAGTTGATTCCCGTCGTTCGTCCACAATCATGTTAGAAATATTTTCACATGAATAACATGAGTACAAATGCCAGTTCCGTCAATGCGTTGCCATTTCATACCTCGTGCAAGCGATATTACCATCATCTGTATGTGTGTATATCGCTATTCCATGACTCTTGTCACCTCAGTGTGCATTGTTGCCATTAACGAACTGGTACGCTACAGTTGGTACCTTTTGTCAGAAAATAAAGCGCCAGTTTGTAAATGTCACGTTGCACACTTTTCTTAGTCATAACTTGCACACTTATCGTGGAGCTTACTAGTAAGGAATGAACATTTCTTACACCTCACGATCTTGTGCTTCCAACGTACAGTAATAATTTTTCAGTCACCTGTCAAAACCATTTCCCTACTTTCCCTAAATTATTGTCTTGTTTCAATCTCTAAAAAATCAAATCTTATCTTTTCTCCTCTTTCTCCATATATCAGTGCAACAATATTTCACTGATAGTTCTATACATAATCATGGACATAAATTTACGGTGAAAAGACAAAGAAGATACTCAAAGTAGCATTTTCTGTCAGGAATTGAAATTGTCTGATAAACTGTTCATGGAGATGAAAGAGATTACTAAAGCACCTACGTCTATATGAAAAGGCAGTTGAAACACAATTCATGTGTAATGCGTTTTAGACAAGTAAAAATTCCTTAGAGAACTCAGCGTAGGTGTCACTAACCAAAGTGTAAAACTACAGCTCGTGTCTCATTAACAATACATGACCAAAATGTGAGGTTTCTTATAGCACGCGTCCAAGACCTATAGTGCATATTAATAATATATTGTCATTTTCTTGAGCTCAGCATCTCACCCATTATGGAAGGATGCTACTAAATTTTGCAGACAGACAGAAGGGAGAACATGGAATTATGCATGGGGAATACTAACATATCTATGCTCCTAGGGGTAGTTTTCTGGACGTACTGAAGGGAGTGCAAGGGCCATAGCAACATGTTCGTAGTCCTGGAATCACTAGCGGGTGTCCGTAGTGTGTGCAGCTATAGTGTAGAGACATACGAACCAGTGTAAAACTATTCTTTTATGTTTTCTGAAAGTTGTGTATGAACAAGATAAGATGGTACTGTACAATAGGGACCGACTAACTGTGAAAGTTTTTAAGATAATGGCTCATCTTTGGTAGAAAGGAATTTTCTCTGCCCGACTACACTGGTTTAGGTTTTCCATAGTTTGTGCCAATTTCTGGCAAATGTTGGGCTGGTTGCCTCATCAAGGCCACTGCCTTGTACAAATATCCTTACACCGTTTGAGTTTACATAGCGTCATTTTGTAATTAGGTGATAGCGAGTGGAGCTGTTGACGCTAGAAAATAGTGTGTCAGGTCGAGGAACTGGAAAATTTCCGACAAAATCTTCTGGTTGAGTTCAGTAGATGTGCGACAGCAGCAGACACAGTCAGAAACATTTGCGTCGTCTGTGGAGTCAATGGCACTGGACAGAGTATGGAAAGAAAACGGATTTCTTGTTTTAAGAAGAATCCTTTTGACATTAGTGACTCCAGACGTTCATGAAGATTTTCGAAGTGTGATGAATATCGTTCAAATGCATTAATCTACAATGATCCACTTCAGAGTACTCTAGAACTGGAAAGTGTGATGAACTGTGATCATTCCACCATAGTACGACATTTGCATGCACTGGGGGAAGGTACAAAAATCCAGTGTGTATGGGCACCGCATGCACTAAGCTAAAATCATAAAAGTCAACGGGTAGCCATGTCTCTGTTTGCTTCCTGTTTGGTATCATTACTAGTGACGAGATATAGTGCTTTTCTGGAAACATAAGGAAAAGAGAGGAACGGGTGATCCTAAGAAAAGCATCAGTTCCTCGTATAAAGATCTTCGTGCATCAAAAAAAGATAATATGCATCTGTTGGAACAGTGACGCTTTGGTGTACTACGAATTATTTTCCCGATTTGTAAGCAACATTACTGACATTTATCGTCAACAACTGAGACGTTTTACAGACGTAGTCCAAGAACAACGAACGACCAAGGAGACTCCATGAAGTGATGTTACTTCACGATAACGCGCACCCGCTTTCTGCTGGACTAAGAAAGAATGCTATTGACGAGTTGGAAAGTCATTCCACGCCCATCTTATTTACCTGATATTGCACCCTCAGATTTTCATCTTTTGTGCTCTACCGAACAACCGTCAAGGAACTCCCTTCAAGGAACATCCTTTGCGGATGAAAACGCGCTCCGAACATCTCTCGATGAGTTCTTCGCTTGAAAACCACGTGATTTCTACAGTCACGGAATGTAAAAGTTACCCTGGCATTGGCAGAATGTTTAAGTTCAAAAACGGCTCTGAGCACTATGGGACTTAACATCTGAGGTCATCAGTCCCCTAGAATTTAGAACTATTTAAACCTAACTAACCTAAGGACATCACACACATACATGCCCGAGGCAGGATTCGAACCTGCGACCGTAGCAGTCGCACGGTTCCAGACTTTATAAGTAGCGAAGAGGAATACATTATTGACGAATAAAGTCCCAGTTACGCATCTGTTTTCTTTTTAACTCACGGATAAACGCTACGAACTTATACACCAACTCAATATTATGATGACAATTTGTATATCGTTCTCAGATGATCCCATGGCGAATAAACAAATAACTGAAAAATAAATTCAGACGTATAATATTGGACAGCCGGGTTCGCTTAAGCTTGAGTTGCTTAAAGGCTTGAAACATGTCAAAATTATAGAGCGAAAGCTGCAGCCGACTATATCGTATCGTCATTGCTGTACCGTGCTATTGTACAGCCCGAGCGGTGCACGTAGGACAGGTAAGGCACGCAGTGGCTGAAGCGACCCGGGGCAGGGGGAGGCCAGTGACCGGCCGGGGCCGAGGGTGCTGAGGAAATGTCCCGGCGACTAATGCGTCGTGAAACGAGGCAATTGCAGCGGCGCTACGCAGCGTGAACGGCCGACCGCAAATGAAATGCCCTGCCAGCGGCGACCTATGCTGAGCGAGCCAGTCTTTCCCACTCTGGATGCGAGCAGAACCAGGATACCGGTTGCTACTTGTCTGTTTTCTTACACACTTTTAGCACCAATATGCAAGCACGCACATACGCATACACACGCGCACACACAAACACACACACACACACACACACACTGTGGTGTAACGACGTAAGTTCTTTATAAATTATTTTCTTTCGACATATGACCATGTGCAGACTTCGTCACCTACGTCAGTTACAAGCCACTTCAAAATTATTTATATTCTTTTTAAATTGTCTCAGAATGGTTCTTGAACGAAACTGTAAAACATCATTTGAGTCGTATGCACAGAATTACGTCACTCGGGCCAATTGGTTTGCGTAAACTTTTTCGATTTTAGATGTCGTTTGTTTCTCCTCAGAAATTATACTGATACACGTTATCTGATTTAATCGATATTAGAACCACATTGAATAAACTTTTGAGATTTAAAGTCGCGATGAACGCTGTCAAAATTCAATAATCTTGTCAAATATATTATTAATTCATTCACATAATTCTTCATAAATAAATCCTCGGAACACGTATTTCCACTTTAGTAGCATTCACTAGTTTATTGTCTTCCTACATACAGACGTGAACCTGAGCCTTGACAAGACAGGACTAACATTTTCAATAAGATTAAACTTCCTATGATATCATTGTTGTACAAAAAAATTACATATTTTCATTTATCAATTTTTAGAAGCACGACGCAACAACTCGGTTCCAGGATATTCTGTTGCTCTTTGGCTGTCGACCCGCGACGTATAGTGGCCAGCAATTTTCCCTCTGGTCGCGGCAGCGAAGATGCTGTCTCCGTTCGTTGCGCCGCCCTCTCCGTACATGAAACATAAAAAAAATACAAAACTTTAGGCAATTCACAACCATTACAAAATATTACAAAAATACATAAACAAACACTAAATTAAACTTATATTCACCTGCAAACTGGGCTGACACTGGTGGATGGGTGACGCTTCAATTTCGTCCCACTACAACACACACACACATACACATTACTATGATTATCATCAATAGCAATTTTTCTTCCTCTGTGACCCAAAGGCAGGCGATCCATCCTAACTCGAACTAGCACCTTATTTTACCTCAAGAAAAACACGTATTAACTACACTTATACGGTAACTTTTCAAGTTAAAATAAAATGAAATTACAATGAAATGAACACCCTCAGCTGTTTACAGGCGTTGACATACGTCAACGGGGACCGATGAAAATGTGTTCCCCGACCGGGATTCGAATCCGGGATCTCCTGCTTACATGGCAGACGCTCTATTCATCTGAGCCACCGAATACACAGAAGATACCGCGACTGCAGGGATTTATCTCTGGCACGCCTCCTGCGAAACCCACATTCTCAACGGTATTGTCCCGCACTACATTCGTAGTGCTCCCGCCCATTATAATCATTACTCGCGGCGCGTTGCCGATTCCCGTAAGAGTTCGGGCACTGTTTGTGCATTCGCACAGAAGAAGAAGATGGTCAAGTCGCCGGTGAGCCTTAACTATATATATACTAAGATGGTATCTGTTCTTTCGGACATCTGTCCCCGTTGACGTATGTCAACGCCTGTAAGCAGCTAAAGGTGTTAATTTCATTGTAATTTCATTCTAACGAGCTGCATGGTCACCAATGGTATCTGTTCTTTCGGACATGTCCGAAAGAACAGATACCATCTTAGTATATATAAAAATAAAATGAGTTATCAATTTAATTGTAAGCTGAGCTCAATCACCTTTCTTCATCCTATCTCTGACTAGTTGGATGTGGTCATTTTTAGAGATTCCAATTTAGCTGAGCTATCTACTATGACATTCATTATAGCAGCGTTTATAGCCTCAGAGGACATCACACGAACGAGAACATCATACGAACATCCTCAGTCCGCAGCTCGTGGTCTTGCGGTAGCGTTCTCGCTTCCCGCCCACGGGGTCCCGAGTTCTATTCCCAGCGGAGTCAGAGATTTTCTCTGCCTCGTGATGACTGGGTGTTGTGGTGTTGTTCACCATCATTTCATCATCATTGACTCGCAAGTCGCCGAAATGGCGTCAACTTCTGTCTCACTTCTTCCTACGTCCATCCTTCCTAAAGATTCTTCGTCATTACTGAATTGTGGTTGAGTTTACATCTACTCCTGTGTAGCACTTTCAATCCATTGTCTGTTTTCGCAGTCCCCGTATGACAAGGGTCATCCTATTGAGGTTTTTGAACAGTGTATTTGCTTATTACGAGTTTGAAGTTGACAGCAGAGCTCTAGCAGTCTTTCTCATTTCTGCTATCGGGCCCATACTATCCTGCGACACCGTCAATTGCTTGCTCTACCACAGCGTTCCAATCCCTCATTATAATTAGATTGTTATCCCCATTTACATAATGAGCTACCCATTCAGCGCTCTGGTATACTCTCTACATCATTTCATCATTGCTTGTGACATCGGGATATAAGCCTGAATAATAGTTGCTGGCGTTGATACGCTTTAGATTATGTTTAGATTAATCCTATAACCAAACTGTTCAATATAACTTATCTCCTGACGTAACTCCCCATTCATAATCATCCTACACCCGTTACATCGTTTTTTGCTGCATCTGTCTGACCAGAAATTCTTATTTTCTTTCCATTCCACTTCACTGACCACTGATACGAGTATATCTAGACTACGTCTTTCGAGTCCTCGTTTTAAGATATTCTAGGTTCCCTCCTATACTCAGACTTGTGCCATTCCACGCTCTGACTCTAGACTGTTAGCGTGTCGCTATTTATTCCATATTTCCCTGATGATTTTCTCTGATAATTACCTCCATCTTGGCAGTTCAAATGGCTCTAAGCACTGTGGGACTTAACATCTGAGGTCATCAGTCCCCTAGACTTAGAACTACTTAAACCTAACTAACCTAATGATATCACATACATCCATGCCCGAAGCAGGATTCGAACGTGCGACCGTAGCAGCTGCACGGTTCCGGACTGAAGCGCCTAGAACCGCTCGGCCACTATGGCCGTCTCTTGGCAGTTCCTTCGCGGAGATTTGAATCAGCTGTATCAGGAACTAAACTGTAGTCTTTTGCCAACGAAGAAATTTTAACAAAATAAAAAAATGGTTCAAATGGCTCTGAGCACTATGGGACTCAACTTCTGAGGTCATTAGTCCCCTAGAACTTAGAACTAGTTAAACCTAACTAACCTAGGGACAACACACACATCCATGCCCGAGGCAGGATTCGAACCTGCGACCGTAGCGGTCTCGCGGTTCCAGGCTGCAGCGCCAGAACCGCACGGCCACTTCGGCCAGCTATAACAAAACAAAACATTCTCAAGTACGCGCCACATGTCCTGCGGAGGCCCTATGTGTGTCTTTGATGCAGTGCCTCCACCCCAAGGCAAGCTGGCGCAGAAACCTCTGTCCGATTCACTGCAAGGCTCTTGGCCAAATGATGGAGATTCCTTTGAACCGGAAGTCTTCGATTGCCATCACTGATGATGACTGTGACTGTGGTCGATTCAGAGACGCAGGAAGTTAATTGGCAGTTAAAGATGCCACCCCTAATTCATGATGATCTCAAATTTATAATCAAATTAATATTTATCACATGAAACTGAAGCATCGCCCGGCGTATCGAATGTTGAGATAGCTTAAGAGAACGTCCTCGACAACAGCTGATATATCGACACCACGTCATCTTTTAGGTACAAATTAAGCATGAGCTGCTGTGCATGGGAACTTACACCTTCGGAGGGCGCACCTGTATCAACAAGGGATGAAAGATGGCGAATCCCTTTCATGGACACATTTTTCAGAGTTTGTTATAGGTGACAGTTCGTTGTTCAGTGACTTCCTATGAGCCGCCTGTGCCATACCATGGAAAAACAAAAAAATTTTGGCACCCTTTTTTTTAAAAAAAAAAGTTTTGTGTAGGAAGGTGGCTTTCACGAACCATAAGATGGTACTATCAATTTTTTCAGGATTTTTTTAATTATAAGAATTGACACTCCATAACAGCATAAAAATACATGGTTGCTAGATTGTCTTTTATCCACAAAACATTAACGAAAATTTGATTGCTGGATGTTATGGAACAGTCAGAAACACGGTTCTATACACAAAGCTACATTGAAATTGTGCCATATTATATTATTCTTGTTCTTTTTTCTTCTTTTTTAATACTGCGCATACAACAACGCCTATAGTTCACAGTTTTCATCGACAGATGTTCCAACGTTTGAAAGTCTGAGTTCACAGTGATGTCTGCTTTTTTCGAAATGAATACAGATGGACGCCCAAGTCATTTCCTTGATTAGAATCCTGACAGTAATTCCCTTGTTAACTGTAAACAGAGTGTTAGCTGCTCTCCATTTCCTGTGACTGCGGCGTGCATTATAAACGCTTTCACAATGGGAGCATCAACTAGAAAATAAAACTTCTTTTTCCACCATTATAATGATCGCCGTCCAACTTAATATCGTTCTGGCTCCTGATCGAAGAGATCCAAACCTCTCATTACACTGTTGTAAAAACGTATGGCTCTTGGACAAGCTATGCTAAACATGGATTCGTTTCTTCCCTTTCTGGAAAGGAATCTTACATCCTTGGGAGACGTTGCTGTTGACAGAGCAGTTACTGCTATTGCGTTCTGCCACTTTATCACAACTACCGAATCTTTGACCTGTGCCTTCAACTCGCTTTGTGGAAGTTAGTCCTTTTTCTTCATCTTCTCCGGAAGATCTTCTCTGCTGACTCTGACAATACCTACAGAATATATTCCATTATCCAAACTGTTTTCATTAGGGTGTACGAAATGAAATAGTTGTCAAATGCATCAATACACTTATTATTTTTCAAAGCCGAACACAATTCAAGTACAACCCCTTCATCAAGAGGAATATTTATTATCGTCCCGTTTTCCACAATATATCTGGAACTTCAGAGGACAGACTATATTATCATCAGCCAGGCAGCAGACCTTGTACTCTCTTTTTATAGGCTTCACGGGCATATATTGTTTTATGCTCGATCTGCTAATGAAAGGTATCACAGCTTCGTCAATGGATGACCTGCCTGAATGATTATGTGCTTCTAAGAAATTACTGTTTAGGGTGTCATTTAGTGGCCTCACTTTGTATAATTTATCATAACCAGGAGCACACTTCCCCACTGCCTTCGAATAGTCGTTGACATGAAAGTTTTTTAATTGTTTTTGAACCATTTAGAGTTATCACTTTCGACACTCATTCAACATGCAAAAGAGGATCTGAACTCCAGTAAATTGGTAAATGTGCCAGTTTGTGGATGGTCATAATTATGAGCAACCCAAAAAAATGCTTTGATGTCGTAGTGTGCTGTGTCTACCCAGTTCTTTGTTGTTACAGGTGTTTCAGAGCTCGTTTGAAAATTTGTCGTTGTTGGGATGCATACAGGTTCGTTTGTTCACCAATATTTGATAATTTCGTTGAAGATATCAAGAAAATACTAGTATGGTCGATTCGTTTTAGAGAATGCTTTGTTTGGCAATGCTGGGCTTTCTTTAACAGGATCCACGTCTAAACACTAAGGCAGTGTTTCATCTTGGCTCTCATCGCTGTCTCTCAGAACTGGAATTTTTGTCTGTGGAAGGCACTGCAGATACCGAAAACATTCAATGGACTGGAACATTGTTTACTTCTGAGGGCATTTTTTGTAGAAATGTAGCAGGAGGCTGTCATCGTATGTTCAGTATATTATTTCCCTCATCTGCTGAAAAATCGCCTGATTCAATGCCGGAAATTGTCTCCTCCTCAGGAAGTGAGAAGAGATATTCCAGCACGTCTTCCTCTCTGGTGAAGTAGTTCTTCAATGGAATAACTCGGATAAGTGAATATGCCTAATAACCCTTCAATAAACAGGTATACTGTCTACACTAAAAGGGTGAAACAGTGCTAAACGTGTGGCCAACTTGGAGCGTGGAAACAAATATTCCCACATGTTTAAACCGTATTTTTGATGTGTTACAATGGTCTAGAAATTTTCTTTCATGCATTAAAATCAATGAAATTGCATGAAACACCACTGTCTACAGATAAACAAACAAAACAACGAAATAAGACCAAAACAAAATTTTTGTGTCACCAGGCTGAGCACAACAGACAAACAATACTCCGTCAATTGTTGCCAGTGCTACTGCTGGCAGTGGCGGCAATTTTCATGTGTTTATCCTTCTAATCTACAGATGACAACACCAGCAAGACATGGGAATATCGAATCCCTTGAACCTTTGGGGACATTAAAGTATGTGGGAAGATACCTTCCCATGGCCTATGAAAGGAGTATGCTGAATGTCAGTACAGTCCGCAAATAAGTAGCGCGAACATACAAACCAAAGACAACCAATAGCAGATATTATCGGCAGTGAAACATTAATCCTTGGTCAAACAGCCAAGGTAAAATTTTTCGGAGTTATCGAAGATTCATATAAAAATGGTAAAACTATCGAAAGAAAGTTTACCATTTTTAGGAAGTAATTTGTGCTTTTATTCCTTGATGTCCTGATTCTCATGATGATTCGGGCTTGAAGATGGAAGGTTGTGCTTTCGAAACTTGTTAATTTTATTGTGATAAATTTTAATGTGATTAACTTTGTAAATGCGGTTGAGTAGACATATCACTTAAATTGTTAAATTGCAAACAGACTTCCATTGAGCTACGGATAAATTTTTTTAATAAATAAGTTACATCACAGCGTCTCCTCTAGGATGTGATGCTAATGATGAAACGTAAGACTTTACTTCTTTTTTTCCTTTGCAGCTCGAAACAAACTACAGTTCCGTCGTTCCTCTTGTTTCAAGTAAGCATAATTTTGTTGCAATTATATGGAAACAATAGCAACGAACTAAAGAAAGTGAAAGAGTAGGAAAACTACAGAAAATTAAAACAGTGCTGAGTAACATTGATGGGAAACAGAAAATGCTGTACACTGTATAAAATATACCACAGCAAAAAACGTCACGTATGTGCAGAAAGAACTTCGTTTCCACCGGACTGTTATTTTAAAATAGTGTTTTATTACGGGCTACAAACAAACTTTATGACAGAACTCTCGCACCGTTGACAGTTCTGCGTAGCATGTTCATCAGTGTATACAATCTCTGCCGAGCAGGATATCCGTAACTGCGCAGGTATACGATTTCTATTTTATGCTGTTTACAAGGATGCGGAATCCACATGTATCGTGCACTCAAATCTGAGCAACGCTCGAAACAATTTTTGTTTGACAAAGTAGGGGGAGTGCTGTAGGTGTAAGTTAGTACATTTTTCACACTTTCATTTCCAGTTAGCCTTGTGATAGAAGTTTAGTATGTATTATTTTCCTGCTTTTAAACGATGGCACTCACTTTTTAGGTGCCTTTTTCTGAAATTACAAAAATCACTCCGGAAAATTAAGGTTTATCCATATGTGAAAAGTTCTTCCCAAATACAAAATGGTTTTGTACCTAAGAACAAATATTTGACTGAAATTTAAAAGCATTGCAATTAGTAAATGAAATTAAACTAAGCAAAACCATTATCAAAAACGAGTTACAAATTAAGCACATTTTGCAATAGAAGCTATTGTAAACAAGAAAATACTTCCATTTTCAAGAAATTGTTCCACAAATTAAAGGAACTCCGTTCATTTGCAGGTGTCACATGTTTCATAGTAAAGGATCTTCTTCCATTTCCAAGTATAAGAAGGTGCACGATCGACGAAATATAACTTAATTGTCCACATGTTATATAACTGTTCTAAAACTGCATACAGCATTTAACTTACGACAAAATTCTGTACATGAACAGTTAACTTTGTAAAAACTATAGAAAACAGACGAGACTGCTTATAGTGGCCAAACAGTATCGCGTGTTCCAACGTGCACTACAGTCTACGTTTAACACGCTCTCCTACCCTTTTAAAACAAAATAATGAGGTTAACTCTAAATTTATTGAGTCTGTGGCACTCACCCAGAAGTCAATAACTGATAAATTAAAAAAAAAACTTGCAGCACGTAGAGAAAGAGAGAATAGTGATGCTACATTGATGCTCCGTTCGTTCAGTGTTTCACTCGGAAAGAATACAGAGTCTTGCTGTCGAGAAACGGCCAATTGTTCTTTGTATAATTTTATAATTCTAACGTCACAGATTTTGCTGCAGCCTTCGCAGGACACAAAGCTGTGACGCTCCTGATGGGCCGTATTTTTATGAAAATAGATGGTTGGTTGATTTGGGGGAGGGGCCAAACAGCGAGGTTAACAGTCCAGTCGGGTTAGGGAAGGATGGGGAAGGAAGTCAGCCATGCTCTTTCAAATGAACCATGCCAGCACTTCCCTGAATCGATTTAGGGAATCGCGAAAAACCTAAATCAGGACGGCCGGACGATGGTTTGAACCGTCGTTCTCCCGAATGCGAGTCCACTGTGATAGCCGCTGCGCCACCTCTCTCGGTATGGGAATAAATGTATCTGCGGCACTAATATTACTAATATAATAGTTAATTTTCCACTCTGTCGCTAAGATACAACTAATAACATGAGCTTTAAGATTTAGTACATAATCCTTCTTATAGCTAGCATGACACTGAAACTGGTTGAGCTAAGCCGCGGCTTTTCTGATGACCAGCTTTTGTGACGACCAGCACCAACAAAACCGAAGACATGTCAACGAGGTTGGGCGAGAAATCTCGTCTTTTTCCTCAGCAACGACTACACTGGTAGGGGCAAAAAACATTGACTATTTAGCCCTCCAAGGTGCGCGAATAGTCTCCATGTTTCTGTCCAGATGTAGAACTTTCTCCATTGTCAATACACATCCAGTCGTCACATCTCGCAAGAGAAATTATTTTTCGATAATAGTGGCAACGGCAGTGGTATCATGATATGGGTTTCCTAATTCTCCGCATTCGCAGGTGCTTCCTATGCGCAGCAGATGCGTTAAGTGAGGTGGAGAGGGGGTGAGGAGGGGAATGGGGGGGGGGGTGTAAAACAGAGTATCATGTGTCGCTGTTAAAAAAAATTGAGCATTTTAAATGGTCTTGGATATAAAAGACGGTCATGTACAATCGTCGAATCTAGGCACTGCTATTACACTATGGTTACCTGGTATCCACCTTTTGTTTTTCAACTAGACATTATAATTATTATTCCACTGCATTTTCTATCCTGTAAGTATCCAGTACAATGAAGCAAGACAATGTGGCTGGAGAGTACTTCACAGAAATTAAAGACAACGAGCAATAAAATTTCTGAATGCAATATGGCCTCTTTCATCTTTGGAGGGCATTGGTGAACACAATACCTAAATAAATCGTAGCGTTAACGTTCTTGGAGACAAAGATTGTGAAGGCTACGATTTGTTGAAAATACACATTTTGAGCGTCTAGTAACGCTGGCTTAAATATTTATGTTATAAAATACGAATAAATTATTGTGAAATGAGATACTGACATGAAAGTATTCGAAACAAGTCCTGTCCATGAAAATTCATTGATATAAGCGAGATTTGTTGTACATTTTGCAACAAAAACAATAATTTCTATTAAGGTGTTGTTATGTCATATCGCCTTCCGATACAATGTGGAGAAAAAGAATTACTCTTTCTTTCTGCATTATGACAATTATGGCATTTTTATATTCTGCTCTGCGGTATTTCACTCGAATTTTTTGTAAGCACGGATACTAAAGTGGGAAAATGCAGTTTTGATACAAACAACTAAATCCTTTCGATTCTTGCCAATCACGATTCGGCTGCTCGTTTGTGCACATACCTCATATAATCCCTCCGGCAAAAGCCACCTCGCCACGCGCGCAAATACACTGTATGAATAATTGCTGGCATTCGCTCGTTATGGGCAGTTTTTCGGTCAGCCACGAGCAATCCATCACTCACTTAACCCCGATCAAACTCCCTGAATAAAACATATCCTGTGGACAAAACATTCCATTCATCACTCAGCGGTGCTAGATATACGTTAAGAGTATGTGTTGCAAGGCCCTAGAGCTGCTATGAAAGCGAACGGGGCTGCAACTAGCGATATTCCTTTTACTGCATGTGTTTTTCATATGGGACGGCTCACGATGTATGGAACGATTCAGATGCTGACAGACATTAGTTCCTCTGAAAAATGTCATGAGTGTGAAATGAAAAGAACGAATATTTTTCGCGCGTAACGAACTCACACTTGCCTAATCTATCATATACGTCCTCTTCTTTGTTGCTAACATTAATGTCAAGTGAATTTTGTGTGTAGGAGGTGTCACATCAAATGCGTGCTCTGAATGCGAAACACTGAGAAAAATACGCAAAGAGACGGAATCTCCGTTTTATACAGCAGCAGTATCATCCCAGGCTATTATCGAACTGCTGTGTATGGAACTGTGATGCGAACATGATAGCTTTGGTTACAATAGCACGTGTCGAAACTTCGTGCAGAAACAATACACTAAAGAACGGCGTTAAATCCTTGCAAAGAGTGGGATTGCATTCTGTGTACTTTTTCAGCTGTGGAAGTAAGCAGCTTGTGATATTCCTTTTGCTGGAGGTGTTTTTCAGGCGGCACGGCTGTCCGTGTATGAAAAGATTCACACGCTGACAGACATGATTCAAACTGGTGTTATTCGTGTGCGATATCTGGGTGGATAATTAGGAAACACATAACAATATACTGTTTCATCGCCTTCATTTGTTGGGGTTGCATTACTTTTCTGACCTGAATAGCGTTTTATTTTTTAAAAACTACTTGATGAACATTTTCTTCTAATTTATCATTGCCAACAGCACGCCAGACTTGCTCTTTCGTCAGTACAGCTTGGTACACTGACCTCACAGAGGTGTACAAGAAAACAGAAAATTTAACCCAACTGGAGCGTGAAATGTACGATGAACTCAGGATCTTCAATTCACACGAAATATTATATATTTCAGTAATAACTGACTTGATTTCTTATTTTTCGCGACCGTGTCTGTTTTGAATATCTGAAGTGCTCTAACATTGTTCGCACTAGCAAATCTGACTTCGTGAAATTAATTAACAAGGAGGTCCTGAATGATTATTACAGTTCACTGTGATCTCAGTGAGACAGGCGCAATGGCGGCTAAACAGAGTTCTCTCAAGCCGGTTATTAGCGTTCACACAACGGGACTCATCCACATGTCCACTTGGGTACCTGTCAATAACATATAAGGGAGATTAATGGTAATAAATAACAAGGCACGCGTCAATATTTGAGCGAAAATAAATAACTGTCCTCACTTATATCAGTATATAATGATAAATACGTCTTAACATACCAAGACCAGGAGGATAAAAAATGAATGTGGAAGTAACAAAAGGAGACAGACAAATGGCAGAGGATATTTCACAAAGATATCGCAGTTTCTACTTTTTCTTCTAAATTGTAAAATGCTATGTCTAAGTGTTCTAAATATAATACTCTTTACTTTATCGTCAGCATCACAGTGCACCATTAACTCACTTTACTTAGGAAAAAAAACAATTTTGCTAGCACAAAAAAACAAAGAAAAATACTAACATGTTGTTACACAGCCCTCTTTAACTGAGGCAAGGAAATGATATTTATTATACAAAACGAAACTTAAAAGTATTTCATTAATTCCAAATTTCCGTAAAGAATAAACGTCTAGTACATTAGACAGATTAAAAGTTCAAATAAGTGTGTATTTGTCGTCAGATGTTAAGTATTCTTAATTTTCTTCATCACGCCCACGCATTGTACAATTACATGCAGATAAAAAATAAAACTCTCTTTCATTATAATGAAGCTTCAGTGGGTTCAATAGTCTTAAATTTCATAAAGTCGCAGTAGTAGGGTTATTATCACGAAGAACAGTTTTACACTACACTTAATTCCTCAGATTATTTAACACATAACATCAAAACACAAATGGTTCAGTTCCTTTTAGTTATTTCTTTAAAAGATTTGTATAAAATCTGGTTAGACACGTTATTCATCAAAATTTTAAAGAGGAGTTTCAGCTGGGTAGGAGCAGTGACGTGGGCATTCCAGGGACGTACGACTGCAGACGCGATGGCGTGGTGTTCCAAACCGGTCATCGAAGCCAGGACTATCCAGGGAGGTTATTCGGAATTAGTGGACAGAACACCTCGAGGCCGTTCAGGACTGGATTCCACGGAGATTATGACTACATTCACATCGTTTAGATTACATGAAAATACACATAGGCGTGAATTAGGTTATTTGCACACAAAATATTCTTGCTTGTACGACAAGAAAAGTCTATTTTTAAGTGTAGGTAATTTGTTTTCTTTTCACATAACGTTAATCATTGTCGTGTGCATCAACAATTATTGAGAAGGAATTCTTCTGAGTACAAATTTGACGCCGCTGTATATTTGCACGACTGTGTCAGTCTTATTTTAGTACAGCTTATTTACGGGGTATTGTAGGTAGTTGTTAGATCATGTTTATTAGAGAATGTTCAGTCTAGGGATCACTAAACACAATCGTAGGAAGCAATATCTTTCTGCATCTTGTCATCATTTTAAAACACCTCTTATTTGTCCGTTGATCGTTAAAAATATAAGCGTCTGAATCAAACACCGACAACAATTTGGACTCTTACCTCAACTGAACGGGCAGCTGACTGTTTGAGCTGCACTAAGCTGCCAAACTGACTGGCGTGTACGCATATGCTGTTGATTTAGTGAACGTTCAGGACATGTTGATTTAGTGAACGTTCAGGACATGTGTATCACCAGCACTTCATAGTATCTGGTATTATTCACTGGACAGAGCGAAAACTTTTTGTGAGTGCAATTGCCACTCGACTCCACAACGTCCTTCCACTGCTAAGTGAAACGTAGTTTTCTATTCACCCAGTTCAGGTTGACTGTGACACAGTCACTTTACACCGCCACCTATCACCGTTTCACTTTTGGCCGAACAAAAACAGTACACGCAGTCTCAGATGTACACAACACAGTTAGTCCCAAGACTGAATTAAACAAATTTATTCTCTCCTCCCTTCCTTACTTATTGAACATTTTATATGTTTTTAGGTCTCGCTCACTAGCTGTTAACTACTGCTTAGCCAAGAGCTCATATGACTCTTATACGTTGTATTACGAAATTTTATAAATGTACAACTTTCTTTCTCTGTGCCTGGAGACCATTTGAGTGATCTGAATATTAATGTTTAGTGCTTCAGTTCTGCACAGACGGTAACACAGTTCAGTACATACAGTGTCCTCGCCAACTGTACTTAGCAATACAATATCACTGACTCATTCATCGAAAAGTGAATAAATTGCTAATACGAGAACGAAGTAGTTATAAGCACAAATGTTTGAAAAAAATGGTATAATAAAAGAAGACAAAGAATGAAAACACTAGCCATAGAAATCTAAAACTGGAGTAAAGCTTATTTATTTGAAATTGTACATAGAATTCTATAGCACCTCTCATCTTCTTGTTTATCCACAGATATAATTCTGCCATATTAGTATAAATGTACATTTCTTATTTATCTGGTTAACTACAGTTGGCATTTCAAAGCCATAACTTTGTTCCATTACTGATTCGCATCTCAGATAATATCTTAATAACTAATCTGCAAAAAGGTATACACCTACTTACAAAAGTTCAAGAAAATAGGAAAAATAGTCCAGTTATCTTGCGCTATTCAAAATTCCGCACTTTCTTCCAAATTTTAGTCAGAAGAATCTTTGTAACATACCAGGAATCATATTATTATCTACTAATTAACACTAATTAATAATCTTCTTATCATCTACTACGTAAGATTAAATTACCCACCCAAAGTATCCCTGTATTATTTCATCAGACCGTTTTGTGGCTAATATTTTCACTAAGATACAATCATTTTAAGTTCATAGCATAGAGTTGTGTGGTTTTATCCTTCTAGAGAGAGTAAAGCTTATTACCAGTGACTCTAATGACTGAAGTCTCTTTACATTCTTGATCACATTACCACCACAAATATTTTCGTGCCAGGGTTCATTACAAATGCTTTCACAGCTTTCATTTGTCAACTTTAGGTAGTAACTTTAACATATCAGAGAAAGAGATCCCCATATCACAAGACTGCATTCCATTGATTAAATTACTCTCTTTGAACTTGGTTAAGTATTCCTATCATTATGTGTTGAGTAGCTTACTTGTAACTATGAAGTATAAATGGAATATTTTTCGCAAAAAGAATGTAAGTGAAAAATACTTGAACGTTTATGATCAAGTTGGCAAACTAAAATATTCATGCTTATTTTACTAACTAGCACAGTTAAATTTCTGTGTTCATAGGCATTTGCCACTGCATAACTTATTCATTCAGATCTCTGAGAACACTACTTTTTATTTTCTAGCATCAGCTAAATCTCATACATATTTCACAAAATTCTTACACATTTGCTTACTACGCACTGCTCCTCTTCAAAAATTCCATACTTCCGACCAAACTATTTCTAACTCTCATTTGGGCTGTGCCAACTGACTCTGATTCCCTTTTATGAAACTATTCTAAAACTACAGTAGTCATTGTGCTTGTCTTCGTTCACCAAAAGAAGTGCGTACCTTCTGAATAATAATAACTAGCCACTAATGTGTCCAACTTACTAATAAAATAGCAGTAATACTAACACAGTGGAATATGACCGAAGTATCTCAGGGAAAAATAGGATAATATTCATTTTATACTGTTAGACAATAGCTGTTCTCTTTTATTTTATCTACGTTCAGTCTTAGTTTGAATGTATTCAGTGGTGCCTAACTGAGCAGATAACAAAGCGCACTTCTTGAGCATGTCGTTTGTTTTTCACTTTTAATGGCTTAAATGTATTCAGGGAAATTATTTCTTAAGATCTCGGTGCGAATAGAGACCTTTAATCCTTTCAGAAGTTGGGTATGTAAGCAAGTCACTGATATAGAAATAAACAGTATTCATCCTTTCTGGTGGTTTGTTGTTTGTGCAATGTGTTACAGCTTGTGCACTATGCTACGTTCACAGCCTTGTGTCATAGCAACATTGGTTTCCATCAATCTCGTTTCACAGATACAAGGCGGGCCGCGCTTTTCATGGCGTTTGTAACGTTGTGGACAAATCATTGCCTGGGTCACTGAATTTACGCCTTCGCCTTGTGACATAGCGCGCCAATAAAACCTTACATGCAGCTGTGAGAAATCACTCGCACCGCAAGTGTTACTGTAGTTTCTATCATTCTCATTATTACTGCGTGTCACAAGGTGAACATTTGAAGCTGTTTGCGTTTCAATTGACTTTTGTCTAATAATATAGAAGAAGGAATAGGTTCTGCCACCATACTCGCACTTATATGGTTTTGTAGCAACCTACAATGCAGTTAATTAGCATCTGTGCGTTCACGGGATATTGGACTATGACAATTTTGCTACCTGCTACCTGAGTTGCTTGCGGTTGTCATTCCCAACCTGTTTCTCTCCCATGTTCAATTCTTTCTCTATGTTCCTATCTGATGATTAAGGTGAGTTTCAACATATTTTTGCCATCTAGGCAAATCTAGTGCTAAAGCTTCTTGTATAAGCCCTAATTCACCTATAACCACCTGTTCAGAAGTGTTCTGTTCGAATACAGTTTGGTAATAGTTTGTTCCACGACTTTCTGTAGTCTGATTCTAACCTTCCTGTATTTTTTTCGTCCTTTTCCTTTAAAATTTAATCTTTCTCTTTCATAATGGAGAGATTCTCTACTTGTGTTACTATCCTCTGAAGGGTGGATTTCGAAGTTTCTTGTTCCAGCTGGAAAGAACTATAGTTTTCAGTCAATTTTTTACAATTTCAGGAATACCTCAAAGGAATGTTTTCACTTCTGAGATCTTGTTCTTTATGGTTTCTGTATCAGTACGCATCTCGTTGATTATGGGACTGGCCACTTAGGTTTTCAACTGCTCATTCTGATTTTTTACCTGTCCATTAATTTGTGCGACCTAACTAGACAAATTGTCTTGCTGTTGCTTCATACCTTCCTGTCTCTGTTTAAGAGTGAGTTATTACTAGGCATATTTTCGTCTCTTTGATTCAACGTATCTACTGCGTTTTTTAATTGTTGTAGCAATAACATAATAGGATCTGGTGCGCCATTAACAGGTTAACCAATAGTCTCGTCTGGAGCCGGCGACGTAATTTCACTCGTCGCAGCTATCATGTTATTTAAATTTTCAGTGATGGATTCGACCACTGGTACCTGATTAGATTCGGGCCCTGGATGTGAAGAAACCATTAATCTGAATCCCTATCGGGTTATCACAGTACTAACGTGCCATACGGTTACTCGAGTCTATCACTTATTGTAATGCAGTTAACACGTAACCAATTCACAAATCGTATCTGCACGCAGTGGATCATCACAGGTAAGCAAACATTTTTTTCCATTTAAAACAACCGTGAATCACTACGTCAAGCTACACGCTTACGTGTTCCCTCAATCTTGTGGCTCTTTCACAAAACGTGCAACCAATACGTAAAAATTGCAAAGTTTGTAAACGACTAAGCCTCAAATAAACAAATTTTATAGCTACAGGAAGCAGAACTAGATGGAATGAGCTGTATCTTGTCTTATCTCATGTTGCAGCCGCTAACAATAATGATTTATGACTTGCATTATTTCCTTATTTTATATTCCTTCTTTTAACTCATCTGCTAATTTGCACGAAATGTCGTTCACTTTTAATTTTTATAAGCTTTTCAATATAAATTTGTACATCTTGTGATACATGGAAAAGAAACAAACTGTCATGAAATATACATATTTTGAAATAAAATTACATACACAACACATTAATGGCCTATTTTGATTGTCCTGCAATCGATCGCCAGTTTAACTGTACTGGAGCTTTTGACTGATATTGACGATGAACTAAGATGTTGTTATAAAGAGGATCCAGTACTCGGATCTTGGAAGGTCACAGTTTATTATTTGCTCCCCTCTTTTACTCACTCCCAAATTCAATAATATAGCTTGCCGACACAGCTACCTTTAACGTGCTGCCACATGTGGTGTTACTGCCAGATACCACACTTGCTAGGTGGTAGCCTTTAAATCGGCCGCGGTCCGTTAGTATACGTCGGACCCGCGTGTCCCACTGTCAATGATTGCAGACCGAGCGCCGCCACACGACAGGTCTAGAGAGACTTCCTAACACTCGCCCCAGTTGTACAGCCGACTTGCTGGAGATGGTTCGCTGACGGATTGCGCTCTCATTTGCCGAGACTATGGTTGGCGTGGCCTTCAGCTGCGTTATTTGCTGCGGCCTGGCAGGGCGCCATTATCAGTTGCTGTTTATCTTGTGATGCATGTGCCGTCAGACCGACGTTCACCAATTGTGGATTGAGGTTGAGTATTCCAGCAGCTACGTATTATTTTTGCTGGACTCAACTCCTTTAACTGTTCCAGACCTCACGCCGGCCTGCGTGAGCTTGAACGCGTGCCTTTCGGCTACCAATCATAGTGGCTTGGCTGTCTTGCCAAGTCACAACACCACACTCACTTTTAGCTTGACTCATGTGCCTATAATATTTGTAATAATAAAAAAATTTGTATAATTATAGTAAAAATGATATTAGCAGTATAGTTTTTAAAATCACTGTTTCGTATCTCGCTTTAACAATGTTCCAACTTAGTGTAGTTCAGACAAATGCATAATTTGGAAAGCATTAGCCTGAAAAATTGAATTCTATATGTGTCATGCAACTGATTTAACGAATATAATATCTATAAACTCCCGTAAGTTTGACAACGTCATAAAGTACAAGACATAACATCCAAATGCGTACACGTCATTATCAGTGTTTCACTGAGGACTACAATTATGAACACTTATCTGCGAACCATTGATATGCGAGCGGGTAAACGATGGAGAATATTGTTGCTTTCTTTCGTTTTGGCATATATTTGGGAAAGCCAGGCTTCATTACTTTTTTTCTTCTTGCTTTATTCAGCTTCTTGTGATGCGCCGGTTTTGTCTGTGGGCTCACGGAGCGTATCGAGTTTATTGCTGTTTGTGAGCAGGCCTCCAGGCAAGCAGCTGCGAAGTATATTCTGTTAAACAAGGCTTGTAATGTTCTTGAGTTCATTTACAGTTTAAAGACTCTGTTTTCACGCAACTTTTATCTCTAAAAGCTGGCTGAGAAATTTTGAAAATGATATATGTAAAGATACAAACATTTTTTTGTAAAATTTTCTTTGATGTCCCGTACAAACCCACCCCCTCCACCACCCACCACCCTCTTCATCTTTATCTTCCCTTGGATCCGCGACTGGAAGAAAAACATTCTAGCGAAATATTTGTAATCGATTTTCTAGCAACAATACTCATGTTTTCTCACTGTATATGTAACATTTGCAGCGGGTTTACCTATCGAACACCACAGCCGCCACATTTTCCATGTCTAGCGCTGTGAAAAGTCTCCGTCTCCCCAGAATTATACGAAAACGACCGATACCGACTTTCTAAGAAAACCTGCAATTTAAAAAAAGATTAGAGAACCATTTATATACACAGTAGACACCTACAGGTGCGTTACCGTTTAACGAACCCGCCTCTACGCTCTAAGGACTAAAGTTTATCTCCAGATTCATTTCGCGGCCGTGACCAATGTTTTCCAACTGAGAGACTTGATAGGCTACTAAATTCGAACTGGATTTGTCAAAGGCTGTCACAGTTTATAGCAAGAGCAATTCAATAAGACAAGAATGCTGAGTTGTGTATCTTCCCCACTCTACATCTACACCCACACCCGCACTCTCCACAACCACTGTGAAGCGCATGGTAGAAGGTAATTTTCACAGTACCACTTACTAGAGCTACGTAGCGCTTCTTTCACTTCTGTTAAAAAAAAAAAAAAAAAAAAAAAAAATTCGAATGTTGTGAAATCTTGTGGGACTTAACTACCAAGGTCATCAGTCCCTAAGCTTACATACTACTTAAACTAAATTAGCCTAAGGACAAACACACACACCCCTGCCCGAGGGAGGACTCGAACCTCCGCCGGGACCAGCCGCACAGTCTATGACTGCAGCGCCATAAACCGCTCGGCTAATCCCGCGTGGCATCACTTCTGTAACAAAGGGAGAAATGATTGGTTAAATGTCTATGTGCACCTGTAATTCGTCTAGTCTTCTCTTCCCGATCCCTGCTTGAGTAATACGTAGGGGGTTACAATACAGGATGATTATAATTAAAGTTAAATTTTCAGGCCGCTGTAGAAATAACATCACTGGTCAGAATGACGTCAAATTACAACAGAACACTATCGGAAAAGCGGGAAAACGTATGGCAGAAGAAAATTAAATAGTTACAAAATGTAGCAATAGATGGCGCTGTAAGCATCACATTTTAATAGAGGTCGACTATAACTGACAAATGAATCATACAACAATGGCTAAGGTGTACGTTTGACGTTAAACAAACTGCACTACTCAGTTTGCATGGGTGCGCAGGTATACTACTGTAAGTCACGTAAGCCCATCCACCACGGCAAGGTCATATCACATCGGATGGGAAAAATCGGTTTTTGATTGTCCTGAGGCCAAAAACCGCATAAAAAGCATCACTCACATCGATTTTTAATCGTCCTCAGGCCAAAATCTGCACAAAAAGCATCAATCAGAACGATTTTTAGTTGAGCTGACCAAAAACCACATAAAATCATTGATCAGAATAAGATCTGATTATTAATATCCGTGTGACCAGCGCAAAACATGTTCAATACGCTGTCCACCGTTTCCTGCAAAAAATTGAAATCGAGAAACAGCATGTTCCACAACTGATCGAAGTGTTTTCCGGGGACATGCTCAGAATGTGCTGCGCAATGCGTGCCTTCAATGCAGCTAATGTTGCAGTCGGAACACTGAACACAACATCTTTCCGATGGCCCCACAGCCAGAAGTCCTACGGATCTTAGATCAGTTGGTCGGGACGGCCAGACTGTAGGGAAATGGCGGTTGATAATTCTAGAATGTCCGAAATGGCGCCTCAGCAGCTGCTTAACTGGATTTGCAATGTGCGGAGGTGCGCCATCTTCCATAAAAATGATCCCATTCACAAATTCACGCTGTTGGAGAGCTGTAATGATGTGGTTGCTCAAAAGACATTCATAGCGCTTGCCAGTGACGCTACAGGTAACAGGAGCGGCAGCACCTGTCTCTTCGAAAAACTATGGCCCTCTGATATTTTTGTTTTGTTTTGTTTTTTTGGTCGTCAGTCTACTGACTGGTTTGATGCGGCCCGCCACGAATTCCTTTCTTGTGCTAACCTCTTCATCTCAGAGTAGCACTTGCAACCTAAGTCCTCAATTATTTGCTTGACGTATTCCAATCTCTGTCTTCCTCTACAGTTTTTGTCCTCTGCAGCTCCCTCTAGTACCATGGAAGTCATTCCCTCATGTCTTAGCATATGTCCTATCATCCTGTCCCTTCTCCTTGTCAGTGTTTTCCACATATTCCTTTCCTCTCCGATTCTGCGTAGGACCTCTTCATTCCTTACCTTATCAGACCACCTAATTTTCAACATTCGTCTATAGCACCACATCTCAAATGCTTCGATTCTCTTCTGTTCCGGTTTTCCCACAGTCCATGTTTCACTACCATACAATGCTGTACACCAGACGTACATCCTCAGAAATTTCTTCCTCAAATTAAGGCCGGTATTTGATATTAGTAGACTTCTCTTGGCCAGAAATGCCTTTTTTGCCATAGCGAGTCTGCTTTTGATGTCCTCCTTGCTCCGTCCGTCATTGGTTATTTTACTGCCTAGGTAGCAGAATTCCTTAACTTCATTGACTTAGTGACCATCAATCCTGATGTTAAGTGCCTCGCTGTTCTCATTTCTACTACTTCTCATTACCTTCGTCTTTCTCCGATTTACTCTCAAACCATACTGTGTACTCATTAGACTGTTGATTCCGTTTAGCAGATCATTTAATTCTTCTTCGCTTTCACTCAGGATAGCAATGTCATCAGCGAATCGTATCATTGATATCCTTTCACCTTGTATTTTAATTCCACTCCTGAACCTTTCTTTTATTTCCATCATTGCTTCCTCGATGTACAGATTGAAGAGTAGGGGCGAAAGGCTACAGCCTTGTCTTACACCCTTCTTAATACGAGCACTTCGTTCTTGATCGTCCACTCTTACTATTCCCTCTTGGTTGTTGTACATATTGTATATGACCCGTCTCTCCCTATAACTTACCCCTACTTTTTTCTGAATCTCGAACAGCTTGCAACATTTTATATTGTCGAACGCTTTTTCCAGGTCGACAAATCCTATGAAAGTGTCTTGATTTTTCTTTAGCCTTGCTTCCATTATTAGCCGTAACGTCAGAATTGCTCTCTCGTCCCTTTACTTTTCCTAAAGCCAAACTGATCGTCACCTAGCGCATTCTCAATTTTCTTTTCCATTCTTCCGTATATTATTCTTGTAAGCAGCTTCGTTGCATGAGCTGTTAAGCTGATTGTGCGATAATTCTCGCACTTGTCAGCTCTTGCCGTCTTCAGAATTGTGTGGATGATGCTTTTCCGAAAGTCAGATGGTATATCGCCAGACTCATATATTCTACACACCAACGTGAATAGTCGTTTTGTTGCCACTTCCCCCTGTGATAAATGATGCCGTAAAACCGCACCACACAGTGATCTTTTCAGGTTGAAGTGGTACTGGTTGATTTGCGTGTGGGTTTTCCATTGACAATATTCTACAATATTTAAATGTCCTATCTGATGGAAGTGGGCTTCGTCTGTCTACAAAATCTTCCAAGGCCAATCATTGTCCACTTCCATGTGAGCAATAAATTTTAAAGCAAATGTCTCTCTTGCTGGCAGGTCAACAGCAAGCAGCTCGTGCACATGGGTAATTTTGAATGGATAACAAAGAAAGATGTTTCGTAGGATTTTACGCGCCGTGCTCACGGGTATGTCAAATGTTCGAGTTATTCTCCGTGTACTACACATTTGCGCACCACCACTCGTCTTCTGCACTGCTTGGGCCACTGTTTCCACTACGTCTAATCAATTCGTTTCCTCTCTATACCAGGTTGCACACCATAAAAAACCGTCTTTTCGAATTTCCGAATCATTTTCTCCGGACCCACGGCAGTCATCGTACCACCGCTTTTTTTCAAACCCTTCAGTGTCGGGAACTTCTGCAGAGCGACGTGTGCAAAGTCATCGTTCTCGTAATACAGCTTTACAAGCAGAGCGCCATTCTGCATTGAGACAGTCATGACGAACGTCGCAGACGTGAAAGGAGGAAGAGCCGTGTACGCGGCGAGCTTATACCAACTTCAATGGGTCATGTGCATTACAGGTGTTTTCATTTATGTATTCTGACACATACAGCGCCATCTATTGATCAATTTTCACACTATTTTTTTCTTCTGTCATGCGTTTTCCACCTTATCCAATAATATTCCGTTGCAATTTGACGTCATTCTGACCAGTGGTGTTATTTCTACAGCTTTTTGAAAGTTTATCTCCTCTGAAGTGCCACCGACGCGCATTTGTTCAGCACGTTAGGAATGTACTTCCAGAAATTTCGATACCAAATCAGCCTGGCATCTTCCCTAACGCATGAAGGTACTCAAACCACACTCTACAAGTGTCGAAACGGTTGCCTAACACTCAGGCGCTAGAACAAAAGCCAGGCTGAACAGATGTCGAAATTTCTGACAGGTACATTTCTGACGTGCTCAGCAAAGGTACGTGGATCGCATTGAGGGCGTTGCCAAAATGGTGGGGTTACATGTTAATATTGCATTCCGGCGTGTAACACTACAGGATGGCGGAAAATAGATGGGTTCAAAAATGGTTCAAATGGCTCTGAGCACTATGGCACTTAACATCTGAGGTCATCAGTCCCCTATAACTTAGAACCTCTTAAAGCTAACCAACCCAAGGACATCACACACATCCATGCCCGAGGAAGGACTCGAACCTGCGACCACAGTGGTCGCGCGGTTCCAGACGCGCGTAGGACCGCTCGGCCACAGCGGCCGGCATAGATGGGTTGAAAAACATATGCTAACTGTTTAAATCACGTTAAAATTTCGTCTAATGATTTTCACCGGTTCCTAGTGGTTTACAGATGTACACGGAAGCAAAAACTGCGGTC
The DNA here is from genome assembly GCF_023864275.1 of Schistocerca cancellata. NCBI lineage: Eukaryota > Metazoa > Arthropoda > Insecta > Orthoptera > Acrididae > Schistocerca > Schistocerca cancellata. The sequence continues at coordinate 457,606,351 of NC_064630.1, forward strand.
ACATTGCAGTCCTAAGGATTGCTACGCCGTACAGTGGATATGCAGTCCCATAATGTCTTTAGTGAAGAGTTGAAACATCCGAGGATTTCTGCAGTGTCAGAGGTCTGCAATAATACTTTTGTATTGCTCATCGTACAGCAACCTGTCGTTTTCGGCTGCGAAATATCTGGCGATCAACGCCCAAGAGACTGGGGTAGTTTCGTTGACTGTCTTTATGAGAGCCCCTGAGACGTCTTCGAGTCAAATCTGGTCGGCCATGTGTCCTAAATGTTTTCCTCCTCCACCCAGAAGAAAATCAAGTGATTTCAACGCCTGATGTCGAGGTTCTGACCTCCAACACAGAGACGTCAAAAGAAGGCGTGAAATGTTACTAGGAGAGCCTGTAACGGCCATCTCATTGTGTGACCCGTCGACTTGGGCGTTGGACAGACTTATGGTGAAATCTGGTGCCAATGTGCAGTCATTAACCCACTTTACAGCGCACATGAACTTCCGAGCTGTGACATTCTTTTCGCATGACACCTAGTTGTCACGAGTGTCGCCGCCCCGAGACTGACGTCACAGGATGCCACGCTTTTAGACCATTACAGAGGAAGGTTGTAGGCACATCTGAGCAAATTTCCAACTTATGCGTCGCAGTGGGAGAGAATTACAGGGTTTCGAAAAAGTGATCCTTTAACCTTGTTGCGCAGTGTAGATAGACCTCTTCCCATGTGTTGGGTTAGAGAAGCGTGTAGGAAATTAACTACAGAGCCACGCAACATACATCAATCAATCTGAGTATTCCGTATACAATATTTTAATAAATATTTATTACTCGTGTAAGTAGGCTGTTTATGTTTTCTTTATGTAAGTAGGCTGTTTATGTTTTCTTTATGTATGTAGGCTGTTTAGGTTCTTATATTGGTAACGCCGGCGCCACGTAGCGCTCTCTGTATGAAAATCACTGGCTGTGCTGTGTGCAGTCTGTGGCTAGTTTGCATTGTTGTCTGCCATTGTAGTGTTGGGCAGCGGCAGCTGGACGTGAACAGCACGTAGCGTTGCGCAGTTAGAGGTGAGCCGCCAGCAGTGGTGGATGTGTGGAAGGAAATGGCGGAGTTTTGAAATTACATATATTATGACTTTTGATGATATTAAGGTAAATACATTGTTTGTTCTCTATTAAAATCTTTCATTTGCTAACTATGCCTATCAGTAGTTAGTGCCTTCCGTAGTTTGAATCTTTTATTTAGCTGGCAGTAGTGGCGCTCGATGTATTGCAGTAGTTCCAGTAACGAAGATTGTTGTGAGGTAAGTGATTTGTGAAAGGTATAGGTTAATGTTAGTCAGGGCCATTCTTTTGTAGGGGTTATTGGGAGTCAGATTGCGTTGCGCTAAAAATATTGTGTGTCAGGTTAAGCACAGTCTGTCAGGTTAAGCACAGTCTGTCAGGTTAAGCACAGTCTTGTATAAATGTTTCAAAGGGGATGTTTTATATGTCGACCCTTAGCCTAGGATACCTCACTGGAATCTTCTGGTTTTTTCTTGTAGTTTGTGTATTTAGTGTAGCTTTTGTTTATTGCTAGCGCGTAATTATAAAGAGAATTTCCTTGGTAGTTGTGGTTTTTCATTGTTGCACAGTAAAACAGTTGTGGCATGCATGCAGATTTGCACCAAGTATTTCGCAGCTGCGCTTGCAATTAACTAGATATTATTTTCACTTCTATGTTAATGTGTTCTCTTATTTTTGCTCTTCAAAGTGTGTCTTTTTGTGTTATCTTGTGAAATATTGTGACAATAATGGCGTCTGAAAAACGTAATACTAGGCTCCAAAGTAAACTGAGAAATGTCAGTGAAGACGAAAGCAGTGTGTTAGCGCCACCGTGTAATGAAGTAACTAATGTTCAAAGTAGTAATTTGGTAATTGTTCATAGGGAAATGGAGCGGGCGGCAAATAATGGCGTAGACAGTGAAACAATTAGTGAACAGGGAAGCATTATCGATCGATCGGTCGGCAACAGCTTGCCTCAGGAATCCGAAATGACAGGACACAATCTTGCAAATACTGTAGATTCAGGTTTTGCGTCCTCACCCTTTTCTCAAATAAGTCAAGACACATTTTCTGCTTGTCAAAATGTGAATGTTGCCAGTGCAAATTCACTGCCGAAAAGCACTGAGGAACATGTTTCAGACACCAGTGCATTGTTATTATAATTAATGCAACAAATGGGACAAAAGCTTCAAAAGTTAGACACAATGGAACAACACCAGAGACAAACACAGCAACAGTTAGACACAGTGGAACAAAATCTTAAAAAGTTAGACAAAATGGAACAAAATCTTCAAAAGTTAGACACAATGGAACAAAATCAGAGACAAACACAGCAAAAGCTTCAAAAGTTAGACACCACACTTGAACAAACACGTGAAGATTTAATCCATTAAATTTCGGGCATGCAGCCGCGCAAATTTATTTGCGCGGCTGCATGCCCGAAATTTAATGGATTATTCATTACGCCGCGAGAAGTTGAAAATGCACGTGAAGATTTAACTACTGAGTTACATAACATTGAATCGAAATGTCAAAAAGTCTGTAATGACGTAAAAACACAAATTTGTGAGCATTTTCAACCTATTTTTTCGCGGCATGAAAATGCATTACAGAATCACGAAGCAGCCATAAAGGAACTGCAAACCATTGTTCATGAAAATCATAAGACCCTGCAAGCTAAAATTGACTCAGTTGCATCTACCGTTTCGGTTACGCAACTTGCAAAAACTCAAGAAAACTTAAAGGATACAGTAGATACTCTGAAAATTGGTTCAGAAAGACACACTGAGGAAATGTGTTCACTATCGGAGAAAGTAGCCGAACTTTCGGATCAGGTCACTAACTTATCTACGAAGGTAGATGATAATCTGAATGACACAAAACCGGTAGTCTTTAATGACACAGAAGAGTGCGAACAAATTAGGAAACTGAAACAAAATCTGAATCAAATTAATACGCAACATCAAAGAGAAATCCGGGAAGTACAAGATCAGCTGACACAGGTAATACAAGAATTACGTGTTTCAGAGGACACTCGCGCTCCAATACGGGAAGAGGGACATAGAAATACGGAACAGCCACAAAATAATAACACAGGGCACTTCGGAAATTATGAAAGAAATTGGCAAGGTACACCGAATTTTGAGATGGAACCGCCGAAACGATGTAACAATGACCGACATGCGACTCACCGACATGATGATTTTGATTATAAGCTGTTCATTACTACACGTAAATTCAAAACGTTTAAGAATTCTGCCAACGACATTCATCCACAAGCGTGGCTCCATCAATTCTCTCATTGTTTTCCTCCCAACTGGTCATTGGAGCACAGATTAGAATTTATGTGTGGCTACTTGGAGAATGAACCAGCTGTAAGAATGCGATCGGTCATTCACGATTGTCACAGTGAAGGAGAATTTTATCATGCCTTCCTCTCAGCGTATTGGTCTCAAGCTACACAAGACCGAGTAAAACATAGCATCATAATGATGAAACGTTTCGAACAATCTGAATTTTCCAGTCTTATGAAATATTTTGAAGACATGTTGCATAAGAATCAGTATCTTTCAAACCCATACAGCCCCTCAGAACTCATCCGTGTTTGCTTAATCAAACTGCCTGAACATTTACGACATATTATTTTAGGTGGACATTGCAAAGACGACACTGAAGTTTTTCAGGGACTGTTACAAGAATGGGAAATTGACACTGACAATCGCGGAACGCGAAAACAGGAGTACAACAATTACAGGTCACATCTGTCACAATTCCGTGATGACAGAAATAATACACGACAAGGCTATTCTTATAACGTAAATCGTGACCAAAACAGACACCACCCATATGACAACCGTTGGCAGAGTAGCAATAATTACAGGGAAAGATCACCTCTCCGCGGTAATGACTATCACAGAGACAATCAGAGAAACAGACAATATGGGAACCAAAATAATTATTATCAAGGGAGGCAGAATAACTTTAGACGCAACGGTCCAGCGCGCAGTTACGACTCAGGGAGAAATTCTCCACCACGTGACCGACAAGAAAGAAACTATGGAATCTACCGACATGACGACAGACGATATGATCGTAACGACAGACCTGAACTGCATCAGAACTTGCGGGATTTAAACAGAGCAGGGCCCTCTCGTCACAGTGAATTTGTAGAAGTTTGGTCTCCAACTCCCAATAACGACGCGCGCCAACAGAGAGACAATAGGCAATGACTCATACCGCTGGCAGCCACAAAACGTATGTATGAAACTGACGACGCATCTGCCGTAGCTAGTAATTACGTAAGAATGGAAGACATTAGAGACATCTTACTCCAGGAACACAACATAAAACATAACAACATTGCATATCCTGTGATTCACATTACAGTAAATGACGTAAAATTTACGGCAGTACTTGACTCTGGCAGTCCCATTCCAGTAATTAGTGAAACAGCTTTTAGCAAGTGCAACAAATCGAACGATTGCCCCACACTTCCGTTACGTAAGATTAAATTACAAGGTGCAATCTTTGGAAAAAGTGTAGATGTACGCCAACAAACCAACTTAGAATTCTTTTGTCAAAGCCACAGCTTCTCTATGAACTTTCTTATTGTTCCATTATTTTCGACGGAAATTATACTGGGAGTAGACTTTTTGAATGAATACAAAGCAATATTAAGCTTTCACAATGCTGAAATAAGTTTAGAGAAAGAAGGTAAGTCAATTGCTTTGAAATTTGAAGATTGGCTCTCAAACCATGACGAGGAAATTAATCGGCTTTACCTTCTGTTAGACAACATTTCGGAATTTTCTACGGAACTAGACACTAACAATCACTCTGCAAGTACTGACATGGATGGTATCGATTGCATATTTGAAACTAATGAGTTAATTCAGAATAAAATTCAAACAATTGAGAATTGTAATGACACTGATAGGCAGGACCTTTTTGAGATTTTACAAGCACATTCCACAGTTTTTACTCACAAAACAGGAATAATCAAGGGATTTCAATACCAATTTCGTGTTCGTGAGCATACTAAATTTTGTGTTAGACCGTACGTAATTCCAGCACATTATAGGGACCGTGTTAGAACAGAAATACAATCTATGCTTGACGAGGGCATTATTGAGCCCGCAGTAACCTCATACAACAATCCGTTACATGTTGTTGAGAAGAAAAATGGATTGATCAGGCTTGTCTTAGATTCGAGACAAATCAATACTATCATTATTCCTGAAACAGACAGGCCGCAGACGATGGAAGAACTTCTTCAAAATTTTAATGGTGTAAAAGTGTTGTCTTCCATTTATCTCAGATCCAGCTTTTATCAGATCGAACTTCATCCTGAATGTAGAAAATACACAGCTTTTCTTTGTTTCGGCGTTTGTTATCGGTTTCGAAAACTTCATTTTGGTTTGAACATTTCTTCGGCAGCACTCATTCGCGTGCTAAATTCTATATTACCTGAGTTCTTAAAACGTCACATCACCTTATATGTGGACGATATTCTGATAGCAGAAGCGTCATGGGAACAACACAATCGCATCCTCAACAGCGTGTTACAAATTTTTGCAGAATATGGAATTACAGTTAACTTGGAAAAGTCTGAATTCGGTAGGTCAAAGCAGAAGTATTTGGGACATATTATTTCTTCTGAAGGCATTCAGCCGGATCCTGAACAGTTAGAAGCAATCAGAGCCATTCCAGTTCCATCCACAAAAAAACAAGTCCGCAGTTTTCTAGGTCTCGTAAATTTTTACTGTCGTTTTCTGAATATGCAAATACTTGTTAGACCAAAACTTTGTTCTCTCACTGGAAAAAATACTATTTGGAACTGGGACGAACAAGCACAGTTGGAATTCAATTCTTTGAAACAAGCGTTACTTCACGCGCCAATACTAGCTCATCCAGATCTGTCACAAGATTTCTGCCTTAGCACGGATTCTTCTAAAGTCGGTCTTGGTGCCCATTTATTTCAAGAAGCCACAGAAAATGACACTACTGTCCAGAAAACCATTGCTTTTGCTAGCCGAGTGCTAACAAAATCTGAAAAAAATTATTCCGTTACTGAATTAGAAGCTTTAGCTATCGTTTGGGCATTTAACAAATTCCGTTTCTTTCTTTCTGGTAAGCACGTAAAAGTATACAGTGATCATCGTGCATTACAATTTCTTATGTCTTCAAAATTAAATCATGACAGGTTAAAACGTTGGGCATTGTTTCTGCAAGAATTCCGCTTCACAATAGTCTACATTCCCAGCAAGGAGAACATTGTTGCGGACGCGCTGTCACGCGCACCGGCTGGGCTTGAGAAAAGTAACACAGAAGGCAACCTCGAGAAAAATTTCAGTATTCTTTACATTCAGAAAGTCGCCTTTGAAAACTTCATCACCACATCTTTAAAGGACATTGCTCATGAACAAGATAAAGATCCGATTTGGAAAGACATCAAAAGTAAATGGCATGAAAAGCCGCACACTCAGATTCGGCATTATTATCTGGTTAGAAAAAACATACTGTTCAAACGCTGCACTGTTGATGACAAGCTATGGGTACTTTGTATTCCTGACGACTTTGTTAATAAGCTCATTTGGTACATTCATTTCAGCTACGCACATTTTGGCTCATGAAAATGTTATATTCTTCGAACGACTTGTTATTTTAGCAATATGGAATGGAGAATTCGAAGAGTCTTGTCTATTTGTAAACTTTGTCAAAAGGCGAAACCATCTACTATCTCCCATCGTGCTCCGCTGTTTCCTATCGTTCCTTCTAAATTAAAAGAATTTGCTGCTGTTGATCTCTTGGGACCGCTTTGCAGAACATCAAATGGATTTGCGTACGTTCTAGTCGCTGTTGAACTTACTTCAAAATTTGTTTCTTTCACTCCGTTACGTAAAGCCACTGGACGGTCTGTATCCAACGCCTTTGTTAAAAATTTCTTACGTGAAGTTGGCCATGTTGCTAAAGTCATTTCAGATAACGGACCGCTATTCAGATCTGCTGTTTGGTCACGCATGCTTCGGTATCATAAAATCACACCTGTTTTTATTTCATTGTACTCACCACATTGTAACCCATCTGAACGGATTATGAAAGAAATCAATAAGCTTTGCAGGCTTTATTGTCACAGAAATCATCAGCATTGGGACAGATATTTACACTTATTTCAAATTGTGCTGAATGAAATGCCTCATGATTCCACTGCTTTACCCCCTACTCTTGTACTAAAGAATGAAGAACCACCGAACAGAATCAGAGAGCTTGTACCTTTCCCGAATACACGCAAACTTCGACACAAAGACATAATTGGTTTGGCTCTTAAAAATATAAAATCTGCAGCAGAAAAAAGGAGAAAACTACACGGTAAAGCAAATGCAAAGAAATTATATATTGGTCAGAAAGTTCTCATTAAAGCTCATTCATTGTCACATAAGAAGAAACACTTGAGTCACAAATTCTTTCTAGTTTACAATGGACCTTACAGAATCCGACGTATACCACATGATAATTGCGTTGAAGTTGAAACTCTCCGTGCTAGGAAGAGTAAAGGTTTACACCACATTTCACATGTAAAACCGTTTATTGAAAGATAATCTGCTTTTTAACTTTGTCTTTGCCATAAAACGTTTCACTTCACATTTCTAGTATGCATTGTCACACTTAGAAACTGTTATCATGCTACAATGTTTGAAGTTAAATATCCAGTCAAGAACCAAGAGAACTAATTTAAATAGAAATTACTAATGCATTGTTATTGTGAAGAAACGTCACAGTGTTATTGTGTGTGTACATTCTTACTTGTTAGTTGCACGATTACGTAACGACTATCAGGCTTACATACTTAGAACATATACTGCCAATGAGATTTTAATGCAACATTTTGGTTTACTTGAAAGTACATTCTGGATTTAAGGTACTTTCTGTGAGATACCAGATGAGACAATGGGTAGTTTATGTGACAGCTACACGATTATATCACGACGTTACTAATGAGTGACAATTTACAATGTTGCTTTTGCGGTGTTTCTGTTTTATATCTGCACAGTTTTTCTGTATTATTCTGGAAAGTAAAACATGTTTTAGTAGTAACTTTTGTGGTATAGCCACAATGAGACAGCCGTTTCCGTAGCACAACAATACGTTACAGCACAGTAATTTCTTCATCACAACAATAAGCGTAATAACTAAGATATCTATATGCAAAGCATTTCACTTTTGTTTATCATGAGATAAGTACATTGACTTCTGCAGAACTTAGCTTTCGGAGGACAATAACCACGACACTTCCACAGAGATTATCTTACAGCAAGACGCACATTTAGCGCTACAGTACACGTATTTGAGTGATTAATTTTGTACTTAAAACATTTATTTTTTAAAGATATTTGAAGTACAATGATACAAAGGTTTTCCGTAATACATTTCATTCCATTCTTGTAATCTGTAACACCTGAGGGTATAATTACATTAATCCTCAGGGGGGTACATGCCTACTTTGTGTACCATGTGTTTGGCAAGCACAAGGAGCCCTAGCTAATATGGTATTTGCTTATACAACTTTACACATCGGTACCATATTCCTCTAACACATAAATTACACAGCTATCTGCTCATTTAACTGAGAGATAAACTTTTTTTTTTCATCAGTGACACATGACACTGTATTTTGTCTGTACTGTGTGAATTTTTCATATTTTGTCAGAACCATTGTGATACTATGAGAGCTTTGAATGATATATTTGGTATGGGATCATGATTTTTAAAGAACGTTTGAGGTAAATGACACTTTTGAAATGAGCAGAGAATTTTTTTTAATTATTGCAGAAAGCTATGACGTTTTTGAGAGTTGACTGAAGTGTTATGATGTTATTATTACGATGACTATGTGTATTATGCTGCTGAGGTATGTTTATGATCAATAAGCTGATGCTATATAAGTTATTTGATTATGCTACAAATCTGTTGTGATGAAATATTGAAGAAATGTCGACGCATATGTATATATGTAACAAGGTAAGGAATAATGAGTAGTGGTTAGGGACTCTGGTTTGTGAATAAGGTTGTTGGAAACCAAGAATCGTACTTTAAGAGTTATGAAATGTGTGTATATGCGTAAATGCATCACAATGCCGACGAAAACGTTTTGAACACTGTTATATTCATAGGATTTTGTTTCTACACATTTGCAACGTAAATTCTCGACCGGTGAAATTTTTTATATGAGACTGCCACTGTAGCGGAAACTGCTGTCATAAATATTTCAGTAAGAAAGGTAAGTGACCTTGACGTATTGCGTTTTGGGTGCCCAGCTGAGAGGTAGTTGTCTGACAAAAGAAAGCCATTAATGTGTGCGCCTTTCAGAGGCAGAGGTGGAGAAAAAAAAAGAGACCATTAAAATCGCTATTGACATTCCTTTGTAGAAAGCATCTCAAATATGACAAGCTCATTACTTGAAAACATATGATTACTCGTACTTTGTGCTAATTACTGAAATGCTTATGAATTGATAGGAAATATTCGTACATCTGCACACCTGATTATGACAAGTGTCTTTCTAGGAGAGTTGAGAGCTACTGACTTACGAAATGCCACATAGCTATTGAATGATGTTTTTATGCTTTGGTTTGCCTAATTGCTTATTTCATTGGATACCTGTTCTCCAGCTGTGTTGCAGCATTGGTTTTATAAAATAAACTTAAATGCATCTGCTAATGTGAACACTTTCTGTCAACAGATTTATTAAATAATTATTTTCTGATCCACATTCTTCGAAAAAGGAGCTCTTGGAATGGAGAGAGCAGTAAGAAGGAACTAATAACAGTAACTGCATCTATAATTTTCTTTTCAAGTACTTGGTAATTTTTTGTAGAATAATCCGTGGTGCACCACTTTAATTACATAGACATTAAGATGTGAATATACATTTTCCTTATCTGCATTGTTGTTTTTACTGTAATATTTTTTCTGCTTGAGCTACGTCATGTTTAGGTATAAGTTGCTGCTGCTGTTTGCCAGGCATAGTGTTACTGAATTTGACTTTGTATTACGCTGTTAAGCCAGTTTTACTACTGATTTATTTTTCTTGTTGCTGCACATTGGCTCATATTAGTTGTAATTTTGCATTTTATCTGTTAATTTAGATTTACTGCTGCTTGCATTGCTGTTTGTGTTAATTGTTTTGTGTTGCTGCATTGCCTTGTCCCTTAGTTTAGCATCTGAGCTCAGTAGATTTAAGTTAGTTTAAGAAGGGGTAGACTATATAAAAAACTAACTATGATGAATTGGAAGAAAGGCATTAAGAAGCTATAAGAAAATAGTTTGGCCAAAAAAAGTAGTGCACAGTGGAGAAAAACTATTTTTGAAAGAGGATGTGAACAGAATACAGAAAGCATGCTTGGATAGGATGTTTTTCTGGCTGGAGCAAATGTTGAAATAAGAGGGACGACATATGGAATGAAGTTTTGGGTTGGACTACAGTACCAAATGTTACACTGAAAACGAACCCTGTCCTTTCCTTTTGTGTTATCCCACTATGTGTTTGTGTACCCTTGTGTATTTGTTTTCTTCCTGTCTCTGTGTAGTTTCATAGAATTTTTTCTTCTTTTAATATTAAGCTACATTCACTATGATGAGGAATACTGTTCTCCTCAAATATAATTGGCATTAATAATATGTTATTTACCTTGTAAATATGCTTAGACATTATTTATTCTGTTTTGTTTTAATGCTCATGTGTGAAGTTGATGTTCCAATAATTATTCTGATCTTTTATGTATTTACTTATGTCATAATTCCTGTAACACTGATGTATTTGTCTATTTCTATTCTTTTGTAAAGCCTGTATTATTACAAATGTTATCTGTATTGTTATGTTCTTTAATTATGTATTTTGTGCCTTTGTTATTGTATTTTTATGTTATAAAATTGTAATTGACACCAGTACATCAAATTAAGTAACTTGTAAGTTCCATTTCACTGCACACGTTTCTGTTGGTCATAGTATATGGACAATATGTGAGAAGTAGGGACTGTTAGTGTTTGCATGTGTGTTAATAATTCAGCAAGGGACTGGATAACAGCATTGCTGGTTCTAAGGACAATTCCAAAAACTTCGTGAGTGTACAAGTGGTGGTTTATGAACTTGCTATATTGTCTGCAAGACTTCTAAGGACAATTCCAAAAACTTTGTGCGTGCACAAGTGGTGGTTTATGGACTTGCTATCTTCTCTGCAAGACTCTTCGATGGTGATTGTGCACCTGCACAGTCACAGCAGATGGCTGCTGGCCACCTCTACATGGACTACAGTGGGTCTGCACCTTTGATGATCCACCAATACCATTATTTCTACAAGGACTACAGTGGGTCTACACCTTTGCTGACTCAACAATACCATTATTTCTACAAGGACTGCTGTGGGTCTGCACCTCTGGTGGCCCACCAATACAGTAATCTCTACCAGGACTACAGTGAGTCTACCCTGTGATGACCTACCTACCAATCTTCTTCAAAACGTCGAATGACTGTGCTATGGATTTGCTCTGTTGTGGCCCATTACCTGTCTGCATGTCAAGAGTCAGCACTGTCTTTCCGTTGGAAGGACAACACTACTTCTTCAAGACTGCATGGAAATCCACTACTTCCGTGTGCATTGTCTCTTACTGCTCAGACTTTGAAAAAAAAAACACTGAAATTTTACTGTGATGAACAATCTGGACTGTCTTTATGGACTGTGAGAAAATTTTAGCTTTTGACCAACATTGTATCAATAAGTGTGTGCATTTGATTTCTTTGTTATTGTAATTAAGATTATGAAAAATTTTAACAAATATGTATTGCCCAATGCCCAAAACAATTTGTAAAACTTTTTTGTGGGGAGCATGGGGGCTATGTAAGTAGGCTGTTTATGTTTTCTTTATGTAAGTAGGCTGTTTAGGTTCTTATATTGGTAACGCCGCCGTCACGTAGCGCTCTCTGTATGAAAGTCACTGGCTGTGCTGTGTGCAGTCTGTGGCTAGTTTGCATTGTTGTCTGCCATTGTAGTGTTGGGCAGCGGCAGCTGGACGTGAACAGCGCGTAGCGTTGCGCAGTTAGAGGTGAGCCGCCAGCAGTGGTGGATGTGTGGAAGGAAATGGTGGCGTTTTGAAATTACATATATTATGACTTTTGATGATATTAAGGTAAATACATTGTTTGTTCTCTATTAAAATCTTTCATTTGCTAACTATGCCTATCAGTAGTTAGTGCCTTCCGTAGTTTGAATCTTTTATTTAGCTGGCAGTAGTGGCGCTCGCTGTATTGCAGTAGTTCCAGTAACGAAGATTGTTGTGAGGTAAGTGATTTGTGAAAGGTATAGGTTAATGTTAGTCAGGGCCATTCTTTTGTAGGGGTTATTGGAAGTCAGATTGCGTTGCGCTAAAAATATTGTGTGTCAGGTTAAGCACAGTCTGTCAGGTTAAGCACAGTCTTGTATAAATGTTTCAAAGGGGACGTTTTACTCGTTTAATTTGCTTGGTCCATATTGCTTCTTTTAAATATAAAGCCCTGTGATTACATCTTTTGCTAGCATGTTAGGCAGCTACCTTCCACAGCAACAATTTTTTTGTAATAGGCGGTTAATTTGTTTTCTGCTCATAAGAAATTGGGTATCTTTTTTATGCATATGACAGGAAAAATACTACCTCAGTGTCACTGCTTCGATCCGTGGCTTTCACCATTCGTGTGAGAAAGTGCGAGCTAGATTTCACATGATCGAAGCTTTCAGGTTTTCTCCTGCTTGGCAAGAAGGACGTCATTATCTTTCAGGTACTTCATTTGAGTGCGGAATATGTTATCAGATTCTACAAAAAACAACGTCAAGTCTATTTGACGGTAGTTTCGTTGATCGCTTCCGCCACCCTTCTAGTAAATCCATGTGACCCGAGCTTTCTTCCAGCTACTCGGATCTACGGTATATTACGGTTTAGCACTGAGGCCTCGTGGTTGCCCCCCACAGAGAATCACGAATATCAAATAAATAGGAGTGATCTGTTCGCCGCTCAACTTGGGTGAGGAACTGCTCTGTGACAAACTAAGTTAAGTGGAGCCGTATTAGCCTGTGCGTTGTTTAGAACTGGAAAACGCTTGAAGAGAAGCTCTTGATAGTCACCTTAAATCAGGAACGAATAATAATTTTGTATTTTGTACAGATAAGAGCATACCTGCTGGGGAGTGGTGTAGTGGGACGCGAAATTGAAGCGTCACCCATCCACCAGTGTCAGCCCAGTTTGCAGGTGACTATAAGTGTAATTTAGTTTGTTTATATATTTTTCTTATTATTTGTAATAGATATGAATTATCTAAAAGTTTTGTATTTTTTGTGTGTTTCATGTACGGAGAGGGCGGCGCAACGAACGGAGACAGCATCTTCGTTGCCGCGACCAGAGAGGAAATTGCTGGCCGCTATACGTCGCGGGTCGACAGCCGAGGAGCAACAGAAGATCCTGGAACCGAATTGTTGCGTCGTGCTTCTAAAAATTAAAAAGAATGTTTTATACTCTTTTGTATAACAATGACGTCATAGAGATCTTAATCTTATTGAAAAGTCAGTCCTAATCTGTTAAGCCTGAGGTTCAGAACGTCTGTATATAGAAAGTTAATAAAACGGTGTATACTACTAAAGTTGAAACACGTGTTCTGAGGAATTATTTATGAAGAAGTATGTGAATTGATTAATAGTATATTGGACAAGATTATTGTGGTCATCGCAACTTCGAATCTAAAAAGTTTATTTAATGTGTGGTTCTAATTTCAATTCAATCAAGATAACGTGTATCAATATAAGTTCTGAGGAGAAAACAAACGAAGTTTAAATCGAAAAGTTCACGCAAACCAATTGGCCCAAGTGACGAAATTCTTTGCATACGACTCAACTGATGTTTTATAGTTTCGTTCAAGAACCATTCTGTGACAATTTAAAAAGAATATAAATCATTTTGAAGTGGGTTGTAACTGACGTAGGTGACGAAGTCTGCACATGGTCATATATCAAAAGAAAGGCATTTATAAACAAACCTATACGTCGTTACACTACACCGTGGCGACCTTATAAACAGGACTTGTGTGCAACTAAGGCATACAGGTACGAAACAAAGCATCAAGAGTCCTTCGGAAGTCAACGCGAGTTCTCGTGGAGCCTTCACCAGCTAGCGGCGACTTCGCGGGTGTGGGCATCTGACGGAGAGCAGCCAAGCAGTACGGTCACGCAGTTGTTCCACGAGAAGGCGCATCTGTTGGGCAGCAGCTGAACGCTGCAAACCCCGACAACCTTTTTTTTTTTCCTAAACTAATAGGCCCAGTACATCAGCTGCGGGGTGTTCCTCCGGCTGGTATTGGAGGTGTTGCTGAGGGCTTCGCCTGTCTACGGCGGTGCCGGACGTGGTTGCAGCCAGTGACGTCTCCGGTGTTCGACTCAGCGTCCTGCCGGTTGCGGAAGCGGGGTCGCAGCATCTCAGCGGCTTCATCGACGGCTGTTACTTCTGCAGCATATTGATCATCGAGAACTACAAATTACAATATTAGTGTCCGGTGAGTTTGTTTCAAGTTGGAAGTGCAGTGTTGTACATAGGGAGTGTGCTTTTACAGGATTGTTAATTACGAGTCTGCGTGTGTAACTAGTTAATATCTTACAATAATGTCGGGAAGTGAAATGTCAGACGAAGAGCAGTCTATGTCCGATAGGAGCATGAGATCCCTTTTTAGGGCGATCGCTAAATTAAAACAGTCTAACGGGGATTTTTTAGCTGAACTAAAACAGTCTAACGAAGAATCTATGGCTAGATTAAAACAGTCTAACGAAGAATCTACTGCTAGATTAAAAGCTGAACTAAAACAGTCTAACGAAGAATCTATGGCTAGATTAAAACAGTCTAACGAAGAATCTACTGCTAGATTAAAAGCTGACCTAAAACAGTCTAACGAAGAATCCATGGCTAGATTAAAACAGTCTAACGAAGAATCTATGGCTAGATTAAAAGAGGAACTAAAACAGGAACTAAAACAGTCTAATGAAGAATCTACTGCTAGATTAAGTGATAAAATAGAGTCTTCTAAAGTTGAAATGCAGGAAAAATTAGCAGGACTTAGTAATAAGATTGCTGATAATTGTAAAAGGTTAGAAGAACATATCCAGGAATCGCGCGAGGAAAAAGCTCGCATGCGAAACGATATTACTGACTTAACCGAGAGACTAGATAGTGTCAATATCTTAGTTGTAAATGAAATACAGAAAAATAACGATATGTTACGAGATGAATTTTCTATGCAAACGGAAACTGTTCGTAGAGAATTATTGGAATCTATTAAAGAGGTCTCTACCAAACCTGTAGAGATTTCTTCAATAGATAATGTAGAATTAGAGACATTAACTCATCAAGTAGAAAAGGACCATACCGAAATCGAAAACATGAAATTTTTAATTACTGAAATATGCAGTAACCTTGAGACTGCCAAAGATAATAACATTCATGAAGGTACAGAGCGTTCACATCGTGAACACAGTGAAGAATCGATATTAGCTAATCGCGTTTCCAATACAGAAATGCGAATACAGGAAATTACTAAACGGTTATCGGAGTTAGATAATAACGAAAACATTTCAGATAGCAGAGGTAATAACATAATCAGAGACAACAGTCGCATCGAATTTGCTAGCTCGGACGACAACAATATGAATAAAGAAATCACGGCAAGCCAATCCGATGCAACTCCGTCTCCGCAATCTAAACAAAATCCGACTATTTCTCTCGCAGAATGTCTGGATGATATAACGACAAATTCAAATGTAGCAAGTCGATTTCCTGTATTCAAACCAGGAGGCGAACTTCACCCTATAATCTTTATAAAAGCTTTTGAAACTGCATTATCTCCTAAATGGAGTAACGAAAAACGGATTCAATTTGTAATAGGACATTTAGAAGCAGAAGCTGCGGAGTGGGCAGTACTGCATAGAACTGAATTTAGGGACTGGGATGATTTTGTTAAGCAGTTTAAACAACATTATTGGTCAAGAGGAAAACAACAACACTTAACTTTAGAGTTGTTAGACCCTCCTCCATATTCTAAGCGGTGGGGAGGTTATAGGAATTATTTTGAATGGCATTTAAACCGTGCTAAATTAATTGAAGAACCAATTATTGAAAGTCATTTAATACGAGTCCTAATTAGTAGGTTACCGTATTATGTAAAGGAAAGAATGATAGAAAAAGAATGGTCACAGCCGTGCGAATTGTTAGGATACTTAGAGCAGCTAGATATACTTAATAGAGAAAGGGAAGACGAGAAGTTTAGATTTGGTAGAAATGACAATCCTCGAAATAATAATAATAATTCAGAACAACGAAAAGCTAATAACAACAATCATAGCCGGTTTTGTTATATAAAGCGTCAATCTAAAGATAAAGAGAGCCAACAAAATCGTGGCAATAACTCGAAAATGCGGAAATTACACAATAACGATCATGAAATAAATCATCCTCAAGTAATTAATGAAGGTCAAGTCATAGGTGACGTTATCATAGAAAGTTCGGAAAACTAGTAAAGTCCTTTAGTACGGGTCAACTAAAGGGAACTGTTAGTCAAGATTATACAAGACCCAATTGCAATTTAGCATTAAGCTGCCAAAAGGACGGTGACTGGCAACAAGATTTGCTTCAAGAAGACAATCTGATAAGGGAGAATATAACTTATAAACCCGTTATTAAAGGTTATATTAAAGATACCGAAATAAATATTATAATTGATTCGGGTAGCGAAGTAAGTATTTTATCGAAAGAATTATTCCAGCTTAAAAGAAAATATTGGAATTTCCCAACCTTACCTGTAACTGGGGTGAAAATTATAGGAGTTACTGGTAAAAGAAGTCAAAATATTACTGAGGAAGTTTATTTAACTTTTGAGATTGCTAAACAATTAATTGCTCACTCTGTACTTGTCGTAGCCAACTTAAATGTGGCCCTAATTTTAGGTATAGATTGGCTGTGTAAATATAAAGCTATATTAGATTTTAAAGACTCTTCCTTAACCATCCATAAGGAGGCAGGTGCTTTTCAAGTGAGGTTTTCTGATAATCAAGTACCGGAAAATTGCTACGAATCCTTACAGATTAAGTACGCACAGACCATGAGCCTATTAACAGATTTTAGTGATCTTGAATATGAAGTATACCAAGGTCAGGCTAGTAGCAGTATCGAAACCGAAGTGAAAGAAAAATGTTATTCTACGAATTATCTATCCGAACAAGAAAAGGAAGAGTTGGAATCTTTGTTGTTAGAATTTAGAGCCGTCTTCTCAGATGAACCGGGGAGAATTAAAGATTACGTCTGTAAACTTAAGATTAAAGATCAAAAACCATTCTTTAAGAAACCTTATCCTATTCCAGTACTATTCAAAGAACCGGCTAGTAGAGAAATAAGTAAGATGCTAGAACAAAACATTATCGAACGATCATGTAGCGCTTTTAACAGTCCTTTGTGGGTAGTTAAGAAAGCTACTGGTGGGGTACGACTAGTTCTGGATGCCCGTGAGTTAAATAAAATTATAGAGATGGAAAGAGACAGACCTATTCCTATGGAGGACGTACTTCTTAAGATTGCTGGTTCACGTTATATGAGTACAATGGATTTAACTGCTGGCTACCATCAAGTAATATTACACCCGGATTCACGGCAATATACGGCTTTTCTTTTTGAAGGCAGATCATATCAGTTCCAAGTTTTACCTTTTGGACTTAATATATCAGTGTCAACTTTCATTAGGGCATTAGATTCTGCTTTGGGTCAGCAATTGTTACAAAAGATTATTTTATATGTAGATGATATTTTGGTAGCTACTAAAACGTGGGAAGAACACGTAACGATATTACGGGAATTGTTTGACCGTTTAATTGACAGAGGAATTACTTTAAAATTATCTAAGTCTTACTTCGGAAAGGAGGAAGTGAGATTTTTGGGGCATATAGTGGACAGTAAAGGTATCAGGCCAGACCCAGCACGTATTGAAGCTATTGCTCGATGCCCGAGTCCTAGAAATCGGAAACAATTGAAATCATTGTTAGGAATGGTAGGATTCCTGAGAAGATTTCTTCCAGGGCAGGACATTGTTAATCCTAAATTACTAGATTTATTGAAAGAGAAGTCAGTATGGCTCTGGGGACAAGAGGAAGAGGAAGTTTTTAATAAGATAAAAGGAGCGTTGACCGAAGCCAAAGTGTTATACCACCCAGATTTTAATCAGGACTTTTGTATGTGTACGGATGCCTCTGATTATGGTGTGTCTTGTGTAATATTCCAAGGTGATCTGACCAATGAAAAGGGATTATATCGGCCTATTGGATTCGCTAGTAGAACTTTAAATAAACACGAAAGAAATTATTTTGTAACCGAGAAGGAAGCTCTCGCAGTGGTATGGGGTTTTCAACGATTTAGAGGATTATTAATGGGAAGAAAAACAATTGTATATACTGATCATCAGGCTTTAATCTTTCTGAACAATTGTCGGTTACTTCACCGTAGACTATTACGTTGGGTATTATGCTTGCAAGAATTTCAGTACGAAATTAGGTATATAAAAGGATC
Organism: Schistocerca cancellata; assembly: GCF_023864275.1. Lineage (NCBI taxonomy): Eukaryota > Metazoa > Arthropoda > Insecta > Orthoptera > Acrididae > Schistocerca > Schistocerca cancellata. Next base: position 457,624,997 of record NC_064630.1, read on the forward strand.
TCAGAATGTAGTTTCAGATGCTTTGTCGAGACTCCCCGTAGGAATGGAGAATATTAATATTGCAGAAGAACCAGGAACAAATTACCATGTTTATTTCCTTTTAACTAAGGAGAACGAACGTAAGGTTAAACGGATAGTAACTGCTGTTAAGTGCAATCAAGGACATGACGATCAATATAGGGACCTTATACAAAACCTTAATAATGGGGACGAAACAGTTAACACCCGGGGTGTGTGGTTATATTTTAACGACTTGTTATATTGGAAAGCACAGAGGGAACACCAGAGTTGGAAAATCTGCATTCCGAAAACTGTTGTGTACGAGTTAATTACTTATATTCATGAAGGTTACGGGCATTTTGGAATTCATAAATGTATTAAACATCTAATGAAGTATTATTATTTCAAAAATATGTCCCGTATTGTGAGAAGTATTATCAGGGCTTGTGAAACCTGTCAAAAGGTTAAAGTTAATAACAAATCTAAGCGTTATAAATTATATGCTGTAATTCCTCGAGGTCTGTGGGATCTACTGTCATTAGATTTTTTCGGCCCTCTGCCTCGTAGTTCAGGAGGATTAACATATGTGTTTGTTGTAATGGAATGTTGGTCCAAACATGTGAAGCTATATACTTTGAAACGAGCGAATACAGCAAGCGTTATACGCTGCCTCACCCGAAATTACTTTGTTAACTGGGGCATTCCTAAACGACTTATGTCTGACAACGGTAGTGCCTTTATTAGTCAAAGATTTAAAGATATGATAAAACAATATGGGATCAAACATATCTTAATTTCGAAATATCACCCTCAAAGTAATTTAGTAGAAAGAGTCATGAAAGAATTAGGACGATTATGTAGAACTTATTGTGCACATAAACATACTCGGTGGGCCAAGCTAATGCCTGAATTCGAAAAGATATTAAATGAATTACCTCATCTAACGACGGGATTATCACCTATAGAAATTTTAGGCAAACGAATTATAGGTGAGCCTTTACTAGCTGCTCTACCTTGGCCACCAGCAAATGAGATCCAACAATGCATCCCAGACGAAAAAGTTTGCGAACAGATTATTAAAAATGCCGAACGGAGAATTAAAATTTATAATCAACATGCTAGAGAACCCTCATTTCAGGTAGGAGATCTTGTGCTAGTACGATCGCATCCTAAAAGTTCGAAGATCAGTAAGGAATGTAGAAAATTCTTCTTTATCTTTGAAGGTCCATATGTTGTACATAAGATTGTACATCCCAAAGCGTTACTTCTTATGGAACCTTCATCAGGTGTAATTAAAGGATTATATAGTGTTGATCAAATGAAACCCTTCATTCCTAAATAAGTTAAAATTTAGTATGTGTTACACACGGAAGAGCGTTCATAGTTTATTCATGTGAAGTTTCGTGAGAGTTACGTATTATTTTAAAGAATATAACAGAAAGCTTAAACAAGTGTTCTACAATAATCTACTGGTACTTCAAAAAGGAGAAAGATAACCAAAAGGGGGATTTATATGGAAGAAATTTTGCTATTAGGTCAAGAGGAATTTTGTATATTTTATGTTTACTCGGATAGTAGGAACCAAAGGGGATGGTCAATAATTTTAGGGACCATGGGCGTCCAGAGCTATATGGCTCACGAGAACATAGCAGAGTGCCTTTAATAGAGGTTTGTAATAGTGTTAATATAGAACACACCAAACGGGGCTCTCTCGCGTGTTTCTCCTAAATAAATTGCCATTACCCAACAAGGTGTCCGAAGGCAAAGAAAGCCGTGCCGAGATTCTGAAGAAAGTTTTGCTTGATTTCTTCTTGACCTCAGGCGTAAATAAGGTATTAGGAAAAAGAATGAAGTAAAGTAAGTAGTACTATTAGTTATTGTGAGAAACTAATTAGTAATGTACATTTTAGGAAAGAGTAACTCTAGTAAATGAATAAAACTGAAACTAATTTATCGCAATTTGAACGCTCTGTCCTAATGTAACCACGTGAAGGAACGAACTAAATTGTTACTTACTAGCAACTATTAAATGAAGAGGAATAATCTCCATATATTCGGTTATGAATTACCACAATGGCACAATTAAGGGTAAATGACAAATAGTCGCGACAATATCGTATTAAAAAGATTAAATCTATCTAAGAGCAAGGGCTCTAGGGTAAGTAAAATGTGAGGGAAATGTATTAACAGTTAAATATTGTATATTGAAAAGTTTTATTTATCGGTTAAAACCTGACAAACTGAGCTTGTGGGTGGGGTATGTAGTGGGACGCGAAATTGAAGCGTCACCCATCCACCAGTGTCAGCCCAGTTTGCAGGTGACTATAAGTGTAATTTAGTTTGTTTATATATTTTTCTTATTATTTGTAATAGATATGAATTATCTAAAAGTTTTGTATTTTTTGTGTGTTTCATGTACGGAGAGGGCGGCGCAACGAACGGAGACAGCATCTTCGTTGCCGCGACCAGAGAGGAAATTGCTGGCCGCTATACGTCGCGGGTCGACAGCCGAGGAGCAACAGAAGATCCTGGAACCGAATTGTTGCGTCGTGCTTCTAAAAATTAAAAAGAATGTTTTATACTCTTTTGTATAACAATGACGTCATAGAGATCTTAATCTTATTGAAAAGTCAGTCCTAATCTGTTAAGCCTGAGGTTCAGAACGTCTGTATATAGAAAGTTAATAAAACGGTGTATACTACTAAAGTTGAAACACGTGTTCTGAGGAATTATTTATGAAGAAGTATGTGAATTGATTAATAGTATATTGGACAAGATTATTGTGGTCATCGCAACTTCGAATCTAAAAAGTTTATTTAATGTGTGGTTCTAATTTCAATTCAATCAAGATAACGTGTATCAATATAAGTTCTGAGGAGAAAACAAACGAAGTTTAAATCGAAAAGTTCACGCAAACCAATTGGCCCAAGTGACGAAATTCTTTGCATACGACTCAACTGATGTTTTATAGTTTCGTTCAAGAACCATTCTGTGACAATTTAAAAAGAATATAAATCATTTTGAAGTGGGTTGTAACTGACGTAGGTGACGAAGTCTGCACATGGTCATATATCAAAAGAAAGGCATTTATAAACAAACCTATACGTCGTTACACTACAGTGGCTGCTTGATGATGTTCATTTTGGTATCGTCACATGTCTTCATTAGCTGACGGTATATTGTTGGATGGCCTCGTAACAAATGTAGTGATTGCGATTTATTAGTTTTTTTTGTGAATTTACATACATTGTCCATCCTTCTTTTGGGAAAAGGATTTTCTCTGTCATGTAAGGAGTGATCTGTTCGCCGCTCAACTTGTGTGAGGAACTGCTCTGTGACAAACATGCTTTCCTTGTTACAAAATGAAATACTTCTTCTAACGATACAGTGGCAAGTCCTTTGGTTTACACATCAGTCTACGAATGTCAGCTTTGCAGCCTTTCCGAAAGCAATCTAGGTTAAGTTTAAAATCCAGGTATAAATTAAAATGCATTGTAACTGTCACATGTGAAAACGTGAATTTGTGAAGAGTAGCCGTCAGATATACCGATCTGAAGAATCACTGTGAGTGAATAAAAGCTGAGAAGGAAAACGGGTTTACAGCAGTCTCATTGGAAGCCTTAAAACAAAGCAGAAACCTGAAAGTAAGTGCCAGTGTGCCTCGTCTAAGTGAAACTAAGTGGAATGGAGCGCTATTGGCCTGCGCGTGGTTTAGAACTGGAAAAACGCTTTGCCATATTAGGGCACTTCGTTTAATTCATGCTGCTACAAAAATGATGCGCGTACGCGGTGTAACGAATCAGTAATCTCCCTGACGTTAGTTTAACCAGAAATGACCGTTATCTTATAAAAATTTAGTTACGAAATACGTGATCTTTTAAACTGTAGAGGGATTTAATTCATATATACTGAAAGTGGAAGAAAACTGAAAAGTTTCTGTGTATACATAGATTCTGCAGTAAATAAAACCAAAAAGTTTTAATGTTCTCAGGATTAACTAAAAGTTTTGCATACTCAGACCAAACCGATTGCTAATATTCATGTAACAAATAAGTAAGACCTCACAGTGGCTTTGGAATACAGTAGTAAGACGAAAATTGACGTGTAAAAAAATGATATGCAACATGCATCTCTAAGATTCGCGCGGTCTGAAGACTTTACCATGAAATTTAACCTACTCTTTCCTGACTGGGCTAAACAGCTATCTTAATGGCGGACGTTATGCGGAACGCGTATTTTCAGTAGCACATTGCATTAAACGACACGGAACTCGACGTGTAATTTGGTTCAAATGGCTCTGAGCACTATGGGACTTAACATCTATGGTCATCAGTCCCATAGAACTTAGAACGACTTAAACCTAACTAACCTAAGGACAGCACACAACACCCAGCCTTCACGAGGCAGAGAAAATCCCTGACCCCGCCGGGAATCGACGTGTAATTTGAACAAACATAAAATATGCAGGAAATATTGCAACAAAACTAGAAAAGAACATGCTCATAAGGTTTAGTATTATGCTATAAAAAGAATTATTTTCAGTTTAACATTTTTAATTTACTAAAAGTGTGGCCTAGCATGCTTAGGATTTAAGATGACATAAGCAGCAACAATGAGATGCCGTCAACAACTTCAGCGCAAATGGTACGTTTATTAAAAAGTTATTCTATCATATATAGCCCGCTGATTAATCACTTAGCTGAGCTAATCGGCGTGTCGTCGCCCAGTGCTGGAGGAACACAAAGCAGCTGTGCTATCCTAATTAATAGTTGCTGTTGTAATGGCCCTCTTTCCCATGACTATTCATCTAATAAATGCTGATGGGAAGTCCGGTACTTACAATATCCTCGTTGATCGAAGTATCTGCAGTCAGTGATGTAGACTGAACGTGCACCACTAAGAAAACACGCGATGTTTACTAAGGTCACAGCTCTTGTTAATCATTTCTCTCGACAGTCTGAACTTCGTAGTTTCATATCACATTGCGACGAGAAGCAGTTCATACATTACAGCGTGCAATGTGCCTCCGAAACCATTAACTTGTCAAACACGTAGCTTTACAGCCCAGCCATTACAGTGTTCCGATTACTATTTCGTGAAACATTAGTTCCCGCCAAAAAAGCTAAATTTTTACTCAATGTCACAGTCTGCACTATTCATAAAAATCATTCAGATCGGTACAGTTATCTCTTCATAGTCCCGATTAACAGCTTTCACATTTTTAGGTTACAACACAATGAGTTATAACGAAATCATTCTAATCGGAATGTTCATCAAGTTCACAGTTCACTAGGCTCAGCGAAAAAACGCCACTCTGCAAACCCCCTGCACCACTGTCCACAAATCGTACCTTTCAAATTCACTTTCTGATTTGTCATTCTACGATGTTAGAGTGCTATAAGTTTTCACTTTTAAATTTGCAGCCCACGAAATGCATCGAAACAGTTCGTGCTATGCAGACCGAAAAACCATCCACTCCGCGGCCCACGTGACCCCACTAACTGCACGTCGTATTTTTCAATTTTATTTTTCATGATATTTGTCCCCGCTCTAAAGCACTGCAATACATTTAGTTTTTAACTTTTTTGTCCGCAGTGTGTACAGAAACCGTACTTCTGAAACGACGTGATTGTTTGCATAGCAACGTTCCACAGCGTATTTGCGTCTAACTTTATAACAATTTAGGAGAGTTTTCCAGCAGACACGTTACACTTTTATTTACAAAGCATCTTCAGTGGTCATTTCGACATTTGTAGGTTAAAAAGATATTTCTTTACAAGCATGGCGTACAATTTACTTACCTCTAATTATCTGTTTTTGCGTTATGTTTAAATATTCTGATGTGCACTGCTTGTTCCACGTCGTTAGCGGTGAAGTCACTTGGGCAGTTTTTCGGCCTCTATGAAACTTTTTTTTTATTACCTTGGGTTTTTTCCACTTTACCTCACTTTCATAAATTTCATAAGAGAAGTAGCTCTACAGTTTTATATGTTCCGTACTCATTACAGTATTTTTTGTTTATTCCTTTGTTTTCTGTGTTGGTTGTGAAAATTAATAACTTTTTTCGATGCCTGTGTCTTTGGTGGTAATTTTATGTTGATGTTGGTGTAAATGTTTGGCAAAAACTGAGTGATTTGTTTCGCACTTCTATGTTCTTACAAGCTCTTTGTATCTGGTGTCAGATGACATCCTGGTTTGTCTTATACATCTTTCATCACATGTATTTATTTAGTTGGTAGATTCCGGATTTCTGATACAGATCTGCTCTTTCTATAGCTTTTGGAAACTATTTCTGAATTTAATTATTGATTTGGAATCCATTTTATCCCTTGTTTCCGGGAAATATTAGGAACTCCTTTGTATTTGTCGCTGAATGCGATTGTATTCCACCTTTTGTTTTCTTCTCTTTCTAACTCTTTTTTGATCCTATTATTGTGCCTTGCTTGTTTGCTTGTGTGGGATTCTGTCCTTGGGTTGGTGATAGCTGAGTGTTTGCTCTTTCTTTGGCTTCTTGGTTTTATTGTTAATGTTTGTTATTAGTTTTCTTTGTATCCACTGCTTGTGGCTATTTGTGCTATGGTATGCATTTCGTTTAAGTAATTGTCTGTGTCTAGTGGTTCTGTGTTTAGTCTGTGGGGTATTTATCCAAGTGCTACTCATTTATCGGAATGTTGTTGTGAGTTTTCCATATTTGTCGAACATGTGTTGGTTGTTCTGAACCATCATGGTAATGTAAAACACTTTTAAATTGCAGCAGGCTTAAGATGGAAAGACCAGTAACAATTTCGAACTAACGTTCTGGGTCAACATACAGTAAAGCTTATACCCAAAAGGGCTTCAGCAAATGTTTAGCTGCACATGCACACGAAGCTTTGTTTCAGACGAGTAAAACAAATGAAGGTAATGATGTCAATTTGCAAAACAAATGACAAACTAATACAGTATATGGTGTGTGATTTATACATAATTTGATTCGTGAATATATCTGAGGTTTTCCCAGGTATTTCTGACTTCTAGAACTATCATGTGTCAGCCAAGGTCATGTAAGTTCTCTACGATATTTCGACGATATACCACCTGAAGATGGCTAACAGTTTGCTTGCGAAGTATCGAGGAGACCTTACGACATAAACTGGGCGGACACCCCAGGATTCTACAAATGATTCGCAATTGTTCACAATCGCTGTTGACTCATTCCTATAATCTATTTTCCTTACCAACAAATGTTTCATAGTCTTTTTAGGACGCATTCTCCAAAGCATCAAGTACGCTTACAAAGAAAGCTTCTTAAAGTAGTCTCGGGGAAGAAAACTTTAATGACAGCTGTACGAGAGATTGTCATACCTGGAGGACAGTGTACTTAGGAAAACATGACGTCTCTTCCAATGCTTTTCTGTCTAGTGTCCGAGTTCAAAATCATATGAAGAAACGCACTCCACAGACAGCCGTATGCAGTTTCAAGCATCTTCTAATGTTTTTGTTGTTGGGAGATTTCAGATCGTATTAGGTGCATCGTTTGTGAATATTAAGAGTTATATACATTTAAGAATGTAAGAGTACATTAAATCTATGTCAGGACACTGTACATTTTTGAGTTACAGAGTCTTATTGTCAGCAAATTCAGTATATTTTTAAAACTGGTTACATACCGCGAAGACGGTTATCCCATATTTAACCCGCTTGCACTATCCTGTACATTGAAACGGAAGGTCTCTTTACCATGGAGCACCGAGTTTCTTTAATGTCTTATAAATTTCCCTGTCTAGAAAATAGAAATTAGCATTAATTGCCAATATCTTCAATTTTAGAATGTTTTTTAACGTTTAACTGTTTTTTGATAACACTTCATAATAATTTGAATTTGTTTACTGTTACTGTTATGTAGCAGACTATTAATATAACAAGTAGGCTATTGAATACAGCCCCAGACATGATTTTCTCGACTGCGATACTTTTAAATTTGAATGGAGTATTTGTTCCTATGTATCTGACAATGTTCTACCAGTCAGAAAAACACTGCAGCACACATAAGGATACGAAAATATATAAAACCACTGTTAGAAATCTGGCTAGAAGCGAAAGCCTGAAAAGTTTTCCAAGGTACAACACTCTCCCCTGCATGACAGGCATGTTCTTTAGTAGATCCTAGTTTTGAAAACTGCTTGCCAGGTGCGATTATGCAACGTGTATTTTTTGTAATAAAAGTATTTTATTCTACCTATTTTTCCCCAGATGAACATAAAAAAATCAAAACTAGGGTAATGGAATGTAGTGGAATTAAATAAGGTGGTGCTGATAAAATTAAATTAGGAAACGAGACACTTGACGTAGTACATGAGTTTTCCTTATTGGGCAGCAAAGTAACTAATGGTGACCGAAGCAGAGAGGATACGCAAAGTGACAATTGCGAGGAAGGCATTACTGAAGAAGAGAAATTTGTTGACTTCGAATATAGATTTAAGTGTCAGGAAGTCTTTTCTGAAGGTATTTGTCTGGAATGTAACCATGTATCTTAGTGAAACATGGACAATGAACAGTTTAGACAAAAAGGGAATAGAAACTTTAGAAACGTGGTACTACAAAAGAATGTTTAAAATTGGGTGGTAGATCACGTAACTAATGAGAAGGTACTGAATTTAATTGGGGGAACAAGTAATTTGTGACACAACTTGACCAAAGGAAGGGGTCGGTTGATAGGACACATTCTGTGACATCAAGAATTCACCAGTTTAGTGTTGGAGGGAAATGTGTGTGTGTGAGGGGGGCGGGGGGCGGGGGGCGGGTTAAAGTTCGATGAGGGAGACCAAGATATGAATACACTAGGCAGATTCAGAAGGATGTATATTGCAGTAGTTATTCGGACATGAAGCGTCTCATATAGCATAGTGTAGCATGGAGAGCTGCCTCAAACCAGTCCTCAGACTAAAGACCGCAACACATTTTCCCTCCGTATGATGTCAGCTTTATAGTTCAGCTTGTCTTCTCCGTACAGAAACTGTAGTCAATTCAGATCATTGAGACGTTACCTACCCTCAGGAAACCAAGGTAGGCGACAGCGTCATGAGAGGTTCAAATGGTTCAAATGGCTCTGAGCACTATGGGACATAACTTCTGAGGTGATAAATCCCCTAGAACTTAGAACTACTTAAACCTAACTAACCTAAGGACATCACACACATCGATGCCCGAGGCAAGATTCGAACCTGTGACCGTAGCGCCTAGAACCGCTCGACCACCTCGGCCGGCGTCATGAGAGGCTCTAAATAAATAAGCAGCTGTTTTTATAGAACATAGAGTCTTTGACACTGGCGTGCTACATAAATATTAAGAAAGTACAGGTGGAAAAGAATCAGCTTCCTCCTACTTGTTTTATTGTCATTCACGGTTATTGTATGCACAAAGAGAAACTGCCAAAATTAAATGAAATTGTAAATTGACCTGAGACTTGGCATACATGATGTATTATAATGTGGACATTCAGCTACAAATTTACTTGAGGTTTTCAGGTACAAAAAGGGCTGCCAGAGTATAAATCGCGTTATGTGCCACATAAAACTCTCAGAGGAAGGTTGAGATTAAAGCCCCGTCGTTTGCTTTCGTCGTAGACTTAAAGAGTTACCAAGAAAACCATAGTCCTAGTTAATGCAATCCACAGAAATACTAACAGTTCTTCCACCAGTGATCAAACATAATATAGTTCCACGTCCTCGAAACTTCTCAATGACTGACATGGGGCGGTGATAGAACACTGAATGAACTCATATGCGAGAGGACGAGGACGGTGGTTCATATTTATGTGATTTCTCTAAATCCCTTCCCTTTGAAAAGGCAGGTCGATTTCTTCAGCAATCTGACCTTATGGTTCACCTTTGATAAGGTAGCCGTAGACGGGACGTTAAAAACTAATATTCCTTCTTGCCTTTGGAATTTCCACCTTAATTTTTCGATCTACAAAACAAGGTGTACGAGTGAATTAAGGAAAGATGAAATCCTCTCTATACATTTCCATAATGCTTTTATAATTTGTAAGTTTATTTCTACTCTAATAATCACTTGTTGTCAGGCAACATTCTGCATATCTAAATCGAGTACCAAGCGATTCTACACTGTTGTAATAAGCTTTCAATCTGTCTTTTATGGGGGGGGGGGGGGGGGGGCATCATGTGGCAGAATTTGTGATGTTACAGTTTCGGCTGTTATGCCAGTTTCACACCCTTCAACAGAAGAAAGTTCCGTCAATACATGCGTTAGTGGAATTAAACAGCATCGTAATGAAAGTGATGTAGAGTCATTTTGAGAAGTCGTGGGTACTCAGAGAAATAATCGGTCGAATTTATTTTTTTCAATAGTGAGACTGGTCCCTACCAGTGGATCAAAAGAGGACGAGGAGGAGTTTTATTGGGTTCTGACACGCCCCTCTTCGCATGTGGTGAATCTGTCTGTTGGTCTCTTAATAGAGATCCTTACTAGAGATCCTTGTCACCGATTACTCTTGTTTGGCTACCTGAAATGATTGTATAAATTACAGTCGCAATTGTAACTCTACGAGACGAGGAGATAGAGAAAACGCAGAGCGACGGAAAGATTTCAAATGGATTACACCATAGTCAGAGATTGTGATATCAGATGCTCGAGTGTAACGCAAACCCAGGAGCAGATATTCAATCTGATAATAAATTAAAAATAATGGAGAGTAGACTGAAGTGTAAGAGAACTGTACAGAAGAATCATAGTGAAAGGAAGTTGGATACTGCAGTACTAAGGAATGATGAGACGCAGTTGAAGCTCGCTGAGAATGTGGATACTGCTGTAAGGGATATCATAGTAGGCTCTTCAGACGAAGAGGGGTAGTCACCACCAAAAGAGCCATTCAAGCCATTCACAGATGTCGAAGAATCAGACGTAGATCAAGGAAAGTAAATCTGAAGAAAACTTACTCAATAAAAAAAGAAAAAGAAAAACTTCACTTTGTAGACGAAAGGAGGAAGTACAAAGTTGTTCAGGAGAAGTCAGGAATACAGCAACATAAATTAGTTAAGAATGAAAAAATAGAATGTACAGTGCAGCCAGGCCGAAATAGTTGCAGAAAGATGTGAAGATTTGAAGAGATCGAAAAAGAAACGATTGCTAGAAGGACTCAGCTTACAGACAACTCAAAACTGTGCTCGGAGAAATGGAAAGCAAGGAAAGCAGCGTTAACAAAGGCTCTGGAAATTTCACTGTTAAGCGGAAAAGAAAGAGCGTATGGATAAGAAGAGTACGTTGAAGGCCTCTATGAGGGCAAGGGCTAGTCTGAAGACATGCAGAAAAAGAAATTGGAGTCGATATGGTTCATTTAGGGAACCAAGTATTAAGGTCAGAATTTAATATATCTCCGGAAAACCTGAGATCAAATAGGTCACAAGGTATAGCTAACATTTGATCGGGATTTCTGAAATCGCTGGGGGAAATGGCAAACAAACGATTATTCAAGGTTGTATGTAGAATCTGTGAGAATGGCGACATTATCAGATTTTCCTAAACACATCATTCACACAATTCCAAAGGTTGTATTGGAAGATATGTGCGAAAACTATTGCGCAATCAGCTTAACATCTCATCCATCCAAGCAGCTGACAAGACTAATTCAAAAGAATGGAAAAGAAAAATGAGGATTTGTAATATGACGATCTGCTTGGCTATAGGAAAGGTAAAGGTACCAGAGAGGTAGTTCTGACTTCGCGCTTGATAATGGAAGAAAGACTGAATAAACATCTAGATCGCTCATAGGATCTGTAGATCTACCAAAAACGTTCGACAATGTGAAATGGTGCAAGATATTTCGAATGCTGAGGAAAACAGGAGGAAGCTACAGGAAAGAGGGGCTATATAGAGGATGCACAAGAACCAAGAGGGAACAATAAGACTGGAGGATCAAGAACGATGTGCTCAGATTGGAAAGGATGTAAGACAGGGATGCAGTCTTTCCCCCTCACTTCAATCTACGCGTCACAGATGCAGTGACAGAAATAAGAGAAAGGTTCGGGTGTGGGATTAACTTCAGAGTAAAGGATATCAGTCGCTGACGACAGTTTTGTCCTTGGTGAAATACAACAAGAATTACAGAATCTGCTGAATGGAATGAATATTTTAAAGAGTACAGTGACGCTCTGGAGCACATCGGTTCCATTTTTCCGCAAGACATCAGAAAGCATCCTCTCAGCCCAATGGTGGCCAACTTCTTCATGGATCAATTCGAAGCACAGGCACTGGACTCGGCGACTTGCAAACCTAAGGTGTGGTACAGGTACGTCGATGATACTTTCGTGGTGTGGAGCCATGGTGAAGAACAGCTCGGTGACTTCCTAAGACACTTGAACAGCCTCCATGCCAACATAACATTTACCGTGGAAGTAGAAAACTGCCATTTCTAGATGTGCTGGTCACAAGGGACGGCGAAAACCTGGGACACAGCGTGTATCGAAAACCGACACACACGGACCGATACCTGCACAAACTGTCAAACCACCACCCGAGCCAGAAAAGAGGCATGATCAGAGCAGGACGAATATGTGAGCCGCAACACCTCAAACGAGAAATGCAACACCTGGAAACTGTCCTGAGGAGCAATGGGTACTCCACAAATTATATTAGAAGTGTAATAGAGCCAAACACTCGGCGAAGTAAGGTACCAGAAAAAGAAATGTCGGGTACGGCCTTTCTGCCATACATTCCCAGAGTGACGGATAGAATCGCAAACATGGCGTAAAGACGATTTTCAAACCGACATGGAAGATCAAAGAGTGTCTTAGATTGGCGAAGGAGAAAAGAGACCCACTTGCAATGTCGGGAATATACCGTATACCATGCACAAGCGGAAAAGTTTATGTCGGAGTGACTGGACGATCAATTAACACCAGGATCAAAGAGCATAAGCTACATTGCTGGTTGGGGCAGGTGGAGAAATTGGCAGTGGCAGAGCACGCACTGAATGAGACCGACCACGTAATAAAATTCGCCGACACGGAAGTTCTGGCTGTAGAGAAGCACTATCACACGCGCATGTTCAGAGAAGCTGTAGAAATACAAAAACACGCGAACAGTTTGAACAAGAAAGAGGAAAGCCTTAAGGTAAACGTATCCTGGCTTCACGTACTGCAGCGAACGACCGTCGCAGGTAGCAAGAGGAGAACCGCACCGGAAATGACTGCGGAGAAGCCCACGGACGTCGGCGCGCCAGGTACATATAGTCTGCGGCCACGAGCTCGCCTCCAGTTCACCACCGGCAATGGAGGGTGAAGCTTTGACAATGCCAACCACTCGTGCTGGTGAAACGTCAGAAAAATCATTAGATGAACGTCGGCCGAAGAACCCGAGGCAGAAGCCAATAGGCAGTTTGTAAAACAATACGGCTGAAGGCCTAGTTAAGAAAATTTGAGATACCTCCTGGACTGAAGGCCCAAAACCACACCAAAAACAAAAACGGTTGAAAGCCTGAAAACAAGTTATGAAAAATTGCTTTAAAGAATACATGCGGCTGAAGCCTTTACTTAAAATAAATATTTCACGTAAATACTCGGCTGAAGGCCACACACAAGACATTGAACAATCAGGACGTAGGGCCTGGATAACAAGAACTTCAGACACAGCAATTTAAAAAAAAAAAAAATTCGTTTTAAACAAATTTAAGACTGCTGAAGGCCTCATCTTAAAAATATTTCATGTAAAAGCTCGGCTGAAGGCCACACACTGGACAATGAACAACTCAGGGCTTAAGACCTGGTTACAAGATTTTCAGATAGAACAAAATTTCAAAATTTAGTTTAAAAAAAAATCAATCTTCAGCTTTTAATTTAAGTCAGCTGAAGGCCTTATCTTAAAAATATTTCACATAAAAGCTTGGCTGACGGCCACACACTGGACAATGAACAACTCAGGGCCTAAGACCTGGTTACAAGAATTTCAGATAGAACAAAGTTTCAAAATTTAGTTTTTAAACAAATCAATCTTCAAATTTTGATTTAAGTCAGCTGAAGGCCTTATTTTAAAAATTAAAACTAACTAAATTAATAGACAGCTGAAGGCCTCGCACAGTACTTCAGACTAAAGTCACAATCTAAACCCAACAGAACAGTGGTGCTCAGAAGTGTTCCAAGGGTCGGCCTGAGGAGGTAGCTCTAATGTAAGGTGAGGTGAGACAGGCGGCCAAGAGGTTAAATAATCGGATGGCAACCCGACCAGGAATGGCTGAAGGATCGACCAACAACTTAATCAATTCCCTTCCACCCGACCAATGGCACTACAACGGGAAGTATCAGCCGAGGATGAAGATACCAGCAGCATTACATCTTCAAAATTGGCATCTAAAAATAGGCAAGGCACAATAACCACTCTAAAAAAATGAACAAACAATTAAAAGGTTGTCGAACTACACACCGTGCCGGACAGCATCAACACAGTGAGGAAAAACACACTGCCAGAAAACTACGCTAACGACCAGGGCAGACAAATGGGACGTTAATGGCCACAAGGGAGAAGATACTGATAAGTAACAACCAGTTTCGCCGACTCCAACACATCATACATTGTTCATAGCTGGAACAGCCCAGGAAGCAGCAACCAGCAATGAACGAAGAGATGTCACAGCATCTGAGGTTTCATAACAGGTTAACTGATCACTCAACTTCAGAGTTCAGGTTTGGTGGGCAACGAACTGTGCAGCTCTCACAGCTAGCACCTCACAATCTGAATGCACGTGGACGCCGCCAGCAGTCCCGGTTTGACCTCGTTCTGCGGAATTTCGTCGCTGCTCTGTCCCAACCGACCGACTACCACACACACCACTACATGGAAATTAGCGGTCACAACAAAGACAGGTACAGCAACACTAGGGTCAATAAGCGCTGCTGCTGCCACTGATTTCGGCAGGTCAGCAACTCGTTATGGTAGTAACTCAGGGAGAAACAAGGCGCCACTTGATTGTGACGAAATGCCAAAGAACAAATGGCATCAACGAGAGCCGACCACAGCTCAGGCAGTAGCACAAGATCTGGTGAACCCAGTGGTGAGCTGCACTTCCAACAGCTTTGTAATACGAGTGCTATCTGTTGTCGTGATATAGGATGGCCAGTGGCAGCCACTCAGCCCACTTAAGCTTGGAGCCACTTTCCTGGAGGAGGCTACATAGACAGTGCTCCGTCACTGCACCAACATCAATGGCCGTGCTTTAATACAGTACAACTCTTAGTTGTTGACATTGTTATAGGTGGACTCTGTTTCTTGCTGTATTATTTGTAATGAGGTTTCGTTCTCTTGAAGAAATAAAAGTTAAGTAAACCACCCATTTATTGTGTTAACTCGCTCAAAAGTTTATCAAAAGTAGACATGATTGTCCTATTGGGATTGCTGCGATCGTTCTTTGAATAAAAATATGGCATTTCAGTCTATGATCGCTATTTTTTATTTTCAATGACCGGTTTCAGCCTAGCTGCCCATCTTCAGATCATACATTGCAATTACAGAGTATCCTGTCTGTGCAGAACTATTGGTTTGCTGTCAACATGACAGTGAGCCAATAATTCTGTACTTATAGGTTACTCTGTAACTGCATTATACGATCTAAAGATGAGCAGCTAGCCTCAAACCGGTTATTGAAAATAAAATAATAGCGATCATAGAGTGAAATGCCACATTTTTATTTCGTTCAAAAGTCATTTTTGCTCCTGTCCAACTTTCCTACTATAACAGTTGCTTCACCACACTGTAACCCACCTCTCCTTACCAGTGTGCGCAGTGTCGTTCACAAAAAACGCTGGCGATGAGAATGGGATGGGTCTCACGTCCTGGCACCTGTCCAATGTGCTATTTCGGTTCAGTCGGCAGTCGTTGAGATAACTTCATCTTTGTTTGCTGCTTTTGGATGTGGATGCTTACCTTCTGCCACTTTTTGGCTGGTGTTCCCAGGCAGGCTCAGGGCATATGATGGGGCACTGGCACGAGACAGCCTCAGCCCGTCTCCACATTGCAACCTGCATCGATCCTCCCCCCCCCCCCCCGCCCCCCGGCCAACCGTCTTTCACACATCTACACTACACGATGATGGTGAGGAGATATTGTGTATCAAATATCAATACCACCCCATGGTACACCAAGTTTGGCAACGGAATGGCAAACGGCCTTCTCATACTGATAGTGGTCGCATGGGATCTGGCGTACCAGTGGTGTGCATCCACTGAGCGACATATTCAGCAGCTTTGTACTAAGATCATACTCTGCCGCCGCAGTATAGAACGGTCATCTACAGTGACTCAGCCCACTTGCGCTTGGAGCCACTTCACTATGAGTGGCTGAGGAGGCGCCGCATAGTCGCAGCACTGAAATCGACTGTCGTAATTTGGTACAGAGAGACTCATCCTTGTTGACTTTGCACAGCTGGACTCTGTTCCCTGCTGCATCATTTATGATAAGTAAGTTAAGTAAATCATCTGTTTGTGGTGTCAACTTATTCACTAATCATTTCTGCTTCTTCTCAGCTTTCCTAAAATGACAGTGGCTGCACCACTCCATAGCCCATGTTTCCTTACAATTGTGCATGAAGTCACACACAGCAGTTGTGGCCCCTGCGCTCTCATGTGCGGACAACCCATGGTGCTCTTCTGTTATGTTGGTGAGCTATACGACAGAAACAGCAAAAACAAGATTAAAAACTTACACCATCTTCGTAACAGAGTTGTTATTCTGATTAATATTAAATTACCTAGAGATGAACAGGTGTGTTTGAGAAAGGACTATAATATAACATCTGTCCCCATATTATCAAAACCCAGACTGAAGAGTTAACAACATAAATAAAAGTTGCCATCAAGTCGGTTGCAATGAATAAATAAACGTTAAAAACTCTATATCACTAGCCGATGTCACCAATATTTTCAGGAATAATGCTGTGCACATTTTAAATAATGTAAACGTACAACTAAGAAGAGAGAAAGCTATTATCAATAAAGCTGAGAAAGGCAACATGGCCGTTATGCTTGATACTAAATATAGACACAAAACAGAGAAATTTCACATTGGAAACAGCTTTGCAGAGGTTAAGAAAGCTACAACACAAAATCTGAGTAATGACCTACACAGAAAAACTGATATTATAAATTTTCTACCCTCAGAGTCCGGAAAAGTGTCTTGTAACGTAATGAACCCACAGATTCCAGAACTGAGATTCCAAATTAAAATCCACAAGCAAGGGAAACCTAATTTCAGTAACCAAAGCCGTGATTCCATTTACTTCGTTTATTTTTATTTTTAGATGGCCGTTTTTGATCAGATCTTACATTCCTCGATGACTGTAGGAACCGTTGGGGCGGAGGAGGTCTTTCTGTGGAGGTGCGGTGAACACAGCGATGCAAAAAGTGTTAAGAGAGATCTATAGTTATAAGCCTGACAAGCTTTTGAATAACAAGCTAAAAAGTGCAAGTAAGCG
Organism: Schistocerca cancellata; assembly: GCF_023864275.1. Lineage (NCBI taxonomy): Eukaryota > Metazoa > Arthropoda > Insecta > Orthoptera > Acrididae > Schistocerca > Schistocerca cancellata. The sequence continues at coordinate 457,642,455 of NC_064630.1, forward strand.
TTAGCACAAAAAAATTTCTAAGGCAATCGAGAACGTAAAAATTCCAGGTGATCTAATGTTAGCATCATTAGTCACAGCAGATTCATGTCCAGTGAAAGAATACAATGAAATCAAAAAACGGAATTTATTAATTGACAGAAATATGATTATCAAAGACATAATTTAAGTAACTGAGCTTTTACAATTGGTATTACCCTTTAACTGTTTCACCTTTAGTGGTAAAATATATCACCAGAAACAGGGTCGAGCAACACCTTAGCTTCCACACTGGCAGAAATATTCATCTGTGGTCAGAAGAAAAGCAGAAAACAGTGTATTGTCAAACAGCATGATATGGTTCTCTTCTTTAAAGGCAGTGTAGTAGACACAGGTTGCTTTGTATAAACTACGAGTTCCATGCGACATAAAATCCCTTTCACTCTTGAACCAGAGCATGATAACTGCATTAACTTTCTGGACTTGCAGCCGGACTACAGGATAAACATGTTTGTGGGCTTTACAGACGACCAACCTGCACGAACGTGATAATAAACGTCAATTCAGGTCATTTTCCTCAACTTTATGGTACACTGTCTAGTAAACTTGCATTGCAACAAAGTGAATTAAATAAGTAACTCAGTATACGGAACCAGAGTGCTGTAACGAGCGGTTTTAAAACCACCGATATTACCATCATTTACAGAAAAATCAGGAAACGATATGAATCACATGTAGGTAAACTGGTCACGAATGAGGGCCACAAACCAAAAAGTAGTTACACTGCATTGATATCAAACTGCAATGATATCAAATGCCAAACATCGCAGAAAAGTGAGGCAACGTTTCAAATATCAAAAGTTACAATAGGTTTTTAAAAAACGATAGTTTGAAATTATATCTCTGCCATAAAACTGAAGCTGAACGAGTGATTGTGATCATTATTACTTACGTCAAGCGGGACACTCATTTAAAACATGTTTTAAAGTGCATACATATTTCCAAAAGAATATTGCTTCTGTTATGTACATTATTGGAAGCAAAAATTCCAGGACAAACAGAACAGAATACAAAAGCGCTGCATACAGCAGCTAATAAAAGAGCTGCAACTTTCGGTAGCAAAAAGTGCTGCCGAGAACTCATTTCAAATGGACAATGTTTCGTTAATCAGAGAGAGTACTTTAACATTTTTGAGAAACTGCTTTAGTGATCGGATACTCTGACATCGTGTATTAAAATGTTATGCTATTATATGCAAGAACAAGAGTGATTCTGAGCTTATTGCCTCGTGCGAAGATGCCTGGCCCATCTGACCTCGTGAATGGTACACCTGCAGCTGGGGGGCAAACACAGGCACACAGTTTTTCAGAGTGACTAACAAGATATAAATTTTAACACTGTGATTTCAAAAACGTATGTACTGATTGAACGTTTACAGGTCAAGTGTTTGAAAGTGACCTAACGACCGAAACTGTAGTACAAGAAATAAAGGTTACAAGTTCAGCCACTTGTAGTACCACGTTGACATTTAGAAAATACATAGTGGCTGAGGACCCACAACCAATAAAATTATTCAGCCTCTAGCAGCTCATGTGTTGCATAAGCTAGAATTCTGAAGAGAAGTGTGATGCCACCTAGCGACCGCATCTCCGGCAGCAGCTTGCCCAGGCTAGGTTGCCTCTCCCTCCCCCCTCCCACCTGTGCGACAAACCGGGTCCTCGACACTGTTTGCCACGGCGACCGCAGTGTGGCGCGAGTAGTGCTTCCGCCGGAAGCAGCCGCTGCTCCGCTGTTAATGGCGGAAAGGGTAGCGCGGTGCTTGCCCCTGGGATCCGGTAAGGGACGGGTAAAGGAGGGGTGGAGCAGGCTGGACTTGGATGCCCGTGGGAAGGTGGGTGCAGGCAGTGGCGCAAGGGGGCGACGGGGTGGGAGTGAGTGAGTATGAGCAGACCTGAAACGTCAGAGCTCCCCAGAGAATCGCGTCCAATTAGAAGACAATCCCAGTGTTTCAGGCCTCCGGTGACACAAAGGGACACGTTGACTCAGGATCAGAAGGCACAAGCGGCTGATGAAACAGCACGGGGAAACACAGTGACTCACATTAAAAGCGTCTGGTGAAATGCCGATTAAGGCAAATGTCAGATAGCGCTCGTCTGACAATAACTGTAGTGTGCTAGTCAAACAGGGATGATTTTATTCTGGGGGCGAACCACTTAGCTTCTTTGGGAGCTGAATTAGGGAGGAAGGGGATAGTAAGCTAAATCGTTACTCAAAAATCTAGAAAATTTGGCTAATTTGATTTTCTGTCACTTTCTATCGAGTTTGCTTCCTGACCAGCAAACAAAATAGATCTACCTTTGCAGTCACACAAACATTAACTATACACGACCATATTCATTGCTAATGTGCTCCAGTCGACAACGCCCTAAATGCAAGCGATAAACGATTACTGGAACTCTCCTAGTTCTCATCACCTCACACTTTTTAGGAGGCGTCTTGTCACGGTCCAGGCGGCTAACCTCGTCGGAGGTTCGAGTCCTCTCTCGGGCATGGGTGTGTGTGTGTCTTCAGCGTTAGTTAGTTTAAGTTAGATTAAGAAGTGCGTAAGTTTATGGACCGATGACCTCAGCAGTTTGGTCCCATAAGACCTTACCACAAATTTTCAAATTTTTACTCCTTAGGATGCAACAGGAAAATAAAGTAAGCAATACTGTGTTGAAATAAACATGAAAAGAGGTAGCATTGCGAATGTATCCTCTCGTAATAAAAATAAACTTGCCTGATTCATGCAGAACTTTATCAGTGATTTTTGCTACTTATTGACAAAATAATGACGATGTCAGAGGTAGAAAGGACGCAAATACAGAATAACTTTCGACCTCTCCTTCATTGGGGACCACAGCCATATAAAATTTTTCCCTAGAAATTTCCACCGTTTTACTGTTTATTGTTCATTGATTTTACGCAGATATGATTGGGCCTATGGCCATTGTTCAGTACATACTGAACTGAAAATTAATAAAGCATACCTATCATACATTGCAGGGCATAGGAACAGGCGGTTACTACGTATATGAAAAATTACTTAAATGTGAAAATATATCTGACTGTCTCTGACATGTCATCGTTGAAAAAACATATTTCTGGCCTTATAGATTGTTGTCGTGTTACAGCAGATGAATACATATCGAAGACACATAACATGGCTGACACTGTGCACAGTGAAAAACCATTAACACGCAGTAAGGCGTAATTATCATCCAGTATGTTCCTGTGACCTCGTGGCGTGCATTCATCAACTCTGTTCATCAACTCTTCTATTTTTTTTTCTTCTTCTTCTTCTTATTCTCTTGCTTTCAGTGTCGCTCCGAATACACAACGGCTCACTACCAGGGGCGCTCCGCCCTGTGCACGGACAAACATCGAAACTAAGACTGGCTCAGGCAGATGTCCTTGACAGACGGGAACGAAACGCTGTGTTTTCTAACAGATCCAAGAAGACCTCAGCACAATAGCCCGAAAAAAATTTTTAAAAATTAATTTCAGCTATTTGACAGTTAAATGTTCATTTATTTTGCACAGTCGCGGTTTCGGTTTGACAACCATTCTCCAGTGCATGCTGAACTGAAAATTAATAATGTATACATATCATACAGCGAAGAGCATAGGAAAAAGTGGTTATTACGTATTTGAGAACATTATTTACATGTTGAAATACGTCTGACGTGTCTGAAACACGTCATCGTCCAAAAAACATGTTCTGTGGTTGTCGCCTTACAGGATATGAGCACATATCGAAGAGTAAATACACGGCTGATACTCTCGACCGTGAAAAACCATTAATACACAGTAAAGGGTAATTAACACCCTATATATTTCTGTGACCTTGTGACGTGCATTCGTAACGTTTGCTCATCAACTTTTATCTTCTTTTTTGCCCTCTACACCTCCTTTTTGTACCATGAAAGTTATACCGTGACATCTTAATAGATGTCGTACCATCCTGTGGCTTCTTCTCGTTAATATTTTTTATATACAGTATTCCTTTCCTTGCCGACTCTTCAGAGAACCTCCTTATTCTTTACCTTTTCAGTCCACTCAATTTTCAACATTCTTTTGTAGCACAGCATCTCACATGCTTCGATGCTGTTCTGTTCCAGTTTTCTTACAGTTCATCTCACACTACCATACAATGCTGTGCTCTACATGTACATTCTCACAAATTTTTGCCTCAGTTTAAGACCTGTGTTTGATACTGGAAGACTTCTCTTGGCCATGAATTTTCTTTCCGCCAGGCCAGTCTGCTGTCTATATCTTCCTTGCTCCATCTGTCATCTGTTATTTTGCTGCCTAGGTAGCAGAATTTCTTAACTTCAGCCACTTCGTGACCAAAGTATGATGTTAAGTATATCGCTGTTTACATTCTGTTACTTCTCAGTACTTTCTTCCTGTTTCGGTTTACTCTCAGTCCATATTCAAAACTCTCTAGACCATTCCATTAAATAGATTATGTAATTTTTCTACACTTTCACTGAGAATAGCAATGTTACCAGCGAATCTTATAACAATGAAATTGTTCCACCTTGAATTTTAATTCTTAATGTATTTCGTTCTTAGTCTTACGCTCCTATTGTTCCATTCTGGTCTTCTGTTCGTAAATATTGTATATTAAATTTCCTGGCACATTCCTTCCCCTTAGCGTGGCCCTATTTTTCTCAGAATTCCGAACATCTTGCACCATTTTACACTTTCGAATGCTTTTTCCATGGCCGCAGATCCTGTGAAAGTGTCTCGATTTTTCTTCGGTCTTGCTTACATTATCAACAGCAACGTCTGCCTCTCTGGTGTCTTTATCTTTTCTAAAGCCAAACTGATAGTCATCTAACACATCATCAGTTTTCTTTTCCATTTTTCTGTTTATTTGGAATGCACTTGGAATACAGGTTGGATGCATGAGCTGTCCGATAATTCTCTTATTTATTTGCTCTTGCAATCTTGTGAATTGTGTGGATGATACTTTTCTGAAAGTATTGATATATCGCCAGTCTCATACATTCTACGTACCAACGTGTATAATCTTTTTTTCCACATTCCACAATGGCTCTCAGCAGTATGGGACTTAACATCTATGGTCATCAGTCCCCTAGAACTTAGAACTACTTAAACCTAACTAACCTAAGGACATCACACACATCTATGCCCGAGGCAGGATTCGAACCTGCGACCGTAGCAGTCGCGCGGTTCCGGACTGAGCGCCAGAACCGCTAGACCACCGCGGCCGGCACACATTCCACAATGATTTTAGAAATTCCAATGAAATGTTAGTCATCCCTTCTGCCTTATTTGATTTTAAGTCTACCAAGGCTCTTCTAAATTCTGATATGAATCCTGGATCCCCTGTCTCCTCCCAATCGATTCTTGTTTCTTCTACGATCAGGTCATCAGATAAGTCCTCCCCCTCATAGAGGCCCTCATTGTACTCTTTCCACCTATCCGCTCTCTCCTCTGCTTTAACAGAGTAATTCCCATTGCACTCTTAATGTTACTAATCTTGTTTTCAATTTATCCTTAGGTGGCTTTGACTTTTCTATTTGCTGAGTCAGTCCTTCAATTTCTCCACGTTTTCATGCAGACATTTCGCCTTGTCTTTCCTGCACTTCCCATTATTTCATTCCTAATCGACTCGTATTTCTATATTTTTGAATTGCTCTAAATATTTTTGTAATCCCTTCTTTCTTTGATCAGCTGAAGTAATTCTTGAGTTACCCATAGTTTCTTCGTAGTTAGCTTCTGTTATCCATATTTTTCATTCCAACTTGAGATTGTCCTTTTTAGAGACCTCATTCCTCTCAACTGAACTGTCTTCTGAGGTATTCATTATCGCAGTATATACAGGTTCAGAGAACTTCAGTCTACCACTTCATTTATTAGCACTTTTGTGCCTCGCTTCTTTGCGCGTTGACGTCCTGACTAGTCTCTTAAACTCCAACCTTCTCTTCATCATTACTACATTATCTATATCCCTCCCTGAGTACGCCAGACATTTCAGGAACTGATGTTGGAATCTCTGCTTGGCCATGGCGTAATCTGAAATCTTCCCGTATCTTCCACACTTTGCCAAGTATAACTCATCCTGTTTCTATCCTTGAACGGAGTATTTTTTATTACCACGCCAATCTTATTGCAGAACTCAATTAGTCTTTTTCCTCTCTCATAACCTTGTCTTCTACTGCTTCCCCTAGAACCCCATTGGAATTCCCCATCACTACAAGGTTTTCATCTGCCTCGACGTACTGAACTGTCCGTTCAATATTCTTTAGGTGCAGATGGTGTCTTTGTGTCAGCAGCCCGACCCAGCAAACTATGGCATGTCTCCTCACATTCAGTACACCAAGGCCGTCTCCTCCTACGGGATAGTGTGAACAGTATGCTGTGTACAGGAGGCAGGCGTTCAACCGTATGCACTGTTTAGCGACAGCACAAAGACCGCGAGGCACTCTGGAAGGAACACAGACTGAGAGCAAACCTTCCTTGAACAGAGTTAGTAAACGCTGCGCGACACTGCTGTCAGAGCGTGTCGTGCACCGCCGCCAGAGACAAGTCCGCTTACACCATCTACAGACATCTACAGCTACATCTACATGGATACTCTTCAAATAGCATTTAAGTGCCTGGCAGAGGGTTTATCGAACCACCTTCACAATTCTCTATTATTCCAATCTCGTATAGCGCGCGGAAACAATGAACACCTATATCTTTCCGTACGAGCTCTGATATCCCTTATTTTATCGTGGTGATCGTTCCTCCCTGTGTAGGTCGGTGTCAACAAAATATTTTCGCATTCAGAGGACAAAGTTGGTGATTGGAATTTCATGAGAAGATTCCGTCGCAACGAAAAACGCCTTTCTTGTAATAATGTCCACCCAAATCCTGTACCATTTCTGTGACACTCTCTCCCATATTTCGCGATAATACAAAACGTGGTGCCCTTCTTTGACCTTTTTCGATGTACTCCGTCAGTCCTATCTGGTAAGGATACTACACCGCGCAGTAGTATTCTAAAAGAGGACGGACAAGCGTATTGTAAGTAGTCTCCCTAGTAGGTCTGTTACATCTGTTAAGTGTCCTGTCAATAAAACGCAGTCTTTGGTTACCCTTCCTCACAACATTTTCTATGTGTTCCTTCCATCGTAAGTTGTTCGTAACGGTAATGCCTAGGTATTTAGTTGAATTTACGGCTTTTAGATTAGACTGATTTATCGTGTAACCGAAGGTTAATGAGTTCCTTTTAGCACTCATGTGGATGACCTAACACTTTTCGTTATTTAGGGTCAACTGTCACTTTTCGCACCATTCAGATACATTTTTTTAAATCGTTTCGTAATTTGTTTTGATCTTCTGATGACTTTATTAGTCGATAAACGACAGCGTCATCTGCAAACAACCGAAGACGGCTGCTCAGTTTGTCTCCCAAATTGTTTATATAGATAAGGAACAGCAAAGGGCCTGTAACACTACCTTGGGGACCGCCAGAAATCGCTTCTGTTTTACTCGATGACGTTCCGTTGATTACTACTAACTGTGACCTCTCTGACAGGAAATCAAAAACCCAGTCACATAACTGAGACGATAATCCATAAGCACGCAATTTCACTACGAGCCACTTGCGTGGTACAGTGTCAAAAGCCTTCCGGAAATCCAGAAATACGGAATCGATCTGAAATCCCTTGTCAATAGCACTCAACATTTCATGTGAATAAAGATCTAGTTGTGTTTCACAGGAACTATGTTTTCTAAATCCATGTTGACTGTGTGTCAATAGACCGTTTTCTTTGAGGTAATTCATGATGTACGAACACAATATACGTTCCAAAATCCTGATGCATATCGACGTTAACGATATGGGCCTGTAATTAAGTGGATTACTCCTGCAGGTGACTACACCGTACCAGGCCGCATTGCCGCACGCTGAGTGTCAAGGGACGTCGATAGGGGTACGCGTCGCACAACAACACGACTCGCACCTGACGGCTCAGCAGGCCAGCGACCAACTGGGAGCTTCTTTCTCGGTTAGGAGCCCAGTAGGGAATCGCTGCACAGCAGCAGTTGACGCTGCTGTCCTCACGCTTAGATCAGTATGCGTCGTCCTACTTTCACTAGTGTGTGTCGCAGCTTGCAAGATGTTTTTGTCACTGTGCCACGCTGAAACGGGACAATAAAATTTGTTAGGTAAGTGTTAGGTGCCTGTGGTAATTATGTCTCTGACATTCGATGAATTACAGCTTCCTGCTGCCTCTGTGGGCTAGAATTTGCGCCTTCAGATTCGGCATGTTTCTCATTTCCACTGCTTCTGTTTGGGATGACTTGATGCCAGAATTTTCTATACAACCAATGACCGGAATAGAAAGAAAACAGTGGGCACCTTCTGTTACATATGACAAATACTGGTTGTGATTCCCGAAAACTCATGTTCTTTCAGCGAGGCCTCGGTCCACAAATTTAATTTGTTTTCTCGCGTATCACACTGTCTGGCTCTGATTAGTGACTTTAGTATTTGCATTCGTCCTCAATGAGGATCGGTATTCTGAGTTCGAAGAACATGTCTGAGTAATTCGTAAGCCCATATGTAAAAAGCGAGATCTTGCTTAAACGAAACTTATTTGCAGCAATCGTGGCTCGGTACAAAAAGAATTAATCATTTTAGTTTGTGATTTTACTTTTAAATGACCTTGTGTTAAAACTATGATGTAATATTTATTTTCTTATTTGTTTTTTCCCTTTTAAAAATTTGTATGTTAAATCACCACAATTATTCTTTTTACTTCAAGAATACTGAGCCGAAATAAAAAACTTATATCGTTCACAGTTAACCCTTTTGTGACTGAAAGGGTACATGTGTCCCACTAAAGTAATATGCAGATTTTGGCGTTGAGTCCGTCTATAATTCGTGTGTGTTTAGTGCTAGTATGTATAGAAGTGCTTTCGGAACTTGGAGTAAAATACTACAGACCATGGGTTGAATATATAGAAGGTTGTGAGCGATCAAATAGGGCGGTACTTGTTTATAGTGTGTCTGTTTCACGAAAATCGATGAAATCGCCATTTCCTCCAATAATAGAATGTCTAAATAACTTAATATGTGTTGTTATGCTTCATAGACATTACGCTGGAAGTATGAATTAAAAAACGTCTTCAGTCACATATTTTCTTGTTTTATTAAATACACGATGCATTTTGGACACTGTGCGTCTATCATCTTAATAAATGACTTGTATCATTAATACATGATATGATTAATACATGATTTATATGATTACTACATGATTTATATGATTAATACATGATTTATTTTTTCTCTTGAATGAGGTGAAATGCGTATTCACATAATTTCAAAAAAGCAGTTTCAAGTTTTTATCTCCATCATACATTATTTTCTCCATCCTGTCCATGCATATCACTTTTGTCAAGAGATACATTTAGATGAACATAAGGTGCTTCTTAATTCATACATTCAGTGTACTGAATACAGTCACGTTTGAAGCTGCAAAATATGGATAAAATTACAATATTTTTAGGCATTGATTTGAAACATTACTACATGCCTTAGCAGTTTCACTGATTTGTACATAATTTGAATGTAGTGGCACATATATGTCTCAGAAACCATCACAGAATCTAGAAAACATTGGTGTGTGCTGTGTCAAAGCCATCTTCAAATGTTATGTTGAAAAGTTTTGTGCAGTATTTCATGTTTTTCATTGTCAGGAAGATCAATATGTTTTGTGCTAATTTGTTATACTTTCTTCCATAACTGCCATCCAGATAAAATTATTCTATAATTAAAAATTTAACTCTGGAAATCCTACTTAAATATGAAAACATGGATCATGTCATTTTCATGGGTCACGTGTGTCTCAACACATAGATTTTCAAAATGTTTTCGGTACCGGTAGTGGAAGTATTATTTATGACAAACGATCACAGGTTTTGACTCCCGTTTTTCAAATATGTGCTAAATAAATTTTAACCGTCAAAGGGTTAAGACCTGGAAGAGTCTCGTAAGACCTTTTGGCGTGCAATCTTTGATTCATTTCAGTTGTTGCCATCCTGTGGCTACGTGATTGTAATTTTTACAGTGTGTTTGTTTTAAAATACCAGACATTAACTGAATATCACCTTTCCCAGGAATGTAGTTATGTATTAATTATTGTCAGTATTGACGGAATGCTTTAACACTTATATCGAATAGAAGTAGGTTTATATTATATAACTTTGTATCTGTAATTAGGAAGTGTTTATTCTTTGTTAGTTAAAGTCATTGATTTCTGACAGAAAATTTAAAATTTGTAATGTATATATGGGGAAAGATAAATGATTGTTTCAAATAATCAAATTTTATAAAACGTGTAAGTCTATAAGACAAATAATGTGTATTGGAAGCTTGTTCATGCTTAGAGCACTTCTATTGTAAAAAGTAAGAGATGTAGTGAAGTCCATCCACACCGGAAGTGACATGGCGCGACGTAAAAGGTGACTTTGGCGGCGAACTGGGCGGCTACTTGGTGTGAACGGTACGCAGTCAGTGGCTAGCCGTTGAACGGTACACATCGGTGGTGCCAAGGGAGGCATTTGGAAGCCGCTTTCCAAGGATGTTTGCCTCGTATGTGGATTTGGCTATTGCTTGGTACTCTCGGCAATAAGGAATGGCTCTAGCACATTAAAAATCCGTCGCCAAGAAGAAATTTTATAGATCATTCAAACATCAAAAGCCGTCAATACAGTTAGCCGCCACGTCGCTTGCCACCACAAATTCGCCACTGCTCCACCCACTTCAGATATGTATCAGAACATGAACCAGTTAATTTCTGTGAGTGATTTTAATAATAATCCAAATACTATAAATCTGTGTTTGGAACCGTATCTTTTATCCTGATCATGAACCTATGCAGGGTCCTCTCCTAAGTGTTTATAAAACCGAGTGCCCTGTTTCAAATGAACTAGTGATTTATTTATGTTTGTCAAACGTGCAAGGATTAGCAAGAGTTGAAGGTAGTTAGAATTTTGCTAAAGTGCTCTCAGTTTATTGCGAAGTATCGCTCTGCAAAAGAACTCCAGGTTGTGATATGTTACTGTCCAAAATACCTGCTCCACAGGTGATGAAAAAGGCAAATAAGTTAAACTTGTTTGAAACATATTTTAATCTTAATTACTATCATGAATGATTTTTTAAGTTAACAAAGCTCAGTGTTGATTAATTTGCTTTGAAAAGTAAAAGACAAACTATCCCTGGTGAAGTTAAGAAGTGACTTTTTTTTTTTTAAATTAAATTTTGCTACTGACATAATCATAGAGTTTGACGAGTGATATTATACCAGTTTATGGATCCCCACCATATTGTTCTCATATTAAAAAGATAATTGGAATATTATTGCTGCTAAGGAAAACAAATATAAGCACAGGGATATGAACAGTGTGAGTGTGGTATTATATTTCTTTAATTGTGGTTTTTACATTACAGTTAAGACAGAGGCCCCTCAGGTCCATCTTTAGTCCTGCACTTCTTGCACTAACATTTCATTACTGTTCCAAGTAATGATCTTTAGTGTAACTGTTATTAGTATAAGTCTGGTACAAATTTTGCTTTCTGTGATTACTGGTTTATGCATTATTGGTATCTACTCTTACCTACAGCTCAGAGTGCCCTGTGTCCATTTGTATCCTGAGTGCTATTCAAGGGAAATACTAATGAAAGTAACTTCAATAACTGATATTCAGTTTTCTTAAACTTATATTTCCAAATTAATGTGCATAATTAGGCTGGCGACCGTTCTTTTTTTCATTCGCATATGAATTTTACTACTTTCATTAGCCCCCAAAGTTAAAGTCTGTTTAATTTTTCTGTTAATTGCACCATATTCAAAATTGTACTCCGATACACTCATCCATTAGACACACGCACGGTCAAAATTCAAAATTATAAATCCTCTCAGAGGGTAACAATACCTTGTGTTACAGCAAACTTGTTTTATTCGTGGCTTTTTCCGTGACAGGACTTAATGTTCGGTAGTTAGGGAAAAGTGGCGTATAACGTACGACGAGCTAGTGTTATATTGCCACTGAGACAAATAAATGTAAAAGAAGTCTTTCTTCTTTTTGGGTATGTTGAGTCCAACACATAACAACTCCAATATCTACGCAACCTGCTATTTCAGTAGACCCTCAAAAAGGAAATAGCGGATGTGTAACTATTTTCCCTTGCACAGTCCGTTTTATTTCTCACTTGTCCTTGTAGAAATGAGTAAATGCGAGGGTGTCAGCTTTTAGAATTTCACTCCGGTGTGTACAGAGCTATCATAGAAAGGTGAAATCATGAGGTCAACTTAACTTTTATGTTAGTATTGCTGAAGCCAGAGATGTTGCTCTGTAACACTATGTGGTAGTCTAACTTTTCACGCTATAGGTGCATGGGCTCCTGTACTGAATGCGGGCAGGGTTCTTTCGAACAAGAGAATTTCAGGCACTCGTCCTTTGGGGCTGGTAAATGAACTTTCCTCATGCGTTTTCCTGGTACTATGTCCAAAGGTAGTCTGTTACATTGGCTTAAATTGGGGTTACTGTTAACTCTTTTCAATTATTTTCACGGAGCAGCCAAATTTTCTGTGAACCGTTATTATTCTTAATTTACTGGCGTTAATTAGCATGCTGAATATAACTTCCAGTGACTTGCTTTGTTCCATTTTGGAAACAGATTAAGTTATGCTCGCTTAGTTACACACTTTAGGTATCATGAGCAGCTTTATTCGCAGTGTGTTTCACCGTCTTGTTATTCACATCCTGCTACCTACAGGGTGCATTTTCGGGGGTCTTGGTGAAGTTTTCTTAGTGACTAATAGTTCAAAGTCCTGACGCTCAGTCAATCATGTAACAATTGCTTAGAGCTTATTGACAAATGGCATTGCTTAAACGATAGAATAAAATTCCTACTTGTAATGAACACTGAGCATGCAGACAGAATTTCTTGTTTGTTTCACAGACTGGAAGTTACTGAAATTTCTGGCCCTTAGCCGATCATATGGCCCTTACTTAGAGATTATTAATAATCACATTGTTTAGACGACTGATCTCAAAGCCCACAGAATAATGAGCATTCGTATGCCTCTGGAATTTCTATCTGTTTCATGGTTTTAGAATGTACTGCAGATAGTTTACATTCTGGCCCTCTGCTGGAAACATACATTGCACCCTTTCACCAACGACGACTATTTCAAAGACTGATCGAGAAAGCGATTGATTGTGAACGTGATGGGTACTTATTATGCCGTGCCGATGGTATTCCTGGCAGATTAAAACTGTGTGTCGGACCGAGATTCGAACTCACGACCTCTGCCTTTCGCGAGCATGTACTCTACCGACTGCGATATCCAAACACGACTCAGAATCCGTCCTCACAGCTTTACTTACGCCAGTGCCTCGTCTTCCATCTTTCAAACTTCACGGAAGCTCTCCTGGAAAATTTGCGGAACTAGCCTTCCTGGAACTAAGAATATTGTGGATATTAGCCTTAGCCACAGTGTGGGGGATGTTTCCAGAATGAAATTTTCACTCTGTAGAAGAGTGTGCCCTGATATGAAACTTCCTGGCAGATTAAAACATCCCTCACGCTGTGGCTAAGCTACGTCTCTGCAGTATCCTTACTTCCATGACGGCTAGTCCCTCAAATTTCCTAGTAGAGCTCCTGTGAAGTTTGGAAGGTATGAAACCAGGTATTGGTTGAAGTAAAGCATTGAGGATGCGTCTCGAGTCGTGCTTGGGTAGCTCAATGGGTCAATCACTTGCCCGTGAAAGGCAAAGGTCCCGAATTCGAGTCTCGGTCTGACACACAGTTTTAATCTGCCAGGAAGTTTCATATCAGTGCACATTCCACTGTAGAGTGAAAATTTCATTCTAGTATAAAGATGGTTTCTTGAGTACTGATGTACTGATGGTTACGAGGTACGATGGTCTTTGGTGCCCGGCTGAGGTCGAAGGGGTTGTGAGGATAGCGAGAGTGTGGGGTGTGGAAGTGGCGGCAGTGTCACTGTGGCTGTTGGACGACACAGGGCTCATGAGTGCTGGCGGCGGCAGCTGACGTTTGGACGGCACCGGGTGGAGGCGTGCGTAGATCTGTTAGTACTGGCAAGTCCGGGATACTGACTACAGCCCTTGTGGAACTGCAAGCTTATGAAAGGCTCACTTTTGGAAATACATGCGTCAAATCCGTTGGTCTCGCTCGTCTACCTTTTCACTGCCAACGTCACAATAGTGAGGATTGCCTAATAAATGTGCGTTCGGCAGCTTACTGCTTGATTGTGTATAGTCAGATATCCCGAAACACGATTATGAGCAAGTAGTACTTATTAACCTACATGAGTGAAATCTTAGCTCGTGCTTAGCAACAGTTACTAACGGCATCTATGTAAGTTGTACTGGAGTTTGCCCTTGGAGCGTTTCTTGATTACTGTTTAATGTTAAAATATTTTGTGCCCCTGTCTGTTAATCGTTGTGAGTTTCAGGTTATGTTTCTTTAATTTGGTGCGAAGTGCACGAGTAACTAATGTACCAGATTTATGGACCTGTTATTTGCACGAAATTTGTTAACTTACAGATGCACATGAAGTACTGTGTACACTAATATCAACACTTCGTGCTAAGATGACTGCATTTTGTTCTTTGTATTTTTTTTTATTTTTATTTTTTTTGGTTACTGTGTTTTGCTGTGAACTCCTACTCACGTGCGAAAGCACAGTAGTAAGGAAAGAACTGGCTACGGCTGGTCGTTTGCTCAGCTGAAATTTGTGTATCGTCGCGCCATTCTGTACTGCAGTGCAACGCGTTCTCTCGTTGTTGGTATTGATAACTGTAATTCAGATGCTTGTGTACAGGCTTCTTGAGACTCATGTTCAGGTGAACAGGTGAGTATGGTTCAAATGGCTCTGAGCACTATGGGACTTAACATCTGGGCTCATCAGTCCCCTAGAACTTAGAACTACTTAAACCTAACTAAAATTAAGACATCACACACATCCATACCCGAGGCAGGATTCGAACCTGCGACAGTAGTGGTCGCGGGGTTCCATACTTAAGCGCCTAGAACCGCTCGGCCACATCGGCTGACTAACAGGTGAGTAATTTACTTACTTGAATAACACTGTCTCGAGGATTTAATATCTTGTTTTAAGACTAACTAATATCATTCCAACAGCAGCCATTATACCATTATTAAATCTTACGCATTAATGAAAATGTACGCTTTTATATTTACTCCACTGAAGTAAATACCATTAATCCTTAATTTCTAAGACTTTCATGTGATTATTCCAAGATTTTGACAAATTGCTTTAATGTCTGTGCTGTATTTGACATTTGTCGTTGCATGTTTCACAGACAGCCTTGGCTGTTCAAGGTTACTCTTTCTGTCCTATTGAGGCGCGGACAGTGATATATTATTTTCCTCGCTTGACGGCTCCTCACGGCCAGTTAATGTAGAATTTGAGTTCATTTTAAATAAAGGTGTTCTGTTTCTGTAAATCCTGGGGTGACGTATGTCATGTCTAAGCTGTGTTATATCTTTAATTCTGATGAAGCAAATTTATTTTACTAAAGTGGCTTGCATCACCACATTGTCTATTTTACTTGTGTTTAAGCAATTCCTATTTCTTTACAGTTATATATCTCACGTTTGCCTCTGTGGTCTCTTTGATTGAAGTGAGGTAAGATCTTGTCTTTCTACAAGGTGACACGTCACGTTCCTATAAATTGTACTTTTATCCTGTTAATGTAAATGCACACTTGTTTAAGGGTTTTAACACTGTTAGAGTTAATGTCAATTTTTAATGGATAGAAATGTGTCTATTTTGGAATATCTTCGATGGATTTAAGCCAATGATGTGAGATAGTATGGTCAATGTTTCGGTGAAAGTGATCTTTTAATGGTTTTAAAAAAATATTTTATGCCAAAGAAAAAATTATAGAAAAGGGAAATTTTTAAAAATTTTCGGAATTAATTTACCACTCTAGTACGCCAGTATACCTAAAGAACGTACAAGAGCATGTTGTAGACACATGGTGGCAACATATAGAAGTTTTGCTTGGATCTGGTCGTGCAACATGAGCGGATAGCCTAATGGTAAGGCTATCGCTCGCGATAAGAGAGAAATTCTGGTTCGAGTCCCGATCCGGCGCAAATTTTCGCTGTCGCTATTCCGTTATACAGCTGACGGTTGTCCACATTCCCAACTGCAAATGCATTTCATGTACTTCATAACAGCTGTAGTCGCCACTGTGCCTATTCCTTCGGACCTGAATACATATAGCAAGGAAAATTGTATCGTATTTCTGAACGACACTGGCACTGCAGTGGCATATGTTGAAAGATGTTCTGCCTATGGTCCGTCAGAGTACAAAGTGACGTTCGCTGCCAAAGGAATGTCCTATTGGCAGGCGCCAGTGCCTCTAACTTCGACGCTCTCTAGCGTCTTTGGATGACGTTTCCAGACATTGTTCCTATCCTAGATTAGTCTCTGAAGACACCATCTACAACCCTTCGAAATAAGTCACAACAAATCTGGGACACCCTGTACATTCGTCCCACTTTTTGTGCCAGTCGTGGATATGCTTTCCACAACAAGACACGTGCTCCTATTGATCACACTCATTCTGACAGTCTCAAGATGCAAGTATACTGTAGAACTGAAGTTGTTTGTATCCTGCATGTATCATAATACGAAATTTGAATGTTCTCCACTCCAATTTCCCATATTGTTTCCGCGTCCTTGAACGTTAGGTGGTACTTGATAATCTTCGTTGTTGAATTTTTAGTATTTCGGAAAGAGAAGCATTCATTAAGGAATCATAGCAGCATAGCGATATTTATTGTGGAATTGTATTCGGCCATCAGTCTCTTGCTTACGTGACAAATCGTAACTGATGAATAAACTCACCTCATACGTGGAGAATCTCCAGATAATTTATCGCAACACGTAATTCATAACCTGTCTTAAATAGATGCTATATAAAACCACAAATTTAAAGTATGAAACTTGCTCTTAGATACACTGTGTGATCAAAAGTACCGGACACTCCCAAAAACATCGTTTTTCATATTAGGTACATTGTGCTGCCACCTACTGCCAGGTACTCCATATCAGCGACCTTTGTAGTCATTAGACATCGTGAGAGAGCAGAATACGGCTCTCCGAAGAACTCACGGACTTCGAACGTGGTCAAGTGATTGGGTGTCACTTGTGTCGTTCGTCTGTACGCGAGATTTCCACACTCCTAAACATCCCTTGGTACACTGTTTCCGATGTGATAGTGAAGTGGAAACGTGAAGGGACACATACAGCACAAAAGCGTACATGCCGAACTCGTCTGCTGACTGACAGAGACCGCCGATAGTTGAAGAGGGTCGTAATGTCTAATAGCAGACATGTATGCAGACCATCTCACAGGAATTCAAAACTGCATCAGGATCCACTGTAAGTACTATGACAGTTAGGTGCGTGGTGAGAAACCGGATTTCATGGCCGAGCGGTTGCTCATAACCCACACATCACCCCGGTAAATGCCAATCGACGCCTCGCTTGGTGTAAGGAGCGTAAACATTGGACGCTTCAACTGTGGCAAAATGTTGTATGGAGTGACGAATCACGGTACACAATGTGGCGATCCGATGGCAGGGTGTGGGTATGGAGAATGCCCGGTGAACATCGTCTGCCAGCGTGTGTAGTGCCAACAGTAAAATTCGGAGGCGGTGGTGTTATGGTGTGGTCGTGGTTTTCATGAAGGGGGCTTGCACACCTTTTTGTTTTGCTTGGCACTATAGCAGCACAGGCTAAATTGATGTTTTAAGCACCTCCTTACTTCTCACTGTTGAAGAGCAGTTGGGAGATTGCGATTGCATCTTTCAACACGATTGAGCGCATGTTCATAATGCACGGCCTGTGGCAGAGTTGTTACATGACACTAACATCCCTGTAATAGAGTCGCCTGCACAGAGCCCTGACCTGAATCCTATAGAACACCTTTGGGATGTTTTGGAACGCCGACTTTGTGCCAGGC
Organism: Schistocerca cancellata; assembly: GCF_023864275.1. Classification (NCBI taxonomy): domain Eukaryota; kingdom Metazoa; phylum Arthropoda; class Insecta; order Orthoptera; family Acrididae; genus Schistocerca; species Schistocerca cancellata. Next base: position 457,660,530 of record NC_064630.1, read on the forward strand.
CTCGCCGACCGACATCGATACCTCTCCTCAGTGCAGCACTCCGTGGAGAATAGGCTGCCATTCCCCAAGAAACTTTCCAGCACCTGACTGAATGTATGCCTGAGAGAGTGGAAGCTATCATCAAGGCTAAGCGTGGGCCAACACCATACTGAATTCCAGCATTACCGTTGGAGGGCGCCACGAACTTGTAAGCCATTTTCAGCCAGGGGTCCGGATGCTTTTGATCACATAGTGTATATCTTGAGTTAGAGAAAAATTGGTTTTGAAAAAGGCATTTCAAAAGGAATTTAGAAAGTAGCGCACTGCTAATGAAGTCGTCTTTCCTCTCGCCCACATGCTTTCAAGGGATCAGAAGGTGCTCATCTGCTCTGCATAATAATACTAATAATCGTCTTACTCATCGGGACAGTTCCATTTGTGAACTAACGTATTCGATGGATTTGTAGAGTTGTTAGATGCACATGAGGGAAATCTGAGTGGCCTCCAGCGTTCCTAAACCAAGACGTGTGATGGCGACGATGTAGGGCCCTATTGTTCTCTACGGACTAGGTACCTGATTTCACAGCTTACTCTGCTCTGATTTTAGAACTGGACGGTTTCCGGTCTCTTGGTCGTCTGGAATGCGACGCTATTAACGTTCCAACATGGGGAAATCTGTTTCCAGTGCGGCAGGAGTCCAACGCGACTGATTTGCGAGAGGTTTTCATGCTCGTAATTTTCTGGCGTGTGCTATAAATTTGGTACGAACACAATATAGTGCATACATACTCTATATCATGTAATCCTGCTTCAAAATCGGTAAAAATTGAACCGAAATCAATTATTTATCTACATAAATCAGAGAATTTTGGTGTCAGACCTGGTCTCCTACCGTTGAACATCGAAGAACGAATTGCAGCTGTTCACTCAGTTCTGGACTCAGCAAACGACACACAACCATATCACAGAACAGATACATCTAACCGTTCCTTCTTCACAATGTGATCTATATTGTATGTGTGACATGAGATGTTTCTCCAGGGTTTACAATTTCTTGCAAATGAAAGTGGACAGGCTGAGTTTGTGAATGTTGGTAGCCGAGCGGGAAAATGATAGTGCGTGCGGACTTGGCGAAATTCTATAAGCTTGCCAGGTTGTGAGACACTGAAATACGTAATACTATAGCTGTACATTGAAATATTTCCAAGAATCGTCGATGTCAGAGGCACTTTCGTTAGGACTGCAAGGTCGGAACATCAGAGCAACCAGCGACGTGTATGATATCAAAAGGTGCGAGTGAAAACGGTTGAGTGAGACGTCATCTGTCTCTTAAAGGACGTAATTACTCGTCAGTAGCTAGCTGTCGTCATATGCTACTATTATAGATGTGAAAGAGCTTGTTATATATGTTATGTCAGCAGAATATCAAAATGTGCACTTCAGTGGTTGATCGTTAAATTCGGACATGTCCGAAAGAACAGATACCATCTTCATATTGACGCGTCTTACCGGCCAATGATCTTCTTCAGTGCGGATGCACTCACATTGCCCGAACTCTTACTGGAATCGGTAGATTGACTGCCGCGAGTAATGAGTATAGTGCGCAGGGGCACTACAAATGTAGTGTGTGGATAATAAGTGGGAATTGTGGGTCTCACGGGGGGCGTGCCAGAGATAAGTCCCTGCAGTCGCACTACCCTCCGTGGCCTCCGTGGCTCAGACAGATAGAGCGCCTGCCAGGTAAGCAGATCCTGGGTTCGAGTCTCAGTCTGGGCCCACATTTTCAACTCTCCCCGTTGATATTTACCAGCGCCTGTAGGCAGCTAAAGGTCTGATTTCATTGTAATTTCATTTAAGTCTATGTATGGTGTTTGTTCTTTCAGACATGGCCGAAACAACAGACACAGTTTCGATCCTGCAGTCATTATGAATCAAAACACAAAGGCATTAATGACAATAGCTTCTCTATTGTAAAAATAAAAATATTAAATAGTAAAAACAAGCTTTCCACCGCGAGCCTTGTATTTGTTTTCCCAGCTATCTGACGGGTTAGCAAGAATGTTCGTAAGAAACGTGCACACCAATCCTTGTATTGGCGTAGATGTAACAGTTCTTTATGTCCGAATTTCAAGTATTGCCAATAATCCAGTACGTTCGTATATGTATCACGGTACACGTAGTGGACTGTCATATCCGTGAACCATGTCATCGCGTCCGTCTTATGACGAGGAAAATACGTGTTCTCCGGAAAAAACACTATGTCGGAAGAGATTTCTGTATGTACAGTGCGCCGCATGTACGCTATTACCTTCCTTGTCTGAGTCCAGACCTGCAACGCAGCACTGCAGACCAACCAGTTGTCGTCCGCGTCAAGTATGCAACATCGTTGACACATTGGCGAATCCACCAAATGAATGGCATACTTTTGTCATTTGTCGGGTACTTCCGGTTCACCATAATGAACCATGTCGACCTGTCTGATGTAGGTAGGTGGGGTGGTGAATCGTGCGTCACAACACTCTCCAATTAATGGCAGGATGTTCCTGTTCTGCTTTATTCCGGGCGATCCGCCGAAAAAGCAGACTGTACACGTCCTTCGACGTCGGCGGTCGGTAAACGCGTCCGAACGTAACTGTGTTCAACGGCGAATGTCCGCACGTACTTTAACGGAGGCAGTTTATGTCCGGATGACCGCACGTACGTTAACAGGAGCGACATACGAGTATGTCTGATACAGACCGGAGAAAGACGCGATGGCGGAAGCAGCTATTCGATGAGCAACTCCGTAAAGAAGAGATGTTTGTTTTGCCATCCTTTGTCACGGCGTCAATATACATGGCCAGCCCCATCTCGTGGACGTTGATTAAGCCAACGCCCCTATATTTTGCTATGAGGATACGTGTGTCGTACTGTACTTTAAAGGGCTGTCTCAAGCTTGGTACTGCCCGAAAGCCGCCTGAATCCTCTAAACTATTGTACGCGTCATAGGGATAAGGTGTGTTAGGTGGCACATAATGGGACCGAGATGAAGATTGACGAGTGACACTCTCTGCAGCATATCCAACGACCGTAGGGCATTTGATAGCGCAGACGTGCGAATTGTGCCCAATAACCGGCTGAAGATGTCAACAGCTGTTCCAGCCGCCTCCTTCTGAAAGACGACAGCTGAACGTCTCAGGAGTTGCACCACAGGTAAGGGTCCTTCCGTTCTCGGTCCTAGTCCGCGCCCCACGTGCACGTATTGTGGATTTCGGAAGTTTACTCAACTGCTAGCTGCCGTCCCATAAGCCTGTAGCCAATCTAGTGCTGAGCGGTTCTTCTCCTCGGTCCGGACGAGAAACACAATGTCATCTGCGTATGGTAAATGCTGTAGGGAGATCCCAGTCAATCATTGCTGAATGTGTTCGAGGTACGGTTCTAATGTTACAGCATGCAGCAGGATCGACAAGAAGCAACACTGTCTGACAGGGCGTTGGCTCTTAAACTACTCCATTCTCCCACCGTTGGTCAGTTGCCGGTCTGCCTCCATGCAACAGGCACATCACTGCAGTGTCAGCAGACCGTGGTCTCGCGATCGCGTTCTCGCTTCCAGCGCACGGGGTCCCGGGTTCGATTCCCGGCGAGGTCGGGATTTTCACCTGCCTCGAGATGACTCGGTGTTTGTGTTGTTCTCGTCATTTCATCATCAGTCATCAAAGTGGCGAAATTGGACTGAGCAAAGATTGGGGATTTGTGCGGGCGCTGATAACTGAGCAGTTGAGCGCCCCACAAACCAAACATCATAATCATCATGACTGCAGTGATCAGTAAAGGAGGGACACCCATCCTGTTCATCACCGCCGCGAGGTACGCATGATCCACCCGCTCAGAGGCATGGTCAAAATCTATGGTCAGTATAAATGAGGATCAAGAGGCGGTAATTACATGGTCATTTTCCGCCACGTGGCCTGGGTATCGGGTCACGAGTCCTTCCGCGAATTCATGGGGAACGAGAGTTCCTATTTCAGAAGCTCATTAAACATGCTGAATCTCGTCTATGTCATAAAGGTCACAATGACACGGCAAAATTACAGCTGAAAACCGTCAGGGCCTGGAGACTCGTCGGGGGATCCTCGTGTAATCGCTTCAGCCAGGTCCTCAGACGTCTGCTTCCCCGTTCGCATATGTCACGTCTGGTTTCTCGTCGAGGACGGTCCCCACCTCTCTTTGACCCTCTTTACTGTTCCAATTTTTTTTTTTTATCGTCAGTCGTCTGACCGGTTTGATGCGACCATACACGAATTCCTCTCCTGTGAGAGCCTCTTCATCTCAGAGTAGCACTTGCTGGATGTATTGCAGTCTCTGTCTTCCTCTACGGTTTTTACTCTCTACAACTCCCTGTGATATCATAGAAGTTCTTCCCTGATGTCTTAGCAGATGTTGGATCATCCTCCTATCCCCTATTCTTGTCAGTGTTTTCCATATAATCCTTTTCTCTCCGATTCAGTGCAAAACCTCCTCACCCCTTACCTTGTCAGTCCATCCAATTTCCACTGTTCCCACAGAATCTGCTAAAATGATCCTTCAATACCTGTGCTATGTCACTTTGTGTTGTAAAACAATGGGCTTCGTAGCGATCGATCTCATGAATTAACGTCTACATCTACATCTACATCCATACTCCACAAGCCACCTGACGGTGTGTGGCGGAGGGTACCCTGAGTACCTCTATCGGCTTTCCCTTCCACTCCAGTCTCGTACTGTTCGTGGAAAGAAGGATTGTCGATATGCTTCTGTGTGGGCTCTAATCCCTCTGATTTTATCCTCATGATCTCTTCGCGATATATACGTAGGAGGGAGCAATATACTGCTTGACTCTTCGGTGAAGGTATGTTCTCGAAACTTAAACAAAAGCCCGTACCGAGCTACTGAGCGTCTCTCCTGCAAAGTCTTCCACTGGAGTTTATCTATCATCTCCGTAACGCTTTCGCGATTACTAAATGATCCTGTAACGAAGTGCGCTGCTCTCCGTTGGATCCTCTCTATCTCTTCTATCAACCCTATCGGGTACGGATCCCACACTGCTGAGCAGTATTCAAGCAGTGGGCGAACAAGCGTACTGTAACCTACTTCCTTTGTTTTCGGATTGCATTTACGTAGGATTCTTCCAATGAATCTCAGTATGGCATCTGCTTTACCGACGATCAACTTTGTATGATCATTCCATTTTAAATCACTCCTAATGCGTACTCCCAGATAATTTATGGAATTAACTGCTTCCAGTTGCTGACCTGCTATTTTATAGCTAAGTGATAAGGGATCTATCTTTCTATGTATTCGCAGCACATTGCACTTTTTTACATTGAGATTGAATTGCCATTCCCTGCATCATGCGTCAATTCGCTGCAGATCCTCCTGCATTTCAGTACAATTTTCCATTGTTACAACCTCTCGATACACCACAGCATCATCTGCAAAAAGCTTCAGTGAACTTCCGATGTCATCCACAAGGTCAATTATGTACACTCCTGGAAATTGAAATAAGAACACCGTGAATTCATTGTCCCAGGAAGGGGAAACTTTATTGACACATTCCTGGGGTCAGATACATCACATGATCACACTGACAGAACCACAGGCACATAGACACAGGCAACAGAGCATGCACAATGTCGGCACTAGTACAGTGTATATCCACCTTTCGCAGCAATGCAGGCTGCTATTCTCCCATGGAGACGATCGTAGAGATGCTGGATGTAGTCCTGTGCAACGGCTTGCCATGCCATTTCCACCTGGCGCCTCAGTTGGACCAGCGTTCGTGCTGGACGTGCAGACCGCGTGAGACGACGCTTCATCCAGTCCCAAACATGCTCAATGGGGGACAGATCCGGAGATCTTGCTGGCCAGGGTAGTTGACTTACACCTTCTAGAGCACGTTGGGTGGCACGGGATACATGCGGACGTGCATTGTCCTGTTGGAACAGCAAGTTCCCTTGCCGGTCTAGGAATGGTAGAACGATGGGTTCGATGACGGTTTGGATGTACCGTGCACTATTCAGTGTCCCCTCGACGATCACCAGTGGTGTACGGCCAGTGTAGGAGATCGCTCCCCACACCATGATGCCGGGTGTTGGCCCTGTGTGCCTCGGTCGTCGCCAAACACGCATACGACCATCATTGGCACCAAGGCAGAAGCGACTCTCATCGCTGAAGACGACACGTTTCCATTCGTCCCTCCATTCACGCCTGTCGCGACACCACTGGAGGCGGGCTGCACGATGTAGGGGCGTGAGCGGAAGACGGCCTAACGGCGAACGGGACCGTAGCCCAGCTTCATGGAGACGGTTGTGAATGGTCCTCACCGATACCCCAGGAGCAACAGTGTCCCTAATTTGCTGGGAAGTGGCGGTGCGGTCCCCTACGGCACTGCGTAGGATCCTACGGTCTTGGCGTGCATCCGTGCGTCGCTGCGGTCAGGTCCCAGGTCGACGGGCACGTGCACCTTCCGCCGACCACTGGCGACAACATCGATGTACTGTGGAGACCTCACGCCCCACGTGTTGAGCAATTCGGCGGTACGTCCACCCGGCCTCCCGCATGCCCACTATACGCCCTCGCTCAAAGTCCGTCAACTGCACATACGGTTCACGTCCACGCTGTCGCGGCATGCTACCAGTGTTAAAGACTGCGATGGAGCTCCGTATGCCACGGCAAACTGGCTGACACTGACGGCGGCGGTGCACAAATGCTGCGCAGCTAGCGCCATTCGACGGCCAACACCGCGGTTCCTGGTGTGTCCGCTGTGCCGTGCGTGTGATCATTGCTTGTACAGCCCTCTCGCAGTGTCCGGAGCAAGTATGGTGGGTCTGACACACCGGTGTCAATGTGTTCTTTTTTCCATTTCCAGGAGTGTATATTGTGAATAGCAACGATCCTATGACACTTCCCTGTGGCACACCTGAAATCACTCTTACTTCGGAAAACTTCTCTCCATTGAGAATGACATGCTGCGTTCTGTTTTCTAGGAACTCTTCAATCCAATCACACAATGGGTCTGATAGTCCATATGCCCACTTTGTTCATCAAACGACTGTGGGGAACTGTATCGAACGCCTTGCGGATGTCAAGAAACACGGCGTCTACCTGTGAACCCATGTCTATGGCCCTCTGAATCTCGTGGACGAATAGCGCGAGCTGGGTTTTACACGACCGTCTTTTTCGAAACCCATGCTGATTCCTACAGAGTAGATTCCTAGTCTCCAGAAAAGTCATTATACTCGAACATAATACATGTTCCGAAATTCTACAACTGATCGACGTTAGAGATATACATCTATAGTTCTGCATATCCGTTCGACGTCCCTTCTTGAAAACGGGGATGACCTGTGCCCTTTTCCAATCCTTTGGAACGCTACGCTCTTCTAGAGACCTACGGTACACCGCTGCAAGATGGGGGGCATTTTTCCCGTACCACATGATGGATCGAGGGTAGTTCGTTGGGCAGGCAGTACTGCGACATCACGCGTACCACTGTACCCACCATCCTTAGTGTTGAATGTTGTATGACCGCTTTGACTCGGTGGACGGCTATCTGACGTTCCGGTGAAGGCGGATAAGCGGACAGTTCCCGAAGGACTGTAAAACAAAAGTCAGAGATGGTGCGCTGCCATCGAAGAGCCCCTTCCCATGACCTATAAACGTACACCCTAAGGCTGGCTTCGCGCACACGATCCTCAACAATATAACGGAGTCGTAGGCATTTTTTCGTCGGAGGGAGCCATGCCAAGTGTCCTCCATCAAGCGGCGGCAATCAGCGTCATTCAGATGGGAAATGTCCATCCTGCAATTACCTTTCCTCCTCGATACCTGTTGTCTGGCAAGGGTAACCGTGCAAATGTGTGCCTCATGACTTATAAACGCCGTCGTCCAAATTTCTGCGCCCACCGTCGACGTCTCTACCTCTTTTGGAACATAAATTCGATCCAAACGGCTCTCGGAGTGGTTCTTAAAAAAATTTGTATCCCGGTTGGTTGCGATGATTCAAGTCCCATATATGACTAATCCCATCCCGCAAAGTACTTGGCTGCGAGTGTATTTATGACGGTGGTCCTTCAGCTCGATCACACAATTGTAATCTCCGCTGAAGATTATACAAGCATCGTATCGCACTCGGCACAGCGATGTAATCTCGTGAGCATAAAATTCTGCACGTGTACTCTTATCAGAGTCTGGTGGTGCGTAAATATCGATCAACCGCACTCCGGTAATGGTAAATATTAAAACCGTAAAAAAATCCTAGGAGAGTAGCATCCGAACTTCGTGCAATAGCTTTGAAACCCCTGGGTTAGCAGGACAGAGCTGATGGGGTTATATTTGTGGAAAGGGGACAAAATAAGTTACTTTCAGTTGAACTCAACATATAAACTTTATTTCTTAAAACAGGCAATCACACAAGCAAGAATCAAAAACTCTCAAGGTTTTAACGAAAGACTTCCTTTGACTTAATTTAGATCGGCTGAAGGCCACATCGAAAATCCACGGCACAAGGCCTAAGAAAGGAATTGAGGTACAGGAGTTCTTCCGGAGGTTTCACTTCTTTAGAAAATTTTTTTTATCTTCAGTGTAAATAGGCTGTAAGCCTTACCTTAAATTTTTCCCATAGAACTTGGCTGAAGGCCTCACAGTAATCAAGAACAGTGTCACGGTTTAACGCCGAGACAAAGATTTTCAATGTTTCATCTAAATAGGCTACAAACTCGGCTAAAGGAAGCATATCAACAATACAATTTAACGGCTTAAGGCCTAGGAAGAAGAGCTTTCAATCTGAAGAGGCTGAAGGCCTCATCTTAAAATATTTCGTGTAAAACTCGGCTGAAGGCCTCATACTAAAGAATAACAATCTTATGACTTAAGGGCAAGACAAGGAGTTCGAATTTTTAATTTAAGAGGGATTAAAACTCGACTGAAGGCCACACACCACGCAGAAAACAATTCTGTGGCTTAAGGCCTAAAGGCAAGAGCTTCTAAATTTCAACTAAAATAGGCTAAAGGCTTTATCCTAAAATGCTTCACATAAAACTCGGCTGAAGGCTACATACGAAACCCAAACAATTTCAATGCTTAAAGCCCAGAAAAATAAATTTCCAATTTTTAATTTAAGCTGGGAAAACCGACTGAAGGGCACATACAAACTAGAAAATATTTCTTACAGCTTAAGCCCTAGACAAAATTCTCCAACATTTGATTTGAAAAGGCTGAGAACTCGGCTGAAGGCCACATACCAACTTGAAACAAATTTATAGCTTAAGGCCTAGGCACAAGGAATTTTCAATTTTAATTTTGGAAGGCTAAAACTCGGCTGAAGGCCACATACCAAACAAGAAACAATTTTTTTGTGGCTTAAGGCCTAAAAAAGTCTTGCAATTTTAATAGGCTAAAGCTCGGCTGAAGGCCACACAGAGTACTTAAGACTAAACAGGAAATCACTATGTAAAACACAAGGAGCGGCTCTCAGAAGGTTCCAAGGATTAGCCTGGGGAGGTAACATTAACGCACGTTTAGGTGGGACGGGCAGCCAGACTGACAACCTCTTAATCGGAAGGCAACCCAACCGAAGGCCAGCGGACGAACCAACCAAAAAGATCAGTTCTGCTCCACATGACCAGCAAAACGACAACAACATGTGAATAGCACAACGTTCTGGATACTGTCGCCCAGTCCAGCCAAGTCAGAATAAACGCCCGAAACTGCCAACAACACCGCAGCTGTCGAACTACACGCCGTGCGGACAACATCAACACGACGAGAAAAATGCACTGCCGAAAACTACGTCAACGACCAGGGCAGGTCACCGGCCACAAGGTATAAGATACCGCTGGTACACTTCATTAATGAAGGAATGAATTAAATTAAGTTAAACACCACACAGGAAGGCGGCTGCAATTCTAGCCGACTTCAATGCACACTTTGCTAGCGGGAATCTCCCAGAAAGCGACAACCAGGATCAAACGAAGAGATGTGATAGCAGTTGAGGCATGGTAGTAAGTTAAGTGAGCACTCAACTTTAATGTCCAGTGTCGGTGGGCGACGAACTTCGTAACCCTCGCAAGAAGCGCCTCACAACTCCAACCATGTGTGCACGCCGTCCGCGGCTCCGTCCTGACCATGCGCCACGGAGACTTCCTCGCTGTTCTGCCGCAACCGACTGACTGCCACACACAGCACAGCCGGAAAATATATCAGCCACACCTAAGACATTACAGCAGTACTACTATCGATACACGCTGCTGCTGCCACTCATATAGAGAAGACAGCAACGTCATGGTGGTAACCGAAGAAGAAATAAGACACCACTGGACTGCAACCAATGATAAAAAATAATAAAAAATTACAAGACATGACGTGAGCCAGCCACAGCTCAAGCTGTTCCAGGTGTGCTAGTCTTGCAAGGTTCACAGGAGAACTTATGTGATGTTTGGAGAGTAGGAGACTCGGTACTGGCGGAAATAAAGCTGTGCGGACAGGTCGTGAGTCCTGCTTGGATAGCTGAATCGATAGACTATTTGCTCGCAAAAGGCAGTGCCCAGTTCAAACCTTTCTCCGCCACACTCTCTTAATCTGCCAGTAAGTTTCATATCAGCGCACACACCATTGCAGAGTGAAAATATAATTCTGGAAACATCCCCCAACCTGTAAGTAATCGACGTATCCGCAGTATCCCATCTTCCAGAAGTGCTTGTCTTGCAAGTTTCGCTGCAGAACTTCTGTGACGTGTGGAAGACTGGAGACGAAGTATTTGCGGAAATAAAGCTGTGAGGACGGATCGTAAGTTGTTCTTGGGTAGTTCAGTCAGTAGGTCACTTACCTGCGAAAGCCAAAGTTACCGAGTTCGAGTCTCGCTCCAGCACACAGTTTTAATCTGCCAGGAAGTTTCAGATCAGCTCACATTCCACTGCAGAGTGATAATTTCATTCTGGAATAACAATAAGTACAATAATAAACGTTGAGAGGGGTCCAACTGTGCAAGCCTCTTTTATATTCCGCTTGAGGTCTGTGGATCTTTGATGACATTCAAGCTTTCAGTAGGGGTTATGGAACATGTCTGTCAAAACTCCCGGATGAGTTGATGGTGGACAGAAGTGATGAGGGTAAGCGACTGCAGCGCCACGAAAATTGGAAGATCTTATTTGGGACTAACAACATTGCAGGCAATAGCTGTATCCCACGTCAGCCATTTAGGATGAAATCTGATGTTTGCGAGCTAGATATCTGACGGAATGTGCGCTTGTTTTAACATGCCGAAGCAGGGTACTACCTTTATGGTGACGGCATTGAAATAACATTTCCCAACTGTGTGGTATTGTGCCACATTCTTGGCATGTGAATAACATGTTTGCAGGTGTGAAGTAGTATTGAAGAAAGTAAGTCAGCTGTAAAGAGCTGACGATCTAGTACCTGATGAGTAACGGTTGTAACCTCCCCAGAAAAATGTGAGAGATGAAAGACAATAGTGTAACCTCCCAGAGAAATTTTCTTAAAATTACAATAATTTGAAATGACAATTATAATCGTGCTAAGTGTAACCTCTTCAAAAAATGAAAGTCAATTTAATAAGAAATGAATGAAATCTCAATGACAATGAAAACGCAAATAGACCGAAATGTCGATCTTTAGGCCCTGATTAAACTCAAATTGTTACCTCAATAAAACTGCATCTGCTCTTATTTTTCGCCATAGCTTGGAGGAAATGCTTCGTAAAAATTCTTTGAACTTAAGTAAAAACTTTTCTTTAGGGAAATCCAAGGGAAATGTTATTTTAAAAAAAAGGACTGTTTGTTAAAATGCTTGGTTTAAAAAACAAAATTATTATTGGGGCGATTCTTGAACAAATTAATTACACTTAAGATCCATTACAATACATTATTAGCTGAGCGCAAAGCTGCTTCATTACCTTATTTAAAAATATACCTCGTCCTGAATCTTGACCAGAGTCATGTCGGCGCCCGCCAACTCCTCACACACAACCCGACTGTCTCTCGCGCGCTACTATCACTGACCGCCTACATGCAGCTGCACTGCAAACTCTCAACCGACTGCATACTCTCGCGGCTCGCTACTAACTCTCTCGCAACTGAACTGACTATATGCTCTCTGGTCAAGGATTGTTATGCCTCACCATCGCTGCGTACGCGTTTCATAACCCTCCACTGGGGGGGGGGGGGGGGGGCAAAAATTTGGCAGCGATGGTGAGTCATTTGGACTTGCCAATCGCGGCAAAAATTTTTCTAACTAATTAACTTTACAATTACAAAGAATATTCAGATGTAGAACGTGAAATAAATATGGTACACATGCACCGAGTACAAAATATTTCAGACAAAGACACGCACTAAAGTATTGAACATATCTTTCTACAACAAACAAACAAATCAATGAGTGTAATAAAGTGCACATGCACTATAGAAGTCTTTAGTAATTTCAGGATAACCGATCTCATTAACAAAAGAAAAGAAGTACACACGCACTGTATATGACTTTTTCATTTCACAATAATTAGGGAAGGAATAGGAAGGATTGCGTCATGGTTGTAGCTCTTAGGTTGCACGCAGCTGCACTGAAAGTCCATATCTTTCCACAGAAATACAACACCAAGTGAGACAATTTGCAGTTCTTTTCCCAGAAGTATTTATCAGCGTATCCAAGACACTGAAATGTCGTAGTAAGAGTCCCAGTTATCATTTTAGCAGTACATCAGGTACACCAAACAGTGGGACCATAATAACGTCTTCATCGCTCACGGTGGTGGACAGCATGTCGTGTCAACACCACGCTTTTACAAGGCACACCAACGTAGAATTAGTGCAAAACCAAATATAGTGCTCCATGATCATGAGGATAAACAGGACAAAGGGATATTACAGTTATTCCGGGTAGTTAGCTCAGAAAGTGAAGGACATTAAGTCACATACAAGTCGTCATTACTAGTTTGCGGCATTCATAGCCCAACTATTGAACATTTCTGTACCATGAATGTAGTATTACAGAAAAATGTTCATAAAATTAAATTATTGGCATCATGGGTAATCGTATTACAATAAACAGTGGCAGTCCTTGGCCAGTTACAAAGCATATTTAGTATGACAGAATAATGTTAATTATTGGCACTCAGTGGCCAGCAAGTATTGAATAGTACAAAACATTTTTAATTATTGGCAGTCATTAGCCAGTTACAAAAGATGAAAAGTCATTATTGAAAACAGGAGCTAATTAATGGCATAATTATTAACAATTCATCTAGTTACATTAATTATTGGCACTCAGTGTCCAGCAAGTATTTAATAGTACAAAACATTTATCATCATTCAGTATTATCATGAGAAGTTATCATTGAAAACAGGAGCTAATTAATGGCATAATTACTAACAATTCATTTAGTTACATTAATTATTGGCACTCAGTGGCCAGCAAGTATTAAATAGTACAAAACATTTTTCATCATTCAGTATTATCATGAGAAATCATTGGAAACAGGAGCTAATTAATGGCATAATTATTAACAATTCATTTATTTACATTAATTATTGGCACTCAGTGGCCAGCAAGTATTAAATAGTACAAAACATTTTTCATCATTCAGTATTATCATGAGAAATCATTGAAAACAGGAGCTAATTAATGGCATAATTATTAACAATTCATTTAGTTACATTAATTATTGGCACTCAGTGGCCAGCAAGTATTAAATAGTACAAAACATTTTTCATCATTCAGTATTATCATGAGAAATCATTGAAAACAGGAGCTAATTAATGGCATAATTATCAACAATTCATTTAGTTACATTAAATGAAAAATGTGTAACGTCATTCGTCTTGAGTCAGCTGTAGCAAGGTTGTGAAACAAATAGAGTATATGTGATCACATTTATAAATGATAGACACAAATGGGTAAAAAAATGTAAGTGCTAGTACATGTATAATAAGTAACAGGTTTAGTAAGTATCATGAAAAGCTTCTGCTGGAAAAAAATACAAAATGGATTATTGAGCTGAAAGAAGAAACGCATACTATGCTGAAAAGTAGTGAACTTCGAATTAACAGGTAGTGAAATGTGTATAAAAAATATGTTCCATAGCTGTCCTATCCAAAACCTTCCATCATCCTACTATGCAATATAACACCTGCTGTCAAAGCAAACTGCAACAAATACTTAAATAACTACATAGCATAAATACATAATCTTCAACATCATCCTCATCTGTAAAGAAAAAAACTTCATTATCCATCACTTCATTATCCATATTATCATAACTTCATTATTATCATCACCTGTAAAGAAAAACTTCATTATTCATAGTAGCATATTCTTCATCATTATTCATCATCACTCATTATCATCTGCAAAAAAATATCACTTCATTATTCATTATACAATTATTCCTTATTTCTACCATATTTCATCACTAAAACTAAGATGTGTAGTTCTGTCTGACAGCCTGCATCAATCGCCTCGTATTCTGAAAGAAAAATTTAGTTAAGACTGCTATTCTTCGATGTGTATTGTATATTCTTGTTAATGCTTGTTAATTCTGATCCATTTACTCTTCTTCATAACGTTTTTTGCATCTTCTTTCGTTTATTCCGTAGGTGAAATTCCCATTTCTGTTTAATTTATTTCCTTTACACGTTATTTCTTTCTGAAAATGATGAACAAAGATTAATGCCTTGCATTTACATCATATACCCACTAAATAATGACTGATTTATAGTAACATAATTAAGCATACAGCATAACATGACAGAAAACGTAATATGTCAAAAGCATACACACTGTTCAAAGGCAAAAATGTACAGAGAATATCACAATGCAGCAGCAAAAAAAAAAAAAAAAAAAAAAAAATGTAAAATAGTTACGATGTTGAGATAGCATAGGGTAAAAAATGTCAAAGTCAACGGGTGTGTTATACCTTAACTATTTCACAGTGCATACAAACAAAACAGGAAAATAATCATACGTACCAAAAAATGGAAAATGTGCACGGTCTGATGTGTAACGACAAGTAAAGCGACCTGCTAACCTTATCTTGCCGAGCACTTGCCAAGAAAAATACAATAGTCAGCAGTAGGTAGTCATATAATTGCATAAGTGGTCATAAAATGTATAAGTTCGTCTGGAAAAATATGCACGGTCTAATGTGTAATCGACAAGAAGAGCGACCTGCTAATCTTACCTTGCCAGGCACTTGCCAAGAAAAAATACGATAATCATCAGTAAGTAGTCATGTGAGTATAACTGCATAAGTGGTCATAAAAAAAATTAGGAAATGGCATTACTGTGCGATAAATCATAAAGTATGTTCATTCAATAAAGGGTTTGATGTTGGACACGTGGTGATTGCCTTTACTTTTTTTCATTCTCAAAGTTTCTGCGTGTACAACATTGGGGTGAGGAATGCTCCGAATCCGATATGGACCTGCGTATAAAAGTTCAAATTTACTGCACTTACCTTTTATTCTGCTGGATAAATAGTGTGTACATACTAATATCTTCTGTCCAGCGTGAAAGTCTCGGCGTGTACAAACCTGTTTTTGCTGTCTTCTCCGGCGCTCTGCGGCACGTTTGATGTTGTTCAGCGCAATGTCAATTATTTCACGGTGTCGTAGTCTATGAGATCTAAGAAAGTTTATTAATTCTTCAATTTTGTTTGGTGGTTCAACGTTTTTCAGTATAACAGACGGAGATAGCATAGTGGATTCATTTGGTATGGAATTAATTACTTCCTGGAATGAGAGTATGTGTCTGTCCCAATCAATATGTCTTTTATGGCAGTAAATTCTACACAGTTTACCAATTTCTTTCATTAATGGTTCACAAGGGTTCGAAGAAGCATGGTACTTGGATACATAGATCGGAGAAATGTTTCTAGCTCGTAACATGCGTGTCCATATAGCAGAACGAAATTGTGATCCATTATCGGAAATTACTCTCATCACATGCCCTACATGAAATAAGAAATGTTTTACAAATGCTTTCGAAACAGTTTTAGCAGTAGCTTTCCGTAACGGAGTGAAGGTAACAAATTTTGAAGTGAGTTCAACAGCGACAAAGATGTAGCAAAAACCTCTATTAGTTCTAGGAATCGGACCAAAAATGACTACTGCGGCCATATGTCTTAATTTAACAGGTACAATCGGATATAATGGAGGAATATGTGAAGTTGTGTCTTACTTAGCTTTATGGCAAATTTTACATGACGCTAAAACTCGTCGTATTCGTTTCTCCATGTTGTTAAAATAACAGTTCTGTCTCAGTATAAGAAAACATTTTCTTGCTCCGTAATGTGCGTGGCTTAAATGAGTATACCAGATTAATTTGTTAACCAGTTCGTCGGGAATGCATAATAACCAATTGTTGCTGTCAGGATGAGAACGACGAAACAGAATGTCATTGCGTTCAGTGTAGTGGTTTCTAATCGTAACTTTATTCTTATCTTGCCAAAGGTGTTTAATTTCTTTCCACACGTTGTCTTTACTTTGCTCTTTTGCTATGTCCTGTAATGACGACGAAATAAAATTTTCAAATGCAACTTGCTGAATGTACATGATGCTGGAATTTGTTTTGCAGAAGTTGCTTGCGACGTCTTGCTGATTGTTGCTGAGAGAACGGGATAGTGCGTCTGCTACAACATTTTGTGTGCCGGGAATGTGAACTATTGTAAAATTAAATTCCTGTAAATAAAGCTTCCATCTGCTTAACCTGTCGTGAGTGAATTTAGCTGAAAGTAAAAATTGTATCGCTCTGTGGTCTGTATAGACGGTGGTATGTCTTCCGTAAAGAAAGTGCCGAAATCTCGTGAAAGCCCAAACAACACATAATGTTTCAAGTTCAGTAACGGAATAATTTCGTTCAGCAGGTGACAAAATGCGGCTTGCAAATGCGATGTTTTTGATTACTGTAGAGCCATCTTCTTCAATTTCCTGAAAAATATGTACGCCTAAAGCTGTGTTGGAACTGTCGGTGGCAATGGAAAAATTTCTGGTAAGATCTGGGCGCGATAAAAGTGGAGCATTCAACAAGGCTTCTCTCAGGTTCACGGTATAGCTGAGAGTAGACAAGAAATAGCAGATATTATTGTTGAAGTTTTCCCTGACGATCCAATATTACGTTTTTTCATGAGTGCATCAGAGATGTTATAAGATCTTGTAATGATATTTCGGCTGACAACCATTCAGTCGTTTCAAGGTGAGTCCCCTCCTAAACTTTTAAAGCACTTTCAAGACTGCAACATCTTAGTAAAGAGCTCAATGAACTTAATAATTTTGGTCTCAGGTTCCATCACACGTTCGTTTGCTCTACAGTGTAAAGTGATTTACAAATCTTGCACACTACTCATCTAGAGAAAGGAAGTATCGGTACAAAAATTATAAGTATACTAGATGAAGTCTCGAAAAATTATGGATTAAGGAATAAGATGTTTCTACGCGTGTAAGCTATACTGTGTTGGAATTGCACATTCCTGTTGACTGAATAACATGTTCAGATTCGTAGCAAAGACTTCTCAAGTTTTCTGATGGCTGAGCTTCGTAAGGCTTCACAGCTCATTCCATAAAATCTCCACACATAAGGACACGACTCGGTACACTTGCCCATAACACACTGGATAGCTTTGGTACCATATATTGCGTTTCTAAATGTGGATTTCTAAAACTGAGTACACTGCATGCTATTCTTGGTGTTGTTGTATGTTTCACTGTTCTTGGGTAGTCCCTCATACATACTGGGTGGTCAGAAACAGTCTGGAAAGCTTGCAAATGTGTTGCAGGATGGGTTGTGCTGAGAAATAATTATTAAGAAAAACTTCGATACAATGCGCCGTTTATAGGTCAATTAACATCGAAATCAGCCAATTAGGCAATTGCATACGCCAATTCAAGTGACCTGTCAGTCTTTCGCATAGAGTCAATGATAGCGCACCAGACTGCTGGGCCTCTGACTTGGGTGCGATCGTCACTTACGACCCATGTTCCGTTTTCGCATCGTGCTCTTTTTCCGTCACGTCAGGTGACACCATCTCTGGTGGGCTGCTTGAATTTGCATGTGTAACAACCTGTCTGACTAACTTCCACCCTAACCAACTCAGAAACAGTGCAACGTATCGAATCATTTCAGGAGTAGATTAGATGTTTTCAAGGAATTAGAAACTGTTAAACATCTTTCTCGAAATGATGGCCTCATTCTTAATGAGCAACTACAGCTACGTAATAGAAGCTTCTTCAACGGTATAAAGCCATTACTTGACATTTGATTTCGTGTTCCCTCGTGCAGTTACCGAAATATTTTTTTCTATCTAAGTCGATTCGTAATGGACTAGAAGAAGGGATCGATTGGTAGGACATGTTCTGAGGCAACAAGGGATCACCAATTTAGTATTGGATGGCAGCGTGGAGGGTAAAAATCGTAGAGGAAGACCAAGAGATGAATACAATAAACAGATTCAGAAGGATGTAAGGTTCAGTAGGTACTGGGAGATGAAGAAGCTTGCGCAGGATAGAGTAGCATGGAGAGCTGCATGAAACCAGTCTCTGGACTTAAGACCACAACAACAACAAGTCGATTCATATTTTTTTGTTACTTGAATGGTTTATATTAAGTGAATTTCATGTTGATATATTAACTACATTTCATGTTATACCTTTGTTCTACTCTCTGAGTTATTCAGCTCCGTCTGTAATTCTGTAACGGTGACTTCAGCCTTTAAACTGTACTTCTAAGATCTTATGTAGACAAATGGTTATCATATCTGCTGTTGATAGATAAAATGTCGCCTCTCACTTCATATACTAAATAATTTTCATCACAATATTCGTCTGTCTATAATTCGAATGTTATGTATTTGTATTTGCGGCTTTTAGATCGCACTCTTGGTGTAATGTTCACCTGCCAGCATTTGCTAGCGCGGGCACCTCAGTCTGATGCTACCGCAGCTCGACATGTGTGAGCAGCCCATAGTGGCTTACCTTCTATGTTTTCTATTTTAAAATTCTGTGACCAAAGCTTTTTCGTTTGATATTTATTTTATACGTGACATGTAAGTACTGTGGCTTTTCTTTTTATACTGCTAGTCAGTACTTACACTTACAAAAAAGATTCCTAAAATTATGTTCTTATGTCATGGACCAGTTTAAACGTTTTATTTCTGATGACGGCACTCTTACAAGTGGCCGAAACCTAGACCTCATTTTGCGTTAGAGGGCTGTTCATAGCTTTAACTTTGCGTTTCAACGGTCGCTGACAACGCAGCCATATTTAAAACTTGAATACCAGTGTGTACCAGACTCGGTGACTTTTCCGAAACGCTACCAATTTTAAAAAAGGTTTCTTTAATGAGAAGCCATTTAATGGTTTTCTTTTTATTCATTTATTTTTTGAACATACGGCTAAAATTATAACTTTAAGTTAACTTTGTTTGCTACGCATCCTCTTATAAATGTGCCTACAATAGAGAAATCTTGTAGGCGTTCTTTAATGTGTATCACCCATATTGCAAAAGATAAGAAAGCAAATGTCTGTGGAGTATTTCCGACTTTTTCTCTCCTCCGTGGTAATCAGCAACGCCATTATTCTTCGACTTTTGGATGTACCATGGGCATTTTATTATTATATAAGGATACGTTTATCATTTCGACCTCACCTTCAACAAGAAAGAAGAAAGTCATTTCTTGTGATGTATTTCTGAGAAGGAATGGGAGTTGATTGGCAATACATTCCTGAACGATATGCCTTAAAAGGGTGTACGGACGGATTTTGAATCTGACGAATGAACCATCGCAAGAAATTAGCACTACTGTACAGTCTTACCTTTGTTCCGTTTTCCTTACAGTAGCATTGATACATTAGTTCTCAAAGCATTTATGACTTGTAGTGAGTTATATCGATATAAATACTCAAAAAAAACGTCGCGTGTACTAATAAGTCACTTTTATGGCCATAGCCTCTCACTGAACGCTTGTCAAAAAGCAGACTCGTTATGAACATCTTCCTCCACAACCAGTGTTTTTATTGTACAGCAGGCAGTGGAAGCGATATAATTAAATCTGAGCGATGAAAGCAGTTTAATTACGTTATGTTTTCATCATGACGGCTTACGGATTTGTTGGCCGGTTTTGTTCCTCAAAGCTTCTGCCAGCACTTTCTGGACTAATTAAACGAATATAGCATAAAGAAGTAATCTCGAATACATTAATAAATGGTATTTAAAATGTTTCTTTTTCTACAATGTCTCAGTCGCTGCTGATGCTATTACTGGCAGAATTTTTTCTACGCGTGGTTTTTATTTTGGTGTTTCGGTTATACGTTTAGTCATATTTACTGAAGGAAAGACAGAGTTAGACAAATAAGTTAAAAAGCTCGTAAAATACTTTCCGGAATACTTTCGTTGTATCTAACATTTCGCCTTGAAGTAGTCGGCACAGTTTTCTTTACAGTAATTGAAATCAGTAGTTGAAAATGTGTCCGTTAAGCACCTACACGAATAAAAATATCGCCTAAAATGATGTACACACCAGTGACACAATTTTCCCTTCTGATTTATTTTGTGTGGACAGTTATAAAGGTCTTCTCGAACATCATATTTCCTTTCATGACAATAAAATACTAGCATAGTGCTAAGCTTCAAATATGATTAACTCTGGAAATATCTCTGTATTTTTTTTTCTTTTTCGGCTTTCTATCTTCTCTTGTCTCTTCGTTCATTATCTGTCCTCCTCCTAGCGTCTAACGACAGTTATAATTATGTAAATTAGTTTAGATAGTAACAACTATCATCAAACAGATTTATTGCATTGCATCCATATTCTTGACACTAATAGTATATATGTATTTTGAACAACCTATCCTTTGGAAGCGACAGTGAGTTTGTTTCACGATCAGAATCAGCCGGCATGGATGTGATCTCTTTAGCCGCCATTAGGGCTGTCTCATTGAGATAACTGCTAACTGCTTATTTTCTAATTGCGAAGTCCGATGCTTCAATGTGAACAACATTGGTGCACTTCAAATATTTAAAATTCATGGTCGCAGAGTTGTTAACAGACAGCTACTTCTGAAACACAATACAGAACGCGGAAACAAATGAATTTTTTACGTCGGTAATAGTCATATCAGCTTGAATTTTACTATTAACGATAAATTAAACTAAGTCAGACACACATTAACCTGTGTTCTCTAATTTTTCATGTCTGAATAGCCTTCAAATCTTGTTTCTTGCAAGTAGAGGAATATTTGTCGACGATCACATTTCCCGTTTAGCAGAACTGTGTCTTCTGAACAACGCCCATCACAATAGTGCAAATATATTTGTTCTAAGAGTTTTACCTCTTGAATAGCTCACAATTACCTTTTTCGGTGCACGTGAAACTCACAACCAAGCAGTTTCTTTTAAACAAACTACTTATCAGATACGCCCATTTAATGACAGTTGTTAATACTAAAATACAAACCCAAAAAGCCAAGAAACATCGTCCCTCTATGGGATAGTTTGATCTCATTTTCTACCTCACTGCCGACAATGAAACTGACGTGACCTCAGGTCGCCAATGACAAGTAGAGAGGGAAGAAAAGAAACTTGTTATGTATGGATCCTCAACAGCAACAGCAGTACAGTCATGTCAACTGTTGTTGTTGTGGTCTTCAGTCCAGAGACTGGTTTGATGCAGCTCTCCATGCTACTCTATCCTGTGCAAGCTTCTTCATCTCCCAGTACCTACTGCAACCTACATCCTTCTGAATCTGCTTGGTGTATTCATCTCTTGGTCTCCCTCTACGATTTTTACCCTCCACGCTGCCCTCCGATACTAATTTGGTGATCCCTTGATGCCTCAGAACATGTTCTACCAACCGATCCCTTCTTCTTGTCAAATTGTGCCACAAATTTCTCTTCTCTCCAATTCTATTCAATACCTCCTCATTAGGTATGTGATCTACCCATCTAATCTTCAACATTCTTCTGTAGATGTCAATTATGGAAGGAAAAACGATTAGTATTTAGAGTCACACCGATGACGAGGTCATTAGAGATGGAGCACAAACTAGCCTTTGCTAAGGATGGGCTATGAAAATTTTCATATCCTTTCACACGAACATTCGTAACATCAGTTTGCTGCAGAAACCTTGAACATATTCTCAGTTCGAACATAATAAATTTCCTTGAGAGGGAAAAGCTTCTGTCCACAGATCATCACGGTTTTAGAAAGCATCGCTCGTGCAAAACTCAGATTGTGCTTTTCTCACATGATATATTGCGAAATGTGAGTGAAGGGCAACAGGCGGATTCCACATTGCTAGATTTCCGTAGAGCTCCTGACGCGGTGCCACACTGCCGACTGTTAACGGAGGTATGAACATATAACAGGTTCCAAGATATGTGAGTGGCTCGAATATTTCTTGAGTAACGGAACCTAGTATGTTGTCCTCGTGGCGAGTATTCATCAGAGACAGGAGTGCCCCAGGGAAGTGTGATAGGACCGCTGTTATTTCATATGTACATAAAAGATCTGGCGGACAGGCTAAGCAGCAGTCTGCGGCTGTTTGCTGATGATGCTGTGGCGAACTGATGTCGACTTTGTACGACTGTAGGAGAATGCAAGGTGACTTACGACGAATCCCAACAGTGCGAGGTCGCAAGTTCAATTTTTAGTAGAGCTCGCTTGAAAGTGTTGTGTTAACAGCTTTGACAGGAAAATGTTAGCTGCAGGTGGCTAACCATAGGCATCATGAGGACGACAGGAAATAAGTATGCCGGAGGTGCAGACATGAACCATATATGGGATGTATGTATTACACTTCACAAAATGGACATCGTCGCCAATCAAGAAATGTGCAAAACAAACCATTATCTTGCACAACGAGCACCGAATGAAAAGTGGCCACAAAGGTTCGCACCACAAAGCCGTGCAGGCCGCTGAGTTAGGTATCCACTCCTGAAGAATGCATAGAGAATCACTGGGGGAACTGGCAACAAAGCGACTATTCACGGTGCTGTGTAGAATGTATGAGTCTGGCGACATACAATCTGACTTTCGGAAAAATATCATCCTCTCAATTCCGAAGACTGCAAGACCTGACGAGAGCGAGAATTACCGAACAATCAGCTTAACAGCTAATGCATCCAACTTGCTGACGAGAATAGTATACAGAAGAATGAAAAAGAATATTGAGGATTTGTTAGGTAAAGATCAGTTTGGCTTTAGGAAACTTATAGGCAGCAGAGAGGCAGTTCTGACGTTGCAGTTGATAACGGAAGCAAGATTGAAGAAAAATTAAGCCACGTTCTAGAATTTGTCGACAAGATGTTCGAAACTAAGATAAAAATGAGGCTAAGTTATGGAGACGATGAATGATATACAATATGTAAAAGAACCAAGAGGGAACAATAAGACTGATAGATCAAGAACGAATTGTTTGGATTAAAAGGAGTGTAAGACAGGGACGTACTCTTTCGTCCCTACTGTTCAATCTCTACATGTAAGAAGCAATGATGGAGATACAAGAAAGACTCAGAGTGTAATTAAAATTCAAGGTGAAAGCATATCAATGATACGATATGCTGATGACATTGCTACCCTGAGTGAAAGTGAAGAAAAGGCGATAAAATGAGAAGTAGCAGAAATGGTAGCAGCTAGAAACTTAACATAAGGACTGTTGATCGCAAAGTAGGTGAAATTAGGAAGGACTATTGATCAAAAAGTAGGTGAAATTAGAAAGGACTGTTGATCGCAACGTAGGTGAAATTAGGCAGCAAAGCAACCAACCACAGACGGAGCAAGGAGGACATCGAAAACAGATTAGCACTGGCAAAAAGGCCATTCCTGGCCAAGAGAAATCTACTAGTATCAAACGGTCGGCATAATTGTGTACGAATGTGTTAAAACATTGATGTTGCGTGATTTTACACAACTGTCTTGGTACCTCTAACTTCTAGGGTTAGTTTCATATGCACTTCCTGTTCAAATACCGATCGGTCAGAGCTGAAAACAAATTCCTTACTGAACTATGGGATAAGTTTAACTTATGTACAAATTTTCAGGACGATTCCAAAGTCTGTTCTGCATCGTCAACACTTTATTTCAATTTACGGCTTCCACTTCTGTAGCATTGCTAGATCTTGTGCAACTGATAGGTGTGTAGGAAAACCAGACCCCTTTAAGGGTACAATATAACAATGCCCTGAGCCGTGCGCGGCTCATGTTCATGCCGTTTCTTGCTTGGCAGCTTCTCTTAACTGAACTGTCGCCTTATTTATTATTCGATTTACTGTCGTCACTACGTTGCTGGCTTTCCAGCTCGTGAGTGGCAGCAGCAGCGTGTATCGAAAAGAGCACTGTCGTATTATCTTTGAAGCGACCGCTAGTATTTCCGACTCGTCGTGTGTCTGGAGTTCAGTCGGGACGCAGCGCCATTGAGATCCGGACAACCAGTACTCGTCCACCGCTGGCGACACACATGCACTGTCTAACAGAAGGAGACTGGAGCGCGAACGACCGTTCGTTGGTCCTTCGGTCGGTCGTCTCATCGGGCGACGTGTATCTGATCTTTTGACCGTTTATGGGCCTCGTCAGTTGGTCATCTTGCCGGGCGTGTGTCGGTTCCCTCCCTGTGCAGAAATGTCGGGTGACCAATGGGCAAGTGTTACCTTCGCGTGGTTGGTTCCGAGCCAGTGTGGCCCGTTCGCTGTGTCTCCGAGTTCGGAACAGACCTGGAGTTGAGTCGGGATGGGGCTGCATTGGGGTCCTGACAGCCAAGACTCGCCCAATTGTCGCTGATACACATGACTTGAGTGGGGACGACCTTTGTTGGTCGTTCGGTCGGTCGTCTCATCGGACGACGTATATTTGGTCCCCGGATGCTTCGGGTTCTCTGTGTGTGTCGACTTGTCATTCATCCTGCTTGTTCCACAGTGATTGCTCCTACGATTGTTCGAGTTCTCGTGGAAGTGTTTTCGTGGAACTGTGTCTAGCCTGTGTAATTTCAACTGGTCAGTTATGTTAATGCTATCTGTGTACTGGAATAGGCAGTCGGTCGGTTGCAACAGAGCAGCGAGGAAGCCTCGGTGGTGCAAGGTCAGGCCAGGACCACTGGCAGCGTGCAAATGCGGTCGGATTTGTGAGGCTACGAGAGCTGCAAAATTCGTCGCCCACCGAACTTGGATACTGGAGTTGAGTAATCCGTTAACTTGTTATGAAACCTCAATTGCTGTGACATCTCTTCGTTCATTTGGTCCCGGTGGAGGTTCGAGTCCTCCCTTGGGCATGGGTGTGTTTGTCCTTAGGATAATTTAGGTTAAGTAGTGTGTAAGCTTAGGGACTGATGACCTTAGCAGTTAGGTCCCATAAGATTTCACACACATCTGAACATTTCTTCGTTTATTGTCGGTTGCTTCCTGGGCCGTTCCCACAAGCAGCAACTTATGGTGTGTTGGAGTAGCAAAATTTTGCAGCATGACGTATGACGCATGACGTATGACGTATGACGTTCAACTATTGAACTGATTGTAACTTATTAGTGAAGTGCACCAGCGGTATCTTCTGCCTTATGGCCGTTAACGTTCAGGTTACCTGCCCTGGTCGTTAGCGTAGTTTTCCGGCAGTTTGTTTTCCTCGCCGTGTTGATGCTGTAGGCACGGCATATAGTTCGACAGCCTTGATGTTCATTTTCTTGAGTGGTTGTTGCCTTGACTGTATTTAGACGCCAATTGTCAAGACATAGTGCTGCTGCTATCTTCATTCTCTCTGATATTTTCGGTTTTCGTGCCGTTGGTCGGGAGGAAGGGAATTGATTAGGTTGTCGGTTGGTCCTTCAGCCATCCATAGGCTGTGTTGCCATCCGATTGTTCAGTGTTAAGCTTGGCTGCCTGTCTCGCCTAAACTTATGTTAGAGTTTCCTCCACAGGCCGACTCTTGGAACACTTCTGAGCACCACTGTTCCTGTAGTTTTGTATTGTAATTTTCTTTTAGTCTCGTACTGTGAGACGCCTTCAGCTATGTATTAATTTAGTTTGTTTTAATGTTAAGTATGTGGCCTTCAGCCGAACTTCTACGTGAAATATTTTAAGATAAGGCCTTCAGCCTTCTTAAATTAAAATTGGGAAGGTCATTTTTTTAAAATCTTTTAAATTTTTCTTACTGGAGTTATTGTTATCCAGACCTTAACCCCTCAGTTCTGTTTTGTAACTAAGGCCTTCGCCCGTGTGTATTCCTTAAGGCAATTTTAATAACTTGTGTTCCGACCTACAGCTGTATTGTTTCTGAATTCTTTTAAGGGCATGTGTGATTAAGTGGTTTAGCAAAATAAAGTTTGTGCGTTTGTACAACTAGCAACAACTGATTTAGGCCCCTTTCCACAACCTGATCCGCTCTGTCCTGCGAAACCAGATTTCAACCCTATTCACTCCTTCATTTATCACACCATAACAACATAATAGCACGGAACACTGACATCACCCGGTAAACTTCATTGAAATAAAATGCAAATATAACGAAAAAATAACTCTGACGTTATATTGTATTTATTGTTAGGAGCCCGAACGATTAAGCTGTGAAATATAACAATAATTACTAAAAGCAGAAATTCTTAAAAAAATAGAACGTTTATCTATGAATGCTTCAATGTAAAGCAAATGACTCCTACACACGGCTAGTGAAATTATGTCTCATCTGAACTTGAACTTCAGATTCAAATATCGTAATTCCATAAAATATTAATTGTCATAAGAATACAACAAATTCCATGTGAAGGGGCCTTTAAGAAAGAACAATTTTACAGCATTGAATCACTTATTTTAGAAAAAAAATGGAAAAAAATACAAAGTCTTTCAAACAGCTTTTTTAGTTTCCGTTCTGCAGGTTCTTCGTCCTCCGGTGCAGCCTCTATTTCCTCTTACTCAAAATAGCATGATTTACAATTAAGAAATTTTTTTCAAAGAAAGCACTTTCTCATTAACGTTGTGTTGTTGCACTTAGACACCATTGAGAGAGCGCCCAACGGCGGCGTCAGCTAAGGCAGCCTCGGACACGACACAGACAAACAAGTTGCACCCTGAAATATATGGAAAAGCCAATAAATTTATAGCCAAGCGTTGTGACTCTTGTGAAGGAGTGAGCCTTTTACGCAGCACTAATCTAAGATAGCAGACGCTGTATTAACCTGAAACTTCCTGGCAGGTTAAAGCTGTGTGCCGGGGTGAGACTCGAACTCGGGACCTTTGCCTTTCACGGACAAGTGCTCTACCATCTGAGCTACCCAAGCACGACTCACGCCCCGTCCTCACAGCTTTACTTCTGCCAGTACCTCGGCTCCTACCTTCCAAACTTTACAGAGGCTCTCCTGCATTAACCTTTCCGCGGTATCAATTAGTTCGGTACGTATCAACACAGCTTGCATTTTGGCTCACATAGAGCAAAATTAAGACAAAGAAGTGAAAATTAATTATGACTAGTCGGTTTCTACCTTTCTTCTTTAGAAAACCACAGTGCAAACAGACAGCATATTACTGTTCAATTATACAACACAAGTTATAGAAACACTGGGCGATTAAGAGGCTTAACTAACCTAAATAACAAAGAATACCAGTAATGTTCAGCAGAAAGATTTGAAACTTACAGTTTAAGAATAACAGAACTACAGATGCTTCCCATTTTTCACGGGCTTCACATTGAAGTATTTTAAATGGTAGGTGCCTGACAAAATCAGGAAAACTTATTTGCCGGCCGCGGTGGTCTAGCGGTTCTGGCGCTGCAGTCCGGAACCGCGGGATTGCTACGGTCGCAGGTTCGAATCCTGCCTCGGGCATGGGTGTGTGTGATGTCCTTAGGTTAGTTAGGTTTAAGTAGTTCTAAGTTCTAGGGGACTTATGACCTAAGATGTTGCGTCCCATAGTGCTCAGAGCCATTTGAAAACTTATTTTTAAAGCACAATCGTTAACACAGGCAACACTAACATTTAAAAAAACCAGTATAGAACGGGCAGAACTCGGGCACTGCTAAGCCAGAAAGTAAAGCAGTGCAGTTACATGGTACATAACAGAAAAATAGCCGTCAGCAACTTGGTATTTCGGATCACAGAACTTAAAACGGCTCACCTGCTACGAAGGAGGTCGTCGGTAACAGCAAGATGGTTGAAGATACTGCGTGATGCCACAGGACGGGACACAGCCACACACAGACCTATATCCCCCACGAACAGCAACGGCCTCCACGGCGGACCCTGCTAACTCCAGTTCCGCTAGGCCAACGTGACCTCGTCGCCCCGACCCATTCAGCTGAGTCGCTCCAATGCGTCGCGCCGAGACATCAGCGGCTTCGCACTATTTTAGAGCTGGCAGTTGGCTGCGATTGCCGTAGCCATGCCACCCTCGATACAGAAGAATAGTGCCCTGTCCTGGACGAACTCGAAACTCCTACCAACCTCGTTGGAAACCGACCTGGCAACCAGACTTTTTTTTTCATCATTATAATTTAATCCTTCTGCCCTCAGGTAAACAAAAACATGCAAATATAAAACAAAACATTTTGATAAAATGACAAACAATGAAATACAAAAAACATGGAGAATGTAAATGGGAATATTGTCACAATTTAAAACCACAAAAAGCTTCATAAAAACCATCCATGGACGAAGACGTTGTAAAAACACCGGCGGTATTTATAACACGAGGTAAACGTCAGTCACAGCACGAAATACACACCACACAAACACATCGTAAAATACTGTAGTTGTAGCGTAACACCAATAGAAATCACGAAGCACTTCACAAGTTAAAACGGGAACGACCTGCCAGAGGGTGGGGTGGGGGGGGGCTGGAGGGAGGGACAAGAGGAGGGAGATGAGAGTGGATGGGGGAGGGGGAAGCAGGATCGGGCGGTAGCGGCATGGGAGAGCGGCGGGAGAGGAGCGAACTGAGATAGAGAGCAGAGACAGGGAAAGGAGGGGGAAGGAGAAAGAGAAGAGTTTGGGGGGGGGGAGAGGAGGTAGGATGCAGCGAAGGGAAGGAAAAGAGAGAGAGCCCTATAGAGAAGGAAGGTTGGGGTCAGATTTGGAAGGAAGCATAGATGTCGGGATGGAGCTCATCATCTGGGACAGGGAGATGGTGAAAGTTTCTTTGGGATAGGACATGAAGGGTGTGGACGTGAAGGTGGGTGTGACGCAGCAGTCTGGCGTGGTAGTTGACGGGGTTGGAGAAGAGATAACACACCAGGGGGTGGAGGGGTCCAGTTTGTGGATGGTATAGAGGATGCGGATGCATTCCAGGTAAGCGAGGAGATGTGGGCAGGTGATTAGCTCATAGAGGATCCTCATGGGGGAAAGGTGAGGTGGAACGTATGGCGGACAAATATCCAGAGGGATTTATAGAATTTAAGAGGGGCAGAGATCTAGGCAACACTGACATAACAAAGGGTGACAGATCAAGGATTTGCAGCCCCAAATCTGACCACATAGGAGTTTCGGAAGTCGGAATCTATTGCAAGCTTTGTGTAGATGGTAAGGTGGAGTTCAGGGGAGGTGGCGGTCAGTGGTGAGGCTAAGGCATTTCAATACAGAAGTAAGATCTACAGGACAGTCATAGATGGTAAGGTAGAAATCAAGGAGCTGGAAGGGAGGGGTTGTGTCACCTATGATGATTACCTGGGTTTCCAAAGGGTTTATTTGAAGGATCCACATTACACCAAATGGTGAACTGGTTTAAATGGGTCTGAAGGGAGTGCTGGGACCATTGAAGAGTAGGTTAGAGGGCAAGAAAGACAGTGTCATCAGCATATTGAAATGGCCAAGCAATGAGAGTTAAGTTGCAGGTTAAGGAACTGTTTTTTGGCAGAGGAGGGGGGCCAGAAGCCACACTGTGCAATAGGAAGCGGTGTTGATGTAGGTGCTGATGCAGATGGTGGGAGACGATGGATTCGAAAACTTTGATGAACACTTCAGATGTGGTAGTCCAGACTGCTGTACACACCGGTATCTCTAATACCCAGTAGCACGTCCTCTGGCATTGATGCATGCTGCTATCCGTCGTGGATTACTATTCACAAGTTCATCGAGGCACTGTTGGTCCAGATTGTCGAACTCCTCAATGGCGATTCGGCGTAGATCCCTCAGAGTGGTTGGTGAGTCACATCGTCCATAAACAGCCTTTTCAATCTATCTCAGGCATGTTCGATAGGGTTCATGTCTCGAGAACATGCTGGCTACTCTAATCGAGCGATGTCGTTATCCTGAAAGAAGTAATTCATATGATGTGCTCAATGGAGGCGCGAATTGTCGTCCATGAATTATTTAGTTGATGAGATTTGTCTTGTGATATTGATTTTTTTTGGAAATACACAAAAATCAGTTTTACTTCACAATGGGCTTCAGCGTGGTGTTGTGGAGTTGTATGTAGCAATTCGTCCCAGTTTGAAACACTATAAATCATTACAACATACCCTTCCTATCGAGTGTTGTCCGTAATCCAGATGGAATGTACCGCACGTGACACTTTTCGAACCTGATGATGATGGATCAACTAGCGTTTTCTTTGTGGTGGAAGGACTGTGTTACGGAAATTTATATATTCATATTTATTATAGCAATAAAAGAATGTGTTATGAGTATAAAGATTTATGCACAACGTACGCAAAATACGACACTCAAAATACAGCACGAAAGGCAACTTTGTGCATGCTTCAATCATTTTTATCTTTTACATCTTTCGCAGACCACTAGCAAATACGGTTTCTGCTCGTCGGGTATCTTATGTAGAATCTTTCCTACGTCGTGTCGTTTCTTTTTTTGTATTGGAACACGTCCACTATGTGCTTTTTTATCTGGAAGATCTCTCTAACATTCTTCTTTGAGCAATTGAAATAGAAAAGCAGTAAGTCCATCAACGAAAGATCTGGTTTTAATAATTCCAGAAGAATCACTACGGAAAATGAAATGGCTATATGTAGAGACTTGAAATTTCACTTTCGTTTTACTTCCATACGAGCGCAATAAGGTAACATCCCTTTTGTAGTGGTTAGGTCACCTGGTCTTAATCCCAGAGTATCTTCTGCTTCCACGTTCATGACGCAAAAGTCCTGTTTATGAGTCGACGAACGTACCAAAGTTTCATACCCCTCTCGAGTCATCTACAGACATGGCATCTTCCCTAGCTCAATACCCACCTAACGAGTACTCCTGTTAATGGGACATGACCCGCTGCTACACAAAAACGATGCGCATAGATGTAAAGATTAGGTACTAGCGGGAAACGTAATTTGAAAAAAAAGGAAATGGCCTGTTTTCCAGTTCAGCGATTCAGCTTTATTTCCTGTGAGCAATGCTAATTCTTTGTTAGGTTTCACAAATTGTCTGAAATATGTAGTAATCAATATCCAAGCTATTTATCCCATTGCTTTTCGACTCATGGCCATTAATTCGAATGTATGATTACTTATCTGTCTTTTGAACGTGTACTGTCATGTTAAGTCATGTGGTCCGTTGAAGGGCATTTGTATTCATTCTCCGGTCAATGTATACATGCTTCTCCAACATTCATATAACTGGCATTCTTATGAAATGATTTTCCACTCGTCATAAGTGCTTACTTAAAAACTTCGCTCACAAGATAGTTACATTCAATTTCATTAAGATTCAAGGTCAAAGCGAACGAACTGTCTCCAGCAGTGAGGATATTTTTAAATGTACTGCCCAGCTAACAAGGTAAGTGCGTGGGAACGCGGCTGCAGTGACGAGGAACGTCAATACTTAGTTACCACACAAGCTCATTTCAGTTTGTTAGGTGTTGTAGGATACTGTGTGCAAGTCCATTTGCAATGCACCAATTATTCCTACAAGGAATGATCCATGAACACAGATAGGAAGCAGCTACATGAGGTATTTTGTAAAGGTTTTACTTTCAAAATAAATTAGATTTAGCTTAAGTTACTCCCCCTTTCACTGATCCGTTGCACTACGGGAAAGTTGTTGGTCACTACAGAATTTAAGGTACATTTAGTTAGATCGCGTTGTTGTTCACTTACGGGTCAAATTTCATTTAAAGGGGGGGGGGGGGTTTCAGGGCATGAGTACTGCTGGGGTTAGCGTGTCTTATGAACTCACATGTTAAAACTGAATACAGCAATCAGCTATCAAGCTAAACGTATGTTAGTGGCCTGGGGTTTGAACCGTCATCCTTCTGCAGAACTAAGTATATAGATCTTAAGCCACTAGCGGGCAGTATAATTATTTTTGTCGAGTGATGAATCTGCAGTGGCAGTGCCATCTCCACAGTAAAAAGAACTGACGTGTCACAGGTTTCTCAATCCAATAAGAAAGGAAAGAAGAAAAGGGAGGAAGCATAAATGGTACAAACGAAACGTCGTTTACCTGATTAAATATTAATGGACTAAATAAAAAGAAACTGAACCTTTTAGCACGAGGAAGACCTTGCGCAAGCCTCCATAAGACTCATTTTAAGTCTTTTGATGTTTTCGGGTTAAAGTGTTTTAAACATTGCAGATGTAACGACCCAAGTGGATAGATGGCTAAAGTGGAGCGGTTATCCCTGTAAATAATGCGTACAATTTGTCGACATTCCCCTACCTTACTTAAGTACAAGGAAGTTTCAGTCAAAAGAAACTGCCAAGAAAATGTTAGAAATAAATGTTTCAAGTACTTTTAAAAAATTTTTAATCGTTAGACAGATCCCCTAGTCATTCGTCATTATCGACATTTTGATGAACTCAGTATACACTGTAGCTCCCAACTAACCAACGGATGAAACTGTTGAGTCGTTCAATTGGAAGGAATTTATTTTTTAGTTATGGAATACGGCATTTATTTCAGCACTCACAGAAGATTGTGATCCGACATCTAACTCTACTGTATTGTACCCTGCTATCCGTAGTCCCTACTCAGTATAGCAAGCTGATTAGCTACAGTGGAGTGACAGTTTACTCACCAGGCCCTTCATGTTACGCAGAACAGTATCCGAAATAAATTCGTGGAAAAGAGGGCTCAGTAAGGAAGCCGCTATGCGGTGAAGTAGTCGATTTCGAATATCGAGGATCCATGCAAAATGTGTCGATCGGACTACGAAAGCAACTACTCGGGTCGCTAAAACTTTCAACCCACAGGCGTGACAAACCAGCAGACAACAGTGTATAATGATGTTGATGTCCAAAACTTACCGTAAGGTCATGCTTACGTGACGCTGTGTTATTCTATCATTTTCGTTTCATGTTTATCTGCCCTGGGAAACTTATTTCATGTAAGAAAGAAAGATAAAGCATCCTGTCCATGGCGAAGTCTTTAGAGACAGAGCACAAACATGGAAGAGAGGGAGAGTAAGGAATGATTTGGCCACGCCCCTGCTAGGAAACTATCTCGTAATTCTGCATCTCCAGCATTCTGGGATTGGAATGCATCCACATCTTTTTTGTGATAAAAAATAACCTCATGAAAACAGTCTTCAGTTGCACAGTTTTGGACTGATTGTCCAATACCAAATCAGTCTAAGAGTTGTTACACCATATAGAATTAAGGCTTACAAAATTGCGTTATTATAGCAACTTAGGCTCTAGAACACTAATACTGTTCAAAAATAGATGACATACCAGAAATGTATCTCTTATGTTACAGCAGTCATACAAGTGGAGAATGCGGTGTGAGTTGCATAGCGGTGAAGTGAAGAGGGTTTTGCGGGGGCGGGGGGGATTTGGAAGAGTCGTGAGGTGTGGTACGTTTTTGCTAGATACATACCGTAACCAATAAGTATATATGTTATTCCTCTAAGCTGTGCCAAAGTAGTTTATACAACCATTTTTATCATGCTATGGTAAGAGTGTAGATGGTAAGGTATGGAGGACTGGGGGGAAGGGAGACGAGGGAATGATTTTAATCTAAATTCATGATAGAACAATAATTTCAAACGATATATCGGGTTCCAGGCTGGACACAATCCTTCCGTCACAAATGATGGCATCTTACCAATAATTTGTAAATTACCTGCAATAAAATATCCAGAGCTTTAGACGTGGCGTTGCTACACGATGATTTTGGAAGGCGCCTTTTGTGGCGTCACTGGAGCTTAGTGTACTTATATTTTAATTATATTTTATAGGTTTTAGTTCTGCACTTGACAAGAGAGAATTTCATTATTTTTTATAATTTTAATAAATAAATAAAAAGCACCAGTTTGTTTTTGTTCTACAGTATTTATTTTGTTGTTAACTGATGTCTGAAGATGGCCTTGTAAGCCGAAAACCGGTTAACAATAAAAGTAATACTGTAGAACAAAAGCAAACTGGTGCTTTTCATTTATTATAATGTTGTTCTACCAAGAACCGGCGAAAGATTCTGTTAACATTTTATAATTTTGTTGTCTACTGTTTATAAATTCTGTTATGCAGTCCTACTGCCTGTTGTTCTGAAATACACCGTGTGTGGTCTCAGTTTACCTGGTATTTAGGGATTCCACTTCATGTTTTATATGTTTGTATTCCATGAACAATTTGTCAAGAACGTATTTTGTAAACCTTGTTTCGGTTATGAAAAAATGTGCCAGTCCTTGGGTGTACGGCGCCACTACCGACCTCCCAGGTCATATGGACGCCTTTGTCACCTCTTAGTGCAATTGTCGTTTAGACAGTTATTGTTGAGACAATTTGGAGCCCACATTATCTATATCACACTTATTAATTTTATGGCCAATCTTCCATTTGTAAGACTGGTGAAACGCAAGAGTTGTATTTATGACATGCCGTCTATTTTTGAACAGTATTAGTGTTGTAGAGACCAAATTGATATTGCAGTGCAATTTTGTAAACCTGATTGCTATATTCTATAACATCTCCTTTATTTCATCTCTGGGGCTAATCCGATAATGGACAACGAGCCCGAAATCAGCCATCTATAAATAAAGGTTCTTCCTGTACAGCTTAAAATGAGTTTCATAACGGTTATCGTAAACATTTCGTAATTTGTCTTAAGAGATTTAGAGAAATCACCGTGATGGCATCCTCCAGCAGAATAACTGTCCGCGCCAAGAGGCCACAATTGTGTTACGTTGACGTATTATCCACAACAGTCGCCTGATCTGGATGGAACACATATGGGATGGTATCGGGGGCCATCTCCGTATCACGGAAACAATACGCCCAAAATTTGTGCGTCAATATCTGGTTTCTCATACCTCCAGAAACCTGCCAAGAACTTGTCGAATCAGTGCCACGCAGATTTGGCGACATGTGGCGTTTGAGATTTGGACCAACGTGCTATTAAGTGTGAAGGGGGGGGGGGGGGGAGTCATAAACTATTGCTGAAACGTGGAACACACGCTCAACTTAAGGATACTTCAACGCAATAAAGACAAGGCAATAATTATCAAACACAAATTCTGGCCTGTAATTTCCAACAGATTTTATTTAACAATTTCATGACGACAGCAGACTGCTGTTACCCAAGAATAATATACATAATGGCCCTATTTGGATTAATTCCTTTTTCAGAGTGTACTTTTTATTTACTTACCAACTGGTTTGTGGTAGTTTTCGTTTTCAAAGATTCTAGTCCTCTTACTCAACTGGTAATACTACTTTCTATTTATACATAGAACGGCAATCTTCTCTTTAGACTAGATGAAAAATGGTTCAAATGGCTCTGAGCACTATGAGACTTAACATCTTAGGTCATCAGTCCCCTAGAACTTAGAACTACTTAAACCCAACTAACCTAAGGACATCACACACATCCATGCCCGAGGCAGGATTCGAACCTGCGACCGTAGTAGTCCCGCGGTTCCGGACTGACACGCCTAGAACCACACGGCCACCGCTGCCGGCAGACTAGATGAAGTTACATATTCTGTATGTCTCCACAATTCTTCATTACGCCTTAAGCATAACAATGTATTTATAAAGTTTCAGTACTGTTGTTTATTATTTATTTATTGTTTTGTTTTGCAACAATGCCTTAATGCCAAGACTCTCCTCGCTATAGAAGTTTTTCGTCAGCTACGAATTTCTCTCTAATTTTAATTAATAATTACTTACTTCTCTGGCACCTTTCCAGGATCATCTCTCCCGAGCTGATGAACTTCATGACATCTTTGATGTTTTTATAGTGCTCATACGTTTTAAATATCATTAAAGTTTGTCATTCATTTTGGTTTTTCGAAGGAAACGTTCTAACCAATTGTCTCAAGTACTTTATTTAGATATTAAATTTTTGTAGCTGTTACGAAGTTGTTACAAATCTTTGAAAACCAACCTACTAATACTCGCAGCAAGGCCGTCTGGTGTGATCTCTAAGAACTTGGAAAACACAGAGGGAACGTTGCAGTATAGAAACACTGGGATTTTCCTATTTCGAGAGGAAGTATTTATTGATGAATTAATAGACAGCAGCACAGCTACATCATGGCGACAATACTTTGAGTTTGAGAACCAATCAGTATGCTATTTTTCTAGGTTGTTGATTTCTCTATTCTCAGAACCACAGCTGAAAGAAAATGGAGAAAATTCATTAGCCACCCCCGTCTCAAACAGTTCCCCACTTCGTGCGGCCAATGGCTCCTAAAGATCAAGCCCTCCAAAATGTAAGAAATGAATGTCGAATAAATCTCCTGCAGTTGCTGCGCTCATGACATACCTAATAATTTATGATCGTGATCTACAGCTAACACTTCAATACGGAAAGCTAACATGGCAATCCCACTTAGTAAAAAATTAACAGAAAGTCAACAATTGACAGAAACTGTTAAGTGGTGAGTGATTTCCTGTGAACAGTTCAGTGATAACTTTGTTGTCACCAGAATCGACAGCAAACCAAAGCCGACGACAATATTTCATTTACATATGCCGACTTTGCAGGCAGAAGACGAAGACATAGATAATGTGTATGAAGATATGGAACTGGCAATTCAGTGCGTAAAGGGAGATGAAAATCTAATAATCGTGAGGACTGGAATGCGGTTGTATGGGAAGGAGCAGAAGGAAGAGTTGCAGGAAATTATGGGCTTAGTAGCAGGAATGAGAGAGGAGATAGACTGAGTCCTATAAGAAATGTCAGCTAGTAACAGTGAATACACTGCTCAAGAATCACAAGAGGAGACGATAAACATGGAAAAGGCTCGGAGACACGAGAAGATTCCAGCTGGATTACATCATGGTCAGACAGAGACCCCGAAATCAAATATTGGATTGCATGGCCTACCTAGGTGCAGGCATAGACTCATATTACAATTTAGTACTGATGAAGAGTAGACTGAATTAAAACAAAATCTTACGGAAGAATCTCTTTGGAAGGAAGTGAGACACTGAAGTAATCATGAGTGATGTTAGCTGAAGATATGAATACTGCGAGAAGGAACAACACAGTAGGCAGTTCAGTTGAAGAAGAGTGGACATCAGTTAAAAGAGCCATCACAGATGTTGGAAAAATATTCAGACATCAGAAAGGCAACAGAGGAGAAACCTTGGACAACAGAAAACATATTTCAATTGATCGACGAGAAGGAAGTACAAAAATGATATGGGAAATGCTGAAATACATCACCATAAGTCACTTAGTAATGGAATAAAAAGGAAATGCAGAGGAAACAAGGCGAAGTGGCTGCAGGAAGAATGTGAAGAAAAAATGGTTCAAATGGCTCTAAGCACTATGGGACTTAACATCTGAGGTCATCAGCGTCCTAGACTTACAACTACTTAAACCTAGCTAACCTAAGGACGTCACACACATCCATGTCCGAGGCAGGATTCGAACCTGCGACCGTAGCAGCAGCGCGGTTCCGGACTGAAGCACCTAGAACTGCTCGGCCACAGAATGTGAAGAAATACGGAATAGTGCGAATAGGTAATGTCGACTGTAAGCCATTTTCAAGCACATGTGTGATATTACATTTTATGTATTCCAATTATCGAATTCTTTTACTTTACAAATTTAAAACCAGACGCCGTATTCGTTAATTACATCAGGAACGAAACCAAACAGATACAATCTTACGTCACCTATTGGTAACTGTACTCGAAGTGTTTTGTGCTTGAATACTATGTATTTATAGTACCGTTACTAATATGTGATATGGAGTATTAAGTGCCCGCATCTCGTGGTCGTGCGGTAGCGTTCTCGCTTCCCACGCCCGGGTTCCCGGGTTCGATTCCCGGCGGGGTCAGGGATTTTCTCTGCCTCGTGATGGCTGGGTGTTGTGTGCTGTCCTTAGGTTAGTTAGGTTTAAGTAGTTCTAAGTTCTAGGGGACTGATGACCATAGATGTTAAGTCCCATAGTGCTCAGAGCCATTTGAACCATTTTTAGAGTATCAAGCATGAGCTTGAAAATGATTTATAGTCGACATGGTTAATCGCACGATTTAAATAAAGAACGTTTACGTTACTGCCTACTTCAGAGCATGTTTCCTTTTACAGAGGCTAAGAGAGAGAAAAAAATAAAAGAAAAAAAATACCGTCGGAAGGAATGACTCAGCTTACAGAAAAATCAAACAATCAAAAGCAATGGGAATTCCACAGTTGAACGCAGAAGAGAGAGCGGACAGGTGGAAAAAGTACACTGAAGGCCTTTATGAGTGGAAGGAATTTTCTAATGACGCGAAAGAAGAAGATACTGAAGTCGATACGGAAGAGAACTGGAATTTAAAAAAGTTTTGGAAGTCCTAAGATCAAATAAGGTGCAAGGAATAGATAAAATTCCAACGGAATTTCTGAAGTCACTCGAGACGTTACAACCAAATGATTAGTCAGGTTGGTTTTGGAGAATCTATGAGACTAACGACATACCATCAGACTTTCTGAAAAACATCGCCTACACAATTCCGAAGAGAGCGGAGTAGGTAAGTGAAACATTTATGTCACAATCAGCTTAACAAGCTTGACTTGAGGAAAGTTAGATGCACAACAGGGGCATTTCGGAAGTTACGCTTGATAATGGAAGAAATACTGAAGAAAAATCGAGACACGTTTATACGATTTATCGACCTGCAAAAAGCGTTTTTCAATGTAAAATGGTGCCAGATTCTGAGAAAAATAGGACCAAGCAGTGGGAAAGACGGGTAAAATACCATGTACACAGGAACCGAGAGCGACAATATAAGACCACTACCGAAGTGCTCGGGTACAAAGTGCTCGGATACTAAAAGGTGTAATACAGGGCTGCCATCTTTCGACCCAGCTTTTCTGTCTATAAATCGAAGAGGCAATGATGGAAATAAAGGAAAGATTCAAGAGAGGAATTAAAATTCTGGAAGAATGTCATTGATGAAATTCGCTGATGACAACACTATCCTGTGTGAAAATCAAGAAGAATTGCAGGATATGTTGAAAAGAATGAATAATCTAATTAAACAGAACATGTTTTAGAGAAAATCGGAGGAAGACTAAAGTAATGAGATGTTGCGTAAATGAGAACAGCGGAAAACAGTAAAATTGGTGGCGACGAAGTAGACGACGTTAAGGAATTCTGCTGTCTCGAAAGCCAAATAACCCACGGCAGATGAAACAAGAAGGACATCAAAAGCAAAGTAGCACAAACATTAACGGCGCTCCTGGCCTAAAGAAGTCTAATAAAGTAAAATACATAGTCTTTAATCTGAGGAAGAAATCTGAGCATCTACATACGGAGCACAGCATTTTATGTTACTGAATCACGGACAATGGCAAAACCGGAGCAGAAGGGGACCGACGAATTTGAGATGTGGTGCTACAAAAGATTATTGAAATTTAGGTGGACAGATCAGATGAAGAATCGGCAAAGGTAGTACATACGGAGAACACTGACCAAAAGAGGTGGCAAGATGATGGAAATTGTAAAGACATCAGGTCTTCCATGGTACTAGAGGGAGCTGCAGAGAGATTAGAAGACATAAAACAAATAATTGGGGTACTAGAGGGAGCTGTAGAGAGTAAAAATTGTAGAAAAAGAGATTAGAAGACATAAAACAAATAATTGTGGATGTAGGTTCCAAGTTCCACTCTGAACAGTTTGGAACGAAGAGAAATTCGTGGGTGGTGGCTGGTGTTTAAGACAGTGCAGCCACCTGCTTTCCTGAAAACAGCGTCGATACAGTCCTTACACAGTGCTAGTGTTGGCACCCAGACGTTGACAGCTGAACAGAGCACTACAACCTGCAATGCAAATGTTTGATTCCCAGGTATAAAAAAAAAGAAAAGAAAAAAAAGTCTCCTGTAACTGCAGCACAACTTGGGATGAATAATGCACTCGCACGGCAAACAGACAAAGCTAGTAAAAAAGGTGCTGTTAAAATTGCCTCTTCGTCCGTAATATCCAAGCTGTGGACGATAAACAATAGAGCGAAACGATATGAGATTCTAAGGCATCAGACTATTTGACTTTGATCCTTCCGGATGGATCAGACGATGAGAGCAGCAACGATGGTACGGGCGTCTATCCTTTATGGATATTTTAATGCTCACAACGTGGTTTTGGGCTCGACAATCACCGGCCACAGGGGTAGGACAACCGGGAGCCCTCTAACGTCATTACATCCATGTCTGTTGTACATGACGCAGAGCACATACTTCAACACTGCAACAGGGTCATTCACTACTAATGATCTTTCGGCATCGTCTCCAGAACTCGCATGCACTGTTCAGGGAGAAGTACACTATGTGATCGAAAGAATCCGGACACCTGGCTGAAAATGCTGTACAAGTTCGTGGCACCCTCCATCGGTAATGCTGGAATTCATGTTGGCCCACCCTTAGCCTTGATAACAGCTTTCACTCTCGCAGGCATACGGTTGCTCAGTTGCTGGAAGGTTTCTTGGGGAATGGCAGCCCATTCTCCACGGGGTGCTGCACTGAGGAGAGGTATTGATGTTGGTCGGTGAGGCCTGGCGCGAAGTCGGCGTTCCAAAACATCCCAAAGGTGCTCTATAGGATTCAGGTCAGGACTTTATGCAGGCCAGTCCATTACAGGTTGTCGTGTAACCACTCGCAGCTGAGATGGATAGCCATGAAAGTGTGGAAAGAGGAGTGGCTGGCAGCGAATGACAAGAAGCTGCGGTCAGTGTAGCCAACCATCCGACCGTGGTATTCCTCATACTGCTCCGTCAGGCGGGACGAAGTAACCTAGGCAATGTCGCCTAACACATGGCTTTGTGAAGGACACTCCAGCAGTGATGCCAGTGACATACAAATCGCTACATGCTACATTTACCCCAAGTGCGTCTTGTAATGGAGGCCAGAAACAATTTTAGGATCTGCCCTCTATTTTAGCTGATGACAGATGTGATAAATCTTTTAAAGCAGACAGGGGCGGCCTTTGGTGATCTGTGAGCCAGATTTACCTCCTTATATAACATTGGATTAGACTCAGTTTAAGTTCCATAGACCCAAAAAGTAGATGATTCTCGTACGAGTGGAACAAGGCAGAAAGTGTAACACAAAAAACGTAAAACATTTGAATAAAATACTCATTTACTCTCTACCCTGATCATTTGTCACTAGATTGTAAAAATATGTGAATTCACTAAAGTAAACTGGATTTTGATGTCCATCCCCTGTATGGGCATAAACTGCGTTCGCAGCGATTGAAGTCAAGGAAGAATTTCCTTAGAACATCAATGGTACTCACTATCACTACTACTGAAAATGCCAGGGTACAACTTTGGAGAGATAAGACTTCCCTTCTCCCCGGTTGGAAAAGAGTTTCTGAAATTCTGCCTCCAGTACATAACGATGAATGTATGACCTGGATGTCTTAAACAGGCCGAAATCAGGAGTGTGTAAATCCAGGTTTAGTCTAGCAAGATGGGACTACAGTACAGTAAAAAATATTAAGTTTGATTGTGGAAAAGTCAATCACATGCTTCAGTGTCGACTGTGTCCAGCCTCTTGTATTGTAGAAGATCTCCATCAACAGACGGAAAATGGACCGGAAGTGGCCAAATTTTGGTCAAAGATTGTATAACGTGTTAACTGTGCACCTACGTATGTTTCTAACACGATGATAATAATACTAATAAGTAAA
Source organism: Schistocerca cancellata (assembly GCF_023864275.1). Lineage (NCBI taxonomy): Eukaryota > Metazoa > Arthropoda > Insecta > Orthoptera > Acrididae > Schistocerca > Schistocerca cancellata. The sequence continues at coordinate 457,702,504 of NC_064630.1, forward strand.
CGGAAATTCTACTATTTACATAAATAATGCAATGTCAGAATGAAGCATATTTAAGCACTTTTAATAAATTTGTGATGCACAAAATACCTAATCTTGACTATATGCAGATGGTATCTGTTCTTTCGGACTATCTTCATATAGTCAAGACTAGGTATTTTGTGTTCGTCTGGAAGAAAAGATACCACTGGTGATCCTGCAGCTCTCGAAGAATGAAATCAAAATAAAATCCAGACCTTTAGCTGCTGACAGGCGTTGATAAATATCAACGGGGACAGTTGAAAATGGATGCCCCAACCAGGACTGGAACCCAAGATCTCCTGCTTACATATATATTCTTCGTGGAATTTGTTCGGGGCAGACGTCCGATGACACCCATTTATGTTCTTCATTGATCCGTTCACTCAGTTTTTATTACAGAAAGTAGCTAAGAGACCCACATCTCCAACGTACTGTCCACACACTACATTTGTAATGCCCCTGGCCACTATACGCGTTGCTCGAGGCCGTCAAGAGTTCGGGAAATGTGAGTGCATCCGCATTGAGGATCATTGGCCGGCAAGCCTTATCTATATGAAGATGGTATCTGTTCTTTCAGACATGTCAGACATGATGTTCTTAAATTTACACTACAAATGAGTCTTATTACTCGCCTTTTTACGCTGAAAGCTTTTGCTCAATTTGATGAGTTACCCCAGAAAATTTGGAAAGTGGTAAGTTCCTATGGGACCAAACTGCTGAGGTCATCGGTCCCTAGGTTTACACACTACTTAATCTGACATAAAGCTAACTTACGGTAAGGGCAACACACACACACACACACACCCATGCCCGAGGGAGGACTCGAAACTCCGACTGGGAGAGCCGCGCGAACCGTGGCAAGGCGCCTAAGACCACCCAGATACGCTGCGTGGCGATTACGCCAGAATATGATCCCACATGACGTAATAGAATGACAGTGACAAAGTTTGAAAGATATTTTATATTTCCTACATCTGACATCATTCTCGCTGCAAATACAGACTTAACCTCGCCGGCAGCCTCATCACGTGACACGACAGCGGCGCTTCTGGTGGGGGGAAAAAAAAAACTACAGCGGCCATGACGTTAATGTTGGTGTAGTGAACCGATATGAGTGTCACCCCTTTCTCGACACGCAATGTCAACAAACCACGTCTCAAGACGTGCGTTTCATAGTGAACATTCATTTTATGTTCACCCCATCGTCAGAGATTTGTATTTACGAGTATTTACGTGTCGCGAACAGTGTATCTTACGACATTTTACAGCTGTCTTAAAAACTTCCGTTACAGATTCCTGCAATTACGTTGAAAAATTAAATTGAACATCTGAATATTGGTTGCCAGGCACCTTGAAACGTGTTCGTAGAAAAATAAATACCCATAAAAGCAACTGGCTGCAGCTTATTCATTATAAATTACCTTCAATTTCAATAGAAATGTCCTAATACGTCCACAATGGACAAAAATTGTTCATTAACTAGCTGACTACCCGACGTTGTCCCGGGATGTATTTATTTCAATTCTATTAGTCCATCTGTACCCCCCCTCCCTCCACCCTTTCCCCATCTCCTCTGCCCCCTCCCTTTCTCCCTCCTTTCTATCCACCTCCTCCACTCACACACACTATCCCTCTACTCCTCCTCCTCTCATTCTCTTTCGATCTCCTCCTCTTGCCTTTCTATGTCCATTTCCCTTCTCCCCTCTCTCTCCATCGCGTAGCACATAAAAACTAATAAAATCATTGTCACAAATATCGTAAAGTTCAAAAATCAAAGATTAAATAGTTTTTTCAAATAGTAATTTTTTTCTCTGAGTCGTATAATATTCTTCAAATCAGTGAGTATCCTGTACTGCCTGAAGTAGCCTATGATTTTCCTTGGGATTAAAGTTACCTCGGTACCAAATTTCATCGATCTTGATTAAGAGGGTTAGTAATTATAAATTTAAACGTCATGCACGGTACGGTACTTTTTCACTGTCTCATTGTTTATGACGTCATACATAGCAAAATTTATGTCGTACAGTGACATAATTTTGCAGGGATATTTAGTGATATATGCAAGCACTGTCTGAAAAACGTGTCACGAATACAATTAGTAGTATAGAACTAATAAATTAAAATGTCATGCCTGAATGTAAATGAACATGAAAAATTGTAGTAAGCGATAAACATTTTTCCTTTCGTCATACCGCACGTGTTGTAAGCGAGAAAAGGTTTCGTAAAGGTTTGAAATTATGCAATTAGTTAGTTCCAAGTCACTAAGGGCTCTCGTACTCAGATACTAAGTGAATAAAATCTGGGTAATCACGAGTCGTGACCTACACTTATTTGCCGGCCGAAGTGGCCGTGCGGTTAAAGGCGCTGCAGTCTGGAACCGCAAGACCGCTAAGGTCGCAGGTTCGAATCCTGCCGCGGGCATGGATGTTTGTGATGTCCTTAGGTTAGTTAGGTTTAACTAGTTCTAAGTTCTAGGGGACTAATGACCTCAGCAGTTGAGTCCCATAGTGCTCAGAGCCATTTGAACCTACACTTATTTTTCACCCCCGCCACAACCCCTTTGAAAGATGGATGGCTCCTACCGTAACAGCGATACCCTCCAGATTGTAAGTAATATGTGTACCAAGTTTGACTGAATTCTATTCATTGGCTTCGGAGGAGATGTGGAACATACATATAGAAACACATTTTTATAACATATATGGATATATTTTTGCTGAAATAAAACCTACACGGTGCCCCAGATTATACTCAGGTTACAAGCGGAAACCCCGTGAAAGTTCGTCTGGTAGTTTTCGAGATTAGCGAGTTCAAAGACAGACAGACAAAACGGCTTTGCGGATTTGTTATTAGTTTAGACGTTAATACAAGAAAGAATAGAAAAACAAAATCCCGCAATAAGACAGGAAGTCCCACTATACAAACAATTAGGTATAACTTTGCGAATTGCTTCCACGGGCCAGAGTGAAAACAATCGTAGGCCGAATCCAGCCCTGCAGGCCGCCGATTGCCCACCCATGTTTTAAACTTCCATGAAGGGTCCTACACTCTTAGTTCGTTGTAGACTGTCTATACAATCCTTTATACTCCAAAGATCAGCGAGCCACAGCTGTCTGCTTTACTATTTTAATCCTTTTCACTGAGTTACTGAGTTTCTCTTTCTATTGTACATTTTAGAAATTAGTAAATATACTCGTAATATATATATATATATACACTCCTGGAAATTGAAATAAGAACACCGTGAATTCATTGTCCCAGGAAGGGGAAACTTTATTGACACATTCCTGGGGTCAGATACACCACATGATCACACTGACAGAACCACAGGCACATAGACACAGGCAACAGAGCATGCATAATGTCGGCACTAGTACAGTGTATATCCACCTTTCGCAGCAATGCAGGCTGCTATTCTCCCATGGAGACGATCGTAGAGATGCTGGATGTAGTCCTGTGGAACGGCTTGCCATGCCATTTCCACCTGGCGCCTCAGTTGGACCAGCGTTCGTGCTGGACGTGCAGACCGCGTGAGACGACGCTTCATCCAGTCCCAAACATGCTCAATGGGGGACAGATCCGGAGATCTTGCTGGCCAGGGTAGTTGACTTACGCCTTCTAGAGCACGTTGGGTGGCACGGGATACATGCGGACGTGCATTGTCCTGTTGGAACAGCAAGTTCCCTTGCCGGTCTAGGAATGGTAGAACGATGGGTTCGATGACGGTTTGGATGTACCGTGCACTATTCAGTGTCCCCTCGACGATCACCAGTGGTGTACGGCCAGTGTAGGAGATCGCTCCCCACACCATGATGCCGGGTGTTGGCCCTGTGTGCCTCGGTCGTATGCAGTCCTGATTGTGGCGCTCACCTGCACGGCGCCAAACACGCATACGACCATCATTGGCACCAAGGCAGAAGCGACTCTCATCGCTGAAGACGACACGTCTCCATTCGTCCCTCCATTCACGCCTGTCGCGACACCACTGGAGGCGGACTGCACGATGTTGGGGCGTGAGGACGGCGTAACGGTGTGCGGGACCGTAGCCCAGCTTCATGGAGACGGTTGCGAATGGTCCTCGCCGATACCCCAGGAGCAACAGTGTCCCTAATTTGCTGGGAAGTGGCGGTTCGGTCCCCTACGGCACTGCGTAGGATCCTACGGTCTTGGCGTGCATCCGTGCGTCGCTGCGGTCCGGTCCCAGGTCGACGGGCACGTGCACCTTCCGCCGAGTACGTGCACCTTCCGCCGACCACTGGCGACAACATCGATGTACTGTGGAGACCTCACGCCCCACGTGTTGAGCAATTCGGCGGTACGTCCACCCGGCCTCCCGCATGCCCACTATACGCCCTCGCTCAAAGTCCGTCAGCTGCACATACGGTTCACGTCCACGCTGTCGCGGCATGCTACCAGTGTTAAAGACTGCGATGGAGCTCCGTATGCCACGGCAAACTGGCTGACACTGACGGCGGCGGTGCACAAATGCTGCGCAGCTAGCGCCATTCGACGGCCAACACCGCGGTTCCTGGTGTGTCCGCTGTGCCGTGCGTGTGATCATTGCTTGTACAGCCCTCTCGCAGTGTCCGGAGCAAGTATGGTGGGTCTGACACACCGGTGTCAATGTGTTCTTTTTTCCATTTCCAGGAGTGTATATATATATATATATATATATATATATATATATGTGTGTGTGTGTGTGTGTGTGTGTATGTGTGTGTGTGTGTCTGTGTGTCTGTGTGTCTGGTAAGGGTGTGTGTGTGTGTGTGTGTGTGTCTGTGTGTCTGTGTGTCTGGTAAGGGTGTGAATGACCTTGAAGCTGAGTGCTCAATGCACATTATCGCCATAATTATCACCTTCAAGTAACCACGAGGTAGACGATATTTTGCTTGTCCAACTACACTTCGATGTAAGACAGGTCATGTAGACCCTAATGTGAGCAGGTTAAATAAAAGAATAAAATAAAATAAGACTGATGACATAGTAAGTCAAACGTGGCACCTTCAGACATAGAGGAGTCTGAGGAAATGCAGCGCACCACGTTTGAATCTCCCCTGTCAGCAGCAATCCTCAGTCCTCTGCGGTCATTCTGGAACACAGCATGCAGTGCTTACCAGTAGCGTAATTGTAACTGGCGGTGCTTCTCGGGTGGAGGGCTCTCCAGAAGGCCAATAGCCGGTCTTGGGAAGTAAAGGAAATGCCGGGGGCGGCTCCGGAGCTCAGTAAAGGACCGCCGGGAGACCGCGAGCTCCCAAAGCTCCGGAAACCCGCCGACACAGTGCACACTGCCTCTTTCTCCCTCCCATTCCCCTCCTGACCCCTTCTTCTTTCGCTCTCTCTTTCTGGAGCAGTGTTTCACTGAGAGCAAAGAGACGCACGACCCTTCCCGTGCCGCTGGTCTCGTTATTATACGGGCGGTCCGCAGCGCGGATTTCCGATAATTGCGTGTACCCTGAACGTCGCCAATCGCCTTAATGTCGACTCGGCCCCTGCCCCCCGACAGAGTTGAGACCGCAGTACACGGCCGTTGATACTGTTCCGTGTCACGGACTCTCATTTAAAAGACTTATGCTTTGCCCTCTGCATACTTCCAGATTCCCCTTGTCGTCTTCTCCCGACGAAGATAAACCTCTTGATTGAGCTGATTGAATCATCTCCTCACTTTATCTCCTTGTACGTTATGCAAATGCTGTAATAATATTCCAGTATGGTTTCTTTTCTGGTCTGTCGGCCACCCATAGCGCCGTATACTGTTCCATCCAGTCGGTAAAACAGACGAATCCAATCTTAACACAAAATAGCAAAGTCTTTCAAGCATTATCATTTATTATGTTATATACCATCTTTGACCGGAAACCTGATCACCGTGCAAAGTTTGCAGTGATAACGTTCGAGCTGTTGACGTAAGGTGACAATCACCTTGCCCTGTCCTTGTAATACCGAGTCTAACGATCTCCACAAACTGTCAACAACCTATGACTCGTTAGTATTTTCAGGAAAGAAGCAATTTAAACGAAAAAAAAGGTGTTTGACACTCACCTTTTGGTTAAAAAAATCACATGTCCGCCAGGGAGAAACCGTACCTTGAACACAAATACGGTCTATTTACAACACTGTTATGCCGGCAACATGGGACGGTTTCTTCATGGGTGATGTAATGAATCATTGGCAGTGGCTATCTGGCTGTTACTTCCCAGTTGTATAGGACTCTTAGTTACCTTCGGCGCCTCTGTCACGATTAGCGAAAATTTTTATCAGTCGTCTGATGCCGCCTAGAACAGGCGAAACCCATAACATGTGGAGATTAAATAAATGTATCTTGTGCAACCAAGACTGTTTTCTGTTCTAAATTTCATTAGATTTTGGGGACAGAGTTCATGATCGAGAGTTTTCCTTCCACGTGGCTGATGGCTGATGTGTGACGGCGACCGAAGGCTGCCGTCCACTGGCCAAAGAGTTCGTTTTCAGTTGCACTTTGCCACAGTTACACGCAGAGTGTGTAGGTTCTATCAATTTGGAAAGCAAAAATCCTTAAATATACCCACGAAAAACACAATGAACACCGTGTAATTACTAACGCCATGTCGCAACTGATCAGACAACAGATGGTGCAATAAACATTGAAGTATTTAATGTATTTTCACAATTAAAGCATGCATGAGAACGTCAGGTGAGTGCATAATTTCGTAGTTTTGAGCTCTGGGAAGGGGAGAGGGAGGGTGAAATTCGTAGACCATAAGGTGTCTTCTTTTTTATTTAAAGTGCTAGCGCTGTTCTTGAGATTACAAACTGAATTTTATATATCTGAAGGGACCGCGTTTTGTAATAGATTTTATAAAATACTGAAGCGGAACAAGCCTAGCATTAGCTGCATACTTCTCAGTTTTGGCTTAACACAGATGTGAAGGCAGCTTGTAAGTCATTACAAAGAGGGTCGCATGATTTTGATGTGAAATTGTCTTCATGTTCTGGTATACCTTTGGATTTTGATGAAGCTGACTTAAACGATTGAATCGTGATCGTCGATGCCAGTGATCCAAATAATGACACATTTCTTCGGTAATGATCACAACGACAAAATTTTAGAAATTCAGACTTACGCAGAGGGGATCCCCACGTAACATCCACGAGTAGAATAGGGAGAAAAGAAAGTCAAAACGATATGAACTGCGTGACTCACCATTCTCCACACGCTGTGATGTGGCTTTCCCAGTACAGATGCTGATGTAGACCACTTTGTCTCTTTTCATTCCATCCAGTTTCACAAGAACTAAAGCGCAATGCTACACTAGCATTTGAAAAGCGTAACTTTAACGCCCTACAAATGATTAACAGTTAAAAGTTATTTTCGTCGGAACTGCTTCAAGAAGCAGATGGTCCTTGATTTGGTCGAACAGTCATCCCACCTAGAGATCGAAGGTGTATGCACGTTATCCACCAAAGACTTTGTCGAAGCTGGTGTTACCACCGTGGTAATCATGATACACATTCTCTCGTACCTGTAAATCATCAACAACTAAGGGGGAGGTATGCGTTAAGTACCGTTCCACTTGGCATCAGAAAATTTTGGATGAGAAGGCAGCTTTGCTGGACTGTTACACCACTGGTGCAGGAGGATCATTTGTTTGTTACATAAATAAAAGAAAATGAAATCACTCTATTATACGTTATATGACTTGAAGATATTTGCATCTGTTTGAAGTGTCACCAAACCACACATTGTTAGCAGCGTGAGATACCCGACATCACGGTATAATGCGTTACTATAAAAACTCAATGCATTTTAAACACACAGTGTTTCATAATAATACCATCAAGAGCGAAAATGCCACCAATGGACTTTTATTATAAGTACAAGGTGTCCCAGAAATGTTGCGACAAATTTCAGGCGCTGGTGCCTGCCACCAAGCCAGCCTTCGGCAGCAAACCTGACTTTGTACGCTGATGATTGTAGGCGGAATGTCTCACAATGTAATTCAGTGATCGAGACAGATTGCCATGATTGCCAGTGGAGAAGATAGGTAGCTGCTGCGTAGAAACGCCTTTTCTCCTATGGATGCGATGCTCTGTTGCCTCGGTGGATGATGCTTTAGGACACGGGTCCCTATCTGCTGTGTGTTTTCTGGTGGAATCTTTTAAAATTTCCAATGTTTTTCGGTTTACAGGAGAAAAATAAACTGCTCACTAAAACCCGTGTCCGAAAGAGCATCACATTCATAGCAGACAGCTTGAATACGCAGCAGCTAGCTCCATCTTCGCCGTTAGCGAACGTGACAATCACTAGCAACCAGTGACTAACTAACACATTGCGAGATGTTCCGCCTACGGTCTGTGCCTGTACAAAATCACGTTTGGGCCAAAGGGGTGACCTAGTGCGAGGTGTCGGCGTTTATAACTTCGACTCTCTATAGCGTTGTTGGATGACGTTTGCGGACACAGATTTCTATCTTGAATTTTTACCTCCAGATACCCGATATGACCACCTTGAAATTCGTCACAAAATTGCTGGGACACCCTGTGTATGATGGGGCACCCAGGTTTCTGCTTGACTCAAACTGAACACATATTCCTGAACACATGATTCATTTTGCTGTGCTGCTTTAGGACACCGGTTCCTACAATCTACAGTGTAGTTGATAATCTTGTCTTCCAGTCGTTTGAGTAGGAGGTATTACATTGAGTGCGAGAACCTGTAACACTAACGCCGGTTAGTGATATTGTGATATCTGTATTATGTAATTTTTTCGACTTGAAAAGAATTAAAACCATTTTTCTCTTTCGGAAACTTTATGTAAGGAGAAATATTTTTAGAAATTTCTTTCCTAAAGTTATGTTATTTTATGTTAAGTATAAACTACACTGTAACGTTTGTAGCTGGTTCATGCCTAGGAAATGTAGAACTGTACGAGATAGAAAAGCTGGAGGAAACGTGTAGGTGGGAATATTAAAGGTGGATAGCTGCGAAATTCCTTGAGCAGCCTTTATGGCAGAGATATGCTGCTGTTAGCCTTCAATGAGTCAACATTCTGAGTGTTAGTTGAGGTAATGATTTCTGCAAAAGTGCATTAAATATGCCATTTATGTGAACTGCTATTATTTTTAGTCTCACAGCATTTATCGGAAGGCAAGAGCAAATATTCAGAGCCCAATGCGTCAAGTGCCATGATTGCTTAGTACGTCATTGCTCTACTGAAGTGTTTACTGAAGTGTTGACGTTATACCGCTTTATGTGAACTTTGTGTCATGAACCTTAATTTTTTCTATGTCATTCACATTGATCCTGCTCCTCGTCAAACAAGATTCCGAGTTTTAAAACAAGACTATAGGGAGGAAACAGGTAATTGCAGTAACTGAAAGAAGTGTTAACTGTCGTGGAGCAATCGTTTATGGTTTAGCAAGTAGTCTTTTCTGTGATCTTCTATATGTGGTAGCATAAGTTCGAAACATGGTAAAAGAATATTTAATTAACCTTTCCGTAAAGGCAGTCAACTTTCACGAACCACTGAAATCATTTCCCAGAACATGAAATTTTCTGAAAAAAAAAGTGATTTCAAGTCAGTACTTGGCCATAACAGTTGAAATCCCCACAACATTTCTACTTGTGTAACAGGTCTGCAATTGTCCTATTGCTTATTTATATTTATGCGTAGTTTTTGTTATATCTGACTGTTGAAGGCTCGTACTGAGGTGTTCAGACAGTCGTTTTTCCCTTGTGCGATCCGCGAGTGGAACAGAGGGGGGTGGGGGTGGGGGGAATATGACTTTGGTGCGAATTGTGCCCTCCGCCACACACCGCATGGTGGCTAGTGTAGTATATATGTAGATGTAGCAAGTGTTACTCAAAAGGCCAGCTGGTAGAAAATCAGTTTCAAGCCCCTCCCCCCCCCCCTTAATTTATTCAGTGTGTTAGTAACTCTACGTTGAAAGTTTGGGTAAAGCTCAGTAAATATTCTTGAAACATTGGCGCACTTAAAACCATCAGTTGCCATAATTTCTTCTAGCTGAAACAGCTTCAAGGCCCCGTGTCCTACTCAGGCCTTGTGAATTACTAACGTCTGCCAGTGATCAATCATTAAATTCCATGCTCAAATTACTTAAAACGAGTGCTTGGGAATTATTTCAAAATCAGTCATTATCAGTAGAGAAGTTTCGCGGCCAACGCATGTCACACACGTTAGTACTTTTGCCCTGTTAAGTGACATATTATATTTAGCATTATCCTGTACACACTTAAGCAAGTAGTGTATGTTAACATGAAATACTATAGTTTAGTGCCACTATATTTAAACAGATAACTTCATACACTATTCATGCTTTGAGTATTACAAACGTCTACCAGCAAGCTGTGATTAAATTCTGTGTCCATGTTATGCCAATTCAGGTCATATACATCTACATCTACATGACTACTCTGCGATTCACATTTAAGTGCTTGGCAGAGGGTTCATCGAACCACAATCATACTATCTCTCTACCATTCCACTCCCGAACAGCGCGCGGGAAAAACGAACACCTAAACCTTTCTGTTCGAGCTCTGATTTCTCTTATTTTATTTTGATGATCATTCCTACCTATCTAGGTTGGGCTCAACAAAATATTTTCGCATTCGGAAGAGAAAGTTGGTGACTGAAATTTCGTAAATAGATCTCGCCGCGACGCATAATGTCTTTGCTTTAATGACTTCCATCCAAACTCGCGTATCATATGTGCCACACTCTCTCCCCTATTACATGATAATACAAAACGAGCTGCCCTTTTTTGCACCCTTTCGATGTCCTCCGTCAATCCCGCCTGGTAAGGATCACAAACCGCGCAGCAATATTCTAACAGAGGACGAACGAGTGTAGTGTAAGCTGTCTCTTTAGTGGACTTGTTGCATCTTCTAAGTGTCCTGCCAATGAAACGCCACCTTTGGCTCACCTTCCCCACGATATTATCTATGTGGTCTTTGCAACTGACGTTGTTCGTAATTTTAACACCCAGGTACTTAGTTGAATTGACAGCCTTGAGAATTGTACTATTTATCGAGTAATCGAATTCCAACTGATTTCTTTTGGAACTCATGAGGATCACCTCACACTTTTCGTTATTTAGCGTCAACTGCCACCTGCCACACCATACATCAATCTTTTCTAAATCGCTTTGCAACTGATACTGGTCTTCGGATGACCTTACTAGACGGTAAATTACAGCATCATCTGCGAACAACCTAAGAGAACTGCTCAGATTGTCACCCAGGTCATTTACATAGATCAGGAACAGCAGAGGTCCCAGGACGCTTCCCTGGGGAACACCAGATATCACTTCAGTTTTACTCGATGATTTGCCGTCTATTACTACGAACTGCGACCTCCCTGACAGGAAATCACGAATCCAGTCGCACAACTGAGACGATACCCCATAGGCCCTCAGCTTGATTAGAAGTCGCTTGTGAGGAACGGTGTCAAAAGCTTTCCGGAAATCTAGAAATACGGAATCAACTTGAGAGCCCCTGTCGATAGCGGCCATTACTTCGTGCGAATAAAGAGCTAGCTGCGTTACACAAGAACCATGTTTTCTGAAACCATGCTGATTACGTATCAATAGATCGTTCCCTTCGAGGTGATTCATAATGTTTGAATACAGTGTATGCACCAAAACCCTACTGCAAACCGACGTTAATGATATAGGTCTGTCGTTCGATGGATTACTCCTACTACCCTTCTTAAACAGTGGTGCGACCTGCGCAATTTTACAATCTATAGGTACAGATCTATCGATGAGCGAGCGGTTGTATATGATTGCTAAGTAGGGAGCTATTGTATCAGCGTTATCTGAAAGGAACCTAATTCTGAAAGGAACATAATCGGTATGCAATCTGGACCTGAAGACTTGCCCGTATCAAGCGATTTGAGTTGCTTCGCAACCCCTAAGGTATCTACTTCTAAGAAACTCATGCTAGCAGCTGTTCGTGTTTCAAATTCTGGAATATTCCATTCGTCTTCCCTGGTGAAGGAATTTCGGAAAACTGCGTTCAATAACTCCGCTTTAGCGGCACAGTCGTCGGTAACATTACCATCGGCACTGCGCAGCGAAGGTATTGACTGCGTCTTGCCGCTTCTGTGCTTTACATACGACCAGAATTTCTTCGGATTTTCTACCAAATTTCGAGACAATGTTTCGTTGTGGTACCTAGTAAAGGCATCTCGCATTGAAGTCCGTGCCAAATTTCGCGCGTCTGTAAATTTTAGCCAATCTCCGGGATTTCGCGTTCTTCTGAACTTCGCGTGCTTTTTCCGTTGCCTCTGCAACAGCGTTCGGACCTCTTTTGTGTACCATGGGGGATCAGTTCCGTCTCTTACCAATTTATGAGGTATGAATCTCTCAATCGCTGCTGCTATTATATCTTTGAATTTGAGCCACGTCTCGTCTACATTTGCATAGTCAGTTCGGAAGGAATGGAGATTGTCTCTTAGGAAGGCTTCTAGTGACACTTTACCCGCTTTTTTAAATAAAATTATTTTGCGTTTGTTTCTGGTGGATTTGGAAGAAACGGTATTGAGCCTAGCTACAACTACCTTGTGATCACTAATCCCTGTATCAGTCATGATGCTCTCTATCAGCTCTGGATTGTTAGTGGCTAAGAGGTCAAGTGTGTTTTCGCAACCATTTACAATTCGCGTGGGTTCGTGGACTAACTGCTCCAAATAATTTTCGGAGAAAGCATTTAGGACAATCTCGGGAGATGTTTTCTGCCTACCACCGGTTTTGAACAAGTATTTTTGCCAACATATCGAGGGAAGGTTGAAGTCCCCACCAACTATAACCATATGAGTGGGGTACTTATTTGTTACGAGACTCAAATTTTCTCTGAACTGTTCAGAAACTGTATCATAGGAGACTGGGCGTCGGTAGAAGGAGCCAATTATTAACTTAGTTCGGCTGTTAAGTATAACCTCCACCCTTACCAATTCGCACGGAGTATCTACTTCGACTTCACTACAAGATGAACCACTACTGACAGACACAAACACTCCACCACCAATTCTGCCTAATCTAAGTGCTTAGTAAGTATTTCAAGATCAATGATTACGAGTAGAGAAGTTTCAGAGCTATAGCATGTCAGATACATTAGCACTTTTCCCCAGTTATGTGCCTTAGTGTAACTAACATTATTGTTTACACCCTAAGTCAAGTTAGTGTGAAGTATTTGGTTGCTACTGTACTTAGAGAGATAACAACATCACTTATGCATGATTACCTTTCTTGCGCCTGTTGAAGTTTTTCATGTCCGATTACCATACACATTTCAAACTTAAGTGAAGTTTAATTCTGCAGTTTGTTTAATTTGTTTGCTGCATATTTGCTTGAAATCACTTTTCCCTAATTAGGATGACGACCGCCTTTATATTGTATGACTACAGCTTTTACTTCTTAATAACAGTACCTTTCGTTCGATTCCCATTCAGATGACGTTGCATCATGTCAGGGTTTACGTCTTCAGGAGATGAATTCTAGTCCGATTAATTCTCATTAGCATATGAGATCACAGCCAAAATCCTAGTAAAGAGTAACATTTTAGTGAGGAATCACTGGTATCAATAATTGGTATCCACCTAGAGTATTACATATGTTGCTGCGTGACAGGACGTTCTTTAACTTGTACTGTAATAGCAGGCTTCCTGTGCGACTTAAAACTGCAGTATAACCAAATTACAAGTACTGATGGCCCAGCGACACATACTGAAAAGAAAAGCAATGGTAATTATCACAGGTGTTTTAGAAAGTAAGTTGTAGGTCATATTTTGTAACAGAACTGTTGCGAGAAAATTAGAAGATCGTAGTGAGCACAACAGGAAAGTATATGATGTGGAGAGGAATGTAATGGAGGATGCTAGTAGTTATGGAGATAAATAAATAGATTATCCCACGGTACGTCAACTAGTGTACATGGAGTACTGTGAATATGTGAACCAGCATTTTCAGATGTTGAACACATCACAAATAAAACAAAATTCAACAATACAAATAAATGATGAAAGTAAGGAATACCATAAATAGTATATGACTCTACTGAAATTTTGAGCCCATTACACATAAAACACGAACCAACGAAAGTAAATGCTTCAGAAATGGATAATGAGGATGTTTTAGAGGAGATAGCGGAAAACCATTGAATATGAAAGATTTACTAAAGCTTTTGACTAAACAAATTGAAGCACAGAGTGACCATCTAGATAACAAGATTAAGGCACAGACCAATAATTAAATGAAGGCCCTGATAATCAGTGTAAAGCGTAGGCTAGCAGCCTCAGAGCACAAAACAGTACCCTCAAGAATGAAATAAAAACACATGGACCGGCAAGAAGACAAAAAGGTTGGCGTGCTGAAAATTAAATCGCGGATATTAAGGTGTAATGGACAACATAAACAATATCGGTGCTACTATACAAGTACAAATTAATGATATTAAAGAAAATTTTGATTCTTACCTTGAAAAGAGAGAGGAAAATGTAGAGAATGTTGTGCAAACGAAAGTAGGGGAAAACGTTTCTCATTTTAAAACGGAAATTGTTGATGAATGTAAGACAGAAATCCCACATTACGAAAAAAACACATGTACGATTCAGAAAAGGAATTAAGTGGACAAGTAATAGCTGTCAACAGAAGTGTAATCAAAACACTTCTCACATTCAAGGCAAGTTTGTGGTCTTGGAAAAAAGTTTAAATACAAAATTATAACGTGACTGGACGAGTAGTTAATATCAAATTATTCGACGGTGAAGAAAAATTTGATCCAGCTAAGGACACAATGGCTTTCGTCCATAAGATTTATTGAAAAATTGCGAAAGAATTTTTCCTGTAGGCATGACAGACCAAGGAGGATTAACGTAGCAATCATTTAATTAACAGAAGATGCCAAAATATGAGGTCTGAATTTAGATACAGGTGAAATGACTTTCGGTGACTTTAAGCAAAAATTTACTGGGGAATACTTCTTACGACAGAAAGAAGAGTGTTTGCTAGGAGAATTCATAATGGCCTGAATATATGATAACAAAAGAGGAATTCTGTGAATTATTCCTGAGAATCTGGGTATAGGAAGTTTATCCATTTAAGAAGTAGGTGTTCCGAATAGGAAATCATTTGGTGGCTTTGGTAGAAACTCCCAGGAGTTTCAAAGAGTTGTGTGTGGAAAGTAATAACAAATTTTCTCCATCTGTTGAAGATGATGATCACTGTGAAGGGAATTGTGATTACCGTGACGCTAATAATAAAATAAATAAGCAGCAAACTGCTGAACGAAATCGCAGTGAGAGATATCGCATCTATATTATGCGAAGAGGGCAAGGTAGAGGACAATTTAATTCAGCCACTAGTTGTGTAGTTCTTGCGCCACGAAACTGCAACGGCAATAATGATGCGTTTGTTCTACTTCCGATTAACGTGGAAATATTTCCACGTCCAAGGATTAGGAATATGAAAGTGACAGACATTATAAATTACATGCGCAGCATAGTAACTGCGAAGTGTCGTAACACGCTGCCAACGTAGCAACAGATCTGCATTAAGATGAATCACAGCAGGCAGCCAATAAGGTCAGTGTGAAGTTATGGGCTGCAATGCCATTAGCAACAGATTGAGCAGAATAATCAGCTGTCAATGGGAATACATTAGCTCTGGCGGTAGAGCAGAGTAATGACGTCGCAGCAGTGAGCAACGAACCTGCTGCGCTAGTTAATGAAACTGTAACAGACTTAAGTACGAATAAGTTTGTAAGCAAGGAATTGTCAAAAATCACTAACTAGTGTGAACATCTTGCCGATTTGTATAAGGGATTCAACCAATGCGGGTGGGACGATATCAGAAATGGTTATGCGGCCAGAAACTTGAATAGAGGTGAAGGAAGAAAGAAAGACGTCAAAAGTAACACGTTACCTACAAAGAGGTGAATTTTAACTAATAAATAAAGCCGAATTGCACCACACAGAGATTGCGGCCAGCTGATATCGAGAATGTGGTAGGTATGTAAGATGTGGCGTGAGCTGCCAATGAAATTCAAATTAGTCACAGAGAAATGTTTGATGTTGTAGACAGAAGGAGAATGACAGAAGATGAAATCACTATCATTGAGGACAAAATGTTCCTGAATGATGCAATATTAATGGAACAAACTGTTATAAATAAGCAAGATGGGTTTGACATAGCTGATTATTTATTAATTATTGAAGCACATGATGGTTACATGGGCATGAGGTAAAAGGATATGTTAGCGCTGATGAAGAATACTGCTCAGATGAAGAGAGTTATTAACATTATGTAAATACTATAACTCTTCATGTGCGAATTATGATAAAAGATTATAGTATTTATTGTGCTAGAGAAAACGTTATTTGCGTTGGAGCAAATCAGGTGACCCTGAGCGGACAAATTTAGACCACAGTTCTGATAAAGAATATGGGGAAGTAACCATTATAAATAATCTCAGTTGTAAATATTGAATGCAACCATAAAATTGAAATTCTTTCGGTGCAAAAACCAGAAATAGAGAATAAAAAAAACTGCAGATGTTACTATACTGTGTCAAAAACGATTCAGGTTGTGAAAGACTTTGAAAACCCAAAACCGAAAGAGCCTCTGGATGGTATAATGCACTGGCGGCAAATGATTTAGTCTGTAAAAGAAGAAGAAATACGAAAATCAAAAAAACCTTTCCGATTCAAAACTCAAAGAAATCTTCAAATTTTGGCAATGTATATGCAGACAAAATTCCTTGCAGTCAAATTAGGACTCCTTAATACTCGTTGTGGAAAGATTATGAAGATGTTACGAATAAAACAGCATAATAAAAGTAAGTTGTGTAGCGCAAAATGCCACCATAATTATAAGATTTAATTTACAATGACATGTTTGCAATAAAGAGAATTCTTCACGCTAACGCTTACTGTCTGGTGTATCCAAACTCCAAGAAACCTTTAGGTATTTGCAATTAAGGGGACTTAAAACTGTACGCCCCTAGAACAGAATAAGAAATACTGTTCAATAAATGCATGAACAAAGTATTGTGTATCATGTTATAAAATGTATATTCTTGTAAATATTGGTGTATTGTCACGATGAATAATTATTATAGTCATGAAAATTAAATAACTGCTGTAGTACAAAATAAATAAACTGATGATACTTACTTCCATTATGGAACACAATGAAAATATTCAGTAAATAATATTGTATGAAATGAATTATAATAAATGTGTGTCTTGTATAGTATTATGGTTGCATTCAATTATGGTTACATGTTTATAAAGTATCTGTTTACATTTCACCCAAAAATTTTCTGTGATACTGAAACACCTTTCTGTGATCATATGTAAAATATAACTGATGATATTTGTTTGAAAATTTAATGTAATCATATTCTTTGTAATATGAAACATGCAAAAGTTAATTGTATTTGGCGAAATTTACATGTGGTTGTGCCCAGCCATTTATTAAGAATTATAGATCTTTACCAGGAAAGATCCTGAAACATTGAGGATATGTAACACTTATTTGATTACCATATTTTATAGTCTGTATTATGGAATTTCCTTGACTTGTGATGGATGTAAATACGTTTTCTCAACCTGTAACTTTAAGTAATCAAAAATATTTTTAAATGTCGTTTCTAAAGGGATGTTATTTTATATAAGGTATTTACTATATCTGGTTCATGCTTGAGAAATGTACAACTGTATGGGATAGAAAATATTGAGGGAACTCCCTCTGCAACAGAAGGGTTTAGGTGGGCAATGTGGCACGAGGAGTCTTTGTGGTAGGGTTAATCTGTCGTTAGCCCTCGATGCATTAACATTGTGAGTCTTTATTGCTCACATTGTACTGTTATACATTAACTTTGTGTCTCGAACCTTAAGTCATCCTACGTCACTCACCTTAATAGGATTCTTTTCCTTGTCCAACTGGATTCCGAGTTTTCAAACGAAGTTAATGTGGCTAATGAATAACAGTAACAATTGGAAGAAGTGGTAATATTCGTGGGGTAATAGCTTTTTTTAGCAACTAGTCTTTTGTGTGAACTGCCCATGTGGTAGCTAAATATTGTTAGTTCAGCACACAGTTAAACAGTATTTCATTATTTCCCCAAAGGAAATTAAGCTTCAAGAACCTTTACAATCGTTTCTCAGAATATGAAATTTCCAAGAAAACAATGACTACAAATCGGTACTAAGTTATAAGAGTTTAAGGGCCTTCAGTATTCCACACTGTGTGATAGGTTTGTAGTAGTGCTTTTGTGGATTTATATTGAAGTCTATACGTTGTTAGTGTCAAATGTTGAAAGTGTTAGTTAAAAGATCAGTTAGAAGACAAAACTTTTCTGAGGCCCATTAATTTAGTGTGTTAGCAATTCTACAATGAAAGTTTGTGCAAGGCTCAGGTTTGTGTTTTTAAAATTGTCAGTTGCCATAACTTCTTCCAGATGAAACAATTCAGGGTCTCAATGTACTGCTCGCACCTTCTGTGTTACGAAGGTCTATTAGTGAACAATCATTAAATTCTATGTTCAGGTTACTTAAAAAAACTGCTTGGTAACTATCTCAAAATCAATGTTATCAGCAGAGAAGTTTTCAGTGCCATGGCATGTCGAACACATTAGTAATTTTACCCTGTTAAGAGACATGTTACATTTAGCACTATTCTTTACACACTGAAGCCAGTAGTTTATGTTAGCATGAAGTACTATAGTTTTGTGCAAATACCTATTTAAACAGATGACAGCTTCGTTCATATCTGATTATCTTGGTGATAGATGTTGATGTATTCTGTGTCTGATATCTAACAGATTTCTGATTGAAGTGAAGTTTAATTCAGCAGTTATGTTACACTGTTTGCCGCACATTTACTTGAAGTTACTTTTGCCTGATTATGCTAGCATGACCATAGCTTTTACTTTTGAATTACAATACCGTCAGCTTGCTGTGAATAATTTTATGTGACCTTCCTGGAGACGAATTATAGTGTGATTGATTTTCATTAGTGTATACCATCACGGTCAACTTAAAACACAGGTAAAGAGATATCACTTTTTGGTGAAATCGCTATTATTAGCATCCCCCTATAATAGTGGTTCTCAAACTATTTCTGTGACACAATGATTTGAGAATCCTGGTACTTTGATGGTATAGCCTGTTTATTTTAGGGGTTAACAGAATTAAAATAAAAGAGAAAAACTTGTTTTTTTTTCAGTGATTACTTCAATTTTAAGTCATAATTAATAACATGGAGGTCATAATTAAATTTTGAAAAATGGCCAGGTGCGAGTAGCAGTCGCATTCTGAACAATCTATACTATCTTAATTGTGTATGTAGACAGTTCATCAAACCCAGGAATCGAGAATCTGGACGACTTTCTCTCCTCATCGACATTGATGCTGGCAAGATGTCGCTCTCGGAAAATGCAAGACTCGAGAAAGTTATAATTTTAAGTTTGAAGGGAGATAACTAATGACATAAAATATTTTTTGTGTGATATAATTAAAATTAACACTTTTGGGATCTTTCCCTTTAAATGTACTGCTTCTTACCAACTGTCACCATTGTACGTCGACGGGAAGCACCCCATAGGTTATCACGAGTTTGAGAGTATCAAAATATTTGATATAAATGGTTATATCTCTGATTACGTTGACTTAAGAGCTTACATTTATTACACCGTCAAGAGTAACCACATACATCAGTATGTGACATAAATTTCTACTGGAATCGTGTAGCCTTTCCTTAGAAAAAGGCGTCTCAACGGAAGGAAAGACAGACTGAGAGTCTGTTAACAAATAACAAAATTTCTTTTTCGTGTGATATAAATACAAATGAAACATTTTCGAATTTTTGCCTGTATGTGTACTGTGAGATTTTGCTTCTTGCAAATTTTATGATTCTATGTCAAAGGGAAATACCCTATAGCTACTGTTGACTGAGTTTGCGAGTTTAGAATATGTGACATACATGGCCGTACCTTTTGACTGCATCGACTTAGTACCATAAGTTATCTATAGTGGTGAGGGACCGTTGATATTAGTATGTGACATAAATTTCAGCTTGATACATCGAGCTGCTTCTGAGGAAACCGACTTTCAGCAATGGAAAGACAGATAGACAGACAGACAAGTATGTGGTCCTGTAATGGTCCTCTTTTTACTGACTGATGTAACGAACCGTAAAAAAGTGTATTTTGAAAATATAGAAAAAAGACGCCATACAGTCGATAGTTTTCTTGGAGCACTTATTTGTTTCCCATGGTGTTCTGTTTGGGAAATCTTGCCCCACATACAATCCTACGTAGACGATTATAACCAGTCACAGGTACAACGTTGGGTCAGAGGGAGGAGGTGGGGATGGAGGGATTATCACTCATCCTTACTTTCTCCTCTCCCTCCAGCCCCAATGTAATTTGTTGTCAGTTCCACTTTCAATGTAATAATAAGTTAGTTACAATACTGCCAAGTGTATCGCCACACATTTATCGTAACTAAGAAAGAAGTATGTACACGACGTAAAATTGAAGCCTGCACTGAACGTTATTACAGTTTCATTTAGAGCAAAGATTGTGAACACGTGTTAGCCGACTACGGTTGTGTGAGCGTGTAATTAAGAGGAATGATGTTTCTTTGACTCGTTTCCGCCTATGATCGTGTCAGTCAGTGTTTGTTATTTTTTGTTTGTTAGAGGGCCTTCCCCTTTCCATCTTATCGTACCTTACTCAACTACCTACGGACTTGAGAACCATGTTCGATTCTTTGTTAGCAGCATGAACGGTCAGCCTACCTATGAAGGCCCTTTACTTGGCTGGAATGTTCTCTGCAGCTGGACAGCCCGCAAGCTTATGCATTGTGCGTTAGCGCTCAATCGAGCAACTGAAAAGTGTCCAGCGTTAAGCATAGTTTGTAATTTTCTAGAATTAATTGCCAGGGCTAGACTGTTTTCGGTGTTACTTTATCGAGAAATTATTTAATAACCTTGGAAATTGGCATGTAAAAACATGAAGGCTTTCTTTATATGTGTTTTTGGTGTGGTGGATGGGGTTTGGGGTGGTTTCATGACCAGCATGACACCGAGGTGGAGTAAAACCACCTGGAAACAATAAGTGCCGTTATGTGAACGGCATACTATGCGACTGAAAAGACGACGTATTTTACAAGTTGCCTTTATATTGGCGATAATATTGGCCATCATAGAATAGGAGCATACCACACAAATGTGAACATTGAAGTTTTCGTGTCAAGTGCCACTTCCTGAACTAGAACATAAAGAGCTCTTCTCTATGGCACACAGCTTCACGATAATTTCTAAAATCAGATATCCAGTACCGGATACCAACAGAAATTAACTACATTTTCAGAGAGACATATTCCCTTATTTTATAAAAATTATAGTGCAATGCGGTTTTGTAGACGAACAAGAGACAGCGCGCCATGACTGGTGTCTAGACCGCAGAAGGTAATGCACTACAGCAGCTAGTCTTAAAAAGAAACGTGGGATTCAGTGGCAGGCGAAAAACTCTGTTCACTAACATGTATGATTTTGCACGCATATGACAAAAGGTTACCATAATTCGAAGCTGTGTAGAAATATGGACTTTGATGTACGACGTTCAAGTTCGGTAGCAGCCTCTGATTATAAAGAAAGGCTAATCAGTCGTCATCAGAACATGAAAATGATCCCAAAATCTCTGAAAATAATATCTGAAAAATTTTATTCTTAAGCAAAATAGTAATTTACTGTCTTTATTTCTATACTAAACAAAACAATGAGAAGTATTACCTACTGCAATATACTGTTATTCAATCACACAATTGTTTTATTGGTGATATTTTGTTCTATGCCCGATTTCAAAGTTATACAATTTTATCTTCAGTCGTCTGATTAACCCAATCGAATTATTGAGTACATAAGTTCATCCAAAAGTAGCCGCATGCAAAATCAGTAGCGCTACTGTAAGCATTAAATATGTCATTTAATGTATGCATCAGATATAAAGGCCAAACGTATTTTAGATTCTATATAAATCATCATTAAATCTGGGAGTTTTTGCTGAACGGCATTGTATTTCTTTGTAGGAGTCGTGTAGAAGGGTCTTACCAAAATGACTTTTAATTTTTACACAGCAATAACAAATAGCATTCCTTTTATTATTTGACAGTATTGTAAAGAATTTGAACAGTTCACAGATTTTCGTGGCATATTGTTTTTGGTTATACATATATGAACTGTCTTTTACTGCACTGTCGAGTGACAGTTTTTGGTTTTGGGTAGTGGTAACGAGTATAGACACCACTTTCACAGTGGCATATAACAAAAAAATTAATTTTAAAAGACTTAATAAACCCTCTCAGCATCTATGTGGCAGTAAAGAATAACTGGTAACACTGTTGGTGACTAAATAGTCTCAAAATCCATTATGTAAAATTCTTATTAAGAAAACTAACGGCAAGTACGCAAATCTGTGGTCACATGACTGTAGTTCCCTCTGTCTATAAACTTTGACTCTCCACAAAATGGGATATCTAGGTATAGTTTTTGGATAACGTATATTTCCCATGTTTTTTTAAGATATATGTTTATGTACGAGGAAGTAGGAGGACATGTTGTGCCGTTGAATGATGTTCTGTTCTTAGTTACACGATATGTTTTATAACGTGTGCTTGGAAGGAGATTGTGATATGCAAGACCATATACACACATCAACAAAAGTTCTGCATCACCCTGGTTACCAGAACTCCTGAAGATAGACGTTGACTGTGGGCTTTGTATCACAGACACAGTCCCTTTGACTGTTCAGAGATGTCACTAAATCCGTCCAAAGATGTAAACAACCATGCCTGAAAAGAGTCTATTAGACGGAGAGGGACCGACAGCCGGTCAGTTTTAGTCATTCCACCAGGAAGGACGTACACAGTTCGTGTTGTCTGTATTTCAACCATGCTTAGACGGTCAATACCGCGGTTCGTTCGTGCCCGCATTGTTACTTTGTGCCAGGAAGTGCTCTCAACAAGGGAAGTGTCCAGGTGTCTCGGAGTGAACCAAAGCAATGTTTTTCGGACATGGAGGAGATACAGAGAGACAGGAACTGTCGATGACATGCTCGCTCATTCCGCCCAAAGCCTACTACTACAGTCGATGACCACTACGTAAGGATTATGGCTCGGAGGAACCCTGACAATAACGCCATAATGCTTTTCGTGCAGCCACAGGACATCGTGTTACGACTGGAACTGTGCACAGTAGGCTGCATGATGCGCAACTTCACTCCCGACGTCCATGGCGAGGTCCATCTTTGCAACCACGACACCATGCAGCGCGGTACAGATGGGCCCAGCAACAGCCGAATGGACCGCTCAGGATTGGCATCACGTTCTCTTCACCGATAAGTGCCGCATATGCCTTCTCGGAGACGTGTTTGGAGGCAACCCGGTCAGGCTGAAAGCCTTAGACACACTGTACAGAGAGTGCAGCAAGGTGGAGGTTCCCTGATGTTTTGGGGTGGCATTATGTGGAGCCGACGTACGCCGCTGGTGGTCATGGAAGGCGCCGTAATGCCTGTACGATACGTTAATGCCGTCCTCCGACCGATAGTGCAACCATATCGGCAGCGTACTGGCGAGGCATTCGTCTTGATGGACGACAATTCGCGCCCCATCGTGCACATCTTGTGACTGAGTTCCTTCAGGATAACGACATCGTTTGATTAGAATGGCCATCATGTTCTCCAGACATGAACCCTATCGAACATGCCAGGGATGGATCGGAAAGGGTTGTTTATGGACGACGTGACTCACCAACCACTCTGAGGGATCTACGCCGAATCGCCTTTGAGGAGTGGGACAATCTGGACCAACAATCCCTAGATGAACTTGTGGACACTATACCACGACGAATTCTGGCATGCATAAATGCAAGAGGACGTGCTACTGGGTATTAGAGGTACCGGTGTGTACAGCAATCTGGACCATGTAAAGACACTGCTTTCCCCGAAATTCGATAATTTTTTTTTTCTTTTGTGCATTACCTTGTCATAGTACGCATGTATCATTTATTTCAACTATTCTTTATCTGTTAATACGTCACATTGTTTCTTCATTCATTTTGCTACTGTTTTATATTTTATATTTTACGAATATGAATGTTGTGGTTTTATATGCTTTGTAAATCTTTTGTTAGGCTAGGAAAAGTACTGTGTCAGAGAACGAACGACTATCGATAGAAATTGCGAGTTATTGTGGTATCGTTGCCAGTTCGCGGGTGGAGAAACGTTGCAAAGTTCGGCGTGAAAGACGATGATTACGCGGAGGAACAATTAATTACAGTGCGTCCGCTGTGTTAATAGGAGATTGTGCATTATTAAGTGAACAGTTAAACCTGAAAAGTATATCGAGTGTTTGCAGTGACAGTTTTACATACTGTGTCAACTTGTGACAATTAGCCGTGAACCAGACACCATTGTCGCGTGGAGACACTAATTGTTAGCATTGCGTGAAAGTGGAACAAAGCAAAATGTTAAGTAAAAGAACAGTGCTGTGATTTGATCAAGAAACATTTATTATATCATCCAAACTGTCTTAAAGACGACAACGTAAAATTTAACTGATGTTTAACGGACTGTTATAGTGATAAACACATGTGACTGTTTTCCTGTGGCAACACGGTGAAAGAACTGTGCGAAGTATTGGCATTAACCGGGTATATATCGTAAATACTAAAGACATTGCATAATTCCGATCTACACGCACCGCGTGATTACTAAACGTGTAATAATAAAACGTGGCGCCCGTAACGACAACTCA
The DNA here is from genome assembly GCF_023864275.1 of Schistocerca cancellata. Classification (NCBI taxonomy): domain Eukaryota; kingdom Metazoa; phylum Arthropoda; class Insecta; order Orthoptera; family Acrididae; genus Schistocerca; species Schistocerca cancellata. The sequence goes on from NC_064630.1 coordinate 457,727,337, forward strand.
CACTGCAACTATATTATCGCGCCAGTGCTGCCAGCTGATTCGACTAAAGCGGAGATGTGGACCACCGCTGTAACTCGAATATTAATGAAACAGGAGGATCCATCATTATCTTCGCGCCAAGAATCAGGATTAACTCCACACGTCGTCAGCACGGACCACCGCTGACGTCATCGCCCAGCCTGCGGCAAAAGTTAAGACGTTAAAAGAAACTTATTACGCTCTCCCTCATTTCAAAATTAAAGACAATTGCATTTAAATTATCTATTTCAAAAATGCTGTCACAATATCAAGGTTCCATTTTGTTTAGTTCCAATAAATATTCTTTCCATTTTTTCGACTTGTTAACAGTGTCGAAAACCCACCAAATTAAAGTTCAACTAATAATTTTCTTTCAAAATTCTTCTCAGACATTATGCTGCTCATCATAATTTTGTTTTAATGTTTGTGTGTAACTTCTTTTGGAGGGAGTACACATTTTATTTTTTGTGCAGTAAAATTAGCTACCATAAAATTACGTATATTACCAGCTGATGCTGTCCGCCATTACTGCTTGAATACTGACCAATAGTATTTTTGCACCTATTTTCTCATTTGCTGTTTCAAAGCAAAGATACGTATTTCGTGGGCATCTAGCAGATGCGTGATGTCTATTTAGGCTCCTACAATAATTTTTTTTTTTTTACTTTTGCCGGTTTACTGAATTATATTGACTTTAATCGATCATTTTGCCCCCTTAAAGTGGTTTATCGCATCTATGTAATAATTGTACTGAGTTACCTAATTTATTTTTATTATTACGTAAACATTGGGATACCGTATTTAGATTAAAATTGACGTCTTATTGGCCCCACATAAGATTCTCCCCGTTCTTACAAAGACTATGCCAATTTTTTTTTCTTTCTTTTTTTCGTCCATGATTAACAGGGGTAGTCAGATTACTTGTATAGGTCTTGTTTCATTATATAAAAAGATTTTTTTTTCAGATGTAGAGAACCAGTTTCTTTACAGATGGCAACCGTTTAGCGTCAGAACAGTATTATTTCAATGCTGTCTTGTCGAATTTTTGCAGTTTTCGGATACGTGTTCAGAGTTTGACAGAGTAATTTTGTGTTTTGCTTTGGTTAACTGTATTTAATTTTGTGGGCAATATGACTATCAAAGAGGATGAAAGAGTAGATAGCTTTCAGATGTGGCAAGATAAAGAACATGGGGAAAAAGACACAGAATTTGTTATGGGAAATGTAGGCATGGGGACAGCCATTAATTTAGAATCGGGTGTCAAAAGAGAAGTAGATGAGAAGGTAGGAGTAGAAAGTATGTTAGCATTGCTGTTAACGAATATGAAGGAAATGGAAAAGAGACTGGGTGGCTAGATAGAAGCTGTTAGCAAAGAAAAGAAATGAGTGAAGAAATTAAAGGTCTAGATGAAAAGTTTGAACAACGTCTGAAGGGATTTAAACAGGAATTGAAGAGGGATTGGAAAAAAAAATTGGATTTTAAGTCAGACGTTAATAAAGATTTTGAGAAGTTTAAAGATGATGTTAAAGAGACTTTTAGAGAGACAGAGTTTGAGTTAAATAGGAAGCAGGAGAAATTTGAACACAGTGTAAAGGAAAGTGTAGAAAGCTTGGATAAAAAACATTAAAGCGCAAGCTACCGAATGTATGAAAGGGAAGGAGGAAATTAAAGATTATTGCAAAGGAATTTTCCGTGAATATAGGCAAAAGACTAAGACAGAAGCGGAAGATATTAAAGAGACCACTTCTAAGATCGAGAATAGAGTATTTAGTTTAGAAAAGACGGTACAGGATAAGCAGTTTACTGTATCACCGATAGTAGTGCAGATAAAGGATGGGAGTAGTTTCAACCACATAAATTTTGATCCTAATGGAGGCATACATCCTGTGTCCTTTGTGAACCGTTTGAGGGGTCAGTTTACTACAGATTGGATAGAAAAAGGTAATCTAAGGTGGGCAAGTGCTTGTTTAAAGGGAGAAGTTGATGCACCAGAAAAATATGAAACATTTGAAGATTTTGTGTCAGCGTTTTTGAAAGAGTACTGGTCGAAAGAAAAACAAAGTGATGTCATAAAAGCTTTTAAGAAGGCCCCATGGTATGATAGGAGGAGTAGGGACAATATGAGAGAATATTGCGAGAAGTGGATCAGTGAACTGAAACATTTGGACAGCCCATGGAGTGACAAAGACACTATAGAAGTATTGATAGGGAGGTTGTCTCCTAATAGAAGATGTGGATTAACAGGAAATGTTAATACTACTAAAGATTTTCTGAACAGAGTGAGGGATGTAGATAGGTGGCAAGTGGGCTGTTCATTTAATGAAAACAGACATGTAAATGGTCATCATGAAAATCAGGATAGAATAGGAAGATTGAACCAAGTAAATGTTAGAGGTAGAGGAAGAGGCCGAGGCCGAGGAAATTTCAAAGGAAATAGCCAAGGTTGGCAGACAGTAGGGGAGTCACAAGAGGGAAACGGAACCCCGCTACAGTGATGGCCTGCGCTGGGGTGAGTCATAGGTTAGGGCCTATTAAATTTTCAAATCACCATGGTAATGTAAGGGATACAGTGATTTTAATACTATTAGTAATGATTATAGTGATAGGGTTTGTAGTCATCATGGTCTGGTGATTGAAGAAATTAGACCTGCAGCTAACGGTGGAGGTGGTAAGGAATTAGGGGACCCATGTATGGAAAGATTTTCCCAGATGTATGAGGGAGTTAAAGAATATGAAGGGCTGCCAAAGAGGGTGACAAAGGAACAGAAGATATTGCAAAATGCTAGTGAAGGGAAGAATATGAGTAACGGTTGCAGCAGGGGAGAAGAGAAAGAAAGTAGTGAAAAGGGTACCTTCCATGAATGTGATGATTTAAGAAAAGATGTTAAGCTAGGAGAAGGGTCAATTTCTGAGGTCAATGTAGAAGTAATGAATACACGTGCCTTTAATCACAAAGAGAGAGTAATTAATGAGGAAGAAGTTAATGGTCTTATTATTCATAGAGATGTAGGAATAGCATATGACGATAAGGAGGAAGTAGGTGTTTGTGCTCTTCAGAAATGTTTAGAAGGGAATGAAAGCTCAAAGTTGAATTGTGATGACTGGGTTCATAGTGAAATTGAGCAGGATTTGTTACGTGAAGAAAGTGAGAATTGGTATGTATGGTGGGGAAGAAAAAGATCTTTTGGACACAGGTAGTGAAATTAGTGCTATTTCTGAAAGTTTATTTATAACATAAAGGAGCATAATGAAGTGATGAATGTATCAGTAGTAGGTTTGAAGATAGTGGGTGCTACAGGGAAACTGAGCAAGGTTATTGAACATCAAATAAGTCTGGAATTTGAGATTGGGGACATAGGTCTAATACATAATTTTTTTGTAGTACCTGGGTTAACAGTGAATATTATATTCTGCATGGATTGGTTGACAGAGTGCAAAGCAGAGATAAATTGTGAGGAAAGATTTGTTAATTTTTTGGGTGATGGATCAAGGATCAGTGTGAAGTTTGATGGATTGGTTATAGACAAGGACCACTTATTAGGGCATTTGAAAGTGAATATGATGCCTGTAGGGACTAGTTTGGGTAATGTTAAGCTGAACTTCGATTATAGAAGTGAGGAGGATACAAATGGACTTATAGACTAACTGGAGAACCAAATGTCTAAAGTTGAAGGGTTAGATGAATGCCAGAAAGAACTGAAAGAAGTTTTATAGGTAAATAGAGAAGATTTTCTGACAGACCAGGAAGAGCAAAGAATTTTGAATGTAAGTTGGATATCAAACTGCATTAACCTTTTTCGAAAAAACCGTACTCCATACTGTTCACACAGAGGGAAGCGGTGAATAAAGAGCTTGAGAGGATGTTGGATTGTGGTGTGAATATAATTCACCTTTGGTCGTTGTGGGCAAGATAGATGGTAGTGTGAGACTAGTTATTGATAACAGAATGTTAAATGAAGCGGTAAGGAGAGAAACTGATAGGCCAGAGAGTATGGAGGGCATGTTACAGAGGTATCACAAAGTGAACTTAGTAGTCTACATCTGACCTCCAGATACTGGAAGATGCCACTTGCCAAGGAATATACAGGAGTATACTACATTTTTGGTAAATGGGAAGTGTTATCAGTACACTGTTGTCCCATTTGGGCTGAACATTAGTGTATCTGTTTTTATACGAGTCCTTGATCATGTATTAAGGACCAGAGATGTGTTCAAAACTAACAATACATGTGGATGACCTATTAGTTGCCACTGAGTCCTGGGAAGGACATTGTTGCTTATTAAATGAGTTCTTTCAAGCCTTGAGTAAAGGGGCATGACCCTGAGACTCAAAAAGTGTGAGTTTGTTCGCAAGGGAATAAAGTTTTTTTGGTAGAATTTTGTCAACTACTGGTATTAAAGTCGATACAGACAAAATGAAAGCAATTAAAGAGTGTCCATCCCGGAGGAATGGAATAGAGTTGAAATCATTTTTGTGTGTGTGTAATTTTTACCATAATTTTGTGTCAGGGGGAGGTTTTCAACAACCCACATTTGAGTCCTAAAGTGAGCTATGTTTGGACAGAAGAGTGTCAGAAAGTCTTTAATGAACTTAAAGAAGCTTTGAGAGAGGAAAAGATTTTACACCATCCTGATCTTAGTAAACCATTTTGTTTGGGGACTGATTCGAGTGGGTACAGTATTGGAGTGGAACTGTTTCAAAATTTTGGGGATGAGGAAAATGAAGATCATAGGACCATAGCCTTTGCAAGTAGGTCATTGACCATGTATAAGAGAAATTACACTGTGGCTGAGTGTGATGCATTGGCAATAGTTTGGGGATTTCAAAAGTTTAGGGATTGCCTATGAGAAAATAAAACTATCATTTATACTGATCACAGAACCCTTATATTTTTCAAAAAATTTTGGCTGGTACATAGACAGTTAACATGATGGACTTTGTTCTTATAAAAGTTTCCTTTTGAGATAAAGTATGTTAAAGGTACACAGAACGAAATTGTAGATGCTTTATCCAGGTTACCATTGAGTGTAGGTAATGAGGTAGGGTACGATGTGGATGAGGAACAGGTAAAATTATTTTATATAAAAGCAGTTCAAGGGGAAAGGAAAATTGAAGGGATTTGTTAAAACTTGAGAAGGTACCAGAATCAGGATGAAATATGGAAGATGGTGAAATGTGAGTTGGAAAGGAAGGATAGTAACAATAAATTGCCAAAATATTACAAAATTCATGATGGGGTATTGTTTAGGCGAACTGATGAAAATTCGGTTGATTGGAAAGTGTGTTGGCCTTGGGAATATTTAGATGAGATAATAGATTATATACATTTGTGTTTTGGACATGTAGGTGCTAAGAAGTGTGTACAGAAATTAAGGGAAAATGTGTCTTTTGACAACATGGTAAGGAGAGTGAACAACTGACTCAAAACTTGTAACAAACGTCAAAGAGCAAAAGTTACAAATCAATCATGTAAGCTTCCTATGTAAAATATTAAACCGATGATGTGACTGAACTGTTATCTGTGGATCTTTATGGTGCATTGCCGAAGACTAAGGGAGGTTTTGCGTACATTTTTGTGGTCTTAAAAGTATTTTCTAAATTTGTAAAACTCTATCCGTTACGTAAAGCTACTGGGAAAGCCGTTTTGAGCAAATTGGAAGGCGATTATTTTGTGAAGTTTGGGAAACCTAAGGCCATATTGTCTGACAATGGATCACAGTTTGTATGTAAGAAGTGTAAAGAAGATCTTACTAATCAGGGAATTACAGCAAATTACACTTCAACATATCACCCACAGGAGAACGCCATAGAACGTTATATGATGGAGATTGGCAGATTCTGCCGTACCTACTGTAGCAGTAAGCACAGCTCTTGGGGAGATATAGTAGGAAATATTGACGAGGTTATGAATACTGTTGTTTATGCTGTAACAGGGTTTACTCCTCAGGAGATTATGAAATGTGAGAGACAGAAAAGTCTGGGGGAGGAAGAGTTATCTTTCACTACTAAGGAAGAATTAAGTCGGGACAAAAAGAAGAAAAGGGTAAGGGAGCTGGTAGAGAATAAACTGTTGCAAAGGAAGAAAATACATGATGACAAAGTAAGAGGTGCTGAATTAAAAATAGGGAATTTAGTTTTAGTTAAAACATATGAGAAGTCTAAAGAAATAAACACTGAGATTTGTAAATTCTTTGATGTGTACAAAGGTCCTTTTGAGGTGGCTGATATACCCCAACCGAATGTATTTTATCTGGTTTACCAAAAATCGAAAAAGAAGTTTCCTCTTAAAAATATAGTGGATTTAAATCCTTATAGTGCAAGGAATGTGAAAACTTAATTGGGTATTTGGGTAGTAAATAATTTTGTGAGAAGCAGAATATGACCTATAACTACCGAACAGGGTCAAATGTTAATGAGATGGTAAGATGATAAACTTTATGTATACATATGTCAGCCCATGAAGTTTTAAATACTGATCATATTGTGACAAATTAAACCAAATTATGTCAAACAACACAGACAATATGATGTGGTAATCTGCAAATTTGCAAATTATATTTAATGATATGACACGCAGTTAGGGAATACTCACTACAAAAGATGAGACATATATAAAGGAAATATATGCAGTTTATATTTGACAGGCAATATATACGATATTTGTTTTGTATCTGTGACAGTGTGGATAAATAAAAAATATGACGCTGTGGTTAAAATGTGGAAAGAGTGAGAGGCAGTTTTAACACAATAATACAATGACAAGACTTTGTGTGGGGAAAATACGAACGCTTAGTGTATATCTTCAGGTTCATAGTCTATAATTGTAACTATAAATATTTTCTTGGATTAAACACATAATGTTTGTTCTTCTTTTTCATTATGGTCAAATTTCTGTAGTTTAATGAATTAGGTATTTGCTTCAGTGAGAGATATGTTTCGCTTAATATGTAAAAGTTGCGTAATTTTTTTTTTTTTTTTTTGCTGTTAGATAAGTTCATCTCTTTTCATATTGATTGACAATTCATAATGCAAATTGACAAAGACATTGCATAATTCCGACCTACCCGCACCGCGTGATTAATAAACGTTTAATAACAAAACGTGGCGCGCGTAACGACAACTCACACTGGAACTATTATTATCGCGCCAGTGCTGCCAGCTGATTCGACTAAAGCGGAGACGTGGACCACCGCTGTAACTCGAATATTAATGAAACAGGAGGATCCATGCGATTCTTGAGTTTCTCCCGGCGTATTTAATTAGGAGGATCCATCATTATCTTCACGCCACGAACCGGGATTAACTTCACAGGTCGTCTGCACGGACCACCGCTGACGTCATCGCCCTGCCTGCAGCAACAGTTAAGACATTAAAAGAAAATTATTACGCTCTCTCTCATTTCAAAATTAAAGACAATTGCAGTTAAATTATCTATTTCAAAAATACTGTCACAATATCACGGTTCAATTTTGTTTAGTTCCAGTAAATATTCTTTCCATTATTTCGTCTTCTTGACAGTGTCGAAAACCGCCAAATTAAAGTTCAATTAATAATTTTCTTTCAAAATTCCTGTAAAGCTGTGAGTACCGGGCGTGAGTCGTGCTTCGGTAGCTCAGATGGTAGAGCACTTGCCCGCGAAAGGCAAAGGTCCCGATTTCGATTCTCGGTCGGGCACACAGTTTTAATCTGCCAGGGACTTTCATAGGGCGGAAATGATGTTTATGTTGATCTATATTCCAATTTTCTGTAAAGGTACCGGAACTCTCTTAACCAAAGAGATGCAAAACTTTTTTTGATGGGTGTATTATAATAGAAGTTGCTTGTTAGGAGGGATCGTGTTCACTGAGCACAAAGACCCCAATCTTTCTTTCTTGACTGTGTGGATACGGAGAATAAATATAGTGCAAGCTGTTCCTCTAACATTATACGATTGTCTCATGGTACTAATTAATGCTGCGATTGAAATATTGGATGCACTGTCACACTTAATTTACCATGTGCTTCTCTATGTACTTAGAGGTCGACATTTTGAACTTCTTTCATAATGCACTGCACGGAGTTTTCTTAACGAAATGTGGAACATTGACCAGCACCAAATGTGTATCATTCTGTAAGTTCATCGTCCCACAGTGTCCCGACTATGAATTTGAGGCCGAGTTCTGTCTCTAAAATTGACCAGCTTACCATCTCACAGAACATACTAAGCGTTGACAGGATACACTTTATACAGTGAAGAAAAGTATTTTAAAAGTATCTGAACCATACTCTGCGAAGTGTTCTTAGTTAATTATTGGACTCGTTGCCCAACTTACCAATGTAATGTCGAAACTAGATTCAGGCAAAGCGCAAGAAATATAAGACTGCCAGTAGAATCCTTGTAGTTGCTTACTTAGAGCAGAGAAAAATTGTGTTCATTGACGGTAAACGACAGGGAAATGCTGTTTGATGTGTGGATAACGATTCGAGCCAAGTGTGAAACATCAAAGGACCAACTGTGATTCATTTCCAACAAAATACGTTTCTGAATAACTTAACTGACCTTCTTACTCATATTTATCCAAAAATTCGTGTTCTTTCCCTAGATTAGCAGCAGAATATACGTGATGCTGACAACAAAATTAATGAAACCAGAACTCTAAGAAAAACAAAGAAAATATAGTAAATACCGCGGTGAAAAAAATTTGGTACAAAGGTTACATAAATTCTCAAAAATCGAACGTAATATCATACTCTAAAGAAAAAATAATTTTAATCCAGAAAACGATTGTACACAACAAGGTGTGGCGTGATGAAAATGTTTCGTGACTTGTAATACTTAGTTTCTCGTGCCAAGCGTAGCTTGCCAGAATTGAATGTAAACCTAGCGTTTCTGCGCGAAACCATCGATTGATACGTCACGACGCTTTCAATTTTTAATACCGGTCAATGTCGTACCACACGCGATAAGGAATTGCGTGTGAGTTGCAGGTGTTCAGCGTTCTGTCCGCGCCACAAAAAGTCATTTTACAGAGTATGCCAACAACACTTCCCGGTTTACGTGTGAAGAACGTCACTTTTCAGTCATAGATCTTCTTTTTACCCAAATTAAATTTTTTTATGTCCTATTTCAGCGTCTCAGTTGCACATTAATTTTTATGATGATTGATTTCGATCGATATTTGATGATCTTCAGATGTATGTAGTTGCACAAGTAACCTGTCGTATTCATTCGGAACTATACAACAGACTACTGTATTTTGCCTCTAATTTCACCTATAGTTGCGTATGAGCACTACGGGTTGCAAATGGTAATCAAAACTATCTATCACAAAAGTAAATGTGCGTCCGAGACGTGAAAAATGGGACGTAAAAAGGTTTAATGGGACATAAAACTTTAAATTCGGGTAAACGTTTGGCTTTGTCCAGGCCACGTTTGTGTTGGAAACAACTGAAAAACAAGGAATTTCAATATAGTGACGGTATCTCTTGTGTGTATTAATCGCCACTACTTACTTTTTAGGGCATATGTATCATAAGAACTTTCATAAACGCAGTAAACACACAGAGAAGTTTTGGGCATGGGTATCGTAAGACAGTTTTATAAACGCACTTAATATACAGTGTGAAAAACTTTTAAGGGTGCTGTAAGGTAGAATGTGCTGAGAAATAATACAGAAATACAAGATAATTTCACGAATTTCACTAACTCTCTCTCTCTCTCTCTCTCTCTCTCTCTCTCTCTCTCTCTCACACACACACACACACACACACACACACACGCACACACACACACAATAAAAATAAAAAAGCAGTAGTTTCAGAGGTTGGCATCACTCACAACGTGAACGGAAACAGACGAACAGACACAAATACTGTTGCAGTCCGGAATGAGAAACGGTTTAAGAAAGCAAAATGTAAATAATGCAGCAACAGAAATACTGCAGAATGGCAAAAAGTGCCAAGTGCCAACGTGAAACCAAATCTTTCGAAGCCAGCCGCTGCTGGCAAGGAGGGAAGGAGCAGAATATGTGACGTGACTTACTTGTTGCAGTAGTAATGAATTGACATTATTGTAATAAACGTGTTAAATGCTGTAACTATTTTCTTTATTAGTGTTATTTGTAATTCATTTTCCTTACATATATCTTAACAGTGCAGAGGATCTAAGGATTGCTAGACAGTTTCAGGAGAGGTCCTGGGGGCTATAATCTCCCCAGGTAAAATACATGCATAATATTTATATATTTCTTTATGTCTTTATTCGAATCGCCGTCATTTATCTCAGCTCGTTTTGATCGAGACACGTGCTTTGTTTTCTGAGATGTTGGTACGACATCTCAAATGCAAGTGGTCGTTTCTATAAACATACTTCTATTTCTGTAATGACACACACTAACATACCGTACAGATATGTTAAAAATCAGGCACTGAGATTCCGATCTTACATCATTGAAACATCTATTTCCATTATTAGACAACAGATATTAGACCAGCTATACCTTGTATCTGCTGTTCCATTTTACGAAGACAGAACAACAATCTAATCTCGTGTTTCTCGTTACGAGTGTTTCCCATCTTTGTCAAACTAGAAGTGTAAATTCCTGTAGATATGAATTACGTTTTTCTCTTTTAACTGTAGTACCAGGACACGTCCAGTATCATAGTAAAAGAGATCCATGGATGAATAAAACTAATACTATAACTACACACCAAATCTCATTCACATATGAAGCACTTTTGTTAACGACCAGACTACTGATTAACATCGCTGATTAACATAGCCAGCTCTGAATTTCTATCCAGAATTACTGAAGATATCAATGTGTGCTATTTGGGCAGTTTAGGAGAGAGAAAATATATTTTTCAAACGTTCTACAGTGATTTCTCGGCATTGCCTTTGCTATTAGGTACAAGGGCAACACACAGGGTTTCACATGATCTTTGGTAATTCTTCGGAGATACTCTGATGACATGTGATCATGTCAACGATGTCAAATTTTTCCAGCATCTTTTTTTCATTTTTCGACATACGAACATTCACCCACGGAATCTCTGGACTGGCTGTTTCATTATAAGGTTAGTACGTGGACGGCATTTTATTATATGTCACTGACGTTAGAACGACGTAGTGTTGTTCGGTGAAATACTGTTTTCTCTAACGAAGACTAAACGAAAATGAGTGCATCACTTGCCTCCATAGAGATCTAAGTAAAATACGAATACCGACCTTCACAATGTAACAGTTTGAGGCCACAATGGTCGCATTTTTGTACAACAACCAAACTCTATGAGTACATTTAGTGATTACTTTGTAAGGAATATACGATTCCATTCTGCAGTAACGTTATGCACTGCCGATTAAACCTGCACGATGTATAGCCTTCGTGCAATTAAGCCACACTCGTTGCAATTAATATTGTGTGAAGATGACTTGGTATCGTATTTTTCACCATCAGACGTTACAGTAGAGTGTATATCCATATTATCTTCTTTGCTTTTCGTCCTTTTTCCGCAGTTATACAAGTTACATAGGTTAATACAGTTTTTTGAAACTGTAATAAAAGTTTTATTTAGACCACAGGCGTGTCGCTTTATTTTGAAGCATCTTCCATGATCATTGTTATAATGACTACTGAAGATGCTTTGAAATAAAGCAAATTGCGTGTGATTTAAGTAGGTTCTTTAAAACAGTCGCGAAATACGGTGAAAAATTATATAAAGAATATATACGACATGTGGGATACTCACAAATGCCAAGTAGAAACCTTAAAAAACTGAACATCGAATTCCTAATACTTGCGATAGCTTGCGAGCACAAATTAAAGCCAATAGAAGGTGTCTGAAGCGTCTCAATTACACAAACTTAGACAATAACCACGTCAGGACCACCTCAACCTCTGGAATTCAATTCCCCTAGCTACTAATATATTCTTTTTCTTCTTCTTTTGTCTCATAACGGATCAGGGTCGGAATGTTAATTAATGGATGTGGCATGGTAAATCTACATGACATATATATTTCCTTTCGCCATCCCGCTACGCCAGGGACGAAATCTGTATGCCCAACTGTTTACAAGTTCATTTGAAAGTGAGTAGAATGTCTTTTCGAATCGTGTATCTGAGGCGGTACTTGGATAACAGACCAGTATTCATCTAGTCGCATGTGGGAAACCGCCTAAAAGCCGTATCCATTCTCGCCGGCGGACCAACCTTTGACGCCATTTCGTCAGGCGCACATTCTAGTCGTGGAAGCGACACTTAAACACATACGCAGCTGTAAGGACGCGTCCGCTACTTATTGATATGAAGGTCAAAATATCAGGTGCCTGTTAGTACAATGGATTTCCTCGAGAAGTGATTATCTGTGAAAGACTCCACCTAGCCTTGAGTGAACTAAATAAATAGTGGCATTTACGAGTAAACTATCCGAATGATAGCAAATCGAGAAACCTGCACCCAGCAGAGTTTCAGCAAATGCAAATTACATAAAAGCGGAAATATTTCACTTAGCTTAGAGTCTATATTTGTCGAACAAACAGACCATAAGTACACACTGAGGTGAAAAAATTCATGGGATACTTCGCAGTATCATATTGGACCTCCTTTCGTCCGGCGTAGTGCAGCAACTCGACATGGCGTGGACTCATCAAGTCGCTGGAAGTCCCCTGCAGAAGTATTGACCCATGCTGCGTCTATAGCCGTCCACACGTACGGAAGTGTTGCCCGCGTAGGAGTTTGTGCACGACAAACGTCTCGATTATGACACATAAACGCTAGATGGGATGAATGACGAGCGATCTGGGTGACCACATCATTCTCTCAAATTGTCCAAAATGCTCTTGCAGCCGATCGCGAACAATTGTCGCCTGATGACATGGCTCATTGTCATCCATAAAAATCGTGACGTCTATGAATGGTTGCAGATAGTCTCCAGGTGGCCGTACATTACCATTTCCAGTCAATGATCATTTCAGTAGGCCCAGAGGACTTACCAAGCCATGATTTTCCAGTTGGCCCAACCGATATGGTCACGAGCCCAGGAGAGTCCTTGCAGGCATTATCGCGCTGTTAGCAAAAGCAGTCGCTTCGCACGTCTGCTGCCATAGCCCATTAACGCCAAATTTCGCCACGCTGTCCTTACAGACACGTTCGTAGTACATTAATTTCATTGGTTATTTCAGGAAGTGTAGCTTGTCTATTGGCACTGACGGATTTGGTATTCTCGGCACATTCTTCACACTCTGGATCGCGAAATATTGAATTACCTAACGGTTTCCATAATGGAATGTATCAGTCTAGCCCCAATTACCATCCCGTGTTCAAGGTCTTTTAATTCCCGTCTTGCGACCATATGACAGCTCCCTCAATGCACTGCCCTTCTATACCTTGTGGACGCGGTGCTGACGACATCTGTATAGTGCATATCTCTATCCCATGACTTTTCTCACCTCAGTGTATGCTACGAGCAATCCAGTTTAGAAATTTTTAGCCTGTTTTGGATTTTCGAAGTTGATGCTACTATTCTTAGAGCCTCCGGGCAAGTTGCTCTGTTAAAACTGACTGAATAAGTAGTGTAATTATTTTAGATTTCCGAAGTTTCTTTCGAAGGACTGCATGATGCAGCGAATGAATGCTCTTATTCCAAGCAATGTGTATCTAGGGTGATTCTATGTGACAAGTGAAAAATATAAGGTTCAGCAGGATACGAGCACTAATCCCTCTCTTTCGAAATCAGTGCATTAACTATTGCCCAGTCCGAACCTGCCTTAACGACAGGCATATAACTTCAGTTTGGGAAGAGGAGGAGACCATAAGAAATTGAAGATCTGAAAGGAAGATTAGATTTATGGTTCCGTCATAGAGAGAATTACTGTCGGATCAAGAGATTTGATTGGGGGAAGAATGGTAAAAAAAGAGTCTATGTCATTTCCAAAGGAACCAACCTGAATCAAAATTCTGGGTGTATACTAGAAACATGCCCCAGTCACGTAATTGGGAGAACACGGCCAACGACAATGGAGGCTGTCGATTAAAATCTTTACCCATTGCTGCACTGGAACGCTTAAAATGTAATCGTGTGCATGATAAATATTGGGGATGAATAAAAAAATGAAAACACCACAAAACGACATGTTACCATGTGTAGGCAAACGTTTGAATCAAGTCGTCTCGGAACAGATAAATATAAGTTCTGTACGGATTTAAAGCAAATCTTATACCATTCTTCCCTCAAAGTAGTGACGGTAACGATGATGGAGGTGGATAGCCATCATGCAACAGATTTTAACAGCTGATGAGCAAGATGGTGACGCAAACAAACGTATTATAGAGATATTCGGCAGAACTAATAACTGGACGAAGTTTTTTCCTTTTTTCTTTTAGATGAAAATATTTACTACTTTTCTGAATTAAACATAGGCAGGAGGACTATAACTTACCCATTGTGACAGCCTGTTCTTCGGATTTGGTTGGTCATCCAGGGTCACGCCGGATAACTGCCCTATCATTATCCAACAAAAAACATGTGCATCTATTAATTTCTAGATACAGCACTTTATATATCCCGCTACGCTTTATTTGCCTGTCTTTTTCGTGTCGACGAGATATGTGTTTAACAATGAAGATTTGAAGAACTGTTTAACTATTAAGACATCTCGATTGATTGAAATATTGACACCTATGTATTTTCCCCGCATTCAATTCGAGAACTGAAACGAGATCAGCGCTATACTGTGGTTACTAGTTTAATTTAAAGGGATCAATAAAGACGTTTGGGACCACATATGGAAATATGTAGTTTGGGGTTGCATCGAAGAACATTTGAGTAGGGTAGATGTTCTCCCTTTTAATTTCCAGTGGACTTATAGTGTGTGTAGGAGCTACTAAGTTGACAAAATATAAAAAGCTTATTATGTGAAGAAATAGGTGAGTCTTGCGCTCGCCTTTAGTTATGATTCATTTAGTGAGGTGATGAGCGTCAGTCTTTTCAGTGTTCAAAATTGTTTTGTATAGCTTGATAACTAAAGAATCTTCAAGTGGCCAAGCTTAATATGACCCAGAGAGATTTTAACTTTATTTCAAATCGTTAGTGTATGGACAGCATTAACTGCAACATGCCAACGTGAAAGTTAAAATGTGCTCATTGTTTTTAAATATGCCTTATAGCTGTAATGATGTCGTTCAACTTAATTTAGTGCAAATGAATTAATGTCTTTCAACTGAAATACACGGTTTCAACGAATAGCACTTCGTTCGGATACACTGATCGTTTTAACTACAATAAACACTCGTCGATAAATGAAACTAAATGTAACTCAACATGTGCTAAGTATGTTTTTATTTCCAAGTTGCAAAGAAAATCCGTTGCCAACGTTATACTGTTAGAGAAATCCGCTACGTCTGTTGGACGTTCAAAGTCAATGGTTTGACATAACCACGAGCCATTTGAGAATACGAATAAATATTCTTTTGCAGCCGCATAAGGTCAGAGAGACGGGGAGAAGGAGGTGGATTGCAAAATAGTTTGTAGTTGGAGACAGGTGACTAGACATGAGTAGTGGCTTTGGCTCTGAGCACTATGGGACTTAACATCTGTGGTCATCAGTCCCCTAGAACTTAGAACTACTTAAACCTAACTAACCTAAAGACATCACACACATCCATGCCCGAGGCAGGATTCGAACCTGCGACCGTAGTAGTCGTGCGGCTCCGGACTGAGCTCCTGAACCGCTAGACCACCGCGGCCGGCTGAATAGTGGCTTTACTGGACTTGAAAACTCACATCAAAATCTCCAGTAGACAGAAAAATATTAGTCTTACTCTTTCACTTTATGGTGGTACGTAAACACAATGACTTCTGTTGGTGGTGTTTCGATCTGCTTTATTGTGGCCATCAAACAGTAAGTTACAAAGCCTATTATACGTACACAATATGCAATTCAATTATGCTTTAGAATGAATATACATTCACGTTGTTGCACGTATTTTCCACGTACAGAGCATCGCTAAGCTATAACAGACACAGAAATTGGAAATTTGTGGTAAGTTGTTATGGAACCAGACTGCTGAGGTTATCGGTCCATAGGGTTACACACTACTTAATCTAACTTAAACTAACTTATGCTAACGTCAACACACACATCCGTGCCCGAGGAAGGACTCGAACTTCCGACGAGGGAGCCGCGTGAACCGTTGCAAGGTGCAAAGACCGCGTGGCTACCCCGCACGGCGCTACGAACACACAACAGAGTACAGTTTGCAAATGTAATACAGCTTTACCTAAGACATCTGTAACTCCATGTGTTTGTTTGGAGCGTAGTCTTACATGGGAATGAAATGTGGACGTTAGACGGTTAAGACAAGAAAAGAATATAAATACGATGTTCCAGAAGACTGTTGGTGGTTACACTTGTAGATCGAATAACTAATGAAAGATTGTACGTTATTTACCGTAATTCTTCGTAAATCAACATAACCGCAACGTAGAAAGAAAATCCTTTGGTAAATCTCATTGCGTCGGTATACAGTAACATAAGGGAACAGATTTCATGTTTTTTCATACTAGAAAATTCTCTTTCCACTTGCTGTGGATGACTAGCAGGCCTGATTCTCCCAAAAAATAGTCTCATGGCACAACTTAAAGGTATAGGTTCATAGGACATATACTGAGGGATAATGGGATAGTAAATTTAGTAACAGAATGGATTTATGGGGTTGGGGGGGGGGGGGGGAGGGACGGTTAAAAATGTAGAAGGGCGCAGAATTTAGCGAGGTATTGCACTTTACATTGCTCTGACTATTTAGTTATCTTTTTTAGATATAACATGTCTGATTAAGCACATCAAGGAATATACTTTCGTCTTTCGTTAGGTTATCATATCTAGCTGACACTATGCAGTGTGGATTTATGGTCTGAGGTTCCGCCACAAGATTTGAGAATCCCATGTGTTTAGTGGTCAGTAATTAATAGGTATTATTTTTACAGTCAGACTGCTTCTTTACCCTCTGCCTTCGGCATGGTAGCACCACCACCGCCTAAATAGCAGAAGGCGGCGCACTCGCGTGACGACATATAAAGCAGGCCAAGGTTGGCGAGGCACTGTGCTGACAGAATCGAGGCGCACGCCCTGCACTCATTCTGGAAAGATCTTAAGGAATCTATTCGGTAAAAAAGTACTCTCTACGTTACTTGTAGCTTCATATGTCAGCTTCATGGTGAAGTGACCATTACTGCGTTAATGGTCATATTTATTGTTATACATCACTTGGAAATACGAAATTCGAAAACATTGCAATGAAAAATAGGGGTAGCTGTGAATTTGATTTTTGTGGACATTAGACTATATGTTGCTGTATATGAAATATAGCTAACATCTTCAAATTTTCTTTAAACTTGAGAGGGGATCAATATCTGTCTCCAGTCTCGAGAAAATGTAATTTGTGTAGTTCGTTCACTTCCAGTCCCGTGAGTGCGAGAATGAACTGTTTGAGATCCCGAAACGAGATTTTGGAAAATTATAGCGTGCGAATAGGGGAGTATTTTGCCATAAGGATAACATACGGAACTTTCTCATACACCACAATGCAAAGCTACAGTTTTTATTTTATATTTTTTCAAGTCAGTACCGTAATTTTTTAAGAGTCACCTACAGCAAATGGAAAGAGAATTTGCTAGTATGAAAAAATATGAAATCTGTTCTCTTATGTTACTGTATACCGACGCAATGAGATTTACCAAAGGATTTTCTTTCTACGTTGCGGTTATGTTGACGTACGAAGAATTACGGTAAATAACGTACAATCTTTCTGTTCCTATCCCTGTACAGAGTGAATGAGTGTATCTCCTTATTGTAAATATCTCTAAATCATCACTGATGGTAACTTTGACGAGTAGTTGGCAAGGTTCTGCAAGTTGTCAGTGTGTTCGCAGGGTCGCAGTTACAAAGAGTTGGGTCAGTTCTAATCTGCAGAAAAAATGTAGATTTGTTCTACTACAAATAAATTGCAAAGCGAAGTTAACACTTGAAATAAACGAAACGCGCCGCTTTTGCACATCCGGAGATGCAAACGTGATCTGCACGTGGCTCGTAATCGCGATGTGGGCGTACGTAACCTTACTTTCAATGTTCTCAGGGGGGCTGAGAGTATTAATACGGTTTCCTGCCTCAAACATTGACCATACCTAACGGTTTCCCTCTTGCGAGTTGTATTTACCTATTTACACATTATGGAACAGTAATGGTCAGTGTACGCCGACCCGTTACACTACCCAGTACAACCCACCGCCTCTGGAGTTGTGTACTGGAACGGCCCACAATCGGCATTGTTTGTGTGTGTGTGTGTGTGTGTGTGTGTATAAACAGCGCTCATGAACCAGGTTGATCTGTATAGAGGTGCATACAGGTAAATGGCATGGGTATACTGTACACTGCAATTGGTATGAATGTTGTTAACGTGATATTAATTTACCTGTCCTTCCGTTCTAGGCACTCTACATGGTTTCCACAAAAGAAGAAATGGTTGACACGATAGTACTTTACGGAGACTGCCACGCACGAATGGCACAACTGTATGGCCATTGTTATTCTAGTAGGCATTATCCGGCCCACCCCACCTCCTCGGATATTGTTAGAATCCTTCAAGTGAAATGCACGTCTCCATGAACGCAGGTCCTGGGCAAAAGAGTAACACATGAAGCAGCAGAAGTAGCTGTTGTGGCAGCCGCTGCAATAAACCCTCATGCCAGTTTCGTAAAACGAAAAGACTGGTGGGTATCCCTCGAAAAGGCGTGCGGCACGTGCTTCGCAGGCATAAATGGCACCCGTACCACATGTCGCTAAATCAAGGGCTTCATGGCAATGACTCTCAAATTCCCCTGAAATACTGTCAATGCAGTCTGCAGCAAGGCTATGACTTTGTGCTTAGGGTACTGTTTACCAAGGACGTCACGTTAATGAACTATGGGGACATCAACTTACACAATATGCTCTGCTGGTCACCGGAAAACCAACATTGGCTTGTTCAGGTAGAACACCCACATCAGTGGAATATCGATGTATGGTGTGTTATTGTGAGACAACACATCATTGAGCCATATTTCAATGATGGCTCTCTTAACGAGCTACAGCATGAGTGGTTCTTGAGATGAACCTTCCCCGATGAAGGACCGACCTCTTCATTTGCATCAAATAATGTGGTATCAGAATGATGGATGCCCTGCACAGAAAACTATGGTGGGAAGAAATGCACTAAACACCAACAATTCCTAAGTCTATGTATTCGTAAGTAAAATTTTACGTTTATGTAATCTTTTCACAATGTGCAAAAATTCACTAAAAACATTCGGTAATACGTCTTGTACATATAATGTACCGTTATGTAATTGATGTATAACTATGCACAACTATCATTTACCCCTCTGTCAGATCGTTGGTAAGCCGGTGATATCGGTATTTCATTACGGTTGTGTTAATTGTAGTACTGTGGTAAAGATCAATAAAGCACGAACGAGTAAACCCTTTCTTTATTTTTTGTTGAGTGTGACTGGACATCTGTGCTGTCTCCTATCCATTTAATAACAACTAAATAGCAATAAATAGAGATTTTCGCGCATCGAAGTACGTCAGTCACATCACGATTGCTAACAACGTGAGGTTCACGCTTGCACCTCGGGATGTGCAACAGCGACGCGTTTCGTATATTTCAAGCATCGACTTTGCTTTGCAACCAACACCATTCTTTTTCTGATTTTTCATGTTATTGATGCGTAAGGAATGAAACAGGGTGTCCAGTAAAAAATATGAGTTTGTGTTAAACTTATACTTTTTTCCGTTTTAGACTGTCACATAGTATTTACTTTTATGGGATTCTGCTTTAAAATCATACGTATGAAAGTAGTTTTTCAATATATATTGCTGTTCCTCAGATACTTGCGCTGAAATGTTTATGTGGGCCACCCTGTACGTAATCTATCTCTAACACATGAAAAGATAAGGTGTTCACCACTTCACTCTGAATGGGGGATAGAAAGAGAAACATGGTACACTACCTGCAGTTAATTATTTTCATATTCCTGAGATGAAAAACAGAAAGAAAATCCTTTCGTCAGTTATAGTCCCAGCTGTTCACTATCGAAAATACGATTCGTTACAGGATTCTGCCGAAACTGCAACAGAACTGGCCATTTATTTTTGTCAGAAATGTTATCCTATTCTCGTTTGAAGAAGCATAATCAGTTATGAATAAGAGCTACATTACTCTTGTTGACAGGTTTAATATTGCACCTTTTGCCAAAACACAATACAATTTTCACAGACTCACATTGTAGTAGCTATTTTGACAGAATCCTCAAACATGAAGTCTTATTAAACAAGCACTTGGCGACCAGAGAGATCAACAGCTTACGAAAAATCTTATTTTGTCTGTTTACAGTAACATAAGACAACAAATTTCGTATTTTTCCATACTATCGAATTCTCTTTTCACTAGCTGTCGATGACTCTTAAAAAATTACAGTACTCTCTTGAAAAAATATAAAACAAAAACTGTAGTTATGCATTATAGTGTATAAGAAAGTCCCCATACATTAGCCTTGTGAAAAAATACTCTCCCCTTTGCATGCTATAATTTTCCAAAATCTCGTTTAGAGGTCTCAAACGGTTTACGCGATATGAAGGATGTTACGAATATTTAATTCTCGCGCGCATGAGATGGGAAGTGGACACCATACAATTCATTTTCTCGAGACTGGAGAGAGATATTGATCCCCACTCAAGTATAAAGAAATTCTAAATGTTAGCTATATTTCATACACAACAATATATAGCCTAATGTGCACCAAATTCTTATTCACAGTGACCCTTATTTTTTATTGGAAAGTTTCCGAATTTCGTGCCCATACGTGAAATATCACAATAACTATGACCATTAATGAAATAAAGGGCCTTCTTCATGAAGCTGACCTATAAAGCAACAAGTAACGAAAAAAGTATTTTTTTACCGAATAGATTCCGTAAAACAGTTCGAGTAAGATTGCAGGGAGTGCACATCGATTCTGTTAACGCAGCGCCTCGCCAACACTGGCCCACCCTGCGTGACGTCACATGAACGCTCCGTCGTATGACCCTGTTTCGAGTCCCAGTATATTGTCGTTTTATTTGATTTATGGCAATCTATAACTCGGTCCACTCAGCCTCATAAGACCAAATGACGAGCTGCTTGAATAAAGAAGCAGTGGCTTCATCCAGATTCGTCCACTGGCAGTAACAGGTGTAGGGATTGGCAACATGCTGGTCATACGTCCCATAGTTATAGATCAAACCTTGTACGTACTGCCTTGTAGACAGCAGTCAACCCTTCGTAACACATCTGAGATCAAATCGTTGAGTGGTGCTTACGTTTATTTTTATAAGTCGTAATAACATTTTTAGCAGACTTTCGTCTATAAACCAACTTTTACGCATTTTGAGTGTCATATTAAACTGGCACAACTTCG
The DNA here is from genome assembly GCF_023864275.1 of Schistocerca cancellata. NCBI lineage: Eukaryota > Metazoa > Arthropoda > Insecta > Orthoptera > Acrididae > Schistocerca > Schistocerca cancellata. The sequence goes on from NC_064630.1 coordinate 457,748,827, forward strand.
AAAGCTGCTTGCTATCAGTTATGGTTAATCAAGTTAACATAGAGCAGTCTATTCGTAAGTAATTCTCAGCGAAGATCGCAGCTGCATTTTATCCAACAATTGCTTGTTTAGAAGTGTCTCCAATGGAAAGACATACTAAAGAACGGATTAGTCAGTCGTATGAGACAGAATCAATAACACACTGATTAATGATAATTTAATTGCCGTCCTCTTTCCCGGTACCGTTTTGTGTCAAAGTACTAGAGGCAGGTATTCATGATCATGTACGCATAAAATGCCTATTGTCTACCCAACTATATGACATGACGCAGTTATTTATGGGCTATGCTTAAGGTACGACAAAATTAATGTACTCTTCTTTTTCGACAAGATGTTTGCCATGGATGTTTCACGACATATTTAGAGCTCAAAAAAAAAAAAAAAAAAGGTTCAAATGGCTCTAAGCACTGTAGGACTTGACAAAAAAATGGTTCAAATGGCTCTGAGCACTATAGGACTCAACTGCTGTGGTCATCAGACCCCTAGAACTTAGAACTACTTAAACCTAACTAACCTAAGGACATCACACACATCCATGCCCGAGGCAGGATTCGAACCTGCGACCGTAGCAGTCGCACGGTTCCGGACTGCGCGCCTAGAACCGCGAGACCACCGCGGCCGGCTAGGACTTGACATCTGAGGTTATCAGTCCCCTAGACTTAGAACTACGTAAACCTAACTAACCTAAGGACATGACACACATCCATGTCCGAGGCAGGATTCGAACTTGCGACCGTAGCAGCCGTGTGTTTCCGGACTGAAGCACCAAGAACCACTCGGTCACAGCGGCCGGCTGTAGAGCTCATTCTGAAGACACAGCGAGGAGTGTTAACCATACATCTCCTTCACAAATACTCACTTCCGGCGACGGGGTAGATAGTTTCAAGCTCTGATAGTTTCTGACGATCAGTATTACATAGAACATCACTGTTCAACAAAATTATTTCATGATTGACAACACTTAATTTATGATTAGCTATATTGTCTACGAAATTACAAAATACATATGTGTATTGGCATTTTCGGCTGGGATACACATTAGATATTCCTCCGCCAAATTTGGAATGATCTGTCTTAATCGCACACAATTTATAAATAGCGAGTGGTACTGTCGGCTGGAATTTCGCACAGACATTTCTTTGAGTATTTGTCTTAAGTGTGATTTGTTTACTGCATCTATGATTTCTGTATGATGCTGAATGGGAAGAGAGTGTGAAATAAGGTCTCAGCAAGTAGTGTAGTCCTTTCGAAATGTAACAAGGTTGCTGCCAGGTTTAACTCCCTAGTGCGATGGATGGATAACAATCAAACTGTCACCTACTCATGAAAATAGCGATGACAAACGTGTGGTAACAGAGCTGAAAAAACATGAGGAGGAATCAATCACTAAGACATAGTCAATCACTTCAATGTGACCATCACTTATATTCTTCGTCAATGTACAATAAGCTCTCACATACGGCAGGAGGTAGCACTAGCAGTGGAGGGATCTAAAAAGTGTCGGGGTAGGGTGATGTGGAGGGGGGCGAGGGGGTAGGGAGGAGCCGGCCGGAGTGGCCGTGCGGTTCTAGGCGCTACAGTCTGGAGCCGCGAGACCGCTACGGTCGCATGTTCGAATCCTGCCTCGGGCATGGATGTGTGTGATTTCCTTAGGTTAGTTAGGTTTAATTAGTTCTAAGTTCTAGGCGACTGATGACCTCAGAAGTTAAGTCGCATAGTGCTCAGAGCCATTTGGGTAGGGAGGAGGGAACGCGGTAAAAAGTGCAGGCGTTGTCGTAATGCGGAAACGGAGCGCTTTGTCTGACGTCCAAAAGGGAATGATCATTGGCTTTCTGGACAATGGTGGAAGCACCTCCGAAACGGCTACGTTTGTAAACTGTTCGCTTGCCGCCATCGTTAACGTATATCGTGCATGGAAAAATTGCCCAATCCAAAACTGGCGCCGAGGTAGCTGTGGTGCTACAAGGGCCACAGATGAAAGTGGTGAACGACGGCTCCGGAGTTGTGCAAGGGTGAATAGAGTTGTAAGTGTTGAGCAACTGACCACCCAAATGAATCAAGGGACTGGCAACAGTGTCGCTCAATGAAAGTTCAGCGGACTTTCCTGCGTATCAGCCTCCGAAGCAAGCGCCTGGTTCATTCACCTACGATGACTGCTGTTCATTGGCGTCGATGACTGGAATTTGCGTGCCAATACTGCAACAGGACATCCATTGAGTGGAGACAAAGGGTCTTTTCAGATGAACCACGTTTTGTGCTCCATTGGACAGTTGGCCCTTGGCGCATATGGCGAGGAACGTCTGAAAACAAACATCCCGCAACGATCGTCGGAAGTGTCGATGGCGGAGGAGGGAGCGTTATGTTTCCGGGAATGTATGTCTCCGTGTAATTTCCTTAACGATTTCCCCATTAGGGAAGGCAGAATGGATCAACACAAGAATGCGTTTATCCTTGGGGACCACGTCTACCCCTAATTGCACGCTGATTCTCCTCGGCACAATGGTATCTACAAGCAGAACTATATAAAGTGTCACGCAGTTCTCAGTGTACGTGAGTGGTTCGAAGAGCACCGGGATGAGTTTACCGTGCTACCCTGGTCACCAAAATACTTGTATTTAAATCCAATCGAGGATCTGTGGTACCACACCATCTGGGCTGTTCGCCCAATGGATCCTCAACCGAGAAACCTCGCGCAATTGGCCACTGCACTGGAGTCCGCATCGCTGCACATCCCTGTCAGTACCTTCCGCAACCTCACTGATACACTTCCTGCAGGTCATGCAGCGCTCCACGCTGCAAAAAGTGGTTACTGAGGCTTTTGACAGGAGGCCACATTAATGAGATCGCACAGTTTACAAGGAGCACTCCTTGTCAGCCAATGTTTATTAGGCTCTGTAATAGAAAATTGAGGTCACCATTATGTCACCGAGCAACTAGACATATGGTGTCGATTCGGCTTATCGAGTGTAGAATGCTACCACAATCTCGTTATGAAATGTTTAGAAATTTCTGAACGATGTTCCTGACCGCAATATTTATGGATTACATTGTACGTGGCTACATATTACCTGTGGAATGTATCGGACCCATCAAGAACTACAGCTGTGTAATGGAAACGTGGTCACAGTTTCGTTAGCACTAAGGAAAATGGTATTTTGCTCTGGGTGAAAAAATTAGTGTGCAAAAATTAGGAACTTGCATAAAAGCGTCGTTAGTTTCTAGGTCGTCAGAGTCAGACGCATTATGCCCGATGATAACGGTGCTGATGATTTCTATATGTGTGTCAGTACGCGTCAGTATAGAACGGAGCAACAAGTATGAATCACCACTAAGCATAGGATTTATTCAGTTCTAGAAAGAAGTTCAACAGAAACCTGTTTTAACAACCATTGAGGGAAAATCGATATTAATATACTGAAATGCAAGTACACATAAGTGAAGACTTCGCTGAGACAGAAAAAAAAAGTCAGGTGACCACGTTATTCAAACTATTCTCGGAGTACCCTAAAGAAAGTTTTCAGATCCTTTGACCGGGAAAACGATGAAAGAATGCTTGTTAATAAAGATGTATCAATCGCTTTCGTTTTGCTGTTGACATCGTACTTTTTGCCGATAAATACGAACTGCTAATAAAAGAAACGTAACGCTGACTTCCTTCTGGATCGTGATGAAATGGTTTTTGTCTCGCTAACCTGCGATGCATTTACATGATCATATGTTACGCGTTTTTAAGATGATACAACAAACGATTTCTTTCCAAAATATATATTTTTTCTAGCAGATGCTGTGTCCCATCGCTCGCGCGCCGACTGTAACACCACGTCCAAACTCACTCAAATTTGACAGCCTGTCATTGCAGCAGAAGTAACCGATCTAACAACTACGCCAGACACTTCTATTCTTATATAGGCGTTGCCGACTGCGGTGCGGTATTCTGCCTGTTCACGTACGAGTAACTATGTACGAGGGCTGTTCAGAAAGTAAGCTCCGATTGATCGCGAAATGGGAACCACAGTGAAAATTAGAAATGTTTTATTTTTAACAGTTAGCTATACCATCCAGCTACTTCTCTACGTAGTTGCCGTTCTGACTAAGACATTTGTCGTAGCGTTGTACCAACTTTCCAATACCCTCATCATAAAAGACAGCCGCCAGTGCTTTCCGCCAATTCTCTACGCTGGCCTACAGCTCGTTTTCTGTGCCAAAATGTTGTATTCATAGCCAGCGGTTCATGTGAGCAGAAATGAAACGCAGGGGGAGTCAATTACGGGCTGTATTGTGGGTAGTCAAACATTTCCAATTGAAAACGATGCAGGAGCATCTTCATTGCCCCTTCAGAATGCGGCTGAGAATATTGCCTTGTAGAAGAAACTGCACGACAGTTATGTAATGTTGGCTGTATAGCTTCAGGCGAAATTTCTCACCAGGTCCTCGTACTTGGCGGGAGACACTATTCTCTAGACAACTTTACGCGATCACTGTGAGCTCAGAAATGAGAGGAGTGACGTGATGCTCTCTAGGGTCATACTAGAGACACTGCCCAACACATCTGTGCAAAGCTTTATCGGATTATCATAGTCGTTTCCATTTCGCGATCAATCGGAGCTTACTTTCTGAACAGCCCTCGTATTTGAATATGCATGTCTATACCAGTTTCTTTGGCGCTTCAGTGTATATTCCGTGCAGAACACGTTCGTACGGACGTCTATTGACAGTTTGTGCTATTATATTGTAAATTAGACACAGGTCAGACAAACTGTGGTTTGTTGCTTTAATTTTGGATACCAGTGTATGTTCTAGTATGTATTACATTCACTTTAACTGCATTCAAATCGGTGAGGGAATAAACTGGCTTGAGCAGTCATGAGAACTCTATTAAAATAGTTTTCAGCTATACAGTTAAGTTTGACGGCGTTGAACTTCATCGTTCGTTTACTGAACGTAAAACAAAGAGTCTGTAGTACATAAAAGATCAGCACATTTTCGCGGCAGCAGGTGGAAGATCAGAGCCCCTCTTTGTCTATCAGCCATGTGGCCTCGTGAATCGATTCTACCGCCAAGTGTCTATTTGTGTAGTCTCGTTAGTGTCTGTATGGCTCACTGTGACGTATCCCATAAATTCTACCCAAAGGCTTACTACCCAGGCAGATAGAAAGGAGAGTACAGATTGCTTCACGCAGACAAGTGCCATCCACGCCGGCGCGATTGCGAGGCATGAATGGTGTCTAATGGCAGTCTACCTTAAAGCTTACACTATGTTAACAGCTGACTAAAAATTGAGGCATTTGAACTTTTAATGTTATGTCCATTCAAAAACTGAGGTTTTCTCAGCAAAGTATGTTAAGATTTTCTAGGAAAGATAGGAAAGTAGATAAATCAGGGAACAGACTGGAATGAAATACGTAATTGTGATTCTTGGGATTACCAAACGGAGAGCAGTAGGAAATTTTGCCCGTAGAATGTCTGGTAGATGGACCAAGGTTGTTGATACATTCGTCGGGTCCAAGATGGATCATGTAATACAACTATTTCCTCTGGAGGTACGTGGTCGCAACGTTTATGGTGTAGACACATGAAATAGACGTTTCGCGGATCATTTTAATTGCCTTCATACCAGTATCAAGTTCATGATTGAGTTCGAAATGGATGGAAAGCTTCCGTTTCTTTTGTGGGAAAATGCTCTACCGAATGAGTTATTCAAGCACGACTCACGCCACGCTCTCACATATTTACTTTCCCAGGCCTCCCTCAGCCAGGTTCGAGTCACGGTCTGGTACACACTTTTTATCTGACAGGAAAGTTTAGACCTTAAGATGGAGTTCAAGCGTAATAGATGCATCTGTATCTACAGGACTCTTCTGTAATTCAGGCTTTAGTGCCCAGCAGAGGGCATTCTCATATTATTCCTCTAGCGTTATCCTCTCGAGCATGGCACGGTAAAGGAGAACATCGAAATCCTTCCCCACGAGCTCTTATTTCTCTTATTTTATTATGATGTTCCTTTCTACCTATGTAGGCTGGCTTCAACAAAATTATTTTCGCTTTCCGAGGAGAAAGTTGGTGACTGAAATTTCGTGAAAGTCCTCACAGTATCAAAAAAAGCCTTTGTTTTAATGATTTCCATCCCAACTCGGATAACGTAACAGTGACACTCTTTCACCTTTTTTTACGATACTAAAAATGACCTATCCTTCTTCGAACTTTCTTAATGTTCTCTGTCGATCCTATCTTGTAAGGGTCTCATACCACACAACCATACTCTAGTAGAGGACGGACAAGCGTACTTTCCTGGATTTGTTGCATCTTCTAAGTTTTCTGCTAACAAAACGCAGTTTATGATTTGCTTTCCTCACAAAATTATCTATGTGAACTTTCCAGATTAACTTTTTCTTTATTTTTGTCCCTATGCCTTTAATTTAACTGGCTGCCTTTAAATATGTATATGATTTATAGTGCAACAGAAAAGTTTCATTATTTAAAGCCAGTTGCCACTATTCTCATCATACAGATATCTTCTCTAAATCGTTTTTCAGTTGTTTTGATCGTCTGATGACCTTCGTAGACGGTAAAGGACAGCATAATCTGCAAACAACCTAAGACGGCTGCTCAGATTCGCTCCTAAATCATTTATATAGATGTGGAAACAACAGAGCGACTATGACATTTCCTTGGTGAACGCTAGTTTTCATTTCTATTTCAGTTAGTGAATTACCATCAGTTACTACGAACTGTAACCTTTCTAACAGGGAAGCACGAATCCAACAGCACAACTGAAACGATGTCCACAGGCATGCAGCTTGAGTAGAAGCTGCTTGAGACGAAAAGATATCAAAAGATTTCTGGAACTCTAGAAATATGGGATCAATTTGAGAACCCTTGTCGATAGCACTTATTGCCTTATGAGAATAAATAGCTAGTTGCGTTGTACAAGAACGACATTTTCTGAATCTGCGCTAAATGTCAATAGGTCGTTTTTTCGAGGTAATTCATAATCCAGAATGAGATTTTCACTCTGCAGCGGAGTGTGCGCTGATATGAAACTTCCTGGCGGATTAAAACTGTGCGCCGGACCGAGACTCGAACCCGGGACCTTTGCCTTGCGCGGGCAAGTGCTCTACCATCTGAGCTACCGAAGCTGTGAGGACCGGGCGTGAGTCGTGCTTCGGTAGCTCAGATGGTAGAGCACTTGCCCGCGCAAGGCAAAGGTCCCGGGTTCGAGTCTCGGTCCGGCGCACAGTTTTAATCTGCCAGGAAGTTTCATATCAGCACACACTCCGCTGCAGAGTGAAAATCTCATTCTGGAAACATCCCCAAGGCTGTGGCTAAGCCATGTCTCCGCAATATCCTTTCTTTCAGGAGTGCTAGTTCTGCAAGGTTCGCAGGAGAGCTTCTGTAAAGTTTGGAAGGTAGGTGACGAGATACTGGCAGAAGTAAAGCTGTGAGGACCGGGCGTGAGTCGTGCTTCGGTAGCTCAGATGGTAGAGCACTTGCCCGCGCAAGGCAAAGGTCCCGGGTTCGAGTCTCGGTCCGGCGCACAGTTTTAATCTGCCAGGAAGTTTCGTAATTCATAATCTTCTAACATAGTATATGTACGAGAATCCTACTGCAAATTGATATCAGTGATATGGGTCTGTAACTCAGCGGATTAATGGTATTTCTTTTCTTGAGTATTGGATTTCCAATCCTTAGGTGTTGATCTTCCGTCGAACGAGTAGTTATGTACCACTCTTAAGCACGAAAGAATTGTATCAGCAGACTCTGAAAGGAATTTAATTGGTATACGCACTTGAAGACTTGCCATTATTGAGCTACAGAAACAGACCCTTCATGCGTTCGTGTTCGGAGGTTCACTGGAAATAGTATAAGGTATAGTTAGATCGGTGAATTTCCTACTATATTCTTAACATCAAAAATAGGAAGGATTTAAAATTATGTTAAAAGTATGTTCCGGCCTCCAGCAAAGATTACAGCACAGCTTGGTTTAGCGAAAGGTGACGTAGGGTTGTGTTGGAAGGCCAGTGTTTTGTAAAATGCCTTGTCACTTGGGTAATCATACGTATATTGATCATACAGTTGGCACCATTGGCGACAGATGGGTGTATTAAGTACCGTCGCCACACATGTTTGTTGCAGCCTGAGAACTCTGCGGTAGCAGAGGGCTTTCTTAGCGACGGATACGGAATGTTATACGATGAGATATAAATGGTTGCCCTTGTGCTTTATAGGAATCATTCGACTGGCAGGCAGAATTATGCAGACAAGGGTTACCGTTTAAGTAAGGTTTGAAATCTTGTTTTATCAATCTTCTTAATATCAATTACAAAACAACTGTCGTTGACTCGGCCGGCAGTGACATCCAGAGTGGTCCTGCTCTGAAAAGAAATGGCATCCCAGACAATCACTACTGCTTGTCAGACCACATGGCGGGTGACAGTCAGGTTGGTATGCAACCACTGTACGGGGTTTCTCCAGACACGTCGCCGCTGGTCATCGATGCTCATTTCGGAGCGGGACTTATTACTGGAGACAAAAGTGCTCCAGTAAATGAGGTTCCAAGCCGAATTATCCGGAGATACCTCGGACAGCGGTGGGGTAGCAACGCGACTGTCGCACGCTATACGGCCCGACAACCGGGAGTGATGGACAGCAGTGCCATTTCTTCTAGTAACAGCACTTCTTTGGTTGCCATCCTCGGCATCCAGACAGCACAGCGGTACGTCGACGATATTCCGCACTTCGGTTTGTTTCCATTCGTGGTAAGGCGCCTTGGCTTACATTTCAGCGCGATAAAGTCCGCGTGCACACGGCGAACCTTCCTACTGCTTACCTTCGTAGTTGCTAAACTCTACCTTGTCCAGAAAAGTCGCCGGATATCTGCGTAATTGAGAATTTCAGGAGCGTTAGGGCAGGCACATCCAACCAGCTCAGGATTTTAGTGATCTAACGCATTAATTTGACGAAATTTCGCACAATATCTCTCAAGAGGGCAGCTAACAACTCTGTCGATGAATACCAAGCCGAATAACTGCTTGAATAAATGCTGCATCGCATCAGTCGCACTACTGGTTTCCGTCCCATTTGGATAATTCCCTCTTAGTGCGTACATTTTTTTAAGTGTCTTATGTACAGATGATTTACTATCAGGCAGCAGACCCGTCGAGAATATTATCAATTAATACGAAGCCTAAGAGAGCTACTGAAGACCGTAATCCACAAGAAAGTCCTCTCTTCCAAGACATAACTGTCACCCATGTAGGATACGGAAGTGTATTCATCCTTATAAACTGTATACTAATGACAGCGTTTATCCTTATTAATCGGATGGCACTGCTTTTGTTTTTCCATCTCGGACTAACCAACAAAAACAGATCGTTTCTTGCTCTCTGATAGCTTGACATAAGTATTAATTACTCCTCCTCTGACAGATTGTGAACACACCTCTTGGAACCCTAAGCGTGTTTCGCGCGCTATAAACGCTCCAAGTCAGCAAGAAGAGAGCCCGGCTGCGCTTTATCTCTGCCCAGCCTAACGACAGAAGCAAGCCGCCTTGACAGACTTCCCGAGCGCAGAGCAAGATCAATGGTCACAGTCACGCCATCCAGGAACCACGCCGGCACCCAGCGACGCGCCAGTTCTAGAATCTTCAGGTTGCTTCAGTGTACCACTGCAGTAGCACAGACAGTATTTGTGCACGGAGCGCAAACAGTATTTGCGTGTGGGGATCGTCACCCTCCTTGCCATGCACTGTTATAGTAAACTTTGTCATAAGTAAATATTGACATATCGAAAGTTAAATTTAGCACACTATCGACATACACAGATACGAATTTACGCGCAGATAAAGTACGGCCAGACACTTGACAGAAAAACCCAAATGTTAGGGTGATTAAAGAGAGAGAAAGAGACAAAGAAGAGGTGGAGGAGGATGGGAAGATGAGAAGGGGGGGGGGGGCAGGGGCAACAGGGTGAGATGATCAGTAGCACATTTTGATAACTGAGAAGCAAAGGTCTGTATGAATCTATGTAAAATGAAGATGGTTATAACACCACAAACTTTTTTTCATTAGCGCTGGACAAATTATCTGAGAAGGTTTCATCAGTACTGCATAAGATGTCCGTGTACAAAGGTAAAGCACTTACAGAGCTTACGTTGTAACAAAGAGTTGTAAGTTGGTGCTTGTGTTCATATGAGTGTTCCAGGTGACCACAGTATCGTGCACACACACATACTCGGGCACAGGTGTAGTGTAAACTTCTCGACACACTAGCAACTTGCACGACTGACAAACAGAGTGGCGTTTCCCAGTTTTTGCACGAAAGCAGCAACCAACTAATAGGGCATGGTTGTACTATCAGCCAACCCTGCTTCGAAGCAAAAATTACAAAAGACGGCGGATTTAAGGCATGGAGCGGTATCAGAAACCAGCATACGACAAGCCCCGAAGGTACCAAATACACAATGAAACAACGCTTGGGCGGTAATATTACGAGCGGGGAGCAACCAGCGGCAGCGCGTGGACGTTGAGCGCTCAGAAATGATTCGACTCGTGCATATGATACCTGTGATCAAACGTGGTATACGCGATCGCAGAGCGCTCCAGCGACAGGTGTCGGCTGTATCTTTACAAATTGCGTGCGAGTAAATTCCCTACATTAGGTCTATTAAAACGCATATTTCCTCCATTAAACTTATAAGAAAGTATCGGAACCTTAAAACTGCGAACCTGTAGCGCCTCACACTCCTCCTTATGAATCGCTACACCGACCACGAATCTTTGATGACCATACATAGTATCTTACCATCTCCTGAAACCTTAATCATGTCTGTATTACTAACTGAAATTTAATTATAACAAACTGTACCAAGAACAATGCGTTATTGATGGGTCCTCAATGCGCCGTTCCATTCAAGGTCACACTCTGATAATGTGCAAGTTACAATAATTCTTTGACCACGAATACGACGTTATTAGTCATTTTATTGCAATGAATCGTACAATTAACGATGGTTTTTCGGGAGATTTTCAATTCGCTTGTGCTCAGAAAAGGCATATATACTTACAGGCTTAACTTGAAAGGCTATATGGCGTGTCAGAGCTCTGTACTCAAAGGAGATGGCGTGCATGTGATGTAAATGCCTTTCTACCATCTCATTGGACACAATCAAACACACGTTCAAAATATCTTCCCAACGTCATGTTCCGCTCTATGATGTCAGAAAATCAGCACGATCAATGCTCAAAGTTCGGATACACGGCCCGTTTGCCGATAGCTTTACCACTTATCGTCTCTGGAACGTGGCAGTGACCCCAAGTAATCAAGATAATATTTTTGTCTAGGTTCAGCTACTACATCAAAAGACAGAAACCCTCGTCCACTAACCATCATTGGTTTGCTGTCTCCACACGTTTTGCATCCTAGCACCAGCTCCTTGATTTGCTTATTCATGCCTTTACAAACAAATTTTTCTTCGATTTCGATGTACATTTCGAACCCTCCTAAATAATTCCGAGCTGGTTTCATAACTACACTTGAACACCAAAGAAGAAAGGCCTTCTGGCAGCATGATTTGTTGAAACATGCTCGGCCCATAACTCAGAGCTCGATGGATCGAAACCATTCCGTGCTACTAATGTGTAACAGTACTAGTTAGCCGAAGGGCTAGTTTGATTATGGTATGACATTCTTTTAAAACTCATTACTTTCGTTACAGTTCCGACAAAAAACAAACACATTTCGTTTACATAATTTGCAAGCCCCCATAAAACTTTCTTTATTACAATTATCAATTCATAAAATCCCCAGTAAAATTAACTACAATGATTTGACACAATTATAGCAAGACAGTTTTTTAAGACACTTAATTGTTATTGATAACTTTGGTATAATTTTATGACCTGTTTTCCCAACTCTAGAAACTAACGCAAAGGATTTTGGAGAATTCACCCTTTTAAATATGAAATATTTTAACATAAGGGTATATTTCAGTACACGCAACTAACTGAGAACATGTGAGAGAGAACAAGTTAATACGTCGCCTATTTTTCACACATGGAAAATGATTAAAAATTTTATTCGAACCTGACACACCTTGAGCGAGACCCTAGAAAGTTAAGGACGTGAGCAGACGTTGTGGAGCCTGGTAGGGTGGTAAAAGCATGACGTATTTTTATGATTCTTAGCCCGTAAAAACGGCATGTTGGGAGTTGAGAGCAATTGGAAACCAGCCGATCCCTTAGTAAATCTTGCTGAATGGGTCCACAGCCATAGAGAGCAGACAGGACAGCCTGTTGTCAAGACAGATCTCCAGCAGAACAATGCCTCTCTACCTGCCGTGGCGCCAGCAGAAGCCCGGGCTGGGGTGACAGTCTGCACCTACATAGTGGAGTCGTAAACGGGGCATTGTGTGCCGAGCCGCGCGTAACAAAAATTCACCTGTTTTCGTGTGTGACGATAGTGCAAATAGGCCAGTGAACCACTTCCCCCGGCCGCCTCGGTTGTATAAGAAGAATCAAGCGCCTGAGAAATGTTGGGAGTTAGAATCTTTATTACACCTAGGACTAACAAGCTCCAAGGCACAGGCGATTTAAATAAAGATCTTTGAAAGTGGGTCTGTTCACTTGTTGCCATGGGAAGAGACATGACTTTGGAAAAAAATCATCCCTTCGTCCTCTGCGAAAACTTTAAAAAGCTAGTAATTGGCGGTTTCCTTTCCTTTTTTCAGAGATGCAGGTTTCTTAACTCTTGCTCTGGTTCGACATGAGCATGTGCTGTCGTGTGGGAGGGGAAATTTAGAGCCTATAGAGTCCTGTGATTGGCTCAAGATGGGATGGAGGCGGTGTCGTTCGTGCATTTTGCGGGAAATCCGTTTTTTTTATTTTTTTTTTTATTTTGGAGAGCTGCGAAGCACTTAGGTGCGAGACTTTGGTCTAGTGAGAACTTCTTCTATGGCATGTGTGGTTGGTACTTGGGACCTGTCCTGAGACCGACTTCGCTTGCGAATAGTTTAGACTTGGGAGTCTGTGGTGAAATTCTTGCTGTACCAACAGTGGAACTTCAAACGTCTCGGACTACTCTTTTACGGAGGGCACACATATTCGTTTTTTGGTTTACCAATCTTGACGTTTGGTATCTTTGTACGCTCTGTCGTATAAGTGAGCCACATTGATCCTTAGTATACCAAGCGAATGGGTGGGTCACACACTGAAATCTACCGTGATTTCAGGGCTCTGGTAGAGAGAAAATTGCGATCCGTCTGCCTGATTGCTAGACCATGAGATTTATGCATTTATTTCGTGGCCGCGATTGCTTCACAGGTGCCACCTCCACGTCTCACCTCCGCCGCACACATCTCGCCATCTGCAAGTCACGTGGCTGCACGAGGTACACAGGGTAACGTACTGCCGCTCCGGCACTGTCAGGGCGTACAGATCTCAATCGCCACTTGCTCCCGGCTGCACCTATGTAAAAGAACTTCAGTAGATTTGATCAGTCAAAGTTTGTTCAGCGTCTGACCAATTCAGTTTGCGTTATCCACATTATTAGGGCCAGAGTACTTGACTCACAGATCACCTAGTTAAATAGTCTTTGCCACCCAAAATCCACCCATTGTAGGATTAAAGCACCTGTTAGTTGTTTACGGTATTAAATCAGTAACTTGTTTAGCGTAATTTGTCTGTTTTGGGAAAATAAAAGCTATTAGTTCACTGAATTTTACCTACATTCTCAAGCTTTATATAGTCTCGCTAGAGTTACCTTTCATTGTGCCGTCCCATACCCGGATCTCGGATTGATGGCACCTTTTGCTACCATCTGATCGCGTTGCCGAGCGTGATCATTCAATTTGACGTCCGTTACGCAGAATTTTGAATTGATGGCACCTTCTCTGACCGTCAGATCGTAGATGGTGTTTCCAAGTGAAGTTTCTGTTCCCCATGTTTAATGTAGTGCACTGGATAAAGTAGATTCGCGCTGTTGGAGCTTAGATATAGTACTAATACTTATTTATTGTATGTGTGTATTTTCACGTTGGGGTTTTGACTTCTGCATCACTCGATTGTTTCTGACGGCGAACGGCGCTGTGCTGATTTGTTAGAATAGTTTGAGATTTTCATTTGTTAGCATAGATATGAATGCTGAATTCATTGTCAGGAACTAGGAATCAGTAGCTCACGGGATCGTAACTTAGCGTAGCATCTGTGTGGCATAGGATTGTGTAGTGTTTAAATTCGTTTGGGTCAGACTTAGAGTGCATGCTTGCAAGAAGCAAGGCATGTTTGCTACAGAGCAGCTTAAGTAATTGTGTTTTGTTAACCATGGATCCACGTCAGCTTATTAGCGTTGATCAGGCAGATATTACAAGAGGTTCTCAGGTAAATGCGGTTGCAGACCGGGCAGAAATGTCGAACGTAGAACCTGCAGAGTATGACGACATGTCTCAGTCAGGTGACGAAAGTTGAAACGTCCCCTTAGAACAATTTATACATGACTGTCCTTAAACTGACACACAATATGTTTAGCGCAACGCAATCTGACTTTCAAAAATCCATACAAAAGAATGGCCCTGACTAACATTAACCTATACGTTTCACAAATCACTTACCTCACAAAAATCTTGGTTACTCGAACTACTGCAATACAGCGAGCGCCACTACTGCCAGCTAAATAAAAGATTCAAACTACGGAAGGCACTAAGTACTAATAGGCATAGTTAGCAAATAAAAGATTTTGATAGAGAACAAACAATGTATTTACCTCAATAGTGTTCAAAAGTCATAATGTATATAGCAGTTCATGACATCCAGTCTTACAAATTTCGAAACTCCGCCATTTCTCTCCCCACATCCGCCACTGCTGGCGGCTCACCTCCAACTGCCCAACGCTATGCGCTGTTAACATCCAGCTGCCCAACACTACAATGGCAGACAACAATGCAAACTAGCCACAGACTGCACACAGCACAGCCAGTGATTTTCATACAGAGCGCTACGTGGCGTTACCAATAAGAAAACCTAAACAGCCTACTTACAAAGTGAACGGGAGACCGCAGCAGAACGAAATGTAGACGCTGACGGTACGTGAAGCACCATCAGTGAGAATGGCAGACTAGAGTCCAAACGAAAAGTCACAGAATGATGGAATCTCGTTCATCTAGTCCGAAAGGTGTTAGCGGTGGAATATCAGTTTGACGCTGTCATGCAAATCATACAAGAGGCAGAAAGGAAGAAACAAGAGGCAGAGAAAGAGAGTCGGGAGGAAGTTAGTCTTAAGAACAGTCACAGACGGTACAGATGGAGTCAAGAAAGAGATCGCAGGAATCCAAGAAGAGCTAGAGAATGTCAAAAAAAAAACGACAGCGGGACCGCGTGAGGTCGCGGACCAGGCGAAGCGCGATGCCAAAACAGCACGACTGGTAGTGCAAGTAGCACGAAAGGATGCATCAGTGGACAAAGAACAAGTTAAACTGGCAAGAACTGAGATGTGTAAGACAAAGAAGGCACTTTCGACTCTCCAAAAGTATGGCAAAGAAATTGCTCAAGAAACAAAGGAAAAAATGAGAGAGGCTGCAAAGCGAATCGAACAGATAGAAATCAAACAGACCGAAATCTCTGAAGTTAAAGAAGAGCAGACTCGAGTCGCCGCGCAACAAAACCAGTTGGCTAAGGACGTTCGGCAGACGCATGAGCGGGTCGCGCAATTGCAGAAACAAACTCGTCCAGTTGACCGTCATCGAGAGCATCACAGAAGTGAAGAAAATGTTTTTCGACTCTCCGAACCGCTATATGAGGACACACCCCCTGCACATTGGTGAATGCAGTAGGAATATGCTACTGTCGTGGCGAAACGCGTAATAGAACACACTCCGTCGGTTACAGCAGCAAGTCAGAGACCAAGCCGGAAAACAATTATACACAGCTACGGAGGTCAGGAACGCTATTACGTGAATCTGACAACACGAAGGGATACCATAACAGTGCATTGGCATGGATACATGGAATCACACACTGCAGACGAGAGGGAAAATTCGTACGGTGGATACGTCGAACCCTTCGACCACAAACATTTCCTAACCATCCAGAATTTTCAAGTCTACAAGGAGAGAAACAACGCATTACACCCAAAGACCTGGATGGCACAGTACGATCACGTGCTACCAGAATCTTGGCCACTTAAGTACAAGCTCCAGTTTATCTGTGTAAAAGGGTCTATTGCAGAACATACGCACGGAGTTGAGGAGAGTTGTCGCTCCTACCGAGAATTTAAGGACGCATTCCTTAGCACATACTGGTCGCATGACACACAGGAAAGGATAAAACAGGAGATCATGTTAGGAATGGACTTACAAGGGTCAGGATTCCGCAGCTCTATCAAATTCTTCAAATCCCTGGTCAAGATCAACCGATTCTTGTATCAACCGTACAATCCCAAGGAAATTATAAGGCACTGCTACATTAAATTACCTGTACGTTACCAGCAACTGCTCAGCGGTAGATGCAGCAATTCAATCGATGCTTTCGAAGATTTCGGTGTTAATTTATTTGTTTGTTATTTCCACTAGTTTTCAGCATGTGAACGTGGTCAAGTGAGTTGCGTACTAGTGACATCTTCACGGCAACATTCACTGGCAGGTGGCAGATTGAATTAAAAATCCGTTGCAAGCTATATGTCGTCAACAATTGGCACTTTTTGTGGCATGCCAAGCCAGGCAGGTTGCAATACTGAGCACTCAGAACAACTGAGCACTGCTGTTATTTCTTTGGACCTCAAAATTGTTGTCCGATTTCCGCTCCAGGGAGAGCCAGGAGATCTGTCACAATTTAACCGCAATTGAGCATCGTACTCTGTCGTGGCATTCTCTTAGAAGAGCCTCCACGAATATCACCGTGGCCACTTAAATTGCTTCTGTTTACTTTCCGTGGTTTCTTGTACGCTACCCTAGGGACTGATGTACGTAACTTTATGTTTTTCTTAGTGTCAAGACGCTAAATCGTACCATAGAGCATGTGAATCTCGATTTTCGGATGTGTTTCGTATGTTGTTAGCGGTCCACGCTGTGGGAACGTGTCGACGCTAAGACTCATGAGCCATGGCCTCTTGTGCGGTGTAGCCTGTCTCGTGGTGGAATTTTTCCAGCGCCGTGTGAGCGGCGTCGGCGAAATATTGTGTACAGGGAATTAGCACGGACAAGTGCAAGTCACAGTAGAGTGGCGAACCCTAGACCCGGAAATAGGAAGCAGAAACGAAATGATGTACCATGGATGATTATATATATATATATATATATATATATATATATATATATATAACTACAGGGGAATCTCACTTTTACAAGTCACCTACAAAATTCTCTCAACATGCCTGCTGAAAAGAACACAAGAGCAGCTGGAACGCCAAATTGGTGATTATCAAGCAGGCTTCCGCCCCGGTCGCTCATGCATAGAACAAATATTTAATTTAAAGACAATATTAAAACACAAAGCAATTAGAAATGCCCCCATAATTTGTACATTTGTAGATTTTAAGAAAGCCTATGACTCAATAGACCGGCAATCTTTGTTTAACATTTTAGAGGAACTTGGACTTGACTCCAAAACACTAAGGCTTATCAAAGAATCACTGACAGACACTGTATCTAAAGTTAAATTCAGGGGAGAAATCTCTGAACCTTTTCTCATAAAAACTGGAGTACGTCAAGGTGACGGGCTATCTCCACTTCTGTTTAATATAGTCCTGGATAAAGTCATTAAGGAATGGGAAAAAGAATTAAAAAATCAATCCTACTGGAAACCAATCCATCTTGGTAGAACCAAAGACAACGTGGAGATATCTTGTTTAGCATTCGCGGACGACTTGGCCATACTTGCAGATGATGAAGAAATCGCCACCAAACAAATAGAGATCCTTAAGGAATGCGCGGATAAAGTAGGTTTACAAATTTCGTTTCAAAAGACAGAATTTTTCTGTACAAAATTACATATACACAGTTTGAACACAAAATATGGAAAAATAAATAGAGTAAAACATTTTAAATACCTAGGTGAAATTTTGGAGCCAACCGGAGGAGAGAAAGTTGCACAGAAGATCAGACAACAGAAAATGAAGAGAGCATATGGTATGACACATGAAATATACAATAAAAAATGCATCTCCTCGAACACAAAAATCAGACACTACTGCGCAGTAATTAAGCCAGCAGCACTATATGCTAGTGAAACGCTCACACTCCACACAAAATGTGATTTAGAAAAAATACTAAAAGAAGAACGCAAAATTATGAGAAAGATTTTAGGTCCAAAATTAACAGAAGAAGGATATCGGATACAATCAAGAAGAACCACAGAAACTATATCAAACCTGGCAGCAGACATAAGAAGGCGAAGATTAAAATTTTATGGACATGTCACTAGACTTCCCCCCACACGACTCACCAACAGAATTCTCACTTACATAGAAAAAGTCAAATCAACAACACCATGGATTAGCCAAGTAAAATTAGATTTACAAAAAGCAAATATTGAACTTAAAGATGTCAAAGACAGAAAAACTTTTAGAAATAAGGTGGAAAAGTGGATTGTATTGTCGGAGAAGGAAGCACTAAAGAGACCAGGAACAAAATGGACAGAAGAAAGAAAAAGAAAACATGGAGAACGGATGAAAGAAGTATGGAAGAAACGACGTCAGAAAGCTTTGCGTGATCCTTCTGGGTCCATTCGCGATAAGTAAGTAAGTAAGTATGTATATATATATATATATATATATATATATATATATATATATATATATATATCAGTATGTTTGTGTTTCATTTCAGCAGCAGCGATCCTGACAGAGGAGACAGGAGGCATCCTTGTACTATGTAAAATTATGTGTACATAATCATAAGTGACACTACAAAGATTTGAGACAGCATATGAGCGAGTAGACGCACTCCCTGACCACTTCAGCGTCAGTAGACAACACCGCCGGACATCGAGAAATGAAAGAGGAGTACACAAGGAATAAAACGCATGAAATATCGCTTTGGTAGCATTGGCAAAGGCATACGGTAGTACAATAAGTTTGTATTTAGTATTGGGAGGAAGTCTACACGTTTGGTGGAGGTATAGAGGAAGCGTCAGCATAAAATTAGGGTGCATGACAGTAGTAGAAGTAAACAAAAACATGTGCACACACAGAGACCTCACACCAGATAATTTAAGTACATACAATGTTAACAGGGCCCTGCAGTCATTTAATTTATTTGTTGGATATTGCATCGTTAGTAATATTACGAAAAAAGGAAAAAATTATATTATGTAAAAAAATTACTTTTCATTATTTTTTCTGTTAATTGATGTTGTTGTTGTTGTGGTCTTCAGTCCTGAGACTGGTTTGATGCAGTTCTCCATGCTACTCTATCCTGTGCAAGCTTCTTCATCTCCCAGTACTTACTGCAAGCTACATCCTTCTGAATCTGCTTAGTGTATTCATCTCTTGGTCTCCCTCTACGATTTTTACCCTCCAATACTAAATTGGTGATCCCTTGATGCCTCAGAACATGTTAATTGATGATATCGATATAATGACATTTGTGAGAGGATATGGCACTTGACCACACTTCAGGACTCTGGAACCAACATGGCAGACTGGACATCACGGTCCACGCCATCCAGCGAGGGACCAGTGCAACGCGGAGCCGTAATGAGTCAGTTGTGGCAGCCCAAGTGAGGGGGACCAGACCACGCACTGCGAAAGAACTGGCCGCTGCCAGCTAACGTGCCTACGTCACGCAGTCCCAGCGGCGGTGGCATGTCTCAAGAGAGCGGGACGTCACATCATACCAGCAACAATCCCCCGCCGGGGGCTGGAACCGAGAGGTACTAGGCGCTTCAGTCCACAACCGCGCTGCTGCTACGGTCACAGGTTCGTATCCCGCCTCGGGCTTGGATGTGTGTAATGTCCTTAGGTTAGTTAGGTTTAAGTAGTTCTAAGTCCGGGCTACTGATGACCTCATATGTTAAGTCCCATAGGCTTAGAGCCATTTGAACCATTTTTGAACAAACGCCCTGGTGGCCAGCGACCCGCCAGGCCACTAATTGAGGGACAAGCGAGTTGCGTGGCCCTACAGTCAACATTCGCGTTAAGCCTAACCGACTCAGTGGAGTGCCACGAGTGATGAGTCCCATCGACAAAAGGAGAGCTAATCCGATGTCCCTCGCTGGCAGGTACGCATTCCGATGCAGAGGTGAAGAGGAAGAGCAGGGCTGTCCCACGTCCTGCTATCTCTGAATGGATTTCTACACCAGGGGGTGGGTTGCACATCAAATGCAACACTGTCACGCCAGTCCCTGCTGACTGACTGCGGCTTGACCAGAATGACACCAAGGCTCCAGCTGCAGTCCAGAAGTTACTAAAGGTGCCGGATGCCGCCCAGACACCAGATGCTGAAAGAGACGAGGGGGAACGACAGAGATGTCTGCCGCCACTTTTTCCATGTCATGTGATGAGTGAGAGGCCATTCCACTCTGCCTCAAATTACTGTTTTTCAGTCCTACCAGCCACAGTTTATGCGTGTGCATAAGTGCCATGTTCTCAATTTGTGTGACATTTTCAATTGTAAAATTTGTCTCCCCAGGATACCTTTCTGTAATATCATTATGTAATATCTTTTTGTGTTTTTGTATGTATCAATTGAACTGTGTTTATTGTGAGGGCTATGTTTGTTTTGCACATTTATGAATGCTGTCGACACTGATTATGTGCCTGTATTTGTTTTCATGTCATAGTAATAATACACAAATTTACACAATTTAGGTAATGAGACAAACACATTACACATTAAATTTCCTTGTTGATTGAGATTTTGAGAATGTATATGTTTAATGAATGAGACCAAATGAGTGGTAGAGAAGGGGTTAATCTATGAGCAAAGAACAGTTCATACTCCAGGGCACTATAGATGATTAGGGACATAAGTCATTTATGACCTCAGGATATGGTGTGAATGGGTATATTTCTTTGCTCCAGTGTCTTTTAATCGCATACCAAATGTTTATCAGAAGTTTGTGATGTATCAATGACCCCTTGATGTAACATAATTCATACTACTCGCAGCATATTTACATGTATTCTTGCTGGCTTGCAGCTTCATGTGACTGAACGACCCTTGGTTGAATGAGGTCAGGATAGGATGTGTTTTAGCCATGGGCAATCCTGATTGGCAAAGTTACGTTCTTCACATATATATATCTCTTACCGGGATGAGAATCTACTAGTATTTTCAATGATTTCTTTTGGTTTCTGTCACATTAAACAGTTTTAAGTGAGACACTACCCATGCAAAAGTCAACAGGAGATAGGGGGCAGTGGGAAAGTTAAAGGCCTGAACAGACATTAGTGGAGCCTGGTATGGCGCTAAAAGCATGAAGTATTTTTATGATTCTTACCTCGTAATAACGGCATGTTGGGAGTTGAAATCAATTGTTAGTGAGCCTATCCCTTAGTAAATCTTGCCGAACAGGTCGACAGCCGTACAGGGCAGATAGTGCAGCCTCTCATCGAGACAGGTCTACAGCAGAACAATGACGCTCTACCTGCTATGGCGGCAGCTGGAGCCTGAGATTTGGCGACCGTCTGAAGGAATGTGTCTACACAGTGAGTCGCAGAGCCAAGCGTAATAATAATTCACCTGTTTTCGTGTTTGCCGATAGGGCAAATAGGCCAGTAAACTACTTCCCCCGGCCGCCTCGGTTGTATAACAAAAATCCGGCGTCTGAGAAACGTTTGGAGGTAGAGCCTTTATCACACATCATAACTAGGACTAACAAGATCCAAGCCACAGGCGATTTACAAATATATCTTTGAGAGTGTAACTGTTCACTTGTTGCCATGGAAAGAGACATGACTTTGGAAAAAAATCAGCCCATCCTCCTCTGTGAAAACTTCAAAAAGCCAGAAATTGGCGGTTTCTTTCTTTTTCGGAGATGGAGGTTTCTTAAATCTTGAACTGGTTTGACATGAGTTTGTGCTGTCGTGTGGTAGGGGAAATTTAGCGCCTATAAAGCCCTGTGATTGGCTGAAGACAGGGTGGAGGCGGTGTCGTTTGTGCATTTTGCGGGAAAATGGATTTTTGGTGCGAAGCACCCGCGTGCAGGACTTTGGTCTGGTAAGCACTTTTGGTCGGAGCTGTGGCATATATGGTGGGTATTGGGATCTGTCCTCAGACTGACTTCATTTGCGAGTAGTTTGGACTGGAGTGCTTGTGGTGAAGTTCTTACTGTACCAACAGTGAGACTTCAAACGTCTCGGACTACTCGTTTTCCGAGGGCACACATATTCGTTTTTGGTTTACCAGTCTTGACGTTTGGTATCTTTGTACGCTCTGTCGTATAAGTGAGCCACATTGATCCTTAGTACACCAAGTGAATGGGTGGGTCACATACTGAAATCTACCGTGATTTCAAGGATCTGGTAGAGTGTAAATTGCGATCCGTCTGCCTGATCGCTAGACCATGAGATTTATGCGTTTCTTTCGTGGCCGCGATCGCTTCACTGGTGCCACCTTCACGTCTCACCTCCGCCGCACACATCTCGCCTGATGCAAGTCACGTGGCCGCACGAGGTTCACAGGGTAACGGACTGCCGTTCCGGCACTGTCAGGGCGTACAGATCTCAATCGCCACTTGATCTCGGCTTCATCTGTGTATAGAAACTTCAGTAGGTTTGATCAGTCAAAGTCTTCTCAGCGTCAGATCAATTCAGCTTGCGTTATCCACATCTTTAGGGCCAGAGTACTTGATTCACAGATCACGTAGTTAAACAGTCTTGGCAGGATCCACCCAGTGCTGGATAAAGCACCTGTTACTTCTTTCCGGTATTCAATCAATAACTTGTTTAAAATAATTTATGTCTGTTTCGGGAAAATAAATGTTTTTAGTACACTAAATTTTGCCTACATTCTCAATCATTATATTGTCCCACTAGAATTACTTTACGCTTGCTCTTATTCATGGCTGGAATAATTAGTTCTTCTTGCAAAACGTATAGCAGTACTTGTCTGAATATTAGAGCCCAGCGCTGTTCTCAGTTTTCAAAACGGGTCACCCACTAATAATTTCAGGCAGCTACAACTCAGTCAACACTGACTGGTCTAACGTACTATCGGCTCCTGTTTACGTGCGATAATGAGCGACAGCGACTGCACAAAAGCACCGTCCAAGGCATTCAGGGGTGCGCAGCAAATTCGGACACCGGTATACAAGCATTATGAAGCATTAGTGCAAACAGTTCACGAATAATACTAGCGTTTGACGGTAAACGCCACTGTCACATACGAAGTAGTCGACTCAGCAGCCGTACGGCGAGCTGCGTCCTGCAGAAAGAGAGAGCCGAGTAACTAATACTTCCAAGCCGCTGCACCAACCCAGAAGACCACTTCACCAATATGCCAAGTAACAAGCAACAAGCCACACTCGATCTGCTCGCAGCGCCGCGATGCAGCAAGTCCGGGAGAAGCACGCGCGGGAATCCAAGTCGCCGGAAATGGTGACGACTCAAGGTCGCTACAAGAATAAAAAAAAGCCGAACTAGCGACTTTCAAGTAAAATGTCTGTCCTGTACGGCGATATACATAATCAATGTGCAAATGCCGGTTGTAGACGCATGGTTGGCGCCATATTGAAGTTTGGGTCTGGTTCTAGGTCATCCACAAATAGCGAAACGGTAAGGCGACCGCTCGCTGTCCGACACAAATTCATTGTCGTTATTCCATTCTACAGCTAATGATTGTCCATATTTTCAATTGCGAATACATTTACTGCAAATACTTACGCGGCCAGCCAAAGGTGCAGTCTCTTCGGGTGCTCGCTTGCATCATTGCAGTGGTAATCGGAGAGGGGGCGGCATTGTAGAGGCTTGGTCAACCCTGCGTCTTGAGCGTGAACAAACTAACGATATCGATTCTTCCAGGCTCTCCAGCTTCTCTACTACGTCTCTTCAGCAATTTAGGTTGGCAGAGCTGATACACTACACAACAGACTTTGCTTGCCCATGAAAATTTTAAAACGAAAGCAATGACACAACCATTCACTCGTTATAACAATCAGCAGAATGGGGAGAAAAAGTATGCACTTTTGTGAAGACAAATAATTGTACATTACAGCTCATCTTTCTTCCAAGGGCCTATTGACTTCTCAAATAAATAATAGGTGGACTTAAATTTTTCGTGTGATCGCATTTGGAGACATTTTACGAAACGCGTCTGAATGACTCCTTTCTGAAGGTCGGTGGCTCAGCGAACATTCTTCCCAAGGCAATGGCACCGTTCGCCGGCCGCGGTGGCCGAGCGGTTCTATGCGCTTCAGTCACCGCTCGACTGCTACGGTCGCAGGTTCGAATCCTGCCTCGTGCATGGATGTGTGTGATGTCCTTAGGTTTAAGTAGTTCTAAGTTCTAGGGGACTAATGACCTCAGATGTTAAGTCCCACAGTGTTCAGAGCCATTTGAACCATTTTAGGGACACCATTCGCACCTGGTATCCCGGCCGCGAGCGCGCGTGCAAGAGGAAATGCTTACGCAGCTGTTACTTGCGAGTACTGTTGTCTGAATACACCGACACGGCACAGGATTTGAGAACGTCTATTGTCCTATTGACGTTTGACAACGCATATGCTAGCTCCAAAACTTTTGAAATAGAGTGTTTTTTGAGTAACGAAGTTCGTTTACCTGCTACAGACCTCATTTGGGATATATATAGCTATCCACAGTAAGCAGCACAATATTGATGACTGATGATGCTGCATGTAAAAAAACTGTCGACTCTGCTCAAAGGATATTTAAAGTTCGTCTCTTTGATGGCCACATCAACGATGTAACAGTGGCTCCTTCAGGCTTCGGACTGAGGGTCAATCAGGTCTTTGAAGTGCCGTTTGATGTACCAGAATCGATGGTTACTGAATCGCTGCGACTATGTAGGCCAGTACTCAGTCATACACCTAAGCCCTGGGCGAGCTATAGCGCCTATCGTTTGCTACACGGTCCAGCAGGTGTGGATCGTCCTTAACATATCCTTTCATATGTACTGGAGGATGTCAAACTGTTGTGATTTACAACGGCTATCAGCGGACGTGTCCCGGCTGTGATAGAGAAGGACATATCTGCTCGGAGTGCGTACAACGCCACATAATGCAACTGTCATTTCCGCCCTACATTTGTCTCTTTCTTTTTCGGATGCGACTGGGACCTTTTTCCAAGGGTCGCACATTGCGTCCTTCCGGAACGGATGGTGATTTTTGTCAGTTGAAATTCTACAAGAAAGGCCTTTTTTTAACTGGAATGTAAACAAAAATATTAAATAATGATATAATGTTTCATTCTCACTGCGTTTCGCTTACCGTGTCGGGAGACGGGGACACCATGGAGGCACGACCCCTACCCACTCTGAGCCCAATCCATTACTTTAAAGAAAAAAAAGGAGAAAAAACGAGTAAGCGATGAGTTTCATAAGCGCATGGTTAAAAAAAGCGGAAAAGTGCCAGACTACAAATCAAAAACTCTCAGATACGATTCCCGCCAATTTTAGGAGTTTTGTCTGTTAATTATCGTTTCTTTCAGCTCTGGAAAAGTTTGTTGACGTGAAAAATAACGAGCTGCTCCGTGATTCGAAATCCACGTCAAACAGTAGGTCCCACTACAACTGGTGGGGTGAGTCAATTCAGAAGTCGAATGAAGCCAACGCCGTACCACTTCCAACAGGAGCACGCCTAGTAAAGCACTGCGGTGTTCAAAACAATCTTCATATTGATGACTACTTTACTTGTGGTGTTTCATGCTGTATGCTAGTACTTTTGTATCTGTGTGTTCCTCGTGAGCCGGCCAGTGTGGCCTAGCGGTTGTAGGCGCTTGAGTCTGGAACCGCGTGACCACCACGGTCGCAGGTTCGAATCCTGCCTCGGGCATGGATGTTTGTGATGTCCTCAGGTTAGTTAAGTTTAAGTAGTTCTAAGTTCTAGGGGACGGATGACCTCAGATGTTGAGTCCCATAGTGCTCAGAGCCATTTGAACCATTTTTTGTTTCTCGTGATAAATGTGCTATTAAAAGCCGTGGAAATTGTTCTAACATGGAAATATATATTTTTGGACTCATATCCAGGTTATTTTTCTCTTTTTGTGAGGAATGTGTTCTGAAAGTTATACCGCATACTATTGCCACATTCAGTACAGGATGCAGCTACAAGTAGTGGCAAGAGTTATTCAGTAATGTTGAGTGGTTCATTCGGTACAAATTGTTTCGGGTTACATAAACTGGAGGTGGATTCCTGACCAATATTACTGCATACAGCAATGCCATGCCATAAGTACTTACAACATGGGAGGAACTCTATCTACTGTGACTGGTATGCACAGTGTGTCTCTTAAGAGGGCGAGTATAAGGAGTGTGGATGCAAAGAGTGTGGTGTGGGGAGTAAAAGTGAATAGTATAACAGATTGTGGTTATACTGTGCATCGGCTGCACTTTTCCTCTAACTTTGAAGGAGAGTGAACTTTCTAAGCGAGAATGGAGTTTATTACGTTGGTGCCATTTGTTACGTTGAATTTTTCTTTTGTTAGAGCATGATTCTTTCTCTCAGGGATATGATCTCTTCTTATCACTTTTACTTACGTGCATTGGCAAATATGAAACGGGTTCTTGAAGGGCCGCTGTTATTCATGTACGAACTTTAGTTTTTGAACGTGATGACTAAAATATAGTTGCCGTTAACTGAATTGAATGTAATTTTGTTAATTTCTATTCATTGATTGCAAAGCGAGGCTCGAGAGAATTTCGATTGTTGCCGTGGAGCGGCCCAGATAAAACTTACTGAACTCATGGAATCTGTATAATTTAAAAAATGAACTTGAGCGTAGATTAATTATCTGTTGCAATTTAGAAAGGTTCTTACAACGAAATCTCTCGCATTTACAGTTACTGTTAACATTTTGAAAAATAAATTAATGCTTCGGCGTGTAATGGCCGACCAGAGGCTGCATCGGAAGATGAGCTTCCCGCAGCGCAAATTACTGAAAAAATGCTTATTAAAAATAACTAGCCGCTACGACCATTTGAGGTGACAACTATTACAAAGAAATTCATTTTGTGATAACAATAATTAGTATTAAATATGTGTAGCCACTCAATGGCTGCCTTCCGTATCGCGAAACAAAACGGTGTGTGCACCATAAAGTACGTCCTTCCTCCTCGGCACTACAATCGCGTCTCTTTACGATCCTTTTCTTTATTTTCATGGACATCTTGTAAATAAAGATGTTACTCTTAAATTATCGCTGCATATCAGTTGTTTCAAGAACATTAACTGTATCTTTTATACTAATTATATTCATAAAATACGTTAACTCCGGTTTACAACCGATAAAAATGTCAATATTTATGTGGCGTACCGTCACAAGTTGAGTCGTACAGCCCAGTTCTGTAAGGACATGCCTGTATAGCATATATGCCTCAATAAACATTCATTGTTTGGTGCACGATACTACACTAAGTATTTGCTCGCTCCCACTCCTATACCGTTCACGTTTGAAACCAAGGAAAATTTATTTTCTTTAAGCCTGTGCATGCACTCTGGTCTATTGTATGATTCTTCATGTATCCGCACATGATATATGCATGAAAATAGGCTGTCTGTGAAACTAGTTTCCTCTTCCACTTAAATTCCTTATGCAGAACGATTGTGAATAGCGACAGTTTTGCTGTGTATGAGGGGCAATGAATGAACATATCAGCAAATTGCTGTCCTCTGCGTTAATGCGAATAACTTGACAATTTAGTTGGCGTGGCCTAAATCTTTTTGTCATCAGCAGCTCGCTTCGCTTATCCCTCTCACTGCGTGAGTTGACAAATCACGCCAGAGTCGGTGGTGCAGAAATCAATTGTAGCACTCGACTAACGACAGACGGAACGCCTGGCATTTGAAACGAACGGCCAGTCACAAAAGCGCCAGCAGCGGGCGACGTCGGAGGCGGCGCGAAGACCGATGGAGGAAGTCACGCCAGGCGTCCGCCAATTGAAGCTAATCCCTCGATCGCGTGTTGCGTCCACCCCAGAGGCCACAGCAGGAACGGCGACCAGGGACGCGACGATAGCGGCCATCTCGGCCGAGATACCGATGCACGTGCCAGACGACACACATACACAGAACGTGGGACGAATTTACGTTTAACTTTGTTTGGTATCAGGTACAAGCCATCCACCACTCAGCGCTAGCTTTCTAGGTCAGTGTGTGCGTCATTCCTTGTCCGATTTAGCGGGGGCTATATTAGGGGTAATATGAAGCTTACAGAACACAGTTCAAGCTTATAATAACAATAATAATAACAACTTGCTTGCTTGTACTTAACTTACCCCAGCAATCCTAACTGGGAAACGTAACCTACAGTTTAACGTGGAATCAGAACCACATCCACATCGTTGAGACTAGGCTAACTGCGGGCTGAAAATATCTGTAGTCCAACTGTGATTCCATCCCACGATCTTTCACTTTCTAGGCCAACACTTTACCACTAGACCGCCAGGTATGACGGTTCAATATTAACGTCGAAGAACCAGAGAAAAAGTCATAACGTAATGTTATGACATCTTGCGAAGTGAGTTAATTTCGTCTCCAGTATGAGGAAGAAATTCATAGACCTTATGACCTATAACACAGTTCTACATCTACATCTCCGTCTACATGGTTACTCTGCAATTTACACTTAATTGCCTGGCAGAGAGCGTGTCCGACATCTCGGGTGTCCTGTGTGGGCGGGCATTGCCGTCCATAAAGAGAACGTCGTGACCTACCGCACCCCTACACAGACGCATATGATCCCGAATAACCTCCGTGCAGTATCACTGTGCTGTAACGGTGCCTCGCTCTAAGATATGCAGCGGCGTTCGGCCACTGTGCATAATGGCTGCCCACACCATAACGCTCAGGTCACACCGATGACTTTCATTAATACTGTGTAACATGTAACGGCTTCCTCTCTCTCTCTCAGTACTAACTGGTGCTCATAATCAGTTTCTCAGTATCTTTGAGAAAATAACTTTGGATCACTGTTCCTGACCCCCAATCAACATGCTCCATACACTAACGAACACTTTCTCGCTGATGGCATGGTCGAAGTGGGACGGTTTGAATGGGCTTCCGAGCATACAAGCCAGCCGGATTTAATCTCTGCTAAATGGTTCCGTTAGAGATCCGTGTACCGGTAGCGGATAATGGTCTACAGCAGCCTACCTCGGAATTTGACGTTTGCTCCTTTCCGCCACAAGGGCTACGTATGTCTTCTTGGGGTGAGGTGGTCCATCTGCGACTACCAGCATGCTTTCACATAGCATTTCCAGCTTCAGTGGCCTTTTCTTCATCGAGAGATGACATTTTTTGAGACGCCCATTACTCAGGCCATTGTAGTGGCGCTTAAGCCAGTTTCGAGCTGTCAAGCCGCTCGTCCATGATCGTAGTAGTTGAAATGATGACCTGCAGACACGTTACCATTGCACATGGAATGTCACACTAATCGGTTCCACCAAAACTTTCGTCAAACACCGTACTGCAGAACGTTCGTGCATGGGCTTCGCTACAGTTAACACGTAACGCCCTTTACATTTCCTTTTACTGGCATTGGTCTCGTGTTCCGTAGCAACTATCAGTAACAATTGGCAGTGTTTCCTAAGCAAGTGTCATCCGTTCCCAAGCAAGTCTCAAGCAGTGTAGTTCACAGCTGAGACTGTATTGACCAAATCAGTGTATTTGTCAATTTCATATCTAATAGTTCAATATCCGCCAATATAACTTACTTAAACGTGCCCTTCTTTATATAAGCCATGGAAAATGCTGTGTTCACAACAAAGGACTCTTTACATAACACGTTGTTATTAGATTATTATTCAGTTTTCAGTTTGTCTTCCAATCTTACAAATAAATCACTTCAAACGGCATGTCAGTATTAGAAAGCAGGGGGCGTTCTAAAAGATATTGAGTTACCCACTTAAACCCCTTCTGAAAACATACACATACACATACGTTCAGCTTCGCTTGGTTTTAAGAACAAGACATCCACCTTTCAACGCCACCTTTCTATATCAGTATGTCCGTCATTCCCCGTAGATTTAGTGCAATCTACATTATGGGTACCGAAACACTTACTAAAAGCCGATTAATAGTAACATCGACTAACGAACGAAAATGTCATCTATCCGAAATCAGACATTATGTCGGTATTGTGCATGCAAAATTAAGAACAATTCGTTCGTAGTTTAGTCCTACATTACAAGCTGGTAAATAGCATCACTAAACTGTTTTATGAATGAAGGTTCATTTTTTGTTATTTATTTCATTTCCTTCGTTATTTTAGACAACGTGTTCTTGATGCACTCACCTACTGTCAAATTGCTTTACGTGTCCCTAAAGGCAGAGCTTTGAAATGGATAGTTTTCTATCAGCTATGGTCAACACCAACACACTAAAGTGTTACGTCCATTCTTTCAGCTCACAGCTCTGTTAAGGTTGCGAGATATCGTTATAGGTGGCCCCACTCTAGACTTCCGGACGTCTGTTCAGAAATTAGGGAACCTATAGCTACAGATTCTTGAAACATCCTGTGACGGACAGTGGGCTGGTGAAAGATACAGCTAATGTTAATTAAAGTAAAATATTTCAGGTTCAAGAACAGCCGTTGGTCTGGACATAATTATAATTCCTTCAGCGACAAGACAGTAGCCTGGAGTCACTTTTTCTCTAAACGTTTCCACAAGTGATTATTTCTCTAGGGTTCATGTACGCGTTAGTTTTTTTATGATTAGCTTCTAATCCATATCTTGTATATGTACTGCTTTTGCGCAGATATACTAGAAATACAGCGCTATTACACTTGCTCATCAAATTAATTCTTCCTCTAGCATCTATTATTGATTACCGCGCTTCCACAACCGACATATTGTTAACCACACCTATGTGCGGCCTCGAAGAACGAAGAAAGCTAAGGAACTAACGCCTCGTCCACATCGACGTCAGTAGAGACGGAGAAAAGGCACGGTTTGTGTGAAGGTTGGAGAAGGAAACCGGCCGTTCGATGTCAAAGGAACCAGCCCGGTATTTACTTAGAGTGATTTAGCGAAATAGCGGAAAGCCTAAATGTGGGCTGTTGGATACGGATTTGAACCAGCGTTCTTCCGAATGCGAGTCCAGTGTGGCATGATGCTCATTAGTGCTCTCTCGGGAAGCTGTTTTGTCACTGGTGCATCTGAAGAAGAGACGTTGTTTTCATAATGCTCTGTGCATTACTGAACTTGCGAACGAGAGACACTTGCTCTGCCTATTGGCCTTGCTTATGGTGGCCTTTCAAAACTTCCGAGGCGGCAGAAGACAATGCGTACTATCCTAGCCTGCACTGGACTTTTTACTCTCACTGTCCCACTGAACTGTGGGATGAAAAGACTGTGATAGATGTGGTATTGCTTTCGAGACCTTGAGACGTAGTGCCTGGCTTAGTAAACCATAGCTGCCCCTCATCCCGCTCTCACCATCCAACCATGCCTACACAATTTACCCGGCCCCGATACGGTTTCCGGCACGACCGTACCATGTGCCCTGGATAGCGCTTGCAGCAGCATCTACAACTGCTAAAATTTACTGCAGTTCAGAACTCTTTTCTCAGCTGGCTTAGTACAATGGTTTTTCTCCACCACTTTGTGACGTCTCCTGGCAAGACATTTGTAAAATCTGTGCAAAAAACATTTATCTGTGTTCCTATATTTCATTTCTGTATGAACAGTTATCGATTATGTGGATTCTGTATAAAAGAAATAATCATTTTGCATTTTTAACAAAAATGGTGCAAATGGCTCTGAACACTGCGGAGCTTACCTTCTGAGGTCATCAGTCCCCTAGAACTTAGAACTACTTAAACCTAACTAACCTAAGGACATCACACACATCCATGCCCCGAGGCAGGATTCGAACCTGCGATCGTAGCGGTCGCGCGGTTCCTGACTGTAGCGCCTAGAACCGCTCGGTCACCCCGGCCGGTTGCATTTTTATGTTTGTATAAAATTATGTATGCCAATTTTGCAAATAACTTCTGTGGTTGGTGAGTGTGGATACCGACGCAGACAATAATAATTATAAATGTAACAAAGATACATTTTAGCATATTAAATTGCTTATAAATAGCGGAGGCTTAGACATTACTGCATCTGTCTTCCCGTAGCCGTGAAGGTTGTAAGAGCCTGTGACGCTCTCTCGAACGCTTAGTTCGCTTTCATAATTTGCAGCTAGCTTGTCCAGTGTTTCATCCAACATTTTTAGCCCTTTTCGGCGAATTTAGCATTTTTTTTTTTTTTTGTGATGCAGTGCTGCGCCACGATCGCGGGAACCGCTGCCGCGGCAGATTCAAACTATAATCGAATGAAAACAGTTTCCCCGCAACTAAGCGGGCAGGTAACTGTACACTAAAATTATTTCTTTCAGCTTGCAGGAGACCACAGAGGAGAATTGCAGATTTTGTTATGTCATTTTCATATGGACATGGGCAAATGCTAGTACCATATTAGTGACGTAAATAATTTAAGTAAATCAGAGAGTTAAAGCTTTACTTGTGTGAGATCAAAGACTGCTGGTTGAAATATGGTCTGGCTAATAATATTAAAATCTCATGTTAGCCATGGCAATCAATAGTGTTCAAACATTAAAAAATCCAGTGCAACTTTTACGTTTGGCAAACATAACTTCTGTGCGTGTAATAAAATGTAGAAAGATATGTTTAATTTCGTAATCAGTTACAGTAATGGTACAGTGTTTCTTTTCTAACAAGCCAGATCAGAGTTATAAGAACACAGTTTTACGAATTAAAGATCATACATTCACAGCAGGAAATCTTTTAGTGTTGTGGGTATCCCCACATAATAGATGAGAGAGCATAAAAGTTAAATTTTCAGGTACAGGAACCAGTAGTGAGAGCTGCATTTTATATTCTGTGTTTGCAACGATAATCAACATACGGTTTATTTAAAGTGCTATGCCATATAAACTGTATTATAGCCAAAGATTATAAAGGTTCAATCCATGATTTTATTACTACCAAGCAAATGAATAACATTCTTTTACATTCAGTCAAATTGTATATAAAAATCAAAGTGCATATTTGATAGGCCTATATTCAAGCATTGGCCAGCCTACACAACCTCGTTAGATTTTACCTCCCAGTTCGAAACAACAGAGACCGTCGAATCTTGGTTCAGGTTATCACTCACAGTGCTCTTCACTCCAGGACAACATGCCTAGTTTTAATTCGCAATTCA
Organism: Schistocerca cancellata; assembly: GCF_023864275.1. Taxonomy (NCBI): domain Eukaryota; kingdom Metazoa; phylum Arthropoda; class Insecta; order Orthoptera; family Acrididae; genus Schistocerca; species Schistocerca cancellata. The sequence goes on from NC_064630.1 coordinate 457,782,179, forward strand.
TTCCTGCGCCCATCAGACGCAAACAGCATACGAGAATTGGGAAGTAGAAGGAATGAGTAGTCTTTTAGCTGAGCAACTCGCTTGTTTCGTCTTTTGTCGTACACCTCCTGCACATGATTTATAAGTTATTTCGATTTTTCGTGTGTTAATTTTAAACCACGAATTCGTGAGGCAGCCGCATGAGAGAGATCTGAGAATTCGGTTCCTCAAAGCACGAGATGTGTTTTAAAATGAGTAATGTATGGTACGTGGCTAGCAGACCGAGCGTGTCTCTGCAGTTTTATAACCCTATTTGCGGTATCGACATGACTGAATTACTTCCATAATCACGTTCCAAAAATTTGTCCTCTGAATCTGCTAGTTCCAATTTCAAGAAAACTGACGCATATAAAGATATTTTGATCAGAAGAGATCCTCAAATTAAGCATTTTATAAATGACACTCTGTTTATTGTACGAGTATTGCCACGTTGTAACCACAATAAAGCCTAAACCCGAAAGCAGGGCCGTCTCTGAAGTATGACAGTGCTGAAAGCACGTTTATTACGAATACCAGCGTACAGCCAGAACAAAACTATAGACCTGGATAGACAGTGCTACTGTTTATAATATCTTATTTTCCAGAATACATGCAAATTACAAACATAACAAGTTACGAGGTCCTTTTAGAAATAAAAATATTAAATAATTAAAGGAATTCTGGTGACGGAATTTGAACTCGCGACTCGCAGCCGCCAACCAGTGACGCTAACCACTATACCACACTGCATGCAACGCAATTCGCCCGAATATCTTAAGTTCGTGAAAATATTCTTATGTCGAACTTAAGCATATGCATACTTACACTATCCAAATTTTCAACTGAGTTACCCACTGCTCTTTTAGATGATCCATTCACATTATGTGACTACTGCCTATGTTCGACGTCGACGTGCATTAACCACTCACATACGACAGGTGGCAGCACTAGCACTAGAGGGTATATAAAGCGTGTCGAGGAGGCACGGAAAATAAGGCTGGCGCTGCCTTATTGCGTAATCGTTGGCTTTCGGGCCAGGATGGAAGTATTTCGGAAATGGTGTCACCGTGGTTAAAGTACACTACTGGCCATTAAAATTGCTACACCAAGAAGAAATGCAGATTCTAAACGGGTATTCATTGGACAAATATATTATACTATAACTGACATGTGATTACATTTTCAAGCAATTTGGGTGCATAGATCCTGAGAAATCAGTACCCAGAACAACCACCTCTGGCCGTAATAACGGCCTTGATACGCCTGGACATTGAGCCCATGCAGCTGCAACACGATACCACAGTTCATCAAGAGTAGTGACTAGCGTATTGTGACGAGCCAGATGCTCGGCCACCATTGGCCAAACGTTTTCAATTAGTGAGAGATCTGGAGACATTTTCTGTATCCAGAAAGGTCCGTATAGGACCTGCAACATGCGGTCGTGCATTATCCTGCTGAAATGTAGGATTTCGCAGGGATCGAATGAAGGGTAGAGCCACGAGTCGTAACACATCTGAAATGTGACTTCTACTGTTCAAAGTGCCGTCAATGCGAACAAGAGGTGACCAAGACGTGTAACCAATGGCACCTCATACCATCACGCCGGGTGATACGCCAGCATGGCGATGACGAATACACGCTTCCAATGTGCGTTCACTGTGATGTCGCCAAACGTAGATGCGACCATCATGATGCTGTAACCAGAACCTGGATTCATCCGCTGGTTATGAGGTCAACGTTTTGGCTCAGACAACGAACTGCAGACCAGCGTAGAGAATCGGCGAAAAGTGTCTTCTATGACGAGGGTATTGGAAAGTTGGTACAACGCTACGACACATGTCTCAGACGGAGCGGCGACTATGTAGAGACCTTGCTGGAAGATGTTGCTAACAGTCGCAAATAAAACACTTTTGATTTTCACTGTGGTTTCCATTTCGAGACCTATCGGACCTTACAGAAATTGAGTTAGGGGCACGTTCCTGATGAGCCACTACCGCCGCCTTGATGACAGGGGTAGTGCTCCTGAAATGGTTGTTCACCGGCGCTACCCCTCTCATCAGTCCATTCTGACAGCGCCGACATTTCCATTTCGATATACTAACGGTACACCTTTGACACGCTGGCAGTTAAAATTACAAGTGCTTCCCATCATTGATGTGGCCTATGCGTCGGGCACCCGAGATACAACCGCGATGAAAGGATCTCGTGTCACGAATACTCATAGTGGAGGTAACAATATAGTTGACGTGTCTATGCTATAAGTGGGGGAAAGCACGTTCGCAACTTACAAGCACTGTGACCTGAAAGTAGGTCCTAAACTATTCATAACCGAGTTTGCTACTAAATTCTGTCAGATTATGTGATCTTGTTACGCGATACTTACGTTAAGTGTCAGCCTGTCCCGGTATACGATTCCGTGTCAGATACACTGTCATTAGATGACTGACCTACTTCTGCAGAGATTTAAAGGCGGCATGCTGGATTACAGTCATCAGCTGAGTATTAGCAGGCGGCTGCATGGTGCGTTTCGCCTTCGCCTCCGCCAACCCGCTACGCCGCGCTCCTGCTCGCATGCTCCCCCGCCTTGCTCTAGCGTGCTAACTGGCGCACGTGACGGAAGATTGCAATCGGGGGGAATTACAGCAATCTTTCGCACTATCAGAATTTCTTCTTCTTCTTTCTTCCTGAATTTATGAGTTAATAACTCTTTTGTCGTTGAGCAATAACTTCCGTCTCGTAACAGGAAAGAAATTGCTGAGCAGCTATCTCTGTTCTCATTGTGGCAGTTGGTGGACGGTCACTTATGTATATTAATTGACAACCTAGACGTCACGTATTAATTGAGTTGTTGTACATTTATTCGGGATGCAATAATGTTGTTCCCTTCGTGGTAGCACTTCCAGAAATATTTCAAGGATTAAGTTTGAAAATCTGGCTTATGATACAGCAGTATTCTTGTAAGGCAAAACGGGGAATAACTCTCTTTTCAGTTAACAACGTATTGCTTTTGAGAGGTAGTGGAATACTGCGTATATCTCCGTTGACATTTATTGCCGGTCCAGGTATGTTTGATGGGACACGGTAAGGTACAACTGCACTATTATTACTTCCTTTATCTGTGTCCAGCGAAATTTGTATACAGATGACTCAAAAGCAGAGTTAACTGGTTATTCCGTCACTTATTTGCAGAAAATCTTCGTAATTACAAATTAAAAGCACAGTACTGTAATTTTTATATATGTCTTTTGTCTGTTTTTCGCCATGTCCGAAAGCACAGTTATAACACATGTTGTTGTGGTCTGCAGTCCGAGAACTGGTTAATGCAGCTCTTCATACTGCTCTGTCCTGTGGCTTCAGCACATAATAAATATATACCGCCAGAGGGCCATTAAGATCATTTTGCTGATGATGTACGCTCTCTCTCCTGAACTCTTTCAGGAATAACGGACTTCCTACGCCTGGGCATTGAGTCAAACAGAGCTTGGATGACGTGTACAGGTACATCTGCCCATGCAGCTTCAACACGATACCACAGTTCATCAAGATTTTTTTTTCTATACTCCGCGAGCCACCTTACGGTGTGTGGCGGAGGGTACTTATTGTACCACTATCTGATCCCCCCTTCCCTGTTCCATTCACGAATTGTGCGTGGGAAGAACGACTGCTTGTAAGTCTCCGTATTTGCTCTAATTTCTCGGATCTTTTCGTTGTGATCATTACGCGAGATATATGTGGGCGGTAGTAATATGTTGCCCATCTCTTCCCGGAATGTGCTCTCTCGTAATTTCGATAATAAACCTCTCCGTATTGCGTAACGCCTTTCTTGAAGTGTCCGCCACTGGAGCTTGTTCAGCATCTCCGTAACGCTCTCGCGCTGACTAAATGTCCCCATGACGAATCGCGCTGCTTTTCGCTGGATCATGTCTATCTCTTCTATTAATCCAACCTGGTAAGGGTCCCATACTGATGAGCAATACTCAAGAATCGGACGAACAAGCGTTTTGTAAGCTACTTCTTTCGTCGATGAGTCACATTTTCTTAGAATTCTTCCTATGAATCTCAACCTGGCGCCTGCTTTTCCCACTATTTGTTTTATGTGATCATTCCACTCCAGATCGCTCCGGATAGTAACTCCTAAGTATTTTACGGTCGTTACCGCTTCCAATGATTTACCACCTATGGCATAATCGTACTGGAATGGATTTCTGCCCCTATGTATGCGCATTATATTACATTTATCTACGTTTAGGGAAAGCTGCCAGCTGTCGCACCATGCATTAATCCTCTGCAGGTCTTCCTGGAGTACGTACGAGTCTTCTGATGTTGCTACTTTCTTGTAGACAACCGTGTCATCTGCAAATAGCCTCACGGAGCTACCGATGTTGTCAACTAAGTCATTTATGTATATTGTAAACAATAAAGGTCCTATCACGCTTCCTTGCGGTACTCCCGAAATTACCTCTACATCTGCAGATTTTGAACCGTTAAGAATGACATGTTGTGTTCTTTCTTCTAGGAAATCCTGAATCCAATCACAAACCTGGTCCGATATTCCGTAAGCTCGTATTTTTTTCACTAAACGTAAGTGCGGAACCGTATCAAATGCCTTCCTGAAGTCCAGGAATACGGCATCAATCTGCTCGCCAGTGTCTACGGCACTGTGAATTTCTTGGGCAAATAGGGCGAGCTGAGTTTCACATGATCTCTGTTTGCGGAATCCATGTTGGTTATGATGAAGGAGATTTGTATTATCTAAGAACGTCATAATACGAGAACACAAAACATGTTCCATTATTCTACAACAGATTGACGTAAGCGAAATAGGCCTATAATTATTCGCATCTGATTTATGACCCTTCTTGAAAATGGGAACGACCTGCGCTTTCTTCCAGTCGCTAGGTACTTTACGTTCTTCCAGCGATCTACGATAAATTGCTGATAGAAAGGGGGCAAGTTCTTTAGCATAATCACTGTAGAATCTTAAGGGTATCTCGTCTGGTCCGGATGCTTTTCCGCTACTAAGTGATAGCAGTTGTTTTTCAATTCCGATATCGTTTATTTCAATATTTTCCATTTTGGCGTCCGTGCGACGGCTGAAGTCAGGGACCATGTTACGATTTTCCGCAGTGAAACAGTTTCGGAACACTGAATTCAGTATTTCTGCCTTTCTTCGGTCGTCCTCTGTTTCGGTGCCATCGTGGTCAACGAGTGACTGAATAGGGGATTTAGATCCGCTTACCGATTTTACATATGACCAAAACTTTTTAGGGTTCTTGTTTAGTGACTGGCGTATTGTTACGAGCCAGTTGCTCGGCCACCATTGGCCAGACGTATTCAGTCGGTGAGAGATCTGGAGAATGTGCTGGCCAGGCCAGCAATCGAACATTTTCTGTATCCAGAAAGGCCCGTACAGACCCTGCAACATGCGGTCGTGCATTATCCTGCACGGATCGGATGAAGGGTAGAGCCACGGGTCGTAACACATCGGAAATGTAACGTCCACTGTTCAAAGTGCCGCCAATGCGAACAAGAGGTTACCGAGATGTGTAACCAATGGCACCCCATATCATCACGCCGGGTGATACGCTAGTATGGCGATGACGAATACACGCTTCCAAGGTGCGTTCAACGCGATGTCGCCAAACACGGACGCGACCATCATGATGCTGTAAAGAGAACCTGGATTCACCCGGAAAAAAAATGACGTTTTCCCATTGGTGCACCCAGGTTCGTCGTTGAGTACACCATCGCAGGCGCTCCTGTCTGTGATACAGCGTCAAGGGTAACCGCAGCCATGGTCTCCGAGCTGATAATCCATGCTGCTGCCAACGTCGTCGAACTGTTCGTGCAGATGGCTGTTGTCTTGCAAACGTCCCCATCTGTTGACTCAGGGATCGAGACGTGGTTGCACTATCCGTTACAGCCATGCGGGTAAGATGCCTGTCATCTCGAATGCTAGTGATACGAGGCCGTTGGGATCCAGCACGGCGTTCCGTATTACCCTCCTGAACCCACCGATTCCATATTCTGCTAACGGTCATTGGATCTCGACCAACGCGAGCAGCAATGACGCGACAAGATAAACCGCAATCGCGATAGGCTACAGTCCGACCTTTATCAAAGTCGGAAACGTGATGGTACGCGTTTCTTCTCCTTACACGAAGCATCACAACAACGTTTCACCAGGCAACGCCGGTCAACTGCTGTTTGTGTATGAGAAATCGGTTGGAAACTTTCTTCATGTCAGCACGTTGTAGGTGTCGCCACCGGCGCCAACCTTGCGTGAATGCTCTGAAAAGCCAATCATTTCCATATCACAGCATGTTCTTCCTGGCCTTTTCAAGCTCATAAGATACGTGGTTCCCTTCCGGGACACATTTCAGAACGTGGAGACAGAAGATATGAAGACTTGCGGATTGTCCGGACGCACGCGTGGTTCAAAATGGTTCAAATGGCTCTGAGCATTATGGGACTTAACATCTGTGGTCATCAGTCCCCTAGAACTTAGAACTACTTAAACCTAACTAACCTAAGGACATGACACACATTCATGCCCGAGGCAGGATTCGAACCTGCGACCGTAGCGGTCACGCGGTTCCAGACTGAAGCGCCTGGAACCGCACGGCCACACCGGCCGGCCGGACGCACGGCGTGTCTCGATGCTTATTTAGTATCGGTGGTGAATTCGGGTGATTTTTTTAATGTGTTTTTATACAAATTAAACTGCTCTTGCCTCTCGTCAACGGATCACCAGAAGTTCATCATACACTTCCAGAAGGAAATTTGTAAGACTGGCCCTTTGGCCAGTATATTGCATTTCTCTTCATTCTCTGTTATGTGATGTCGTCAGGGTCAATTAAAGACACCATAGAAATCGCATGTGGCGCGGTGCGTTGGCTGAAAGCCAGTAGGCGTCAGAGCTGTTGCCACACATCCTTTGCAGCCCTGTAAACCAGGTGGTGGAGTCTGTACCATGCATGTGGAGGTCTGGCACAACGGCACTCCCGCTAGACGGATGTTGTGCAGACGTAGCTGCGTCGTGTGTTTACCATTCACATAATTGTACCATGGAGTCCGCCCAAACGTCCTTAAGTCGGGATGGTGTATATTACATCGGACTGCATTCCAATCAACGTTAGGATCTTTCCTTTCGACCACGTTCCGCTGCTGACGCAACAGGAGGGTGACGTACACCCTGCGGACTGCGGGCAGTCGTCAACGCGCAGCATCGTCGTCAGGTAACTGTATTCTAGCAGTAAAGTACGACAGTGAGATAATGCTGTGGGGAAGTAGGAATATGTATCGACCGATTCAGGTTAGGTGACACAATCTCCGGAAGGAGGAATGAGATGATACGGCTGTCGTGGCGTTTCCATTGCCTTAACGTAGAGTCGCATGAATAACGCCAAAGCCTTGTGGTCCACACCGGTGAGTTCTAGGTCGCCACCAATCACCAGAAAAGTGAACTTTGTGTAGCTTACATTGAAGAGATGCCCTTAGTTCACGTAACGTCCGAAACCTGCATGGAGTCTGTCTGCTGTTGCTCGCGGCATCGGAAAGTTTCTTGCCAATTACGTGAACTTGGACACCAAGTTGTTCAAGAGACGTTTGTAGTTGAGAGCGGTAGTGCGTCGTGTTATCTTAGACCGCACCACCGCAAAATATTTCATCTCACTAACCACTTTGGTGCGCCCTTCCGGTTGCGCAGAGAACCGACGACCAGTGTTAATGATACCCGATTGTCGCCCGTTCATTTGTGCACCAGCCGCTTTTCCCTATTTTTCAATCAGGGACTGCCCCATGGAAATATCTTCGTGCGAACGTACTAAAAGCACCAAATCTACATCAAATGGTTCAAATGGCTCTGAGCACTATGGGACTTAACTTCTGAGGTCATCAGTCCCCTAGAACTTAGAACTAGTTAAACCTAACTAACCTAAGGACATCACACACATCCATGCCCGAGTCAGGATTCGAACCTGCGACCGTAGCGGTAGCGCGGATCCAGACTGAAGCGCCTAGAACCGTTCGGCCACACAGGCTGGCCAAATCTACATCAGCATGGATACTCAGAAAATCACACTTTAAGTGCCTGGCGGAAGGTTTATCGAACCACCTTCTCAATAATTTTCTATTATTCCAATCTCGAAGAGCGCGCGGAAAGAAACGCTCACCTCTATCTTTCTGTGCGAGCTCTGATTTCCCTTATTCTACTATTCTGTTTCTCCCTAGGTATGTCGGGGTCAACAAAATATTTTCGCATTCGGAGGAGAAAGTTGGTGATTGACATTTCGTGAGAAGTTTCCGCCGCAACGAAAGACGCTTTTGTTTCGATGATGTCTACCGCGAATCTTGTATGATGTCAGTAACACTCTCTACCAGATTTCTCGATAGTACGAAATTTGCTACTCATCTTTGAACTTTTCCGATGTATTCCGTTAATTCTATCTGGCAAGGACCCCACAACGCGCAGCAGTACTTCAAAAGAGGATGGACAAGCGTAGTGTAGCTAGCCTTTTCAGTAGTTGTGTTGCATCTTCTAAGTGTTATGTTAATAAAACGCAGCCTTTGGTTCGTTTTCCCCGCAACATTTTCTATGTGTTTTTTCTAATTTTAGCTTTTCTAAATTGTGATTCCTAGTTATTTAGTTGAATTTACGGCCTTCAGATTTGGCTGATTTATTGTGTAACTGAAAACTCGGATTCATTTTAGCACTCATGTTGATGACCTCACACTTTTGATTATCTAGAGTCAATTCCCAATTTACGCAACATTTAGATGTCTTTCCTAAATCGTTTTGCAAATTGTTTTGATTTTCTGATGACTTCAGTAGACGATAAATGGCAGTATCATGTGCAAGCAACCTAAGACGGCTGCTCAGCTTTAGCAGCCGTCGTTTATATAGGTAAGCGACAGCAGAGGGCTTATAGCACTACCTCAGGGAACACCATAAATCGCTTGTGTTTAACTCGATGACTTTCCGTCGGTTACTACGAATTGTCAAACATCTGGTAGGAAATCACGAATCCAGTCACATAACTGAGGAGACATTCCATGGGCACGCAATTTGACTACAAGCCTCTTGTGAGGTACAGTTTCAGAAGCCTTCTGAAAATCCAGGAATACGCAATCAATTTGAAATCTCTTGTCAACAGCAGTCAACACTTCGTGTGAGTAGAGACCTAGTTGTGTTTCCCAAGAACGATGTTTTCTATATTTATGTTGATTGTGTGTCAATAGACCAGTCTCTTCTAGGCAATTCATAATGCTCAAACACAATATATGTTCAAAATCCTACTGCATATCGACGTTAATGATATGGGTCTGTAAGTAATTGGATTATTCATTTAGTGGATTACTCATACTGCTTTTCATGAATATTGATGTGACCTGTGCAACTTTTCAGTCTTTGGGTAGGGATCTTTCGTCGAGCGAGCGGTTGTACGGAGTATGGAGCTATTGCATAGCGTACTCTGATAGGAACTTAACTGGTATACAGTCTGGACCGGAAGACTTGTTTTTATTAAGTTGCTTCACTACTCCGAGGGTATCTACTTCTAAGTTACTCATGCTGGCAGTTGTTCTAGGTACAAATTCTGGAACGTTTACTTCGTCTTCTTTGTGAAGGAATTTCGGAAGGCTGTGTTTAGTAACTCTGCTTTAGCAGCACTCTCATCGATAGTACTCTGAATCAACAGAGAAACTGGTATAGGCATGCGTATTCAAATGCAGAGATATATAAACAGACAGAATACGGCGCAGCGGTCGGCGTCGCCCATGTAAGACACCAAGTGTCTGTCGCAGTTGTTACATCAGTTACTTTTGCTACAATGGCAGGTTATCAAGACTTAAGTGAGTTTGAACTAGAGATGAGCAAACTCGTTCATCTTTGGGAACTAGTTCACCGGTAATCGCTCTTGTTTGGGAACCATTCATTTTTACTCGTTCACCGTTCATTTGTGCATGGTATATGGTTCTTATGAAAAATTGAAAATTAGGAGCATAAGTGACCGAAGATGGAAGGCGCCAGGAGGGGTACTGGCCTCCCCCCTTGAGTATAGAGTTTTTATTCATTACAGAATTCTCACACACTTGTCGAAGCAATTTTCGTTATTCTGCATAACCTCTCGTTCAGCCAACTGTAGCGTTATGTGGCTGATCACAGCGAAATAATATAAGGTGGCGCACGAAAAATCAGCCCCTAGTACAGACTGCTGCCAATTACGCACGATTTGTTGACCGCCACGAGCAGAATAGGTAAACATGTAATAATTAGGCAGTAAACAAATAATAAATAACCTAATGCAAACAACAACTTCGAAACAATAGATGACGATTGATGGGCGGCAATTAGCAGTTTAGTACTCGGTGCTGATTTTTCGTGCGCCACCCTTTTCCACTAAAATAATATTGTAGAAGTTATCCTATCCTCTTAACAAAATGTGACACCAGACACTTGATTATGGAGCGCGGGCATCAGTCAGTTGTAAGTCGGTCTGCTTTCCATAACAATGAACATGCTATTTTACCTTGGATAAAAAAAGAAGACGGATAATGGCCACTCGTGTGTGACGTGCCGACTTCTTTGTCACGTTTAATTACAAAAAACTTTTCTATTTATAAGTATGTCTTCTGCTGCTTATCGAAACAGTGAAGTAAGCTGATACGCCCTTTTGTTACCTGAAAAGATGTATGTATTACATACAACGTAATTAAAAGATACCTTTTAATTACCGGTAGTGGACGCTGAATAGAATACGAAAAGAACCAGAAGTCCATAGTTCAGAAAAGGTTCGAAACAGATCTAGAATGGGTGTGCGCAGCCAACGAAACGAAAAACAACCCGATACTGAACTAACTATGAGCAGTCGGCAGTGGAACTGCGACGAGTGGTCAAGCGAAGAAGGACGAGTCGGGCCGAGGGAGATCGAGACAGACGGGAACGGGACCTAGGCTGAAACGAGACCGGCCGACGTACTGTTGCGGGAACGAGATCGACCGTTTCACGTTACCGACACCTATAAGTAGAAACCCGCAACTGAAGTGAACCATGAAAGACCGTTCCTTAGAATTCGTTCCTCGCTCCTTCCGTTCATCTTGGTGAACCCATCCCTTGGACTCGTTCGCTCGCGAACGACCCATCTCTAGTTTGAACGTGGTGTTACAGTCGGCGCATGAGCGATGCTACACAGCATCTCCGAGGTAGCAATGAAGTGGGAATTTTCCCGTACGGCCATTTCACGAGTGTGCCGTGAGTATTAGGAATCCGGAAAAGCATCAAATCTCCGACATCGCTGCGGCCGGAGAAACATCCTGCGAGAACGGGACCATCAACATGTGTCGGCGTGCGAACCATTCAACGAAACGTCATCGATATGGACTTTCGCTACCGAAGGCCCACTAGTCTACCGTTGATGACTGCACGACACAAGCTTTACGTCTCGCCTGCCCCGTCGATACCGACATTAGACTGTTGATGACTGGAAACATACTGCCTGGTCGTACGAGTCTCGTTTCAAATTGTATCGAACGGATGGACGTATACGGGTATGGAGACAAACCTCATGAATCCATGGACCCCGAATGTCAGTAGATGGCTGTTCAAGTAGGTGGAGGCTCTGTAATGGTGGGACCATGTGCAGTTGGAGTAATACGGGACCCCGAAACGTCTAGATACGACTCCGACAGGTGACATATTCGTATTCATCCCGTCTGATCACCTGCATCCATTCGTGTCCATTATGCACTCCGACGAATTTGGGCAATTCCAGTAGGACAATGCGATTCCCCCCCCCCCCCCCTCCCCCCGGCCGGAGTTGCTATAGAGTCGCTCCAGGATCGTCTTCTGAGTTTAAACACTTCCGCTGGCCACCAAACACCCCAGACATGAACACTATTATGCAAATCCACCATCCCCCCCCCCCCCCCCCCCCCCCGTACGCTTGCGGATTTATTCACAGCGATTCAGGATCCGTATTGTCAGTTCCGTCCAGCACTACTTCAGACATGACTCGAGTCCAAGCCACGTCATGTTGTGTGTGGCACTTCTGAGTGCTCGCTGCAGCCCTACACGACACTGGACAGGAGTATCAGTTTCTTTGGCTCTCCAGTGTATTTCCATTGCTGTTGCTCAGAGAAGGCATTGATTGTGTCTTAAGCATACTTTATATACGACCAGAATCTATTTGGAGCTGCCAGGTTCCGAGACAAAGTTTCGTTTTGGAAATTATTGTAAACATCTCGCACTGAAGTCCGAACTAAATGTCGAGCGTTTGTAAATGATCGCCAATCTTGGAGATTTTGCGTTCATTTAAATTTGGCATACTGTTTGTTGTTTTTGCAACAGTGTACTGACCCATTTTGTATACCAAGAGGGATCAGCTGTTTGCTAATTTATTTGGTATAAATCTTGCGATTTAGGCTGTTTAAGTTTTTATATTGGTAACGCCACGTTGCGCTCTGTATGAAAATCACTGTCTGTGCTGTGTGCAGTCTGTGGCTGGTTTGCATTGTTGTTTGCTATTGTAGTGTTGGGCAGCTGGATGTTAACAGCGCGTAGCGTTATGCAGTTGGAGGTGAGCCGCCAGCAGTGGTGGATGTGGGGAGAGAAATGGCGGAGTTTCGAGAGCGGATGATCTGGACGTGTGTCCATCAGAGACAGTAAATTTGTAAGACTGGATGTCATGCACTGCTATATATTATGACTTTTGAACATTATTAAGGTAAATACATTGTTTTTTCTCTATCAAAATCTTTCATTTGGTGACTATGCCTATCAGTAGTTAGTGCCTTCAGTAGTTTGAATCTTTTATTTAGCTGGCAGTAGTGGCGCTTGCTGTATTGCAGTAGTTCGAGTAACGAAGATTTTTGTGAGGTAAGCGATTTGTGAAAGGTATAGTTTAATGTTAGTCAAGGCCATTCTTTTGTAGGGATTATTGAAAGTCAGATTGCGTTGCGCTGAAAATATTATGTGTCAGTGCAGTGTTGATCAGAATAGGTAAAGAGCGAAATGTCTGAGTACGTTCAGTTCTACTCAGTTGTTTGAAAATCAAATAATGTAAGAGGTTTATCAGCATAGTCATTTATAATTTTTCTAAGGGGACGTTTCAATCTCTCAATCGCTGTCGATACTATTTCGGGTAATTGTCAATCTGGAATGAGCGGAGATTGTCTCACAGGAAGGCGTCAATTGAATTTTTATTTGATTTTCTGAACATGTTATTTTTCCGTTTATTTTTGGAGGATATGGGAGTTACAATATTAAGTTTCGCTACGACAACTGCGTGTTCACTATTCACTGTAACCATACTGATGCTCGTTATTAGCTCAGAATTATTTGTCGCTAAGGGGTAAGTGTGTTTTCACAACCGTTTACTATTCGGATTGGCTCTTGAACTAACAGCTCGAAATAATTTTCAGAGAATGCGTTCAACACAATTTCGGACGATGTTTTATACTTACCTCCGGATTTAAACATGTATTTTCATTTTCACCGACTGCGACATGGTCGCGTATACAAACAGTGATCCAATACTATCAAATGTTTTTTATTCCAGTCTTTGATCACAATATGAATTCTTTAGACGGTGACCGGTTTCAGTCCGTAATGACCATCCTCAGATCTCTTTTACACCATGTCCTAAAGTGATACCATTATGGCCTTATCACTTTAGGACATGGTGTAAAAAAGATCTGAGGATGATCATTACGGACTGAAACGGGTCACTGACTAAAGAATTCATATTGTGGTTGATCAAAGACTGGAATAAAAAAACATTTGATGTATTTTCGCTAACGTATTGAGATTAAATTGAAGTGACCACCAACTATGAAAATACTCATATGAGTACGGCATGTGTTTCAAATTGGACTACATTTTTCTTTGAGCCTTTCAGCAAGTGTATAATCTAAGCTGGGAGGCTGATAAAAGTATCCAGATATTATTTTAGTCAGTTTGCAAAGAATGACTTTTATCCATACTAACTCACAGGAGTTATCGACTTCAATTTCGCTACAAGTTCTAATAGCATAGAACACGTCACGCCATATCCATTTAACCTGTCCTTCCTGATCACCATTAGGCACTTCGCAAAAGTTTCGGATGAGTTTACTTCCGGCTTTACTCAGCTTTCACTTTCTATAACGATTTCGGCATCAGTACTTTCTATCAGCGCTTGGAGCTCTCATACTTTTGCAACACAGCTACGACAATTTACAACTGTTATACCGATGATTCCTGGATCTACGTTCTACCTTTGTCCGACCTGCACCCTTTGAGACTGAAACCACTTTTGTGTTCCAGCGAGACTCTCTAACCTAAAAAAACCGCCCAGTCCACCCCACACAGCCCCTGCTACCCGTGTAGCCGCCTGCTGTCTTAGTGGACTTCTGATCATACCATTCACGCACACCCGGTACACAAATGTGCCTCCACTGACATTGACGCCCCATAGCGTTTAGTGGAATTGCATCAACAGTGGCTCAATCGCGAGGGCTAACAGGCCCAGGGATAGCGGACACTTCTGTCTGACAGAGAACTGTATGTGTATTGGTTTCTTCAAAAGTCCATTCACTATGTCAATTGACTGCGATCCACGAAGAAGTCACGTTATTGTCGTGATGAACCGTTGTGGTATATTCACCACTGCCATCGTTGCGCGCAGGAACTCGTGGCCGACTGCGTCGAAGGCTTTCTGTAAGTCGACCGCAAGCTTCGCGTCATGAATTCTGCATGCTTTTGCGATGGCTATCAGATCGCGCTAGTCGCATAATGCCATGTGGATAGCGCGGTTTTCACTGACTCCTGTCCTTTCATCGTCAACACTGTAAGAGATGGTTTTAAACGAAGTACCAAAAGTCTCTCTAACAGTTTGTAATCGCTGTTGAGAAGCGTCAGTCGCCGGAATTAATACACTGAGTATCCTGATGATGTCTTCGGAACGGCGATGATGAGACGTTGCACAAAGTCACGAGGTATGGTTACTTCCAGGTGAGTAACTCCTGGAACAGCTGTCGCAAGGTCGGCTTTAGCATATCTTGAAATTTCCTATAGAATTCTGTGGGCAGTCCATCGGATGCAGGGGATTTATTCCTACGAGACTTCGTCGTAGTCGTCGTCACTTCTTCTTCCACCATGGTTAATTGAATCTCATCAGCAGTCTCGTGGTCCAGTTGGTGCGACAGCACCGTGAGCATTTGGTCGAGTGGCGCCCCATCTGCGAGTACAAACGAGGGCAGTAATCCGCAATCCCCTTCTGTAACTTTGTTTCATTTGTTAACAGCTGGTCGTCCTCTGTCCGAAGTGTCGTGACGAGTTTCTTCTGGGACTGCCTCACCTCACTTATTGTGTGGTTCAAGGAGGTTTGTTGATGCAGGACACCATATCCGTGCCCTGCTCTAATGACTGTACCATCCACCTTTTGGCACATGAGCTGCAACAGTCTGGCTTTAACACGGTCGATTTCTACAAGACGGATCGTTGCCGTTCTTGACTGTGATGCAGATCACGGAGGACACTAAAGTAAAATTCCACTATGTAGTTATATCGTTGCATTCTATATCAGAAGCAGTTCATCAGTGTACGCCTCAAAGCCAGTTTGACGTACGTAACCAGTACAGCAGCAACGACTGATATGCATGTTTTCGTCGTAAGAATTTTGTCCAGGTTTCGGCGTCTACCTCACGACAATCTCGATCCTTCAGAACGGCTACATTCAGTTTCCACATCCCCCTGCCGTGATAGGTTGTGTGGTGCACCTGGTTTACTATGCAGATACAAGCCATATGGTCTGGAAAGATCGTCGGCTAGAGTTCCGAGTGGTGAAGATTACTACGAAGCTCGTGTGGTGTATATATGCGGTCCAGTCGACTTGCTGACGTGGCCATGAGGTACGTGAACCTCGACGTGTCCCCATGTAGGCAGGTCCATGTATCCAACAAGCCCACGTCACGTACCATGGTGGACAGCCTTGGGCTCGATGACTGATCGCGTGGGGATAGCATGCTTATTACTCGTACAGAACGCTGGACGAGAGAACCCAGCAGTACGTGATCAAGGGAGTGGACCCCAGCAACCCCAACGAGACAGTACATGCGTCCCTTTGTTATTTGGGATTCGACTGTAAAAGTGCCTCCCGGATTACAGGGTTCCGTACACACGCACCGTTACCACACTACATGGTTGAGTTAGCCGACACGGCTGATTCCCGCGCCATTCTGCGGATGGACGTGCGTGTAGAACTTTACGAACCACCCAACGTCCCCCAACAATGCAACAACTGCCAGCGGTTCGGCCACTCGGCCCTCCACTGCGGCCTGGCAACTCGCTGCCGCGGATGCGCTGGCAACCACAGATCCAACACTTGCACACAAACACAGCCAAACCAGCGACGTTGTGCCAACTGCGGTGGGTCTCATGCGGCAAACTTCAGACAGTGCAACTCATACAAACAGGCGCTGAAGCGAAAACAAGACAAAAGCAGGGTACTGTACGACATACCACGCCCAAGGCCAGCGCCGAACCCAGTAAGGAACGGCGTAACGTTTGCCACGGTTGCACGCCCTGGCGGAACGGCACAGGCTGCGGAACCTCAGCGCCCTACACACACACGTGAAACAACCGCTGCAACAGCCACACAACAGCCACAGACAACACCTGAAACCCAACAAGCATCGGTACCAACACCTATGCCCCCAAACAACACGACCCCACTCCCGGAAATCACGAGCTGCGAAGAAACGCACCATATACAGGAAAACACATCCACACAAGAACCCCCCGAACCCCAAGCCCAGAGGAGGAATAGACGTACACGCAAACACAGGGCGGGGAACACGAAATCACCACAACAGGCCACGCAGCAACAACAGAACTGCAATACACAGGAAAACAGTCAACAAGACACCGAGACTGTAACTCACACTACCATCCCCCTCACCACAGAAGTAACTCAGGCGCCACAACCTCTACCACGAAACACAAATGCCGCCCCAACCAACACACCAATACCTGCACAAGCGACCGCTAACCCCACAACAGCACCTCAGGCTGCCACACCCAACACCAACACATCACCTGGGGGAATACTGGAAACACTATTCCCTCGACACACGACCATTGAAATCCTTACCAAGGTGCTGATGGCCGTCACTACACTCATCACCCAGCTCATGAGCGCCGAACCCGGGCAATACTGGGCTGTCATACACACTGCCATCACAACACTCTTTCACACTCTTACATGAATAATACGCCAGACCCGCACACACTATCACGGATCCTGTTCTGGAATGCAGACTCGATCCACAACAAAAGGGCAGAATTTGCCGCGTTCATGGAGCGCAAGGGAATCCTTGTCGCGCTACTGAGCGAGACTAAACTTAAACCGCACAAACAATTAAACTTTCCTGGCTACTGTATCTATCGTACCGACCGACCGGGCGACGCCGTGGCAGGTGGAACTGCAATCGTCATACACAAAGACATTGAGCACACAAACATAGAGCTCCCTGAACTGGAAAAAATCGAGGCTACGGCCGTCAGAGTCAAGTTCAACGGAGCCTACACCACACTGATATCGGTATACAACAGCCCTGTAGGCATTTCAACACGCGATATCAGCACATTACTCAACATTTCACCGCGAGTAATAGTCGCTGGAGATCTGAACGCAAAACACCCAGAATGGAATTCACGCATACGAAATCCCAACGGCAAAAAACTGTACGAACATTCACTTGGCAGAAACTACAATATACTAGCGCCGACTGAACCGACGCACATTCCCTATCAGAGGGGACACAGGCCAGACGTGATAGACATGGCCCTCATCAAGGGCATTACATCGACACTCAACGTTGCCGTCGAAAACGATCTGCCCTCAAACCACCAACCTGTAATACTATACATTGAGGAAACACTGCAGCACATGGAACAACGTAAGATGTTGGACTACGGGCGTGCGGATTGGACAAGGTTCAAGCAAACGCTCGATAGCCACATCCCACCTATACACGAAATTAATGATACAGCACAAATTGACGAGGCAGTAGAAACCCTCACTAACGCCGTCCAGGACGCAATGGCAGGCACCATACCTGATCGCACCTCACAACAACGCAGTGCGGCCCTGCCCCAGGAAATCCTGGGCCTAATCTCAATGAGGAATCGCCTCAGGAGACAATGGCAGCGCACCAGGCGTCCGTACTTCAAACGGCACATTAACAGACTACAGGGCATCATACACGATAAAATACAAACACACAGAACACAACAGTGGAACCACAAACTCGAAGGGCTGGACACCACACGACCTGGCGTGTGGCAACTAGCCCGACACTTCACCAGGGAGAAAATATACACCCCAACGCTTCAAGGGCCCGACGGACCTGCATACTCAGCGGAAGAGAAAGCAGAACTAATGGCCCGAACACTCGCAGCGTCATTCACACCGAACCTGGTACCATCAGATCCAGCGTTCACACTTGCTACTGACCAAGAGGTTACACGCATTCTAGCCCAATCATCGCGCGACGACATTCGACATGCTAGCACAGCCGAAGTCTCCTGGGCTATAATGCATTCCGCTGCTAGGAAAGCCCCTGGTCATGATGGCATTCAAAACCGTGTCCTCCAGGAGTTCACGGATAAAGCAACTGAGTACCTAACACACATAACGAATGCCATACTACACTCCTGGAAATGGAAAAAAGAACACATTGACACCGGTGTGTCAGACCCACCATACTTGCTCCGGACACTGAGAGAGGGCTGTACAAGCAATGATCACACGCACGGCACAGCGGACACACCAGGAACCGCGGTGTTGGCCGTCGAATGGCGCTAGCTGCGCAGCATTTTTGCACCGCCGCCGTCAGTGTCAGCCAGTTTGCCGTGGGATACGGAGCTCCATTGCAGTCTTTAACACTGGTAGCATGCCGCGACAGCGTGGACGTGAACCGTATGTGCAGTTGACGGACTTTGAGCGAGGGCGTATCGTGGGCATGCGGGAGGCCGGGTGGACGTACCGCCGAATTGCTCAACACGTGGGGTGTGAGGTCTCCACAGTACATCGATGTTGTCGCCAGTGGTCGGCGGAAGGTGCACGTACTCGGCGGAAGGTGCACGTGCCCGTCGACCTGGGACCGGACCGCAGCGACGCACGGATGCACGCCAAGACCGTAGGATCCTACGCAGTGCCGTAGGGGACCGAACCGCCACTTCCCAGCAAATTAGGGACACTGTTGCTCCTGGGGTATCGGCGAGGACCATTCGCAACCGTCTCCATGAAGCTGGGCTACGGTCCCGCACACCGTTACGCCGTCCTCACGCCCCAACATCGTGCAGTCCGCCTCCAGTGGTGTCGCGACAGGCGTGAATGGAGGGACGAATGGAGACGTGTCGTATTCAGCGATTATAGTCGCTTCTGCCTTGGTGCCAATGATGGTCGTATGCGTGTTTGGCGCCGTGCAGGTGAGCGCCACAATCAGGACTGCATATGACCGAGGCACACAGGGCCAACACCCTGCATCATGGTGTGGGGAGCGATCTCCTACACTGGCTGTACACCACTGGTGATCGTCGAGGGGACACTGAATAGTGCACGGTACATCCAAACCGTCATCGAACCCATCGTTCTACCATTCCTAGACCGGCAAGGGAACTTGCTGTTCCAACAGGACAATGCACGTCCGCATGTATCCCGTGCCACCCAACGTGCTCTAGAAGGTGTAAGTCAACTACCCTGGCCAGCAAAATCTCCGGCTCTGTCCCCCATTGAGCATGTTTGGGACTGGATGAAGCGTCGTCTCACGCGGTCTGCACGTCCAGCACGAACGCTGGTCCAACTGAGGCGCCAGGTGGAAATGGCATGGCAAGCCGTTCCACAGGACTACATCCAGCATCTCTACGATCGTCTCCATGGGAGAATAGCAGCCTGCATTGGTGCGAAAGGTGGATATACACTGTACTAGTGCCGACATTGTGCATGATCTGTTGCCTGTGTCTATGTGCCTGTGGTTCTGTCAGTGTGATCATGTGATGCATCTGACCCCAGGAATGTGTCAATAAAGTTTCCCCTTCCTGGGACAATGAATTCACGGTGTTCTTATTTCAATTTCCAGGAGTGTAAAACACCAACACTTCCCCGCCTTTTGGAAGACGGCCAAGGTCCTGATATCCAGGAAGCCGGGGAAAGACCACAGCCTCCCACAAAATTACCGACCCATCAGCCTTCTGAGCTCGCTCAGTAAGATTGTTGAGAAGGTGATTCTCAAACGCATCACTAGGCACTGTATAACAAATGACATCCTGAGACCGGAGCAATTCGGCTTCAGAAATCACCACTCCACAACACAACAACTCCTACGGGTCGTTGAACACATAACACATGGCTTCAACATAAACAAAGCTACAGGGGCAGTGTTCCTGGACATCGAAAAGGCATTCGACCGTCTATGGCACAACGGCCTCATCCGCAAACTCAGCGACGCGGGATTCTCCGACGGGCTGCTGCGTCTAATACACTCATACCTCACAGACAGGAGTTTCAACACTGACGTGCAGGGAAAACAGTCAACACGACACGGTATACACGCGGGAGTACCCCAGGGAAGCATCCTAGGGCCCCTACTGTTTAACCTCTACATAAACGATCTCCCAACCACACACAACACAATGATGGCAATCTACGCGGATGACACAGCCATCCTTGCGCAAAATTGGAAACCATCAAACATTACGTCACGCCTACAGACTGCACTCAGAGTGGCCGAGCCTTGGTTGGAGAAATGGCGTGTTAGAGTAAACGTCGACAAGTGCGAAGCCGTTCTGTTCACGAGAAGACCGAAGCAACTGCGCAAACACCGCTACTGCAGACCAATAACTCTACATGCACGTCCAATACGTTTCCGCGAGAAAGTCAAATACCTCGGTGTGTGGCTGGACCGGAAACTACTCTGGGGGGACCACATACAACACATGACCAACCGAGCTAGCGCGAGGCTCAAACAGCTCTATCCTGTGCTCAACAGGCGTAGCACACTGAACAGAAGGGTGTCGAGGTCCATGTACATGACACTTATCCGACCCCTGATGACGTACGCAGCTCCCGTCTGGGGATACGCTGCGCCTACACGCCTGCGCCGTCTGCAGCTCATACAAAACAAGGTACTCAAAATCATAAGCAATGCTCCACGATACACACGCATCGCGGACCTACACCGGGAATACCGACTTAAGACTCTCACGGAGGTAATCCACAAACTCACCACAAGACTATACAGAAACTCCAGACATTCGCAGAACACGTTTATTCTGAATCTGGGGAACTACGACCACAACCATAGATGGAAACATAAAAGACCAAAAGACATACTTGCAAGGACATAACATCTATGGCCAAGCTTACGCAAACATAACGGCACAGGCGAGCCCCTGTTAATCAGATGCATTTACTGGATATCCAGCTGAAATACACTGCCGAATAACTGGCACCACACAGGGAAGCCATACCGTACACTGCATGCAAACAAGCTCCACACATCCCCCACACAGTGAGATGATCTATGGCCGATCTCCCACTACTGTATACCGATCTTGATTGTTCCAGGAAAGTAGCAGCCGCAGCAACTGGGACACATCGCCATCGCCTGTCACGGTAATGATGCATGATACCTATACTAACAAATCCAACCTTTCATGAGCTATCGCAGCTAGTAAGCCACTACCGCTCTTACTACCCATCCCACTGTCGCAGAGGTTTTTTTCCCACGGCACGAGCCATGGCACTTTTTTCCCTCTGCTCTTCAAATCGCTACCCTCATTCGCGTTTCGTCCACTATCTATCACCTGATGGACCGTATTAATGCGTAGCCTTACCCAGACGCATGGACAACATCACAGCCCAGCATCCTGTGATCCACCTACTAGATAACTAACATGTTGACGGAGGTGACAGTAGAACTTTTGGTTTGGTCACCACGTTGGTGCGGGCGTGGAGGGGCTCCATCTCTGTAAGCGGAAGTGCCGTTTCTCTCACCGAAGCTAAAAACTCGACCCGTAAATTCAATACCCTCTTTGGCTAGGATTGTAGTTCCCAGTTCTTCTGCGGTACCTGGGTGGATACGAGCATTACAAGCTCACAATGATCGATCCTCGTCCTTTCCTTCCTGTAACAAGACGATATCGACGTCCGCTTCGTCACTTAGAAGATGTAAAACATGCCCACTGCTGATATTATTAATGTTTATCGTGGCTATTCCAAATGCTTGTTGGGGGTCATTCTGCACAAGCCCGCTAAATATGCTGCGGCCCAACTCGCTGTTGTCTCTTTGAGATGGTGGCTGTTTCACTTGCACCTTCTTGTATCGTGCTGACCATGATACCTTTGTTTTCGTCCGCGTCCTGTGTTGCCGTCGGTATGTCCGCCGTTCGCTGCATGCTGGTTGTCATGCTCAACATCATCCGCTCAATTCACAGGATTGTGCACAGGATAGGCTCAGTGCAAGATCGGAATTTGTTGATTTGGGCTTCCGTGTGGTTCACGCTGTCGCGCCATACCCACTTCCGTGGGCGCCGGACCACTGTCTTTACCGTCATAGCGCTCTCGCGTCATCTCTTGCTTTGTGAGTTCCTGTTGTTTAGCACGACCCGTAGCCGGAGTGCTGCGATGAGTTTGTGCCGTTTTTTTTTGTCCTTTTTTCGATATAGGCGAACAGTCTCGTCGGCATCAATGGGCAGGACAAGTTGTTTCTTGCGCTTTTTTGGTTGGTGTCGTATCAGCTGTTTGAGACTGTCCATCTGGCAGTTTGTCATTCGCCCCCTACTCAGTGACCACATCTATTCTTTCCGTTCGTATTGGATCAACACGCGCCGAGGCAGCGAAATATGGGGTGTCGTCCACCGTTCTGACTGGTTGATTCACTGCTGGTCCATCCTGCTGAACTGCTGTCTCCCGTGGTTTATTGGTAGGCGCTTGTGCAGCGGGGAGCAGCGTCGTAGTTCCTCATACCGCCTAGATGTACCCATCCGTGGGATCTTTGAGGCTCAAGAGTTTCTCCCACGGGCAGTTGCGCAGTTCGTCGTTATAGGTACTATGATCGCACGTGACCTTCCTTTTCACAACCGTAGCATGTGCGAGGTTGCTCCTCGCACATAACGACTGCGCGTCAGCCACGAAATTGCAGATAGAAGTGGAGGTAGATTCTGACTTAACGCATACCACTGAGAATAGGATATCTCTCAAAGTTCATCAATTTTTCTTCCGTATGGGCGGTGACCGTCCCGTATTGCTGCAGTGCCAACTTATACCGTCACTTCAAATGGTAGCTCAAAAACGCACCGCTGCTACTACTGAAAATGAAAAAAATAGTTTAACTTGAAGTGCATTTGTTCCAGCAAATCCGTTTCAAAATGTGGCCTTCACAATCGATTTTCGAAGAGTAGCCATGTGAACGACGTCCGTGTACTATGAACAGTCCGCTGCTAAATCACTATACTCGCCGCTTCCTCTGAGCTTATTCTCGCGACTAGGACGTAAATAACATGTCCTGCTTCACGGCCTTTCAGTACCGACTGATCACTGAGCCATCCTGACACAGTGGTCATTCCATCTGCACAGACTACCCTAGCGCGCCTCCCGTCAAAGGCAAACGCTCAACTTAACCGTACACTACGAATACAGTGCCCATTGCCCATAATCCTGGCTGCGCAGCCATTGTTTGTACTTCCTTTGTGTCTTATTTCATAATGGCTGCTGAATCAGCCCAACCCATCCAGACGATAAGAGCGTCACCTGGCGAGGACTGCCTGCTAGTCAAAGACATGCACAATTCATGCGGTACCAGTGAGCATGCTGTCCGTGTGCAGTATGGTTAAGACGCGATCTATCTGAATTTGACCGAGGGGATATTGTGACGCCCCAGAGGCTAGACACAACCATTTAGGCATTGCATGGCTTGTCGGCTGCTCGAGGGGGACCATCAGCACTGGACATTAACGAAGTGGCAGAGCGCTGCATGGTCTGCATCGAGATCCATTATCCCAATACTTGTTCATCATGCCGATGGAGGGCCGCGAATCCGTCATCTTCCAGGAGAACAGCTCTTTGACACCTGTACTACGGTCCATTATGCTCTGGTCAACATTCACATTGGCATCCGTGTAGACCGTGCAAGGCGCTATCATGGCCAAGGAGTATCGCACACTGGTTGCAGACCATGTACACTTCCCAACGGCAATGACACTTTTCGTCAGGGTAATTCATCCAGTATCCGTGATCTAGCAATAGTGCCTTTGATTAGTATTCATAACGGCCTCGGTCCCGCATTCTAAACACACCACCGCTTAAAATTTGATTAATCGCCAGTTTTGGCAGCCGAAGACTGTTAATAGCCTTATCAAAGAGGGCGGAAGAGCGGACAGAGGTTCAGGACACTCCATTGGCCTTGGGGAGGGAAACTCCCTTAAAGGTGAAATAATCAGCAATGACTAACGGCATGAGGATGCAGAAGGAAATGGAAATCACTGCATTAAAGACACATAATGTGTATCCACAGGACATGAGGCCTGTAGCTGAAAAAGTGTGATGATGATCTCTTCATTGGCAAAAGATTTTAGAATAGTTCCCCAATCGGATCTCCGGGAAAGGACTGCTACAGGCATGTAACTCATGAGAAAAATACTGAATAATGTTCAACGAATCGGGGATTGATATGTCAGAAGCATGAACGAGGTACGGAAGCTAGAAAATCTGAAAACGAAAATCTAGATATAGCAGGAGCTGTTGAGTGCAATGGAAAGATGACAAGGATTTCTGGTCACATGAGTATAGGCTAATACCAGCAGCAGCAGAAAATGGTGTAGCAGGAGTAGGATTCGTTATGAATAGTAGGTAGGACAGAGAGTGTGTTACTGTGAACAGTTCAGTGACAGAATTTTCCTTATCGGAACTAACAGCAAACGAACGCCGAAAACGATAGTTCAGGTATACGTGCAGATGTCGCAGGCTGAAGATGAAGATGAAGAGATAGGGAAAGTATATGAGGATACTGAAAAGGTAACACAGAAAGTAAAGGAAGATGAAAATCCAACAGTCATGGTGGACTGGGATGCAGTTATAGGGGAAGGAATAGCAGAAATGGTTATTGGAGAATGTGGGCTTGTGACAGGGAATGAGAGAGGAGGAAGACTAATTGAGTTCTGTAACAAATTTTAGCTACTAATAGTGAATACTCTGTTCAAGAATCCCAAAATCACATACTGCACTGTAAGGCGTACCCAGGAGCAGATACAGACTCAGATCCAACATAGTAGTGATGAAGAGTAGGCTGAAGTTTAAGATATTAGTCAAGAAGAATCAATAAGCAAAGAACTGGGGTAGGGAACTACTAAGGAATGAAGAGATATCCTTGACGTTCTCCAAGGCTGTAGATAGAGAAATAGGGAGTAGGTCAGTAGGCAGTACAGTTGGAGAAGAAGTTACATCTGTAAAAAGGGCAATCACAGAATTTGGAGAGAAAAACATAGGTACGAAGAAGATCACTGCGAAGGAACCATGGGTAACAGAGGAAATGCTTCAGTTGACCGATGAAAGGAGGAAGTACAGAGATGTCCAGGATAATTCAGGAATACAGAAACACGAGACGCTGAGGAATGGAATAAATAAGAAGTTCAGGGAAGCTAAGAAGAAATGGCTGTATGAAAAATGCGAAGAAATCGAAATAAAATGATTGGCGAGAGGACCGACTCGGCATAAAGGAAAGTCAAAACAACCTTTGCTGAAATTAGAACCAAGGCTGGTAACATTACGAGTTCAACGGGAATTCCGCTGTTAAATGCAGACGAGAGATCGGATAGGTGGAAAGAGTACAATTAAGGCCTCTATGAGGGAGAGATTTTGTCTGATGTAATACAAGAAGAAACCGGAGTCGACTAAGAAGGGACGGGGTTTCCAGTATTAGAATCAGAATTTAGAAGCGCTTTGGAGGACATAAGCTCAAAAAGGCAGAAGAGATAGATAACATGCCATCAGAATTTCTAAAATTATTCTGGGAAGTGGCAACAAAACAATTATTCTCGTTGGAGTATAGAATGTACGAGTGTGGCGACATACCACATGACTTTCAAAAAAATATCATCCACACTATTCCAAAGACTGCAAGAGCTGACAAGTGCAAGAATTATCGCATAGTAAGCTTAGCAGCTCGTGTATCCAAGTTGCTGACAGGAATAATATACATAACGATGGAAAAGAAAACTGACTATGTGTTAGATGACAATCAGTTTTTCTTTAGGAAAGGCAAAGGCACTAGAGAGGCAATTCTGACATTCAGGTTGATAATGGAAGCAAGATTAAAGATAAATCAAGGTACTTTGATATAATTTATAGTGATTTGTAGGCCTGTGAAAAGCGTTCGACAATGTAAAATGGTGCAAGATGTACGAAATTCTGTGAATAATTGGGGTAAGCTATAGAAAGAAACGGATAATACATCTATGTACAAGAGCCGAGAGGGAATAAGAAGAGTGAACGACCAAGAACGAAGTGTGCGGATTGAAAAGGGTACAAGAATGGGATGTAGTCTTTTAGTCTTTCGCCCCCCCCCCCCACCCCCACTATTCAGTCTCAACATCGAAGAAGCACTGATGAAAATAATGATATCGGTGATGACATTGCTATCCAGGGTGAAAGTGAAGAAGAATTACGTGATCTGCTAAATGGGATGAAGACTCTAATCAGTTCAGAATGTGGATTGAGAGTAACTCGAAGAAAGACGAAAGTAATGAGAAGTAGCAGAAATGAGAACAGCGAGAAACTTAACATAAGGTTTGATGGTCACGAAGTAGGTGAAGTTAAGGAATTCTACTACCTAGGCAGCAAAATAATCAACGACGGACGAAGTAAGAATGACATCAAAAGCAGACTAGCTCCGGCATGAAGGGCATTCCTGGTCAGGAGGAGTCTACTAGTATCAAATTAATTTGAGGAAGAAATTTCTGAGAATGTACCTCTGGAGCAGAGCAGTGAAACATGGTCTGTGGGAAAACCGGAACAGAAAGGAATCGGAGCATGTGAGACATGGTGCTACAGATGGATGTTGAAAATTATGGGGCTGATAAGGTAGGCTATGAGTGGGTTTTTCGCTGAATCTAAGAGGAAAAGAGGAAGTGGAAAACACTGACGGACAGGATGATAGGTCATCTCTTAAGACATCAGGGGACGACTTCCATGGTACTAGAGGTTGCTGTAGAGGGCAAAAGCTGCAGAGAAAGACAGAGATTGTAATACATCCTGTAAATAGTTGTAGACATAGGTTTCAAGTGCTACTCTGAGATGAGAGGTTGGCACAGGAGAGGAATTTGTGCACATCAAACCACTCAGAAGATGGATGTTTCAAAAAAATAATAATACGTGCAATGTCACAGGACCAGGAGTACTGTGGAGTGGTTCGAGGACACAGTGGTGAGTTCCAATTGATGTGATGGCTAATCAGTGCGCACACACACACACACAAACACACATATGTATATAGAAATATATATAATTAAGGCGCGATGGCCAATGTTCTCTCCAGTACAATTGCACAACAGGCACAGACACTTACGGGAATAGGTGAAATGTCGGAATGTATAGGCATGGATCAGTGGCCAGAGCACCTGCCTAGTAATCAGTAAATTCGGTTTGAAACATAGTACGACACAAATTCTGGACGTTCCACATTTACTTTCATTCAGTGCCTACTCGCAGCCACTAAATTCCTTTGCGTCTTATTTCATAATGGCTGCTGCAGCATAATAAATTCCGCTGTCTGTCACAAATCTTCGCTTGCAACCATTGAATCGATTTCACTGCCTATTTACAGCCGATGCCAGAATGTTTCCCATTTCATCACAATCCTGTAAATCTATTTCCTCACGTAATGGATATAACCCACCTGATTGACCACTTCTTGCCCAGAAAACAAAAATTGAAAACTATATCCCTCCTCTGTGTTCTTCTTCTGTACTTTCCAATGTTTGTGGGAAGTGGTGTATAAGCTAGGACCGTGGACAGGTCTCACAGAATGTAGCCAAACACTCAAATCTTGGCGCTATAGGATTTCCTATTATACGAAGAACACTATAGTAGAGGCAAAACCCAGTAACGAGCCAACGGTAGGGTATTCATAATAACTTGCTGTGATGATGATAAGTTTTGCATTGGTCATTCAGGCAGAGGCACAGCAAACATATTGGCTGAACATGAACACAGCTGGAGTTTGTAGAATTTTGACTCCTCAGCTACCAGTTCCACTGAGATTTGACTGGTAACACCAGACGCAGTAAACAAACTCCAAAAGGGTGATGACATGACAAAATAAGGAATAACTAAAAACAAACATGACGAAAAGAGCTTTCGTATAATGTGTCACTATCAAGTGACACAGCTCGATAAAAACTGGAACACATAAAGAAAGAACTGCTATCGTATAGTACAGGGCCTTAACGCAACTGAATCTTCGTGTAAATTCAAATATATTGCGGTGTTCGATAGGTCCATGGACGATACTGTCTCAGTGTAAGTGTCACAAGCCTCTTCAGTCAAGTTACACACAACAGATTTTGATTTACCTTCGCCAAATTTGTCGCTGACGGTAGCACGATGAGGACGATATTCTGCCAAGTGATTTCAGAAGGTCTTTTCTGAAGACAGTTGATTGTCAGAAGTTGTACGAAGCAGTTCGAGACACTGTAGAGTTGGTCGTTACATAAATAGTAAGAAGGCGACAAAAATTTCAATTTTTTCACTGGAATGTTTATTTGATCTCTCAGTGTAAACTAACTGCTCGGCCAGTTTCGTATTTATCACTGTTCTGACAATTGCAGATGGCAAATATGAAATCATTGACGCCTGTGGGCTGAGGATGACACGGCGGCCGGTTGGTACAGTTGGGTCTACATGGCCCGTTCGGGTGGAGTACAGTTTTTAAATATGAAATCATCAGTAACGTCATGCAGTATCTCAGTACCACCATCTAGTGGACGATTATAATTTAAAAGGCGGCATTCTGAGATTGTCGATCAGAATGGGTTTTAAAAGTAAAACATGCTTCAGAAATGCATAAAAATTAATATGGGTAATAGAAAAACGGATAAGATAACAAGAAATCAAGGTGTCAGCCAGGGATGTAGCGTGGCACGGATTTTTTTTTTTGTCATCTAAATAGAATACCTCAGATGAAACTGGAAGGAGGAAGCCCACCAAAGTATACAGATGGAAAGGAACTATTATCTAAGTTCCATGCTGAATGCTTGTATTTCAAAATAAATAGGTAGACTTACAAGACTCTGTGTCTAAATAACATGAGTTGGGAAGAAAACATTGTGTTGTTGTTGTTGTGGTCTTCAGTCCTGAGACTGGTTTGATGCAGCTCTCCATGCTACTCTATCCTGTGCAAGCTTCTTCATCTCCCAGTAACTACTGCAACCTACATCCTTCTTAATCTACTTAGTGTATTCATCTCTTGGTCTGCCTCTACGATTTTTACCCTCCACGCTGCCCTCCAATACTAAATTGGTGATCCCTTGATGCCTTAGAACATGTCCTTCCAACCGATCCCTTCTTCTAGTCAAGTTGTGCCACAAACTCCTCTTCTCCCCAATCCTATTCAATACCTCCTCATTAGTTATGTGATCTACCCGTCTAATCTTCAGTATTCTTCTGTAGCACCACATTTCGAAAGCTTCTATTCTCTTCTTGTCCAAACTATTTATCGTCCATGTTTCACTTCCATACGTGGCTACACTCCATACAAATACTTCCAGAAACGACTTCCTGACACTTAAATCTATACTCGATGAATTTCTCTTCTTCAGAAACGCTTTCCTTGCCATTGCCAGTCTACATTCTATATCCCCTCTACTTCGACCATCATCAGTCATTTTTCTCCCCAAATAGCAAAACTCCTTTACTACTTTAAGTGTCTTATTTCCTAATCTAATTCCCTCAGCATCACCCGACTTAATTCGACTACAATCCATTATCCTCGTTTTGCTTTTGTTGATGCTCATCTTATACCCTTCTTTCAAGACACTGTCCATTCCGTTCAACTGCTCTTCCAAGTCCTTTGCTGTCTCTGACAGAATTACAATGTCATCGCAAACCACAAACTTTTTATTTCTTCTCCATGGAGTTTAATACCTACTCCGAGTTTTTCTTTTGTTTCCTTCACTGCTTGCTCAATATACAGATTGAATAACATCGGGGAGAGGCTACAAACCTGTCTCACTCCCTTCCCAATCACTGATTCCCTTTCGTGTCCCTCGACTCTTATAACTGCCATCTGGTTTCTGTACAAATTGTAAATAGCCTTTCGCTCCCTGTATTTTACCCCTGCCACCTCCAGAGTATTCCAGTCAACATTGTCAAAAGCTTTCTCTAAGTCTACAAACGCTAATCTGGCTTCTAAGATAGGTCGTAGGGTCAGTATTGCCTCACGTGTCCCCACGGAATCCAAACTGATCTTTCCCGAGGTCGGCTTCTACCAGTTTTTCCATTCGTCTGTAAAGAATTCGCATTAGTATTTTGCAGCCGTGACTTATTAAACTGATAGTTCGGTAATTTTCGCATCTGTCAACACCTGTTTTCTTTGGTTCAAATAGGTTAAATGGCTCTGAGCACTATGGGACTTAACACCTGTGGTCATCAGTCCCTTAGAATTTAGAACTACTTAAACCTAACTAACCTAAGGACAACACACACATCCATGCCCGAGGCAGGATTCGAACCTGCGACCGTAGCAGTCGCGCGGTTCCGGACTGAGCGCCTACAACCGCTAGACCAACGCGGCCGGCTGCTTTCTTTGGGATTGGAATTATTATATTCTTCTTGAAGTCCGACGGTATTTCGCCTGTCTCATATATCTTGTTCACCAGATGGTAGATTTTTGTCAGGACTGGCTCTCCCAAGGCTGTCAGTAGTTCTAATGGAAGGTTGTGTACTCCCGGGGCCATGTTTCGACTGAGGTCTTTCAGTGCTCTGTCAAACTCTTCACGCAGTATCATATCTCCCATTTCATCTTCATCTACCTTCATCTTCCATTTCCATAATATTGTCCTCAACTACATCGCCCTTGTATAGACCCTCTATATACTCCTTCCACCTTTCTGCTTTCCCTTCTTTGCTTAGAACTGGGTTTGCATCTGAGCTCTTGATATTCATACAAGTGGTTCTCTTTTCTCCAAGGGTCTCTTTAATTTTCCTGTATGCAGTATCTATCTTACCCCTAGTGAGACAAGCCTCTACATCCTTAGATTTGTCCTCTAGCCATCCCTGCTTAGCCATTTTGCACTTCCTGTCGATCTCATTTTTGAGACGTTTGTATTCCTTTTTGCCTGCTTCATTTACTCCATGTTTATATTTTCTCCTTTCATCATTTAAGTTCTATATTTCTTCTGTTACCCAAGGATTTCCAGCAGCCCTCGTCTTTTTACCTACTTTATCCTCTTCTGCCTTCAAAGAAAACATTACACTCGAAAAATGTTTGCTACTAAAACAAAAGTTATGAACAACTACGGAAAATTTCCAATCCGATCTTAGATTGTTGTGGAAAACAAGGTACATGAGCAAGTCTCCAGTTTCAATTATTTAGGCAGTGACATAGCTCTTGACGTAGAGAAATTGAGAAGAAAGCTAAGTAACTTCAACATATGTGTGGAGTTATAAACAAAATTTTGAGAAATGTAGTTAGCAAAGCAACAAAATTGAAACTGTGTAAAACAACGGCAATGCCTGTGGTACTTTATGGCAGTAAACCCTGTATTAAGAGAGAAGGAGATAAAAATAACGTACAGTCAGCAGAAACGAAATTATTTTAAGAACTGTGAAGTGTTTCTCAAGGAGAGATTACATAAAAAATGATGGCATCCAGGCACAACTGGAAATTTATAATTTAAATGAGAAGATTTAAGAGTACGGGATTAATGGAGACAACACCTCACACGGATGGATGAAGACGGAATTCCAGTCGTTGTAAACTCGTACAAGCCTTCAGGAAGAAGAAATGAAGGACAGCCAAGAAAGAGATGAATATGTGATGTCGGAACAGGCACTCTGCCAACGCCTTGAAGTGCAGAAGAAGAAGAATGATAAGAACAAGAAAAGCAGGAGACGACCATCGAACTAGTCGGATGGCGGCTTACTAAAATAAATCTGTACAGGGAATGTGAACTGGAAATAAGCACTTCGCAGGGACTTCAGTTCACTGTTACAGCTTTCAACGCCGTCCCTGTCGAAGCAGCGGAGTGCTTCTAGTCGAAGCACAACGTGAAACCGCACCGACTGGCTCGGGTAGCCTCCCGCTGTGTCGCTGTAGTCATATATAAAACACGGCCCTTTTATATATATATAGATGGGTAGGGGGGCGGACGTCCACTTGGCCCGCCCACCGTATCGCCCGAGCTGCCGCAGAAAACTCCGGCCGACAGAAAGTTCACCGTTTCGCCTTATGGGCGCGCGGCATTGACTTGCCGCAGCGCCGGCCAGGCCAGGGCGTTTAAATTACACGGTCAACCGGTCGTGAAATAACGAAACTTTGTTCCCGGTCGCGCGGTCCGTGTAGCCAGCGGACGCGGCGCTCGCCGCTGACGTTTTAAATTAGGGCCAGGCTACGCGAGGCGCCGCTTCCTGGCGAGCGGCGGGTCCCTGGGGTGAGACGGCGCCACTAGCCGCACGTAGCGCTTTCTCTGCAGTTCACGTCTCGCGGTGCGACGGCGAACCGATCGCGGAACTGAACTACGAACAGCGTGGGCCCTTTCTGCGCTTAGTTGGCTGTGAAATTTGTAACCGAATTTTACTACCCGAGCATATCGCCGTTCTTCGTATTGTGCCAGTCTTCCGTAACAGAAGATGCGAGAATAAATGTCGAAAATAAGTAATATTATGATAAGACAACTTCTTCTAGACAAATCAAGAAAGTAATCGTGTTGAAAGCTAAAACCTCGTGCAGTTGAAACCACCTCTATCAAAAAAACTGCAAACATATTGTTTTCTTTTTCTTTATTGTAATTTTAATCACCTCATACAGGCGGGCTGTCAGCAGCATATTACACTGCTCTTCAGCCTTAAGTGGTATAATAATAGGACATATAGGTGACACAATCAAAACAATAAAAACGGCGGGCAAAAAATGTAGATATAAAAAACAATAAACATGAAGCCGTTCACGCCGGACAGGAAAAAAACACTTAACACATGTTGACGCGGCGCACATAACACGGATGACTGCGACGGCACACGTGAACAGTGGAGGCGTGACGGCGAGAGAACACGAAACACAAAACGAAGGCACACACACGAGACGCTGATGGCGATGATCTCCGGCGCGCGAAAGTCCACTGAGCGTGTACGAGTCCGGGGACCTGCCAAGAGAGGGGGGGGGGGGAAAGGGAGAGGGGAGAGCAGAGATGTCATGGGCAGGGATGAGAGGGGGAAGGGAGGAAGGGGGAGGGGAAGCCCGTGGGAAGAGGGGTGGAGGAAGGGGGATGGGGGGAAAAGGAAAGAGAAGGGAGGGGAAGGGAGGGAGGGTGCCTAAAGGAAAGGACCCTGGAAGTGGGGGGGAGGATCAAAGTTGATAGGAGGGGTAAACGTATTGTTTTGACACAGCACTTATAATCACTATTGCACTCTAAGACAGAAAAAACGACGCACCACAAAGGAATTAACCCTAAAGGGTCAAATATCGATAGATGTGATGTAAGTGTACAGACAAACAAATGATTACACTACTGTCCATTAAAATTGATACACCACAAAGATGACGTGCTACAGACACGAAATTTAACCGACAGGAAGAAAATGTTGTCATATGCAAATGATTAGATTTTCAGATCATTGACACGAGGTTGGCGCCGGTGGCGACACCTACAACGTGCTGACATGAGGAAAGTTTCCAACCGATTTCTCATACACCAACAGCAGTTGACCAGCGTTGCCTGGTGAAACGTTGTTGTGATGCCTCGTGTAAAAAGGAGAAATGCGTACCATCACGTTTCCGACTCTGATAAAGGCTGGATTGTAGCCTATCGCGATTGCGGTTTATCATATCGCGACATTGCTGCTCGCATTGTTCGATATCCAATGATTGTTAGCAGAATATGGAATCGTTGGGTTCAGGAGAGGAATACGTAACGCCGTTCTGGATCCCAACGGCCTCGTATCACTAGCAGTCGAGATGACAGGCATCTTATCCGCGTGGCTGTAAGATATCGTCCAGCCACGTCTCGATCCCTGAGTCAACAGATGGGGACGTTTGCAAGACAACAGCCATCTGCACGAACAGTTCGACGAAGTTTGCAGCAGCATGGATTATCAGCTCGGAGACCATGGCTGCGGTTACCCTTGACGCTGCACCACAGACAGGATGCGATGGTGTACTCAACGACGAACCTGGGTGCACGAATGGCAAAACGTCATTTTTTCGGATGAATCCAGGTTGTGTTTACAGCATCATGATGGTCGCATCCGTGTTTGGCGACATAGCGGTGAATGAACATTGGAAGCGTGTATTCGTTAACGCCATACTGGCGTATCACCCGGCGTGATTGTATGGGGTGCCATTGACTAGACGTCTCGATCACCTCTTGTTCGCATTGACGGCACTTTGAACTGTGGACGTTACATTTCAGATGTGTTACGACCCGTGGCTATATCCCTCATTCCATCCCCGCGAAACACTACATTTCAGCTGGATAATACACGACCGCATGTTGCAGGTCCTGTACGGGCATTTCTGGATACAGAATATGTTCGACTGCTGCCCTTGCCAGCACATTCTCCAAATCTCTCACCAGTTGAAAACGTCTGGTCAATGGTGGCCGAGCAACTGGCTCGTCACAATACGCCAGTGACTCCTCTTGATGAACTGTGGTATCGTGTTGAAGCTGCATGGGCAGCTGTACCTGTAAACGCTATCCAAGCTCTGACTCAATGCCCAGGCGCATGAAGGCCGTTATTACGGCCAGAGGTGGTTGTTGCTCAGGATCTATGCACCCAAATTGCGTGAAAATGTAATCAAATGTCAGTTCTAGTATAATATATCTGTCCAATGAATATCCGTTTATCGCCGGGCGGGATTAGCCGAGCGGTCTGAGACGCTGCAGTCATGGACTGTGCGGCGCAGGTTCGAGTCCACCCTCGGGCATGGGTGTGTGTGTGTGTTTGTCCTTAGGATAATTTAGGTTAAGTAGTGTGTAAGCTTAGGGACTGATGACCTTAGCGGTTAAGTCCCACAAGATTTCACATACATTTGAACATTTTGAAACCGTTTATCATCTGCATTTTTTCTTGGTGTAGCAACTTTAATGGTCAGTCGCGTATAATTTCAGATAAAAGTATGGATGATTTATTCAAGAGAAAGAGCTTTACAAATTGAAGGAAAGTCAATAAAGCACTGGCCTACCTCTGGCTCTTATGAATGCAGTTATTCGGCTTGGCACTGGTGTTTTTAGATGTTCTCCTAAGAGGTATCGTGCCAGATTCTGTCCAATTGGAGCGTTAGATAGTCAAAATTTCGAGCTGGTTGGAGAGTCGTGAGCATGAAGCTCCAAATGTTCTCAATCGGAGAGAGATCCGGTGACCTTGGTGGCCAAGGTAGGATTTGGCAAGCACGAACACAAGCTGTAGTCTCATTGTGCCAGAGCACTGAGATTCCACGCTGAAGACGCGTCTCGAGTACAGAGTCTCTCAAACAGTGATTTCCTATCAACTAACTGATAAGCCCTCCCGAAGTGACAAAAGAGATTACGAAATTTGTAGATCTTTTCAGACACACTGTTATTGACTTTCGTTTGAGAATTTGCTTTCGACAGGATCTACTCTTTATAAAATCACATTGATGTTCAGTTGTGCCGCCTTAGCTAATAACGCTTTTCGTAAGATTTTGTAGGTAATGGGTAGGGGAGAAATGCCTCTGTTGTTGTTCACATCGGTTTCTTCACCATCTTTGTGCAGGGGTGGATCAGAGCTGTCATCCAGTCTTCAGTCTTTTTCTCCCTGAACTTTAATTCCCTTTCCAAATTTCTCTTTGGTTTCCTATACTACTTCCTCAATGTACATGGGTTGTACATAAAGTCCGGAACAATTTCAATTGTTTGTTGCACAAGAACCAAGCAATGTACAGATATCATACGTACGTCGCTTTGAAGATAAACCCTAAAAGTTTTTTTTTTTCATTTATACCATCACAGCGTAGTTTGGTAATTTGCCGATAGTTAGCGCTACTCGCAAAAATCGCGAGTTCAGGTGCGGAGCGAGCTTTCTGTGTGTTGGAGTTCGACAAAAATAAGTGTGCTACAGCTGTTCAACGGATGTTTGGAACCAAGTACGGTAAGAAGCCACCAACAAGGAAAGCCGTTTACCACTGGCACAACAATTTCGTTACGACGCGTTCCTTTTGTCCTGCAAAGAGAATCAGACGTCCCACTGTGAGTGACTTGAATGTGGAGCGCGTACGAGAGACATTCATTAGGAGCCCAAATAAATCGGTGCGTCGTGCATCCCGTGAACTCGAAATGGCTCCAACAATGACAGTGTGGGAAGTCCAGCGACAGAAGCTGTCTATGAAACTATTCAAATTGGAGCTGGTGCAGAAGCTCAGTGACGACGACAAAGACAAGCGTTTTGAGTTTTGTTCGCAGTTGGAACAGGTGAATGATGATGGGGATGGCATTGTTGATCGCTTAATTTTTAGCGACGAAGCCACTTTTCACACTAATGGGAAAGTGAAGAGGCATAATCGTCGAATATGGGTTACAAAGCGTCCCCACTAATGCACTGAATTAGAGCGTGATTCCCTAAAGGTAAGACTTTTTTGTGCCTTGTCACGTCGAAAACTGTACGGACCAGTCTTCTTCGCCAAGAGCACTATCGCTGGATATTCCTACTCGGACATGTTGCAGCAATGGCTGATGCCTCAAATGCGATCGGACTCTCCGTTCATCTTTCAGCAGAATGGGGCTCCACTCCATTTTCATTGCGAAGTTCGTCGGTACCTGAACACGGCGCTGCGTCATCGATGGATCGGTCATGCTACTCGTACAGAAGGGGACAGCTGTTTCATGAAATGGTCTACCCGATCGCCAGATCTGACTCCGTGTCGCTTTGTTCTGTGGGGATATGTTAAAGATCTGGTGTATGTACCGCCTCTACCATGTGATGTAGCACAGCTCTCCGGGAGAGAACACGGGAACCGACTGCCACAGTCGACGATGCCATGCTGTTATGGCTATGGCAAGAATTCGATTACCTTATTGACATCTGCCGGTTCACTCATGGTTCACATACCTCATGTTTGTAAAAAAAAGTCTTTCAGAGTTTCTCTTCAAAATGCAGTATGTATGACATCCGTACAATGTTTAGTTCTTGTGCAATAAATAATTGAAAGCATTCCCAGACTTAATGTACACCCTGTACTTCTCAATGTATGGCTAGTGATTCATTGATACAGGTGGAGGCTATAGCACTGTCTCACTCCCTCCTCAACCACTGATTCCCTTTCATGTCCTTCTACTCCTATAGCTGCGTTCTGGTTCCTGTATAACTTGCAGAAAATTTTTCGCTCCCTGACTTTCATCCCTGCTACCTTCATAATTTCAAATACTGTATTCAGTCAAAATTATCAAATGAAATGTGTAAATAACTAACAAACTAGTTATCTCTTCCTATAGTTTAAAGTGAAAACTGCAGTTGCTGGAAGGCTCAGTGGAAACACTGCTGCCAATGAAGAAGGCTTCTATTCAATCTCTGTACAAGTTTCGTAGTGGCTCAGCGATGACAGACATGCCTCACTCTGTTGACCAAGGCTGACACAGATATAAGCCGTGGTGAGAGGATTCTGAGTAGGTTCCCCATAGTGCTGATGGCAAGCCTGCAGGCGGCCTCAGTAGGCTAAGGTCACGACACGTCAGAAGCGCGCTGTTGCTTTGTCGATGATGGCCCCGGGGACAGTACTTCAGGTCCGGTGGCAGCCACTGCGGCGGGTGTGGAGACTGCTGTATGTAGGATTCGTCCCACTACTCCCTGGCAGGAGTGGGAAGGCGGCTGGCGATGTGGCACTAAGTCACGGAGAGGAACGGCAGGTGCAGACGACAGGTGGGTAGTGCTAAAGCACAAAGTCCCGTAAGGTACTTAGTCTGGTGGCAGCATGTACAGGCCAGCCTCGTGCCTAAGGTTGCTGCTGATGATGGCCAATCGTCTCGCTGTCTGGCGTCACCCTGGTGTTGTGGTGGTGCTGTTGGATTCCTGCAACGAGAATGCTTTTGCCTAAAAATTCAGGCACATTTGCATCACTGAGGAGTGCGTGCGTTTTATGATGACCTGGCACACAGTTACATCGCCAAAACAGGAGACTTCTTCAGTGTGGTGACATCGCTCCGCCCACGACGGTCATTACCGCTGTGCGGTGAAGTTTTTCACTGAGTGCGGCTGACCTAGTCTCACAATACCTTTACGTGTGTGTTAGTCTGGCACACATGGCGCCTCACTGCGGCTACCGGCCTGTGACTGACACTCCACTGGTTTTCTTATTACTTCTTCTAAAGGACTTATTGCTGTGGCCTTCTCCACCTGCGCCTAGAGTATCAGCTACCAAACTGACAGCCTGCAGCCGCGGGTTGCCCACGTCGCGGGCACGCCGAAGCACTACACAACCGACAGGCAATATTGATGAACGGCCACAGCAACAACCACAACAACAACACCACTGCAAAGACACCAGCGGCCACCAGGGGCCACTACCGGCCCACATAAACATAAGGAAGAGGTCGCTCCATATCCCGGAACTATTTTCAAACGTCAAACCACGTGATGGAAAATAGTTCCTAGGTACTCATCCGCTGAAGAACTATAAAGGCCGGCGCTCCGCCGCACATGGGCAGTTCATCGACCGCCGGCGTACTTGGATAGCTGCCGCCCCGGCAGCCCGTCTTGGGTCTCCTCGCTGATCTCTGGATTAGGCTTGGTATATGGGAGAAAGTGGGAAATTATTTCAGTTGTTTTCTATCTTATTCTTGTATGTAGTTGTGATTCGAAGACGGATCACTGTTTTGTGTTGGTGTTATACTTGGAGAATTTGTTTTGGTTAAATGAACAGTCCAATAAATTGTTTTCGGACTTTGGTCGTTTGTTTCTTTTGCTTACACAGACATATTACTTATTACTTTTGCTAAAAGACTGGGTAGCAACACAACAAAGCACATTCAGCCTATCAGATAGTTTAGTCATCTTTATTCAACAGAGCACATAATTAAGAAATTAACTAACTGGGCCAATGTACCTCAGCACTCTGCTGGGAATCTGTGCTCTCAAACATGATGAGAACGTTCTGAGATTCGCCACGTACAGTCAGCTCAAACAGAGCAGCCGAGGCAGGAGAACAAAGATTACAGCGGCAAGAAATTCAGTATTTAACTCCCGACGGCGCCACAGAGCACAGTTCAGTGTGGAAACAGATATTAACGAGTCTGCGAGGAAGGGGGGTGGTTCGAGAAACAGTATATTCCTACGGCGTAATTGGAGAGTAACTGTCTATGTGCAACCGAGTGGTAAAGGTGAAAAATATATCAGGAGGAGACGAGTCCGGGGTTCTAATTAGCGAAATTAGACGGTGCGCCGGCTAACAAGGATCGCCTGGAGGCGGCAGCGGCGTCGGCAGCGCTCGCTCGCCCGGCCCGTCGATACGGACTGGGCGGCGGCAACAGGCGGCGGGCGAGGGCGGCGCAGCGGGGAGTCGCGGCTAACGAGGCGGGCCACTGCCTGGCCGGGTCAAGTGTGGGGTGTGGGAGGTGGGGGAGGGCAAAGGCTGGCAGGCCGCGGCACTTGCTCCACACTGTCAACATGTCACACCTCGCTCTGTCGCTTGTCAGAGCTAAAGACGCGACTGCGTAATCTGTTGCGGTCTCATCCATGTTTTGAACGAAACCTTTGCAACCTTCCATCTACTTACAAATGTTGCAGATTTTTTTTTTCTATAAGGTAAGTGGAAGGTACAGATACAGCGTCTGTATGCAAAACGGCTCTCTGGTGTGGCTCCTAGAAAAGCTACAGCCACCAAAAGTACTACCCTCTATCGCTCCCACTAGTTTCGTTGGACGAGTCTTCGAGTAGAGTGACGCTCTAATGCAGCCCATCCACAGGCCGACGTGTTGTCCAGTCCCTCTCCTGAGCGGGTCGCCGACTGTCGTGTTGGTACGTTGTGGCTGTGTGAGTGACCTTACATGCCCCCATTCGCATGGCAGTTTTCACCATCCAAAACATGGAAAAGGCCAGAGTGTGGGGTGTGTGGGGTTGCAGATAGCAGGTAGCGTTGCGCCGGTGGAGCTGACGCATCAGGACCGTGGACTCGACTGCTATAGAATGATATACCACAAAGGCCAACATGTCGGGGTAGACCAACTTGGTACTCTTCCATGGTGATTGGCCGACTGGTCTGCTTGTGAATGGCTATCTTAACCTGCAAAACTCGCCCAATTACTTTCACTTTATGAGGTCTTCCGATATTACACATCTCCTCGTGACACAATCTTATAATCCGATCAAATAAACTGGTCTGCATGTGAGTGTCTACATGAGATTATGTTTAACCTCATCTTATTATCTCAGACAACTGAACTTATGTCGCAGTTAATAAATACCCCCTGCTACGGAAAAGAGTGAGCAGCAGAGCGTGTTCATATCACCCACAGGTTACAGCGGATTGTGTTCATATCTGTGGTATCACATATCGATGCCACCCCAATGGTGTCCAATTTGGCAAATTTCTATCAGATATCGATAGTGGCCATGCAGGTTGTAGCGGACCCAGCGGAGCACGCCCGCCGAGCCAAGCATCAAGTGGCCTTGGACTACAAGGGCCCTTTGCCGCCGAGATATAGGATGACTGGCGACAGCCACATGTCCCACTCGCACTTCACCACTCTTCGCAACATGATGCTGTCAAATGTGACCTAGTCACAGATCTGATACTATTGTTTATGTTGTAGTTAAGAGAGCCTCATCCTTGTTGACACTGAAAGCTCGACTGTATTCCCTCCTGCATTGTTTATTCAAGTCTTCGTAAACTTGAATAAATACAAGTTAAGTCAATCTTCTGTTTGTGTTGACACGTTCGCTAATTATTTCTGCTCCTGTCCAGATTTCATACAGCGAAAGTTTTCGCACCACTCTGCAGCCCACCTCTCCTGACCATTACGAAGAAAGTCATACACCACAATATCAACCACAGTTTACACATTTTTCTTATTTAAGACTAAACTTGTCTGCTACTTGAACTATTCAGACGCACTTGTTCAAAGTCCATTAACTTTTGCTATTTCTCTGACTCCCACACTCATGTCTGCAATCCCTAAGCGCCGTGCCGGCCGCGGTGGTCTAGCGGTTCAGGCGCTCAGTCCGGAACCGCGAGACTGCTACGGTCGCAGGTTCGAATCCTGCCTCGGGCATGGATGTGTCTGATGTCCTTAGGTTAGTTAGGTTTAAGTCGTTCTAAGTTCTAGAGGACTGATGACCACAGAAGTTAAGTCCCATAGTGCTCAGAGCCATTTGAACCATTTGAACCGAAGTGCCGTATTCTACTGTACCTGACCTTTCCTTTCCCTCCTGGAATAATAATTCTATGTAAATAACCATGGGAGTAAGGTTGGCTGCTACTGTGATAGTGAGGCAACTTTAATAGTGGGTAGCAAAAAGGTTTGTTTGCTGTGGTCGAACCTTTTGTGCAGACTGGCGCAATACTCTTTGCATGCTCTTTGGTCATTTCCACTGGGAGGATAAACTCCGATTTTATGAGGGAAGGTCGTCACAGTCCTCTGGGTGTTTGGTAAGATCGATTGCTCGTAAGCGCTTCTCCTCGATAGTTTAACTAATGTTTGAGTTACTGTTTAAGTCTAACTGAAGCCCTAGCTCTCTTCACCTATAGTCTATTTGTTCATGTAACTAATTCTATTTAAATATCGAGAGTGCTGAATACTCTCAAATTTAGATGATTTCGTGAGCTATTGTTTGTTTCAACTAGTCACCTAAACACATTGAGATGTACTGAATGGGGATTCAGTTCAGTGAGCTTGTCTTTTGGCTAACCGTTAGTACATGTGCATTAGACTGGATGAGTCACTAACTACTGCCACCTAGAATAACTCCGAAAGTATGATAGTAGCTGAAATGTTTGTGAGACAAATGTTGCATGGGACAATAGGGCCCATAATATGACGTGGTTTTTCGTTGCTAGGTGGGGTCGCGTCAGAGATATGAAGGTCAAGTATGCTTTTTTTTTTTTTAATGGGATGCTATAATTTGGTACTTATTTTCTGATAGCGGCTATCGAGATAAATCAAATGATGTGTAACAGAAAGCCCTTTGGAGGTCAACGAAGGTCAAAAAGGTGGCATGAACGTCCATTTACAGAAGGTGTTTGAAGTGATGACCATTGGTATCAATACAGTGCTGCAATCTTCTTATCGTGAATTGGGTGGTGTTACTTATCACTTCGGCACTTATCGAAGCACATGCTCTGACATTTCTCTCTCGTATATCCTGCAATTAGTAAATATTCGCCGAATACGGCGTATCCATCTGACATGCCATTGACATGTAAACACCATTCGACGGTTTCGCAAGACGATAGTAGTAGGAACGGTAAGACTAGTATCATCGAATCAAACGAATGTGAATGATGTATTCCTTCGAAAAACAAATAGATATGCTTCTCATTTACGGAGAATGCCAACGAAATTCAGTGAGAGCCATCGACTTATACGCTGAAAGATATCCTCAATGTACTCACCCTACACGTCGTACATTTAAATACGTGTATGATAAATTGAGAACAACTGGATCTTCGACGCATCGGAACCATATCCGGCTAAGGAAAGTTACTAACAAGGAAACGGCAATTGGTTCTCTTATCACTGTGGTTCGAGATCCTTGTGGTTCACGTCTAATCTCAAGTGAATCTGATATGAGCCAGAGTAGTGTTGCTCGTGTTCTGCATCGCCATAAATATCATCCTTACCATATCAGTCTCCACCAAGAATTAATTGGTTTAAGAGCCTTTTGTGGTGTAGCGTCTGTAATCTTCCTCTTACACTATGCGTTTAAATTATGGGTCGCACTGAATTCTAGAGATGAGCTCAACTTCAGATTCAGAGGGATGACACATTTATTACTATGATTTTATTTACTGACGAGCCTACATTCACGAACCATGGAAATTTGAATATCATGTATTATTGGGCAACTGAAAATCCATGTTGGCTGCGGCAAGTTGCACACCAAAAACCGTGATCCGTGAATGTAAGATTTGGGATTCTGGAGGACAAAATTATAGGCCCCCATTTCATCGTAGGAAATCTTAATGGTAGGAACTACACCACATTCCTGCAAGTAACATTAGCTTATTGGAAGAAATACCTTTAAGAACAAGGAACAGAATGTGGTATCAACACTATGGGTATCGGACACATTTTTCGTTGATGGCTAAAAATGAGTTGCAGAGACAATTCCCAAATCGTTGGATTGGACGCGGTGGTGATGTGTCGTGGCCAGCTCGTTCGCCAAACTTGACGCCTCTGGATTTTTTCTTGTGGAGATTCGTAAAGGACATAGTTTATAAATTCGTTCCTACTACACCTGAAGATATGCGAGAGAGAATTGTCAGAGCATGAGCTTCGATAAGTGCCGAAGTGATGAGGAATACCAATCAATCCATGATAAAAAGATTGCAGCACTGCTTTGATACCAATGGTCATCACTTCGAATTGGACTTTCATGCCGCCTTTGTGACCGTCGTTCAGCTTAAAAAACCTTACTGTTATACATCATTGGATTCGTCTCGATAGCTGCTGTCAGAAAATAAGTACCAAACTATAGCATCCCTTTTAAAAATCCAAAGTTGACCATCATGTCTCTGACCTGACCCCACCTAGCAACAAAAAACCACGTCATATTATGGCCCCCGTTGTCCCATGGAACTATTGTCCGACAAACTTTTCAGTTCCTATCATACTTTCGAAGTTATTCTTGGTGACAATAATTAGTGACCCATCCTGTATGATAGCACTCTGATTTTTATACTGACATTTCAATCTGTTTTATTCTCTACCTCCACATATTTGGTACTTGGTTCCTTCATTATCACCATGTGTTAGTGTTCATGTCTAAGAGCCTTCAGCTCTCACATTAAGTTAGCTTGCGATAAATTAATTGCAGTTCTAGTGCGTTTATCCTGAAATACTTACTTTTTCAGTACTTACCTTTCATCGTCACCAGCACATGGTCGCGTTCTGGTTTAAGAGGCTTTTGTGGTGTAGCGTTTGTAATCTTCCTCTTACACTAGGCATTTAAATTAAATGTGTTTCTTAGCTCATGTTTTGACCATCGTTTCTGTATTCCAATGGTGAATTTACATACTCATTCCATGGGTTAAAATCAAGGGAGCAGCCTGTTTTGTGAGCCACAGGTAGCCATGGTGGAGAACCTTTATTCCTTCCTTTCTCTTTTGTGTAAACCTCATAAACTGCATGACGGTGTATGATTAATCTCTCTCTCTCTCTATCTCTCTCTCACTCACTCACTCTCTCACACACACACACACACACACACACACACACACACACACACACACACACACACATACATACATACATACATACATACATATATATATATATATATATATATATATATATATATATA
This sequence comes from Schistocerca cancellata, assembly GCF_023864275.1. Taxonomy (NCBI): domain Eukaryota; kingdom Metazoa; phylum Arthropoda; class Insecta; order Orthoptera; family Acrididae; genus Schistocerca; species Schistocerca cancellata. The sequence goes on from NC_064630.1 coordinate 457,826,920, forward strand.
TATATATAACAGAAATAGTCACATTATATCATGATTACAAGTATCTTTAGTTATCTAACTCAATAAATATTCAGTTATCCATAGCTATATTCGAGCTTTCCATAAATGAAATTCATTACACACCGCATCTATCTCCGATCCAGGGAGCATCCTCCATGAACTATGAATTATTTAAAATAGCCCAATGGTAGGTAGGTTGGACCTTACATTCTTAAATACATGGCTTTAACTACTAAACCAGTGCCAAGACTGTTGAGGCCTCAGTCCAACCTTACTTAATACTGCAACCTTTCTACATATAATGTAGAAACCTCTCACATCGGCCAGAGAATAGGTGGGTTGGCTAGTAAATAAGTACCAAACTCTTCTGGTAAAAGCAGGCTATATTGTTGAATGCCTGTGTCCTTCAGTTAAGTTACTATACATAGATAGGTTGAAAAAAATATGAAAAGACGGCGAGAAATGCATGAATGAAAATAAATGCCGATGCTAGCCAAGCCTGCAGGTTGCACTGTTGTATTTCACCATGAAAGGAACCTGGGCAGTGTGCTCCAAAATATGTTTTAAGTGTCACGGTCAGAACAATGTTCTCTATAGTTGAGAGTGCAATATGTAGGAGCTAACTGAATTCGAATATGGGCAAATTGTCGATGCCAGTACGATGGGTGATCGAATATTTATACCACATGTATGGAAAGCGGAAAAACACCATCCACAAAGTGACAACGTGGACGAAAATATGTGTCGTGTGACCGTGACGGATGGTCATTAAAGAGGATTGTGGAGACAAGTAAGAGGACCGTAGCTGCCTTTTAGGAGTGAGGGTAAGGAGACGGGAGTTTTGACATTAGTTGATAACGCAGAGTTTCAAATCTAAGAAGGCGCAGCTAGACCTACTGTTGCACTTTGTTCGTTACTACATACACACGCACACGCACACGCACACACACATACACCGAAACACAGAAATGGGCATGCCAGCAGCTAGTCTCCAGGCAACCAGCTGAGCTGCAAACACCACCACGACTACCCCTGTATTCTAAGAGTCTGCCTGAGGGGGGAGGGAGGCGGAGAGAAAGTGCTGCAACGGTGCCAACTGAGAGCTCTTTCATCCCTCAGGGGGCTGGTTGTCAAGGACCAAGATAGCGAAGGTAAGTCATTTATGACACTGTAATATTTTGGAACGCAGACACCAAGGATTCTTTCACCTAGGCGAAGCTAAGCTCAACAAACAGCCATCTCTGTTTACTAGGACGCTGTTAGTGACCAGAGTTGTCATTAGTCAAGTCCAAAATGTATAATGTGTGTCACACACAAAAAACTCAGGTGAGACTCTCCTTTTGCCTGATGTACTTCAGTGGTTGAACCTGGCATGGACTCAATAAGTCACTGCAGAAATGTAGAGACAGGCTGCCCTATAACCGTCCATAACTGTGTATGAAACCTGGAGGATTTTGTGCACAAACTGACCTCTCGATTATGTTCCATAAATATTCGATTCTTTTTGTGTAATCTGGGTGGCCAAATCATTCACTCAAATTGTCCAGAAAGGGACCTAGTTACATGGTGGATTGTCATCCATAAAAATTCTATAGTTGTTTGGAAAGATGAAGTTCATGAATGGTTGCAGTGCTCTCCAAGTAGCCACACATAACCGTTTCCTGTATATGATCGGTTCAGTTGGACTAGAGGAGACCGTCCATTCCATGTAAACAAAGCCCACACCAAAATGTAGCCACCAGCAGCTATCACAGTGCCCTTTGCACAGCTTGGGTCTAACTTCATTCAGTCTGTGCCACACTCGAACCCTACCATTTGCTTTTACCAACTGAATGGACTCAACTGACCAGGCCACGGTTTTCCAGTTATCTGACGTCCAGCCGATATGGTAACGAGCCCAGGAGAGGCGTTGCAGGTGATGCTGGGCTGTTAGCAAAGGCACTCGCGTTGGTCGTATGCTGCTGTAGCCCATTAACAAAAAAATTTCGCCACATTGTCCTTACGGATACGTTAGACATACGTCCCACACTGAATCCTGCTGTTATTTCACACAAAAGCAGCTGCTCTCGGTCGTTAAGTGAAGGTCGTCGATCATTGCGTCGTCAGTGTTGAGAGGCAGTCCCTGAAATTTGGTATTCTCAGCACACTCTTGACACTGAAGATCTCTGTATATTGAATTCCTTAACGATTTCCGAAATGCTATATCCACGCGTCTAGCTTCAATTACCATTCTGCATTCAAAGTCTGTTAATTTTCACATGAATCACCTAAGTACACATGACAGCTCCCCCACTGCACTGCCCATTTATACCTGGTGTAGGCGATACTACCACCATCTGTGTATGTGCATATCCCTATCGCACGACTTCTGTCACCTCAGTACATACATACATACTATTACTCAATACTACGATCTAGTTTCTATAGAAATCTACTCTCTTGTACTTTAAGACACATTCAACAACTGACAAACATGTAAGTCTGGACAGCTCTGAAACCAAATCAGAAAAAATTTTCAGGAACCTGAAAAGGTCTGCTGTGTCCCCCCTTTTTCTTTAAAACGTAAACCAAACCTGGGATCTTAGGTCTCTACATTTGGGTACGTTCCTATGTGTCTGGACAGAATACATCACGGGATTTCACAACCTCCCTTAAAACCACCCAGAAAGAGACACAAGCGGCTTCACACCATAGTGAAGCTACATACATGAAGTTGCGTTACACATTCACTAGATTTTCACTATGTTGCCCCACAAAATAAAGTGCATAGCATAGCCAGATAAAGTTAAGGCACCTTTCTCGGTGCCGCAAGAAGCCACGTTTGTGGGTCAGGCCACAACAGTCATGCGGAATTTCACAAGGGAATGACTGTTGATGTAGCGGTGCGGTTGCTTCACACTGTCACTAAGCCGAGCAACTTGAGACGCAGAATTAAGGGACACAGTAGAAACATGGAGCGTCCACATTACGAAAATTACGTAATGCACAAGTAGAGGTTCTACATCTACATCCATACTCTGCAAGCCACCTGACGGTGTGTGGCGGAGGATACCTTGAGTACCTCTATCGGTTCTCCCTTCTATTCCAGTCTCGTATTGTTCGTGGAAAGAAGGATTGTCGGTATGCCTCTGTGTGGGCTCTAATCTCTCTGATTTTATCCTCATGGTCTCCTCGCGAGATATACGTAGGAGGGAGCAATATACTGCTTGACTCTTCGGTGAAGGTATGTTCTCGAAACTTTGACAAAAGCCCGTACCGAGCTACTGAGCGTCTCTCCTGCAGAGTCTTCAACTGGAGTTTATCTATCATCTCCGTAACGCTTTCGCGATTACTAAATGATCCTGTAACGAAGCGCGCTGCTCTCCGTTGGATCTTCTCTATATCTTCTATCAACCCTATCTGGTACGGATCGCACACTGCTGAGCAGTATTCAAGCAGTGGGCGAACAAGCGTACTGTAACCTACTTCCTTTGTTTTCGGATTGCATTTCCTTAGGATTCTTCCAATGAAGCTCAGTCTGGCATCTGCTTTATCGACGATCAACATTATATGATCATTCCATTTTAAATCACTCCTAATGCGTACTCCCAGATAATTTATGGTATTAACTGCTTCCAGTTGCTGACCTGCTATTTTGTAGCTAAATAATAAAGGATCTATCTTTCTGTGTATTCGCAGCACATTACACTTGTCTACATTGAGATTCAATTGCCATTCCCTGCACCATGCGTCACCATGAGTCTCGTGGACGAATAGCGCGAGGTGGGTTTCACATGACCGTCTTTTTCGAAACCCATGCTGATTCCTACAGAGTAGATTTCTAGACTCCAGAAAAGTCATTATACTCGAACATAATACGTGTTCCAAAATTCTACAACTGATCGACGTTAGAAATATAGGTCTATAGTTCTGCACATCTGTTCGACGTCCCTTCTTGAAAACGGGGATGACCTGTGCCCTTTTCCAATCCTTTGGAACGCTACGCTCTTCTAGAGACCTACGGTACACCGCTGCAAGAAGGGGGGAAAGTTCCTTCGCGTACTTTGTGTAAAATTGAACTGGTATTCCATCAGGTCCAGAAGCCTTTCCTCTTTTGAGCGATTTTAATTGTTTCTCTATCCCTCTGTCGTCTATTTCGATATCTACCATTTTGTCATCTGTGCGACAATCTAGAGAAGGAACTACAGTGCAATCTTCCTCTGTGAAACAACTTTGGAAAAAGACATTTAGTATTTCGGCCTTTAGTCTGTCATCCTCTGTTTCAGTACCATTTTGGTCACAGAGTGTCTGGACATTTTGTTTTGATCCACCTACCGCTTTGACATAAGACCAAAATTTCTTAGGATTTTCTGCCAAGTCAGTACATAGAACTTTACTTTCGAATTCATTGAACGCCTCTCGCATAGCCCTCCTCACACTACATTTCGCTTCGCGTGATTTTTGTTTGTCTGCAAGGCTTTGGCTATGTTTATGTTTGCTGTGAAGTTCCCTTTGCTTCCGCAGCAGTTTTCTAACTCGGTTGTTGTACCACGGTGGCTCTTTTCCATCTCTTACGATCTTGCTTGGCACATACTCATCTAACGCATTATGTACGACGGTTTTAAACTTTGTCCACTGATCCTCAACACTATCTGTACTTGAGACAAAACTTTTGTGTTGAGCCAACAGGTACTCTGAAATCTGCTTTTTGTCACTTTTTCTAAACAGAAAAACCTTCCTACCCTTTTTAATATTCCTATTTACGGCTGAAATCATCGATGCCGTAACCGCTTTATGATCGCTGATTCCCTGTTCTGCGTTAACTTTTTCAAATAGTTCGGGTCTGTTTGTCACCAGAAGGTCTAATATGTTATCGCCACGAGTCGGTTCTCTGTTTAACTGCTCAAGGTAGTTTTCAGATAAAGCACTTAAAAAAATTTCACTGAATTCTTTGTCCCTGCCACCCGTTATGAACGTTTGAGTCTCCCAGTCTATATCCGGCAAATTAAAATCTCCACCCAGAACTATAACATGGTGGGGAAATCTACTCGAAATATTTTCCAAATTATCCTTCAGGTGCTCAGCTACAACAGCTGCTGAGCCAGGGTACCTATAGAGACATCCAATTACCATGTCTGAGCCTGCTTTAACCGCGACCTTCACCCAAATCATTTCACATTTCGGATCTCCGTCAATTTCCTTCGATACTATTGCACTTCTTATCGCTATAAACACGCCTCCCCCTTCACTGTCCAGCCTGTCTCTGCGGTATACATTCCAATCTGAGTTTAGGATTTCATTACTGTTTACGTCTGGTTTCAGCCAACTTTCTGTCCCTAGTACTATATGGGCGTTGTGACCGTTTATGAATGAGAGCAGTTCTGGGACCTTTCTATAGACGCTCCTGCAGTTTACTATTAGCACATTAATATTGTTATTCCCTGTTGCATTTTGCCTACTCCTACCTTGCCGCGTCTCAGGAGGCGTCTTGTCGGGCCTAGGGAGGGGATTTTCTAACCTAAAAAACCCCCATGTGCACTCCACACGTACTCCGCTACCCTTGTAGCCGCTTCCGGCATGTAGTGCACGCCTGACCTATTCAGGGGGACCCTACATTTCTCCACCCGATAGCGGAGGTCGAGAAATTTGCACCCCAGATCTCCACAGAATCGTCTGAGCCTCTGGTTTAGGCCTTCCACTCGGCTCCAAACCAGAGGACCGCGATCGGTTCTGGGAACGATACTACAAATAGTTAGCTCTGATTCCACCCCGCGAGCGAGGCTTTCCGCCTTCACCAATTCCGCCAACCGCCTGTACGAACTGAGGATGACCTCTGAACCCAGACGGCAGGAGTCATTGGTTCCGACATGAGCAACAATTTGCAGTCGGGTGCACCCAGTGCTCTCTATCGCCGCCGGTAGGGCCTCCTCCACATCTCGGATGAGACCCCCCGGCAAGCAGACAGAGTGAACACTGGCCTTCTTCCCCGACCTTCCCGCTATTTCCCTAAGGGGCTCCATCACCCGCCTAACGTTGGAGCTCCCAATAACTAATAAACCCCTCCCCCCGTGTGCCTGCTCGGACCTTGCTGAAGGAACAGCCACATGTCTACTCACAGGCAGATCGGGCGATGCCACACGGCCAGCCTCCACATTGACCCTCCGCCTCGTGCTCCGCGAACGCCGCTGAACCCGCCACTCCCCTTGGGGAGAGGGTGGCCCAACCGCGCCCGGTACCCGCGAAGATGTCTCGACAGCAGGGACAGTGGGTGAAGCATGTAACACTTGGGGTGTACCTTGCGACGCACCAGACTCCCCACTGCCGCTACACTCCGAGGCAGCAGCCTGAAGACGACTGACCGTGGCCATCAACACGCTCAGCTGTTCGCGAACAGTGGTCAGCTCCTCCTGCGTCCGTACACAGCAGTCACACATCCTATCCATCCTAAGGAATCAATTTACTGAAGCTCCTCCAGCGTCCGTACACAGCAGTCACACATCCTATCCATCCTAAGGAATCGATTTACTGAAGAGAGTTAATCAACCTTTAACTAGACTGCTAATTCACTAATGGCGGCTGTTTATTCACTAAACTATGGTTGCTAGCCACTTCTTGTAGAAAACAATGAAAATAGCACTACCTGTCTCTGGACTGTATTGAAAACAAACACTAGCACTACTGGCACTATGGTTGACTAAAGGGACTGTGACAGTATTCAAAACAAACACGAAATCTATGGAACACTATTAATAGCACCCGACAATTAAAGCTTCCTAAAAGCAAATACACACGGAAGAAGAAGTGACAAGTAAGAAAAATACAGTTAATACTTAAATTAAGGTAGCTCGCTGCACAGCAGACGTGAAGCAGGTTAACAGCAATAAGTCAGTACCATAGCAAAACAAGCACAGGCGAGGCCCATATAAATATTCCTCACTTCCAGATAGAGGTATCTCAGTGTGCCGGCATCCAACTGCAAGGCCTGTACAATGGTGGTGCGCAATCTTTGCGACTACTGACGTTTGAATTCCATGGACCTTCACGTCGTGTGCTGTGGACGTGGACGCTAGTAGCCATGGTGTTGTGCTCATACCATGTCCGCCACGGGGGACTTGGTCCTCTACAGCTCTGGGCCTTCTGGTGGCCCTTAGTTTCTGACTGGGAGCGTGCAGCTGCTAGTCCACTCCTGGTTGTGTGGGCAAACTGCTTGGTGCCTCCACTTTTCACATGGGCAGACTCCGTCATTGGGTGGCTACGCAGCCTGTATCGTGATTCTGCTGGTCCTAGTCGCCTCTTCCTGAGGCTGCTAGAGCCAGTGGGCCGTGTGGGTGATGCAGCGACTTGGCGTCCTGGCGACTTGACATTCTGTTTTTTCTGTACTACCAGCTCGTTATGTTAAGTTCAGTTACTGGTGTCACTGAGTTGCTGCCTTGCCTGCAAGTGAGCGGCAGCAGCGGCGCTTATCGATATAGGCCCTGCCGTATCATCTTCGCCGACTGCTATTACTTCCCAGTTGTCGTATGTTCGGGATTAGTGGGAGATCTGCCAGTGAGTTTGGAGGCGCTAGCAGTGCAGTTCGGACCTGGCAGTGTTTGACTTAACGACGCGGCAGAATCAGTCGGGACGCGGCTACAGTGAAGTCCGGACAGCCACGACTAGCCCGACGGTTGCCGATACAAATCACTTGAGTGCAGACTGCCGTGTTTGGTCGTCGGTCTGTCGTTTTGTCGAACGGCGTGTATGTTGGCCCGCGGTCGCTTATGGGTTGCCTGCGAGTGCCGACTCTTGATTTGTCCTTGTTATTGTACATTGGCTGCCGTTAGTATTGTCTAGTCCTTCGTGCAAGTGTTCGTGAAACTGTGTGCAGCTTGTGATGTCTACTTCTCAGTTATTTTAGTGCTGTCTCCGTGCTGATGTGTGGCAGTCGGTCGGTTGGTTTGGATCAGCCAGGAAATCTCCGTGCGGCGCAGTGGGCCGGGCACGCTGGCGGTCTCTACGCAGTGTCGGAGCGTATGAGAGCTGTTACGATTGCTACAAATTACGTGGCTCACCGTCCCAGGACATCGAAGTTCAGTAGTGATTTAATTACCGAAGCCAGTCTGTTCACATTGTTCCATTGGTTTTCATGGTTGGCTGTTGGGGATATTACAGTGAGCAACAGCGACTGTTCAAGTTAGCGAAAGTGTGGCCACCATCTGGTGGAGTTTAACTGTATTTTGGTTATTTGAAGTCCAAGTGTACCAGTGGAATTTTCTGGCTTGTGGCCGTTAGCGTTCCCGTTACCTGCCCTGGCACCTGACGTAAAATTCAGGTAGTGTCCTTCCCTCACCGTGTTGTCGCTGTCCATCACGTGTGTGTAGTTTTGACAACTTATACCTACTTGGTTGTGGGCGGCTATGCTTTTTATGTTTTGGCTTTGGAGTTCCTTGTGCACTGGTCGGGTGGAAAGCAAGTCGTCTTGTCAGTGGGTCCGTTGACTGTCTCGTGGTTGGGTTGCCAGCGGATCGGATATAGTTGGGCCGACTACCTGACTCCCCTAAGCGAACGTTAATATTTCGAGTCCAAACCGACCCCCGGAAACTTCTGAGCGCCCTGGCTGTACTGCCTTTTCTTATTGGTGTTTCTTTGTGTATTTTAATGGCTCATAGTCGATGGTATGAATTTGTATGCTTTTAGTTGGGTTTTAAATAATAGGCTTTCAGCCGTTTTAAAATTGAAAGTTCCTTACTTGTCAAGTATTGCATTGTTTGGGCCTACAGCCTCATTTATTTTATTTTATTTTATTTTATTTTTTTGGGTAAAGCTTTGGGCCCTCTGCCTTTTGAAAATTCATTGTAGTTGTGTTTTTCAATCACGGGCCTTCAGCCGTCTTAAGTTTAAATTCCTTACTTATTAAATTTAAGATGGTTTGGGCCTTCAGCCTCCTTTTATTTAAAATTATTCAAGGATAAATCTTTGGGCCTTCTGCCTTTAAAAATTTATTGTAGTTGTGTTTTTAAATCATGGGCCTTCAACCGTTTTAAAATTAAAAGTCCTTACTTGTCAAGTCCTACATTGTTTTTGCCTTCAGCCTCATTTAAAATATTATTTAGGGATAAAACCTTGCGCCTTCTGCCTTTTGAAATTTTATTGTAGTTGTGCGTCAAATCATGGGCTTTCAGCCGTTTTAAAAATTAGAGGTTGTGCCCTTAAGTCATAAGATCGTGTGACATATTAAGTCGATAGTTAAGCTCGGAAAATTGCGCAGTAATGTTTGGGAAACTAAATAAAGTTATACGTGTTCGAATGTAATTGACGGCCGCTCATTTTTGGCCCCTTTCCACAATTCCAACTATCTGTTCTAACCTGAGGATTTAACTAGGCGTTTCACTGGTAGCAGAGTGTGGTTACGTTTGTGTTTGCCATTCTAGTTGTTGTCAGGTTCACTCTTGTTTCTGTTTCTATTTGGTGGTACCATATTGTTTTGGATGTTACTTGTTTCAGGTGCTTATTGTAATGCCAGTCAGACTGACAGCTGCTAATTTTTGGCCCCTTTCCATGATTCCAACTACCTGTTCTCACCTGCGGATTTAACCATGCGTTTCAGCGTTGTTACTGACGTCTCAGCTCTCATCTAACCAGTATTCACTCATCTCACCGTTGCTCACCCACGCCATATGGTAGCGGTACATTAGTCTCCTGATCTTGATCTACCCTACGCCGCCACCCACCCAAACGGCCGGCCAGTCAGATCTTTGCAGATAGCTAGTAAAAAATGGAATACAAGTAATTACTAAATATGAGCTCGACCCGCCAGGTTAGCCGAGAGTGCTAATGCGCTGCTTCCTGGACTCGGGTAGGCACGTCGGTCCCGTGTACTGACCACACTTGATGTGGTTTTTAGGCGGCTTTCCACATCCCACTAGGTGAATACCGGGCTGGTACCCACGTCCCGCCTCAGTTACACGACTCGCAAACATTTGTCACATGTTTGCAGTATTTCAAGTTTTACACTAGTCGTAGACAGCTGGGGTACACAGTTTACGTCTCTTGGGGGGGGGGGGGGGAGTGGGGGAGGAGACAGGGTGGCAGCAGAAAGGGCATACGGCCACCCCTTGACATTAACCACGCCAAATCCGATTCTAACCCTGCCGATCCTGAGAAAACTGCCGGACAAGGCAGTGGCAAAAGAAGAAGACTAAATATTAGCTCGCTTGCTCATTGAGCTGTCTTTGCAATGTCCGAGACTGCCGAGCGGTTATAGGCGCTTCAGTCTGGAACCGCGCAACCGCTACGGTCGCAGGTTCGAATCCTGCCTCGGTCATGGTTGTGTGTGATGTCCTTAGGTTAATTAGGTTTAAGTAGTTCCAAGTTCTATGGGACTGATGACCTTCGATGTTAAGTCTCATAGTGCTCAGAGCCATTTGAACAATTTTTGCCCGAGACTATAACATGTGCAATTTGTTCAGGTTTTATAAGTTACTGGGAAGTGGCACAAACAGGTTTGAGTCAGCGATCTGCAGGTATGTAGATTTTGTTGGGATCCACGTCGAAATTAACCCGTCGTGTTCGAGCACGGGACCGGAACAGTCGAATTTGCCCACTGACGAAAACCATCAATTTTGGGATGAGCAACCACATGACTGGATTTCAGCTATACCTAGTTTTGACCTGCATGAGTACCAATGGTTTGGGATGATATTATGGCTGAATTCAAGGACTCTGTCTTTCAGCAATCAACGTTGCCTAATATCTACAGACTAGATTTAAACTGGTCAAATCAGCAGACGCCAAAACGCTTCTATACTCGCGTGACAGAGCATCTCATTTCTTCCTGTTGGCACCAGTTCAGCAGAAATATGATACGTAAGAACTGCATCGATATCTGTAGCCTTTTATATTGCATTGCACAGTATTGAACTGGGGACCTGGAAACGACGGAGAGGCTTCATCCCCGCCGTAGCCCTCAGTGGTTCACAACCCCACAACAGGCTGCAGCAGTCCACTCACCCACCGCCGCCCCACACCGAATCCAGAGTTATTGTGCGGTTCGGCACCCAGTGGACCCCACACCCCTCCCCCCGGGAACGTCACACACCAGACTAGTGTAACCTAAAATGTTTGCGTGGTAGAGTGATGAAGGTGATCGCGTACACGCAGCAATCGCCGACATAGTGTAACTGAGGCGGAATAATGGAAACCAGCTTGCATTCACCAAGGCAGATGGAATACCACCTTAAAAACAATCCGAAGACTGGCCGGTACACCGGACCTCGACACTAATCCGCCGTGCGTGTTCGTGCCTGGGACCTGCACGCCTTCCGTCCGGAAAACAGTGCGTTAGACCGCACTGCTAGCCAGGCAGCTCTGTAACCGTACTGACACGTTCGTATCGACACAGCGCCAAGACGGAACTCGATTTCTGTTAAGGCTTCGTCATTGCACAGTCAGTTTTGTGGAGTTTTTTTTATATAGAGTTAATTATGTTAATTATTTGCAAGTTCATGGGCAGTAAACTGTCCGAAACAACAGACACACTCATTTAGGCATACAGGGTAATTTTTTTCCATCATGTACAAACTATAGGGATTAATCGATGAGACGACATGGAAAAAAAGGTTTAATGAACTTATGTCCAGAAGTGCATGTTTTCCATGCGGGCGACCATTTATTCAACCATACATAATTACAGAGACTGCAGTCTAATAGGTGCTGTACCATGCAGCCACAGTTACCTCCTAGAGGATGGAATTGTTCCTCATACGTCATGCGCTTGCGCCCTCTTCTCCCATAGTAATTGGTAAAATATGGTTCAAATGGCTCTAAGCACTGTGGGACTTAACATCGGAGGTCATCAGTCCCCTAAGAACTAATTAAACCTGACTAGCCTAAGGACATCACACATAGCCATGCCCGAGGCAGAATTTGAATCTGCTACCGTAGCAGCAGCGCAGTCCCGTACTGATGCGCCTAGAACCGCTCCGCCACTGCGGCCGGCTAGTAACTGGTAATGTTGTGTGCGATTCACTTCTCTTGCCTATTCACCTTTAGTGGATGTGATACTGCGTCGTACACAATGGTTCTGCATTCGAATCCAGAGCTTCCCGACATAGTGTTTCGTTATGGAAAAGCAAATTGCAATGGGCGATGGCAGCAACGTTGTATCAGGAGACCTATCCCCTCCGCAGCATTCAATATTTGCAACAGTATTTTCCCGTTTACCTGGGACAGAGACGTTTCAGGAAGCAGGAAATCATGAAGGATGAAGCCGAAATGTTCAGACGCCACACTTGGAGGAAACTGTGATTAACACAGCGGAAGTCGATCGCCTTGCCATTACCAGGCAGTTGCCGCGCCGGTACGGGGTAAACCTGACGAACGTGTGGAACATTCTCCAAGACAGCGTGTGCAGGGCATGCTAGTGACAGACGTTCCGCATTAGGGGCAGTTTTGTCACTGGTTTCTTCACCAGGCAACCACGATTTCGAGATTTCTGAGATCCATCCTATTCACAGACGAGGCAACCTGTACACTGAGTGGTACCTTCAACTTTCGTAACATTCATATGTGAAATAGTACGCAGAACCTCATGGTATGGTGACAGTGAATCATCAGCATCGGTACAGCCAGAATGTGTGGGCCGGGATAATTGGCGACCGTATTTTGGACCAGTCTTCCTTCGGCGTCGCATAACCGACCGGAACTATAGTATTTCTTGTGAGTGACTTTGCCCCCGCTGCTGGAAGAAGCGCCATTGATGATTCTAAGGGTTATGTGGCTGCAACTTAATTGTGCTGAAGCTCACTTCGCCGTTAAGTTCTGGACGCATCTCAATCGTGCCTTCCCTGGTCGATGGACTGGGCGAGGAGATCCACTTGCATGGCCTGCTCCTTCACCGGATCTCAAATCATGCGACTTCTGGTTAAGGGACCATCTCAAAAGTACCGTGTAGGCAGAGCCCGTTCCAGATATGGAGACACTGGAGCAGCGCCTTTTGGAAACCATTTTCAAAACATACTGTAACTGTGACTCTTCAAGCTTTCCTGCGGATGACGTTGCGCAGATTCCACAATACTTCCTCGGAACAACTGTCTGACATCTTCTGATGGTTGAACCTGGCTGTTGGCTAGCTTTGACTGACGGTATCCGCACGTCGACGCGGAAATCACGCAAGCGCCATGATTTGCAGATAGATGCAGCCATACTCAAACACCCTCTGTCGAAAACAGTAGAGTGACCCTCCTGCCCATGCGCTGAACTCTATGCTTACTAACAGTGCGACCAGACGTCACTCACTAAAAAACAATACTAGACAAATATTACGACGGGTTGTTGTTGTTGTTGTGGTCTTCAGTCCTGAGACTGGTTTGATGCAGCTATCCATGCTACTCTATCCTGTGCAAGTTTCTTCATCTCCCCGTACCTACTACAGCCTGCATCCTTCTGAATCTACTTAGTGTATTCATCTCTTGGTCTCCCTACGATTCTTACCCTCCACGCTGCCCTCCAGTACTAAATTGGTGATACATTCATGCCTCAGAACATGTCCTACCAACCGATCTCTTCTTCTAGTCAAGTTGTGCCACAAATTTCTCTTATCCTCATTTATATTCAGTACCTCCTCATTAGTTATGTGATCTACCCATCTAATCTACCCATCTAATCTTCAGCATTCTTCTGTAGCACCACATTTAGAAAGCTTCTATTCTCTTCTTGTCTAAACTATTTACCGTCCATGTTTCACTTCCATACATGGCTACACTCCATACAAATATTTTCAGAAATGACTTCCTGACACTTAAATCTATACTCGATGTTAACAAATTTCTCTTCTTCAGAAACGCTTTCCTTGCCATTGCCAGTCTACATTTTATATCCTCTCTCCTTCGACCATCATCAGTTATTTTGCTCCTCAAATAGCAAAACTCCTTTACTACTTTATGTGTGTCATTTCCTAATCTAATTCCCTCAGCATCACCCGACTTAATTCGACTACATTCCATTATCTTCGTTTTGCTTTCGTTGATGTTCACCTTATGCCCTCCTTTCAAGACGCTGTACATTCCGTTCAACTGCTCTTCCAGGTCCTTTGCTGTCTCTGACAGAATTACAATTTTATCGGTGAACCTCAAACTTTTTTCCAGAAACTTTTTTCTCAAACTTTTTATTTCTTCTCCATGGATTTTAATACCTACTCCGAATTTTTCTTTTGTTTCCTTTACTGCTTGCCCAATATACAGATTGAGTAACATCGGGGATAGGCTACAACCCTGCCTCACTCCTTTCCCAACCACTGCTTCCCTTTCATGCCCCTCGACTCTTATAACTGCCATCTGCTTTCTGTACAAATTGTAAATAGCCTTTCGCTTCCTGTATTTTACCCCTGCCACCTTCAGAATTTGAAAGAGAGTATTCCAGTCAACATTGTCAAAATCTTTCTAAGTCTACAAATGCTAGAAACGTAGGTTTGCCTTTCCTTAATCGAGCTTCTGAGATAAGTCGTAAGGTCAGTATTGCCTCACGTGTTCCAACATTTCTACTGAATCCAAACTGATCTTCCCTGAGGTCGGCTTATACCAGTTTTTCCGTTCGTCTGTAAACAACTCGCGTTAGTATTTTGCAGCTGTCACTTATTAAACGGATAGTTCGGTAATTTTCACATCTGTCAACACCTGCTTTCTTTGGGATTGGAATTATTATATTCTTCTTGAAGTCTGAGGGAATTTCGCCTGTCTCATACATCTTGCTCACCAGATGGTAGAGTTTTGTCAGGGCTGGCTCTCCCAAGGCTGTCAGTAGTTCTAATGGAATGTAGCCTACTCCCGGGGCCTTGTTTCGACTTAGGTCTTTAAGTGCTCTGTCAAACTCTTCACGCAATATCATATCTCCCGTTTCATCTTCATCTACCTCCTCTTCCTTTTCCATGATATTGTCCTCAAGAACATCGCCCTTGTATAGACCCTCTATGTAGTCCTTCCACCTTTCTGCTTTCCCTTCTTTGCTTAGAACTGGTTTTCCATCTGAGCTCTTGATTTCATACAAGTGGTTCTCTTTTCTCCAAAGTCTCTCTAATTTTCCTGTAGGCAGTATCTATCTTACCCCTAGTGAGATAAGCCTCTACATCCTTACATTTGTCCTCTAGCCATCCCTGCTTAGCCATTTTGCACTTCCTGTCGATCTCATTTTTGAAACGTTTGTATTCCTTTTTGCCTGCTTCACTTACTGCATTTTTGTATTTTCTCCTTTCTTTAATTAAATTCAGTATCTCTTCTGTTACCCAAGGATTTCTACTAGCCCTCGTTTTTTTACCTACTTGATCCTTTGCTTCCTTCACTATTTCATTCCTCAAAGCTACCCATTCTTCTTCTACTGTATTTCTTTCCCCCATTCCTGTCAATTCTTCCCTTATGCTCTCCCTGAAACTCAGTACAACCTCTGGTTCTTTCAGTTTATCGAGGTCCCATCTCCTTAAATTCTCACCTTTTTGCCGTTTCTTCAGTTTTAACTTACAGTTCATAACCAATAGATTGCAGTCAGAGTCCACATCTGCCCCTTGAAATGCCTTACAATTAAAAATCTAGTTCCTAAACTCTGTATTACCATTATATATAATCTATCTGAAACCTTCTAGTATTTCCAGGTTTCTTCCATGTATACAACCTTCTTTCATGATCCTTGAACCAAGTGTTAGCTATGATTAAGTTATGCTCTGTGCAAAATTCTACCAGGCGGCTTCCTCTTTCATTTCTTAGCCCCAATCCACATTCATCTACTACGTTTCCTTCTCTTCCTTTTCCTACTGTCGAATTCCAGTCACCCATGACTAGTGAATTTTCATCTCCCTTCACTACCTGAGTAATTTCTTTTATCTCATCATACATTTCATCAATTTCTTAATCATATGCAGAGCTAGTTGGCATATAAACTTGTACTACTATAGTAGGCGTGGGCTTCATGTCTATCTTGGCCACAATAATGCGTTCACTATGCTGCCTGTAGTAGCTTACCCGCACTCCTATTTTTTTATTCGTTATTAAACCTACTCCTGCATTACCCCTATTTGACTTTGTATTTAGAACCCTTCATTCACCCGACCAAAAGTCTTGTTCCTCCTTCCACCGAACTTCACTAATTCCCACTATATCTAACTTTAACCTATCCATTTTCCTTCTTAAATTTTCGAACCTACCTGCCCGATTAAGGGATCTGACATTCCACGCTCCGATCCTTAGAAGGCCAGATTTCCTTCTCCTGATAAGGACGTGTCACGTCCCGCCCGGAGATCAGAATTCGGAACTATTTTACCTCCGGAATATTTTACCCAAGAGGACGCCATCATCATTTAATCATACAGTAAAGCTGCATGCCCTCGGGAAAAATAACGGCTGTAGTTTCCCCTTGCTTTCAGCCGTTCGCAGTACCACAATAGCAAGGCCTTTTTGGTTATTGTTACAGTGCCAGATCAGTCAATCATCCAGACTGTTGCCCCTGCATCTACCGAAATGGCTGCTGCTCCTCTTCAGGAACCACACGTTTGTCTGGCCACTCAACAGATACCCCTCCGTTGTGGTTGCACCTACGGTACGGCTATCTGTATCGTTGAGGCACGCAAGCCTCCCCGCCAACGAGGGATTATGACGGGTATGTTTCGAGAAACTTTGATTTTCTCTTAGTCATTTAATAGCAGCCATTGCATGGTTCCAGGCTGTGCTCAGCTGAAATATCTCATTCTTATTGATGAGATTATCAGCTGTACGGATATGTATTGCTTCCTTAATGACGCAATCCCAGAAAGATGATTCCTTGGATAAAACTTTCATCTCTTCATAAATCAAACAACGTCCTGTATTCAATTGCCGACTTCCCCGTTTGGCGTAGGTGTGGATGACGCTATGTCGTGGAAGAGGGTGGATAGCGCCACTTGCGCGCTGGCTGATTGGACTGAACGACAAGAAATTTTCGTCAAATGACAAAATACGATCGACTGCAAGCCCGACCCGAAGAATATATGCCAAGAATACGTACCGTGTTTAATTTCACGGGGATGGTTTTGGACGACGCTGCAGTTTCGGTGCTAGAGAAGAATCTGAATTTTGCACCTACACCAAGGACCGATATGTGATTAGTGGAATAGAACAGGCTATTTCGAAACTTCCTAAGGATGCTGCCAAAGAGATTAGACGTGACACATGCCGCATCTTGAGTCAAACTCCACATAAGAAGTCCAACTGTAACATCACGTCAGCTGTAAGAAACGCTTTACGAGAACTGAGAGGAGACCAAAGCATCGTTATTTTACCTGCTGACAACGGGAATGTTATTGTGCTTCTCTCACGTACAGAATATAATGGTAAGATACAGAAACTGCATACAGTAAATTAAAAAGTTATTCGACGGGTAGGATCCAGAGACAGACTTTGGAACTCATCATGAAGAACTCGATTCCAGGGCATGTCATCAAGAGTTGGCGTCAACAAGCTGCAGTTCCTCCTAGACTGTATGGCCCATCCAAGATCCATAAGAATGGGATGCCTCTGCGTCCCATTGTAAGTAACATAGGAGCAACTTCTGAAATGGCTTTTCACGGTTTGTTAATACCACCCTAGGGTGAATGACGGAAGGTGTGGACCAAAGGGATTTGAGGCATTTCATTCACTGTTTATATTTTTACAACACACTTCTTTATTAATAACACTGATAATACTTTTAAAAGGAAACAACACAACAGGCCTTGTAAATCGCCTAACTGCATAAGTGAACTACTAAAAATAATCGTTAATATGTTTAGGAACACAATAAACTTCAACTCACAAATAGCATTCAGTTGTTTACTAATTAATTAAATGTCTGTTCAAAGCAATTTCCCCACATAATCAACACAAGTTGACATAGTAACCTCTGAACAACAATTCAATTGACTTTAAAAAAACACAACCACCTAAACATGTTTACAGAATTATGGGAAAGAAATGCATTTACACCTTCTGTTTGGCAAATGAACCAATTTCGGCCTGAGCCACCAGCAACATAAGTCGTTCTTATTACCCACATAGAGCCACTCCAAGGTACTGGAAGCAAAACATAAGTCTTCCACGTGTACACCAAAGGCACGGTTTCCCAGACTTCAAGCCGTAAGAAACCAGTCAACACGCTCCCGCCACCAAGTACAGGAAGGCGTCGGGCTAGTAAACAACGCACGCTACGGTGGGCCTGCGCGAGTACGTAACTGCTTGCCACAGTGGGTCGGTTCCTCCCGCAGCCTCTGCGAAGACCGGTGGCGAAATTAATTAAATTAGCACCACCTGTGACACAAAGGGCAAGCAACTCACCAACATAATAAGGACATAAATTATTTGCATATACAACGTGTCCAAAACGGCTGTCTATCCACTACTTTCAGCTCGTCAGAGGACACCACTTAACACAGTGAATTCAGAGTCATCTAAACATACCACGCAATCTGCGCAAAACCCCATAAACTTCCTGCATGAGCGCACTACGCTTAAAATGAGTATTAACACAACATACAACTTCTAAATCTCCGGGTGGCTGGCCTCGACTCGTGAAATGGATCTGCCAAGACATCATCATGGCCAATAAACCGCCTCCGCTCTCCACTTGCGAGGCACAAATAGGATATGTCCTGCAACACACTGATTAAAATATCTAAAACATTGTTCGTTACAAGATTAACACTCAATGTCACAGGGAAACATTAATCAGAAACAGACATCGGTTCGTTACAATAAACGCACAAATTACGTGGCTGAAAAACACGACCAAGTCAGTGGCACACAAGAAGGCCCTTTATCATTTTCCCATCAGAGGGGCGTAAAACAATAACACTTAAGCTGAGAAGTATGAATGCATTTGAGCAATTCAGTGACTGATAATAACTAAGTTTTTAAATGCAGAACACAAGTCCTCACGGGATAAACGCGGCCTTACGCAATGGACTCCTAATAGTAAGGTCAAGCGTCCAAAGCACACTGCTCAATAAATACACCACAACGGCAAGCACACTCAGTAATCGCCAGGACGATGGACACTGAGAACAAAATGCTGCTTATATCCAAACCAACTGTGCTCGCAATGGCATCACATCAGTCACAGAGCCATAGAGACGAGAATGTAGTCACTAGAAGCAAATGGTAAATCCATCATAAACAAGGAAGCAGCATTTTCCCGACAACATCGGTGCCTCTACCCACCAAGTCCGCCGCAAACGCCCAAACACAATCAGGTAACGTGGCAAACTTTCCTTTTGCCACCACACACGGCGTCGGCAGACACGGCTTCACGCTCCGCGCCCTACTGCCTGTTTCTGCTCGCCCTCCAAAATCCAACTACTCGACTTTCACAGGTGCCTCGCCGACTTCCCCCACGAGGGGGCGTCACTTCTCTCTTTCCTCCGCGATACAGCGATAATATTATACGCGGTACGTTCGACAGATCAAACCCGAGCCGCCACGGCTCACTTCTTATTTTGTTGATAAGTATCTGACATCATTATTGGGATCTCTTGTAGGCAAGTACGACGATCATATTCGAAACTCTGAGGATATCATAGGTCGCCTTAGATTGTAATCGTTGGACCTCTTAGTAATTTTTGATGTTGTCTCTTTGTTTGCGAAGGTGTCCTTGCAGGACTCTTTAAAGCTCGTTAGTAACAAATTTGAGGAAGACATAGTGGCACTATTTAAGCAAAAGCTTACTTCAACATATTTGTTATTTCATGACCAATATTTTGAACAAGTGGACGGTGTCACCATGGGAAGCCCTCTGTCTCCTGTGATGGCCAGTTATTTTTTGGAGGACTTTGAAGAAAAAGCACTACAGTGAGCCACTCTGAAACCCTCTTGTTTTCTGCGGTTGTGGATGATACATTTGTGACATGGTCTCATAGACTTGATACTCTACTTACGCTTCTTCAGAATTTAAATTCGATCCATCCGAATATAAACTTGGAAGTGGAGTAAGGTGGTACATTATATTTTCTTGATGTTTTGGTACAAAACAAAGTGGATGGAACCCTGGGACACAGCGTCTACCGCAAGCCAACGCATACAGATCTATATTTGCAGGCCACAAGCTGTCGTCACCTGCATATTGCGATAGTGCTTTACGTACATTAGTTGATACAGATCTTGTCCTATCTGATTCTGAAAGCCTGTCGAGCGAGGCACAAGATTTGAACAGTGTTTCGACATACCGGTTATTCTGAGAGACAGATCATAATGCATTCACGCCCGAGCGAGTTCAATCGATGAAGCCGAATGAAGATACTTGGACACCTCCCCCCCCCCCTTTGGTCTTCTTGCCAGATTGTGGTGTCCTGTCGTCAAGAATCGGAAGAGCCCTCGTATGGTATGGCATTAGCTGTGTTTTTCGAGGACCTGCAGATTTTAAGAGCGTTTGGCTGTTGTTGAAAAGCCTTTCTTTTATAGCCCCGTGAACGTGTAAAAGCAGTCCGTTGTTTAAATTGTGCATTTATAAATAAGTTTTTATTTGGGATAAAATATTAAAAGCCAGTGGCCGTTGCTTCTGTGCTCAAAGTAACCACGTGTGCTGTATGTGGAACCGTTGTTACTAAATAAAATTGTTATTTGATGAGTGTGGCCCAGTGGCTTTCCCCACCCAGATCCTTTGCATCCTACCTGTAAATACAATTGAAACAGGTAATACACTACGTGATCAAAAGTATTCGGACACCTGGCTTAAAATGACTTACAAGTTCTTGCCCCCCCCCCCCCCCAATCATTAATGTTGGAATTCAGTATGGTGTTGGCCCATCCTTAGCCTTGATGACAGCTTCCACTCTCGCAGGTATACGTACGGGCAAGTGCTAAATAGTTTCTTGTGGAATGGTAACGCCTTCTTCACGGAGTGGTGCAGTGAGGAGAGGTATCGATGTTGGTCGGTGAGACCTGGAATCAAGTACGCATTCCAAAATAACCCAGATTTGTTCTATAGGAGTCAGGTCAGGACTCTGTGCAGGCCAGTCCATTACCGGGATGTTATTGTCATGTAACCACTCCGCCACAAACCGTGCATTATCAACAAGTGCTCGATCGTGTTGAAAGATACAATCGCCATCCCTGAATTGCTCTTTAACAGTGGGAAGCAAGAAGCTGCTTAAAACATCAACGGAGGCCTGTGCTGTGATAATGCCAGGCAAAACAACAAGGGGTACAAGCCCCTTCCATGAAAAACACGACCACACCATAACACCACAGCCCCCAAATTGTACTGTTGGCACTACACATGCTGGCAGATGACGTTCACCGGGCATTCACCATACCCACACCCTGCCATCTGATCGCCGTATTCTGTACCGTTATTCGTCACTACACACAACGTTTTTCCACTGTTCAGTCGTCCAGTGTTTGCGCTCCTTACACCAAGCGAGGCGTCGTTTGGCATTTACCGGTGTGATGTGTGGCTTATGAGCAGCCGCTCGACCATGAAATCAAAGTTTTCTCACCTCCCGTCTTACTGTCATTGTACTTGCAGTGGATCCTGATGCAGTTTGGAATCCCTGTGTGATGGTCTGAAAAGATGTCTGCCTATTGAACATTACGACCCTCTTAAACCTCTTCAACTGTCGGCGGTCTCTACCACTCAACAGACGAGGTCGGCATGTACGCTTTTATGCTGTACGTGTCCCCTCACGTTTCCACTCCACTATCAATCGGAAATACAGACGTATGACACAAGAGACACCCAATCAACTGACCGCGTTCGAAGTCCGTGAGTTCCGCGGAGAGCTCCATTCTGCTCTCTCATGATGTCTAATGACTACTGAGGTCGTTGATATGGAGTACCTGGCAGTAGGTGGAAGCACAATCCACCAAATATGAGAAACGTATGTCGTTGCGGGTGTCCGGATACTTTTGATCACATTGTGTACGTCTCTCTTGCATCGTAGCATTATATTATTAAAGGCACCGCTATGATGATAACGAAAGTCCAAGTACAGCCGAACCGCTGTGAATCTAATAAACCGCTTTGAAAAATATAGTTGTTCCAAGAAAAGAGTATTGAGATATGTCACAGTGTTTGTGCTTTCTCTTACCGTTACTCAGTGTATCTTCTGTGTTCATTTTTACACAGGCTTGTGTTAGTGTAATGCTTTTATTCTTTGTTCCTTTTTTTCCAGCACACTCACGCATCAGTAGGGGGACGCCACTGGAAATGTTGAGTTCTTTCTCCAGACCCTTAATCTAAGCATTCAGGGAGCCTACGTACCAGTTAGAGTCAAAAAATAAATTGCTTATTCCAAATTATATCGCATGTAGTAATTACGAGGGTGACGTTAGGAATTTCAGGCTACCGACAAAAATATCTTATTCCTGCGCAGGATTAAAGAGACTGGCATGTGCTCACAGAGATTTATTCTGTAACATCATACACCCTGACCACTGAGCTTCCAACTGATTACCAGTAGTAGACAAGCTTGAGTTCTGTCTTAATACCTTTTTGATCCTAATTCTATTTTCAATGGTTTAGTCTCCTTTTTTCTTAGCTTTTTTCTTATATATGCATTCCCCTAGATGTATCCAAAGATTCTGACGTCCTCACACATTGTTCATTGTAGTTTGTCAAATACGCAGCTATGACAAATTTGCTGAAATGTTTTTTAACATACGAACATGAAATTTTTATGCAACATCGCATAGCGTCTATATACCGAAGTATCATCCCTGTTTAGTGTTGGGGTTCACCTCTATACTGCAGCATTACGAATGCAACATAAGTTTACTGTACAGTACGATGGTCGTACTTTCAAATGAATCCTCCATATTTACTACTGTGAAATAGAGGGTTGATTCTAAAGTTGTGTTACCATAATCAAAATCCAGGGCCACCTTTTCCACCTAAATCAGAATTTTCTGACATTAAAACGACCGAAAGATGTCATTTATTGCTAAACACGAAGTACTGTATCTCATCTTTCTCCGCGGCCGCCTCTGTGAGGTTTCCCAGGCCTTCAGAGCTGATTCTGCACTGCGAGAGCCAGACGCATAAACTTAGCACTAAACCCTGGACAAGCGCAAAGAAAACAGCTTCTGGTGAAACACATAACTGTACCCAGTAGAGCTTCTCAAGTTGATTTATTTTTATTTATCTCTGATCTAGGACTGTAGAGAGGAAAACAGGAGTGGGAAATTGCAGCTCAGAACGATTCGATTATTATGACTAAGAACAATTCTGTCCAGTTGAACTGTTTAGTCAGTGTAAGTTGAATAGGAACCATCAAAGTGGAATTACTGGTAGGTAAATCATAATAAGCCAACGGCCTTGTCACAGTGGCGACACCGGTTCCCGTCAAATCACCGAAGTTAAGCGATGTCGGGCTGGGCTAGCACTTGGAAGGGTGACCATCCGGTCTGCCGAGCCCTGTTGGCAAGCGGGGTGCACTCAGCCCTTGTGAGGCAAACTGAGGAGCTACTTGATAGAGAATTAGCGGCTCCGGTCGCGGAAACTGACATACGGCCGGGAGAGCGGTGTGCTGACCACATGCCCTTCCATATCTGCATCAAGTGACGCCTGTTGGCTCAGGTTGACACGGCGACCGTCGGTACCTTTGGGGCTTCACGGCCGGTTCGGGAGACCAGAAATAACTTAAGGAAGTTTAATAAGACACCACTATTTCAATTCAACCAGCTCTCCTGCGAACCTTGCAGAACTAGCACTCCTGAAAGAAAGGATATAGCGGAGACATGGCTTAGCCACAGCCTGGGGGATGTTTCCAGAATGAGCTATATCCTTTCTTTCAGGAGTGCTAGTTCTGCAAGGTTCGCAGGAGAGCTTCTGTAAAGTTTGGAAGGTAGGAGACGAGATACTGGCAGAAGTAATGCTGTGAGTACCGGACGTGAGTCGTGCTTCCGTAGCTCAGTTGGTAGAGCACTTGCCCGCGGAAGGCAAAGGTCCCGAGTTCGAGTCTCGGTCGGGCACACAGTTTTAATCTGCCAGGAAGTTTCATATCAGCGCACACTCCGCTGCAGAGTGAAAATCTCATTCTGGTACCTGGTTTTGTTTAGACTGATAAGTGTGAAAATATTAAGAGTAATAGGTTGCAGCCGGCCTGTGTGGCCGTGAGGTTCTAGGCGCGTCAGTCTGGAACCGCGTGATCGCTACGGTCGCAGGTTCGTATCCTGCCTCGGGAATGGATGTGTGTGATGTCCTTAGGTTACTTAGGGTTAAGTAGTTCTAAGTTCTAGGGGACTGATGACCACAGATGTTGAGTCCCATAGTGCTCAGAGCCATTTGAACCATTTAATAGGTTGCATATTAAGCTGAAATCAACAACAGAACAGTGAAAGCCGTAAGGTTAGATTGCTTTTAAAAGGTAATTTTGGAAGTAAACGCAGGTAACATCCCTGGCATCACGTCAGCTACCAGAGTGAATTCGTAAGGAACCGTAGGCCCTCTGCTAAGTTGATGCATCGTGTTTGCTTGCGGTTGGCATAAAAAATTGCAGCTTCATAGCGTTGTCCACAGTGGTAAGGAGAGTGCGGAAACTGTCATCATTGGAAAGCTGGACAGGAACACATATGGCGCGAACAAATTAACACAACAGACAGAAGATTTACTTAGCTTTTATTTCTCCATGTGAAGGTAAACTTATCACAAACATTGCAGCAAGGAATCGAGTCCATCACTCAATGTCACAAGGAAAAGGCTACACCTCAAGAGGGTTGAGTGGCTGCCGCCGGCCATCCTATTTCGCGGCGGCGCACGGCGTTCGTAGTCCAGAGGAGCCGGAGACGTGGCTCAGTGGGCGCACGCCATTGGTTCCGCAGATCCCACGTGACCGTTATCAGGGTCAGACAGAAACTTTCGATTCCATTACCAACACTGATACAGTTGTAGGGTGGTATCGATATATGATACCACACATAGGTGTCGTCCCATTTGCATTCAGATCCTGATCGCTCGTATTTTCATCACTGTTTCACCCGCTTGCCTACTCATCCTTCTGCTGATTGACCGTTTGTCTTTTTGCCCTGTATCTACTGGTTTCTATGCAGCTTCAGTTCGAGGATTAAAACTGCCTCCCTCTAGGAGGCGAGAAACTGTCCTAACCATTATATTTTAATTAAAAGATCCAGAAAAATCTCCGTTCATTTGTTGTCAAATAGTTGCAACACGCTATACGTCTCTGTGTTACGGTCAACATAATTACAAGTCATAGGCTTCTATGGTATAGCAAGAAGCGCACAGAGACTGGTTGGAATTCTGACAGGTTTTCGCTTACACAGCTTTGTGAATAGCAGTCTCCCTCTCCAAGGTAAGATTTAGCCTTAAGCAAGTACTCAACCTAACTACAAATGTCGACATTTGTGCGTGGTTTATACTCTCGCGTGCGACCACAAATGGTAAAAATTTGAGTTCTAACTGACTGTCTCTAGTGTCACCTGCCCCACTCTCCTCACTACCCTCATCACATTCGGCAATCAACATTTGAGATCCTCACTCATCCATGATCCGTTATTCTGTGTCTGTGTGTGTATGCGACGAACTGATCAGGTTGAAACGTCCCCTTAGAACAATTTATACATGACTGTGCTTAAACTGACACAATATTTTTAGCGCAACGCAATCTGACTTTCAAAAATCCCTACAAAAGAATGGCCCTGACTAACATTAACCTATACCTTTCACAAATCACTTACCTCACAAAAATCTTCATTACTCGAACTACTGCAATACAGCGAGCGCCACTACTGCCAGCTAAATAAAAGATTCAAACTACTGAAGGCACTAACTACTGATAGGGATAGTTAGCAAATGAAAGATTTTAATAGAGAACAAACAATGTATTTACCTTAATAGTCATAATATATGATATCCAGTATTACAAACTTCGAAACTCCGCCATCTCTCTCCCCACATCCACCACTGCTGGCGGCTCACCTCCAACGGCGCAACGCTACGCGCTGTTCACATCCAGCTGCCGCTGCCCAACACTACAATGGCAGACAACAATGCAAACTAGCCACAGACTGCACACAGCACAGCCAGTGATTTTCATATAGAGCGCTACGTAACGTTGCCAATAAGAAAACATAAACAGCCTACTTACATAAAGAAAACATAAACAGCCTATGTAAAACATAAACAGCCTACTTACATAAAGAAAACATAAACAGCCTACGTACATAGCCCCCACGCTCCCCACAAAAAAATTTACAATTTTTTTGGGCAGTGGCCAATACAGATTTGAAAATTTTTTTCATAATTACAGTAAGAAAGATATCAGATGCACACACTTATTAATACAATGTTGGTCAAAAGCAAAAATTTTCTCACAGTCCATAAAGACAGTCCAGATTGTTCATCACAGTAAAATTTCAGTGTTTTTTTTTTTCGAAGTCTGAGCAGTAAAAGACAATGCACACGGAAGTAGTGGATTTCCATGCAGTCTTGAAGAAGTAGTGTTGTCCTTCCAACGGAAAGACAGTGCTGACTCTTGACATTCAGACAGGTAATGGGCCACAACAGAGTAAACCCACAGCAGAGTCATTCGAAGTTTTGAAGAATATTGGTAGGTAGGTCATCACAGAGCAGACAACTGTAGTCCTGGTAGAGATTACGGTATTGGTGGGCCACCAGAGGTGTAGACCCACTGTAGTCCTTGCAGAGATAATGATATTTGTGGGCCATCAAAGATGCAGACCCACTGTAGTCCTTGTAGAGACGGCCAGCAGCCATCTGTTGTGACTGTGCAGGTGCACAATCACTATCGAAGAGTCTTGCAGAGAATATAGCAAGTCCATAAACCACCACTTGTACACTCACGAACTTTTTGGAATTGTCCTTAGAATCAGCAATGCTGTTATCCAGTCCCTTGCTCAATTATTAACACACGTGCAAACACTAACAGTCCCAACTTCTCACATATTGTGCATTACTATGACCAACAGAAATGTGTGCAGTGAAATGAATGCTTACAAGTTACTTAATTTGATGAACTGGTGTCAATTACATTTGAAATTTATGACATGAGAATACAATTACAAAGGTACAGAAAACATCATTAAACACCATAATAACACACATAACATTTGTAGTAATACAGGCTTTACAAAAGAATACAAATAAACATGTACATCAGTGTTACAGGAATTATGACATAAGTAAATACATAAAAGATCAGAATAACTTTTGCAACATCAACTCTACATATGAGCATTAAAACAAAACAGAATAAATGATGTCTAAACATCTTTACAAAGAAAATAACATATTATCAGAAAAATTCTACAACATAGCTCTCATCAGCTAAACACATAAAGACAGGAAAAAGACAAATAAATGAGGGTACAAAACATATAGCGGAATAATACAAAAGGAAAGGACAGCGTTTTTTTTCAGTGCAACATTTGGTACTGCAGTCCAACCCAAAACTTCATTCCATAGATCTTTCGTCTTATTTCAACCTTTGCTTCCACCAAAAAAAATCCTATCCAAGCATGCTTTCTGTATTTATTTCACATATTTCTTACCTCATTATTTATTTCCAAGAAAATCCTACCTATAACTGTACTTTGTTCGTATAACTTCTCAGTGCATTTCTTCAAATTCATTGCAACTCATTCTCTTATAGGCTACCCCCTCTTAAGCTAACTTAAATCTACTGAGCTCAGATGCTAAACTAAGGGACGAGGCAATGCAGCAGCACAAAACAATTAACACAAACAGGAATGACAAAAAAATTCAGATTGGTAAAGAAAGCTACAGTAAATCTAAATTACCAAGCAATGCAACATTGCAACTAATATGAGGTAATGTGCAGCAACAAGAAAAATAAATCAGTAGTAAAACTAGCTTAACAGAGTAATACAAAGTGAAATTTAGTAGCACTATGCCTGGCAAACAGCAGCAGTAAATGCTATAACTTATACCTAAGCATGACAAAGCTCAAGCAGAAAAAATAGTACACTAAAGACAACAATGCAGATAAGGGAAATGTCTATTCACATCTTAATGTCTATGTAATTAAAGTGATGCACCACAAATTATTCTACAAAAAAATTACCAAGTAGTTGAAAAGAAAATTCCGTATGCAATTCCTGTGAAGGGAAATGTCTTTTTATGCTCCTTCGTTTTTTTTGAATAGATCATAAAATTATTTACTGGATCTGTAGGCATAAAATATTTATATTAGTACATCTATTACATTTTATTTTAACCAATGCTGCTGCAGCTAGAAACTTGATATTAAACAAAACGAGAAAATAAATACATAAAGCAAGCCATATGGCATTTTTCTCAACTAGCAAGACAATAGCCGTGAAATGTTTCTCATTGTTTCATTAGCCATTTTAGTAAATATCATAAATTAAGAGCTCCACAGTATAATCATGTGTTTTCAAGTTTGAGCGTGTAGTATTTGCGATGCTTTATCTAAAGGAATGTCAATGGCGAGGATAATGGCCTCTTTTTTTTTCCACCTAATGGCTTTCTTTTGTCAGACGACTACCTCTCAGCTGGGCGCCCAAAACGCATTACGTCAAGGTCACTTACCCTTTCTTACTGAAATATTTACGACAGCAGTTTCTGCTACACTGACAGTCTCATATAAAAATATTTCACAGGTCAAGAATTTGCATTACAAATCTGTAGAAACAAAATCCTATTGATATAACAGTGTCCAAAAAATTTTTGTCTGTATTGTAATACATTCACGCATTTACGCACATTTCATAACTCTTAAAGTACGATTCTTGGTTTCCAACATCCTTTTTCACAAGTCAGAGTCCCTAACCACTATTCATTACTCCTTACCTTATTACACACACACACACACACACACACACACACATACATACATATATATATATATATATATATATATATATATATATATATATATATATATATATTCGTCGACACGTCAATCTTGCGACGACTCTTTAAGATTTCATCATAATAAATACATAGCATAATCAAATTCCTCATATAGCATCAGCTTATTGATCATAAACATACCGCAACAGCATAATACACATAGTCATCGTAATAATATCATAACACCTCCGTCAGCTCTCAAAATGGTCATAGCTTTCTCCAATAATTAAAAAAAATTCTCTGCTCATGTCAAAAGTGTCATCTGCCTCAAACGTACTTTAAAAATCATGATCTCATACCAAATACATCATTCAAAGCTCTCATAATATCACAATGGGTCCGAAAAAATATGAACAGTTCACAAAGTACAGACAAAATACAATTTTGTAAGTGTGAAGTAATCCAACTCTGTAATTGCGTAAACATGTGTCACTGATGTAATAAAAAAATGTTTGTCTCTCTCAGTTAAATGATCAGCTAGCTGTGTAATTTATGTGTTAGAGGAATATGGTACCGATTGTTTGTTCTCTATTAAAATCTTTCATTTGCTAACTATCCCTATTAGTAGTTAGTGCCTTCCGTAGTTTGAATCTTTTATTTAGCTGGCAGTAGTGGCGCTCGCTGTATTGCAGTAGTTCGAGTAATGAAGATTTTTGTGAGGTAAGTGATTTGTGAAAGGTATAGATTAATGTTAGTCAGGGCCATTCTTTTGTAGGGAATTTTGAAAGTCAGATTGCGTTGCGCTAAAAATATTGTGTGTCAGTTTAAGCACAGTCTTGTACAATTGTTCAAAGGGGACGTTTTATATGTCGACCCTTAGCCTAGGATACCTCACTGGAATCGTCTGATTTTTTCTTGTAGTTTGTGTATAGAGCGCTACGTAACGTTGCCAATAAGAAAACATAAACAGCCTACTTACATAAAGAAAACATAAACAGCCTACTTACATAAAGAAAACATAAACAGCCTACTTACATAAAGAAAACATAAACAGCCTACTTACATAAAGAAAACATAAACAGCCTATGTAAAACATAAACAGCCTACTTACATAAAAAAAACATAAACAGCCTACTTACAAGGTGGCACCATCACATGTACAGATTTCATGAGAACTGACAGTGGAATTTATTACTTATGACGCTAGAAGTAACTTGCCAGCGAACTGAAGAATACTTGGGTCATAAATGTGTGTGTTGTGCTCCTTTATCATATGTGACTAATAAATGTGCCCGCCGTCATCACTGAACTAAAGTTTATAAGAATTCTAATGGTATCCTGCAATATTGTATGAAAGCAATTTTCTATTAAACCATCGATTTTTAGAATTATTTTTAGTATCCTGCCCCCTTCTTCCTGTATATGTTTGCCATAAGTTCCATTATTCGCCGATCTGGGGAGAACCTCCTTTTCTATACCTTACCATTCCATTTAATTTTCAACATTCTTCTGTAGCACCACATCTCAAATGTTTCGATTGTCTTCTGTTCCGCTTTTGCCATTGTTCGTGATACACTAACATACATTTCCGTGCTCAAAAAGTACTTTCTCAGAAATTTCTTCCTCTGATTAAGGCCTATGATTGGTATCGAAAAATTTCTTTTGGCCAGGAATCTCCTCTTTGCCTATGCTAGTCTGATTTTTAGTTCCTTCTTGCTTCGTCTATGGGTTATTTTTTGTAACAACTTAGCAGAATTCCTTAACTTCGTAATCAACAGTTTTGATGTTAAGTTTCTCGCTGTTCTCATTTATTCAACTTCTCATTACCTTCGTCTTGCTGCAGTTTACTGTCGACTCATATTCTGTACATGTTAAACTGTTCGTTCCATTCTGTAATTCTTCTTCACCTTCACTGAGAATAGCAACGTTATCAGCGAATCTTATCACTGATATTTTTGATCCTCAACTTAAACCACATTCTTGTACCTTTCTTTTACTTCCGTAAGTCCTTTTTCAATGTATAGATCTAATGGTAGGGGCCAAAGACTGCACTCATGTCTTACACCATTTTAGCCCTAGCACTTCGTTCTTAGTCATCCATTCCTACACTCCCCTTCTGGTTCTTGTACATTACCCGTCGGTCCCTCATAGTTTCGAAAATCTAGCACCATTTTACACTGTCGAATGCTTATTTTTCTTGAGTTCCATTACCAATCACATCAGGTCTGCCTCTCTGGTGCCTTTACTTTTCGTAAAGCCAAACTGATCGTCATCTAACAGATTTTCAATTTTCTTTTCCATTCCTCTGTAAATGATCCTTGTCAGCGACTTGAAAGCATGAGCTGTTAAGCTGATTGTACGACAGTTCTCGCACTATGCACATGCTATTATCGGAATTCCGTGGATGATGTTTTTTTCTGAAAATCTGATGGCATATTGCCAGTCTCATAAACCAATTGCAATATTGGTTTGTTTACCGCTCTCCCAGTGATTTTAGAAATTCCGGTGGAATATTATCTTACTCCTCTCCCTTACCTGATCTCAAGTGTTCCTTAGATCCTATGGATTCTGACTGTAATATAGGATTTCCTACCTCTACCATATCAATTTCTTTTTCTATTCCTCCTTCCTCCTATTCCCCTCCCCTCCCCCCCCCCCCATACAGCCATTCAATTTCCGGTTTACACCTATCTGCACGCTTCTCAGCACTTAACTCTGAGATGTATTGCCATCTCTACATATCCTTACTTTTTCTTACAACGAAAGCTATTTTGCCTTTTCTGTATACTCAGTCACCCATTCAGGCAATCATTTCTTTTTCGCTTTGTTTCCTTCTTTCTGCATCCATTTCGCATTGTTTACGTTTTCTTTCCTGAGCTTCCGACTTACTTCATTCCTAAGTGATTTATATTTCTGTATTACTGTCTCTTCCTGAACATTTTGTGCTACTTTCTCTCGTCGAGTAGTTGAAAAATTTCTCCTGTTACTCAAGGTATCTTTGCAGTTACCTTACTTGTATTTATGTTTGTGTCCAAAATCTGTCATTTTCCTTTTTAGAGATGTTCAGTGCTCCTCAATTGAACTGCTTACAGTGGTATGCCTTATCGCAGTATGTACATCTTTAGCGAAATTCAAACGCCTCTCACGATTTCTCGATAATTCAGTATACCACTTTCTTCCACAATGATTCTTCCGTACGACTCTTTTAGCCATTACTAAATTGTGATCTGGGTTTGGCCTTGGGTACAACTCCCAAACCAAATTCTTGATTTCGGAATCTCTGTCTGACAGTGATGTAATATAACTGAAATCTTCCCGTCTCCCACTACCTTTTCCAAATATACCTCCTCCTCATGTGGTTCTTGAACATAGTATTTGCCATTACTAGCTGAAATTTATTGCTGAACTCATTCTTTCTCCCATTCAGTACTACTATCAGCCTTTATTCTCCCTTAGCTCTTTCTTCTTTTCCACAACTACATTAAATTCCGCCTGACTATTAGAGTATCTCTTTACATACTGAATTGTCAGTTCAGTATCATCATATAATTTCTCTATCGCTTCATCTTCTGCTTGAGACGTCTGCATGTATGCCTTAACTATTGTTGTCGGTGGTAGTTGACTGTTGGATTTGACGAGAACAACTTTATCACTGTACTGTTCACAGCTGCTCGCTCTTTGCCCTACCTTCCTGTTCATAATGAATCCTGCTCCTGTTACATTATTTTGTACTGCTTTTGATATTATCCTATATCCTTCTGAGCAGAAATCGTTATCTCCTTAACATTTCACATCACGGGTATTCCAATTTTCACATTTTCTAGTTTCGCTATCACCTTCAATTTTCTGACATTCAACGCTCCGCCTCGCAGAGTGTTACGCTTTCGTTATTATTCAATCTTTTTGCCACCTCACCTCCTCCTTGGCAGACCCCTCTAGGAGATCAGAATGGGGAACTAATCCAAAATCTTCTGCGAATGGAAAAATCATAATCACGCTTTTCAGTTGCAGCTTACACGTCCTGAATCTATGCCTTACACTGTCTTTAATGCCCTGTTTTCCATTGGCTTCTGTGTCTTTCCGCCGTTTACGAGCAGTTTCCCGCCCTAAGGACAAGTCTGTGTCCTGAACTTTTGTCCGTAACTCGGCCATCTTTGACAAGTCCTTTGGCAGATAGTGGGCGACTTCTTATGCCGGAAGTCTTCGAACCGCCACTGCTGATGACTTTTAAATCAAAATTTAAGTAGTGGCTAGTTTCGAACCCGGGACCTAGGTAGTTTTGATTGCTAGTGAAAGATGTTACAGACAGACAACACGATATGCTTCCTAGGGAATAATGGCTGTATCATCTTAATGTCTTTCCCCATTAAAATTGGCCTTTTAATGCCATTCATAGCCTCATAGTACGTCGCTGTCGTGATCTTCAGTTCGAAACATATTCTAATCCAGCATACCTATCCAATACTAATTTCTTCAGATTTTGTACGTCCATCCTTTTGACTTGAGATCTTGGGGACCATGGCAGATATGATATATAATATCCTGACTGTAATAAAGGGTGTCCTATCTGTACAATATCAATTCCATTTTCTTCTTCTATACCTCCTCTCCCCCCCCCCCCCCTGCCCCCGGGTAGCGGATAGGGGAAAGATTTATATATATATATATATATATATATATATATATATATATATATATATATATATATATATATATATATATATATATAGGTGGTACTGGGGAAATGAAATACCCATGGCAGACCAAAAACCAACAAAAAACAGAAACGCAGTGGTGTCTGTTCAGCATCTGGCGGCCAGTGGTCAGCGTCTGTTCCTGTAGTTGAGGTGGCTGCACTAAAATCTTCCCGAACTCAAAAATCGAGTCGTATACCTATAGTCTCAGCAGATAACATCACAACAACCAAAATTCAACTTGAACGTATTATGGAAAAGACGACCACAGAGTCACTGCCTCAGGCACCAGTCGATAGACTGGATTCACCTGATCACACTCTCAAAACGAAATGTAGAAACTTTATTGGAGTGAACAGCCTCCCTAAAACAGGCAAATTAAAGCAACTCACCAACGCAATGGAAAAGTATGACTTAATCACTGCACTGAAAGAGACAAGATTCATGGATGAAGGACACTTTAACACAGAGAATTACAGGATCTACAAGATCAAACCCGCCACAAAAGTAAGAGATGAACTACCGCTTTTCGGAACTGGATTCACTGTACACACTTCCATACGCGATTCAGTTATTAAATTCACGTCTCCCAATGAAAGAGTCTCCCTGCTTAGAGTAAAATAAGCTAATAAAGCCTAAACTTTTATCAATGTGCACGACCCCACAAATCACCACAATAAAGTCGACCCTGAAACAGTGGACAATTTCTGGGAAACAATAGAAGAAACAACAAATAAAATATCAACGCTCCATGTGAAAATCTTATTAGGCGCACAGTTAGGCTACGAAAAAAAAATCAGAGATACCACTGGCCCCCATACCTAACACAAATGTACCAACAAGACTGCTGGAAAAACTAATCGACTTCTGTAGAATTTTCGGACTAAAAATCATGAGTACAGAATTTAAAGAACCTGCACATAAATTAACGACATGGAGATCACCCAGTCTTAGACAGGATGAATAAAAAATTTACCTCGTTGCAGTTTCCGAGGAAAATGTAAAAGAAATTCTAAATGCCACAACCCGAAAAGGTGTCTTTGAATTAGATAATTATCTTCTCCAAATAAAAACAAAATTCCAACCCAATAGAATGCTGAAAAGACCACCCAAAAGTACCAAACCAGATCCGGAATATTGAAACTCAACAAAGAAAAAATCATCATGTAAATCAGGCCGGAAAAATCAACAGACTGGAGAAAAGGAGGAAACTAACAGAGAAAATTCAGGAAAGCATCAGTTTAGGACAACCCCCTTACACCAGGAAACATCGCTG
Source organism: Schistocerca cancellata (assembly GCF_023864275.1). NCBI lineage: Eukaryota > Metazoa > Arthropoda > Insecta > Orthoptera > Acrididae > Schistocerca > Schistocerca cancellata. The sequence goes on from NC_064630.1 coordinate 457,861,645, forward strand.
GTGGAACGCAACCTGCAATCAGGCAGTCGACAACCGACTAATTGCAAGGAAGAAATTTAGCAGTCACAAAACTGAAGAAAACAGGTGGAACTTTCTTAAAACCTAAAAACAGTCCTAAAAAATAATTAGAAAAGAAAAACGGGGATATGACAACAACAGACTCTGCGAAATCCAGCAGATTTTATCAGAAACACTACAAGAAATTTCTATAAAACTTTCAGAGAAAACTTACAGGGGTACAAAGTGAATAGTTTGTGCTTAAAAAAAAACCGATGGCTCTTTGGAAACTAACACGAAAAGTAACTACAAAATCTTAGACCAATATTACAGTTCTCTCCTCAACTGCGAACCACCCCAAGAAAATCTGATTTTCCCTTCTCCAGTATTCACACACACCCAGACTCACATGCTCTGGATCTCGAAGAAATTATGGAGATAGTCAAACAGTTGAATAATAACAAAGCACCAGGAGAAGATGGGATCATTGTTGAATTCTGGAAACTAAACGATCCTATACTTATACAGAAAACTACATCATATAATATCAGACATATGGATGACGGAGCAAATACCAGAGGACTCCAAATGCGCTCTAATTCACTCGCTACACAAAAAGGGCGACAAGACAGACGTCAACAATTCCAGAGGAATTTCCCTGCTCCAAGGAGCTTACAAAATCCTTTCCAAAGCACATTTAAATAGGATAGAATCCCAAGCTGATCCACTAGTTGGTGAATGCCAAGTTGGATTCAGAAAAGGACGATGATGTGCGGAACAGATCTGGTGCTTAAAGGCGATATTACAACTGCGGAAATGCAGAAACACAGTAATTACATTCATCGACTGCAAAAAAGCGTACGGTTCAGTGGATCGCAAAACCCTATTTAAAATCATGGAAAAATTTGGGATCGACTGGAAGACACGAAAAATCATAGAACAAACACTTCCAAGAACAACATCCAAAGTGAAATTCAGGGGCGAAATAGCGGAACCCGTCGAAATCAGAACTAGAGTCTGGCAGGGGGGCGGACTATACCCAATGATTTTCAAAATTCTTCTAGAAAACATCATCAGGGAATGGAAATCTCATGTAAAGGGCATCCAAATTGGTATCAAAAAAGAGAACCGAATTAAAGTCAAGTGCCTTTCTTTCGCTGACGATATTGTAATCATCACCAATAACAGAACAGAAGGAATTCACATAGTGGAAAAACTATACGAAATTTCACAAAAAAACGGACTACAGATATCTTATGATAAAACAAAATATATGGGAAGACAGCCAGAAAATAAATCCCCTTTAATCACAAAACATGGTAAAATTACACACATCTGCCATTTCAAATACCTCGGAGAAACTATACAGTCCTCAGGATTAAACCGAATCGCCAATGAGCAAAGAATCACCAAACTCCAGAAGGCCTACAAGCTAACAGGGACGGATTACAACAAGAATTGCATTTCGACAGATGCAAAATTAAGACACTGTAGGACAGTGGTTCTTCCATAAAAAATCTACGCAGCTGAAACAATGGTGATTGATGGTCATTCAAAAATTAGGGAAATAGAAGAGCGTGAAAGAAAAATCCTCAGCAAGATTTACGGGGCAGTCAACAAAAACGGCATTTGGATGAAGAGACCATAAAATAAGCTCTGTATAAAGACCAACACAGTAATAGACGAAATCAGAAAACGCAGATCCAGATTTTATGCACAAATCTACAGGATTGAAGACACCAAAAGAGCAAGGAAACGTTCAATATTTTAACAAAGAGTAGCGCCCCACAGAATGGATGAAAGAAGTTCGGAGGGATCTGCAACAGATCAATATACAAAATCTCGAAGACTGCACTGAGTGTCGGAATAAAATCACAAGTATGATGTTTGAGGAAAGAACATCGCGCCAGCCTGGTAAAAAACGGACAGAAGAACGGAAGAAGGAGCATTCTGAGAGGATGAAGAGTTTTTGCGAAGCCAAGAAGAAAAACGTACGGAGATGAAATTATGAATTCAAGTTCAGGCGCTCTCCTAAAGGGGAACAGTCGTTATATATATATATATATATATATATATATATATATATATATATATATATACCTAAAAACAAAGATGATGTGACTTACCAAATGAAAGTGCTGGCAGGTCGACAGACACACAAACGAACACAAACATACACACAAAATTCAAGCTTTCGCAACAAACTGTTGCCTCATCAGGAAGAGGGAAGGAGAGGGAAAGACGAAAGGATGTGGGTTTTAAGGGAGAGGGTAAGGAGTCATTCCAGTCCCGGGAGCGGAAAGACATACCTTATGGGGAAAAAAGGACGGGTATACACTCGCACACACACACATATCCATCCACACATATACAGACACAAGCAGACATATTTAAAGACAAAGAGTTTGGGCAGAGATGTCAGTCGAGGCAGAAGTGCAGAGGCAAAGATGTTGTTGAATGACAGGTGAGGTATGAGTGGCGGCAACTTGAAATTAGCGGAGATTGAGGCCTGGTGGATAACGGGAAGAGAGGATATATTGAAGAGCAAGTTCCCATCTCCAGAGTTCGGATAGGTTGGTGTTAGTAGGAAGTATCCAGATAACCCGGACGGTGTAACACTGCGCCAAGATGTGCTGGTCGTGCACCAAGGCATGTTTAGCCACGGGGTGATCCTCATTACCAACAAACACTGTCTGCCTGTGTCCATTCATGCGAATGGACAGTTTGTTGCTGGTCATTCCCACATAGAATGCATCACAGTGTAGGCAGGTCAGTTGGTAGATCACGTGGGTGCTTTCACACGTGGCTCTGCCTTTGATTGTGTACACCTTCCGGGTTACAGGACTGGAGTAGGTGGTGGTGGGAGGGTGCATGGGACAGGTTTTACACCGGGGGCGGTTACAAGGGTAGGAGCCAGAGGGTAGGGAAGGTGGTTTGGGGATTTCATAGGGATGTACTAAGAGGTTACGAAGGTTAGGTGGACGGCGGAAAGACACTCTTGGTGGAGTGGGGAGGATTTCATGAAGGATGGATCTCATTTCAGGGCAGGATTTGAGGAAGTCGTATCCCTGCTGGAGAGCCACATTCAGAATCTGATCCAGTCCCGGAAAGTATCCTGTCACAAGTGGGGCACTTTTGTGGTTCTTCTGTGGGAGGTTCTGGGTTTGAGAGGATGAGGAAGTGGCTCTGTTTATTTGCTTCTGTACCAGGTTGGGAGGGTAGTTGCGGGATGCGAAAGCTGTTGTCAGGTTGTTGGTGTAATGCTTCAGGGATTCCGGACTGGAGCAGATTCGTTTGCCATGAAGACCTAGGCTGTAGGAAAGGGACCGTTTGATGTGGAATGGGTGGCAGCTGTCGTAATGGAGGTACTGTTGCTTGTTGGTGGGTTTGATGTGGACAGACGTGTGAAGCTGGCCATTGGACAGGTGAAGGTCAACATCAAGGAAAGTGGCATGGGATTTGGAGTAGGACCAGGTGAATCTGATGGAACCAAAGGAGTTGAGGTTGGAGAGGAAATTCTGGAGTTCTTCTTCACTGTGAGTCCAGATCATGAAGATGTCGTCAATAAATCTGTACCAAACTTTGGGTTGGCAGGCCTGGGTAACCAAGAAGGCTTCCTCTAAGCGACCCATGAATAGGTTGGCATACGAGGGGGCCATCCTGGTACCCATGGCTGTTCCCTTTAATTGTTGGTATGTCTGGTTTTCAAAAGTGAAGAAGTTGTGGGTCAGGATGAAGCTGGCTAAGATAATGAGGAAAGAGGTTTTAGGTAGGGTGGCAGGTGATCGGCGTGAAAGGAAGTGCTCCATCGCAGCGAGGCCCTGGACGTGCGGGATATTTGTGTATAAGGAAGTGGCATCAATGGTTACAAGGATGGTTTCTGGGGGTAACGGATTGGGTAAGGATTCCAGGCGTTCGAGAAAGTGGTTGGTGTCTTTGATGAATGATGGGAGACTGCATGTAATGGGTTGAAGGTGTTGATCTACGTAGGCAGAGATACGTTCTGTGGGGGCTTGGTAACCAGCTACAATGGGGCGGCCGGGATGATTGGGTTTGTGAATTTTAGGAAGAAGGTAGGAGGTAGGGGTGCGGGGTGTTGGTGGGGTCAGGAGGTTGATGGAGTCAGGTGAAAGGTTTTGTAGGGGGCCTAAGGTTCTGAGGATTCCTTGAAGCTCTGCCTGGACATCAGGAATGGGATTACCTTGGCAAACTTTGTATGTGGTGTTGTCTGAAAGCTGACGCAGTCCCTCAGCCACATACTCCCGACGATCAAGTACCACGGTCGTGGAACCCTTGTCCGCCGGAAGAATGATGATGGACCGGTCAGCCTTCAGATCACGGATAGCCTGGGCTTCAGCAGTGGTGATGTTGGGAGTAGGATTAAGGTTTTTTAGGAAGGATTGAGAGGCAAGGCTGGAAGTCAGAAATTCCTGGAAGGTTTGGAGAGGGTGATTTTGAGGAAGAGGAGGTGGGTCCCGCTGTGACGGAGGACGGAACTGTTCCAGGCAAGGTTCAATTTGGATAGTGACTTGGGGAGTTGGATCATTAGGGGTAGGATTAGGATCATTTTTCTTCATGGCAAAGTGATACTTCCAGCAGAGAGTACGAGTGTAGGATAGTAAATCTTTGACGAGGGCTGTTTGGTTGAATCTGGGAGTGGGGCTGAAGGTGAGGCCTTTTGATAGGACAGAGGTTTCGGATTGGGAGAGAGGTTTGGAGGAAAGGTTAACTACTGAATTAGGGTGTTGTGGTGCCAGATTGTGTTGATCGGAATTTTGAGGTTTTGGAGGGAGTGGAGCTGGAAGTGGGAGATTGAGTAGATGGGAGAGACTGGGTTTGTGTGCAATGAGAGGTGGTTGAGATTTGCTGGAAAGGTTGTGAAGGGTGAGTGAGTAGCCTTTCCGGAGGTGGGAAACCAGGAGATTGGATAGTTTTTTGAGGTGAAGGGTGGCATGCTGTTCTAATTGGCGGTTGGCCTGTAGGAGGATGCTCTGAATAGCCGGTATGGATGTGGGAGAGGAAAGATTGAGGACTTTTATTAAGGATAGGAGTTGACGGGTGTGTTCATTGGCTGAGTTGATGTGTAGGTGAAGGATTAGGTGGGTGAGGGCAATGGATTGTTCATTTTGGAACTGGTATAGGGACTGATGGAAAGAAGGGTTGCAGCCAGAGATGGGAACTTTAAGTGTGAGGCCTTTGGGGGTTATGCCAAATGTCAGACAAACCTGAGAAAATAAAATATGTGAGCGTAATCTGGCTAGGGTGAAGGCATGTTTGCGGAGGGAATGTAAATAAAACTTAATGGGGTCGTTGTGGGGGTGTTGTGAGGGTGACATGGTATTAGAAGGTGGAAAGTTTAACATGAGGTTGAAATGAAAAAGAAAGATAGAAATATATGGGGAGAGATGAAGGCGAACTAGAGAGCAATTGGAGATCTGGTATGAAAAAAGGCGAAAAAGTGTTGGTTAAGTTGATCCTGTGGTGAACTTGGGTTGGTAGACAGCGATGTGCAAAAAGGTTAGGTGGTTTGTGTTGCCGCTAAATCACGTTAAAAGACGGAGAAATTCGGGAAAATGTCGAGAAAATTTCGAAAAAACGTATTAAAGGACTGGTGTTGTGGTGAAAGATTACGAAAATGGGGCTAACAATTGTAGAAATAATGACGTTAAAACATGTGGAGAGCGGCTAAAATGATCAGTGATGTGCGAAAAACAGAAGTGGAAATAAAGTTAAAGTTATTAGAACTAGCCGAAATGGTTGTTAAATACGTGAAAGCAGCTGTTATTGAACTAGAAACGGTGGATATTATAGCAGCGGTAGTGTTGAAAGCGGAAAATAAATTTTTTTGGTTATGGTTGGGAAGTGGGTTACGTATTGTTGAGCATATATAGGCGGGATAAAATTGTATAGTAGATTACGGTAAAAGGGGAAGGTGAATACAAAGTGAAACTACTGGTAAAAACAGAAAGAGAAAATAAAGAGAAAAGAGAAATAAGACGACAGGAAAGATTTCGAAATGCAAAGGCGACAATAACAAACGTAATTGTTGGGTTCAAATTAATGATACGGTTATAATAGAAGGAAACATTCCATGAAGGAAAAATATACCTAAAAACAAAGATGATGTGACTTACCAAATGAAAGTGCTGGCAGGTCGACAGACACACAAACGAACACAAACATACACACAAAATTCAAGCTTTCGCAACAAACTGTTGCCTCATCAGGAAAGAGGGAAGGAGAGGGAAAGACGAAAAACCCACATCCTTTCGTCTTTCCCTCTCCTTCCCTCTCTCCTGATGAGGCAACAGTTTGTTGCAACAGTTTGTTGCGAAAGCTTGAATTTTGTGTGTATGTTTGTGTTCGTTTGTGTGTCTGTCGACCTGCCAGCACTTTCATTTGGTAAGTCACATCATCTTTGTTTTTAGGTATATTTTTCCTTCATGGAATGTTTCCTTCTATTATAACTATATATATATATATATATATATATATATATATATATAGGTCATGTTAACCCTTTCAGCATCAACTGCGGCCTGAAGATGGCGCACTGAAGCGCCGAAACTGATAGCCACACAATAAATGAGATCATAAGGACGGCTGTAGGAGTTTAATTTTTTTTACAGTTTCCTTCATCTTTTCATATATAGTGCATAGAATGTACTTTTGAACGTGTTTACTGTAGTCAAGCCTTGGCGCCTCCCAACATTTTTCCCCTCTCTCTCCACCACACCCAACCCCGCCCACACACACACACACACACACACACACACACATACACACACACACACACACACACACACACACTCACAAACGCAAACACACCACACACTTCCCTTCGTTACGAAAATGAACTACTTTATGACTCTCACGGTGTGTCTTGTCAATAAATCCATTCATTGCTGCCCACGCACTAAAATATTCATATATGACCATAAATGCAATAAATGGAACATGTCTTTCTCATGATAGCATAGGAGTAGAGACAAAGCGGTAGTTAACTTTCAAGCTACATTCGTGTATACACGCAAAAACTACAATTTTTAACCTACGATTACCGTAATGTCATTTTTTAACATTCATGTTATTATCAGTCTAAATCAGTGTTTTTGCCCTCATGACGTTTATGTTATGTACTCAAAACCAAAGAACTGTTCCAAACGAAAAATATTATGTCTTTGAGCAAAGATCCTTGTAGTATGCATCAGCTGTAGAGAACATGCTGAATGGTTGCAGATTTATGGGGATAGGGTTTATAGTGATCAATGAAAATGGAAGCTGTTAAACGGATACTAAATACAATAAAACCTATACCGCTGCAGTAAGTAAAGAAATTGGTTTTTCGACACCATTTTCGGTGTAAATGACACTCATAGCGATACATTTAAGTGTTTCCTACAGACAGAAGTACATTAATTCTGTATGCCTCTTCGGAAGATGAACCTGAAAGGTTCTAAGAATACTCCATATAAATAAACAAATATTACATTGACTGGTCGTCGTTAAATGCACATAGTTTACTGAACACTTTCAAGCAGTAAAATACAGAAGTTAAAATGGGCACAACTGATGAAACTATAGGTGAATGAAAGCGCGTTAATCTATAGTGGCTGTATTTATCGAAGTCCTTGTGCGAGTCTATACGAACTTCATAATTCAGCTGTAGTGGATGAATGAACTTTCATTCAGCTATATGTTCATCAATTTACTCATTTTAACATCGAACTGTTTGGAAGTTCTGTAAACTATGTATAAGTATTTTAGCTGTAGTTCACCACGGTTCCAAAGTATCTGTAGTTAACTACATTTATTTTCAATTTTATATTCAAAAATATTACTATGCGATCAAAAAAGAAAAAAAGGGCTTGACAACATGTTAAGCACAAGCGAAGATGTGCCCCAAGGCCTACCACAAACATGTTCGAAGCGAAGTTTCATTCGATTCATGCCCAGAGTCACGAATACTGATGAGCATCTTCCAAGTGATGCATTTATCGGGATGCCATTTCTCAACTGTATAACGCTTTAATTGCATCAAATTAAAATTATGGACAATGTTGCACCTCTTAAGTGATCTTTTATGCAGAGTAATCTACTAGAATACACAATTACTGAAAATGGCATTTTCTGTTACGAAACAAAAACATTCTGCAACGTTTTAGAAGTCAAAATCGTCCGGAGAGACACAGAAAAATGACTCTAGACGACTTCGATAGAGATTTTTCGTTCCTTCGTATATTGCATACCGTACACAGGTTCGTCGAATCTCGCTGGTGATGACTGTAGCACTGTCGGGTACAACGGGAGAGAAATTTCGCCAAATTCCTCACATTTCTCCCACTTCTAATCACGGCCGGCGTTCCTCGGGTGCAGCCCTTTTATTCGGCAGCACAAAGAGAGCGTCAGTTGGAACGATCACAGAGGGCGCGGGATGTCTGCGGCGCGAGTCGAGTTCCAGATGTAATCACTCCACAACACGAGTGAGATATTTTCCCCTGGAATCTGCTCTGAATCGGTCGGCTGGGTCAGCTTATTTCTTTGATGAGATCCAATTCTGTCTAGTGCTTTCTTTTTTTATATTTTGTTCCCTCCCTTCATTTACGGCCCTCTCGCTGTCATTCCTTTGTTCGCGGCTAACCCTCCTTCGTCACGGCTCCCCTACTGCACCCTCCGGCATCGTCCACCACTATTCTCATTCCCTGTCCGTGTCTGCGTGTCTCCGTGTCACCGCCCCCGTGTTACCCACCTTACGTCACGTTGGACTAGCCCCTCCGCACCCGAACTACTGACTGACCCCTCCCGCCGCCCCATTCCCTCCCTCCACGCATCCAGTACTGAGAAATCAGCAGCCTATTTCGGATCTCATGTTATATCATCGACACAATGTTCACAGCTAACGCCAAACTAGCATTAGCATGTTTTTGTTTGTATACATCTATATGCAGGGTCAGTATAAATTTTTACGTCTTGGTATCATCAGAAGAGATAAAAGAAACTTCTTAGCTAAAGAGAAAGAAAAAAAGCAGTGCAATACCAAAACCTTGTAACTGAAAATTTTACTTAAGTGATAGGCAAATTGAAGTTGACAAGGGGCGTTAAGTAAGTAGTAGGCAACAAGTTGGAATTTGGGATGGAAGGGAAGTGTGCTCGGATAGTCTAAGTTGTGAAGGCGATCATTCATGGAATGTGGGAAATCCGAGTTCGTGTCCCGGTCCAGCACAACTTTTCACTTGTCATTGAATGCATTTCAGTGACTGACTGTTCCCGATGTCAGATTTTCTATTTCATTTTGTCATGTATATGTATCGATGTAGGGTCAAGAAGGATGTCTGCTCTTTCGGACAAGTCCGGAAGAAAAGACGCCACACATATATAAAATTTTTTGTAATAGCATACTGATGAATTCATTGAAAAGAAAGCTTATCACAAATTAATTGAAAATTATCAACGATACCATTCAAAGACCAGTGATTATGAATTACTTTTTTCCCGTTTTGTTACAGAATTCCTTAAATTCTTTTGCTTCGTGGTGACCAGTTTTGATGTTAAACTCATTGCTTACCTAATTTCTGCTGCCATCGCATTTCTTTGGTTTTCTCTCAATCCATATTCTGTAGTAATTAGACTGTTCACTCCATTCAACAGGTCTCACAACATTTCTTGTTTTTCGCTGACGATACCAAGGTCATCACTGAAACTTATAACTGAAATCGTTCATCCCGCATTTTAATCCCACTCTTGATGAAATATGACCTTTTAGAGTGCAGCTTAACCAAAATCAAACACGTGAAGCAAGTGGGCCAGGATTTTAAATACATGGCATTCATCAATCGACAAACTTCATTATTAAAAAAGAGAAAAAGGATAAATTCACCATACATACTGGCAGAAACAGTTTCTTAGATGTGCATCAATTCCATCAAACACCTAGTAATAAAAAAAAAAAAAAGACCAGATAAATCACTCAAAGGGATAACAGTTTCGATATCAGCAACAGTTATATAATGAAACAGAGCCTTTTATCAGATTGTAACTCTTCATAGACAAGACCATAAGACTCGACCTCTAATGTCAAATTAACCAAATGTTATCATCAGTTACACCACACACAGAGATCTGATCAGGTTAAATAAATAAATAAAATAAATATATATATTAACAAAGGGCATAGCTTGGGTAAACAGTAAAGGGCGCAATGCAATTTTTCCGTAACCTTTGAAAAGAACGTTACGAACTTGCGCCATTGGCCTGACTCAACATTTAAACAACTATGGAACTATGACGCAAAGGCCTGGATTTTATAATAAAAAAATAACAAAAATACGAAAAATCAGGGCTAGGCGCTGCTTCTAGACCTCCATCGAGAAACAAATTCCGGCGCCGTAGCTAACCTTAGAATTCAGTGACTGGAAAAACAGTTTTAATATTTGGCGCTGTGGTATGTTATTTCCACCCCTTGAAAGGTTCAGTATCAAGGAACCCTACCCCGCACAAGACAGCTCACATTAACGACGCGAGGCCACAATGTTCGGCACGGATAAACTGCTTAACCAAGGCTTAAGCCACGCAATGGAGATTATATGCTTCTCCTCTTACAAGATGTGACTGATAGCACCAAACACAATAAACAGAACACAACAAATAGTTCAAATGGCTCTGAGCTCTATGGGACTTAACATCTGTGGTCATCAGTCCTCTAGAACTTAGAACTACTTAAACCTAACCAACCTAAGGACATCACACACATCCATGCCCGAGGCAGGATTCGAACCTGCGACCGTAGAGGTCACGCGGTTCCGGAATGAAGCGCCTAGAACCGCTCGGCCACCGCGGCCGGCACTGAACACAATAGGGCGATGACCTGACAAAATAAGAAATAGCTAAAAACAATCTGTTTACATGTAGGCACTGCACCTAAGAAATACAGTCAACTGTTGCCAAATCAACCGCAAGGTGCCCATAGCCAATGCATTACAGTCCCCAACATTAAAGAAAAACAGCGGGGGGGGGGGGGGGGGGGGGGGATACCACATAAAATAACCTACTAAATCAGAAGAATGAGCAGTTTATAACAGAAGTAGCTTCCCTTACTATTTAAAAAAAAACTTTACCAAGTTTAAAAACATATTACACTGTTACAAGAAAAGGTATAGAATAATCGAAAGACTTGGCCGTTTGGGCCCTTAGAATGAGAATATATGGAGTTACATGATGCACTGACTAGTTTACAATTACGTAAGCTAGCGAACTGCGACCTCCACTGACAACTTAGGCCTTTAGAATGAGGAAAACAGAATTTACATGAAACAGTTAAAAGATATAAATTACGTATCATAGCGAGCGGCGACCTCCTTAGCAAAGATGGTCAGGTCGGCGTGCCATGCAGAAGCACAGCTGTAAAGGCACTACCGTCGAAGAGGCTTAAGGCAGCATATCACCCTGACCGTGACGATGGAACAGACTAAACGTATGTCTGTATTCGGACTATCACTACGCGCTCAATACCGCCGCAGTTCCACCGCTCAACGAGATGGCTAAAGCTGAGTAAACACGCTGTGGATATCACGAACCAAGATGGCAGAACAGAAATAATTATCCTAGAAGTACTGCCGAGCATGGACTGGTTTCATGTACCTCTCAATGTTACTCAATCCTGTGCAAGCCTTTTCATCTGCGAGTAGCTACTGCAACCTACATCCTTCTGAATCTGCTTAGTGTATTCATACGAGTTTTACCTTCTACTCTTCGCTCCAGTACTAAATTCGTGATTCCTTGATGCCTCAGAACGTGTCCTACCAACCGATCCCTTCTTCTAGTCAAGTGGTGCCACAAATTCCTCTTCTCCCCAATTCTATTCAGTACCTTCTCATTAGTTGCGACCTGTACCCATCTAATCTTCAGCATTCTTCTGTAGCACCACATTTCGAAAGCTTCTATTCTCTCCTTGTCTAAACTGCTTATCGTGTATGTTTCACTTCCACATGGCTACACTCCACATAAATACCTTTAAAAAAGACTAATTGACACTTAAATCTATACTCGATGTTAACAAATTTCTCTTCTTCAGATACTGTATGCTTACCATCGCCAGTCTACATTTTATATCGTCTCTACATTGACCACCATAAGTTATTTTGCTACCCAGACAGTAAAACTCATATACTACTTTAAGTGTCTCATTTCTACATCTTTACATTTATCCTCTAGATATTCCTGCTTAGCCACTTTGCACTTCCTATCGACCTCATTTTTGAGACATTTGTATTCCTTCTCGACTGCTTCCTTCACTGCATTTTTATATTTTTTCCTTTCATCAGTTGAATTCAATATCTCTTGTTTTACCCAAGGATCTCTAAAAGCCCTCGTATTTTTACCTGCATGATCCTCTGCTGCCTGAACTATTTCATCCCTCAAAGCTGCTCATTCTTCTTGTACTCTATTCCTTTCCCCTGTTGTTGTCAATCGTTCCCTAATGCTTCCTCTGAAACTGTCTATATCCCCTGGTTCTTTCAGTTTGTCCAGGTTCCACCTCCTTAAATTTCTACGTTTCTGCAGTTGCTTCAGTTTTATTCTACAGTTCATAACCAATAACTTGTGGTTAGAGTCCATACCTACCCCTGTAAATGTCTCACAGTTTAAAACCTGCTTCCTAAATCTCTGTCTTGTCATTATATAATCAATCTGAACCTTCCGGTGTCTCCAGATCTCCTCCCCATATACAGCCTTCTTTTATGATTCTCAAACCAAGTGTTAGCTATGAGTGATTTATACTCTGTGCAAAATTCCACCAGGCGGCTTCCACTTTCATTCCTTACCCCTAGTCCATATTCATCTACTGCTTTTCCTTCTCTTCCTTCTCCTATTATCAAATTCCTCATGCCTATTAGATTTTCGCCTCCCTTAATTACCTGAAAGCCAACGGTCTTGCCGCAGCGGTTAACACCGGTTCCCGTCAGATCACCGAAGTTGAGCGCTGCCGGGCTTGGATGGCTGACCATCCGGTCTGCCGGGCGCTGTTGCCAAGCGGGGTGCACTCAGCCCTTATGAGGCAAACTGAGGAGCTACTTGATCCAGAATTAGCGGCTCCGGTCTCATAAACTGACATACGGCCGGGAGAGCAGAGTGCAGACAACAAGCTCCTCCATATGCACATCCAGTGACGTGGTCTGAGGATGACACGGCGGCCTATCGGTACCGTTGTGCCTTCCAAGGCGCGTTTGGACGTAGATCAGCTTAGTTAATTATCTGAATAATTTCTTTTATCCCATCATACAATTCTTCAATCGCTCCATCATCTGTGGAGCTAGTTGGCATATAAACTTGTACTACTGTGGTAGGCGTGCGCTTCGTGTCTGTCTTGGCCACAATAATGCCTTCACTATGCTTCTTGTAGTAGTTTATTCGCGTTTCTGTTTTTTTTATTCATTATTAAACGTACTCCTGAGTCAGCACTATTTTATTCTGCATTTATAACCCTCTATTCACCTAATCAGAAGTCCTGTTCCTGCTGCCAGCGAACTTCACTAATTCCCATCATATCTAAGTTTCACGTGTCCATTTCGTTCTTTAAATTTTCTAATCTACTTGATCGATTGAGGGATCTGACATTCCACGCAGCTTGGACTATTAAAGTAAAGCTAGGAATTTTCACCTCAACTTGGCTTCACCCCGATTTGCAAAGGTACCGAGAACGAGACAGCCGGGGCAGTGAGACTCTCATATGGCCGGAACAATCAAGTTCACTTGCAAGAGTTCGATCTATGCTTTCAGACAAGAAGTGGGTCTCTCGAAGCCAAAATTCACACTAGGCGAACAAGCAACGAGGTGTCTTTTTCCTCAGCCATGAATCAGCTATCAGGCGCAACTATATGACCAAATGGCAAATTAATCAGTTCAGTAAGAGTTGCGTGTCTGACCCCAGAAAGTCGTTATACACCCACAAATTTTCCAATGACCAAAGTGAGTATGCCTCACTACAAGTTCGAGCCACGTGACCGCTTTGACACTGATAGAGGAGGATGTCGCCGTCCAACCACAGCCGGTCACGACGCAATTCCTCGCTTCCCCCGATCGCGACATCACCACCACGAGCCTAAATGAACAGTGGTCGCGAACCAATGCAGACGAGGGAGTCAGTCCGTAAAAGTAAAGGGAGTCGACGCAGCTCACTTCAATCTTTCTTTTATTTCCGTCATTGCATCTTCGATGTATAAATTGAACAATGCAGGCGAAAGACTGCATCTCTGACTTATACCAGCGAGCGAGGTGGCCTAGTACTTAGCACACCGGATTTACATTCACTTGGTTGCATTAAAACAATTTATTGATTTGCTACTGGTTTCCGTCGACGACCATCACCTATTAGCTGAATCAGCAGAAGTGACATCGAAACCTCAATGTACAAAACGTCATAAAGACGCAAATACACTCCTGGAAATTGAAATAAGAACACCGTGTCCCAGGAAGGGGAAACTTTATTGACACATTCCTGGGGTCAGGGGTCAGATACATCACATGATCACACTGACAGAACCACAGGCACATAGACACAGGCAACAGAGCATGCACAATGTCGGCACTAGTACAGTGTATATCCACCTTTCGCAGCAATGCAGGCTGCTATTCTCCCATGCAGACGATCGTAGAGATGCTGGATGTAGTCCTGTGGAACGGCTTGCCATGCCATTTCCACCTGGCGCCTCAGTTGGACCAGCGTTCGTGCTGGACGTGCAGACCGCGGAGACGACGCTTCATCCAGTCCCAAACATGCTCAATGGGGGACAGATCCGGAGATCTTGCTGGCCAGGGTAGTTGACTTACACCTTCTAGAGCACGTTGGGTGGCACGGGATACATGCGGACGTGCATTGTCCTGTTGGAACAGCAAGTTCCCTTGCCGGTCTAGGAATGGTAGAACGATGGGTTCGATGACGGTTTGGATGTACCGTGCACTATTCAGTGTCCCCTCGACGATCACCAGTGGTGTACGGCCAGTGTAGGAGATCGCTCCCCACACCATGATGCCGGATGTTGGCCCTGTGTGCCTCGGTCGTATGCAGTCCTGATTGTGGCGCTCACCTGCACGGCGCCAAACACGCATACGACCATCATTGGCACCAAGGCAGAAGCGACTCTCATCGCTGAAGACGACACGTCTCCATTCGTCCCTCCATTCACACCTGTCGCGACACCACTGGAGGCGGGCTGCACGATGTTGGGGCGAGAGCGGAAGACGGCCTAACGGTGTGCGGGACCGTAGCCCAGCTTCATGGAGACGGTTGCGAATGGTCCTCGCCGATACCCCAGGAGCAACAGTGTCCCTAATTTGCTGGGAAGTGGCGGTGCGGTCCCCTACGGCACTGCGTAGGATCCTACGATCTTGGCGTGCATCCGTGCGTCGCTGCGGTCCGGTCCCAGGTCGACGGGCACGTGCACCTTCCGCCGACCACTGGCGACAACATCGATGTACTGTGGAGACCTCACGCCCCACGTGTTGAGCAATTCGGCGGTACGTCCACCCGGCCTCCCGCATGCCCACTATACGCCCTCGCTCAAAGTCCGTCAACTGCACATACGGTTCACGGCCACGCTGTCGCGGCATGCTACCAGTGTTAAAGACTGCGATGGAGCTCCGTATGCCACGGCAAACTGGCTGACACTGACGGCGGCGGTGCACAAATGCTGCGCAGCTAGCGCCATTCGACGGCCAACACCGCGGTTCCTGGTGTGTCCGCTGTGCCGTGCGTGTGATCATTGCTTGTACAGCCCTCTCGCAGTGTCCGGAGCAAGTATGGTGGGTCTGACACACCGGTGTCAATGTGTTCTTTTTTCCATTTCCAGGAGTGTATAAGAAAATGTAACTTACGAAAAATTGTGTAATACAAGTCGCATGTCGATCATGTTGTATCGTAAAAAGGCATTAGCTGTCAACTACGTGAATAATAATATAGAAGAACAATAAGTTTCGAATCCTGCCTCGGGCATGGATGTGTGTGATGTCCTTAGGTTAGTTAGGTTTAAGTAGTTCCAAGTTCTAGGCGACTGATGACCTCAGAAGTTAAGTCCCATAGTGCTCAGAGCCATTTGAACCATTTTGAACCAAAATGTAAATAACGTAACGTATGACAAAATTCTTTGAAACGTAAGTAAAACAAAAGTGCCAAATTCTAAGTATAATTTATGTAGCAGTAGAGAAATTTCTAGTGCGGATACAGGCTGTCTTGCAGCCAGATGGTCGTTATATTGAGTAATGTTTGTAGCCTGGAACATAACATTGTGCACAATTAACAAATATAGCCACTTATGTAGACATTAAAATTTGTTTTAACGGTTTATTCGTTATTTCGCTTCAGCATGTCCTTACAAATTTTTCCGCAATGTTTCATTGTCCTAGGTGCATTCGTTTTCCATAGGGGGCCACTAAGGTAGAGAAAATTTAATTAGAACAGCCCTGCACTCACATCACGAGAAGGCGGAAATCAGCAGCCATACTAACTAAGGCGACAGTGAGTCCAAACTTCACGAAAAGTCCGCCGACTCATGAATAACGTTCTTCCGTGCGTTCAATTGGTAGACGGAGTCCAATGGCCACCTAAGTCGCCACATCTGATGCCAATGGCGTTTTCCTTTGGGGGCGCCTGAAGACTACAGTGTACACAAGCACACCAAAACCTAATCATTTGAGGTGATTTCCCACTTTCAGCGTCGGTAACACCATTCAGATTATTTTGGTAATAGGCAGCTCTTGCGTCTGAAATATTATTAACCAGTACACAGCACTACATGTGGAGACATAACGTTATTGTCAGTCATGTATTGTGTGCAAATTTTATATAAAAATATATATAATATAATTAATTAAACAAATTTTCTCCCACTTTTATTCTTTTGATTCCTTATAGATTTTTAAGGGAATGGAATGTCCTTCACTTTTACCTTACATCGATTCTTTTGTAATTAGATCTCATTCTTGACCATGTGTACAATATTCATTCTTAATAGGACTTCCTCTTCAGATGCAGGCAGCTAGTGACATGAAGTTAGCATAATGCTCGGAAGGAAATGAAAATTTTGGTGGTTTTGCACTAATAAAAATCCTCACACTTCACATTTTTATAAAAATTATTATTCAGGTAATACAATGTCCACTACGCACTTCCCAGAAGAATACGTATTCTCGCTGCGAGAACTAACGACAGAGTCTTTCTAATAATTGTCAAACAAAAATAATATATGAAAAGAGTTTCCACCAATTGTCTTTCGCCTTCAGGCGTAGCAAAATATCTCTTTGCCGACGATTACCGTGGCTGCGCTAGTGTTTATCGTAGCGTATTTGGGCTTTTCCTTTATGTACCTATACAATTGCCCCCACACCGTGCGGTGACATACAATGGCGGCGCACAGTCTTTTGTATACACCCGTGCAGCTTAAATCTAAACTTTGCCGAAAGGGGTACAATGACCTTTATTTGTCGGCGTTTTTTCTTTGTATTTTGGGTTGGAGATGTCAGCTTGTCTTGCTTACACATTATCTTACAGGAAATACACAACTTATCTACGGGATGATAATTAACTGAGTATTTACACTAGCGCACTGCGAAAGCGGGTACTTGTCCTTTTGGCAGCATTGCCAGTCTCTGTGTTTCATGTGCACGAAATATGTTTGTTGGCTGTTCAAGAGCCGCTAATGCTCCTCGCATTACTGTGTACGGTCGTTCACGTTTCCACTTCCACTTTAGTGTCACTTTCACACTGAGTGCCGTACTTTCCGTCGAATAATTTGCTGTGGCGTGGTCTTCTATTGCGAGTGCGGTGCATGGCGGTTTACTCTCCAAGAACTGATGCTGTGGCCGATAATTCACCTTTGATACGGCCCGGGAAGGTTCTTCTGCGTCATATCCACATTTTCAGTGGGGTGAATACTGCACATCAACACCCGACTTCAAGGTAAGATGCTTGCACAACTGTAGTTTGCTGATTAATGTATCAGACGTTGCGTAGCTTGACATTCCCACAATTCATTCGTTGCACTATTGCACACGCATTTGGATACCACCATCTACTTCGTTATTTACTTTGGGGTGAAAATTGTTTTTAGTCCTTGAGGATTTTTCCTTTTTTTGTTAGTTTTTCAAGTTCATCTTTTACATACGGCTCGATATACACTTAAAATTCACATAAACATTTTGACATAACAATGCATATTACAATGGCTTACATCTAAGGCTGCCATTCCACCCATTATTTGTATCAAACGCAGAAAATTCTTAAATACTAAAACATTACAATAGTCCTTTTTTCAATTACAGGTGCTGGTTAGTATAGTTTCTTTGTTAGCTTCAAAAAACAATTCCTTTGTACATAAATACAAATAACTTATTTGTATTTCTTTACATCCTGCTGCCATATGTGCATTTAATGCATCCACATTTTATTTTCCCGTCATGTATACATCAGTTATGAGAGTTTGATATTTTCCTAGGGAGAAATAGAGAAAAACATTTACATCAGGGTTCTACATTACGCGTTGCTAGCTTAACTACGCCTTGGCGCCGCCTCCTGCGTTGGGAAGGGAATAAGGAATTCTATTCTACTGGTTTATGTATTACTATGGAAATGCTATTCGTCCTTTCTTAAATCACTTATCAGGGAACTCCTTTTTCGTGGATCCGAAACGTATTAAAGACTCATGTACTATATACCATTGTGTTGCTTCTAATCGTTTACGTGTAGCTTTGTGTTCGTAACGCAAAAGGTTTTGCATTGCCTCATGCTTACCTCTTTACGATTATGTGGAAATGTCGTTTATATTCGCATGTGACGCGATATGAATTGATTAGTTTATTTGAGGTCACATGCCTCCGTGTACGTGTGCACTTTGTAGTCAGTAGCTACGGACGGATAAATGTAAATCTCTTCTTCTGCGCCGTGTCGATGCACTGGTAGCTGTAATATAAAAAAACTTATAACTTAAAAACTAATTGCGTTTCGTAGCTCGTAGGCCACGCATGTACTCGGTCATCACATTCGTTCGCAGATGTTTTTCATATTGCATTCTTATTTGTTTATACATTTATTTACTTGCATTTGGATTCCTTTTATTCATTTACTCTGCAAAGTAAGTTACTTTGACATCTCCTACGGTATCTTATCTTTTTGTTAGGTAACACGTCCTGTGTGTTTTGTTGTAATGATTTCTTTTAATTCTAGTTACAATGTACGTATCTTAGTACTGACGCAACTTCGCATTTTGATATAAATGTAATATTACATTCTTTCGTTCCCTGATAGCAAATATATTTGTTACATGTTATTATTTATTTTGAAATTGAGTTTGATACTTATGTAGCTTCGCCTTTATGTCTGGTTGCGCCGCGAGTTAGGCTGTTGCGCTTGTGTGAGGTCAATGTTTCTTGCTTAGTACTGACGTAAGCATGCATTGTTGAGCGTGCGCAGCTGAGTCGTACCCTGCTCCAGTTTGCATTTCGCTTCTCATGAAGCTGAGTTTTTACACTTCCTTCTAGTCAAATGTTTGTCTTTGCTTACAAAGCAAGAAAATTAATTGAGTTTATACACATTTCATTTAAAAATACACATAATAAAATTTTTTACTTATAAAACTATGACATTTACTTATAAATATATTTCCTGACAAGAGAACTGCTGTGATACTGTGTCACTACTCGTGAAAAGCCTTTAAGTGTTTGTGCGTGTGGAGACCTTTGTCTCTTCCCGTTCTTGCATATACCAACCTGTAAGTTCCAGGATAAGGTATTTTTGCAGTAATATAATGCCCTGAGTATAGTAACTGCCATTTTTTTATTTAGCTTACCGACCTTTGCCGATTTGGGATGTGTTCTCAAGAGGACTCGTTGCCCTTCGAAAAAATGTGTAAATCGTTTTAACTTTTTGTTGTATATTCTCTAGTGTAATTACTGCTTGTTTGATTTTATCCTGTAAAGTTAACTCTTTGGTAGGTAATTTTGGTATAGGTGATTCCCATTCGTCAGTTTGCTTTGTGTTAAACATAAGATCATTAGGAGTGAAACCTGAGGAAGAGTGGGGGAGATTGTTTGCTATTTGCATAAATGGAGTCACGTATTCAATCCATTCGTGAATGCTTATTATGAATTCTTTAAACATCCTCTCCACGGGACTTGCTTCTGGATGGAAAAAACTTACCAAGATGTGTTTGAAATGATAATTAAATAGACACCCTAGCTGCAAGCAGGCGTTGATATACTTTAATGGGGACATGTTGAAAATGTGTGCCCCGACCGGGACTCGAACCCGGGATCTCCCGGTCGGGGCACACATTTTCAACATGTCCCCAATAAAGTCTATCAACGCCTGCTTGCAGCTAGGGTGTCTATTTAATTATCATTTCATTTCTAGCAAAGCTGCATGGTCATTGACGGTAACTGTTCTTTCGGGAACAGATACTACCGTCATATATATAGTTCAAGATGTGTTTAATGTCCTGTGTATTCATGAACTGTTTCCATTTTCTTCCTACGAAATAGGCTGCATAGTCTGTTAATATTCTTTGGGTTTCCTATTCTTCGTAAATAATCCTCTTCAATTCTCCTTATGATGCTACTGGCTGTAGTGGTTTTGATAGCATAAAGTTTAATATATTTTGTGAAAATATCATAAAGAGCTATTATGTATTTGACACCACGTTTTGCACTGGAATATGGCCCTACGATATCCAGAGAAACCATTTCCAGTGGAGCTTTGGTTAGTATGGGGTGTAGCTTTGTAAACTTTGACATACTGGATGATTTTGTTCTTTGGAAAATAGCACACTTTTTTAATATCTGTGAAACACCTCGTCGTAAATTAGGAAAGTAACAAAGTTTGGAAATCTTGTCTGTACATTTTGTGTCTCCATATTTCGTGAGTGTGTTTGATAAATTCGGCGATATATTCCTCTGGAAGGCATACACACCAATGGTTAGAACTTTCGTGCTTCCAATGAAACAAAATGCCTTTATATAACTGATACCATTTACTTACTTTATGGTTTATATTCTCGTTTAGATTTTGTGTTACCTTTTTCCACCTATTTTCTTGGTGTTGTATCATTCCCATATGTTTACAAAATTTTTTGTAGCCTGATTTTTGTGCATTACTTTGCATCAATAATGTTCGGATTTGTGAACCTTGTTCAGACAGTTCACTGAACTCGTGTAGTCCCTGCGGTAATCTGGATATGGCACCTGCGATAATATTGTGACTGCCTTCTGTGTATATTATTTCAAAACTGTATTCCTGCAGGTACAAACGCCACCTCGCTAGTCTTCGGTGTAACAGTTTACATGTTAAGAGAAAAGATAATAATTGGTGATCACAATAGACCTTAGTGTTTTTACTCCAAAGAAAATACTGGAATTATTTAAACGACCACATTGCTGGTAAACCTTCCAGTTCTGATACGGAATATGATCATTCTGCATCTTATAAAGTTCTGCTGGCAAAGCTGATGACCTTGGGTACTGTTTTTCCTTCTTCTTGTATATGGAACAAACATGCTCCCAGCACCTGAGACGAGGCGTCCGTGATTAAACAAAAGTCCTTAGACATGTCAGGATGACTAAAAATGTTTGCTGATATTAATGCATTTTTAATTTTGTTAAAGTTCTCCTGGCATCTCTCATCCCATAGCCAAGTTTTATTCTTTCTCAACAGGTTAAAAATGGCGTCGTTATTCATGAGCTGTTGTGGTACAAATTTTCGAAAAAAAGAGGTTAGTCCTAGATATGCTTTCATTTGTTTTTGTTCCTTGGGTTTGGGCAATTACGTATGGCATCTAGTTTCTTTGGGTCCGGTAATATACCCTGTTTTGATGTGATATGTTCTAAAAATTTTACTTGTTCTTTGCCAAAGCTAGATTTTTTAAGATTTGCTGTTATTTTGTATTCTATAAATCTCTGTAATACTTTTTCCATTAACTGGTGTGTTCTGCCCAAGATGATGTGGCTATTAACATATCGCCAACATAAAAGGTAACTTTGCTGAGCAATTCTGGTCCTAAGACTTAGTCAAAAGCTGGTATAAATATGCCTGAGCTAATGTTTAATCCAGAGGGTAGAACTTGATTTCATAACTCCTGCCATTCCAGAAAAATGCTGTGTATTTTCTGCTCTCCTCATGTAACTTTATTTGCCAGTGGGATATTTTAAGGTCGAGGGTGCTGAAATATTTGGTGTTATGAAATTTTAGCAATTATTCATCTAAATTATCTGATTTTGTTCTTTCTGGTACTAGGATTTTATTTATGCCTCTAGGTTCTGAAACAGGTCGTACTGATCCATCAGATTTGCTAACTGGTAGTGTTGGTCTGCAATATGGTGAAAATAATGACTGTATGATACCCCATTCGCACATTCGATTGATTTCGTGCTTAACTGCTTTACGCTTTGCCCACGGTATAGGGTAAGACATAACACAAAATGTTTCGTGAAAATAGACATTAAGTTTATGTTCATAATACTTGACTACTCCTGGATTTTTATTAAAAACATTTGCGTATTTAAAAAGTAAATCAGAAAGCTCTTGTCATTGTGTAGCATCTACAATATTTGATTCTTCTAATTTTTATTCTACCAGTTCCTGGTTAACTTCAGTGTCGGTCTCGTGTTCGTTATCACATTGTTCAACAAATACACGGTGGGATACGAATATTTCAAAAATGGCTCTGAGCACTATGGGACGTAACATCTGTGGTCATCAGTCCCCTAGAACTTAGGACTACTTAAATCTAACTAACCTAAGGACAACACACACATCCATGCCCGAGGCAGGATTCGAACATGCGACCGTAGCAGTCGCGCGGCTCCGGACTGAGCGCCTAGAACCGCGAGACCACCGCGGCCGGCCGGATACGAATACTGTCCAGTGACATTGAGTTCTGGGTGTACTGTGTCATACCTCTCCGGTGTGGTAATCTGGCTGATAGAAAATCTTTGGTCTTTCACAAAGAAATGGCACTTACCATTACCTATGTCTATCTGAGTTTTGTAGGTTCTAAATGCGTCCATACCTATCAAGCAGTTGGCACACTGGACTCGCATTCGGGAGGACGACGATTCAATCCCGCGTCCGGCCATCCTGATTTAGGTTTTCCGTGATTTCCCTAGATCGCTTCAGGCAAATGCCGGGATGGTTCCTTCGAAAGGCCACGGCCGATTTCCTTCCCCACTCTTCCCTAATCCGAGCTTGCGCTCCGTCTCTAATGATTTCGTTGTCGACGGGACGTTGAACACTAATCTCCTCCTCCTCCTCCTATCAAGCAGTTGGCTAAAAGTTTGTCTACTAAAAAAATTACACTACACAGAAAATTGTTCAATGTGCACGGTGATAAGAGCTTCGTGCTTTACTAATTTCGTTTTGCCGCCGGTAGGGATTTTTACTTCGCAAATTTTGTACTGTCAGAACAAGAAATTTATTCCGTCTTTTTAATTGAGTGAAAAATGCTTCAGACATTAAATTAGTCGTGGGCCCTGTATCAAGGATTAACTGGGTGTCTATACCAAAAAGTTTCACCCTGATTACTGCTTGCATTTGTTCTTTTAGTGTATTTTTCGCCGATTATAGTTCATGTTGGTGTAGTTCGTCTTTTGTGTCTCCTTGCTCATCGAATCGTACGAAACGTGTTTGAAAATCTGATTTGCCTCCATCGTTTATAAGGTCTATAATATGGGGCTCAACTCCGACTGATTCGAGTTTTCCTGCGGTGTAGTCTGATCTACTTCGGTACAGGGGACAATTTCTGTCAGTTGTACTGTGTGATTGTTTCCGCAGTATGTATCATTTACAGTTCGCGACATGCTTTCTCGTGTGTTCATATGGCTGTTGTGGAATGTTGCCATATTGTGATTTTGCTGGGCAAAAGTTGGCTGCGGTACGGGGTGCAGCACGGTATTGTTGTTGCCTCGTTCCGGCCTTTGCTACTGCTGACTGTTTTTATTTACACGCGCTGCATAGTTTTGAGAGGGACTGAAATTAGCTCGTGGATGGAAATTGTTCCTGTTATACGGAAAGTTTTGTTTAAGTCTCTTGTTCCTGCCAATTCCATTCCCGTATCCATTACCACGGTTAATGTATCCTTCCTGTTGCGCGTACCAGACTTGCTGTATATTCGCGTCTGGCTTTTTATATTGACCATTCGAGTTATGTTGTTGTGGTGTTTGGCTGTCTGACGCCCTATCTGTTATTACTTTCTCATCATATACTAAATCGGTTGAATCTAAAATGGATAGAAAATATTCTGTGTCGTGTTCAGGTGCAGTAATTAATTTTTCACGAATGTGTGATGGCAAACGACTTTTTAAAAATTTTAAAACATCAACATGAGAAATAGGATTCGTCCAATAACGTGTTTTATTGAGATACTTCTTAAAATACCCTCGCAAACTACCATATTTGCTATTAAAAGGGGCGGGGTTAAAAACCTCCCGCCTAAGTCTCTCCTGTACGGCTTCTGACCAGTATTTGACAACAAATGCCCATTCAAATTGTAAATATGTGGCACAACGCTCAGCTACCTCGCTCGCCCACAAAAGTACATCACGTTGCGTGTACCCAACAACAAACCTGATCTTTTGTGCTTTTGTCCAATTTCTAGGAAACACATGTCGAAAAGCACTAATAAATACAACAGGATTCATCTTATTACCTTCACTCGTAAATGTTGGGAATTGACAGGGTCTGAATAGACCTTCCTCAGCAAATATAGTGGACAAGCTGTTTGTATTTTGTGCTGTGTTTACATAGCTGTCATAATTATTTGCATTTCTCGTAGGTAATGGTTCTGGTGTTATGCCATGTAAACTTACACTCTGCGGTCTGACATTACTACTGGCATTGTTTGTAGTGTTTGCAATGATCTGTGTGCATACATCACTTTGGTTTGCTGCGGCTGGCTCTTGGTTTATGTGCATCACTTGTGTCCCTGTAACACTTTCACCTAAGTAGTTGCATATATTGTGTTCCGTAGCTCGCAAATTGGCGTTCACTTTGTCAATAATGTCATTTTACTTTTGCTGAATAATTTTTTCAACTACATCATTGATTACTCTACATTCCTTCACTACCTTTTCCGCCACGATACCGGTTTTCTCCAAGGTACTTCCTTCAGCTTGTGAAATTACATCAGATAATTTTTCACTAATTTTGTCTTCAAGTGATGCTACTTTTAAGGTGAGTTCATCAATAGCTACTGGTATATTTTCGTAATCCTTATTCAGTTTGTTCACTACGGTAGAGACGTTCTCTACTGTGGAAGTTAATTGTATTTGTGTAGCTTTCAGGTTTGTGTGTGTGTCTTTAATCGTTTTTATTTGCTGCTCTACTGTGTAATTCTGCTCATTAAGAGAGTCTAATTTCTGATTTATTTCCGTAATGTCATTGTTTACTTAGGAAAGTACATCTTGCTTTTGCTGTTTTCCCTTGTCTCTAAATTTTACATTCATTTCTTCTTGAAAGTTCTTTGTCAAATCGTTGATCTGTTGTGTGACTGTCTCCTGAAAATCTTTTAAAACTTGTTTCAGCTCTTGTTTTATGTTGTTTATGTCTTGTGTGTAAGGTTTTGCCACAAACTGTCAAATTTTGTGTTTACGTCCGTTCGCAAACTGGTGTTTATATTTTTTATGTCTGCACGCAAACTGATGTTCATACTATCGAGTTTTTTAAGTATAGCGGCAAGTGTGTCATTTTGGTTTCCATGCAATGTACTTTGATTGTTAACAAGTGTACTTTGTAAATTGACATTTCGATTTCGTATGACAGGTGACGGCAAAGTGGCGTCATAAATCATGTTATCTTCGCTTTCCATGTTTTCCTGGGCGAGGTGAATGTTGCTCGCGGAGGTACGTGATGTAGTTTCATCTATTGTCATCAATGTATCATCAAAGTTAGAACTCTGTGAAAGCTCACTAGCACTTGTTACTTCGGTTATGTTCATCTCTAAACTACTTAATACTTCCGAGTATGGAAGGTATCGCGCTGGTACTTCAGATGTTCTGTCTTGCAATTGTACGCCATCTTGGCTTGTTGCGTTTTCGCCATTGTCAACAATAATGGAAACTGATTTTTGTGCCATTTCGATTGAATATTAAAATCAAAATTTTGAAATATGTAAAATTGAAATATATTATTATTGGAAATTTAAACATAGATTTACGTGTCGTCAAGCGTTAATTGGCTAATTTTATGACGCACGAAATGTTGTGGCACATAAACTTCAAACTTTATCTCGCTAATCATTACGAAAAATTTCTGAAAAATTCATTACAATACACTTAAGGAGGAAAATTAAGGAAAAGGATGTCTAATTACTACGCAGGACACGCTACCAAGCATAGCTAGCAAGCAGTTGCGTAACCTTTGCTGCGATGAAACAAACAGCATATTTCCAAAATTTTCCGTAAATTCCGGTTTCACTTTTGATTCCCTTCTGAATTGGTTACTTCAACCACAAAATTTCTGGTTCTGGTTATTTTGCTCCCAGTCGTGATGTTGCAAGTAAAAATATGAAAATAATTAGTACATGTAAAAAATTTTCATACAATGTCATAAATAATTTTGAATAATTTACGCAGCTGATTTCATGGCTTTCTCAATATCATGTCACCAGGTCACCAATTGTGCAAATTTTATGTTTAAAAAATATATATTTAATTAAACACATTGATCTTCTCTCGCTTGTATCCTTTTGATTCCTTACAGATTTTTAAGGGAATGCAATGTCCATAACTTTCAACTTACATCGATTCCTTTATGATTAGTTCTCATTCTTGACCGTGTGTACAATATTGATTCTTAATCGGACTTCCTCTTCAGATGCTGGCAGCTAGTGACATGACGTTAGCATAATGCGCGGTAGGAAATGAAAAGTTTCGTGATTTTGCACTAATAAAACTCCTCACACTTCATATTTTCATAAAAATTATTACTCAGGTAATACAATGTCTACTACACCCTTCTCACAAGAATACGTCTTCTCGCCGAGAGAACTAACGACGGAGTCTTTCTAATAATTGTCAAAAAAATGTAAAGGGTTTCCATCAATCGTCTTTCGCCTTCCGGCGTAGCAAAATATCTCTTTGCCGACGATTACAGTGGTTGCGCTAGTGTTTATCGTAGCGTGTTGGGGCTTTTCCTTTATGTACCTATACAATAGTCGTATACGGAGATGTTAAGGGGTGTTTCACGTACGATACAAACATTATGCCCGCAGTTCGCACGAAATGTCCAACGGCCAGTTCACTCGGCCTGTCCTCTGAATGAAAGTAAATCGGGCTTACCTTTATTTATAGCAGATGCCCTCAATAACAACCCTGTTCGTAAGAGTGTCTGACACGCTCTGAACACACTGTCTCGTAAAAATTCGGGTTCCGAATATGGTCTTCCAGCACATTGAGTGTTTGATAACTGTTTGCGTACTCTAATCTTTCAAAATCTGTCAAAAGATAAAACTCATCATCGGTTCAGATCTCAGGAACAAGGAAGCCAATTAACTATTCTGTCATAAAAGAATATCGTAATATTTTCAGGAAAGCTACAATTTGCATGAAAATGGTGTGAGACGACGCGGCCATTTGGATGCACTTTTAAGCACTTTTCTTGTGTCTTGACCACACTTTCATTTTCCAGCGACACCTTACGCGTTTCGACTTTCCGCCATTTTCAAAGGCTAAAAAATACAGCACAGAACTGGTATCAGAAGATATGAAAATGTGATACGTTTCATAATTGATAAGAGACATAGTACAACGACTAAAATTGGCTTCCTCGCCTTCCAGTGTTATGCCAGTCACATAAAATTGTTCATTTGATACACTGTATCACGTCAACATTTTTAGTCACGAGACAGGTTCAAACTGCTACCAAGGGAAAATTTTGTAATCCTAGGGGACTAAACTTCTAGGCGGCACTGGGTGCTTGGTACCTGCCGCAATCTGTTTCTGTTTACAACCACAGTTTTCATCGTTACATCGTATAGAAAAATTTCCTCAGTAAACATGGCAATCACTTTACGATGTTTTGCAATAAGGTATTACCTTAAAACCAATGTGAAACAGACCTTTTGTTTTTGGAAGACGGCGTGAGGACAATGAGGAGTTTACAGGACTAGGTATGATGAATGCGAAGAGGTTTATGTACGACAGACTGGTAGTTCTTTCAAAAAACGTTTTACAGACCATAAATATGACAGCTATGAAGGCTGTATAAAAAGGCATCTTTTACGAAGCAACAACTCGTCAGGCGAAATCCAAACCAATCTTAAAATTCTGCAGAACGCCCCGAAGGGGCTTCTGTTAAATACGCTTGATAAATTGGAGATTTTTCAGAAATACTGAACGTACAAACAGATTTCACCAAGATCTGGATTTCAGTCAGGTTAAGGTACACTTATAGTTCTGCCGCCATCCTGGGGCTTCGGTAGATGGCGACACACTACAGTTCGCCGCTACACAGTATTTACAACATATTTAGTGTCACTGGCGCATATTGCTCATAGGCCGATGGATTACTCATACGCGGTACAAACAGTTTTGCAGCACTTTTTTTCAGAATGTGAAGAGTAATATTGCGTAGCCCCTCCCTCATACTTTAATTGCATCACGGCACTCTACAATGTTTGTAATTCACAGAAAACAGTTTTATGGTGATTCATCCACAGAAGATCTCGTGTACGTTATCTTTAGTGTGCAAACTTTTACCATTTCCCTTCCACGCTCCCAGTAGGCTCTAGAATTTTAACTTTTATTAAATATTTATTAACCTTTACTGATGATATGATAGTAACTTATGTGCTGTAAGCTGACAAAAAAAGGTTTGTTTGCTAACAGACAGCTGGCCCCATCGCCAATCAGCGACTTCTCCCCGAAAAAAGATCTGTTTCACATTGTTTTGTAATGTAATACTTTTTTGTGAAACGTTGTAAAGTGATTTCCATATTTACTCAGGGAATGGTTTTATACGATTAACGATGGAATCTGTGGTTGTAAACAAAAACAAATTACGGCATGTACCAAGTACCCAGTTCCGCCTAGCGGTTTAGTCCACTTGGATTATGTTGAAAAAAATGGTTCAAATGGCTCTGAGCACTATGGGACTCAACTGCTGTGGTCATAAGTCCCCTAGAACTTAGAACTACTTAAACCTAACTAACCTAAGGACATCACACACACCCATGCCCGAGGCAGGATTCGAACCTGCGACCGTAGCGGTCGTGCGGTTCCAGACTGTAGCGCCTTTAACCGCTCGGCCACTCCGGCCGGCGATTATGTTGAAGTGATGCAGTGTATCAAATGAAAAGTTTTATTTGAGAGAATAACGCTGTTAGGTCAGGAAGCCATATTATAGTCGTTGTACCATGTCCCTTATCAATGGTGAAATGTATTATGTTTTCATATCTTTTTATATCAGTTTTATGTCGTGTTTTGTAGCTTTTGAAACTGACGGACAGTCGAAACGCGTAACGCCTGTTGGAAAAGTAAAAGTGGTGTCAACACTTAAGAAATGTTGTTAAAAGTGTCACAGAAGCATTCGCGTTGTGTTCTAGAAACGTCTGTCATCGCGAGACATCAGACGTCCACGGCGACTAGAATGCCCTTTGGGATGGGGATGAGAAAAACCGACCGGTTAAAATCGATACCGGTAGTTTAGTCCTGAAAACTGGTACATTGAAGCGGCAAAGAAACTGGTGTAGACATGTGTATTCAGATACAGAGATCTAGAGTGTGGCGCACTTATTAGAACGGGTGCTGCTGCTACAGTGGGAGGTTATGAAGATTTAAGTGAGGTTAAACGTAGTGTCATAGTCAGCGCACCAGCGGTGGGACACAGCATATCCGGGCTAGCGATGAAGTTGGGATTTTCCTGTACGACCATTTCACGAGTGTACATTGAATATCTGGAATCCGGTTAAACATCAAATCTGCGACATCGCTGCGGCCGGAGAAGGATCCTGCAAGAACAGGACTAACGACGACTGAAGAAAATCGCTGACAGTGACTGCAGCGCAACCCTTCCACAAATTGTTGCAGATTTCAATGCTGGGCCATCAAAAAGTGTCTGCGTTCGAACCACTCAACGAAACATCATCGATATGGGCTTTAAGAGCCTTAGGCCGACTCGTGTACCGTTGCTGATTGCACGATACAAAGCTTTACGCCTTTCCCGGTCTCGTCAACTCCGAAATTGGACTCGTTGATGACTGGAAACATGTTGCCTGGTCGGACAAGTCTTGTTTCAAATTGTTCAAATGGCTCTGAGCACTATGGGACTTAACAGCTGTGGTCATCAGTCCCCTAGAACTTAGAAATACTTAAACCTAAGTAACTTAAGGACATCACACACATCCATGCCCGAGGCAGGATTCGAACCTGCGACCGTAGCAGCCGCGCGGTTCCGGACTGCGCGCCTAGAACCGCGAGACCACCGCGGTCGGCTTTCAAATTGTATCGAGCGGATAGACGTGTACGGATGTAGAGACAACCTCATGAATCCATGGACCCTGGATGTCAGCAGGGAACTTCTCAATCTGACGGAGGCTTTGTAATGATGTGGGACGCGTGCTACTGGAGTAATATGGGACCCCTAATACGTCTAGATACGTTTCTGACACTTCACACGTATGTAAGCATCCTGTCTGATCACTTGCATCCATTCATGTCCATTGTGCAGGACCGGCCGGAGTGGCCGTGCGGTTCTAGGCGCTACAGTGTGGAGCCGAGCAACCGCTACGGTCACAGGTTCGAATCCTGCCTCGGGCATCGATGTGTGTGATGTCCTTAGGTAGTTCGGTTTAATTAGTTCTAAGTTCTGGGCGACTGATGACCTCAGAAGTTGAGTCGCATAGTGCTCAGAGCCATTTGATCCATTTTTGTTTT
Source organism: Schistocerca cancellata (assembly GCF_023864275.1). NCBI lineage: Eukaryota > Metazoa > Arthropoda > Insecta > Orthoptera > Acrididae > Schistocerca > Schistocerca cancellata. The sequence goes on from NC_064630.1 coordinate 457,892,545, forward strand.
TTTCATTGTGCATTCCGACTGACTTGAGCAATTCCAAAAGGACAATTCGACACCCCATACATCCTGAGTTGCTACAGAGTAGCTCCAGGAACACTCCTCTGAGTAGAAACAATTCCGGTGGCAACCACCACCCCTTACATGAACATTATTGAACTTATCTGGGGTGCCTTGCAACGTGCTGTACATAAGAGATCTCCACCCCCTCGTACTCTTAAGAATTTATGCAGGATTCATAGTGTCGATTGCCTCCAGCACTACTTCAAACATTAGTCGAGTCCATGACACGTCGTGTTGTCGCACTTCTGGGTGCTCGCGGAGGCCCTACACGATATTAGGCAGCTGCACAAGTTTCTTTGGCTCTTCAGTGCATTTTTCGGTATTTGTTTGATCTCGGTGATAATATGAGTTTTTTTATTTGCTAATAACTGAGTAAAAATAACGAAATATCAATTATCCATAGGAGTAGCGCTAGCTTTTTATTCGTAAAATTTGCATTTGTTTGAAATATTATGTTATTACAGAAACTGAAGAGAAAGCGATCAGTGTTATTTTCATAACAATGCCACAGAACCGAATATAATAACTGGTACAGCACTGTTTACATAACAGTATCGCTGTTGCCGTGTGTCGTGGCTTAGAGTATGCGTGTACATCTAATGGCAATACCTGCTCTCACCTGGTCTATACAGTAGTTTCTCGCTGTCGTCGTCGGACATCCATTGTATTGCAGAATGGCACGCTCCCTAGTCTGGAAATATTTTTATAAAGTGACGTAGCAATGAAGTAAAATGCTTCATCTGCTTTAAAAGATTCAAGATTTGTATGCCACGTCTACGAAACAGCATAAGAGGAAGGAAAATATGCTAAAAGCAATAAATTGAGAAGTTTACAGCGGTTCATTCATAGTGTATAATAAAGATTGAAAGTAGTTTATCTTCTGCTTGTGAATACGTAATATGCATTTATCCGCCTGTAGCTCTTGAAAACCTACAAATTAATATGAAGAGCAGACTTCTTCAACCTCAGTTTCCTCCTCTTAGCAGTGACTACTCGTAATACCCAAATAGTGGCATGACACCCAATTACAACGTGATTTTTGAGCAGCGTGTCAGAAAATAATAAGCAACAGGAGAAAACTGGCGAGTTCTGTGGTATTCAGCCACAATTCACTGTTGCATAAAAGCAGCAAACTGTGAATGGACTAAGTATTCTTTTAGTTGCCAATTTAGTCCAATATTCTGATTCTATTTTTAGTGAAACTGAGAGGCAAAATTTCTCAATCTTTGTTTGATTTCTAAGTTTATTACAGGAATAACAAACTAAGAATATCACAAATTAAAAAAACCTAAAATCAGTTACCTCAGAAACCGATTGTTTTGAGCGATTTTAACAGTCCGATTAAACTGGCGTGGAAGAAAACGATGTAACCGAAAACCGGTTGTTTCAGCGATAGTCGCCATCCCTACTCTGGTAGTGTGCTCCAGAAAAGAGCCGTTTCTTGACGCGTCGAGCATTGTGCGTCGATCGTGTGGTTCGACTGAGACAACGTGATGTCGACGGCTTATGGGTGGCTGCTCTGTTGGACCTGGGATTTCTGTACTGTATAAATTTCTTGTATAAACGGCCGAAAGATTGCTGTGGGTGTTGTAATTACCAGATAGTGTGTCTATAAGGAACATTGTTTCAGCTCGAGCCAATGCATGCGCGTTGATAATATTTTTTATATAATATCACTTTGGTGGTTATGCAGAGAATGTTTATACAATTAGTCATTGTTAGTAAAGCTGAGTCGATCTGAATATAATTTTAATCCTTTTGATCTGTAATTGTGGCAATGTGTTCACTTGTGTATCCTGAAACTTCCTAACTTAATTGTTAAAACTGTGGCTAGAGGAAACCTATTTGAATAACAGAGAAGTGGTTGTGTTTTTCGGCAGCTTGCTGAGATAGGACATATTTTCATGGTGTAATTTTTTTCGAATGAGCCGGCGGTCGAATTGCATTTTGTGGAATTGTGCAGCTGATAATATAGTTTCTTAAATTGGCCACAGTACGGTTTGCCGGTATTACTGCAAGCTCTAGTAAGTATTCGACAGACCTATATCTCTGAGAAGTTGCGGTGATGGCTTACAGTCTATATACGTTGTTAAATACAGAGCATGAGAAGAGCGCCCGCATCTCGTGGTCGTGCGGTAGCGTTCTCGCTTCCCACGCCCGGGTTCCCGGGTTCGATTCCCGGCGGGGTCAGGGATTTTCTCTGCCTCGTGATGGCCGGGTGTTGTGTGCTGTCCTTAGGTTAGTTAGGTTTAAGTAGTTCTAAGTTCTAGGGGACTTATGACCACAGCAGTTGAGTCCCATAGTGCTCAGAGCCATTTGAACCATGAGAAGAGCGAGTTAAATGAAAGCGTAGTGAAGTTAATATTAGAGTTTTATTGATTACATTGGTGCTACTGTTGTAATTAATCTTAATAGTTAGTTAATGTGACTCATTCTTACCCTTATAGTCGTCCGTGATAATGTACCGCTTCCGTATGGAGAATTACGCCGGCAACGGATCGAGTGCATTTGGCGAATTTACGATGAGGGTCGGTGTGCTGGCGAGCCTGGATGTGGCTTTTACACGGTTTCTCGCATGCCACTATGTGAATATTGGGCTGGTGACTAAATACAATTTCAGTTACACAAACAGCAAAGATACACAACAGTTCCGCTCAGTTTCACACGAATGGCACTACATACGGACAGGTAGGGTACACATATTCCGTCCCAGGGGGTAATGAAGAGGCGTCACGAAGGGCATGTGGCCCTCCCTCTAAGTAACTGCGCTAAATACGCTAACAACCACGTCGACCCTCTGCCGATGTGGCACAGAGACAATAAAAGAAGAAGAAAAAGAAGTGTTAATGCAATTCGTATCTAACGAAATTTAAGTTTTGTGGTCTCAGTGAATTGTCAAAGTAATACAGAGTTAATGTTGTTGATATGCGGTATCTAGTATTAATAATTCCACTTAATTAACTGCTGGTCAACCAGTGACTGTTAGAGTTGAATTTGTTTTACTTAAACTGTAATTCATGTAGTCATCCTGAAGCTCAAGCTCTTCTGTCCATGTTTGCTTACACATAGATTTCCTTTGGAGGGGGTGTGTCCTGAGCAAAACATAATTTTATCTTTTTTCCTGTTAGCCAGATTGTTTCGCACCACTTTCAGGCCGGCCGCGGTGGTCTAGCGGTTCTAGGCGCTCAGTCCGGAACCGCGCGACTGCTATGGTCGCAGGTTCGAATCCTGCCTCGGGCATGGATGTGTGCGATGTGCTTAGGTTAGTTAGGTTTAAGTAGTTCTAAGTTCTAGGGGACTGATGACCACAGATGTTAAGTCCCATAGTGCTCAGAGCCATTTGAATTTGAACCAGTTTCAGCGTAATCTGTTGGCTTTTATTTTCTTTCCATTAAGTGGGATATGTGCTCTTTACTAGTAGTGCACATATAAATTTGACTTTTTTAGGCAGTGTGTACAAATTTGGAAACCATAGTTTTATATATAAACCTTGTTAGCTCATTCTGTGGCTTTCCTTGGTTTTTATATTTCTTATAGCACTTGTTTTATTTCACATTTTGTCATCTGATACAACCATAAAGAATTTAAACTAGAAAAGTTACTTGCTTCGAAATTTACGACTGGGAATGTTATGGTTATGTCTAACATTAACTAATACGAAAACAATATGGCGTATGCGTTTTGGGCGGTATTTTTGAATCTTTGTGATGTGTATCTTCCATTGTGTGTATGTGTGTGTGTGTGTGTGTGTGTGTGTGTGTGTGTTTTTGTGTGTGTGTGTGTGTGTGTATGTAAGTAGCTGAATATTCGTGAATTTTGTTTAATTATGGAGCTTTGTGAGTCTGTTGGAGGGGAGGGAGTTAAGTGGGCGGATGTGTTGATGAGTTGATGTTGTCTGATGGTTCTTTGAGGGCAAAGAACAGAGCTCGTTGCAGAGAGTTCTGTATTCACTTCTTATTTGATCTTCTTCGGCTACGATAGTGTTCTTGAACATGGAAATAAAAGATAATATCCCTCCGCTACATGCGCGATTTTTTTACCTCCCCGCGCGGACTGAGAATCCGCATTGCGTTTTATACCATATTCATGAACAATTCTGATATTACAGGTGGCAAATATAATATATTCAAGTCTGGATAAAATAAATAAAACAATCAATTCGTAAACACATTGTATTTCAGCATCAGTAGTGTACATAAAATATTATAACTCATAATTTACCCGTAAACCAATAAGAACATTTATTGTACTATCTGAAATTTACTTTCATTCTGTTTTTCACTGTTTTTCCAAATGAATACTAAGCAACACTTATCTTAAGTAAATTAGTTCAGAAACTTTTTCGGAAAACTATAGTTTACAGCCTCACTGTCAATTCGAGTAAATCACTCGTGGTGGTTGCCATTTTCACTGCACTCACTGCACAGATATGCACCGACATGTTCCAGGCATGCAAATTTATTGCACACATTGCAGGAAAATCTAGTCGGTCTGTTATTTTTTCCTATAACAGAGGTTGCATCGTCCTCGAGCTGTTGTTTGTGGAGGTCTAGGAAGAGCTTCAGCTGTTGGTAATTTCAAAATTTCCTTGATACGATTCTTGATGTTCACTGGTGTACTTAGATAATTGACCTTCATTGTCATATAATCATGCAAGAACTTTTAGATAGTCTTTTGTGGGAATTGTTGAATCCGAATTGCTCTTGTAAATTATGTATCCATTGATTCCAGCAATATTTAGAAGAGAGGAAAAAATTATAAATGGCCATCTTCTGGTAATTCTTGTCACAGAGTACGTACATTTCATCTCATCAACTTTATCCACACCAGATTTAGTCTCGTTGTAAAATGTTATTATTTCCGGCTTTCACTTTTCCGAATCACTGTCAATACTGTCATCACCCTGTAAAGTAGACAGTACCAGAACAACCTTGTCTTTCTTAGGTTTAAATGAAACCAGTGTCATATTCTTCCTAAATGCAAAAATGCTGGATTCCACAGGACGATCTTTTGCCACTGTCATAAATGGAGGAATTTCACGTTTATTTTTTCGAATTGTTCCAACCATTGTCAGCTTGTCATTTTCCGACAAGTCAGCCGAAAGTGGAATTGATGTGAACCAATTATCAAATGTTACATTTCTGCCAGATTTGGATATGCATTTCACCATTCTTTTGACAATAGCGTGACGTGTGTTATCACAGAGATAAGGCCCACCCACTTGCTTTCCACAGTATATTTCTAAATGGCTGGTATAGAACATCCTTGCATCTGTAAGAGCAAACATTTTTATACCATATTTTTCCGGTTTTGATGGAATGTATTGTATAAATCCACATCTGCCCCTGAATGGCCGGCCGTGGTGGCCAAGCGGTTAAAGGCGCTACAGTCTGGAACCGCGCGGCCCCTACGGTCGCAGGTTCGAATCCTGCCTCGGGCATGGGTGTGTGTGATGTCCTTAGGTTAGTTAGGTTTAAGTAGTTCTAAGTTCTAGGGGACTGATGACCTTAGCAGTTAAGTCCCATAGTGCTCTGAGCCATTTGAACCATTTTTTTGCCCCTGAATGCATCCAGCATTTCATCTACTGTACCTTGTAACTAGTTCTGATAAACTTTAATGTTTCTTGCAGTTTTAATTGAACTGATCTATCAAGAATCGGACAGAAGTTAATCTGTCTGTTTCCTTCCAATGAGCTCTGTTTCTGACGTCTTCAAATCTCAGACACGTCAGCAAGAAACCAAAACGGTTTATGCCCATTGAAAGTCTGAAGTACTCCACTCCAGTACCATCTGCAGCCCAGAGATCTAGTAAATTTGTGAGTGATGTTCGTAGCACACCCGCCAAGAAAAGGAGTCATAAACAAGCTTTGATTTCTGTAACGTCAGTGTCTGCAGCATCTCTTTCTCTGGAATATTTAGAACGGATGGTAGCAATGTAAATATCAGTGCAGCGAACAATTTCTTCTAAAATGTCATCTGTGAAGAAAAGTTGTAAACAATCAATTGGACGCTTGGCATTTTTTGCTTCGCCTATGGCTCCCAGTAAATGCTTGACAATATAGTGTTGAGGTCTTCTTACTCTTCTGTTTTGGATTAAAGGTCGATGGCTCCATTGCATTCCGTCTTTCCCAAAGTACAAGTCAGATTTTTCGATAGAATCACTTTCGTCCAGCGACTGTTCACTATCTGAAAAGTGATCACTTTCGAATATTGACTCCAGATCGCTACATTCTTCACTACCAAGCTCTTCGTCCAACCACTGCAAAACCTGATCGTCATCCACCGTTCTTCTGAAAAAAAAGTGTATAACTAATTCCACTAATTGGTGTTGGTAAATGAACAGGCTCATAATTGTATGACAGTTTGGATAATAAATAAATAAATTAAGTTTCTAAATGTAACTGTCTATGTTTTGTAATATTATAAAGGAAGAAACCACCTTACCTGCAATACATCGTAAAAGAACTGATGATAGAACCGCGCCACACGAATGCACGCACGCGGACTGACACTCCGCACCTCACGAGACTGCTACTCCTGGCAATAATGACTAACTTCAATTGTTGCCAATAATTCGTTACGGAAGGAGGGGAAGGTATAAATAGCCGCTAATGGAAATCTTGAATTTATAAGTGATTGTTGATGGAAAGATAAAACTGCGGACTCACAGTCCGCGGTGCGTGTAATGGTGGGTCAGCTACGTTAGTGTTCTTGAATGATTATGGAAATAAAAGATAATATAAGCGTGTATTTTCTGCATAACGGCCCCGTCCAAAAACAAATGTAATTTTTATGTTCAGGAGATGCACCTCAAATCAACTAATGTTTAAACGATTTTTTCTGAAGTTGTATTCGCATATGAATCTTTAGCACTCAACAATGAAATACCATGCATGATCACAGGACAATAAGTCAAACTTGTTTTTGTCTTGAGTTTTATTATCATTGATGTTCCTTTTTCGTGCGCTACATTTTTGTGAAATAAAATATGTTCACAAATATTGTTCACTCACGGTGCAGGCCAGCCAAACCACTTCCCTCTTTGACTACAAATTGTGCAACACGTAATCACTACAGATTTTTTTCATATACCAAAGAGTAGTTATGGTTTGGTGGAGAAGAATGAGTTCAATACTTGCACCTGTTGCACTGCACAGTTGTAGTTTACCTCTTAGGGAGGGACTTGATGTGACAGTTTTCCTAACTCCAACGTCTATTGTTCTGTGTGTTCACGTACAGCGATAAAAATACAGCTACGCTTCACCACAAAGAACAGCAAGAGATCAACTTCTCCACCATGCACAGACTGTAATAGGCAGTTGTAGTACTAATATCGAGCAACCCTATCAGAACTGCTCAATCAGTGCATCACCCATTGTCCTACCGTCAGTTTATAAGATTTCAATATGTGGGCATATCTCTGAGCAGAGGGTACTGACGCATCAATCTCAGACGCTAAATGGCACCATGATTTTCTTACCAAGACCATTCCCAACACACATAGTTTACTCCCTGCTAAAGCACTAAGTTTTCTAGACTCTTCTTGTCTGACACACCGAGCGAGGTGGCACTGTAGTTAGCACACTGAACTCGCATTCGGGAGGTGCCGGTATGACTCCTTTGAAGTCTACGGCCGATTTCTTTCCCCACCCTTTAATTTTTCTCAGCTTGTGCTCCATCCAAAATGACCTCTATGTTGACGATCTGCAGTCCTTGTCTGACACTAACTTTCCCTATTTAACACTTTATAACACTAAATCTTTATACCGTACGAGTACCAAACTTGGTGTCCAGAATATGGGGTGCATCATTTTCATACGTCACAGTGCCACCGTCCAGTTCCAGTTATGGCCACCAGGTGCTGTGATCTGTTATCGTGATACATAGTCTCATATTTCGACCTGCTTATTCCTTCGATGTTAAGTTGCCATAAGCGAATAGATGTTCTATGAACTTGTGCGTCCTGAGAAGGACTATTTGGTTGTTTGCTCTGCATTCTATGACCGGGAGGCCTTTTCGGGCCATGTATTAATAGCAGAACATCAGCGTCTGAAGTCAAAAAAACAACTTTGGCGAACTGCACAACATCTTGAAGACTCCGACTTTAACATCAACGAAGTATGGAAAAGTCAGTGGGAAGAATCGTCAGTGTTCAACAATCATCTGGTTGAAAAGCCTTGCATGCGAGTTCCAGGTTTCACACTCCCCAGATGCCAGTGGAGAACCAACAACCGCATGCGAACAGGACAAGGGAACTGCGGATATCTAAAGCACAAATGGTGCTGGGCAGTATCTCCAGATTGTGACTGTGGAGTTGCCCTGCAAACAATAAATCACATTGTTGGTGAATGCCCGAAACGAGCATTGGGGGATCAGTAATAGACTTCCACCATGCATCACCTGAAGGGCTCAACTGGAGCACCAGATTCGACTTAGAAATCTAAGAACTTGTGTAATGTGTACATAATTTAGCATAATACTTTGGACACTTGATTCTGTACCTGTATTTTGCTTGTCATTTCTTACACTGTATACTCTTAAAATTATGTATTTGATCCAAGCTCTGTATCATCATACGATAAATAAATAAATAAATAGTCTCACACACGTGAACAGTCGCAGTGTACTTGTTGACGTGTCAACAAAAGGAGCAGGGCATCATTGGTGTTCTGTTATCAAAACGACAGTAATGCTACAGCTGCACTTCGAGAATATCGCAGGATGAAAGGATTACGGACTGGTCCTCCTTCTCCACCTGCTGTGAGGAGAATGATGAAGAAGTTCGAACCAACTGGAGAATTAAGCGTCGAGCCGGCCGCGGTCGTCTAGCGGTTCTGGCGCTGCAGTCCGGAACCGCGGGACTGCTACGGTCGCAGGTTCGAATCCTGCTTCGGGCATGGGTGTGTGTGATGTCCTTAGGTTAGTTATGTTTAAGTAGTTCTAAGTTCTAGGGGACTTCTGACCTAAGATGTTGAGTCCTATAGTGCTCAGAGCCATTTGAACCATTTTTGAATTAAGCGTCGCTCCGGGAAGAGGCTAACGCCTGGTTGCACCACAGATAATTGATGAAAGCGTTGTTGCTATGGCAGACAACGCTGCGTACAATTCCTGATCGTCAGGCAGTGCACATGCTGTGTCACAACAGTTGAACACCCCTTAGTCCATTGAATGGAAGGTACTTCGAACCATCCTCAAATGGTATCCGTTCAAGGTCATATCGTACAGCAGCTCGCACCACAGGACTTCGCTCTCCACTTTCTCGCAAGGATTGAAGTCCTATGCACAGACGAAGCTCATTTTTCTCTGATGAGTGACGCGTACAGACAGAACTGCCGAGTGTGGGGATCTTCACCTCCAGTCGCTGAACATGAAGTTCCTCTATCTGGTGGACGTGTCACCTTATGGTTTGTCTTCACGGCTACGTTCATCATTGTCCCATTCTTTTTCGAACAGGTTGGCGTTCAAGGACCAAAGACGTGTAGAGTGACTTGCCAGCGTTACTGTGATATGCTTCGCCAGCATGTCATACCCGCCGTACAAGAGAGAGACGCATTAAACTCAACATTTTCAAGCAAAATGTGGCATCATCGCATGTCGGTCGTGAAGTTCACCTGCTCCTCCGAAACACATTGCAAAACGATCGAATTGTCAACCGATCATTTCCAAATGCTTGGCTGGCACGATCACCTGATCTCACTCCCTGTGATTCCTGGGTGTGTGGCTACCTAAAGGACGGTGTTTACCAGGGGAACATTCATACATGTGCTGATCTGAAACGCAGAATATCAAGAGAAGTAGCCAGCATACCTATGGATATCCTTCGTTCTGCTGTGCAGAGTGCAATCCTGCTCTTTCAGACTCTTCTGGACACTGATGGGTGGCATATTGAGCCCCTTTTGTAGCAGTAATGGTACCGGTATGTAATGGTATGATGTACCGTAGCAGCACATTAAAGATGTTTCAGTTGAATTGATTCTGCATTATTTCTCTTCCACATGTCCTTGACATTAATGCTACCAAGTTTGGTACTCGTAGGGTAGTTAGTTTCTCTGTTATGACGTGTTAAATAGGGAATAATTATAAACACTTTGTACATTTAATCAATACGATCGCGTATTCATGGAAATGTTAAGGGCCCGATAGACGAGCGGCGTATCGCAACGACCGGCCGTGCGATCTGTCCGACACAGCATCTGTGTGGGCAAATTACAGATCGCAGCCATCGATCACTGGTACTTGGAATTCCCTTGCAGTCTGATGACGCGCATGCGATGTATGGAAACACGGCTGCTTGGCTGCGACCTATTTGTCTAGTTAGTAAGCCTGGTTCTGCAAGTTTCTTTCGCTTTGACCACATAGAGTAAGAACTTTATGTTAGAATTTGTAGCTGTTCAAACACACTCTGAGAAGTGAGGTTGAACACAGAGTTGCCCTTTGTATTAAAAAGTAATACAAGATACACAATGACGTTTTGCAAATATTAGCATTTTGAAGCTTGCACTGCAGAAGCAGAACTGGTGGGAAGTTCGTAGCGACAGTCGCGATACACTGGGCTCCATTTCATGATTTGTGAAGCAACTACACTTGTTATTAAAGTTTTTAACTTCTAAACAGTATGACTTACCTCGATATTAAGTGGAAATTTTAATTTAAAATGTTCAAGCCAAATCTATTATACAACGATACTTGCCATTTCATATACACTAACACTCCCTCAAACAATTTATAACAAGGGATCAGGTAATCCGCTCTGTGGACCTACCGTCGGCCGCTGTGGCCGAGCGGTTCTAGGCGTTTCAGTCTCGACCCACGCGACCGCTACGGTCGCACATTCGAATCCTGCCTCGGGCATGGATGTGTGTGATATCCTTATGTTACTTAGGTTCAACTAGTTCTGAGTTCTAGGGGACTGATGCCCTCAGATGTTAAGTCCCATAGTGCTTATAGCCATTTGAACCATTTTTTGTAGACTTACCACATTGCATAACAAGTTCTGCAAATACTTACAGTTAAACTGTAAGGCTAATGAATCGCAAAGTAATATACGAAAAATAAAACATAGTACTACACTATAAAGGCATAAAATGTGACGTAGCAATGGAGTGATGGTGCTGGGATTTACAGGCACGCGTGATGACATTCCAATGAACCAGGTTTCATGCTTTTATTACACACTAATATTTAAACAGGTAAATCAAGGGGTGAACCACCAGGTAGCCTTACAAGAAAATCAATTAAACAATTTTATCACACAATGGCTTTATTTATTTATTTATTTATTTATTACAACTTTCAAGATCAATGAATTTATTAAACAACAGTATGACACAAAAGTACTTGGAATCAACCAAAACAACTTTCAAATTATGTACTGGGTTTACTTTCCTGCATCGAGAATAAACAATTTTAAACCGTTCACAGATAACCTTTAAATAAGTAACAAATCCCATTAACTAACGTGGCAGACGGAAATCGCACGTATCATGAGCAGTTAACAAGAAGGATTTAAATTTACGAACTGAGTTCACCCTACTGCATTTCAGAATATATAATATTAGAATGAGCATAGGTAACCTTAACACAATAGACACGTCTATTACAACTTTGAACTGATAGCTCGTCTTTTAACATTACCCAGATAAAGCACTCCTTCCAAAATGTGAGCACCTTTATCAACAATAATCAAATGAATAACATGACACGCAGTATTCAACATAATGTAATAAAGATGGTTCTTGTTAAGACAAGCATGCACATCCAATACTACGTGGACTCAATACAGTAACTATTTCACTGCAGCCAGGTCACTCAATAGTGTGAACAATAAACGTTCGGTTCTAGGCGTTGCAGTCTGGAATCGCGCTATCGCTACGGTCGCAGGTTCGAATCCTGCCTCGGGCATGGATGTGTGTGATGTCCTTAGGTTAGTTAAGTTTAAGTAGTTCTAAGTTCTAGGGGACTGATGACAGAAGTTAAGGCCCATAGTACTCAGAGCCATTTGAAACAATAAACGCCCTTTTACAAGCTGTATTGGCCACACGAATCCACATAGCCTAACAGTTGCAAATTGCCATCTCGGCCAGCATCACCTTGTTTTATGTGGCTGTTTAACGTCGCTCAGAGTCTACAATTCAGAAAATGGTGGTATACAGCAGCTCCAGAGGACCCCTCCATAAAATTCTTCATGCCCACTCGATCCAACAACGACTTGGAACCTTCGGTTGACCGATCTTGTGCGCCGAACAGTCCAACGGAACACCACGGTAAAAGCTATAGCCACTCTTAATCAGCCGTCTCTGTCTCAGGGAGAAGTTCTTGTCGTCCCACTCCGGAAGGTTCTGCGATGTATCGCTGCGATCCGTCATTCGTGTGTGGGATCCTTTAGTATGAAGTCGTTCCTACGTTATTCAACATATCATTCTGCTATTGCAACACTCGTTGATCTTTTTTTGGACACCAGATTGAAAGGAAACCGCATCCAACAATTAAGGGAAAGAAACGTAATCGCGATCGCACGGTAAGCGAACCATCTACAGTCTTGCTACAATGTCCGGCGCCTTAGAGCTATCGAAGCCTACGGGAATATGCAGTGCCGAAGACAGCGTTTGTGCCGTGTGTGAAACAAGCTGTATTTTCACATTACAACCATGTGGTGTGTTCAACTGTTGTGTGCTACAGTGTGGCATAGATACTAACGTCAAAGGTGGCCAATATCAAATGGCTTCCTACAAAATTTACAGCTGTAAGTGGAAAACTATTTACAAACCTAATCAGTTAGCAAAAGCCTATTTTACGTGGTGGCAAGGCCGATCCGCGTTTTCAGATTTCATGTGCTGCCAGCTATCATTTCGTACCCCTTAATATCTTTCCAAAGGATGTCTTTCTTAATTTGTCAGTCACCTTTAAGCAATTGTATTGTCCTTGAAAACTGAACTGAATCTCTTTATTTCATCATCCATTTCATGGTGGGCCCATGTACGTTGGCGCGTTTTGATGGAGAATGTGGGGGCGGGGTTAGTACCGCTTATTTAAATTTATTTAGGGATGCTGGATCCCGGTTTTAGGTTGACCATGTTTTTCGGTATCCCACATACATTCATCTCAGTCGCCAAAAAGTCGAATAACTAACTTGTACTTAACTTTGTTCCCGTCCAAGCTTGCTTTTCGTCAATACATAAACCACAGGTTCAAAATTCATTTTAAAATTGTTTCCGGTTCTCTTGTAATACCAAAGAGAAACATTGGTAGAAGAATAGCCGGGATGACGACAGTGATTAAACTGGGTAGCGACACTGATTAAATGCTTCAGTTCTAACTGTCGTCAAGTAACTCCATTTTTCATAGGTGAGCGACAAAGAGATAGTACATCAAGTGCCAAAAAAGTCACAGTCACCTTTAAGCAATTGTATCGTTCTTGAAAACTGAACTGAATCTCTTTATTTCATCATTCATTTCATGATGCGACCATGTACGTTGTGCGTTTCGGTGGCGAATGGGCAGGGGGTGGGGGGGGGGGGGGGTTGAGGTGTAGTACTGCTTATTTAAATTTATTTAGGGATGGTGGATCCCTAAATAAAAATACTCAAACCCCCCCCCCCCCCAAAAAAAACAACAATCACCTTTTGTTTAAAAAAATTCTATAAAGACTTTCTCTTTCCGCATTCTCTAAAAATAAAATAAATTGTTTGTCGAAAATAATCTTCGCAATATTAACAAATTAGTCCACGATTCTCAAATACTGTTTAACTGCACAGAAACGAACGTCGTCAACTGCGTTCAACAGCATCTTTAATTCACATCGATATAAATCTGATTATATCCCAACAAGAACTCATGACTAATAAATTTCTTATAGCAAGACAAGAAATGATGGACTTTCATTTTTGGTAATAATAGTTCTTAGGCAACACTGTTTCAAGATTACCGGGACAATCAAGGAGATATAGCAAAGAGAGCTGCCATGAAGTCCCAAACACGAAGCCGACGCCCGCTACGTTCATTGTCTGGAATATTATCTTCTGTTAACGTGTTGATCAAAAACGCTAGCTTGGATCATTTACAAATGTACTAATGATTCTGATCGTAGCCTAAAGTGTGCGGAAACCACATTTCATTCGTAAGTGGACTCATTCAAGCGACATTTTCCTTTATAATTGTGGTTTTTGTCTGTTCTGTTTACTTTGTAGTGTTTTTATTTCTGTCATTTGACTCTAGATTACCTGTCAGTCAAACTGGGAAAACTCTCTGAGTGAACGCTCTGAGAAGGAAAGATTGGAAACTGACGAAACAAAATATGTTCCCATCATTTTTGGGAAGATAACATAGACCAAACATCAGATTCGTCAGATCATATTGAGGAAAATGCTGGATTACGAAAGCAACCATTTAACAGCACATACTTGTCTTTCCGGTTGTTCGAAACGTGTACCAAAACCAAAGACACATTAAGGAGGTGAAATTCATCGCACTGCTGGATAAAACATGCATTTAAGAGCAGTAAAAAATAAGAATATTGTGGATGAGACTTGTTATTTACGAAAACATTGTAAAATTTTCCAATTTCATAGAAGAACTGTGTGCATGCGGCAGAAACAAGAGCAAGGAGCTATCGTAAGCAATAGTATGTCAATGCTCTGAGGCATCCGACTTTGCGGTGCCGCATTCGAAACAACGCACAGCGTAGATCTGTAATGCCATCCCTTACTATAGCTACTTGATTGAAAGTAGCGGCTCCGGTTTCGTAAACTGACATACGGCTTGGAGAGCGGTGTGCTGACCACATGCCCCTCCATACCCGCATCCAGTGACGCCTTCGGGCTGCGGATGACATGACGGCCGGTCGGTACCGTTGGGCTTTCATGGTCTGTTCGAGTGAAGCTTAGTTTTAGTTTTTATACCTCCATGGGCACAATACGGGAGCGCTTCTCTAACGAGTGATGGCCTCCGACACATTGCAGTTGGTGACCAGGCACTCGGCATGACTCGGACATCATATTTGTGGTTACATAACAAATATCTATATATTTCCAGGCTTAGTAAAATCTGATGAAATGTGTAGTGCGTACATTTGGTTGGTTGTTGTGAAAAATGGGTGTTGCCTATAACTTTGTGACACTGTGAGTGAAAATTGGGTGGTTTTGGGCAGCCGGTAGTAGGCCGATGTATAGGGTGTTATGGATGTAAGGACAGACATTTTTATTTATGACTAATAACAGTGTGCTGAACAACATTACATAAATATTTATTTCATTTACAGACTACTTACTACAGCTATTACAAGTTATTTGCTTCTGGGTTGGTTAGTACCTCCAAGTACATGTGACAAAAGCAAGCCATTAATGCTTATTTTCCCCCAGATAGCAGGACTGGCGAAGCAGTGTGGACAGGTGGACACAAACCAGTTAGTCCACACTGACAGGTGTAGTGCACTCAGTGGTACAGTGACGGTAGTGCAGAAGACATCGGGTACGAAGTTCGACACGTGTTTGTGAAAAGACTGATGCAGAGAAGAACGAACTAACACATGAAGTGGGTACATGTTAAGGTACTCACGTTTACTATCTCTGCACTTATACCGATAGCACCCTGTATGTTTTAGCGGGAATGATTAAAAATGGTTCAAATGGCTCTGAGCACTATGGGACTTAACTTCTGAGGTCATCAGTCCCCTAGAACTTAGAACTACTTAAACCTTACTAACCTAAAGACATCACACACATCCATGCCCAAGGCAGGATTCGAACCTGCGGCCGTAATGGTCGCGCGGTTCCACACTGCAGCGCCTAGAACCGCTCGGGCACTAAAGGCCTGCCGGGAATGATTACTTATGATTAATTACGTCATAATATTTTAGCAGGCTTTGTAAGGACATTTCTGCTAAATGGTGCAGCTGCTGCCATCAACACCTCCACCGTCACCATCACCATCATCTTCATCATCATCATCATCATCATCATCATCATCATCATCAACAACAACAACAACAGTAGCAGCAGCAGCAAGAACATACCATACCTTGAATATTCATCGTGTCGTCCGTCGTCGAGACACGCAATCATCACTTTTGACGACTGTTAAGTTCATATATTACGATTTTCTGTGAACATAAAACACATAATTAAAATTTTAAAATGTTAATTTAGCTCTAAGCTAGTAAATACTATAAATATCTTTCTAAGTATACACAGTGTTTTCTTTCTTACAATTATAATTATGTATCTCTGTTACTGTTTGAGATACTTTCATTCGCTTGCAATTAATCATTTACTTCAACCGTTCTTCAACTCTTGTGATACTGCTGCGTGAACTGTCTTGTTACAGGTGTTATTACATTTTAATCTCGTATTTAAACCACAGAACTTTAGGAAACTCTATTTTCTGCCCTCTTCCGAAATTCAAGCGACATTATGTTTCGTCTCACAGAATGTTCTATGTTTGCCCTGTACTCCAGATGTAAGAGTACTTTATTTTTATTTTTGTTTGCTTTGTAGGCGAGTGGCTTAACGAACTCTGGATACCGCAACGTAATCTGTTTGACGTTCATATATTTAATATGTACGGGTCTACGTACGAGTATTCCCTCCTGCGTCATTTAGCCTTTTCCGAGATTACATTTTCTGTGCGTACAAAAAAAGAGAAACGTTTCCAACAGGTGTGAGCGTCTGCCACTGCTGCATGAGTAAATAAAATCGTAAATTAGCGTCTGTTCCAAGTGGCGTGTTGCAATATAAAAGGAAGTAAAATGTAAACATACTAACGGGCGCTTAACAATATATCCATCCGTGTTTATTCTCTTTGACACAGAAACCGACAGCTCTGCGTATAAAAAGAGAGGATGAAAAAATAATGAAAGTGAACATCACAAAGAATCGAAATGGCTGAAAGTAACAACTCTCACCTTTTAGAGAGAAGAGTCGACTTAGAAATGCAGCTGCAGACACGCTATTAAAAAGTCTGTCGAGACATTTTTACCTCGTACCATTATATTCAATAAACCGCTAAGAAACGACATTTCCAATAAAGATCTAACACGTAACTTGAAGTTAGTGAGGTGACACGAACAAAACTATGGTGGAACGAAAGGTAGTCTAAAATGATCATCAACTGTCGTCTTGTAGCATACGGGCATCGACAGATATTTATAAATAATTAATAAATCCAGCGATAACGACTTTCATGTTATCTTTACTATTACACGTACTAGTATTACAGATGAAACACTGGCTGTTAAATGGGGAGTGAGCTGTAGTGCAGCTTTATGGCGGAATCGTTCTGTATTCCGGAACAGAAATCCCTGCACAGAGAAAATTTCATTTAGAACTGTTCTGAACGTTGTAGCAAAATTATTTTCTGTCATAACTTTTCTGATAGTTCATGAAGTTGTACAGTATATTTCAGTGAACTTTCTAAGCGTACGAGAGTAGCTGAAACGTTAGGTAAGCAACATAAATTGGGTAGATTGGGTAGTTCACCCTGATAGAGAAAATGTTTTTTTTGTGTTATATTAACAGTCTAAATTTGATCTCAGGGCAAAAGAGAAACTTTGGCTTGAGATCAGAAGGAAATTTAAAAGTTCCTCTCGTTCGTGCCTCGGATTTTCCGTGTCATCGCGTGACGTCACAGTCGTGTCCGCAGCAGAAATCCAAGCAATGATTATGTAATGAGCGGAATGCGTGATAAATTACGGATCAATTAATCCGTATATTTACACAGAAAAATCTAAAGACACAACCGTGTTAATTCTTGCTCTGTTACACCATCAGAATCACTTTAAATGAGGGTAGCCACCCTCGTTTTGACACGCGAGGCAGGGTTAAACTCCTCCCAACTCCAAAGCCCTGTAGCTAGTTACTTAAACTCGTATGCGAAACTTAAGGACGAAAACAATTTTCGCATGATGTGTCATTGCCAGGAACCATACCTCAATATAATTTAGCCCATACATAGAAAGAACTGCTACAGTACATGACAGTGCAGTATAGAATAACCTAACTGAAAGAAATACCTAACTGCACGAACAGAAATGAGACTTTCATTCAGAGACAGTAATTACATTGAAGTCACCGCTATTCATGATGCAGCCCTGGACCTTACAAAAGACGGTACGTGGTTCTGAATAGGGTGTGCGATCAACAGACGGCAATGCACGTCGTGTATCCTGCTCCCCTACAGATGTTCAGATGTGTGTGAAATCTTATTGGACTTAACTGCTAAGGTCATCAGTCCCTAAGCTTACACACTACTTAACCTAAATCATCCTAAGGACAAACACACACAGCCATGCCCGAGGGAGGATTCGAACCTCCACCGGGACCAGCCACATAGTCCACGACTGCAGCGCCCGAGACCGCTCGGCTAATCCCGCGCGTCAAAATTGTGCTCCCATACGGATCACAATGTTGGTAAGCAGTTCTTATGGTAGGACGTTCCATTCCTCCAACAGCGCTGTTGATAACTGTCGGTTGGTCATTGGTGTGTGTGGAAGTGCTGCAATACATCTCTCTTCAACGCACTCCTCACGTGGTCGATGGGAGCGGGCACACCTATTCGTTCGCCGAACACCCTCCCGTTCCAAGAGCCCCTCCAGCTGCACTAATCGATGCGGTTGCGCATTGTCTTAAATAAAAAAAAGGCCAGATGTGAATAGGACTCGCACACTGAGTATTCCGTGAAAATTTAATTATACTCAAGTCAAAAGAAGTTTTGCTTTACTCCGGTTCCCAGAACTCCTGAAGACAGACGTTGACTGTGGATATTGCTGTCACAGACACATTCCCTTTTACTGTTCAGAGATATCACTAACCGCCCCAAAAGATGTAAAAAGCCACGCATGAGCAGCGCCTATTAGACGGAGAGCGTCCGGCAGCCGATCAGTTCCAGTCATTCCACCAGAAAGGAGGTACACGCCTCGTGTTGTCTGTAGTTCAACCCTGTCTAGACGGTCAATATGGCTGTTCGATAGCGTCCTCATTGTTACTTTGTGCCAGGAAGCGCTCTCAACAAGGGAAGTGACAAGGCGTCTCGCAGTGAACCAAAGCGATGTTGTTCGGACGTGGAGGAGAAACAGAGAGACAGGAACTGCCGATGACATGCCTCGCTCTGGCCCCCAAGAGCTACTTCTGCAGTGGATGACCGCTACCTATAAATTATGGCTAGACAGAATCATGACAGCAACGCCATCATGTTGAATAATGCTTTTCGTGCAACCACAGGACGGCTTGTTACGACTTAAACTGTGCGCAATAGGCTGCAAGATGCGCAACTTCACTCCCGACGTCCATAGCGAGGTCCATCCTTGCAACCACAACACCATGCAGGGCGGTACAGATGGCCCAACAACATGCCGAGTGGACGGCTCGGGACTGGCATCGAATGGACCGCTCAGGTTTGGCATCACGTTGCCTTCACCAATGAATGCCGCATCTGCCCTCAAGCAGACAATCGTCGGAGACGTGTTTAGAGGTATCCCGGCCAGGCTGAACGCCTTAGACACACTACCCACCGGGTGCAGCAAGGTAGACGTTCCCTGCTGTTTTGGGGTGGCATTATGTGGGGCCGATGTACGTCGCTGGTGGTCACGAAAGGCGACGTAACGGCTGTACGATACGTGCATGCCGTTCTCCGACCGATGGTGTAACCATATCGGCAGCATATTGGCGAGGCATCCGTCTTCATGGACGACAATTCGCGCCCCCAACGTGCACATCTTGTGAATGACTTCCTTCAGAGTAACGAAGTTTCATGCCTGAGATAGATTGAAAAGGGCTGTTTATGGAAACGTGATCCACCAACTACTCTGAGGGATCTGCGCCGAATCGCCGTTGAGGAATGGGGCAGTCTGGACCAACAGTGCCTTGATGAACTTGTGGATAGTATGCCACGACGAATACAGGCATGCATCAATGCAAGAGGATGTGTTACTGGGTATTAGAGGTACTGTTGGGTACAACAGTCTGCACCACCACTTCTGAAGGTCTCGCTGTATGGTGGGAACATGCAATGTGTGGTTTCCATGAGCAATTAAAAAGGGCGGAAATGATGTTTATGTTGATCTCTATTCCAATTTTCTGTACTGGTCCCGGAACTCTGGGAACCGAGGTGATGCAAAACTTTTTTTGATGTGCGAATATAGAGAGAGTTTATCCATTCCGGCAGTCGAGGATGTCGACGATTTTTACCTGTTATCAACACTGATGGGAGGTATCGGTCCCACTCGTTCCAAGACTTTCGAGGATGTTGTAATTTTAAGTTTGAAAATGGACAACAAGTGGCAAAAGAAATATTTTTCTCTTGCGATACACTTAAAAATTAACAATTTTCCGATTTTTTTCCTATTTTTGTATTGTGAAACCTTGCTTGATGGCATATTTCGTGATTCTAGACCAACGAGAAGTACCCTTTAGGTTTTGACGAGTGAGTTTGTGAGTATGGAAATATGGAACATAAATATCTGTATCTTTTGATTTGCATTGACCTAGACACTAATGTTTATTATAACTCCAAGGGACCGTAAACCTCAGTATTTGACATAAATTTCTACATTTTGCATCTACCCGTTCCTGTGAGGAAGGGATCGTAAGAGACAGTCAGTCTAATAACAAATGATAAACTTATTTTGCGGGCAATACAATAACAAATTAACAATTTTCGGAGTTTTTACTTCTGATGTGTAAAGCTTTGCTCCTTGTCAAATTCCATGTTTCTAGGTCGAAGGAAATACCTTGTAGGTTTGGATGAATGAATTTGCGAGCATCAAACTACTTTACATAAATGGCTGAATGTTCTGACTACATTGACTTACATGCTTCACTTTGTTACAGCACCAAGGGACCTCAGTCCTTAATATGTGACAAAAATTTCTGAGGAAATGGGCTTCCAACAGTCGGACAGAGAGACAGACAGACAGACAGACAAGATGACAACAAAGCGATACACCAAGAGATCCGTTTTCACCGACTGAGTACCGAATTCTAAGAATGAAATCAGGGCCGAGTGCATCCCTGAAAAGACGAACATGAGGACGCAGAACAGTGTCGCAATAATGAAACTTCCTGGCAGATTAAAACTGTGTGCCGGACCGAGACTCTAACTCGGGACCTTTGCCTTTCGCGGGCAAGTGCTCTACCAACTGAGCTACCCAAGCACGATTTATGCCCCCTCCTAACAGCTTTACTTCCGCCAGACCTCGTCTCCTACCTCCCAAACTTTACAGAAGCTCTCCTGCTAACCATGCAAGACTAGCACTCCTGAAAGAAAGGATATTGTGGAGACATGGCTTAGCCACAGCCTAGGGGATGTTTCCAGAATTCTAGTGTCGCAATAGTGTTTAATGGTGGGTGTATCGATTTCAATGATTTGGTGATCAGTACACTCCCAAAAAATTAAGTATTTCCATGCCATAACACGTGGACTACCAGAAAGATCATGTCCGACAACGTTCCTGGTTTTTTTATTGGCATTAATTACTTTTATTTACCTGCACTATGAACTTTGCTTATGAACTTCCTGCATACCCTTAAGTACAAAATCACGCTAACTAATAAATGATTTCTGTCCATGTGTACGATTCTAGTGAGTGGAACTATTGCTGTATGCAGACCTAGAGATCATATTCGGTTCAACTAGTAAACAATGATCAGCTGTGCAGTCGATAGTATATAAGATGACTTCGTTCGTATCGTTAATGCTGACAGGGGACACAACATGGAGTGCAATGCTTGGCCCATCTTATAACTGACGATAAATTCATATTACTATGAAGGTAAAGGTGACTCTGTGTACGTTAGTACGATGATCCATGATTTTCTGATATGCTTTGTTCGAAATTAGTTACATTATAATGTGTGTCGTACGTTCATTTCCAGTGACGAATTCATAGATGTCGTTATCTGACACCATTCGTTTTAAATCGCCATTATGATGTAAATGCTTTTATGTGGGTACATCACGTTCTTTACCTGTGTTTCTTTCGTTAACATGTGCATCAGTGCACACGGTTGTGACATTTCAGTATTGTAACACTTTGTCCTTCAATCAGTGTACATCAATCTGATCATGGTCCATGGACCGAAACTGGTTGTTCAATAAAGAAATTTTATTAGCATCTCTTGGCGGTAATATGATATTCTTCAAATATTCTAATATGTTGCACGCTCTCGAAGTGACAAGGGGTGTCTCATTTGTCCATTTTTGCTTACAGAGTTCACGGCTAATATAGTTGTGCCCATAATTACCATGATCATAAGAAACTTCAATTAAGGACGCCCTCTAATGTTACGTTTTCTACGTACATGCGTGGATTATGTAACAAGATTTGAGATTTTCACTGTGATGCAAGTGACAGAGGAAGCTTGCAAATCTCATAGAGGAATAAATTACCTAACAGCTAAAAGTGAAATAAAAAGAGTATTTCAAAAATAAAAAGAGCCTATACAGGAAAGTGATCTACCTTATGAAGTTAACAGCAGCTGTGTACCCGCGTATACAAGCGTACTGACCCTCTTGCGTTCATGACTCCGCGCCTATCAGAGTTCTGGAGAACCCATTGCACTTAAATGCAACTCCCGAGTCAGAATTGGCTGCGACGTAGCTTATGTTGGTAAATGCTTGACAATTTTTGAAAAAATGCATGATAGGCATATAGAACATTTATTCGCAACCGGTTTCGATCTTGAACCACCTTCGCAGTGGAAAAATATCTGTTGTAATACCTTCATATGCCGTACATGCTATTTAACCAGGAAAGTACTCTTGACTACTGACCTGAAGACGTAAGGAACTTCATACTTAAAGCCGTAACACAGGTATCAAGTTCCTTATGTTTCCAAATCAGCAGTAATGTATACTTTACTCATCAAATAGAATCTATACCATGTGAAGTGGTTACAGTAATATTTTTCCTCTGTGAAGATGCTCTATGATCGAAGTCGGTAATGAATAACTATATTGCAAGACAGGACAGTGTGTCATGCTATTCTCCAAGCATATAGACGCTGCTGACAGTTGTATGAAAGACAAATTGCTTGACAGTTGCCGAAGGCCGATGTTGCAATAGAATAAAAACTGTTACAGCAGTAAGTCTCAAGTCTGAAGACCACAACAACAACAACAGCGGTAAGTTCAAAATCATTTCCTCTAAATGAGTACAGAATGTCTGTAAAGTTCCTTAGCATTTCTGTCTTTAACGTTGGTTTTTTTTACCGTTTAGAGGTAACCTAAAAGGACGTACACAGCAGAAGAAATAACGGCTGTTGTTGCTGACTAACATCGTGGTATGCCTTCAGGAGATGCGGAACAATTTTACGACTAAATTTCACAAACCAACTCCTACCAGGCATAGGCATGCCATTAAAAATATGGTCAACAAATTAGTGTGAAATGATTCTGTTACTGACGAAGGAGTTCGGCAAGGCCGGCTATAGCACATGAAACTGTTGATAGGATTCGGGAAGCTATTGCTCGCAGCTCCTCAACATTAGAGAACTAAACAAAGGAAACACACACACACACACACACACACACACACACACACACACACACACACACACACACCATGTTGTGCAAAACACTGCAGTTCAAATTGAACTATCATGTCTACCACATGCAAATTTTTTATAAACATGAAGATTAGGATTATATGGCCAGACCAGCTATACGCTACTACTAATTGAATGCCGTCAGAAATGAAAATTTAATGTAGAACACGCTCTTAAACAACAAGGCATTATTTCACACTTCTGAATGTTTGAACAGACATAGCTGTACGATTTCCGATGAACAAAGTAAAGGGAACGGGATAAATCAAAGTCAACTGTGTGGATTAGAATTACAAGATCAAAAGTATGTGGATCTTTCATGTTTTCTGAGAAAAGAGTAACCGGTAATAGCTGTCTTTACCTACTGGATCAGTTTGTGAAGCCACTGGTTGATTCAAACTACCATTTTGGATCTTGTCTTCTAACAACAAAATAGAACATCTCTACATTTTTCCATAATCGTCTACGACTACCTCAATGTCACTTTTTCTAAGAGATGGATTGGCCGTGCATCAGAAAGCCTTTGGGCTCCCTTCTCACTTGAGCGGCATGTTCTCGTATGGAGATTCATGAAGTACGAATTCTATCAAGTGAAAATAAATGATTTTCAACAACTGAAAAACCCTCTTCTTAGCAGCTGCAAGGTTGTTTCCACCTACGCAGCAACGATGAGACTAGAGCTTACATGCGCATGGTCATCACACTGAAAAACACTAAAGTTGTTTTAATCGAATGTCCCAACATATGCTCATTTTGTATATTCCATAATAAAGTGCTCATAAATACACTGTATCTTTGTCTCTTACCTTCTGGAGCGCAGAAATACCGAGTTCTACATGTGAGAAAAAAAAGCCTTTTAAGGTAAGTTGGCGAACGCAGAACGTGTAGTTTCCTGGAGAATTTAAGCTACACAAGTGTAATGATTTTCGAACAGCTATTTAAAAAGGAAACAAAATTGCATTCATGATCTGCACCAAACAAAACGGCCTCGCTCGAGTTTAATGAAAGGGGAAAAAGGCTCTAAATTTGTGGGTACGGTGCCTGAACATTACATTCTTCGTATTTACACAAATATCGTCTATCTACCAAAGGAGAATTCCGTTGTTCCTTTTCCCCGACTGTTCACTGCAACTTGCGACATTCCGCCGAGAATTTATCCCCGATCGCGAATTGTCCCTACAGAATATTGCGTGTGTAATTGTGCTGGAGTTGGGGTGGCCAGGTATTCGCCACTAACCTCAGTTTCGGTTCCACTGCGCTGTGCCTCTCTTCGCAGGGCTGCCTAACCGCACAGGAGTCTTTGTACGGCTTCAGGCGCACCGCCTCACAAAAGTTATCTTTACGCGCACGAGTTATGGCCGTATACCAGCAGCGGGAGCTGAATGGAACCGCAAGCTTCGCGAGAACTGTGGGCCACGGTCGGTTTTCAAAACCTCCTCCGGGCCAACTGTTATTGTTTCCGCAGAACAGTAGGTCCCTCGTAGATTGTTCGTAATGGGAATTCGACAACCGATCGATTAGGTTCTCTGTGAACAATAGCACCAGTGCGGAACACTACCGTATCTCCTCGGCGCTCAGTTCCTTTCTCTTCCATTAGTTCTTTATGACGAGGTGACAAGCACAAACATTACACAGCCTTTTGTGAATCGGGCAGAGCCACAAAAATGTTTTCGTTTAGCGAGAAATACTTTTGAAATGTAGTTTTAACTGATTGCTTCTCTCCCCGAATGAATTGTTCGTGATTTTTTTAAATGCTAGTTCCATAATTGTATTTCTGGATACTATACTGTTGAGTGAATTTTGGCTGATATCAACCTTGTAACAAGCTAAGTAAAATTTAGCCAAAAAATGTGATTGAAGTAAGTGCCAAGATACTGCTTAAAACTGTAATGGTATCATTGAGGAACAATATGCATCCATGTCATGAGGATTGTACTTAACTTTTCCCTCTCATGTTGTTCAGAGCAACATTCATCCACACAGATTTGTTCGTTATAGTTTTAATACAAAAATCCTTAAAACGATAATTTTTCAAATAACTAAGTAATGTTATGAATCAAAAATACCAGACTCTAGAAGATTGGAGCCTCTTTCTTTTTGAAGGACACAATTTACCCGCATGAAGACAATATTCAGTTTTCACGTAACTTGTAAAACGATACATTATTTTGTTCGGAAATTTAGAATCCAGTTCCCCAGTTCCTGTTCTTTGCAAGAGAGAAGTCTGGCAGACATCTGGTCTTGATGGGGAAAACTAGTTTTTGCAGTGAGTGGCACAGAGCTCTTTTATTATTTTCGACTTCAATTGCAGATAACGTATTATGATGAATAGACATATGCTCTCAAATCGGAAAAGCTTATATAGAATACAAGGCAGTTCAGAGTTAATCCACTATTGAACGACTTGCTACAGTGTTAGTAGTATGAAGTAATACCATCCAGGCACAGAGCCGGAGTCATCACGTAAAGTAGAAATATTTCAAATTTATAAAGTACAAGTCAGCGTGTCATAAATACAATCACTTTCCTGGTTCAATAAGAATGAAATCAGTCCTGTTGAGAACAGAACAGATTCATTAAATTTACTGTGTTTTTTTTCAGAGTTTATTTTTCAGTTAAACGCAAATTTTAGTATTTCAACTTCCACAGTAGTCCTGAGACAGGGTTACGTTCACTTAGCATAAGGTGGGCAGCAGCAACACTGGAAGAAGGCAAAAGTAGGTTTTCGTTGATAAATAGTAACGAACAATTAATATGTGCTGGATGATGGTTATTTCTTGTGCGTTAATGCTACAGGTAATGTATTTAATATGTGAATCATAAAATCGCGTTATGCTATGAAGCGTGATAACCCAGAAGTAAGACAAAGATATTGTTTTTCAGTTTTAATGTGGATCCAACGTTCGGGAAGGCAGAATAGGAGGTATTATAGGCAAAGTAATCTCTAATGTAACGAAAAAGCCAGTTTTAACAATAAAGGTATAAAGCCAAAATGACGAATTATAGCGAAAAGCATTTTCATGCTATGGTTTATGATAACCAAAGAAAGGCTGATGTAATTAAAAGACATTGACAAAAATAACAACCACAAGAACTTCATTAATATTTTCATTACAGAACCAAATAATGGATGAATCAAAGGAAAATTGAAGAAAATCCCTTGCAGTGTCAAAATATTGGAAAACTGCTGAGAAATAAATTCCTGAAACTATACAGTTTGAGTACAGCATGATAAGGAAAACCAGAGACTGCGATTTATTGGCCGAACACATAGAAAATACATAGGTCCTCTAAAGAGACTCCTTATACCACGCTTGTCCGTCCTCCCAAGTACCGCTGTTTGGTGTTGTATCCGCATTATATGGGGTCGACGGAGGTAATCGAAAAAGTTCAAAGAAGGGGAACTGGTTTCGTACTGTCGCGAAATAGGCGAGAGAGTGCCACAGATGTTAGCGAATTGGAGCGACAATCATTAAAACAAAGTCGTCTTTCGTTGTGGTAGAATCTTCTCATGAAATTTCAATGGCCAGTTTTGTCTTCAGAGTGTGAAAACATTTTGTTGGCGCATAATTACAGAGGGTGGAATGATTATCATAATAAAATAAGAGGATTCACGGCTAACACAGAAAGGTTTACGTGTTCGTTTTTCCCGTGTGCTGCTCAAGAAAAAAATGGCTCTGAGCACTATGGGACTTAACATCTATGGTCATCAGTCCCCTAGAACTTAGAACTACTTAAACCTAACGAACCTAAGGACAGCACACAACACCCAGCCATCACGAGGCAGAGAAAATCCCTGACGCCGCCGGAAATCGAACCCGGGAACTCGGGCGTGAGAAGCGAGAACGCTACCGCACGACCACGAGATGCGGGCTGCTGCTCAAGAGTGGAACTGTAAAATAATAGATTGAAAGTGGTTCTATGAATGCTCTGCCAGACATTTGCTTGAGAATTGCAGAGTAATCATATAGCTGTAGATATTGATATAAACAATGTAGCGGAAAATTTCATTTTTTGATGACCATATACTGTAAGATTTATGTTACTGCAATTACGAATTTCTGTGTCGCCTTACTGAGCTCCTTAGAATCAAGTAAGCATACCATTTATATTATCTGTGACAAACACAACACGTTCTGGAATTTATTTCGATTTCAAGTACTGTGCCACCTACAACTTTTTGAACGTGACGCCTGCAGCGCGCGCGCGTATTTCTCTGCGGTTTCTGAGTGTCAGTTACAAGGATGTTATCAAGATGTCTACACAGAATAATGCAGTTATGTATTGCTGTACTGTAAATGAAATTGAGTTTTGTCATTTGCTTTTGGGATTCCAGCTAGTGCAAATTTCGCTACATTGAAACCAGTCATTCAAAATTACCGTTCAAATTATCGAAGACAGAACTATTACTGTCTTCTAAAACGTTTCCTCATCTCTTACGTTAACAACACTGCAACTAAATTTAACTGCGTCAGGATTCTCTAAGTATTCTTTACTAATAAAAGACTTTACCTCTGATACTATTTTTAATCAATATTATTTCTTCTGCAGTCAATTTAGAGAATATCTACAATTGATGCTATAAAAACAACAAACGTAGCCCTCAACGTATCAGAAGTGATTCACCCATACCTGCAACCAAATACTGAATGTCAAAATAAAACTGACCCAGAAAATATTTTTAAGTTTGACGTGGAATTGACACTTGTTAACGAACAGGACAAATCACTATTACAGAAAATGCTGGATACCGTGATTTCGATCCACCAATCTCTTGGTGTCACATGCCTGCACATGTGCACCTCCAAAACACTTCGCTGTGTCATTACATTTGCGAGAGTGAGAGGAGCAGACGTTCATAGTGACCAATCGAATGCAACGCTAAATCGTGCGTGTGAAAAAACAGCGCATGTTTTGTATCGAGTTGTTATTTAAGAATGTGGCTAAACTAGAGCAAAGTCTACAGTTCGAAATACAGCGAAACGGTGGCCATTTCCAACAACTTCCGCAATGTTCATTAACTAACGCCAATCCCGCGTTAGTCTTATTGTAAATTTTATACTGATCACTTTTATATATACTAAGATGGTATCTGCTCTTTCGGACATGTCCGAAAGAACAGATACCATCGATGACCGGGCTCGAGTCCCGGTCAGGGCACACATTTTCATCTGTCCCCGTTGACATATGTCAACGCCTGTACGCAGCTAAGGGTGTTCATTTCATTGTAATCTGAACAGTTTTATTTTGCTCATTCTTTACATACTCCGCAAGCTACTGCAGAGTGCCCAAATGTACGAGTACTGGTCACTGTCCAGCCAATTCCATCGTCGTATGCAGTGAGGAGAAATTGATTGTTTTTGACTCCATACGCATCCTAATTACACTACACTTATTTTCAGTGTCCCAATGCGAGAACTACAATTGATATGCGGAGCAGTTACTGGCTTTTCCGGGAATATAGTACCTTTGAATTCACAAACAGGTTTCATGAGAATAACAGTCTTTATCATTTGTAATCTTGATCATTGTTGTGGAGTTACCAACACAAGTACAAGGATAGCGTACCAATAGGGACAAGAAAGGAGGCATGAAGGGTGCCAACAGAAATAACAATCATCCATTTATTGCACCATCACACACGCACATCATGTTATATGCGACATTATGACAAACAGTGTGCATAAAGAAGGCCGCAGAATTTTACCAATATAAGAAATTATAACACTAGCACAAAATTAACTAAAGTGTCTTGAAGGAAATGTTTATGGGAAGCACGACGGGGCCGCAAGGGAGGAGGCAAAACAATACTTAACTCAGGTGCACCAAAACAAACAAACAGACACCAGGCCGCGCCAACAACGGACACGTAAGGCACGCAACTACTCTCTCCGTTCTGGTTCCGCACGTTCCACCCAAGTAATAGCTACCTGAAACATTTTAATACTTGGAACAGTACACCAGTGATCAGCAAATTTAAAAAACAATAACATGACATAAAATACAATAATTTAAGAAAATCACATCATATGGGTATAAGCTTAAGGTCTTTCGGTAAATAACAGATTACAAAAGGGGCATGTGCCACTATTAAATCTTACGTAATTACACTACTTAATTTTTCAGTGCCCAAGTTGCAATTAACTCAACAAGAATTAAATCATTTAAGTGATAATGTTACTTTAAAATAATAATAAAATTATATTGTGTACATATTTCCGCGTAGTCAGCATGTACACAACTTTCCCACTAGAGTGCGCCCCGCTATGCACAACAGCGCAGGCGCAGCGCTCATCTGTCTCCACACTACGAGATGGCGCTGCCTGAGAGACGGACCAAATTCTGCTTCCACCGATCCACGTATTAATATTTAATCCAGCCAATGAGATTGCTGCTAACACAAAACCTTTTCTCCTCGCGGATCACACTCGCGCAGTGATACCTGAACGCACGAGGTATTATAACGAGTGTACAGACCTCCGATTATTCAAACTGCATTTGTCTGCACAAGTCTGTAACAGTCATCATTAGTCTGTACCAGTCTATAGTCAAGTTTCAGTCTGCGCCTAAGAAGATTATCATATTCCTGTACATAGCCATGAAGATAAATGTATAGACACTTTGTCAAGTATCAGAGATAGGTGAGAATAAGATTAACGTACCACGACCAAAGGAATTTCAGATTGTCAATTGTAAACAGCATCCAGAATCAAGTTACATAATGTCTATGCTTTTTATTATTTTAATAAATGTGTGTCAAAATTAATCAAGTTCTGTTTAAAGTTGGTCACCGTCAATCTGCTACTCTAAGCGTGCAAGTGGCATTTCTATCATCTGACCTAATGGCAGAAGATAAACACGCCACGATAAGACCACGAGACATATTGCTGACACTCGCCTACTTCGCTAGAGCGACAAGTCAAATAATCTGATGGTGTGTGTACCGAAGGTCTTACAGTACGCACACCACAAATTATTTCATACAAAGAAAACCAAGAATAGCCCAATCAGTACTCTCCAGTGAAGTAGGTCACACAAATGGTACTCCACGGCTCCGAGCACACAGCCCCATACAAAATGCAACACAACCACAGCGACCCAGCGTACTACCAGAACCACCAGTCAGTAGACCAAAATCGTACTAAGCCAAAACAAGGACCGACCTTTAAAATAACGATTCCTATCCCGGGCCGGACAACAGACCAAATCCCGGGAAATCCATAAGAAACCTCAGCCAACTTAATACCAAAACAAAAATTTATGAACAATATGCAAAACACAAGACCTCTCTGTCCAAAGGCTTCCGTTTAGTCGAGAAGGTGGTTCCGACCTGCCTGCTGAGGTGCCAAGCGTCGTACGGAGTACCGAATCAAGCTTAACCTTCGTTGACGGAAAGCAGAAGCACCACAAGACAAAATAAACTCCAATCTAACTGCGCAAGGCAAATTCTAAGGAGTGCCACTCGAAGACTATGCACTTGAAGATCAAACAAAGCACCCAGACTAACGTGCCGCTGAACGACGCACTTCCATCACCAGCGTCTAGTAGAGTATGGAGAGCAGCGTAGCCCATCGATATACATCCATGGGACGGTAAACGAGGATAACAAACCCAGCGACGGAGAGACAGGAGGACGAAATGACATCCCGCCGCACATAGAAGGTATTTCAAACTCAGGCTCGACAAACTGCAACAGGCGAGATTTTGCTCCCCTTGCGAATGAAACGGCACACTACGGCGCTGTCCACACTATTAACCGTAAAATCACGGTCCGATCTTCCCATCGGGCCCCACTCGGCGTCCCGAGCCGAACTGTCTTTACGCCAAGGCAGCCACCTCTCACCTCCACACACGCCTCCAGCTAACCCTGGCCAGCTATCACACACGGAAACAACCGCCTATCACCAAAGCGCCATCTGAGTCAAAACTCAGCACTAAGATCGATACGGACCTGGAAATAAGCGAGCACCGTAACAATCATATTAAGCCCATTGCAGGCATTTTACTGTACACAGTATGCCGTATCGGCTGGCCATAATTCAGCCAATATATCAGTAGAATGTTTACGATCAGTGTTCCTGGATGTAATCTTCAACAGACCATCTATGTGTTGACTTCAAGATAACTCGTCGACCTGAAGCTGTCCAAAGAAACGAAACCGGTCATAACAGAATAAATTCGTAAAAATACAGCTCAAGCTTTTTTCATCAGCCATTTCACATTTATGTTCTCTGAGCATGTTACATTGTCGTACGAAAACATCGATAGATACGATGTTAACAGAGCAATTTCTGAATTAAGTACACGTTTCCATTTGCGTTGTCGTCAACTGTTCTGCCACACTTATGTGTTCCTGGTGCGTCCGGAAGAAGCTGAAGATCATTTTGTAATTATTACGATGAGCACTAGAGCTCCATAAAATCCCGCAGAAAAACCCAGGAATATGAAATTACATTATTGACTCATATGAGAGTACAAACAATATTTGAGAAAAGTGGGTGTAAGTGCTACTCTGACATGAAGAGGTTCGTTCGCGTGAGGAAGTCGCAGTGGACGGCAACAAACCAGTCCCACTTAAAAAATACTACATAAAGTTATCCAATTGACTTATACCATTTATGGTTAATAAATGAATTAAAATATCTAGCTATCTACTACCAAAAAAAAAACTTAATTCTGCGCCAAAATACAAACCACACATTCGTATTTTGGGGAGTGTAAATCAATTGAAGAAAAATTAAAGAAAGAGTGAGTAGAGCATGAAGAGTGGGAAAAGGAATGAATCCCAGAATACTGCCTACTCTCATTTGAAGGTTATCATGAAACTGTTTGAGAGAGCCAATCTACCTAGTGCTGGGCGAGATGGAAGTGTATCCATTGTAGCAGCGGCGAGACCATACAGGTTCCTATTAGGGAACTTTTGACCAATGGTCGCTATTGTCGAGCTGCTTGCATATAACGTGCCTGCTTTCCCACAGCGTTTTGCTATCATATTACGTCGTTCTGGAGCGGAATTACAAACAACACAACGATAAACATAAACCCAATCTGTTAAAATTTTCTGTTTTTGTGTCAAAAACGAGGCTATCCAACCTAAAATGTCGATTCCTTAAGTGGAAGTCGAATTTGTCTCTGGTATTCGATTATCGGTGTTCAGTTTTGATACGACCGATGATTCGTACTAGTCATTTGCCAATTTCTTCATCTCCTACTAGCACCTCACCCTTAGCTTCCAATTATTTGTTGTATAAAATATACAGACTGTCCAGCGAAAGAGTCCCTGATTTCAGAATTAAATATCTCTAAAACTAAGATCGATATACGAGTGCACCAACGGTATGTTTATTGTGAAAACTCTAAGAATTTTATACAGAAGTTACACGAAAGTTTCGAAGTGAAGAGTTGCTAACAGATGGTAATGTAGTCGCAATAAGTAGTGCCTATAAACAGTGCGCCACACATCAGAGCGATCAATCTCACCTTTGGAACGTGAAAAGAGGTTTAGTGTACAGAAAAAAGAGATTTAAATCGTGTATTCCACCGAACAACGTGTTTACTGGTACTGGAATACCGCAGGTTAGAAAACAGTCCTTCGGCAACTAAGTTTTCAAACACGATTTAATTGGTACTTTATATTTCCTATTTGGAGCATGGGCATCAACAGTAGGAACATCGATAAGAATACTTATTCGTGTCTAACTGGGGGATCGATGTGAAAAACATTCACAAGCTCTCCGCCAAACTCCAACTGAGACGGCGTCACTGATCGTCTAGAGGAGAATGTGGGCCCCAAGCGAACTGTAGTTATTCCTGAAAACGTCGCCACGATTTCTGGAATTATTCAGCAAAATCCAAAAAATCTGTACAAAGAAGCTACGGTCGCAGGTTCGAATCCTGCCTCGGGAATGGAAGTGTATGATGTCCTTAGGTTAGTTAGGTTTAAGTAGTTCTAAGTTCTAGGGGACTGATGACCTCAGAAGTTAAGTCCCATAGTGCTCAGGACCATTTGAACCATTTGTCCAAAGAATTGCAGCAGAGACTCGTCCGAAGCGTTCCAACACGTAGAAAATACTGAGAGACTACACATGTTTCCATTCAAAACCAAAATAACTGTACGAACTGTACAACAAAGGGCCGACTTTGCGATCCCGATTCTTTCGATGATTGATAATGAAGTTCACAGACGAAGCACGCTTCCACCTGAATAGGGTCGTGAATAAACGAAACTAGAGATTTTGGGATTCCGAAAATCTCCCTTTCGTGTGGAGCGAAACCACTATATTGTTCTAGAGCTACTTTTTGGACTGCTGTATGCAGCAGAGGCTTTATTTGCCCTTTTTTCGTGCGAGAAACGTAGGAACGTTACTTTGCAATTTTGGCACAATTTGTCGCAGCACAGCCACACGCCGCTGAAGTACCGATAAGACACCGAGTCGTTAAAGTACGATGGAGGCAGACCAAATCGCTCTGAACAGGTGTTTCGCTTTCTTGATGCATTGCGTTGGATTATTACAAATTTACTGGAGCAGGGATGGAGAAGCCTCGATATTCGCCAGATTACTTTCCGCGGGGCACATTGGAAGGCACTCTACCAGAACCGTCAGACAACACTGGACGATTCTGATTTGCGATCTGTCTGGCATTTGAATCGTTTCCGTTGAGACACCGCAAGATGTGGTGGCAAATTTCATTGTTAGTTTGCGCTAGGTACGTACTGCGGTTGGTGGACATTGCGAAAAGATTGTGATGTAATTGGAAAGACTGCTTGCAGAGGACGGGTTTCAGTTATGCATGCTGATACTTTACGAGCTGCACTATACGAGCTGAAACTTCTGTATAAAATTCTTACAGCTTTAACAATAAACAGACCTTTTGTTGCACTCGTCTACCGGTTTTACTTTTCTATTCGAACCTCTCTCTCCTTTTGTGTGTCCCTCTAGCGCCATATAAGTTATTCGCCAATGTCTAACACACTCCCCTCACCCTGTTCTTTCTTACAATTAATGTTGTTGACATTTTCCAGAACTAAGATAGTCCCCCATTCAGATGCAAAGGCCGAGACTGGTCAGGAAGATTCTGTCATCATGAGAAGTGTTCTAAGGTAGAAGAAGCGTGGAAATGGTCTGCACACGACAGTGCACGGCACTAATACGAATGTTCCGAAAAACCACGCGGAAATGTGATTTTTCGGTGGGTGATATCTCAAATTCCGTTGCTGACAAAGGATGATTCGTTCGAATAGCCCTTGGCCTAGAAAACGTTTGTATACGTATCGGAAGAAGGGACGTGCTGTTGCTACTGTACAGTAGTGTCAAAACTTAAACATAAAACACTTCCTCCACCCGAAGCAAGTTCAACAAATCGGTTGGTTCTTTTGCGTTTGATGTGATCTAGGGTGGACCTCGGGCGGGTCTTATAAAAGTACCATTTGTTCAATGGCGATTCCTGAGAAAACGCTAAGAAATCATGATTTTTGGGCACTAAAAGTACCAGTTACGGGAATGGCCACTTCTCTAAATTCTATTCATGGCAAAACATCCAAATATTTACAGTATGTTCGTAACATGTTGTTGTCGGGGTACCTTGCAGGTTTTTTCGTTATCTTCATCCGTTAACGAGATCCCGAGGTGCAAAGTTACTGTACTTACGCCCTCAAAATATGCACGTAACATCCGGTCCGAAACTTAAATGTAGTGTTAACTGATGTACTGAACACATGACAAGGGCACTAGAGTCATCGCGAGGGTTCTGATGTCACCACAATATGTTTTAGGCTGCGTTTTTTCTCCAGTAAATGTTTATTGGGCATTTCACGCCTTACTAATATGCTCAAAGTTGTACGGCAGTGACAAAAATAGCTTAAAAAGGGTCTCATTATGCCTAAAACGAACCTAAAAATTGCCAAAATCGCAAAAAACATTGCTGACAACATTTTTACTCTTTTAATATACAAAATATAAGCCAGACACTTCAGAAGAATTGCGAAACATGGGCCACGTATTCAGAAAAAAATTAAAGCTTACGATTTTCAATTAACCGTATATTACACATATTTCTTTTTTGTTTGTATGTGTCAACGAACGTAAATGTGTCGAAATTTATAAATAAACTGTCAAAACCTTACTGGCATAGAATATCTTTTATATAAGCAACGTACCATGCTGTAGCAGGGAAAACAAGGTAACCGGCGGAAAAAGTCTCCCGTCGGAGCACAGAAAAGGAGAATATGTTCCTCTATAAAAGACTGACAGAAAAATGGGGAACCGGATGTCTCATTCAACTTTCCTTGAAACAGCGTAGAGAGTAAACTACAGTCTTGGTTCACCTCTTTATTTATTTCTATCGGTTCTGTACACGTGCCTTCTGTATCCAATATCACTGGACTGATATTACGTTATATAAGGTTTTGATAGGTGATATAACCTGTAAGGGGAAACCTCTGCACTCCATTATTCTTCAAAACTTTTCTCCAGCTACATTATCAAAAGCTTTCTCAGAATCATAATCTCTTTATTAAATTCTCTCTGATTTTCAATAAATAGCCGTCCCTTCGTAAATCTGCTCTTCTATCAGTAAAATTTTTGCTGTTCTTTCAGTCTTCGAGGTAAAATTCTTGCATGAAGTTTATGTGCTGCGTAACTTAAGCTTATCCCGCTGTAGTCCTCACACAGATATATTTTCTTCTTCCTTATACATTGATATTACTTTTGTTTTCTTCCAGTTTCGTTTTACGTTTGTTTTGCTTCCAGCTCATATCACAGAAATGCATCAATTTAAGCTCCAAATTCAATTACGCCTTCATTAATACTATCTACACCTATTGCTTCTCGGATTTTTGTAGTTTTCAAAGGTGTTTTATTGTTACGTCCTCCTCTTCTATGATAGTCTTTACAATATTTAATCCACTCTCGTTTCGTAATATTGTTCAAACAAATTGTATCCTTTTCTGTTTCATTTAATGTTTCCAAAACGGTATAAGTTATCTGCTAATGACTATGAATATCATATTCTACATTGCTAATGTATTTGTCTCAGGCTTTCTGGGGGCTCTCCTCATCACTCCTCTGCACAATTTCTTTTCCTTCTATACATCTATTTATATTTCGGAGTAGTCTTTCAAAGATTTCTTTTTTTCAATCGGTACCATTTGACGTTGTCGAATGCTTTTTCCAAGTCGACAAATCCTATGAATGTATCTTGATTTTGCTTTTATCTTGCTTCCACTATCAGCCGCAGCGTTAAAATTGGCTCTGTGGTGCCTTTACTTTTCCTAAACCCAAACTATCGTCATCTAACACATCCACAATTTTCTTCTCCATTCCTCTCAATATTATTCATGTCAGCAACGTGGATGCATGAACTGTTAAGCTGATTGTGCGATAATCCTCACACCTGTCGGTTCTTGCAATCATTGGAAATGTGTGCAGAACGATCTTCCAGATGGCATATCACCAGACTCATACGTTCCCATGGTAAGTATAAGGAAGACAAATTATTATTCTGGTACCGGATCCCCCAACTCTCCTAGAACAACTCCTGTTTCATCTTCTATCAGACAAGTCTTTCCACTGTTAGAAGCCTTCAATAAATATTTTCCTCTGCATTTAACAGCGGAATTCCCCTTGCACTATTAATGTTAGCAACCTTACTTCTCATTTCGCCTTGGGCTGTTTTTACTTTTCTGTATGCTGAGTCAGTCATTCCGACAATCACTTCTTTTTCGACTTCTTCACTGTTTCCTGCAGCCATGCCTCCTTGCTTCCCTGTACTTCCTATTGATTTCATTCCTAAGCAACTTGTATCTCTGCATTCCTGTAATTCACTGAACGTTTTTGTACTTACACCTTTTATTGATTAACAGAAGTATTTTGCCCAGGTTTCTTCGCACGTACCTTTTTTTGTACCTATGTTTTTCTTTGAAGCTGCTGTGATTGCCCTTTCTAGAGGTATCCATTACTCTACAACTGAACTGCCCATTGAGCTGTTCCTTATCGCATTATCTACAGCCTCAGAGGTCTACAAGTACATCTCTTCATTCCTTTGTACTTCCGTATCCTACATATTTGCACATTGATTCTTCCTTACCAGTCTCTATTCATCATTACTAAATTGTAATCTGAATCTACATCCGCACCTGGATACACCTAACAAACCAGTGTCTGATTTCGGACTCTCTGCCTGACTCCTATATAATCTAACAGAAATTTTTCCGTATCTCCAGGCCTATTCCTTGTATACCTTCTCTTCTTATTAGACTTAAACAAGCTATTCCCTAATTACTAGCTAAAGTTTATGACAGAACAGAATTAGTCTTTCTCCTCTCTCATTCATAGTACCAAACCCACATTCTCCCTCAATCCTTTCTTTTACTCCTTGCCCTACAACCGCATTCCAGTTCCCCCTGACTATTAGAGTGTCATCTCCCTGTACGTACTGAATTTCTCTATCTCTTCCTCTCTGGCTTGCGACATTTATACCCGAACTATTGATGTCGGTGTTGGTTTGTTGCGATGAGAATAACTTTATCACTGAACTGTTATCAGTAACTCACTCTGCGCCCAACCTTCCTATTCACAACGAATCCTAATCCCCTTACACCATTTGCTGCTGCTGTTGATATGACCCGGTACTCGTCTAACCAGAAATCCTGGTCTTCTTTGCATTTCACTTCAGTGACCCCTCCCCCCCTCCCCCCCCCCCCCCCTATATCTAGACGGCGCCCTAGCATTTCCTTATCCAGATTTTCTAATCTCCTTGCCACGTTCAAACTTCTTACATTACACGTTCGACGGGTAGAGCTTTATCGTGTCGTTCGTTAATCAATCTTTCTCTCATGCTCAGCTCCCCCTTATCAGTCCCCTCCCAGAGATTTGAATGCGGTACTAGTCGGCAGTCTTTTGTCAGTGGAGAGATCATTATTACACGTTTTCAATTACAGGCCACAAGTACTGTGTATATGCCTGGGTTCCACTGTCTTCTGTATCCTAATGCCGTTGATCATTGCTGATTCTTCCTCCTTCAGGAGAAATTTCACACCACAGGGTCAAGAGAGGGCCCTGAACCATTACCTATTCCTCTGACCTCTGTTATAAGGTCATTGGCATAATAAAGGTGATTTATTATGCCGAAAACCTTCGCCCGTCATTGATTATGATTTTTATTTAAATTTAATGAGTGGCTAGGTTCAGAATAGGACTATTGATATTTTAAAAACCATCAGGAGTCCGGTCTATCGATGTTTAAGAAAATATCACTATCCGTCGGAGATATATCGAAAAAACTATCGACCTATCGACGGAACGAAACGACTAACCAATCAAAAAAAGTATCGGATGCACATTGTAAATATATTGCCAGTTCCCACGTTGTATATTTAAGGACTGATTTATTAATAGATATTCAACGAGATAGCAGCCTGCTTATCCCCCTCAGAGCAAGAAATAAAAGGAAAACGACTACTTTCACGTCTGGCGATAACCACTTCACTAACAATGGTAACTGCAGATAAGTGACACAATAAAAGGAGTCTGATGGCTCTCTCGTTCTGTTTCGTCACATATCGGGTTTGTCTGGAATACTTCATATCGACTTCCTTATTTTTCATTTCTGCAAACTGTAACGAACTAGCAGTTGTAGTGCGTGGTGAAGTTAAACTTTGCAGTTTCTGCTGGTAGCGCCGAGCGACGATTACATCAGCATTATACTGGCCCACAATTATATGAAGGTGGTCGTAAAAGATAACTGGTTCCTCAATCTTACCTTCCTCTGATTCATAAACTGCTTGCCGTCTACCCCCCCCCCTTCCCCCCTCCCCCCACCCGTTGCAAAGACCAATCTTCTCATTTAGATTTTTTTCATCAGTTTCGGCAAAGTTTTTTGAGGAATGCGAATGTGAAGAAATAGCAAACTAGTTGCGCTGAAAATTGTTTTTTTAACGCAACTGGTGTGCTATTTCTTCACATCGAATATCTTGTTATTCCATTCACACCGCCCCGCCCTTTGCTAAAGCGAATTTAATTTCGGAGAAAAGAGATAAAACCTTTGAAGTTTCCCGTTAACATTATAATTATGTCAGATGGCAAGGACCTGTATCATTACTTGGACGGTAAGGACATTGTGGTGCCTTCCGAAGAGTGAGGTCACTTAGCACAGTGGGCACCCCACTACGGAACCGCAGGCTGAAGACAGTCGCCGCTAGACTCAGTCCCGAATGACAGACACGCCCTCAAGAAGTTCGGTATGTCGCCGTGCCTCTATTCTCACTCTTTGACAGCCGAATCTGACTGCAGCATCATCGTAGCTCAGATCCTGGCAGCGAGTTAGTCTCATTGACCAGAATTTTGTACCAAAGATTACTGTTAATTGAGCAGTGTTTTTGACTGTCATCTGGTATCGT
Source organism: Schistocerca cancellata (assembly GCF_023864275.1). Taxonomy (NCBI): domain Eukaryota; kingdom Metazoa; phylum Arthropoda; class Insecta; order Orthoptera; family Acrididae; genus Schistocerca; species Schistocerca cancellata. Next base: position 457,932,531 of record NC_064630.1, read on the forward strand.
TCTGATTAATAACCAGTAATCATTGTATTCTGTGATAGAACTAAATATAAATTGCCCTTCATGTGGACGTGGATTGCATCCAAGTCAAGTATTCTGTATTAAAGAGTGTTACTAAACTGAACTAGTATTCTTTACAGGTGTTGCAGTAACCACTCGACCTCCTTCAGAAGTAACACTATTGAACTGTCATTGCGGGTTGCTACGATACATACATTGTGTTACTGGCATAACTGCAGCTATTTCTATTACTGAAGATGCACTGAATAACATTACATTAGTATTTACGTCATTTGTAGATTAATAGTTATAACTATTAGGAGTTTTTAGGTTTACTTCCAGGTACATATGGCAAGAGAGAGCCATTAATGCTTATTTTCCCTTGGACAGGAAAGTGAATTGTTGTAGCGTAACACACGGACGCATAACAATTAGCCTTTACTGATAGGCGTAGTTCACTTGGTGGTGCAGTTATGACCGTGCAAAAAGCAGCAGGTGGTAAATTACGTAACATGTTTGCGGGAAGACTGTTAGACGCAGGGAAAAAACCAATCAACACAATACGTATACATGTTAAGGTACCACATATAAAGGTATTTGCACTTGTGCCCGTTATACCCTCTATAAAACATAGTGTCTTGGAAGAGATCTTAAGATGAATGTTAACAAAAGTAAAACATAGGTAAGGAATGTATTTGAATTACCTCAGACGATAATGAATGCATTACAGTAGGAAATAAAGCAGTACACGAGCTTTGTTATTTGGGCAATAAAATAACTTACGTTTCCAGAACAGAGAGAAATAACGTATAAACCGGCATTAGCAAGAAAATAGTTTCTAAAGGAGAAACAGTTTTTAACATCGAGTGCAAGTTTATAAATATTAGGGCTTTCCTGGAGTTATATAAGTAATATGATGAAACGGAAAAATGCTGAAGACTAGGTAGGTAGACTGAATATCCAATGAAGAGGTACTGCAGCGAACATATAAGGAAATAAACTTGTAACAGAACTTGATCAACAGAAGGGAGCGGCTCATAAGACACAGTCTGAGGAGGAGGAATGTAGAGGAAGACCAATGAATGAACATAGCAAGCAAGTTCAAATGGATGTCGGTTGCAATAGTTATTCAGAGATGGAGAGGCTTGTAGATGACAGACTAGTGTGGAGAGCTGCCTCAGACTGAAGAACACAGCAACATCTCAAGATCTATACTTGACACCAGAAGATTTTGGTGAGGAATGCCCACTCAGCATGGGCTGTTGTGATTCTTGTATCCTCTTTGCAGCGTTCCGGATGCCGAAATTTGCTTCGAAGGTATATAAATTTCTGAACATCGTATACTTAACGGTGCTCAGATTTTGATATATTTGCCCTAGATCTCATTTCTGCTGTTTCTTAAAATTTTCCTTGGTTTACTATTAATCCATATACTCTGTTTTTCATTGAATTCAGCATGTCCTGTAATTCTACCTGTCTTTCACAAAGGATAGTAAAGTTATACCAGGCGCGAAATAACAGAATTTCAAAAGCGCTTGTGCGACAGACGTGTTCTTACCGGCGATACTTGTGCAGAGGGGTGTGGGACAGAGGGGCGAGGAGTTGAAGGGAGGCTGCAACCGCAAGCCACTGAAGCAATACATCCGCCAGTGTCAGCCTAACAAAGACCTCCCTACTTACGTAGTTGCTCGCCGAACGAACTGTTTTACATTTTGCACTAGATGTATTATGTTGCTTATGCACTTATTTTTAAACCCGGAAAGTTGAGAAACCACATGTTCAATGCGAACTGACAGTTACTGTAACTTTATGCGCCATTTAAAAGCTATGAAAGCATATAATGTTTGCACTTATACCAACAAACCGTTTTACTATGGGAGAGAACAGAAACCACTTGGACTGGTTACAAAGAAGACTGTACGCAAAGAACTTACATACCTAGGAATGAGTAGAAAAGTTGTCAAGTTTCTATATTATGCTCGGTTGACTGTTGACTAGCTTATATAGTAAATATTACAAATTATTTGAATTATTAAACTTCTTAGTGCAAAGGAAAAACACATTGGGCTACAGATATGTTGGAAAAGATTGATGATTTCGAACACATATTAATTTTGCGGAAAGTCGACATCTGGTTCATAGCAAGAAGGATTTCCGGAAACCCTACACTGTCAGGTGCAGAATAGGTATGACTAATGACGATTCATTCATTACAACACTTTATGAAGAGATTTCAAAGAGGTTCTAGGATTGATTCTGACTTACAGACTGCTCTTGCTCACGATTGCTGCTGTACCGTGTTACTTCTAGCTTTAAATGGTGAAGAACACATATTCGCAACTCTGAAATTTACAAGACTATTAACTATTACCTCAAAAGCAGAGTCTGCAAAGGATCGGACATGTTGCTTAATTTATTTTGGGTTTGATCCAAGAATGTCGTGAAGCCACATTCAAGATGTCACATATTCTAAACCCGAAATACGTATAAAATTGTAAACATTGTACCTCAGTCGTGAATGTATGTATGTAATACTTTTGGCTTGTAAATAAGATTTATATTTTTGTTACCATAGATCATAAGCTGATGAAGCTGTTCAGTACACTGGATAAAAACTGAAAACAAAAGCTGCACAGAAAAGTGAGTTCCTATCTTCTCATGGTAGTAGATGCGTTGTTTCGTAAATCTGGCCTTCCACTGTTACTCGCTCGCCTACAGTCTTGGCGCACCGTCGTCTCACTCACATGTACTCGCTCCAGAATGAGTGGGGGAGGGAGGAGGGGAGGGAGCCAGAGTGCGGGCCGGATGCGGCTGCACTCTGGGGTGCGCGAGCGTGCGCCATAAGCGCAAATCTTGGAAACCTTGGAAAGTCCCTTCCTGTAAGGTTGACCTGGCCTTCTTGTAGAACGGCAGCACAATCAGGTGTTGCACGGCAGTTAGTAGTGCTACCAGAAGTTGACAGTATCAACGTACGTTTGCATTGTATACTGAGTAACTATGCTGTCAAGAAATTGTAACGATAGTTTCGATACAGTGAATATATATGTATGTGCTACGAAATCATTTATGAAAGTGTTTGCCTAGTGCGTAGTCTACAGTGAAAAGAAAGCTAGAGGATAAGCAATAAAGGAGAAAATAATTTGAAATGGGATGTTCTAAAAATGTTGAATACTAGATGGCTCGAACGGCTAACAGCCAAATTGAGCAGAAAAGTTCTTCATAAACCAATTTGGTTAAAAATGTGTCCTATGGCATATCCCTGGTTAAAACAAGAGATATCCTACAGGGCGCGTCCTTAGGCATAAAGGAAGAGCCAATTTGCTTGTAGTCTGGGTCGCAATGGAAAAACAAGGTTGAGTACAGTAAGCAGGTTTAAATGGGCGTAGGTTCCAGTGAAACGTCCCCTTAGAAAAATTTATACACGACTGTGCTGATAAACCTCTTACACTATTTGCTTTTCAAACAGCTGAGCAAAACTGAACGTACTCAAACATTCACTAAAGTGACACATAATATTTTTAGCGCAACGCAATCTGACTATCAAAGATCCCTGCAAAAGAATGGCCCTGAGTAACATTAAACTACACCTTTCAAAAATCACTTACCTCACAAAAATCTTCATTACTCGAACTACTGCAATACAGCGAGCACCACTACTGCCAGCTAAATAAAAGATTCAAACTACGGAAGGCACTAACTACTGATAGGGATAGTTAGCAAATGAAAGATTTTAATAGAGAAAAAACAATGTATTTACCTTAATATCATCACAAGTCATAATATATGTAATTTCAAAACTCCGCCATTTCTCTCCTCACATCCACCACTGCTGGCGGCTCACCTCTAACTGCGCAACGCTACGCGCTGTTAACATCCAGCTGCCCCTCTACAATGGCAGACAACAATGCAAACTAGCCACAGACTGCACACAGCACAGCGAGTGATTTTCATACAGAGAGCGCTACGTGGCGGCGGCGTTACCAATATAAGAACCTAAACAGCCTACTTACACCAGTAGTTACACTGAGATGAATAGGCTTACGCGTATTATAATTGCGCAGAGAACTGTATTGAACTTTACTGACGTACGTCATGTTGACAGCTAAACGTGGAAGACAGTGTGCTACTTACCACGTGTTTCGAAAAGATTCATCCAGTTTCAGTTCATAAGTTTATATCTGTGCCGTGCAGGCGAGTTTTCTGGCAAGGCGCCAGCGAACGGTCAGTCGAGTGGCGTTTCCCGATTTTGGACTTGGGATTTTCCGGGTTGAGATGGCCGCGAGCTGCCGAAACACGGATATACATGCTCGCGCAGCTTGAGCGAAGCTAAGTTGTGTTTACGTCTGGACACAGTGTGGAGGTCCGTTGTAATTAGTTGGGCAGGTCACGGCCTTACTGATATCTCCTGGGCGAAGTGGTAAGGAGGCGGCAGATACTGGAACAGGTGGTTGTCGTGTCATGGCAGTTTTCACAGCCATTTTAAATAACACAGATGGCGACTGAGCGTTAATTTGCCTATTACGTTACATACTGTACTTCATGTTGAGCATCCCAGCTTCTAGTCATTAAACAGACTTTGATACTCAGTTGCCGAGGCACTTGCGTTGTGTTCGTTTGGCTGCGAGTTAGGCTGAGTGCATTTAGGCCGTTGGCTGCACGGGCTAAGTTACGGGAAGCTACTGAACTATGTAGTGTCATCCGATTTAAGGTGTCCGCAGGTCGCGTGTGTTGTAATCCTATCCGATGAGCGTTCGGATTTGTATTTCGTAATTACTGTGATATATAAATGCCCTATTATTATTATATTGGTTAACGCTTAAAATTGTCTGTACTGTATGATATGTTATTCTTTTTGCCGTGTGTATTGAGGTTTATACAAGCATTTCTTTTGTCACCTGTTGTCCATTTTAATACTTGAAATTACAACATTCTCGAAAGTCTTGGAGCTAGTGGGACCGATATCTCCCATTAATTTTGATAACAGGCAAAAATTGTCGAGATCCTCGATCGCCGGAATGGATAAACTCCCCCTATATACGCGCATCAAAAAAAGTCTTGGATCACCTCAGTTCAGAGAGTTCCGGAACCTGTACAGAAAGTTGGGAGTGAAATAAACATAATCATTTCCACCCTTTTTATTACTCATGAAAACCGTACGTTGCATGTTGTATCACCATACCGCGAGACCTTCAGAGGTGGTGGTCCAGATTGCTGTACACACCTCTACCTCTAATACCCAGTAGCACGTCCTCTTGCATTGATGCCTGCCTGTATTCGTCATGACATACTATCCACAAGTTCATAAAGGCACTGTTACCCCAGACTGTCCCACTCCCCAACGGAGATTCGGCGTAGACCCCTCAGAGTGGTTGGTGGGTCACGTCGCTCATAAACAGCCCTTTTCAATCTCTCCCAGGCATGTTCGATAGAGTTCATTTCTGGAGAACATGCTGGCCATTCTAGTCGAGTGACGTCGTTATCCTGAAGAAAGTCATTCACAAGATGTGCACGATGGGGGCGCGAATTGTCGTCCATGAAAACGAATGCCTCGCCAATATGCTGCCGATACGGTTGCAATGTTAGTCGGAGAATGGCATTCACGTATCGTACAGCCGTTACGGCGCCTTGCATGACCACCAGCGGCGTGCGTCGACACCGCATAATGCCACCCCAAAACAGCACGGAACCTCCACCTTACTGCTCTAGCTGAACAGCCTGACCGGGTTGCCTCCAAACACGCCTCCGAAACTTTCTGGTTGAAGGCATATGCGACACTCACAGGTGAAGAGAACGTGATGCCAATCCTCAGCGGTCCATTCGGCATGTTGTTGGGCCCATCAGTACCGCGCTGCATGGTGTCGTGGTTGCAAAGATGGACCTCGCCATGGACGTCAGGAGTGAAGTTAAGGGGACTGATGACCTCAGATGTTAAGTCCCATAGTGCTTAGAGCCATTTGAACCATTTGAACCAAGTGAAGTTGCGCATCATGCAGCCTATTGCGCACAGTTTTAGTCGTAACACGACGTCATGTGGCTGCACGCAACGTATTATTCAACATGGTGGAGTATATGTCAGGGTTCCTCCGAACCCTGATTCGTAGTAGGTAGCGGTCATTCACTGCAGTAGTAGCCCTTGGGCGGTCCGAGCGAGGCATATCATCGACAGTTCCTGTCTCTCTGTATCTCCATGTCCGAACAACATCGATTTGGTTCGCTCCGAGACGCCTGGACAGTTCCCCTTGTTGAGAGTCCTTCCTGGCAAGGAACAATGCGGACGTCTAGGCATGGTTGAACTACAGACAACACGAGCCGTGTACTTTCTTCCTGGTGGAATGACTGGAACTGATCGCCCGTCGGAACCCCGTCGTCTAACAGGCTCTGCTCATGCAGGGTTGTTTACATCTTTTGGCGGGTTTAGTGACATCTCTGAACAGTCAGAGGGACTGTGTGATCCAATGTCCTCAGTCAACGTCTGTCATCAGGAATTCTGGGAACGGGGGTGATGCAAAACTTTCTTTATGTGAGTATTTTGTAATTATTGTGATACATAAATTTTCTGTTAAGTGGAGAGAGTACTTACCGCTTAAAATTGTCTTGTTGTCTCGTGATGTTACTTCCAATCTATGTGGGTTGGTTTCAGTCAGCGACAGTTCACAAGTAACTCTTTTCACTGTATATTTTCGTATTTGTATATTGTACTACAGAAATCTACTCTTTTTTTAAATTTCTGTTGTAGGCAGATTGTTTGCCTTTTATGGTTTCTGTATTATACTGTTTAACGGCACGTGGGTCATGTCGTTGAATCTAACTACTTGTATTATATTTGCTAATCGAAAGTTTTGGTACAGACCTTGAACAAACACGATAGCAGGTTAAAGAGTTGTTAGTTTCCTGTGCTTGAAACTAAGCTGTAGATGTTAAGTTGTTCTTTTGATTTTACAAATGTGTGCCATTGTATTTTGAATAGTTCGGTAATTGCTATGTTGTATGTTCCAGTTATGGCCAAGTCGTTTTAAATGCACTAAGGCAAGCCACTGCCTTGGGGTTGTAAAATTATGGAGAAAAGATTTGAAAATGATAATGGAAATGTAAAATAAAGGGTTACATGACTTTTAAGATTATTCTACAATATATTATCGGATAAAGGAGGGGGTTCGGCTATCCGAAAGGTCACCGTTCCTTATGAAGAATAAATTCAACCATAAGATGTTCAAATGTGTGTGAAATCTTATGGGACTTAACTGCTATGATAATCAGTCCCTAAGCCTACACACTACTTAACCTAAATTATCCTAAGAACAAACACACACACCCATGCCCGAGGGAGGACTCGAATCTTCGCCGGGACCAGCCGCACAGTCCATGACTGCAGCGCCTCAGACCGCTCGGCTAATCCCGCGCGGCCAACAAGATTTCGTTATGAATACACAGATATGAAAATTAAAAATGTTCTTACGTCTCTTCTTCAAATTATTTCTTACACCTCTTCAATACTGCGGTGACACGATGGTGTTTCCCTCCATTATTACTGGTATTCTTTCAGGTACTCATGATCTTCCAAACATTTATTACAATGTACATTCGTAGACTATTAAATAAATATTCAAAAAATTATCAAAACTGTCCTGTATATATATTCACGTAATACATGCACAAGGTTAATAATACTTGGCGTGCGTACATTTTTTACACAAGTCATCATACGCGTCTGGTCTCTTTCAAATCTCAACACACGGACGGATACTAAATAATTAGTGTGCACTGGATTACTCATTAATAATCATCACTGGCCTCTCTATCCTTTACCGTTGTCACAGATGTTATCGCTATGTAATGGGCAGAGAGCGCGTCTTTTAATCAACTTAAAAATTATCGCCACATCTACCCTCCAGCTGTGTGATGTTTACAAAGATATACAGCACGCAGTAATTACATATAATTGATCGCTGCCTTTACGTAAAGATTTTGGTTAGCACAAAAAATTTACGTATACAAATATAAAAGCGGAGGCAGTGTGTCATCATTAGTAAGGACTTACGGGCATCGACATTAGTAATGCCATGTCTGCAGATCCTTTATTTCTCGGCCTTTTTTTACTTAATCTGTTCTCTGGAATGCGTTTAATTAATTATGATGGCCACCTCTTGTATCAAAACTTAACTCTAAATACTGCTTTCTATTATTATTATAAAAATAAACGAAAGAGAAACAGGTGTTAATTACGTAAATAGGCTATCGAATTCTTGTGGAAGTGTCACTTTTCTTCACAGATTTACACTCCACCTTATAAAAACACTAAAAAATAGCCTAATATTACAGTACACAGATATATGTATAAATTTAAAGTATTTACTTCCTCTTTCGCAGCCCATTACATAAGTAAAATGGGAAAACGTTTTTTTTTTTCGTTCTTTCCTCATTAAGTTGTGCAAATTTGCGATTAATTTTGTGGGACCACATAAGGTCCTTATTGACTGCAGGAGAAAGGAAAATTTTTATTGCGTTTGTTGGCGCTACTGTTTGGCTATACTTCTGGATTTGACTGCCACTAATATCACTAGCCACGGCAAGCTGTTGTTCATTGTCTGAGTAGTCGTGGAATTGTCTTTACTCATACAAGGTACTATACGAGCTCGCACACGAATTACTCTTGTAATCACACGGAGTCCAAGACCTGTTTTTCTTAATTTTGTCTACTTAATACGCAGACTCCAACGACATCACCGATGTGTATCGCCTTAAGAAACCGTCGGAACATCCACGCCCGGCGAAATTCTCCCAGTACATGAGTACCGCATGCCTTCGCCAACAACGCGTCGCTGTTCCGCCTGTAAAACTTGGCGTCGTTATTAAATGGATTCTTTCTCCCGCTTTGCAGATACAGTTTGTGCACTCAAAGAACGTACTTTTAAGATGCAGAGAATTTTAATTTTTCATTGGGTGAGTGCCTCTGATTTTAGGTATGTAACACTTCAATTGCACTGCACTTTACCATTTTGTCATGACACCATTGGAACGTTTAATTTACTGCACCATAATTTTTTTCTGATTCACACGTATGGTCAGACATGTTTGGACTTCCATGTATAACATTTACATATATATGCAAATATATAAAACTTGAAGCAAATTACAAAATTGTTGGGAACAAACTTCACTTACAGACACTGTTATGAAGGATTAAAGTTTTTAAATTTTACGTATTTTTGACATTTTAATTAGAGGTCCTATCTAGCTAGTTTTGAGGTTCTCAAAAACCATTCCTTTTTTCCTTTTAATTATTATAATTTTCTCTTGCAGACAAGGATAAAATGCCATTACAAGAGAGAAAACATCTACCTGTATCTAAAAATCATGAATATTGCTGTCATCGTACATTCAAGAGCGTTTCCATCACATATGAGGAGAGAATAGGAAAGGACTTCATTAAGCAACTTATTAGTCAAGCTATTTGTTAAATTTTGACTATTACTAGGTACCTTCATCTTGAAAAGATATTCAACTTTCATTGTTAGTGTTAATACGTATATTTATTATGTTCCTAAGAACTCGTAATCCCGCACCTTAGAGTAATATAATATTCATTAACACATTTATACATTATATATAATTTAATGTAAAGCGTGAACAAGGATCTTTTGGTTCTTTCAAGTGATTTGCACAGTAGCCTAAGTATCATTGTATTTGTTGTTCAAGGTTTGTGTCAGTATTCCGTCACGCAGGCTATCATTAGTGCGACCTTTGATCTCTTTTTTCCCTTCGGAAGCAATGCAACAGAGTTCAGACTGAACCGCTGTAATGTAAGAGAACAAGTGAACTTGTCTTGAACAATTCTCATTAGCATTTGTACACAATCACGTACATAGTTGTAAACTAATAGAATAGGCGTCCCCTTCTTGGGTATCTGCCACCTACACTTAATATTTATTCCAATTGGGTCATGAACTCGCAAAATACCCAATGGAATAATTATTGTTATGTAAACTTTTAAATAAACGTGTCGTCTCCCAAAGGCTACACAATTTTCCACTCGTACATAACATAAATATAAATTTTTCAGCTATGTACTTCTGCAGGGTACTAGACACTTCTGTTTATTTGCTTTCCTACGAACAAATCGCTCTATTACCGTCTTGTTTTACTATTTGACAATGAATTCAACTGTAGTGATGTTTTTTCAGGTTCACATTTTGTGTTGTGACATTTTAACTTAACTTGTAGCTTGCCCCTGCTGACTGTGCTGTGTCGAATCTATTCTTGTGTATAGTTATCACACCCTCCAGCGTTTTAGCATAGTAGTAATTCAATTTGGTATAAGTTTTGCTACCTTTAGTTTCGTGTAGTTTGTAGTTGAGTAGTGTAATCGGTTGTGGTTAGTAGCAAATTTAGCATAAGGCATTCTTGGATTAACTAGGTGTAGCTAGTAGAATATAAAGCGTATTTAGTTTTAGTACAACTCGTTCTTTCGTTTGCACAATAATCTCGTTGGACATAGTTCTTGTTCCTCCGTGTGTTTGTATGTTTGTAAATAGTTCGCGCGCGCTTGTGTGTATGTGTGTGCTTGTGTGTGTGTGTGTGTGTGTGTGTGTGTGTGTGTGTGTGAACTTCTTTTTCTCTTGTACAAATTCCTTTTTTTAGCATTTAATTTTCTTTTTGTATATATTCTCATTCTCTTTTTCCTATAACATTGCTTTCCGCTATTTTAATCTATTTCCTATGTTATCTACAACTTCATGAAGAGTACCAATACAGGCGCTACATTCAAATGGTCAGAATGTTATCTCGCTCCTAAAACTGTCAAGTGTGTCATGTTCCTTACGGTAAATGTGCACATGTTTGGTCCTTATTATTTAGCCTACTTATCGCTGCTTAATACGTCAGGTGAATGTGTTAACTTTAGCCAACAAATTTCTGTTTACAACATTTACTCGCAAATGAACTGATAAATCTTTTCCTGGTTGCTCAGATCAATTGCTCTTTTAGTTGCTCTTTGTAGCGCTTAGCGCTTCGTAGAAAGCTGAACAGTATACTGCCAGCATTTTGCAGTCCTGTGCGTGTATGATATGACTGCTGTGTTTTTATGTAACCAGGTGAGAAGAAGTATGGGAGATGTATGCCTTCCAAACAGTCCTTTTTCTACTACGCCGTACCTACATGGCGCAGACAGTATTGTTGCATATATATGCGTACTGTTGATGAATACGTTCAGTTCACAACGCACTGGGAATATTTACCTTTCCCAATAGTATTACAAACATAAATTCTCTCACAAATTAATTCATTTCAAGTCATCTTATTTATCTTACTTTACATTATGTTTACATCTCAATCTATACACAAGTGTGTAGTTTCACTTGGTTCCTTCACCTTCTTTCGTTATATAAAAGTAGCTAAGGTGTGTAATAAATGTCGCCCTAACAATAATTTGTGCTTTTTATAATCACCTCCATATTTCGCCTTCATATGTGATTTGGACACGACTTTCTCTCCTACGCGTATTCTGTGTAATGTTTGAGTCCAAGACCTCTGTCTTCTCATATAACTTCCTTAAGATCTTCATCCAGGTACAATCTCAACATTTTTCCGGTTTTTGGTTTACTTGGTAAGAAACATTCTGGATGTTGTATTTTATGTATGACATAAGGTTCTACATAAAATAATTGCCATTTTCGTTTCAGTTTCCTATGTTTTGTTGATAGTGTTCGTATCAACAATTCTTGCCTTACATGAAGCTAATCTTTTCATCATACTGCACCTTCCTGTATTATGCGTTTTGTACTAGAGCTATCAATGCTTGTTGTACATCTTTTTCCAAAGGTGTAGCTTTTTCAGATAATTTTCGTAAAGGTTTGACCCTATCATCACTTTCAAGCTAGTCAAACATTAATTTGGCAGATATATATCCTGCAAATAAGTGAGGCCTGTTGTTTACTAGTTGTTCGAAAGGTGTTCAGTATTCTATCCATATATTGTGTTCAGTGAGAATGTATGCTCTGATGAATCTATTGTATTCTCGAAATACCTGTGCAACGGGGCTTGCTTCTGGGTGGAATTTAGATACAAAATCATGTTTTACACGATGAGATTTTACAAACTCTTTCCATTTAGAGCCTATAAAATTGGTAGCGTTGCCAGTGAGTATGGCTTTTGGCTTGCCAACTCGAACAAAATAAAAACCTACTTCTTTCTTTATTATGGGTCACGCTGAAAGAGATGTGATAGCTCACATTTTAAGTATTTTGAAGCTACATCATTGAAGACAATTACGTATTTCGCACCTCATCTGGCTGTTGGGAACGGTCCAGTGCCGTCAGCATACACGAGGTATCTGGCTTTTGTTGTAATGGTTGGATGCAGTTCATTAAGACGTGATTTTTCGGGTTTTTAGACTTTTGACCTATAACGCATTTCCTGGTTATTTACAATATCCTTTTTCCAATATTTAGGAAATAACTGTAAAATATGAGTTTATTGTTGCACTTTGTCACCCCGTAATGTCCCCGTATATAATGTGTATACTGTATAAAGTTTTCGATGCATTTTCCTGGAAATCAGGTACACCAATTATGAGAAACCGGTGTTCTTCGGTGAAACAATACTCCGATGAGCAATTTTTATCGTTTCCCTAGTTCAGAGTTGCTGTTGTACACAAGCTGTTGCCTTAACTTATGCTACTGTTTATCATCTTCTTGAAGCTGGTTCCTTCACATTTCAAGGTAATAAGGTCTAAAAGAGCCATCGCGCATAAGGAGCACTCTGAAATCTGTGGTCTGCTCCGTGAGTTCTGCATAATCGCTCAATCCTTGCCATAGCCTATACAAGACTTCTGCCAAAATATTCTGTTCACCCTTAACATACATGATTTCAAAATCGAATTCTTGTTAGAACAGGTGCCATCTGGCTTACCGTTTGTATATTAATTTGCATGGTAATAAAAATGAAAGTGCTTGATGATCGCAGGATATCTTACTGTGATTTTTCCCTTAAAAATAGTGAAATTCTCGAAAAACCCATATCGCTGCCGGTGTCTCTGTTTCTGAAACTGAATAAGCTCATTCACTTTCTGTAAGTTTACGATTTGCCAAACAGATGATGGTTATATTTTGACGTCCCTGTTCTGTTGTGATTTGAAACAATATTGCCCCCAGTCCTTGTCCCGAGGCATCAGTATGAAGACAAAATTCTTTCGTCATGTCTGAGTAGGCTAAAATGTCTCAGGTTATTAAAGGCTTTTTAAGCGCCTCAAAATCCTCTTGGCACTTGGGTGTCCACAGCCTTATTTCGTTTTTCCTCTATAAATACCCAAGATCATTGCTATTTAATAGCTGAATGTTCACGAATTTTCAAGAAAATGATGCTAATCCTAGAAATACATTCAGCTGTTTCTTTGTCTGTGTCTATGACAATATTTCACTGCATCTAGCTTTTTGGGATAAGGTCTAATACCTGTAGGTGAGGTGATGTGGACTAAAAATTTTATGTCTTCCCAAACGAAATCAGTTTTTTTTTAATTAGCAGTAACTTCATGTTCAGAGAACCTTTCTGAAACTATTTGCACATGAAGTTTCCACATGGATGTGTCGATAAGGTGGTCACCCGCATACACAGTGACTTGACTCAAACGTTTTGGCCAAAGCACTCTATCTAATGCCGCAATAGGCACGCCGTCACTCCCGATAAGGCGAAACAGCAGAACGCAAAATTGGTAACTTCTACCGTTGCACACAAAGGCAGTATACTGGCGACTTTGAGAGTGGAGTAAACTTTGCCAGTACAAGGTCCTGAGCTCCCTGAAGTTTTGACAATTGCGCTTCAATATTGTCTGGTCTGATTCTTACAGGTATGATGATTTCACTTATTTCTCTTGTGTCCAGGACAAGCCAAACAGTACCATCAGCTCTGGCTACTGCTAAAATTAGACTGCAGCATGCTTAGTGTGATGCTTCAATTATGTTCCACTCAATCAAGCAGTCAATCTCTTTCCTGACACCTCCCTTTCCTTCCATGGAATTGCATATGACGTGCAACAGAAAGTTTCATTTGATACGCATACCATTTTATTACACTGGATTTTTCATCAAAATCGTTTCATTGTCAGTTCCATTACCTCTTTCTCCATTACTATCAAAAAATTCACCTTCCAACATTGACACAGGACTGGTCTCACCGAGCGTGAGCTACATATTATCCCTAAAGTGCACGTGTGATTCACTAATAACAGTAGAGTTTAGGTGAATATTCCCATTATTTGGAAAATTACTGCTTTGTTGCGTTTTATTATTGTCACCGCTTATTGCCAAATTTGTCGATGCTTCTACATTTTCATTATTATTAATAGTTATTTGTTGCTTGTTGTTCGGTTCCATTTTGACAAACACACTCAATATTTGAACACATGAAAATGTTAAATTCTTACAGAAAGCTTTTTTTGTGTCTTGAGAAATAACTTTTTACTCACAACAAAAGGGTACGTAATTGTTTTACCCTTACTTAACAAACACTACAAGAATACACATTACAAGGTTCGACTTTGTTGCTTGCTACAACGGTTGCGAAACTGAAGAAATGATAGGATCGTGGTGGAGTTGCTTGCTCTCACATGCATAAAATTCGACAATACTCTTGATCCTACCTTGAACTTTATGTGGTTCACGTTTCCTCGTAATTCGTAATTTCTTAATTTCCAGTGTATTTGCATAACTTAAATGTTTCTTATTCCTAATGATTATTAATTGGCTTTTCCGTCTTTCTTCCTCATGAGCCATAAACATGGAACAACAAATAATTATTAGTACAATGTCGATCTCATTTAATGACTACTAATTTTTATCATACTTACACACAAAAGTTTTGGAGATCGCGCTCGCTGTTCGGTCCCCATTACAAAATTGTAGCGCAAGTATTTGGGAATGGTAAGGGAAAAGTCATTTAATTTAATATTATCAGATAAGTGAGGGGTTTCGGCTATGCAAACAGTCACCATAGCTACTGAAGAAAAAAATTAGCAATAAGATTTCGTTATGAATACAGAGGTATAAAAAAAATTCTTATGTCCCTTCTTCAAATGATTTCTTATACCTCTTTAATACTGCGGTGAAACGTTATTAGTGGTGTCCTTGCAGGTACTCACGATCGTCCAAAGATTTATTACGATATACCTTCGTAGACTAATAAATAAATACCCAAACAACTTTTTAACGTCTCCCGAAAATATTTTCACACACAACCTTTAAGTAATACATTCACAAGGTTAATAATATTTGACATGCGTATATTTTTTACACAAATCATCATATGCGTCTGCTGTCTTTCAGGTCTCAGCACGCTAATTAATTGGTGCGCGCTGAATTGCTCATTAATAATGATCTCTGGCGTCGCCATGTTTTATCGTTGTCATAGACGTTATAGCTGCCAAGCGACCAGAGAGCGCATCTTTTAATCAACTTAAAATTTACTGCCACAGAGTTGATGCTTGATTACATACGGAATGTTAATCCGACAGGGCACAAAAATTAGTCCCATGGCATGCTAGCTTGTGTGACAAAAGGTATATTTGTTGGCCCACTATTTTAATCTGTGTATTAGCAAACTGTTTCGTTGTGTTCTGGACTCAAGATTAATTACTGTTGACACCTGAGGTCGTTCGCTCTGCTCATTCAATATGTTTTGATGGAGCCTTCCACCAGTTAAGCGTGCCTGCGTTAGATAATAAATTGAGTTGTTAACTCGCCAGATAGAATTGAATGACTTGTAATGATTTTGGGTACGGAATTGTAACTTGAAGGTATCCCAAGACTGAAAACGGTAAAGTTTAGGTGGTTTCAGATTTTTTGAATAATTTCTTGGTTAAGTTATCTGAAAAACCTAATGCCTATAAGCTACTGTTGTGATCTGTTAGGCCCGAAGCAGCTGTTGCTGCCAAAACTTACTTGTACACCCTTCACCAAGATATTCCTTTATTCAGTTAGAAAATCTTTTGCTATCGGTTACTATGTTGTGACCACATGCCTGATGTAAATTTTCGAACAGCCGTCAATTTGTCTATTTCTGTATCATTTTAAATTTTCTGGGCATTGTTTTAATTCATGTAATGATTCTTTCATTTATTTGACCAACTATTCCACCATATTTGAATTTAATTCAATGCCTGTCTTAGAGTAAGGTTTAAAGCAGTGACTAGTGTTGATCTCTGAAGTTTAAGCAATCTCTCTCGCTAACTTCATGAACTTGATTGAATACACGATAGACAAGCATGCTCGACTGGAAGGTGACGTCGTGAGCAGTGCAAATACTACATTACTGGCCATTAAAATTGCTACACCATGACGATGACGTGCTACAGACGTGAAACGTAACCCACAGGAAGAAGCTGCTGTGATATGCAAATGACTAGCTTTTCAGAGGATTCACACATGGTTGGCGCCGGTGGCGACACCTACAACGTGCTGACATGAGGAAAGTTTCCAACCAATTTCTCATAGACAAACAGCAGTTGACCGGCGTTGCTTGGTGAAACGTTGTTATGATGCCTCGTGTAAGGAGGAGTTATGCGTACCATCACGTTTCCGACTTTGATAATGGTCGGATTGTAGCCTATCGCGATTGCGGTTTATCATATCGCGTCTTGGTGCTCGCGTTGGTCGATATCCAATGACTGTTAGCAGAATATGGAATCGGTGGGTTCAGGAGGGTAATACGGAACGCCGTGCTGGATCCCAACGGCCTCGTATCACTAGCAGTCGAGATGACAGGCATCTTATCCGCATGACTGTAACGGATCGTGCAGCCACGTCTCGATCCCTGAGTCAACAGATGGGGACGTTTGCAAGACAACAACCATCTGCACGAACAGTTCGACGAAGTTTGCAGCAGCATGAACTGTCAGCTCGGAGACCATGGCTGCGGTTATCCTTGACGCTGCATCACAGACAGGAGCGCCTGCGATGGTGTACTCAATGACGAACCTGGGTGCACGAATGGCAAAACGTTATTTTTTCGGATGAGTCCAGGTTCTGTTTAAACCATCATGATGGTCGCATCCGTGTTTGGCGACATCGCGGTGAACGCACATTGGAAGCGTGTATTCGACATCGCCAAACTGGCGTATCACCCGTCGTGATGGTATGGGGTGCCATTGGTTATACGTCTCGGTCACCTCTTGTTCGCATTGACGGCACTTTGAACAGTGGACTTTACACTTCAGATGTGTTACAACTCGTGGCTCTACCCTTGATTCGATCCCTGCGAAACCCTACATTTCGCAGGATAATGCACGACAGCATGTTGAAGGTCCTGAACTGGCCTTTCTGGATACAGAAAATGTTCGACTTTTGCCCTGGCGAGAACATTCTCCAGATATCTCACCAATTGAAAAAGTCTAGTCAATGGTCACTACTCTTGATGACCTGTGGTATCGTGTTGAAGCTGCATGGGCAGCTGTACCTGTACACGCCATCCAAGCTCTGTTTGACTCAATGCCAGGCGTATCAAGGTCGTTATTACGGCCAGAGGTGGTTGTTCTGGGTACTGATTTCTCAGGATCTGTGCACCCAAATTGCGTGAAAATGTAATCACATGTCAGTTCTAGTATAATATATTTTTCCAATGAATACCCGTTTATCCTCTGCATTTCTTCTTGGTGTAGCAATTTTAATGGCCAGTAGTGGAGATACAAGGCATAGGGTCACCATTCTCTTTCATGTTTCGATTAAATGGTGGCGACAAGGAAGTGACAGTGCTATGGGTAACGTTAACTCATAGCAACGTTCCTGATTACAATATTGACTTTCATGATCCACTCACATAAATGTGACCACTGTCTGTGTTCGACGTCAACATGCAGTCACCATTCATAGACGGCAGGTTGCAGTGGATGGTGTATGAAACTTGTCAGGGAACGCGGAAAAAAGTGGAAATGTTTTCGCAATTTGGAAGTGGAGTGATGTATCTGACGTCCAAACAGGCCATGATCATTGTCTTTCGGGCCAAGGATGGAAACATTTCCGAAATGAGTACGTTTGTAAACCGATCGCATGTCATCATGGTTAATGTATGCTGTGCATGGCAAAATGGTCTACCACAACAGGCATATGGCTCAGCATATGGCTCTGAGCACTATGGGACTTAACAGCTGTGGTCATCAGTCCCCTAGAACTTAGAACTACTTAAACCTAACTAACCTAAGGACATCACACACATCCATGCCCGTGGCAGGATTCGAACCTGCGACCGTAGCAGTCGCGCCTACAACAGGTGCGAAGACAACTGTAGTGCACTATGGATCATGGATGACAGGGGTAATCGACGGCTTTAGAGACGTGTACAGGCGAATATATGTAGAACTGTAGGGAAACTGACTGCCCATAAGAGCCAAGGAGTTACCTACAGTGTTCCCTCAGCGACCGTTCAGCGAATGTTACGTCTTATGGGCCTCCACAGTAGGCTGACCTCTGCCCATCAGCGGCGGATCCTGAAATTTGCATGCCATTACCTCAAATAGACGTCCACTGATTGGCGACAGGTTGCCTCTGCAGAATAATCACGTTTTATGCTCCATTGGACAGATAGCCGTTGGCGTGTATGGTGTAAATTGTCCGAAAACAAAAAAACCGGCGACAATCGTCGTAAAGATCCAGGTCAGAGGAGGGAGCGTAATGGTCTGGGGAATTTTTACGTGGGATTCCCTGGGTGATCTCGTCATTCTCGGAAAAACAATGGAAGAACACAGATGTGCTTCTGTTCTTGGGGACCCTGTCCACCCCTACACGCAGCTAGTTTTTCCTTGGCATGATGGCGTCTAACAGCAAGAAAATGTTGAGTCACACAGTTCGCGGTATATGAACGTGGTTCGAGGAGCACCAGGATGAGTTTACCGTTCGTCTCTGGCTACCAAACTGTCCGTATTTAAACCAATCGAGAATCTGTAGGACCACCTCGACTGGCCCGCACACACCTTGGATCCTCAACACAGAAACATAGGGCAGCAGGCCACTGCTCTGAAGTCGTCATATCCCCGACATCCTTGTCGGTATTTTCCAAAACATAAGTGACTCATTGAGGCTTCTGACAGGTGGTCTCATTAATTTCACAGGACAGTGCATTATATGTCATGATCCTCTCACTATTCTACAAACATCTTTTACAATTGGCATAGGGGCTTTATCATTTATCGAACATAACATACACATTTATCTATGTATGCGTGGAGAACACTGCTCTCTTGAAAATTCCTGGGGTATTCAGCCGGGTAGCATCGTCCAAAAGGCGCGATATTTCGGCAAGCCCACTTCTTGCCATCTTCAGGCGTTCAGACTCCAGTAACGCCTGAAGATGGCAAGAAGTCGGCTTGCCGAAATATCGCGCCTTTTGGACGACACTTCCCGGCTGAATACCTGAGAAATTTTCAAGATTTCTGTACGCTGGGAAAACCTCAGATCACAAGACACTGCCCTCCACGCCTATCCCCAGATAGACCTGCTTCACGCCAGCGGTTCCCACGGTCATGAAGGAATGTAAGATCAGAAGATAATGTCTTAGAAGTTCGAATCCGGTCACTTAAAAATAAAACAAAACAACGTAAATGTGATCAAGACTGTGTGTACTGAAATAAGTTATAATATTCTGTTTTTCCTAGAACTATTTTCCAAAAAATGTCAACCGGATAGGAGAAAGGTGGATTCTCTCCACAAACAACATCGTTCATCTTCTCACGGCGAATCCTACCATGGACTTGAGGCTTAATTGTCACTACTCAGAACAAAACATGCTGCGCGAGGCACCTAAAACTCACGTGAAATTTACACAAAAACGCCGAATAATCATGATTCGAGAGTTTTTACACGCCACTGCGATGAACAGACGATCTGAACTAAGTGCAATATCAAATCGAGACGACTTCGTATATATCTTGTTTGCGATCTGAGAGCAGAGCAAAACAAATGCTACATTTCTTTCCAACTCAGGCTGGACTGTGAGCCAAAAGCTTTGTCTGCAGCGCGTCGGACTCTCGGCAGCTGGAGAGGGAATTAAGAGATTGCTGCCGCCAATACCTGTAGCTTTCACCAGTTTGAAACATTCACTTCCTGTCCCACAGCTATGTCTCTGCTTCCATCGTCCCTCCACAAGTAGTCAAAAAGCTAAGTCGCAATTACAGTTCTATGACAATAGCATACCATTTGACTACGCAAGAGCATATTTCTAAACATTCGCTACTTCTCATTTACACAACGAATCGCAGACACACACACACACACACACACACACACACACACACACACACACACACACAGGTGGGTAGGAGGTGAAACGAACTGTATCAAAGTTAAATAAATAAAGAGACATATGTGCTTTCTTCCTTACCAGGGACTTGGCAGGAAGCAAATAGGAGGAAAAATGTGAGAGACAAGTTGCTGACAACAAGTTCTGACACAAGGTGCACACAGCTTTGATGAAAAGCTGTATATAGTCACCTGTCTGTATTTGCCTATAGTGGTCTCCCTGGGCAGCTAATTTACTCTTTCATTATCCAAGCCGATTACAATGGTGATAAACAACAACGTGTAGAGTTTTGTGAATCCAGTCTTCGCGTGGAAACAGAAGATAACAACCGACTCTGACGTTTAGTATTCATTAATCAAGCTACGTACCACTGACGTGGAAAGTGAACTGGATCACAGTGATACGGTAAATGTAGGAGCCTCGTATCACAGTCGAGCGTGAGAGAGATGTCTTGTATTTTGTGTCGTTTGCCAAGCAAAAATTTACAGACCACTCTTTGTTTGTGAAAAAGATGTTTACAGGAATCATGTACTTACAGGATGTATCATAATTAACACTGCAAACGCACAGAGTTGAAAGAACACACTAGAGAAGGAAAACTGGACACAGAAAGCATTAACCCTGAAACTCATCCCTTACGAGCTGTGAGCACTTCTTCGATGCTGTGAAACAATGCGCTTCCAACGTACACTCTTTGCTTTCCATAGTTTGAGAGGACTTAGCATGGGCGAAAAGAAGAAAAATAAGTCAAGTGAACATGAGCTCTAAAATGCATAACTTAACTGGTGTGAGCTCTTGTTCATCACCGCTATAGTGAAACACACCTCTGCTACTGAACAAGTGCTGATAGCTTTGAAGGTACGCGTTTCACAGCCAATGTCTACTGAGACTTTTTTTGCTTCTACTATCGTGTACTTTCATCTGTATACGTTTACATCATTATTTGTTATTCACCTTGTTGGAGACCTGTTTTTTTTCCAATATTGCAAGAACATGCTGAAAATTTTAGTGATGAAACAGGATGAAAGAAGACGACGACTACAGTGGCACCTGCGTGTAATAGCGTCTCTGAACAATGAACCGTCTCCGTGATAGATAAACTTTAAGTGGCGTGTTATGCTTTATGTATAATATACTGCACCACTGGCTTCCAAAGTCTTATAATGTCACAGTGCATGATTCTCTCTCTCTCTTTCTTTTTTTTTGGGGGGGGGGGGGGGGGGGGGAATGAGTGTACTGGATCGCTACACAGCTGCACGCAGTGCCTCCACACATGTTTACAAATCTTATATTCAGTACCTCCTCGTTAGTTATGCGATCTACCATCTAATCTTCAGCATTCTTCTGTAAATCACATTTCGAAAGCTTCTATTCTCTTCTTGTCTAAACTATTTATCGTCCATGTTTCACTTCCATACTTGACTACGCTCCATACAAATACTTTCAGAAACGACTTCCTGACACTTAAATCTATACTCGATGTTCACAAATTTCTCTTCTTTAGAAACGCTTTCCTTGCCATTGCCGGTCTGCATTTTATATCCTCTCTACTTCGACCAACATTAGTTATTTTGCTCCCCAAATAGCAAAACTCATCTACTACTTTAAGCGTCTCATTTCCTAATCTAATTCCCTCAGCTTCACCCCATTTAATTCGACCACATTCCATTAACCTGGTTTTGCTTTTGTTCATGTTCATCTTATATCCTCCTTTCAAGACACTGTCCATTCCGTTCAACTGCCCTTCCAGGCTCTTCCTGGCCAACATACAAAATAAATAACCAAGTGTAAAATTCCAAGTGTAAAATTTTAAAACCCGATTTTCCAGAAAACGGTTGAGAGTTGGGTCTTCTTATTTACATATGTTGAAGTCGTAGTCGTGTTCTACATATCCTGTCAATACGAATCAAATCGATGAAGGGAAGTTCGCAGGGTCCTCATGTGAACAGTCCGCGCATGAAAAACGATGGCGAGGCGGCGCACACGACACGGCTGGTTGTTCCTAGGGAGAAGGCGTATCGAGCGGTGTGAGGGCGGCTGCGGCTGCCGTGGGGCGTCCGCGTTATCTGAGGCCGTTGGACGTGCCGCGCCCGCGGCACAGTGAAGCCGCTCTCACAGGGGGCGCGCCAAAAGGGAGTCGTGAGCAGGGGCAGCCGCGGCCGTCCCGCAAAACGCTCGCCGGCCCGCAGCCGCAGGCGGAACTCCGAGCGGCGAGCTCTCACTGACGAGGGAACCACGCGAACAAAGGCGCCACGCTCCACTAGCTGCCTTCTCGACCTCGCGTTAACGGAATGCCACCACCTCCACGATAACAACTCATCGTTTCCCAGTAATTAAAGAGCTCTGCTCTGTAACCAAACGAACGTTACGTAGAAAGTTTTAACCTACATCTACAGGTTGTCCCAGAAAGACTGGTCAGTATTTGGAGATATGAACGGAACAAACACTGGAAGCAAAACATGGCCTCAAAAATGCATACCTTAAGAGCTATGATCAATTCGTCTTTTTCTATACTCTGAAACAAATCACTTCTACTACAAGCTTTTTGGTTTCCATATTTTGAAAGGCAGAAATGTGGAGTAAAACAAGAAAAAAGGTCCAGGACACGGTTTCAAGTGCATACCTTAAAAGCTATGAGCACTTGTTCATCTTTGCAACTATAAAACACATTTCTAATGAATAAGTCCTTATAGCTCGTAAGGCATACGTTTTAAAGCCCATGTTTACAGGACAATTTTTTCTTATTTTGGTCCATAACTTCTCCTCTCAAAATATGTTAAGTAAAGCGCTTGCAACAGAGGAGATTTGTTTCACAGTATCGAAAACGAAGAAGTGCTCAGAGCTGTTAAGGTATGCATTTTAGAGCCCTTGTTTACTAGACTTTTTGCTTCGGATGATCATTTCTGTCATTTCCCTGATTATTGACCGTTCATCATGGGACATCCTATATATTATACAAGCTACCGTACTGTGTGTAGCGGAGGGTACTTTTAATACCTGTGACACTTCCTGTTCCAGACGCGAATGGTTCGTCCGAAGAATGATTGCTGGTGTATTTGAGAGGTAGGTGGAGTGAGAGCTGGGTTGAAAAGGCAGACTGACACTTTGAAATATTTTTTAAAACAAAATATTCATAAGGAAATACAAGCTATTGTATCGTTAACCATCAGTATTTGTACAGTCTTCTCAGTTTAGTGTCCAAGTGAACGAATAATGGAAACATCAAATTAAAGCAATTTTTCACAATGATCATGAATTCAAAACTACACCTAATTCCTTTATGTTTTCATGTTTGTTAAAATTCCTTGATAGGGAGAGTTTAGAAAAAACAATAACCATTTAAACAAACACGAACAGTATAAGACACGCCCAGTTCCATAACTAATGAAATATTAATTAAAATCAAGAATTTAATAACATTGTTTACACACATTGCACACAAGTGAATCAAAGTATGTTAAGTTGTCCGACATTCAAGTACCAGTGACGATACTCAAAACCTTCACCAAAAATGTCAAAAACTTAACAGTCAGTAATGTAGTCTCTTATGACATAAGCTCAGCTAACGCAGACGAGACACCCCTGTCAGTTACAGAGCCGATAACGTCAACAGACATCACATGCTATACCATATCAAATGGTACTGACAACATTTACTGGGCATCCAATGCAGGGGTAATCATACATCAGACATATCCTTAGGCAATAATCATAACGAGTTCCTGGAAACAACATGTAATGGTTCTTTAATTACGTGACTATTACGGCACTCCAACCCCAATTCTCGATACCAGTAATATCGTACTACTTTTATCCGAAGTAACAGACATATTTTTGTGACAACATTCACATTTGGCTTCATTAATGTGTAGGTACTCCGATGTATCGATATATTACAGTGATATGGTTCTTGTGTGTATTCATTTCTGTGAGACTGTCATAATCTTTGACTTAATTGTAACCGTTTTGGCGCACAGAGCAGTCTTTGTTTCACTTTGCAGAAGTTAAGTTGTTATTTCGCTTTGTAAAAGAACAGTCAAGTCTTGTGTTTGGTTAAAGTGGAAATTAAATATATGAAGATTGATACAAAACTGTTTTCTTGATGATGTTGAAAGGGTACAGTACTGCCCGACATTGAAAATAGGTACAACATTCTTCGTTATTCCTGTCATAAAAACATATTTTTTCTAATAATAGCTCAATTTCAATTAATACAGCGAATCCGGATACCAGTGTAGGAAAGAATGACAATTTATTTATTTAATTGATCACATGTGCACTCCCACAAAATAAATCCGTACATGCGAAATGAATGAATGTATGGTCGTCTGCTAACCGCAGATAGCGAATGTGCTATACAGGGTTTGTCATCTAACGTTACCGCTGGATGTATTTCGTAAACCACATCGAATACTGACGAACCGATTCCACAGACCGAACATGAGGAGAGGGGCTAGTGTAATTGTTTAATACAAACCATACAAAAATGCACGGAAGTATGTTTTTTAACACAAACCTACGTTTTTTTTAAATGGAAGCACGTTAGTTTTGTTAGCACATCTGAACATATAAACAAATGCGTAATCAGTGCCGTTTGTTGCATTATACAATGTTAATTACATCCGGAGATTTTGTAACCTAAAGTTGACGCTTGAAACCTCCGACGTTCAGTTGCGTGTTGTAACAAACACGGGCCACGGTCGGCGAGCAGCATCTGCAGGGACATGTTTACGATGACGACCGTGTTTACGAGTGTGGCTGTAGTGCACTGTTGTGGTTTGGTCTAACTGTCGCAATGTCCGCATGTAGCGCTTGCTGCCATTGTTATTCTGCATTCGTCTCCGCACGCAGACCAACTGTAGTACACCGTGTTACCAGACGTCTGTGATAGTGTAGTGTTGTAGGAACTGTGGCCATGGTGTGTTCGAACTCTGAAAAGGCGGAGATGATACTCATCTATGGCGAGTGTCGACGAAATGCAGCTGAAGCCTGCAGGGTGTATGCAGAACGGTACAGAGAGCATCCAACGTGCCGCACATTGCAAAACATCTACCGCCAACTGTATGCAACAGGTATGGTCGTGGCACCCAAACGGGTCCGTAATAGGCCCGTCAAAGGAGAAGCGGGTGCAGTTGGTGTGTTAGCTGCTGTTGCCATGAACCAACACATGAGTACACGGGACATTGCGAGAGCCGGTGGACTGAGTCAAAGTAGTGTCAGGCGCATACTGCATCGTCACCGCTTTCACCCGTTCCATGTGTCGCTACATCAGCAATTACATGGTGATGACTTTAATCATCGAGTGCAATTCTGTCAATGGACATTAACAGAGGATGCGTTGCAGTTCTACCTGTTTACCAATGAAGCGAGTTTCACAAACCACGGGGCAGTGAATCTACGGGACATGCATTACTGGTCCGTGGACAATCCTCGCTGGCTCAGACAGGTAGAGCGACAGCGACCGTGGACCGTAAATGTATGGTGCGGAATCATTGGCGACCACCTCATTGGTCCTCACTTCATTGCAGGGGCCCAGACAGCTGCAACATACATCGCGTTTCTACAGAATGATCTGCCAACGTTGCTCGAAAATGACCCACTGGAAACGCGTCTACGTATGTGGTATCGGCATGATAGTGCACCTGCACATTCCACAATTAACACTAGGCTGACCCTTGACAGGATGTTCGACGGGCGTTTCATAGGACGTGGAGGACGCATAAATTGGCCAGCCCGTTCTCCTGATCTTACACCTCTGGACTTCTTTCTGTGGGGTACGTTAAAGGAGAATGTGTACCGTGATGTGCCTACAACCCCAGAGGATATGAAATAACGTATTGTGGCAGCCTGCGGCGACATTACACCAGATGTACTGCGGCGTGTACGACGTCCATTACGCCAGAGATTGCAATTAAGTGCAGCAACTGATGGCCACCACATTGAATATCTATTGGCCTGACATGTCGGGACACACTCCATTCCACTCCGTAATTGAAAACGGAAACCACGTGTGTACGTGTACCTCACCCTTCATGGTAATGTACATGTGCGTCAGTGAAAAAGACCAATAAAAAGGTGTTAGCATGTGGACGTAATGTGCGGTTCCAGTCTCTTCTGTACCTAAGGTCCATCACCGTTCCCTTTGGATCCCTACGTAATTCGGTGCTCTCCGATACACACGATCGAACAGCGGAGGAGTGTTACTCAAGCGTCAACTTTAGGTTACAATACCTCCGGATGTAATTAACATTTTACAATGCAACAAACGGCATTGATTATGCATTTGTTTATATGTTCAGACGTGCTAACAAAACTAACGGGGTTCCATTAAATAAATGTAGGTTTTTGTTAAAAACATACTTCCGTGCACTTTTTTATGGTTTGTATTAACCAATTACACTAGCCCCTCTCCTCACGTTCGGTCTGTAGAATCGTTTCGTCAGTATTTGATGTGGTTTACGAAATTTATCCAGCGGTAATGTTAGGTGACTCACCCTGTATATGCTCATCTTTGAGAAGGTCCTTTGGTCACCTTTGGTGGAATCAAAGAGATGAAATTTACCTGAGCTTTGAGCGCCTGAAATGTGGCTGACCAATACAGTAGCAAGGTGCTCCCCCACCCTGACGGAGGTGCGAGCTGACCTGAAGAACGGCCATGTTTCAGCACTCTGCCGCTGGATCTAGTGTTGGTAAGACCTGTTTTAGGTGTGCTCCGTAAAGACAAAAGAGTGGAGACATGGTATGAATGTGAAATACTTAAGATAGTTTGGAATAATAATTTCTCTATTTCAGGAACTTTTGTGAGGACAATTAAATGTCAGGTAGGTAATATTAAGGGTATCATAGTAATCTTCGGAAGTGACCAACGGTCACAATGAAAGCACGTGTAACAATAAGTTGATATACTTCCGAGTGCTTAAGTTAAGCTGAATTACTAGCGTGTGTACTATAAGTTAGGAAATGGCGTGTGCAGGACTTGAAATTAGAGACGAGTACTTCCATGTGGTGAGTACTGTGTGAGTCTCAATCTGTGTATGAGACAAAGGATAAAGAGAAGTACTCGTCCATGGTATCAGTTGAGGACTCGCGTGTGTGATGAATATGTTCTTAATGTTACTTTGCGTGTTATGTTTCCATGTGACGCTTGATTCAAACTATAATACTCTGAGAGAGAAGCAAGGTGAGTCAGCCGTCTATCCAGCAACACCACTTGGCTTGCATTGCACAGGAAGACGTGCATATATCTTCCAGACTTCATAGTAGGAAGGAAAAGTTACGAAGTGGGGCAGTGTCGTGTGAAACTGGGATAAATACTAATTGAAGTGGGAAAGCTGAAAGTGATGTGATTATAACGTTGTGACTATTCTTTGTATTGTATGTTGCCAGTGTGATGTATTTCATGAAATTTAAGTATGTGTGGTTTGCATGGGAGAGTAACAATATAGTTTCAGAGGCAGTGGTTTATGCATGTTCCTTTTTGTACCACTCGGTCTGGAGGAAATTTTCGTGATGATGGGTGTGAGAGTCGAAGTGTGAGATATAGAAAAATATCCACCATCCTATCCAGAAAGTGCACTGTAGCGTTAAATAATTACGAGACCATAAGATGGAGAATCACCAATGTAAAGCCATACCCACTGGGCGGAATTTCTCATGTGTTATTGTTGTAGGTTATAGAATTTGTGTGTTTAGGTTATTGAATTTATTGGAATAAATAAGATAGTGAAAAGAAAAAGATTGGGGGCCTTTTCCTTCGAATAGTATGTTGTCATGATACCCAGAATTTATGTGTGCGCCATTCATATTCAGTGCGATGGCCACGTGTTGATCAAAGCCGTTGAATAAGAAAGAAAATGTGGTATTGCCAGTGCGTAGTGAACAGTCAGAGTTGTGTAAATTACTAATAGTCAGATGTGCGTTTCCGTTTCCGTTGCGTAATATTCAAACAGAAGAATAACTTGTAACTTAATTGTGAGTACTAGAGTTCATGTTACTCGATAAATAAGAATGAGTCCACTCGCTTGGCAGACCACTCATCTAGCAGGCCTGACTGCTTGATGCCACGGTATGAGCAAGGCATGTGGGTGCCTCTCAATGTGACAACTAAGAAGAAGTATACGTGAATTTAAAAGAAGTTTAATAAAAATGTGGAACGTAAACACCAAGGAAAAAATTATTTCTACCATACCATTGTTCTGATCTGGGATTGTTTGATCATTAAGAATTTCCTAAAAGACGCATTTGTTAGGTCTTCAAAAATTGCTAAAATACAGATCTGGACCTTCTAGCAGTCAAAGTGGAATCACCCTAGTGTCAACAAGATGAGCCATAACAACTTCGACGAAATCTACGTGGGAATCCATTCAAGATAAGTGCCAAAAATAACGACTTTTTACAGTGACTTCATTATTTCCATTCTGACGATACCATCCACAGTCAATAACATTGTAGTTGCCCGATAAAGCGAACATATGCTGCGTGAGCAACATTATTAATCTGATTTTTAACCTACTTTGCTAGTGGTGGTATTGTTAGAAACATCACCAACAGCTGATAGGAACAACAAATTACCAAAGTCGCAAGACAATTACTACGACAGCGTTGACGAAGGTAACCCCTTTCTTCAGTTAATTTCCCAAACTGTTAACATACTTGTCTCAGGTCAAAAGTTAAGCAATAATATAACATTAGAGCTTTTGCATAACGCCCCACATACACTACCATACAGAGTTTAATCAAAAGACCTCGTGTGTTAATAGCAATCACTTCGATAAATTTCCGCTTAATTTGATAAAGATACGCCTTTAGCGTACTCAAAAATGAGTTTCGATGTACATGTGCATGGTATTCTTGCCAGTTGAAACCGAACTTTCAGACTCACGGCGCTTGTGCCACACACAAACTACTACACATCGTATCATCCCACGAAGGTGTGGCCTGTGTCACTCACAACTCTCAGAAAGGCTATGGTAGAATGACAAACCATCTGAGCTAGGCCCCGAATAACATCTGTCACTGATATGGTCTTTTCAGTGGTATGATCACGACCATTCGAAGGCAATAATCTTAAGAGTGGAATGATTTGTCGACAATAGTATACATTTGGATTTGAGCATCGGAAATGCAGGCCGTCAATGAACACAGCAGAGGTACAGGGCGTAGGAACCAAGTAGATCTACGGCATCAGTCGTTTGCTGGATGTAGGTCTGTCATCATATTACTCCGCGTATCAAGCCACAGTTATAAGAGAGCCTCACATGCAGATTAGGCCATAAAATCTAGGTAAGCACTGACGTATCCGAAAACCAAATCAGTGGCGTTCACCACACAAGAAACTTTAAAAACACCACCACCGCGGGTACATAACGGACTCTAACCGGCTTGACGCACCGTGACTCACCAAATAACTGTCCCTCCACGCTTCTCTGATTACGAACAGAGATGGTGCTATCGATGAGAATAAAAGGGGCACCAAGTCACAGATGTGACACTAATCGGCATACCCTATGTGAGCTTGCCTCTCACTAATTTTATCTTAATGGTCTTTCCGCGAGTTATCCGTTGGAGGAAGTAATATATTGGCTGACTCCAAGGCACATACTCTCTCGGGAGTTTAAAAATAAACCACAACGTGATACTGAACCCTCTCTTGCAGTGTCTGTTATTCGATTTGTTTGATCATGTCGTGCTTGCTAAATGAACCTGTAACGAAACGTCCCGTCTCCTTTGGATCTTCCACTGCTTATTCGTGAACGTTGCGCTTCTAGTAAACGGTTCAGAAACCGCATCAGGCGTGATGTACGATCCCAGTATGTTTATGTCGGTGCTGTCAGCGCCAGTGATTTGTTTTATACAAGAGTTTAGAATGGACTGTAAGTAATTGACAGCTGCCAAGAAAGAAAATGGAATAGCGACGTCCTAAAAGAGCAGTTGTTGAAAAGCGGTTCATTAATTAAATTTTTAAACCAAACTGACAGTGTTTCTGTAAATGTTCAGGGAGATTTGAAGGAATGTAGTGTTACTAAAGCTGGATCAGTTCATAACATTGAAGAATCGTATGTTTCGAGCATGCAATAACATTGGTTGATGAAACTGTTACACTAACGGGAAGAGTTTGTTATGGTGTTACTGCCATAGATACCAACATCGCCAAGCGAGCCAAAATCACCAAAAACAAAGAAAATTGTCAATGGAAGACAACCAGCCGCCGTTGTGGCCGAGCGGTTCTAGTTGCTTCAGTCCGGAACCGCGCTGCTAATACCGTCGCAGGTTCGAATTCTGATCGGGCATGGATGTGTCTGATGTCCTTAGGTTAGTTAGGTTTAATTAGTTCTAGATCTAGGGGACTGATAACCTCAGATGTTAAGTCTCATAGTGCTTAGAGCCATTCGAACTATTTGAAGACAACAGCCTTCAGGCTGTCGAGGGTCAACAACCCAGTGCGTGCTAACATCCCATAGATGTTCGGGCTCACATGGGGTTCCTCCTTGTCGAAATGACTTGGCTCAAGCTCATCTAAGGGTTGAACCAAACGTGTCGCATTACACTCCCTAAATTAGACACTTGTGATAGCTGATGGCAAGTTTGCGAAATACAAAGTGAATATAACATATAATAACAGTAATAGTAATATCGGGAACTAAATTAACGACTCATAAATGATATAGGCCACACAGCTGCAATTTTGTTAGAATATTGTTTATTCAGAAAGCAAACCAATAGCGAAAGTGCCCGTATTCAGAATTACTATTACAATCGAGCGCATATCCATTTGACACAGTTCGATCATTCACAATCTCAATCCGAAATACAAATCTAATATTGCACATTGTTACCCTCACTGAAAGTTAGAGTTCATACAAGTTGGGCGGCTGCTCATCGCTCAAAGTCCCGCGATATCACAC
Organism: Schistocerca cancellata; assembly: GCF_023864275.1. Taxonomy (NCBI): domain Eukaryota; kingdom Metazoa; phylum Arthropoda; class Insecta; order Orthoptera; family Acrididae; genus Schistocerca; species Schistocerca cancellata. Next base: position 457,963,709 of record NC_064630.1, read on the forward strand.
AACGCGAAATTTTCTAAGTCGTTTCACTTCCTAGCTGCCTAAAGACCGACTGTCCGCTTCGCGTCTCAATGCAAACTGTACTCTTTGGTGTCTCCAGCCAAACTGCCCGTCCCCGGCTGCGTTTCCCGCACACCGAATATACGCGCTTAAATGAATAGTGCAGTTCCCTTTCCTGAAGCCGTCCATCTGACTGGTTACAGCTCATTCTACATTATTTTACATTTTAAGGTATTTAAATAATCAAAGCTTGAGCACTTTCATGTTCTAAATAAAGTAACAATAATATCGATTATAGTATGAAGGCTTTCACGACCGGATGACATATCTTCTGGTAAACCTGCCGGGATGTATGGTCGTGGCCTATGAAACTCTTCAGCTCCTAACGTTTCGTCCAGAGATGCGCTGGACATCTTCAGAGGGGTGTTTCTCCTCCGGTGAGTCTTGCCGACTGACGGGTCGGACGTCTGAGAGCGCCTTATATATCGTAGAAAGTGGGCGTGACCAGAGTTACACGTGATATGCAGAGATAATCTTTGTCAGAGATAAAACTTAACTATCGATCGTAATCTCGTCACAGATAAAACTGTCTAGCAATTCTGTAGTGCTACTGTCCAAATATCACTAAGTTTCATGGTGTCTTCTTTCCGATTAAAATTGTCCCTATGTTTATATATTTCAATTGCTTCTCTACAAAGCCGTGGGTAATAGTTCGTCGTCGTAGACAAAATTTTTGTTTCGGAAATCTTCACTTGATGATTTCCTGACTGAAAAACGTGTTCTGCTACAGTCGATTTATCTGTTTTTCCTAATGGGCAAAGATTTCTGTGTTCTTTTAACCGTGTATTTACACTTCTTTTTGTTGTTCCAATATTGTTAAATTCTTTTACATAAAACCTATACAACTTCCTTCTTGACTTTGAATGTCACGCCCAGTAGCATTGCACCAATGGGCTTTCTGATAAATAAATAAAGAACAGGAGTAAACATTATTCACTAAACTTTACAACAAATATTCTAGTACCTAATGATTCAGTAAAGTGTCATGCTGTCATCGTTCAATGTGTTTTGTGTGGAGGAATTGATGATCTGATGCTTATCTGAAAATACTGATAACTTAAATTTGCTATATCTTTTAAACAAAGAAAGTAACATAGTTGATATTTACAACATTTGTCATTTTAATGATGCGCTTCTATATGAAATATCAATCTTTAAGATCTATCAAAGCGTTCAGATTTTATCATTCAGGTCTTTGTTAAAAAACTTGTTAATTACACTTTAACAGTAAATCCTAAATTATCATAGATATGTCCAATATTGAAGTTTAATTGGGATCACCATGAAGAGTTATGGGGGGTGGCTGATTAAAATTACTGTGGCTTCATTCCCTGCATTACTACAGAATTAAATAATTTCCATAAATATTTCCCTAATTAGCTGATCTTAGGTCCATCATATTTTACACTGTTACGCCTCCTCGGCCACAAAAGCCTTCTACTGGGTTTCCCTATGACGTAGGTTCTCGTCTGTCTCACTCCACACTACAGCGCTTAGTCCTCAATAGACAATAGACACCTATGAATTTCTCCATATCGTGGTGAATCTGCGCCCTTTGTTGCACGCGGTCCTGGACGACAGGGTTCGTTTCACAATTCCTGACAGCTAATTCTTTCAGCCATTTATTAAATGAGAGCGCAATGCTCGTTAACTCACACTGGGAATCTGGTACAATATTATATATGATAATTTTAGGGAAAGAACGGTTAGGGAAGGTCAGCAAGACATTAGTGAAATTTCCTGTGGACAGCGAGACAAGAGGTTTTCTACTGTTTTTCATAACTTCCATCATCATTCGTATGAAGAAAAAGTTAAGCGAACCTGGTTTGTGGATACAAATCAGCACATTATAAAAGGTTTTTCATGCCTAATAATGTGCTGATCTTTATCCACATGACAGCTTGGAGTGAGGTTCAACGTTAAGTAACTCCGTTTCATAACTAAGAGATTTTTCGACACATGAAGATGACAGCAACGTCTATCGAAACCGGTGGTCTTAAATAAAGAAAGAGAGAATAGGCTGTTGAATTTTTTTCAGCCAGTAAAAGAGATCGCCCATCACTTCTCAAAATGAGAAAATTCAATGAAATTCTTTCATGTGTTTTAAGTATATTTTTTCTTAGACTTTCAATCTTTTTTATTTTAATTTAAAATACTAAGAAAAGAGTAATGTAATTTTACATAAATAGCATCAAAAATCTATCTTTTCACAGATTTTAAACGCGTTTGCAAATTTTTTACACTTTGGAATTTTTGTAACGTCTTTATATTTTACAACATTTTGCTGAAGAGCGGGATCTTGTATCACAGGCAGCCATCCACCCCCTCCTCATAGGACGAGGAGGATGAAAAAAGGGAAAAACCATGACTACTTGTCGTAAGTATTAATTTTACTAGCCGTATGCTCATAGCTGGACAGCTTAGTGGCTTGTGTTCATGCACGTCAGCTAATGCTACAAAATGATGCTTCAGCCGAAATTGGCCAATAGTGGAAAACAGACAATAATTACGGATTATGACCGTAATTTATTTATTTCAGAACCTTTGTCCGATAGCGGTACCTCACTGAAGAAAAGTATTCCACTATGCGACTTTTGAGTTGACGAACGGAACATGAACGTCAAGACAGAAAATTTGACGATATTATATACAACCATGTCTTCCCGCAAGGAAAAGCTTTCGTTGCAACGCAAAGTGCGTCAAATAGTCTAAATTTGCTCTTGTATTTTTTCCACTGGACGTAGACCTATCGTGAAAGGGAGTAACATTAGATTTACGAGATAAACGTTTACGAAACTGGACAGTTCAAATTTCTAGGTGTTCAGATAGATAGTGGAATGCCCAAGTTCAGGATCTTGTTCAAAGATTTAATGCTGCCATTTTTTTACTTTTCGAACGGTATCTGAAGTGAGTGATCGTTCGACACGAAAATTAGTATACTTTGCTTATTTTCATTCGCTTATGCAGTATATTATATTTTGGGGTAACTATTCCCATTCTAAAAGGATATTTTTGGCTCAGAAACGGGTTGTGCGGGCAATATGTGGTGTAAGTTCACGACCATCTTGTCGACCCCTGTTCACGAATCTGCGTATTCTGACATTGGCCTCTCAATAAATATATTCCTTAGTGCTATTTCTGGTTAACAGTATTAGCTTACTCCCAACAATAAGCAGCTTTCCTCAGTTAATACTCGGCAAAAATCAAACCTCCTTTTAAATCGGACTTCCTTAACTCTTGTGCAGAAAGGTATGCAGCACACTTCTGCATCCATTTTTAATAAGCTACCGTTCGAATTCAAAAATCTCAGCAGTAATCCGCGCCCTTTGAATTAGAAACTGAAGAGTTTCCTCATGAGTCAATCCTTCTATTCTCTCGAGGATTTCCTTGAAAAATTAAACTGATTCTTGTTTTATCGTTGATTCTGTGTGCTTAAACATATGGATTGCCTTTTTTTCGGGTTCATACAAATTTTATTTTTATCTGTTATTATTTTTATGTTGTAGGGGCATGTACTGACACGTTCCATGACTTTGGAGATTTACTCCTCAATTTGGTCCTACCGAATTTGACTTGTAAATAAAATAGATAACACTGCATGCATTGTTCTTTATAATGATTGAGTAAAGACTACTGAAAATCTCTTCCGGCCGGCACGTGCCGTCGAGAATCATCTGAAAGGTATTTCAATGAGCTGTGTGCCTAAAAGTATTTTTAATTGTAGGTACGGTTGACTTGGCGAGTATACTAATTGCTGATTGAACTGATGCAATACCTGTCACTGATAAACTGAATGGTTCTGGTACCGATATTTTTCTGTAAGGAATAAAATTGATGTCTCTTTCAGCTTATCTCTACGACATCATGCTACTTGAACCGCTTTTGAATTATAAATTTTTTGTTTATTATTTTAATCAGCCAGTACTTTTCGTTGCGACTACTTATTAAATTATGTAAGCACCGGACGACATGAATGTCTCCCTCTTTCGTGAGTGAGTAAGGCCTCATATTACATGAAATTTGTGGTACGATACTTAACCTGTTTCTGTTATTAACGTTCCTTTTCCAGGAATGATATCACGAATAATGTCATATATATCGTTAGTAGTTGTTTCATAAGTTTTGATAGTCACTCAGCAACCGTGGAATACAAGTAACCATGGAAATGAAATCAAAGATATATCAGTCATACAGGCTAACTCTTGCAAGAAAAGGTTCATTATTCTTGAAATAACGAATAGAGGCTAACTCTTGCAAGAAAAGGTTCATTATTCTTGAAATAACGGCGTAACTAGTTGTAACGTACCAGCAGAAGTAAATAAAATTGGGAATTATACCAAACATGAAATTTACTTTTAGAGTGTATCTTTTATGGTCACTAAAGACTTTACACAATTGTAGAGAATTTGATTTCTTACTGAAATACGAAGTGATGTTAATTTCTTGGTAGCTATATTTTCGATTATCGGTCTACTTAAGACATTATTATTTTGATTAAAAATATTGCATATTATGAAACTGTCAGTATTGGGAGCCTCGTAATTTTCAATTCAAGAATAAGCTTTCTCTCTTATATATCTTTGTTTTTGCATTTACGTACCGTTGTCTGTGAAGTTTAGTGTAACAAATATCATGAAGAATATATAACGTCCGATAGACAACTCAAAGATGATTGCTGACGCCGTGAGACTGCTGGTTTCCCACAAGACAATACGTGTAGCGCGAAATGGTAATTTGCCATGGAAAATTGTCTAACGCATCCAACCCGAATTTCTGCGTTAAGGTAGGCAAAATTGTAGCGTGTACTAGCGCAACTGATCGATAGCAATTGGTCTCAGTCGAATTATGAAAGATAACCAGACTGAGCTGGTCACGCTGTCGGATGGGGTCCTCTTAATACTGCAAAATATTTCATGACAGAACAAATAATGGTAAAAGCCTCAAAGATCTTTTATACTTTGAAATCATCCAAGGAATTTGTAAAGATGTTACTCATCGTTGATAACTCTTTCAGCCTAGCACGCACAATAAAATACAATAACAATAGCCAATGCTGATTTCAGACAAAAGTCTCTGGAACTGACCAGAACAACTAAAAAGAATAAACTAATACCCTCACTTCCACTTGTGTCCATTGTGATGCCCATCATTTATACACGAAATTGTACTGCAGCTGAGCCACGCTTCAGTTACTGACTCGGCCAATGCAATGAGTCTCATTCATTAACAAGTGCACACAGAAATGTGCGTTGTGAATTTTGAATTCACTGCTTTATTGTACTTCAGTTGGCAGTAAAACTAACTAAACTGAAACACTCGCAGTTATACTTGCCAAATGAGAATGAGTTTTGATTCTGCTTGATCTCTCAGTAATGACATGAAAAAATAAGAGTCGTTTTGATCAAACAATTGTTTTACGCGGCACACGTTCAACTGAAACAATTTAATAACACGGTACATTGAAAAATAATAACTTCCTTTTTCAGTGCAATGTCGCAAAAGAGATAGGTTTTAGGCTTGCGGATCCTAAACTAAGAGCTGGCGCATGATCACGTCGGTTATACTTGATGAAATGTCCAGGACCATACTATGATTAGTTGTTAAATGATATGGTATAACATGTCATGGGTAGAGTGACTGACGACATACTACAAGCGCCTATTAGTCGCTGTGCTTAATAATTGCTGCGTCTAGATAACGGAAAGACGATAGTACCTCCATAATTGCTCCAGTCTCTCCGTGCAACTCAATGCGCGTCATCAGTTTACACTACCGCCTTGCGTGCTTGTGAAACGTCATCTACAGTGCATATAAACTGTCTGATCAAAAGCATCTAGACACCAATCAGTGGACATTAACATGAAGTGTGCCTGCTATTGGCCTACATGGCGGCTTGAATTCTGCTAAAGACGCTTTCAATAAAGTATTTGAATGTCTGTGGAGGAATGGCAATCCATTCTTCCTCGGGAGCTGACACTAGAGAGCGTTAGTGATTCTGAATGCTGCGATCTGGAGCGAAGTACACGTTATAATTCATCACAGAGGTCCTCCATTGGATAGCCTCTCGGCAGGTCAGGTTATATCAGGAATGTTATTATCCACAAACCATTGCCTCACAGGCGCTGTTTTATGATAGGCTGAATTGACATGCGGATATAAACAATAATTGTCTCCTAAATCGTACTGTAAGAAGTACATAATCCTTCTTCTTCGTATTTCACTGTAGGCAAGTCATGCGATAGAAGGCAACATCATCCAGGCATTCGCGAGACCTAAAGCCTTCTATCGGATTGTCACAGTTTATAGCATGAATCATCACTTCAAATGACTCGTTTCCAGTCATTCACTGGCCAGTGTTGTCGCTCTTTACACCATCACAAGTGTTGCTTGCGTTGTCTACAGAAATATGTGGCTTATGGGTAGCTGTTCTATTGCATCACATTATTTTCTGCTCCCTAAGTGTGGCCTTGGTATTAGTTGGACTCCTGGCAGCACTTTGGAGCTCACGAGTGATTCTTTCAGCTGGTTTCGTACGACTTCTTACCACTAACTCCTGCAATATTCTAAAATCCATGTCCGTCTGCCTGGTCTTAGTTTAGCTATGGTTGGTTCAAATAGTTCAAATGGCTCTGAGCACTATGGGACTTAACTTCTGCGGTCATCAGTCCCCTAGAACTTAGAACTACTTAAACCTAACTAACCTAAGGACATCACACACATCCATGCCCGAGGCAGGATTCGAACCTGCGACCGTAGCAGTCGCGCGGTTCCGGACTGAGCGCCTTAACCGCGAGACCACCGCGGCCGGCTGCTATGGTTGTTCCTTTGCATTTTCACTTTACGGTAACGTCACCTCTAGTCGACCTGGGCAGCTTTAGAAGGATTGAAACGTCAGTGATGCGCTTGTTACTAATTGCTATATAATGACTAGTCCACGTTCATGAGCTACCCATTCTGCTATTACCGCTCCTTTATTGACATCCACTCCGGTTACCGAATGCAATGGAAACCACTGCATTAAAGACACAAATGTGTATCCACAGGACATGTGCTATATAACTAAAAAAATGTCATGATGATGTCTCCATTAGTCAAAGATTTCGGTATAGTCCCTCATTCGGATCTCCGGGAGGGGTCTGCCAAATGGGACGTGACCATGAGAAAGAAACTGAATAAAAACGAAAGCATAACTCGTTCTACTCATTAGATGAATTTTTGGATATAATAAGTGCGTAATTTCCCCGCCCCCCACCCAAAAAGAAAATATTAAGTGTCATGTAATATTTTGTGTAATGTCATATCTTGTATAGACACCTTTTACTAACCTGTCACGTTCCACATCATTACGTAGTGTCGTATTCATGATCTATGAAACAAGTACTAATCTAATCTAATAACGTTCTACGACTTGCGGCATGGAATGTCACAAGTTTGAATGTTGTATGGGAGCTAGCAATTCTGAAAAGGGAAATGCTAAGGCTCAATCTAGATATAGAGGGGTCGGTGAAGTGAAATGGAAAGAAGACAAGGATTTCTGGTCAGATGCGTATAGTGTAATATCAACAGAAGCAAAAATTATAGAACGGGAGCAGGATTCGCTATGAATAGGAAGGTAGGGAAGGTAGGGCAAAGAGTGAGTTACTGTGAACAGTTCAGGTGTACATGCCGTACATGCCGTACATGCCGACATCGCAACTAACAGTCATGGGCGACTGCTATGCGGTTGTAGGGAAGGAGCAGAAAAAGGGTTATTGGAGAATATGGGATTAGCAGTAGGAATGTGAGAGGTGAAAGACTAATTGAGTGCTACAAATAAATTTCAGCTAGTAATAGCAAAAACTCTATTTAAGAGTTACTAGAGGAGGAGGTATACTTGGAAAAGGCCGGCTGCTACCTGAAGGTTTCAGTTAGACTACATCATAGTCCAGCAGAGATTAGATAATGGATTGCAAGGTGTACCTAGTAGCAGATATAGACTCAGATCACAATTTAGTAGTGATCAAGGGTAGGTTGGAGTTTGAGAATGGTCAGGAGGAATTACTCCGCAGAGACTTGGCATACAGAAGTACTAAAGTCTGAAGAGGCCCGGTTGACGTTCTCTGAGCAACTGTGATAAGGAATAGGTCAGTAAGCAGTCCAGTGAGACGAGTTGACATATCTAAAAATGTCAATGACGGAAGTTGGTTCAAATGGCTATGAGCACTATGGGACGTAACATCTGAGGTCATCAGTCCCCTATATCTTAGAACGATCTAAACCTAAGTAACCTAGGGAAATCCCACACATCCTTCCCCGAGGCAGAATTCGAACCTGCGACCGTAGCGGTCGTGCGATTCCAGACTGAAGCGCCTAGAACCGCTCGTACACATCGGCCGGCGACGCAAGTTGAAAAGAAAAACATAGATAACTGCGATGAATCCGTGGGTAACAGAAGAGAATTTGAGTTGATCGATGAAACAAGGAAGTGCAAAAATATTCAGGCAAATTCAGGAATACAAAAATACAAGTGAATTAGGAATGAAATAAATAAGAAGTGCATGGCAGCTCAGACGAAATGATTTCATGAAAAATGTGAAGAAATCGAAAAAGAAATGATTGTTGGAAGGACTGTCTCATCATATAGAAAAGGCAAAATAACCTTCTGTAAAATTAAAACCAAGGGTGGTACCATTAAGAGTGCAAATGGCAATTCCACTGTTAAATGCAGAAGACAGAAGAGATAGGTATAAAGGGTACATTATAGGCCTCTATACGGGGAAAAACGTGTCAGAAGAAGAAACAGCAGCCTACATAGAATATATAGGGGACCCAATATTAGAGCAGAATTTAAAAGAGCTTTGGAAAGCTTAAGATCGAATAAGACAGAAGAAATTGATAACATCCAACCACAATTTCTAAAATAATTGGGGGAAGTGGCAGCAAACGACTATTTTCATTGCTGTTTAGAATGTATGAGTCTGGCGCCTTTCATTTGATTTGATTTGATTTTATCAGGGAAGCGAAAACAGCATTGTGCGTTATCGTTCCCTGTGTCTCTAGTAAAGCCAACCAATGTCCTTGAACAGTGCAAGGAGATCATTTACCAGTGTTTTGCTAGAAACAATTTCTTCAGGTCTGGTTTATCCGAATATTCTGCGTCTTTTAATCTCCAGTGCCTTGCATTCGAAGATCAGATGTGATGCTGCTTCCTTGTCCACACCACACATCCTGAATTTGGGGTCTTCTTCTATTATCCCCGTTGTATGTAGGTGTTTTTTGAAGTTCCTGTGGCATGTCAATAGTTCAACCATGAGTTTCATTTCTCTCCTGTTCAAGCCCAGGACTGAGAGACTTCTCTTAGAACATGACTTCGGCATCAATACATTGCCATGTTTCTGCTTTTCTACATCTACATCTATATTTATACTCCGCAAGCCACCCAACGGTGTGTGGCGGAGGGCACTTTACGTGCCACTGTCATTACCTCCCGTTCCTGTTCCAGTCGCGTATGGTTCGCGGGAAGAACGACTGTCTGAAAGCCTCCGTGCGCGCTCTAATCTCTCTAATTTTACATTCGTGATCTCCTCGGGAGGTATAAGAAGGGGGAAGCAATATATTCGATACCTCATCCAGAAAGGCACCCTCTCGACACCTGGCGAGCAAGCTACACCGCGATGCAGAGCGCCTCTCTTGCAGAGTCTGCCACTTGAGTTTGTTAAACATCTCCGTAATGCTATCACGGTTACCAAATAACCCTGTGACGAAACGCGCCGCTCTTCTTTGGATCTTCTCTATCTCCTCCGTCAACCCGATCTGGTACGGATTCCACACTGATGCGCAATACTCAAGTATAGGTCGAACGAGTGTTTTGTAAGCCACCTCCTATGTTGATGGACTACATTTTCTAAGGACTCTCCCAATGAATCTCAACCTGGTACCCGCCTTACCAACAATTAATTTTATATGATCATTCCACTTCAAATCGTTCCGCACGAATACTCCTAGATATTTTACAGAAGTAACTGCTACCAGTGTTTGTTCTGCTATCATATAATCACACAATAATGGATCCTTCTTTCTATGTATTCGCAATACATTTGTCTATGTTAAGGGTCAGTTGCCACTCCCTGCACCAAGTGCCTATCCGCTGCAGATCTTCCTGCATTTCGCTACAATTCTCTAATGCTGCAACTTCTCTGTATATTACAGCATCATCCGCGAAAAGCCGCATGGAACTTCCGACACTATCTACTAGGTCATTTATATATATTGTGAAAGGTAATGGTCCCATAACACTCCCCTGTGGCACGTCAGAGGTTACTTTAACGTCTGTAGACGTCTCTCCATTGATAACAACATGCTGTGTTCTGTTTGCTAAAAACTCTTCAATCCAGCCACACAGCTGGCCTGATATTCCGTAAGCTTTTACTTTATCAGGCGACAGTGCGGAACTGTATCGAACGCCTTCCGGAAGTCAAGGAAAATAGCATCTACCTGGGAGCCTGTATCTAATATTTTCTGGGTCTCATGAACAAATAAAGCGAGTTGGGTCTCACACGATCGCTGTTTCCGGAATCCATGTTGATTCCTACATAGTAGGTTCTGGGTTTCCAAAAACGACATGATACTCGAGCAAAAAACATGTTCTAAAATTCTACAACAGATCGACGTCAGAGATATAGGTCTATAGTTTTGCGCATCTGCTCGACGACCCTTCTTGAAGACTGGGACTACCTGTGCTCTTTTCCAATCATTTGGAACCTTCCGTTCCTCTAGAGACTTGCGGTACACGGCTTTTTAAGGGGGGTAAGTTCTTTCGCGTACTCTGTGTAGAATCAAATTGGTATCCCGTCAGGTCCAGTGGACTTTTCTCTGTTGAGTGATTCCAGTTGCTTTTCTATTCCTTGGACACTTATTTCGATGTCAGCCATTTTTTCGTTTGTGCGAGGATTTAGAGAAGGAACTGCAGTGCGGTCTCCCTCTGTGAAACAGCTTTGGAAAAAGGTGTTTAGTATTTCAGCTTTACGCGTGTTATCCTTTGTTTCAATGCCTTCATCATCCCGGAGTGTGTGGATGTGCTGTTTCGATCCACTTACTGATTTAACGTAAGACCAGAACTTCCTAGGATTTTCTGTCAAGTCGGTACATAGAATTTTACTTTCGAATTCACTGAACGCTTCACGCATAGCCCTCCTTACGCTAACTTTGACATTGTTTAGCTTCTGTTTGTCTGAGAGGTTTTGGCTGCGTTTAAACTTAGAGTGAAGCTCTCTTTGCTTTCGCAGTAGTTTCCTAACTTTGTTGTTGTACCAAGCTGGGTACAATATTCTACAAGTTGTCTCCTTGTCCAGTCTCGTAGTTTTATTTTGATCATTACCTTGGTGATTGTTAGTACAGGTTCCGGTCCAATAAATGGTGTCATCGCCCCTATCCTTGGCAACGTATCGGCTTGCTCATTACCAATAATCCTGGGGTGACCAGGAACCCACAATAGGTTTACTCTGTTGTCTTACCCTAGCTCCACAAGCACGTTGTGGCATTCTGCCATTCTCGTTGACCAGTGTTTATAATGTTTTAAGAAGAAAGGAGGACAAACTGATTGGTCTCATATCCTTGGCCTTGGAATGATCAATTCTTCCTAGCTTTGGAATGAAAACGACCTTCATTGCCCTCCAGAGGTTAGGAATGATTCCTGCTGCTAGGCTAACCCTAAATAACCTGCGGAGGTATCTGATTAAGTTCGCTCCTGCTTGTTGCAGGAGCTCTGGGAAAATTCCATGTGGGCCAGGTGAACTGAACGGTTCGCATGTTCTCACCGCCCATTGGATTTTACTATGGTCAATACATTCTCCGGCAGATTCCCAGTTCCCTCTTCGAATATATGAAAACCGGTATCTCACAGGCATTTCGTCCTGGTCTATATTGTCTGTCAGAGTACTTTGAGGAAAATGAGTCTTGAGGAGTATGTCCAGCGTTTCGTGTTTTGTCCTTGTGTACGTCCCATTCTCTTTGGTTCATAGTGAGGATTTTGTGAAGTCTAGGGTGAACAGCGGTACCCTCTACCTCCTCACAGAATACCTTCCAGGACGCCTGCTTTGCTTGCTTAATTGCAAGCTTGTATTTGACAAGGGCCTCCCGATATTCTGCTAATTGTCCTTTCTTTCTCGCAATGTTAAACAGTCTTGGTACATGTTTCCTCTGTGATTCCAGGTTGTTGTTCCACCAAGATATATTCCTATTTGTGCATTACTTGGTGATTGAGCAGTTGTCATGGTATTAGGTCATGATGGCAGAGGTCATTGGCTCTGCTACCTACTCAAACCCTACTGGATTCCTGACTTCCGATAGGCTTGAGTCGAGGTCCCTCGTATATGCCTGCCATTCCGTTTTCCTGGGATTCATAGAGGACATGGTCTGTTTACTGCCCATTTCAATCTCATACTTAATATACATGTGGTCTGATGAGAATGGCTCTAAAGCCACATGCCGTTGTTGTCTGACGACATACTATATGACTTTTGAAAAAACATGATCCACGCAATTCCGAAGACTGGAAGAGCTGAAAAGTGCGAGAATTATCGCACGAACAGCATAACAGCTCACGCATCCAAGATCCAAGTTGCCGACACGAATAATATTCGGAGGAATCGAAAAGAAAATTGAGGATGTGTTAGAAGACGATCGATTTGGCTTTAGAAAAGGTAAAGGCATCAGAGAGGCAGTTCTGACGTTGTGGTAGAAAATGGAAACAAAAGGAAAATAAAGGCATATTCATAGGATTTGTCGATCTGCAAAAGGCATTCTACAATGTCAAATATTACAAGGTATTCGAAATTAGGGGTCAGGTGAACGTAAGTACGGGTAATATACATTATGTACAAGAGCCAATGTTTCAATATGTTCGAAATTAGGGGTCAGGTGTAGGGAAGTACTGCTAATATACAAGAGCCAAGAGGGAGCAATAAGAGTGGAAGATCAGGAACGAAGTTCTCGGAGCGAAATGGCTGTAAGACAGGGTTGTAGCCTTTCACCCCTGCCTTTCAACCTACATATACACTCCTGGAAATTGAAATAAGAACACCGTGAATTCATTGTCCCAGGAAGGGGAAACTTTATTGACACATTCCTGGGGTCAGATACATCACATGATCACACTGACAGAACCACAGGCACATAGACACAGGCAACAGAGCATGCACAATGTCGGCACTAGTACAGTGTATATCCACCTTTCGCAGCAATGCAGGCTGCTATTCTCCCATGGAGACGATCGTAGAGATGCTGATTGTAGTCCTGTGGAACGGCTTGCCATGCCATTTCCACCTGGCGCCTCAGTTGGACCAGCGTTCGTGCTGGACGCGCAGACCGCGTGAGACGACGCTTCATCCAGTCCCAAACATGCTCAATGGGGGACAGATCCGGAGATCTTGCTGGCCAGGGTAGTTCACTTACACCTTCTAGAGCACATTGGGTGGCACGGGATACATGCGGACGTGCATTGTCCTGTTGGAACAGCAAGTTCCCTTGCCGGTCTAGGAATGGTAGAACGATGGGTTCGATGACGGTTTGGATGTACCGTGCACTATTCAGTGTCCCCTCGACGATCACCAGTGGTGTACGGCCAGTGTAGGAGATCGCTCCCCACACCATGATGCCGGGTGTTGGCCCTGTGTGCCTCGGTCGTATGCAGTCCTGATTGTGGCGCTCACCTGCACGGCGCCAACACGCATACGACCATCATTAGCACCAAGGCAGAAGCGACTCTCATCGCTGAAGACGACACGTCTCCATTCGTCCCTCCATTCACGCCTGTCGCGACACCACTGGAGGCGGGCTGCACGATGTTGGGGCGTGAGCGAAAGACGGCCTAACGGTGTGCGGGACCGTAGCCCAGCTTCATGGAGACGGTTGCGAATGGTCCTCGCCGATACCCCAGGAGCAACAGTGTCCCTAATTTGCTGGGAAGTGGCGGTGCGGTCCCCTACGGCACTGCGTAGGATCCTACGGTCTTGGCGTGCATCCGTGCGTCGCTGCGGTCCGGTCCCAAGTCGACGGGCACGTGCACCTTCCGCCGACCACTGGCGACAACATCGATGTACTGTGGAGACCTCACGCCCCACGTGTTGAGCAATTCGGCGGTACGTCCACCCGGCCTCCCGCATGCCCACTATACGCCCTCGCTCAAAGTCCGTCAGCTGCACATACAGTTCACGTCCACGCTGTCGCGGCATGCTACCAGTGTTAAAGACTGCGATGGAGCTCCGTATGCCACGGCAAACTGGCTGACACTGACGGCGGCGGTGCACAAATGCTGCGCAGCTAGCGCCATTCGACGGCCAACACCGCGGTTCCTGGTGTGTCCGCTGTGCCGTGCGTGTGATCATTGCTTGTACAGCCCTCTCGCAGTGTCCGGAGCAAGTATGGTGGGTCTGACACACCGGTGTCAATGTGTTCTTTTTTCCATTTCCAGGAGTGTAGAAGAAGCTATAAGAGAAATAAAGGAAAGATCGAAGAATGTAACTAAAATTCACGGTGAAAGGATACCGATGATAAGATTCGCTGGTATTGCTATCCTCAGTGAAACTGTAGAAGACTTACAGGATCTGTCGAATGGAATGCACAGTCTAATGAGTAGAGAATATGGGTTGAGAGTAAATCTAAGGAAGATGAAAGTAATGATAAGTAGCAAAAATAAGAACAGCAAGAAACTTAACATAAAGACTGGTGATCACGAAGCAGATAAGTTAAGGAATTCTGCTGTCTAAGTAGCAAATAACCCATGATGGACGCAGCAAGGAGTACATGGAGAGGGACTAGCACTGGCAAAAAGTGCATTCCTGGCCAACAGAAGCCTACTAGGCCCTTATTCTGAGAATGTACTTTCTGAGCACAGCATTGTATGGTAGCGAAACATGGACTGTGGGAATACCGGAAAAGAAGAGAAATGATGCACTTGAGGCGTGGACTGATAAGGTAAAGAGTGAGGAAGTTCTCCAGAGAATCAGCAAGGAAAGTAAAATAAGGAAAACACAAGAAGAAAGGGCAGGATGGTAGAACATGTGTTAAGATATCGCGGAACAACTTCCATAGGGTAAAAACTGCAGAGGAAAGCAGAGACTGGAATACATGCAGCAAAGTATTCGAATAATTGGGGACGTAGGTTGTAAGTGCTACTCTGAGATGAAGAGATTAGCACAGGAGAGCCTCTCGCGACCTCTGATTATCAGATACTTTTTGATTATGTACTGTACGTCAACAGATACACTTCGCAGTTAAAGGGAAACCAATATAACGTACCAGTTTTATTTGTCTTTCATTTATAATTTCAGCACTACCGGTAGAGTATTACACGATGAAAATTTAGAGAGGTGCAATTTATTAGTAGTGGATTTGGTACATTGATGAAACGAAGATCACTTTGCGGAAGTGCTGACATTTTTACAACGATGCGATTCTTTACAATATATTTCCGCACTGGTGGGCGTCCCTGTCCGTCATTACACGATAACAGCCTGGCCTCTATTTAGCTGTTGTTGTTTCTTCATGTTTCCACTTGGTGACAGGTTACCGACAGTCGACATGGGCAGCTTTAGAAAGGGCTAATATGTCCCTGATGGATCTATTATTCGTGTAACATCCAATAACTAAACGATAGAAGTAACCGAGCTCTCGTGACCGACCCATTCCGCTGTTAGCGCTTTCGCATTCACAACGCAGTACTCTCCATTTTAATTTATACTGAAGGGTCCACCTCTCGTGATATCCAGTGGTCAATACCACATTACATGAGAGTGTTCAGATACAATGGGATAGCGTATCAGGAAAGATTTAGCAGCGGGTTTCTCATTCAAAAAACACATTTCCATTCAGTGAGTTTTTAATGTTAATAATAATAATAATAATAAAGGTCGTGTTTGCTTGGCACAAGAAGTCAGCGTGTATGTAAACTGAAGGTGAAGGAGGGGGAAGAAGGGAAAGGGATGGAAAAGGTTTACCAATGTCAGCTGCATCGGGACATTGCTTGCAATCAGCAACGACGAGTGGAAATGTGTACCGTTCCAACAGGTGTGTTCATCACTGCGCCATCTGGGATACAGTTATGCCGCAACTGCGCCGTGTACCTTGGCACGCCTCACGACCGACCCACCCTCCCACGGAGCGGCACTCCTCCATGCTCGCTTCTCAGTATTCCCGCAGGAGGTCGGACATCCTTCTGCGTCCGCACTGAAGAAATTGGATCCGTTGCCCATCTAGGGGATCAGTTATAAGAATGCATGGTGTCTGTTCTTTCGGGACAGACAAGGCCTCGACAGGCCAAGTCCCGTTCAAGGTCACACTGCTAATAGAGGCAGAGTGCATAAGTGGATCAATGTTTTTGTTTAAAAAAAAATCCGCGGTTAGATAACGAAAGGAGGGATAAGGAAGTTTATTGTCTATAATAGAACATACAGTCACCAGTGATCTTTATTCATTACCATTGCCTACTTTGGCCCATAGGAACAGATACTCGTCTGCATTGAGCTTCTTTCTTCTTCTTGTAGACAGAGTAAACGGCTTGTCTGGCACCAAAGTCCCATAAGGAACCTTAGCAAGGAGTCCTGTACTGTCTGCTATACTCCACGTCTTCCAACCCAAGATGTTAGCGTCTGGAAAAGCTTCAAGGCCACCGTAGTCTGCGTGGTTGCCCCATACAACTGCCAAAGTAAGCCATGTGCTGCCTCCAAAAACGGCTTGAACATCACAAGTGAACTGCAATCGTAGTCCACGAAACACATTAGGACCATCCATCAGTTCTTGCTTATTAAACTATTCAGCGAGATCAATATAAATCGCCCTCCGCGACGTGGATATCGTCGTCGCTGGCTATTTACAAGACATGAGAATCGTAGGGAAGCATCAATGTAGAAGGAAGCAGGATACCAGTACAGACTAGTGATGAGATGTGTTTGATGTTTTTCAAAGATTTGGATACAGTGGTAAGGAGGAACACAGCAGGCAGCTCCGTTGAGGAGGAGTGGACACCTCTAAAAGGAACAATCCCAGATCTTGTAAAGACAAACATATGTACTAGAAAGATAACTGATAAACCTTGTATCAAAGCTGAAATGTTTCAAAACTGATCGACGAAGCAGTGAAGTAAAAAATGGCCAGGGAAAGACAGGAGTACAGCAATATAAATCGCTCAGAAATGAAAGAAATAGGAAGTGCAGGGAAGACAACGCAAAACTGCTGCAGGAAATAATGTGAAGAAATCGAGAAAGAAATGTTTGTCGGAGAGAATGTTATAGCATACAGTAATGTCAATAGAGACTTCGATGAAATAAAAAGCGAAGGTGGCAGCATTAAGAGTGCAAGGGAAATTTCTCCAGTAACGGCATACAAGAGAGCGGATAGGTGGAATGAGTACATCGAAGGGGCAGGAATTGTCTGATGAAGTGATCGAAGAAGAAATAGGAGTTGATATGGGAGAGTTAGACTCACAGTTTAAATGAGGTATGGAATACTTGAGACTAAGTAAGACAGAAGATAACTTGGGTAAGTAAATTCGGGAACTATCGCACTGTCAGCTTCTCAGCTCATGAACCAAAGCTGCTCACAAGAATAAAACGCGGAAGAATGGAAAAGAAATATGAAAATCTGTTAGATGATCAGTTTGGCTTTATTTTCTGAGGTCATCAGACGGGTATGATGAGGCCCGCCACGAATTTCTCTCCTGTGCCAACCTCTTCATCTCACGTACCACTTAGAACCTACGTCTACATCTATGAGATTAATCTGCTGTTCACAGTGCCTGGCAGATTATTTGCTGGATGTTTCCCAATCTCTGTCTTCCACTACAGTTTCCTCCCTCTACAGCTACCTCTAGCATCATGTCATTCAGTCCCAAATGTCTTAACAGATGTCCTATGTTCCTGTCTCTTCTCCTTGTCAGTGTTCCCCACATATTCCTTTGCTCTCCGATTCTGTAGAGAACCTCATTAGTCATTGAGCCGTGCGCTGTTGGCGGTCATGCCGTTTATTGCTCGTCATCTTGTTTTTGTGGTTCTGTCGCCTCGTTTTTTCTTTTAACTCGATTTATTGGCGTCACTAGCTTGCTGCTTTGCTTGTCTGTGAGTGGCAGCAGCAGCGCTTATCGATAGGTGCACTGTCGTACCATCTCTGCAGTGACCGCTAGTATTTTCTGGACGTCGGGTACGAGAATTCAGTCGGGGACGGAGCGTCAGTGAGGCGCGGACAGCCAGTACTTGCCGACCGCTGTGGACACACACATCCGACAGAAGAAGACTTGAGCGTCGGCGACCGTTGGTTGGTCGTTCGGTCGGTCGTCTCATCAGGTGACGTGTATTTGGTCTCCCGATCGCTTCGGGGCCCCTTCAATTGATCATCTTGTGGGACTTAGGTCAGTACCTTCCTTGAGCAGAGAAGTCGGATGGCCAATGGGCAAGTGTTCCCTCTGCATGGTCGGGTCCGAGCCTGTGCCTCCGGGTCGTCGTGCTTCCGAAGGAGTCGGGAGTTCAGTCGGTTGGCGAAGTTAAGTCGGGGACGGAGCGCCAGTGAGGTTCGGACAGCCAGTACTCGCCGATCGCTGGCGACGTACATAATCTGTCCAGCGGAAGGATATTGGAGCGGTACGACCGTTGGTTGGTCGTTCGATTGATCGTCTCATCGGGTGACGTGTATTTGGTCTCTTGGCCGTTTCTGGGCCTCGTCAGTTGGTCATCTTGCCGGACGTGGGTCGGTTCCTTCCTTGTGCTGACATGTCGTGGCCAATGGGGCAACATTTACCTGCAGGGCTGGGTCCGAGCCAGTGTGCCCGGGTCGCTGTGTCTCCGAGTTCCGAACGGACGTGGGTTTGAGTCGGGTTGGAGCTGCAGTCAGCTTCGGACAGTCAAGATTCGCCAGACCGTTGCCGACACACGTATCTTGTGTGGGAACGACCTGGGTTGGTCGTTCGGTCGGTCGTGTCATCGGAAGACGTGTATTTGGTTGCCGACCGCTTGTGTAAACTCTCTGTGTGTCGAATTGATTCACCCTTGTGGTTCCATAGTGATTGATTTTGCGATTGTTCGAGTTCTTGTGCAAGTGTGTTTACGTGGAACCGTGTGTAGCTTCTGTGATTTCCACTGAGCAGATAAATGCTGTCTGCGTGCTGGAGTAGGCAGTTGGTCGGTTGCAACAGAGGGAATTGATTAGGTTGTTGGTTGGTTCTTCAGCCGTCCTAAGGTCGTGCTGCTACCCCACTGTTTAGCGTTACGCTTGCTGCCTCTCTCACCTAACCTGTTGTTAAAATTTTTTCCCCAGGCCGACCCTTGGAACACTTCTGAGCACCACTGTTTGTTGTTTGTGATTGCGTAGGTACTGTGACCGGCTTTCAGCCGTGTATTTACACTGTCTGTCTTATGTTTAGTATATGGCCTTCAGCCGAACTTCATAACAACCTCAAGATTAGGCCTTCAGCCATTTTTCTTTTAAAATTCTTGTTGCTCTGTATTTAGGCCTTCAGCCGCGTTTATTTCAGAATCTAGGATTTAATATGTAATTACTTGTCTGTAAGGTCTCTCTTTAATTATCTTGAATTCTTAAAACGGCCTTCAACCGTGTTTTGTAAATGTTTATCTTAAGCTTGTCTTTAATTATTCTTGAGTAATTGTCTGGGAAGAGGGCGGAGGAGCGGATAGAGGTTCAGGGCACTCTCTTGTCCTAGGGGTGGGAAATTGCCCCTAAAGGCGGAAGAATCAGCAACGATCAACGACATGAGGATACAGAAGGCAATGGAAACCACTGCATTAAAGACACGTAACGTGTATCCACAGGACATGTGGCCTGTAATTGAAGAAGTGTCATGATGATCTCTCCATTGGCAAAAGATTCCGGAATAGTCCCCCATTCGGATCTCCGTGAGGGGACTGCCAAGGGGGAGGTTACCATGAGAAAAAGATTGAATAATAAACGAAAGGATAACGTTCTACGAGTCGGGGCGCGGAATGTCAGAAGCTTGAACGTGGTAGGGAAACTAGAAAATCTGAAAATAGAAATGCAAAGGCTCAATCTAGATATAATAGGGGTCAGTGAAGTGATGTGGAAGGAAGACTAGGATTTCTGGTCAGATGAGTATCAACAGCAGCAGAAAATGGTATAACAGGTGTAGAATTCGTTATGAATAGGAAGGTAGGGCAGAGGGTGTGTTACTGTGAACAGTTCAGTGACCGGGTTGTTCTAATCAGAATCGACAGCAGACCAACACCGACAACGATAGTTCAGGTATACATACCGACGTCGCAAGCTGAAGATGAACAGATAGAGAAAGTGTATGAGGATATTGAAAGGGTAATGCAGTATGTAAAGGGGGACGAAAATCTAATAGTCATGGGCGACTGGAATGCAGTTGTAGGGGAAGGAGTAGAAGAAAAGGTTACAGGAGAATATGGGCTTGGGACAAGGAATGAAAGAGGTGAAATACAAATTGAGTTCTGTAACAAGTTTCAGCTAGTAATTGCAAACACCCTGTTCAAGAATCACAAGACGAGGAGGTATACTTGGAAAAGGCCGGGAGATACGGGAACATTTCAGTTAGATTACATCATGGTCAGACAGAGATTCCGAAATCAGATACTGGATTGTAAGGCGTACCTAGGAGCAGATATAGACTCAGATCACAATATAGTAGTGATGAAGAGTAGGCTGAAGTTCAAGACATTAGTGAGGAAGAATCAATACGCAAAGAAGTGGGATACGGAAGTGCTAAGGAATGACGAGATACGTTCGAAGTTCTCTAACGCTATAGATACAGCAATAAGGAATAGCGCAGTAGGCAGTAAAGTTGAAGAGGAATGGACATCTCTAAAAAGGGCCATCACAGAAGTTAGGAAGGAAAGCATAGGTACAAAGAAGGTAGCTGCGAAGAAACCATGGGTAACAGAAGAAATATTTCAGTTGATTGATGAAAGGAGGAAGTACAAACATGTTCCGGGAAAATCAGGAATACAGAAATACAAGTCGCTGAGGAATGAAATAAATAGGAAGTGCAGGGAAGCTAAGACGAAATGGCTGCAGGAAAAATGTGAAGACATCGAAAAAGAGATGATTGTCGGAAGAACAGACTCAGCATACAGGAAAGTCAAAACAAACTTTGGTGACATTAAAAGCAACGGTGGTAACATTAAGAGTGCAACGGGAATTCTACTGTTAAATGCAGAGGAGAGAGCAGATAGGTGGAAAGAATACATTGAAAGCCTCTGTGGGGGTGAAGATTTGTCTGATGTGATAGAAGAAGAAACAGGAGTCGATTTAGAAGAGATAGGGGATCCAGTATTAGAATCGGAATTTAAAAGAGCTTTGGAGGACTTACGGTCAAATAAGGCAGAAGGGATAGATAACATTCCATCAGAATTTCTAAAATCATTGGGGGAAGTGGCAACAAAACGACTATTCACGTTGGTGTGTAGAATATATGAGTCTGGCGATATACTATCTGACTTTCGGAAAAGCATCATCCACACAATTCCGAAGACGACAAGAGCTGACAAGTGCGAGAATTATCGCACAATCAGCTTAACAGCTCATGCATCGAAGCTGCTTACAAGAATAATATACAGAAGAATGGAAAAGAAAATTGAGAATGCGCTAGGTGACGATCAGTTTGGCTTTAGGAAAAGTAAAGGGACGAGAGAGGCAATTCTGACGTTACGGCTAATAATGGAAGCAAGGCTAAAGAAAAATCAAGACACTTTCATAGGATTTGTCGACCTGGAAAAAGCGTTCGACAATATAAAATGGTGCAAGCTGTTCGAGATTCTGAAAAAAGTAAGGGTAAGCTATAGGGAGAGACGGGTCATATACAATATGTACAACAACCAAGAGGGAATAATAAGAGTGGACGATCAAGAACGAAGTGCTCGTATTACGAAGGGTGTGAGACAAGGCTGTAGCCTTTCGCCCCTACTCTTCAATCTGTACATCGAGGAAGCAATGATGGAAATAAAAGAAAGGTTCAGGAGTGGAATTAAAATACAAGGTGAAAGGATATCAGTGATACGATTCGCTGATAACATTGCTATCCTGAGTGAAAGTGAAGAAGAATTAAATGATCTGCTGAACGGAATGAACAGTCTAATGAGTACACAGTATGGTTTGAGAGTAAATCGGAGAAAGACGAAGGTAATGAGAAGTAGTAGAAATGAGAACAGCGAGAAACTTAACATCAGGATTGATGGTCACGAAGTCAATGAAGTTAAGGAATTCTGATACCTAGGCAGTAAAATAATCAACGACGGACGGAGCAAGGAGGGCATCAAAAGCAGACTCGCTATGGCAAAAAAGGTATTTCTGGCCAAGAGAAGTCTACTAATATCAAATACCGGCCTTAATTTGAAGAAGAAATTTCTGAGGATGTACGTCTGGAGTACAGCATTGTATTGTAGTGAAACATGGACTGTGGGAAAACCGGAACAGAAGACAATCGAAGCATTTGAGATGTGGTGCTATAGACGAATGTTGGAAATTAGGTGGACTGATAAGGTAAGGAATGAGGAGGTTCTACGCAGAATCGGAGAGGAAAGGAATATGTGGAAAACACTGATAAGGAGAATTGACAGGATGATAGGACATCTGCTAAGACATGAGGGAATGACTTCCATGGTACTAGAGGGAGCTGTAGAGGGCAAAAACTCTAGAGGAAGACAGAGATTGGAATACGTGAAGCAAATAATTGAGGACGTAGGTTGCAAGTGCTACTCTGAGATGAAGAGGTTAGCACAGGAAAGGAATTCGTTGCGGGCCGCATCAAACCAGTCAGTAGACTGTTGACAAAAAAAAAAAAAATTGTTTGGGCCTTCAGCCGACAAGATACTTCAAGTTTCCTTAAGATGTTTTCCTGTTGTGCTGTGTAAAAGTTTGTCTATAAAGCCTCTCTTTTATTATGTAAGAATTTTTTTATTGGACTTTCAGCCGAAAAATTAACTTGAATTTCCCTTAAAATGGCGGTTATCCGTAATTTGTAAATGCTTGGCTTTTAAAGAATTTCCTTAGCTGATCTGAAACATTATTTCGGCCTTTAGCCGAGAAGATATATTAATTTTACTTACGTAAGACCTTCAGCCGTTACTCTAAATCCTGGTGTTTTTAAAACAATCATTCAAACTTATTCTGGAGAAGTTACTTAGGCCCTCCTCCGTGAATTGATCTTTGTTGTTTAAAGAGAAAACTGTGCATTGGATTGAGCAATAGAGTTGTGTGTGTTCTTGTATAACTAACAGTAACTGACCTTGGTACCTTTCCACAAACTGATGCGCTCTGTCCTGCGAAACCAGATTCCAGTTATCTTATCAGTCCACCTACTTTTGAACATTTTCCTGTAGCACCATATCTCAAATGCTTCGAATTTCTTCTGCTCTAGATTCCCCACAGTCCATGTTTCAATACCAAACAATACTGTGCTCCAGACGTACATTCTTAGAAATTTGTTCCACAAAGTAAGGCCTACGTTTGATACTAGTAGACTGCTCTTGGCCAGAAATTCTGCTACGTCCGTTATTTGTTATTTTGCTGTCTAGCCAGTAGAACTCTTTAACTTCATCTACTTCATGACTTTCAAGTTTGATGTTAAGTTTGTCGCTGTTCTCATTTCTGCTACTTCTTATTACCTTCGTCTTTCTTCGATTTACTCTCAATCCATATTCTGCACGCATTAGACTGTACATTCTATTCAGCAAATCATGTAATTCTTCTTCACTTTCACTGAGGATAGCGATATCATCATCGAATCGTATCATTGACACCCTTTCTCCTAGAATTTTAATTCCACTCTTCAACCTTTCTTTCATTTCCATCATTGCTTCTTCGATGTACAGATTGAACAGTACTACATTCCTGTCTTACACCCTTTGTAATCCTAACATTTCGTGCTTGGTCGTCCACTCTTATTATTTCATCTTTCATCTTGGTCTCACCCTATAGCTCACCCCTATTTTTCTCAGAAATTCGAACGGTTTTACCTGCTCGACAAATCCTATCTACGAGTCTTGATTTTTCTTAGTGTTGCATCCATTATCAACCATAAAGTCAGAATTGCCTCTCAGGTGCCTTTGCCTTTCCTAAAGCCAAACGGGTCGTCATTTAGCACATTCTGTTTTCTTTTCCATTCTTCAATATAATATCCTTGTTAAGCTGATTGTGCGACAATTCTCGCACTTGACAGCTCTTGCAGTCTTCGGAATTGTGTGGATGATTTTTTTTTCCAAAGTAAGACGGTATGTCGTCATACTTATACACCCTAGACACCAAGAGTCGTTTCGTTGCCATTTCCCCTAATGATTTCAGAAATTCTGATGTAATTTTATCTACCCCTTCTGCCTCATTTGACATTAAGTCCTCCAAAGCTCTCTTATATTATAATACTGGATCCCCGAATCTATTCTAAATCTACTCCTGTTTCTTCTTTTATCACATCAGACAAATATTCCCTCCTCACAGAGCCCTCCAGTGTACTCTTTCCACCTATCCGCCCCCTCCTATACATTTAACAGTGGAATTCCCTGTGCACTCTTTGTGCTACCAACTTTATCGAAAGTTGTTTTGACTTTCCTATATGCTGAGTCAGTCCCTCCGACAATCATTTCTTTTTCGATTTCTTCACATTTTTCATGCAGCAATTTCGTCTTAGCTTCCCTGAATTTCATATTTATTTCTTTCTCCAGCGAATTGTATTTCTGTATTCCTGAATTTCCCTGAACATTTTTGTACTCCCTTCTTTTATCGATCAACTGGAGTATCTCTTCTGTTACCCATGGTTTCTTCGCAGTTTCCGTCTTTCTACCTACGATTTCTTTCTAACTTCTGTGATTGCCCTTTTTAGAGATGTTCATTGTTCTTCAACTGTACTGCCTATTGACCTTTTCCTTATTGCTTTTTGTATAGCCTTAGAGAACGTCAAGCGTGTCTCGTCATCCCTTAGTTCTTACGTATCCCACTTCTTTGCGTATTGATTCTGCTTTACTAATCTATTGAACTTCAGCTAACTCTTCATCACTGCTATATTGTCATCTGAGTCTATATCTGCTCCTGGGTACTCCTTACAATCCATCCTTTGTCTGACTATGATGTAATCTAGCTGACATCTTCCCGTGTAACACGGTCTTTTCCAAGCGAACGGCCTGCTCTTGTATTCGTTATTACCGGATGACATGTAACACAGAACTCAGTTTGTCTTTCCCCTCTCTCATTCCTTGTCCCAAGACTACATTAGCCTGTAACCTTCTCTTCTACTCCTTCCCCTACAACTGCATTCCAGTACCCACGACTATTAGATTTCCATCTCCTTTTATGTACTGTATTACCACTTCGTTTCCTCATATACTTTCTCCATCTCTTCATCTTGAGCTTGCGTTGTCGATATGTACACCTGAGCTATCGTTGTGGGTGTTGGTTTGCTATCGATTCTAATGAGAACAACCCTATCACTGAACTGTTCACTGTAACACACTCCTGGCCCTACCTTTCTATTCAAAACGAATCCTGCTCCCGTTATACCGTTTTTGCTGCTTTTGATATTACTGTAAACTCATTTGACCAGAAATCCTTGTCTTCTTTCCATTACACTTCACTGACCCCCACTATATCTAGATCGAGCCTTTGCAATTCCCTATCCAGATTTTCTAGCTTCCCTACCACATTCAAGCTTCTGACATTCCCTCTCTTAGTACGTTATCTTTTATTCAATCTTTTTCTCACGGTCACCTCTTCCTTGGCAGTCCCCTCCAGGTTGTCAGAAAGTGGGACACTGCATGAATCTTTTGCCAAAGGAGATATCATCATGAGACTTTTTCAGTCACAGGCCACATGTGCTCTGGATACACGTTATATGTCTTTAATGCCGTGGTTTCCATTGCCTTCTGCATTCTTATGCCTTTGGCGATTGCTGATTCTTCCACCTTTAGGGACAGTTTCCCACCCTAAGGACAAGAGGGTGCCTTGAACCTCTGACCGCTCCTTCGCCCTCTCTGACAAGGCCGTTGGCAGAATGAGGTTGACTTCTTATGCCGGAAGTCTTCGGGCGCCAATGCTGATCAAATTTCAAGCAATGGCGAGTTTCGAACTCGAGACCGAGATCGTTTTGATTACTAATCACCCTAGACCACTTGTGCCAGAGTTTGGCTTTCAGAAAGGTAAATTCGCCAGAAACGCAGTTTTGACGTTGTGCTTGATAACAGAAGCAACACTGAAAAAAATCAAGACACGTTCATAGTATTTGTCGACCTGAAAAAAGTTTTCGACAATGTGGAACGGTGCAATATGTTCAAAATTCTAAGAAAAACAGAAGGAAGTTGCAGGGAAATAATGATAGTACATAACGTGTATAAAAACCAATAGAATACAATAAGACTGGAAGACCAAGAAGCAAGTGCTCGGATTAATAAGGTTGCGAAGCAGGGATGGAGACTTCACCCCTACTGTTTAGCCTATACGTCGAATAAGCAATTACGGTAATAAAAGAAAGTCTCAGGCAAAATCAGCCATGATGACGACATATAGAGCAGACTAGTGCAGGCAAAGATGGCATTCCAGGTCAAGAGTAATCTACCAGCACCAAAATAGTCATTGATTTGAACAAGAAATTTCTGGGAATGCTCATTTGGAGTACAGCGTTGTATGGTAGTGTATTACGCACTGTAAGGAAACCATAACCGAATCGAAGTGTTTGAGATGTAGTGTTACAGAAGAAAGTTGAAAATCAGGTGGAATGAGGAGGTTCTCATCACAATCAGCGAAGAAAGGAACTCGTGGAAAATACTGAAAAGAATAAGGAACAGCATGATAAGACATGTCTTAAGATATCAACGAATAACTTCAGTGGCACTAGAGGGAGCTGTAGAGCGTACAAACTGTAGAGGTAGACAGAGATTGGAACATACCCAATACGTAATTGAGGATGTAACCTGAAATTGCAACTCTGAGATGAGGAGGTCGGGACAGGAGAGGCAATCGCGGCTGCATGCATCAGACTAGTTATAAGACTGATAAAATACAATAGAATAAAGTACTGGCGATTTGTATGAAAGTGATGTACATGTAGCCTTTTCGAGTTCTACACAAGACTAGGTGCTAGGAAGAACTAGGGCTTGGCTTTCATCTTCACTTTGAACGCAGGGTAGATTTAATGCTGTCTAAATGAAAGTGACGACTTTTGTGGACATCTACAAGTACTGCAGGCTCCATGGCCAAAGAGGACCGTTGGTAAGACGGCAACTAGTATGATCGTTTGGTTATAATCCTCCCGATAGCTTGAAAAACGGATTGATTGAAAGGGAAAGAACAAAGAATATATCGAGTTCACTGGCAACTCAGAGTGCCAGTTTCGTCCTGGAAACAACCTCTTATACGTGCCTCAGCCATTTCCATCATATACCTTACTGCAGATTTTCTTGACTATTTAGGTGTGCAGTACATCATTTTTGGGAATATATAAAAAAAACGATTAAGGTACAAGGAGGCAGATGCGTTGTCTTAAAGCTATGACACCTCCTCAGAGATCTCTACTTGTAAGGCGTTAACCATAAAGGTTAATGACATGATTTGTGGTCCCGTGTGACACCTCGTACTTCACCGATTCACTTGACAAGTGGACATGCTACATCATTTCTGCTGAATCCGCGCTTCAGCAACCCGATGTCAGACACCATAGATTACAGTATCGAGATACCTACCGACAGCTGTTCCTGTTAACCTGTGTTTAAATAATTTTATTGAAACATCTCATTTGTACCTCGATGACGAATGAGAGACGTTCGTACGACGTCACAGCAACTTCAGTTTCCAAAATATGAATGTAAATATTATGTGTGTGAACATGTGATTTTTAATAGTTAAATACACTGTAATGTTTCTTCAGCGAATTGTGCTTCTATTGTCCTCAGATTCGTTCATCTTCTAACATCGACCGTACACTAATGCAGAATTTTATAGTGAAATGAAATTCATGGGCGACATTTCTGTGTATTAAAATCGTTTTTGTTATGTTGTACCCGTTTGAAATAAGGTACTTCCCTTGTAAGGTCTCTAATGAATAATTTACGGCATATCATAGCCACGCATACATTTAAATAATAATTTGCACCATGAAACCCAATACCTCATAGGTATTTGACAGTTACACTGATTACCACAATGGTTTGCCTATCACATAACCAAAATACATTGCAAAAAAATCATGTACGTCGATTTGTTTTAACTGCAGATTCATCAGAGACATGTCAACGCTTACAGCATTGTCAAAGTCGGCTGTTGGGGTGATGTGGCATAGAGGAACAACCACAGGTAAACCAGACCAGGCAGACTTGATGTACTGACAGGCAGTCACCGTCGTACATTGCAGAAGTCGGGTATAAAAACAAAGCTTAAAATCAGAGGAAACAATAACCCTTGAGCACCAGAATGCTAAGTAGGTACTCACTATCCACACATTCCTGTAGAGTGATACGCAAGACTTGAGCTGGTGTAAAGAGCGAACCCACCGAATAGTGGATGACTGTACACGAGTGGAAATCCTATGGAAGTGTTTGGGTTTGGGAAAAGGCTGGGGAACGTTATTTATCATCATATGTAGTGACAGTAGTGACGCATACAAGAGATCTTCGTACGGTATATGGGTGATTTTCGTGGTGGGAATGGTCCTATTACTATACTTAAGAAAAAGCTAAAAGCGGAAGGACAGGAACACGAAATGGTTCAAATGGCTCTGAGCACTATGGGACTTTACTCCTGAGGTCATCAGTCCCCTATAACTTAGAACTACTTAAACCTAACTAACCTAAGGACATCACACACATCCATGCCCGAGGCAGGATTCGAACCTGCGACCGTAGCGGTCGCGCGGTTCCAGACTGTAGCACCTAGAACTGCTCGGCCACCCCGGCCGGCCAGGGACACATTTTACAGCATTGTATACTGAGCACAGTAGAGGAACAGTTCTTGGACAATGATCGTTTTTATTGCGGTCTTCTGCCCAAAGACTGGTTTGATGCAGCTGTCCTTGTACTTTATCCTTTGCAAGCCTCTTCATCTCCAAATAGCTGATGCAATCTACATCCTTATGAACCTGCTTGTTGTCTTCATCTCTTGGTCTACCCCTACAATTTTTACCCCACACTTCCCTCCAATAATAAACTGATGATCCCATGATGTCTCAGAATGTGTCCTATCAAGCGACCCTTTCTCTTACATGAAATGTATGCGCTGTTGCGAATATGGACAACCATCAGTGTATAATGGAATGATACCCATGAATGCGGGACAGGGACTCGAATCAGGATTTCTACGGAGCGTTCATCTGACCATCAGGCTATCCGAGCATGCCTCACGGCCAGACCCAAACTTCCATATACCACCAACCATGTGTCTATAACCTGTATTCGTGCATCCATTACGTGTGTTATAGTACAGGGCAGACATTTTAATTGAAATTCGGGTGCCCAGTGTTGCCAGATAAATACGATATTGTAGTGCTTGTGTGCTTCAGAAAATCCATGTTGCTTTGGACATACATACGTGTCAGAGGCCGTTATGAAGTATATGAAATGTATTCGGTGTTGCGAATATGAATAACCACCAGCTGTATAATGGAATGACGACAGTGAAAATTTGTGCCGAACCGGGCCCAGAACCCGAATTTCCAGTTTACCGCGAGAAGTCACCTTACCATTAGGCTGTCCGAGTTTGCATAGGCAAAGGAACATTGCATCGTATTTATCCGCTGACACTGGGCAAGTGACTTTCAGTTAAAATGTCTCTCCTGTACGGGAATATACATAATTTGTGTAAGAGTGCAGGTTTTAGACACATGGCTGACGACATATGTAAGTTCAGATCTGGCCATGAGGCGTGCTCGAATAGCCTAATTGGAAAAAAATGGTAAGGCGACCGCTCGCGATAAGTGGGAAATCCAGATTCACTATTGTCATTCTGTCAAACAGCTGATGGATGTCCATAATCGCAATATACCTCTTTTGTAACACGACATGCTCAGTAGAGTGTCGACATATTGTCTACTCGATCACAAGACCTATCACCAATCGAGCACGTATGGGGCAATACAGGACGATAATGCCAGCGTCATGCACAAGCAGCATCAACCGTCTCTGCATTGACCGATCCAGTCCAACAGGCATAGAACTTCATCCTATTCGGCACCTGCATAACGCAATTCATGCGCGTTTGCATGCTTCCTTTCAAAATTCTGGCGGCTGCACTGGTTATTAATGTGCCAGCATTTCACATTTGTAATGATTCATCTCGCGCTTACATTAACCTGTGACCTTGCAGTGTTAGTCACTTACATATGTTATCTACACAAATGTATTCCCGAAATTTCGTGACTAATTATTTTTTGGTGTCGTGATTTATTTCCGTCGATCTAGTTCTCTTCTTCAAGTGGTGTAGGTTATGCCAGGCAGCGAGTACACGTAACTGGACAGCTTGTAGCACCTGAAGAAGACGGTAGTTCGGTTGTCGAAACATTGTGCACAATGTGGAATCAACAGCTTGGCTCGACAGCAAAAGCACACCATAAATCAACCATGCTGAGGGAGGCTTACGACTGCACTGGCAGTTTCATAGGTCGCTATCGCTGTGGTAATATATTAACTTATTCGTTGGCTTTACTCGTTTATACCAGAGGGGTCTATCGTGCAGCATCGCTTTAAGTACCATACATTTAACAAATAATTAGTCCTCAAATACATTTTCTGTAGACAGACAAGCCAGTGATCAATATACATCAGCCTAGTAATCTTTATCTACTGATGGATTAAGGCCCAAAGTTTTACTTCTGCTTTGGACCACAATAGACTATGAAGTAATTTTATATTTCAAGGATCGATACATAAAGAAGTTGAAATGTTTATCTTTGCCTTATTATCACGTTCACCTTTGCTTTATCGTCTCTGGAATCAGTGGATCACTTGCAAATGGTCTTACAACCCGAAACCTGGGTTGTGCAGTACCCATAATGAAGTTCGTGAAACAAGGCAAAAAACAATGTTTGTTTAGTTAATTGTGCTGTTATTTTCGTTTAGAATACACTACTGTGAATGTGGCAATGTTTTATCACCGGAAGACGATGGGAGCCCTAGTCCAATCGTCGGGTAACTCTGAAATATTTTTCTGTTGTTTCCCGAATCATCTCTAGGTAAATGCGGGTATTATACCTTTGTAACATTTACGGGTCCAAGATAATGTCTACATACTGAAAATAAAAGAGCCGTAGTTGTAATCTTATTTTTACTAAAAATAATGCCTTTCGTCGACGTTAGGCAGCATCAGATTAACTAAACTGAGAAAGGATGCTAATTAAGTAACTATCCTATAAACATTATAGGGCATGGCTCTAAGCTGCACCAAAAGTTTAGTTAAAACCATGAAATTGTTAGATGAAGTGCATTGCGCCGACTATCAAAACCCTGCATCAGTCACACATAAAACCGCCTGGAAAATGTTCTAGTCGTCAGAATAACTGTTGGGGCATAGACAGAAAATTTCGGAAATCAACCCACAGCCACGACAGAAATGAGGTCTGACAAACTAATAGAGAAAACCAATGAAGAATTACAAATACCTTTGAACTGTTACGGCATCAAGTAGAGCACAGCGTAGAGCCACACGTACATATTGCCCTGATTACCAAACAGCCGAGCGCTCTAACCGGCAGCGGCACTAGAATTATTAAACGGCGAATGGTCATATATAGCTGCTCTAATATAACAAAACCACGGTAGACGGCGCAAGTAACTCAAGTTAGGTAAAAGGCCAATATAGCACTGATTAACCTATACTTTATAGGAAGGGACAAGTAAGATTAAAATTAAAATTAAAATTATTGAACAGGCAATATGGGCAATCCAAATCAGGTGCAATACAGTGACGCTTACTGTACATACTACGTAAACAAGGCTGTGGTAAATGACGGGATATTACACATTAATCAGCAAGTACGACTGGGTAAAGCTTACAAAAGCAGCCTGCATGAACAGTTAAACAAACCATCTACAAAATTGCAATAAAACTTTTAAAAATCTTAAAAACGTTATAAAAATACACGTCTATGTGAGGGGAAGATTGCAATGTCGCTGCACAATTAAACTCACTCTCAAACACCACACAATTATAGTGAATGTTACAGGGTCCAATAAAAACCTACACATTTAAGTGCATACATGGCGGTCATTGGATTAACACGCATTATACACCATACAAAAAGAAGAAGAATAGAAAGTCGAGGACCAATGGTACACATTGAACAGGTCTCAGAACAGGAAACAAGTATACAACGATAAACAAAATATTGGAAAAATAATGCTAAGTCTATGAAGGAACGTTTATGACAGGTATCATTAAATCATAAAATCATAAAATATTTGATCATTCAGAGAAGTATCAGTATGCACGCATGAGTGTATAGCAGTTTCCATCTCTTCTAACAAGTTCAGCATTTTCTTGACCGAATGGAGTACTTTTAAACGGTTTAGTATCGGCGGCTGATGGCCACTAGCTTTTAAAGTGTTCCGCAAACGCTGAGTGGTGTTTAATCTGCCTTTTTCTACCCAGTTAATGCTCACGAAATCTAATGTTAAACATCCTGCCCGTTTGTTCTATATACGAAGCATTTCATTCACTCCAGTTGATCTTGTACACGCCTGAGCCAGCAAATTTATCTCTATACGGCTGTTCGTTGTGGGTATAACGGTTCTGTAGGCTGTTGGCCGAAGCAAAATAACTTCTACAAAGCGTTTCTTAAAAAGTTTTCCTGCTCGTATGAAAGATTTCCTACGTAGGGGATTCTCACGAAGTTACATGATGCTATAAGAGTTCAAAGATATTTGTAATTTTTCGTTGATTTTCTTTATTATTTTGTCAGACCTCCTTTCCGTCGTGGTTGCTGGTTGATTTCCGATATTTTCTGTCTAACGTTCAATCGTCCCTATTGGCTAATCTGACGACCGTATTTCCATCGGGACTGTTTTATGTGTTTGTTGTTGACGTAGCGCTTTGGTATCCGAGCAGTGAACTTCATTCGACATTTTTACGTGAGTGTTGTTCGGGTTTTTTAATTAAATTTTTGGCACAGCTTAGAACCGTGCCTTAAAAAGTTAATAGGTTAGTTAATTAAATACCCCCCTTTTCTCATTTTAGATAATCTGCTGATGCCTAACCAAGGCGAAACGCGTTATTTTTAAATAAAAATAACTTTTCAACCGTAACTGTTTTATTTTTAATATGACCAGAAAAACCAGTTGCTGTTTGTCAGCCATCGATGGAGTGGAATGACTACTGTTATGTCTACATATTGGACCTTTCCACAGGAGCTAAAGGTCAATAATTTCCAATTCAAAGACGATAGTAAAAGAAAATTATTTACGTTTTCTTGTGGGATGCGCCATTTCAGAATTGCTCCACTTTGTTGATGTGGAATGGAAGCATACTAACGTCTGAATGAAACGGTCTACATCAAAAGTTTTATTATATTTTGCAACAGCTAATTTCACTCAGTACAGGCAATCTTCAGATCTACAAATCAATATTAAAAATTAAAGTTAGATTGTTTGCGTATGGGACGTACGCCATTTGATGTTTCCACACTTTCGACAGAACTGGAACTGCGCCATCCGCAACAACAGCACTAGAGGCTCTGCCCTCTATGAAGGCATCAAACCTACAACAAAACAACTACTACACTGACAATTGTATCATTTTCTGCCGTCATATTTTATTTATTTACTTTTAGCGCTGTTCTGGTATTATATGACCTTGAAATGCCCTAATGCCTAGTAAGAGAAGAATGAATTGCTGAAATGTAATGTCTAGAAATCTTCATGGGTACAACACGTGTCTCTAAGATGTCTGCAACATGCGACCTACCTTAATTGGCCTGAAAATCGTCTAGAAAGCTAGTGAGTACTTCATCTGCTGGAAGCACTTTTGTAGCAGCTTGCATTATTCTGAAAGCCGATCATTTATAGTACGTAATGCTAGCTTCTACTACTAATCACAAATAAGCATCACCGGCCCACCCGGTTAGCCGTGCGGTCTAACGCACGGCTTTCCGGATTGGGAAGGAGCGCCTGGTCCCCGGCACGAATCCGCCCAGCTGACTTCAGTAGAGGTCCGGTGAGCCGGCCAGTCTGTGGATGATTTTTAGGCGGTTTTCAATCTGCCTCGGCGAATTCGGGCTGGTTCCCCTTATCCGCCTCAGATACACTATGTCGACGATTGCTGCGCAAACAAGTTCTCCACGTACTCGTACACCACCATTACTCCATCACACAAACTTAGGGGCTACACTCGTCTGATGTGAGGCGTTCCCTGGGGAATGGAGGGGGGGGGGGGGGGGGGGGGGAGGGGGCCGAACAGCACAATAACCCTGAAAGAGTGGTTCGGTGTGGGGCGGCGGAGGGGTGAAGTCGACTGCGGTAGTCGTCGTGGGGTTGTGGACCACTGCGGCTGCGACGGGGAAGGAGCCTCTCCGTTGTTTCCCAGACCCCCGGTTAACTTACAATACAAGCATCACAAACTTGTCCTCATATTTTAAGGAGGGAAAAAGCACATTTGCAAGATATCGCCGCCCGCGGCGGCCGTGCGGTTCTAGGCGCTTCAGTCCGGAACCGCCCGAGTGCTACTGTAGCAGGTTCGAATCCTGCCTCGGGCATGGAAGTGTATGATGTCCTTAGGTTAGTTTGGTTTAAGTGGTTCTAAGTTCTAGGGGACTGGTGACCTCAGATGTTAAGTCCCATAGTGCTCAGAGCCATTCGAATCTTTTTTTGCAAGATATCAACTCCAGCAATCGATCCCGCCGTAATTCCGAAAGAACGCAGCTAAGCTCTTCTGAGTCCGCCCCAGTAGCTGAGTGGTCAGCGTGACGGCTTGCCGTCCTCCGGGCCCGGGTTCGATTCCCGGCTGGGTCGGCGATTTTCTCCACTCAGGGACTGGGTGTTGTGTTGTGTTCATCATCATTTCATCCCCATCCGGCGTGCAGGTCGCCCAATGTGGCGCCGAATGTAATAAGACCTGCGCCAAGGCGGCCGGACCTGCCCCGCGAGGGGCCTCCCGGCCAATGACGCCAAACGCTCATCATCATCATCAGCTCTTCTGAATGTACAATGCGCAAGGATTGTCTGTCACTCGTCCGCCCCACTGAAGCTGCGTAATACCCGAGGGCAAATACTATTACAGTTGAACGAGGAAGCGGTTACGAAAAACTGTTTTGACATCGATTTACAATCTTTGTTCTTTGCGTCCAATTGTGCGGTTTCTAGCCCGTAGTCAGTGCCAGAGATCTCTTTGTTTCGAACGTTCTTATGGTGTGGTTTACAAATGCAATGTAAATGAGTGAAACAAATGATTGTGTCAATAAATAAGAAGTATAGCGTTATTCAATTATAACATCGCAGTTCTGGGATATTTTCTTTGGATTTTAAAGCTTACACTGTTAAGTACATTTACAGGAAATGCGCTATTTTTCAACGTGAGTGGCATAATTAAATTGTGTATCGAAAATCATTAACTTCATTTCATAATAATTCCTTAGTTGGTTAGGTTTCTTCATTTTTATTTTGAGGCACAGCGGAGTGTTGTGCAGTGTCATCCAGATTAAGTTTGGTGACTTTGTACTCTGTAACTGTGTTGGTTAATCGGAATGTTAATACACTATTACTTCAAGACATGAATAGAAGAGTATTTTTTATTTACAGTAATTAATTACATCGAAAATAAAAAACTACAATTATGAGTCTTGCAAAAAGTGTCTTTCAGTAACAGCCATTATCTTTTCTGTGATAATATCGGTTGTTAATGATACACTGCACTGATAGTTACTGAACAGCAATAGAACGCATAAGCATGGGAACTTATTATTATCATTTCAGCTCAGTTCACCAATATGTACTTCACTATTTTACAGAGATCGCAAGTTAAATACAATGTATTCTCCTCTTCCACGTATCCAATATGAGCCCAACCTCTGCACTGGTACGTGGCACCCAGTCTTCTTCAATGATTCTAGACACATAATGCAGTCTCTTCTGCTGACCCATTATTTCCATTAAATTCCTGTTTTATTCGTTCCTTTGTAGTTGACTTTCCATTGCTACTCTTTGCGTGCTTACTTTATTTTGGAACACCCAACTTACACTCAGCTTTCTTCAACTCTCTTTGAGACTTTCTGCTCTTAACCTCTTTTCTTCCTTGGCGATCTTTTACTTTTCTAATTGTTGGAAACACTTTAGCTGCCTTCTTCGCGGTAATTTTTTTAGACATATCCTTGCTCACAGCAATTTTCAAACACGGTTGATTCCGTTTACATCGTAAACTGAAACAGAAGATAATCGGAGCGTTTGAGATGTGGTTCTGTAGAAGAATTTTGAAAATTAGGTGATCTCACAATAAATGAGAGGTTTCTACGCAGAACAGGTGAAGAAAGGAACATTAGGGGAATAACTTCCATAGTGATGGACGGAGCTGTGGAGGGTAACAACTGCACAGGAAGACAGAGATTCTAATTTTAAAAAAGCACTCCGTCTTCAGGCCACAAGTGGCCCATCGGGACCAACTGACGGCCGTGTCATCCTCAGCTAAGGATGCAGGTAGGAGGGCCGTGCGGTCAGCACACTGCTCTCCCAGTCGTTACGATGGTTATCTGTGACCGGAGCTGCTACTATTCGGTCGAGCAGCTAGGCTTCAATTGGCATCACGAGGCTGAGTGCCCCCGAAAAACGGCAACAGTGCATGGCGGCCCGGATGGTCACCCATCCAAGTGCCGGCCACACCCGACAGCGCTTAACTTCGGTGATCGGACGGGAACCAGGGTATCCACTGCGGCAAGGCCGTTGCCCACAGATTCTAATACTTTCAACAATTAATTGAGGACATTGGATACAAGAGATACTCTGAAATGAAGAGGTTTGTAAAGGAGAGCAGTTCATGGCGGGCTGTATCAAACAAATTACATTCGATTGTTCAGTCTCAGTAGTCGGTAAGACGCTCCCTTACAGCACAGATACAGATTTATATTCTGATGGATATGTTATTTAAATTTACTGCTAAACTTCATGAATAAAACAAAATAATAAAAGAAAAAAATTACTTATACAGGATTCACAGAACTACATATTCATATAACAATAAGGTATAGTATTCGCTAAGAAGCTGTTAACCTATTACATGTAATAACATCAGATGCTCTTAGGCAAGACTTTCTTCAAAATTGAGTGAGAAATTTTATGCCGAGAAAAATCGCGCGAAATGGAAGTGGTTTTACTTTTTCGTATGAAAAATAATGCAAAAAGATTTGACATATGTAAGTCTGCAGGTTTTCTTGGCCGTTGTCACTGAAGTTAAAATCTTCTGGCTTATTAGGCCACGTCATGTTTCTTCTAAAATGATAGGCGTTTCGACCCCGCTGCTGGGATCTTCCTCACGATCTTCTGGTGTCTAGCAGTAGTGCACACCAGAAGATCCTGAGTAGGTCCCAGCAGAGGGGTCGAAACGTCGATCATATTAGGAGAAACATGACGCGGCCAATAACCATTAAGATTTTAACTTCAGATTTGAAATAGTCCCATTACATGAAAATGTTTTTACGGCAGTTACATCGGACAAAACAGTATCTAACTACCGCACGTGGCGAACGGTTAACAGTAACCACGACAGAGAGTAGTTCGCCGTCCGACGAAAATCGTCGCGTGTGAAAGAGGACTACTGGCGTCAACCGTTCTGGCCCTGGCCCGGCGAGAAACCTGCGGAAAGGCCGAAAAGCCGCGGAGCGGTCGATGCAGCGAGTAGACAGAAAGGAGCGGGAAAGTCGACGGCTTATCTCGGTTCACATTGTATAATCGAATGCAGCCGCCGGCGGGCGGCGGCTCGGCTTCCGGGGCGACGTGCGCGCGGGCTTACACATGCAGGGGCGACCGTCGGTCCGGCATTAAAAAGTCCGTGTTGACTTCTGCGAGTGGTCGCCTAAGTGATTGCTAAACATGCATATTTCATTAGGAGGCAGTGCGGCCGGGCGGTGCGACGCAGCGGCGTGGCCGAGCCTGGGGTTCGGCGCGGCTCGCGGGAACACCGGAGAAAAACTCCGGCCAAAGTAAACCGTGCCAACGGCCGCCCGCCCCGGACGTCAAAGAACTTCGCCGTCGAAGGCAAGGAATGGATTTCAATAAATTATTTAGTAACCACGGGGATCGAGTTCCCGTCTGCCGCTGTTTTCTGGCCTAAAAGTTCCACATTGTCGTTCATGCCGAAATTTTGTTCTTACCTCGCGTCCATTCACAGTGCATCTCTCGGGCCAGGAAGCCAAAGATTCGCACGCATTCCGTAATAAATGTGCCCTCCCAGCGCGTCACAAACGAACGAGGGAGTTGTGACCCAGTCTGTTCGTTCCCTGTTTCATCTGCCTTACCACACCTCTATTTTCATCATTTGCTTGCTTCAGTATACCGTTCCTTCCACAGCTTACTTCGCTGTTCAAGATAAGGGAACTACCTTCGTATCACTGAATACCCGAGAACGCTCGCATCTGATTTAATCTTGTCCATTTCAAGTAATATGCCACCTGTGGCGGTTTATCTACTGGGTGAAAATTATTATAAACTGACAAACTCTGGGAGGTTGCACGGGACACCAAAAGAAATATTTTTCTCCAATGTCATAATTTCCCGTGAGCATAATTTAATCCGGTAGTGGGCGTAATTGCTCTTCAATTATAATGACTGACTTGTTGCTGTAACGGTTGTTGTTGTCCTCCCACTGGAGGGTGTAATTCGATCTTCATTCGCAACAGCTGTTTCACATTCGGATTTACACTGAAGAGCCGAAGAAACTGGTACGGCTGCCTAATATCGTGTAGGGCCCCCGCGTGCACGCAAAAGTGCCTCAACATGACGTGTCATGGACTCCACTAATGTCTTAATTAGTGCTGGAGGGAACGGACAGCGAGAATCCTGCAGGGCTGTCCATAAATCCTTAAGAGTACGAGGGGGTGCACATCTCCTCTGAGCAACACGTAGCAAGGCATCCCAGATATGTTCAATAATGTTCATGTCTGAGGAGTTTGGAAGTGGCCGGCCGAAGTGGCCGTGCGGTTAAAGGCGCTGCAGTCTGGAACCGCAAGACCGCTACGGTCGCAGGTTCGAATCCTGCCTCGGGCATGGATGTTTGTGATGTCCTTAGGTTAGTTAGGTTTGACTAGTTCTACGTTCTAGGGGACTAATGACCTCAGCAGTTGAGTCCCATAGTGCTCAGAGCCATTTGAACCATTTTTGAAAGTTTGGAAGTGTTTCAACTCAGAAGAGTGTTCCTGGAGCCACTCTGTAGCAATTCTGGACGTGTAAGGTGTCGCATTGTCCTTATGAAATTGTCCAAATCTGCCGAAATGCACAATGGACATGAATCCATGTAGCTAACCAGACAGGATGCTTATGTACGTTTCACCTGTCAGAGTCGTACCTAGAAGCATCAGGAGTCCCACACCACTCCAACTTCACACGTCCCACACCATTACGAAGCCCACAACAAGCTTGAACAGTCCTCTGCTGACATGCAGGGTCCATGGATTCGTGGTCTCCATTCCCGTACAAGTCCATCCGCTCGATACAATTTGAAACGAGATTCGTCCTACCAGGCAACATGTTTCCAGTCATCAAGCGTCCAGGGTCGGTGTTGACGGGCCCAGGCGAGGCGTAAAGCTTTGTGTCGTGCACGCATCAAGGGAACAAGATTGGGTCTTCGGCTCCGAAAGCACATATCGATGATTTTTCGTTGAATGGTTCGCACACTGACAGTTGTTGATGCCCCAGCACTGAAACGAGCAGCAATTTGCGGAAAGGTAGCACTTCTGCCCCATTGAACGATTCTCTTCAGTAATGATTGGTCCTATTCTTGCAGTATATTTTTCCGGTCGCATCCATGTCGGAGATTTGATGTTTTTCAGAGTCCTGATATACATGGTACATTGTGAATTGGTCGTACGAGAAAGTCCCCACTTCATCGCTGCCTCGGAGATGCGTCCCATCGCTCCTGCGCCGACTACAACACCACGTTAAAACTCACTTAAATCTTGATAACCTGCCAGCCCAAGAATATAGGACGCCGAAAAAAGGGAAACGAGAATCATCAGGAACCATCTGAAAATGGCAATGAATCTGTTTACAGAAGAATTGCTGCCTTTGTCTTCTACAACCGTCGCCTCGCGTTCGCTTCTTTTCCCATTACCCCAAAACTTTTTAAGCGTTTGTGTTTTTTTTGCTTTCTTCCCACCTCCTGTTTACCATTTCCTCTCATTTCCCCTCTCACTCCCTCTTCCTCTCCTCCCTCACACCATTTACTAAGATTGATATTTCGGTCCATGTTAAAATATTTCGTTGCATCTTAATAGCTGGCAGTTTTTTGAACTAGTTTTTTTCTACGTTACCATTAGTTCTTCCACTTTACATTTTTAAGAGTATTTCATTCTATCCCATCAAATTTAATTGTCTGTGTTCAGCATTTACTTTATTTCAAACTGTTTTCACTATCAGCGCCACCACTCGGCGCTTTCATTAAGTTTCGTTCTCACGTCAATCTACTGCGCGGCCTACTCGCTTCAGCAAATACATTGTCTAGAGCAGTATTTATTTACCACTGTGATATATCGCTGTGATCGGTAACCTATTTCCGCACCGCATATTGCGCAAATTTAATTGCTTATTAATTTCGTGAATTTACGCCTTTAACTTAGAGGTACTCACTTGCCACATCTACCTTTCCTGTGTCCATATGTGATGGCTGCTGTTTTTCTGTGACGCCATCATATCAGTGACTTTTAAATGTGACTAATATGGTCTCCACTGTTCAAGGCAAGTGAATCACATTACTTCTCGCCTTCAGATTAGCTATTCTGTTGGTCGGCGATGGATAGGTTCGCGAATAAACTTTATGTATCAAGATTATTATTTACAGATAATCTGAAGATGCGCAATAAGTGTGAAATCGTCATTGTTAGTAAAACACATGCAACAGAGACAGTTTCCTATTTTTGGAACACTGAACCACAGTTGCTGCATCAGGTTTTGGTGATAAGGAATGTCTCCATTCTTTGCTCGCTCTCTTTGTTTCAGGTTGGTGCTAGCATACTCAGGTTTCATGTCCTGTAACTATTCTAACCAATCACTATTCTAACCCATCACTTTCTGCTCCACGGGCCGCATAAATTCTTCAGAAACGTGAACACGTCACTCTTTCAGTCCTAGAGCGAACAGCCGTGCCACCCATCTCTCAGACGCTTTGCAAAACTTAAGTACCGTAAGAGAGATGTGATGTGTTGGTCCTATAGAGCACTCCTTACATCATTGGTAACAGTCCTGCCAACGTACAGAACAATTGCGCGAAATATCAGTTTTTAATTACATTTTTAAGGTTTTTATTTGACTCCCCATCGTAATAAAGAAGACTACCGTGCCGTGCCAAAATTCTTCATTTCCGACGGTTTATCGTTAATGAAAATTCATACACCATTGATGAAGGTTTGCTCTTTCACCTTCATTTAAGAAATGAGCAACTCATTTCAAACTTGGCCATGATATAGCACTTGTGTGTAACGGGTGTCTCTTTTCTAAGAGTCGTCAGTTTTATTACTTTCTACTGTTTTAACAATTTTTGTATTAAAACAGCTGAAACAGACACTCCTCATCAAGTATTTCACGTAACGCGATGTGTCAATAGAAAACAATGGGCTTTTAGATCTGAAGCCATTTCGTTTGAAATGATATTGAAGTGTTATTTTTCCTTATGGGATTTTTGTCTGATTTCTGCTTACATCAGGAACTGTCATCTGATTGCAAATTTTCCAAGTATTCCTGGTTTTTGGCCTAATTTCGCTTTGTCTGCCATTGTTCCTCATTTCTTGAAGTAAAATACCACAAAATATTGATCCACGTCTCTTGGCTAAACGTACATCTGTAAGTGTAATGTTACCAACTTATCAAATCCTTTTACTTTATATAAGCAACGTTCGTTTGATAAGTGGCTTTTTATGTGTGCTATTTCATTTTATATTCTGTTGACACGTATTTGTTTATATATATTCGATAGGAGAGATTTTTCTGTCTTTCGGGTGATGCGTCCAATAATTTTATAAAGTGTTCGGTTTTCAGTACTTATCTGGTCATTAAACTACTTTTTATTGTGTGTTAAGGCTTTTTGAGCACTATAGTTTCCTTGAACATTGAAACACCTGTTTTCAATTACTTTTATAACACTCAAAATCTTTTTTATTGTGCTCGTCCTACGATAATCCAGTTTAAGCTGATCTGCGAATGTTGAACAGTTTATAGGGAAGATACTTTGCTCAGTACTTCAGTCTAATGACTGATTTTAGAATAAAATGAACGAATGCGCACTACAGACCGTCATAAGCAGTTTGCACTACCTTCTGTAATTTTCGTTGTTGTTAGAAATGATATGTTTTCTGCAGAATTTGTAAGCATTTCGGTTGCAGCACATTTAAGTACTGTATAATAAATTGAAGCTATTTGGAATACATAGTTAGTCACTCATTACATAAATTTATGGTGAGTGAAGTTCTATGCATTCTTAAGACTAGTTATATAAAGCCACGTCTGGTCGGTCGCACCCCATCTTTTACCTTGAAACGAGAGAACATCATCTACTACGAAACATGTGATATTTGCAAATGAAGAGAATTCCTTTGATGTTTTAACGGTTTCACCTGTCTTGAAAATAGAAATTTATGTTGATTTGCGATAGTTTCTATATCAAAATTATTTTTCTTGCAATTGGTTTTTAATTATATTTCTGCTTGGTTTCATTTCACTTAGTTATTATTGCCTGTAGTAGACCAATAGACAGACGATTAAATGCAGTGCTGACACGATTTTCTCGACTGCAACGCTATTAAATTTCAATGGAGTATTTGCTCCAAAGCACGGGCTCATGTTGTACATTCCAACATGTTTTCACATTTAAAAAAAAACCTTAATTTCCTGGAGTAATTTTTGTAATTTCAGGAAGACTGCAGCAAATAGTAAGTGAATGCCATCATTTAAAATCAGAATCAGAAAATGAATTAAATTTCTGTAACAGGCTGGGCATAGGTGAACTGTAACAGGCTGGACGTAGGCGAACGTGTAAAAAGTTTACCAAGTACCAGGCGCTGATGTGCTTCCTTCTATATTGTTTCAAAGGGTCTTCTGGTAATACGATCTAGATTTTGTGACAGTTCCTGTCGTTGAGCTGGTAGACACCAGCTCAGTGATTGTCCTGGATTTAAAATGTGGAATGATGAAATTTATGGAATTTTGAAATGTAAATTGCATATAGTGAGGTGGCAATCACTTTATGCTACGTAATAAGTTAAAACTCCAGGACTTCTTCTCCAAATGATTGCAGGTAATAATGAAATTGATAATACATTGGTAGTTAGCATAAATATGTGAACTGGTATGGCAAGAAAGAACTGGAACACGTTTTGACTGAGATTTATCTTAATATACCACGAATCATACACAGCTACGGAGCAGGATGTTTACATGATGAAAGAGAGGTGGAAAAAGACAAAGGCGAACCGCAGGCATCTGCTAGCTGCCTTCGAAAAAAATGATTTGTACAGGTAATGCAAATATTAACGTGTCGACCCTGTGGTCACAAATCTTTACACAAACTTTTAGAAAAAAAGTTTATTATAGCAACTAGTATTACAATGCATACTGAATGACTATGACACAATTTGTTGCTTTATTGTGAATAATCATTCAGCTCAGAGAAAAGAAAACTAAGTATACATTATTATGATGCAGGTCGCAAGTCCAGTGGAGAAGTGATACCAGATGTAAGTTGCATGACGTCACCAGGCGACAACGGGCTGACAGTGCGAACTTTCTCAGTGCACCCCCAGAGTCCATACACAGTTCTGTCCTACTGCTTCTCACCTCAGTGACCTATCTCATCCGTGCAGCAGTGCCGAAGCTCCGTGAGTCAT
This sequence comes from Schistocerca cancellata, assembly GCF_023864275.1. Taxonomy (NCBI): domain Eukaryota; kingdom Metazoa; phylum Arthropoda; class Insecta; order Orthoptera; family Acrididae; genus Schistocerca; species Schistocerca cancellata. Next base: position 458,007,759 of record NC_064630.1, read on the forward strand.
CAAACATTTGCATTATGCTGTCATTTAAAATACATAGATAAATATAAATACATTAGCTAAATTTGAATGACAACATAGTTTAGAATATTCATACTAATACAATATGAATTATTTCTTTTCATTTCATTTTACTTAATGGAGAGACTTGAATATTTCTCTGAGTAAAAGTGTAGCTAGAATTAAGACGAAATTAAATGTTCGTTTCCCTTTTCTACCGTTATAGTACTCTAAGTATTTTGCTTACCGTGTCTATGTTTTTTTTTATGTATGAAAGTTTTAGTGTGCATATTTGAATGTTCAATAATGTCTATCGGACAATCACATTTTACTATAAGCGCTCCCGCAGGTTGGTTCTCACATGACCGCTGGACGCAGCTCACCCAGCTTATACTCGTATGAAGTGGAGTTCCTGTGCATTTGATCCTCCGACAGCCCTTCCGTAGCACATCTCATGGGATGACGCAGCTGCAGATTTTATACAAGGAATGTGAACAACTTCGTGTCGGGCAGAAATGCTGTTCACTTGTCCTAATGTTCGGTTAGCTCCCCGCCAGGGGTCTGTATTATGTACAATGCACTATTCCAACACACATACACATCACTAGCTTGTTTTCACTAGAATAGAAATTTACATACTTTCTTACGTGATTCCTTATTTGCTATTGGCTTTTATATTTACAGATTCTGTCCAAGTCATTTTATCTGCTAAATTCTCCTTTAATCAGTCACATATTTATGCAAATTTCACTTATCCTGTTTTCAGCCTGTAAAATATACTTTAGAATTTTGGTGTAGGTTTCATATATCATAGGTTTAATGTTTCATTTACTTGTATACCCATAAACGAGAGGTCAGAGAAAAGTAATTACATCACACAACTACTTGAAGTACGTGAGAGCAATGTAGCAAACTACGAGCCTCTCGTTAAAATTTTTATATCAGCAATACGCTACCATTCAAGTTGCTTCGTAGAAATTTGTGTGAGTGTACTGCTGACGTTCATTTTGTGAATAGGCTGGTACATTACATACAAGTATATGATTGTGTTGTGTTTCGATGGTACATGACACCGTGCAGTGCATCTGCATAAATGCTTTCATTTAGTAACAGAACATCAGTCTCTGTCATTTTACCATCCGCTCAGTTTATGACCATACTTTGCTCTCTCCACAAAATAAATGTATTAGTGTTAAGATGTATTAAATACACTGAAGAGCCGAAGAAACTGGTAACCCTGCCTATTATTGTGTAGGGCCCCCGAGAAAACGCAGAAATGCCACAACATGACGTGGCCTGCACTCGACTAATGTTTGAGGCAGTGCTGGAGGGAATTGACACCATGAATCCTGCAGGACTGTCCATAAATAAATAAGTAAGAGTACGAAGTGGGGCACATCTCTTCTGAGCAGCACGTTGCAAGGCGTCCAAGATATGTTCAATAATGTTGATGTCTGGGGAGTTTGGCGTCCAGCAAAAGTATTTAAACTCAGGAGAGCGATCCTGGAGACACTCTGTAGCAATTATGGACCTGTGGGGTGTCGCACTGTTCTGCTGGAATTGCCCAAGTCCGTCGGGATGCAAAACAGACATGAATGCATGCAGGTGATCGGACAGGATGCTTTCGTTCTTATCACCTGTCAGAGTCGTATCCAGAAGTATCAGGGGTCCAACATCACTCCAACTGCACACTCCCCACACTATTACATATCCTTCACCAGCTTGATCAGTCCCCAGTTGACATGCAAGGTGCATGGATTCATGAGGTTGTCTCCATACCCTTACACGCCCATCCGTTCGATTCAATTTGAAACGAGACTCGTCCGACCAGGCAACATGTTTCCAGTCATCAGCAGACTAATGTCGGTGTTCACGGGCCCGGGCCAGGCGTAAAGCTTTGTATCGTGCAGTCAGTCATAAAGGGTACACGAGTGGGCCTTTGGCTCCGAAACCCCATAGCGATGATGTTTCGTTGAATGGTTCGCACACTAACGCTTGCTGGTGGCCCCGCATTGAAATCTGCAACAATTTGCGAAAGTGTTGCACTTCTGTCACGTTGAACGGTTGTCTCTAGTCATCGTTATACTTATATGGATATGGTGTCTGTTCTTTCGGACATATCGCACTATCCTCTGTGCCTTCAATGGCTCAGATGGACAGAGCGTCTGACATGTAAGTAGGAGATACCGGGTTCGAGTCCCGGTCGGGGCACACATTTTCACCTGTCCCCGTTGATATATATCAACGCCCGTCAGCAGCTGAAGGTATTTATATAATTCTAATTTCATTCAGTCATCGTTGGTCCAATTCTTGCATGATCTTTTTCCAGCCGCAGCCATGTCGAAAACTTGTTGTTTTACCGGATTCCTGATATTCATGGTACACTCGTGAAATGGTCGTACGGAAAAATCCCCACTTCATCGCTACTTCGGAGATTCTGTGTCTCATCGCTCGTGCGCGACTATAACACCACGTTCTAATTCAGTTGAATCTTGATAATCTGCCAGTGAAGCAGCAGTAACCGATGTAACAACGGCGCCAGACACTTCTTGTCTTATATAGCCGGCGTTGCCGATCGCAGCGTCGTATTCTGCCTGTCTGCATATCTCTGCATTAGATTACACGTACCTATACCAGTTTCTTTGGTGCTTCAGTGCATATAAGATATCCTGCAATGTGTTAATCTGAGGTGCATCTTTACACTCAGAGAAAACAAACATTTACCTATACAGGTAAAATATATGGCATCACAATAAACATAAGAGAACCATAGACACACTGCACATCTTCTTCAAATTGATATATGTATGAAAACAGAGAAATACAACTCCATATAGTGTACATCCTGTATCATTGATGCAAATATAATATTCGTTCCAAAACGAAGTCAGGAGGATTTATGTTTCATGTGTTTTAGCTCATTCGGGGATCAGCTCGACGAACATTCTCATAGCTGATACTTAACTTTCATAACGTTTGTTTACTAGTGGCGTGCTCTTAGATACTTCTTCAAATCTTTGTGTGGGTACAAATGCTGAATCTCATTGGTTCTAGGATTTGTGAGCAGAAACAACCTGACTGTCTTTCATAAAGTAGGGCCCATTGCTGCTTTTTCCTCTGGACTACAATTATTTGCAGTGAGTTCTGAGTAAAACTTAGTTATCTACTTCACAATTTTGAGAGTCTTGTCATACAGCGAATTTCTGAGATGGGCTTGACGACTGAGTGCAATTAACGTGGATCTTACTTCTTTGTATGATTCCACTTGAAACTTCAGAAGAGGGTCTACCCACTTGTTGGTTTCCTTAACAATCAACACCAAGTCTGCAGGAATGTCTTGTGTGTCGTATATAGGAATATACTTCACTTCCTGCTCAAACAAATGAAGATACTGCAGCCAATCAGTGTGTTGATCATGTGAATATGTTTCTATGAACCTGCTAATTCGAGGAACATTCGTTCTCAGGAATTTGCTTCTGAGTTAAAGCGATTAAAATTCTTTGTATGAAATTGTCTCCTAAAATCCTTCCATTTATAGCCAGTAAAATAAGGTTTGATAATTACTGCAGTCGTAGCGGACTACCAGCATATAAGTTTACAACCTCGAAAAAATGTCATAAAGAGCAATGAAGTATTGATATCTGCACAGGCGGCCGGTTATGGACCGGCAATACCAACAGCTACGATTTCTAGTGGTTTGTTAGGCAAAATAAAGTGCAATTCGATCTTATTAGTCTTGTTGAAAGATTTTGCTTTCTGACAAATGACGCAGGCGCTCAGTAATCTATATACTATTCGTTGCATATTAGGAAGGTAGCAAAGTAGGTTAAGTTTCCTTACTCACTTTGTGGTACCTTAGTGTTTCCAGGCATCGTGTGTATACCAAATAAATTTATCTACACTTTCTGACGACATGTTTACACACCAAGAGCTCGTGTTGAGATACTTTCTATACGACAGTACGTTATCGTGTATGGCGGAAACTTGTTGCCAAATGATTGCATATTCTGTTTCATTAGTGTTCTGAACTTGTGCCAATGTGGATCTGGTTCTTATAGTTCTTTCATGTCCCTGCACATGTCAGTATTGTAAGTGGTGTTTTCCTTTCATGAGTAAGACGATACGGTCTGTTACTTGTTCTGGTGTTCCTGCATTTTCGGTTAGACCTTGTGGCCGGTTAGACAATATGTCAGCTACAATGTTTTGTTTTCTTGCATAGTTCAAATGAATATTTTAATAAAGACAACACCTAGCGTGCTATGTACGGGTATAATAATCTGCACGACATTAAAAGACTCAAAGCTTGGTGATCTGTATATACCTTTATGTTTCTACCACAAATGCAGTAATTGATGTTTTTGAATATCCACAGAGTTGCTAACGTTTCTAATTCTGTCGCTGAATAACAGCGCTCGTGTTCCGTGAGTGTTCTACTTGCAAAAGCTAATCGCTTTTACTTCACACTTACCCTACTCTTGATCAGTCTGAAACAGACACAAACCCAGATCTGTAAATGAGGCGTCTGTAGCGACACAAAATTGTTGCTCCTTTCAGGTTGACGTAAGATATCTGAATTAACTGAAGCTTCTTTGATTGCGTCAAAATCATTGGTGCATTCCTATTTACAAAGCCATAAAGCATTCTTCGTAAGTAAACCGAGTAGTGCTGTGCTATTTGATAACTGGTCTGGAACGAAACCCCGGAAGAACGAAGAGAGGCCAAGAAATGCTTTTAACTGCTTCTTGATGTTTGGGTATGGGAAATTCTTGATGGCGTATATTTTATAAGGATACGGTCATATTTCCCGCGAAGCTACTACATGACCTAACATTTTCTCTCTTCTGTTTCAAACTTAGATTTCTCTAAATTTCTGTTACTCCTAGTAACACTTCTCTAATTCTTTTTAAAATTTTTACATGTTCTTCCCAAGTATTCTTTACTATGAAAATATCTGCAACATACAGTGTTACACTTTCTATCAGTTCTGCACCTAGTACTGTGTACAAAGCAATAATGAACAGTACAGGACTAACATTAAGTCTGAAAAGTAGTACAAAAAACTGATACCTCCTTCGGTCCAAAAAGACTCATGTTTTGTAGATTCTGGCGTCAGTTTTACTTACCAGTATGAACTTTTTACGAGAATACTTGTACGTATTTGACAAACTGGAAGTTTTGTAATGGCTCATGAAGGTTTTCAGGCCTTGCAGATTCAGGTTCAATTATTTTATATATGGCTAGTGCATCTTACTTGAGATGAATTCTTCCATGAAGTTTGGTTAACGCTAAAAATGAACTACAGTAGGATATAGTGGTTCAGTTACGCTCCATTGTAGTATTTGTTGGATATCACCTCTCACTGCTGCTCGTTGTGATCAGGGAGTTATATATGTGTTGTTGCAAAATGCTTCACAGGAATGAACATCCATGCTGTAAATATAAGTTTCAGTAACGTCTGGTTTTCGTGTAAATACCTCCTAAATAGTTGAATAATAGGTCATATAACTTACTTGTTGTTCCTTTGCAGTTGCGGTAGATTCAATCACTTTTTTCCGGACGAGTCTGATATCTCATCCTTTGTTGTGGGGTAGCTAGCGTTATGGCTGTCTCACAAGCTGGGACATAGTCGCGAATAAAACAGTGACCCGTATATGCAATAAGTTTCCTTTACTTTTCGTCTATGGTCACAAACTTTTTGTTAACAGATTACCGGTTTCGGTCTATAATGATCATCAGATCTGCAGCAAAAAATGGGAAAAACATAAATACACTTGCGGATTGTATACAGCTTAAAAACAATACATAGACCATAATGAAAAGTACTACTGACATATGCATGTGTGCGCTTGAAGTATGAGGAGGCACACATGTTTCATAAAAACGAAGTCCTAGTGTACTGCAGCCATAGTGGTATCGTCGGATGTTAAATGCAGAATCAGCACAAATGCAAATCTGATGATGGTTATTATAGACCGAAACCAGTAATCTGTTAACAAAAAGTTTGTGACCATAGATCTAAAGTAAAGGAAACTTATTGTTATGGCTGTCGTCATTTCCTAAGAATTATGTGTGGTAGTTCTGGCAGTATTTTACATTATTTAATTTCTATCTCTCCAGGATTACTTCAACTTATTCTCCACTGCGCACTAAGAAATATTTACCTAAGGAGAAATCAATTATTGTGTCTTTCTGCCTCAAAAAATCTGCGCCTATCAGCCAACCAGTAACTAAATCATCAATTCTTGGAACAGGCATTCCATCACTCCATTTTCCGGCTTAACCGACACAAAAACCTGCATCCTATCCCCCATGTGACTTAACGCCAACTGATCTCCTGATTCGACATTTCTGGACTCGTAAGTCTAGAACTGGTCCTAGTTCCCTCAGCTTCTTATACAAATTATATGATACAGCACATATTGCTGCCCTCCGATCTATGGTATAACAATTGTGGTTGGCGTACGACATTTTGTATTTTACCTGGTTAAATCATCACTAAGCTCTATGTTTTCGTTGTATATCAGTAGGCATCCAGCATCTGTCTACCATCTGGTTTATTCTGGTTCTTGAAGTTAACTAGAGACAGGGTGTTGCCCCCATTACGATCCCTAGTCAACACCGAGGTGTGAGATGAGACCGAATCTAGTTTTAAGGGCCGTCGCTTGACTATTGAGGTTCATTCACCACCTTTATTACATTCACACGCGGATGCTGTGTCCTCCAGTCACCTTGGATCACACGACTTTGCACGTTATTTTGAGAACTATTTTATTTGTTGCTGTTCCAAGGACAGTTATTGTTGTTTGGTGGTTATGGCTGACATTGTCCGCTTCCGTAAGTAGTCTATTTTTATTGCCATTATTACGGTGGGGTGGTCACCGTAGGTATGATTTGCATTGTCATTCTTGTTTCCAATCTAGCTGTTTCATAGGAGTTGATCACCAGTGTAATTCTGGGCGTAAACAGTTTCCGTTCTTTATTTTCCTATTAGGTGAATATAATTAAGAGGAACCGAAATCGCATTAGTTAGCTGATTGGCTGGTCTTACAAAGCTAACAATGTTTTCACTACGCGAATTGTTCCGTCGCGTGAGCCAGGTGACTATTGCTGGACCGCGAGGCGCGTATGTCTTCCTGGATTAAATCCAGTGAGACGAGTACAGACATGAAGTATTCTGTGTTTGTATCTGGAACTTGCGTAAGTTTTTCACCTATCTCAAACGATGAATTTTCCTGTCAGAATCCGCAACATATCACGTTTGGAGACAGAATCGTCGCAGTTGTGCGTAATACTTAAGAATTTTTCAAAATAACACCTTAGGATACCTTTACGTGTATCAAAGAAATCTTTCTCAAAAAGACGTTTTCTCAGTCTCTGCTCAACCGGGTCTGACCGAAATTTGTTTAGGAAAGAGCGTTCAAACTGCTCTTAGTCGATACAGTTATCCACTGTTTCGTTTGCCAATATGGCAGCCTCATCCTGTATGTGGCCTATCACATAATGTATGTTTTGTCCGTCAAGCTCTAGGGAAAGCTGTATGAATGATTTAAGAAAAACGACAAGGCGGACAGTCTTTTTCCCTGGGATGTTTATCCGAAATTTAGTGAACTTCAGTGCAGTAATATAGTTGACAAGTTAGGTGCTGCTCATGGCTTATGCAATAGATCATAACACAGTATCCTTTTATGTTTTCTGTCCTGCGTATTACTAGGCTGGTTGACATCAAGTAAATGTCACAGTATAAAATTACTGAAAAAGCAAACATTGCGCCCACATCGTAGGACGGGTTGTGAAAAGATAATTTCTGTGTATTATCTTACTATAGTGCCTGGTTTCAAAATAGTCTTTATTAAAACATTACTGAAATCTGGATACATGCTGTCGAACGGATATAGGCGAGGACTTGGACAAAATGCGTCAATACTCAACTTAACGTGCATTGTGTTCATGAGTGACGTGAAAGTGTACGGCCATTTTGATTCCTTTTTTATGTATATTGTTTCAAATTTCTTCACAAAAGTGATACAATTCACATCCCTGACAGATTATTTTGTGATACCTCTTCACTTGCATTCCGTTTGACTAACGATACTGAGTCAACATTTCCCCTCTCATTGAACAAATCATCGTCTGCAAATAACAGGTCGGAAGAGCAATTTTCCAACTTGTTTGTGTTATTTTAATCATCTGTTAATGCTCCCGCGACAAATGGTAAGATAGAGAAGTCATTCCTATTATTTTCTACGCTATATTCATTCAGTTTTCCAACATTTACAAAAGGTAATGGAAACGAATCATATGTATAGTATTCTACGTGTTTATGTGTGTTTGAAATCTGTGTTGTGAAATTTTTTGTTCCTTTAGCGAACTTTCAGGTCATTTCACTCATATCGTTATAGCAGCTTCAGATTTAAACATGAGCATGTCATCTTTAGTGCACAGACTGGTCACATTAATATGTTTTGGAGCATTCGCCAAATATCAAGTTGACTAGAAGCTTCTTTGGGTGGAAACGCAAGGTCGGCTGAAGGTCGAAATATTACATCCGCAGTATTTTCATTTGTGTAAGTTAAATGTATCTCTGATTAAAATTTGTCATTGTGAGATTGGGTACTAGTTTCTCACACAACATCATTAATTCCGTGTATGAATTAATTTCTACTTCTTTACTTTCTTCATCAGAAATGATGCTTCCAGAATGTTTCTGCCATTTTTTATCCCTTACCAATTTTTAACCGTGATACTGAAAGATTAAAAAGTCGCAATAAATAAAATTAAGAGACAATCGAAAATATTAACACCGCTGCTGAATAATTACAATACTGATCGTATTCGCTTCTGTAGAGGAGTACGCCATTACGCGCGAGATTGTAACTAGAGCGTCTACCTTGGATCTGTTTAACTGCGTATTGTTAGATTTCTTATCGTTAACAGTATATTGTATGAAAGTGCGTGACTAATATACAGCCGATATATTTAAATAAAAATCCCTAACAATGCAACTTAGCACTCGTCAAGCGGTATAGCTCAATACTAAATTTCCTCTTACTTTACATGTTTTCATTTTCCTTATTTTTTTATTTTTATTTTCATTTTCATAGGTTTATTTGCCTCTTCTTTTCGTGATTGATGTGACTGAGTTTTAGTTTACAATAGTTTAATGTATACTTACAGATATTGTGAGCGATTGTTGGTCCACGAAAAAAAGGCTAACCGGTAGAACAATCAAAACAATTATAGACGTTATTTAATAATTTTACAGGAGCGGTCGCCAGTGTGACTTCCACCTCCGTTCAGTAAAAAATTTCCGGAACTGTTATTGAATGCACGATGTAATTGTCCTAAATTTGTGTTTGGAGCAACGCAACTAGAGATGAATGCCAATGGAATTGTTAAATGTAAACTGCGTATCACGACCTGGTAATTGCTCTGTGCTGTTTAATTAGCTAAAACTCCCGGATTTCTTTTCCACATGACTGCAGATTCAAGTCGTGCAATAAGCGAAAAATATAGGTTGAACTATGATAACAATGTTACGCCAATCACTGGTCGGTGCCATTTCGATATATTGCGTCTATCCCACAAAAGGCTGAAAAATGAAATTGATAACGCATTGATAGTTAGCATAAATATGTGAAATGGTATGGTAAGAAAGTATTCGAACACAGTTTGATTGGGACTTAGCTTAATATACTACAAATCATATAGACCAGAGTGCTTACATGATGAAACCGACATGGCAAAAGACAAGGCGAACAGTCAGGCATCTCCTAGCTGCCCTCGAAAAAACTGACATTTATTCGTACAGATAATACAAATACAAAAATATCGACTCCTTAATCACAAATTTTTACACAAAAATTTCCCAAAAAAAGCAATTTTTGAAAGTTGTACCTTGCTTTATTACTATTTTCTTATGTCGAATGTGACTTCATTTTGATGGTGCTGCTTATTTTATTTTTAACATCTGCATTTTCATAGTGTCTGCATGTTTGTGTCAGCGTGATTTGTTTCGTTTGTTTGGTATTTTGTGTTGTTTTCTGTTTCCTTATTTTTACGTCAAGTTTATAGGTGTGTGTTTGTATCCATTTTTAATGCCATCTATTGTATAGCAGCTACACACTTTTGATAATAAGAGATGTTTAGGGTTATTTTATTGATTCTCTTTATCTTGTACTCAGCCTAGTTTGAGGTTCTATTTGATATGGTCTCTGCTGTTGTTGGTTTTATTTTATTTATCAAATGTGTCGTTTTCTTTCTTATTGTTATATCCAAAAAGTTCAGTTTCATTGTATTTCTTCTATTGTAAAGTTCATTTCCTCCTAAAGGAAAGTGGAAAAGTGGATGCTATGATCTGCAGTTTACGTTGCACTTTCTGGTATACATTCTTTTATGATTTCTGTCTTAATCTACGGAAGCGTAAATCTCGTTAAAGTTGTCTGTGATATTGTCGCCCAAATAGTGAACAATGTGTCAGTTCAGGTAGAATAAAGTTTTTCAAGAATAACGTTTAGGAAATTCAGCACTTAAATTTGAAATTTCATCCAAACGATAGGATTTGAATAAATAATTTTATCGTTCTTCATGACGCACCACATCGAATTATGGAAGAAATTTCTCAGAGATGATGAGAGATCCTGCCGGCCAGACATCTTACCCATGATGCAACACAAACAGTAAGTATGAAGTCTCGGCAACAGAACTGCATAATAAGACGCGGACAGTGAAAACTGTAATCGTTAACATTCCGCTTGGGGAGGCGTTTATCTGGCTTCGCAAACTTCATGACGACATTATCACATCTCTATTAATTATTCAACTGATTCTGAATAGCCTTGCTTTATTTGCTATAAATTGCAGAGATACTATATCTACATCCACATGGATACTCTGCAAACGACATTTAAATGCCTGGCAGAGGGTTCATCGAACCACCTTCACAATTCTCTATTGTTCCAATCTCGTATAGCGCGCGGAAAGAACGAACACCTATTATCTCTCCGCACGCGCTCTTATTTCCTTTATTTTATCGTGGTGATCGATCCTCCCTATGTAGATAGGTGTCAACAAAATGTTTTCGCATTCGGAGAAGAAAGTTGGTCATTGGAATTTCGAGAGAAGATTCCATCGCAAAGAAAACCGCCTTTCTTTCCATGATGTCCAGCCCAAATCCTGTATCATTTCTGTGACACTCTCTCCCATATTTCGCGCTAATACGAAGCGTGCTGCCTTTCTTTGAACTTTTCCAATGGACTCCGTCATTCCTATCTGGTAAGGATTCCACATCGCGCAGCAGTGTTCTAAAAGAGGACGGACAAGCGTTGTGTAGGCTGTCCCCTTGGATCTGTTACATTTTCTAAGTGCCTGCCAATTAAACGCAGTCTTTGGTTAGCATTCCCCACAACATTTTCTGTATCTTTCTTCCAATTTAGGTTGTTCGTAATTTTAATTCCTAGGTATTTAGCTGAATTTACGCCCGTTAGATTTGACTGATTTATCGTGTACGCGAAGTTTAACGGATTCTTTTTAGCACTCATGTGGATGACTTCACACTTTTCGTTAGTTAGGGTCAACTGCCAATTTTCGCACCATTCAAATGTCTTTCCTAACTCGTTTTGCAATTTGTTTTGATCTTCTGATGACTTTATTAGTCGATAAACGACAGTGACATCTGCAAACAACCTAAGACGGCTGCTCAGATTGTCTCCCAAATCTGTTATATAGGTAAGGAAAAGCAAGTAACACTACATTGGGGAACGCCAGAAATCACTTCTGTTTTGCACGATGGTTTCCCGTCAATTACTACGAACTGTGACCTCTGACAGGAAATCACGAATGCAGTCACATATCTGAGACGATATTCCATAAACACGCAATTTCACTACGAGCCGCTTGTGTGGTACAGAGTCAAAAGCCTTCTGGAAATCCAAAAATACGGAATCGATCTGAAATCCCTTGTCAATAGCACTCAACACTTCATATGAATGAAGAGCTAGTTGTGTTTCACAATAACGATGTTTTCTGAACCCATTTCGATTGTGTGTTAATAGACCATTTTCATCTACGTAATTCACAATGATCCAGGATCCTGATGCATACTGTCGTTAATGATATGGGTCTGTAATTAAATGGAATACTCCTACTACCTTTCTTGAATATTGGTATGACCTGTGCAGCTTTCCAGTCTTTGGGTACAAATCTTTCGTACAGCGAACGATTATATATGATTGTTAAGTATGGAGCTAATGCGTCAGCATACTCCGAAAGGAACCTAATTGGTATACTTCGTTGATCCATTATGGACCGTGGGACAATGGCTGGCATGTTTCTCTTGATGCAATAATTTACCAACAGCCGTATGTATTGTACAAATTTATTTTATGAACTTCTTATGTGCTACCAGTTTCGGCATCAATGTAATGCCGAAACTGGAAGCACATAAGATTTCATAAAATAAATTTCTACAATACATATGGCTGTTGGTAAATTATTGCATCAATAAGTAATTGGTATACAGTCTGGACCAGATGACCTGCTTTTATTAAGTGATTTAAGTTGCTTCACTACTCCGAGGATAGGCTATTTACTTCTACGTTACTCATGTTGGCAGCTGTTCTTGATTCGAATTCTGGAATATTTACATTGTCTTTTGTGAAGGCATTTCTGATGGCTGTGATTAGTAACTCTGCTTTGGCAGCACTGTCTTCGATAGTATCTCCATTGCTATCGCTCAGAGAAGGCATTGATTGTTTCTTCCCGCTAACATACTTCACATACGACCACAATCTCTTTGGGTTTTCTGCCAGGTTTCGAGACCAAGTTTCGTTGTGGAAACTGTTATAAGCATCTCGCATTCATGTTCTGTCCTTAACGCAGGTGCAGTTATATACGAATAATTTCAAGATTTTATATACGGCTGAAACAGTAACTGATGAATTTCTTCACGATAAATGACAACAGCTGTAACTGTTTGGCTGTTATCATTTACCGTGTAGATTATGAATCATACTTTTCTACTTTTGTACGTATGGAAATATAAATCTTGTTTTGAGACTGATAAGAGATCATCGTCAAGAAATGCCATTAAAGAATTGCGGTCGTTAGAGAGCTCAGTTCCATTAATGTCTAAGAGAGAATTCTAAAAATGCAGCTCACTCAGAACAGTCCTACTGGCAGTCAGTTTACACAATAAGTACTTGAGTAAATTTTACGTAAGAGCCATTATTCGGGAGAAACGAGAAGTCGTCGATGCACAAAGTCTTTCTATATAATAAGGAGAAAATACCGCACTTCCACAAAAAAGTGTTGCTGCTAAGCATCCAGATCTTAAACCTTCTGATTATTTCATAAAGCTGTTCTGAGGACCACTTTGCAACCTGTGGAGCTAAAGATGTTTTAAAAACGTAAAAATCTGCTAATTAACAAGCTCTTCAAGCCACTAACTTTCTTTTCCTCCCACAAAATGTACTTTCTGATTCTCTCATCATGTTAATTTATCGGTATTAAGGACGATGTAGCACAAACACCGTCAATGGAGAAACTTCGATCTGTCTTGAACTTCGTTCATCAGTGTTTCATCTCCACGACGACATTTTCCCTTTTATGAAGATAATTTTCATTAATATGAGTTTTCACGAAAGCTGTAGAAACACATACAGATGCAAAATTTATACATTCCACGGATCAAGTTAATGCACCAACGTGTTCATATTCTAATGAAAGAGTAGAAGACATTCCTAAAGAGTTAAAGGAAATGACAAACTACCGAAAATTCCACTACAAGATGACAATGGCACGATTTAATGCAAAAGTAGGGCAAAATTAAAGAACGATTCTTCAATTGGGAAACTTCAGAGATGTTACTATAAATGACGGAAACAATACCTTACTTGAACTTTTTGAGAAGATGTTTGCCTTAAACATATTCTTCCAGAAGGATAAAAATGGAGCAAGGACTTGACAAGAGCCAAATGGAACTAAATGGTATTAAAAATGAAACAGAATATTTCATTAAACATCACTGAAAATGTTCATGATATTACTTCAGATTCATCTCGAAATGTTAGTGATCACACATTCCTAAAAGGCAGAATAAAATTACATACGAAGCTGGAAAGAAACAGAATCATCAGGAAATCAGAAATGGTACTACGATAATTTATCTAAGCCTGGGGAGACTATGAGGATAAATAAAGAAACAAGTTCAGTAAATTTTGAAACTTCCTGGCAGATTAAACCTGTCTGCCAGCCCAGGACTCGAACCTCAGCCCTTTGTCTTTCACAGGCAAGTGCTTTAACAACTGAGCTACGACTTATCACCGAACTTTACAGCTTCACTTCCGCCAGTACCTCTTCTCCTACAGTACATGTTTCACAGAAGTTCTCCTGCTTATTTTGCAACTAGCACTCATGGAAGAAAGAACATACTGATTGCATGGGTAAGGACATAAGGAGGAATTATTTAACATGCGTATTATTAAAACAGTGTAAAGAGACAAAAATATAACATGAAATGAAACATGGCAGTTGTTGAAGATAGGGGATTGTTTCGAGGAAACAATGAGAATTTGATAGAATATTACAAAGACAACAGAATTATTCTAAAATGTCGGTGAAATAATTTGGGAGTGCATAATGATACTTGAAGCAATTGTCAACAATAAGAGTATGAAGAAAACAAACCAGAAATTCTCTCTGCAATGGTAAATTCCATCGTCCACTCACAGTCTAATGCATGCACTGTCGCACGCTAACTGACCAGCAATTCGCAGAGTACTCTAGAACACTGTTAGCAAACATAATAAAGTCGAACCTAGCAACTCCGCGGTTTGAGCGGAACAGACAAGTGTCGGTGAGGAAACTTCTGAAAATACGATACCTCGTAAACGACTCGCAATGTAATCCTGCAACAAACATCACTTAGTTTCTAATTTACCTTACTTTAATGCCAATTTCAAAAAGTGTATGTCTGCAAAAAATACAGTTTACGACTATTACTACAAAATTTTTGTTGGTTGACAGTACGAGCCCCTGAGTACCAATGCATTCTGGGAAAATCACACGTCAATAACATTTTCCGATTCCGCAATATGTGCGGTGCAACTTTTAGGTAATTCGTCCCGCATATATGAAACAATATTCACTGCTTACAGAGTAGTCATTGACTCTGTATATACACGGTCTACTCATTGAAGTGTATCATTTAAAAGGATTTTTTAAATTAGGTTTATGAAGAAACCTCCAACAAACTCTTATCACAAAATGTGTAGTAATACCAACAACTGAAGGGCAGTAAGTATAAGGCGTAATAAGTAACCTCCGTATTGCATCCATTTTTTTACGAAACAAAAGATGTATTAGCGAGCTGAAACTTCATCGTGTGGTTATTCACTCTTGTTCTATCACTCTATGGACTATGAGGTGTAATAGCACTTGCTAGATGTTTCCAAAGCGGTATACGTAAGATAGAAAAAGGAAGCTATGCGCTGCAGCAGAGATGATATTAGATGACAGAGAAGTCACTGTCACTTTTTTTGAAGTCGGCAAAAAAAAAAGTCTGTGGTGTATTTTGATTAAGAGACGATGCGAACATTTTTATCGGTCTTCCTTTTGTAACAGATCCGTTAATAATATTGGATTTTGGGTTAATATAAATAACGTGAAGTGAATTACAGGGCCTGTCTGTTCATCTGACAAATGATTCATCTCACTGCATCGAAATGTGAGTTTCTTTTTAGGAAACACGGTCAACTATCGGAAACTTCTACGGCGGCTGTATTCGGGAGGACCATCGCAACAAGAACAAGAACAAAATTTTCCCACTGAGAAGAAAACATTACTACTAAATTTCCTAGAAAGTTTATTTCAGATATGTTTGATGGTGTCTGTTTGGCAGTCAGTCGTTACCATTTTATTAATTTCCGTTTATGACGTCACAGTTAAAAGTCATAAAACATTTCCAATTCAAAAATTCTAATTCATTATCTGACCAGCTTTAAAAAACAGAGTATAATACACTGATGACCGTGATATGACCAGATCCCGCAATATTGGGGTCGTAGGTAACAGGTAATGTAACAGCAATTGCTGAAATACTAACTGTATTCTGTCTTTATTGCATATACTCGACAATGAGGATACAATGAACAAAGGAGAGTGTTACCAGTAAAAAGGAACTAAATTATGGAAACTGAAGAAAAATTTTTCCAGAGACAAGTAGCTGAACTTTACGGAACTAGGGCAGAAGTACTTTAACCAAAGGTACGATCAAGAATATTTCAATGATCATAGTAGGCAATAGCAATTTCGCTTAAAAAAATCCCGATCCTTAACCTGCCCAAAAACCATGAGCAAGGAGCAATAGTCTTACATCGCAATAGCAAACGATTTTCGTATACGTTACAGTGACAATAACGAGAAGCCATCTTGTGAAATTTTACACCGCTACCGATGACACTGTAATTCTGTCAGAGACAGCAAAGGACTTTGAAGAGCAGTTGAACGGAATGGATGGTGTCTTGAAGGGAGGATATAAGATGAACATCAACAAAAGCAAAACGAGGATAATGGAATGTAGTTGAATTAAGTCGGGTGATGTTGAGGGTATTAGATTAGGAAATGAGACACTTGAAGCATTGAAGGAGTTTTGCTATTTGGAGAGCAAAATAACTGATGATGGTCGAAGTGGAGAGGATATAAAATGTAGACTGGCAATGGCAAGGAAAGCGTTTCTGAAGAAGAGAAATTTGTTAACATCGAGTATAGATTTAAGTGTCAGGAAGTCATTTCTGAAAGTATTTGTATGGGGTGTAGCCATGTATGGAAGAGAAACATGTACGGTTTATAGTTTGGACTAGAAGAGAATAGAAGCTTTCGAAATGTGGTGCTACAGAAGAATGCTGAAGATTAGATGGGTAGATCACATAACTAATGAGGAGGTATTGAACAGAATTGGGGAGAAGAGGAGTTTGTGTCACAACTTGACCAGAAGAAGGGATCGGTTGGTAGGACATGTTCTGAGGCATCAAGGGATCACCAATTTAGTATTGGAGGGCAGCGTGGAGGGTAAAAATCGTAGGGGGAGACCAAGAGATGAATACACTAAGCAGATTCAGATGGATGTAGGTTGCAGTAGGTACTGGGAGATGAAGCTTGCACAGGATAGAGTAGCATGGAGAGCTGCATCAAACCAGTCTCGGGACTGAAGACCAGAACAACAACAACAGAGTTTCTGTTGTATTTCAATAATTCAGTCAAAGAGTGTGCCTTTTGTTGTCAATAAAAGTGGAATCAAATGTCAAAGAGAAAATTAACACAAACATTGGTGATCACGAAAATGACATTGCAGTGCAGCAGGATGGAAATATCACAGTCAAAAACAATACACAACATAATTCAACTGCAATGAATAGATAGAATGTAAAACCAAATTATGTCACATCATCGATGGGTTAATTCAAAATAATCAACACGAGATGTCTCTTTTCAGAATAATGTTTCTTTCCAAAATAATTTGGATAGAAACAACGCAACGGACGTAGGAAATTTTCCGAGCTTGATACTGAGTAAACGGAACGGACACACGCTCAGACTATGCGCACGTTAGACAATCGTCATTCGCAGATATCAATCACAGAATAATAATTAATACAAAAATCTAAAACGTTCCAATGGTTTCGGATATTTAGATCTAAGTCTCAGTACCTGAGACCAAAAAGTCGCGACACTTCCGAGCGACTTCGAAAATTTGCGTACTTGCTTACACACACAGTTGACAGATACAAAATTTACAAATATGTACAATCAAAACTAGACAAAAAAGCTTCTAGTATGAGTGAAGATCAAGATCAAAGTGCACGCCAAGTTGAGGAACTTGCAACGGCGCAAGGTAGTTCACAAAGTGCAAATAAAGCTTAGCTCAAGAGTAACCACTATTCAGACACACGTACGTGCAATGAAGTCTGAGTGCGAAAATTTACCGGACGATGTACAGAAACTCAAGCAAGATGTAGGAATTCTGACTTTAGGACAAACTTATTTGAAAACCGAATACAGCTCATCAGTAAGAATGTAAAAACCTTAAATGAAAGAGCTGAGGCCGTCGCCTTTGACAGGGACTCTGCCCTAGCTGAAAAATGCGTCCGGGAACAAATAACTTATGTTTACACGGTTGAAGAGACCATAAACGAAAGAGAACACAAAATTCTCTCTAAAATGAATAGTAGAAGGTAAGATACGTTCCGAACTTAGTGAAAGAGATAGCTCGAACGAACCTCTTTCCGCAGCTAAACAAAATATAAAATCAGTACTAGACAGTAATCACGCGAACGTTGCTCCGCCATAGACAGATTATGACAAAAGCGAAGGCGAATAGCTTGCAAACAATCAAACTTATGTGCCAGAGTCACCATACGCACTACTGCCACCTCCGAAAAGATGATGTCGTGCCTGCTCATTGTCAGTCATAATAGACGAGTGTCTAATAAAACATAGACATACAATGAAGGCTTTCACGACCGAATGTTTCAGCTGCCGTGAATACTTCCGGGTGGTATGGCCGTGGTCCATGGAACTCTTCTATCCCTGACGTTTCGTCCAAAGCTACGTTGGACATCTTCGGAGGTGCTCTTGGTTGTGCTGAATCTTGCCAGTAAGACTCAGCACAACCAGGATGTTGTAGTTACAATATCTTACTATGATATATATAGTCACGTTTTTCTCTTGTTTTTCAGATTAGAAATAACTTTTGTAGCACAAATATCGTGATGTTAAATTATCGTTTGGTGTTACTCACGATTTACAGTGTTTTTAGTCCATATATTACTTCCTTTTTCATTGTAATCGCTTTTTGTATGTCAAAGTTTCATGTCTTGTTCCATGTTGGATGGATCATGTCTATGTTTTATCAGGTGTTTAGCAAAGATAGAATGTCTATTTTCATACTTTCGGCTTCTTATATGTGCTTTATACCTTGTTTTGAAATTCCTGCTTGTCATCCCCAGATATACTGATTTACATTCTTGGCACTCTTTCTGGTACATACATGCTCCTTGCTATTTATCTGGTTTGTTTGTTGTTTGTAAATGTGCCTGTGGTATGTTTCTTGCCCTATAAGCAATATGCAATCCATGTTTCTTTAATATATTTGATATCCTTATATGTTGATATCTTTGTATGTCACAGTGTACCATTTTATTCTGTTAGTCATATCATGACCGTTATTCTTTTGTGTTTCTGTGTGTACTGCAGTGTCTGTGGGGTTCTTTGGTGTTTGTGTTCTCTGCTTTTTTTCATTTTTCTTTAGTTGTGTTCTGATTTTTTGGTTGAATTTTTGTACTATATGGGTGCATTAGCCATTGTTTATGGCTGTGAACTGTATTGTTTGTAATTCTTTTTCATAGTTTTCTTTGCGATGGGGACTAATATTTAGTTTGTGAAGCATGCGTCTCAGGACTGCAATTTTTTTTTTTTTTCAGATGGTTGGATGAAGCATATACACTCCTGGAAATTGAAATAAGAACACCGTGAATTCATTGTCCCAGGAAGGGGAAACTTTATTGACACATTCCTGGGGTCAGATACATCACATGATCACACTGACAGAACCACAGGCACATAGACACAGGCAACAGAGCATTCACAATGTCGGCACTAGTACAGTGTATATCCACCTTTCGCAGCAATGCAGGCTGCTATTCTCCCATGGAGACGATCGTAGAGATGCTGGATGTAGTCCTGTGGAACGGCTTGCCATGCCATTTCCACCTGGCGCCTCAGTTGGACCAGCGTTCGTACTGGACGTGCAGACCGCGTGAGACGACGCTTCATCCAGTCCCAAACATGCTCAATGGGGGACAGATCCGGAGATCTTGCTGGCCGGGGTAGTTGACTTACACCTTCTAGAGCACGTTGGGTGGCACGGGATACATGCGGATGTGCACTGTCCTGTTGGAACAGCAAGTTCCCTTGCCGGTCTAGGAATGGTAGAACGATGGGTTCGATGACGGTTTGGATGTACCGTGCACTATTCAGTGTCCCGTCGACGATCACCAGTGGTGTACGGCCAGTGTAGGAGATCGCTCCCCACACCATGATGCCGGGTGTTGGCCCTGTGTGCCTCGGTCGTATGCAGTCCTGATTGTGGCGCTCACCTGCACGGCGCCAAACACGCATACGACCATCATTGGCACCAAGGCAGAAGCGACTCTCATCGCTGAAGACGACACGTCTCCATTCGTCCCTCCATTCACGCCTGTCGCGACACCACTGGAGGCGGGCTGCACGATGTTGGGGCGTGAGCGGAAGACGGCCTAACGGTGTGCGGGACCGTAGCCCAGCTTCATGGAGACGGTTGCGAATAGTCCTTGCCGATACCCCAGGAGCAACAGTGTCCCTAATTTGCTGGGAAGTGGCGGTGCGGTCCCCTACGGCACTGCGTAGGATCCTACGGTCTTGGCGTGCATCCGTGCGTCGCTGCGGTCCGGTCCTAGGTCGACGGGCACGTGCACCTTCCGCCGACCACTGGCGACAACATCGATGTACTGTGGAGACCTCACGCCCCACGTGTTGAGCAATTCGGCGGTACGTCCTCCCGCATGCCCACTGTACGCCCTCGCTCAAAGTCCGTCAACTGCACATACGGTTCACGTCCACGCTGTCGCGGCATGCTACCAGTGTTAAAGACTGCGATGGAGCTCCGTATGCCACGGCAAACTGGCTGACACTGACGGCGGCGGTGCACAAATGCTGCGCAGCTAGCGCCATTCGACGGCCAACACCGCGGTTCCTGGTGTGTCCGCTGTGCCGTGCGTGTGATCATTGCTTGTACAGCCCTCTCGCAGTGTCCGGAGCAAGTATGGTGGGTCTGACACACCGGTGTCAATGTGTTCTTTTTTCCATTTCCAGGAGTGTACAATTGTATCTGTGGCTGTTGGCCTTCTGAATATGGCAAATTTGTGTTTATTGGTGTGTCTCTTTATTGTTACATCAAAGAAATGTATTTGCTTTTGTGTTTCTTTTTCCACAGTGATTTGAATATTTTATGTATTTGGTTTATATATGTATGAAGTTTGTGTTCCCTGTTTATTCACCTACCATACAGATTATGTCATCCACATATCTTTACCAGTATATAATTTTGCTTCCTTCTTCGTGATGCCTGGATCGAAGATTGTATTTTGTATGTGGCTGATGAATATGTTTGCCAATGTTCCTAATATTGGATAACCCATTGGAATCTCATCTTTTTGTAAGTAAAATTCACCTTTAGATTGGGAGTAGTTTTAGGATATGATTGTTTTGAGAATTTCGGTTATTTCATCAATATTGTCTGCAGGTAGTTTGTTGTGTTTAGTAAGTTTTGTTCAATTAGTTTTATTGTGTTTGCAGTGGGTATTGAGGTGTACATGTTCTCTGTTAATGGATGTTTAAGTTTTTGTTTGTGTTATTAGTTCATTTGTGGTTTCCACTGCTATGCTGTTCTTCATTTCGTAATGTTGCATTACGTTTTCTTCATGTGTTTTGCCACATGGTATGATAGTGCATTCATTAAATCAATAACAGTCTTCAATGGAATAAGGGGTTTGTGAACCTTGGATTGGCTCCTGAGTGTTGATGCTTCTGTGTGATGCTTTGTTTTTGTTTATCTTTGAGTATGTGTTCAATGTCTTTGAGGTTGTGTTTTATATATGTCTGGAAACATACTGTTGCATCAGTTCTTGGTGAAAGGCCTGAAATAGAGTTGAAAGGTACCAAAAAACGCCCCACCTCATGTCAGTTTATAAGTTATGTATAATTGTGAGTGTGCGAATTTATGGAAAGAAGGGTAAATAGGTACATTTATATTCAGTACGTTGATACAGCTAAACACGAGTATGGCTCTGCCAGCTAAAAAGTAAGAACGAGTACAGTGGGACTTCCATTAAATTAGCCTGCATGTTAGACGATTACATAAACCTTTGAGTGCTGTGTCCAGTCAAATACATACATGGTTGTGCAAACCACATCTGAGGGTAGATTAACACTTACGTTCACATTGTGCAAAGAGTAATATACAGCTAGCGTTGCAGAAACACTTGAAGACTGTATTCGAACATTGAGTTGGCAGTGAACCACAACGTAAAAAGCAGTGAAAACATACATGCATGTTTATTATTTTGTAGCATAAAAAACGGTTTGAATAGTGATTTAGCTGAGTGAAAAATATTAATACTAAACAAAGGATTTTCAGGCATTGAAACTAAGGTATTTAATTATTTTCGTCACTTAAATACTGACCCTACAGAATTTTCCCTGACAAAGACAACTGAAACTTAATCTATTCATTTATTACCCACAATATACTATCCCAACGCAATCTGATTGATATACAGTGACAACATGACTTCCAATAATTAACACAAAATAATGGTGCTGAATTGTAAGAAATCCTTACAAAATGAAAATCCAAAAAATATGTAACTGAAGAAATGTGGAACTACCTCCAACTCTGTTAATTGCCTTAACTCAAAGTCACATACCTCACAGAAAATCTTGATAATACGAACTACAGCAATTAGAGGAAGCAACAACTACAGACACCTCAATAAAAAGATTCTAACTACTATAGACTAACTACTAGGAGGCATATGGTTAGCGAAAGAAAGATTTTGTTGAAGAGCAAACCATTAATTTTGAAAATTTTACCTTATTCATGTGACATCCAGTTTCAAAAATTACATAGTTTTCAATGATTCCCCAATCCAAACAATACCAAAAACATCCATCCTCATTTTACATTTCCTTGCGTCTCACTTTACAACGCATGCCTTACCAACACAGAGTCTCCACTAACAAGAAACATCTCCATACACATTTTCATCCACTCACTAACTGCTAGTCAGCCAACCACAGAATCTCTTGCCGAGGGCGCAGAGTGCTGTCAGCAATATTAACACAGTCTATAGCGCTGCCAACATACAAACACGCTACTTACAACGTAGATAGGAATATAAAAAACAATGCTGTGACCAGAAACTCGATTTACAACCAGTATTTGACCCGTCCTCATGGAAAGCAGCGTAAATTGTCTGTGGAAACAAATACTAGTACAAGGAGGTGCATGATTTTTATTTTAAATAGAAGCTGCGTGATGTAATTCCTGTGCTTTTCCTTACCTGGTGTGGTGGTGAAATTCCTCTTGGATATGTTGATGATAAAATCAGTTTTCAGATTGTTACAGGAGATCTGAAGATTTTGAGAAGTAATTTCATCACGCATTGAAAGAAATAGAAAGGAGAAAATTTTCTTATAGCTAAAAAAAATAAAGGTGTCAGATAAAGTTAATTACGAGAAACCTCGAATTAGAATATAGATCACATTTTCCTGTAACTGTTTCTATGACATATTTGTTTCCTGTCTTTGTAAATATGTTCACGTATATTTTGTAAAACGGTGAAAACCAACTTACGTGACATCAGACGTAGTAGGATATGCAAATATGTGTGAACGAGTGCTACGTAATGTGTGCAACGTACTTCAAATGTGTGGGGCTGATGCCTAGTGGTTACAAAAACGGTGCCGTGCAGCGATTTAAGTTCATAATCACCAAGTAATTCATCATTTGCAACGCAGAAAGTTTGACGAATCTGAAGTGCCATGCTGAATAAGCGGAACAGTGGGAAGTGTGTGCTAATAGAGAGGTGAATACTCATGAAAATGTTGAAGAGTTCATCTGGTCCAGCACGGTCCTTCGGCTTCACGAGGCAGTGGAGACCGTCGTAGCTTACGGAATCAGTAGGCAGATGTAAATAGTTACCCTGAGTGAACACCAAGAACTGTTCGTACTCCACCGCGCACGGAAAACGCTCTGCATGTTGCGGAAAAAAATAGCCCGAGGAACTTCAAACAATGGAGCCAGCTCACACCGAAGACACAACGGTAGTAAAAAACAAAGGACAGGGAAGAAACTTTTTTGCAGATTAAAGTACAGTCACGCAATTGTCATACATGTAAATAAATAAAGACAAATATTTAGTTGAATGTGTAAAATAACTACATAATATGAAACAACATTCGTAATATTTTCTTATCTATGTATATTAATTGCCAGCCATGCGGTTCTAGGCGCTCAGTCTGGAACCGCGCGACTGCTACGGTCGCAGGTTCGAGTCGTGCCTCGGGCATGGATGTGTGTGATGTCCTTAGGTTAGTTAGGTTTACGTAGTTCTAAGTGACTGATGACCACAGATGTTAAGTCCCATAGTGCTCAGAGCCATTTGAACGATTTTTCTACCATCCGAGCCACCCAAGTACGACTCACGCCCCGTCCTCACAGCTTTACTTCTGCCAGTACCTCGTCTTCTACCTTCCAAACTTTACAGAATCTCTCCTGCGAACCTTGCAGAGCTAGCACTCCTGAAAGAATGGATATTGCGGAGACATGGTTTAGCCACAGCTTGAGGGCCTCGATCCGGCTCACAGTTTTAATATGCCAGGAAGTTTCATATCAGCGCACACTCCGCTGCAGAGTGAAAAATCTCATTTTGGAATGCTATTGTTTTTTTGATATTCAGCTGTGTAATTAAAATAAATTGTTGATGGTGAATAGCAACCAGCGACAAATTGATTTTACGTTACTTTATTTGAAAAGTACCGCTACCGGTTTCGAATTTTTTTATTTGCAGGTCATCACCAGACGGTTTTCTTGAGAAGAAATTCGTTGCAAGAAAACTGCTAAAACAAACGCACAACATGGACATTTAACTAAGCTGCATTCCAACACCAATAAGCAGCGCAACCATTTTGGTTACACATTTGTAAATTATTGTTTATCCTAGAGAAACTCACAGGAAACCAGTGTATAATCGTTGTTGATGAAAGCATGAAAAAACCGTCTGATGACGAATTTTAAATTTAAAAAATTCGAAACCGGTAACGGTACTTTTTGAATGAAGTAACGTAAAACCAATTTTTGGCTTGCTGCTGTTCACCATAATCGATTTATTTTACATAATATCCAAGCTCTCCAACTAAGCCTATCCATGACAAAATTGTGTATCTTATTTTCTTGTGCACATTATTAAAAAAAATTACGCAGTTTTTGATGGCTTTGGTGTCACCTTTGAGTAAAATTAAGGAATAATCTACGGATGTTTTGTAGTACACTATAATTGTGAAGCAGGGTTCCTGGCTGCTGAATATTTTCTTTTCTAGGTGGTTTATGAAAAAGTCTGCTATTGCGCCAAAGACAAGTTTAACAGTCTTTATTAAATACTGTGTGTTGTTCACTTCTCTGCCATAGAATGACTAACATATGGCTCTTTTTGTCTTACAACTTATTTTTGGCAAATTAAAATGCTTTTAACGACTTGTGCATCTAGCCCACCTGGTTGTTAATAAATATTAGTATTGAATGCAAATTAGTTTTAGTTGAGGATTATTTCTAATAACTCTGTACATTCAATAATTTCAGCTGTGAAGACTTTTTGTGCTTCAGAAAGTTGTTCTTTATTACTCCCACTGCCTCTTTAATCGATATTGGATTTTTGTGATGTCCAGTGATATAAAATAGGCATCATCTGGAATGTTAATTTCTTTTATTTCAGTGGCTAGTGTAGTATTGCTTCTTATTTGTACAGTATATGTTGTTTCATATCTGAAGTACTTTATTAGGAACTGATTGAGCTTGTGAGGTAGTTTGTATACAGGGCTATACTGTTAACTGCAGGCCTTACAGGACATCCTTTGTGTACCTGATCTTAATAGGGGAGCTTTAGGGCTCATATAAGTAATCTATTTCTTTTCATATTCTGTCAGTAAGAAATATGTGTCCTTTGATTTTGTTGTGGAATTGTTTCATTGGATCGTTATTAAGTTGTGTTTTCTGTGAAGAATTTAAGAGTTTTCTTTCATAGTGACAATTTTGTGACTTATCTGTTTTCAAGTTTAGTGCTGATTTTCTCTAAGTTTTTTCTTTATACAGCTTACTGTTTTTGAATCATTTTATATGTGTACATCGTTATCTTTATATTTTATTACTCCCTTCAGTCTGTGACTTATTGCATGTTTTTCATTGCTATTCAGTTTTACAACGTCTACTGCATTCTTTTTTGCTACTACGGACTGTTTCTGTGTGTTGTCTGACAGGTTTTTTCTTTTGCATTTCATTTAAACCTTTGTTTCTCAAATTTAATTGTCTTTAATAAACACTGTGTCTGTGTTGTTCACTGCTCTGCCATAGAATGACTAACATATCGCTCTTCCTGTCATACAAAATATTATTGGCAAATTAAAATGCTTTTAACTAGTTGTGCAAGCGCCCCCACTGACCTGGACAAACAGCTTTCAAAATAGCTGAGATGTATCCACTCCAGCTAATTATTATGCCAGATGTCCTGTGGTCTATTGATGGTCTTCTTTGCCTAGGAGGTCTATATCTCTGTTGGGTCAGACTCTGAAGTTTAAGTAAGGAACGTCTGTGTGAGGAAGCAATGACACTGGCGGGAAAATTTTCGAACTCTGTCGAATGAAAAGGAACGCACCTAGCACTGAGCTTTACCCAGATACCAATACAGCGGCAATTCTTTCAATTAAAATCGTCGACAGTCACACTAACGATGAAAAATATTATGATATTGTTTGTGCGGAGTAAATCGTAATAATTTATAGACATTCGCTGATGCAACTTGTGGTTAGGGTATGGAAACATGTATCTTTAAAATTCATTTTAAAATCTACAAGATGTTACAGGAAAATCACGAAGTATGAGATGTATAAAGAGAGTTTCCAAAATCCATTATAGATGACGCTCATTTTATGCAGTAAAGGACCTTCGTCCTTATCTGTTCGCATGAAATTTCGGCTTCTCGCAACACACAAAGCTGAAAAATACTACGCATATGAACTTCACTACATGGAAATGCATTGACCTGTGAAAGAATATTAAATGCTATTTGAATTTAAACACATTTTACAAAACTTGAAAATAACATGAGTGAATGAACTAATTGGAATAAATGAAGAGCGGAAATGGAAAACTTTCTGGGAAGTTCCAAATCTGACATTTGTCAATAGAATGAAAGAACAATTTATTATATCTTTGTGCGTGACTGATTTGTATGAAAAACATGAAGAAGGTATTCTGAAAACACAGAGTTATCTGCTCATCGCATCAGAGTAACAGTAATGAGACAAATTAGAAAATAAATATGTTATTAAGCACCTTCTGAGCGCTGTACCAGGAAACTGACTGCTTCTAATTGGCAGTAAGAAAGTTTTTGCAAATTGATTCTTGCAAAGAAGGAAATTTCAGCCGTCCACTGTTAATAGTGCTTTTTTTGGTCCAACAACTAATATGAACAACAACAGGCGTAATATAAATGCGGACAGACGTGTGAACTTGAAACTGTCCCTTCGAAACCTACAACAACGCTATTTGTATAAAAAATAGTATTATTAACAGTGGCTGGTTGCCGTTTTCTTTTTAGCAAGAATTTTATTTTGTACACAGCCACGGTCTCAAAAATAAGAGTTTTCAACAGAATAGCAGGAGGAAAGTATTTGTGCCAAATGATGATGCGAAGGCACTACGTTTTAATTATCGTAATATAAGTACAGAAATAAAGCCTTACCCTTTTAACTAGTAGAACTGCAGTAGCCAAAAACAACTTCTCATATCTTTAAATTTTTGACCTTCATAGGGAAGCACATCTACAACGATAGTGCTGCATCCACTAATGCATGTTCGACTTTCCCCTTGGTTTGGCACCTGGATCAAGTCTAACGACACGCAAGAGAGTACTGAGAACACATCAGCATTGAAAACGAGTTTTTGGCATTTACAGCGTTTACCATTTCCTCGTTCCAACATTTTAAGTTAAATGACGAAACTAATTTTAAGTAAAACATTCGCAGTATACTGAACTTCCACAAGTGATATTCGTAATCAGCAATTTATTGCTTTTGATTAGACTTCGGCGACATACTTCACATTCAGAATAACTTTTTAAAAATTATTTATAGAGAACCAAGTACAGCATCAAAGTGGCGTGTTTTGACGTAAAACTTGTTTAAGTTAGAATCTAATGTTAATCCTAACATATTTCCTATTTAACTGAAGGTACTTGACATTTGGGCAGTATTTTCGTTAAACGCCAGATATATTGAAAAATGCATTACGTTTATCCCCTTACCGTCAATGGTTTCCAGCGTACCGCCCTCCAGCCACACGAAATATACAAATATTATCGTACTCGTAAACATAGTTTTTATCAACAAATCCGCGTTCGTGCAGAATAAGCAGCTCTCATGCAAATCATGTATTTTCCTATCAAATTACATGTGTTCATTCACATGGAATCTCTGGAGCAAAATACTCATCACAAGCAGCTGGTCTGAAAAAATTCCTTTGTTTCGCATCACTCTGGCCGAGGAAGTTCATCGACATGAAAAGAGTCAACTTCACAACTGTTTGGGTAACTAGCGACGAGCTGTGACAAATTGTCTTTCGTTATACGCAGGGAATATCGTACCTCTTGAAATCACACCATTTCCTGTGCTGCTTCACTGTAAATAATAGAAGTCAGGCATGACACTAGTAGCTGAGAGTTTTGAGGAACTATTTGTTATTCTCGTGCATTTAAAATTAGCTTTCTAACCAGCGGCAGAAATTTGAGCGTGTGTCACTTTTACTTTCCACGGATAAATAATACCTGTACAGCATAAATTATGAGCCTCGAAAGCGTATAGCTAACAAAAAGAGCAGCACCTCACTTTGGAACCCAGAAACGACGAGGCATCATTCATTAAAATATAGTCACTGTACTCAACAGAGCAGAACCTAGTTCCCTCTGGTCGCACTTAATACATAATTAGAATACTTTTCCATGCATTATTGCAAAACATTTTCGATAGGAGAGTGTTTTGTCCTTATACACGCTTAGCCCTGCTGTAAGAGTGTAACTGTTGTCTTCTGACTAGGGTTCATTTATTGAGGGTGTTTAAAATGGAATTCAAACTATAAATTGCACATATGGTTCTAATCAACGTTATTACTCCCATCTGGGCCCTGACAGGCAGTCATTTCCGTACCAGAAATCTGGTGCAAAAACATAAAGCAATGTGATCTTTCTATGGTGAAATATAATCATAATTCTAGGAAATTTTACTAATTGAAGTAATTAAGCGTTCTATAACATTCAAAAACAAGTTTTGCATCGTGTAATGTAAAATCAGTAAGTAATTATTCGCAGAGTTGATCCAATGTACCTGTTTCCTTTACTCGCGAAACGTGAACGAGATGACACCAGCGAACATTCATGTTTGATTCCGTAATCCCTTGTTACGAAATAATACACTGATAACCAAAGAAAACTCCACATTCCGAGATCGATAAATAAGTTTTTTATTACATAACTAGTTGAAACAGAGTTAATACAATCATCATCGGATCTTATGCATTAAATGTTGCAGTTGCGGGCTGGGAGTGAGTATGAGCACTTACAATCGGTGGAATATAGTTGTGTTTATGTTTCTACGTAATATTTTTACATTCGACACGTCGATGTGCAGGCATCTTCGTGGTAGTGAGAAGTGCATGTGCAATTTGAAGCGACGTCTAACCCTGATGGACAATGTGTTGCAAACATTTTAAGGTATGAGATCCAATGATGACAGCATTGCTCTGGCGCAAACGGTCTTCCAATTAAATGCTTTTCTAGCGATCTTCGTTTGCGAGGTTTTCTTCTGTTACCATGCACTGCAGAACGCCCCAGACTGATCACGTCAGGGACATGGAAAGATAATAAGCTGGTTTACACCACAAGGCCGAGAAAATAGTTTTACAGTAAAGTAAACACCATTAGGGTTACAAAGTATATTAGGTATTCACACAAAAGCTGGACACTAACAAAAATGTATAAATAACATTAACCACTTCCAAAATTGATAATAGCGACCAATTCTGCCATTTCACAATACGGACGCAAGTGACCACATAACAGTTCGAAATAACCCAGCAGAGAGCAATCCACTTACAAAACGATCTAATTATAAATAATGGTTCTCATTAGCTTTGTATTTTATATTACTTTTCTAAAATAATTTGCAACCTGCTTTATTTTCACTCCTTCTCGTGAGTTTAACGTAATAACTTTAAAAATGCGTATTGTGAACATCAGTGAATAAAGATTGCACTGTTATGTGCCTTGCTTCAACGACGTGATATATAACTCATGGAAATATCTATAAAATTTCATATTATTCCCAGTGCATAATTTGAATTTTTATATATCACAGAGAATATACTATTGAATTAATTATCACTTCTGATTATGGCAATAAATAATCTGAATATTGTATTAATTAGTATTAGTTACAACTTTCAGTCTAAAGCCAAATTCCATTCACTTCAATAAGTAGCACTGACAAATGCACTGACGGTAAAAAATCGCAACTCTAAAATAAAATTAGAGCAAATAAATTTCGTGAATACGTTTGCCCAGGTAATATATTTAAATGATTAAGATAGCAATTTCATGGGTTAATGTAAATGTGAGATAAGCCATTGCAAATCTGATATGCTTACATTAATAACCAGTCTAACCATCAGAATGTTGAATACAAGTATGCAGACGTGCATGAATTGCGTTGATAGGTGCCGGTGTTAGTTTGTGGGATGAAGTTACATGCCTGTTGCACTTGGTTGGTCAATAAATGGATGGCAAATGCTGTTTGTGGAAGACGCTGGAGTTTCCATCCGATGGTGTCCCATATCTGCTCGACTGGAGAGAGATTTGGTAATCTAGTAGGCCAAGGAAGTATGTCGCACCCTGTGAAGCATGGTGGGCTACAAAAGCGGTACGTGGGAGAGCGTTATCCTGTTGGAAAACACCCCTTTCATGAATGGCAGCATGACAGGGCGAATCACCAGATTGACTTTCAGTTTTGCAGTCACGGTCCGTGAGACAACCCCAAGAGTGCACCTGTTGTCATACGAAATCGCACCCCACACAATAACTCGAGGTATACGTCCAGTGTTGAGACCTGGTGGTCAAGGAAGGCAGGATTCAGTTACGATTGTAGATGGGGCCGTAATCAGTTACTATTAGTTGGCTTTTCTTTTAATCACACACAATTTATTTAAAATCAACAACAAATTAAAATAATGACAATAATTTACGAATTGCTTCACGCTTGAAGGCCTTCAAGGCAATATATTAAGAATTAAACTTGCTGCAACCTACAATTACAGTTATTAAAATATAAAAAGACAAGTGACCTAGGTCTTAAAGTTCGCTGAAAAAATACAATTGCCAAATTAAAATTTTAAGACACGTAACGACACTCACGGCTGAAGGCATTAAAGGCAATAAATTAAGAATTGTGTAACTTGTTGCGACTTACAACTACAGTTATTAAAATATTGAAAACAATTCACCAAGGTCATGAAGGTTAACTGCTAAAACACGATTGCCACATTAGAATTTTAAGACATGTAGCGACAGTCACGGCTGAAGACCTCTAACGCCAAGAATGGCAATTATTTAAAAAATTTAACAAACATACTGATAACAGCAAGGCAATAGCAAAAGTTAATTTAAAAGACAGGCAACATATCGCCAAACGGGTGAGGCAAAATAATAGTAAACTTGGTAGGACAACCGTTTAAACTTGCTATAACGCCAATAATAGCAATTTTTTTTAATTAGAAGCATACATTAAAACAGCAAATATAATAAAAAGGTTAATGCAAACGGACAAGCAACTGATCACCAAACAGGTGAGACAAATGCTAGTAACTTGGTAGTACAATAATAAAATAATAACACACAAGGGCGAGTCACAGACGATGCTCCAGGAATCGACCTCTGAGTAGGTCAGGCCGAAAACACTTTCGCGAGCGATGATAAAGGCAGCCAAGAGTTGCATTCACTTCACAAGATTGTAACTCAGACCAGTGGTAGTCTAACGAATTACTAATGATAATCTGCTGAAGCTACCTAACGTCCTAACGTCCTACAACCAACGATGGAACACCACGCCAAAGCCGGAACCGGCGGTCAGCACTAGGTCCTCAGAATGCTAAGATCGTCCGAAAGGAGAAAGGAACCACTACTACCAGAGTAGAAGAAACACCAACCGACCTAGAAATCAAGGAAACTGTCAAAACTACACCCCTGACCGAACAGCAGCGGCGACGCGAGGAAACATAAACGGCCATTACATACACTAACCTCCAGGGCAGGTCACTGGGGCGTTAGCGGCCACCAGGCAGGAAAACTATCGCTGGTTAAACAAATAGCACCACACAGAATGCAGCAGTTTGTAACAAGAAGTCAAGGAAAGCTAATTATATCCGCCTTCCCCAAGCACTACAGTCGCTGCTCTTTGTCTCGGCGACACTGCGAACAGCAACACGGACCCAAGTCACTGGAGAATCGCGAAATCTCACAACGGTGGAGGTTTCACTGCTAGGATTAAAATCCACTCAACTTAAAACATGTTGGATCCGGTTGACGACTAGATCGTGTACCCTCGCGACCACAGCCCTTCCATCCGGCTGTGCATGCATGCTGCCAGCAGTCCTGGCATGTTCTGGCACTGCCCTCTTGGCTCCTCCGGAGTCCCCAACCGAACTGCTCACTCACACGACCCGGAGGAACACGGTGTCAGCCCAAAGATAGGCCCACAGTTACTACATATCGATAACGCCACTGCTGCCACTAGCAGACAGGCAACGCTTGCGAAACCAAGTGGCGCCAGTCAACACAAGAATAATACAAACAACCGCA
Organism: Schistocerca cancellata; assembly: GCF_023864275.1. NCBI lineage: Eukaryota > Metazoa > Arthropoda > Insecta > Orthoptera > Acrididae > Schistocerca > Schistocerca cancellata. The sequence goes on from NC_064630.1 coordinate 458,040,524, forward strand.
GCCATGTCAACTAAACGATACAGTCTAGCCTCTAACAGAGGACGGAAACCTACAACAGCACCAACGCGAGCCGCAGCATGGCTCAGGTGTGTCTATCACGCAGACAAGTTGGTCGCAGGCCCTCAACTGGACTCCTAAACAACACACGGCTTTCAGTAGCACCGAGGCAGAAACAGCTTTCATCAGGAAACGTAACAGACCTCCACCCTGCTCTCCAACGAGCTCTCGCTTGCTACCATTGAAGTCGTAAACCCCGTAGTTTGGGTTCAGTGGAATGCATGCTACAGGGCGACTGCATCGGAGCTATCCTTGAAGTAACCGATTTGTAACAGTTCATTGTGACACTGTGGTGCCAAGTGCTGCTCATGTTGCTGCTGCATGCAGTACGATACTCCACAGCCACACACCGAACGCCGTGGTCTTCCTTCTCGGTAGTGCCACGTAGCCGTTCAGAGAAACCACCGCTGCCATCATCATGCACAATGGATACAGTCCTGGCAAGTCTATCTGCAGTATCGCACAAGAAATATCCTATTACACGGCCTCGATGAAACTCAGGAGCTGATAATAATGTCTTTGTCGCCTCAAAGTCATTCTTGACTAACACCAACCAATCATGTGAAATCTCAATGGTAACTAAAGCTCACGACCGTTACACTATGTGTTTAGAGCAAACCTCATTTGTGTCCTCAGAGTAGTGCTACAGCAATGTACCCATGGGTTAGTTGTCACTAAGGTCCAAATCCTTTCTTTAACATGCAATAAGTTACGAAGTATGGTGGTGAGATCACACAGATAGGATACCGCGCCCGAGGAAACGTCGTCTTAGCTCCATACCACGCACCATCATCGTAGTCGTCGTCAACAACTTATCACCAGACTACTCAAGCAAGAAGCCAGCCCTGTCAGTACACAGGAGATTATTGTCCCTACCTTCGTCGACCTCTATCTATGATGATATCTCTATTGGCAAAAGACTCCTGAATAGTCCCCATTCAGACCTACGGGATGGAACTGCCGCAGGAAAGCTGACCATGAGAGAAAAACTGAGGAAAAAAATATTAAAAGTTTTATCCATTCTGGATTTGCAACACTGCAACACTGTTAAAGGTTTCAGGAATTACTGCAACCAATCTCCGTTTTTTCTTCAATTTTTATTTATTCATGACCGGTTTCGAGTCGCCTGGCGATTCATCATCAGATGATACAATTCAGTTTGGAGTATTGTGGGGGTCGTGCATTGTTTTTATTCTTTTTGCAAGCACTGCTCTGGAAAACATAACGTACGATTTCCAGTATGGTTAAATATCAAGTGAAAGAGGCAATTTTCCACCGATGGCGACTCCCACATACTTTACAAAATATATATGTGGGAGTCGCCATCGGTAGAAAATTGCCTCTTTCACATAATATTTAACGATACTGGAAAGCAAAACTACTTTCTAGAGCAGTGCTTGCAACAAGAATAAAAACAATGCAAGACCCCCACAATGCTCCAAACTAAATTATATCATTTGATTATGAATCGCCAGGCGATTCGAAACCGGTCGTGAATAAAGAAAAATTGAAGAAAAAACAGCTATTGGTTGGCGTAATTCCTGAAAGCTTGAGTAAAGAATAACGTTCAACGAGTCGGGGCGTGGAATGCTAGATGCTTGAACGTGGTAAGGAAGCAAGGAAATCTGAAAACGAAAATGCATAGGCTCAATCCAGATATAGTAGGGGTCGGGGAAGTGAAATGGAAAGAAACAAGGATTTCTGGTCAGATGAGTATAGGCTAATATCAGCAGCAGCAGAAAATGATATAAATGAGTAGGATTCTTTATGTATTAAGAAGGTTAGGCAGCGAGTGAGTTACTGCGAACATTTCAGTGATAGGTTTACGTTTATCAGAAAAGACAGCAAACCAAAACTGGCAACGATTGTTTACGTAGACATACCGGCGTAGCAAGTTGAAGACGAAGAGATAGAGAACGTGTATGATGATATTGAAAGGGTAATACAATACGTTAAGGAAGATGAAAATCTAATGGTAATGGAGGAATGGGGGATTTGAATGTGGTTGTACTGGAAGCAATAGAAGAATAGGTTACGGGAGAACAAGGACTTGTTAGTAGAAATGAGAGAGGAGAAAGACTAATTGACTTCTGCAATAAACTGCAGCTAGTAACAGCGAATATTCTGTTCAAGTATCAGTAGAGGAGGAGGTACACTGGGAAAAGATCGGGTGGTACTGGAAGGTTCAGTTAGATTACATCATGATCAGATAGAGATTCCGAAATCAGATACTGGATTGTAAGTCATACCCAGGATCAGACTCAGATTGCTAGGCAATAGTGATGAAGAGTAGGCTGAAGTTTAAGAGACCAGTGAAGAAGAATCAATATTCAAAGAGGTGGGAAACTGAACTACTAAGGAATGAAAAAATACGCTTGAAGTTCTCTAAACCTATAGGTACAGCAATAAGGAATAGCTTAGTAGGCAGCTGAGTTGAAAAGGAATGGACATTTCTAAAAACGGAAATCACAGAAGTTGGAAAGAAAACCATTGATACAAAGAAGGTAACTGCGAAGAAACCTTTTCTTTGGTGGGGTCGGGTGGGGGGGGGGGGAGCATAAGTCTTCTGATTGGTTTGATACTGCCCGCCACGAATTCCTCTCCTATATTTGATATTAGTAGACTTCTCTTGGCCAGGAATGCATTTTTGCCACTGCTAGTCTGCTTTTGATGTCCTCCTTGCTCCATCCGTCACTTGTTATTTTACTGCCTAGGTAGCAGAATTCCTTAACTTCATCTACTTCTTGACTATCGATCCTAGTATTAAGTTTCCCGCTGTTCTCATTTCTACTACTCCTCGTTAGCTTCGTCTTTCATCGATTTACTCTCAATCCATATTGTGTACTTGTTAGACTGCTCATTCCATTAAGCAGATAAAGTAATTCATCTTCACTATCATTCAGGATAGTAGTGTCATCAGCAAATCGTATCATTTGTAAGGTGCCAGGCAAATCCAACACCTTCCATGAAAACCCTGACATGATAAGCAAATCCGGCAGTATGTCACATAGCTCCGAATAAATCCTGACATTAAATTAACCAAAGTAATACGATCAACGAGTGAGCAAATGGAATACCACAGACTAACACAAGAACGCCTAAATGCATGTCATACCTTCTCACCGTGAGACACGCAGTTCCGAGGGGAGAAACGAGAACAGAAGCCGAGAGCAGAATCGTGTAGGCTAGGAGGCCCTACGGTAAGGGACGGACACCCACGGCGTCAGCCGACCGCCAAAACCACCACCCAGCCCATGTTAAAAGACAGAGCCCTCCAGAATAACAGTATAGATCTTACGATAACACTAAAAGGGCCACACCAGCTGTAAGTTTTAGCGTGAGAATTTTTCGCGACTCTTACGTTGCAAACATTAAAAACATTGCCCCACCACGAAAAGTATAACGTTTCTCATTGGATAGACAGAATTTTTTAGGCGGAGCTTAATGTTAACATTGAGATCCTGATTGGTCAGTTGAAAACACAGCCAGATAGCTTTTTTTTAAACCAACTTCGGTAAATTGTAGTAAGGAGAAGTTAGGAGAGAGTTGCTTCCAAGACGGTGAGGTGCGTGGAGCCGTGCTGCCCGCCGCCCCCTGAAGCTGCCTAAACACCGACAAGGTAATGAACGCACGAGATGCCGCATTTTTGAGCGCAGAAGGCTTCACTCAGAACTGCAGAAGTCTCATCTGTTACATTCACTTTTTGCGTAATACTAGTGTCGATCGCCAATTAAAGCTCATGGTATTCGCATTTGCTACGTAAGTTAAAATCTGAAACGCGATGATTTTTCTGTTATATAATTACTGAGAAGCCACATCAACCACTGTAATTTACAACAAGTTAGATAAATATTTAAAGATAATTGAGGGTCACTGTAGACCATTTTGATAGTTTTCTCTTTTATGACACTTAACTTAAATCTAGATTATAGATGTGATATGGCATGGGTCATCCTTCGATCCATTGTAGAACTTGGAAACCCATTCAGGGAATATTCTTTCACATTTTTGTTGAAAGCAGTTGGTTTTTATCATCGGGCAATTTATAAACAATGTTTTGTGAGTAGAATAAAATTTCCAATGTTAAACTTAACTGCTTTTTCGACGTTATTTTACCAGCTAACTAAAAATAGGAAAGCCTTGAACCCCTTCCACTAAATTTAGTTAGTATTAAGATTCTTTTACAGGTAGTACAGTGGAGCTGACGCTGAAATCATTAAGTATTTGATTATATCATCGCTAGTCTCACTGAACTCTACATGTCATGTGTGGTCTGGCGTCTCCTTACCAGCAACAGGTCCCAGGTTCAAACTAGTCAATTCCCTAAAAAAAAACACGCTGAGAGCGTCGTTGCGCGAAAGTGGTAGGGAGACACGACTTAGAACAGACAGACACCACGTAGAATTTTAGAAATTGATATCTTTTCACCTTGAATTTTAATTCCACTCCTGAACCTTCCTTTTATTTCCATCGTTGCCTCCTCGATGTACAGATTGAACAGTAGAGGCTAAGGACTACATCCTTGTATTACACCCTTTTTAATACGATCATTTCGTTCTTGGTCGTCCACTCTTTATCATTCCCTTTCGGTTATTGTACATATTGTATATGATCCGTCTCTCCCTATAGCATACCCCTATTTTTCTCAGAATTTCGAAAATCTTGCACCATTTTTCATTGTCGAACGCTTTTCCCAGCTCGAGTTTTCTTTAGTCTTACTTCCATTACTAACTGCAACGTCAGAATTGCCTCTCTCGTGCCTTTACCTTTCCTAAAGCCAAACTGATCGTGATCTAGTCCATCCTCAATTTCCTTTTCGATTCTTCTGTATATTATTCTTGTCAGTAACTGGGATGCTTGAGCTGTTAATTCTCGCACTTGTTAGCTCTTGCCGTCTTCGGAATTGTGTGAATGATGCTTTTCCGAAAGACAGTTGTTATGTCGCCAGACGCATACATTCTACACACCAAAGTGAATAGTAGTGTCGTTGCCACTTCCCACAACGATTTTAGAAATTCTGATGGAATGTTATGTATCCCTTCTGCCTTACTTGATCTTAAGTCCTCCAAAGCTCTTCTCAATTCTGATTCTAATACCGGGAACCTTATCTCTTCTAAATCGATTCCTATTACTTTTTCTATCACATCAGACAAATCGTTCCCCTTTCAAAGTATTGTTTCCACTTATCCGCCCTCTCGTATGCATTTAGCAATGGATGGTTTCTTCGCAATTACCTTCTTCGTAAATATGTTTTCCTTCCCAACTTATATTATCGCCCTTTCTAGGGACTGGCTACTGAGCTATTCCTAATTGTTGTATCTATGGCCTTAGAGACCTTCAAGCGCATCTCGTCATTCCTTAGTATTTCTGTATCCCACTTTGTGCATTGATTCTTCCTGACTAATGTCTTAACTCCTGTCTACTCTTCATCAGTACTACATTGTGAGCTGAATCTGTATCTGCTCCTGGGTGCGCCTTACAATCCCTTATCTGATTTTGGAATCTCCGTCTGGCCATGATGTAGTCTAACTGAAATCTTCCCGTATCACCCAGCCTTTTCCAATTATACCTCCTCCTCTTGTGGTTCCAGAACAGAATATTCGCTAGTACTACCTGAAGTTTATTACAAAGCTCAATTAATATTTCTCCTCTCTCAATCCTTGTCCTAAGACCATACCCTCCTGTAACCTTTTCTTCTACTTCTTCCCCTACAACTGCAGTCCAGTCCTCATGACTACTAGATTTTCATCTCCCTTTACATACTGTATTACCCTTTCAATATCCTCATACACTTCCTCTATTTCTTCAACTTCAGCTTGCAACGTCGGCATGGATGCCTGAACTATGGTTGTCGGTGTTGGTTTGCTGTCGATTCTGATAAGAACGTCCCTGTCACTTAACTGTTCACAGAAACACACCCTCTACCCTATATTCCTATTCGTAACTAATCCTACTTATGTTATACCATTTTCTGCCTCTGCTGATATTACCCTATACTTATCTGACCAGAAATCCTTGTATTTCCACTTCACTTCACTGGTCCCTACTATATCTAGACTGAGCCTTTGCATTTAGCTTTTCGTATTTCCTAGTTTCCCTACCACCTTCAAGCTTCAGACATTCCACACCCCGACACATAGAATGTTATTATTCAATCTTTTTCTGATGGTAACCTCATCCTTGCCAGTTCCCTTCCAGAGATCCGAATGGGGGACTATTCTGGAATCTCTTGCTAAAGGAGAGAACATCATGACACTTCTTCAGTTACATGCCACATGTCCCGTGGATAAACGTTCCGTGTCTCTAATGCAGAGGTTTCCATTGCCATCTACATCCTCAAATCGTTGATCTTTGTTGATTCTTCTGCCTTCAGAAGCAGTTTCCCACCCATAGGACAAGAGAGCGCAGTGAAACTCTTGTCCATTCCTCCACCCTGTTTGACAATGCCGTTTGCAGAAAGAGGGTGACTTCTTATGCCAGAAGTCTTTGGCCGCCAAAGCTGATTACCAGTCAAAATTTAAGCAAAGACGAGATTCTAACCCAGGACCAAAGCGGTTTTGGAGTAAATGACGCTACCCCAAGACCACTGGTGGAATGTCGTATAACAAAGAAGATCAGTTGATCGATGAAGGAAGGAGGTACAAAAATGTTCAGGGAAATTCAGGAATACAGATATACCAGTCACTTAGAAATAAAAAATTGTATGTGCAGGGAAGCTAAGAAGAAATGGCTGCATGAAAAATGTGAAGATATCGGAAAACAAATGATTGTCGGAAGGACTGACTCAGCATATAGAAAAGTCAAAATAACCGTCGGTAAAATTAAAGGCAAGGGTGGTAACATTAAGACTGCAACGGGAATTCCACTGTTAATTGCAGAGGAGAGAGCGGATAGGTGGAAAGAGTATACTGAAGGCCTCTTTCAGGGGGAAGATTTGTCCAATGCGATAGAAGAAGAAACAGGAGTCGATTTAGAAGAGATAAGGGATCCAGTATCAGAATCAGAATTCAAGAGAGCTTTGGAGGACTTAAAATCAAATAAGGCAGAAGGGATAAATATCATTCCATCAGAATTTCTAAAATACTTGGAGGAAGTAGCAACAAAACGACTAGTCACGTTGGTGTGTAGAATGTATGAGTTTGGCGACATACCATCTGACTTTCGGAAAAATACCATCCACATAGTTCCGAAGACCGCAAGAGCTGACCAGTGCGAGAATTATCGCACAAGCAGCTTAACAGCTTATGCATCCAAGTTGATGACAATAATAATATACAGAAGAATGGAAAAGAGTCAATGCACCCGAGAGGCAATATTGATATTATGATCGATAGTGGAAGCGAGACTAAATAAAAATCAAGATGTATTCATGGGATTTATTGAATTGCAAAGAGCGTTCGACGATGTCAAATGGTACAACATGTCGAAATTCTCAGGAAAGTAGGGGTAAGCTACAGGAAGAGCCGGGAAATATACAACATGTACAAGAGCCAAGAGGGAATAATGAGAGTAAAAGACCAAGAATAAAGTGCTTGGATTAAATAGGGTGTAAGACTGGGACGTACTCTTTCGCCCCTACTGTTCCATCTATAGATAAAACAAGCATTCATAGAAATAAAAGAAAGGTTTCGGAAGCGGAATTAAAATTCAAGGTGAAAGGATATCTATAATATGATTCGCTGATGACATCGCTACTCTCAGTGAAACTGAAGAATAATTACATGATCTGCTGAATGGAACGAACAGTCTAATGAGTACAAAATATGGATTGAAAGTAAACTGAAGAAAGACGAAAGTAAGGACAAGTAGCAGAAATGAGAACAGCGACAATCTTAACATCTGGACTGATAATCACGAAATAGATTAAGCTAAGCAATTCTATTACCTTGGCAGCAAAATAGCCGATGTCGGTCAGAGCAAGTAGGACATCAAAAGCAGACTAGCACCAGCAGAAATAGCATTCCGGGCCAAGAGAAATCTACTAATATCAAACAAAGGCCTTACTTTGAGTAACAAATATCTTAGTATGTACGTTTGGAGCACACCATTGTATGGTAGTGAAACATGGACTGTGATAAACGAGAAAAGAAGAAAATGGAAGCATTTGAGAAGTGTTCTTAAAGGAGATGTTGAAAATTAAGTAATGAATGAGGAGGTTCTCCGGAGAATCGGCGAGGAAAGGAATATAAGGAAAACGCTGAAAAGAAGAAGGAACAGGATTGTAGGAAAGCTGTTACATCATTGAATAACTTGCCCGCATCTCGTGGTCGTGCGGTACCGTTCTCGCTTCCCACGCCCGGGTTCCCGGGTTCGATTCCCGGCGGGGTCAGGGATTTTCTCTGCCTCGTGATGGCTGGGTGTTGTGTGCTGTCCTTAGGTTAGTTAGGTTTAAGTAGTTCTAAGTTCTAGGGGACTGATGACCATAGATGTTAAGTCCCATAGTGCTCAGAGCCATTTGAACCATTGAATAACTTCTTAGTACTAGAGGGAACTGCAGAGATTAAAAACTGTTTAGCGACTTCTTCAGGCGTTGTGAGTTATGCTGCCTGGAGTCCACTTGGTTCCATTGAGACTGTGTGGAGTCCGGGCAACAGGTACACACAACAGTCCACCACGGCAGCACCTGAAGGAGACACTGGGTCATTCGAAATAATGTCCATTTTAAACGTCTCGGCTGAACACCAGGAAGGAACCCACTAAGCCATCACGCCAAATAAAACAGATCACAGTTAATATGTCTTAAATCAGTACGGCACTGCACTGTCATGTGGCATAAGCGTGCCGTATTCGAAATACCTCAGGCTCACGTTGATCAAAATGAGAAAGAGAAAAAAAAATCTCATGGTGAAAGTATGGTTACTCCATGTTTCCAATACACGGTTTCCATCGTTTTGCACTTTGTTCTCGAATTAATGCAGCAAGTAAAGGATGCAGAAGTTCACGACCAGGAATAAGGGCAGTACTGGGATGAGGTAAGCACACATCAATAATAACTAGAGTTTTTCATATAATAAAAAATAATGGATTCTTTCTCTTCTCGGACTCCGTAACAACTTGCAATTCTGAAGTACTTTGGCATGGAACAAATTACTAAATAATTTGTAGAATACTGTTAAAAGAAACTACAAAAATGGAGATAAAATAGACAAAACAGGATAACTTTTATAACAAGCACAAACAACTAACATAATTTCTAAGCTGCACTGACGTATTCTTTCATAGCACAGAAGAAGAGGTCCTAAAGACAGCCTTCCAGCCTAGATTTGAAAATGTATTATCTCACATACACAGGGTGATTCTTCCTAACGTTTAGAAAATTCTGAAGCGACGCAGAAGATCCTGGGACAATTAACTAAATATAACACACTTCGGGTCGTAGATGTCCGGAAAAATCATCCCAGTCTAAATGAAGTATTCACGTCGGTGTAGCTCCGGTCCTACGTGCGCGCTTTTAGTGCGCGGGGCTCAGGGTTCTAGTCTTGCGTCTGGCAAACAGTATTTTCTTCATTGCGTGATTATGTTCCCCTGAGGTACTGATTTACATACCAGTCTCGGGGTTTCCTCTGGTTTATTACAAAGTAGAGCCCAGCAGAAACCTAACATATTGCGCCACAAGCAAATGACTATATGTTTCCGAATTGCATCGTTACCAGTAAATGACCTATGTTTCTTGACTAAATAACGTCTGTAAACCAACAAAGATGGGGAAAAAAGGAAATAAACGTGAATAAGAACAGCCTTTGCCCGGTTACATCGTGAACGATACTTATGTAACCTCTAGTTTACAACCGGTCACATTTGCAAAAATGTTATAAAATTAACCCCATATGCTTGAATATAAGTACTGCACCGCTCAGTCATCGCTCCATGCACATGCTCGAAAATACGCTCCGTATTTAGAATATGACGTGTCATGTTCAACATTTGTCATCCGTTTGTAAGGTATTTCCAGAAATTTGCGGTCCAATGTGTCTCAACCTAAATTACTTGTCTCAGCATCATGTACGTCATTTCGTGCGTATTTACACGTCGGTAAGAATCACCCTACGTATTTCAATTTTGCTGGAAATACTGTCGAAATTGAGACATGTAGAGTAGTGCTCAGATTCCCTTACAACGCCAAATGAAGTATTGTCTGAGTGGAAATGGTTGTTCTCTCTAAAGTCCACTGAGTTCTTTTTAAATGAGGCTCTGCTGCTACCAACAAATCACAAGACGGTGTGTACACTCCTGGAAATTGAAATAAGAACACCGTGAATTCATTGTCCCAGGAAGGGGAAACGTTATTGACACATTCCTGGGGTCAGATACATCACATGATCACACTGACAGAACCACAGGCACATAGACACAGGCAACAGAGCATGCACAATGTCGGCACTAGTACAGTGTATATCCACCTTTCGCAGCAATGCAGGCTGCTATTCTCCCATGGAGACGATCGTAGAGATGCTGGATGTAGTCCTGTGGAATGGCTTGCCATGCCATTTCCACCTGGCGCCTCAGTTGGACCAGCGTTCGTGCTGGACGTGCAGACCGCGTGAGACGACGCTTCATCCAGTCCCAAACATGCTCAATGGGGGACAGATCCGGAGATCTTGCTGGCCAGGGTAGTTGACTTACACCTTCTAGAGCACGTTGGGTGGCACGGAATACATGCGGACGTGCATTGTCCTGTTGGAACAGCAAGTTCCCTTGCCGGTCTAGGAATGGTAGAACGATGGGTTCGATGACGGTTTGGATGTACCGTGCACTATTCAGTGTCCCCTCGACGATCACCAGTGGTGTACGGCCAGTGTAGGAGATCGCTCCCCACACCATGATGCCGGTTGTTGGCCCTGTGTGCCTCGGTCGTATGCAGTCCTGATTGTGGCGCTCACCTGCACGGCGCCAAACACGCATACGACCATCATTGGCACCAAGGCAGAAGCGACTCTCATCGCTGAAGACGACACGTCTCCATTCGTCCCTCCATTCACGCCTGTCGCGACACCACTGGAGGCGGGCTGCACGATGTTGGGGCGTGAGCGGAATACGGCCTAACGGTGTGCGGGACCGTAGCCCAGCTTCATGGAGACGGTTGCGAATGGTCCTCGCCGATACCCCAGGAGCAACAGTGTCCCTAATCTGCTGGAAAATGGCGGTGCGGTCCCCTACGGCACTGCGTAGGATCCTGCGGTCTTGGCGTGCATCCGTGCGTCGCTGCGGTCTGGTCCCAGGTCGACGGGCACGTGCACCTTCCGCCGACCACTGGCGACAACATCGATGTACTGTGGAGACCTCACGCCCCACGTGTTGAGCAATTCGGCGGTACGTCCACCCGGCCTCCCGCATGCCTACTATACGCCCTCGCTCAAAGTCCGTCAACTGCACATACGGTTCACGTCCACGCTGTCGCGGCATGCTACCAGTGTTAAAGACTGCGATGGAGCTCCGTATGCCACGGCAAACTGGCTGACACTGACGGCGGCGGTGCACAAATGCTGCGCAGCTAGCGCCATTCGACGGCCAACACCGTGGTTCCTGGTGTGTCCGCTGTGCCGTGCGTGTGATCATTGCTTGTACAGCCCTCTCACAGTGTTCAAAGCAAGTATGGTGGGTCTGACACACCGGTGTCAATGTGTTCTTTTTTCCATTTCCAGGAGTGTATTTAGAACAGTCTTTCCCAGCCTGGAGGTTATTACCCCCTGAGGGGTAAAATGATTTTTCTGAAGGGTAAAAACCAAACAATTCGATCGTGTTTCAGTCAAGAAACTAAAGTGTTTTCAAAAAATCATTAGTATTACCACAGTTTGGTAAGACTAATGAAACGCCCTGCTAAACCCGCAGGACAGGACAAGTACTATGAATTGTGGAAGGGGGCCAGAATTAGCGGCTGTCAGTTACACTCCAAACATAACACTATTTAGTGGTCCAAACATTACAGCGCAACTTCTGAGCTTGAGTATTGACAGAAAACGTCTAATTCTAAAACGGCTGAAGGCCCATGAATTAAATACGTCTGCTATAATGTTTTTATTTTTTCTTATTTTTTATTTTTTATTTTTTATTTTTGATTTATTTGTTGAGGCGAGGATCTAGGCTTTAACCTTAAATAGCATTTAAGGCCAAGCGATCTAAGACTTGACTCGTCAGATAGATTAATTTTCTCAAAGCGGCTGGAGACTGATCAATTTAAAACAACATAACTACAATAACCTTTCAATAGGCAGAAGGCCCAAGCTTTATGACCAATAAGAAACCTTTCTTCAAAATGGCTGAAGGCCTTTGTTAAAAAAAAGCTGCATCCAGTTTTCCAAGGCAGAAGGCCTAAATATTTTACGTTAAATAGCATTTTTGCCCAAGTTATGTACGACTTGATAAGTAAGAATCCAAAATTTTCAAGCGGCTGAAGGCCCATCATTTTAATAACAATACAACTAAGATAATTTTTCAACAGGTTGAAGGCCCACAGATTTATCTTCAGACAATGTAAGACTTGCCCAATTTCAAAAAATCTTACTTTTAAAACGACTGAAGGCCTTTGATTTTAAAAATACAATTACAAGCATACAAATTCCAACCATCGGCTATGAGCCATTAAAAAACACGCAATTAAACCAACAAGAAAGGCAGTATAGGCAACGACGCTCAGAAGTTATCAGGTCGCTCGGTCTGCCTTTGACAACGTTCGCTTAGGTGAGACAAGAAGTCGGCCCAACTATACACGATCCGCCGGCAACACAACCAAGAAACAGTCAGGGACCCACCGACAAGACGACTTGCCAACCACCGACCAGTATACGAGAATTCCAAAGCCAAAGCGTTACAGGCATAGCCGCCCACAATCAAAAATACATGAAGCTGTCAAAAACTACACACCATATTGGACAGCGACAACAGGTGAGGAAATGACACTGCCTGAATTTACGCCAGCAACCAGGTCAGGTAACCGGAACACTAACGGCCACAAGGCAGAAAATTTCGCTGGTGCACTTGAATTTCAAACCGATAAAAATAGTTAATTCCACCACATGGCGGCTAAATCTTCACCAACTCGAACACTCGATGTTGCTCCCAGGAATACCGCCAACAGCGAACCACCAACCAAGGGGACAACGTCAACAGACGTGGATTCGGTAATTTAATCACCACTCAACTTTCATGTCCTGGGTCGATGAGCCACGAACCTCGTAGCTCTCGGAACAGCCCCCCCACACGCTCCCACACTGCATAGAGACTGCCAACGGCCCGGCCGACTGCGCCGCGCGGAGACTTCATTGCTGATCCTCTCCAACCGACCGACTCACTGCCAGTACGCCGACAACATTGAAACCAAGTTGTCAGTGGCAATGACACCAACTACACACACAGTTCGACAAACACTTGCACCAAGACCTGAACGACATTCAGCAGTGGCTGTGCAATCACGAAGACGAATCGGGAGTCTATGCACACACACACACACACACAGCCAACCTATAAGCGATCGGCGAGCCAATTCACGTCGTCCAGTAGGACGACCGACCGACGACCCACGAAGACCGTCCCCGGCTCAGGTGATGCGTGGCGGCAACGGTCGGGTGAGGCATGGACATCCAGGCGTCACTGCTGCTCCAACCCGACTGGACTAGTGCCGCATTTCAACTCCACGATTGGCAGGTCCGAACTGCCTTCCTGGCACTTTCCAACCGACTCCACGACAGACGACAACCGGGAAGTAATAGCAGTGCAGCAAAGATAACACCTCAGGGCTACATCGAGAGACGCAGCTACTGCTGCTGCTGCTGTTGCTGCTGCACCGAGCGGGGTTAGCCGAGCGGTCTAGAGCGCTGCAGTCATGGACCGTGCGGCTGGTCCCGGCGGAGGTTCGAGTCCTCCCTCAGGCATGGATGTGTGTGTTTGTCCTTAGGATAATTTAGGTTAAGTAGTGTCTAAGCTTAAGGACTGATGACCTCAGTGGTTAAGTCCCATAAAATTTTACACACATTTGAACATTTTTTTTGCTGCTTCTGCCGCTGACGGGCAGACAAAGCAGCAACTCAGCGACAACAGAAATTGTAACTAACATAACGAGGTGGCAACACGAAAAAAACAGGATGTAAAATAAGAGATGGCACGAGCGCGAAGCACGCACGGCTCAACTAATAATAATTAAATAAGTTATCAATAATTACTTGTTCTCAGTTAGTAGCATTAATGCGGTGAAGGTTACAAGTTCTTCACATAGTCCACCCACTACACACATATGTTGTGTGTGTTCCGTACATCGCTGATGATAAAAGTGAGACATACGTAACAAATGGTAAAAATCTCAAGAAAATGTCTTCTCCAAGTAATAAATAGTGCCTGCAGTATTCCAGAGATTGCTTCATTACTCGCTTCGAAACAGATAAATGAATTACTTGACAACACGACACAGCAGTGACTACAAAGGGCTACTATAGTGCTGTACACAGTATTACTGCTATTATTATTATTACTATTACTAGCTGTGGTCAGATACAAAGCATTAACAACTTTAAGTCTTCCAGTTCCTGCCAGTTCAAAAGCAAAGGGTGCAGCAATGAAGTGATTTACAAACAGTAAGCACAGCGCACACATTTTAACTTTATTTATTTTGAATGAAGTTGCAGTGTGTAGGTCAATCCAGTGCCTTAATGGAGAGGAGTAATGCAGGGGAAATTTGTTTTGTAACAACTGTCTAACCTCCCTGTGGAAAGTTAGCTTTCTTGTCTGAGAAAGAGTTGTAGGTAGCACTTGCGATGCACCACGAATTCCTTTGTAATTCATTCCAAAACAAACAAACAAACACACACACACACACACACACACACACACACACACACACACACACACACACACTAAATATCATTTATATTTCATCATTCAAAAAATAAAAGTGCTCCAAGAAAAGTCTCTCATTCTACAGTGTACTTAGGTGCTTACATTGGGGGAGGGGGGCGGGGAAAACGGCAGACGGCAGGGTCGGGGGTACCAAGCTAAGGTCTAATAGCACTCAGAGGTATTGGTCTAAGAAAGGTTGGGAATCACTGATTTAGAGGGATAACGGAGTAAGAATTGAGGGATGCTTTATTATTTGGTTGCATAAAGATCGAGAACTGACCCGTTGCTATTTTCTGGACTACGAATATCTCTACGTTATCCAACATTGCATGAAATATGTTTCAGGATATATGGAAAAACAAAGACAACAACTTCAGACAGTAGCATTCAGTTCCTTAAAAGGATCCTGAATGCGATGAGTCAAAGAGCGGTTTCTTATATTCAGTCCAAGAAATTTAAAATGGTAGAGTTAGCTGTTTGCCCACTTTGTGATAGTTAACGACTCTGCCCACAAACGCACTGGCGGTTAAGGTATCTGCTGTTTTCTCTACGTAGCCTGAGGCTAAAGCCGAAACGTTCTTTAACAGGTTCAAGCCAGCACTGAGAACTGTGTACCTCGCTGTGGGGCTGCTCACGTTTTTATGCCTCCCCTCACCTGGTGACGCTGCTTTTCCTTCTTCTCGCCGTGGTGCGGTAGTTATATTCAAACGCCCTAGGCAACTATTTCCATATATATCGACATTATTTTGGAAGTTGCGTAAGTTTATTTCTTTAAAAAAAATAAAACGAGAGTTCAGATAAAATAATTTTACACTAGATTAATTACAAATGGTTCAAATGGCTCTGAGCACTATGGGACTTAACATCTGAGGTCATTAGTCCCCTAGAACTTAGAACTACTTAAACCTAACTAACCTAAGGACATCACACACATCCATGCCCGAGGCAGGATTCGAACCTGCGACCGTAGCAGTCGCGCGTTTCCAGACTGAGCGCCTAGAACCGCATGGCCACCGCGGCCGGCGATTAATACCAAACCACATGATATATCATTTGTTCAGAAAGCTTTCTCGTTGTAAGGTCACACAAAATTGTATTCGCAGCAATTCGTTGCGTTTGGCTGATAGGTAGTACATCATAACACTTGAGTATTGTTGGTAGCATAGTTGGTAGAGTGTGAGCCACCGATGGTACACGGTGGGTCGATCTAGTGTGAGCCACCGCCGGCTGAAGCTGGTAAACAACCCCATGATAGATTCGTTAAGTAATTCTATCTCTAATGACCTCTGTATCGACTGGAACACAAATAACAGCTGTTTCTCCGCAAATAAATGACTGGGCATAACTGAGTAAGTTATGACACTTGCCATGTCTAATGCAAGACGCTGCGTAAGAGAGTCAGACCAGAGCTGACCGATCGTTATTATATCAGGAGCAGCTTGCTGAGACCGCAGCAACTGCCGTTATGACCCTGGGCAGTTACCACATCGCCAGGCGCAGGCAAGAGACCGGAGTTGAAATATCATCATCTCGACAGAGCCATTGTCGCACTGCTGACACAGTTACTTCACATTCGAGCAACGTTGTAGCTTACGTGATCGAAACCAGTGCTATAGCAAAATACTGATGGGGCAAGACAATATAAAAACCCATAATTTGTCAGAAGTATCGCAGATCGCAATCTGAAATCTGGCGGCAAACTGTCCTGGCGAGGGGGTGAGGGGGGGGGGGGGGAGGGCGGCGGCAGGGAAGGGGGGTAGGTGACGACGACACACACGTTGGTCTACGAGTCTATGACCAGACGACTCGAGACCCTGGAGCTGCTAGCTGCGGTCCTGTGACTGGTGCCAAGTACGATGCTATCGACTTCGCGCCCTTTCACCGGCTGGCCATCTCGAGGCCCATTTCAATGTTTGCTGGATATCTAAAGCTCGAGCCTGAGGTCGCGTAGTCGTTCAACAGCCATCCCTCATGCAGGCAGCCTCCTTGCTGCCTGTCTCCTTTCGTGTATGCAGCCAGTGCAGCTGCTGGGAGTCGTCTTATCCTCCCTGTCACTCCTGCGCTGTTCTGTGCTCTATGTCCTTGGCTACTAGCCAGTCTGCATTACGAGCTGTCATATGGTGCTACCATCGTCCTCAACAGCCACTGGACACTAACCTGCCAGGCCATCTGGTGCCAGCTGTGCCTCCTCACAGTCCGTGGGAATTGATTTCTCCAAGTATCATCCCGATTTTTGTTGTACTTCATGAAGAATAAATCAAAGACGTAGCAAAAAAGTTTCTATGACAAAACGTCAGACTCACTACGCCAGTTCTGCCTCACTCAGTGTGGTGGATGGTCAGCATCCCGATTTCCAACTACACCGTTCCGCGCCGACCGATGTGGGCCAGAGGTTCTAGGTTCAGTCCGGAACCGCGCAACCGCTATGGTCGCAGGCTCGAATCCTGCCTCGGGCATGGATGTGTGTGATGTCCTAAGGTTATTTAGGTTTAACTAGTTCTAAGTTATAGGGGACTGATGACCTCAGATGTTAAGTCGCATGGTGCTCAGAGCCATTTGAGCCATTTCTTAACACCGTTCCACCACTCCCTGTAGAGATCTACCACTACATGTTCTAATTTATAGCCTATATTATTTTTCAAAAAATAATCTACGGAGTAGAAACGGTTGTCAGGAAAGCAGACTTATCTATGTATAATACCGATTAGGAACTTCACTTCTTTGGAATAAATTTCGTCGATTTTCCTTGCTGGGTAAGTTGCTCTTTTTACTGTCAGTATAAGTTTCAGACAGTAGCAGATGGACATGTGTGACTTGCGATCAACTAGTTATTTGGTCATTTACTTGCTTACTTGTTTCATAGAATATATTCAGGATAAATGTTATGATGTGAAACATGCCAAAAGAACACCCTTTCTGTGGCAATGTTAGACTTATTAATGGCCTAAAATAGATCGTTTTTCTTTCTTCTGTTTTGAATGTCCGTTATTTGTTACTCTCAAATGCAGCTGAATTCTTAATATCAATTTTTATGAATTCACAAAGATACTGTGAGGAAGCTGTTAATATTCCCAACTCCTTAAAGAAGTGCCTGCAAGACGTACTTGGGTGAACTCTATACTTACTAACTCACTGGTCATACCGGACTCTAGAGTCCATTACCGCAGCAACGTATTTTCGCCATCTGTCCCTGTCTTGGGCTTTTTCCTTCCATTCCCCTTCAATACCTAGGCTCCTCAAATCAGCCTTCACATTGTCCTCCCATCTACGCCTCGGTCTCCCCACAGGACGTCTTCCCTCTAGGTGCCCTACCAGTACTCTGCACGCTGCCTTGCCCTCATCCATTCGAGATCCGTGACCCACTCACCGCAGCCTACGTGATTTAATAATACCGATTATGTCAGGGCTTGAATAGAGTTCGTGAACCTCTTCGTTATGCAGTTTTCGCCACTCTCCGCTAATGTCATCCCTTTTTGCTCCGAAAATTTTCCTCAAAATTTTGTTTTCAAATACTCGAAACGGCTTTTCATTTTGCACAGAGAGAGACCAAGTCTCACACTCATACAGCATAACTGCTAGAATAATAGTTTTGTATATTCTAATCATAGATCTATAGATAATTCAAATTATTTTCTTTTGTGGAATTAATACTTCTAGCCTAAGCGTGGAGCTACCGCAGAATGCTGTCCCATAAGACACTGGTGAAAGGAAATTGCCAAATATGTTAACTTACTGACGTCTACATCCGCAAAGCTGCCAGTTATCCTTATGGAAACAGTAGCCATAACTAGACGTGTTAGCATGTCTGTAATATGGTTTATCCAGTTTTCAACAATAAGTACTTCTAAGAGCTTAGAATTCTATCATGTTTATTCCTTTTTTCTATACTAGGTTAACAGGATGTGGTATATTTTCGACACTAGGAAAAAGCTGTGTTTTTTCGAAGTTTAGAGCCAGCACCATTCAGCAACTTTCATAAAACAAGTATTATATTCTCTGTTGGTGCTTCAAAACAATGTTTGTATTATCTGTAAACACGGTTAATTCCGTCCTTTAATTCAAAGGAAATGGCTCCTTGAAAATAGTAAAGCAGTTATGACACACATTACATATAATAGAAGGCTTTATAAGATTCAAAGCATGAATATATGGACAACAGCCTAATAAAAATACTTTTCTGGACCAAGAAACGACAAAAAATTTGTATAGAAATATTTACAAAACTCCTGTATCGGTAGGAGCCGAGAAATGTTCTTGGAGAACGAGAAAATATGTTTTGACAGTGTCAAACAAATAACGAAGCCTTACAAAAGAATTTTCATCCTTAGCTGAGTGTGTGCTGATCTTAAACTTCATGACAGATTAAAACTGTGTGTCGGATCGGGTCTCGAATGAGCTATCAAATCTTGACTCGTGACCGTCCTTAATACGATTACTTACGCCAGAACCTCTACTCATATCTTCTAAGCTTCGCAGAAGTTCTTCTGCATGCATCACGGGGCAAGCATTCTTGGAAGAAAAGATGTTGCTGAGACTTGGACACAGCTCAGAAAGCAGAAGACAGTGTAACTGGGTGTTTCAAAATACTTAAAGAGATTTATGGACCCAAACTCTGCTTCTGAAAGTTAGTTTCTTACGTAGATCTACATAGAACAGTTTTTGGATGTAAACAGCAACTGCATACAATCATCTCGCGCTTTGCGAATGTGACTTCTAGGAAAGAAATCCAGGAAACCGTTTTCAGACGAATCTATATGAGCAGATGTAATGCAAGTCGAACGTTCAGCATAGAAAATAGTTTTGTACCACGAAGAACGAATGTGATCTTAATTTTCAGGTTACATTGCGTGGATCGATAATGTTCGAGAATAGCAGCACTTCACACTGAAAACACACAATAAGAATTAATATGTTACACTACTTCGGATACTAGAAACTACTGCTATTAAATTGTAGTTGATGATGTTTCGTCACCGCGTCTCCGTTTAATGCCTAGGTTTATTATTCTTGTCAGTATTAAAGCAAGGCACCACCATTGCACTGTGCATAGCGACGTTAATTTAATACCGCAGAATATAATCCGAGTGAAAGTCTCAAGTTTTACAACCTGCTGAAGTGTTCTGAGATGGCTAACTTGCGCTAACCCTTATAGAATTATCAACTACATTTTGCCACGTCCCTTCCCCAAAGTTGGCGGGTTTCTGAGAGACTAATTGAATCTCCAACGTCAGTTGTTTTAATATAATCCGTTTGATTGTTTTCGCAGTCTGTGTTCTACGTACAAATGACAGCGAAATATTCGTGTGATTGTCGTTTCTGAGCACGCACCATAGCACCCAATGAAGCAAAAAACTGATAAATTATTCAAATATTTGATTGAGCACAATGCTCTTTAAACATTCGACCAGCTCTGTCACTAACTGCTACCTTTGTTAAATTGTTAATTGACGCTGCACGTAAAATCGTATTAGTATCTTTATTATACTACAAACAGCTCTGCCCATTACGTCTCCCGAGCGCTAATGACAAACGCCAAATTAGTTTCATTTAATTCGATGTTGTTTCTCGGATAACATTCCTTTTCGAATTTAACATTAATGAAATAAAAAGTAATTTTCATCTTCATTCAATAACGTGAGGCAGAGTTACAATTTTTGATAATATCTGCCACATTTACGTGAATCTAATCACGAAGGAAAAACATTGAAAAATTCAACATGTCTCAATCAAAAATTTAATTCTAAAGGATATTTGAGATAAGTAATCGAATGTGGTGGCGTATTGCTTAAGAAGTTGATATATTCAGACGTCAAAAGGATCTCGATTTCAGCATTACATGATTGTCCAAAATCACTTCCGCCAACTGCCGAAATATTTCTCGCAGAATATTATACGATATTCTCCGGGTATGCCTAGTATCTTTTTATTAATAACCTACGAAACATGTTTAATTACGGTCAAAAAAACCATTGAGGTGAAACGAAAAGTACTCAGCGTTACCAAACTTTGAAGACGACAGATCACGGGAACTACATACATTGCAAAATGTTGCTTGTGAGTTACGCAAATTAGGCATCCGTAAAAAATACAATCAGGATCATTTTTTGGCAACAAAAGAGAAAATTTTCACCAGTCCACTGTAACCAACAGTCGACAGCCAGTACAAAAATGTGCCTGGTTACCATCATACTGGAAACAAAATTAGCCATACTCAATAGGTAGGCGGCATTCGGTATATCTACGCAGGAAATTATGGTAACCTGCTCTTCACGTTTCACTGAAAATGTCCCCAGTGGAGTTAAACCCCTCGTAAAAGCGAAGGGAGGACACACCTCCAATGATACTTTTGATCAGGTAGTGCAGGTGACTCCCATGTACAAGGAGGGTAAAAGAATTGAACGCAAAATTGTAGAGCAATATCCTAAAAATATTTTGCTGCAGAATTCTTGAACGTATACCCAGTTCGGATATAATAAAGTTTCCTTAGACGGAAAAGCTTTTGTCCACAAATCAGCCAACCACACTACCAGATGACCAACGACAGAAGTTATCGATAGTGAATTATAGATTGTAGTAAGAGTTAATTTAGTAAAGATTACTCTTGTGTATTACTGTGTTTTTCAATGTTACTAGTTAAAGTTTTACTTTTCTTTTCGTATTATACCTGAAAACGCGAAACAAACGTTAAGTCGGGCTGTTGTCGTATGTTTGTTTATGTTTTGACGCAGACCTTAGAGAGTCCTATTTAATTGCTCTGTTTTTCTTTCCAGCAATTTAAGTAGAGCATATCCATCCATTATTAAGTTCACATTTCCGGTAAGTAGCGTGAATGTTCAGCTGTTTGATCAAGAAACTTTTTCACTAGTAGTCTGCTTAATTGCATTTTGAGTACGTTAAAGTAAAATTGAAAGTCACATATTTTGAACATGTTACTAACAGACACTGCAGTTAAGTAAGTACTAAGTTCTTGTTGCAAGCAGAAATATTTCACTTTTTACATTATATCATACTCCTAAAGCGCTAATGTGTAGCTCTAATATTTACAGCTCTTAACAAACGAAAATTCGTGTAGAGTATAGCGTGCTTAGTGATTTAATTCTATTTTTAAGCATATAATTTGTGTCGCAGTGCGGGATAAGTGTGTGTGTGTGTGTGTGTGTGTGTGTGTTGCCCCTAGGATGGTCGGAGACGGAGTCGTACCTGCAGTGGTAACATGTAGGACAGCAGTGCTGAATTGAATGGGGAATCCAAACAACACGCGAAATTGGAACAAGATAAGTTGAAGAGGGAAAAAGAGTGTGGGAACTGGGTAAAAGTAACAAGCATTGGGTGAAAGGGGAACTGCTGTTCAACTTCATTTCCATTTCAGGTTACGGTAGTGAATTAATGTTACTTGTTGTGTGAAGTAGAAGGGGAAGAGCCTCGTCCACCTGTATGTCACAGTGGAGTGCAGCAGACATCTAGCAAAGAAACTCAACGTAGGTCGATATCCAAAGAAAATAGAAAGAAAAAAGTCTTACTGGTTGGTGGTGTCCATGGTAGGGGTGCAGACCATATGGCAAAGGACAAATTAGAAACATGGTACCAGGTCACAAGTATTGTGAAGCCTAGTGTTAGCCTTAGCCAGGTGACAGTCGACGTAGGGAATTTGTTCAAGGATTTTGTCAAAGAGGATTAAGTTATTGCAATAGGTGGAGCAGGCAACAGCCCTGCTAAGGAAAGTAAATACAGTATTAGGGGTGACATGGGTCAATTAGGAGTACAACTACACATACAGATGTGACTTTCCAGGAGGTCCTACTGCGCCATCACTACTGCCCTGGGTTAACATTGCCATGGGCTGTGTGAGTACTGAGTTGAGCAGTCTTCTAAATTAAATGAAATCTCATATTAGTGCAGTACCTGTTGCTTCAGTTGGGAGATGGGGATATACTATATACACACACACGACCTATACCTCAATAGGAAAGAGAAAGACACGTTGGCTGATGTTCTTGCAGAAAATGAGTGGGGAGGCCATCATCACACAAAGCAAGATTCCTGTATAAAAGGTATCATATTTACGCCAGTGACGGTAACACTTCCTTTATTTCACGACTGCAATTTCGGCCTTTGGCCATCATCAAGCGAAGATGTTATGGCTATTCGGCCATGTCAGCCTAAAATGAGTTGCCACATTTATATGTGTTTTATTTTAGATTGACTTGGCCTAATATCCATAACATCTTCACTTGATAATGGCTTAAGGCCTAAATTGCAATCGTCAAATAAAGAAAGTGTTACAGTCACGTAAATATGATGCCTTCTATAAAGTTCTACATGACTGTGAATCTCAGGTATAAAAAGTCAAGATCCCTGTGTTTACTGCTGTCAGTGAGGTGCCTTTTGTATGTTAGAATCAAGATTCAAGCGCCTTATTTTGAAAGAAGTCAAAATAACAGAAGATCCACAAAAATACTTAAGAATTCACAGAAAAGTAAGGTTAGCATATTTCATCATTATATTAGAGGACTGGGTTTACTTATTTAGTGTCAGAAGCAAACTTAAACATTATTGCATTCATTAATGAATTTTAACCAGTATCAAATGCTCTATCTGATCATGATGCACAGTTAGTTATGATAAATAAACTAGTGCCTTACAGTACTGATTCTCCTCAGTGGAAATCAGTTACAATAATTAATGAATCCAGGACAAATGTTTTTAAGAATATTTCAAAATTTTAAACATGGCTGAAGCAGCAACTGTTGAGCATCTTCACAGTAAATGACAACAGCCAGTCAGCTGCAGGATACAGGTTTATTGAAATCCTTGACCAAGGTTTCGGTTTTTTACTGATGAAGGTGTCTTCCTGTTCAGGTGTAATTTTGTTTCTGATGAAGGTCTATTTAGATACACCGAAAAGTGGTCAAGAATTACAATAAATCTTTATCCTGCAACTGTTTGGTTTTTAATAATAGCTTACAAGATGTGACCTGGGATGAAATTTATAGTGAAACAAATGGTAACATAATATTTTATTAGTTCCATGATAAATTCACATCATTATTAGCAAATACCTTTCCACATTCCAAGGACAATACACAGCCATGTAAAACACCATGAATCACTAGAGGGATTAAAATATAACGAAAAGGGAAATCTTTTTGTTGCAAGAACAATTAGAGAGCCTGTAACAGTTGCACTACAAACGCTATTCACAATTACTAAGGAAAGTTATTAAGAAGTCAAGGGACATGCACATAATGTCATAAATGAGTAATTCCGACAATAGACTTAATGAGGGATGGGACTACCAGATACAGAACAGGATGACATCACTATTGAACTGAATGGAAAGGCTCTAAATAAATTATTTAATTATCATTTCATGAATATACTACAAAATATAGGTACAAGTAATTCAACAAAAAAGTCAAAGTAACATGTTGAGAAAGCAGATCTCATAAAATTCAGTCATGTGAATGAATCATACGCTTCTCCATCTGAAATTAAGAAAATTATGTAATATGCTCTCAAGGCAGAAGCTCATGTCGACTTAAAACTGTTTCCAATAGAGTACTAAATATTTGTTCACATATAACAAGATTTGTATTATCTGAAATACATAATGAATCACTGCAACGTATTTTCCCATGTAGACTGCAATATTCCATTGTTAAACTCCTTTTTTTAAGAAAGGTTATTAACATTTCTCTTATAACTACCGACCTCTTTCAATACTGACATAATTTTCTAAAATCTTTTTAAGATTACATATTCTTGAAAAGTGTCTCAATGGAGCAGCAACAATATCCTCAGTAACTTTCAGTTTGATTGCGAAAGAGTTGCTCTAGGGAGAATGCCATTTACATGTTCACTCGCCAAATTTTATAGGCATTAAATAACAAAATAGCACCGGTTGTTATTTTCTGCGACCTATCTAAGGCACTTGACTACGTGAATCACAGTATTCTTCTAGATGAACTGAAGTTTTATGGGACTGATGGTACATCCAAACAATGTATAATGTCATATTTAAGCAAAATAACGCACGAATTTGTACTTAGTAATTGAATCCATGTAGTCTAGGAACTTAATTCTCACTGGGGAGAAATCACTTATGGAGTTTCTCAAGGCTCAATCTTAGGGCTACTACTTTTCCTCACATATGCAAACGATCTCCTATTACACAACAAACAGAATCAGATCTTTTGAAGACGACGCTAGTATTGTAATCAATCCAAATATAGACGCAGTAACAAAGGAAACGGTAAATAAGGTTCCTAAAAGCATCATTCACACATTTTCGGCAAATGGTATCACACTCATCTTTAAAAAGACACAGCATACCCAATTCAGCACATCTAAGGGTATTCTCCAATGATAAGTGTAACACATGGTGAGGAACTCAAAAATTTGGTGGAAACTTGAAAATTATTAGATGTCCATATTGATGAGTGCTTAAACTAGAAAAAGCACTTTTTGGAACTCCAAAATCAACTTTCTTTAGCCACATTTGCGCTTAGAATTATTGAAAACCTTGTGTAGAGACATGTCAGTATGCTGACATATTTGGGATATTTTCATTCAATAACACCGTGCGAAATAACGTTCTGGAGTACATCATGCTTAAGAAATGAATTCCTCATGGCTCAAAAACATTCTGTGAGAATAAGTGGTGCTTACCCAAGATCATCTTGTAGACATCTGTTCAAGGAGTTGGGCATTCTGACTACTACTTCACATTATATCTTTCCCTAATGAAGTTTGTTGTGAATAATCCACTGCAGTCAAAAAGAACAATGATAAACATATTTACAATACCAGTAGGGAAAACAGCACTCATTACTTCACATTAAGGTTGTCTTTACCACAAAAAACCCACAAATTGAGTTTTCATAACTTACCCAGCGATACAAAATGTCTAACAGACAACGAAATAAAATCATAAAAAAGTGAAAAATTTCTTCCTGACGACTCCTTTTATTCCACAGAAGAATTTGCGTTATTGTGATGTAAAAAAGAAAGTGGGTGGTAATTAATGACTCACATCCTGTATACTTAATAATAAAATATAAAAGAATAAAAGAACTTGAAAAAGGCTCAGCATGTAGTCATATTTTCAAGTTAATTTGCGATGTGAATACAAAATGATTCGTTCCGTATCATTACGGTTTATCGCGCAAATGAGCCAAAGAACAAGAAACTAAATAACTAACTAAATGGTTTTAGACAGTATCGCCCGTGACAAACTCAGCTTGCCCTTTTCTCACATGATATCCTGCGACCTATATAAAGGGCAACAGGCAGATTCCATATTCCTAGATTGCTGAAAAGTGTTTGACACGATGCCTCACTGCAGACAGTTAATGAATGTACGAGCATACGGAATCGGTTCCCAGAGATGTTAGTGGCTCAAAGCCTTCTTAAACAGTACTACCGAATACGTTATCCTCGAAGGCGAGTGTTCATCAGAGACCAGGATATCGTCGCGAGAGCCACGAGCAAGTATGGTAAGACCACTGTTATTCTCCATACACAGAGTGTGGTGGTGGTGGTGGTGGTGGTGGTGGTGGTTAGTGTTTAACGTCCCGTCGACAACGAGGTCATTAGAGACGGAGCGCAAGCTCGGGTTAGAGAAGGATTGGGAAGGAAATCGGCCATGCCCTTTCAAAGGAACCATCCCGGCATTTGCCTGAAACGATTTAGGGAAATCACGGAAAACCTAAATCAGGATGGCCGGAGACGGGATTGAACCGTCGTCCTCCCGAATGCGAGTCCAGTGTGCTAACCACTGCGCCACCTCGCTCGGTCCCATACACAGAAATGATGTGAGGGACATGGCAGCAGGAGTCTGCTGGTGTTCGCTGATAATGCTGCGGTGTACAGTGTCATCATTGAGTCACTGTAGAAGGATACAAGAATACCTAGAAAAAATTTCTAGTTGTTGTGATGAATGGCAGATAGCTCTAAATGCAGAAACGTGTGAGTTAATGGATATGAGTAGGAAAAACAATCCCGTAATATTAGAAAGAGCCTTAGAAGAGTGCTAATTGACACATCCAGTTCGATTAAATATCTTGGCGTAATGTTGCAAAGGGATATGAATGGAACTACCCTGTAAGGATTGTAGTGGTGAAGGCGAGTGTGGTCGACTCCGGTTTACTGGGAGAGTTTTAGAAATTGTGGTTCATCTGTTAAGGAAACCGCACACAGAACACTTGTGCAACATATTCCTGAGTACCGCTCGAGTGTTTGGAGTCCCCACAGGTTGGATTAAAGGAAGACATCGAAGCAAATTAGAAGCGAGCTGCTAAATTTGTTACCATTAGGTTCGAACAATAAGCAAGTATTACGGAAATACTTCGGGAACTGGAGGAAGGGCGGCGTTCTTTTCGAGTAACGCTATTGGAAAGATCTATAGAACAGGCATTTGATGCTGGCTGTTGAGCGATCCAACGGCATCCAGGGTACATTTCGCGCAAGGACCACGAACATCGTATAAGAGAAATTAGGGTTCATACTGAGGCATACAGAGAGTCCTTTGGCATGAAATGCAAGTGGAGTGGGAAGAGAAATAACTAGTAATAGCAAAATATACCCTTCGCTACGCACCGTAAGGTATCTGTGGAATATGTATGTAGATGTTGATAGTGTCGATGTAAAATAGAACTTCTTTGCTTTCTGCCCCTGTTCAGATTTTTCGTGGTACTGTGACTGTAGATTCAAACTGTTTACTAGGTCTTCTGCAAAAAAAGGCACGGTAGCCAGAGAATGAGATAACACTCTGTGCAGACTCGGAAACACAGTACTTCATAATACCTACAAGTATGAATTAAACAGTGTATCAGTACACTGATCAGAGTTAATCATGAGGATGTAGGTGAACTGGAAGGACCATACCACGCCTGGAAGTACATCTACATCCATACTCCGCAAGCCACCTGACGGTGTGTGGCGGAGGGCACCTTGAGTACCTCTATCGGTTCTCCCTTCTATTCCAGTCTCGTATTGTTCGTGGAAAGAAGGATTGTCGGTATGCCTCTGTGTGGGCTCTAATCTCTCTGATTTTATCCTCATGGTCTCTTCGCGAGATGTACGTAGGATTGAGAAATATACTGCTTGACTCCTCGGTAAAAGTATGTTCTCGAAACTTCAACAAAAGCCCGTACCGAGCTACTGAGCGTCTCTCCTGTAGAGTCTTCCACTGGAGTTTATCTATCATCTCCGTAACGCTTTCGCGATTACTAAATGATCCTGTAACAAAGCGCGCTGCTCTCCGTTGGATCTTCTCTATGTCTTGTATCAACCCTATCTGGTACGGATCCCACACTGCTGAGCAGTATTCATGCAGCGGGCCAACAAGCGTACTGTAACCCACTTCCTTTGTTTTCGGTTTGCATTTCCTTAGGATTCTTCCAATGATCTCAGTTTGGCATCTGCTTTACCGACGATCGACTTTATATCATCATCCCATTTTAAATCACTCCTAATGCGTACTCCCAGATAATTTATGAAATTAACTGCTTCCAGTTGCTGACCTGCTATATTGTAGCTAAATGATATGGGATCTTTCTTTCTATGTATTCGCAGCACATTACACTTGTCTACATTGAGATTCAATTGCCATTCCCTGCCCCATGCGTCAATTCGCTACAGATCCTCCTGCATTTCAGTACAATTTTCCATTGTTACAACCTCTCGATATACCACAGCATCATCCGCAAAAAGCCTCAGTGAACATCCTATGTCATCCACAAGGTCATTTATGTATAGTGTGAATAGCAACGGTCCTACGACACTCCCCTGCGGTACACCTGAAATCACTCTTACTTCGGAATACTTCTCTCCATTGAGAATGACATGCTTCGTTCTGTTATCTAGGAACTCTTCAATCCTCACACACAATTGGTCTGTTAGTCCATATGCTCACTTTGTTCATTAAACGACAGTGGGGAACTGTATCGAACGCCTTGCGGAAGTCAAGAAACACGGCATCTACCTGTGTACCCGTGTCTATGGCCCTCTGACTCGTGGACGAATAGCGCGAGCTGGGTTTCACACGATCGTCTTTTTTTTGAAACCCATGCTAATTCCTACAGAGTAGATTTCTAGTTTCCAGAAAAGTCATTATACTCTAACATAATACGTGTTCCAAAATTGTACAACTGATCGACGTTAGAGATATAGGTCTATAGTTCTGCACATCTGTTCGACGTCCCTTCTTGAAAACGGGGATGACCTGTGCCCTTTTCCAATCCTTTGGAACGCTACGCTCTTGTAGAGACCAAGTACCCAAACTTGACTTGATTACGGTAAATACCGTGCACCAAAGACTTACTGCAGCATAATAGATATAAAACAAATCACAGAGCTGTAGAAAGTGTAATGCTGAATCGGACGCGGTTGGTTGGAAATCAAAGAGAGCAGTGGGTGAAGCGTTCAATGATCGCCACAGCAGAATGTTGTGGAAAGACCTTCCACAAAACATAAATTAATTCTGGTCGTATGCGAAGTATCTCAATGGCACCAAAATTATTGTAGAGTCACTCATGGACAATGCAGGTACTAAAACTATGAGTACCAAAGCAGAAGCAGAAATGCTTAACTCTGTTTTCTAATGTTCCATGAAAACCAAGGAGTACTGCCCCAGTTTAATACTCGAAATACAGATGAGTGAAATAGATATTAGTGTCAGGGAGTTGAGAAACAGCCGAAATCGTTAAAACTGAATGACGCCCCTGGGCCAGATACAACCCGTATCAGATTCTATAATAAATTTGCAGCTGAGTTTGGCCCTTTGTTGCCTATAATCTACCATAGATCCCCTGAAGAAAAACTGTGCCCAGTAGCTGTAAGGAAGCCCAGGTCTACAAGATGGATAGCAAAGGTGATTCAAAGGACTACCGTCCGATATTCTTGACATACAGTTGTTGTGGAATCTTAGAACATATTCTGAGCTCAAACGTATTGAGGTATCTCGAACAAAACGACCTGTTCCTTGCCATCCAACTCGGATTTCGAAAACATAGATCACGTGAAACCAACTCGCACTTTTTTCGTAAGACAGCTTGAAAGCCACGGATGAAGCCGTCAGAGATGCAGTACTTCTCGATTTCCGAAAATAATTTGTCTCAGTACCACAGGTACGCTTATTATCAAAAGTTCGATAGTGCTGGGTATCAGACACAGGCGAAATCTGTGACTGGCTTGAGGATTTCTAGGTAGGGAGGATGCAGCATGTTATCTTAGAGGGAAGAGCCATTGACAGATGTAGAAGTAAGTTTGGGCGTATCCCAAGGAAACGGTATTGATCCCTTATGCTTCATCTTGTATGATAATGACTTCGCGGACAATATTAACGGTAACCTCAGACTTTTAGCACAATGGAGTACAGTCTGGACGAAACTGCATCATTCAGTCAAATCCTGATAAGATCTCAAAATGTTGCAAAGATTGGGAACTTGCTTTAAGAATGCGACAATATAAAATGTGCACTCTGGAAAAAGAAAAACATAGTATCCTACGAAAATAATATCGGTGAGCTGCAGTTAAAATTGATAAAGTCATACAAATACTTGGCTGTAACACTTAGTAAGGACATGAAGTGGAACCATCAAATAGGCTCAGTCGTGGTTAAATCAGGTATTACACATCGATTTATGGGTAGAATACCAGGTAAACGCAATCAGTCTACAAGTCACTTATGCGACCCATCCTAGGAAGTTGCTTAGGTGTGTGGAACCAGTACCAGGTAGGACTAACAGAGGATAATGAACGTATATAGAGAATGGCAGCACGAACTGTCTCAGGAATGTTTGATCCTCGGAAGAGTGTCACAGACGTGTTGAAAGAATTGAACTGACAGAATCTTGAAGATGGGCGGAATCTACTGCGAGAAAGTGTGCTAACCAAATGTCAAGAACCGGCTTTAAGCGATGACTTAGGAATACACTACAGCCCCCACATACCGCTCCCACAGCGTTCGTGAGGCCAAGATTAGATTAATTACTGCAAGCACAGATGCATTTAAAAAATCATTCTTTCCGCGTTCCATATGTGAATGGGACGGGGAAAAGTCCTAACAACTGGTACAGTGGAACGTAAGCTCTGCCATGCACTTCACAGTGGTTCACAATGTAGAGATTTAGATTAAATATACATCTATTTCAGAAAAAAAATTGCAATTAAATCACAGAAAAGAGTACTTTATTGTTCATCTTTCAGTGGTCAGCAAACTCATCGATGTAAACAAAAAGAAGGTTATATATGAATACCTTCTGAAAACTCGGTAGGCACTAAACGATTGAAGCGAGCGACCGAGAAAACTGCGAGCAACGAGAAGCGATAGTGGAACTCGGCGGCATGTTGGCTAGCGTGTAGCTGGCAGCATCTCGAAATGGAACCGCAGTCTGAACCGCGGCTCATCTTCGCATTGAACAGTAAGGTAATTTGCACGTCTTTAATTGTAAAGGTCACGCTCTGAGTCCGAGACTATCCTTGCGAAAAGTAAAGGTCACTCTCTGTGCTCGAGACTACTGTCTGACTGCGTAATTTCTCAGGTCAACACTATCGCCAACATGGCGGTTTGGACGCTGCGGACACTGATTACACGACAGGTTCATGAAGTGTGGACTACCTCAGAATACTGTTAAAAGTTAAACTGAGTTATCATGCTTCGTCGTTGCAAGGGAGTGCGCCACTATTGTGGTTGTCACTATTTTCAATTTCCACACCGATTGAAAGTTTCTACCATAATCTACACTGGCGTCTAAAACTTAAGGACGAAAGTAACTTTTGCATAATGCGCTACTGCCGTAGCTCGATGAAAGCTGGACCAAACGAAGAAAGAACTGCTACAGTAGACTACAGGAGGAAACAAATACGCTATGAAACTAACATAAATTAATAATTGGCAGCCAATGCTGTACAATCGCAATAAAGTCATGAGATGTTCAATTGACTCTTTTATTAGAACATGTTAAAAGTTTCGGGATTACACCCATCTTCAGACATCACAAACTTCAACGGCTTCCTAACCAACCAGGCGCACATAACATATGACTGCGACGCTTTCTTTGAGTTGTCAAGGCTGTACGCCTGGTTGGTTAGGAAGGAGTTGAAGTTTGTGATGTCTGAAGATGGATGTAATCCCGAAACGCGTAACATGTTCTAATAAAAGAGTCAATTGAACATCTGATGACTATTGTGGTTGTACAGCATTGGTTGCCAATTATTAACATAAAAATGATCGCAGGCCTCAGGCGGGTTTTTATGTCCTGTATATCACGAAGATAAATGACATTTTTATTCAGAGACAATAATTAAACTGAAGTGACCGCAATCTACGATAGCCCTCTGAACATTACAAGAGGCGTGATTTGTTTGTTAATAGGGTGTGTGATCAGGACGGAAGGCAAGGCGTGCTCTGCAACGTACTCGCGTGCTGACCAAAAGATTGGTAAAGAGTTCTTATTGGATCGCTCTCCATTCCTCTACCAGTACGGTTGACAACTGCTGCAGGGTCGTGACGCAATACATCTGTCCAACGCTTTCCTCAGGTACTCTATGGAATTCAGGTCGTGGAACGGGCAGACTAGTCCGTAAGCCGAATATCCTCTCGTTCCAAAAGCCCTTCCACCTGCGGTTCGACGCTGCTGTGCATTGTCCTCCATAAAAATGTAGTAAAGACTGAACACCACTAAAAAGACGCACGTGGGGAAGTAGTACAGTGTCTCAACAACGCGTTCAGAGATTTGAAGATCAGTACGCCCATGCAACATTATTCCTCCCACATCTTAACACCTGGACCACCAAAACGATCATGCGCGACAATGCTGGACGTATCCTTGTATGGCGAGAGGTGGGAATATGTAATGCACTCACCACTCAGGAACATTATCGCACTTGTGATTCCCCAGTTTCTCCCAGCGTATTCGTTGATTGAACAGTTCGTGGGTATACTGCGGTTCATAGTGCCCAACGCGCACAATATTCTGGCGAGCGGACCTGTCGTCATCGGCAGGTGCGTTGACGACCTGAACTCATGAGGAAGGGTGGCCGACTAATATCTCCTGCCCGCACCAGCCGCTCCCTCCGTGGTCTGTGCCTGCGGCCTCACGGTGGCGGTCGCGGAGACGCCTGCGCTGGCGTCTGTGATGGCATTGGTGGAAGCTCTCTGTATTCCGTGGTCGCCAGATGTGGGAAGACAAGTATTGGACGACAGTGCGCACCGTCGGAGATCGTTGCCGAGAACACCAGAAGCACACCCGACTGACGTATTCCAACAAGTCACCGGTCGCAGAGCACTGTTTGTCAGAGAATCAGGCGATTGAGTTTTACAGTTACCTTCTGTATTCTACTGTAGCAGTTGTTTCTATCTGTTGTCCGAGTTTCCTCGAGCTGTGCTACTTGCCAGAGACGCATCATCAGAAAGTTACTTTCGTCCTTAAATTTTGCACACCAGTGTAGTTCAGCTTTACGACCAACTCACAAGCTGCAAGAATATAACGAGAAAATTCCCAACTAGCAATAGGACTGACATTCATAAAAGAAAAAATATGTTTACTTTCTTATACATAGTCATTACTATTATTATTATTCTTGATTATTATAATTATTTTTTGATTGTTATAATTATCATTGTACTACTTTTATAATCTAATTTTTTCTGTAGCATTAATACTGTATAACATGTTATATGTCCTTAATGTTCTGTAGAAACTGAAATTTGTTGAATCTGAGTATGCCTGGTTAGGTGTAAGAGAGGGCCTGAAGGCCCTAATCTTGCCAGGTAAAATAAATCATAAATAAATAAGTAAATAAATAATTGTGGGGGAACTCTTCACTTCAGCTAAGTTGCCAGTATCTAGGTGCTCTTAACAGCCAACTCTCTCTCAGCAGAGATTGCCTCACGCTCGTGGTGAAGCCTTCATAAAAAGGAATTTCCTACCAAATCGTTGCCACTCTATTTGTGAGAGTTAACAGTTATAAATAGAACATAGTTATATCAAAATTAAAATCGCCCAAAATGCTAACGGATAGTATGAACCGAACTACATTACTCTTTCATATCAGAACAGATAATGAATCGTTACGTTCCGCACAGTGAGAGACCATTTCATGCCAAAGCAAAAGGCTAACTGGCAAACAAAACATTTTTTCCTCCCAGCTCAGGAATCACAAAATGTGCGAGCAGCATGGGCCGCAGGCAGTAGAAACATGGGGATTTGGATAGGTCCTGGAGGCGCGCTCGGATGAGCAAAATGGTTAAGGTTACCGCTTGCGATACGAGGGAAATCCGGATTCGAGTCCCGGTCCGGAACAAATTTCGTAAATGATACAACCGATGTAAAATCGTATTTCCAATTTGCGAATACGTTTCAAGTATTTAAAGGGAACATATATGTCTGTTCCTTCAGACACTGTGACTCCACAGTCTAATTCGGGAGGTTTTGGTGCGGGGGGGGGGAGGGGAGGGGGGGTCACAGAATAGCGAATAACGTGCCACTTTGCAGTAAACATCTAGCCTACCAGAAATCAGCCTCGAAGGTGCTGTCGATACTACAAACAAAAGATACAAATGTGTAACGGCAATTAGATAAGAAGCACTACTTCTTAGTCTTAAATTCCCAGTTAAGCCATCAACTTATACTCTAGAAATTTCGGAGCTTACTGTCTTCCATCTGTGACATCTCACCTTCGGAGTTGGTTATAATCATAAACATAAGACACACAATATTACTTACCTGGAAGATGAAGTTTCAAATTCGTGTTTCACATTACTTTAATTTCTTCTGCAATAAATTCCTCATTAGGATAACATTTTCTGTCAAATAATGTGAGATATTAGCCCTTGTGTATTTCGTCCCTAAAGGGAATCATCTAATTTGGTCACCCCGAAAATACATTTTTCTTTCACTTTGTTTCAATAAACTTTCGTAATTTACGTAAGTACTTCAAATGAAGTTGAAGCAGACAATCAATAAATCGCAATGCGTTTTAAGAAAACCACAACACTTATACTACACAAGATTATTATTAATTTTCACAGTTCTAATATTAAAATACGTCAAGCAAACAAACAAACAAAAATACACTGCATGTGATTGGTACAGCAATTAAATAGCTTATAACTGAGCAATAATTTGCAGTGCAGTTCGTCCTATTACATAAACTAAAAACATATTGGTAACAGTTACTGCATGGGTTAATAAAAACTTATAAGCGACATTGCAATCCTCAGTGAAAGTAAAGAAGAATTACAGAATGTGTCGAATCGAATGACCATTCTTATGAGTACAGAACTGAAATCTGGTTTCGCAGGACAGAGCGGATCAGGTTGTGGAGAGGAGCCAAGGTCAATTATTGTTAGTTATACAAGAACACACACAGCTTTATTCCTCTAACCAATGCACAGTTTTATCTTTAAAACTACAAAGATCAATTCACGTCTGAGGGCCCAAGTAATTTCTCGAGAGTAAGTTTAAATGACTGCCTCTAAAACACCAGGATTTAGAGTAACGGCTGAAGGCCTTACTTAAGTAAAATTAAAATATCTTCTCGGCTGAAGGCTGAAATAATATTTCAGATCAGTTGAGGAAATTCTTTAAAAGCCAAGCATTTACAAATTCCGGCTAAAGGCCATATTAAGAAAAATTCAAGTTAATTCTTCGACTGAAATCCCAATAAAAAATTTCTTTACATAATAAAAGAGAGGCTGTAAAGATAAGCTTTTACACAGTATAACAGAAAAACGTCTTAAGAAAACTTGAAATATCTTGTCGGCTGAAGGCCCAAACAATTAGTCAAGAATAATTAAAGACAACCTTAAGATAAACATTGACAGAACACAGCTGAAGGCCATTTCAAGAATTCAAGATAATTAAAGAGAAAGCTTACAGACAAGGATTTACATATTAAAGCCATAGATTCTGAAACAAACTCGGCTGAAGGCCTAAATAGACAATATTAATACACGGCTGAAGGCCTGGCACAGCACCTGCGTCCAAATAAAATGACAATCAAAAACTACAAACAGTGGTGCTGAGAAGTGTTCCAAGGGTCGGCCTGGGGAGGAAACTAACCACAGTTTAGGTGAGACAGACAGACAAGTGTAACACTGAACAATCGGGTTGCAGCACTATGTACGGGCGGCTGACGAACCAACCAACCACCTAATCAATTCCCTTCCACCCGACCAATAGCACGACAGCCAAAAGTATCAGTGAATACGAGGATCTCAGCCGGACTATGTCTAAATAACTGGCGTATAAACACAGTCGAGGCACAATAAACACTCAAAGAGAAAAAGAGAACAACACGAAGCTGTCGAACTACACGCTATGCCGGACAGCATCAACACGGCGAGGAAAACACACTGCCACAAAACTATGCTAACGACCATGGCAGGTAACCGGAACGTTAACGGCCACAAGGCAGAAGATACCGCTAGTGCACATCACTAATAAATTATAACCATTTCAAAGGTTAAACACCATACAGGGAGACGGCTGCAAACTTTTTCCGACTCCAACACACCATCACGTTGCTGCTTGCGGGAACAGCCCAGGATGCAACAACCAGCAATCAACATGCGATGTCACAACGGTTGAGCTTTCATGACACGTTAACTGATTACTCAAATCCAGCGTGCAGGTACGGTGGGCGACGAACGTACGAGTTCTCGCAGCTATTGCCACACAACTCCGACCATGCGTGCACGCCGCAGAGACTTCCTCGCTGCTCCGCCACAACCGACCAACTGCCCACACACACCACAACACGGAAATACAACTGCCACACCAAAGAAGTTACAGCAATACTAGTATCGATAAAAGCTGCTGCTGCCACTGACGGAGGCAAGTGAGCAACTCGTTGATGGTAACTGACAGAGGAATAAGACGCCACTCGACAGTGACAAAATGCCCAAAAGGAAAAGCGGCATTAACGCGAAACGACCACGGCTCAAAAATTTTGATTGAGAGTAAATCGAAGAAAGACTAAAGTAATGAGAAGTAGCAGAAATGAGAATAGCAGGAAACTTAAAGTCAGAATTGTGGATCACGAAATGGACAAAGACTTCTGTAACCTAGGCAGCAATATAATACATGACGGACGGCGCAAGGAGGACATAAAAAGCAGACTACCATTGGCAAAAATGGCATTCCTGGCGTTCATTTTAGGAAGAAATTTCTCAGAATTTACATTTGGAGCACAGCATTATATGGTAGTGAGACACGGATTGTGAGAAAACGGAAAGAGAAAGGAATCGAAGAGATACGGTGCTACAGGAGAATGTTGAAAATTAGATGGACTACTAAGGTAGGGGAAGAGCAAGTTCTCCGCAGAATCGACAAGAATGGAACATATGGAAAAACACTGAGGAGAAGAAGAAGAAGAAGAAGATGGGACTGGACGGTAGGACACCTGTTAGGACATCACGGAATGCCTTCCATGGTGCTACAAGGGAGCTGTAGAGTGTAAAAACTGTAGATGACGACAAGACTGGAATAAGCCCAGCAAGTAACAGGTTGCAGTTGCTACTCTTAAATGTAAAGGTTGGCACAGGTACTCTAAAATGAAGAGATTGGCATAGTAGAGGAATTCGTGGCGGCCCGCAGCAAAGCAGTCAGAGGACTGATGACTAAAATTAAACGACGTTATTTTAAAGAAATTATAGCTTTTAAAAATATGGGCGTGCTTCCCCTATCCACTGTGGACCAGCTTTATCTTGACCGAAACAAACGACTCGTAGCAGATATTTAGTGAGAAGGCAGTCAAAAGTCTGAGAAAATGTATTACTGATAAAAGTGCGAACATAAATAAAACGACATTCAAGTGGCTTCAGCCCTGTTGCAGATGATGACAACAAAACTATAACGTAATATCACAGTGCAGAGAGATTTAATCTAGACTTGTGGCGCCTTTCAGCTATAAATTAGTAATACTTACCTGATTATAAGATAGCTGACAGACTTACAACGTGCAATTAGTTACAAAAGGTTGATTCAGTGCTGGCAGTAGACTGTCCGGCCTTCTCGTGTCCTGCTGAGGTCAGCTGATGGACCTTGATAACGAAGCCGTTGACGAGCCGTAAATCTGCAGCGCCACCTGTGCGGCGCGCGGCGTCGCCGTCCGCGTCGTTACCGCCGGCGCGGTCGTAACGCCCTAATGCGGGCAGCGCACGGTCGTTTTAGTGTACCTCCTCCTCAAAGATGGCCGACCGGACGGGGATTTCGCCATTTAACTTTACGGCGGCTCTTCCCATCTGTTTACGGCCGCTGCTCGAGGGGATTCGTTCTTTTGTTTCTCCGTCGCTGCTTTCTTTCCTCATTCTCCCGTCTGGAACATTCGGAGCTAGAATTGACAATAGCATACATCCGTTTATTTTACCGTTCTCAAGTCGGAGACTTTTAGTTTGAACCTGCTCGCAGCCAGACTAAGAACAAAGAACAGACTGTCGATTTATTTACCCTATACAGCGATTCATTATCGCACACGGCTTGTGATCATGAACTTCCAGTTGAATCACTTCCTAAGAATTCTACAGACTCACTCCAAATCCTGTGAGTTATTTGTTTTTATGAAACGTACTTGACAGCTGGGTGATGAAATTATATGTGATCAGGAAAATGCATATTAATAGCATGTACTGGCGGTGCTTTCGCAATTAAAAAACAAATATGCAAGACTTTAAGTAACATACAGAATGCAAATTGACGGATATATAGCTTTCTAGTACATAGTCAAATTTTGTACGCTAACAATGTTCAGACTCAGTCAGTTGTTGGAGAACAATGGACTCGTTCGATTGTAGTTTTATGTACTGCTCGAATTATTCATTCATTCTTTTGAGTAAAACCACACTAATATGGGTGTCGTTTTTAGTTTTACGTGCTGGTTAGACCAGTCATTCATTCTTTTCAAAGAAACCAGTCTGTGCGAGCAATCGAATGAAAACTGTCTACACACTCCGTTGTAGTTTTGCATAATAACTGAATTATTCCGTATTTCCTTTCAAGGGAAATCAGTCAGTAGTTTTTCTCCCCACAGTACCATTTGTTCGTTCTTTCAAATGAAACCAATCTTATGTGTTCTAGTTGTCTGAGTTATCCATTCATTCCTCTGAGTCAAGCCAATCTATAGTACGAGGGCTATTCGGAAAGTAAGGAACGATAGGTCGCGAAATGAAACCACAGTGAAAATCAGAACTGTTTTATTTGCAATGGTTAGATACACCTTCCAGCTTATTCTCTACACAGTTGCCGCTCAGACATCTGTCATAGCGTTGTACCAACTTTTCAATTCCCTCGTTATAGGAGACACCCGCCAGTGCTTTTTGACAATTTTCTACTCTGGACTGCAGCTTGTTCTCTGTGTCAAAATATTGTCTTCATAGCCACCGGTTCACTTGAGCAGAGATGAAACTCAGGGGTAGCCAATTATGGGCTGTATTGTGAGTAATCAAACACTTCCCATCGGAAACGCTTCAGGAGCATCTTCATTGCCCCTGCACAGTGCGGCTGAGAATTGTCGTGTAGAACGAACCGCATGAGAGTTGTGTTATGTGGATTGCATAGCTTCAGGCGAAATCTTTCACCCGGCCCTCATGCTTGGCAGGAGACGGTAATTTATAGCCGTATTTACGTTCTCACTGTGAGATCAGAACTGTGAAGAGAACATAATGTGATCGAAGGGCCTACTAGACACAGTGTCCAACGCATCTGTGCAAAGCTTCATCAGATTTTCACTGTATTTCCCATTTCGCGACTGATCGTTCCTTGCTTTCCGATAACTGTCGTATTTTCATAAGCTGAACGAAGCCAGTGATATACAAATGGGCTACACATATCCCCAGAGCAGACACCCACACCGAGTGTGTGTGAAGGCATATCATTGGGTACTCCAAAGTTAAAATAAGTATTATACATATTAGTTTAATTATGTACTGTATAGACTAATTCTTCTTTCCATCATTAAAAACTGCTTAATGTATTTCTGTGGATTAAATTGATGCCATTAACCCATAACTAATTAAGTACTTGTGTCATTGGGCATACAAAGTTGAGCATAAAAGTTACTTTCTGGCTACATGAAGAATATAAACATTGCCAGAATTTAGCGACTGTCTGCATTCCGTTTTACTCAAAAGGTGGGATGATGACCACTGATTATAAATTGTTTGAATCATTGCCAGAATTTAGCGACTGTCTGCATTCCGTTTTACTCAAAAGGTGGGATGATGACCACTGATTATAAATTGTTTGAATCAGCTATCTATTTATGGCTAAGATACATATGTATGCAGAAAATACTGTAACGGTTCCAGACGTATGAATCATACCCATGCTTATAAATCTGTTTACATTTTACAGCCTTTCAAAATCAGCAGGTGTTATATTCAATGGGCATGAAGAAGAAATATTAACATTTACACATTGGTATTTTAATGTCACAATGAAGCCTATCTCTATCGATCACTGTAAACTGCCTGTAACCATGTCAGCTTCGCTCTCGACTGCTGGAAGCTACAGTCGGAGTCACTTAATCCTGGGCGTATTCATTTCTGAGCGGAAACACTCGATCGTTTTGTTATTGTTCAATCATTGTTGTTGAGTGCACTTTGTTATTGTCTGCAGCTACTGTTCTTGTCGTTCTGATACTTGCTTTTTACCGTGTTCCAATGAGTAGCCTTTAATTCTGTTCTTCATCCTAGATTATGAATACCGATTTTCTTAATATAATGCAACTTTGGGTGTGGATCAAGACGTCGAAACTTTCAGTGCCGTGGGAATAGAAGAAATCGTATCACAGGATAAAAAGTGATTCTCAGGATAAATCCAGTGAGAAATACTGCATCTGCTAGGTATTCTGAGACTCTATAAATATTAAGAAATTCACAGAAAATTAACTATGACAGATGTTTCTCGTGAATAATATACTTCCGATAAGTGACAGTATATGCTTAAAAAGCGAGTAATTAAGTCATCAAGGAAATGAAAATAATGTAACTTATATACTTTCTGGTCACACCATCTTAACATTTACCGAAAGAGAATTATTCGTGATGGATACAAACCAGCGTGTGGAGAGAGAGCTTCAATAAATTTAAATAAAATAGTAACTGTTCATCTACTTAAACATAAATTTCTAATGTAGCACCAATTGTTAACTTTTAAAACTTAAGATCCATATTTAATAACAGAATTAAGGAAAATTAGTATGCAATTAAGGAAACAGGTAAATTTTGAAAATATTTCAGTTTTATAAGTACACTTTTTATTCATCCCTCATTGAAATAAGGAACGTTATTTGTCTCTAAAAAGTTGGGAACTCTAGTCATGGTTCACTGGTTCACGTGTTACCGAAAAGGCTGGGAAAATATGTAAGTGAACCCGCTCTAACCCGGACAGTGGATGAGAAACATTTTATGGCAGACACTGGTGAAGAGGCTACTTTCATTCGGTTGTTCCATTGCACTGAAAAAACCGACGGAACGGAGAAACAATCGACTGGTCAATGAGTTTTTACAATATGTCGATGGTCCCATCACAATAATTTGGACACCAATGCGGCTCTCAATGGCCCGTACTACTCCTTAGCCGATGTCTGCGTCAGGATGTAATAGGATTTCGTCAGGTCTCCGACTAGATAAAGATAATTGAGAAAGTCGTCCGTGGTAAGGCAGCTCTTAATATTAATTTTAGTCTATGCAAATTATTAGAAGAAAATAACAATAATAAGAAAAACACTTTCTTAAAGTTCTGCAATAATAAAGCACAGTCAAAATAAAATGGAACATCCAGAGGTATTAAGTAACACAGATGGTACGACATTTAGGATTGTGAAGTTGGTCATACATGCATATATCAAATACAATTTTTTTTAAAATAGTTAATTCCACAATAGCTATATAAATGAAATTTAATTTAACGGAACGAAGAACGAGCATTCCTTTGGTCATTAAAAACCAAACTAGCGTTCTGAGACATTTGTTTACTAATTTTTAATGTTTCCAGGAGTATCATCTTTCTACCTTTCATAGCTGCACGAAGAAAGTTATAATGTGCATCAGTGTTTCCCAAACTGCGAGGGGTGCAACCCTCTGGGGGTGAGAGTAACAGATCTGTAAGGGAGGACAAACAGAGCTCAGAGGAAATGATCAGACAAGTCAAAAATTATGTTTAGCTTATTATAGTTAGTGGACTCATTTTTTGTAGGTTTCTTAGCATCAGCATTACTTCGCGCTTCACCTGACACAGCACACTCTTCAGCCTGCACTCTGCATCCTTAACTCAGTACTACGCCTGGTGTACTCTGCAGAAGTAAATAGTATTTATCTTGAGCACTGAGTGAAAATATCTGCAAAAAAGGGAATAACAAAGAATACATTAAGTATGGATTCACTTTTACTGACTGACAGTGCAATACCACTTCTCACAAAAGATGTGCATGCACTTCCTAATGGAATACAAGAGAGTGCAACTGAACTGAAATATGATTTGAATGCTGAAGAACAGTTTTAACAAATGGGGTTGGAAGAATTCTGGGCCAATTTCCTTTCCATTTATCCTGGACTGGCAAAGAGAGCCTTAAAGGTATAGTAATAGTTCCCATCTACATATCTATGTAACACCGGATCCTCCACACTAGCCATCAAGAAAATGGAACATCGCAATCGCCTTAACGTGGAAAGCGACGTAGAAAAAGTATTTCAATCGTCTCATAGATTTCCTTGTGACTTTCATCACATAAAAAAATGATAGACGTGAAAAGTATTGTTCAAATGAAAACAATACC
Organism: Schistocerca cancellata; assembly: GCF_023864275.1. NCBI lineage: Eukaryota > Metazoa > Arthropoda > Insecta > Orthoptera > Acrididae > Schistocerca > Schistocerca cancellata. Next base: position 458,083,190 of record NC_064630.1, read on the forward strand.
ATTTTGTATTTAAGTAAGACACAAAGACATTTCATCTTTGGCTGCCAAGTCGTTTGAAACACCATGCTTTTGTATTACTCTACATTTTATAACCCTCTTTTACTAAAGTGTGGGTTGCAGATTATTGACAAATAAAGTTTTTCGAAAGAGCAAAAATCTAATAAATAAATAAAATAGGGGACATGAGATATTCTGGCGTTGCAATGGGGAGCAACGCATGGAAAAGACTAGGAACCACTGATGTACATCAAATGAACATCATTTCGCTAATAGCTTCTATAGTTTCTAGTGTCTTTCAAATTTAGACAAACTACATCCCACCGCTTTGTCTGACTAACGTACACATGGGCATTTATCCCACTTATGTGTTCAGTTAAGCATATATCAAGTATCTCTTGTCAAATAATACTACTACTTCAATGAGGGACTCTGTCACAAGTTAATTCAAGAAATAGCCTCACAGTGTTTTTATCTGAATTCAGAAGTACCCTTTACATTTAGGTTGAATACTAGTAGCCCTAACAAAAAATGTTCATAAAGTGTTCATGTGTGTAGTGAAAAAAATTATTATTTCCCTGAAGTTAGAAAATGAATGCCTCGGACGTTAATTATTTCCACATCTGGAAAATTCCAGTCGCTCGTTTCGACGTACAGGAAGTTGGATGGACCACTGAAGACACTGCTGTGTTCCAAGTGGGTTGAAATTTGTTGCTGCACTGGAAGTAAACCACACAGAAAATTTTTACTGCCTTTTGGAGAAGACTAAAAAGGAGTTACTAAATAAATTACTTCACTGTAAAGTTCTGGGAGTTTCACGTACGACACAAGAACTCAGTCCAGCGTTGAGTGGGAATCAATACTGAGAAGAAGATTTCCGATCACAAGCACAAGCACAAGCTTGAATCCGTTCTTCGGACTTGCAAGGTGTCATTTTAACCCCATTCTTCTAGTTAGGAGCGGGCTTGGAAAGAAATACGAGAAAATTGTTGCACCATTTAGCACTTCGGAGTAGTGTCTCGGCAGCATCTGCTCATAGAACTGCCCACAGACTGAATCTTTGCAAATAAAGATAACATGTCGACTGACCAATTTAGATATTGCTGTTCGGCTTGAACTTTTCAATCAGCTATTCAGTCTTTGCACGATGGAGAGGTTCATCCTGAAATTCTCTCCTCCTTTGAGGAAGTGTGGCTGCGTTCACAGGATGTGGGAGTGCAGAACAGTTAACGTTGTTGTGAAAATCCTCGTAACTTACATCAAGAGTCTTAGTGTACTTTGAAAACGCTAGGGTAATGTGCAAGTAGTGCAACATTAATTAGCAGAATCCCATCAAATCATAACTCCTGGTAAAAACATGAACAATATACTGATATCTCTTTTGAGATAAATAAATGTAAAAAAGAACTAAAGGTATTTCGTACTGTACTTTGCAGGAGCACATGCCGCCAGTAGGTCTATGATAGTCTTATAAAGTGTATTTTGGTGACAGGAAACATCCGATACTGACATTTGCAAGTTCTTGAAAAAAACGACTTTTTGTCCATGGAGTGACTGATTGATTATTTTGTAAAAAGTTTTTGTTTATTTATAGACGCAATCACATTTTTATGACAGTCATAACCGGTTTTGGCCATACAATGACCATCTTCAGATTCTAAAAGCGGCATACACTGAACATAAGTTCATGCGTTGTCAAACTAGCTATAAAATGTTGCAAGTTCGTCCGCTTTCTCCGCCAGAGTCTATTTCCATAAGGTTCTTCTGGACTAAGCCTCGCGTTATGTCACGCAAAATGATGTGCCACTGTTTCTGCTACTGTTCCCAATGGTGTACTACGTACCACCATGAAGGTCATTTGAAACGTTGGAAGATATTTTATAACATGGCTTAGTTTACAGTCCATAAGAACTACAATGGTGTGCAAAACTTAAGGACAGAAGTAAGTTTCGCATGATGTGTCATATAAAGTACCATAGCTCGATGGAACTTTGACGATACATACAAAGAAGTGCTACAGTACAGAGCAGTACAGTACAGTGCAGAAGGTAAGTGAAAGAAACAGCCCATGAGAGAAACAGAAATGACAATTTTATTCAAAGATAAAAATTAAATGGAAGCCACCGCAGTTTATGACGATATTCAGGACATGGTACTTAGTAGAGATCAATACGAACAGTAGTGCATGCTCTGCAACGTGCTTCCATGCTCCCTGCAAAGGTTGGTAAGGAGTTCTTGTGGTGGGGCGTTCCATTCCTCCAGCAGCGCAGTTGACAGTTGCTTGATGGTCGTTGGTGATGAGAACATGCTGTAATACGCGCATCCTCTCGTTCCAGGAGCACCTCACATGCGCTCTTCGATGCCGTCGCACATTGTCATCCATGAAAATGAAGTCATGGTCGGATTCATTCCAGAAAAGAAGCAGAAGGAGAAGGAGTACTGTGTCGCAGTAACGTTGAGCAGTCAGTGTACCGTGTTCAAAGATTTTGAGGTCAGTACGCCCATGCAGCATTATACCTCGCTGAAACCTGGTAGTCAAGGAAGGCAGGATTCGGTTACGATTATGGACGGGGCCGTAAACAGTTACTATTGGTTCCCTTTTGCAATTATACACATTTATTTTAAAATGGTAATTCCAGACTCAGCAATATATAAAGATATAACACGTTATTAATAACAAACATACAGTAAAACAGCAAATACAACAGCAAAGGTTAACTTAAAAGGACAATCAACTGATCACGAAACAGGTGAGACAAAATGATGATAAACTTGATAGCACAACAATTTAAACCTGATGTAACGCCAAAAATGACAATTAGATAAAAAAATTTACGAACATTCAATAATAAAACACAAGGGTCAGTCACAGACGGTGCTCCAGGGATCGACCTCTGAGTAGGTCCGGCAAAAAATACTTTCGCGTGTGATGAGATAGGCAGCCAAGCGTTGCATTCACTTCACAAGATGGTAACTCAGACTAGTGGCAGTCTAACGAATAACTAATGATAATCTTGCTGAGGCTACCTGACGTCCAATAAACCAAAAGCAAAGAGAGAAAAATACGCCAAAGCCGGAACCGGCGGTCTGGACTCCATCCGCAGAATACTGTGCTTCGAGCGCCCGGAACGAATCACTACCACCAGAGTAGAAGAATTGGCAACGAACCTACAGTGAAGAAAGATGTCAAAACTATACGCCTCACCGGACAGCAGCGGCAAGGCGAGGAAACGTACACTGTCATTTCATACAGTAACTCCCCCCCCCCCCCGCGGCAGGTAACTGGGGCGTTAGCGGCCACGAGGCAGTAAAAACACGGCTGGTTGAACTTAACAAATAGTAACAAACTGAAGGCAATAAATAGTAATTAGAAGTCCAGGAAAGCTAATCAGATACGCCTTCCCCAAGCACCCAACTCGCTGTTACCGCCTCGGCAACGCTACGAGCAGCAACACGAACCCAAGTCACTGGAGAATCGCAAGATCTCACAAAAAAATGGCTCTGAGCACTATGGGACTCAACATCTGAGGTCATCAGTCCCCTAGAACTTAGAACTACTTAAACCTAACTAACTTAAGGACATCACACACATCCATGCCCGAGGCAGGATTCGAACCTGCGACCGTAGCTGTCGCGCGGTTCCTGAGTAAAGCGCCTAGAACCGCTCGGCCACACAGGCGGGCGCAAGATCTCACAGTGATGGAGGTTCCTCTACTTGAATCCAAATGCACTCAACTTAAAGCTTGCAGGATCCGGTTTACGACGAGGTTGTGCACCCTCGTGACTACAGGCCTTCGATCCGGCAGTCCATGTGCGCCACCAGTGGTCCCGGAGTGTTCTCACACTGCGCGGACCTGGCTCCTCCTGAGGCCCCAACCGAACAGCACACCCATCGCCCTGGAAGAACAACGACGTCGCCCCAAAGATAGGGCCACAGTTACTACATATGGATAACCGCCGCTGCTGCCACCAGAGGACAGGCAACGCTTGTCAAACCAAGTGACGCCAGTCAATACCAGAAGAAGACAAACAACCGCAACCATGTCAACTAAACGATACGGTCTGGTCTCCAGCAGAAGACGGAAACCTACAAACAGCACCAACGCGAGCCGCAGCACAGCTCACTCCCGATAGCAAAACAGTTATACCACCAAAATGATCGTGTTCCACAATGTTCGTGAGTACTTTACGTCTTCAAAAATATGGTTCAAATGGCTCAGAGTACTATGGGACTCAACATCTTAGGTCATAAGTCCCCTAGAACTTAGAACTACTTAAACCTAACTAACTTAAGGACATCACACACATCCATGCCCGAGGCAGGATTCGAACCTGCGACCGTAGCTGTCGCGCGGTTCCTGAGTAAAGCGCCTAGAACCGCTCGGCCACACAGGCGGGCGCAAGATCTCACAATGATGGAGGTTCCTCTACTTGAATCCAAATGCACTCAACTTAAAGCTTGCAGGATCCGGTTTACGACGAGGTTGTGCACCCTCGTGACCACAGGCCTTCGATCCGGCAGTCCATGTGCGCCACCAGTGGCCCGGAGTGTTCTCACACTGCGCGGACCTGGCTCCTCCTGAGTCCCCAACCGAACAGCACACCGATCGCCCTGGAAGAACAACGACGTCGCCCCAAAGATAGGGCCATAGTTACTACATATGGATAACCGCCGCTGCTGCCACCAGAGGACAGGCAACGCTTGTGCAACCAAGTGACGCCAGTCAACACAAGAAGAAGACAAACAACAGCAACCATGTCATCTAAACGATACGGTCTGGCCTCCAGCAGAAGACGGAAACCTACAAACAGCACCAACGCGAGCCGCAGCACAGCTCACTCCCGATAGCAAAACAGTTATACCACCAAAATGATCGTGTTCCACAATGTTCGTGAGTACTTTACGTCTTCAAAAATATGGTTCAAATGGCTCAGAGTACTATGGGACTCAACATCTTAGGTCATAAGTCCCCTAGAACTTAGAACTACTTAAACCTAACTAAGCTAAGGACATCACACACACCCATGCCCGAGGCAGGATTCGAACCTGCGACCGTAGCAGTCCCGCGGTTCCGGACTGCAACGCCAGAACCGCTAGACCACGGCGGCCGGCTTTACGTCTTACCAACTCTCGCAGTATGTGAGTACGTCCAGAGTAGCTACTCAGAGTGAATCCTCATCTGAATAGAGTGGGCGACCCTACTCCTCGTTGGCCAGTAGTTTGTTACCATCGTTGATGGAACACAATATAGTACTCACAAGACGAAGAGACCATGCCAGTGCATTCGCCATGCCACTGCATAATGCGAGATTGCGTGCCATCAAGTACTGTTACACGTGGTTGCATCCGCTGTTTGACGTGGACTGCTTTTTGCCTATTGCATAACACAGCGGTCGCCTGTAGCTCTAGACGACCGACGTCGACCACCTCCTCCCCTTCGTATAGCAGTGCCTGTAGTTCGAAATGTCCCCCCCGCCGGCAAACACTAATGTGGATGGAATGAGATTTTCACTCTGCAGCGGAGTGTGCGCTGATATGAATCTTCCTGGCAAATTAAAACTTTGCGCCGGACGGAGACTCGAACTCGGGACCTTTGCCTTTCGCGGGCAAGTGTTCTACCAACTGAGCTACCCAAGCACAACTCACGCCCCGTCCTCATAGCTTTACTTCTGCCAGTACCTCGTCTCCTACCTTCCAAACTTCACAGAAGCTCTTCTGCGGACCTTGCAGAACTAGCACTCCTGAAAGAAAGGATATTGTGGAGACATGGCTTAGCCACAGCCTGGGGGATGTTTCCAGAATGAGATTTTCACTCTGCAGCGGAGTGTGCGCTGATATGAGACGAGGTACTGGCAGAAGTAAAGCTGTGATGACGGGGCGTGAGTCGTGCTTGGGTAGCTCAATTGGTAGAGCACTTGCCCGCGAAGGCAAACGTCTCGAGTTCGAGTCTCGATCCGGCACACAGTTTTAATCTGCCAGGAAGTTTCACTGATGTGGCTAATAACAAACACCTGGGCTACACTTGTCACCTTTTGTCCTTATTCCGGTTTTCCTGAAGATTCTTCCCGTTGTGAATCTATTTAAATGTTGTATCCTGACCATGTTGCACTGAAGAACAACACCACAGTGCACCGTAACTGCTCGCCAGTTGACACACTGCCTTTTCCCGTTTCTTCAACTGCCTCGTGCAGCGCTGTCAGCCCCATTTAGCGCTATAATCACGCTGACCTCACCGATATTAGGTCCAGCATTCTGTGTACGACTGGGAGGCCTCTGGCAACATGCACCCGCCCTTTCATTATCTTCTACGCCGTTTCAAGTGAAAAGTAATTCCGTGGTCCTGCAAGGAAAAAAATGGTTCAAATGGCTCTGAGCTCTATGCGACTTAACTTCTGAGGTCATCAGTGGCCTAGAACTTAGAACTAATTAAACCTAACTAACCTAAGGACATCACACACATCTATTCCCGAGGCAGGATTCGAACCTGCGACAGTAGCGGTCGCTCGGTTCCAGACTGTAGCGCCTAGAACCGCACGGCCACTCCGGCCGGCCCTGCAAGGAAAATCTATTCTTTTGCAACTGAGATGTCACTGTCTATGAATTTGTCTTTTCTATTAGTCTTGTTCTTTTGACAACTTTACATTTAAAAATGTATAACACTTAAAGTTTTGGGCCGCCTCAGTTGGCAAAGACGCAGCGCTTTTTCTATAGGACATGTGTTCTTTCGATGGCTTTTAATTGCACATCATTCAAACTCTTGGGGCTCACATGCCCATTTTCACTACAATTGGCTATAAACCATTTTGCTTAAAGACTTTTTTGTTTGCTGAGGTATGCCGAACTATTGCTCCTGTTCAGTGAATTTCAGCGTTTCCTGTGCACGTTGAGAATCATTGCATTACAAAAAGTAAATGTTCGCTGTCTTCGCAGTCAGATCGTGTTACTAAGTTTAACTCATCGGTCGAAACTTTGTAAGGGAGAGTGTTGCACCCAGTGTAGCTAGGAACAAACAATGTTTTGTGTCGGTGCTTTAGTCTACTGAATCACACGAAGACATGCACACTAGAGAGCGCCATAAGAAGTTTCCGCTATTTTCTGTAGGTTTTGCTGTTGTTATGATGCAGCATTTGTAAATATTTAGAGTCCTATATATTTAAGTGCTATATAAAATAATAAAGCTATTTGGAATAGGCTGTTAATACAGCTATAGAATTTTACGGTGAGTAAAATCTAATAGTCATGGGGGATTTAAATGTCATTGTAGGGGAAAGAGTAGTACTGGAGAATATGGATTTTCTGATAGGTATCAGAGAGATACTAAAAGGTATCAGATAGATTATATAATGGTAAGACAGAGATTTAGGAACCAGGTTTTAAATTGTAAGACATTTCCAGGGGCAGATGCGGACTCTGACCACAATCTATTGGTTATGACCTGTAGATTAAAACTAAAGAAACTGCAAAAAGGTGGGAATTTAAGGAGATGGGAACTGGATAAACTGAAAGAACCAGAGGTTGTAAGGAGTTTCAGGGTGAGCATAAGGGAACAATTGACAGGAATGGGGGAAAGAAATACAGTAGAAGAAGAATGGGTAGCTTTGAGGGATGAAGTAGTGAAGGCAGCAGAGGATCAAGTAGGTAAAAAGACGAGGGCTACTAGAAATCCTTGGGTAACAGAAGAAATATTGAATTTAATTGATGAAAGCAGAAAATATAAAAATGCAGTAAACGAAGCAGGTAAAAAGGAATACAAACGTCTCAAAAATGAGATCGACAGGAAGTGCAAAATGGCTAAGCAGGGATGGCTAGAGGACAAATGTAAGGATATAGAGGCGTATCTCACGAGGGGCAAGATAGATACTGCCTACAGGAAAATTAAAGAGACCTTTGGAGATAAGAGAACCACTTGTATGAACATCAAGAGCTCAGATGGAAACCCAGTTCTAAGCAAAGAAGGGAAAGCAGAAAGGTGGAAGGAGTATATAGAGGGTCTATACAAGGGCGATGCACTTGAGGACAATATTATGGAAATGGAAGAGGATGTAGATGAAGATGAAATGAGAGATACGATACTGCTTGGAGAGTTTGACAGAGCACTGAAAGACCTGAGTCGAAACAAGGCCCCCGGAGTAGACAACATTCCATTGGAACTACTGACGGCCTTGGGAGAGCCAGTCCTGACAAAACTCTACCATCTGGTGAGCAAGGTGTATGAAACAGGCGAAATACCCTCAGACTTCAAGAAGAATATAATAATTCCAATCCCAAAGAAAGCAGGTGTTGACAGATGTGAAAATTACCGAACAATCAGTTTAATAAGCCACAGCTGCAAAATACTAACACGAATTCTTTACAGACGAATGGAAAAACTAGTAGAAGCCGACCTCGGGGAAGATCAGTTTGGATTCCGTAGAAATACTGGAACACGTGAGGCAATACTGACCTTACGACTGATCTTAGAAGAAAGATTAAGGAAAGGCAAACCTACGTTTCTAGCATTTGTAGACTTAGAGAAAGCTTTTGACAATGTTGACTGGAATACTCTCTTTCAAATTCTAAAGGTGGCAGGGGTAAAATACAGGGAGCGAAAGGCTATTTACAATTTGTACAGAAACCAGATGGCAGTTATAAGAGTCGAGGGACATGAAAGGGAAGCAGTGGTTGGGAAGGGAGTAAGACAGGGTTGTAGCCTCTCCCCGATGTTATTCAATCTGTATATTGAGCAAGCAGTAAAGGAAACAAAAGAAAAATTTGGAGTAGGTATTAAAATCCATGGAGAAGAAATAAAAACTTTGAGGTTCGCCGATGACATTGTAATTCTGTCAGAGACAGCAATGGACTTGGAAGAGCAGTTGAACGGAATGGATGGTGTCTTGAAGGGAGGATATAAGATGAACATCAACAAAAGCAAAACGAGGATAATGGAATGTAATCGAATTAAGTCGGGTGATGATGAGGGTATTAGATTAGGAAATGAGACACTTAAAGTAGTAAAGGAGTTTTGCTATTTGGGGAGCAAAATAACTGATGATGGTCGAAGTAGAGAGGATATAAAATGTAGACTGGCAATGGCAAGGAAAGCGTTTCTGAAGAAGAGAAATTTGTTAACATCGAGTATAGATTTAAGTGTCAGGAAGTCATTTCTGAAAGTATTTGTATGGAGTGTAGCCATGTATGGAAGTGAAACGTGGACAGTAAATAGTTTGGACAAGAAGAGAATAGAAGCTTTCGAAATGTGGTACTACAAAAGAATGCTGAAGATTAGATGGGTAGATCACATAACTAATGAGGAAGTATTGAATAGGATTGGGGAGAAGAGAAGTTTGTGGTACAACTTGACCAGAAGAAGGGATCGTTTGGTAGGACATGTTCTGAGGCATCAAGGGATCACCAATTTAGTATTGGAGGGCAGCGTGGAGGGTAAAAATCGTAGGGGGAGACCAAGAGATGAATACACTAAGCAGATTCAGAAGGATGTAGGTTGCAGTAGGTACTGGGAGATGAAGAAGCTTGCACAGGATAGAGTAGCATGGAGAGCTGCATCAAACCAGTCTCAGGACTGATGACAACAACAACAACTTCAGAGAGAAGAAAGGCTGATTGAGTTGAGCAATAAATTTCAGATAGCAATAGCGAACGAATACTCTGTTCAAGGACCACAAGAGAAGGGGGAATACTTGGAAAAGGCTGGAAGTATGGGAAGATTCCAATTAGATTATGTGGTGGTCAGGCAGAGATTCCGAAATCAGATACTGGATTGTACAGCGTATCCAGTAGCACATATAGATTCAGATCCCAATTTAGTAGTGGTGAAGAGCGGGCTGAATTTTAAGAGACTAGTCAGGAAGAATCAATATGCAAAGAAGTGGGATACGGAAGTACTTTCAGAAGAGGTACTCTTCAAGGTATCCCGAGGCTGTAGATACTGCGATAACGAATAGCACAGTAGGTAGTTTGGCCGAAAAGGAATGCACACCTCTATAAACAGCAGTCGCAGAAGTTGGAAAGGTAAACATTGACGAAACCATGGTGCAACGGTTAGTTCATGTTTAAAGACTTTGACCTCAGTGCGGCGAATCATTAATGCCGACAATAGTATAAATGGGCTGCGAGAATTGGACGTTCCGTGATACGGACGCATCTCTCTGGAATAAGTAACCAAAGATGTATATTTGAGGACTCTACGTGAAGCGATTACAAAGATCAGACGTGTTTTATGTTGGAGAGATTTTGCTATTGTTGTGCGACGCTATTAAGCTCCATTGTGAATGTTTAGTTAGTCGATGGCACAATAAACAAATTCAAGAAAATAAAACTAATTCGAGGAGTGCATTTATTAATTTATAAAAGATTTGACAAACATTCTTCATATATCACGTGACGTAGATCGATCGGAGGTGCAGTGTGGAATGATAGTGCGAGCCTGCATCTTTTCACATTTTCACGGTCAATATTCGTCGAGAGATTAAAGCAGAAGCAATGAACATTTCGTCGATAAAAAAGTTACACACATCAATCTATACGCATCATACAACATAGCAGCTAGTTGTGCCGAACGATCTTCGTAGCGAAACAAACATTCTAGAGATTTCAGGTGGAGCAGTTTCGACAAGGAGTATCAGTAAGATCGACGCTGCGCGACATATATCTGGCTCTCCTGTGGTATTTAAAACCAAAGACTTATATTCTATAGCTTTAAAAAGACTGAAGCTAAAACCTAAAGAAAACCACTGAAAATCATAACCAAAAAATACCTAAATAAATAAGAAGCAGAGAATTTTCTTAAACAAAATTTCTTGAATAAATAAATAAATTAATTAAAATATAATAAAATGGGTAACAGTATAAATATTCAGCTGTGCGACTAAGAAAGGAAGTACAAAAAGTTCAGGGAAATTCAGGAATACAGAAATAAAAGTCAGTAGAAATGAAATAAATATAAATTACAGGGAAGCTAAGGCGAAAAGGGCGAACGAAAAATGTGAAGAAATATAAAAAGAAATGATTTTCGGAAGGACTGACACAGCATATAGAAAAATTAAAACAACCTTTCCTGAAATTAAGAGTAAGGGCGGTAAGGTTAAGAGTGCAATGGGAATGCCACTGTTAAAATCGGAGGAGAGAGCGGATAGCTTGAAAGAGTAAATTGAAGGCTTCTATGAGTGGCAAGAATTGTCTGAAGACGTGATGCAAGAAATAATAAAAGCCGACATGGAGGAGAAAGGGTATACGGTTCAGCATCAGAATTTAAAAGACCCTTTGCATGACATAAGGTCAAACGAGACAGAAGGGATCGATAACAACCCATCGGAATATCTAAAGCCATTGGGAGAAGTGACAACAAAACAACTATTAAGTTGCTGGTGTATTGAGTGTATGATACTGGAGATGTAAGGTCTGACTTTCGGAAAAATGCCACGAACACAATTAAGAAGACATCAGAAGCCAACAAGTGCGAGAATTACCGCACAATCAGCTTCACAGCTCATGCATCCAAGTTGCTGACGAATAGTATACAGAAGAAAATTAAGGATTTGTTGGATAACCATCAGTTTGCGTTTATGGAAGGTAGATGCATCAGAGAGGCAGTTGTGACTTCACGGCTGATAATGGAAGCAAGGCTGCAGAAATTATGGGAAAAACAGAGGTAAACTAAAGTGAAAGTTGCATAATATAGAATATCTATTAAAATACAATGAGTTCAAGAACCAAGAGGGAACAATAAGATTGGAAGACCAAGAACAAAGCTCTTGGATTAAAAAGGGTGTAAGACAACGATGTAGTCTTTCGCACCTACTGTTCAATCTGCACATCGAAGAAGCTATGACGGAAATAAAAGACAGATTCAAGAGTGGGATTAAAATTATAGGTGAAAGAATGTGAATGATAAGATTCGCTGATATAGTTGTCCTCAGTGAAAATGAAGAAGAATTACAGGATCTGTTGAATGAAATGGACGGTCTATTGAGTACGGAATATGGATTCGGAATAAATCGAAGAGAGACTTAAGTAATGAGAAGCAGCAGAAACGTGAACAGCGAAAAAGTTAACATCAGAATTGGGTATTACGAAATAAACGAAGTTAATGAATTCTGCTACCTAGGCAGCAAAATAGCTCATAATGGACGGAGGAAGGTGGACATCAAAGGCGGACTGACACTGGTGAAAAGGGCATTCCTGGCCAAGAGGAGTCTACTAGTATCAAACATAGGCCTCAGTTTGAGGAAGAAGTTTCTGAAAATGTAGGTTTGGAACGCAGAATTGTATGGCAGTGAAAAATGGACAGTTGGAACACGATAGAATAGAAGCATTTGATATGTGGTTCTACAGACGAATGTTGAAAATTAGGTGGGCTGATAAAGTAAGGAATGAGGAGGATCTCCGCAGAGTCGGCGAGGGAAACACTGACAAGACGAACGAACAAGTTGATAGAAGATACGTTAAGACACCAGGAAACAATTTGCATAGTACTAGAAAGAGCTGTAGAGGGTGAAAACTGCAGAGGAAGATGGAGACTGGAATACACATACGGCAAATAATTGAGAATGTAGATTGCAATAGCTATTCTGAAAAGAAAAGGTTGCTAGTGGAGAGAAATTCATGGCGGACAGCATAAAAATCAGAAGACTGATGAGTCTAAAAAATAAATAAATAAAAGATAAAACAAAAAAGCTAAACAGTACCGGTAGGGTAGTATATAAGCGACGTGAACAGCATCAGGCATTGAATGATCACAGTGAACGGCACGGAAATCGTTGCATACTCGTGTCAACTGCGTTATGGAAAGTTTGAAAGGCGCCTCAGTGTGGTCTCTATTTGGCCGATTGGTCAGATTGTGCAATATCCAGATTTGTGAGTTATTCGGATGCGACAGTGTCCCGAGGTTGGACTGTATGAGAACGTGAAGGCAGGTTCTGCTGGACAACGTCTGACCTCCACAAAGGAAGATCACTTTATTGTGCACTAAGCACATCGTCGCCCTTTCACATCTGCGCCAGCCGTTCAAGAACAAGTGCTGGACTCCCTGCAACATTCTGTGCTATCCAGCATCATTCTTCGAATACTATGAAATTACCGCATCACGCCTAAGCAGTCGTTAACATTACAACATAAATGATTCGTTTGGCGCGATGTCGTGACTGCGAGTCACGCAGTGCTGACGAATGGCATCGCATTGTGTTGTGCGATGAATCACGATTCTGTACAACCCCACGCGATATTATCGGCTGTGACCTGGGGATATGCCCCATTGTGTCAATATTTTGGAGAGCACGGTGACGTTACTCCTTTTGTCATGGTCTGGGTACGCACCGGTTATGAATTCAGGTGATGGACAAGAGTGTCTGACGGAACGCTGACGCCACAAGGGTACGTCACTGACATCATACCTCCTCGTGTGTCTCTTTTCAAGCTACAGTAACATGTTGCCACTTGTAACAGGACAATGGTCATCCACAGAAGGCGCGTGTCTCTGTGCACTTTCTACGTCGTGGTCAGTACTCCCGCGGACAGCAAGATCCCAAATTTGTTCCTGATAAAGCATGTGTACCACCAGGTCGGTCGTCACTTCCATCCCACTACCTGCCAGTATACAGGATATAAGGACCAGTTGAAATGGCTGTGAACCCGCTTACCTCAGAAGAGCATATAACGGTCTTATGACGCCCTTCCCAAGCGAATCAGTGCATGAATCCAGGCCAGGGGGAGTGCAATGTCATACTGATAGGTGGGCCCATACTACCAAGTTATTTAGAAATATGAGTCGATTTTGTAATCACATACACTCTCAACCCGTGAAGGTTCCTTCCGTTTCCTCTTCCATCTCTCAGTGCTTTCTTTTCTTGTCAGGCAGTGTTGCCTTTTTTTCGTCTACAAGTCTTACTGTTTCTCATTCTTTTCTTTTACTTTGTTATCCTATATCTGACGGTGGTAATTTTTATTCTAGTTTCATTTTAATGACGGAGGCTACGATAGTAGACATGGAAGAAACTGCTTCGGTAATGAAGAAATTCACTAATCTTCAAGCTGATAGAGTTCATCAGACGTGCATTGAGAAAAAATAACAGTGATGTAATACTATGTGAGGAGAATGTATTATCAAATGCCTCTTACCTATAATAATAGCTTTTCTAATCTAAATGATATCACTTCCTCTGCTTCAGCCTCATGGTCTTAGGCGCCTTGCCACGGTTCGCGCGGTTCCCCCCATCGGAGGTTCCAGTCCTCCTTCGGGCATGGGTGTGTATCTTACCCTTAGCGTACGTTAGTTTAAGTTAGATTAAGTAGCGTGTAAACCTAGGGACCCATGACCTCAGCTGTTTGGTCCAATAGGAACTTACCACAAATTTCCAAAAAAATTTTCCTCAGCTTCACTGTTTCTTTATTTCCTTTAAAACTGGTTATTTCGGCTCAATAGTGTTACCATGTGATTCTATTAATCTACAGTGACTAGCCACATCGTCAATTGAAAACATTTGTATAGCTGAAATTTTAAAAAAAGTGTCTGAAAGTAAATAAAACAGCTTAGTTCAGGAAAATGTTGTTGTTGTTGTTGTTGTCTTCAGTCCTGAGACTGGTTTGATGCGGCTCTCCATGCTACTCTATCCTGTGCAAGCTTCTGAATCTGCTTAGTATATTCATCTCTTGGTCTCCCTCTACGATTGTTACCCTCCACGCTGCCCTCCAATGCTAAATTTGTGATCCCTTGATGCCTCAGGACATGCCCTACCAACCGGCCCCTTCTTCTTGTCAAGTTGTGCCACAAACTCCTCTTCTCCTCTATTCTATTCAACACATCCTCATTAGTTACGTGATCTACCCATCTAAACTTCAGCATTCTTCTGTAGCACCACATTTCGAAAGCTTCTATTCTCTTCTTGTCCAAACTATTTATCGTCCATGTTTCACTTCCATACATGGCTACACTCCATACAAATACTTTCAGAAACGACTTCCTGACACTTAAATCTATACTCGATGTTAACAAATTTCTCTTCTTCAGAAACGCTTTCCTTGCCATTGCCAGTCTACATTTGATATCCTCTGTACTTCGACCATCGTCAGATATTTTGCTCCCAAAATAGCCAAACTCCTTTACTACTTCGAGTGTCTCATTTCCTAATCTACTTCCCTCAGCATCAACCGACTTAATTCGACTACATTCCATGATTCTCGTTTTGCTTTTGTTGATGTTCATCTTATATCCTCCTTTCAAGACACTGTCCATTCCGTTCAACTGCTCTTCCAAGTCCTTTGCTGTCTCTGATACAATTACAATGTCATCGGCGAACCTCAAAGTTTTTATTTCTTCTCCGTGGATTTTAATACCTACTTCGAACTTTTCTTTAGTTTCCTTTACTGCTTGCTCAATATACAGATTGAATAACATCGGTGAGAGCTTACAACCCTGTCTCACTCCGTTCCCAACCACTGCTTCCCTTTCATTCCCCTCGACTCTTATAACTGCCATCTGATTTCTGTACAAATTGTAAATAACCTTTCGCTCCCTGTATTTTACCCCTGCCACCTTCAGAATTTGAGAGTATTCCAGTCAACATTGTCAAAAGCTTTCTCTAAGTCTATAAATGATTTCTTCTAAGATAAGGCGTAAGGTCAGTATTGCCTCACGTATTCCAACATTTCTACGGAATCCAAACTGATATTCCCCGAGGGCGACTTCTACCTAGTTTTTCCATTCGTCTGTAAGGAATTCGCGTTAGTATTTTGCAGCTGTGACTTATTAAACTAATAGTTCGGTAATTTTCACATCTGTCAACACCTGTTTTCTTTGGGATTGGAATTATTATATTCTTCCTCAAGTCTGAGGGTATTTCGCCTGTCTCATACATCTTGCTCAACAGATGGTAGAGTTTTATCATGACTGGCTCTCCCAAGGCCGTCAGTAGTTCTAATGGAATGTTGTCTACTACCGGAGCCTTGTTTCGAATCAGGTCTTTCAGTGCTCTGTCAAACTCTTCACGCAGTATCGTATCTCCCATTTCATCATCACCTACATCCTCTTCCATTTCCATAATATTGTCCTCAAGTACATCGCCCTCGTATAGACCCTCTATATACTTCTTCCACCTTTCTGCTTTCCCTTATTTGCTTAGAACTGGGTTTCCATCTGAGCTATTGATATTCATACAAGTGGTTCTCTTTTCTCCAAAGGTCTCTTTCATTTTCCTGTAGGCAGTATCTGTCTTACCCCTAGTGAGATAAGCCTCTACTTCCTTACATTTGTCCTCTAGCCATCCCTGCTTAGCAGTTTTGCACTTCTGTCGATCTCGTTTTTGAGACGTTTGTATTCCTTTTTGCCTGCTTCATTTACTGCATTTTTATATTTTCTCCTTTCATCAATTAAATAAAATATTTCTTCTGTTATCCAAGGATTTCTACCAGCCCTCGTCTTTTTACCTACTTGATCCTCTGCTGCCTTCACTACTTCATCCCTCAAAGGTACCCATTCTTCTTCTACTGTATTTCTTTCCCCCATTCCTGTCAATTGTTCCCTTATGCTCTCCCTGAAACTCTGTACAACCTCTGGTTCTTTCAGTTTATCCAGGTCCCATCTCCTTAAATTCCCACCTTTCCGCAGTTTCTTCAGTTTTAATCTACAGTTCATAACCAATAGATTGTGTTCAGAGTCCACATGTGCCCTGGAAATGTCAGTAAAGTGTTTGGGAGTCATCGTAACGTAGAATTATATAAATAGAAAAGTCTCAAAATTTATATAATTCTACGTTACGGCGACTTCCAAAAATACAAAAATCATCAAAACCAGTTGTGATATGCAACTTTGCATGAACTTAGTACCTGAACACAAAGTCAGGGTCAGGACGTTTTGAATGTGAAAACGTCAATTTCACTACGGAATAAGTGCGAATTTGGATAAATCATACGTGACACGTAGGGTAAACCACCCAATTATTGGCACTTTAAGAACATGTCTGTAGACTAAATTATGTATCCTCAGTACTTTCCTTGCTTGAAGTATAATTCTAATACAAAACATACTAGAATATTAAAGTAACATTATGATGCAATTACGAAAGTTTTATACTTTATTTTCCATGTGAAATAAGTTCCTTAAAAATATGTAAAATTTTACCAGTTATTGGCACAATTTTCCAGTAGTTGGCATGCACATTACCAGTCACTGGCACCCCCAATTTATAACGACTTTACTTATTATTAATAATATTATTACTCACAACTACCTATTACAAGCTGTTCCTAATACTTGGTAATGCAATAGAAGGTGAAAATTAAGAAAATAAAGAAAAACTGAGAATCAATTTATTAATTCAGTAAAATTACATAACACTCTATACAAATACAACTATGAATTACAGAAACACCAAATTGAGTTTGTTCTCAGTCCTTTTCTTTGTGTGAGTACTATTCCTGAAGAACTGCTATGCATAGGCCTTTGTGTGATGCAAGCAGTAAGAATTTATTCCACCGATTCGGAGAAATCACTTTCATCATCAGAGGCATCAGTATTGTCACTATCATGTACCACGTAACAATTATGGCATACAAAGAGATTATCATCTGAATCATCTTGGATATGTAGTTGATGCCCACTGGGGATGCATGTAGAGTGGAAAAGTTTTTACAGCTATTACATTCATATCCCTTCTTGGAAGAAACACTTCTTGTACATTTGAAGCACATTCCACGAAACACTTTTTCTTCATTCCTCATGCAACCACTTGTAGAAGCTGGAGCGCTCTCAACCTCTGAATGCTTAGCTTGGGATGTCAGCTCTGTAAGAATGCTGGTATCTCTCTTCATTTTCTTCCTTATATTAATTAGTTCAGTAGCTTGCTTTTTCATTTTCTTCTCTTCTCTTTCCTGCTTTCGTTTTTCTTTCTGTTTCATGGCATCCTCCTTCATTTTTAACTTTTCCTCGTGCAGGTTATTCCACTTTCTTGAGGTTAAAACAAATGGGATTCGTTCCACTTGTCGCTTTCCTTTCCTTTTTGGCGTTTCTGGCCAAAGAAGCACTTCGTTTATTTATTTGGTTGGAGTTTTATTTACTATAGGCGTATCTTCTGTGTCATCTCTTCCTGATTAACTCTGGCTAGCTTCCTCACGCGAGGCATGTTGTGGATTTGAAATGTTCAGGTTTTCATCAGAAAGGGACACGTTGGCATCTGGCGTGATTTCAGTAGCTTTCTGTTCCTGTTTTTGGTTTTCATTTTGATAACATTTCCATAGCCGATATAGAAGAAAGAAATCTTCTCCTTGAGCGTTTTCCGTCACATTCTGTATAGTCTCAAATTCATTTATTTTCTCTTCTCCAACAACCTGAACAAAAGTGTTGTGTGGAAGAGGCAGGATTTCCGACTTCCTGCCGTTGCCGTTAATATTATTGCGGTTAGAAACATTCTTACCCAAGCACTTCGAGAAATCAATGTTATTTGGGTTCCATGGGTACAACCCGGTAGCTTTGAAACCATTTGTAATTGTGTTTTCAAGGTCCATTTTTTCAATCATTTCTTTCAAGATTGGTGCAAAGTCCTCTTTATTTATAGCTTTTCCACCGTTGTTTGTTTGCCATGTGAATGCAGCATTCTTCCATTCACTTTTGAGAGGTCTGAAGGCAGCAACAGCAGCAGGCTATAATATTCGTGTAGAATTGGGATACAAAGATGTCAGAATAATTTTAAGATCTTTACACATGGGTTTTATGCCCATCAAGAAACGGACTGGTCGTAGGTTGTTATTTTCTTGGAGATATGGATGAAAAACGTTAGCTATGAACTCGAAGAAAACTTCAGATTTCATCCATCCATTGTCGCTTCTCCCGATGCCCCACTTTTCAGGAACCTTGCTGATAACGTTGGTAGGAATTCACTGATAGGGGTAAATTATCGTTGGAGGGCACATCTTTCCATCTGCTGAGAATGTGCACATGACAGTGAGAGTAGCTTTGGCTGGACCTTTCTCTACTTCATAGACATTTTTACAGCCCGTGCGTGCAAGTATAATATCTTTCTTAGGGCATAGAACAAAATTAGTTCCATCGCCATTGAAAATACGGCTTGGACATGACAGCACATCAAATACATTTTCCTCCTTAAGGAGGTCTTCTGTGGACGTAAACCATCCTCTCACGTCTTGTTCACTAACACAAGCACTTGCAGCAGTTACACCCTCAGTTGTTCTTTCAGAAACTTCCGGATGCCTTTTTAAAAAGGCAGAATACCATTTGTTACCAGGAGTGTCATCCTTAAAAGGATTAGGACGTTTACTGTTATGAAGAAATTCTCGCACACTTGCCTGAATATCTTGTTTTCGCCGTGGGAATCCCTTCCGAGTACATTCAAAGATCCACCTGAAAAGATAATTAAGAATATTGGCAGATATAATGAATTAGCTTGTAAATTGTCAATGACTCAATCTACAGGGGTAGCAATACTCACCAAACAAGGGCGTTTTCCTCTTCTGTGCTCAGTATAGGCGCTGGCCCATGGGATGTTTTGGTATATTTATTACTCAGCCGATATTGTAATGTTGATCTGGGAATCCCGTACATTCTGGACGCTGCTTTGAATGAGATGCCTTTCTTTACTTCTTGGAGTGCTTTCTGAAGCCTTTCTTCACTGTATGAATATTTTCGCCTAGGACCCATATTTCATTCAGTTTACTTCTATAATGAAAGAGATGCAGAAAAATGTTAAAATCAATGCCAATTATTGCTTAATAATTTTCCAGTCATTGGTACATAATTTTCCAGTTATTGGCACACAATTTTCTAGTTGTTGGCACGGTGCCATTTACTCGTTACAGTTATCATTTGAAGTTGCTGTTTTTACAGCCACATTTATTTCCCATTCTTATCAAGATTAAAATTAATTTCACTATGAAAGTGAATCAATGCAAAATACCAGTTGTTGGCACCTGGTGCCAATAATTAGAATTACAGGCTTTGCAAAATCCAGTTATTGGCACATCTTAAGCTTCTACACTTTTGAGGTTAGAATGTTTCAATTTATTCCAGTAACTCCATACTGATTGTATTTGATAACCATGGTATCATAATTTTGAAATATGAGATGTCCACACAATTACAGCACTTAATATACGGCAATATTTCTTAACTTACCTCTTATAAAATCCTTTTTTGCACAGGGAACTTCACAACAATCGACTTCAGGTCAGCTTCCCGCCAAACCAGTTCCCAGAAGGTGTTGAAACAAATGCAGCGCAACAAGCTAAAACAGAGGTCTTCATCTGTTTCTAAAACAGCACTACCAACTTAAAAATTTCCTTATTACAAAATGTTTCTTAGCAGGGTGCCAATTACTGGTGGTGTGCCAATAATAGGGTCGTTTACCCTACGTGCCTAGTTGTAAGTAGTGTATCTTAAAATGGCAGCATTTTACCTGTTACAACGGGGGAATCACCGTTGCAGGCAGCTCAGAATGTGCGCAGAACTTTGCGAAAGCATTTGCAGCATCCGTCGTGCGGAGGACTCACCCTAAAGACTTCGGCTCTCATTTGCCAGTCTCAACACTGCGGAGTGCCCGGGTCGTTAATCATTCTCAAGGCGATTAAAGAAACATGGGCTGAGCGCCGCCCTACAAGACCGCGCTCCACCCCTATTAACAACCGCAATTTACCACAATTTCCTGTCGGCTCCGAGTCCGCTTCCCTTCACCCATTAAACGAGAAAACGCGCAGCTGGCATCCTTCTCGAGGAGTTGAGAGCAGGCAGTGCGCGCTGTCCGTAATTGTTTCTGATCGCTGAATCTCGTGACTTCGACTGCCTCTGCTCAGATAAGGGTTAGCTACTACAACCTCAAGCGAAAGGATTTAAACGCACATTGCAACTAGTATGGCTTACGGTTTAAATTATTAGGTGTCGTGTGTAGCACTGTTAGAAAACAATATGTTGATCTTTCTGCCTCCGGTCGCCTCTTCAGAGTGAATAACTTGATAGAAAGAACTCTTCTTCTCCTTCTTCTTGTTTTCCGTGCATTGTCCTCGGTTTCATGGGGCTCGCTCAAATTGCATTAATTATTTTGTACCAGACTGTTTCCTGTCTCCAAAGTCGCCATTTGCGCAAAGTCGTGCGCGTCTCCGGCCTATGAACTGTACACAGCGTGTTCCGAAACTATTCGTTCAAATTAATACAGGAGGTAGAGAACATCAAAACGTATTTAGATAATGAACGTGTGGTCTCTGAAGTCATCTCTTGTAAAGTTCGACAACGGTGACGAAGTAAGCTGTTGTGTTGGTGTCACTGATTGTGAATGTATACTGACATTCAAAACTACCTGTGTGCAAATGGTTCTCTGTACTGGTAGGATGTACTTCTGTATGTTAGGGCGTATTTCCAGTATGAAGGGACGCTGGCTCATGTCAGCAGTGATGTAAGGAAGCGTCTGAGGGCCACTTTCGGGAATCGATGCATCGGCCGAGTTGGCCGTGTGGCCTGGCTAACCAAGTTCAAAAATTTTCAAATGTGTGAGAAATATTATGGGACTTAACTGCTAAGGTCATCAGTCCCTAAGCTTACACACTACTTAACCTAAATTACCCTAAGGACAAACACACACATGACCGAGGGAGGACTCGAACCTTCGCCGGGACCAGTCGCACAGTCCATGACTGCAGCCCCCCTAGACCGCTCGGCAAATCCCGCGCGGCGGCTAACCAGGTCCCCTGACCTCACGTGTCTGGATTTTTTCCTCTGGGGGCACACGAAGCAGCTGATGTACGAAACTGGTGTAGAAACAGAAGACCTTCGCCGACATGCCAGAAAACTTCGAGCGGACACAAGGATCAATCGGCCGACTACGCATACAGGCCGTGATCGCGCATTCGAGCGGTTCCTGTGAAGGCCGCTGCTGCAAAGGACATGCTAAACTACCATCCGTGTAAATCGTCCGTAGCGTCAGAAATGCCGTCAGGGAGTATAAGTACCTGAACGAAGTATGCAGAGTGATACACCTAAAACTTGCACACCAAATATTATGCCATTGATGTGCAGTTTTCACACAATGGTTTGGTAGTTAGGGGCTCGTATTGCTAGCCAATAAACAGATTGTAATAATACTTCGAACTTTGTGTGAATATTCACTTTTTGAATGGAACAACTCCTATTGACATTAACAAAGTAAAAGTAAGGTAACTCAGAGAGCCAGTGGTGTTTGTTGCAGGAATTTAGTGCGAGTAGTTTACGAGATAACGTATTTTGAAAAGATTCGACACCATCACTTGTTTGTGCCATTCAACCTGCGTAGTTGCTATATGAGGCTGTCATGTTTGCGTACACAGTGCTTGTATGTTCCTTGAGAGCGACTTGCTAGTGAGTCAGTGTGCGACAACCCAAACAGTAGGTCGTGGGTGGACGATGGGATTTACCAATGCAGAGAAATGTGACATCCTCTTAATGTATGGAGAGTGTATGGACAGTGTATGTGGCAGACGTCAACCATATCGGCAATTATTTATCACCTCCTTCAACCAGCTTTGTGAAAATGGTAGTTAAACTCCTATACATCGTAACAGAAGGAAACTAGTAACATCAGACGAGGAGGAGGGGGGGGGGGAATTAATGTTCTTGCTTCTGTTGCAGTTGATCCACACGTCAGCTCCTGCACCATCACTTGAGGAAGCGGCATGAATGAGGCATGTGCCCTACACATTACCAGTAAACATAGGTTCTATCCCAATAGGCCGAGCGGTTCTACACACTTCAGTCCGGAACCGCGCGACTGACACGGTCGCAGGTTCGAATCCTGCCTCGGACATGGATGTTTGTGATGTTCTTACGTTAGTTATGTTTAAGTAGTTCTAAGTTCTAGGTGTGAAAATTACCGAACAATCAGTTTAATAAGCCACAGCTGCAAAATATTAACGCGAATTCTTTACAGACGAATGGAAAAACTAGTAAAAGTCAACCTTGGGGAAGATCAGTTTGGATTCCGTAGAAATATTGGAACACGTGAGGCAATACTGACCTTACGACTTATCTTAGAAGAAAGATTAAAGAAAGGCAAACCTACGTTTCTACCATTTGTAGACTTAGAGAAAGCTTTTGACAATGTTGACTGGATTACTCTCTTTTAAATTCTAAAGGTGCAGGGGTAAAATACAGGGAGCGAAAGGCTATTTACAATTTGTACAGAAACCAGATGGCAGTTATAAGAGTCGAGGGACATGAAAGGGAAGCAGCGGTTGGGAAGGGAGTGAGACATGGTTGTAGTCTCTCCCCGATGTTATTCAATCTGTATATTGAGCAAGCAGTAAAGGAAACTAAAGAAAAATTCGGAGAAGGTATTAAAATCCACGGAGAAGAAATAAAAACTTTGAGGCTCGTCGATGACATTGTAATTCTGTCAGAGACAGCAAAGGACTTGGAAGAGCAGTTGAATGGAATGGACAGTGTCTTGAAAGGAGGATATAAGATGAACATCAACAAAAGCAAAACGAGGATCATGGAATGCAGTCGAATTAAGTCGGGTGATGCTCAGGGAATTAGATTAGGAAATGACACTTAAAGTAGTAAAGGAGTTTTGCTATTTGGGGAGCAAAATAACTGATGATGGTCGAAGTAGACAGGATATAAAATGTAGACTGGCAATGGCAAGAAAAGCGTTTCTGAAGAAGACAAATTTGTTAACATCGAGTATAGATTTAAGTGTCAGGAAGTCGTTTCTGAAAGTATTTGTATGGAGTGTAGCCATGTATGGATGTGAAACATGGACGATAAATAGTTTGGACAAGAAGAGAATAGAAGCTTTCGAAATGTGGTGCTAGGGGAGAATGCTGAAGATTAGATGGGTAGATCACATAACTAATGAGGAGGTATTGAATAGAATTGGGGAGAAGAGGAGTTTGTAACACAACTTGACAAGAAGAAGGGACCGGTTGGTAGGACATGTTCTGAGGCATCAAGGGATCACAAATTTAGCATTGGAGGGCAGTGTGGAGGGTAAAAATCATAGAGGGAGACCAAGAGATGAATACACTAAGCAGATTCAGAAGGACGTAGGTTGCAGTAAGTACTGGGACATGAAGAAGCTTGCAGAGGATAGAGTAGCATGGAGAGCCGCATCAAACCAGTCTCAGGACTGAAGACCACAACAACAACAAGTTCTAGGGGCCTGATGATCTCAGATGTTAAGTCCCATGGTGCTCAGAGCCATTTGAACCATTTTCTATATCCCAATAACATCTCTCACCATCAAGAGCTGTATAAAAAACATTATGAGAATCGTGTTAAGTTGTGTAAAGGACATTAAGACAGGACACTCCAGATATATTATGAATTTCGTTTAGTGATGAAGCCATATATACCAACTATGGCCAGGTAAACCTCCAAAACATGCACTATTGGTCTCTTGACAATCCCCGTTGGCTTCTTCACGTGGAGCGTCAGCGGCCGAGGAGACTAAACGGTTGCTGTGGGATAGTGAACCATCAGCTCCTAGGCCCGTTTTTTAGAGATGGTACGCTGAACGCGCACAAGTATCGCAACATCCTAACAGACCATCTCCCACCAAAGCTAGAAGACATTCCCCTGCAGAATGATGGCTGTCCAGCCCATAGTGCAGACTTTTTTCTGTGGGGGAAGCTGGAAGACACCGTCTACGAGGACATACTAACTATACTCGATGATATTCAGCGACGTATTACTACAGCCTGCTCGAACATCTCCGCTAAAATGCTAACACGCGTGGAGCAATCGTTCCACACCAGACTGGAAGCGTATGTTGCCGCTGAGGAATTTCATTTTGATCACAGTCTCTGATGGTCAATTGTCTCGTTATTTGTCAGATCCCACATCACTAGTGTGTGCATTTGTGTTGTTCAGTGTGTGCTAACACAGAATTGTACAAGAGTTGCTGTGGGAACTTTTCAAAATACGATATCTCGTGAAAGACTCGCAGTATTCGAATCCTGCAACAAGTACCATGACATTCTAATTTACGCTACTTTTAATTTGTTAATGTCAATAGGCAATGTTCCATTTAAAACATGTATCTTTGGACAAAATACACTTTGTAAGTATTATTACTATCTGTTGACTGCTTAACACTTCGAGCACCTGACTAGCAATCCTTTCTGTAAAAACGACACATCAGTATCACGTTCCTTTGTGGTGAACCTTTTAGGTGATGCAGCCTGTATTTATATTGATGTTCTCTACCTCCTGTATTAATTTGAACAAATAGTTTCTGAAAACCTGTATATTCTGAGGGGAAGATGGGGAGCAGCACAATATTAGCAGAGGGAGCGTGGGAAACAACATAAATATTGTTTGGCGTTTTCCCATAGGTTCTGATGCCTCAATCTGAAACATTTTCTTCGAGACGCCGGTCAAGTGAATGCGAGTCCAATGTCTGTCTTGGCAGTGCGACACTTCGCTCGGTACGTTTAACACGTTACAGCTGTGCGCTCGGTAAGGCTACTGCAAGAAAACAAAAATCGCTATTACGGTTCTGCTCGCTTGAACAAAATTTTTGAGTAAATATCAGAACTATTAATTTTCATTTCAAGTGACTTTCCTGCCGCAAAGTGTCTTCCCGATTTTCACAAAAAGTGTTGACCTCAAAACCAGAAATGATTGAAATTACACATTAGTGTGGAAAACTAAGAGGCGAAAATAGTTTTCGCGTGATGTGTCACTGTCAAGTAACATAGCTCTGTGAAACTTGGACCATACGTAGAAAGAAGTGCTGCAGTATAATACAGGAAGTGAAAAAATACGCAGTGATACGAACAGAAACGATACTTCTATTCGAAGACAGTAATTTCACAGAAGTCACCGTGATTTAAGCGATTGTCAATAGCGCTGGTCCGCGCTGCTGCTACGGTCGCAGGTTCGAATCCTGCCTCGGGCATGGATGTGTGTGATGTCCTTAGGTTAGTTAGGTTTAAGTAGTTCTAAGTCTAGGGGACTGATGACCTCCGATGATAAGTCCCATAGTGCTCAGAGTCATTTTGAATCGCTCTGGTGGAGAAATAATATGCTCTACCACAATAACTGCTTCCCAATCTTGTGGCCAGCATTAGAACATGTTGCAGAATATGCACTGATGTCCGTGGTGATCACACAACCCGTTAAGAAACATATCGCACTTTCTGTTATGTGCAGGGGACCATCGTAAAGGATTCAACACAATTAATGGCTTTAAATAAAAGTGTGATTTCTGTTCGCCTCATTGTGTATTTCTTTCCGTTACCTTAGCATTATGCTGTATCATGAATAAAAACCGCTCCAGTTGTTGTAAATCCCTTATTAAAGGCACGGCCGGTTTCTTCATTTAAATTACGTCATCAGGTGCCAATCTGAACAGAAAGAAGAAAGAGACCATAAGCAATATTACGCAAAGATCATATCACAAAGTATAGAGGCCAAACTGAAGATCCTTTGAAGTTAGATTTAAGGAACATATTTCTGGTTCGCGTTCCAGTTCTGACTTAAATTTACATTTATCTGGACTGGTCACTTAATTTCTGGTATTACATGTGGTCTTGCGGTTTTGCATCGGTACGCAAATATAAAGATCTCAATATCTTGGAGGCCTTAGAGATCTTTCGTGCGTTGAGAAAATCTGTAAACGACACAATTCTCAAACTGAAATAAGGAAAAAAAGCCATTTTGGCTAACGTTGGTTACTTAAATGAACAGCCTAGTTCATTCACCCTCCCCCCCCCCCCCCTTATACCTCCTCTACCTTGGTGCCTTTGCGAGGGCAGTTCTCCTTTCTGAATTTTTTTTAAATGCTTTAAATTTTTTTAAGTTTTAAAAATTGTAAAAAATTTTAATACTTTTATAAATTCTAAATGTGGCCCATAACAGTTTCTGTGCTTTTATCCCTTTCCCCATGAGTCATGACGACTGGTGTCTTTCGAGACACAAAGAAATTAATGATATCAGCGCCTACGGGCATTGATTTAAAACAATGGGGGAAGTTGATAATGTGTGCCAGACGAGGATTCGAACCTGAGTCTTCCGCTCACTATGCCAGATGCGCTGTTTAAAAAATGGCTCTGAGCACTATGGGACTCAACTTCTGAGGTCATCAGTCCCCTAGAACCTACAACTACTTAAACCTAACTAACCTAAGGACACCACACACATCCACGCCCGAGGCAGGATTCGAACCTGCGACCGTAGCGGTCGTGCGGTTCCAGACTGTAGCGCCTAGAACCGCTCGGCCACCACGGCCGGCTGCGCTGTTTACTGCTCCATCTGTACACGTGATCACCGCAACTGCATAGACTACCTTAGCATGCCTCCCGTCAGACGCATCTTCTCAGATTATCTATACCCTACTAATTTAGTGCCCCTTGCCCATTATCCTCATTACTTGCGGCATTTCGCCGAGTCCCTAAGAGTTCGAGTGTACTCTGTATCCGCACTGAAATGATCATTGGCAGCCCCCGCCTTAATTATACAGACAGAACAGATTTCCTATCTTTGTTAATATGCTTATTTTTGAACGCCCGTTATCCAACCGTTTGCTTAAAGTTTACCGGATGTTACGTACGCATCCGCACGTGCGCCACTTCCCTTGGGGCGTATATTTTGATATCTTATCAGTTCGGGTATGGCAGTCGCAGAATTCCGTCCCTGTGCGACTTCACCTAAGCTACTGTATACTTTATACTTTGTCTCCCAACCCGCTCCGTCCTCCCTCATGTCAGTGCTTTTTAAATCTCTTTTTCTCTTCATATTTGTTAGATTCCAGTTCCAACGCCGCGTTTCAATCCATGACTGTAGCTATTGGCGAAATGTCTCAAATTTTAAGGGCAGGGTTGGGACTGGACTTATAAAAAAAGTTGCTTAACTAATACAATGTAAGTATCTAGTGTGATGTGGTCTTTGCGTAAAGCTGCTTACGCTTACACCCTCCCCCACCCCCTCTCTCTATTTTTATTCAGATTTGCAACTGATAATGTAATTTAAATTACGTAACTGGCCGTGCATTGATTTACAACAGCTACAGCGGTTTTTACTCAAAATGAAAAAGTTTGGCTGTTGATGCCCGTCCAGTAAACTGTTATATACTGTAGCATTTCTTTCAATACATGGCCTGTGTTTCATCGAGCTATGTTACTTTGCAGTGACATAATGTAATAGTTACTTTCGTCCTTACGTTCTGCACGCCAGTGTAGAAGTGTAGCAGCGTAATGACGTCACCACAGCTTGCTTCATCTTTATTCATTATGGCGGCTGTCAAGTCGTTCCATTAGGAAATTGCACTCTGTTGATTCACTAATGTAACTAGAAATGTCATCGTCTACTACTCTGAATTTCACGTGGTTGTCGGGGCCGGAATTTCTAAGTTTTGGATCTCATGTAACTGCATCAGAAATTTTGTTGAAAGTACAATGGAGTTTTGAAATATTGAATAGCAGTGATAGCCATCTCCGAGCACGAGTAAATGAAACAGATGTAAAAACCCTTAATACTCAGCGCTACCTTAGGCAGACCTGCACTGCATCACTTGTGCAGAGGTGAGGTCCACTAGCATTTACTTGGCTACTGCTGAAACAATACACTAACACACTTCATATGCTTAATTAACGAAGGGTTCTTATCAGATTATAAATCAGCTGGCATATATAGCTTAGAAGAAGCACATCAGATTCAAAGGCTAACCGAAGTCTAATAAACTTTCTTCTAGAAATTAAGATTTAATTTCGATATACAGCACACAAAAAGAAAATAAAAATATAAATTTTATGTTTTCGGCCTGACTTGTACTACTTTTATTGCTTTATGGATTGCTTTGCATTGATTAAGTTCAAAATTGATCAAAGATGGAACCTGAATCTGATAGGAGACTTAATGGATAGAATTTTATATGCAAATTTTCCTAGTATGTTCCAAACCTTTTAGCAAAATTTAGGCATATGCATTGTACTGACTCGAATGAAAAACAGCCCACAGTTGCACTAATTATGTATATTTTAAACCTTGACCATCGTTTCTGCTATAATAATATAGCCTTCTTCAGAAGTCCTAAAAATGATCAAAATAACATCTACACCAGTAATACAGTATATACACAACTTCAAAAATTACGTATGTGATAACAAATTACTTAGATAAGCTTTTAAAAATGAAAAATGTCTTAGCCCAGCGGCTGCGTCAAGATCAGTAAAATAACTTCAACAGACATAAGCCTGTTTCGATCATAAGTAAAATTACATATGGCACCGTATGTCCTCCGCCAATACATCTGTTATACTAGGTGCACGGTCGTCAAATGTGCTACACCCTACGCACCATAGGTGGCGCTCGCCACAGTGAGATACATCGCACTGTTTATCAGGAAGCTAGTTGATATCTACGATAAAATATTAATAACAAGCCTACAAGTGCAACTGAAGGACCATATACTTATTAATACGACTATCCGACAGTTAAAATGCTGTTGCACACGACCATTAAAGTAGTCAAACATTAACAAATTGGTATTTTGTTTGCATCACTATTTAAAGCATCATTCAAAACGGGGCTATTGTATGCAAATATAGCTCCATCTTACATTATACGCTACGATTCGACGGTTAGATTCCCTCACTTCTTCATCGAAGACTTTCACTGCCTGGGCTACTCTCAGGGTGCATCTTCGACGTGGAAGAGCCCCACCATTTCCTTGCCGTGTCGTCTGTTCGCCGTCACTACTGCTCGCCGTCCGGTCCTCCTCGCCGCCGCCGCCGTTTGGTCGCTGCCTGCCGTCGCCGCCGCCGCCGCCGCCTGGTCGCCGCCGCCGCCACCTGGTCGCCGCCTGCCGGTGCTCGCCGCCGCCCCCTGCCGCCCCGCGCAGCCGCCTGCCGGTGCTCGCCGCCGCCGCCGCCGCCGCCGCCTGCCGGTGCCCGCCTCCGCCGCCATCTGGTTGCCGCCGCCGCCCTTCTCGCGCGTCGCCACCATGTCCCAACCCACCACCAATATCATTTTCACCTCTCCATCCGCTGCTCCAACCACCATCTACCATCTCATGGAGCTCATCCTCCACCCCACTTCCCGTCCTTCCTTCTCTCCCTGTCCTCTCCACCCTGCGCCACTTTCGGCTGTAACCACCCCCAACTCCTCCTCCCCTATCACTGTCGCCCCATCGACAGCTACTGACTTTCCGCCACTCCCTGCACCGCTTCCGACGGGCTCCAAGCCAGCACGGATCTCGGCTCGAGGTTCCACAGTCTCTGTGACACCCACGCCCCCTCCGTCTGCGTCATCCGCTGCTCAGGGTGGTCCTTCCCCCCCCCCCGCCATCTCCCCCTGCAACCCGTCCCCCTGCCCCCTCTCCACCCAGTCGTGGCCACGAAACCTTCAAAGCGCCCGAATGTTGACCCTTCCCCCGAAGTCTCCTCCAAAAAAACCCCCAATCCCCATCACACACCCACCCCCATGGACGCGGCCCCAACCCTCGCCCCCACCACGCCTGCCACCCTCACCTTTGTCCTCTCCAATCCTGACCCTCAATTCCTTGATGCCCGCTCCCTCACCCTCGCCATCCGGAAATACTACCCCAATGCCCCCATCTCCCTCCTGAGGACTCGGTCCTCATTAAATCCCCCAATGCTTCCTTCCACACCGATCTCCTCTCCCGCATACCCCATCCACCCCAACAACTCGCTCCAGCCTCCCCCTACTGCCGAGGACATCATCTGTTTCACCACCATTGTGCTCCAAAACATCCACCCCTTCCAGCGCTCACACACTCTTTCCCAAATCGCCCTCACTGCCCGTTCCATCTTCCATCTTACCACCTATGCCACATACTCCCACAACCAGGCCCACTTCACCTTCACCCCCCTCACCACCCTTGTCTAACTCTCCCCTCCCATGGTACAACAACCCTACCGTATCCTGTACCACAACATTCGCTCCCTGCCCACCCACAAACTCCTCTTCCTCCACACCCTCCGTCAGCACCGCGTGGATGCCTTCGTCCTAAATGAAACCTTCCTTCAACCCCGTATCTCCATCTCCACGGCTCCTTACACCCTACACCGCACCGATAACCCGTACCCTTTGGCACGTGGCGGAGTTGCTATAGGCCACCTCAAGCACCTCCCTGTCTGGCCCCAACCTCTCCTTAACAATCCTGCCGAGCATCTCACCCTCAGCCTCTTCTTCCCCGCCCTTACCATCACCTGCGCCATTTATGTCTGCCCTCGCACCCCCATCCCATACGATTTCCTGGTCCTCATTGACCGCACCTTCTCCACCTACATGATTGCCGCCAACCTCAATATCCACAGCCGTGATCCTGCTGACCTCCAGCGGTGGCTTCAGTTTCTCACCACTCTCCAGGGAGACCTGGTTCCCCTGCCTCAGCACACCCGACGCGAATCCAACACCACTCCTGATGTGGTCCTTGCCTCTCCCAACCTCCTTGGGCGCATCACTGCAGATGTCCTTGACCTCATTGGCAGTGACCATGCTCCTGTTCTCCTCACTATCTATAATGGTTGCCCTCCCCGCAACGCTCCTCGCCCTGACATCCCTCCTAAACTTGTCCATGATTACTCCTGTGCCAACTGGGATGCCTACCGGGACTCCATTCACACCCAGGTTGACGGCCACGACCTTACCCTCCAATCTCCTGATGACATCTCTCGCACTGCTGCCTTCCTGCACCAGACCTTGTCTAACGCTGTCGCCACCCATATCCCCACCAAAGCCATCCACCCTCACCGCCCCGCCCTGCCTCCACAGGCCGTCCTTCTCCTTCGAGAGTCCCGCCGCCTCTACCGCTCTTTTCTCTGCACTCGTGACCGGGATACACTTACCCACCACTGGCAATTACAACGACACATCCGCAACCTGCTTACTGCGAAGAAACGCCGTGCCTGGCGACAGACATGTACACAACTCAACACCATGCTCCCCATAAACTCTTCCAAGTATTGGTCTGCTTTCCACCGCCTTACTGGGAACCGCCCCACCCCCCAGTACCCTCTCCTCCTTAACGACCGTCCCTTTCCCGACAACCTCACCTCAGTAAGGCCAACCACTTTGCCTCCCACCTCTCTGATGATTTTTCCATCCCAGATGATCCCCACTTTGATAATTCCCTCTTTCCTGATGTCATGGACTGTACGAATACCTCTGTTTCTCCCCTTGCTCCTAGCTTCCAATACTTGGGCCACACCCTACCATCTGCACTTAACATTCCCATCACTACAGAGGACATCAGCCTCACACTCCACACTAAACGCAACACTGCTCCCGGCCACGACTGCGTTACCTACCACCACCTCAAACACTGCCCTCCCTCCTTCCTTTCAATCCTCTACAATGTCATCCTTGCCACTGGCTTCTATCCTGACCTGTGGAAAACCTCCTGTATCCTGATGTTCTGCAAACCCAACAAGCCTCCATATGATGCCTCTTCCTATCGTCCTGTCTGTCTCACATCGGTGTTCAGCAAGCTCTTGGAATCCATCCTTTCGTGGCGCATCCATCACCACCTCCACCAAAACCACCTCCTCCCAAACACCCAATGTGGCTTTCGACCTTCCTTCTCCGCTGATGACCAACTCCTCCGCCTCACTCATCTCCTCTCCCTCCAGCTTAACTCCCGTCGCTCCGCCATTTTTGTCTCCCTTGACCTCGAAAAGGCCTATGACCGTGTCTGGCATCCTGGTCTCCTGTTTAAACTCCAAACTTACGCCCTTCCTATCAACTACATCCGTCTGGTGGCCTCCTTCCTCTCCCACTGCCCCTCCTATGTTACCATCCATAATGCCAATTCCCACACCTTCTACCCCTATGCAGGTGTGCCCCAGGGCTCTGTCCTCTCCCCTCTCCTCTACCTCCTGTACACGGCAGATATGCCCCAACCCCCCCCCCCTCCAGTACACCTATTGCAATATGCTGATGACACCGCATTCCTCGCCCTCGCTCCTACCCTCCACCATTCCCAACGCCTTCTCCAGAATCACCTTGACCTTTTTGCTGCATGGTGTAACCAGTGGCTCCTGAAACTCAACCCTTCCAAGACCCAGGCCATCATCGTAGGTCGCACCACTCGCTCCTTCCGGCTCCTGGATTTCTCCCTTACTGTCTGCGCCCGTCCTGTCTGCCTTACCCCCACCCTCACCTACCTTGGCCTCACCATTGACTGTCACCTCACCTGGATCCCGCATCTCTGCTCCAGCCAATCCAAAGCCCACAACTGCCTCTGACTCCTCAAACTCCTCTCTGGCCGGACATGGGGGTTGCACCCCTCTACCGTCCTCCACACCTACAAATCCTTAATCAATCCCATCCTATGTTATGCCAGTCCTGCCTGGATATCTGCCTCCCCCCCCCAAATTCTATAAGTTCCTCCAGATCCTTGAGCGTCATGCACTCCATCTCGCCTTCCGTACTCGCCTCCAGTCCCCCACGCGGATCCTCTGTGATCTCATTCCTTTCCCCCATCTGCTCCTATTCCTCGAACATATCCACATCCTCTGCACCTCCCGCTGTCTTGAACCCCCTCACCCCCTGGTTGCTCCTCTCCTCTCTGATCCCCACCCCCTGCCACGTCTTCACCGTTGTGTCCCCCCTACCCTCCATCTCTACACCCTACATCTCCTTTCCCAAGGTGGCTTCCATCAACTCCCCCTCCTGGATGATGCCCTCTCTCCCTCCATTTATCCCTCATATCAACTCTGATCCTCACTCCCCCTCCTTTCCTCTGTCCTTTTCCCGGGCTCCCTCTCCTCCCCCCTTCCATCCTCTTTCTTCCCCACCTCCCCTCTCTTTGCCCCCTTCTCTCCCCCGAGTCTTTTTACATTTCCCTCTTCTGCCTCCTCTCATTCCCTCTCGCATCTGCCCTTCTCCCCCTTTATTAGTCCTCTCCCTCCTTGGTTCCCCCCTTCTCGTTTTTTCCTCTCCTCCCTCCTTGTTTTTCCCCCTTCTCCAGGTCCCCCCCCCCCCCATCTGCCTTTGGATCGGGAGTGCCATATTTGTGCCGCCATTTTCGTGCAGTGTTTTACCGTGTGTTTCTCCAGTGAGTGTTCCGTGTTGTGTCTTTTGGGAAGTGTAGCGAACAGCCATCATACTCTCGCTGGGTGTGAATTTTTTTATCTCTTGCGAACAGAACCCAGACTGTCGCCATGTTTTTTAATTGTGTGTCTACTATGTTACTTGTCTGATTCCTGTGTATTTTATCAACATTGCCAACCCCTTTTGCTTTCTGTTTTAACTTTCCGCATTTTTACGCCATTTTACACTTTAAATCACCATTTTATCGCCTGTTTTTTCTTGTTTCTTTCTTCTTCCTTTTTTAAAAAAGAAATTCTGTAGGCTGTAGAACAGCGTAGTAAGCTGCTGCCAGCCCACCCCCTTCGGGGGGAACTGAAAATCAATAAAGAAAAAAAATTATACGCTCTAACAGCTTATAGGGCTAATCGTACCAGCCAACCTTAGTCGTTGTGCATAGCCATACTACTAATGATTGACGATAGTTCTACGAATAGCGGTCTAATGCATAAGTGCCCGAGCGGTTCTAGGTGCTACAGTCTGGAACCGCTCGACCGCTACGATCGCAGGTTCGAATCCTGCCTCGGGCATGGATGTGTGTAATGTCCTTAGGTTATTTCGGTTTAAGTAGTTCTAAGTTCTAGGGGACGGATGACCTCATAAGTTGAGTCCCATAGTGGTCAGAGCCATTTGAACCATTTTCGAACAAAGAGTATTTCAAAATTTGAAATTAGAAAAACTTTCATATAACGAAGACTTTAACGACCGGATGTGTCTGCCGATGATGCTGCTTTACGACAGAATGCATTCTCATGCTGATATAATCAGGGTCTTCCTACTGTTCTTCTACTGTGCGCACTACACAAAGTTGTAATTTTTATTTAAACCCTTCCAATTTTGCGAACTCTTAAGAGCATAAGGGGACTCTAGGCTAACCATGAAATACTCCCCCATAACGTAAAACCTCATTA
Organism: Schistocerca cancellata; assembly: GCF_023864275.1. NCBI lineage: Eukaryota > Metazoa > Arthropoda > Insecta > Orthoptera > Acrididae > Schistocerca > Schistocerca cancellata. The sequence goes on from NC_064630.1 coordinate 458,118,117, forward strand.
TCTATACTTCACTACTGGCAGAACACAGGCTGGCAGGTAACTTACTCCACGCACTCGCCAAAGTTAAACCCTGACGTCGAATGGCCACATGTCGTAGTGTGAATCATCGCTCCAAATCGCTCATTTCCAGTCATCCAGTGTGTTGTGGCGTCGCCCTTCAAACCACTTCGCTCATCGCTTGGCACTGATTACATACGTGGTTTACGAGAAGTTTCTTGACTATTGCACCTCTTTCTTTGTATTTCTCCACTCACACTCATTGTGTTAGGTCGACTTCTCGTAGCACCCTGGAACACACGAGTGATTCTTTCTGGTCATTTCATGTGAGTTTTAAGAACCACCCTCCGCAATGCTCGAAGGTACCTATCGTTGAGAACGTAAAGTCTTATATTGCAAGAAACCCTCAGATACCTAATACAGTGCCGGAAAGAAATTAGCACATATGGAAATACGATGCCGATTTTGATCCGATGACGGCATATGTAGTACATGTACTGATAACGGTTTTAGCGGCGTCTGCCAATAAACAGCGTTGTGATATAGCTGCTAGAGCGACACAGTGCACTGGGCACTGGTCATAAACCACAGCGAAACACACAAGAAGGTCAACACGCCTTTTGTGTGGACAATACACGACCATCCTACAAAATACATCCAAGAATCTCGCCAACTAATCTCAACGACGCCCCTCTCACACACAATACTACGAATTATACACCGGATCGTACAGGGAGTGTACTGCGATGCACACACAATAAACAGAAGAAATGTGATTGTAGCTGGATATTACGAGAAGAATTCCTTCCCCAATACTTGTGCACTTTTTTTTTTGTACTCGAAAATATAAAATTCTCTCGTTGTTGTGACACCTGATTCTGTCGTTCCGTTCAAACTGCAAAACTGCTATGAGAACACATTAACTCGCGCGAAATAAGACTCAAATAGACAACGAAGTTTCTGTCGTGAAATCGGCACATTTCTACGATCAACAATTGTAATTTATTCAGCTCTGGAATGACCAACTGTACATCTATACACTTGATATATTTTACGGAATAATTACTTGTACAGTGAAATTCTAACAATGCTAACTCTTACGACAAGCAGTAAGTAACGGGAGAAGTTGCTATAGTAATTATCTTGGTGAATCACAAACAGATCTAAAGAAATGATTGTTATTTTTAAAATTATTATAACTAAACAAACTTATGCTACAATGCTTATGTTCGGCTGTCACCGACCATTAAACTATCTGTGGCTTGTTCAGAGGGTCAGTGGCGTTAGTTGTCATTTCCTCGCGCCCCCCGACTTGGGTTCGGTCCCAGAATCTCAATTTCCTCGATCTGAGCTCCGTTTCCGTTTCCTCCGTTGTTCAATCGCGCCCATCTTTTGTTGTCATTGAAACCGGATCCACTCTTTCGCCATCCGTTGTTTTGTGGTCTGTAGCCTTCATTCCTCCTTCCATTCCAGCCTCTGTTGCGTAGTACATAATTATTGCGGTTCCCATTCCAGTCTCTCCGTTGTTCAGATTCGTTACTCCCGAAATTTCCCGATTGTGAATGGTTTCTGTAAGGCGCTCATTCCGCGCATTTCCATTGCTATTATTGTAATGGTTATTTTGTGGACGTGACATTGGGCCTGTGACGTATCTGTCAGACTTTGTGTTCTCTGATATTTTCTGCTCTGAATACGTACTCTAATTCGTAAAGTGTGTTACGGAAAGTACTGAGCTCGACATTACACCTGCCAGCTAGTACTTGTTGATATGCTGACGGAAGTTTGGTGTAACAATGACGAATGATTTCACCGGTAGAGCATGGTACGTCAGGCTACTGGTTCTTGTCAATCATTGCATCAAGGAACTTGATCGGGCTTTTGTAACCTGAACTCTCGAAATTTTTGCTAACAATCATGTCGTATTTTATGCGCCCTTGCGTCCCCTTGGGCCAGTAGAAATTTAGGAGGCTGTCCTTGAACTCCTGGTAACGTTTACACGTTGCTGATATTCCGCGCATTTTCTCTGCAGCTGTCCCTTGCAAGTGTCCGCAAATAAAGTCCAGCTTGTATTTTAAAGGCCAATTTGCAGGTAAAGAAAGATCAAATTGTGATATCCAAGTGTGTGGGTAAGTACAATTACCCTCACCTCGGAAAATGTCGATTTTTAGGACTTGTAAGAAGTGTTGAAAATCAAATGCCGTCCTTAGGAAAATATCAGACCTTTGGTGGTTCTCGTTCGACGTCCCTTCATTTGTGCTCCCTCCTTGGCTTCGAGAAAATGCAGTGTTCATCTCACCATACCCTCTGCTTGCCGCTATCGGTATACAGTTCTCCGTCCCGACTGAATTTGTTTCAGGTGCTATTGCGTTCGCGCTAGGCCACATTTGAATTTGTTTCCTTAGTGCCTCCTCCAATTTCTTCTCCATGCGCGTGTTGATCGCTTCCTGCTGCGATTTGAACGAAAGGAGAGTACAGACCTCTTCAGTCTCGCTCACTGGATTTGCAGTTCAAAAATGGTTCAAATGGCTCTGAGCACTATGGGACTCAACTGCTGAGGTCATAAGTCCCCTAGAACTTAGAACTACTTAAACCTAACCAACCTAAGGACAACACACACATCCATGCCCGAGGCAGGATTCGAACCTGCGACCGTAGCGGTCACGCGGTTCCAGACTGTAGCGCCTAGAACAGCACGGCGGATTTGCAGTTATTACCTCTGAACCAGTCCCTAATTTGCGCAGATTACATTCTAATTTGTCCATGGCCGCTGACTCGTCATTTTTCCGCTTTTCCATGCATTCTACCTTTTTGCTCAAATTGATCACCGCCTCTCGCCCCAGCAATCCTATGCATTTATTCATTTTCGATGCTTCAGCTGCTATTCGTCTGGCAACACTTGCTATTGTCTTGGCGCTCTCTGCAGGTGCACCCGTTTGCTGGTCTGCCAAACCAATGTTACTCTGTGCCAAGACTATGCGTGACGGAATATGTCAAATGATTAGATGGCCGACTCAAGACAAATAAGCACAGCCACGCATCACACGTTGTGTGTGTGATGCTAGAAGCAGTACCTCTGATGGTTCAGAATGTGACTGGCACAGGCTCTAAGTGGCACACTAGCAAGGGACATAAGTCTCACCGTTTAGGTGAGACCTGCAGTTGTTTACTAGCAAAGGGCCAGTACAATAGTGAGCTCTCTTCCCTTTCTGTCAGCTCGGTAGCAAAGCACATTTACATTTTAGAATTCCCCCACTTTAGCAAACGCCAATCACAAGCTGGAGCCCAGCATTAGAAGCTGGGAGAGCGGCCTTTGTTCTGCATACACCGATTTGCCCAGTCAGAGACTTTGGAGGAAAGGAAAAAAAGATTCAGCTTCGCGGCCTCATTCCCACGCATTTGCCGTGTCTTTTGCTAACAACATGACCAGGATGGAACCATATCCCTTCATAAAAGCTTGTTATCTCCCCTGTTGTGTCCATTTCAAAGTTTCCAAAGAACGGCCATAAACTCGCTAAAAGCCTCATTCTTTCACAAATATGTTTTGTAACAGAGTCTGGACGTCTGGGCGTCAGTGGCCTGTCCCAAGGAAATTCGCAGAAAGCTCACAGTTGTTTTGTCGGCTTCCTGCCTAACAAGGGCCCATCCTCTGCTTTATTGCCGGTCAACAATGCATTGGCCATTGCAGCGGTGACTTCTCGGCGCTAGTCGGTCTACCTGGACGCAGCTGCCTCCCAGCTGGCGCCAACCAACTTGCCTGCACAATGAGATCGCAGAACTCGGCCGTCCGGAAATGTCTCCCCTAGGTTTCGCAGGAAAAGAACGCGCTTCTCTTGGCCCACCATCGCCAAGCGCTTACACTGCAGTTGTTTAAATCGGCACCCTATTCTTTTGAATGCAGGTAAAGCTTACCATTATTCTTTCCCTAGAGCACGCAAGCAAGAGCATGAACTTCCGCCCACGTCATCATAATTTATGAAGTCAGAATTGCAAGAAAGATTATATTCCCTAAGAACATGAAGTGGCATAACACCGAATCAGAAGTGCCCTGCAATCTCTCTCGTTAACCCACGGGTACTGAGAGCACAACTGGAGTGAACAGGCGGAGGAAGCTACAGTTCTAACTATTGCATGATCCATAACTATCTGTGGCTCTGCGTATGACTCGTGGTTCTCAATAAGCAACAGCAGCAGCAACAGCAGCTGCTCAGCATTGTCGTCAGCTACATCCTTCATCATCTGCACAGCAACAATGTCGTAAGACTGTTAACTGACAGAACATAACTAATACTGTACAGCCATTACCCAGAGGTGTTTCTTTGACAAAGTTTGGCTAACTTTAATTAATAATGACCTGCAATAGTTAAAATTTGTAGAGCACCTGTGTTGTCATTGTCGTCAGCCATTATTATGAAGCACAGCCCCTTCCTTTCCATGCAATGACCGAGTGTCATAAAAATATGAAAATTGATTAACTACTTACCGCCAGTTTAGTTTGTTTGCTAATGACCAGTTTCACACTATATTTTGCTGCCTCAGTAACTGTTCGTTTTGTATTGCGCAACTGAGGCGTAACGGATTTTCAATCCTGAGTGTAAACTCCACTCGCTTAAAGTAATGTAAAATTTCACTCGCAGAACTAATAACTAAAGATACAGCACAATTTTAAGAGTGTGCAATTTTATTTATTCTGTATTTAGCTTAACGAGTGACTTCTGCAGACTTGGTATGTCCTTAATTGTTCTTACGTTAAAAGTGAGATCAGTTGCTCATTGAATTAACGTAAATTCAATTCAATATTCAATAATTAAAAGTAAATTGCTTGCATTTTTCAGAATTTGAATTACGTTATGCTGAGATTACTGAAATTCATTTTTTACGTAATAAAGTTCCAGTTACAGTCATTTATTAAAAGTGCTACTTCATTTAAATTTAATTTCAAAATTTAATATTTCAGATTAACTAACTGCAAACTCAGTGCTTTCTGATTCACTTATTTTCTCGTGAACTGCTGTGTTATGGAAAAGCGTGACAACCTTCTATTGCCATGGCAGTGATTATTTGCTACATTTTCTTTGCCATTACCTTTCTTATGACTGTCCCTTTTCTATTACTCAGTATTTTTGTATTAAATATTACGTGGTACCCTTTCCCCCTCCCCTGTGTGATCGTCAGCGATTGCCCTATATTCTACTATTTCAAAATTAGATTTAGAACAGATTCATCTTTCGGAAGGGTCTGTTGTACACTTTCCTCCTACTAACCGGTATAATTTTCCTTTGGTGACGAAAGCCTTACCCACTGTAAAATTTCATCAGGCATACTCGATTATGGTCAATCATAGCGCATTCCAGCAGGCCGATTAGGAAGGAGGAGGTTACGCATTATGTCATATAATTAAAGACTGAATTGAATAAAATGCTGCCATAATTTCTTCATTGGGAGTTATGATCTCCCGTTAAATGTTTAACACAACAAGTCAGTTACTTAGGTTAGAAACTGTATATATGTCTTCACATAGCCTAATCATGGCGCGTAAATCATCCATTATTTGAGAATGAGAGCACTTAGCGGCTTCACACAAAGTAAAGTAATCATAAATTTGATGTTTCACACACGAGACTTCGATTCTATAAAGAATGTTGGGGAAGGTGGAGGGAGGGGTCTTACTGGTTACCTTAACTCTGTCGACCATTAGAGAAACCCTGTTGGTGGCCATTTCTCAGCTTTCACTTTGCAGGACATAATCGGGCTGGTGACACATGAACTACGGACTCCCTCGTGCTCGTTTTCAAACGCTTTACTTTACGTTGTGTGCAATTCTCTGTTTCTTAGCGTTTATGTCGTCTACGAATACCTGTTTTCATGATCTAACAAATTTTTTTTATTTTAATTTTGTGGTCAGATGTACTTCGTGGCGCCACAGTTGACATTTAACTTAATGTCTAGTTCCCCATCTGTCTGTAAATCGTGAAAACTTTGAAACTTCCTGGCAGATTAATGCTGTGTGCTGGACCGAGAATCGAACACGGGACCTTTGCCTTTCGCGGGCAAGTGCTCTACCATCTGAGCTACCCAAGCACGACTCACGCCCCGTCCTCACAGCTTTACTTCTGCCAGTACCTCATCTCCTACCTTCCAAACTTTACAGAACCTCTCCTGCGAACCTTGCAGAACTAGCACTCCTGAAAGAACGGATATTGCGGAGACATGGCTCAGCCACAGCCTCGGGGATGTTTCCAGAATGAGAAAAAACTTTGTTTGTGTGTTACCGTATTTTAACTCTACGCGTATCTTATTTTCTGAGGCGGATGTTGGGGGCCAGCCCAGCATTTTCCTGAACGGGCGTGGCAAACTGCCTCAGAAATACAGGATGCGCAGATGCAATCCATGTTTGGGTCACCTCCCTGTCTCACAAGTCAGCACCACTGCGCATGTATTTATACAAGTAGGTCGCAATGCATTTAGTTCACTGGAACGTTTTACCAGTTGGTTAGATTCATTAATTTAAAAGTCTTAAAATGTTACAAGAACCAAAAACATTCCTCCATTGTCATACATATGAAGATGATCTTATTGATGAAATCTGCGTTGAAGTATAAACGATATCTTACAATGATGATCTTGATCGTGGTAACTTGAAAGTACGAGGGGCGTTCAATATGTAATGCAACACATTTTTTATTCGACCAATTTCGGTTGAAAAAATGCGGGATTTGTTGTGGGATTAGTAGAATATTTCGTCTTCAGCCCCTATATTTTCGCGAAGTTCCGATAGGTGGTGGCGGTAAACGTAGCCTTCAAAATGGCTTCTGTATTGGTAGTTCGTTCCAAGCGGAGACCTGTCATTGCGTTTCATTTGGCGGAAAACCAAAGCATCGCAGATATTCGTATGCGCTTGTAGGATGTCTACGGAGACCTGTCAGTGAACAAAAGCACGGTGAGGTCGCTGAGCGAGGCATCCGTTGTCATAGCAACAAGGTCACGCAAACCTGTCCGATCCCCCACCTGCCAGTCGATCGCACAGAACTGTGACTGCTGTAGTGATGGAACGTGCGGATATTTATTTGTTTCTTCCTCATAATTACAGCCTGTTAACTGAAAATCTAAAATAGGCCATACAAATCACATTTCCCTAGGTAGTAATAAGTTATTCAGAGGCTGAAAATACCTCTATAGTTATAAGGCTCTTTTATTTAGGACAGGGCCGGTTTCGGGCTCTTATACGCCCATCTTCAGGTGTCGTACTGAAAATAGCAAGAGACAGCAGATAACTTTTACACACAGCAATACACCAAAAAAACAAAAAAAAAAGTTTCAATAAAAAATTTAAAACCACCGGTCGAGCTAGGTGCCGTAAAACCTAAGTCAACCTGAATCCATTACCCGTTGCATCTCCATAGAGTGTGCAGTCCCACAATGTGTGTTCTGGTGTGCCCACACTGATTTTGTACAGATACGTGGCATAAGGTCCACGGCCACTCAGTTAATATATGTCCATCTGATGGGTTGAATATGTCATTTTTAATCTTTCCCCGATTTTAGGGAGAAATTCGTATGTTCTCCTGCGTTTGCCTGGAGTGTCCCATTTATTTTGTCATCATCATCATCATCATCATTTAAGACTGATTATGCCTTTCAGCGTTCAGTCTGGAGCATAACCCCCCTTATACAGTTCGTCCATGATCCCCTATTCAGTGCTAACTTTGGTGCCTCTTCTGATGTTAAACCTATTACTTCAAAATCATTCTCAACCGAATCCAGGTACCTTCTCCTCGGTCTGCCCCGACTCCTCCTACCCTCTACTGCTGAATCCATGAGTCTCTTGGGTAACCTTGCTTCTCCTATGCGTGTAGCATGACCCCACCATCTAAGCCTGTTCGCCCTGACTGCTACATCTATAGAGTTCATTCCCAGTTTTTCTTTGATTTCCTCATTGTGGACACCCTCCTGCCATTGTTCCCATCTACTAGTACCTGCAATCATCCTAGCTACTTTCATATCCGTAACCTCAACCTTGTTGATAAGGTAACCTGAATCCACCCAGCTTTCGCTCCCATACAACAAAGTTGGTCGAAAGATTGAACGGTGCACAGATAACTTAGTCTTGGTACTGACTTCCTTCTTGTAGAAGAGAGTAGATCGTAGCTGAGCGCTTACTGCATTAGCTTTGCTACACCTCGCTTCCAGTTCTTTCACCATGTTGCCATCCTGTGAGAATATGCATCCTAAGTACTTGAAACCGTCCACCTGTTCTAACTTTGTTCCTCCTATTTGGCACTCAATCCGTTTATATTTCTTTCCCACTGACATTACTTTCGTTTTGGAGATGCTAATCTTCATACCATAGTCCTTACATTTCTGATCTAGCTCTGAAATATTACTTTGCAAACTTTCAATCGAATCTGCCATCACAACTAAGTCATCGGCATATGCAAGACTGCTTATTTTTTGTTCACATATCTCACCCAGCCAGTCTATTGTTTTCAACATATGATCCATAAATAATATGAACAACAGTGGAGACAGGTTGCAGTCCTGTCTTACCCCTGAAACTACTCTGAACCATGAACTCAATTTACCGTCAACTCTAACTGCTGCCTGACTATCCATGTAAAGACCTTTAATTGCTTGCAAAAGTTTGCCTCCTATTCCATAATCTTGTAGAACAGACAATAACTTCCACCTAGGGACCCGGTCATATGCCTTTTCTAGATCTATAAAGCATAGATACAGTTGTAAAATGTGATCTTTTATTGCCTTTTTCAAACTGGCCTCAGCTCCAAGCACCCTTCGTACTTCCATTTGTTTGCATTTCTTAACCAATAGAAGGCTCCCTTTTTCCTAATTTTCAAGTCCAGTGGGCATATTCCTAGACTTACTAACAAAGCATCATTTGGTGTAGTGCAGTAGGCGCCCGTTGAACTCTTCTCACTAGCTTCAATCTATAGCTCAAACGCTCGCACCATATCCTACGACCGATGTTAATATAGATGGTATACTCTGACTCTCTTCAAGGGAAGGCGAAATTGCTTATTTCCTATGGTTATAATTCCATTCATCACGTTTCTTCCTTTCCTGCCTGCTTCATCTACATGATGTGCAAAGTTACGACGTTCGTCCAGAAATACACCTAGATATCTCGTTACTGCGCTTCTCCTAATTTTTCAAATATCTTGCCGAGAAAGATCAAAAAACAAATTGATCTGTTGGATTTGGGTATCACTGGATCCTTTTCTTGCCCTTTACTAATTATTACCATTTCAGCGTTCTTCCACGGTACAGGGACCCTTCCTTGCAAGACTCATTGCATAGTTATAGCTATGACAAATGTTTATTGTGTGCTGGGTTTTATCCACTTGACATTTTGTGCATGAGGTTCGGCGTAAAAATGAACATGTTATACTACAAAAAGATGGTTAATACCTGAAGATGATAGCAAAGACTGTTGAAACCGGTTGTCTTGAATAAAAAATATTTCGTGCGATCTTGGCCTTTGAATGGTTTTTAACTCATTGTACAGATCGCGAAAGTAGCTAAGAGGTCACAGAAGGCTAGTATTACTTCGACAGGGATCCCGTTTGGACCTTTCTTTTTAGTCTTAAAATTATTTGCCTAATATCTTCTTGTGCGAAGGGGAACATAAGTTTATTGTTTCTATATTCTTCCCATAACATTTCCCGTAACCTACGCTGATGATGCATCTTGCCTTCTTCTTCATCGTCAGAAAGGAATGTTTGCATTTCCAGGGCAGCTGACTGTTCTCAACTTTCTGTTGCCATCCCATCATTCCTTTTCAGCGTGGATAAGGCAGTTGGTGGTCGTATTTTCTAGCAGACTATTTTATATAGTACGCAGCAGGGATCAATTTCTAAGTTAGCCTCCAAGAATTGCTTCCATCGTCCTATTTTTGTTTTCTACAACTCTTCCTTAAAATGTTGCTCAACATACCTGTATTTATGCAACCTTCGAATGCTTTCTTCTTGTGTAATGCTGCTCTGGTAGAAGTATCTGATTATTCTTGTTTCGTATTTTAATTTCTGCAGCGCATCCTCGACACCCAGCGATAGATTTCCAGGACACTGAAACACTGTTGTTAGTTCATCCCAGGTACCGTCCTTGGTCTTATATTTGGAAATTATGCTCACGTTTTCTATGACGTCTTGGATTTCCCTTCCATTGATGGTATAGTGTATGATATTGTGGTCACTCGATGTCATTTCGCTCGCAACCTTCCAGACTTTTCGCATGGCGTGCCACTGGCGTATTTGTTAAAGTGACGTAAGTATTTCACGTTTCTGCAGTCGTCTCTTAATAGGTTGGAGGATTATGAGATGCATTCAGTACCTTAGGTTGGGTTCCATAACGGCTTCTTCTAGTTGTCTTCCACAGTCATCAGTCAGGCGGCTATGCCACAATACTGACATCGCATTTGCATCAATGGAGCACACAAGAAGCTTAGCTCGTCTTAGATGACTAATATCCTTTAACCTAAGCATATACTCGTCGGATGCCCACCAGGTCGGATTAAAGGAAGACAGCGAAGCAATTGAGAGGCGGGCTGCTAGATTTGTTACCGGTATTACGAAGATGCTACGTGAACTCAGTTGAGAATCCCTGTGATGTCGTCCTTTTCGTGGAACGCTGTTGAGAAAATTTATAGCACCAGCATTTGGCGTTGACTGCAGAACGAATCTACTGCCACCAACGTAGGGACCACGAAGATAACACAAATTAGGGTTCGTACGGCACCGTATAGAAAAAATGGCTCTGAGCACTATGGGACCTAACTACTGAGGTCATCAGTCCCCTAGAACTTAGAACTACTTAAACCTAACTAACCTAAGGACATTACACACATCCATGCCCGAGGCAGGATTCGAACCTGCGACCGTAGCGGTCACGCAGTTCCAAACTGACGCGCTTAGAACCGCACGGCCACACCGGCCGGCGGTACCGTATAGACAGTCACTTTTCCCTCGCTCTATTTGCAAGTGGAACAGAAAAGATAATGACTAGCAGCGGCAGAAAGTACCCTCCGACACGGACAGTACTGTAGTTTGCGAAGTATCTACGTACATGTAGATGTAGATGTCAGGAACACTACTGAAAAATTTCTAAATACTAGAATTTTAAACACGGCTAACAGCAGCAAACGTAAATAAACTTTCATTGCCCAGTTTTGTTACGTTGTCTTTGTCATTTTAATATAAACTATTTTATTCCTTTTGCATATTTTACACATCCTGTCTTTTATACAACATACAATTTGCTTTGTGTAGAACATCGAAATATGTATCATAGTGACGTATTACTGTAACAGTTGCTTATTTCATACAGTTGAGCGGTTATCACGTTAGTAGCGACCAGTCAGTGGCGTGCTCTACACCATGTTTACCTGGCGTCGTAACTAGTGGCCACAAGTTTAGTCTAATGTTTGCTCTCTAGTCGCCACACGTTTAGTCCATTGTCTGCTCTCTTAACAAGCTGTACCTGTTGTAACAGTTTTTACTGTTTGCATGGAGGATTTTATTCTATATTTTCTACTGTTTGTCTTGAGCTCCTTAGTTTAACATGTACGTTTACAGTTTTAACTTCCTGTACTTTACGTATTTACCAATTTTATCCCGTGATCTCTTTTTCAGTATTATCAGGTATTAACTACGTACTTTAAATGTTTATTTTATATTGTGATGCCTCCGCGACTGCTTCCCTCCTACGTCCGTCCCTCCCCAGCCCTCTTCGGAGCGGCCCCCGCCCGTCTCCCCCCCCCACTCCTCTCCTCATCACTCCTCTCCTCTCCTCTCCTCTCCTCTCCTCTCCTCTCCTCTCCTCTCCTCTCCTCCCTCCCTTCTTCTCTTCTTCCCGTCCCTCTCCTCCCCCCGCTGTTTTCTTCCTACTCCCTCGTCTCTGTGCCCCTGGCAGATCCTCTCATTATGCTCATTGTCACCAGTGTGCTGCCGGCCGCGGTGGCCGTGCGGTTCTAGCGCTGCAGTCTGGAACCGCGGGACTGCTACGTTCGCAGGTTCGAATCCTGCCTCGGGCATGAATGTGTGTGATGTCCTTAGGTTAGTTAGGTTTAAGTAGTTCTAAGTTCTAGGGGACTGATGACCACAGATGTTGAGTCCCATAGTGCTCAGAGCCATTTGAACCAGTGTGCTACTTCAGTGTTGTGTTTGATGCTGGTCTCCTGTCAGTCAAGAGCTGTGATTTTAATTGTGTGCTGGTCTTGTACATGCTGTTACCGTCAGTGATTATTATGTGCTACACCGTCCGTCGATACTCTTATACTCCGGTCATACTTCGCTTTGTGTTCCTTAATTGTCCCGGCGTGTGGGTTTTTTGTGCACTACTTTTTTTACTGTTTTTATCTCCATTTTACAGTCGCCACCCTTTTTGTCTGTTCTCTTCCGTACAGTTCCCCACTTTTTTTATATCGATGTGCGCCATGTTTATTCTATTGTGTTATTTTAAATGTCTTCTTTGTGTAATTACTGTCTTTCGGCTGAAGAGCAGCGCATATGCTGATGCCAGCCCGCCCCAGACGGGGCACTAAAACACAACAAAGAGAAAAAATATTGTGATGCATGTTTATTTCAAAATATGTTTGAAACGTTATAGGTGACTTTCCCTGAAGAAGATACTCTTAGTGGTATTGAAACCTGGTCAAGGTTTTTACATTAAACTTATGCAACCAGTTGGTTCAAAAAAATGGGTCTGAGCACTATGGGACTTAACTTCTGAGGTCATCAGTCCCCTAGAACTTAGAACTACTTAAACCTAACTAACCTAAGGACATCACACACATCCATGCCCGAGGCAGGATTCGAACCTGCGACAGGAGCGGTCGCGTAGTTTCAGACTGTAGCGCCTAAATGGCTCGGCCACTCTGGCCGGAAGCAACCAGTTGTCTGTACATTTTATATAGCTACTGAAAATTTCTGAATACCACACCCATGCTAGTTACCATGACAGTATCTAGTAAATTCGAAGCACCGATCGTGGAAGCATAGTGGTTAAGGCACTGGATTCATGTCCTGGAGATGAATGGTTCAGATCCCGACGTAAGTCTATTAATGCAACTGACGCTAAAGTCCCTTTGGATACACGCGGTCATTATCGGTCACCAGCCTAATGTGGATTTATGTTTCGTCTGCATTGGCTACATCTTTGATGATACTTTTAACCCTAATCTTATTATCTTCCTCAAAAACTGAATGATGTATTTAAAATGTGTGATGTATTTAAAATGATGTATTTCAAATATGTGTACAGCTGTCAAAGTAACATGCACTTAAAATCTGTGGACAACTAAAGGAGAAAGTACCGGCAGTTTTAAGACAGATTCATCCGATTTCACAAGACAATGTCTTGTTAATGCAAACAAAAATTCGGGATAAACTTTAATTTATTCATAGCACCACAAAGTATTCATTTTCGAAAGGATCGTCAGGTTTTACTCGGGTATATTTTGAAGTGAGTATACGCACAGTTGTGGTACGGTTTATAATTGCGTGTAGAGCGAAGTTTTCATTTACCTTTCACAGATGTTCATTCTGCCTTCAATTAGACACACGACAACCATCCAGACGATAGTCAAACTCTTCTCATGCTTTTACAGGCGTGTCTGGAGTTACTGCAGTCACAGCTGCAGCTACGCAGCGCTGCGTTTCACCCGAAGTTATTGGAAGGGGAGACACACAGTGTGCAAGATAAACATGGAGTTACGATACGTAAGTTAAATTTCTCCCTAAGTTTGCATCTTATGAGATCGAACCATTTGCACCCCTGGAAAAAAAATGCGACACCATTGAAGACAAGAGCATTTTATTGACAAGTGAGGTGACAGATAGTTCATCGTTCCACAGTGTACTACTCTCTGGCGGCAGTGTATTATCCCACTAAATGGTCACAAAGGTGCCGACTGACATCCTGTTATGGACTGTCCCAAGCATCTTGCGTCTGATGTTGCAATTCGGCAATGGTTCTTGCAGGCCCTGGAGAACGAGTAGGTTCCCGCTTCATCATTTGGCGGACTTGTACAACCGGCGAGAGATCTGATGATCTTGCTGGACAAGGCAGTGCTGTATAACACGAAGAGCACGTTGCCTCACAGCAGACGTATGTGGGCGCGCTTGTTCTGCTGAAAAAGCACATTACCTTCCTGTCTAAGTAAGCCGTGGTAAAGTGCAATGTCGCGGACACTGACTTCTTCACCCAGCAGATCTATCATGTGAACGCCAGCTGTAACTGATGTCTACCGAAATCGTGAAGCGTGGGTGGGACCTTCTTGGCGTGGACGACTGCGCTCTGCAATAGGCCACTCACCAGGTCTACATCGGAGACATGTACGTCCGTCACTAACGAACCGAGGGAACCTACCCTCGTCACTGTACACAGCAGAGCGCCATTTCACTTTCCAGTGAACTCTTTCATAACACCAGAGTAGCTATGGTTAGCGGCGTCGTGGTGCCAGTGATAGCCTGGACAGAGCCAACATGTGACATCAGTCCTGCTACAGGCAAACGGTTCCCAGTAGTCCCTGATAACATTGCACGTGAAAAGTGTACCCAGATGTCGCCCCTAGATGAAATTCGGTCGGCCACCGCCGCTCGCATAAAGTTTCCATTTTGATGTGTGTATGTACAAACGCAAACGTCCAGAACCTGGTGTACAAGTCTGAGAATGATCCACAGACCATTGTTCAAAGCATCGACACACCACCGACGTATTGTTTCCAACATGTGACGCAGTCCGTCGATACGTTCATCAAGCTTCCAACAGGACCCCAATGAAACACTGATGAAATGGCAGAAGCTATTCAACTGGATCACGTACACGTCGGTGGGTCATGGTTGTACAGTAGAATGGATGTTGCAAACATTATTCGTCTCTAAAATCAGCATAGTTATCCACTGTAGAATAAAAACAGAGGGTACAATGACAGGCCTCTTGAGCGCCATCTGATCGCCGATTATTGTGACAAATGAAGAATCACTGACTTTACAACCCCTGAGTACGCACGTCTTATTCCCTGGTGTCACTGAACACAGTCGTTGAGGGTGATGCATTTCTTTTCTTCTTTTTTCCCCTACGCTTTTAGCTTTTTTAAATCCTTTCTTAAAACCACACCTAAAAAGAGGAAATGAATACGCGAACAGTCTTGTCCCGCATTCTTTGTACCAAGAATAAACTAAACGATGGAAAAAATCAAAAATTATCAGCATACCGTCATAAACGAAGAAAATTAACAAGCGCAGTGGATAAGCAGGGAGCGCTTTCGCAGGGAGTTTCGTCGCTATTTGCTCTACTTCAGGAAAAGCTTCAGGTGCTCGTAAGCAAATACAGGCAACTGAACCGCCTCGTAAATTTCTACTCCGCTTGCTCGCTACCGTTTTTGTTTGCAGAAGCAATACGGGGCCGTAGCGTTACCCCGCGCCTCGTGCCTGGCGCTCGCTAGTGCCGCGTTTCGCCGCTAGTGTCGCTGCGAACGTTGTTTGCAGGTCATGTGCATCTGACATGCTTTGGGGGGGCGTCTACGACGCTCGCGTTTCCCCTAAGCAAGTACTGAGGCGTGTCGCGGTATAATGTTGTGTTCCTTCCTCCCACTGGTGCAACGTGTGCACTGCAGTAGGTTCGAGGGAACGTAGGGTCGCATCGTTTTCACAGTACTGTAGTACTGAAGATTTAATTGAGTATAATTATATAATCCTTGACTCAGATTTCTTTTTTCTTTTCGTTGTTCTCGATGCTGTCAGTGCAGTACAGTAATAATTCCTCAATGATCCCAATAAATATGGAGACCGGAACTAACAAGTAAGGGAGGTTCCGTTAAGAATGCACAATTACGAGAAAATTGCGCATATTAGCTTTTTGTTGTAATCAGACGTTTCCGATTTTTGATCTGCCACTGTTTTTTGTAGATGTCTAAAATGGGCGTGTGCTCTTGCACACTTGTTGCATTGAATTGTGACACTTTCGTAGAAGTTTGTGACCGTGTGTATTCGCTAGATCGCTGTCTTTAGTCGTTTTTCTGTACTCAATGATCTGAACTGCACTTTCGTCTCTTTCCATTAAACGAGGAGACGAATAAGCGTTAGATTTGTATTGGAATTTTCCTCTTACTTACTTTTGCCGGTCATGTACTGTTGTGATGGTTCAAATGGCTCTGAGCACTATGGGACTCAACTGCTGTGGTCATAAGTCCCCTAGAACTTAGAACTACTTAAACCTAACTAACCTAAGGACAGCACACAACACCCAGCCATCACGAGGCAGAGAAAATCCCTGACCCCGTCGGGAATCGAACCCGGGAACCCGGGCGTGGGAAGCGAGAACGCTACCGCACGACCACGAGATGCGGGCTACTGTTGTGAACCTAGATGTTTTACCGGCATAATGAGAATTCCATTTGAGTTCTTGATTGCACCGACATCTAGCCACGATATTTCGGCTGACTGCTATTCATTCATATTCAGGTGAGTGATCTACACTGAAGCGCCAAGACATGCGTATTAAAATTCAGAGATATGTAAAAAGGCAGAATACGGCGCTGCGGTCAGTAACGGCTATTTAAGATAACAAGCGTCGGGCGCAGTTGTTACATATTGCTATAATGGCAGGTTATCAAGATTTAACTGAGTTTGAACGTGGTGCTATAATCGGGGCGCGAGCGATGGGACACAGAATCTTCGAGGTAGCGATGAACTGGGGAATTTGCCGTATGACCATTTCACGAGCGTGCGGTTAATATCAGGAATCGGGTAATACGTCAAATCTACGGCGTCGCTGCTGCAGGAAAAATATCCTGCAAGAAGGGAACCAACGACGACTGAAGAGAATCGTTCGACGTGACGTAAGTGCAACTCTTCCGGAAGTTGCTGCAGATTTCAATGCTGGGCCGCCAACAAGTGTCAGCGTGCGAGCCATTCAACGAAATATCATCGATATGAGCTTTCGGAGCCGAAGGCCCACTCGTGTTCCATTGATTACTGCACGACACAAAACTGTATGTCTCGCCTGGGCCCGTGAACACCGACATTGGACTATTGATGAGTGGAAACATGCGCCTGGTCAGAAGAGTCTCGTTTCAGATTGTGTCGAGCGGATGGATGAGTATGGATATGGAGACAACCCCATGAATCCATGGACGCTACATGGCAGCAAGGAACTGTTCAAGCTGGTGGAGACTCTGTAGTGGTGTGGGGCGTGTGCGTTTGGAGTGGCATGGGACCCTTGAAACGTCTAGATACGACTCTGACAGATGACATGTACGCAAGCATCCTGTGTGATCACCTGCATCCATTCATGTCCATGCACTCCGAAGGACTTTGGAAATTCCGGCAGGACAGTGCAACACCCCATAAGTTCAGAATTGCTACATAGTGGCTCCAGGAACACTCTTCTGAGCTTAAACACATCCGCTGCCCAGCAAACTCCCCAGACATGAAGATTATTGAGCGTATCTGGGATGCGTTGCAACGTGCTGTTCACAAGAGATCTCCATCCCCTCATACTCATGGATTTACGGACAACCCAGCAGGATTCATGGTGTCAATTCCCTTCAGCCACATCGTATTGCGGCCATTCTGCGTGCTCGCGGGGGCCCTACAGGATATTAGGCAGGGTCTTCAGTGTACAAAGAAATCCCGAGACCCGATGCTACTTTCGATCCTAAGACACTTTATCTGAATACCAAAAAATAATACAGGAGCAACAGAAAGTGTCCGGTCTTTATGCCACTAAACACTGCCAAAATGGCTATCCAATGCATCCCCACCAATCTCACTCAACACAGAAGACCTTAAAGTGAATACTCTTAGACACTGACTACTTTTGATGTAATTCCCTTAACGTGAAAATGTCCACGTCAAAATGCATATATGTGGAAGCCTAAGTCTGTAGCAATTCCAGTAACTGTACACGATATGAACAACATTATCGAGACACACTTTAGTGGACATTAATATTGTATGTGTCCAATCCTGGCCTTTACTACCGCTTGAACTCTGCTGAGGACACCTTCAATGTGGTATCTAAACATCTCTGGAGGAATGGTAGCCCTTTCTTCCTCAAGACTCAAAACCATAGACGATAGTGATGTTAGACACTGAAGTATGGTGCGAAGTTAACGTTCTGATCATCCCAGACGTGCCCCATTCAGGTCAGAAATCAGGCAGAGAAGTACATTTCATGAACGATATTCTCCAAAAACTGTTACCTAACTGATGCTGCTTTATGACAGTGTGAATTGTAGGGCTGACGCAACTAATCGTCGTCCGTGAACTATTCTTCTACTGTAGGCAGCACACAACGCTGTAAACTGCGTTCGTATCCTTCCGCGTTTAGTGTTTTGTAAGCACAATAAGGGGAGAACACCCTAACCACGAAAATCACTTCCATATCGTGGCACCAACTTCTCCGTACTTCACTACTGACACAATACACGATCACAGGTAACTTTCTCTAAGTACACGCCAAGCCCAAATCCCTCCATCGGATCGCCACAGGGTACAGCGTAATTCATCACTCCAAATCAGTCGCTTACAGTTTCGTTGCTCTTTACGTCATCTGACGTGTCGCTTAGTACTGACTATATGTGTCTCATGAAGAACTGCTCGATCACAGTACCCCATTCTTTTTTGTTAACTACGCACAGCCATTGTGCCATCTGGCCTGCTGGTAGCACTTTTAAGCTCACGAGTGATTCCACCCGTAGATTTGTAACGGAACTGAAATGATGGTGGGCTGACAGTAATTTGGAGCCCGCGCGTCGCAAACGGGCGCGCTTGTGTGAGACTGCCAGGGAGTGCACCCTGATGCCATCTATTGGCGAAACTGGGAATTAGCGCTGCCTGTCAGACAATGCACTAAGCTCTCAGAGTCAAATGTATTCTTTTTCTTGGTAATTATAAGTTATTACTGTATAATTTAATATTGTAAAGCGCTAGTAGTAAATTATTATGACTGGTATGGACTCCAGGGTAGTAAATATAAATATTCTTAAATACTAAATGATTTCGGTAAAAAGGTGGTAGGGGAACGCCCCCACTCTTGGTGATATGAGCGTAGCTAGGGGTAGATGGAGACACAGGGACTGAACAATGAGATGGCCTGGGGAGTGTTGACGTGATTGGACGTGCGTAACTGTGCTCACGCAAAAGTGATTATGCAACAGCGAAGAGGCGAATATCGTCGCCGTTTTTGGAGTAAAACGCGACGAATGGTTGTTGAAGCCGCCTCTATGCCACTGGGGCTGATTGTAAGAGTTCCTGTGCCCAGATTTAATGGCGGACGTGCAGTAGCTTATACGAGTGCTACAGCTCATAGTTCCAGCCGCCATTAAGGGCATGAGGCGTGAAGAGCTGCGTCAGCCACATGCATCTCACCACCAGCACCGACACGTCTACCCAAGGCAAGACTGCTTGCAATTGTTAAGTCGAACTTTGTATACATGTAAAAGGAGAATACCAGTTTTCTTTTATGCAAGTGCAGAGGACAGAATATAGTAATGAGTAAAATTATGACGCATGTTGTTCATTGTAAAGTGTAGTAACCTCAAACATAGTATAGTGAAATCAGACTGAGGCCACCATCGCCTCTTTCATTTACAATTCTTTTGGTTGTAGAATACTTTAGCGTATAAGAATGTTGAAAAGAGCAATGGTCACACCAGAATGAGTCGCCTATTTACAGTTACTTAAATTTTTCTGAGCAACCTTTCAAGTAAAGTCACTTAACTAATTCTGTATCAATGGTCCAAAGAGTAATATCCAAAATCATTAAATAAGTTGAAGGATAGAATTTTGTTAACCGAAGTTGCATAACCTGTCTTGGTAGTAATTACCAAGCCAACTCACAGAAACTGAGAGAGTATTTGCTTTGTAGAATCATCTAGAATGATCAGAAATAGTAATATTCAGAATTAAGTTTAAATTCAACTCAAGCCATTTCACTTTGAAACGAGCCCAAAAATTGATTTATTCTTTTGCTCCTTCAGAGCTGGCGACCGTAGTTATAAGTATTTTCAGGAGGATTCGACGGTAAGTCTGCTGCTCTCGTCGTGCTGATAGGATTATCCACTGCTGCTAGCAGTGGTGATTGGATACATAAGCTCACTACCAAGTTAAGTGGGTCAGGTAGGCAGTGTTACCGTGTGAACTGTAGGGCACTGTAGACCGTGGATCGAACCCGTTCAATCATCACAGCTCTTAGGGAAATAGTCCGGTTAGGAGTGTACTAATCATTAGGTAAATACTGGCGAGTAACGGTCAAAAATGTATACGCAAGTGAATTTAGCAAGGTCCACGTAGCACCTAGTTAATGTGGTGCAATGGCGAGGGTAGGAGTGGAGTAAAAGTGAGCTGAGCTTTTGGCAGCTGTGCTGGATTCAAATATTAACTACGTGAATTCACTACTGCCTCTTACCATTGGGACTGAGCTATTTACAGTTAAAACACGTAGCAGTAAGCGCAAAGGCGTGACAGCTACAAGTCCGTATTGGTTTTATACATACGGAATTGGGAAGTGGGTCATTCCGTCAGTGGAGGGGGTTAAAACAACCGAGTCAGTTGAGAACATACCCCATTTACTGATGGAAAGATTCAGCGGTTCGGTCGCAGATTCCATTGGATTTTCTTCCAGCCACCTTCCGAATGCTCGGCAGTCCCTGCCCCTCAGCACCTGAGGTCTGCCTGGCTTTGGTTAAGCTGAGGTTGTCCTTTCGTACTTCCACTTAACGATCATATCAGCGGCGACCTGGGCCGCTTTAGAAGGACTGGTATGTCCCTGATGGATTGGTTACTCATTTGGCATCCAGTGACTAGTCCACATTCGAAGTCACTGAGTTCTCACGAGCGTCCCGTGCCACTGATACTGCCTCTCTACTGACAACACAGTATTTCCCGCCTCCTTTTATAACGGTGGGCCCGCCTCTCGTGACATCTAGTGGTCAATCACGCATTGCTGGGGGATTCCAAATACCGGGTGATCAAAAAATCAGTATACATTTGAAAACTGAATAAACCACGGAATAATGTAGATAGAGAGGTAAAAATTGACACACATGCTTGGAATGACATGGGGTTTTATTAGAACCGAAAATCAAAGTTCACAAAATGTCAGACAGATGGCGCTGGACAGCAAAACGTCAATGACGGCGCATGACAATCGTGTATAAAAGGAGCTGTAATGAGAGAGAGAATCAGATGCGTCAGCAGTCGCAGCATGTTGACATTACATGAAAAGGCGCTTTTAGTAATGCTGTATTATCAGAATGGGGAATATACTAGTTCAGCGTTACGATCCTATCACCATAGGAAGGGGATTCAAACGGCCAAAGGTCCGTTGACAAATGCAGCTGTGGTGAGAATGATTTCGAAGTTCGAAGCCACGGGTTGTTTAGACGATAGACCCCGAAGTGACCAACCGAGCACAAGGCGTAATGCTGCCGAGACAGTTCAGGAAGAAATGGAGACTGTAGCGGGTTCGTCTATGCACGGGGAAAGTCAGCTCTCGTGCAGTCGCACCTCGCACCGGCATTCCACACACTACTGTTTGTTTGGCACTTAGGCGTACCCCCCGATGCTATCCGTACAAAATCCATCGGTATCATGAACTGTTACATGGCGATTTAGTGAAGCGGAGGGCATTTGCGGTGTGGCCGTTTCAAAATATGGCGGAAGATGACGATTGGTTGAGTAACGTGTTGTGGACCGACGAAGCTCATTTCAAACTCCGAGGGTATGTTAACGCCCTCAACTTCAGAATTTGGGCTACCGAAAATCCTAGAACTGTCGTGGAAACTGCGTTGCACGACGAGAAAGTCACGGTATGCGTTGGATTTACCACATCTACCGTTATCGGACCTTTTTTCTTCGAGGTAATGCGTGATTCTTGTTTTGTAACTGCTACCGTGACGGGTATGTTACAGAATCGCATCATCCCCAGCCTGGTTGATGAACACCTGCTGGAACGTACGATGTTTATGCAGGATGGCTTCACCCCATATTGCTAGACGCGTGAAAGATCTCTTGCGCGCGTCGTTTGGTGATGATCATGTGCTCAGCCGCCACTTTCGTCATGCTTGGCCTCCCAGGTCCCCAGACCTCAGTCCGTGCGATTATTGGCTTTGGGGTTACCTGAAGTCGCAAGGGTATCGTGATCGACCGACATCTCTAGGGATGCTGAAAGACAACATCCGACGCCAATGCGTCACCATGACTCCGGACATGCTTTACAGTGCTGTTCACAACATTATTCCTCGACTACAGCTATTGTTGAGGAATGATGGTGTACATATTGAGCATTTGCTGTAAAGAACCCCATCTTTGCTTTGTCTTACTTTGTTATGCTGATTATTGCTATTCTGATCAGATGAAGCGCCACCTGTCGGTCATTTTTTGAACTTTTGTATTTTTTTTTTTTTTTTGTTCTAACAAAACCCCATGTCATTCCAAGCACGTGTGTCAATTTGTACCTCTCTATCTACATTATTCCCTGATTTATTCAGTTTTCAAATTTATACTGACTTTTTGATCACATTATATTAATATAACCAAAGTTCAAGTAAAGGAAAACCCATATAACAGTTTTAGTTGTATTTCACTTACAATTCAGTAGTACAGATAGTATAGTACACGATAAAAACTTAGGGAGATGTAAATTGTTAACAGCGGTTTTTATACATTCATGGAACGACGATCATTTTGCAGAAATGTTAACATTTCAGTCTTCTTTAGTTAATCAAAGACGCCCAAGAACCAGCAAACCAAAAATTGTCACTGTCAGAAGTCACACGGGATGCTTATTTATATTCCTGCTTTTCAAAATTTGTGGTAATTTCCTATGGGACCAAACTGCTGAGGTCATCGGTCCCTAGGTTTCCACACTACTTAATCTAACTTAAACTAACTTATGCTAAGGACAACACACACTCTCTAGAAGGGATGAATCGAAGCTCCGACAGGGGAGTCGTGCGAACCATGGAAAGACGCCTAAGCCCTCACAGCTACCCCGTGCAGCCTCCTGCTTTTCAGTTCCATTTATTCTTCCTGAACAGACACATTATGTCTGAAGTCAGAACAATTTCAGGCAGAACAACAGAGAAAATGTGTGATCGGTTTAGGGGGGGGGGGGGAGGGAGATAGGCTCCAGAAATGTTCAACTGTGTGTGTCCTAAGGTACCAAACTGCTGAGGCCATCGGTCCCTAGACTTACACACTACTTAAACTAACTTACGCTAAGAACAAGACACACACACCCATGCCCGAGGGAGGACTCGAACCTCCGGTGGGAGGGGCCGCGCACTCAGAGACATGGCGCTTCTAACCGCGCGGCCAGAGAGGCTGCAGAGCAGATAGCATAACTTTAGTGTAAAAATCTGTGGTATAAATCGTTACCAAATACGGTGACGGACAAAAACATACCTAGTAACGAGAAACAGCGGAAACCACTAGTTGGTGTCTAATATGCATATAATTTAGATTGCTTTCTGTCTAGGCACGTTCGTGTTGTATTTAGATGTCTAAGATCGAAACTTATACATCTCATGAGGCTCATGACATGGTGGAGTATTGATACTGTTAGGGTGAAATTCTTGAGAAGCTCGCGCTACACGGTGACAAGCCAAAATTATCCATATCTCGCAGCCACAAGGATTTTCAGTTGATCAGTGGTGCCTATAGTGAAGACACAGTTGCCCTTGATTGGTAAAAGATGCTTATCTCTAAATAAACGTTCCATCGGATAATATTCTTTTTGGCCGTTTCATGGACACTACTTGCAGAACAGCAGTCGATTTTCAAATCTATTGTCATGAAACTGTAGACGTGGAAAGGGATGAGACGCGTGGAACTACAGCATTTGCAAAATACACATTTAGCTGGTATTACCAATACATTCAAGCTGCCTTGCAATGACAGCTACTAAAGCATTTGTTGCTTTTCTCTCACCGGTTGCTGTTCTTTTTCACCGAGTGTTCTCTCCTTCGCATTACCAATTTCTTGAAGTTTTTTCTAACTTTTGCCAAGAAAGTCTTGAGAGTCTATGACGGTCAGGATACTTTTTAGTATACAACGACACCTTTGGCGATCTTTTCAACTGTCGTATACGTTATACAATTCTGAATAGCTTCCGAAGATAATTGTCAGATCGATAAACAACAGACTTCAGATTAATCGGCTTCGAGAGCACAGGTAAAAGCATCAACCGAACAGGAGGTAAGTGTTAGCCTGCATTCGGTAGGGCAGACATTTATGAGAGCTTTTCTCCTGGTGGTGGAACGGTGGTCCGCAGCGCCATTTTTTGTTAATATTTGATCAGAAACTATACATGTTATGTCGCTGAAGTTTTTCAAAGGTTTATCCTAAAAAAACGGAGAAAAGTAAACAGTTCCGTTACACAAAAACGCTCTCAAAATTCGGCAGCTACAAACACTAAAGATTATTTGCGTACTTTAGAAAATTTGCTTTATTGTCCGTTATAAAAGTGAAAACAGGGCTACAATTAATTATACATTCGTTTTCAAAGTTTTATACACTCCAGTATATTTCATGTACAAATATGACTGATGCATGAATAGAACCTTAAATTCACAGTGTTTGCGTTATGCCGATCATTTGGCGTTACGAGCGCAGTGCTTGATAAAATGGTGACATAGCAAGAAAAGCGTTTTTGTGTGTTGGAACAAGTGAGATATTTATCCGTTACAATATTGCATTCAGAACGAATTATGGAAAAGAGTCGCGTTATGAACAAATCACTGTGTGTTGGTATTGACAATGGAGGGACACTGGTCGTCTCTGGAAACGTGAAAGTACCAAACGAGAAAGTATACCAGATGCAATCGAGGAGAGAGTGAGGGAAAATTTCGTATGCAGTCGAAAAAAAAAAAAAAACTGTCCGTGAAAGCCACGAAATCGATGTACCGCAGAAATCTGTTTGAAGATTTTGTGACGGCTGTTACACTTCAAACGGTGTCGCCTGCAGCTTGTGCAATAGTTAAAACCAGAAGATTATGCCCAGTGCCTTCAATTTTCCATCACAGTGTAGGAAGCACTTGAGGATAAGTGCATATCCATATAAGTTCAGCGACGAAACAACCTTCCATTACCTAGAAAGGTTAATCGCCACAATGTGGCACGGATCATCCTCATAAAATGACGGCGGATGAACGAGTTTGGCAGAAGGGTAATTTTTCTGTGCAGTTTCACAGACGTAGTATTATGGACCGTTTTTCTTCCCCGAGAAGACTGTGACGGGTACCTCTTACCTTGATAAACTGCACTTGTGGATTTCCCATAGCTGAATGCTGATTCCGAGAATTTCAATTTCCGACAATGCCAGGCTTCCTCTGACTGCAGCATCAATGTTCGACGCTACCTAAACGATTAATTCAGCATCGCAACATTGGGTGTGGTAGTGAAGATGATGTGGCTCTGTTCCCTTAGCTCCATGTCACCTGACCTGGAGCCTTACCACTTTTGTTATTGTGTACGTTGAGGATCGTGCTTACGTACTCGTCACTGCCAAGCACACTGGAACAGCTCAAACAGGATGTTGCAACATGAGGTATGGAACGAAGGTAACTACCGCTTGGACCTGTGTACATTAGCGTTGGTATTTACATAACCCAACTGCTAAGAAAATTGGGAGAGTTGAGAGAACGCATCAGTGCTTCTGTGAGAACCGTTGACAGGATATTGCTGCATAAGCTATGGAACGAACTCGACTACCATTTGGAAGTGTGTCGTGTGACCAGAGGGACGTCCACAGAACACTGTCATGTACGGAATGTTGCTCTCAGTACACAATCTTTAAATTACGTAATATTTAGTCTTTGCCTTTGTTAATAAATGCATTAACCGAGAATGGAGTGAGAAAGTTAACTAGAATACTGAGCACATGACAGATCATCCTGGATGGCAGCACACAGATATTATTAGGCACAATGAGATCTTTACATTACAGTACTTACTGAACTCGCACTTGTAGCTAATAAACTCGACACAAATTACCTTTCGCGAAGTGAAATCTCTCTATACATCCAATTTTTGAATCATTCTTTGTCCTCAGATTACACATCATGGAACATCTCAAATAAAAATCTATGTGAGGCACATTCGCCACCCAAGCTCCTCACTCTGCCATAATACAACGCTCTCTCTCCCTCTCTGGCCGACGATTCCTTCCTGCTCCTTTGCTCTCCCGAGCTCTGCTCAATAATACCACAACCTCTGGTAGCCAAGGAACGTGTATCACTCGTGTGTTGAGCATGCAAAGGTGCTCAAGGTGGTAAACATTCCAAATAAACTGTCAAATATACCAAACAAAGTGATACATGTATATTTCACAACCATATTTCCTAATATACGTAACTTTCAAAACCACCAACCTGCCAAAAAAAAAAAAAAAAAGAATTGCAGAATGTTTCTTGCTAATAGCGAGGGATGTTTAGAAAGTTAGTAAAAAAAACAAGAATTATGGGTGTATTGGTAAATGAACATATGAAGAAAAAAATCAAAATTACGTAGAGCTGTGAATGTAAAGATTACAAAATAGAATACAAAGTATTATAAATTGAACTCTAACATACGAAATATACTTGTTAAGCCTATGTGGTTGTAATGCCATATGGGCAGCAAAATATTAGATATCACTCATAATATAATGTTTGTGAATAATAATATTTGAGGATAAAGATCAAGAGTGACTAGTCTTATATGACGGTGTAGTATATACAGTAGTATGAATACCGAATAGTAACATAAGAATGAAGGCGATAACATGGTATTATACGTTTTGAATAAAGAAATGAACTTAATAACTACAGCTGTTGATATTATGTTGACACAAAAAGTTAAATTTCTTTAGGAACTAGTAAGCTGTCTTTCTCAGTTGAGATATAAAATAAATGTGGAACAATGTCATGCACTGGGAGGTGAAAGGAAAATGTTTCAGTGATGACAAATGCCACATGCAGCAGAGGCGTGGACAGAAGCCTGGCCGGCGTTCTGCGGCCGCACTGGACAATAGTCTCGGGCAAAGCGAGCCCGTGACGTCACCGCACTGGCCGTCGGGGCCGACGAGATATACGGGCCCTGCAACGAACTTGTGACGCCACACAAATACGATTGTCCACCACACTTCGGTAACGTTTGATTGAAAAGTCCTCTTGCGCTATCGAAAACTTGCATGCATTTAAAATTGCAGTCAAGAATTATTAAACTCGTCTGAAATAGTTACTTACTTCCCGCCGGAGACGGCTGCTGGCACTCGTCGGTGCACCACGCACTCACCAGAGTCGCGCGTACAGACGCGGGGAGCTGCGGCTCCATTGTACAGCACTGAGCGAACCCGTGATGTCAACCGAACGCCGGCCAGTTCCTTGAGTAAGAACTGCAATGCTGCGGCCTACGGGACCGCCGATGCCAGCTACGTTCTACGAACTGCGAGTGGAGCAATGCTTGGAGGACTGGAAATCTTCTCCATTTTTTCTTAGCACGCAAAATGAGCGCTGAAATTAAACATGATCTGCAAAGGAAGGAGAACTTTCCTAGCGAAAGAAAAGTGAAAGAAAAATTAATTAGTCGAGAATGTACACTGAAGAGCCAAAGAAACTGGCACACCTGCATAATATCGTGTAGGCCCCCCGAGCAAGCAGAAGTGCCGCAACACGACGTGGCATGGACTCGGCTAATGTCTGAAGTAGTGCTGGAGGGAACTGACACCTTGAATCCTGCAGGGCTCTCCATAAATCCGTAAGAGTATGACGGGGTGGAGATGTCTTCCGAACAGCACGTTGCAAGGCATACCAGACATGCTCAATATTCTGGGTATTTGGTGACCAACCGATGAGTTTTAACTCAGAAGAGTGTTCCTGGAGCCACTCTGTAGCAATTCTGGACGTGTGAGGTGTCGCATTGTCCTGCTGGAATTGCCCTGGTCCGTCTGAATGCACAATAGACATGAATGGATGCAGGTGATCAGACAAGATGCTTAAGTACGTGTCACCTGACAAAGACGTATCTAGACGTGTTAGGGGTTCCATATCACTCCAACTGCACAAGTCCCACACCATTACAGAGCCTCCACGACCTTCAACAGTCATTTGTTGTGCATAGCCGTCTTGGAACCCGCGGCTCGGTTTTGGCATCCTAAAACCACGTTTTAGGCATTTTTCTGGACAACGGACAAAGATGTTTGAAAACGGGAAGACTCCACTTTTGCGTAAGTGCCTAGAGACTATAACATTGCCGGCCGCTGTGGCCGAGCGGTTCGAGGCGCTTCAATCCGAAACCGCGCTGCTACTGCGCTCGCAGCTTCTAATCCAGCCTCGGACATGGATATGTGTGATGTCCTTAGGTTAGTTAGGTTTAAGTAGTACTAAGTCTAGGGGATCATGACCTCAGATGTTAAGTCTGATAGTGCTTCGAGCCATTTAAGCCATTTGAACTATACCATTAAACCTAAGCAATTGCCCCGGTTGGTTATTTAGATACCCGATGCTAATAGCAAAAAAGGTGAAAATCGCTTTTTTTCGTGTTTTCTCAGGAACCACCCATGAGCTAAATGGTGTCTCTATAAGCGCCTTAAGGCGTACCCTAACCTACATCTAATGCAGAAAGAACCAACTGATTTGTTCCATTTGCCTAAGCTGGAGGAAGTGTGTAATACTCAAACTGTAATCTTGTACTGTAGGATAGTTACAGTAAGAAGATCTTTTTATTTTCAATATACGAACTTCTTTTTTTTAGTTTAGAAGTGGTCCCTATCCCAAGGGTTATCCAAAACTATTGACCCTACATTTCCATCAGCCATAGACCTCGAGGTATGAGACACCTAAAAATCCCATTTTTTTACTCTCGGTGTTTCGAAACTTATCGGTAGCGCATTCTGTCTCTTGCGTACCGGTAAGGTCGGACTCGATGTTTCCTCTCCTTAAGAATAGCCGAATGTATTATAATCTTTATGAGATGGCTTGATCTAATTTGTGAGCGACCTTGGAGGAGACCTTATGTTCAATGAAAGAGTTCAAATAGCTTCGACAGAAGCACATTTAGTTTTATTTTGAGTAAACCTTAGTATTCAGTGCAGGGCTTACATTGGCAGCGATCTGTAAGATGATACATTAAAAATGTTTTTTATTTTGTAAATCAAGTAAAAACATTTCAATGGAAGAGTCATGTACGACCTACAAAGAGGAAAATCTTTCATCAAACTCCACAATAACTCCACTACCAGCGAAAGCTAAGAGGGTTGCTGTGTTAGCTGATATCAATGATAGTCTTACTCCAGAAGATGTGTTGGAGAGACATTTAAATCAAAACTGCAAAATGGCAGAAAATGTGGCGTCTCACTGGAAACCGGAGAGGGCAAAATTTTCCGATTCTTTAGCATATCAACAGAACAATATTCTGCATCTAGCTCTGATTCTGAAACAAATTTTAGTTATGCCTGTATTTCTTTCTCAATTCAAGACGGTCACTCTTACACGTGCACAATGTTGATGCCCATCTTTTTATTCATAGTCAAACAAATATGCCGAAATTATTGCCGCGCGGTGTAGCCGCACGATGTAAGGCGCCTTGTCACGGTCCGTGCGGCTCCCCTCCCCCGTCGGATCTTCGAGTCCTCCACCGACTTGTTGTCCTTAGCGTAAGTTAGTTTAAGTTGGATTAAGTAGTGCGCAAGCTTAGGGACCGAGGGCCTCCGCACTTTGGCCCCATAAGACCTTACCACAAATTTTCCGAAACTATTTTCGGACGTAAAGTTTCGTTTTCTGTTGTTTGTGGTGTTGTAAAAGTTTCCATTTATTGCAGATTTTGTTGCTTATATTCGAATTTCCATACACTGTTTTTTCAAACTAGTTTCGTTCTTTTCATAAGAAATGAAAGTCAGTTTCTTTCCGAAATATTATAGAGAAGCAGAGCCAAGACTGGCAGCTTAATACTTGCATACTTTGCTTACTTCCATTGTATTATGTCATAGGGCGGGGCTTCCCAACCTTTTCAGCTGGTAGACCCCTTCTTCAGTCGAAAATCCATGGCGGATCCCTAGTCAGTCAAGAGCACAGTAACTTTAAATTTCAGAGCGAAACCCATGGGAACTAAAAGTTTCTTAATGCAAGTTAAGTTCCATGTTTCCAATGACCCCCCCCCCCCCCCCCCCCCCCCCGCGCCAACCACCCAACCCACCGAAGTATCAATGGTCTTTGCTTTAGAGATGAATGAAAACAACTTGAAGGTCGAAAATCGACTTACGAAATAGGTAGTGCACTGACAAAGCAAGTTTAACATTTGATGATGCCTGGGGCCGCATACGTGCCAGCGAGCGCTGTGATTGGTCAACACAACTCGCTCCGCGCATGCGTTAAAGGTTTCAGTGCATCTACCGCAGTGAGCTGGCGGACAACAACCCCCGTATTGTAGCGAAACAGTCGATCAGAGAAGCCGCATTCTCCGGCACTAAACTGTGTATGCGTTCTCACTTAGGAACCGCAATGGCTGCTTGGGAATACGACCTGAAGTAAAAGTACACATGTTTTTCACACGAAAAAAAAAAAAAAAAAACAAAAAAAAACATAGTGATGAATTTGATTTACACTCCTGGAAATGGAAAAAAGAACACATTGACACCGGTGTGTCAGACCCACCATACTTGCTCCGGACACTGCGAGAGGGCTGTACAAGCAATGATCACACGCACGGCACAGCGGACACACCAGGAACCGCGGTGTTGGCCGTCGAATGGCGCTAGCTGCGCAGCATTTGTGCACCGCCGCCGTCAGTGTCAACCAGTTTGCCGTGGCATACGGAGCTCCATCGCAGTCTTTAACACTGGTAGCACGCCGCGACAGCGTGGACGTGAACCGTATGTGCAGTTGACGGACTTTGAGCGAGGGCGTATAGTGGGCATGCGGGAGGCCGGGTGGACGTACCGCCGAATTGCTCAACACGTGGGGCGTGAGGTCTCCACAGTACATCGATGTTGTCGCCAGTGGTCGGCGGAAGGTGCACGTGCCCGTCGACCTGGGACCGGACCGCAGCGACGCACGGATGCACGCCAAGACCGTAGGATCCTACGCAGTGCCGTAGGGGACCGCACCGCCACTTCCCAGCAAATTAGGGACACTGTTGCTCCTGGGGTATCGGCGAGGACCATTCGCAACCGTCTCCATGAAGCTGGGCTACGGTCCCGCACACCGTTAGGCCGTCTTCCGCTCACGCCCCAACATCGTGCAGCCCGCCTCCAGTGGTGTCGCGACAGGCGTGAATGGAGGGACGAATGGAGACGTGTCGTCTTCAGCGATGAGAGTCGCTTCTGCCTTGGTGCCAATGATGGTCGTATGCGTGTTTGGCGCCGTGCAGGTGAGCGCCACAATCAGGACTGCATACGACCGAGGCACACAGGGCCAACACCCGGCATCATGGTGTGGGGAGCGATCTCCTACACTGGCCGTACACCACTGGTGATCGTCGAGGGGACACTGAATAGTGCACGGTACATCCAAACCGTCATCGAACCCATCGTTCTACCATTCCTAGACCGGCAAGGGAACTTGCTGTTCCAACAGGACAATGCACGTCCGTATGTATCCCGTGCCACCCAACGTGCTCTAGAAGGTGTAAGTCAACTACCCTGGCCAGCAAGATCTCCGGATCTGTCCCCCATTGAGCATGTTTGGGACTGGATGAAGCGTCGTCTCACGCGCTCTGCACGTCCAGCACGAACGCTGGTCCAACTGAGGCGCCAGGTGGAAATGGCATGGCAAGC
Organism: Schistocerca cancellata; assembly: GCF_023864275.1. Classification (NCBI taxonomy): domain Eukaryota; kingdom Metazoa; phylum Arthropoda; class Insecta; order Orthoptera; family Acrididae; genus Schistocerca; species Schistocerca cancellata. The sequence goes on from NC_064630.1 coordinate 458,149,884, forward strand.
CGTTCCACAGGATTACATCCAGCATCTCTACGATCGTCTCCATGGGAGAATAGCAGCCTGCATTGCTGCGAAAGGTGGATATACACTGTACTAGTGCCGACATTGTGCATGCTCTGTTGCCTGAGTCTATGTGCCTGTGGTTCTGTCAGTGTGATCATGTGATGTATCTGACCCCAGGAATGTGTCAATAAAGTTTCCCCTTCCTGGGACAATGAATTCACGGTGTTCTTATTTCAATTTCCAAGAGTGTATAACAAAATATGTACCAATATATTGTTTGCCTTATGCTGAGATCTCGGTTTATACATAATCACAAAATGGGAAGGGAAAGAATAATCTACAGGATAACCTTTGTATTCAGTGTATCTACCAACAAAGAAATTCTAAACTGCAATATTAAACTACAACACACATGAGAGAAGATTATGGAAAAGGAAAAGGTGATAAAAATGGCTTTGGTAACTATCACGTCCACATTATCAGAACAAATATCATATTTGCAGAAAAGGTCAGTCATTCGTCAGTCAAAAGTATATTCTTGTTCCTAAATTAATATTATGTCACTTCTCAAATGTAATACCATCTTACCACTACTTAAGATAAACTTGATACTGTAAATCCTTTTATTGTGTGACTGTAGTATGGCCATCAACTCAAAGACAGTTGAATCTTACCCGGTTGGAGATTTACTGATAAATATAGACCAAAACAATAAAGCTGCAATCTCATATATCACCATTTTACCACTGTCTCCATTACCTATACCAGAACAGTCATTGAGTACACTCTTTGTATGTGCAATGAACCTTCCTGAGTGCAAAATTTACTTTCTTTCAACACTCACGAAGAATCATTCCCTCAGCTTCAAAATACCTTTCACTCTTTATTCTTTATAATGTCCTACCATACAAGAAATTTAGCAATAATAATTATACATCATAACATATATTCTCAGTACACTTTCTCACTTTATAATATATATCTCACCTCTTAAGCTGCTCCAATTCATCAAACATATCCAGTCTTTTCACATCTTTAAAAAAATTACTGAACTATCAGTTTAATAAGTCACAGCTGAAAAATACTAAAGCGAATTCTTTACAGACGAATGGAAAGACTAGTAGAAGCCGACTTAGGGGAAGATCAGTTTGGATTCTGTAGAAATATTGGAACACGTGAAGCAATACTGACCCTACGACTTATCTTAGAAGAAAGATTAAGGAAAGTCAAACCTACATTTCTAGCATTTGTAGACTTAGAGAAAGCTTTTGACAATGTTGACTGGAATACTCTCTTTCAAATTCTGAAGGTAGCAGGGGTAAAATATAGGGAGCGAAAGGCTATTTACAATTTGTATAGAAACCAAATGGCAGTTATAAGAGTTGAGGGGCATGAAAGGGAAGTAGTGGTTTGGAAGGGAATGAGACAGGGTTGTAGCCTTTCCCCGATGTTATTCAATCTGTATATTGAGCAAGCAGTGAAGGAAACAAAAGAAAAATATCGGAGTAGGTACTAAAATCCATGGAGAAGAAATAAAAACTTTGAGGTTCCCCGATGGCATTGTAATTCTGTCAGAGACAGCAAAGGACTTGGAAGAGCAGTTGAATGGAATGGATAGTGCCTTGGAAGGAGGATATAAGATGAACATCAACAAAAGCAAAACGAGGATAATGGAATGTAGTCGAATTAAGTCGGGCGATGCTGAGGGTATTAGATTAGGAAATGAGACACTTAAAGTAGTAAAGGAGTTTTGCTATTTGGGGAACAAAATAACTGATGATGGTCGAAGTAGAGAGGATATAAAATGTAGACTGGCAATGGAAAGGAAAGCGTTTCTGAAGAAGAGAAATTTGTTAACATCGAGTACAGATTCAAGTGTCAGGTAGTCGTTTCTGAAAGTATTTGTGTGGAGTGTAGCCATATATTGAAGTGAAACATGGACGATAAATAGTTTGGACAAGAAGGGAATAGAAGCTTTCGAAATGTCGTGCTACAGAAGAATGCTGAAGATTAGATGGGTAGAGCACATAACTAATGAGGAGGTGTTGAAGAGGATTGGGGAGAAGAGAAGTTTGTGGCACAACTTGACTAGAAGAAGGGATCGGTTGTTAGGACATGTTCTGAGGCATCAAGGGATCACCAATTTAGTATTGGAGGGCAGCGTAGAGGGTAAAAATCGTAGAGGGAGACCAAGATATGAATACACCAAGCAGATTCAGAAGGATGTAGGCTGCAGTAGGTGCTGGGTGATGAAGAAGCTTGCACAGGATAGAGTAGCATGGAGAGCTGCATCAAACCAGTCCCAGGACTGAAGACAACAACAACAAATGCATCAGAAACTCTTACGTGATTACTTCTCTTCTAAAAACAACTGTCTCTCTCAAAATTCCCTTTTTCCTTATATCTTGTACATCATGTTCCTATATCTATTCATGGCTTCAAACATGCTGTATTCTGCTTTCTTTCCAACAACCTTTCATATTTCATTTCAGTATCATCAGAGCACAGTCAAAAAAGAATTCCAGTATCCTTAGCATTGTGACAGTAAACTTGCAGATTCAATAGATATATAGCTTGAATTAGTATGCAACACGTAGATTCTTTTCTGAACAGCAGCAAACGTTTAGCTCTAATGCCAAACATAATCCACAACAGCTCAAGAAATTTTACATCATATGCTGTCACACAAAATCAAAAAATCATCTGACAAGAAAAATATTTCTGCAAAAACATACTATAAGTACATTAACAAAAGAAAATACACAAGTCACTAAAAAGAAAAACCTACTCACCATCATAACACCTTTCTCTACTAAACATACCTTATCTCTCTACTGATTGCACTGTCGTTTGTTAAACTTTACCTAATGTACATATTCCTAGACACCATATTTCTTTTCAAGACGATCAGATAGAATCAATGAACCAAGAACTAAGATGTCAAGCACAATTTCTTGATGGCTATTCTGACAATCAAACAGTTCATTATAAAGAGCAGTATACTAACATTACAGAAAGATGCAAGCTAGTCACCATCTTGGCACAACTATCCAACACTTCTGAAAAAATACACTAACTGTAGACATAACAAGTCCTGATCATTATAATTTCATTTTTTGTTGTTACATGATAGCTTGTGCAAATGAAGACTGCACACTTTGGTGTAGGGAGTAAACGGCTCTATTTGTTGGTTTATCGTAGTGGCACATGGTATGTTCCCAGGTGAGTGGACTTTATTTCTCATTTCAAATTCCATTCTTTTCCTCTTCTTCTTTCCCATCCGTATGTTATGGTAACTGTATTATGTAAAACCATTTGAATTACTTCCCAAAGTGATAGTAAATGATTATGAAATGAGAAAGCCATACAATCAATCAGGAATATACAAACGTAGCTGCAGTTCGTGTTCAGAGATGCATATTGGCAAAAAGGAAGAAATTTCGACATACAATACTGGGAATACATGAATGCCCTACGTTTAAAAAACTTAAGCAAATCGATATTCAACTTAGATGAAACTGAAGATGAACATCGACAGCTAGCTGACAACTTACGAACACTCCACCAGGGCGAGAAAGGAAAAAGAATGAACTTACTTGAAGAAATCAAAGTTTATTCTCACAAAAGTGCCTCCTCAAATGACATCGTAAGAGATCAAACAGAGTTATCAAGCAAAAAAGTCTCTATGGACTATGCTTAATTTGCTCGTACAACCACACACTAGGTATAGCTACCAAAAAGCATAATCCAATGTGAGCAGGTCCAGTGCATAAAATAGCTGCACACAAATTAAATCTGTTAGTCCACCTTTATTCTTCATAAATTTCATTAACTGTGAGAGAAAACCAGTGGAATATTATTTCTTCTATATAACATGTACTGTATTATATTCATTTCATAGCATTACATATAGTCTAACTAAAGTGTCACTAATGCACTTATTTAATAAGCATATAGAAAACTCAGTACATTCCCACTGAACAATTACAGCTCTTTTTAGTCATGCAGAACCTGTAAGCTAACTATAACTTTGACCATGGCAGAAGCTGTAAGGAAATTATAATCTTTGGCCACAAGTGTATTTTTTTTTGTGTAAACAAAAGTGTCAGTCGGCAGCATGGCGGAAATTGGCCTGTTTTTGTGCAAAACAGAAGTAAAAAAAGTGTTTGTGTAACATCTATAAAGGCGAAAATCGAAGTAATAAGAAGAGTAGAAAGTAAGTGCACCTGAAAAGTAATACATCGTAAATATAAAACTCATGAAGTATACTAGCTATCGACCTTCTCGTACCCCATTACAATGCAAGGACTCACTAAAGCCTGCGCACCAGAGAGAAGCTCACAAAATTTCATTGCGCTGTTTTTCCTCATCCATCCTGCAGCCCGAATCTCTGTCCTTCGGACTTCCATCTGTTTGGCCCAATGAAGCAAGTACTCAGCGAGATTCAGTATGTGGATGATGGGGACGATATTGATGCAGCAAGATGATGGCTCTGACGTCGACCAGTGGAGTGGTACCATACAGGCGTACAGACCATCCCAGTAAGGTGGTATAGGGCCGTTGCATTAAAGGGAGATTATGTTGAAAAATATGGTTTTGTAGCCAAAAGAATGGGGAATATATCGTGTGTTGTAATCCTGAAGAAAACAAACCTGCTTTCGGGAAAATATTTGTTGCCCTACTAACTGACCGCCCCTCTTTTGTAGCCAAAAGAATGGGGAATAATATCGTGTGTTGTAATCCTGAAGAAAACAAACCTGCTTTCAGGAAAATATTTGTTGCCCTACTTACTGACCGCCCCTCTTCTGTAGCCAAAAGAATGGGGAATAATATCGTGTGTTGTAATCCTGAGGAAAACAAACCAGCTTTCAGGAAAATATTTGTTGCCCTACTTACTGACCGCCCCCTTTTGTAGCCAAAAGAATGGGGAATAACGTGTGTTGTAATTCTGAGGAAAACAAACCTGCTTTCAGGAAAATATTTGTTGCCCTACTTACTGACCGCCCCTTCTTAATATGGGCGCCCACATCTGAAGGTATGCATTCCCGAAAAATAAAACCACAAACAGCTGCTTTATGATCCTTTAATAGTATTACCGCGGCAACGGCCTTGCCGCAATGGATACAACGGTTCCTGTCAGATCACCGTAGTTAAGCGCTGTTGGGCGTGGCCAGCACTTGGATGGGTGACCATCCGGGCCGCCATGCGCTGTTGCCGATTTTCGGGGTGCAATCAGCCTCGTGATGCAAATTGAGGACATACTCGACCGAATAGTAGCAGCTCCGGTCAAAGAAAACTATCGTAACGACCGAGAGAGCGGTGTGCTGATCACATGCCCTATTGTTCGCATCTTCAGCTGAGGATGACATGGCGGTCGGACGGTCCCGATGAGCCACTTATGGCCAGAAGATGGAGTGCTTTCTTTTAGTAGTAGTTACTGATTTCACAATGTTAGAGTTGCATCTTAAGGTACATCTAAATAAAGAAAAATTGCTAATGGGGGAATTAAAAATATATAATTTTTTGTAGAAATGGCATGAATCTCGGGAAAAGATACAAAATACTCAACTTCAAAAACAAATTTAAACATAGCAAATGTTTTCAAATGATTTACGGGAAAAATTTCGAATGCATTGGACGTCCGAACATTCCCATTTAGGTTATAATAGATTCGTCGTAACAGTGACGAAAGTCAAAACGTAAAACTGCCAGAATGAGACCACCATCAAGGAAGCTCAGCCCTAAAAGAAAGTTGTAAAACCAGGAAAAGGGACTTAAGGATGAAGTGCCATATTAAACTGTATCCGCGATCAAAGACAAGACGTAGTGTAAAGCACCATAAAACAGTGCCATAGAGTAAGTTGTAATGAATAAAAGAACGGTAAAGAGATGCAAATCAAATAAAATAAATCTTACCGAAACGGATCTGATTCTTGTACAAAGCGCTCAGCTTTTTCCCGTAACTGATCTGAAAATAAGTAAGTCGACTAATACGTTTAACTTTGGTTTTGTCAGTTACGTATTTTGTATGTCACGTTATACTATCTTCTGCCCAGATTCTTGCCATTTATATAAAAAAGTTAATTTCCTCATGTGCTAGTCTGTTTTATTTAGATATACCCAAAGATGCAGCTCTAACTTTGCGAAAGCGGTAATAGTACTAAAGCATGATGCAACAGTTTTGCGGCTTATTTGTCACATATGCTCTTTCAGTAACACTTCTCTGTAAATATGTGCTTTGATACTAAAGACAGTCATTAAAGGGGCTGTTATGGAACCGTATCGCTTACAAGACCCCGTTACCTGGACTTTCCTCCAGCATTAAGGGAAGAGGATCCTTCGCTACAATTATGGGTGTGTTATTCCAGCATGATGGAGCTCGTACACACTCTAGTTGTCAGAAGAAGAAAAGGCAGGAATGATGACGTTTCCTGGCCATCAAGGTTCTACATCTTACTCATTTAGATCTTTGTCTCTGGAGGTGGTTGAAAACGAAAACTAAATGAACGCATTCGAATCAGTAGTTATGCCTCCGCAAAAGAAATCGAACGTGAAGAAGTAAAGTAGTCTTGTCAAGAGATTTCGTAAGCTTTTTGAAGAAGGAGGTGGAATTTATCAAAATCAAGTCTGAATTCAATCACCTGCCTTTGCTTAATACCTTGTGTCGGTACTTATATGAGTTATATACTAACAGCTACATCTCTAACTACTAAAAATTGGACATAGTCTATGCTGTATAGGGTGTTATTCGAATTATCCCGAAGACTTGGTTTGATGCAGCTCCCCATGTCAGTATATCCCGCACAAGGTTCCCTAACACTGCGTAACTATTAACTATTACAACCTACCTGCATAGCCATTACTCTGTTTCCTTACTTCATGCAGTCCTTCTGTACACTCCTCCCACTTTTCGGCTTTCTTTGTTTAATATGGCTTCCCACATAAGCTCACGGTATACAAATGCTTCTGTTTCTCCAAAGGTTTCCTAACTATATTATACATGGCATTTCTCTGTTTGTAGTCATGCCTACTTCTCCAGCTTATTATTTTCCTCTGGCGATTCTTGATTTGCAACTTAGCACTACCCGTTAATCTTACTTCTCAATCTAACTTTTAGACACCTAATCTCATTTGCCTTCTTGATTTCGCATGGATGAGGCTAAATAAAGTTTAATAAATACTAACGTGTAGTTATGTTCACTTTACAATAGTTGATAGTTGGTTTGCTTCTTGCAGGAAGTCTGAAAGATGATATTTGTGTTAGTAATGCATTTTTGAAGCCTGCTAACTTGAAAGTCGTCCTAGTGATTATTCTTAAGGAACGTAATAATTACGATATGTGAAAAGAAGTACAACAGTGATGAATACGGATAAATTTTCCTTTTGTATCTTAGTGACCCGGTGTCGGTGGCAAAAAGGATCTAGAATCTGTGACAGTACGTTGCCTGCGCAAACGTTCCACGCATGCAGTGGAAGAAAGGATATATATCCCAAACATGTACAAATATGGCTCGTATCCCTCATGCAATAAAAATTTTTCGGTTGGTTATAAAGACACAACAGCGCAGAATGCGAGCCATAAAAACTGATATGTATTTACAGCGCACAGATAAAATCTTTAACAAATGCATAAAAATAGGGTTAATATTCTGTCTGCTACACAGATAGCGCCCTAGGACTCAAATTCCTGAGAACCAGAAAGGAAATTTTGCAGCACAAAATAGTTATAGAAAGATAAAAAGTTCAACAACAGACTGGTATGTAGAAAACAGCTTCTCCAATGGTTTTCAAAAACTGTTTCTGCACCTAGCTCATTGACAACGCAATTGTTTACCGTTTTTACATAACGAATCTATGAGTGCAAGTTCTAAAGCCTCGAAAGACCCCATTCAGCACTCGATTACTAAGACTATGTCAATAAACTGTATTACTGCATGTGTGTCACTAGTAAGACTGAAATTTCCATTAGCAGTTATTAAAGTGGCCCAGTGGTAATGATACTGAACTCCCTTTTGGGAGGATTGGGGTTCAACTCTACGTCTAGGCAACTAGATTGAAGTTTTCCGTGGTTTCTTTTAATAGCTCAAGACATATGATAGGAAGTTTCCTTTGAAAAGGACACGTCTGATTTCCTTCCCTGAACATCTGTAATCTGAATTTAAGCTTCGTTTCTAGCAATGTAATCCTGTATCACTTTAAGTGTGAGTTTTCGCTCTATACTGATCATTTGTCTACTGCCACATAGTTTTTAAACTGAATATTTACTAGTATTTTTTAAGATAATTTGAGTTCACGTATATTGTTTTCTCGTCGGTATGGTATCACATTCCCCGATAAGGGAAGGAGAGTTCAACATTAATTTTGCCCTTCGTTTCGTATTTATGGGATGTAACCCCGTGTAGGCTATCATCGTGTGTCCGAACATTAAGCCTAAGCGTCGATGTAGACGGCAGATTTATCTGTGACAAAATAGGACAAATATTTTTTAATATCAAACTCAGCTTACTCGCGTAAATACAGATTTTCTTAAAGACGTAAAACTTCGCGAAACTCTTGGGCAATGAAAAATGTTCAAATACCAGGATGTTACCTAATGTGCGGTTTATCTGATCGTGTACGAACTGGAAATAAAAAGAGGCCGACAGGTAGATCGTATCGCACGTTCCGCCGTTTCCACAAACACCACAGAACGTTAATGGATGTCTGGCACGCAAATTTCTCCCATTTCTTCTCGTGCAGGTAAGCGGCACATAACGCAATTCTTCCGCGATAATGAAGTCCAAAACTATCGACTGGCTGCAAGCTGCAGCGACTATACCACCGCCCTTTCATCTGCCCCGGAGCTCAACTCGCGACAGACTGCTCCAGTGTTCTAGCCAGGTTGCTCTGGGGCATCAGCCCACTTAGCACCGCGGCTTTATTTCCTGACCAAACGATTGACTTTCTCGGGCGCGTACCTGTAAGCTGCATTGTGGAATTAAGTTCCAAATTGAAAACGTAATTGTATTAGAACGCAATCACTGGTCTAATAGGAGCTGGTAATTAAGGGGTTTGAAAGACAATGACTGTCTTCGTGACAGGGCTGGCTTAATAGCTTAATCTTCCGTTCAAATGCTGATTCTCGAGCCGGGGCCCACACCCCCACCGCACCAGCACCTTAATTGGCTTCATAGCGGCCTCCTCCTGCCAAGCGACGGATATTGGCGAATTTCTCCGTTGATGCAGTTTTGCTCAATCTGCGGAAAATTTGCGGTATTCAGCATGACCGTAGCAGCAGCAAATGAGGAAACTGAGAGAGGTAATATTTCAGGGAACGCAGTCACCTCCCACCCCGTTATCTCCCCTCCCCACCCTCTTCCTTCCTTCACTTCGTCCTCCACTTCTCTAGGAGATGTTGATAAACTGTAGTGGCACACAGACGTATATTTTTGACCAAAGCTAATAGAAAATAATCTACATTTCCAAAACCAATATCACACACTGACGGAAAAAAAATTTCAACACGAAAAGAAGTAATGTAGAGTAATAAAATTTTGGAATACATTTGTCTAGGTAACGTATTTAGATGATTAACATTGCAAGATCACAGGTTAATGTAAGTCATGTAAGGCATTACAGATGCCAAGTGTTGGTACAATAATAACTGGTGTAACTGGCTGTTGAACGCAAGCATGCAAACCTGCATGCATTGTTTCCAGAATGAGATTTTCACTCTGCAGTGGAGTGTACGCTGATATGAAACTTCCTGGCAGATTAAAACTGTGTGCCGGACCGAGACTCGAACTCGGGACCTTTGCCTTTCCCGGGCAAGTGCTCTACCAAATGAGCTACCCAAGCACGACTCACGCCCCGTCCTCACAGCTTCCTCCCCCAGGCTGTGGTTAAGCCATGTCTTCGCAATATCCTTTCTTTCAGGGGTGCTAGTACTGCAAGGTTCACAGGAGAGCTTCTGTAAAGTTTGGAAGGTAGGAGACGAGGTACTGGCAGAAGTAAAGCTGTGAGGACGGGGCGTGAGTAGTGCTTGGGTAGCTCAGTTGGTAGAGCACTTGCCTGCAAAAGGCAAAGGTCCCAAGTTCGAGTCTCGGTCCGGCAGACAGTTTTAATCTCCCAGGAAGTTTCATATCAGCGTACACTCTGCTGCAGAGTGAAAATCTCATTCTGGAAACATCCCCTAAGCTGTGGCTAAGCCGTGTCTCCGCAATATCCTTTCTTGCAGGAGTGCTAGTTCTGCAAGGTTCGCAGGAGAGCTTCTGTAAAGTTTGGAAGGTAGGAGACGAGGTACTGGCAGAAGTAAAGCTGTGAGGACGGGGCGTGAGTCGTGCTTGGGTAGCTCAGTTGGTAGAGCACTTGCCTGCGAAAGGCAAAGGTCCTGAGTTCGACTGTCACTCCGGCACACAGTTTTAATCTGCCAGGAAGTTTCGTGCATACATTGTGTTGTGCAGGTGCCGGATCTCAATTTCTGGGATGAAGTTCCGCACCTGTCGCACTTTATCGGTCAGTAGAGGGACAGTTAACAGTGTTTGTAGATGACGCTGGAATTGTCGTCCGATGATGTCCCATAGGTGCTCTATTGGAGTCAGATCTGGTGATCCAGCAGGCCAAGGCAACATGTCGACTCTCTGTACAGCATGTTGGGTTACGACTGTCGTATGAGGGCTGGAGTTATCCTGTTGAAAAACACCCCTTGGATTCTGTTCATGAATGACAGCACAACAGGTCGAATCACCGGACTGATGTACAATTTATCAGTCACGGAGCGTACGATAACTACGAGTGTGTTTCTGCTGTCGTATGGAATTGCACCCCAGACCATAATTTCAGCAATAGGTCGAGTGCGTCAGGCACCCAGACACTTTGGATGTAGGCACTCAACTGGCTTCCTTCTAATCTACACACGACCATCACTGGCACAGAGCAAGAATCAAATTTCACCATAAAACACAACAGACCTCCACCCTGCCCTTCAATGTGCTCTCGCTTAACACCACTGAAGCCGTGAATGGCGGTGGTTTGGGGACGGTGGAATGCAAGCTACAGCGCGTCTGTCTCGTAGCTGTCCTTCAAGTAACCGGTTTGTAACAGTTCGTAGTGCCACCGTGGTGCCAACTGCTGCTCACATTGCTGCTGCAGATGCGCTAGGATGAGTCAGAACCACACGTCGAACGCGATGGACTTCCCTCTCGGCAGTAGCACGTGGCGGTCCGGAGCCAGGACTTGCTTGCGACAGTACATTGTCGTACCCACCGTTGCCAGCATTGATGTACAATGGCGTCCGCCTGCTTAGCTGGTTGGTAACGTGCTCGCCTCCCATGAAAGCGGGCACGGGTTTGATTCCCAGCCGGGTTTGGAGATTTTCTCCGCTCGTGGACTGGGTGTTGTATTGTCTTCATCATCATTTCATCCTCATCACCGGCACACAAGTCGCCCAATGTGGCGTCGACTGAAATAAGACCTCCACTTCGCGGCCGAACGTCCTCAGTGGGACCTCCCGGCCAACAATGCCACATGCTCATTTCATTTTTTTTTTTCATGCACAGTGGCTACATTCCTGCCAAGTCTTTCTGCAATATCTCGGGAGGAACATCCAGGTTCTCGTAGTCCCACTTTAAGACCTCGTTCAGACTCAGTGAGATGCTAATAATGGCGTCTTTGTCGCCTTAAAGGTACTTTTGTCTAATATCAACTCGCCACGTCCAGTCTCAAAGGTAACTAACGCTCACGACCATGTCAGATATATTTAAAGCAAACCTGATTTTCGTTGTCAGAGTAGCCCTACTGGTGCCACTCGTAAGCGACTGGAACGAAATCTGAATAGACGTCATTTTTCAGATGCAGAAACACGCCTACCAACTTTCGTTTATATCAAACAACTTCTTCTTAGTGTTGCGACGTTTTTCCGCCAGTGTACAGTAAGTGATAATTTTTATTAGTTTGTATCGTATAATGGAAGTTTAAATATTAAATTTATCTTTCTAAAAGTTTAAATATTAAATTTATCTTTCTACTGAGAACGAAGTCTTTCGCGATGTCACTGTTGTATAAAACATTCTCGGACTTCTTGCCTCTTCAGTTCAGTTGCTCCTGACGGACGAAGAGGATGGAGGTAAGAGCCGAAAACTCGAGGTTTTACCCTGAATAGACGCGGTAAGAAGTCAGAGAATAAAGCTTACCATTCTTCATTTCCCATATGCAATTTTCTGAATTATAGATCTCAAGATGGCTTGTCAATGAACAGAAAGTAGTTACCAGTAGTGGAATTTTTGCGATCCTGACATAGGATTTTTTACCACACATTTTAAGCACCATATGATTAGCTCACATGGCAAGTAATAAATATACGAGGCATATTTATTCACCACCGCTAACGGAAAAGAATTTCCATTACCAAAACAATCATCATGTTGTTGACTCACAAGGTAAAAAACAAAACAGTCTTTTACCAGCTGTCTAATGGAAATACCCTGGTGTTCAAATCTACAATCAGTAGTAACAATGAAGCCCGAAGTGGCCGAGCCGTTCTAGGCGCTACAGTCTGGAACCGCGCGACCGCTACGGTCGCAGGTTCGAATCATGCCTCGGGCATGGATGTGTGTGATGTCCTTAGGTTAGTTAGGTTTAAGTAGTTCTAAGTTCTAGGGGACTGATGACCTCAGAAGTTAAGTCCAATAGTGCTCAAAGCCATTTTAGTAGTAACAATTTTAGCTCATTTCTAGAAGTGAGTGCTGGGGACACCAAACGTTTTGTCGTAAGCTGACAACCCTCCAACTAGTCGTAATAATTGGCTCAATTAGAACAGTGTTTTATTTATTAGCAATAAGAAAGTAATTAATGAATACTGTACCAATTTTTGTAAGTCTATTGCCATATTAGGGTCGCTCATTCTTTCTATAGAGTATGTAGTTTGCTTAAAGTCCCTTTCATAAGAGCCGTTTAAATTTCCGAGTTAAAGTTGCTTTGTTGTGCGTTGACCATTTTTTGTATAATGTATTATACTTTCGCAGTTGTGGCATTTCTTTTGTGTCGCTGTTTCTTTGCCGCTTGCTATGGAGTAGTAGGATACAATACTACGGTTTAACAACAGATGATATTAACAGTGTGAAATATAATTTTGTCTATAAATGGCGAAATTTGATGACAGGAAAGCGAGAAGCACTAAAGAATAAGATCAGCTTATTTTTTTTGTTTACATACGCTACCAAGCTAAAAAACGAAAACAATAAGTAGTTCTCTATGAAACGTGTAGGTCTCAGTTATAGGTGTTTCATCTGATAGCGAAATGTTAGCGCTATATTCATTTACTTCAGAATACAGTTAAGATTTACACTGATCAGCCAGGACATTATGACCACCTACGCCATAGTCTCTATTCCCACATTTGGCGACGCATGGAAGTCTTCGTAGGCCGCTGGAGGGAGCTGACATCACATGTGCACACACAGGTCACCTAATTCCCGTAAATTCCGAAGAGGGGGGCGATGAGCTCTGACCACGTTCAATCACATCCCAGATGTGTTCTGTTGGGTTCAGATTTGGCGAGATAGGGGGCCACCACATCAATTGGTACTCGCCTATATGTTCCTCGAACCACTCCATCACACTCTTGGTCTTGTGACATGGCGCAGTATCGATGATCATCATGGAGGAGTGCACGTGATCTGCAACCAGTTTACGATAGTCCTTGGTCGTCATGGCTTGCACGAGCTCCGATGAACCCATGGATGCCCACGTGAATGTTCCCCAGACCATGATAGAGCCGCCGCCAGCTTGTCTCTTTCCCACACTACATTTGTAAAGGAGCTGCTCTCTGGGAAGGCGACGGATTCCCGTGCTCCCACCAGCATGATGTATCTGGATTCATGAGACCATGCAGCACTCTGCCACTCCACCAATGTCCAGAGCCGACGGTAAGCTGCCCACTTCAGCTGCAGTTGTGATGCCGCGGTGTTAACGTTGTCACACGCTTGGGTCGCCAGCTGTAGAGGCCCATCGTTGCGAGAGTTCGGAGCACTGTGTGTTCACTCACACATGTACTCTGCCCAGCACGATAGTTTCGCCACAGTTGCTGCCTATCACGTTTTACCAGTCTGTCATGCCTACAACCTCCGACATGTGCAATGATGGATGGCTGCCCAACCTCACGATATCTGGACGTGGCTTCGCCTTGGTTTCGCCACGTGTTGCACTGCTCGAAAATCCGACAAGTCGTGCAGCTTCCGAAAGCCTTATGCCGAGCTTCCGGATCATCACAATCTGCCATCGTTGAAACTCAGATAGATTGCGCACCTTACCCATTCCACACACGGACATCATACTCACTGATACTACATGCCCCATGCGTATGTCTGACTAGCCGTCATTCCTAGCCAGATAATGATGCTATCGCCAGGACGAGTTTATATCGATAATACACTCCTGGAAATGGAAAAAAGAACACATTGACACCGGTGTGTCAGACACACCATACTTCCTCCGGACACTGCGAGAGGACTGTACAAGCAATGATCACACGCACGGCACAGCGGACACACCAGGAACCGCGGTGTTGGCCGTCGAATGGCGCTAGCTGCGCAGCATTTGTGCACCGCCGCCGTCAGTGTCAGCCAGTTTGCCGTGGCATACGGAGCTCCATCGCAGTCTTTAACACTGGTAGCATGCCGCGACAGCGTGGACGTGAACCGTATGTGCAGTTGACGGACTTTGAGCGAGGGCGTATAGTGGGCATGCGGGAGGCCGGGTGGACGTACCGCCGAATTGCTCAACACGTGGGGCGTGAGGTCTCCACAGTACATCGATGTTGTCGCCATTGGTCGGCGGAAGGTGCACCGTGCCCGTCGACCTGGGACCGGACCACAGCGACGCACGGATGCACGCCAAGACCGTAGGATCCTACGCAGTGCCGTAGGGGACCGCACCGCCACTTCCCAGCAAATTAGGGACACTGTTGCTCCTGGGGTATCGGCGAGGGCCATTCGTAACCGTCTCCATGAAGCTGGGCTACGGTCCCGCACACCGTTAGGCCGTCTTCCGCTCACGCCCCAACATTGTGCAGCCCGCCTCCAGTGGTGTCGCGACAGGCGTGAATGGAGGGACGAATGGAGACGTGTCGTCTTCAGCGATGAGAGTCGCTTCTGCCTTGGTGCCAATGATGGTCGTATGCGTGTTTGGCGCCGTGCAGGTGAGCGCCACAATCAGGACTGCATACGACCGAGGCACACAGGGCCAACACCCGGCATCATGGTGTGGGGAGCGATCTCCTACACTGGCCGTACACCACTGGTGATCGTCGAGGGGACACTGAATAGTGCACGGTACATCCAAACCGTCATCGAACCCATCGTTCTATCATTCCTAGACCGGCAAGGGAACTTGCTGTTCCAACAGGACAATGCACGTCCGCATGTATCCCGTGCCACCCAACGTGCTCTAGAAGGTGTAAGTCAACTACCCTGGCCAGCAAGATCTCCGGATCTGTCCCCCATTGAGCATGTTTGGGACTGGATGAAGCGTCGTCTCACGCGGTCTGCACGTCCAGCACGAACGCTGGTCCAACTGAGGCGCCAGGTGGAAATGGCATGGCAAGCCGTTCCACAGGACTACATCCAGCATCTCTACGATCGTCTCCATGGGAGAATAGCAGCCTGCATTGCTGCGAAAGGTGGATATACACTGTACTAGTGCCGACATTGTGCATGCTCTGTTGCCTGTGTCTATGTTCCTGTGGTTTTGTCAGTGTGATCATGTGATGTATCTGACCCCAGAAATGCGTCAATGAAGTTTCCCCTTCCTGGGACAATGAATTCACGGTGTTCTTATTTCAATTTCCAGGAGTGTATGTCGGGGGCTACAGCGATGTAGCATAGGGTGCCAAGTTTCACACTGTGCATCCATAGATCCTGGTGGACTCTCGTTCGTGAGAATATGACGATAATAATTTCTTGTGAGACACTAAGCCATTAGCTCCATCGCACTAGGCTCTTAAGCAAAAGGTCGCGTGTTTAGTACTTATAGAACGGTAATTTGTTTTTAAATCCTTATCACAAGCTTCTGGTCTTTATTTTTATTCGGTTAATTTTATTTTAAATATAATTGCTTTCTTAAATTTATCTTCTGATCCTTGAACACCAGATTAAAGTCATTGCATTGTTATTTTGCACTAATTTAATGAAGCGAATTTGTGCAAAAAGATTTGATTGCAGTCATGTAGCGTTTACACTTTCTTACGGTACGAAAAGAAGTTGTTTTAAGGGTTTGTATGACAAAAATCATCCAAGGAACTGTGCATATCATTTTGGGACCAAATAAGGCGATTTTTTATTTTACGTCCTAAAGTTCGATGCCCAAAATATACCGAGACAATTCTTACAAGAGGAACTACAAATCGCACCCCTCTCAGGTTTAGTGGGAAGAGGACCCAGTGGACAGTCTGTCAAAAACTAAACACAGATCAAGCATGAAAACAAGAAGAAGGTGTACTGAACTGTGAGAAAAAAGCAAAATAGAAACAGTAAACTTCCAAGGACAAGAAGTGCCATATATAGCAGCCTAAATGAGGCCAGGCGACTTGGTGAAGTGGTAACGGTGTTGGATTGCCAAATGGGTGAGCCGTGTTTAACCCTCCTTTGTACCTTTTTTTTCACTATATTCATGTTTTTATCTGTGTCGTAGTGTAACGTCCGTTCGCAACAGTGAGGTGTAGGGTAGGGGCCAATAATGACAGTTAATTCTGCACAATTACTCTATTAGCAGCCGAAAGGAAGTGGCTTTCGGATAGGAACCGCAAACTTTTGACGGTAAGGCCACAAGTCTACCGAATCTTCCACCGGAACACACGTCTGGTGTGTGATACACGGCATGAGTAACAGTACGTGTGTCATACGATAGAAATCTCTTATCGACGCATCTAATTTGTACGTCTGGCAAGTGCGTGAGATATACCTCCTTGCCTGATAAGGTGTTCGTATGAATGTGAATGTGATCGCTCCCAAGGAAGTGATGAAAACATAACAGTGTGTCACATAAGGTGCAACAAATGAGTGCAACAGTTTCACAATCACACAGTTTCTCTGTGCTCTGTCGAAAACAGATGTTTTTGAAGTTTTCGAAGCCGCGTTCCGTTTTGGAGGTTTTGACCCCTGAATTCCTTTAATGTAAAAAAATTCACATCCTTTTATTTGTTGTTTTCATTTCCGTGAGACGTCTATGTGATATCTCGCCTGCTCTCACTATTCTTGCGACGGTAACATATTCTTACCACATGACTCATATTCTATAACCAATGTATAGCATGACTACTGCCAAGACTACAGAAAGAGATCAAACATTTCAGTGACCGGACGGACAGTTCATAATGTTGCGAAAAAAATTAATAAATGAAAATAAAAGACACGAGAGAATTTTGAACACGACTCGTCTTTTTTTTCCGTTCAGCACCCCAACAGGGTGACCTCTTAACCACGACGCCGAGGCTGTTCAGCTTTGTCGATATTGCACTTGTTAAGCTTGGACCGTTCACTATTTTTATTTTGCTTTTTTACATCTTCTTCCTGTTTTCTGCGTTCAGTTTTCGGCGGGCTATGCACTGGGCCATCTTACCTCTAAATCTGAGGCGATTGCGATGGGGAGTTTACCTTATTAGTATTTACTATGTGCCCCGCGCTGGCTTAATCCAACACTGGTCCCTGTAACATATTTTCTTCATCTACTTGTTCTGAAAATTTACCATTATCTTTTTGTTAGACCCTGTTTGTATGAGAGTAAAGATGTTTTACAGGCCACCTCCATTTATTTATGTTCGAACTACGCTCAATCTCTAATGAAGTACTGCCTGAAAAACGCTTGAAAAATATCAAGGTGGTCTTCAGAAGATATCAAAATAGGACAAAGATTGACAGCTTGCTTTGTATTCTGTACTTCACTGGACACAGAAAAGTACTAACCCCTACCAACAATCAATCACAGTTGGAATCAGTTAACTAACTTGGGGCCGGCCGGAGTGGCCGAACGGTTCTAGGCGCTTCAGTCTGGAAACGCGCGACCGCTACGGTCGCAGGTTCGGATCGGATGTGTGTGATGTCCTTAGGTTAGTTAGGTTTAAGTGATTTTAAGTTCTAGGGGACTGATGACCTCAGATGTTAAGTCTCATAGTGCTCAGAGCCGTGTGAACCATTTTGATTTTGAACTAACCTGGGTGTAAGAATGAAAACGTCACGCCATTCCCCGCCTGACACTTTTCATTTCTCCGGTACGAAAATCACATCTGACAGTAACTCATGTGTAGGTCGATCCGCTGACTACGTTTCGTTACGCGTTTCTTTCCTATCCCGTTTTTGTGAATGGATGCGTGAATTCAGTATGCTTGCTTACAAGCTGAGGCCTTGAACAGCCATCGTTAGCAGGACGTGAGGGCCAGTGACCGGTAGTTGCCGTGTTGCTGCTACCGGCGGACCCTTGGGGCAACTTAAAAGGCAGAATGCCGACCGAGGACGGGGGCGCTCCCAGCCGCCCTCTGCAAGTAGCGGGAACTGCATCGCCTCTCTAGTGCTGTGTAGCCAGACGCAGCAGTCTTCCGAGAAATATGGAAACCGAAGAGCAACTCAAGGATCCAGTGAATATGCTAAAAAGTACAGCGATGGCGGCTCACCTCCCGCAATAATGGGCGTTTTACAACGTGTCCGTTCCGGCAATGCGCTATCTGCAAAGGGTATCGTGCGTTGGCTGGCGACTTCGCGGAAGGCAGGTGGAATGAGGGAAAACTTTTCTGTCCTACGGTCGTGAAAGCTGTCCTTTCTGAGAAGAGACAGCGGACTGGCAGGTAAAGACAAAGAGCCTTTGACGTAGAACCCGCTTCCCGTGGTTCTCTCGGTGGTACGAGCGGAAAAACAAACAGTTAGAGGACGATTTTCACGCAGTCTATAGTGGGAGGATTTTACAATATTAAAGATTAGCTAAGAGATTGACTAATGCTAAGCGAACTTCGTGCTCAGTGGGGGCGATGTTTTTTTCGAAGCGACATTCTGAGCAAAGCAAGCACAGGTGACGAGCGCTCTTCTCTTTCTCACGTTAGAATCCTGGTACCAGGTATCATCACACTGGTAGGGCACTTCATCCCTATGGCATTCTGATTACAGATGGCTTTCTGCAGACATCTCTAGTGGCAGACTTAACAGTAAACAGAACGACTTCACTTGCTGAGCAAACTTGGGAGAGACATCCATCTGCAACAGACAATCTCCTCGACCAAATGTACTTAATGGTGAAATATCTAGCGGCATCGGCTCTTTATGGAGGAACAGAGTTAATGTTTGCTACCTTTTCAGTAAAATTCAAGCTGACTTTACATTACTTGGCGGACAGGTATAGTTGCATGTTGTCTCATTTTTGCTCCTCCGGCAGTACTATACAACCACTGGTTTCGTGGCTGATTTGTGCGGTATTACTACGTCAGGATGTTTATTTGCATCAAACCCATTTCCCGCTACGCTTATCTTTGCCCATAGTACCATCGTCCATTATGATAACTTAATTTCATTTCTCACTTTGATGTTTTGTTGTGTGCTCCTTCAGAACTCTTGTAACGTTCCTTATCATTCTGTGCACACTAAGAATTTATAATAAATATTGGTATTTACCTCGACCAAGAATTTGATTTGTAGTTATTAAGATTTTCATGGAGTTAGTTAACATAAATTGTGGGCATACTGCTACTTGGAATTCACTGCTAGGGTCATAATTTTGTCATTGGTTACGTTAACTAGATCTGTTACGTATCTTTTATTACATTTGAGTTTCAGAGTTACTGATGCAGATCAGGCAAAGGGCTCACAACAGTATTTCGCAACAATTTTTATGGATATGAAATGGAATGATAATGTAGGCTCGATCGTAGGTAAAGCAGGTAGCAGCGTTCGATTTATGGGCACGTTACTGAAAAAATACCGTCAGTCTAAAAATAAGAGAGCTTACTAAAAACTCAAGTGATCATCCTAGAATATTGCTCAAGTGAGTGGGACCTACACTAAACGGAACTATCAGAGGATACTGAAAGCATAAAAAGAGAAGCAGCACCAATTGTCACAGACTTGATTGAGTCATGGGAGAGTATCAGGATAGTGCTCAAATATCTAAATGGGGAGACACTTGAAGATAGACACAAACTACCCCGGAAAGTGCGCTTATGAAGTTTCAAAAAATATTATGAAATGGACGAACCTACAAGGTGCCTCTGAAAAGTTCGGTGAATGGCCTCAGAAGATAAAGGAAACAGGAATTACAAAGAAAATATCTTCACTGGCCTTCAACGTGATCGTCATTAACTGCAACACACTTCTGTCATCGGTTGTAAAGCTGCTGGAATTTGTCAGCAAACGCTTCTTGTGGAATCTCTCGAAGCGCCATGGTTACGCGCTACTGGATATCCGCACCATTACAGGATATGAGATCTGACACTACCATCACGATTCGCCTCCCTAGGATAGAAATTCATGGTGGATCAAGCGCTTGCTGCCGAAAATGATGACCAGTAGCGTCTTAAGCTTGATTTTGTCAGCCGACATTTTTGGGAAGCGGAGAAGACAATGCACGCTATGTCATTCATTGTCACTAAGTCTCGTGATCGTATTATCAAGCATCATGTCTCATGTACTGCGAGGATGCGGATATCCAGCAGTGCGTGACTACGATGCTTCGAACAGTTTGACAAGAAGCATTTGCGGACAGTTTCAGTCGGCTTTACAACCGATCTCTGAAGTGTGTTGTAGGTAACGGTGATTACATTGAAGACCACTAAAGGTATTTTCTTTGTAACCCTACTTTTCTATATGTTCTGAGACCATTCATCGAACTTTTCAGAAGCACCGTCTACACTAATGGCCATTAAAATTGCTACACCACGAAGATGACGTGCTACAGACGCGAAATTTAACCGACTGGAAGAAGATGCTGTGATATGCAAATGATTAGCTTTTCAGAGCATTCACACCAGGTTAGCGCCGGTGGCGACACATAAAACGTGCTGACATGAGGAAAGTTTCAATTTCCGATTTGTCATACACAAACAGCAGCTAACCGGCGTTGCTTGGTGAAACGTTGTTGTGATGCCTCGTGTAAGGAGGAGAAATGCGTACCATCACGTTTCCGACTTTGATAAATGTCGGATTGTAGCCTATCGCGATTGCGATTTACCGTATCGCGACATTGCTGCTTGCGTTGGTCGAGCTCCAATGACTGTAAGCAGAATATGGAATCGGTGGGTTCAGGAGGGTAATAGGGAACGCCGTGCTGGCTCCCAACGGCCTCGTATCACTAGCAGTCGAGATGACAGGCATCTTATCCGCATGGCTGTAACGGATCGTGCAGACACGTATCGATCCACGAGTAAACAGATGAGGACGCTTTCAAGACAACAACCATCTGCACGAACAGATCGACGACGTTTGCAGCAGCATGTACTATCAGCTCGGAGACCTTGACGCTGCATCACAGACAGGAGCGCATGCGATGGTGTACTCAACGACGAACCTGGGCGCACGAATGGCAAAACGTCATTTTTTCGAATGAATCCAGGTTCTGTTTACAGCATCATGATGGTTGCATCCGTGTTTGGCGTCATCGCAGTGAACGCACATTGGAAGCGTGTATTCGTCATCGCCATACTGGCGTATCACCCGGCGTGATGGTATGGGGTGCCATTGGTTACACGTCTCGGTCAGCTCTTGTTCACATTGACGGCACTTTGAACAAAACACGTTACATTTCGGACGTGTTAGGACCCGTGGCTCTACCCTTCATTCGATCCCTGCGAAGCCCTACATTTCAGCAGGATAATTCACGACCGCATGTTGCAGGTCCTGTACGGGCCTTTCTGGATCCAGAAAATGTTCGACTGCCGCCCTGGCCAGCACATTCTCCTGATCTCTCACCAATTAGAAGCGTCTGGTCAATAGTAGGCGAGCAACTGGCTCGTCACAATATGCCAGTCACTACTCTTGATGAACTGTGGTATCGTGCTGAAGCTGCATGGGCAGCTGTACCTGTACACGCCATCCAAGCTCTGTTTGACTCAATGCCCGGGCGTATCAAGGAAGTTATTACGGCCAGAGGTGGATGTTCTGGGTATTGATTTCTCAGGACCTATGCACCTAAATTCCGTGAAAATGTAATCACATGTCAGTTCTAGTATAATATATTTGTCCAATGAATACCCGTTTATCATCTGCATTCCTTCTTGGTGTAGCAATTTTAATGGCCAGTAGTGTAGAAATACAAATCAGCCCCTGCTTACCGCTCTCCTAGGTTAAAGTAAATGCAGTGTATAAAAAAAGTCTTCCCACCCTCCATACGCGATAGATACGGACAGAAACCGTCAAACGTGTACAATGGTAAGAGCCCACTGCCATCCACTTTACATTGGTTTACAATGTACGTAGAGCCCGTATTCATGTCTACTAATCCATTAACACTGATGCTAGAGTGGCTTTCCCATATCCAAGCCGCCGTTTGGAGACCAACACTGTGTTTGCGCTGAAGAACTTGTGTCAGATATTTGATAAAACATTGCATTCACGATGACTTAACTGATGCATACAGCGTTCATGATGACTCTGCTGAAAACTAGTGTGAAAATGAAATGTCTGGTTCATGTTATACCAACGATTAGAATTCTTCGACTTCAAGACAGATGAAGCAAAAATACGATGAAATTGTGGACAGGAACGTAGATAAAAACGTGCCATACAAAAATAAGTTAAAGAGTGAAATATAAGCGTAAAAGAAAGATGCAGAGAATGTGCCAGAAAATATTTAAAAAAATATTGTGAGTTCAGTGGATGATGGATTTTATCTGCTGCTTACCTAGTTTAATGCAATTATCTTGTATCGATGATTTACCTCATTTTCGCTTCTACTTGTCAGAAACGAGCCCTACATTCTTAAAAACATATCTGTAACTTACCATCTTTTGATATAGACCTGCCGCTCGGAGTGGCCGAGCGGTTCTAGGCGCTACAGTCTGCAGCCGCGCGACCGCTACGGTCGCAGGTTCGAATCCTGCCTCGGGCATGGATGTGTGTGACGTCCTTAGGTTAGTTAGGTTTAAGTAGTTCTAAGTTCTATGGGACTGATGACCTCAGAAGTTAAGTCCCATAGTGTTCAGAGCCATTTGAACTATTTTTAATATAGACCTAACACAGAAAACAAGCAAACCACATTCATTTAAAACAGTCTTGATTACTCAGTAGTAGTTTTGCAGTAAACATCCTTTTACTTTGTTCTTTGGACGGATGACCGTAGCAGTCTGGTCCCTTTAATCCCACAAACCAACCTTTAGTTTTCTTCTGTTGTCTCCCATATCCTTCAGATCGCAAGACCAGTAATCATATTCGCCCCTGCAAATTGAGGCGTCAGTTCCGGAACAGTTGCCTCACTTTTCCCGATATGGCGTGGCAGGGGCTTGGATGGAAGCTAAACATCGATTATTCCTCGATTCAGTCGTGTAGGCTGGTTTTTTTTTCCCCCGTTACTACGACCTCTTCGTGTTATTAACTATTAATGTGGTTCATCGCCTTTTTGGTAGCACAATCAGGCGCCCAGCGACTATGTTCATGATCTGGTGCGCGATAGCACTCGGTGCAGTGATTCGGCCCTCGTTCAGATCTGGCACAGAGGACGAAAAGAGACTGAGGCACAACATTAAAGTCGACTCCAGTTGCCGCCAATGTATCACTTGCTACCGGCAGTGACATAGCTGTGCTCTGCCTATGTCGAGCAAGTACCGTACACATTTATTTATTTATCAGATTCTGTGGAACCGGGAGAGCCAAAAACGCTTCGCCATAGAACGATTCACTGCATAATTGACAGAATAAATAGGTAAAGCAACATCTGTAGCGCTAGCCTGTGACCGTTCTTTTCGCCTAACTGCAGGTAGAGTCCAGCCTTTCTACGTCGCGGCACTAGGAGAGGGTGTACTGCGGGACCATTGACCGGACTGCCATTTACTCTTGGAAAATACCCCAGGTATTCATTTGATAGCAGGTTGAGTGAACCTGGGGCCGTCCTGGAGGGGCAGGAACGAGAAAAATTCCCCACCCCTATCTGGGACTGAACCCCAGGCCTCCACGGTTGGACTCTAGTGCTCTCCCCGCCAGAACACAACGACCACCACTTTAAAGACTACTGATTAAACATTTATAAACAAAGGAGAATAAGGAAACACGAAAGACCACAGTGAGCAACTTCTGTGCAGAATAGGAACAGAGTGCCAGAAAAAAAGTTACAAACTTGGATTTGTGGACTGAAAATGAAAGCTTCTAAACAGTAGAAACTTTTCCGTACAATGGTTAAGGTAGTGTTATCCAGATTAAAATAGTTCCTCCTCCTAGTATTCACTGAATGAATGTTTACGTTCTTCTGAATGACTCACTGCTGTCAACAGCAAATCTCATGACGAAGTAGCCGTTAAGGCAAAAAAAAAAAAAAAAAAAAAAAAAAAAAAAAAAAAAAAAGAATTGTCCAAATGGGACTGAAATGTTGGTAGATGTGACGTACATGTACAAACAAACGAATGATCACAATTTCAAAAAAAAGTTGGGTGATTATTCAAGAGAAAGAGCTTCACAAACGGAGCAAATCAATAACGTGTTGGTCCACCTCCGGCCCTTATGCTGGCACTTACTCGGCATTGCTTGATAGTGTTATTGGATGTCCTCCTGAGGGATATCGTACCAAATTCAGTCTAATGACACGTTAGATCGTCAAAATCCTGAGCATGTTGGAGGTTCCTGCCCATAATGCTCGTAACGTTCTCAGTTGGGAAACATCCGGCGACCTTGCTGGCCAAGACAGGGTTTGGCAAATACGAAGACAAGCTGAGAAACGCTCGCCTTGTGCGGACGGACATCATCTTGCTAAAATGTAAGCCCATGTTGACTTGTCATGAAGAGCAACAAAACGGGGCGTAGAATAACGTCAGCGTAAGCCCGTCGGCCCCCCATGAACCATGGACCTTGCCGTTGGTGGGGAGGCTTGCGTGACTCAGCGATACAGATAGCCGTACCGTAGGTACAACCACAACGGAGGGGTATCTGTTGAGAGGCCAGACAAACATGTGGTTCCTGAAGAGGGGCAGCAGCCTTTTCAGTAGTTGCAGGGGCAACAGTCTGGATGATTGACTGATCTGGCCTTGTAATAATAACCAAAACGGCCTTGCTGTGCTGGTACTGCGAACGGCTGAAAGCAAGGGGAAACTACGGCCGTAATTTTTCCCGAGGGCATGCAGCTTTACTGTATGATTAAATGATGATGGCGTCTTCTTGGGTAAAATATTCCGGAGGTAAAATAGTCCCCCATTCGGATCTCCGGGCGGGGACTACTCAAGAGGATGTCGTTATCAGGAGAAAGAAAACTGGCGTTCTACGGATCGGAGCGTGGAATGTCAGATCCCTTAATCGGGCAGGTAGGTTAGAAAATTTAAAAAGGGAAATGGATAGGTTAAAGTTAGATATAGTGGGAATTAGTGAAGTTCGGTGGCAGGAGGAACAAGACTTCTGGTCAGGTGACTACAGGGTTATAAACACAAAGTCAAATAGGGGTAATGCAGGAGTAGGTTTAATAATGAATAGGAAAATAGGAATGCGGGTAAGCTACTACAAACAGCATAGTGAACGCATTATTGTGGCCAAGATAGATACGAAGCCCACACCTACTACAGTAGTACAAGTTTATATGCCAACTAGCTCTGCAGATGACGACGAAATTGAAGAAATGTATGATGAAATAAAAGAGATTATTCAGATACCGAAGGGAGACGAAAATTTAATAGTCATGGGTGACTGGAATTCGAGTGTAGGAAAAGGGAGAGAAGGAAACGTAGTAGGTGAATATGGATTGGGGCTAAGAAATGAAAGAGGAAGCCGCCTGGTAGAATTTTGCACAGAGCACAACTTAATCATAGCTAACACTTGGTTTAAGAATCATGATAGAAGGTTGTATACATGGAAGAACCCTGGAGATACTAAAAGGTATCAGATAGATTATATAATGGTAAGACAGAGATTTAGGAACCAGGTTTTAAATTGTAAGACATTTCCAGGGGCAGATGTGGACTCTGACCACAATCTATTGGTTATGACCTGTAGATTAAAACTGAAGAAACTGCAAAAAGGTGGGAATTTAAGGAGATGGGACCTGGATAAACTGAAAGAACCAGAGGTTGTACAGAGTTTCAGGGAGAGCATAAGGGAACAACTGACAGGAATGGGGGAAAGAAATACAGTAGAAGAAGAATGGGTAGCTTTGAGGGATGAAGTAGTGAAGGCAGCAGACGATCAAGTAGGTAAAAAGACGAGGGCTAGTAGAAATCCTTGGGTAACAGAAGAAATATTGAATTTAATTGATGAAAGGAGAAAATATAAAAATGCAGTAAATGAAGCAGGCAAAAAGGAATACAAACGTCTCAAAAATGAGATCGACAGGAAGTGCAGAATGGCTAAGCAGGGATGGCTAGAGGACAAATGTAAGGATGTAGAGACTTATCTCACTAGGGGTAAGATAGATACTGCCCACAGGAAAATTAAAGAGACCTTTGGAGATAAGAGAACCACTTGTATGAACATCAAGAGCTCTGATGGAAACCCAGTTTTAAGCAAAGAAGGGAAAGCAGAAAGGTGGAAGGAGTATATAGAGGGTCTATACAAGGGCGATGTACTTGAGGACAATATTATGGAAATGGAAGAGGATGTAGATGAAGATGAAATGGGAGATACGATACTGCGTGAAGAGTTTGACAGAGCACTGAAAGACCTGAGTCGAAACAAGGCCCCCGGAGTAGACAACATTCCAGTAGAACTACTGACGGCCTTGGGAGAGCCAGTCCTGACAAAACTGTACCATCTGGTGAGCAAGATGTATGAAACAGGCGAAATACCCTCAGACTTCAAGAAGAATATAATCATTCCAATCCCAAAGAAAGCAGGTGTTGACAGATGTGAAAATTACCGAAAATTCAGTTTAATAAGCCACAGCTGCAAAATACTAACACAAATTCTTTACAGACGAATGGAAAAACTAGTAGAAGCCGACCTCGGGGAAGATCAGTTTGGATTCCGTAGAAATACTGGAACACGTGAGGCAATACTGACCTTACGACTTATCTTGGAAGAAAGATTAAGGAAAGGCAAACCTACGTTTCTAGCATTTGTAGACTTAGAGAAAGCTTTCGACAATGTTGACTGGAATACTCTCTTTCAAATTCTAAAGGTGGCAGGGGTAAAATACAGGGAGCGAAAGGCTATTTACAATTTGTACAGAAACCAGATGGCAGTTATAAGAGTCGAGGGGCATGAGAGGGAAGCAGCGGTTGGGAAGGGAGTGAGACAGGGTTGCAACCTCTCACCAATGTTATTCAATCTGTATATTGAGCAAGCAGTAAAGGAAACAAAAGAAAAATTCGGAGTAGGTATTAAAATCCATGGAGAAGAAATAAAAACTTTGAGGTTCGCCGATGACATTGTAATTCTGTCAGACACAGCAAAGGACTTGGAAGAGCAGTTGAACCGAATGGATGGTGTCTTGAAGGAAGGATATAAGATGAACATCAACAAAAGCAAAACGAGGATAATGGAATGTAGTCGAATTAAGTCGGGTGATGCTGAGGGTATTAGATTAGGAAATGAGGCACTTAAAGTAGTAAAGGAGTTTTGCTATTTGGGGAGCAAAATAACTGATGATGGTCGAAGTAGAGAGGATATAAAATGTAGACTGGCAATGGCAAGGAAAGCGTTTCTGAAGAAGAGAAATTTGTTAACATCGAGTATAGATTTAAGTGTCAGGAAGTCATTTCTGAAAGTATTTGTATGGAGTGTAGCCATGTATGGAAGTGAAACATGGACGGTAAATAGTTTGGACAAGAAGAGAATAGAAGCTTTTGAAATGTGGTGCTACAGAAGAATGCTGAAGATTAGATGGGTAGATCACATAACTAATGAGGAAGTATTGAATAGGATTGGGGAGAAGAGAAGTTTGTGGCACAACTTGACCAGAAGAAGGGATCGGTTGGTAGGACATGTTCTGAGGCATCAAGGGATCACCAATTTAGTATTGGAAGGCAGCGTGGAGGGTAAAAATCGTAGGGGGAGACCAAGAGATGAATACACTAAGCAGATTCAGAAGTATGTAGGTTGCAGTAGGTACTGGGAGATGAAGAAGCTTGCACAGGATAGAGTAGCATGGAGAGCTGCATCAAACCAGTCTCAGGACTGAAGACAACAACAACAACAAGCCCGTCGGGTTGGCCGTGCGGTCTAACGCACGGCTTTCCGAGGGGGAAGGAGCGCCTGGTCCCCGGCACGAATCCGCCCGGCGGATTTGTGTCGATGTCCGGTAAACCGGCCAGTCTGTAGATGGTTTTTAGCCGGTTTTCCATCTGCCTCGGCGAATGCGGGCTGGTTCCCCTTATTCCGCCTCAGTTACACTATGTCGGCGATTGCTGCGCAAACAAGTTCTCCACGTACGCGTACATCACCATTACTCTACCACACAAACATAGGGGTTACACTCGTCTGGTGTGAGACGTTCCTGGGGGGGGGGGGGGGGGGGGGGGGGAAGGGACGGGGGTGACCACCGGTGGCCGAACCGCACAACAACCCTGGGTTCGGTGTGGGGCGGCTGTGGGGTGAGTGGACTGCGGCAGTCGTGGTGGGGTTGTGGACCACTGCTGCTGCGGCGGGAACGGAGCCTCTCCGTCGTTTCTAGGTCCCCGGTTAACATACAATACAATGTCAATGTAGAGCTGTGCTTTAAGGATGCCCGTGTGACAACCGGAGGAGTCCTGCTACGAAATGAAAAGGCTCGCCAGACCATCATTACTGGCTGTCTGGCCGTATGGCAGACAATAGTCAGGTTCGTATCCCAACGCTGCACGAGGTGTCTCCAGACACGGCTTCGGCCTGAAATTTCATTGAGTGAAGTAGAATTGTCTTCAGTGATCAGACCGCTTCGAAATGAGTACTGATGACCGGCGAATACGCGTCTGGAGATACACCGGACAGCGCTGAGACTCTAACCTAACTGTTGCTTGTCTTAAGACCTGACAACCAGGAGTGATGTTTTGGGCCATCCTTGCCAGCAAGGTCGCCCTGTGTCTCCCCAGTACTATAATACAGTCTACTATACAATGAACTTACTGCAACGAGTTAAAACTTTAGAAAAAGGCAGGTTGTGACACTGGATTAGATTAGATTAGATTAGATTAATACTTGTTCCATAGATCATGGATACGACACTTCGTAATGATGTGAAACGTGTCAGGTTAATAAAAGATGTCTGTACAAGATATTACATTACACAAAATATTGCATGACACTAATGTTTAAGTTGTTTTTTTTTTTACTTTTTTTGTTTTTTTTATTCCCCCCCCCCCCCTCAATTTATATCTAAAAATTCAGTCAATGAGTAGAAGGAGTTGTCATCTAGAAATTCTTTTAATTTATTTTTAAATGTTAGTTGGCTATCTGTCAGGCTTTTGATGCTGTTTGGTAGGTGACCAAAGACTTTTGTGGCAGCATAATTTACCCCTTTCTGTGACAAAGTCAGATTTAACCCTGCATAGTGAAGATCATCCTTTCTCCTGGTGTTATAGCTATGCACACAGTTATTACTTTTGAACTGGGTTGGATTATTAACAACAAATTCCATAAGTGAATATATATACTGTGAGGATCCCTAGATACTTAAATAGATGTCTGCAGGATGACCATGGGTGGGCTCCAGCAATTATTCTGATTACACTTTTTTAAGCAATGAATACTTTTCTACTCAACGATGAATTACCCCAGAATATGATGTCATACGAAAGCAGTGAATAAAAGCAGGCAGAGTAAGCTAATTTACTGAGATTCTTATCACCAAAATTTGCAATAACCCTAATAGCATACGTAGCTGAACTCAGACGTTTCAGCAGGCCGTCAGTGTGTTGCTTCCAGTTTAACCTCTCATCAATGGACACACATAAAAATTTTGAAAATTCTACCTTAGCTACAGACTTCTGTTCAAAGTCTATATTTATTACTGGAGTTGTGCCATTTACTGTACGGAACTGTATATACTGTGTTTTATCAAAATTTAAAGAGAGTCCATTTGCTGAGAACCACTTAATAATTTTGTGAAAAACATCATTTACAATTACATCACTTAGTTCTTGGTTTTTGGATGTTATTACTATATTTGTATCATCAGCAAAAAGAACTAACTTTGCATCTTCATCAATGTGGAATGGTAAGTCATTAATGTATATCAAGAACAGTAAAGGACCTAAGACCGAACCCTGTGGGACCCCGTACTTGATAGCCCCCTAGTTTGAGGAATCAGCTGTTGTTTTAACATTACATGAACCACTTATTTCAACTTTCTGCATTCTTCTTGTTAAGTATGAATTAAACCATTTGTGCACTGCCCCTCTCAAACCATAGAGATTTAGCTTATCTAAAAGAATTCCATGATTTACACAATCAAAGGTCTTTGAGAGATCACAAAAAATACCAGTGGGTGATGTCCGGTTATTCAGAGCATTTAATATTTGATCAGTGAAAGCGTATATAGCATTTTCTGTTGAAAAGCCTTTCTGAAAACCAAACTGACATTTTGTTAGTACTTTATTTTTACAGATATGGGAGGCTACTCTTGAATACATTACTTTCTCAAAAAATTTTGATAGAGCTGTCAGAAGAGAGATTGGGTGGTAGTTGTTGACACCCAACATATCCCCCTTTTTATGCAATGGTTTTACAATGGCATATTTCAGTCTATCGGGGAAAACACCCTACTCCAAAGAGCTATTACATACATGGCTGAGAATCCTACTTATCTGTGGGGAACAAGCTTTAAGTACCTTGCTGGAAACGCCATCAATTCCGTAAGAGCTTTTACTTTTCAGTGAGTTTATTATTTTACTGATTTCAGAGGGAGAGGTTGGTGGAATTACAGTTGTTTCAAACTGCACAGGTATGGCCTCTTCTATTAGTAGCCTTGCCTCTTCTAGTGAAGATCTAGATCCTATTTTCTCCACAACATTTAAAAAATGATTATTGAAAATATTTTCAATTTCTGATTGTTTGTTAGTACACTTGTCATTCAGTTTTATGGCACTAAACTCTTCCTGTGCTCTTGGTTGCCCTGTTTCCCTTTCAATAATATTCCAAATTGCTTTAATTTTATTATCAGAGTTACTGATCTCAGACATGATACACATGCTTCTGGACTTTTTAATAACTTTTCTTAGTACCGCACAATAGTTTTTATAATATTGAACAATTTCGGGGTCAGTACTCCCTCTTGCTGTTAGATACAGTTCTCTTTTATGGTTGCAAGATATTCTTATTCCTTTAGTTAGCCAAGGTTTTTTATATGTTTTCTTGAAATTATGTTTAACTATTTTCTTGGGAAAACAATTTTCAAATACCCTTAAAAATGTATCGTGAAATAAGTTATATTTCAAGTTTGCATCGGGTTCCTTATACACTTCATCTCACTCTACCTGCTCTAGGCTTTCCCTAAAGTTTGCAATACTTATATTGTTAACTGAACGCACTGCTTTGAAAGTCTGATTTGATATACTGCATGGAGCTATGTCATGTACTGTAACCAGCTGTGCACCATGATCTGAAAGACCATTCTCAACAGGATAAGCATTTATGTCCTTAAACTTATCTTGATCTATAAAAAAGTTATCTATCAATGTACTGCTGTTCTTTGTTATCCGAATAGGAAAATCAATGACGGAGTTCAAATTAAAAGAACTGAGTAATACTACAAGGTCATTCTTCCTGTTACACTCTTTCAGGGAATCAACATTGAAATCCCCACAAATGATAATTTGGCATACCAATATCATCGTTTCAAAATGTAAATAGTTTGTTGTTTGATGTTGGACTGCATGAATGCGGAAGTGATCTTTAATGTGAAAAAGTGGCTATAGTCCGATGTGCATATTGTTCTGTTCCAATTGCTTGGACCACTTCATTTAAATACTACACCTCCACTCAGAAGACTGAATAGCTGTGCATCTCTATAAGGTCGCAAAAAAAAGTTTGTTATTCAGCTAACGTAATTATTTTAAGCAAAGGGACATATAGTAGTAAACCACGACATTGAAATATCTCCATTTATGTTCCTATTATTGAGGTGATGCATAAATTTGTACCATTTTTCCGTAAGTCGAATAAACACAACAGATACACATGACGTAGACCTTTGTCATGAATAATATACTCTCCTTCATTATTTTTAACAGTCTGCCAACGCTGGGGTAACTTTTCGATTCCGCGATGGTATAAATCACGTTGTTTACAGGTGGGGGACTTAAAATGGCTCTGAGCACTATGGGACTTAACATCTCTGGTCATCAGTCCCCTAGAACTTAGAACTACTTAAACCTAACTAACCTAAGGACATCACACACATCCATGCCCGAGGCAGGATTCGAACGTGCGACCTTAGCGGTCGCGCTGTTCGAGACTGAAGCGCCCAGAACCGCTCGGCCACACCGGCCGACCGGTGAGCGACTCGTCGGACATCTTCAGAGAACATTTTCATCCGGGAAGAAAATTACTTGAAGGTTGTTCGACAGAGAGCGGAAAAGGCAAAAATCTGACCGCGAAAGGTCAGGTGAACAAGGTGGGTGCAGAATGCCTTTGTTTTATTTATTTACTCGTCAAGTTCCGTAGGACCAAATTGAGGAGCAAATCTCCAAGGTCATGGAACGTGTCAGTACATGAAATTACAAAATAAACGTAATAACAGATAAAAATAAATGTTCATGAACCTTAAAAAAGTCAGTCCATAAGTTTATGTAAACGCTGTCAGCAACCCAGTTCCTATGTAGTGTTCTTTATCTACACTCCTGGAAATGGAAAAAAGAACACATTGACACCGGTGTGTCAGACCCACCATACTTGCTCCGGACACTGCGAGAGGGCTGTACAAGCAATGATCACACGCACGGCACAGCGGACACACCAGGAACCGCGGTGTTGGCCGTCGAATGGCGCTAGCTGCGCAGCATTTGTGCACCGCCGCCGTCAGTGTCAGCCAGTTTGCCGTGGCATACGGAGCTCCATCGCAGTCTTTAACACTGGTAGCATGCCGCGACAGCGTGGACGTGAACCGTATGTGCAGTTGACGGACTTTGAGCGAGGGCGTATAGTGGGCATGCGGGAGGCCGGGTGGACGTACCGCCGAATTGCTCAACACGTGGGGCGTCAGGTCTCCACAGTACATTGATGTTGTCGCCAGTGGTCGGCGGAAGGTACACGTGCCCGTCGACCTGGGACCGGACCGCAGCGACGCACGGATGCACGCCAAGACCGTAGGATCCTACGCAGTGCCGTAGGGGACCGCACCGCCACTTCCCAGCAAATTAGGGACACTGTTGCTCCTGGGGTATCGGCGAGGACCATTCGCAACCGTCTCCATGAAGCTGGGATACGGTCCCGCACACCGTTAGGCCGTCTTCCGCTCACGCCCCAACATCGTGCAGCCCGCCTCCAGTGGTGTCGCGACAGGCGTGAATGGAGGGACGAATGGAGACGAGTCGTCTTCAGCGATGAGAGTCGCTTCTGCCTTGGTGCCAATGATGGTCGTATGCGTGTTTGGCGCCGTGCAGGTGAGCGCCACAATCAGGACTGCATACGACCGAGGCACATAGGGCCAACACCCGGACACATGGTGTGGGGAGCGATCTCCTACACTGGCCGTACACCACTGGTGATCGTCGAGGGGACACTGAATAGTGCACGGTACATCCAAACCGTCATCGAACCCATCGTTCTACCATTCCTAGACCGGCAAGGGAACTTGCTGTTCCAACAGGACAATGCACGTCCGCATGTATCCCGTGCCTCCAAACGTGCTCTAGAAGGTGTAAGTCAACTACCCTGGCCAGCAAGATCTCCGGATCTGTCCCCCATTGAGCATGTTTGGGACTGGATGAAGCGTCGTCTCACGCGGTCTGCACGTCCAGCACGAACGGTGGTCCAACTGAGGCACCAGGTGGAAATGGCATGGCAAGCCGTTCCACAGGACTACATCCAGCATCTCTACGATCGTCTCCATGGGAGAATAGCAGCCTGCATTGCTGCGAAAGGTGGATATACACTGTACTAGTGCCGACATTGTGCATGCTCTGTTGCCTGTGTCTATGTGCCTGTGGTTCTGTCAGTGTGATCATGTGATGTATCTGACCCCAGGAATGTGTCAATAAAGTTTCCCCTTCCTGGGACAATGAATTCACGGTGTTCTTATTTCAATTTCCAGGAGTGTATTTAGCAGAATGCGGGTGGGCATTATCGTGGAGTAGCATCAATTCACGACGTCTTCCTAGTCGTTGGTCTTGGATTGCTTCTGCAACACATCTCAACTGCGAGAATAAATGTCAGCAGTGACGGTTACACCTCGGGGAGGCAATTCCTAGTACACCACATAGTTATTGTTCCGCCAGATGCATAACATTATCTTTTGTGTATGCACAAAAGGTCTTTGTGCGGGGAATTGCTGCAATGTTGCCCTCCACAATTTCTTTCTTTGCCTTATGTTAGCGCACAGTCACCATTTCTCGCTACGAATAACGATACAGGACAGGAATGGTCCTTGTTGTTCACAAGCCAATTGATAACGCGCGAGCAGAGGCACGTATCTCCACCCGCCGATTTTTGTGATTTTGGCTTAGAGCAGACAGAACGCATACATCCGATTTTTGAATCTCCCCACTGCATGCGAATGTCGCACGATGGTGGAATGACCGCAGTTCATCACATTTGTTATTTCTCACTGTGGATTGATGAGTTTAAACGATCTTCGTCGAACCCGGAAGGTCTTCCTAAACGCAGAGAGTTACTAAAGTCAACAAGATCGTTCTTAAAACGAGAAAACTGTTGCCTTGCCGGGCTCTATCCATTGGCACTGTCATCACATTTGTTATTTCTCACTGTGGATTGATGAGTTTAAACGATCTTCGTCGAACCCGGAAGGTCTTCCTAAACGCAGAGAGTCACTAAAGTCAACAAGATCGTTCTTAAAACGAGAAAACTGTTGCCTTGCCGGGCTCTATCCATTGGCACTGTCCCCGCACACGGCGCAAATGCTTCTAGCTGCGTCCGCTACTGAACTAAAATGTCCACAGCACCACTCAGTATCTCCTAACGGAAAAATGACAATATGTAAACTCAAATAGTACCAGTGAACTACAAATAAAAAATGACAATCTATAAATAATCCCACACCAAGCGAAATACCAACATGTAAACGAAAACGCTAAGAACTTAAGCATCAACCTCATACACCAATGAGGCAAAACATTATAACTACCTGATTAATACCTAGTTCGTCCGCCTTTGCAATGAAACACATCACTGATTCTGTTTATCGGGGATCCGACAGTTCCTTGGTAGGTTTGTGGAGGTATGTGGCGTTAAATGTCTACGCACAGCTCATGTAATTCGCGTAAATAACGAGCCGCTGACTTGCTTACACGGTGATGGTGAGTTCACTATAATGTTTCTCAAACGACTGTAGCTCGGTTCTGGCTCCGACCCATGAACAATTACACTGCTACAAGGTGACACCGCCGTCTGGAATGACATAAAGCGTGAAGCAATGCAGGTTGTTTACAGGCGTCAGTGTGTCTTCGATTACTACCACAGGTCCCATGTAAGCGTAGGAGAACGTCTCCCATAGTTTAATACTGCTCCCATCGGCCTGCGTTCGTGCCGCGCTGCTCTTATCGAGACGCCGTTGACCTCGATGAAGGCGTTTGTGGAGACGACCATCGACCTAGTGTATCAAAAATGTGATTCACCAGATGGGCCGACACGTTTCCAGTGGTCGACCGTCAAATCGTAACAGACGATGTCGTTTGGTCATCAAGTGAACACGTAGGGGTTGCCTGCTGCAGAGCTCCATGTTCAACAATGTAGGATGAACGGTGCGCTCCGAAACACTTGCTCGTGCAGCAGCACTGTGCTCTTTTGGCAGAGGTTCTACTTTACAGATCACATGAGCCTCCGAACCCCATGTTCCGAGAAGAATTGTGGACATTCAACCGTTAAGCGCGTGGTGATAGTTTCACTGTCGCCGGCCAGAGTGACCGAGCGGTTCTACGCGAGTCAGTCTGGAACCGCGCGACCGCTACGGTCGCAGGTTCGAATCCTGTCTCGGGCATGGACGTGCGTGATGTCCTTAGGTTACTTAGGTTTAAGTAGTTTTAAGTTCTATGGGACTGATGACCTCATTTGTTAAGTCCCATAGTGCTCAGAGCCATTTGAACTATTTTTTCACTGTCCTTCTACCTCTTTCCGTGGATGCTCACAACAGTAGCACGCGAATATTCGATCGGCTTCGCCGTTTTCGAGATTCTCATTCACAGGCTATGAGTAATAATAATCTGCCCTTTGTCAAAGTCGCTTACCTTAATAAATTTCCCCCTTTGCAGCCCGTATCTTCGCTAAAACAAAAACCTGAAAAGAGGAAGGAATGGATAACTGATGAAATAATACTTATGTTTGAGGAAAGAAGGAAGCTCAAAAATAATGAAACGGAAGAAGGGAAAACGGCATACCGAGTGCTTAGGAACAAAATCAACAGGAAGTTGAAGCAAGTAAAAGAAAGATTCCTTGAAGACAGATGCAAAGAAGTTGAAGACCTTCTGAAGAAAGGGAACCTTGAATTAGCATACAAAACAGTGAAACGCTTCTTCTCAGGAGGACAAAGGATTAGATGTAATGCCCTAATAAGAGAGGATAATAAGATGGTGTATAATCATGAAGATATAGCACTTACGTGGAAGGAATACCTAGAGAAATTATATGGAGGCAACGTACAAGATGACATGATTGAAAGTGAGGACGAAGTAGATAAAGATGAACTAGGAGACAGCATAGTAAGGTCTGAATTTGATCAGGCACTACAGGCACTTAAGCACGGAAAAGCACCAGGAATTGACTCTTTGCCTGCAGAAATCATCAAAGCAGCTGGAACAGAAATAAAAGATAAATTGTATAAATTAATCTGCCAAATATATGATACT
Organism: Schistocerca cancellata; assembly: GCF_023864275.1. Lineage (NCBI taxonomy): Eukaryota > Metazoa > Arthropoda > Insecta > Orthoptera > Acrididae > Schistocerca > Schistocerca cancellata. The sequence continues at coordinate 458,186,953 of NC_064630.1, forward strand.
GGAGAGCTGCCTGAGGACTTCAAAAAGTGTATTATTGTTCCATTACCAAAGAAAATGCCAGCAAAATCGTGTGCACAATACAGAACCCTCAGCCTAACATCACATGCATCAAAAATTTTGACGACCATCCTCCTCAGAAGAATTGAAGGGAACGTGGAATGCATGGTCACAGAAGACCAGTTTGGCTTTCGAAGAGGGAGAGGTACGCGAGAAGCCATTATGGTCCTAAGGCTCATAATAAAAAAAAGAATGGAAAAAGGAAGGGACACCTACATAGCATTTAATGACCTCGAAAAAGCCTTTGATAAGGTTGAATGGAAAAAGCTATTCCAGATATTGAGGGAAACTGGAGCTAAGTATAAGGACAGGAGAACGATATGGAACATATACAAAGAAGAGGTGGCAATAGTGAGATGTGGGGAACATCAACAACAAGCAAAAATTAAACAGGGTGTGAGACAGGGATGTGCACTCTCCCCTGTCCTCTTTAATATGTACATACAGAAAGCAATGGACGAGGTCAGAGAAAAGTTAGGACAAGCTAATGGAATCAGGATCCAGGGAAAAATAGTTGATATGCTGCGTTTTGCGGATGACATTGCTGTCCTAGCGGAAAATGAGGAAGAATTACAAGTAGTGTTGGAGGAAATGGAAAACACTCTTGCTACACGGTACAACATGAAAATTAATAAGTCAAAAACAAAAATCTTAGTTGCAAGCAAACAAAATAATCAAGCAATTACGAATATAAGGCTGAATGGAGAGAAGCTGAAAGAAATACAAGACTTTGTCTACTTGGGAAGCAGAATAACATCAGATGGTCGTAGTAGGAAAGATGTAATAAGTAGAATAAATCAGGCAAAGATTGCATTCTATAAAAGGAAAGGACTCCTCACATCAAATATGATAAGTCTGTCGTTAAGGAAGCGGTTAATAAAGACCTTTGTTGGGAGTGTGCTTCTCTACGGCAGCGAAACCTGGACACTTGGAGAGGACGAAAGAAGAAGGATTGAAGGATTCGAAATGTGGTGTCTGCGAAGGATGTTAAAAATTCCATGGACGGCCAGGATGACAAATGAAGAAGTCCTGCAGAGAGCGGAGGAAGTTCCAGTTCTTTGGAAGACGGTCAAGAAGAGGAGAGATATATGGATGGGACACATTCTGAGACATGAAAGTCTTCTCCACACTATAACGGAAGGCCTTGTGGAGGGCAAAAGGGCAAGAGGCAGACCTAGAAGAAAGTACATAAGCCAGATAATGCAGGACCTAGGATGCGGAAGTTTCACGGAATTGAAGAGGCTGGCCGACAATCGCACTGAATGGAGAGCTGCTGCAAATCAATCTTAGGATTGGCAACTTAAGAAGAAGATCTTCGCTAGGGTGGTCCCTGTCCCTGTCTCCTCAGCTTACATACTTTTGTTACCGCGTCACGTACCCGCAAAGCCAGCAGACGACATCCACTGCCGCGGTGGGCAGTGATCATAATGTTTTGGTTTATCAGTGTACAACTATAACTTCTTACTTCGGGTTACCAAAGTTCCTTCCACAGACATTGAATAGTGATGATTCAAATGGCTCTCGTAGTAAGACGCGTAGTTTTGCATGTTGGTACCACTGTTTTTGGGATGGACGATTTATATTCTAAGCACATTTTCGTGCAGTTCTGAGAATTGGAGATCACTTACTGATCTTGTAACAACACTGCACAGAGGTACCGTAAAATATGACACCACGAGGTATAATACAGTGAGAGTATGCGACGTAAACAAGCCTTTGAGGTTCAGTGTCAGAGAAAGTGGAGATCATTCTTACATTGAAGGAAGTAGCTTTCAGTTCCAGCACAAGATCTCGAACACTGTGCTTCGAAAAACGTATCCGTCTGCCCTCAGTCCTAAGAATCTAAAATGTTCGACTTCACTGACTGACCACTTTGGGGTAGTAATTATTCTCTAGTACAATACTACCCCGTCAGAAACAGTATGCACTGCGTTTTGGTACAGTTAAAGGTTAAACTGTTCTTCGAAAGCCCCGTACTAATTTTGCTGACATTCTATGAGTTACATCATTTAAATTACGTTCGACGTCTTTTACAATAACACCTGTCATCTGCAAAGATAACGTTTGTTTTTACAAACAAACACATTTACTCAAACATTATGCTTCCGAATTTTTGACTTGGACATATTGGGAAGAACCAAATTTCGGAAATATTGTCGTAAGTCTAATGCTGAATATTTCTTTTATATTTTTATCTGTCCCTAAAGGTAGTGTTTACTATTCGAATTCTGATCCATTGTATTCAGCCAAACACCTGGCGAACTGGTTCTTACTAACGCTTTCGGACGGTAGTACAGATTTCGGCACTGGGAATCGCATTCAGAATGTCCCTAATTTGAATTGCCACTATCTGATTAACATCTCGCCTGGTATTTATGTGAATAGACTGACTAATGGGCGAGCAGCCGAACGACCGTCTACGTCCTCGTGGATACAGAATGAAAAATATGAAAGAAATGCACTAATATCAGGGTTGCAACGAGGATTCTTGACGTTTTTGGCGCCTCCTGCAATGAAACAGATAGCATGAGTTTTAAACTAATGTGCTGCAAAGTAGATGATTCTCTTCATAGGTCACTGCATATCTCATTACTTTCCATCAGCTTGGTAATTTCTTGTAATGTCAACTTCATATGCTTTCTAGCAATGTGACTTGCTTGAGATATGATAGTAATGAGGTTCAGTTGCCTGATTCAACGTATTAAAAAAGCAACGTATAAATTTTGACTTGTTAATATCAGTCGAACAAGCAGTTTCTCCCATGTCTTAACAACTATATACAATTAAACAGAAAAAACCTTACTTACACTGCCTGCGAATAAAATCTTAGCAAGAAATCACTTCGTTTGAAAACACGTTGCTGTTTTCTCTGTACTGCTGAAAATCTGCGCAATATTTGCATGCGTAGGCTGATAATTATCGAAGGACGAGTTTTACGTACACAGTGTCACGTATGAATATTGTTCAAAAATGGTTCAAATGACTCTGAGCACTACGGGACTTAACTGCTGAGGTTATCAGTCCCCTAGAACTTAGAACTACTTAAACCTAACTAACCTAAAGACATCACACACATCCATGCCCGAGGCAGGATTCGATCCTGCGACCGTAGCGGTCGCACGGTTCCAGACTGTAGCGCCTAGAACCGCTCGGCCACTACGGCCGGCTGAATATTGTTGCTTGTCTGATTACTGACAGTTGTGTCCGCCGCCGGTAGCTGAGTGGTAGCCGGCACGGTAGCTCAGCGTGTTCGGTCAGATGGTTAGCTGCCCTCTGTAATAAAAAAACTGAGTTAATAGATCAACAAAGAACTTAAAAGGGTGTCTTAGGACATCCGCTCCGATCAGATTCAACGAACAAAAACAACAAAAAAAAGTGGTAAGCGCGACAGACTCTCAATCCTAAGGGCCCGGGTTCGATTCCCGGCTGGGTCGGAGTTTTTTCCTCTCAGGGACTGGATGTTGTGTTGTCCTAATCATCACCATTTCATCCACATCGACGCGCAAGTCACCGAAGTGGCGTCAAATCGAAGGACTTGCACCAGGCGAGCCGTCTACCCGACGGGAGGCCCTCGTCACACGCCATTGTTATTATTATTATTACTGACAGTTGTTTCCAATCCACTAATCTTGGTGCTGAACTTATAGTACACTCCTGGAAATGGAAAAAAGAACACATTGACACCGGTGTGTCAGACCCACCATACTTGCTCCGGACACTGCGAGAGGGCTGTACAAGCAATGATCACACGCACGGCACAGCGGACACACAAGGAACCGCGGTGTTGGCCGTCGAATGGCGCTAGCTGCGCAGCATTTGTGCACCGCCGCCGTCAGTGTCAGCCAGTTTGCCTTGGTATACGGAGCTCCATCGCAGTCTTTAACACTGGTAGCATGCCGCGACAGCGTGGACGTGAACCGTATGTGCAGTTGACGGACTTTGAGCGAGGGCGTATAGTGGGCATGCGGGAGGCCGGGTGGACGCACCGCCGAATTGCTCAACACGTGGGGCGTGAGGTCTCCACAGTACATCGATGTTGTCGCCAGTGGTCGGCGGAAGGTGCACGTGCCCGTCGACCTGGGACCGGACCGCAGCGACGCACGGATGCACGCCAAGACCGTAGGATCCTACGCAGTGCCGTAGGGGACCGCACCGCCACTTCCCAGCAAATTAGGGACACTGTTGCTCCTGGGGTATCGGCGAGGACCATTCGCAACCGTCTCCATGAAGCTGGGCTACGGTCCCGCACACCGTTAGGCCGTCTTCCGCTCACGCCCCAACATCGTGCAGCCCGCCTCCAGTGGTGTCGCGACAGGCGTGAATGGAGGGACGAATGGAGACGTGTCGTCTTCAGCGATGAGAGTCGCTTCTGCCTTGGAGCCAATGATGGCCGTATGCGTGTTTGGCGCCGTGCAGGTGAGCACCACAATCAGGACTGCATACGACCGAGGCACACAGGGCCAACACCCGGCATCATGGTGTGGGGAGCGATCTCCTACACTGGCCGTACACCACTGGTGATCGTCGAGGGGACACTGAATACTGCACGGTACATCCAAACCGTCATCGAACCCATCGTTCTACCATTCCTAGACCGGCAAGGGAACTTGCTGTTCCAACAGGACAATGCACGTCCGCATGTATCCCGTGCCACCCAACGTGCTCTAGAAGGTGTAAGTCAACTACCCTGGCCAGCAAGATCTCCGGATCTGTCCCCCATTGAGCATGTTTGGGACTGGATGAAGCGTCGTCTCACGCGGTCTGCACGTCCAGCACGAACGCTGGTCCAACTGAGGCGCCAGGTGGAAATGGCATGGCAAGCCGTTCCACAGGACTACATCCAGCATCTCTACGATCGTCTCCATGGGAGAATAGCAGCCTGCATTGCTGCGAAAGGTGGATATACACTGTACTAGTGCCGACATTGTGCATGCTCTGTTGCCTGTGTCTATGTGCCTGTGGTTCTGTCAGTGTGATCATGTGATGTATATGACCCCAGGAATGTGTCAATAAAGTTTCCCCTTCCTGGGACAATGAATTCACGGTGTTCTTATTTCAATTTCCAGGAGTGTAGAAGTGAGCAATATATTATTTGTAAATTTCTTCTCTATGGGTTTATTTTTACACTTTATTCTTTTGTATCTGCTGGCAACATTTGAGGGACAAGGGTACACAGGAGTTTCTTTTGTGATTTTAATTGTGACTGTGTAAATAGCAGCTCCTCAGAAACCAAGTTTTATTGTGAACCTTACATAGATATAAGGATTAAATAAAGATATGTTCTGAAGGTAAAGGCAGAGTTTCTAGATGACTGAAGAACTCTCTGCAGGTTTCAGGGCTATGGACTCTACATAATACTTTTACTTCTCTTTCTCTCTTAATAAACCGGTTAAAATTTAACTTCAATATCTCTCAAGGTATCTCCAAAATTAAACAGATATTTAAAGCAAGTAAAATAAATTGTAAGAGGAACTTTGTCAAAATACTGAGAGACAGTTATAAGGGCGTTCAGAACTGTTATGCTGGATTCTTTTATTAATCTTTCAACCCATTTTTAGCTTGTCATATCAATGGACTCAAAGGAAGGTTACACATAGTGCTTTACTTCATGGAATCGCCATTAATTTTCATTTCTGGTATCAACAGCTGATTTTCACTGGTCATCTCGAGTTTAATAAAAACAGTTTTATGTCCACCAGCCAGGCTTTGTCTGGTATGGCTACTTTTGCACTTCAGCAGATACCTCTATCGTGGGGAAAGATATCTACGGGTTTTGTATTTTAGGGGCAGGATTGCACACAGCACCAGATCTTACGCAAGTTCATATTCTACGTTTCCATCTTGTGTCTACACTGTTTGACAGTGCTGTGCTTTGCTTTATATTTTGAAAGTAACACTACATTGTTGAAAGAGGGATGCCATTAGTTCCAGACATTATTGTCCACAAGCAGAAGCATTGTATGAGATTTTTATTGCACCCGCTACAGTATAAATTGTACTGCTACAGATACGGAAAATGCTGGAAGCGAATCGTATTAGCTTGCACGTATGCATCAGAAAGCAGTACGACAGTATGTCGCTCATGCTGAAATGTATGCGGCGTATCGGTAATTTGCTCACAACTTGTTACTTGCAGTCAACACAGTGACATACATCTGGTAATGATCCTTTGTACACAATACTATTCAAATAACAAATAGAATTTTATGGTGCAATTTAAATCCGGGAAGTGTTTGCTCGTACTACTATTCCGTGTCCTGTCTATCTGCAGCGAAATTTCCAATCCCACCGTGTGTAAACACGCAGTGCAAAATTAGATGGTGCGCATAACAGATACAAAACATCTCTGAATGAGCAACAAAAACAGCGTCATCCGGAAGAACGGTTATTTCTCCTCCAGCGACAGCACGTACAACAGAATTACACGTGAAACTTGACTTTCCCCCGGTGTGTAACGTTCAGATAACTTCGGGAATACGGCCAGGTGACGTCTTCGACAACCGCCGATGTTTCGTGTCTCATAAGTTACTCTACCAGCATCAAATGAAACTTTATAGCTCCAGTTTTCGTGTCTCATACTTGTATTATGTATATATGCAGAGTGAAGCGATGAAAGAAAATTTGTACCAATCCCAGGATTCGAGCTGAGGTCTTCTCCTCACTAGGCAAAAGCGCTAACCGCTACACCACCCTGACACAGAAGCTTTGCACAACCGCACAGACTGCCCTAGCACGCCTCCTCCTCAATCCAAGTTCCCATTCACATCTTAGCCTACTCGTATTCCCCTTAAGTTCGAACAGTATTGCAGTGCATGGTGTTAGTGCACCTTCCTAGAGAGCAGGAGACATGGATTCGAATCCCAGCGTTAATACAAATTTTCATTCGTCACTTCCTTCTGCATGTATACATATTTGAACAACACATAACGCTGTATTCTCTGCTTGTAGATCGACATGTTCTACTAGTCGAGGCGTGGAATTTCAGAAGTCTGAACGTAGCAGGGAAGCTACAAAATCTGAAAAGGAAAATGCCAAGGCTCAATCTGGATATACTGGGAGTCAGTGAAGTGACACAGGGAAGACAAGGATTTCTGGTCAGACGAGTATAGGGTAAAATCACCATCGGCAGAAAATGGTACAACGGAAATCGGATTCTTTATGAGTAGGACGGTAGAGAGTGTAAGTTATTATCAACAGTTCAGTCACAGGGTCGTTCTCCTTTCAATGGACAGCAAACCAACACCGACAGTGATATTTCTGATATACATGGCGACGTCACAAGCGGAAGACGAAGAGATGGAGAAAGTACATTGGGATACTGAACGAGTAATTTAGTACGTAAAGGAAGATGGAGATCTAATAATCATGGAGTATTGGAATGCAGTTGTAGGGAAAGGAGTAGATGAAAGGGATACGGGAGAATGTGGGGTTGGTACTAGGGATGAGAGAGATGGAAGACTGTGTTCTCCAATAAATTTCAGCTGGTAATAGCGAATATTCTATACAAGAATCACAGTAGGCGGAGGTATGCGTGGTAAAGGCCAGGAGATATAGGATGATTTCAGTTAGATTAATGATTTCAGCTAGATTACATCATGGTGAGGCAGAGATTCCAAATTCAGGTACTGCTTTAAAAGGCGTGCCCAGGAGTAGATATAAACTCCAATCACAATTTAGTAGTGATAAAGAGTAGGCTGAAGTTTAAGAGACTAGTGAGGAAGAATTAATGTGGAAAGAAATGGGATGCAGAAATACTAAGAAATGAAGAGATATGCTTGAAGTATTCTGACGCTGTAGATATTGCGATTAGGAATAGCTCAGTAGGCAGGTCAGTTGAAGACGAACTCTAAAAAGGGCAATCACAGAAACTGAAAACAGAAACATAGGTACAAAGAAGGTAACTGCGAAGAAACCACGGGTAACAGAATAAATACTTCAGTTGATGGATGAAAGAAGGAAGTACAAAACTTTTCAGCGAAATTCAGGAAAACAGAAGTACAACTCATTTAGGAATTAAATACATAGGAAGTGCACGGAAGCAAAGGTGAAATGGCGATGTGAAAAAGCGAAGAAATCAAAAATGACTCAGCGTATAGGAAAGTCAAAACTACCTATGGTGAAATTAAAAGCAAGGGAGGTAACATTAAGAGTGCAATGTTAATTCTACTGTTAAACGCAGAGGAGGGAGCGGATCGGTGGATACAGTAAATTGATGGCCTCTATGAGGGCGTTTCTGATGAGGTTGAAGAAGAAACGGGAATCGATATTGAAGAGATATGGCAACCAGTATTTGAAAGAGATTTGGAAAAATTAGGATCAAATAAGGAAGAATGTATAGATAATACTCCAGCAGAATTTCTGAAATCCTTGGGGGAAGACGTAACAAAACGATTATTGATATTGATTTGTGGGATGCATGAGTCTGGCGATATACCATCCGATTTTCGGAAAAATATCATTCACACAATTCCACAGCCTGCAGGAGCTGACAAGTGCGAGAAATATCACCCAAACACCTGAACAGCTCATGCGTCCAAATTACTTACAAAAATAATATACAGGAGAATAGAAAAGAAAATTGAGGATATGTTGGATGACGATCAGTTTGGCTTTAGGTAAAGACATCAGAGAGGCAGATCTGACGTTGCGATTGATAATGGAAGCACAAATAAAGAAAAACCAAAATGAATGGACAGAATTTTTCGATCTGGAAACATTGTTCGACAGTGTCAAGCGGTGCAAGATGTTCGTTATTCTGAAAAAGAAGATAGGGTTAAACTGTAGGGAGAGACGAGTGACATATAATATGTAAGTGTCAAGCGGTGCAAGATGTTCGTTATTATGAAAAAAAAGATAGGGATAAACTATAGGGAGAGACGGATGACATATAATATGGACTAGAACCAAGAGATAATAATATGAGTGTAAGACCAAGAACGAAGTGCTAGAATTAAAAAGGGCGTAAAACAGGGATGTAGTCTTTCACGTCTACTGTTCAAACTATACATCGAAGATGGAAATAAGGGAAAGGTTCAAGAGTAGAATTAAAATTCAAGATGAAAGGATATCAAGGTTCGCTGTTGACAACGTTATCCTCAGTGAAAATGAAGAAGAGTTACAGGATCTGTTGGATGAAATGAACGGTCTACTGAGTACAGAATATGATCTGAGAAAAAACTGAAGAAAAATGAAAGTAGTGAGAAGTAGAAAAAATGAAAACAACTATAAACTTAACACCAGGATTGATGGTCACGAAATAGATGACGGAATTCTGCTACGTAGGCAGCACGGCTGGAGCAATGAGGACCAAAAGCAGACTATCACTAGCAAAACCGGCACTCCTGAAAAAGAGAAGTCAAGAGAAGAGTATCAAACATGGGCTTCAATTTAAGGAAGAAATACCTGAGAATTTACGTTTGGAGCACAGTGTTGTGTGGTAGCGAAACATGGAATGTTGGAAAACCGTAACAGAAGAGAAGCGAAACATTTGAGACGTGATGCTACAGGCGAATGTTGAAAATTTGGTGGACTGATAAGAAAAATTGGGAATGTGTTAGATGACGATCAGTTTGGCGCAGATTCTCCTCAGAATCGGAGAGGAAAGGAATATATGGAAAACACTGACAAGAAGAAAGGACAGGATAATAGGGCACCTGCTAAAATATCAGAGACTAACTTCCATTGTAGTAGAGGGAGTTGTAGAGGCTAAAAACTGTGAAGGAAGGCAAAGGTTGGAATTCATTCAGCAAATAATTGTGGACTTATGTTGCAAGTACCACTCTGAGACGAAAAGGTTGGCGCAGGAAAGGGATTCATGGTGGATCGCATCAAACCAGTAAGAAGACTTGAGACTGATGACTCAAAACACACTGTCACGACGGAGACCTTTCACAGGTCCATGTAGATTCTCTTCTAGCACCAGGTACCTGTTTCACAACTTCCAATACAATTTGGCTACAGCCGTAAGCAAATTGGAAATTTGTCGTAAATTCTTATGAGACCAAACTGCTGAGGTCATCGGTCCCTAAGCTTACGCACTACTTAATCTAACCTAACTAAGGACAACACACACACCCATGCCCGAGGGAGGACTCGAACCTCCGACGAACGCACCCGCGCGAACCGTGACAAGGCGCCTAAGACCGCTCAGCTACTCCGCGCGGCCACCCGTAAGCAGCATCACAAATGTGGCACCTGCATGTGATGTAAGTACAAATGGTCATCCATTGTGGACATTACATAATACTGCACGTGATATGGATGATATATGCCTGGTCGCTTCAGCTTATCTGGTTTTGTTATCAGCAGTCTTTTAAGCATCTTCTTAAAGTGGCACATACAGATTGTAAGAAAAACTACGTATTCAGAGTTTTAGAGTTACCAGAGGAGGTAAAAAGAAACAGTTTTACTATGTGACACAAATGTCACAGGTGCACCATTTGCCGCCAGAGGCCCTAGAAGGATTTGACACTGAATTTCACTTAGGCTAACGTTTACAGTTGTTTTGACTGTTAGATACGGAGCATATTGACATTGTAACCTGACCTGCAACACAATTACAACTTTACTGCTAGTAAGGGTAAGTTTATCGCTACTGCTAGCTGTGCTTACGTCCCTGGATGTACACATTATTTATGCGTCCAGCGGGTAGGGTGATTGCTCTCCAACCGAGTTCGCTGACGTGCATCTCATTTATGGGGAGACACTACGCAACAGCCGGGCAGCAAGGCTCTTGTATGCAGAACGATTTCCGGGCGGGCGGTTACCAGATCATGGCACATTTCAAAGACTCGATGGCCGTCGTCGTCAAATAGGATCCCACAGACCCGACCAGGGAAGACTGGTCGAGTTTTCAGTGTGGGAATTGTTCAGTTTGCCGGCTGGTGTGGCCGAGCGGTTCTAGGCGCTACAGTCCGGAGCCGCGCGACCGCTACGGTCGAAGGTTCGAATCCTGCCTCGGGCATGGATGTGTGTGATGTCCTTAGGTTAGTTAGGTTTAAGTAGTTCTAAGTTCTTGGGGACTGATGACCTCAGAAGTTAAGTCCCATAGTGCTCAGAGCCAATTGTTCAGTTTGAGGAGGCTGTGTTGCAGCAAAATTAGGACAATCCCAATACCAGCACCCGATCCTTAGCTTACGAAATAAACACCTCGAGCACCACTCTGTGGAAAGATCTGCGCAAAACGTGCATGGAAGCACTCAAGTGTCAGAGGGTGCAAGTAGTAGCACCTGATAACTTTCTCCAGAGCTTGGGATTATGCCAATGTTATCTGCGCAAAATTACAAAAAATCCCTGGCTTCAGTGTTTTGTTTACTAACGAGGCTTCCTTCACACGGGAAGTAATATTTAATAGCTGCAATAGATATGCCTGGGAGCTGGAAAGTCTTAAGCCAAATCGTGTGTTCCACGATCGACAGAAATTTTCTATAAATGTGTATGTTTGTAATGTTCATGACCATAAGACTGGGCTGTATCTTCTGCCTGACAAGCTCGCTGGAGGAAATTGCCACATCTTCTTCCGTGAAATACTACTGGACATGTTAGAGAAAGTCCCGCTAGCGGTCACGCAACGATTATTCAGACTTGGCATTTGTGTCAGAGAACATTTAGACAATGTTTTCGCCAACTAATCCATAAAATTTCGAGCGAACTGCCGTATGTCAACAACTTGCTGGCACAATATTTCGACGCGGTCATCTGGCCGTCTTCAGGTGTACACCAGGGAAATTACACTGATCACCCCTTTTTAAAACCGCGCCTGCAGTTGTTCGGTGTTCACAGTTGTCCCTGTGCATGTGTTACTAGAGCGCATCGCGTCTGCTGAAAGTCTGAGTGCGGCTGTGAGCGCCCACTATGGTAAAAGCTCGCCTCATCGAAACCAAATCGATCGTCTTCACAAGGTAAAATTATGTACAGCCACTGTACAATCGTGTGACAGTCACTGTTCAGGAGCGCATCGTGGAACACCGGTGGTATACTCGCCTCCCTCAAGCCAGAAAATGAACTACCACAAAACACTATTTATAGCGTCCGCTCAATAAAATACAATGAAACAAAAACGTTTTTACCGTACTTCAAACTCTTGAAACTCCGTTTTCCACGAATCAATGGGAATACTACTGTCTGAGGTCCTTACCAGCCGGGACGGCGATGTATAGTTACATAATGCGTTAAATCCTATTAAAGAACAACTTGGTACTCGGCATAGCTTGCTTTCTAGCAACACACGCACAGTGAAAACTTGGTACAACACCCATGTGTCGGCACTATTTTAGAAAGGAGAGGTTGGTGTACTTACCCGTTACACACCTGACGATGGTCAGCAGACTTCACCGAAATATCGTGGTAGCAAGGTGACATCCGGCATTTCGCTCGAAATTTCATGGAACAATCTATATGTCGGGAATGTTTTAGACTTCACATTTTCCTGGATTGCTAGACTGGGGTGGGTGACTGTACCGTGACTACTACGTTCTCTGGACCTTACGCCTGCGGATTCACTTTGTGGGGGTAAAAGAAGCGTATGGTGTACGATGCACCGATAGCCTGTTTGGCTGAAGCTGCAGCCATTATTCAAGAAACAGCTGGATGGAATTTTTTTAATTTTATTAAATTTTTTTTTGGTTCACTTTATTTTAATTTAAGGTAAGCTCTATGGGACCAAACTGCTGAGGTCATCGGTCCCTAGGCTTACACACTACTTAATTTAACTTAAACTAACTTACACTAAGGACAACACACACATCAAAGCCCAAGGGAAGACTCAAACCGCCGACGGGTGAGCCGCGCGAATCGTGGCAAGGCGCCCTAGACCGCACGGCTACCCCGCGCGGCAAACAGCTGGTTGTTTGGAGTGTTTTAGACAATCATTAACACACAGATGCCGACTGTGTCTTATTGTAAAAGGAAGACATTATCTGCAACAACTCCCAAAAGCATTCATCACACGGCAATTTGAACACCTCTCTAAACATTACTAACAACAAGAGCTTTATGCACCCTAACCAGAGAAATGATGCACCTGTGACACATTAGAAAAATTTTTGTTACTTTTTCTGGCCTTTTATAATCTATTTCCTTATGCACTTCACATACACGACAGCTATTATCTATGTGAGTTTGTGCATTGCAGCATGCCTGTGGCATATTTAGTCATAATAATCAAGATTATCTCGAAACGCTGAAATAAGTAATAGTCCCGCTATTCATGTTCGCGTCCACAATCGATTACGAAACGTATAAGCTGTACTGTGACTTCATTTCCTGCAGAATTTTGAGGGATTAACACACATCAGAAGCGACTGGCCAACTTGCACGTGACGACGTATAGCAAACTGATATCAGAATGGTTAGCAGCTCTTAATGATTCCTACTTGTACAATAATGTGAAGAAATGGGCTGGTTTCTTTTCCTTATTTTTGTTTCTTGACATTAATCACGTAGCGGTACGGGATAGAAGTTCTGAGTAGTACTATGAGCTAGTTTCACTAGTAGGTAATTACTGACGTCATGCAGTTAATTAGGCTCCTATCCTACTAGCTCATCCACTTATCCCCTCTCTCTCGTCACTTACTGACGTCATGCAGTTAATTAGGCTCCTATCCTACTAGCTCATCCACTTATCCCCTCTCTCTCGTCACATGAAAATAGATCACTTGCACCTGGAGGTGCTCGATTCCAGTCTCTGATATTTTAGACTATTTTTTTTTTATTTTTCGGAACTTTTTCGCTAAATTGACACTTGCAGAAAGGTCCGATTACGAATGATTGCTTGGGATAAATCATGGGTTTCAAGACTAGATGGGACTCTTGTCGCAAATATTGCTACTTCCATTTTTTTTTTATTTTGCTTTGAACAATACATTTGAATTTCACAAATATCTCATCACTTCTAGCAGTGGGGATTTGCGTCTCGGAGCTCACGATTCCAAAGTATTTGTGTGATTTCTTTTAGTTTTTCTAGTTGAACTACTAATTGAAATCTCCTTATCAAAATACTGTAGCATACCGTCAGAGGAGTCAAATCAAAATGGCGCAACTCATTGACGAAATGGAGATGAGTTGGGCTATTTTGTTTTGTATTCTTTGGAATGCGACGTTACTGTAGCTCATAGTTTTTAGTCTAGACTAGGACTGCAGACAAGTGCCTGTAAACAAAAATCTTAATTAGGTAGGTGAAAATTAAGTAAGGGAAAGTAAAAATTTTGTAACTACGAGGGCAGTTCAATAAGTAATGCAACACATTTTTTTTCTGAAACAGGGGTTGTTTTATTCAGCATTGAAATACACCAGGTTATTCCCCAATCTTTTAGCTACACAACACTATTTTTCAACGTAATCTCCATTCAATGCTACGGCCTTACGCCACCTTGAAATGAGGGCCTGTATGCCTGCACGGTACCATTCCACTGGTCGATGTCGGAGCCAACGTCGTACTGCATCAATAACTTCTTCATCATCCGCGTAGTGCGTCCCACGGATTGCGTCCTTCATTGGGCCAAACATATGGAAATCCGACGGTGCGAGATCGGGGCTGTAGGGTGCATGAGGAAGAACAGTCCACTGAAGTTTTGTGAGCTCCTCTCGGGTGCGAAGACTTGTGTGAGGTCTTGCGTTGTCATGAAGAAGGAGAAGTTCGTTCAGATTTTTGTGCCTACGAACACGCTGAAGTCGTTTCTTCAATTTCTGAAGAGTAGCACAATACACTTCAGAGTTGATCGTTTGACCATGGGGAAGGACATCGAACAGAATAACCCCTTCAGCGTCCCAGAAGACTGTAACCATGACTTTATCGGCTGAGGGCATGGCTTTAAACTTTTACGTGGTAGGGGAGTGGGTGTGGCGCCACTCCATTGATTGACGTTTTGTTTCAGGTTCGAAGTGATGACCCCATGTTTCATCGCCTGTAACAATCTTTGACAAGAAATTGTCACCCTCAGCCACATGACGAGCAAGCAATTCTGCACAGATGGTTCTCCTTTGCTCTTTATGGTGTTCGGTTAGACAACGAGGGACCCAGCGGGAACAAACCTTTGAATATCCCAACTGGTGAACAATTGTGACAGCACTACCAACAGAGATGTCAAGTTGAGGACTGAGTTGTTTGATGGTGATCCGTCGATCATCTCGAACGAGTGTGTTCGCACGCTACGCCATTGCAGGAGTCACAGCTGTGCACGGCCGGCCCACACGCGGGAGATCAGACAGTCTTGCTTGACCTTGCGGCGATGATGACACACGCTTTGCCCAACGACTCACCGTGCTTTTGTCCACTGCCAGATCACCGTAGACATTCTGCAAGCGCCTATGAATATCTGAGATGCCCTGGTTTTCCCCCAAAAGAAACTTGATCACTGCCCGTTGTTTGCAACGCACATCCGTTACAGACGCCATTTTAACAGCTCCGTACAGCGCTGCCACCTGTCGGAAGTCAATGAAACTATACGAGACGAAGCGGGAATGTTTGAAAATATTCCACAAGAAATTTCCGGTTTTTTCAACCAAAATTGGCCGAGAAAAAAAATGTGTTGCATTACTTATTGAACTGCCCTCGTACCTTCGTACCATCGTATTTCATTATCTGTACCTTCTGGGACCACGGTAATTTTTTCAAAATTTTGGCCATTTTCGTGAACATCTAGTGATTTGCAGCAAATTCTGAAGTGTTTCGCTACTTCTAGTTAGCACCATTGTGTCATCTCGGACTATACCAAACGAACGCTAACGTCCAGCTTCGAGTCAGCAAGGACAGCACTGCAGCAGAGACTTTTGAAGGGTTCACTTAAACACTGGTATAACATTTTCCGCATTTCTTTAGTTACTTCTGGTCGATTGACCCAAGGAAACCTTTAGGAAGATTGACAATAGGATACATATATAATTAGATTATTTATTTATTTAACCTGATCAGGTCCTTTCTTACATCGAACCAGGTTACCACACATACGGTACCTTTCTCACAGTGTAGTTATTTAAGAAATAACAATTTTAATATGACAAATAGTATTAACATCATTTGATTGTCTATAGTAACAATGTGAGTAAATAACAGTGTGAACTAACAAAGTTAATACTGGCAGTACTTGTACTGCTGCTGCCGCCACTAATAGTGATAATAATAATAATAATAATGAAAATAATAATCACAATAATAACAATAATAAAAGTGGCAGACGTAGAAAGATAAAAGTTTTCATATATATCAAGTTCTGGGGACAGGAAATTTAAGGAGACTGTACATCTAATAATACTGGGAAAATGAAGATCTGGTTGAAAAGATGAATATACAAGAATAACGGGCGTGTACAGGGACAATAGTAACCGTTATCGTTTAGTGGATATGTCATTAACTATCTTCTGAAGCTGGACGTGTTATTCGGTTCTGTAATATGATATGAGGGATTATTCTAGAGTCGAGTTCCTGCTATTGACAAGGACTTCCAGAAAGCGGTTGAACAATGGAGTGGGACAGAAAGGATTTTGCTCTGATGGAGAGGGATGTTTCTGTCTTGTTGTGCAGACAAGAGAGTTTAGGTGGAGGCGAGATATGGGGGACGTTCATAATAGAGAAGGCAGAGGGTATGGAAATCACTGCGCTTGTCTGCGCATAGCAAGGATAGCTGCGCATACGATGGTCAAATATCAAAGACTCGTACGTCGCCGGCCGGTGTGGCCGTGCGGTTAAAGGCGCTTCAGTCTGGAACCGCGTGACCGCTACGGTCGCAGATTCGAATCCTGCCTCGGGCATGGATGTGTGTGACGTCCTTAGGTTAGTTAGGTTTAAGTAGTTCTAAGTTCTAGGGGACTGATGACCACAGATGTTAAGTCCCATAGTGCTCAGAGCCATTTGAACCATTTGAACTCGAACGTCACAGATATAACGAACGCGGGCATAAACAACCAGTTCGGGCGCCATGGCTGAGAAAGGCCTTGCATCGCTGTAGTCAATAATTGGAATTGTAAGTATTTGTACAAATTTCTTTTTCAGTTCAATAGGAGTGCTTTTTATATTTTTTAAGGGCATGAAGAGATGCCGACGCCTTATTGCACATTGGAGATACACCACGGTATCAAGAGTTCTACAATAAAAATGTATTTATCCCAGTCCTTTGTATCCCTACCGCCATACACGTTAAAAGTCATTTCTTCGTTCCCAGGTACAATGCTTGCAAGACATATGATCTTATCCGTTTCTCATTTTAGAATGGAGTGGTTAAGGCACTTTGCACCTGTTCGTAAGGAACGAAATTCAAGCCTTGAAATGCACAGTATGACACAGTGGTTCAAATGTTTCACACAGTGCATGACTTCAATTTTCCGTGAGTTCTGCCGGAATTGTAACTACTATGAGGCATATTCGGCAAATCTTCTCCAACTGACCCAGTGTTCCGTATCAATCCAGATATCGATATGACGTCGTAGTGTCTTTCTCTACTTGGTTTCCTCAACTGCGTACCTTTTAGGGATACGATTCGTTCCTCCCTTGTTTCCCTGCAGATAATCTTACAATTACCGTCCTGGGAGACACCGACGTCCAATTGCAAATTGCTACTAGCTGTATCTTGGTTTCCAAACGCTTTTATTTTCGCTCTGGTGAACAAATGCAACAGTGCTTCTATATGCATGTCCTCGTTTCTGTGCGGAGCACCGCGTATGAAAACCCGGAGACTCCAGTGCAGCGCCCCCCGCGGTCCCGCCTTCGCCTCCTCTGCCTGCGCTTCTATTTCTTACTCCTACCCTTCCCTGTCCTCGATAGTTCCGCGCTGTAACAGCACCCCGCGCTCTCGGCTACCGTGCCGCATATAGTCTCCCCCCCCCCTGCCCCCTCCGCCCGTCTACGCCGCCGCCCTCCTCCGGCGCGGCCACCGCCGCCGGCGGCGTCGCGTCGCTCTCCGACGAGACGCAGCCGGGAAATGATTCAATAAACTGTAACGCGCTAGACTTGATTCTGCGTATTATGCGCAAGTACGTTCGCCCAGAAGAATTTAGTATAGGATTATAAGGTTCTGAGGGCTTAAAGTTCTTCGTGTGTATGTGTGTGTGTGTGTGTGTGTGTGTGTGTGTGTGTGCGTTCGAGGACGCTCTGTGTAGTGCTTACGTGTTCTGTCACGAACACTGCTTCACAAGCAGCCCTTGGGGACACTAGAAAATACGACATGCACATAGAAGTGCAAGATTCTATCCATCGAGCGCTGTCGAAAAGACAAAGTGGTGTAGATGTGGATGTAGATGTAGTAAGTGAATGGAGGCACGTTAGCTTAGTGAGGCTATCAAATGAACTGTTGTGAACTCGAGGTATCATTTGTGACATCATATAATACGAAAATTACCAATGTGAGTGCCCCACTCTGGTAGCCAACAATTAACGGGTCAGTAGCTATATGAAATCAAAATACTCAAGGTTATGAGATTAAGGAGTTACCGTACAAATGGAACAGATCGCTTAGATAATTAAAGCATGAAAGAAATGTATTAATTTCAGTGCCGTTGATACAAAACTGGACAAAATTACGAGTCTCTGGGCATAGACACAACTCAGCTGTTCTCTCTTCTTCAGCAAAAAAGTGTTTTGATTGTAAAAGGTAAAGGATACGAGGACAAATGAAAGGATGTAGAGGCTTATCTCACGAGGGGTAAGATAGATACTGCCTACAGGAAAAATAAAGAGACCTTTGGAGAAAAGAGAACCGCTTTCATCAATATCAAGAGCTCAGATGGAAACCCAGTTCTAAGCAAAGAAGGGAAAGCAGAAAGGTGGAAGGAGTATATAGAGGGTCTATACAGGGGCGATGTTCTTGAGGACAGTATTATAGAAATGGAAGAGGGTGTAGATGAAATGGGAGATATGATACTGCGTGAAGAGTTTGACAGAGCACTGAAAGACCTAAGTCTGAACAAGTCCCCGGGAGTAGAAACATTCCGTTAGAACTACTGACGGCCTTGGGAGAGCCAGTCCTGACAAAACTCTACCATCTGGTGAGGAAGATGTATGAGACAGGCGGATATACCATCAGACTTCAAGAAGAATATAATAATTCCAATCCCAAAGAAAGCAGGCGTTGACAGATATGAAAATTACCGAACTATCAGTGTAATAAGTCACAGCTGCAAAATACTACCGCGAATTCTTTACAGACGAATGGAAAAACTCGTAGAAGCCGACCTCGGGTAAGATCAGTTTGGATTCCGTAGAAAAGTTGGAATACGTGAGGCAATACTGACCCTACGACGTATCTTAGAAGAAAGATTAAGGAAAGGCAAACCTACGTTTCTAGCATTTGTAGACTTGGAGAAAGCTTTTGACAATGTTGACTGGAATAGTCTCTTTCAAATTCTGAAGGTGGCAGGGGTAAAATACAGGGAGCGAAAGGCTATTTACAATTTGTACAGAAACCAGATGGCAGTTATAAGAGTCGAGGGACATGGAATGGAAGCAGTGGTTGGGAAGGGAGTGAGACCGATGTTATTCAATCTGTATATTGAGCAAGCAGTGAAGGAAACAAAAGAAAAATTTGAAGTAGGAATTAAAGTCAATTGAGAAGAAATAAAAACTTTGAGGCTCGCCGATGACATTGTAATTCTGTCAGAGACAGCAAAGGACTTGAAAGAGCAGTTGAACGTAATGGACAGTGTCTTGAAAGGAGGGTATAAGATGAACATCAACAAAAGCAAAACAAGGATAATGGAATGTAGTCGAATTAAGTCGGGTGATTCTGATGGAATTAGATTAGGAAATGAGACACTTAAAGTAGTAAATGACTTTTGCTATTTGGGGAGCAAAATAACTGATGATGGTCGAAGTAGAGAGGATATAAAATGTAGACTGGCAATGGAAAGGAAAGCGTTTCTGAAGAAGAGAAATTTGTTAACATCGAGTATAGATTTAAGTGTCAGGAAGTCGTTTTTGAAGGTATTTGTATGGGTTGTAGCCATGTATGGAAGTGAAACATGGACGATAAATAGTTTAGACAAGAAGAGAACAGAAGCTTTTGAAATGTGGTGCTACAGAAGAATGCTGAAGATTAGATGGGTAGATCACATAACTAATGAGAAGGTATTGAACAGAATTGGGGAGAAGAGGAGTTTGTGGTACTACGTGACCAGAAGAAGGGACCGGTTGGTAGGACATGTTCTGAGGCATCAAGGGATCACAAATTTAGCATTGGAGGGCAGCGTGGAGGGTAAAAATCGAAGAGGGAGACCAAGAGATGAATACACTAAGCAGATTCAAATGGATGTGGCCTGCAGTAGGTACTGGGAGATGAAGAAGCTTGCACAGGTTAGAGTAGCATGGAGAGCTGCATCAAAACAGTCTCAGGACTGAAGACCACAATAACAACAACTTTACACTGTTCGCGTCGAATATATTCTTCACACCCATAAGTGGGGCTTACATGTACGCCGACGATAATCAACGTTGCTACGCAAGCAAAAATATTAGTAAAAATGGGTACAGTTTTGCTTGCAGTGGTTTATACGTTATCCAAAATCGCGACTACTTCAAAGATAGTCAGAAGCAGTGTAAGTAGGCTGTTTATGTTTCCTCTATGTAAGTAGGCTTTTTATGTTTTCGTTATGTAAGTAGGCTGTTTATGTTTTCCTATTGGCAACGTTACGAAGCGCTCTGTATGAAAATCACTGGCTGTGCTGTGTGCAGCCTGTGGCTAGTTTGCATTGTTGTCTGCCATTGTAGTGTTAGGCAGCGGCAGCTCGATGTGAACAGCGCGTAGCGTTGCACAGTTGGAGGTGAGCCGCCAGCAGTGGTGGATGTGAGGAGAGAAATGGCGGAGTTTTGAAATTACATATATTATGACTTGTGATGATATTAAGGTAAATACATTGTTCTCTATTAATATCTTTCATTTGCTAACTATCCCTATCAGTAGTTAGTGCCTTCTGTAGTTTGAATCTTTTATTTAGCTGGCAGTAGTGGCGCTCGCTGTATTGCAGTAGTTCGAGTAATGAAGATTTTTGTGAGGTAAGTGATTTCTGAAAGGTATAGTTTAATGTTACTCAGGGCCATTCTTTTGCAGGGATTTTTGAAAGTCAGATTGCGTTGCGCTAAATAATATTGTGTGTCAGTTTAAGCACAGTCTCGTATACAATTCTTCTAAGGGGACGTTACAGCAGCATGAAACTAGTACTGTTACTGCCTGATGAATTAATTGTTGTGAAGAAAAAAATTTTGGAAATTTGTGGTAACGTCTTATGGGACCAAACTACTTAGGTCATCGGTCCCTAAGCTTACACACTACTTAAACTAACTTATGCTAAGAACAACACACACACCCATGCCCGAGGGAGGACTCGAACCTTCGACGGGGACAGCCGCGAGCACGGTGATAAGGCGCCGTCGCGTGGCTTGTTGTGAAGAGACAGGCCATATAACCACCTACGTAGCGTAAGGACTTATACTCACGATAAATAATTTGATTTATATCACACTGAGGCTTCACTTTGGTCAACCATTTGCTTAAAAAATAAATGTCGTGTGACTAGAGCCTGCCGTCGGGTAGACCGTTCGCCGGCTGCAAGTCTTTCGACTTGACGCCACTTCGGCGACTTGTGCCAAACACGGATGCGACCATCATGATGCTGTAAACATAACCTGGATTCATCCGAAAAAATGACGTTTTGCCGTTCGTGCACCCAGGTTCGTCGTTCAGTACACCATCGCATGCGCTCCTGTCTGTGACGCAGTGTCAAGGGTAACCGCAGCCATGGTCTTCGAGCTGATAGTGGATGCTGCTGCAAACGTCGTCGAACTGTTCGTGCAGATGGTTGTTATCCTGCAAACGTCCCCCTCTGTTGACTCAAGGATCGAGACGTAGTTGCACGATCTGTTACAGCCATGCGGATAAGATGCCTGTCATCTCGACTGCTAGTGATACGAGGCCGTTGGGATCCAGCACGGCGTTCCGTATTACCCTCCTGAACCCACCGACTCCATATTCTGCTAACAGTCATTGGATCTCGACCAACGCGAGCAGCAATGACGCGATACGATAAGCCGCAATCGCGATAGGCTACAATCCGACCTTTATCAAAGTCGGAAACGTGATGGTACGCATTTCCCCTCCTTACACGTCGCGTCACAACAACGTTTCACCAGGCAACGCAGGTCAACTGCTGTTTGAGTATGAGAAATCGGTTGGAAACTTTCTTGATGTCAACAGGTTGTAGGTGTCGCCACCGGCGCCAACCTTGTGTGAATGCTCTGAGAGGCTAATCATTTGCATATCACAGCATCTTCTTCCTGTCGGTTAAATTTCGCGTCTCTAGCACGTCATCATAGTGTAGCAATTTTAATGGCCAGTAGTGTACATAGAGCGTCAGAGCAGATTTCAAGGTCAAAAGGGGGGGGCGACGAATCACTTCATTATTCGTGATGAATCGTCCTGTAGTGCTGTCGGCGGCAGGCGCTGCGTCGGTACGGCGCGTCGCCTCAGAGACGTGCGGCGCGAGTCAGCTGCCCTGATGGGCGCACCGCGGCTTTGTGGCGCGGCCCAGGCACGATCTCCGCTCAGTCTGCCCGCTGTGGGTTGCCCGGTTCCAGCTGCGATATCATGGTGTCCGAAGGCGGGAGTTGGCGATGGACGGAAGAGCCCCCATGTCCTCTTGCTTCCGCGCTGCCTCACCGACTGCCCTCTTCACTCTTCATGCACCTTTTAGCCCCACGACCTCTCGAAATTTTTCTCCTTTCGACGCTGTCATTGGTGGGTCTATTTTTCAGTGCTGCCAAATGACTGATCTCCGCTTTATGAGCACGCCTCCCAGGGCAGGGTGGAAATATTTTATCTTGTGTGGGCTGGTGTGTGTCTCGGGAGCTGAAGTCTTTGTCACGATTTCACATTCTGAAAGGTGACTACACCGAGTCACAGTGCCAAAGATTATTATTCCGCCGCCTCCACTGGTGCAGTAGTAGTTGAGAGGATGTCGAGGGCAGTTGTTGTTCTGTTGGGCGAGAGAGTAGATGCTGTTCGGTTGGTGTAATGTAAAGATGGAAGAAGTTGCAATTATCAGAGTGTATTTGAGAAAGAAGATGGGCTTTTGATTTATGATGCTGGTGTAATGGAAAATTTTCGTCAATATACAATGAGGTGAAAAGGTATTACAATTTTCTTTAATAACAATGCCTCTTGGTCACAGGTACAATCAACAAAGCATCTGGCTCGTGTTCATTTATTAGAGTTGTAATTCTGGTTTCTATGTGCAGTTGTTGTATTTCTGGTTTTTCAGTTAGTTGGTTGTAAATGGTGTTTAAAATATTTTGTCGTATTGAGAAAGAACCGAGCCAGATACATGTACGTTGAGTCACACTACCACACACAAAACAGTTACACTTGTGCTTTGTTGTTTCGTAGCTTTTATAGTTGCAGGGGACTTAATTCATCAATTGTGTTAATGTAAATTCCTTGTCGTTCTTTATTTTTATTTTATGCAATCAGGTCGCGTGCGAATACTACTCAGGGTCAACCGGTTACGAGACTTCGTAACCGGTCACACAACTACTAAAATTATAGCATTTATTCATTAATATTTTTAATTAAGCCCCCATGCAATTCTTCCGAAGTTTCCTGCATTTCGAAGTTGTTGTGAGAGCAGTCACACAACATTTCTTTATAGCCTTTATTTCTTCGTGAGGCCTGGGTAGACTCATGTTTGGGCTCCATCTCAGACAACTTTAAAGTGTTCTCTGAAGCAGCATGGTAATTATCACGACAGTATCGAACTACACTGAAGCGTCAAAGAAACTGATTTAGGCATGCGTATTCACATACAGAGATATATAACCAGGCAGAATACGGAGCTGCGGTTGGCACGCCTCTATAAACAAATAGTGTCTGGGGCAGTTGTTAGATCGGTTACTGCTGCTACAATGGCAGGTTATCAAGATTTAAGTGAGTTTGGACGTGGTGTTATTCTCGGCGCACCAGCGATGGGACACAGCATCTCCGACGTAGCAATGAGGTGGGGATTTTCCCGTACGACCATTTTACGGGTGTACGACGAATATCAGGAATCTGGTAAAACACCAAATCACCGGAAAAAGATCCTGCAAGAAGAGGACCAACGACGACTGACGAGAGTCGTTCAACTTGACAGTAGTCCAACCCTTCCGCAAATTGCTGCAGATTTTGTAAGTAGGCTGTTTAGGTTTTTATGTTGGTAACGCCACGTAGCGCTCTGTATGAAAATCACTGACTGTGCTGTGTGCAGTCTGTGGCTGGTTTGCATTGTTGCAATACTTGCTATTGTAGTGTTGGGCAATTGGATGTGAACAGCACGTAGCGTTGCGCAGTTGGAGGTGACCGCCAGTAGTGGTGGATGTGGGGGGAGAGATGGCAGAATATTGAAAGTGGACGATCTGGACGTGTGTCCATCAGAAAGAGTAAGTTTGTAATACTGTATATCATGAACTGATATATATATATATATATATATATATGATGACTTTTGAATATTATTAAGGTAAATACATTGTTTGTTCTTTATCAAAATCTTTCATTTGCTAACTGTGCCTATCAGTAGTTAGTGCCTTCAGTAGTTTGAATCTTTTACTTAGCTGGCAGTAACGAAGATTTTTGTGAGGTAAATGATTCATGGAAGGTACAGGTTATTGTTAGTAACGCCATTCTTTTGTAGGGATTATTGAAAGTCAGACTGCGTTGCGCTAAAAATATTGTGTATTAGTTTAGTGTTGATCAGAATAAGTAAAGAGAGAAATGTCTGAGTACGTTCAGTTCTGCTCAGCTGTTTGAAAATCAAATAACATAAGAGGTTTATCAGCACAGTAATTCACTAATTTTTCTAAGGGGATGTTTCAGTTTCAATGCTGGGTCACCCACAAGTGTGATGGTGCGAACGATTCAACGAACATCATTGATATGAGCTTTTGGAGCTAAAGTCACACTCGTGTATTCTTGTTCACTGCACGACACAAAGCTTTACGCCTCGTCTGGGCCCGTCAACACCGACACTGTACTGTTGATGACTGGAAACACGTCGCCTGGTCGAACGAGTCTCGTTTCAAATTGTATCGAGCTGATGGAGGTGTACGGATATGGAGACAAACTCATGTATCCATGGACCCTGCATTTCAGCAGGGGACTGTTCAAATTGGTGAAGGTTCTGTAATGGTGTGGGGCGTGTGCAGTTGGCGTGGTATGGGAACCCTGATAGTCTAGATACGGCTCTGACAGATGACACGTGGTAAACATCTTATCTGATCACCTGCATCCATTCATGTCCATGATGCATTCCGACAGACTTGGGCAATTCCAGCAGGACAATATGAAATCGCAAACGTCCAGAACTGCTACAGAGTGGCTCGAGGAATATTCTCCTGAGTTTAAACACTTCTGCTGGTCACCAAACTCCCCGGACACGAACATTATTGAGCAAATTTGGGATACCTTGCAACGTGCTGTTCAGAAGAGATATCCACCCCTTCGTACTCTTGGGGATTTATTGGCAGCCCTACAGGATTCATGGTGTCAGCTTTCTCCAGCAATACATTAGACATTAATTAGTCGAGTCAATGCCACGTTGTGTTGCGACGCTTCTGCGTGCTCGTGGGGCCCTTCACGATATTAGGAAGGTATACAAGTTTGTTTGGCTCTTCAGTATATAAGGGGTATGTCATAATTAATAGAGTCACAAATGTTCTAGTAATCACGACTCCACAAATGAGCAGTAATTGCGAATATGTGGTTGCAAACCGTCACTGACGTCCCTTTAAAATATTGTCCCAGTTACTAGAAATTAATTTGAATGTAATATTTTTGACCAAGTCCCCATGTAATTGCTATCAAACCTTAAGTACGACTACATGTTGCTCATCAGCAGCCACGTAGTTAACGTTTCATAATGAACACGTGGTCAGGTGCTCGATGCGATCGTCTTATTGCATCACTCACTGTTCAAAGAGCTAGACGTTAATACGGCCTTCCTAGAAACTTTTGGTGAGTGCTATACTACACTTCAAAGAAAAACACAAATATGGTACTACTTATCAACATAGTCACCAAGTCTCTCTAAACAACTGTCAGAACGTTTTACCGGCCGTTCAGTTCCTTGGAATCGCTGTGTGAACGCCCTCTTCACTACAAAATCTCTTTCCCCCAAGATGTTCTTTCAGATCGAAGTCGCGTGGTGCACTATCTGTCCTTCGAAATGAGCATCACCCATGTCTGCGCTGCTTCGGTCAGATTGTTGGTGCCGTTTCACTATGGTATGACGCGACACTGCACTTCATCCATAAGCACCACAGCTTCACTGTGCAACAGTGACCACTTTAGACGCTTTGCCAACAGGAGTCGCACTGTTGCGTGAACTTCAGCTTTGGAGTAAGATTACAATTGCTGCATCATGTGCATGATGCGAACAGCCCGATAGAGATGGTCCCACAGATTCTATATTGGGTTCAAATCCGGGGAGTTTGATGGCCAGGGGAGTGGATAAATTCATCCTGCTGCTCTTAGAAACATGCACGTACACTGCGAGTTGTGTAGCATTATCGTACTGACAGAGGCTATCGTGCAGAGGGAAAACAAACTGCATATAGAAGAGGACACTGCCCTCATTGCCTCCATTGTGCCTTCCAGAATGACGAGATCACCGACGGGAGGTCTCTGGCCTGGACCCTTCCGACTGTTGTCGCAGGATGTTTGTTTTCAGACGTTTCACGCCGTACACGCCAATGGCCATGTGTCCTATGAAGCATAAAACCTGATTCATCTGAAAAGGTCACCTTTCGGCATTAGAGGACGTACCGTTGCGGTATTCCAGCGCTCGTCGTCGATGAACAGCCATCAGCGTGGGTGCATGAACTAGGCACCTGCTCGGAGGCCCATATGCAGCAATGTTCATTGAACAGTCGTTGAGAAACACTGTTGGTAGCCCCTTGGTTCATCCGGGCGATCACTTGCCTAACAGTTGCACGTCTGTTCACCCATACTCATCTCCGCAGTCGTCATTGACCTGTATCACCTTCGGCCTGCAGCACGCCGTACAAATGTCGGCAACAGGTTTGGATAGCGCCATTATGCCATGTACGATATACTTTAACCACGACCGTACGTGAACTCAGCCTGTTAGGAAATGCTTCCACCGGCCGTTGTGACCGAGCGGTTCTAGGCGCTTCAGTCCGGAACCGCGCTGCTACTGCGGTCGCAGGTTCGAATCCTGCCTCGGGCATGGATGTTTGTGATGTCCTTAGGTTAGTTAGGTTAAAGTAATCTCAGATGTTAAGCCCCATAGTGCTCAGAGCCATTTGAACCATATGAAATGCTTCCAACTTTGGCCTGAAAGCCAATGATCATACTGTTTTGGAAGTCCGATAAATAGCTTCGTTTCCGCATTACGACAACGACTGAGCTGTTTTCCGCGTCCCCCTCAACTGCTTGTGCCTCCAATTCTCGTTCATGAGTTCTTATTGCACGCAGACGGTAGTGACAATGTGGCTGGACTGTGCGCATTCGGCTTCTGTGGTGGAATCTTCTGGATTGCTTGAGAATGTTGCCCTTGCGCAACGTTGGGGAATGTGTATTTGTGCGACAGGGCACCGTCAGATTTTGCTGATGGTCTACGACGGCATCTAGCCCATCAGTATGACGCAAGATGGTAAAGTCGAGCAAGACCTGTACCTTGGCCTCCAAGATCACCTGACCTGAATCCTATAAATTCTTCTGTCTGGAGTTCCCTCAAAATTAAACTTTACAGCACTGCCGTTAATACTGTGTTTGAAAGAAAACGTAACCCATTGCAGAAATGAGTGCTGTATTGTATGCAAATGCGAGGGCGACCCTGAAACAACTCCTTCAACATGTTCGAGTGTATAGTAAACTGTAATATGTTACGGCTGAAGTTGTATTGTACATCTTGTTAAGGTCTGTCAAACGCGAAGTTTGAACTGTTCTAAGAAGGGAATTTTTCAAGAAGAATACTTTTCAAATCGGTTGGCGTTAACAGCACACTAGTTCATAGTCAGTGGAGGCTCACAACCACACATCCGCAGTTATCTCGCAAACGGCTTGGTTACTAGAACGTTTTTGCTTCTTCAGTTTTCGCTACTGATTATAATGCATACGCTATTCTACAGTTTGATCCCAGGCGAGCCAATCAGGTCCGACCGACTACCGTGTCATCCTCTATCAATAGCGTCATTGGATGTGCTATGGAAGGGCATGTTGTCAGCTCACCGCTCTCCCAGTCAGGTATCTCGATCTTGGAACCGCTACTAATCGAGCGGATAGCTTCCCAGATGACCACAGGAGGCTGAGTGCACCCTCTACCAGTCCTCCCACCAAGGAAAAGTCCCTGGCAGTACCGAAAAAATATGAAGCATATTTACTTTTAAAAGAACATGGCACCAAATATTAAATGTTAATTACACTTAGATACATATGATAATTCTTAGACTACTGTAGCCATGCTTCACCAAATAAAAATAAAATAAAATAAAATAAAAAACCAAATAAAAATAAAATAAAATAAACATTTTTCAGCGCTCATTTACAATGATCGCATTACCATGCAAAATTAGCACAGAAGTCATATTGTATGCGATATTCATATTACGTGACTTTTAATAACATACAAGCATCAATAGAGTGTGCTAAGAAATTCATCAATGGAGTAGAAGTTAACCACAATAAATCCCTTAAACTCTTCAGACTGGAGTTTCTTATTAATTAAACTTTTTATGGCTGCTGGCATGATTCTGAAAACGTGTACTTTCTTAACCAAAGTAAATGAATTTAAATCTTTGTGAAATCAATATGAGAAACAGAGTGAACATAGCAAAGGGAAAACTAGAGAAGAAGGAACAGGAAGTATTCGACTCGATGACGGAAATTAAATTGAAAGGAGCGTATGTAGACCTACAGAAATTGAAGCGACAAGTGGCATTTGTTAGTTAGCTTCTTTGTACCTATGTTTTCCTTCCCAACTTCTGTGATGGCCCTTTCAATAGATGTCCATTCCTCTTTAACTGTACTGCTTACTGACCTATTCCTTATTGCTGTACCTGTAGCCTTCGAGAACTTTAACCGTGTCTCGTTATTCCTTAGTACTTCCGTATCCCACTTCTTGGCGTATTGATTCTTCCTGACTAAAGTCTTCAACTTCAGCCTACTCTTCATCACTACTGTATTGTGATCTGCGTCTATGTCTGCTCCTAGGTATGCCTTACAATCCAGTATCTGAATTCGGAATCTCTGTCTGACCGTGATGCAATATAACTGTAATGTTCCTGTATCACTCGGCCTTTTCCTACCTTCCTGTTCGTAACGAATCCAACTCCCGTTGTACTATTTTCTGCTGCTGTTGATATCACCCTATATTCATCTGACCAGAAATCCTTGCTTCTTTCCACTTCACTTCACTGACCCCTACTATATCTAGACTGAGCCTTTGCATTTCCCTTCCCCTACCACGTTCAAGCTTCTGGAATTCCACGCCCCGACTCGTAGAACATTATCCTCCCGTTGATAATTCAGTCTCTTTATCATGGTAACCTCCCCCTAGGCAGTCCCCTCCAGGAGATCCGAATGGGGAACTATTCCGGAATCTTTTGCCAATGGTGAGATCATCATGACACTTCTTCAATTACAGACCATATGTCCTATGAATACACGTTATGTGTCTTTTTAATGCAGTGGTTTCCATTGCCTTCTGCATCCTCATGCCGTTGATCATTGCCGATTCTTCCGCCTTTAGGGGCAGTTTCCCATCCCAAGGACAAGAGAGTGTCCTGAACCTCTGTCCGCTCCTCTACTCTCTTTGACAAGGCCGTTAGCAGAATGAGGTGTGACTTCCTATGACGGAATTCTTCGGCCGCCAATGCTGACTATTAATTAAAATTTAGGTTGCGGCGGGACTGGAACCCGGGATCGAAGACGTTTTGATCATGAAGACGCTACCCCATAGACTACGTGTCTATCAGGAAGTAAATTACAAGATCTGTTGAATGGAATAAACAGTCTCATAGTTACAGAATGTGGATTGAGAGTAAACCGAATAAGGACGAAAGTTCTGAGAAGCAGCAGAAGTGAGAAAAGAGTGAAACTTAACATCAAAATTGGGGATCACAAAGCAGATGAAGTAAAGGAATTCTGCTACCCCAGAAACAAAATAATACATACTGGACGAAGCAAGGAGTACATAAAAGCCAGATATACTCAGGCAAACAGGTCATTACTGGCCAATAAAAGTCTAGTATCAAATATAGGCCTTCATTTGAGTGAGAAATTTTTGAGAATGTACCTTTCAATCGCAGTGTTGTATAGCATTGAACTGTGAACTGTGGGAAAGCTGGAAAAGAAGGGAATCGAAGCTTGTGAGATCTGGTGCTATAGATGGATGTTTAAAATTACGTGAACTGATATGAACTGATAAGGTATAATGAGGTTCTACACTGAATCGGCGGAGAAAGGAATATGTGGAAAACACCGACAAGAAGAAGGTACAGGATGTTAGGAGACTTGTAAAGATATCTGGTAATAGCTTCCAGGGAACTGTAGAGGGTAAAAACTGCAGGGGAAGATAGGGATTGGATTACTCTCAGCAGATAACTGAGAACATAGGTTACAAGTGGTACTCTGAGATGAAGAGATTGACACAGGAGAGTGATTCGTGTCGGTCCATATCAAACAAGTAGGACTGATGACAAACAAAACAAATTATGAAAACGTGAACTAGAACAAATATATTACTGAACAGCTCAAACAGATAAGTTCAAGTACTACTACCCTTCCTATAGTCATGGAAACTAATGAATCAATCTCCTAACATATTTTGCTTATTTCCGTCTCAATTACTTCTCATGGAATAATTTTCTTGGGTAACTCATCATTTAGAAAGTATTGATAGCACAAAAGAAAGCAGTAAGATCTACGTGTGGTGTTCACGCACACTCGGCTTGCACGTACTTCAAGCAATTAAGCATTTTAACTGCACCTCCACAATACACATATATGCTAATGAAATTCCTCATAAAAAACCCACACAGCCTTAGAACAAAAGCAATGCCTTTACCTATAACATTAGGAGAAATAATGACCTTTATTATTCATTCTTAAGACTTCAATTGTTTACAACGAGCTCAACATGCATCATACAAGTTTTTTTCAATCTACTCTATAATAATTAATTCTGCACAATATCTTCTATTCCGTAGAAGAATTTTTATTTAAAAACCAGTAACTTATTAAAAGCTTAGCTCTATGTGTAGTTGCATAAGTAGGACTGCAAAATAATTTAGGCCCTTTTACCATTTAGGAAGTTGTAAATGGTCATTCCGTAGCTATCAACAGAATCTAACCATGTCTACAAATCCTTTAAACTAACTCGTTTCACAACATTTCGATAAACGAAAATCATTGAAATGATCTATGGAACATGTAATTAACTAAATAACTTTGAAAAAAACATATGACAACAAGTATAGGCAAAGTTACCGACTGTTTTAAAATAACAGATATGCCAATGTTACCTGACAACATCTACATGATCATCTTGTAGTGAAAAACAGCTTGCATAGATATAAATGGAAAATTAACATGACTATTTCCCACAGATATTTTGGCAACAAGATAACTGACAACAGCTATAAAAGAAAATAGTTTCTGAAAAAGAGAAGTTTTGTTAATATTCCTTGTAAATTTAATGGTTAGGGAGTCTTTTCTGAAGCTCTTTAACTGCAGTGTGACCTTGTCCGGATGTGAAAGGTGAATGATAAACAGTTCTCACAAGAATAGAATAGAATCTTTTTAAATTTGGAGATTAAACGAGTAGATAGATTAACTTATGAAGAGGTACTAAACTGAAAACTGGAAAACTGAATTTCTGAATTTGCGGGGAGGGGGGGGGGGGGGCGAGGAAGAAATTATTGTTGTAATAGTTATGCAGAAATTACGAGACTTGTATAGGAGAGAGTTGGGCTGCATCAAAGCAGTGTTCAAGCTAAAGACCGCAACAACTTCAACGACAATGCACATGTGTGCAAAGACTGTATCACAATGACTGTGCCGAATAAGTTAATATTTCAGCAAATATAAAATATATTCTCTGTTTTAAATTGTCCTTGCACATATAAAGATATCGCAATTAATATAGTTCTTGTTTCATCAGATTTTGAAGACGCGCAAGATCGCGAGACTCTAGAGAATGTTAATGATCCTTTCTCATACAATTATTTAACGTATCTTGTTCATTTCAAAACGTTACGATAGGAGGCGATAGGAAATGAAATCTACATTGAGGTCGTTAATGAAAAATTCAATAAAGTACTTTCCAACGATATCAATGGCACAATTACTTCGTTCCCGGCTTAATGAAATAAAATTTCGCGACTAATTCAATGTCATTATCGTGCGACGATTAATTGTGGCCATACCCTTGTGTAACATCGTTTCTCTCAAGCTCTGCTTAATAGATTTTAACGATTTTACGAGGGAAGAAGGACCTGCAGTTTATCCTTAAATGCTTCTTAATTCCTACCGCAGATGCCAAATAATTTACTGCCAGCCTCCACAGGCCCTGCCACAAATGAGATACTATAATCTGAGGAAAACATTTTATGTTCCAATAAAGTTAAAGCGCTTTTTAATAGTGGTCGTAGTTCCTTTTTTACTCGTAAGCGTTTTTCACTAAGCTCCTTCCCCCACCCTCCCCCCTCCCCCCTTCCCCCTCTCCCCGCAAAGAGCGCATGTGCTTATATTGTTTCAGCGATAATTACGTTCAATCTTTTATAAGTCTATCTGGAC
The DNA here is from genome assembly GCF_023864275.1 of Schistocerca cancellata. Taxonomy (NCBI): domain Eukaryota; kingdom Metazoa; phylum Arthropoda; class Insecta; order Orthoptera; family Acrididae; genus Schistocerca; species Schistocerca cancellata. Next base: position 458,219,778 of record NC_064630.1, read on the forward strand.
GATAGCAATCCAGTAAAATAAGTACAGAAATCGGACGTTTTCACAGTGGGCAAAAGTAAGTGAATCTGGGAACTTACATGAGCCGTATGGTTTACACAGAGGGGCTAAATTCCTAAAGGCAAACGTAAGCTCATAGACGAACAAATCTGTATTCACAAAATCTATGTCGGGACCTGCTCCTTTTACAATCACATACTGTGCACAGAAAGAACAGATTCCTGAACACCTCTTTACACTTTCGAATATATCAGATTTTACTGTCGTAGTCTTAAAGTTTGAACAACTCTTGTGCTGTAATCTGCTGGTAGTTTCTGTCACGCTCTCGTTCTATCGAAACTCTTGAAGAAGCGTTCAGCTCTCTTCGATTTCATTTCTTACAGCGTGCGACTGTAAGAAGCCCATACAGATAAACAGCACTTAAAAATGGATCGGTTGGTTACTACGTAAGGAGACCCCCACTTCAAACGAGGTATTTTTTTTTTCATAAACATTCATAAATCGCTCTCCTTGGTAACGTTATCTGGTGCCAGATATGGACTGGAACGTGCGGTGTTGTCTTTCGCTTGGAGTGTCTTTACTGATTGAGTACAGACGAGGTTTTGTTAGAGTATGAGGGTGTTTTCCCTCACTGTGCTTAAGAAAATGCTCAATTTGAGTGGATATGAAGACATTATACAGTACTGTATACTGCATGCAGTGGAGCAATAGTTTAGACACAACGGTTGTATCAACATGGTGATGCATCATTTAAGCACCATGTGTGAAACAATTGTCTGTGGAGAGCAAGATTCCTGAAAAGGGTCTGGGTTTCTCAGAGTTTTGGCCTGAACCAGTGGAAGAGATTTGGGATGAGTTCTAGCGTCTATTTCGCTCCAGATCCCAGCATCCAACATCACTAGCTCATTTGAAGTTTTCCCTATTGAGTTCAAGCTATCATAAAGGCGAAGGGTGGAAACACCCCATATTCGTGTCTACTAATAGGCGTCCAGATACGTTTGATCAGATAACGTACACTGCGTGTCTAGCGTTCCAGGAAAAAAGGTTACACCCGAGTAACAACTAAGGCCGGCCGGCGTGGTCGAGCGGTTCTAGGCGCTACAGTCTGGAACCGCGTGACCGCTACGGTCGCACGTTCGAATCCTGCCTCGGGCATGGGTGTGTGTGATGTCCTTAGGTTAGTTAGGTTTAAGTAGTTCTAAGTTCTAGGGGACTGATGACTACAGCAGTTACGTCCCATAGTTCTCAGAGCCATTTTGAACAACTAAGGGGATGTTTCCGGTATTAATCTATCACTCTCCTGCGAAGTGTACGACATTTCGAAACTTCCTGGCCGATTAAAACTGTCTGCTGGGCTGGAGGTCGAACTCTGAAGTTGGGAAAAGTAGGGGGAGAGATAATTGTGTGGGCCGGCAAGAAATTCCGCCACCTGCGTATCCCTGGCGTCGAAAATAAAGTATGATTAGAGTTTAGCGTCTCCTAGCCGGTGAGGTACTTAGAAACGAGTCTAATAATTCGCGTCTCCAAGCAATTCATCTCGCGTATTCATCTTTCGTTTGTACACCTCAGACTTCATCTAACCTCATCAACAAAAATCTAATGGCGTAAAGTCTGTTGGTTTTGGTGACCAGTTAATTCTACTAGCATGGCCAATCCAGCGATTAGGGTAATCGTGGGTGAGATGTTCTCTAACACATCTGGTAATACGAGGAATGGCTTGGTCATGCTGAAAATAGTGTTGTAGTCGTGGCTAAAGGAACGTACTTATGGTTTTCAGAACGTACTTATGTTGTTCAACAAACAAAGTTTCCAAAAGATGTAAATAATTCCCCTCTGTCATTCGCTCTTGTAAAACGACTGGTCCTATCAACGTTTTTCCGATCACACCGCGCCAAACATTGATCGAAAAACGAACTAACTTGGAATCTGGTTTTCACTATATCGCGTCGATTTCCCTCTGACCATAGAGGATTATTAGGTGTGTCGTTGATTTCATTCCATGTGAACGTAGCTTCATCAGCGAATAGTATTGTTCCTAATGGAAGTAAATGAGGATCGTCATTTAGCCAGTGACGAAATTCAAGTCGTGAGACTTTACTGCCAATGCGAAGATTTTGGACACGCTGTATGTGAAACAGGTACAATTTTTGCGCATGGGATGTCTGCTATACACGCGATCATGGGACACTGCTAATTGTAGCAAGTTGCCATGTGCTTGTGATAGGACTACACTGCACCATTTCAATAATCTGTTGCCTTCCTGCACAGGTTATTGGACTACACGTTCAGAAGAAAATTGGGAACTTGGAAGAATACCTGTTTCACGCAATATGATGAAAACGCTGGTAACCACTCTACCATGGCAGAACATGTGGACATAAATCATATCTGCATATTCTTCATTAGTAAAGATATGTTGCATTCTAAACAGAGCATTTACAAACACAGTTAACTGACGACAAAATACGAACAGGATCGCTTATCAATGCATGGGTGAGAATTGTATATGGCCAAACAGATTAGATGCTGTGCAACCCTGATTTCTGCACTGCTGCAGAACGTTTACCTCGTAGAAAGACGACGGCTATGGTTTATGCATGACGTGTACCACCGAGTTTTCTAGGAATCATGCGACAGTACCTCCTCGAAACATTTCAAGAGCGACGTGATTGGTCGAGCAGGTCCACAAACATTGGCTTTATGGCTATGGGGACATTTAAATGCATTGATGTATGCCAAATTCACCAAAAATGTGAATTCGTTACAGGAGAGTGTGACCAAGGCATGCGACACAATCTGAATAGAGCCAGGTGTATTTGAAATAGTGAGTAATTCACTGTGATGAAGGACCAAGGTAATCACAAGCAGCAGTGCCTATGCTGTCTATACTTAAGTACCATAGACATGGATATGAGAGTACTTATTGGTCCACACTCGACAGGTATTGTTTTCCAGGCTCGTTATTCTAAGAACTTTTGTTCTAGTTTTGAAAAACAATATCCGTTCATTGAGTATGTGACACTTTTTTTTAAAAAAAAAATACCCCGAATAAGATGACAGTAACAGATAAGGGCTGTAATACATCTACATCTACATTTACATTTATACTCCGCAAGCCACCCAACGGTGTGTGGCGGAGGCCACTTTACGCGCCACTGTCATTACCTCCCTTTCCTGTTCCAGTCGCGTATGGTTCGCGGGAAGAACGACTGCCGGAAAGCCTCCGGGCGCGCTCGAATCTCTCTAATTTTACTTTCGTGATCTCCTCGGGAGGTATAAGTAGGGGGAAGCAATATATTCGATACCTCATCCAGAAACGCACCCTCTCTAAACCTGGACAGCAAGCTACATCGCGATGCAGAGCGCCTCTCTTGCAGAGTCTGCCACTTGAGTTTGCTAAACATCTCCGTAACGCTATCACGCTTACCAAATAACCCTGTGACGAAACGCGGCGCTCTTCTTTGGATCTTCTCTATCTCCTCCGTCAACCCGACCTGGTATGGATCCCACACTGATGAGCAATACTCAAGTATAGGTCGAACAAATGTTTTGTAAGCAACCTCCTTTGTTGATGGACTACATTTTCTAAGGACTCTCCCAATGAATCTCAACCTGGTACCCGCCTTGCCAACAATTAATTTTATATGATCATTCCCCTTCAAATCGTTCCGTACGCATACCCCCAGATATTTTACAGAAGTAACTGCTACCAGTGTTTGTTCCGCTATCATACGCTCCTGGAAATTGAAATAAGAACACCGTGAATTCATTGTCCCAGGAAGGGGAAACTTTATTGACACATTCCTGGGGTCAGATACATCACATGATCACACTGACAGAACCACAGGCACATAGACACAGGCAACAGAGCATGCACAATGTCGGCACTAGTACAGTGTATATCCACCTTTCGCAGCAATGCAGGCTGCTATTCTCCCATGGAGACGATCGTAGAGATGCTGGATGTAGTCCTGTGGAACGGCTTGCCATGCCATTTCCACCTGGCGCCTCAGTTGGACCAGCGTTCGTGCTGGACGTGCAGACCGCGTGAGACGACGCTTCATCCAGTCCCAAACATGCTCAATGGGGGACAGATCCGGAGATCTTGCTGGCCAGGGTAGTTGACTTACACCTTCTAGAGCACGTTGGGTGGCACGGGATACATGCGGACGTGCATTGTCCCGTTGGAACAGCAAGTTCTCTTGCCGGTCTAGGAATGGTAGAACGATGGGTTCGATGACGGTTTGGATGTACCGTGCACTATTCAGTGTCCCCTCGACGATCACCAGTGGTGTACGGCCAGTGTAGGAGATCGCTCCCCACACCATGATGCCGGGTGTTGGCCCTATGTGCCTCGGTCGTATGCAGTCCTGATTGTGGCGCTCACCTGCACGGCGCCAAACACGCATACGACCATCATTGGCACCAAGACAGAAGCGACTCTCATCGCTGAAGACGACACGTCTCCATTCGTCCCTCCATTCACGCCTGTCGCGACACCACTGGAGGCGGGCTGCACGATGTTGGGGCGTGAGCGGAAAACGGCCTAACGGTGTGCGGGACCGTAGCCCAGCTTCATGGAGACGGTTGCGAATGGTCCTCGCCGATACCCCAGGAGCAACAGTGTCCCTAATTTGCTGGGAAGTGGCGGTGCGGTCCCCTACGGCACTGCGTAGGATCCTACGGTCTTGGCGTGCATCCGTGCGTCGCTGCGGTCCGGTCCCAGGTCGACGGGCACGTGCACCTTCCGCCGACCACTGGCGACAACATCGATGTACTGTGGAGACCTCACGCCCCACGTGTTGAGCAATTCGGCGGTACGTCCACCCGGCCTCCCGCATGCCCACTATACGCCCTCGCTCAAAGTCCGTCAGCTGCACATACGGTTCACGTCCACGCTGTCGCGGCATGCTACCAGTGTTAAAGACTGCGATGGAGCTCCGTATGCCACGGCAAACTGGCTGACACTGACGGCGGCGGTGCACAAATGCTGCGCAGCTTGCGCCATTCGACGGCCAACACCGCGGTTCCTGGTGTGTCCGCTGTGCCGTGCGTGTGATCATTGCTTGTACAGCCCTCTCGCAGTGTCCGGAGCAAGTATGGTGGGTCTGACACACCGGTGTCAATGTGTTCTTTTTTCCATTTCCAGGAGTGTATAATCATACAATAAAGGATCCTTCTTTCTATGTATTCGCAATACATTACATTTGCCTATGTTAAGGGTCAGTTGCCACTCCCTGCACCAAGTGCCTATCCGCTGCAGATCTTCCTGCATTTCGCTGCAATTTTCTAATGCTGCAACTTCTCTGTATACTACAGCATCATCCGCGAAAAGCCGCATGGAACTTCCGACACTATCTACTAGGTCATTTATATACAGGGTGTTACAAAAAGGTACGGCGAAACTTTCAGGAAACATTCCTCACACACGAATAAAGAAAAGATATTATGTGGACATGTGTCCTGAAACGCTTAATTTCCATGTTAGAGCTCATTTTAGTTTCGTCAGTATGTGCTGTACTTCCTCGATTCACCGCCAGTTGGCCCAATGGAAGGAAGGTAATGTTGACTTCGGTGCTTGTGTTGACATGTGAATCATTGCTCTACAGTACTAGCATCAAGCACATCAGTACGTAGCATCAACAGGTTAGTGTTCATCACGAACGTGGTTTTGCAGTCAGTGCAATGTTTACAAATGCGGAGTTGGCAGATGCCCATTTGATGTATGGATTAGCACGGGACAATAGCCGTGGCGCGGTACGTTTGTATCGAGACAGATTTCCAGAACGAAGGTGTCCCGACAGGAAGACGTTCGAAGCAATTGATCGGCGTCTTAGGGAGCACGGAACATTCCAGCCTATGACTCGCGACTGGGGAAGACCTAGAACGACGAGGACACCTGCAATGGACGATGCAAATCTTCGTGCAGTTGACGATAACCCTAATGTCAGCGTCAGAGAAGTTACTGCTGTACAAGGTAACGTTGATCACGTCACTGTATGGAGAGTGCTACGGGAGAACCAGTTGTTTCCGTACCATGTACAGCGTGTGCAGGCACTATCAGCAGCTGATTGGCCTCCACGGGTACACTTCTGCGAATGGTTCATCCAACAATGTGACAATCCTCATTTCAGTGCAAATGTTCTCTTTATGGATGAGGCTTCATTCCAACCTGATCAAATTGTAAATTTTCACAATCAACATGTGTGGGCTGACGAGAATCCGCACGCAATTGTGCAATCACGTCATCAACACAGATTCTCTGTGAACGTTTGGGCAGGCATTGTTGGTGATGTCTTGATTGGGCCCCATGTTCTACCACCTACGCTCAATGGAGCACGTTATCATGATTTCATACGGGATACTCTACCTCTACTGCTAGAACATGTGCCTTTACAAGTACGACACAACATGTGGTTCATGCACGATGGAGCTCCTGCATATTTCAGTCGAAGTGTTCGTACGCTTCTCAACAACAGATTCGGTGATCGATGGATTTTTAGAGGCGGACCAATTCCATGGCCTCCACGCTCTCCTGACCTCAATCCTCTTGACTTTAATTTATGTGGACATTTGAATGCTCTTGTCTACGCAACCCCGGTACCAAATGTAGAGACTCTTCGTGCTCGTATTGTGGACGGCTGTGATACAATACGCCATTCTCCATAGCTGCATCAGCGCATCAGGGATTCCATGCGACGGAGGGTGGATGCATGTATCCTCGCTAACGGAGGACATTTTGAACATTTCCTGTAACAAAGTGTTTGAAGTCACGATGTTACGATCTGTTGCTGTGTGTTTAGATTCCATGATTAACGTCTCTAGACGTCTCTCCATTGATAACAACATGCTGGGTTCTGTTTGCTAAAAACTCTTCAATCCAGCCACACAGCATGTCTGATATTCCGTAGGCTCTTACTTTGTTTATCAGGCGACAGTGCGGAACTGTATCGAACGCCTTCCGGAAGTCAAGGAATATAGCATCTACCTGGGAGCCTGTATCTAATATTTTCTGGGTCTCATGAACAAATAAAGCGAGTTGGGTCTCACACGATCGCTGTTTCCGGAATCCATTTTGATTCCTACAGAGTAGATTCTGGGTTTCCAGAAACGACATGATACGCAAGCAGAAAACATGTTCTAAAATTCTGCAACAGATCGATGTCAGAGATCTAGGTCTATAGTTTTGCGCATCTGCTCGACGACCCTTCTTGAAGACTGGGACTACCTGTGTTCTTTTCCAATCATTTGGAACCTTCCGTTCCTCTAGAGACTTGCGGTACACGGCTGTTAGAAGGGGGGCAAGCTCTTTCGCGTACTCTGTGTAGAATCGAATGGGTATCCCGTCAGGTCCAGTGGACTTTCCTCTGTTGAGTGATTCCAGTTGCTTTTCTATTCCTTGGACACTTACTTCGATATCAGCCATATTTTCGTTTGTGCGATGACTTAGAGAAGGAACTGCAGTGCGGTCTTCCTCTGTGAAACAGTTTTGGAAAAAGGTGTTTAGTATTTCAGCTTTACGCGTGTCATCCTCTGTTTCAATGCCATCATCATTCCGGAGTGTCTGGATATGCTGTTTCGAGCCACTTACTGATTTAACGTAAGACCAGAACTTCCTAGGATTTTCTGTCAAGTCGGTACATAGAATTTTACTTTCGAATTCACTGAACGCTTCACGCATAGCCTTCCTTACGCTAACTTTGACGTCGTTTAGCTTCTGTTTGAGAGGTTTTGGCTGCGTTTAAACTTGCAGTGAAGCTCTCTTTGCTTTCGCAGTAGTTTCCTAACTTTGTTGTTGAACCACGGTGGGTTTTTCCCGTCCCTCACAGTTTTACTCGGCACGTATCTGTCTAAAACGCATTTTACGATTGCCTTGTAATTTTTCCATTAACACTCAACATTGTCAGTGTCGGAACAGAAATTTTCGTTTTGATCTGTTAGGTGGTCTGTAATCTGCCTTCTATTACTCTTGCTAAACAGATAAATCTTCCTCCCTTTTTTTATATTCCTATTTACTTCCATAATCAGGGATGCTGCAACGACCTTATGATCACTGATTCCCTGTTCTGCGCTTACAGAGTCGGAAAGTTCGGGTCTGTTTGTTATTAGTATGCCCAAAATGTTATCTCCACGAGTCGGTTCTGACTGATATACTGAGTAATTGTTGGGGAACTGCACAGCATTCAGCTGAAATGATATGGAAAACCAATGAAAGATGCAAATCAGGATGGCTACCCCACATAAGAATACTAAGCCCTCATAAGAGCAAATTGTTGTGTCGTTACTGGCGATAAGCAGGCTGATGTCATGTTCACTTCTTTTTTGGTCCACTGTTTGTGGGACCAGCGTGACAAATCGTTTAGGGCTGCTTCCAGGAAGATGACTCATTATCAGCGAGCCGAGCTGCGGCTCGCGTTGGTGCTGTTTGTAGGTTTCTGTCCTCTGTTGGAGGCCAGACCATATCGTTTAGTTGGAATGGTTGCGGTTGTTTGTCTTCTTCTCGTCTTGACTGGCGCCACTTGGTTTCGCAAGCGTTGCCTGTCCGCTAGTGGCAGCAGCGGCGGTTATCGATATGTAGTAACTCTGGCCCTCTCTTTGGGGCGACGTCGTGGTGCTTCCGGGTCGTGTCAGTGTGTATTTGGGTTGGGGGCTAAGGAGGAGCCAGGTCCGCGCAGTGCGTGAACACGTCGGGACTGCAGGCGGCGCGCATGGACTGCCACATCGAAAGTCTATCGTCACGAGGGTGCACAACCTGGTCGTAAACTGGATCCTGCAAGTTTCAAGTTGAGTGAATTTGGATTCAAGTAGAGAAAACTCCACCATTGTGAGATCTTGCGATTCTCCAGTGACTTGGGATCGTGTTGCTGCTCGTAGTGTTGCCGAGGCGAAGAGCAACGAGTGGAGTTCTTGGGGAAGGAGAATCTTATTAGCTTTCCTAGACTTCTAATTACTATTTATTGCGTTCAGTTTGTTAGTAATGGTTAAGTTCAACCAGCGGTATTTTTCCTGCCTCGCAGCCGCTCACGCCCCAGTTACCTGCCCTGGGTGTTAGTGCATGTAACGGCAGTGTACGTTTCCTAAAAAAATTGTTCAAAATGGCTCTGAGCACTATGGGACTTAACTTCTGAGGTCATCAGTCCCCTAGAACTTAGAACTACTTAAACCTAATTAACCTAAGGATATCACATACATCCATGCCCGAGGCAGGATTCGAACCTGCGACCGTAGCGGTCGCGTGGTTCCAGACTGTAGCGCCTAGAACCGCTCGCCCACTCTGGCCGGCTACGTTTCCTCGCCTTGCCGCTGCTGTCTGGCGAGGCGTGTAGTTTTGAGAGCTTTCTTGACTGTAGGTTAGTTGACGATTCTTCTGCTCCGGTGGTAGTGATTCATTTCTCGTTCCGGGCGCTCTTATCACAGTATTCTGCGGGCGGAGTCCAGACCGCCTGTTCCGGCTTTGGTGTTTTTTTACATCTTTGCATTTGGTTTATCGGACGTCAGGTCACCTCAGCAAGATCATCATTAGTTATTAGTAAGACTGCCACTACTGTGAGTTATCATCTTGCGAAGTGAATGCAACCCTTGGCTGCCTGTCTCATCACTCGCAAAAGTGGTTTTTTTTTTTTTGACGGACCTACTCAGAGGTCGATTCCTGGTGCACTGTCTGTGACTAGCCCTTGTGTTTTATTATTGTATTTACTTTTTTATTGTATCTTTCTAAATTTTTTATATAATTGCCATTCTTGGCGTTACAACAGGTTTAAATGGTTGCGCTACCAAGTTTACCATCATTTTGTCTCACCTGTTTTGTGATCAGTTGCTTGACCTTTTAAATTAACCTTTGCTGTTTTACTGTATGTTTTTTTAAATTTTTTGTATAATCGCCATGCTTGGCGTTACAGCAGGTTTAAATGGTTGTGCTACCAAGCTTACCATCATTTTGTCTCACCAGTTTGATGATCAGTTGCCTATCTTTTTAAATTCACCTTGCTCTTGCATTGCTGTTTTACAGTATGTTTTTTTTAATTTTTTTTATAATTGCCGTTCTTGGCGTTAAATGCCTCCAGCCGTGACTGTGGTTACTTGCCTTAAAATTCTAACTGGGATCACATTGGCTTGTTTTGGTAAATTGTAATGCACTGAAAGCACTTATTAATTACACAGTTGTTTATTCCTTCGTTAATAACGAGTGATATCTTTATTTATTGCTGAGTCTGGAATTACCATTTTAAAATAAATGTGTGTAATTGCGAAAGGGAACCAACAGTGACTGATTACAGCCCCATCCACAATCATAACTGCATCTTGCCTTCCTTGACTACCAGGTTTCAATCAGTTTGGTATTAGCTGGTCATAAACTTCTTGGCCTGTGGAACCTTAGCACAGAAAACAAGGAAGATTATGGTATAGTATCTTGTGGATAACGAGCTCAAACTGGGTCTGTGGAGGAAATAGAATGAAAATCTGGCACTGGTCCATACCCTTTTGAAGTAGTCAGGTGGTGAGAGGTGGTGATACGCCTGGGGGCCCACACCAAACACTGTTACAAAGAACGTTTATTCATTTTGATACATGGTGTAGTAAAGCAGAGATGTCTCTGATTTTTTATCCTGACAGGGGTTGATGAACGCGCAGCAGCATACTGCATGCTGGTACTGATAAGCTGGCACCTCGTGATGCGTAGGCCAGCAGCCTCTGCGGACCACTGCCTTGACGTCAGCAGCGTGTCGTGTTGTGACCCAATCGCGTCCCACTTGGGAGGCACCGCCTTGCAGCCGCACACAGCCGTGGTGCCGGCGTGTGGAGTCCGCTGAGCGTGAGTTACAACTCGCTGCCCTCAGACAGAACCCTGTCGCTGGTTAGCGCTGTGGCGCCAAGTCTCCCTAGGAACTCAGTGTCGGTGGCGGCAGACAAGGGCGGCAGGTCAAATGGCAGTGACAGCAAGTCCTGTGAAGGACAGTGCACATGGTGCATCCCAGTCTCGAACCCTCGTGCGTGCATCTGGCAGAGCCCAGACATGTCACTGTCCAGCGTTGCCCTGCGTCGGGATGGTACAACTGGCCTTAAATCCAGAATTATTTGTATGCCTCCATTACCCAGTTGTTTCGCTAAAATCTGGCGTCTAGTCATGTTGTCATAACTAGAAACTCGCCCTGGTGTGGTGTCACCTCCCAGCTTGTCACACCGTTACCACTGTGAGGCGGCATTTGCAGCTGGACTCAGCTATCTGCGCTACGCAATCCACTGGCGTGTCTGATATTGTGACCCACATGACTGCACACTGGTGCTACTGACTCACCGCCTGTGAAGATAACGCTACAAGTTGTATTATTTCAGAATGAGTTTTGTAAATTTTGTAGTAGTTCTGGTATCCATAGCTACGATTCCACTGCGTAGGTGCAAGTTCGTAGGTTGTCACTACGACACCGACACCGAAGACAGCGCCCTCTAGCCGGCGTTGATCAGCTCTACGAGCGCCGCTGCAGATTATTCTAGCCATTTGATTCCGAGGAGACGACCTAGCAACATTGTTTCTATTTCACAGTGGGCTAACCACTACTTGTAACTTAGGAACTAGATGTACGGCTTCGACCTACGTGCTCATCTGTACGCAAAGTTAAGTAAAGGTAATTAAGTTCACACTGCAGTGCCGAGAGTTCTACCTCACCTGCTCCTCATAGCTTCCTACATTCGACCTACCCTTCAGTTTTCAGGAGCAGACCCACGAGCCGCCTTCCAGGCGGGATACAAAAGTAGTAATAGTAGTGGTAGTAGTAGTAGTAGTAGTAGTAGTAGTAGTAAGCTTCTAAGGCACTCGAAGCTCCCCTGCCGATCACACATGATTCCTCCAGATGCTGCTGTCTTGTGCTGTCTTTTTCCAGTTATTTATTCCTAATCTTTCGCATATGCTACCAATTTCATTGCGCCAAATACTCCTGGGTCTCCCCCTTGGTCTTTTGCCATATGGCTTCTCCCTGAATAATCTTAACACAATTTGACTTCTTTCATTCTCATCAGATGTCCAGCCCATTGCAGTCTTCTAACATTTATTATGCTTACTATCGCTGGTTGTTGTGATAGCTCGTGGATTTCTATGTTGTGTCTTCTCTTCCAGCATTGTGATTCAGTGTCATAATGTGAACAAAAGATTTTTCTATAAACTTTATTCTCAAACACTTGTAAATTGTGGTGTTCTGTTTTCATTAGGCTCCACTTTTCTGTCCCATAGATTGGAACAGGTCTGATGATTGTGTTATCTAACTTTATTTTAGTTTTCATTATGAGCAGTTTGGACCCTAAGAGATTTTGTATTGTGTAATAGGCTCGGTTAGCATTTTGCAGTCTCGCTTTTATTTCTACCTGTCTCTGAGTTTATTCATCTATCACTGATCCCAGAAATTTGAGCTGTTCAACACGCTCGAATCTGTGTTCACCACCTATTCGATGTGACTGGTCGTCCTATTAATCTCTACATCTTTGAACTATCATGTATTTCGTTTTCTCGTCATTTCAGACCATGTCTTGATGCTTCTGTTGCAAGCTCCACAACTAATCGCCTAATCTCTATTTCACGGTTTCCATTTAGCACTATGTCATCTGTGTATTCTAACACGTTAATTTTGCTTTCTTGGAACATCCCAGCTGGTACCAGTTTGAGTTTCCTCACAACTCTTTATAAAGCTATATTGAAGAGAAGGGGGGGACAAGGCATCTCCTTATCTTAACCCAGATTTATTTTTAAAATCCACGTAGTAAAAACCCTGCTTGTATTTTCATCCATGCATACTTTGCAGAAATTTATCAATTTAATTGGGAGATCAAATTCATTCCACAAGCTTTGTCTATGGATTGAGTCATAAGCTTTCATGAAATCGATGAGCAGATAATGTATTTTTTGTTTACATTCCCAAACTTTTTCATTTATTGATTTGATTACAAATATGTTCTCAGTGGTGGATCTGTTTCTGCGGAAGCCATTTTTATAATCTCCAATTATATTTTCTGCATATGGTTTTAAGTGGCATAGCAATGAACAAGATAAGTTCTTATAAACTTTATTAACTAATGATATTCCTCTATAGTTTCTGAGATCTTCCCTGTCTCCTTTTCTATGTATAGGGACTATTAATGATTCTCTCCACTCTGTTGGAATGTTTTCCAGATTATCTGTATAAGATGAAATAAACGTCTGTGCAATGCTTCTCCTCCATATTTTAGTATCTCAGCTCGGATGCTGTCACTGCTAGTTGCTTTACTATTTTTAGGTGTCTGATACACTCTACCACCTCCTCATATGTGGGTTCTGGAATTTCCTCACAGTTGTGACTGTTGCTGGAACTAGTAATTGGTGCTTCTGGATCAGAACAATTCAGTAGGTTGTCAAAATACTCCTTGCTTGTCGCTAAAATTTTTCTTGGTTCAATCGTCATATTGACATTTGGATCCTTCATCACCTTCGTTTTGTAATTAAAAACTTTTCTAATTTTGTTGATTGTACCATACATTTTTGAGACGTTGTTAATTTGATGATATTTATGAATAGATTCATTCTGTTGTTTTAGGAACTATTTCTTTTTCTTCCGGTTAATTTTGTTTGCCTGCGTTTGAGCCTACCGATAAGCAAATTCTGTTTCAGGATTCTTATTTGTATGTAACCATTTTTTCCATAGTTTCATAACCTTGTCTTCAACTTCTTCACATTCTCAGTCGAACCATTTCTTCCTGCCTTTTTTAGCTCTCTGTGGGTTATTATTTGCAGCTGTGAGGATGACTTCTTCTACATTGTTCCAGTATTCATCACTGGTCATTTCAAGGCTTTCTTCCACATTGCTTAAGGCCTCAAACCGCTTTGAAACTTCAAATTTGTACTTCATTATTCCTTCTGTCCTTATCAAATTTTTCAAATCAAATCTGTTCGTGTTTTCCGGTCTACATTTCACTTTTGGTGCTGGCTTCAGCTTGATTTTCATTGTGCTTATTACTAGATTATGATCCGACCCCATTTCAGCTCCTAGGAAGGATTGTATGTCACTAATTGTATTTCTGTGTTTGCTATCTATGAAAACATGATCAATCTAATTTGCTGTTTTCTTATCCGTTGTGTACCATGATTCTTTATGTATTCTTTTATGAGGAAAGGTAGTACTGCTAATGATCATATTTGTTGATGCAGCGAAATTTATCAGGCCGGCCGAAGTGGCCGTGCGGTTAAAGGCGCTGCAGTCTGGAACCGCAAGACCGCTACGGTCGCAGGTTCGAATCCTGCCTCGGGCATGGATGTTTGTGATGTCCTTAGGTTAGTTAGGTTTAACTAGTTCTAAGTTCTAGGGGACTAATGACCTCAGAAGTTGAGTCCCATAGTGCTCAGAGCCATTTTTTTTTTTAATTTATCAGCCGAATGGCATTGTCATTACTTTCCTCATGCAGACTTTCTTTTACAATAGTTCATCTGAAAATATCCTCTTTTCCTATTTTTGTTTTAAAATCGCCTATTGCTATCTTGATATCATGTTTTGGTAGTTTGTTACACAGGTCTGATAATTTTTCATAGAAATTATCATTTATTACATCATCTATGTGATTAGTTGGTGCATGACAGTTTGTCAGTAACGAGTTGAAGCACTTGGACCTGATTCTAAGGTAGCATAATCGTTCATCAGTGGCTTCAAACTTTATTACTGTATTAGAATATCATTTAGTACACAGAAGGCCGTTACAAACTCGTGATAACCATTTTCTTTACCTCTGTTGAATATTGTGTACTTATCCGTACTTTGTATATTCCGACCTAATAGTCGTGTTTCCTGTATTGCTACTTTGTTGATCTCTAGTTGTTTGTTGAGTCTACGAAGTATCCTGTTTTAAACATACTCCGTACATTCCATGTTCCAGCTCCCATGTCTGATTTCCATTGCAAGATCGTCGTATTTTGGGGCCCGTTTTTCATCCGAGGCATATGTAAGATATCCGTAACATTAGAGTTTTCCGTAACTAGGTTATTGGCCCTGCGTACAACCCCCAACCTGGATGACCGGGTCTTCCTCTGTAGGGGTGTTCCTGCCTCTGCCTACTTCACGGCAGCAGTGCTGATTTTGGTGCATCCGGAGTATTTTTTTTTTTTTCCTCAGTACCGATCATATCTGATGAGCTTCTACCCATCCGCCAAATGGGGAGACGCCTGATGGGAGACCAACAAACTCCACACGGGTTTGTAAATTTTATGCTTGGCATAATTATGTTTCTGTTTACATAATGTAGTTGTTATGAATGTGATTTGCCATTTTCAATTATTCTTATGTCTTAACGTCTTATTTGAATTCGTTTTCTATGGACGGATTAATGTGAAACTCTGATTTTGTATAAACTATAAATCTACGTAATCAGAATCGTCGAAGGTGTTATGTGAAGCGAGGTATTTGAGTGATGTGGAATCATATAGAGAAGTTGATAGAGAAGCCACCAAAAAAAAAGAGTCGGGCGTCATTTTCAGTTATTCTTATTTCTTAACGTGTTATTTGAATTATTTATATGGACGAAGTAATGTGAAATTCTGATTTTGTATAAGCAGTAAATCTAAGTAATCAAAATCGTCGAAAGTGTTACGTGAAGCGAGGTATTTGAGTGATGAGGAATTATATCGAGAAGTCGATAGAGATGCACCGATAAAGAGTCGGGCGTGGTTAGAAGGAGTAGAAGTGATTGTCGTGCGGCCTGTGTACTGCTACACATTGTGTTCGTGGCCGATGAAAAATATCAGTGTTTGGACGGTGCTACGTTTATGATCTCGGTGTGCACTGCGATCAAAGAAATAGTCACTATATGTGTTACATTGCTCATTTGCTGGAACTGCGTTTTGACTCATTAAGCATACAACTTTGATATGCAGACCGGTAAGCTATATGCACGCCGTAGATATACGGTTTTAATTTGGAGACGGCACAAATTGTTAAGTTCATACATGGACTCTGGAAAGAAACAGAAAATGTGATAACACATCGAAGTGTCGTATATTTATACAAAGAATTTTAACTGTGAATGTACTGTGTGCCACGAGACTGATATGATTACGTAGACACTTGCACACGCTGCTTATTACTATGTGTAAACCACGGACTAATGATTTACAGTACAGTTGACTTGACTTAATTCAGCAGTGCGGACGGATATACTGAGAGAAGTGTCGCAGCGTGATCGTAAACCATAAATCTGAAAACTGTGGATAAACAGTGTCACAAAAATTATGATGTCAAGTTATGTCACGCATTAATAGAAGGAAGCGTGTTTTATTTTCGCCGTTTTATGCAGATAGGCAGACAAACATTGTGATGTCAGATTATGTCACGCGTTAATAGAAGGAAGCGTGTTTTATTTTCGCCGTTGTATGCAGATAGGCAGACTGGAATTAATTCTGCAAAAATCGAGCGTATCTGCTACATTCACAACTGGCACTCACGATCAAGGACATCAACAAGACGACACCAATTATTGGATTACATGCTGAAGGATCGTGGACTAACGACGCGGATGTTGACGGTAAGTGGAAACTGTTTCGAAGGAACATCGGCTAGCAGACACCGCAGACTACTCCGTTCCAATCAGTGTTGTAAAAACTCTTTATATAGAAACAACAACACCTTTTCTTGGTCATTCAGGTTACGTAGTCGTAAATTGTCTTGGTGTAATACTGTTCAGCTATATTTTCAGTAACACTCAGAACAGTAGTCAAAACCTAGTTTCATTCATTTCATTATTTCTTTTCATAACCATAATAACTTTGCAAACCTATTCATTTCCAACACTATCATTTTTGCAAACGATGGTTACTAATACTAACGAGATAAGAGTTAAACAGTTTTGGTTCCTCTTCATTTGCTTTTAATTTCAGCTGTTTTTTTTTTAAATTAAGGAACACCGTAACTGTTTACCTACAATTACATGTTTTGTTGTTCTGCATTTAACATCGTACGAATCACTGTTCTCTGCCGACAGTTTTGCGCACTATGCATTATCCGCAATTACATTAATAGGTAGAAATACGGCACGGGTTGTCCAGTTTGTTTAGGAGAATATTTTATCAGTGTTAATCTGTTTGATTAGGGCTAATGGGTGATTATCCGTAACGTTTTAGTTTTGGGGTAATTATTAGCATGTGTGTGTAATGTTCAGCCAACTGAAGAAAACTAGCGTATTCCTGGTTCCAGATAACTCAAAATTTCCAGCCGCACTGAATTTAGGGGAAACGGATCATAGTATTTCCAGTCAGACTAGTTCAACACGGACGATTCTAGCCCAGTCGAGGTTCGAGAGGTGCTGTTTCGAATGATGCAGTTACATTTTGTTATAACTTTGATCCGTTATCGCCACATATTTCGGCCATGTTGTGACAGGATAGTGTCGTTTTAGTGCTGTCCTAACCGAATCTGTTAATTTTCGGATCAAAGCTCGAAATTTAGTGGAAAGGGTAATTTGCTTTGTTTTGTGTTTTGTGTTACCAGTGGAGGACGAAATGCACGCGTTTTAGTTCATGCAGGCTGGCGTGAGGAGGGAAGAACTATACTGACGTGAGGTCTGGAACATGACAAGGAATGAGAATTCAGAAAGCGGACGTAATTAGTTTAATACTTAACTTTAATCCATTAATGATGAACGTCGCTCTTGACGGTACATGATTCACAATATTATCTGTTCAGAATACATTCTTGAAGATAGTAATTATAATAACTGAATATGGCGCCTTGCTAGGTCGTAGCAAATGACGTAGCTGAAGGCTATGCTAAACTGCCGTCTCTGCAAATGAGAGCGTATGTAGACAGTGAACCATCACTAGCAAAGTCGGCTGTACAACTGGGCGAGTGCTAGGGAGTCTCTCTAGACTAGACCTGCCGTGTGGCGGCGCTCGGTTTGCAATCACTGATAGTGGCGACACGTGGGTCCGACGTATACTAACGGACCGCGGCCGATTTAAAGGCTACCACCTAGCAAGTGTGGTGTCTGGCGGTGACACCACACTTCGCTTTGTCTGCATTCATTGGGTTTACAAAATCACAATTAAAGAAGATGAATTGGTAGCTAGTTTTCTGAAATGGGGAAGTGAACAGGCAATAGATAATGATATAGGTCTTGTTTTGGAAAATGTAGGGTAAGGATAAGCCATTAATCAGAAACCAGGTGTAAAAAAAGAAGTAGATGAGAAGAATGGAAAAGAAAGTATGCTGGAATTGCTGTTGGCGGAAGTGAAAGGAATGAAAGAAGGGCGGAAGGAAATGAAAGAGGGAATGGAAGAAGGGCATAAAGAAATGAAGGGAGAACTGAGTGGGCAAACAGAAGCTATTAGCAGAAACATGGATGAATCAAAAAAGAAGCTAGGTGAATCAGTAGATCAGACACTTAAAAGTACAATGTTTAAAAACAAGGTGAGTCAGAAACTATTACAAATGAAGAGGTAAATACAGTGAAGCCCAGACTGTTGAGGACGAACAAGAGAAAACTGGCTATGATCAGATTTTCCAAAAATTTTGTAGGGAGAATGAGACATAAGTTGAAGAAACTAAGGAAACCATTCTGAAAAAGAAAAAAGGTATGTTATTTAGAAGAGAGCATCTGGGACAAAAATATATTGGTGGCATCTTCAGTAATGCAGGTACAAAGTGGTAAAAACAGTGACAACATAGTTGTGAGCTCAGTGTAGAAGCAAATTCAATTTCTGTTGTAAATATTGTTAAGAGTCAAGTTATAGTCAACAGTTTAGAAAAGAAAAAGTTGAGAAGAGCTTGTGTTACTTCCTGGCAGATTAAAACTCTGCGCCAGACCGAGACTCGAACTCAGGACCTTTGCCTTTCGTGGGCAAGAGCTCTACCAACTAAGCTACCCAAGCACGACTCACGATGCGTCCCCACAGCTTCAGTTCTGCCAGTACCTCTTCTCCTACCTTCCATACTTCACAGAAGCTCTTTTGCGAACTTTGCATAACTAGCACTTCTGGAAGAAAGGATATTGCGGAGACATGGCTTAGCCACAGCCTGGGGGATGTTTCCAGAATGAGATTTTCACTCTGCAACGGAGTGAAAATCTCGTTCAGCTTGTGTTAGCTTAAAAAGGAAAAGACTGAAATCGGCGGCATATGCTCCAGTGTAGTACAAATATATTTTAAGGAACTTACCAAAAAATTCCTGCATGTGTACTGTTTCAATGATAGGCACACTGATGTAATGAAAGATCGTGAAATGTTTCTAGACAATGATAGTTCCAAGTAAATTGTGAGTGGATATACTGAGGAAATGATTAGCAAATTAAACATTCAGACATTATATGAAAAAGAAATAATACTGTTGAAATGTTGATAGAAAATCTGCGTTATCAGGAGTACGGTAGTAGATCAGAACAATAGACTAAAGTATTTCTTGAAGAGGGTGATAGATATTAGTAAATGGTAGTCTAACTGTTCTCTGAAGGGAAATGAAAACTTTGATAAAGACCATGAATTGTGGGACTCGTAGGAATGATAGAGTAGTGATCAATTGCAAGAAATCAAACCCCATGGGGTCCCCAGTAGCGTCCTTAGTGCCCCCAGCTGTTGCAGTTCTGTTTTTTTTTTTTTTTTTTTTTTTTAGTTTTATGCTCTGCTTCTTGCTCTTCTGCTATTCTTTATATCTGTCGAAACACACCTTCAGCTATCGAAGTATCCACAGAAATCAACAAAGCCCATCAGAACATAAAATTGACAATTGAAAAAGAAAAAGAAAATCAAATAAACTTTCTTAACATAACAATAAAAAAAGAAAAAGGTCCATGTATGAACTTAACAATTTGTGCCGTCTCCAAATTAAAACAGTATATCTACGGCGTGCATATAGCTTACCGGTCTGCACATCAAAGTTGTATGCTTAATGAGTCAAAACGCAGTTCCAGCAAATGAGCAATGTAACACATATAGTGACTATTTCTTTGATCGCATCTCAGAAAACCACAACCACAGTCCTCATCTAATCATCCCCACAACAAGAAGCTAGCAGCACTAAGACATATGTTACATAGATTAAACAGGATCCCACTCAACAAGAGAAACTTTGAAATAGAAATGAGTACAATCATACAAATAGCCAGGAACAATGGGTATGACACACGTGTAGTACACAGGCTCAATCAATAAATAAAAACACAAGTACAAAAGACATAATTCAAAAGCCAAGATCGCTTAAATACTGTTCACTGGAGGGAATGTGATGCCGACCGCTGTCAGTCGAGCAGCGGTCATTTACCAAATAGTTTTATCTTGTGGCTTCGGTTTTACATATCTCATGGAAAAGAATGACCAGGAGAACAGGTGTTTCTTAATGTACTAAATAGTTTTGTCTTGTGACTTCGGTTTTACATATCTCATGGAAAAGAATGACCAGGAGAACAGGTGTTTCTTAAATTTTGTGACAATGATTTTATATCAGCTGGTCTGCCTCATGTATCGTTATATACAAATGGTTTATAAATGTAAATCTACATTCAAGTATGTGCTACTGCACTAGTATTAACATACATAGGGTAACTGATGTAAACCCTCCCTCAAACCTGTCTTGGTATATCTTCACAGATCCGATGATGACACCTTTGGTATGTTGAAACCGGTTATCCAGTAAACATTATTTAAGCGAGCTCAGCTTTTCAATTATTTCTACAACAGAGTGATCGCCCCACTATACACTATGTGTTCACTGCAAAACAAGTACAAAACGAACACAACACTTCCAGAATACAAGATAAATCACAAGCTGCAAACTTACAAACACACTCAACAAACACACACAATGACAACACCGCACGGAAAAGAACCAGATGCTATACTATGACATACACACACAAATTAACACACAGAGTTGCAAACATCCTAAAGAGACAGGGCTTCCAAATAGCATATAGGACTGGGCAAACCCTCCAGTCATACCTTAGCCAACCAACTACCAAGAGAGATAAATTTCAGGGATCAGGAACATATAAACTTGAATGT
The DNA here is from genome assembly GCF_023864275.1 of Schistocerca cancellata. Classification (NCBI taxonomy): domain Eukaryota; kingdom Metazoa; phylum Arthropoda; class Insecta; order Orthoptera; family Acrididae; genus Schistocerca; species Schistocerca cancellata. Next base: position 458,240,770 of record NC_064630.1, read on the forward strand.
CAAAGTTGTTATGCAGTATACATATAGGCATGTCTTTCAGGAAGTTAATACATGGTACAAAGAACAGATCAGGTGTTAAAAGTACGAAACAAACCATTCCACATTTGCAGATTTAAAACACCATAATCACCATTCTACAAACATGGAACAAGAAATGAAAATAATGAGAATAAGCAACCATGACAAATATCTTATACAAATGCAAGAAAACTTCCATATTCATAAAAGCGTCGCTGAAAACAAACATGTGACAAATGAGCAAACACACATCAGTACAGGCTCCCTCCTACACGTAATAAAAGAAATAATAAGATAAAAAACGCCACTCTCACACAAACAGCAAAGAAATTTCCCCCTCCCTTCGTCTTCTGGACACACACATACAAACACACAAACACACGCACGCACATATAAACACAAAGGCATATGCAAACAGATCACAGATACTACAAAAATCACACTCGAAAGTTGGCAATAACATTCGATCTTTGGCAATAACATCCGACAGTCAGCAACACAAAACAAAATATTCCATCAAAACAAGTGTTCAGTTCCTAGTACTGTGAAATGCGGAAAAAACTGCAAGTGGCAGTTATACAAGAGAAACAGCATCAAAAATGAAACGTAAACGTAATATTTAGAAAATCGTCCACTCAACCTGTAAGTAGAATTTAAAATATTACTACATCATAGCAAAAAGCAACCACCAGAACTTTTTATATCCTATAGGTACATTGCCCCAAAATATAAACTACATTGTAAAAACGTGGCCGGCCGCAGTGGTCTAGCGGTTCTGGCGCTGCAGTCCGGAACCGCGGGACTGCTACGGTCGCAGGTTCGAATCCTGCCTCGGGCATGGGTGTGTGTGATGTCCTTAGGTTAGTTAGGTTTAAGTAGTTCTAATTTCTAGGGGACTTATGACCTAAGATGTTGAGTCCCATAGTGCTCAGAGCCATTTGAACCATTTTTTGTAAAAACGTGTACATATTCCAGACCACTGAAGATGCCTTGCAGACAAAAAGGCGAAACGCGTATGGCACGAAAATTGAGTTTCATTCAGCTGTAGTCAGACGGTCCTAAAAGCAAAAATTATCAATATACAATAACCTAGAGTAAGGACTGAGTCGGAATAACTGGATAAGACAGTATTTCCCAAAATGAGATACAATTTGAATAAAGGGGCATTGGCAGATGGAAAGGCACAGACTGGTAACAAATGGCCAAATTTTATTTTTCGTTTGATGTAATTACAAATTAACAATTTTCAGATTTTTTTCCTGCACTTATGCTGCGAAATCTCGCTTCTGGCCGAATCTCATGAATCTAGGTCAGCGGGAAATATAAGTTTTGATGAGTGCGTACCCAAAATACTAAAAAGTATGTGACATAACTAGCGTATCTCCTGAGTGCAGTGGCTTAGAATCGTTACTTTTTCGCACCGCTATGTGAATGTAGACCTTACTATGGGACATAAATGTCAACTTTATACGTCTATCTGTTCCTGAGAAAAATCGGTCTTAGCGGTTGCACAGACAGATAAGCAGATTGACAACAAGGTGATCCCGTAAGGGTTCTGTTGTTGCCAGTTGAGGTACAGAACCCTAAAAACAATCCGGAAAAGTTTCATGCAGTTAACAACAAGCCGAAGACATTCTGTCACACACACCTGGATTAAGACGATTCTCTACAGCTGTTTTCTTCACACGTCTCCTTAGCCCCAGCGCATTTTCTTCGCCAGTGCCCTTGCGCTAGCTTCGCCACTGCTGCATCCTACAACTTTTGAGTGCAGTTTCGCGTACTGCGGCGTTTAATCTGCTGCCACGACACCGCGCAACGACGTAACGAGGCGCAGTGCCCGTGACGAGGGCGGTGTGGGACCGACTGCAAGGGGGAGAGACCTGCTTTGGATGCGCCGCCCAGCCCCTGGAGGACGCCGTCGCTTAACAGTAATTGCTGCTCCCATTTGTTGGCTGCCAATGTCAGTGCCGGGGTGCGACAGGCGCCTCTGCGCAAATTTCAGCGCGAAGCTCCCCTCGTCTGGCACTGCCGGTATTTAATTTCACCAATGGCACCGAGCCGAATAACTTCTGCTCGGAGCGTAGTAAGGTCACACGAGTGCAGTACCGAATGTGGCGGGCGTTTAAAAAGAACATAAAATTTTGAGAATTTGGCAGCATTTACACAGGTGCACCAAGAGTACATGAAGTCCCGCCTCTGCAAGTCAGGAAGTGTACGTTGTACGATTTAAGGGAAGGTTTACTATCTTTGGCCAGAGAAACGCATGTTCTTTGAGAATTTTTTTCTCTGGATGTGTTGTAAATATCAATGTCACATTTGGTCAAAATGTTTATTGATATTTCCTCTACAAACTAGAATTTTTTCGACCGGAAATGTCGAAGAGCAAAGGCGGGAGTGCCGTCGGAACGAAACAAAATTTCGATGTAGACATCCACGCGCGGGATGTCACAGGTCAGCCGGTTCGTCTGAAATCAAAACTGAGATGACGTTAGCGAAGTATATAAGATTCTTTAGGAGTTGTACCTCGCTTAAGTTATTTTGACCATAGAGAACAAAATGGCAGCCATTTAAAAAAATAGGGTTTTTTGATCGATTTTTCAACATCGTCGGCCAAGTAAACATGGGATGGATCGGAATAAATTCAGTTAGTTTCATCGGAAACAAAGAATCATTCCCATCGGTTCAATAGATTTGAAGTTACCATACCGCGCGATAAAAAAGAGTCATTTCGAAAAAAACGCGTTTGAAGTTTTGATTTCATATAAATGCAATATTATGCAACTTACGTTCAATGTTCTATTCCGGGTCCATAAAATAGTCCTTCCTCTTCCTCATAGACGGCGTTCTGCTCGATCTGGGCCATCCTGCGCTGCTCCAGAGGCGCTCGTACGGCTGGTGACAAGCGGTTTTCGGCCGCTTGAATCCGGTGGCCGTCCGAATGCTTGGCGAATTTGTCGAATAGAGTCCCAGGGTGACGTCCATCGTTGTCATGGTCTTCAGAATTGCTGAATACCCTTCGCAAGCTGCTCACTACCAGGTAACTGGCAATCTCCACAGTCTTCGCACCAGAATACAAATGCTTGCGGGCTGACTTCCAAACACACGCGTTCAAACTTTCATTTGAATTTTGTGTGTTTCCTCCCAAGCACCGGTACAATAACTCGTCCTCTGAAAGAAAAAAAAACTGGTCCGTGAAAAAGGCAGATTTCAGAAATGTGCATTTTTTTTGTTAAACCGCGAATAACAAACATTTCCGCTCCGTATTCGGAAAAACCGTTTCAATGGTGGATTCTAAACATTTTTATGGATCCAAATAGGCAATTTAAAGAAATCGATTTTTTGAGCCAAAAGATAATAAACATCCCCTTAAGGAAATTGAAATATGTTAATTTCTCTCAATTAGCTCCATGTCCTAGTGTCTTTAAGCTTCATTCGTACTTGATTTCAAGACCCGGTGCATTTAATTTAAGCAACTTGTTGCAGGGTGAGTGTCCCAGATATTGCCCGTGTGCCTAATAATGCCCATTGATATTCTGAAAGCAACATACACGCCATTTTTGACTTCACTCCACACACTCAGATTCGAATTCTGGGGTTCCACTTTGTACGGTTTCCAGCGTTATCAAACACACATTTGACAGTTTTCTAATATTTTTCATCCTTTGTTCCACCGTTTCGGCTTCGCAACGACCAGAAAAGTGTGACCCAATCTTTTTTGCACCGTTTGAAAGGGCATTAATTGGAGAACCTAACGGTATAATACTTCGGGGAAAAACTTTTTCCAAACTTTCTTTTTTATTGTAAGTATACCAGTTGAACTGTTAACATTATATCGGACTTCAGTAAGTCACCAACGTAATCCTAAGTTCACCTCACAGTTATGTGTTGATCCCATTACGACACCAACAAAGCTGTAATGAGATGTGCCCGGTTCTTAGGGGTTGGGTTCGGTTGTCTGGGGAAGGAGACCAGACAGCGAGGTCATCGATCTCATGGGATTAGGGAAGGACGGGGAAGGAAGTCGGCCGTGCCCTTTCAAAGGAACCCTCCCGGCATGTGCTTGAAGCGATTTAGGGAAATTACGGAAAAACCTAAATCAGAATGGCCGGACGCGGGATTGAACCGTCGTCCTCCCGAATGCGAGTCCAGTGTACTAGCCACTGCCTCACTCCGGTTCATACTCGAAGCTCCCAATTAGTATGAAAATATGGGGTACTACCCTGTTGATGCTACAGTTCGTCATATTAGTTGTATAAGAGGATTATATAACCATACGCTATGGTCAAACAATATAAATGTTGCCGATGTTAGGTTAGTAGTGAAATTTGAGGAGTGTAGCACATTTTAACAAGAGGAAAAAGGAAAAAAAAGACATTTACTTACAAAAGCTACGATGATAGGTCGTCAATACCCACCTGTTTGTAAGAACGAATGACAACTGTTTATCGATTCAGCACCGCCTTATTACACGTAAATATACATTAGTGGTTGAGACGTTGTACAATGACGTTTCATGAAATCAAATGATCATGTGGGTTGTTCACTGGGAGGCACCGCTTGGCGTAATTAGGTGGCCGGGTGCAAGTCTACCTATCAGCTGCCACTTTGCCAACGTGAACGTACTTGTGATGATTATGAGATGAAATCATTGGGACAACACAAACACTCAGAATCAGAGCGAAGAAAGTCTCCAACCCGGACCGGAATCGAAACCGGGACCCCGTGATATAGATGCAGTGATCCTAGTAGCACACCACGAGCTGCAGACATGAAATCCCATTAAATTATAATATTAAATGTTCCAATCAGACCCAGTAATCACAAAGAAATACAAATAGAGTCCCAAGCATCAGACGTGAAACCGTTTAAACATGAAGACCCTTTGGACCTTAATTTAATCAAAGTACTTCACCAAAGTAATCTCACATTTTTGTAACAATCACTGCGACACCGAAACTCTCAAAAGTGCAGATATTGCTAACACTTCCGCAGAAAAATTATTAACTACCGTTCACAAGAGCAGCGTGTCACCGCTTACACATAGAATTCGCCACAAAAAAATGGTTCAAATGGCTCTGAGCACTATGGGACTTAACATCTGTGGTCATCAGTCCCCTAGAACTTAGAACTACTTAAACCTAACTAACCTAAGGACATCACACACATCCATGCCCGAGGCAGGATTCGAACCTGCGACCGTAGCAGTCGCGCGGTTCCGGACTGAGCGCCTAGAACCGCGAGACCACCGCGGCCGGCAATTCGCCACAAATGACAGACATAAACAGAAACACATCGCACAAAAGACGACGAAAGACTAAGTGCTTGGCTGCGCCAGTGCTTAATTGCTCTCGATTGTATCCGCTCGCTTTTCACTATCAGCAGTTTTTACTTTAAAATTAAAAAATAGTCCACCATTCCAAATGTACAAAAAACTCTTACATTCAACGTATAAAAAATAACACCTTTTCGCGCCAGTCATTTTGTGACCTCAAACCAAACTAGGTACCGTAGTTACTACCAACAAAAGAATACATACTAACGTTTTGCTTAGCACCAATAAAACTTGATGGAAAAGTAAATGTACAATTACATGTTCCCTACTCATTCAAAGCCTTTTAGGTGTTGTTTTTAATGACATGCTCAGACTTTACATCGGCTGTTCCAATTTCGAATTACAGGTAACCGTTTTATTAATTACCGCTTGAATTATTCAGTGACATTACGACTAAATAAATCTTATAACAAAGTGCCTTTGATTTAGAATGATAGGAATATTGTGCGATTGGACAGTGGCAACATCATACGTGTATCGGTGTTTTTATTGAGTTCATTTTTAATTATCGTACAAGTGACATCAGACACTATTTGACTTACAGTGTTCGTTGCTTATAGCTGTATCATATACCTTTCACTTGGTCTGTCACCTGTGAACGTAACAATGCGGTTTTTCATACATTCGGATTAATGAAAAACATCAGAATATGAATAAGTAAAAAAAGTCCGTAACGTTTGGAACAGTTATAACGGGATCAACTGTAAAGTGCCAAAGTGTCCGTCTTACTGATGCACACCGTTTGTTATACTGAGATTTTCTGAATCTTTATTGTATCAAAATATAGTTGAATTTTACTGCAGTTAATACTTTAGCTCCCACTTGGTCGAAGTGGTCATCTGAAATCCCCCCGACCCAGCAAGTCATCATTACTCGTCCACTGTATACTGTTCGTCTGATTCTGGCGCACTACGTCGTTAGCGACCTCATGTTTGCTCTGATCATTCGATGTTGGACCATGTCTACAGTACCCCGACTCACCAACCAAACTGAGGGCCTAAAGCTGAAGTAAACTTAGATTTTATAGGAAGCGTTAAGGCACTCACATCGTAGGTCAAAGCTTACTTCCCATTCGGATTTCCGATTTCTTTTATTTCAAGTCTCATACAGTTTGATTAATTTTTCAGTAAGTTCCTACAGTGTCAAATAATAAGAGAAAATGGCGAAATTTTCAGGCTATAAGTTGGAAGATGAGAAACATTTGGATTATTAAGGTCAGCTATTCGATAATACATTAGAAAAGTGACTTCACTGACATAGAAAGAAGGGCAAATAGAATTGAAAACAAAAATTGTTAATTAGTAGATAGAAATAGAAAGTATTTTTTCCACATTACATGGAATAATGCAAAGTAAGGGCTTTCCAGCTAGCTGTAGTGACAACTTTCTCTATCCATTTTTTTTAAAGCAAACGAAAGTACTAATAAAATGAGGTGGACCTGGATCCACTGTAATATTTAAATAAGGATGGATTCAACGTAGTTTGTTCTGTAAGTAGATGAAACATTTTACTTCTTCTCTGAATTCTCAACCAAATATCCATTTGTTTTGAGCTTAGTCGGCCACTATTCAAATGCTAGAAATTTGTAAGATACCAGTTTTGTCCAGGAATCCATATAATACTGGCGACTGTCACCACAGAGTACACACAAATTTCAATCTCTTGACTTCTGTTTTCGCCTGACAGTGATAAGCGCAAATAGAATATAATTTTAGAACATTCCTATTTCCTGTTTTTTGGAACTTCGTTGAACAAATACACCAGTTTACTGCTTGAAACTAATGTAAAAAGTTAATTCGAATATTTATTGATTTACAGTTCGATTTGTGATCACAATAGCAGAAATAACAAAAAACAGGGCAGTCACTGCTGCAGTCTTTAACTAAAGTTTTTTGTTATCAATATTATTATTTAGTATTATTTTCAAATCTTTACAGTTATTATAATCTTAATTTTGGGAGCAATGTAAGCACAAATTTAGACATAAGGAACTACAGTAAATGACAACATTTTCTCCAGTCGGCTGTAAGCGATATAATGTACATTGTATTGAGAACAACATTTCTTACAATCTTCTGGAGAAAATGTCCTCATTTAATAGATGTTTTGGAGCTCTACTACCAACCCGAGATAAAATGTTGGGATCTTGTAATTTACAAAACGTGTAGACGAAAAATACATCTAATATCCATCTTTACTCCAGAAACTATTTAGCGGTGTGTGGCGGAGGGTATTTCTTGTATCAATCTTCGCCGGCCGTGGTGACCGTGCGGTTCGAGGCGCTCCAGTCCAGAGCCGCGTTGCTGCTACGGTCGCAGGTTCGAATCCTGCCTCGGGCATGGGTGTGTGTGATGTCCTTAGGTTAGTTGGGTTTAAGTAGTTCTAAGTTCTAGGGGACTGATGACCACAGCAGTTGAGTCCCATAGTGCTCAGAGCCATTTGAACCATTTGTATCAATCTTCCCCTCCTCTCTTTCCGGTTCCATTAAAGAATGACACATGGGAAGAATTATTGGAGATATATGAGGTGGGGAGGGGAGGAAGTAATATGTCACCGACTCTTCAACGTACATACTCTCTAGAATTTCAACATGCATGCATGTCTGAAGGACATTGTAATATACAGATATTGACATTGTACACACACACACACACACACACACATTGTAATCATCGAAGATATTTACACTCTAAGACAAGAAATAAGATCACCACGAAGGAATTATCCTAATGGGATGGAAATCGGTAGATGTGATGTACATGTACAGGCAAACAGCTGATTAAAATTTCAGAAAAAATACATGATTTATTCAAGAGGAAGAGCTTCACAAAGAGAGAATGTCAATAACGAGTTAGTCCGCCTCTGGCCCTTACGCAAGCAGTTATTCGGCTTGGAATTGATGGACAGAGTTATTGGATGTACCCCTGAGGTATGCCGTACCAAACTCTATCCTACCCGTGCGTTAGACTGTCAAAATCCCGAGCTGACTAAAGGGCCCTGTCCATAATGTTAGAAACGTTCTCAATTGGGGAGAGATTCGGCAACCTTGCTGACGAAGGTAGGGTTTGGCAAGTACGAAGACAAGCAACACAGCTCTCGCCGTGCTCGAGCGGGGATTATCTTGCTGAAATGCATACTTAAGATGTCTGCCACAAAGAGCAACATTAAGTGGCGTAGAATATCTTCTTCGTACCGCCGTGTTACAAGGATGCCGCAGATGACAGAGAAAGGGGTCCTGCTATGAAGTGAAGTGGCACCCCAGGTCATCACTCATGGTTCTCGTGCCGTATGGCGGGTGACAGTCAGGTTGTTATCCCATCGCTGTGCAGGACGTCTCCAGACACGTCTTTGCTGTTCGTTGAGCCTAATTTCGAAGTATAACTGTGGTACTCATCACTGAAGACTATTCTGCTCCAATCAATGAGAACCTGGGCTTACGTTTCAGCAAGATAATGCCCGTTCGCAATTGGTGAGAGTTTCTACTGCTTGTCTTCGTTCTTGCCAAGCCCTACCTTGGCCAGCAGCGTCGCCGGCTCTATCCCCAGTAGACAACTCTTAGAGCATAATAGATAGGAGGCTCCAACCATCTCGGAATTTTGATGATCTAACGTACCAGTAGGACAGAATTTGGCACTACACCCGTCAAGAGGCCACCCACCTAATCTAACAATCAATGCCAAGCCGAATAACTGCTTGCGTTACGGGCCAGAGGTGAACCAACGTGTTATGACTTCCTCTGTTTGTGAAATACTTTCTCTTGAATAAATCATCCACTTTTTCTGAAATTGTTGTCATCTGTACATGTACATGTACATCATGTCTACCGATTTCCGTCTCATTTGGGTAATTCTTTCGCCGTGTGTCCTTTTTTCTGTAGAGTGTATATGCGTCGATGGGCTAAAACGACGATTATAAAATAATTGTCTCCACCAGTGCGCAAACCTCGAAATGTGCGATCAAAAGGGTTGTGGGCAACGTGACATGTTTTCAATGACATGCTCAAACTCTACATTGGCACATGGGGGCGGTCCTGAAGTCGTTCACGGACACTCAAGTGGTTAAGGCGACCACTCGCGATAACCCGGCAATCCGGGTTCGCGTCGCGTTCTGGCACATATTTTCATTTGTACACTACTGGCCATTAAAATTGCTGCACCAAGAAGAAATTCAGATGATAAACGGATAATCATTGGACAAATATATTCTACTAGAACTGACATGTGATTAAATTTTCACGCAGTTTGGGTGCATAGATTCTGAGAACAACCACCTCTGGCCGTAATAACGGCCTTGATATGCCTGGACATTGAGTCAAACAGAGCTTGGATGGCGTGTACAGATACAGCTGCCCATGCAGCTTCAACACGATACCACAGTTCATCAAGAGTAGTGACTGGCGTATTGTGACGAATCAGTTGCTCGGCCACCATTGACCAGACGTTTTCAGTTGGTGAGAGATCTGGATAATGTGCTGGCCAGGGCAGCAGTCGAACATTTTCTGTATCCAGAAATGCCCGTACAGGACCTGCAACATGCGGTCGTGCATTATCCTGCTGAAATGTAGGGTTTCGCGGGAACTGAATCAAGGGTAGAGCCACGGGCCGAAACACATTTGAAATGTAACGTTCACTCTTCAAAGTGCCGTCAATGTGAACAAGAGGTGACCGAGACGTGTAACAATGGCACCTCATACTATCACGCCGGGTGATACGCCAGTATGGCGATGATGAACACACGCTTCCAATGTGCGTTCACGGCGATGTCGCCAAACACGGATGCGACCATCACAATGCTGTAAACAGGACCTGGATTCATCCGAAAAAATGACGTTTTGGCATTCTTGCACTCAGGTTCGTCGTTGAGTAGACCATCGCATGCGCTCCTGTCTGTGATGTAGCGTCAAGGATGACCGCAGCCATGGTCTCCGAGCTGATAGTGCATGCTGCTGCAAACGCCGTCGAACTGTTCGTGCAGATGGTTGTTGTCTTGCAAACGTCCCCATCTGTTTACTCAGGGATCGAGGAGTGGCTGCACGATCCGTTACAGCCATGCGGATAAGATGCCTGTTTTCTCGACTGCTAGTGATACGAGGCCGTTGGGATCCAGCACGGCGTTCCCTATTACCCTCCTGAACCTACCGATTCCATATTCTGCTTACAGTCATTGGAGCTTGACCAACGCAAGCAGCAATGTCGCGATACGGTAAACCGCAATCGCGATAGGCTACAATCCGACCTTTATCAAAGTCGGAAACGTGATGGTAAGCATTTCTCCTCCTTACACGAGGCATCACAACAACGTTTCACCAGGCAACGCGGGTCAACTGCTGTTTGTGTATGAGAAATCGCTTGGAAACTTTCCTCATGTCAGCACGTTGTAGGTGTCGCCACCGGCGCCAACCTTGTGTGAATGCTCTGAAAAGCTAATCATTTGCATATCACAGCATCTTCTTCCTGTCGGTTAAGTTTCGCGTCTGTAGCACGTAATTTTCGTGGTGTAGCAATTTTAATGGCCAGTAGTGTATTACATTACGTAATTCGTTACAAAGCAATTCCATATGCTTTGGGCACTATAATTTTTTTTTTTAATTACTTAGTAGAAGTCCGAATAAGTATGAAGTGTCGTCCAGAAATACAGACGGATAGTAAGTGATACTCTGCTTTGCACTTGGTATTCTATATTAGAGAACTTTCTTGCCATATGAGTAGCTTTCAGAATAGTGACTGTGTAGGCAGTAAGCTCAAATTGGAAAACGTTTATTCCACAATGGAGCAAAACATTAGCAGTTTAAAAAGTGATAATAATCAATGAGGTGTTACCAGCAGGGTGCAGTTTCTGAATGAGAAAATTGTAAATAGTTTATTTAATCAATTGCTATATTCGCCAGAAATTTCGTTTCCTGATGCTGACAACCACATTAGTTATTGAGGCATGCTATCGATACGCCATTACCCCATGCATCGTGTCTGTAAAAACATCCAGATGACATGAAGTTGGATTAAAAGCGGGACAAGCTCTGGATTTAATAGGAAAATGTAATGTTAGGTCCACGTGAGAAAATTCTGAATTTTCTTTGTCAGTTTACGAGACCGGGGCCGCTGCTTCTAAATCAAGTAGCTCCTCAGTTTGCCTCACAAGGGTTGAGTGCACCCTGCTTGCCAACAGCGTCGGCAGACCAAATGGTCACCCATCCAATGCTAGCCCAGCCCGACAGCGCTTAACTTCGGTGATCTGGCGGGAACCGGTGTTACCGCTGCGGCAAGGCCTTTGGCACGTGACTGTTACCAAATGCTAAACTTCAGGCATTTATGCTAGCTTCTTTATTTTCCCATGGTGATTATGTGATTGTGCTCATTATTTAAGAGACAATTCATGCAGATAATCTCTCAGATATTACTCTTAACGTCATTAAAACGGTAGTGGGTATGGGATAGACCTTTTCGTCACTCATAAGTGATCCAGTACTTCACTGTCAAGTGGTGAGAACAAAACGGAGCCCTTAAACCGCAACTGGTACGTAAGACTTTCCAAAAAGCCGGACCGGGATGGGTTAGCTTATGTTTTCGCCTCGCTCAGGTGGGGTTGCCCCATTTAAAATCTCGCACATAGCAAGAAGGATGCCGCTAGGTCACAAGCACTTGGGGACATTCGAGTAAAGCACAGGCATACCAGTTACAGGCAGATGGGTTTTGTTGGGTGGCTGCTTGCTTGGCTACACAGGAACGCAAACAAAAGCAGGAATACACACATGTGAAGTACCACAACAAGGAACAGAGTCAGAATCGGGTGGGAGTTCCAGGTTACACACCAGCTGCAGTAAGACTGGAAATTTTCATCCTCCACGAAGACTGGGAGGCGTGGTTGCTCGGCTTTGACCGTTCGTTGAGTGAGGTTGCAAGCTGAGCTCAACATTTAAAAAGACGATACGACAGCAAATTCAGCACCCTGGAAGGCAGTGAGGGAGAGCTGCCGAGCAGAAGCAGCCAGGGGATCAGAAAGTCGATAGTCAAAGAGTAGGCAAACAGTCAAGAGAGAGTGATTAAATGGTCAGCAAACAACCTGATGAGTCAGATGAGACGGTGAGCAGGCAGTCAGAATAGTCAGTTAGTGAATTAACGATGAAGAGAGAGGAACTGAACAGGAGGAAAGAGACAGTGAGTTTGCTCTTCGGAGGCTTGCTAACCTATTGTCGACTCAATATTTGGACTTGGTCGATGCTTGAATCTTTAAGCATTCAGCTGCATTTCTTTCTGACCTCCGCCTCCAAATATTGCGCTAGGGCTACAGCTGTACTATAAACACCACAAGCCATAGTCGCCGAGAACTTTGGCGTAAGAACACGATGACGGTGGCTGAGCGCGCTATACCTCAGGTACTAAGTCGGCAAGCATGGAAGGAGAAAAGAGATAATTCGCCCAGGACACCACCGAAAAGCCGCAGAACATGGGAAATTAAATCTGCCGGCTGTCAGTTCGGATTGGTACGTCATGCTGACCTAGCAGCTGCTACTGCACACACCTTCACGGAAAACTGACTCAATCAAGTACTGAGATGAGGTAGTCCATTTTCCCCAATAGTCCAGTTATTGAGTCGTGTCTATATCTAATCAAGCTGCCCCTGAGATTTATGAATTTATCGACGATATGATGATAAATGTAAATGTTTCTGTGTTTTAATCCTAAAATAAATTCACTTTCACTGCGATCCGATTTGCATCTCAGTTATAATGGGGACGGTTAAATTACGCAAACTGAAAGGGAAAATATAAAACTATATTGAAATTAGGATGAATCAACACAAACTTGTCGCACTATCATGGAAGCGTAAACAGCTCTATTAGAAAGACCTTTGATACAAAAGTAAGTATTAGTTGAGATACGAAGTTTTAGTCTATAGCTATCAAACAGAGTTAATGAGCAGTCCTAGAACATGCATGAAAGTTTTCAACTCTCTAAGTTTCTGTGAGTGCTAGTTGCCGTGTAAACAGCGCCTAGAGTCAACCTTTCGGAACTGGCCGAAAACTAATGGATGTTCGTTGCGAGCTGAAAGTTATCATGTAAGTGGAAATCCCAAGCTATACAGAGAAGATCGCCATCTTTAAAACGAATAAAACTTAGCGGTCGTTGTCGGAACGGCTGAAATATTCTCAACAGGTTTCAGCAATAAACATAGGCAAAAGTCGTTCTTACTACTGATTATGGAAAAAGAGTGTAGTACGTGCCGATAAAAGGAAACTGAAAATGAAGACTTCGAGTAAATCGTTAGATGAAAAAATACTATTTTTAATACATGAGTCTAGTGTTATGTAATGTGTAATTATGAAAGCATAGAACGCAATATAAAATAAACATAGTTTAGTTTTTGAAACAGCTACGGTTCTCTAGGCATCCAGGAATCCTGCATGACGACCTGAAAATGCGAAAAGTGTCATCCAGGTGGGTGCCACGAATGCTGACGGACGACCACATGGCTGCCCGTGTGGCATGTTGCCAAGCAATGTTGACGCGCAACGACAGCATGAATGGGACTTTCTTTTCGTCGATTGTGACAATGGCTGAGACGTGGATGCCATTTTTCAATCCAGAAACAAAGCGCCAGTCAGCTCAATGGAAGCACACAGATTCACCGCCACCAAAAAAATTTCGGGTAACCGCCAGTGCTGAAAAAATGATGGTGTCCATGTTCTGGGACAGCGAGGGCGTAATCCTTACCCACTGCGTTCCAAAGGGCTCTACGGTAACAGGTGCATCCAACGAAAATGTTTTGAAGAACAAATTCCTTCCTGCACTGCAACAAAAACGTCCGGGAAGGGCTGCGCGCGTGCTGTTTCACCAAGACAACGCACCCGCACATCGAGCTAACGTTACGCAACAGTTTCTTCGTGATAACAACTTTGAAGTGATTCCTCATGCTCCCTACTCACCTGACCTGGCTCCTAGTGACTTTTGGCTTTTCCCAACAATGAAAGACACTCTCCGTGGCCGCACATTCACCAGCCGTGCTGCTATTGCTTCAGCGATTTTCCAGTGGTCAAAACAGACTCCTAAAGAAGCCTTCGCCGCTGCCATGGAATCATGGCGTCAGCGTTGTGAAAAATGTGTACGTCTGCAGGGCAATTACGTCGAGAAGTAACGCCAGTTTCATTGATTTCGGGTGAGTAGTTAATTAGAAAAAAAATCGGAGGCCTTAGAACTTGAATGCACCTCGTAGTCGTATACGGTGTCTGTTTTTGTGTGTTTGGGCAAGCAGTGTCCCTTCTTCTGAGTTCATGTGGTTGAACTGATGAATCTCCTTGATGGTGAATCTCTTCGAGTTAGGTCTTCTTTGATGAACTTATTCGTGGATGCGTCCTGATATGCATGGAACGGTACCCGCTTGTCCAGTACCTAAACACGTGTGATCGTCATCCACTGAATCTAAGTAATGCTTGTAGTTCTCTCCGGTGTACGCAGCCCGTAGGCTTCCTAACATTGAGTTCAAGCTTGTCATGGTTGCTGCAGCGACACGCAGAGACTTCAGAAAGTAAGTTACACTTGTCGTCCCACGCTAAGACCATTGCGCAGCAATAACGGCGCACAAGAGTGCCTGTTCTAGGTTTCCGGCACAGACAGTTCTACCGTGGTAGAGTGCCACTGAAATGGCGGGGCATCTGGAAACGTATTCCGAAACTGAAGTACGCAGGATTCTTGTGGGCAGAATGTCTAAACTAAACACAGTTCGCCGCGAAATTTTGGCAGTATACGGACCAAATCCAAAGTCGTGTGCAGGTGTAGCGAAATAGTGTCAATAATTTCGCAGAGGCCACACAGATATGGATGATGCTGATTGGGAAGTCCAAATCTTGCACCAGGCGATTTCCATATTTTCGGCAAGCTGAAAGGAAAAGATTTCCCAACAATGAGGATGCTGATACAGGTTCTCCAATGGCTGCGTGATCAAGAAGCGGTTTTCTGCAGTCGACGAATAGGTCCTTGTGTGTATGGAATGGCATCTTCTGGTCGTGGCTAAACATAATCACACGTGACAGTCATTCACTGGATCTCAGTAACATTTGACGCTTTCTCCAGTGCAGGCTGCCCGTAAGCTGACTGGCTTCCGGATTGGCAGAACATTCGAACCGTCACTTACAGAGACTTGCTGGCTATGTTGAAACTAGTGCCACGTACGTGTGTAACACTGAAATGTAGTGCAGCATTGAATAAAAGTTACTTGGCCTGCAATAATAATGTGTAGGGCTAACTTCGTTTTCCAAGTCCGCTAGTAAATCACTACAGATTGAATTTTGACTTCAGATGGTTTCAATGGTTCTTGACTGTCAGCCGTCTGGGCCGGTGTCTCAGCCCACATCTGTCACTGGTTTCACTCTTTTTCTCTCCTTCCTGGATTCGCAGTGTTTGTTTGCAGTTTTCTTCAGTTTTTGTGGGCTGTAAATCTTGTGTGTCCTTGTCGTCGTTCACCTCTCGTTCCTGCGTTTCTTCCTCTGCTGAACTGTTTACAGTGTCGCGATTCTCGCTCCTGGTGGTTATTCTTGATTCCGACAAGCTTCCACAACACAGTGAAAGCGTCGCGAAGCCTCCATGTATAAACATGCCCGTACTTCAGGTTATCAACGACCCTAACATCAACGGCGATTATGTTTTTCCGCCGCCCATACTACTGCTGCTCCCTCTGGGAAGTCCGGTGTTGTAGCCTCTCACGTCGACCGAGACGTGTGGTGGCGTGAGTCCTCTGCCACCGACGTCTCCACTGCGCTGGCAGGCCGTTGTGGCCGAGCGGTTCTAGGCGCTTCAGTGTGGAAACACGCGACCGCTACGGTCGCAGGTTCGAATCCTGCCGCTAGCATGGATGTGTGTGATGTCCTTAGGTTAGTTAGGTTTTAGTAGTTCTAAATTCTAGGGGACTGATGAGCTCAGACGTTAAGTCCCATAGTGCTCAGAGCCATATGTACCATTTGAACCACCGCGCTGACTGCAATAATTTGTCTCCTCGCTTTGATCGGTATAAAGGTCCCACAGGACAGATACCGAATCTTCTCTTTATAGCGCAGACTTACCATTATTCATGATCTTACACTGTGGTACACAGTACTACAAGTTATCGCCTCTAGCCTGGATTTGTAATGGGATTATGTGTGCACCTTGAGTTCAGTCTGCCAGTAAATTTCATTGCTACTTCAGAAAACATAGTATTTTAATTTATACTGCTCACACACTGCTTACAATATTTGACAAAATTCCCTGATAGGGCTAAGAAGACCGGGGATGATAAGTTGTAAAAGTTTGCGTACAAACAAGTGATTTCTTATAAATGTATAAAATTAAATTCTAATTATACGACAGTAATTACTACCATAAAATCGGCATTTATTTGCCTTTAGGTACCGATGTAATCATAAATAAATTAATAGATGAACGCAGCT
Source organism: Schistocerca cancellata (assembly GCF_023864275.1). Taxonomy (NCBI): domain Eukaryota; kingdom Metazoa; phylum Arthropoda; class Insecta; order Orthoptera; family Acrididae; genus Schistocerca; species Schistocerca cancellata. The sequence goes on from NC_064630.1 coordinate 458,257,539, forward strand.
AAAATTATTCTTGTCGTCATTCAAACCATTCTGCTCAAAAGTATCCGACAATACCTCGTTATGTGGGGTTGACCGCTTGCCGTCTCGAGAGGCAGACCCGTCAGTGGAAAATGGGGGGGGGGGGGGGGGGGGGGGGAGTATTGAGCTGTCAGCGGAGAAGCAGTAACAGAATGGGTCGGACAGAAGAGCTCAGTGATTTAGAACATGTACCAGTCACTGGGTGCCACCTGAGTAATAAATACATCCGTGGCATTTCAGTCCTTCTATAGCTGCCTGTTCCGGCCTAACGACAAGCGCCGGTACGAAGATGAAGAATACAAGAGCAGAGAGGGCTGTGAGACGACGTCAGCCAATAGCACGCTGACTAGGACGTCACCACGACAGGAGCGGCCTGTACAAGAAGAGAATAGACGCGCCGCTCCTGCCAGCCTCGGCCGGACAGTAGTAGACGGGCCCTAGCAGACCTGGACTTGAAGAGATCACTACATAGCCGTTATTAGTGATCATATGAACTATGTGACAAACTTTCTTGGACATCGTATACAGTGAAGGACATTGATTAATTACATGACGCCCTTCACTTGCGACACTATTGTAAACCAAAGTTAAGTATCGTCAATCGACTTTATTGAAGTAAAAACCATTAATGTGATTTGCTGGAACTGTTTCATAGCTATCGAGAAAGCAGCATCCCTTAGGCACCCTGTAAGGGACGAGTGGACAGGACCCCGCACTGCCCAAGTCGACTTTTGGTGGAGGGACTCCTCATAAGCCACAGATTTCTGTAATCAGTGTTAAGTGTGAGCCGTGGTAAAAAATGCTGTTTTGAAGAGCGCGCCGCAGCGCGTAATGTGAAATCGTCCTCCGTTTCCGGTAGTGGCGCCGCTGTGGCAATCGTAGCTTTGGTGTCTCTCTCTGTTGGGAAAGGGGAAAGGTTGCCTGTTCACGTGCATTTAAGGGGCGCTATGAGCTCGCCAGTCGGTCAGTCTGGGTCTGTCTCTCGTCCGCATTTGTTAGGCAGTTAGTGTCTGTCTGTCGTTCGGAGTACTAGTATGTCTGTCGCTCGGATCAACCTTTAAAGCCGGAAAAATGAGAGTCTTTCCACTCCACCAGTAAGAGAACTCAGCGAGTGGTAGCCCGGTCGGGGCTTAGTACCTGCATCTGAGTCTGCGCGTTAGGCCGCCAGTCTGCTCGAGTTTGCTCAGGCAATGGTCATTGCCGGTTGGATCCATCGGTTGGTCGGTCGCGCACTGAGACACAAGATGACTTGTCCGTCTCGAGCGTCAGCGCATGTGAGGTCGCCACGTGAGTCCAGTGGCCTGCGGCGTATGGCGAGGGGTAGTGACTTAGCGGTCGGCACGAGAGCAACAGGAGTCAACCCACGACGTCTGTCTGGCCGGTGCGAGCTGCGACGCCGTGAGACGGGAGATCGGCGCGCCTTCCTGCGTCCGTTGAAGCAGCTGCCAGCGGACGGTTCGGGAGAGCGATTTGGGGGTGCTGCGCCAGGTCTTCTCGAGAAATCGCAGTTTATTAGAAGTTAAGTAATTGGTGATACGTTGTTTGATTTACTCCTGTTAAATTCTACTTGTTTTCTTGGTGAGGTCACCAGCCGTTTTGCTTTGGGAGTCGTCCCACCATTCTTCTCCGTTTGCCCACCCGCGGGACGGTGGTTGTTTATAAATTTGTTGGTCCGTTTTTCCCTTGTGGAGTAGGGGCGGGTTAGAGCAATCTGCGGTTCGGGTTGTTCGGTAATCTCCCTATCAATCTACCGTACGTTAGTAGCTGCTTCTGTCATGTTTGTCGGATTTGGTGTGTTAACGAATTTCTTGCTTGGATTGTAACGACCTAATATCTGAAATATGTTTTGATCTTTGGAAACTTTGATATTATTGCCTATGATCTACAGAGGCGGTATCTGTGCACTGTAGAGCAATCTTAACTATTGTTTGGCCAACCTTGTAGAATTTTATATAAGATTGCATTTCAGGGGCTTTTATTTAAATGATCATTTTTATTATATAAAGTTGCCACCCTTTCACCGTAAGACTTTTCTTAGAAGTTAAAATCAAGATGCACCTTCGGTGGCAAGGTTAATATTTTAATCGTTAGTGGTTTGTACCATTTGCATCCCTCCTACTGGGGTTGCATAGTTTGTGTGCTTGTGTAAATTGTTAAAACTCTTAATTTAAAGTTATCTGGTGTGTTGCAGATTTGCACCAGAGCAGTCTTTCAGAAACTGTTGTGAGCGGTCGTAACTACGGCTGTGTCTAAAGGGAGCGGCAAGGTTCTCTGCCTGAAAACTCATACAGTCAAAACTTGTTTCTTTCTGCCGCTGAATAAATTGTAACTTCGATATTTAGAGGGTGCTTTCTGATTATAATTTTAAATCTGTTTCTTTAAAAAATGCTTTTAGGCACTATTAAAGTGAATAAAATTCCCATTTGTTAAAAAGAATTTGGTTATGATTTCATCAGTTATTCCCTGGCAACAAATTCCATGCTTACATAGTGTGATTAAATGTGTTAATGTTCTTGATGAATCGCTAGTAAATAAAATAAATTCTTAAGAATATTCTTTGAAAATAAATCACGGTTCAAAGTGATAACTGAGGTGGTGTACAGAGGGACGCCAATGGACACTGGGTGGTCGGAAACGACTGATTTGGACTGATGAATCACGCTATAGCCTGTGGAAATCCGTAGAGTGGTTTGCGTTTCGCGAATGCCTGGAGAACTTTACCTGCTATCTTGTGTAGTGCCAACAGTCAAGTAGGGAGGGATGTGAGGGTCAGGTGCCGTTACTGTGTGACCTTATTACAGCGCTAAATGCTGAAGTATAGCCGGCTGGAGTGGCCATGCGGTTCTAGGCGCTTCAGTCTGGAACCACGTGACCACTACGTTCGCATGTTCGAATCCTGCCTCGGGCATGGATGTGTGTGATGTCCTTAGGTTAGTTAGGTTTAATCAGTTCTGAATTCTAGGGGACTGATGACCACAGATGTTAACTCCCATAGTGCTCAGAGCCATTTTGCTGAAGGATATGAACACATTTTCATCATTGTGTATCGTGTTCAGCAAAGAAACTGTCCTGAGACGAAGGCTTATTGTACCACGATGACAATGCACATCCATGTGCTTGAGGTAATATTTTGTGGACAATTTCCTGAAATGGATTGGCCGGCCCAGAGTCCCGACCAGAACCAAATGGAACATCACTGGAATGAGTCAGAACATCGACTTCGTCCAGTCTCCAACGTCCAACAACACTGCCTTCTCTGATTTCCGTTCTTGAGGAAAATTGGGCTGCTATTCCTCCACAGACACTCAGGCTCCTTACTGAAAGTACTTCCAGCGGAGTTCAAGCCGTCATGAAGGTGAAGGGTAGATACATCCCATATTAATGTTCACTAGTATTTGGCTGGATACTTTTCATCAGTTAATGTATTGTCTGAAAACAAAATAAATTATATGGTATTCCATTCAAATTCATGAAGTTTTGCTGTATATTATGCACGCAAATGCTAATTTAATAATTCAGCACATGTTCTGCATTCAGCTACAGTTATTTAATAATTATACATGTAAGAAACATCAAATTAGCTATCTATTAATATTTTGAACCGCAATCGTCACAACCACTTTTTAATTTTTTGTCTATGGAAGGGCAAAAAATATTGTAAAGTGAATAAGTAATGTTTACACCGAAACACTTGATTTGGGAGTTCTTCTGAATAATGATGTATTCTCTAACAAATTTTGTTCCATTTGTGACCAATATTATTTCTTACTCTGTGGCAGTAAGTTCTTAAATATTTCGATAATATTGTATAACTAGTGCGCTAATCAGGTTCTTGCATTCTTCAAAATCATCCTGCTTATACTTGCTGAAACTTTTTCTTCGTCGCCTCATAGCAAGGGAAACAGTTACAGTTTGACAACCTTCCATTACAGTACTTAACTTCGAGCACAAGATTAGAAATGAAGCACCCCTTAGAGTGCATTCTACAGTTCTGTCTCTCTGTAAATACTCACGGCCCCAAGCTAACTAATGAATGCCACTCGTCGCTTCAATTGTTGTAGGTCTACATATGCTTCTTTCCATTTAATTTCCGTTATCGTGTCGGATACTTCCAGTTCCTTCTTCTCTAGCTTCCCCTTGCTCCATTCATTCTGTTTCTCATATTGATTTCAGAAAGATTTAATTCGCTTACTTTGTTTCAGAAAGGTGTCAATTATTCAGCAGTACACGTTTCCAGAACCATGTCAGCAGCCATTAAAAGCTTGATTAATAAGAAACTCCAGTTTGAAGAGTCTAAGGGTTTTATTGGTTGTTAACTTCTTCTACTCCATTGATGAATTTCATTGCGGAACCTATCGATGCTTGAATATTATTAAAAATCACATAATATGAATATCGCATACAACCTGACTTCTCCACTAATTTTTTGTAGAAATGCAGTCATTGTAGTGTGTGTGTTTGAGGTTTACAGGCGCTAAACAGCGTGGTCATCAGCGCCCAGCAATCATTGTAAATGAGTGCTGTAAAATGTTTTTATTTTATTTCATTTTATTTGGTGATCCATGGCTACAGTAGTCTAAGAATTATCATATGTATAAGTATAATTAACATTTAATATTTGCTGACAACTTTTATGTCCTTTTAAATTTAAATATGCTTCATATTTTTTCACCGATTCCTCATCGACAAGGGTAATTTTATTTGGGGTCTCTGGAAGGTACAATAGCATATTTGTGCTTCTTTCTCAATATTTATTGTGTATTCCTGTTTTCTGACATGTTTCACATCTCGTACGATATCCTCACTATGGATCTATTGGAACGAAAAGTACATCTAATCAAATAAATTCCCACCTCACTCGTGTTAACGTTTTACATTAGTAAACTTGTTCTGGCCGGCCGGAGTGGCCGAGTAGTTCTAGGTGCTACAGTCTGGAACCGCGCGACCGTTACGATGCAGGTTCGAATACTGCCTCGGGCATGGATGTGTGTGATGTCCTTAGGTTAGGTAGGTTTAAGTAGTTCTAAGTTCTAGGGGACTGATGACCTCAGCAGTTAAGTCGCATAGTGCTCAGAGCCATTTGAGCCATCACTTCGTCTGTATCAATCTGCTCCTGGTTTCATTCCTTCGATTGTCCTTTGTAAGCCCGCTTCCCATATAAACTGGCGTCCAAAATTAAAGCAATAAAATGCTATTTCCCTGTCCTGTGTCTAATGCATAATATAATCATACAGACTGTCAACAGATGTTTATAAGAACGTGTTCTACACGGAAGATGGCATTCCGGTCAACGGACAACCACGCCACGATGACCTGTCAAACGAGGTAGTGTTTACCGAATAGTTCAACGCACACAATCGCTGTGTACAGAGTCACAGAGAGGACGCCTGCCAGACTCTCTGCAGTGGAGGGATATAGCAAGAATAGAAGCAGAGCAGCCCCAACTGATATGGCGTAATGGCTTAACGTGAATCTCCTGTTGTTTCTCGGACTTGGCGTCAGTTTATAGAGACAGAAACTGTATCCCGACGACCAGGGTAGGGCCGACACTTGTCAGAAAGAAAGGATCGTTATTTGGCTGTAAGGTTACGCCGGTATTGGCGTCTGACCTCACAGCATCCACTGGGTGTGTTATATCGAAACAAACGGTGTACAGAAGACTTCGGCAGAGTGGCCTTTATTGTAGAGGACCTGCTGCATGTGTGCGTCTAAATGTTCTTTACAGAAGGTAACGTCTAAAGTGCACTCGTTGACATACCACCTGGACGGTCGAACAAGGGGCCAATGCGCTTTTCACACGAATCCCAATTTCGTCTCAAAAGTGATTCTTGACCGACTCGCATCGGAGGGAACATGAAACACGATTTCGGGACCCAAACATTGTGGGAAGAGACCGATGTCGGGTATCTGTATGTCCATCCTTTTAGCAGGTCGTCTCTGGGACGACGGCCGTTTACTATCGTGACAAAAAATAAAAGCATCTACAGCCGTCCTCATGCGAGTTAATGGTTTGAGTTGATGGTTGGAGTGCTGACACATTATCTGGGTATCCAGTAATGCTGGCAACTGATGGGTTATGCATGGGGATCTTATCAACATGTACCGACTCAAAGACAGCCTGAAGATGACGCAGTGAAGCGTTGAAAATGATAGCGACAAAATTAGTTAAAATCATAAGGACGGCTGCAGGTGTTTTTATTTCCTTGTCACGATGTCGGGGAGGATTCCTGATGGCGTGGGCAGGGATCATATTGGCCATTTAGACACCTCTTCAGGAAGCCAATCTGGTGAATCGGCTAGGTTTAACTTGCGGTCATGTATCGTGTCGAGGCCTTGGGGCCTCACGTGCGGTTGTTGTGAGGTGCTGTTGGCCCAGACTTGGTACTGATGGACAATTATGCTCGACCTCATAGAGCACGGGTGGTTGATGTTTTCTGGGAAGCAGAAGAGATTGCACACAGGGCGTGGCCAGCTTGCTCTCCCGATTTGAAGCCCATAGAGCGTGTCTGGGATGCACTAGGGAGACTGGTTGCATCAGGCCAGCGTCCACCAGCCACTCTCCAAGACTTGTGAGCAGCTCTGCAGGAAGAATGGGTTCAAATGGCTCTGAGCACTATGGGACTTAACATCTGTGGTCATCAGTCGCCTAGAACTTAGAACTAATTAAACCTAACTAACCTAAGGACATCACACACATCCATGCCCGAGGCAGGATTCGAACCTGCGACCGTAGCAGTGAAGAATGGGCGCTATTGACTCAGCATGAGATTGACGACGTCATTCACAGCATTCCCCGTCGTTGTCAGTCCTGTATTGGTGCCAGAGGCGGTCGCACCCAATACTGAGCACAATATTAAGAATGTCGAACTTGTTTATCTTCTGTAGTCTTTACATTGTTTCTACTTTTCTGTCACCTGCTTATACTGTTTTGTAGACAAACACACGCAACATTGCAAAATTACCGCTTGCTGCTTTAATTCTGGGCAACAGTCTAATAGGATTCTTTCATTTTTCATGCCGTTGTGAGTTCCTCAGATTTTAAGTTCAGAGAGTTTATATAGTCCTTGCCTACACTCTACATTACATTCGGATTAACTTTGCTTTATTTTTCGAATTGTTTTTTTCTGCTATTTTCCGTGTCGTTTCTTTGAACAGGCAAGCCTCCTGTAGTTCCCCTCCGACGAACTCTGTTGGCCGCCAGCGTTAGCGTTGATCTGTGTTTCCCTTGCACTTTTATCCTTCTTCTGGTATTTTTGCATCAACAAGACATATACCGTTTGTCTGGTCAAATAGTCCTTTCTAAATGATCTCTGTGTTTGGAGCAGCTAGTTTCTTTTTATTGTTATCGAAGAGCTTTTACATGTTTTCCGCACTATCTTACACACACACACGCAAACACACACACACACACACACACACACACACACACACACACACACACTCACACACACACAGATATTCCGTTACAAAAAACGAATCTCTCCGGCCGGGAAGCTAGCGCCGGACGCGGGACAAGTTCCGGTAATAATTCAGCTGCAAAACAGTGCCCTCTATCCGGTGGGGTGGCTCACGAAATCACCTGGAAGCAGGCCGAGTATTGTCTCCAGACTGCACCAACTTCACCTCGCCGGCGCGCTGCGGGAGGAGGCCTTCTGACAAACGGCCAGGGGGAGAAGAAGACGTACGAATGCCGGTTCCAAGAGTTCTGCAGAACTGCTGCCAGAAGCTACTGCGCGTTTGGACCGACCAGCCACCCCGAGTTGCGCAGTGGGGAAAGTGAGTCGTTTGTTCGGCTCCATTATGACTCCGATAACGTACGTGCTGGATACTTGTGTGTGTGTGTGCCTGTGTGCGAGTGTTTGTGTGATGGAGAAGCGATGTTAGGGCCCACGTTGCTGAGCAGAAACCCGCCATATGGGTTCTGGCGAGAGTGCTGCGAAACTCTCACCCATGAAGGCCGGCGGTAAACACAAGGAGTTACTGCCCGGTGGACTACAGTTTCTACGCAAGTTAGGACATAAAAGCGATCGGGCTCCAGCCTTCCAAATGTTACACTAAATAAATATGGAAAGCGGTTCAATGTTAGGCCTACTTGGACCAGTAGTGCCTTCATCATGAACACAAATGATAACCACAAGCAGTGGCAAAATGTGGTATGAAATCGTGCGCGTGAGAGAGCTATACTTGGAAATACTGTGTCAGCAAACCGATTCACGACATGAGACTAGACGTAACTAAATAATACCTATTTATAATCCTTCTATTGGAAACGACCTTGATTGTTTTGTTTTAACATACAAATTATTGCCTAATTTTACATTTCATATGAAATATAATGAATTTTATGTGACAAAGACGAGTACATGTAACTAAATCTTTGCTTTGAAAAGAATATCCAGCTAAGCTCAACAGTAATAATATGATTATTTTTATTTATTTATTTTTTTTTCTTTTTTTGGAAGGAACTGTGCCTCGATAAACTTGGTAGCCGTTATAGGAGTAATCTAAGGGGTCAAGTGCAGTTACACTGCATGTGATATAAATAGATATAGGATTTTATTTACCTGACAATATATATAACAGTTAAAAACACTGTATTTACCAAATTTTACATGATCTTCGTTACTCTTCATTATCAATATTATCATTTGTATTCAGTCAACCAATATCTTCGATATTTGTAATACAAACGACTGGATGTGCGGCGATGAAGAGATTGGATGAAGGCCGAAAGATATTCCACGAACTTCTTCACCTTTGTAACAGTCTGTTATCCTGTGTACAGCTTCCTCTGAGCTGTATCAGCCCATTTTGGTATCGAATGTACTATATTTTTAGCCATGACACCGAATGTTTTTCAGTGTCAGTCATCCTTTGGATGACTGACTTCAGTAAGTTTTCCATAGAGAAGAAAACAGTTTATCTTACAACGACATGAAAGAAATATTTTATCTGACTTGACAACAATGTTCTACCAGTCACTGGGACAAAATGTTGTCTCTTGCTACAGTTATCTACTGAGACAAAATTACCATCATCGGGGAGATAGGAATGACGACTTTGCATGGACCTTTGGTCTATAATTTTAATATAACTCTTTTCTCTTTAAATTAGTTTCATTAATGTCATCGCTACTCTGTAATTCTTGCTCATTCCTGTACTTTACGACACGTTTTGCGAATGACACTCTTATTTCGAAGCATGAATCCCAATTTTGTTGACAGCTTTTGGAAAACCAAACTGTCAACATATACATTGGATTATGTCACTCTGGGAAAAGACAGACTTTTCTAAATCAAAGGAAAAAGCAAAGTAACAGCTATAAGAAACTGACTTTTTGATGTCCACTTTCATTGAAAATTGTGGGATTGACAAAACTTTGCATCTGTTTAATGCTACAATTTACTAGCGTAAGTATTACATTGTGGAGAAGTGTCCTTGTGTGGAGTGTGTGAAAATTGAACTCGTTTGACGTTATATGATAAATGATTTCACAGCTGGCTCTTTTCGATGATTTTCTGTTATGCCCAAGATCTACTTTATATTGGTAAAAGCATTCAAACACAAAAAACTATAAATTTTAATATAACATAATTTTAAATTTAATTTTTAACGTTGAATAATAAGAAAACGAGAACATAAATAATACTTACATGTACTGTGTAACTCTGAATCTGATACAAAATATTCATCGCTGGATGTATTGTCATCTCAAATAATTGGTTCACTGACGGAGCCTTTATCACTGTAACTCATATAGGATAACACTAAACACAATTCAAGCTATAAAACAAGTAAAGCCCTATTACTGAAATTGTATGATGCTGGCGAACTGAGAAAATTCAGAACAATAGCAGGTAGTTGGTATAAGTCCCAACTACATCACTTCAGCTGTGAGTGACTAAAATCAGGAAATTAGAACTGGCTTTCGGTGTTCTGCTAACGTACAGGTCACATAACGCCCCTTACCTGCTATTCTGGAGACACTTTATTGGATTTCCGTGTATTTTGTTGTTTCTGTGCTATAACTTGCGTGCTATGACAGTATTCTGTTTCAAGGCAATGGCACATTGAAGATTTACCACTATTGCGTCACACTCGGTTCACTATGTTACAATTAAATGTCATTTACCAAGTCATCAGTGCTAAAAGCAAAGGAGATCTTCAGACAGACGAGGTGTTCTGTGTGTTCAGCGTGGCCTTGTGGTTGGAGACATGCAGTTATGGATTCTAGGAATGAAAGTTCTATGCAATTACTCCATCTCTGCGTTTATAAGAGATTCTGGTTCTTTCTTATTTATGTAGAAGACGTATGCTCTGCGATGTTCGATGTTGCTTACATATAAGAGCGCACTGTCTCAAGAATAATTTTCTGCCATTTTGTGCCTTCAGTCTGATTAGAGAATCAAATTTCAGCGAGTGAAACGACCCATAATGACATTTACTCTCGTTTATCACGCAAATTTGGCTGGTTTTTCCGTGTATGTCGCGATTTTCGAGGGTGTTGTTAGGCAGGAATAAGCATTAAAATAAGGAGCAAAAGAACTGTGATATAAAGGATATTTTAAAATCAGAAACTACATCGCTCTGATCTTATCCAAAATGGATACAACAACAACAGGATACAGTCTGTGATACTGAAGTGATGGAACTGAAAGTTAAGCACAGGAACTAGGAATTAAAAGATATTCTAAGCTGAAAAAGGAAAAATGTATTGCATTTGTTAATTATGATTTGAAGAATTGTGTTCAGCAACAACTGAAATATATATACACAAAGCTGATTATATTGAGAAGAATGATCTATTTAAAGAAGGTGGATGGAAGTTAATATAAGGAGATTTTAATTTGAAGATTCTATGAGAAAATTTCAAAACAAATTAGATTATTCTATTACATCATTACTACAAGATTTGTCTGAAGATTTTATGAGAGAATATAATGAAAATTAAATGGGATATTGTATCAAATAAACGAAATTTTACTAGAGAATTTCAAAATAAATTTAATTGGAAGAATATATCAGGTGAACAAGTATTTTTTGAGGATTTTATAATAAAAATTAAAGAAGTAGTCTGGGATGACATTTTGAAATGTCAACATTTGTCAGCATATTTCATACAAAAAATGACAACTAATGAAATTATAGAGTAGACAGAAGGCAGCGACTATTTTAAAAGTATAATCAATCAAAATAATTAATATCTGACAATAAAGTGTGACCATGTTTTTCATAAAGTATGCATTGATAAATGTTTAACAGACCATCTGTCCTCCATTAGTGATTTCATAATTAAAGGACATAAATCAGATTCATTGACAAATACAGTGTGATGTGGAATCTCAGGGGTCCCTGAAACGTGAACCACTTTAATTTCGACAAAATATATGTTTTCGTCATCATCTACGCATTTCCTACAGAATTTACAGGTTTCTTATATTCCAAAATTTCGGCAAAATTCCTAGTCTTCAATCAAGAATTATCCTTTTTATCAATTATCAAGAACACTTGTTTCACACTGTATCTGCGGTAAAGCTAAAATATCATTATATCTTTCTGGAAAAGTAACTATGTTTTAAAATGCAGTAATCAGTTTTTTGAACCCTGGAAATCATACACAAAGCACAAAATATTTTTAGTGATTAACATGTTCATCTGTTCAAACAATAAAATCCAAATCTCTTTAAACCAAGAACCGAAATTTAGTTGATAGTTGTTACGGTTACTGAATTCAAATATGTTCATCAATTGATATCGGATACACTCCCCTTGCCTAGAATAAATTTCGTTAATAAATTTTAGTATATAATCTAACATTCTGCGTGGTGTCTGTTGTATGTCGTGTCTCCCTACCACTTTCACACAACGATGCTCTGAGCGTGTTTTTTTGGGAATTGACTAGTTTGAACCGGGGACCTGTTGCTGGTAAGGAGACGCCAGACCACACATGACATGTAGAGTTCAGAAGAATTCAGTGAGACTAGCGATGATATAATCAAATCCTTAATGATTTCATCGTCAGCTCCACTGTGCTCCATGTAAAAGAATCTTACTACTAACTAAATTTAGTGGAAGGGGTTCAAGGCTTTCCTATTTTTAGTTAGCTGGTAAAATAACGTCGAAAAAGCAGTTAAGTTTACCACTGGAATTTTTATTCTACTCACAAAATATTGTTTATAAATTGCACTATTGATAAATGGAAATATTTTAATACAGGATGATAAAAACCAACTGCGTTCAACAAAAATGTGAACGAATATTCCCTGAATGGGTTTCCAGTATCTACAATGGATCGAAGGATGACCTATGCCATATCTCATCTATAATCTAGGTTTAAATTAAGTTTCACAAAAGAGAAAACTATCAAAATGGTCTACAGTGACCCTCAATTATCTTTAATTACTTATTTAACTTGTCGTAAATTACAGTGGCTGATGTGGCTTCTCAATAATTATAGAACAGAAAAATCATCGCGTTTCAGATTTTAACTTACGTAGCAAATGTGAATACCATGAGCTTTAATTGACAGTTGACACTAGTATTACACAAAACGGGGGTATAACAGATGAGACTTCTGCTGTTCTGAGTGAACCTTTATGCGCTATTATGTGGCATCATGTGCGGCCATTACCTTGTCGGTGTTCGCCAGGGGGCGGCGGCCGGCGCAGCTCCATACAGCTCGCCGTCTCGGAAGCAACTCACCTCCTAACTTCTCCCTACTACAATTTACCAAAGTTGGTTTAAGAAAAAACTATCTGGCTGTGTTTTCATCTGACCAATCAGGGTCTCAATGTTAACCTTAAGTTCCGCCTACAAAAATTCTGTCCATCCAATGAGAAACGTTATACTTTTCATGGTGGGGCAATGTTTTTAAAGTTTGCAACGAAACAGAGACGCGAAAAAGTCTCACGCTAAAACTTGCACCTGGTGTTGCCCTTTTAGTGTTATTCCCTGAATAGTGGAAGGGCTGTGGGGTGGTCCTGGTGGTTACTTTTCGTGGTGGGGCAATGTTTTTAACGTTTGCTACATAACAGAGACGCGAAAAAGTCTCACACTAAAACTTGCAGCTTGTGTGGCCCTTTTAGTGTTATCGTAGGGCCTTCTAGCTTAACATGGTTCTGCTCTCGGTTTCTGTTCTCGTTTCTCCCCTCGGAACTGCGTCTGTCTCACGGTGGGAAGGTATGACATGCATTTAGGCATTCTTGTGTTAGTCTGTGGTATTCCATTTGCTCACTCGTTACTCATATTACTTTGGTTAATTTAATGTCACGATTTATTCGGAGCTATGTGACATACTACTGGATTTGCTTATCATATCAGGGTTTTCATGGAAGGTGTTGGATTTGCCTGACACCTTACATATCACCACCCTTCGAACTTAATTTTTGCACTGAAGTTAGGCAATGATTGAATCATTGTCTAAGTCAGTCAAAAATTATTCCTTTATCTAACTTTTGTTGCCTACTGTTCAGCTGCGTTATTCTGTTTCTATGCTAGTTTATATTACTAATTTACATTTTTATATTCTTCCACATTATTCTCAAAAATATGTTTATATTGACAAGAGAAGAACATTTTTATGTTATTATTATTATTATTATTAATTTTTAATTATTTTCTTTCTTTATTTAAGTGTGAAGTTTGTTTTTTAAGGAGTTTGTTATCGAAAATGAGGAGTCTTTCACATCGATTTTCTTAGAAATATTTTTTTATAAATGTAGTAATTAAGTAAAAACTATTCCTAAGACATTTTCTAAATATCATGTACAAGTAAAATGTTTTTGTTTCTAGACACTCATTTCAACATTGTTACACTAACAAATAAGAATTATTTCCAAGAATTGCTTTGACAAAGAAATATACATACACAAGTATTGAGATATTATCCTAACAAATGGTGCAAAAAAAGGGAAAACATCAAATAAGATTTATTTTTTTATTCTTTGTTTTTATAAGGAGAAAATAAGTAAAATATAGTTATTCTTTTATTTTTATGAGGAGAAAATAAGTGGTATATAGTTTTAGTGTTTATTATGCCTTACTTTTGTTCTTTATGTACTGTCCATTTCAGAACTAATGACTAACTTTTATCGATAGTCTATTTTTTACTGAAGTCCATAGTCAATGACTGTTATTTTGTAGTTTATTAGCTGTCTGGTGTGCTTAACTTATTTAGTTTTTCACACGTTTCTTTTTCGCAATTCCTACATCACATAATTTGATTTCACACATTCACACAATCCTATGAATGTTTAAGCATGAGGTTGGCGAATGTTTTTGCCCGAAGGTGATGGACTTGAGCGAGATGGATGTGGGCAAGTATTTGATGTACAGTTTCATTCGTCGTTCCTTGTTGGCTTTCCAAGTGTGTGTTGCTGTTGAGGAGGTCCCATAATGGAATGGAGCTGTGAGTGCAGAATCTCGTGTTTACTGGCTTTGTATGTGTGAAAGTCATCGTTATGTGTCGCTGAAAGCGATCGTTTTTTGTTGTAATACTTCGCAGACGACTAGATTACAATAGGATAGGGATTTGGGAAGGTATATCGTCTATTCTTCACCCATCTTCTTTCTTGGTCTCAATCTTGTGAATCTTCAACTTCTGTTCTTCCTGCTTTTTCTCTGCTTCTTACTTGTTTCTTGGTTCATCTCTGGGCAGGATATGGAAATATTTGTTGATAACTAGTCGCTTAGAAGTTCTCCTCTTAGTAACAGTTTGATAAATTGTTTGGGCATGTCATATTTTCTTTGTGGAAGTTTTCTTCAGTTTCGTGCATGAGCGTGCTGTTTAATAGCAGTAGTGTGACTTTTACACTTTTTTTTTTTGCCAGTGGTGGCTTGCCCATGTGGTCTTCACATCAGGCCGTTTTTTGCTCGCTCTGCTGAGTGGGGGCGTTCCAAGACCCTCTTGGCCTTCCGTGTTCTGTCACTCTGTGGTTCCGTGTTCTGTCCCAGCAGGATTCCACCACTCTGTGGTTCAGCAGATTTACTGTCCACTTTGGCTACAAGGGCCCTCTGTTGGTCTCGCTGTCCTTTCCCTTCTCTTGACGCTTCTGCCTTGTAGGATCGTGTCTTGCTATTTATGTCCTTTTCTGTCTTGATACTTCTCATGTTGCAACTTGTGGGTCATTGCATCTGGTCTTTGCTGGAGTTTTTACAATGGTTGTTACAAAAAGTTTTACTTATAATCATCTAACATATGTCTAGTACCTACATTGTTTTGCGCCTTCTTAAAAAGCTTTACAAATTTTGGCGCCCTTTCCATGTTACAATTCTAAGATATTTTGAGTCTTGACTTCTACAAGAATCCTCAAATTCGTTTTTTTATTTTTGTGTAGTGTCGTGGTATATAGCATTTTAGTATTTCATGCTGTTAGACTATCTACACTTTATTCCTTCACCTTAATCTATGGTACTATTGGTGTTATTTTTGTTTTTGTTTTTATCGAAACTACTTTCTTTTTCCCACCTTCCTCTCTCTTCATTCTTCTTTCTCCTGACGATCTTATCTGCAACATAATCTTGAAATATTGTGCTGATTATTTACCAGTAATAAAATTAATCTTCAAACTTTTTGATATGGCTCACATGGTGAAGTGCTAAGGTTTTGCCTGTTTTTGGGTTCATTAGTTCCACAGCATTATCATGAGCAATTCGGCTATTTATGACAGGTCCCTTGTATGCAGCGTAAAACTTATGTATTTTGTGTTTCTGTTTGCTGGAGAGATGGTGTGTTTTTACAAATACTTTCTGGCCCACTGAGAATGTTCTTTTAATTCCCTGTTCTATCTCCTCTTTCTTTTCTTTTAATGGCTGCCTTTCTGATGTTGGATAGTGCTGTTGCTATGACTTTTTTGTGCTGTCTGCATGGTACAATAGGAAATCTAACATTTTCTCTGGTTATGTTTGGGGGTTTAATATTTTTAAGTACAGTAACTGGAGGTAGTAGTGTAGTGCTATGTGGCATTTCATTTATCACTTATTGAAAATCTTTACGGTATATATCCCAAGTGTTGTGTCTTTTGCGTGCATATAATCGGCATAAAGTGCCTATGTCCTTCATAGATCGTTCTGCTGGATTTACACTAGGTTTGTACTTAGATATGTAGATGGGTTTTATTTTGTGTTGTTTTAACGTGTTCTGACATTGCACTGATTTGTATTGTGGGCCATTATCCGAAATTATTCGTTCCACTCGACCTACTTGTCTGAGAAAATATTGTCTAAATGCTTTACTTATAGTAATACCTGTTGCCCGTTTTAATGGTGTCAAGGTAACATATTTAGAAGTAAGTTCCAAAACGACAAATATGAAAATATATCCATTTTTTGTGCATGGGAGGGGCCCCATCAAATCTGTTGCAGTTATTTGTTTTAATTTTTTAGGGATTATTGAAAACATAGGTGGTTTGGTTTGGAAAGTGACGTATTTAGCCCTCATACATTTTTTGCATTTGACTAATACTGTTCTAATTCGTCTTTCCATATTAGGAAAATGGCTTGTTTGTTTTATTTTTAAAAAGCATTTCTTTGGTCCAAAGTGGTCATTACTTAAATGTGTATACCATATGTACTTATTAATTAGTTCATCTGGGATATAAATTAACCATTCATTCGTTGCAACATTTCGTCTAAAAAATAAAACATTGTTTTTTACGAGATAGTGCTGTCGAATGTCTGGAAAATCCTTACTTCTCCACTTGTGTTTGATTCCTAGTATTTCGGGATCCTTGTCCTGTTGTTTGCCTATGTTTTTCAATGCTATCGTAATGTAGTTTTCGAAAGGTACTTGTTTCATATAGGACATTGTAAACTGGTCTTCTGCTGCTTCCAAACCTATGTTATTGGATGCACCCTGTGGACATCATGATAAAGCATCTGCTAATGCATTCGCTGGTCCTGGTATGTGTGTAATAGTGAAGTCAAATTCTTGTAGTATTAACATCCATCTGGCTAACCTCCCATGAGTTAGTTTGGCGGATAACAGAAATTCTAATGCTTTGTGGTCAGTGTATACTTTTGTTTTTCTTCCGAATAGGAAGTATCGAAAACGTTGGAAGCCCCATACAATGGCCAATGCTTCCAGCTGCGTGACTGAATAGCTTTTATCGCTTTTTGTGAGTACCTGACTGGCAAATGCAATTGTTCTATATGATCTTAGCCCTGCCTGTTCGTATTCTTGGAATAAAACAACTCCTAAACCTGTTTTCGCGCTATCAGTGGCCATACAAAAATTTTGTGTTAGATCAGGATGTGCTAAAATCAGTGCTGTTGTTAGTGCTTTTTTCACTTTCAAAAATTCTTTATTGGCTTGTTGATCCCATACCCATGGCGTGTTTTTTCCAGTCAACGCACATAGGCGTGGTGTTTCGAGAGAGTCGATCCAAATAAATTTTTATAGAATCCGGTGAGACCTAGAAATCCTCTGAGAGTTTTCTTATTGTATGGAGTACAGAATTCTTTGATTGCCGTTAGTTTTTCTGGGTCGGGCATTACCCCTTTCTCTGAAACTATGTGTCCTGGAAACGTGACCTCTCGCCTTCCAAATTTGGATTTTGTTATATTTACTGTGACCCCATGCTCTTTCATGATCTGTACAAACTGATTTAATGTGTCGTTGTGATGTTCCCAAGAGGGTTCTGCTATAATCACATCAACAAAATAACAAGTAATTTTTTGTAAAATTTCAGGACTGAGTATAGTATTAAATCCCCTAATAAACGCTGCTGGTGATATGTTTAAACCAAATGACAATCGTTTAAATTGGTAACATCTACCGAATACGGTAAACGCTGTAAATTTTCTGCATTCTGGGGCCAATTCTATTTGCCAGAAACTACTCTGTAAATCAATTGATGAAAATATCTTAGCACCGTGGAAGTTTTGTATCAATTCCTCTAATTTTTCTGGGCGATCTGTCTCAGTGATTATGATTGTGTTGATCTGTCTGGAATCAAGCACTAACCTGATACTCCCGTCTCGTTTTTGTACAATATGGTGTGGGCTGTTATATGTGGAGGTAGCTGGTTCAATAATATCATCATCTAACATTTTAGATATCTCCTGGAATACTTTATTCCTGTAGCTTAATGGGAGTGTATAGGGAGGCACTCTAAATAATTTGTGCTGTTTTACTTCAAACTTGTACTGAAAGTGTTTAATACTGCCAGTCTTAGGTAAAAATACCTCTGCTTTATCTCGTAAAATACCCTCTAATTCTTTTTTACTGTGGTCCGAAATACCTTGAACTTTTTGCAATTTTTCGTCGATTTCTTTATGGACTTCTAACATGAGTTGAGGCGATTCCCCCTTTTGTGCATACCATTCTAATTCTTCATCATCTTTATCTCACGTCATTCTTAATTGTTTGTTTATAACTGGTATTTGTTCTAATTTTACCTTTTGCTCAAAGAGAAGTGTGACATTCCCGAATGTTAGGCTACCTTTCCCCATATCTATTATCGCTCGTCCCTCATTTAAAAAATCTGCACCTATAATCAAATCTACAGTTAGTTTAGGTATAATCACGAAGTAGGCTTCGATCTTTTGACCTTGACACGAAAAACCTTGTTTGTCTCGCAACTTCCGCAGCATTGTTTCTAATAGGATCTCTTACTTTAATGTTACGTGTTTTCAGAACTGGCAATTCCTCATTGGCATTACACTGCATGAATAAGTTTTCTGAGATCGCAGTCAGTTCACTTCCGCTATCAATTACAATATTGACTGGGATATGCTTTACCATGGCCTTCACAATTGGTTGAATTTGAAAGGGTTGGTTCTGTTCTTCTTCTTCTTGCATCAATGAATCCTTCACTGAATCATACATGAGTCTTTTCAGGAATTTCCCATGTGAATTCGAACTTTCTGTAGGATAAGCTTCGACTGCTACTTCTCTCTCTTTTATTTCCTCTTCTCTATTTCTTCCTTCATTTACGCTTTCTTCAACATCCTCTACTTTTTCCTCATCCTCGTCTATCTTCTCCTTCTTCGTCGCTACTTCCACACAATCGCATCTAAATGCTCTAATTATCGCTTCGTAACTTCCTTCATTATATACGTTGGCTTGTGTGCCCACTAGTAACTTGTTTTCAACTTCTGTCGACTGCTCATTATCCTCATTGAATTCGCTTTCCCTGGTTTCCATCTCAAATAGCTCTGCAATACTCATTACTTCGTCCTTTCCTCCTACATTCGCTGTGCATGCCTCTGGTAATTCATCTTCCTCGTCAGTATTCTCCCAATTAATTTCATCCCAACACGATATTGTTATTTTCCTGTCTTCGTTTTCATCTGTTCCCTGCGGATTTGTTTCTTCCTTCTTCTCTTCTCGTGATAAGGTATTTACTTCTCTGTTCAAGGTGCTGCAATTGTCCTGGGTCGGTGCGTCATTCCCTTTGGCATGGGCGCTTAGCTGTCAATTCTAACGTTTGTCGGGGTTTGGTGATCTTACCTCCACTTCTTCTATCTGTATTCTCTTTTCTTGCTCCGCTTGTTGATATTGGTTTCTTTGTTGATAATTTGTCGGTCTATTGGCGCTCCAATACCCGTTCCGGTTGTCGTTATTCCCTCTGTAATAGTTGTTGCCGTTCCTGGGTGAATTATAGTTATTGCCATATTCTTTTCTAAATCTGTAACCGGTTCTTTGTTGAAATCTATTGTCGTTTCTTGGTGCGAAGTTATCACATGGTTCGTAATTATTGTTTCTTCGTACTGTGTCTTGTGGATTCCACTGCCTTTTGCTTTCGTTTTCACGTGCGCTTCGTCTTTTTTTTGCGTTATCTTCCGAAAATATGAACTCTAGTTCCCTTAGAATACCTTTAAATTCTTCGACGTCATTGCCTCCACGACCTACTAATGATTGCTGGTATTTCAATGGTAACTTCATTGCGCATAATTTAATCAACTCTCCATCACTCTATGGTACATCTAAGCATTGATTTTTCTTTGCCATTAATTCGAAAAATTTCACGGAACTCTTCTCTCCTGAATTTTCAAAATATGGGTTCTGTAATAATTCGTACTTCACTCTGTTCTGTGCTTCGCTGGACCAATATCGTGAGAGAAACTTCTCTCTGAAATCTTCGTACGATCGGCATGTCGCTGCAACATTTCGCATGGTTTCTGCGACTGTTCCTGACATATATGTGCACATATAAAGTCTAATTTGTGTGCTAGCGTCCAGTGTTCTGGTAATCCTACACGGAATTGATCAATAAAAGTTCCTGGATGTAATGAGTTTCCTTCTCGAAAGTGTTGAAATTTTCTGACTGTGAGGAAATGATCGTTGTCGTACTTCGTCATAGTTCCATATGAAATTCGCGATTCTTCGCCACTTTTGTTTCTGATCGTTTCTCCTGTCGTTCTTTCCGGTTGTGGTAGATCCATTGGATATTGCCCACTATAACTTTCGCGTACCATTGCGTAGTATCGTTGGAGTGGTACGCAATAATTTTCTTCCATCGGCTGTGAACGTGTAGCTGAATGCATTGCACTGTACTCTTCGCGACCTGGCATTCCATTGTCATGTATTGGTTCTGTATCTTGTCTGGCTAGCCTTGCCGCTTCATTGCACGATCCAAATTGTCTTGACACATACATTGGTGGTTCTTCATGTGTTTGTGGTACCGTTTGTTCATCAAGAATTTCGAAACGTGTTTGTTGCGGTGCAGGCTGTCTGATTTCACGTATGTTATTTTCCGCCTGTGATTGGAATCGAAAATGCATGATATCTTCGTTAATTGCTTGTTTTTCCGGTGCTGTTACAGATACGGATGTGGTTGCAGACTCAGTGCTTGTTCGATCTTGTTCACTACGCTCTTCAATGGTTTGCAACAACTCTGTTCGCAATTTCTGAAATTGTTGCTTCGTTTGCGCTTCTATTTTGACTATGCGGTTATCACATCTTTTCAGTGCTGCTTTTGTGATACGTTTGTGTAGCACACTGTTTTCAACCTTTTCACGCGCTGTACCTGCTGCTTGTCTAGTAATTACGTTTATCTGTTTCTCTAGTTTCTTGACTTCTCCCTGGGTGTTGTTACGTAATGTTTTGATGTCGCCCTGAGTGTCATTACGCAATGTTTGTACGTCCGCTTGTACCTTGTCAATGTCTGTTCTCAACTGATTGTGACCTGTTACTAAGTTTCCTATCACTTCTCGAGATTCTTTTGCCTCGTCTACAATATGACTTGGGTGTAACTGAATTTGTTTTGTTTTGTTCTTTAATCTCACGCATTTGTCTCGTGGTTTCTGCAATTTGGTTCGTCATTTCTGCATTCTGAATTTGAATTTGTTTCGCAATTTCTTTATTTTCTCTTGTCGTGGTTTCCGTCATCAATTGTAATAATTCTGCTAGACTGGTGGGTCCTATTGCGTTTTCTTCCGGCGTCCTACGCTCTGTGTTTTCGCCCAAGTGTTGGTTTGCAACCGATTGCATTGAACTGTGCGGTGACACGTTTCTGCTCGAATTCCTTGTACTCTGTGGTGAGTGAACTCTGATTACTTGTACTATGGGTTCTACGTATTCAAGACGCAAGTTAGAATCCTCATCGGCTGTCTCTCTACTTTCCTGCTCCTCTGTCGTATGCTGACCTAGGTTTTCTGTGCCTTGGCGTACATTATCCTCGTTATGGTGTGTTATCTGTCCTATTTCTCGCGATACTGCATCCTCTGTTATACAGTCCTCTATTCTCTGTCCATCTTCAAGCTGGGTCTCTACCTCAATTCAGTCAAGGTCTCGATCAGCCATTGCTAATCTTTCCGATTCCCTTATTTTCTGTTTTAAAAGCAAATCACGCGCCCTACTCCGCGTCAACATGCGCTCATACGATCTCATGCGTTTCATAAACTTTTTGCACACACGACTTGACAATCCATTCACTTACTTGTTGGGTCAGAACCAACTTGTCAAAGATGTATCCACCACCTGTGCGCTTGCATTGGAGAGAAAACTTAATTCTAACAATATTAAAATTCATAACTTAATTGTGCTATTGTCTCTGCTAGAATGTCTCACGTTCTATTGAATACTTTCTTACTGTCTACCGCTGCAGCTACTGTTTTCGACTATTTATAACTTTAGCAAAAAAATTTTGTTGCAAAAAAGTTTCAACAAGATATTTTTCTGACCTAGTTAGGCATGTCGTCGACTTTCAATCATGGTATTTTACCATCCTGGCAGGATCGCCATTCTCTAACATTCTGCGTGGTGTCTGTTTGTTGTATGTCATGTCTCCCTACCACTTTGGCGCAACGATGCTCTGAGCGTGTTTTTTAGAGAATTGACTAGTTTGAACCTGGGACCTGTTGCTGGTAAGGAGACACCAGACCACACGTGACTAGAGTTCAGAAGAGTTCAGTGAGACTAGCGATGATATAATCAAATCCTTAATGATTTCAGCGTCGGCTCCACTGCACTCCCTATAAAAGACTCTTAATACTAACTAAATTTAGTGGAAGGGATTCACGGCTTTCCTATTTTTAGTTAGCTGGTAAAATAACGTCGAAAAAGCAGTTAAGTTTACCACTGGAATTTTTATTCTACTCACAAAACATTATTTATAAATTGCACTATTGATAAAAGGAAATATTTTAATACAGGATGATAAAAGCCAACTGCGTTCAACAAAAATGTGAACGAATATTCCCTGAATGGGTTTCCAATATCTACAATGGATCGAAGGATGACCTATGCCATATCTCATCTATAATCTAGGTTTAAATTAAGTTTCACAAAAGAGAAAACTATCAAAATGGTCTACAGTGACCCTCAATTATCTTTAATTACTTATTTAACTTGTCGTAAATTACAGTGACTGATGTGGCTTCTCAATAATTATAGAACAGAAAAATCATCGCGTTTCAGATTTTAACTTACGTAGCAAATGTGAATACCATGAGCTTTAATTGACAGTTGACACTAGTATTACACAAAACGGGGGTATAACAGATGAGACTTTTGCTGTTCTGAGTGAACCTTTATGCGCTATTATGTGGCATCGCGTGAGGTCATTACCTTGTCGGTGTTCGCCAGGGGGCGGTGGCCGGCGCAGCTCCATACAGATCGCCGTCTCGGAAGCAACTCTCCTCCTAACTTCTCCTTACTACAATTTACCAAAGTTGGTTTAAAAAAAACTGGCTGTGTTTTCATCTGACCAATCAGGGTCTCAATGTTAACCTTAAGCTCTGTCTACAAAAATTCTGTCCATCCAATGAGAAACGTTATACTTTTCATGGTGGGGCAATGTTTTTAAAGTTTGCAACGAAACAGAGACGCGAAAAAGTCTCACGCTAAAACTTGCACCTGGTGTTGCCCTTTTAGTGTTATCGTAAGATCTATACTGTTCTTCTGGAGGGCCCTATCTTTTAACATGTCGTGGGGGGTGGTCCTGGTGGTTAAGTTTCGTGGTGGGGCCATGTTTTTAACGTTTGCAACATAACAGAGACGCGAAAAAGTCTCACGCTAAAACTTGCAATTTGTGTGGCCCTTTTAGTGTTATCATAGGGCCTTCTAGGTTAACACGGTTCTGGTCTCGGCTTCTGTTCTCGTTTCTCCCCACAGAACTGCGTCTGTCTCACGGTGAGAAGGTGTGACATGCGTTTAGGCATTCTTGTATTAGTCTGTGGTATTCCATTTGCTCACTTGTTACTCGTATTACTGTGGTTAATTTAATGTCACGAATTTTTCGGAGCTATGTGACATACTACTGGATTTGCTTATCATATCAGGGTTTTCATGGAAGGTGTTGGATTTGCCTGACAATTACAATAATAAATTGATTGTTGTTGCTTCATTCATTTGTGTATCTATAAAATTTGTATTAATTAACTAATAATTTCATTTAAACCTAAAATTGTTACTGAGTATATGAAAGCATCGAAAATGTGTAAAAATTGTGTAAAGTGGAGATGTCAGTTGATAATTTTTATTGACACATGTACACAATAGATAAGTATTCTTATATTTATAAATAACGTGAGAACTCGCCATAAAATATATGTAATAACAAACAAGTTCTTTGTGTTTGTGGTAATGATGTTTCAGCTTCTGTTACAAGATGCATTTAAAAGTAGTTTTTTGTGATGATCATTCTAAATTATTATTATCAATGGAAAATGATAAACTACAAATAGGCTGTAAAAATGTATTAAATGTCAAGAAGTTGATTTTACTTAAATCCTGCATCTTGGGAAAAGCTTTCAAGTAGATCTAAGATTTGCCAACTAGAAATAGGTGAAGAAGAAAAAAGGTATTTAAGTTTGGAAAATAAAGAAAATGTAAGGGTTTCAAAGACATGTACTGTCAGCCAAACAAAAAATAACTTTAAATAAAGTTCAATTAATTTGCTATTTTCATTAAATTCGATTTTTGAGAAATTAAATAAATTTTTCTCACCTTCAATGGAACAAACTCTGAGACACCTTATATTCACTCAACTTCATGTTGCTTACAGAGGAAATAATTTAAAGGGACATATTAATCTAAGGAAGGATGGTTTAATTAATTTAATCACATTACATGATACACCAGGTCAGTCTACCTCCTTCAATAGACTAAACGCAATATGATGAAAGTAGATGATCTCAGAATTTTAGCTATAAATGTTGGTAGTAAAGCATGCAGCAAATTCAATAAGTATTAATTACTTTATTTTGTCACAGGAGTTTCTTTTTCATACTGAATTATTCCAACAGACTAAATCAAGACCAAAATGTTTATCTAATATAAATTATTTTTACAGGTTTGATGATGATCTTGAAAAATTGACTGCCAAGGTAAGAAAAATTAGTGACACTAGATCAAATACACACATTTAATAAGAAACTGCTAGAACAAGAAAAAATGAGTCCAAATCCTCAAAAAAGACTTATTTAAGATTAAAGAAATAAGATAAAAACTTAATGAAAAATGTAAAACTTGGTCTGTTGACTATAACTTGTCTTTAACAATACTAATAGTAGTAAAGTGACTACCATTATTGAAAAAAAGCAGATTATATAACGAAAGCACTTAATTCTAGAGTAGAAGTAGATAAAAAGAGAACTAACTTTAGAAAATGAGATGAGTTGAATATAACAACCACAACTCGAAAAATGTTTTATCCAGTTTCTACAGGCTATAAAGTAACAGATAGTACTCACCAATCTGTTCCAGTTTTGTGCTATTAAATCAGGGATATATTATCACCTGATCAGTCTTTGTATAGCAGATACCAAATTTAGTATTGTAGCATTGGCAGTACATAGAGGCACCAGAGCTAGTAAAATAATAAATTTGGGTAATGACAAAAAGTAAAAGAAGTTTACAAGAATTTATAGTGGTAATCTATGTTGTCCTAGAGCTAGAATAGTGGCAATAACATGTCACACAATGCACTGGGTAATGGACTAACTACACTTGAAATCAACAAAATCAGAGTAATAGATAAATACAAAGTACAAAAAGAGTTAACCAACATTTTATGTAACCAATTAAGAGAATACAACGAAGAATGATTTACTCTACATGACATTGAAAGTTGAGCAACTACTACATACCCAAATAAATGCTGTACATGCTGATAATTTCAATTCAGTTATGTATAGTGATACTAAGAAAGCAATATGTATACATCTGTATAAGAATCAAAACCATTTTGATATAATTAACAGTATGTTGGCATTCTTAGGATCGTCACATCGTTGTAATATATGTAACAGAATGTGTAGCAACAAGAACAAATATAATTGCAAAGCAGGAAAGTCTGTATATTATGCAAAAGAGAAGAATAAAATACTGAGGAAAACTGCAATAGGTATTGCTACAACAAAGTATGCTTAAAAAATCACCAAAAAGTTTATGATACGTTTTGTAAAGGTCAAGAATTTAAGTGGATTTGTTTGAAATCTGAAGTACACAAATGTGGCTTCAAAATATGTAGAAACTTTCAACTTAGACTAAAAATTAAAAAGGCATAATTGTTACAAACAGTAACAGAACACAGAAAGGTAGTGTTGTCAAAAGAAAGTTTGATGAATTTATTATCATAGGATACCAAAATTTTTGTAAAGCTGGTCGTTCTGATAATGGAAAATAATAAGATTAGTATGTTTTCCAATGCTGGAAATGTAATAAAACTAGTTACAGGTAAATAGTTTAAAGGGCATGAAAAGGGAATACCAATCACAATTGCTTGTACATGTTCTAAGAGATACATGTGGTTTCATTATGAAACTCAACAAGAAACTGGTAAATCTATTCCAAATCTAATAACTATTTGTAATTCTAATGCTTATATTGTTTATAAATTTAAGATATATTAGGTATTCTGTTATTTGGATGATAGCTGATAAACATCAGAATTATATATTTATAGATCATTATGCTAAAGTTTATGATTTGCAATTAATTTTGATGTATTGTGCTAGAAATACAATAAAACTATGTACCATCTACACAGGTACTAAGCTGATGTTATTGGAGATAAAGCATTTAAAATTAAAAATTATAGATAGCAGCAATTTTATGTAACACTTTCCTAGCACCTTCCAAAAAACATTCATCTCAAAAAATTACTTCACACATTTGTTCAATAAAGAAGAAAATGAAAATTAAATTGGAGAGGTTCCTCATATTGAATATCATTGTATTGACAGTATGATATCAAAAGGTACAGAAATAGTTCTCAAATGGTTTACTCAAAAAGTTAAAGGGAGCTATGTATTCAATATGAGGAAATGAATTAATGGACACTGTAATTCATATGTAGATATGTTGAGAAGAGACTGTTTAGAAGTAAGAAAACTTTTGGTCAAGATAGCTAATATTGATCAGTTCTCTTATTTATCAATTTCTGTAGTTTTCATAGCTATATGCAGATCTAAATGCTTGCCAAATGACAGATGTACTGCAATGAATAAAGGGCAAAATACTATTTATAGTAAAGGATCTATAGCTTGTTTAAACGGTTTAAACAATAATAACATTCAGCATGCTCTTGATGATGGTGAAGTATATATAGCTGGAGCAAAAATAGATATTTTGATGACAGAATGAATACTGTTTATCAATACCATAGCTGTTTCTGGTATGGTTAAAAAACATGAGACATCTGTAATGATAGTGTCTGAGGCATATCAAAAGAGTTTAACAAGAAGCAGTGAGATTCCAAATTCTGGATCTAATCGACTGGAGATAGGTGCATGTGATTGGGTTAACTCTCCAGAGTATAGAAGCACTTGAGCAATTAAAATCATTATCCAGAGATGTAGAACCATTGAATCCAATAGATGCTTTTATGGTGGTCATACAAATGTGATAAAATTAAGAGCTAAGCATCCAGTGATAAGACAAAAAAATAAAATATATTGATATGCATAGTTTCTCTCCAACTGTTGAAGATTATAATTATTATCCTGAATGCCACCAATCAACAGTGTATAGACCAAGATATTACTCTAAAAATGGTATGGATTTATAACATGTAATCAGCGACCAGCATCTAGAGATTGTATCAAATGGCTCTGAGCGCTATGGGACTTAACATCTATGGTCATCAGTCCCCTAGAACTTAGAAACTACTTAAACCTAACTAACCTAAAGACAGCACGCAACACCCAGTCATCACGAGGCAGAGAAAATCCCTGACCCAGCCGGGAATTGAACACAGAAACGAGATTGTATCATCCAGATGGCTAAAGATGGCTAAAGATCGATAAGAAAGAAAACTGTTGTTTCCTTTGTGTGTCAGATGTGCAGAAGAAAAATTAAATGTAATCACAATGATGACAAAAGAAGTTTCATTTGAGCTTTGAAACTTATGAAGCGAAGAGTGGAAGAAGGGTACAAAATTTTAGATGTATATGAAGTACAGGATTTTAGAAATAAAAGCAAAAGGTCTAACATTATGTAAAAACCAATCTATATCATTTTGAAACCAATGAGATCTATATCAAAACAGATACAGAAAAATTGAATACTGAATTATATTTAGATAAGATAAAAGAAAACCCATGAAGATGTCTCAATCCATTATATGGAAATTCGGACAACAACAAATAGAAGTAAAACTGAGTACATAACACCTGTACAATTATTTTATGAGATATTCTTGTATGATCGATTACATAATAGATATTAATATCGTTAACGAGAATCTGGTTCAAATGATGTACAATTTCAAAAATTATTATATAGAAAATAACACTACTACACAAATTTTTACTGCCGTATTCACTGCACCAAAAGCAATGCTTATGTGGTATGAATTGTTAGATTAGCTAGGAGAAAATGTTACATATTTTTATATGGATAGCATAGTCCACATTAATGACATTAAAATATTAAAGTACTGTAGAAACAGGTTGTATATTGGGTGAATGAATGGTAAGTTAGGAAATAACAAGATTATAGATTGGCCCTCCACTGGACAAAAAAGCTACTATTTTCAGAAAAATGATAAAAATACTGTGACAAAGATAAAGGGATTTTTTTTAACTATAACAGTATTCAAAAGCAGAGTTGAGAATCTGTAATAAGAGTACCAGAGCAAAGTGAAAGAAAAAGGTATACTTTGATTACAGGGAGATAGCTAGAGACATAAATACAAAAAGTTCAATCAACAGGCACATTAAGCAGGAGTTCTCATTTAAGTGTGAGAAGAAAGTAATTCTAGAAGATTGTCATACAGTGCTGTATACCTATTAAGTTAAATTTGCTTTCTTCTAATTTAAAAATAAAGTCTATATCTGGTATTTCATTATAACAATGGAATGAATCTATTTCCTCTCTATATTTCCTTTTTTATTGATTCATAATTTCGAGAATCATGAAAAATATCAGAATCAGAACGTAAGAAACCCAAAAATATATCGGGCTTCATTACATATAAGTAACTCTATCTTTCGTCTTTATCTAGTATTTTTTGAACAAAGTAACAATTACTATATACATATTCATACTATTAAATATAAGAAACTCTCCCTTTCCTCCTTATCTAGTATTTTTTGAACAAAGCTATAATTATAATATACATTTTCTTTTTTAAAAAAATATATACTTTGTTTGGTTATTCTTAGGCGATTTATTAATTGTTTTAAGCATTTTCTCCTATTCTTTATGAGAACAAGAATTTTTTTCTATTTCTATTTCTTCCTTGAGTATCTTAGGAGATAATTATTTTTTAACAATTTATATTTGTAAATTTTTCCCTTTTTGTTTTAAATGATTTTGTTCTTTTTTAAAACATATGTAGCTTAAACAACTGATTAGTTTGAATAATATTTTTTTGCTATCACTGTTATCCATTTATAACTATTTTTTTTAGTGTTAGCAAAACTTTTATCCATTTAGATGATGGCTTTACTCAAAAAACTCAACATGTCTGGCAATTCTAATTTCATTACAAAGTTAACAAGCTAGACATAAATAAATTAAATCATGTTATATTATGTGGTTACTTAAACATTAGATATGGTGAAAAAAATTTGTATGGAGCTTCATAATAAATTTAAATTTATTTTGCCAAACATATTATAAATTAATTACAGGTTGGAATTTCAGTAGTTTGAAGAAGGATATATTAAGCTGGAACACAAAGGGGTTAAGAAACTTAAAAATAACCATAATGAATTTCATGATCTAGAGTTTCTAGTTTAACTTTTTAATTTATAAATAGTGCTAAGACTTTAATATACATTTTTTTACTTTTGTTGCCTATGCTGTGAACTGATGACCCTGGAGAGAACAATATTTATTCATATGGATGTACAAACAATGCAATGAATTAAGAATGTTATAGTTCTTGAAAGACATACATAAAAATAGAAAGAAACATTTTCATTTAATGTAATTGTATTTAAAAGCAATATGGGTTTATTATGTATATTATTCTTTGTTCTACATTAAAAATATTAATAACTGTGAAACAGTCAAATGCTTTGATGTAATTACTTACTCTGGTCTTGATCTTGGATGAGGATAGACATGAGAGACATTGTATGTGTGCTTAAATTGTATTTTGGTTAAATATAGGTATTTATGTGGTCTTAAACATTTATTTATATATCTTTACAATCACTATATGTTAAGAAACTAATGATTTATTTTTTCAGAATAAGATGCATTACAGTGCAAGCTTATGAGTGATTATTGTCGGCCATTTCCATTGCCACAACATCTTATTTGAATGTTGCCAATATTAAACAGCACAGAACCCCAGACATAACTTTCAAAGTTAACATTTTAACTGTATAATTTTAACTTCAGAGTCATTTTGATTTATTTGTAAAGATTAACAGTAGTTTTCATTAAATTCTTGTGGTTGCTGCATAATGGCTATCTTTATCTCAGCTATGTAAATTCACAGAAATTAAGTTGTTCCAAAATAATCAGTAATAAAATGCCACACAATGTTTCTCTATGCAAACCCATGACATTAAAGCAGTATTAATTTCAATTAAATTACAATGAAAAAATAACCTGAGATACATCATTAACATATGAGTCAGTATTGTGCCTCACACCACTCTTCACATGTTTCATATTGCAAGTACTAAACCTTCAAATCTTATTTCCGTATAAAAAGGCCTGTGT
Organism: Schistocerca cancellata; assembly: GCF_023864275.1. Classification (NCBI taxonomy): domain Eukaryota; kingdom Metazoa; phylum Arthropoda; class Insecta; order Orthoptera; family Acrididae; genus Schistocerca; species Schistocerca cancellata. The sequence continues at coordinate 458,288,125 of NC_064630.1, forward strand.
AATTTGCATTGATAAGCTGTGTTGTCACTTTTAAGTGTATGGCGTCATTTGATGTGTAACTATACATATATTTGCCAACAAATCTTACAGTTTAATGGACTGCACATATACATATAATTAAAGGGCACCACTTGATGAACATAACAAGACACAATAACACAGACACTAAAAAATAACACAGCTGCCTCCTGGTTCACAAAAAGTAGTGACATTATTTTACCCCACTAGTGCTCCCAAGGTGCCCACTTACTATTTACTTTAAAAAGCCTATAAGCAACTATAACACAAATGATTAACAATTTTAACAGGAGCAATAACTTAGAATTGATGAATTTACCAATATTCAAATGCCCTGGATAACATGCACAAACAATACCCAATAATGTACAGTAAGAATTCCAAAACATGCTTTCAAATAACAACAGAAATGAGCCATCCCTTAACAAAGCCTTCAAACTTTCTATTTCATTTAAATAAATAATAACTTACATTACAGTTTTAAATCAACACTGAATTAAGTTAAATTCCCCTACCTTAGAGAAAATACCCAGTCATGCTTTCGAAGAAATATTAATTTACTGTAAACAAACTTACATGATAGAATGGCTATAAGAATGGCTGAGGACCCACTGAAATGGGTTAATCTTCAGACACCACAGGAAGCCCTGAAAGCTGGCAATTACAGAGTGCTTAGAAATCCTGTACTTCCATATCATGATAACTTAACTTGTCCATAATATAGGTGAATAGAACTGTGACAGGCGCCACACCTGAGTTTATGCAGAATGCTGCGGATGTGTGGTGGTAAAAGAGCAGATGCAGTGGCCAGTAGCCTTGGGTTGAATGGGTTCCTTCCATTTGAACCCCGGCACCAATGATCCTCTTAGAGAAATCTCAACTACACTTTCCTGCAGTACAGAATATTTATCTTAAGATATGGACTACTATAAAGATAATACAAAGTGACCCCTTTCTAAAATATAGATTCTAATGACAGGAATTCAAAGAGATTGAGACTGATTTCCTTTAAATACAAGATAACAATCTAACGGCCCTTTATGGTCTGAAAATATCAAGGAAAGTAAATTTCTTTTTTTACCTTGAAGCCCTTGAACAATATTACAACTAAAAAAATAAATTTTTATCTCATATTGTATTTGGTTGAGGTGTAGAAACGCATCTACAATCGGCTCAGCACCTCATAATCAAATCACCTCTGTGGAGAAACCTTGAGACACCAGAACACACCATATCTGAAATAGACGAGTTACTATAGGGGCCACTGTACTACAGTAATCACGTATTAAGTCATTGCAGCAAAAACAAAAGCTAAAATAATTTTAATTTAAGGGTGATATTTAAGAGAAATAGTGTACTGTGATTAATCACCCATTAACAAGCATGAATGAATAATATCACATTATCCAGGTTACATGATTTAGTGCCAAGATGGTAAATCAAAGCCTACCCAAATATCAAAATTTGTGACTTGTGCCACAGACATGCATGAGGATTACAATTTGGAGTTCCTTTAAACACCAAGATAATAGCCAGAGCTGCTTAGCATATTGGCCTTCTCCTTCCAAGAACACTTAACATTGATTACAGGTCTGTGAAATAATACAATACTATAATAAAAATTCACACACAAGGCACATCAGAGCAAAAGTTCCTGTACACAACTTGAAAGTCTCACAGAAATAAAATTTAACAGACAGTGTCAACTCACTCTCTTAAGCATAGTAAAGCCACTGCAGTCTATCACCAGGGAGGCGAAAATAGCTACAAATCGAACACAGCAGAGAAACACTCATCAGTCACAACGAGTATGTGTCTGACAGCCCGATACCTCCCTCGTAAACAGCTCCACGTTTCTCTAACATGCCGAACGATGAATACAAGGTTCCTTCAAGCCGCAACGCTGAGAGCCTTCTTCCCCTACTGCACCGCAAGACTGAACGTCGACAGAAAAGCTGTTTTCCATTCTGTTCCACAGCCCATACTACCACGACCAAAGACAACCTAACCTCTAGTCGCTACGGTCCCCCCCCCCCCTCCCGACCCCCTCACCCCTCAGAAGAACCCACACCCATTTCAAAGCCCTGCGGTTGGTCAGAGATTAGAGACGACTACTAAATTCGATATCACCCGATAAACCGCCATGGCTCGCAGTTCATAAGACAAAACATTTGAGTGGTTTCATTTTGAAAAAAAGCTGTCTTGTTCAGTCTCCCGGAATTGAAGTGTTTGCGGCATGTGAAGGGTTCTCTGAAATTTTAAAACACGTCACGCCATCATGTTAAAGATAACTGAAGAGAGATTGCCAGCGTAGACAGTTCCTTTTGTACTAAAAGGACTGATGAACTAAAACAACTTTTGAATCGCTACGGCCAGCGCAACATATTCAACACGGACGAAACCGAGCTCTATCATAATTTTCTTCCTGATCAAACTCGAACATTCAAAGGCGAGAAGTGTCGTAGAGGAAATTTGAGCGAAGACAGATCACTGTCCTAGCCTGTAAAGTTGACCAATCTTCGAAGATAAAACTGCTTTGAGCCAGGGCAGCTCCACTTCATTTTTTCTCTGTCTCCCCGGTGCCTTCTTTCACTGGCACACCGATAGGAGGCGCGAATTTAACTTGCAATTTTCGTAGATACCGCTGCGTCAAAGGGTCTTAAATAGGCCGGCATTGGGTACTGAGGTGAGAATGGGCAAGAAAAGCGCAGTGTAAGGGTATCACACATGGCTTTTCTCACGCAATGGTTCCTTCTGCTGTTAGTCCTGTTTTTGCCGAGATCGACTTCACACTTCTTAGGGTAGTGGAAATGAGATTGCTGTATCGGCCGTGTCCCTCTACGGCCTTCAGTGGATCTGCACTTCCGGTTTTATCTGTTTATTCCAATGCTGGAAATTTTTGGTGGAAATTAGTGACTGTCCCTGCGTTAGTAATCACATGTACGACTGAGACCTTTACTTGCTGTGGATTACCAAGGCCATAAGCCGTGCAGCGCTCTCAAATTCAGCGGTTTACTAGTGAAACTTAACTTTCACCTCGTGTGTATGGAAGTTTGCTGTTAGGGCATTAGTTTTAATGAAGTTCTTTACTCAGTTTTATTAATTTGGTCGTATACTATGTGGCATAATTCCTGTTCACTGATTTGGAGACTATTTTGCGTTTTGTAAGGTTTGTAAATTTACCTTTTAATTATTTTAACGGGAATTCCCTATATTAATATGTGTGCTTTCAAACTAGGTTCTAGATGGCTGTCAAGTCCGAGGCCTGGTTTTAGGAAACGGTGTTTGTAATGCCTAATCACTAAGTATTGCCTTTGAGGGGTAAGCTTAATCATTTATTTCTTCTACCTGTTTGATTGAAGGAGGCACCTCGCAGTGCAGTTTATCTAAATCTGTTTGATAAAATATGAATTACCATATTTTTGTATTCCCTAACCAGTGATTTAAGAACTATTTTTAGGCAGTGTTTTTGAAGTTATATTTGCTGCTATATTTTTTGGTGGATTTTTTGGGCTTATTGCCGTGATCTCTTAAGAAGGTGGTGACTGGCGCCCATGTAATTTGTATTTCTGTAGCTTATATCTCACCTATGTGGTGTTTGCTGACAGCGTCCCTTCGCATTGCGCATCGAGAGCCCGACATTTCGGCGACTGCTAGCCGCGAGGACGTGTTGCTGTTGTGCCCCTGCACCTGCCTTCATGCTGTGTCTGAGGTGTGTCTTCTATTGACGTAGTGGAACTGTTTCCCTTGGCGGCTTGCCTTTTTTACGTTTCGCCTTTCCCTTCTGAAGGCTCTGATGTAATTGCTTTAACTTCTAAATGTTCTGCCGAAAGGCCCATATGTGAGCAATGTTGTAATTAAATTTTGAGGTGGTTTCTTTCCTTTTCAAATATTTGCGTATATGCTTGTTGCGATGAGGAAAATTTTAATGTAATTTCCGTTCTCATTGTCATCTCCTTTGATTTCTGTTCTGAATTATAACTCACTATTCTTTGCTTGAGCTTAATTTGTCATCGTATCCTTTCTATTGATGTAATAAAATCTGTCAGATCTGCCATAGCTGGGTGTTTATTCTAAATTACCAGTTCTTAACTTAAAAACTGTGTTCAAGAATATTGTGCAAGAATTATCCTTTACTTACTTATTGTTTAAGAGAGTTTTACTTATGATCTATTTTTCATTTGTTGCTGCCACTGATTCCCTTTTGTAGCAAGAAATGAATGTTTGGCCAGGTCAATCTGTGGTTAAAATTTAAAAAGGTTTATTTTCATTTAAGACCCTCTTATGGTCAAAGATATTTGGTGATCATTGTATTTCATTTTGTGCTAACATGTGTACTATAAATAAATGTGATCTTAAATTTTAAACATGGCTGCGTTGTCAGCGACCGTTACAAAGAAAATTAAAACAGTAACAGCCCTCGGTAGAAAAATGAAGTCTTTTTGACCTAGCTTTCGACCACTACTAAGAGTGCCTTCATCAGAAATAAAACACTTAAATTGTTCTATAACAGAAGTACATGGTTTTAAGCGTAAGTACTGACTAGCAGCATAAAAAGAAAAGGCATAGAGCTTACATGTCACTTAAAAAATAAATATCAAGCGATAAAGCTTTAGACACACAATTTTACAATAGAAAACTTAGAAGGCAAGTTTTCTATTTTAAACGGAATGGACTGAGTGTGCGCGGTTACTGGAGGTGTTCGACCCAATTCCTTGAAAATGACGCTTTGCACACGGATCACCTGCAGTAAACGTTGGTAACCTGATGGTACACCCACCCCTCATCAGATCCATGCTGTTGAAAGAAACGTTTCTCACGGATGTAAGCAATGTAGCGATTGGGGGGGGGGGGGGGGGGGATGTAATGTGACTTTTGGTACAACCTGTATATCTTCATGGGATCTCATTATTGGAGAACCGTAGAAAAACACAAAAATTTTCTCTTATAAATCAACCTCCCACTATTCTAATCTCGCCACAATCGAAGAAAATCGGAAGACTTGGTGTAAGTAGTGTATTTCCTTTAGTATTCGCCATTTATTACGATCAATGGAAGTAGCACTCATAGCGTGGCTACTCAATGTAGGAGAATTTGCGAATGAAGAAGCACTCTGTTGCTACGAAAAACACGTAAACTCTATGAGTCTATTCGATAATCGCTTCACATTTTTGAATTTTTTGGACATTGATAGAAATGAGATTGCGGCAACAGCCTCAGGTGACAAGAAACAAAGATGAATATTGCTTAACGTCATGTCAATGACGAAGTCTCTATAGTGTTTACAGTCACAAAATAAAGTAGGTATTTCTCAATGGTAGTTGCTGACGCAGGCAACAGGAAGGACAGCATCACCGCTCCTGCTTGCGAAACATCACCGAAACATCACGCTGCATATAGGGCTCAGCACAAATACTCCCATAAAGCCCGACAATCTCATCGGCTAGTTTCGATTTCCTATAACGCAAAGTAGGTGAAATAGTTACAGAAGGGCACAGATGCTAAGTGACATAGTCGAGCGCAAGTTTATTGATTGCAATAACAGTTTACACACACAAAAACCAGGTCCTTCTGATTCTGAATCTGTAAGCTTTCTTACTGGAACTACACACATCAACAAAAGTTTTGCATCACCTCGATTCCGAGAGTTCCGGAATCTGTACAGAAAATTGGGATAGAGATCAACATAAGCATCATTTCCACTCTTTTTATTGCTCATGAAAACCACACATTGCATGTTGTACCACCATACAGCGAGACCTTCAGAGGTGGTGGTCCAGATTGCTGTACACGCCGGTACCTCTAATACTCAGTAGCACGTCCTCTTGAATTGATGCATGCATGTATTCGTCGTTGAATATTATCCACAAGTTCATCATGGCACTGTTGGTCCATATTGTCACACTCCTCAACTGCAATTCGGTGTAGATTCCCTCAAAGTGGTTGGTGGGTCACGTTGTCCATAAACAGCGCTCTTCAATCCATTCCAAGCATGTGCGTTAGGGTTCATGTCTTGAGAACATGCTGGCCACCCCGGTCGAGCGATGTCGTTATCCTGAAGGAAATCATTCACAAGATTTGCACGATGGGGGCGCTCATTTTCGTCCTTGAAGACAAATGCCTCTCCAATATGCTGCCGATACGGTTGCACTATCGGTCGGAGGATGGCATTCACGTATCGTACAGCCGTTACGGCGTTTTCCATGACCACCAGCGGCGTACGTCGGCCCCACACAATGCCACCCCAAAACGGCAGGAAACCTCCACCTTGCTGCACTCGCTGGACAGTGTGTCTAAGGCGTTCAGCCTGACCGGGTTGCCTCCAAACATGTCTCCGACGATTGTCTGGCTGAAGGCATATGCGACACTCATCGCTGAAGAGAAAGTTATGCCAATCCTGAGCGGTCCTTTCGGCACGTCTGTACCGCGCTACGTGGTGTCGTGGTTCCAAAGATGGAACGCGCCGTGGACGTCGAAAGTGAAGTTACGCATCATGCAGCCTATTGTGCCCAGTTTGAGTCGTAACACTACCTCCTGTGTCTGCACCAAAAGCGTTATTCAACATGGTGGCGTTGTTGTCAAGGTTCCTCCGATCCATAATCCGTAGGTAGCGGTCATCCACTGCAGTAGTAGCCCTTAGGCAGCCTAAGCGAGGCATATCATCGACAGTTCCTGTGTCTCTGTATCTCCTCCATGTCAAACAACATCGCTTTGGCTCACTCGCCTGGACACTTCCCTTTTTGAGTGTCCATCCTGGCACAAAAAAATGCGGACGCGATCAAACCACAGTATTGACCGTCTAGGTTGAACTACAGACAACACTAGCCATAGGCCTCCTTCCTGGTGGAATGAGTGGAACTAATCGGCTGTCGGACCCCCTCCGTCTAATAGGCGCTGCTGATGCATGGTTGTTTACATCTTTGGGCGGGTTTAGTGACATCTCTGAAGAGTCAAAGTGACCGTGTCGGTGATACAATGCACACAGTCAACGTTTGATGCAAAACTTTTTTTAATGTATGTATATTTGATACATAAGCGATGTAATAATGTATTTATTTCTGACTGCATATAACTGATTGAAATTATAAAGAAAATCTTGTAATTTGCTGAGCAGTAGCTAAGGGAGCTTTATTTGAATGTAATGATAGCAACGACGAAATGGCAGTAACTGTGCCGTTGTTTATCTTTGCGTATGGAGAGTCTGTCGTGTTGTGAACAGAGAGGAGGCAGAGCAGCTTGAGTCATGAAAGAATGCGCAAATGTTTGTTGGGCACTCGCGCATATGCGATGTGGAGCTATGATCGCGCCAGTGTAGGTGCGCCTAATTCGTTAACCTGCCAGTACTGAGAGCACGGTAGGAGTGGACAGGCGGAGGAAGCTGCAAGTCTATTGCCTGTCCCGTAATTGTCTGCAGGCGACTCGGTGTTCTCATCCAGCAGCAGCGCCATCGGCAGCTCAGCATTGTCATCGGCTACATTCTTCGTCTTGCACACAGCTGCAACGTCGTAAGACTGTTAAGTGAGAAATTATAAACGTAGGTAGGCATTACCCAGTGTCATTTCTTTCACAAAATATGACTAACATGAGTAATGACGTGCAATAGTTAAAACTTGTAGGGCACCTGTGTTGTCATTGTCCTCAGACATTATTGCCAGGCAGGGTCTTTTTCCTTCCCATGCAGTCACCGAGTGTCGTAAGAATATGAAAATTGATTAACTATTTACAGCTAGTTTTGTTTGTTTGCTAAAGGCCATTTTCAGTCTACGTTTTCGCCTCAGCAACTGTTCATTCTTGTACTGCATAACAGAGGCTTAAATAATTTGCAATTTTGAGTATTAACTTCACTTACTTACAGCAACGTAAAATTTCGCTGGCAGAACTAATAACTACAGATACAGCTTAAATTAAGAGTGCACAATATCATCTATTCTGTGTTTAGCTTATCTAGTTTCTTATGGTGGCTTGATATGCATTTTATTGTTGTTACTTTGAAAGTAAAATCAGTTGCTCATTTGCTTACAGTAAATTCAATTCAATCTTTCTACAATTAAACATAAATTGCTTACCTTTTTCTAAACTTTGCATTGCGTTACACTGAGACTACTAAAAGTCTTTTTTACATGACAAAGTTTAAGTTAAACCAGTGATTTATTTATTCAGTAACTCCATATAACTTTTCTTTCAAAATTTAGTATTTCAGAATAAGTAGCTGAAAACTCGGTGCTTTCTGATTCATTTATTTTCTTGTGAACTGTTGTGCTGTGGAAAAGCTTGACAGCCTTCTGTTGCCACCCCAGTGATCATTGCTTAAATTTCTTTGCCATTGTCTTTCTTAAGATTCTGTGGATTCATAGCCCTAGCGGGGTGTCGACAGTATAATTTTCCCCATTTGAGCAAATCAATCTTTTCTTTGTATTATCAGTAAATTTTGTAGTAAATATTACGTGGTACCCTTTTCCCCCTCCGTGGTTCGTGAGCGATTGCACTATATTCCATCCATTTCAAAATTGTCATCAGTACTTAAATTAGGTTTAGAATAGATTCTTCCTACAGAAGAGTTTGTTGTACGCTTTCCTCCAAACAACCGATGTTATTTTCCTTCGGTAACGATAGCTTTACTCACTGTAATATTTCATTAGGCATATGCGATGACGGTCGGTTGTATCTACCTCTAAGGAAACGGTCTATTGACACACAGTCAACATGGATTTAGAAAACATCTTTCTTGTGCAACACAACTAGCTCCTTACTCGCATGAAGTGTTGACAAAGGACTTCAGATTGATTCCGTGTTTCTGGATTTCCGGAAGGCTTTTCACACTACACCACACAAGCGGCTTGTAGTGAAACTGCATGCTTATGGAATATCGTCTCAGTTACGTGACCGCATTAGTGATTTCCTGTCAGAGAGGTCACAGTTCGTAGTAATTGACGTAAAGTCATCGAGTAAAACGGAAGTGACTTCTGGCTTTCCCCAAGATAGTGTTATAGTCCCTTTGCTGTTCCACATATGTATAAACGATTTGGGAGACCTAAGCAACCGTCTTAGGTTGTTTGCAGATGACGCTGTCGTTTATCGAATAGTAAAGTCATCAAAAGATCAAAAGAAATTGCAAAATTATTTAGAAAAGATATCTGTATGGTGCGAAAATTGGCAATTGACCCTAAATAACGAAAAGTGTGAGGTCATCCACACGAGTGCTAAAAGGAATCCGTTAAACTTCGGTTACACGATAAATCAGTCATATCGAAAGGCCGTAAATTTGACTAAATACCTAGGATTTACAATTACGACCCACTTAAATTGGAAGAAACACATAAAAGATGCCGGCCGAAGTGGCCGTGCGGTTCTAGGCGCTACAGTCTGGAACCGAGCGACCGCTACGGTAGCAGGTTCGAATCCTGCGTCGGGCATGGATGTGTGTGAAGTCCTTAGGTTAGTTAGGTTTAATTAGTTCTAAGTTCTAGGCGACTGATGACCTCAGAAGTTAAGTCGCATAGTGCTCAGAGCCATTTGAACCATTTGAACATAAAAGATGTTGTGGGGAAGGATAACCGAAGACTGCGTTTTATTGGGAGGACACTCCGAAAATGTAACAGATCTACTAAGGAGACTGCCTACACTAAGCTTGTCCGTCCTCTTGTAGAATACTGCTGCGCGGTGTGGGATCCTTGCCACGTAGGGTTGACGGATAACATCGAAAAAGTTCAAAGCAGGGCAGTACGTTTTGTATTATGGCGAAATAGGGGAGAGATTGTCACTGAAATGATGCAGGATTTGGGGTTGACATCATTAAAACAAAGGCGTTTTTCGTCGGGGCGGAATCTTCTCACGAAATTCCAATCACCGACTTTCTCCTTCGAATGCGAAAATATTTTGTTGACACCGACCTACATTGGGAGAAACGATCACCGTAGTAAAATAAGGGAAATAAAAGTTCGTACGGAAAGGTATGGGTGCTCGTTCTTTCGCTGCGCTATACGAGATCGGAATAGTAGAGAATAGTGAGGGTGGTTCGATGAACCCTCTGCCAGGTACTTAAATGTGATTTGCAGAGTACTGATGTAGATTTAGTTCCAGTAGGACGATTAGGAAGGGGAAGTTAAAGTTCAACTACATTCTTTTTAACTGTTCAATAACAACGATAAAGTCAATGTGTGATAACTTAAATACATTTCTCTAGCACTGATCATATCGAAAGTGTTTCGAATACGTGCGGCCAACGCGTCGCTCATTTGGCACACGCACCTGTCCCGACTGCAGATCACATCTTGCGTACGGGTACCTGAACGGCATTTTAGCGTTCTCCGTGAGAACCCATCTTGAAAGCTGTGACACCAAACGCGGATAGGATTCCTGACTGGCCAGTGCAGGTAGCAATCAGAGGACCCTACAAGGGAAATGAAATGAAATCATTGTAAGGCATTATTGACGCTATAATGGAGTGTACTGCCACCTGAAGCGAGGGTTTCAAACATAACTGGTGCAGAGAAGCCGACTAACACACGACAGAGATTTTTGGGAGCCGTCGTGCGTGCCAGCAAGCAAGCTACGGCGCGGTTCTCACTGTGATATGTGAGACGATACGCGATGCGAACGAGAAGGAACCCATACTGGTGAATCGCTCAGAAACGTAGTTGAAGCGACTAAACTGGTTTCGCACTGAGACGACAGTGGTACCGATGCAGTTCTCTGTTGTATTGTCTGGCGCAACACGGAATGTTGTGTGCTTCATGCAACTGTATCGTACGATACACAGGAAAGGAAATTTCAGATCATCTGTTGTTCCTCGAACGAAATGCTTTATGTAGACGCAACAATGCTAAATCTGTGTCTATAGTTAGATTCTCAGTAAAACTTTTGCTTTTTACGTAATAAATCAAAAAGCACTTGAAACCTGGTAATTAAGGGAGGCAGGATTGGGTTACGATTGTGGACGGGGCCCGAATCAGTTACTATCGGTTTGCTTTGCAATTTCACTCATTTATTTTAATAAATAATTTTTGAAAACAAGCCAATGAGGTCGCAATCAGACTTTTAAGTCACGTAACCACCATCACGGCTGAGAGCCTTTACCGCGAAAAATGGCAAATATTTAAAAATTAACAGATACATAAAATACAGACAGCCAATAATTTTGAAGACAGGTCAATGTGGTCGGTATCAGAATTTTAAAGCAAGTGAACACAATCACGGCTGAAAGTCTTTAACTCCAAAATTGCAATTATAAAATAAAAATTAAGAAATATACTGTCAAACGGCGAATGGCATAGCAAAAGTTGATTTTTAAAAAAAGAAACAAACATCAAATCACCAAACAGGTGAGAGAAATGATGATGATTATGAGGTCCCATACTCCGAGGAGCATCGGGGACGATGCGGGAGACCCGCACCGCTGTACTAGGCAAGGACCTAGTGGAGGTGGTTTGCCATTGCCTTCCTCCGACCGTAATGCGGATGAATAATGATGATGAAGACGACACAACAACACCCAGTCATCACGCGGCAGGAAAAATACCTGACCACGCCGGGAATCGAACCAGGGAGCCCATGCAGGAAGCGAGAACGCAACCGCAAGACCACGAGCTGCGGGCCAGAGTAATTTAATAATACAATAATAACATAAAACACAAGGGCCAGTGACAGACGGTGCCCCAGAAATCGACCTCTGAGTAGGTCACACAAAAAACACTTTCGCGAGTGAAGAGAAAGGCAGCCAAGAGTTGCATTCAGATCACAAGATGGTAACTCGGACTAGTGGCAGTCTAATGAGCGACTAATGATAATCTTGGTGAGGCTACCTAACATCCAACAAAACAAATGCAAGATGTAAAATTACGCCAAAGCCGGAATCGGTGGTCTGGGCTCCGCCCGCAGAATACTGTGCTTAGAGCACCCGGAACAAGAAGGAATGACTACCGCTAAGGTAGGGAACGCCACCCAACCTACTATCAAGAAGCCATCAAACTTACACACCACACTGAACAGCGGCGGCAAGGCGAGGATATGTACACTGCCGATACATACACTAACCCCCAAGGCAGGTAATTGGGGAATTAGCGTCCACAAGACAGAGAAATAACGCTGGTTGAACTTAACAATGTAAAAAGCTGAAAATAGTAAATAGTAATTAGAAGCTCAGGAAGGCTAATCAGATCCACCTTCCCCAGGTACTACACTCTCTGCTTTTCGCCCCGGCGACACTACGAGCAGCAACACGAACCCAAGTCACTGGAGAATCGCGGGGATTTCACAATGGTGGAGGTTTCTCTGCGTGAATAGAAATACACTCAATGCAGGATCCAGTTTCGACGAGGTCGTGCACCTTCGTGACCACTGCCCTTCGATCCGGCAGTCCGTACACGCCGCCAGCAGTTCCGGCGTGTTGTCACTCTGCGCGGACCTCGCTGCTCCTGCGTCCCCAACCGAACTCCACACTCAAACCACACAGAAGAAGAACGAGGTCGCCCCAAAGATAGGGCAGCAGAACTACATATAAGCGCCGCTGCTGCCACTAGCGGACAGTCAATGCTCATGAAATCGAATGGCGCCAGTGAATACGAGAAGAAGAAAAATAACGCAGCTATGCCAACTAAACGATACAGTCTTGCAGAAGCCTACATACGGCGCCAACCTCTAGCCGCAGCACGGCTCAGCACTCTTTTGGGATTCACACATGTTCTCCACTCTTTCTCATTCAATTACTCTTTGGTGAAGAAATTTGCTCTTTTTTGGCACCATCTACTCTGATATCACAGCTTTATAATGAACTAACTTCCTGTTTGCTATCACCATTAGTTACTGCTGTTTTTTTAAATAATGTAAAACGCAGCACATATTTTGAAAGATTTGCCACAAAAGAATGTAGCCACTGGCTAGTTTAGGTTTAGTGTATTGTAGGCTTATAATGCTGCATGCCAAATGTGTTTAACACAACGAAATGCTTTTTAGTGCTTGGAAGAAAGCCGTGCCTCTTTCCAGTCTCTACTGCGGTCGCAAGTTCGAATCCTGCCTCGGGCATGGATGTATGTGGTTAGGTTAGTTAGGTTTAAGTAGTTCTAAGTTCTAGGGGACTGATGACCTCAGAAGTTAAGTCCGATAGTGCTCAGAGCCATTTGAACCATTTTTTCCAGTCTCGAGTAAATGTGATCTATCTGGAGGTTGAGCATGTAACACGTCAGCCTCAGTTGCTAATAGAAACCAAGTTTTACTCAGGTTTCAGCCAAAATAATTTGGCTGGTTCTGATGCAGCTCTCGCGGCCTACCGACCTCGTCCGCGCATTGGGGCCTGCTGTTTCTCTTCACCCCAATTAATGTAGATTGTGACTGGTTACTAAACTGAGGCTGACATGTTCGACTATCACTGTCGCCGACAGGGCTGCACAATGTTAAAAATTCTTATACCTCGAGGCTGTTCGTGACACGAATTGCATACCGTATCAACACAGTGAGAACTGCACCTTACAGTGCAGACGGGCTTTACTTTTCTTCCTTCAAGTGCCGCTGCTCCAATCGTCATCCACCTTCCATAAATTTACTACCATAAAGCCATGTTACGAATGTGTACCAGAGATAAGACTTACCAAGCTTTGTACGTAAGAATGCTGGTGATGGGGCGATGCACAGTGACAATGCGCAGTTTACCACGTGAGACTCTAGCCAACAGCTTCGTTCCACCATGTCTGACTACAATGTGGACTTCGGGGTACGTGTAGATGGTTCAAATGGCTCTAAGCACTACGGGACTTAACATGTGAGATCATCAGTCCCCTAGACTTAGAAGTACTTAAACCTAACTAACCTAAGGACATCACACACATCCATGTCCGAGGCAGGATTCGAACCTGCAACCGTAGCAACAGCGCGGTTCCGGACTGAATCGCCTAAAACCGCTCGCCCACAACGGCCGGCGGTACGTGTAGAATTTAGCGTTGATTTCCATATTACTTTAGTAATGTGAAAATAGTTAGACACAGGAGTGTTCATTAGGGCAGCTAGCATAAAGGAAATAGGGCAAGTATTATGTTCAGAAATGACAGTGACTGTTTTCCGATCATATTCATTCTTTGCGTGGGACAAAGACACAGAGCAGACTGCCGCCCTTAAAAAGTACGTTCCATCCATGTTTGCACTGAATTTTTCATGCAGTAGCTTTCTTACCTGCACCTCACTATAAAGACTGTCATCTCCAACACACACACATCTGCGGGATGTGCCGTGCGTTGAAACCTTCCGCAAAGTTTGGAATGTTTTGTCTTTGTGCCTCTGTGGTAGAATCTCTGGTCGTGTAGAATCTCTTTGCCAGAGAGGCTTGTGGGGAGAATGTCGTACGCGAGGCGGCGTGTCTCCGGCGCGGAATGAGTCTCGAGTAGAGGTGGGCCAAACGGTTATTCTGGAGTAACCGTTATCACAGTTCCAGTTATTCTTTGATAACCGTTATCGTAAACCGTTATTAATAACTGTCAAGTTATTTTTCGCTAGCGAATACCGATAACTCCGACAGTTAAATAACGACATAGTTGGAATGATTCCGGAATCCATCTGTTTAGTTATCAGTATAACTGCGAGTAGTGTGAAGTAGCAGGAATGTCGTATGAATCGTGTCATAACCTTAGCTTATTAACTCCGGGTACATTTTAGTTGATGTTAGAACGATTATTAGTGTTTCATATTATATGTTTGTAGGTTATCGGTCGCTATTAGAAATATTATCTTCGCAGCTGCGACAGAAAGTACGCGGAACTTCGCCAAAGCACTGTTTAAGTAAAATGTTAACAACGTGCATTTTTAAGTATGAAGTAATATGTAAACTGAGTACTGTAGGTTAAATTCGAAGCTTAATTTCTTGTGCTGCTCACATAATAGAATAAAGTGTATAGCCTTATAATACAACAAAAAATATACGTAATGTGACAGATTCGTTTACTCCTGTGCTGTAAAAGCTAGTCCTATTGGGGAAAGTGTGAGTACGCTAATCCAAGTTTTATGTCAGATTTGCAAACTGCTCGATTTCTCCAGCGACAGCATGTTTATAACATATGAAGACATGCAGATCGAAAAGGTTGACAGTGTTACATTTCTGGGACTACAACTCGATAATAAATTCAGTTGGGAAGGGCATACCACATTTTTTCATTCTGTTATTTCATAAGGGAGCATATTCTGTGGGAACTTATCAAACGTAGCAAAAGTTTTTCGCATGTAAAAGCGTGTAATAAAAATCGTTTGTGGTATCAATTCAAGAACATCATGTAGGAACCTGTTCAAGGAACTTTGTATTCTAACCACTGCTTCCTAATATATTTATTCCTTTATGAAATTTGTTACAAGTATTTCCAACCAATAGCTTAATACATAATATCAGTACTAGAAATGGGAACAGCAATCTACATAAAGACCTAAAATTACTTACCTTGGTCCAAAAGGGGTCCAATATTCAGGAACATGCATTTTCAATAAACTGCCAGCAAGTCAGCAACCATTAAAAACTTGGTTTCAGATAAGGCACGGTTTACAGTGTGTTTGAAAGACTATTTGATACAGAAGTGTCTGATTCCACCCGTCATCAATATGCCGGAAATGGCTATTTTAAGTGTGTCTATGACGTCACTACATACACATGGCAACAAACACGAAGATACATATAAATAACACAATAACATTTCCCACCAAAAATACAATCAAACCAATGGGACAACTGCGGGAAGTTGGGGGTTTTAGGGTAAGGACAAGCTAGTAAAAAAAACACACCATGATCCCAAAACACAAAATGAAGAACAAAAAGAAAAAAAATTACAGCATTCTGCTACACCAACAAAAATCTGCAGGAACCGGACACTTCCCTTGAACAATATAGGTCAACTATAGGTGACCATACCAAAACACCAATACCCACAACTAAAAGTACGAAAATTGGAATCAGACATTTCCCTTGACCTATATAGGTCAACCTCAGATGACAATACTAAAACATCAACACACACAACTATGAAAATGGGAATCGGTCATTTCCGGTGACCTATATAGGTCCACCACAGCTACTGATGCCAAAAAACCAACACCTACAACTGTGAAAAATAAAACCACAATCCCAAAAGTCTACAAATCAATCATCCCTACATAAATTAAATCACATTCAATACATCATAAATACACAAAACATCACAGCTAGAAAAAAAAAATTAATTACCACCAGCAAATTCCGGCACTGCAACCTAGATCGACAGCCCTCCCCCCCCCCCCCCCCCCACCACACACACACACAAACCAACTCATAAACACCGTGCCGTAATGACATTCACACACCACAACACCTTTACGTCGAAGCAGACGGGTGGAATCAGACGCTTCCATCGACCCCTCCTTCTACTCTGTAGATGAATATCGTAACAGAGACTGATAGACCAGCTTAGGTAAAAATTCTGCTATATTTCAGTTTTGACAGCACTTGGTTGCAACAGTTAAGATCGGGTATTCTGTGTAAGATAAATTTATTAAAAGTACGTAACTGTGTTTTATTCTGTCAGTGTACCAATTCTGTAAATATTAGCAGTTACTGTGATATATTCACATATTTTGACAATCTCCTGACAAATGATGAGGATAATAATTATTATATTCCACTGTATTATGTTATACTTTCTGACATGTTATTTGTCATTCGCGATGGCCAGCGGCTATTTCCGTAGCAGTACGAAAATATTTGTTCGCTCCAGTTACTATCCTCTCTGGAAATATCACCTGGAACTACGACCTTTAACTGGAGTCACCGAGTCAGGAACGTCTAGACACACAGTTATTCCGTTACCAGCTTCCAGGTTATCTGTGGTGGTAGCCCGATAACTACCAGAGAACTAGAACTACGAGCCAATAACGATAACTGCCAGAGGAGAATACCGGTCTCTGACAGTTATTTCCATAGTCGCTCGAATTCCTAAGTAACTTTCCTTCTACTACCCGTTCAAGCTAAATTAACCCGTAAGGCGGTGGCTTAAGTGAACGACCGTACTTGTTAATGCCAGTACTGCAGCTCCTATCAGCCACGGCTCGGACATTAACTTTATTTAATTGTTTATGCTAAAAGTAACGAAGGCCCACGAAATAGTACACAGTTCTTATCAACAGATGGCGCGCAGTCTCACAGTTATTCCCATGGTCTATAGAACGCCTTCCAAATGCGCAGTACGATCTTCGGTCAACAGATGGCGCGAGGCACTGTTGACACTAAACAGTTATTGAAATAACTGCCAGAATCAGAGGAACGGTTATCGCAGTAACCGTTACTTCTCAGTAACCGGTTATTTCTATCAGTTACGTTATTTTTTGCCACCTCTAGTCTCGAGTTAGCAACGGCACGGGGAAGGTGACGAGCGGGCCCATGTCACGTATCTGCCGGAAAATGACTTGGCCGCACGTGCAGTGATAGCGCGGCCGAGTTGCAGTTGAGAGCCGTTGTTTCGAAAGCTGTAATTTGGAAAGGAGCTCCCCTTTTGCATGCAAGAGCGTTTCGGTTGCACCATACGGCTGTTGCGCGAAGGAGATCGGCGGTTAAAGCAGCGGTAGGAGGTCTGTACATCCGTCACTATACTAGCGCTGTGTCCTGGTTGCAATGACGCACGAGTACTGGATAACTCCACGAGAAGCTGAGCAGCCTTATGATTGAGTTCTTGTCGATCTGTGTGATTTAGTTGTTCATCTTGCAAAATTGTAATTGAGTCTGCGTTTGGGTTCAAATGGCTCTGAGCACTATGGGACTTAACTTCTGTGGTCATCAGTCCCCTAGAACTTAGAACTACTTAAACCTAACTAACCTAAGGACATCACACACATCCATGCCCGAGGCAGGATTCGAACCTGAGACCGTAGCAGTCCCGCGGTTCCGGACTGCGCGTCTAGAACCACTAGACCACCGCGGCCGGCTCTGCGTTTGGGGGCGCCATAAGTTCCACTATTTCGTGACTGGTCTTTTTTTTTTTGTTTAAATTTTCATGTTACAAGGTTGTCATTGAGATTGCCCTGGTGCACTGAGTTTGCCTTGGTGGCCCCATTATCCGTATGCATGCGTGGGACCAGTGGTAACTGATTTGTTTCAGGTCTTATCGCGCCAGTTTAATGATGTGTGTTCTGTATTTCCAGGAAGTTTGCGCAAGACTAATGTGTGAAATAAGATAAGATGGCAAGATTACGGCTCAGTAAACCCATTGAGGTAGCATCGGGTGAATTCTAATGCTGCAGTTTTGTTCTGTAGTTAAGTAATTTCCTTTTGTAATGGAACTGTTCACGTCTCTTAATTTGGCGTTCATCTGAAGGAGTTTGCTTCAGAACTTGTTTGAAATTGTTCAGCACTCCTATGCAGTGGGTGAGCAAATTTTAGACTGTGGCTCGAGAAAAACTGGCGAGCACAAAGATTGCAATAAGGTGTCCGCTGTAATTTGCTGTGTATTTCAAGAGCTTTGTTAAATTGGATTTATCTGAATACTGTTTTTAGGTTCGAATCGCAGTCGGTTCGTTATTACAAATTTGTTTAAGGATTACTGCATTCATTCTTGAAATGTATTGGGCATTCTAAACTTACTGTCACGAATTGTTATCGGGCTTGATTTGAAACTTTTAACTGATGTTATAATTGCTTTGAGCTCAAATTTCACACCACTGTATCATCAGTATTTTATCCCTGATGTTAGATCAGTGTAAATACTGTTTCGGCCGGAGTGGCCAAGCGGTTCTAGGAGCTATAGTCTGGAATCGCGCGAACGCTACGGTCGCAGGTTCGAATCCTCCCTCGGGCATGGATGTGTGTGATGTCCTTAGGTTAGTTAGGTTTAAGTAGTTCCAAGTTCTAGGGGACTGATGACCTCAGAAGTTAAGTCCCACAGTGCTCAGAGCCATTCTTTTTTTTTTTTTTTTGTAAATACTGTTAATTAAGAGTAAACCTTGTATAGGGTGTCCTTTAACAAAAAAATTAAGCGGTCGGACAAAATGTTTTCTAGTAACTGTTGAGTAAGAATTGTTTGTTAATAAATTTGTTTCAGAGGATGTCTGAATTCATGTTAGCGCGGCGCCTTACCATTCCTTAATAGCTCCTACTGCATCAATATGACTCAATTTGAAGCTGGAGATATGATTTTATTTCAGTTCTTGTGTCATTTTCAGCAACTTTCTAGCCTCATGCGGCCAAAATTTTGACCTCCCCTCCTAGTAAATCCTGTTGATAGCACTCAGCGTGGAGCTAATCACACACAGAAATGGCCTACATTCATTGTATTCTGCCTGCTCATTAACGACTAGTTAATACGCTCAAGTTCGAAGCTGAAAGGACCATCGGGGGACGCGCTGCGTAAATCCGACAAAGATCTTTGGAGCAGAGTGGAACTGTACACGCTCCCAGTATTGTGAGGTCAGCCTCCCCCCCCCCCACCCCCACCCCCACCCCCTACCAGCCACAGGTTAATCTCCACGTCTAATAACTTGCATTTAGGATTCAAGCGGTGAAGGCGGACCTAGACCGCTTTTGTGCACTGCGAGCCCGTGCGCGCTACTCCATTTTCGCACAGATTGCGTCCGGTGACCCGCGTTCGTGCGTATGACGCGCGCAGTTTTGGAACTGAACTGCGCGGCTTTGGGGAGACCAAACCCCGGGTGCAGCGTTGAGAACCCGGCGTGGGTTTGGCGCAGGTTGCCGGAGTGAGGGGGGTGGGGCGATGGAGGGGTGAGTGGCGGGTCGGAACGGAGGGGAGGCACTGTGCAGTCGCATCGACTCGCATTATTATCGGCTTCCCCGGCGCAGCGCGCGCGCCAGGAGTTTCATTTCCGGCTCGCGGTGCCTGTCTCTGCAGTCGCGAGCGGTCGCAATATTTCGCCGGCTAATAGTGAAGCCGCGCCAGGTGGCGGAAGTCGGCCGCTGTCTGTGTGTGGCCGCCTCATTCCGGCTGTCCGACCGGCGCGCCGCGTCAGCCAGTGCCGCCGCAGGCTTCATTTGTCCCCGGAGCGGAGCTGCATCACGCTGCGGAAGACACGGGGCACTCGGAGGCACAGGGGTGCAGCACCGCAGAGCGAGTCGTAATACGCTGCATACTTCCCACAGAAACCGGGCGACTAGGGCACACATACGGGGACTTGCACAACGGAATTAGAGACGAAACAGCATGGAAACAAATCAACAGCGCGGCAGACTCGATCTCAAAGGCCTTCCACCTCCAGAACGTGAACGAAAGACCAAATAGACCTCACCTGAGAACCAGGACACAGCAAACAATAAATACGAGACACAACTCAGAGAAAGATGACGAAACTCACTCAACCATCAACACAGACGATTATAACAACTACTTCTGAGACGGCCTGCTTAAAGGGCAGGACGGGACAGGTAGTTTAAATTGTGGGAAGGGGCCAAAATAAGGGGCTCTCAGTTACACTCGAACATACAACTTTGTTATTTGATCAAACATTAGAAGAGCTAAACATTCGGGAGGACGACGGTTCAATCCCGCGTCCGGTCATCCTGATTTAGGTTTTCCTCGATTTCCCTAAATCGCTCCAGGCAAATGCTGGGATGGTTCCTTTCAAAGGGCACGGCCGACTTCGTTCCCCGTCTTTCCCTAATCCGATGACACCGATGACCTCGCTGTCTGGTCTCCTTCCCCAAAAATAACCCAATAACAAGAGCTAAAAATTTGTTTTTTTAACACACAGTTTTAATCTTTGGGACTTAATTACCGGCTGTAAGCTACTTTCACTTAAAAACGGCTGAAGGGCAATATCTTAAAACGCAAGTATAATCAGAAATTTAAAAGGCAAGCCTTATCTTACAACAGTTCTTTATTTAGGCTGAAGGCCCAAAGACACTGAGATTTTCAGAGCAAACAATTTGAATTCAAAATTGGCTCAAACCCAACACTTAAGGCTAAACAATATTAAGTTTTTTTTTAAAAAAAAAAAGCAAAGGCCTTACGTAAAACAATTCTTAATTAGGCAAAACTCAACCAAAACAGAAATTTAAACGGCAAAGCCTTATCATCAAACAGTTCTTTAGTTAGGCTGAAGGCCCAAAGAATCACACACTTCAAGAGAAAACAAGTCAAATTCAAATCAGGTGAAGCCATAACACATTAAAATTTTTAAAATACCAAAGGCCTTAATTGAAAAAGTTCTTTGAACTAAGCTGAAGGCCTTAAGAGTAAAATAACTAAAGCTCAGATGTTCGAGGGTCGGCCTGCAATTCAAACACTAACGCTCGCTTGGGTGAGACAGGCAGTCGGGCCAACCATTCACGATCCGACGACAACCCAACCGACCGACAGTCAACGGACCCACCGACAGGATAAATTCCACCGCACCCGACCAGAACACAACAGGAAGTTGAACGGAACAACGTAGATGATATTGGCACCCACAACCAATCATACGTGGGCCGGCCGGAGTGGCCGAGCGGTTCTATTCGCTACAGTCTGGATGCAGGAGTTGTGGAGGCCAATTGACTTATGCGAAGAAGGACATTGTTCCCTTGACACACTAAGTAATTTGGCATTCGATGCCGAAGTCTGTCAATCTCCACCCCCGCCCCCCCCCCCCGCCCTCCCCCGCCCCTCAACCCCATAAAAACATGAAATAAATACGAGTTGCCTATATTGTACCGGCTCCTAATTTGTAGCACTGACATAAAATTCGAACCTCTTGTACTAACTGAAAGTTTGTGAGGTCAGCGTGAACTAAGAGCTTCTTGATGCCACATTATCAGCTACTAGCTCTCTGTGTTGAGGAACAGACTGTCGGAAGACAGCGTTGTCTTTGTTGTAGTTTTTATCTAATTTTCTGTGTACCTGGTGAAGACAATTGCTGTTAGTAGGTGAGTGGCATCATAGTTTTTTATTTAAAGGTGAAGTTTTCAGACAGTCATGAGTCATGAATTTGTAATCGTAGTGGTTCTTTTGCAGGAAACTAGAAAAGAGGAAATGGCGACATTGCGTATTTGCGTATAATGTGCCGCTATAAGTTTTCGATAACGTACCCGTACAACCTGAGGAACTTGTTTGTATGGTGAACTTTAAAAATGTGCTTAGCACTATGAGAGCAACATAATCTTTAAGAAAGGCGTGGTTAATTTTGTAATATGTACTTTACGCTATGTTATGAATTAAGTAACTATTTTGTATTATAGTATAGCAACACAGCTAGGAGTTTTGGAAAGTGGAGTACAGATGAACTGTATTTAGCTGAACAGTATATCTAATTGGAAATCATGAATTAAATTAATGTGCACGCATATATTTAAAATGTGTATAAGCCAACAATTAAGCATACTGAAAATAGAAACGAAAATGCCAACTTGGGTATAAACATTTTTGGCTGCAGTAAAGTATTTTTATATGAAGTGGAAAATGGATTGGAGGAGCATATTCTTACATTTGAAGAGATGATATTCTATGTAAGCATGTCAAACA
Organism: Schistocerca cancellata; assembly: GCF_023864275.1. NCBI lineage: Eukaryota > Metazoa > Arthropoda > Insecta > Orthoptera > Acrididae > Schistocerca > Schistocerca cancellata. Next base: position 458,310,582 of record NC_064630.1, read on the forward strand.
TAATAGAACTTGCGTTCGACATTGCAGAGGAAACTACTGGGTCCATAATTTCAGTACAGAAGAAATCATGGCAGGTAAACGTGGACTGAAGGTGTCCAGCCAAGAAATATTGCCTAATACGATGGAAATGATGAAAGCTGCAAGAAAAACTTACAAGAGTCGGCCAAAGAGCCTGTGAGGTGAGGAGTGTTTCATTTTTTTTAAATGTTATCCGCATCTAAGGAGAAGCATTGAAGACTCTGCCGGGAGGCCACTGAGAAACCCATCCGTAAAACAGAGGAATGGTGTAGGGTATCGTGCGAGGAAGATCGGATGGAATAAATGATCAGATGCATCAAATGTAAAATGTGGATTAATGTAAAGGTGTAGTGGTCGGGAAAGGTGGGAAAAAGTTGGAGCCGTGGCGCATCAGTTCCATTTACCTTTGCGTGAAGATCTCTTTGCTTCATATATCGATAGTAGTCAGCTGTTTGGTTGTGACCATAAGGTACGATGGAGGAGGGCGGATACTCAGGAATGTTTGCTTGGTGAGCGACGAGGAGAGAAAAGAAGCTTGGGTGGCATTCCTTGAAAAGGCGTGAACTCTGGTGAGCTCTTAGTGGTGGCTGTGCGCTTGCTGTGGACCAGAGTGGCGATGGGACGGAGCACGCACTATTTGCCGTGGTGTTTGGAAGCGCGTCGCGGCGAGAGGGTTCGCTGGCCTGGGGCAAAGAGGACGGAAACTTCTGCTGCACCCCTTAGCATGAGCCGCAGCTGTTGTGATACGGCACTGCGATGGGGACTTCTCACCTGGATCGTGAACATCCTGTGGATCTGGCTTCATTTGTCCACTTTTTGCGGAGACTTCCTTGTTTAATGTGATCGCTGATAAATTTTCTTGAGAAATTGTTATTCTTACGTGGAATTCTACCAGCCTTATGGCACTCTCTTTGTCTGACACCTTGAGACTCTTTAAAAAATAGGGAAGAGCGTCCGGGCTGCGATAAAATTTGTCCTTATACTTGTGAAGTAATTAAAGTGTGCTGAGCGCGGGCAATTCTGGTTGCTGAGAATGTCAATATAGTTAAATAATTACCTAATTGTGTAAGACGCTGGTCGGAACTGTTGATACATTTAGATGGATATTTTGAGTCGGTCCCTTAATTAGCACGGTAGTTGCTACGTCCAAGTAGTTACATTTTATCGATCTGAACGACTTTGTTTAAAACTGTGTGTGTTTATTTGTTCTGTGCATGTGTTTTTATTTCTTTCGTGTATTATAAGTAGCTTAATAATTGTGCTTGTAAGTCCTAGAGTCTAGGGGTAGCGTCTTGATTCATAATCGTCTTCGGTCCCGGGTTCGATCCCCGCCACAGCCAATATTTTGATAAATAATCAGCATTGGCGGCCGAAGACTTCCGGCATAAGAAGTCAGCCTCATTCTGCCAACGGCCTTGTCAAAGAGGGCGGAGGAGCGGATAGAGGTTCAGGGCACTCTCTTGTCCTAGGGGTGGGAAATTGCCCCTAAAGACGGAAGAATCAGCAATGATCAACGACATGAGGATCCAAAAGGCAATTGAAACCACTGCATTAAAGACACGTAACGTGTATCCACAGGACATGTGGCCTGATTGAAGAAGTGTCATGATGATCTCTCCATTGGCAAAAGATTCCGGAATAGTCCCCCATTCGGATCTCCGGGAGGGGACTGCCAAGGGGGAGGTTACCATGAGAAAAAGATTGAATAATCAACGAAATGATAACGTTCTACGAGTCGGGGCGTGGAATGTCAGAAGCTTGAACGTGGTAGAGAAACTAGAAAATCTGAAGAGGAAATGCAAAGGCTCAATCTCGATATAGTAGGGGTCAGTGAAGCGAAGTGGAAGGAAGACAAGGATTTCTGGTCAGATGAGTATCGGGTAATATCAACAGCAGCAGAAAATGGTATAACAGGTGTAGGATTCGTTATGAATAGAAAGGTAGGGCAGAGGGTGTGTTACTGTGAACAGTTCAGTGACCGGGTTGTTCTAATCTGAATCGACAGCAGACGATAGTTTAGGTATATATGCCGACGTCGCAAGCTGAAGATGAACAGATAGAGAAAGTGTATGAGGATATTGAAAGGGTAATGCAATATGTAAAGGGGGACGAAAATCTAATAGTCATGGGCAACTGGAATGCAGTTGTAGGGGAAGGAGTAGAAGAAAAGGTTACAGGAGAATATGGGCTTGGGACAAGGAATGAAAGAGGAGAAAGACTAATTGAGTTCTGTAACAAGTTTCAGCTACTAATAGCGAATACCCTGTTCAAGAATCACAAGAGGAGGAGGTATACTTGGAAAAGGCCGGGAGATACGGGAAGATTTCAATTAGATTACATCATGGTCAGACAGAGATTCCGAAATCAGATACTGGATTGTAAGGCGTACCCAGGAGCAGATATAGACTCAGATCACAATATAGTAGTGATGAAGAGTAGGCTCAAGTTGAAGACATTAGTCAGGAAGAATCAATACGCAAACAAGTGGGATACGGAAGTACTAAGCAATGACGAGATACGTTCGAAGTTCTCTAACGCTATAGATACAGCAATAAGGAATAGCGCAGTAGGCAGTACAGTTGAAGAAGAATGGACATCTCTGCAAAGGGCCATCACAGAAGTTGGGAAGGAAAACATAGGTACAAAGAAGGTAGCTGCGAAGAAACCATGGGTAACAGAAGAAATACTTCAGTTGATTGATGAAAGGAGGAAGTACAAACATGTTCCGGGAAAATCAGGAATACAGAAATACAAGTCGCTGAGGAATGAAATAAATAGGAAGTGCAGGGAAGCTAAGACGAAATGGCTGCAGGAAAAATGTGAAGACATCGAAGAAGATATGATTGTCGGAAGGACAGATTCAGCATAGAGGAAAGTCAAAACAACCTTTGGTGACATTAAAAGCAACGGTGCTAACATTAAGAGTGCAACGGGAATTCCACTGTTAAATGCAGAGGAGAGAGAAGATAGGTGGAAAGAGTACATTGAAAGCCTCTATGAGGGTGAAGATTTGTCTGATGTGATAGAAGAAGAAACAGGAGTCGATTTAGAAGAGATAGGGGATCCAGTATTAGAATCGGAATTTAAAAGATCTTTGGAGGACTTACGGTCAAATAAGGCAGGAGGGATAGATAACATTCCATCAGAATTTCTAAAATCATTGGGGGAAGTGGCAACAAAACGACTATTCACGTTGGTGTGTAGAATATATGAGTCTGGCGATATACCATCCGACTTTCAGAAAAGCATCATCCACACAATTCCGAAGACGGCAAGAGCTGACAAGTGCGAGAATTATCGAACAATCAGCTTAACAGCTCATGCATCGAAGCTGCTTACAAGAAAAATATACAGAAGAATGGAACAGAAAATTGAGAATGCGCTAGGTGACGATCAGTTTGGCTTTAGAAAAAGTAAAGGGACGAGAGAGGCAATTCTGACGTTACGGCTAATAATGGAAGCTAGGCTAAAGAAAAATCAAGACACTTTCATAAGATTTGTCGACCTGGAAAAAGCGTTCGACAATATGAAATGGTGCAAGCTGATCGAGATTCTGAAAAAAGTAGTGGTAAGCTATAGGGAGAGACGGGTCATATACAATATGTACGACAACCAAGAGGGAATAATAAGAGTGGACGATCAAGAACGAAGTGCTCGTGTTAAGAAGGGTGTAAGACAAGGCTGTAGCCTTTCGCCCCTACTCTTCAATCTGTACATCGAGGAAGCAATAATGAAAATAAAAGAAAGGTTCAGGAGTGGAATTAAAATACAAGGTGAAAGGATATCAATCATACGATTCGCTGATGACATTGCTATCCTGAGTGAAAGTGAAGAAGAATTAAATGATCTGCTGAACGGAATCAACAGTCTAATGAGTACACAGTATGGTTTGAGAGTAAATCGGAGAAAGACGAAGGTAATGAGAAGTAGTAGAAATGAGAACATTGAGAAACTTAACATTAGGATTGATGGTCACGAAGTCAATGAAGTTAAGGAATTCTGCTACCTAGGCAGTAAAATAACCAATGACGGACGGAGCAAGGAGGACATCAAAAGCAGACTCGCAATGGCAAAAAAGGCATTTCTGGCCAAGAGAAGTCTACTAATATCAAATACCTGCCTTGATGTGAGGAAGAAATTTCTGACGATGTACGTCTGGAGTACAGCATTGTATGGTAGTGAAACATGGACTGTGGGACAACCGGAACAGAAGAGAATCGAAGCATTTGAGATGTGGTGCTATAGACGAATGTTGAAAATTAGGTGGAGTGTTAAGGTAAGGAATGAGGATGAGACGACCAACCGAACGACCAACCAACGGTCGTCCCTCTCCAATCTCCCTCCGTCGGACAGTACATGTGTGTCGCCAGCGGTCGGCGAGCACTGGCTGTCGGCGCCTCACCGGCGCTCTGTCTCCCGACTTCACTGCTGCTGCGTCCTAACTGCACTGCTGGTCCGTTTCCAACTGACTGCCAGACACACGACGACCCGGAAATACTATCGGTCGCTCCAGAGATGGTACGACAGTGCACTTATCGATACGCGCTGCTGCTGCAGCCCACGGGCAAGTAAGGCAGGACGTTAGTGATGCCAGTAAATGGAATAAGAAAACGAGACGGCGGTACCGTAATAGAAGATGACAAACAATAAATGGCATGAACACGAGTCGTGCACGGCTCAGTGTGTCCATAATTAATGTTCCAGTTTCAAAACTCTGTAGAAAGAGAACCACTTCTCCGAATGACATCAAATTTGAACAGCATATTGTTAACGCAGGGGGAACAGTCATGGGACAAAAAAAGGTAACACAAATTTGATCAACAGAGGGCTCTGTATGCATCAGAATATGCACACTAACAGACACGCGGCACACGGTTGATCTTCAGTTTCGTCCGAGACGTCCAGCATAACTACGCGCTGCTGGTAAAGCTCCTTTACAAGAACGGTGACTGTGAGCCAGTAGCCTTGCAGAAGTTCCGGACACTGAAAGGAATGGAAAACGGTATTGTTCAGATGTCTGCTAAGGTCTGGACAAAGTGATTACAAAATTCGAAAAGACAGTTTCTTTTGAAGTGCAATTTGGCAGAGGGAGGAAAGCAGTTGATCCGACAGAACATTGCAGGAAGGGCTTGAGCGGTGATGCGCAGACATTGGATACGTTTGGACATGCTTGCTCGCAAGCATGTACAAACATTTTCAATGTCTGTGCATCACCACTCAAGTCCTTACTTCAATTTTCTGTCGGATCAACTACTTCCCTCCCAGTGCATAACATCTGACGAAACATTCTGCATTGCTGTACAAGCAAAATCATTCATATTCAGTAGTTGCTTCCTGCTGACCTGCCAGCAAGACAAATATTCGCTCTGGAATTTCTTTGTCGCATGGAAACGGTCAATGAATGACCGCGGAATATCTCCAATAATAAGTCAATATGCAGAATAGTGGAAAATGGACAACGGAAAATTCACTAGCACCGGTACCATTCCGTTGTGCAAAGATGACTGTGTGGCGTGGGATAGTAGGGCCGTATTTTTTTCCGAGGAAATGAGTCCTGCGGGTTCTGTTACCTGTACTGTCATTGGTAAAAGCTGTGAGAATATTTATGATTTTTTGCCTAGGATCATTTTTATGCAAGATGACGCTCCTCTACCAATTGCACTATCATTGAAGCGGCTGCTGCAAAGACACTTCGGAAATAATAGAATTTCCCTACAGCCTGGCCGTTCAGATCGTTTTATCTTAACACCATAGCCAGAAGTCACAGGGATTATCTGAAAGATGTTGCCTTCAATGTTCCAATTACGAACGTAACTGAAAAGATGGCGGACATTGCGCAACGCATTCTGAACGTGACTCCAAAGACACTCCGATCTATTTGGAACATGATATTTCTCGATTTCAACTTGTGGCAGAAAACAGTGGACTGCATATTGAACATGTCTTGCGCCAGTCTCACGACAGTTAGATTTGCTTTTTACATGGTATTTGGCCCCATGAAAATTGAAAACCTATTTTCCCACCCGATGTGGCACGACTTTGCGTGGTGGATGGATTTACCTAACAAACAGTGCCACAACTGTTGACTGCCGAACTTTTGCAGTCATGCACACTGAACAATGCGGATGGTGCAATGTGCAACTCAAACCATAGACGTCGTACTGTGGTTGATCTGTCATTTACGTTACGACGCTTACATCGCCATCTATTGGTAAAATTTTCGTTAAACTTTTTTGTTCTATGACGCTTCCCCTTGCGTCAATAATTTGCTGTTCAAATTCTCTTTCTACAGCGTTTTGAATCTGGGACTTCAAGTATTAACACCCTATATATTGCTCTCTTTGATAATCATTAACCTAACTGACAATTTAATTGATATTGCTAGTTAAGATTGACATGTAGTTGAATATTCATCATTATGAAATAACGTATTTTGTGACTATTCAGAATGTCGGTGATCACCACGTGCGCCTGATGATAAAGCGCTGCGGGCTTCAAAATTGACAGCAGTTAATAAACAACATTGAATAAGCTGTATATAGTGCGCTACATAATAAAGAGAATAAATATTTCATTATTTCCCGCAACACTCTTACTCATTCTCTTTCTCTATCATGAGTTACAACAGCATGCATTTTTGTAGGATTGCTGTGATGGAAAGCAGCAGTATAGCAACGTCGACAGCCAGTAACTGCACGCAAGGGCGGATGGAGCTTTCTGCCAACTTCTGTAGCTGACGTTAAGCGATTCTCGATGCTGACATCTAAAATAGCTCCATCTTAGTACCTAGTAGTTGTTTTACGCCTTCCCGATTTTCTGTTAGATGTACCTCCTTCACCGTCTTCTTCATATTTCTGTTTCATATTATAGCAGTTAGCTCTGCACGCTGTTTGTTTTTCAGTAATCACAATGCGCCCCTTGTTACCTTAGCCAAGTGACAAACGATCCGAAAAGAACAGCTTCCCGTTATTCATTTCCTTGTCTTTGTTTCGCTGTTGAGGCAACTCGTACGTAATAATAGAAGGAAGTTCTCGCCGCAATGACGGAGGAAATAATTGCGCGGAGCTCGCATGTATTGACAAATCCGACTTGGAAGAAGTGCTATCTACAGATGTGATTCCAACCTATTGTCGTCAAAAGATATTCTTGATCGTAGCTGTTTATATCTGAGAGCCACTATTTTAGTTACCTTCACTTGCATCTGCATCATCTCCTAGCGAAGTTGTGATGTGTGACCAAAACTGTTCATTCACCATACAGAGGTGACCACACACCGGTACAAAATGTCCCTTTATAAAAATGAAGCAGCTGAAAATTAAAGTTAATCAAAAGAAATTGCATTGGCCTTTTATGTGTAACGTTAGAAACAATCTGACTGTAACATTTGCTTGTTCAAAAGCTCTTCATATTCTGCTAAATTAGTGAAAGTTGAATAATTTGGGAAGGTAACCTGCGGATATGCGACACATGAAAGTTCAGAAACAGTTCTAAACACTGTGAAATGTTCCACTAATACGAAAGAAATGTTCAGCACGGCCAGTTCATAAACCAAGTCACCCAGTAATCTTCTGCTATTAGCACAAGTTCTATCCGCCTCAGTAGCAGAGGTCGCTATCGCACTTCTGTGAGGTGACACTCGACTAGGAGGCAAGCCCGTCCGAGACCTGGTAGTGACAGAAATATTCACTGCTAACATTTGGCCGGAGAGAAGAGGACAAGCCGTAGCGTAAAGTTTCAGATCACGTCTTCGCGTAGTGTCCTCTGTTAAATTCCATATCTCTGAAGTGCCTCAGAGAGCGAGAGCATGTGGCACTGTTAATGGTGATCCGTACGTCACGGATGGGTCTTTACGTTCAGCGGCCCCTTGGTGCTATTCGTGAAGGGGTCTTACAGAGGCCCTTTGTCGTTTTATTCACACATGGCCTATGTTGCACCCACCCACTCTCGTGATCACACCAGCAGTAGGGCTGGAAAAGAATGTATGCCATTTGCTACTGCGGACCACGTTCCTATTTCGTCGAACGGTCTTGAATTCTAACTTTCTACGGCTCCATGCCGAGTCAGTCCCGGTAGAAAAACCATCATGATCAACCACAATGGTCCCAGTCCTACATAATCCTTCCTACTAGTCATACACACCTGCACTATTCTCATCATCGCCGTCACTACATCCGTCAGGACGACGTTTTCTCCGTCACCAACACTGGGTGTCAGGTTGCGTCACACGCCTCTGAGGCAGGGCAAAGGTCAAGGTCCAACTGAAAGATCGCAAGTCCTATTTCAGAAATGGTCCTCGCAGCACCCGGGAGATATAGCCACTACCTCCGGCTTCCGCAATCTCTCGATTCGAGAACCACGATACCCGCAGAACACTACTTTTCTGGCTGTAACCTCTCCAGTAGCCGATCCCCTCGTCCTCAAGGATGTCGACAGCAGTTCACTAGGTTTTCTGCTTCCTCAGGACACCAGCAGGGGCAAAGTTAACTTCCGGGACGCAGAGACATGTCATCGTCTCTCCTCTGGGGAGGGAGGGTTGGCTCAAATGGCTCTGAGCACTATGGGACTTAACATCTGAGGTCATCAGTCCCCTAGAACCTAGAACTACTTAAATCTAACTAACCTAAGAACATCACACACATCCATGCCCGAGGCAGGATTCGAACCTGCGACCGTAGCGCCTAGAACCGCTCGGCCACACCGGCCAGCAGAGGGAGGGGAGAGGGATGCTATGTCATTGCACGTAGCCCACCAACACTACGGTACTGCACCATGTGTTGCCTACACAGAGGCCATGACAAAACAAAGTGTGGCAGTATGTTAATAACAGTAACGAGTCAAGTTATGGAGCCCTTTACGCTACGTCTGCGACTCCGGCCCTCACCTTACCGATAGACGGCAGCGACATCGTTCCTTGGAGACGCGGCTAGTGGTGACCTACTTGCCTCCGCCATGTCATGTCGCCGGAAAGTGTTCGTAAGCAATTCATCAGCATGTCGATATTTAAGCCCCATCTGGCTCGTATCCGACACCGGCAGACACAGTCAGCCAGCTAACAACCCGGGACCATCGCCTCCCAGTGCTATGTGGAGCCTCCAGAAGCCTTCATTTTGGCTATGGAGATACTTGGAATCTCAACGCTCCTGCCTCCCGGGCTTCATCTCAGCTCATTACTGTGGTTGTGTTTGAGACTATAGTTCCACTGAGTGAAGACTGGCCGTATCATGTCTTTTGTGATTTGTTCGTTCGGCGAACAGTTAAACTTTGACTTGAACTGAAAGAAATTTTTAATAAGTAAGTTGGGTTGACCAATTATTTTTGTTGTTCGCGTGAATTTATGCTTCAAGACAGAAATCGGAGTGGACCAGTTTATTATCTTCTTGATTACCTGTGATAATCGTTTTCACTCTTCAGTAAAGTGTTTTATACATTCTTGTCTGATTGAATGCTATGTTATGACATGAACGTCACCAAGTTGGATGCTTTGATCCAATATTCTTAATTACATTTCGCAGTGTTACGAAATGTGGACTATGGAATTCTTATTTCTCCCGCTGCAGTGAGATGTTTTTCAATTGTAACTGAAATAGTGATACATGGTTATTACAACAAGAAATGGAATTTCATTCATTAGAAGTGAACATTACATTCTGAGAAAAAATATGTGTAATTCAACTCAATGTAAGGTGTAAGTGTTTTGGATTGACCGTCATATTATATTTCATAACATTACACTTTTTATTATAGGGTAAAAAGACATTATGAGTTGCGCATTTAATCGTATATCTCTTACATCATTACACTATCTATCTATCTATCGCTTGAGCCTTGTCCCACAGTTACGCAGGGTTAGCCATCGTTAATCGGATTTGGCATATTAATGTTTAAGGGGTGGCCAGTTGCCCTTCCTGCCGCCACCCCATACCCCCTGGTACGGAATTAGTGCACCCCAACTGTCTGCGTCGAGTGTAATCCATGGAAAAGTGCGAAAGTATTCAGATGTCTGCGAGCCGTGTAACTGAGGCAGAACATGGGGACCAGCCCGGTATTCACCTAGCGGGATGTGGAAAACCGCCTAAAAACCACATCCCAGGCTGGCTGGCACATTGGCCCTCGCCATTAATCCGCCGGGCGGATTCGATCCGGGGTCGGCGCCCCAAACCTAGTGCAGGAAGCAGCGCGTTAGCGCTCTTTTTTTACCTTTTTTTCCTTTATTAAAACAACCATATATGTACATAAGCACAAAAACAAAATATTGAAGTGCTGGAACTGATTCAACACGAATTGTATCCTACTATAGACTGAAGAACACATTTCAATATAGTGCCATTTGTAAGCTTACAAAATAGAACATAAATAGTAAACTGACAATAGCCTCTTCAGTCCAGACAGAGACATGAACCGAAACGCAAATATATATATATATATATATATATATATATATATATATAATTGATTGTCTTAACTGGAATGACAGTTCTGTCATTTGATTCATAACCGTCCAAACTCAAAGTCGTTTGGAGCACACAAACGGATAACAAGAGATGCACAGGAACATAAATTAATGAAAACGTCATAATGAAGTTAATAACACCATTGAGAAGTAGGGAGTAGTCCTAGGAACTGGTATAACCCCTTATTCGTTGTGTATTTTGTTCGCTACATAGTCTTGCTTGTGATTTGTGTCCTTACCGGCATCGAGAATTACCCTACGCCTTGTTTTTCAAAAATTATGTCTAACATGTTAGCACAAATCGTCCTGAAACTTGACTAACGTTTCATCTTCCAGCGTGCCGTTCTCATGTAAGCCTCGAAACTAATGAGATTATCTTCACTGTTGTGGATGATGATATATGTCACAAACTGTCCTAACATCCACATCACGGTGTTGTTCTTGGTAGCGGGAAAATGTTTCGCGTCCGGCCAGAGCAGGGTGTCGGTGCAGTGGCTGGCTGGGCTGCTGCTCCACCCATTTCTAGTTAATGAGGTGACCGCCACAAGTGAAGCGATGGCGTAAGGTGTCGATCAGACCACAGCGGACGCATTTATCACTGTCACTTAAACCGATTCTATGCAACCTTTCATTAGTGGGTATAACATCGTTTACCACTTTATACCATGTGGACGCCACTTCAGCAGTGTGGACAGTTAAACTTATGTTGTCCCAAACTGCCTTCCAATGAACACTCGGGTATTTAAGTTCAATGGGATTCCGGGCTATTGGAGATGTCCATCTTTTTAATAACAGGTGCGTCGTCGGTAAATCCTGCGTGAAATAATGTCCATCAATATAGCTTACTTCAAGAAAAAACTGCTTGACATGTAGTTTGTAATGTATTTTACCTACATCAATGGGTGGATGCATATCGGTGGGTTGTAAGGTTCAGAAGAGCCAACTAGTTACGCTGAGAGGTTCCTTGTCCAACAAACGGGTGATTCGTTTAATATATAACGCAGTACACTTTCGGTTAATGTCAGGCATGTTTAGTCCGCCGGCCTGTCTGGAAGACGTCAGCGTGGTGTATTTCACTTTGAACAGATACCCTTGCCAGATAAATCTATTAGAGAGTTTCATCACGTGTTTGGCCTGCATCTTGGGGACTGGAAACAGTTGGGCCATATAGTACGCTTTACTGAATATGTAACTGCTGAGGAGTCGTATGCGTTGGAGAATGTTAACGGACCGCCAATTGTTCTCATGGATGGCACTTGCATTTTATTGGTGACCTGCTTCCAATTTTTTGCATTCATTTTTACGGGCATTTGTCGATAATCATACCCAGAGTGGTGTGGGTTTCGACACGCTTCGCCCAAGGTTCGAATCCTCGAATGTTGACAAAGGTGCATTTACCGGCGTTGATTTTAGCACCGGAAACACGACAGTACTCGCCTACCGCGGTCTTGAGGGTTGATACGTCTCCGTCGTTGCGCAATAACACTCCGACGTCGTCGGCGTAAGCACGAACCACGCAGGACGTTCCAGCGATCGAAAGGCCTGCAAGTTTGTCATGAATAGAGCGTAAGAGCGGCTCGAGCAATAAAACAAATAACATCATTGAGAGAGGGCTCCCCTGCGGCACTCCTCTTTGGACCTCGATGGGTTGAGTAAGCTGTCCATTTACGCTGATTCTGGTTGTAATGCCCGTGACGAAACGTTGCGCGACAGTAATAACCCCGTTGCTCAAAACCACACCGCTGCAGTAGCTGTAGGAGGTACTCGTGGCGGACGCGATCAAAAGCCTTGCAAAAGTCGATAAACAGCAATGCGAGATTCACGTTAGCGACTGACGCTATGGCTATTACATCTCTATATTCTGAAAGGGGCGTCATAATAGTGCGACCAGGGATGCATGATTGATGGTTGTGAATCACTTGCTTCATTAACGGAGACAATCTACTGTTGAGTGCTCTGGCGAAGGTTTTGTAATCAAAATTGATTAAAGTAATAGGTCGGAAGTTATCTAAGGTTTTTCGGTGTTTGCTTTTTGGTATCAATACAATGCGGCCTTCCTTCATTTCGGCCGGCACGTCACTCCCTCGCATCACTTCACTGAGAACATCTGTAAATGCGTGTCCGATTATGGGCCAGAAGCGCACATAAAATTCCCGTGGCAAACCATCAGGGCCAGAGGATTTATTCGATGGCGAGCCAGAAATCAGTTCAAGGACTTCGTCTGGAGCAAAATCGTGTACGACAGCCGAGTTGTCCGCAGGCGTGACTACGGTGGACAGAGCACTCACGATATCGCCGCCGTCATCACCATATGTATCGCATTGCGAGTACAGATCCGTGAAGTACCGGTAAACTGCAGTAAGAATATCACTCTGTCGGGTCAAACGGAGTCCATCTTCTGTGTCCAGCTCCCCGATAAAAGCTCGCTTGCGATGGGCACGATGTTTTATGAGGTGATACAGCGATGCAAGTTCGTCCTCTTGAAGCGATTTTGCTTTAGATCTGATCTTCAGTCCTTCAAGCTGCGTTCGCTTTACGCCTATAAGCTTCGCCTTTATTTGTTTGATGGTCGTCAGCTGTGTGTTGGTTGGTGTCGTAGTCGCGTACAACTCTCGCAGAACTGTTTGGTAAAAATCAATCGTGCGTTTGACATCTTGCGCCCGTTGCCAACTGTAGTTTCTTAAGGATAATCGCATTTTCCGTTTGACCACAGCATTCCACCAGGCTATCTTGCTCGGATATCTGCAGCATTGCTTGAGACAATCCGCCCATGTCGTGGAGATGACATCTTGTAGCAAGGCATCGGCGAGAATAGAAACATTTAGGCTCCACGGAATCCTATGCCATTTAGTATGCTGTTTGGCTAGATTTATCGTGACACAGAGGGCGCAGTGGTCGGAGAAGCTAGCCGGAATGACATCCGCGTCTAGAACATGTTGGCAAATGTTCTCAGAGATGTACAAACGGTCTAGACGGCTACATGCGGTGGTGGTCAGGTACGTGTACTTTACCAGGGTAGGAAATTTTAGTTCCCACGCAACCTTCAGCTGCAGGTGACGCACCAGATCATGTAGTTCCCTACAGTAATTAAAGTTTGGCGATTGGTCTTTCCTGTGGATCACACAGTTGAAATCACCACTAATTATCAGTTGGGTTGGGTTGCGGCGTAGCAAGTATATGATGTCTTCCAGAATGAGATTTTCACTCTGCAGCGGAGTGTACTGGCAGAAGTAAAAGCTGTGAGTACCGGGCGTGAGTCGTGCTTCGGTAGCTCAGTTGGTAGAGCACTTGCCCGCGAAAGGCAAAGGTCCCGAGTTCGAGTCTCGGTCGGGCACACAGTTTTAATCTGCATATGATGTCTTGTTTAAAGACGTTAGCTCTTTCTGATTTTAAGGTAGTTCCAGATGGAGCATAGATATTGACGAGGGTGACGTCAAAAATTTGGCAAGCTATGCCTCTACCGGAGTCCAACATTTCGATATTGCTCACTGGGATTCCGTCTCGTGACAGAATGGCCGTACCTGTACCCCCGTCCGCCACGGTGTTTACGATTGTTGCAAATGCTGATACATGAAAACTTAAGATAGACACTTCCTGTAACAGAACTATATCAGCTTCGGACTCATAGATAAACTGCCGTAGCATTGCTAATTTTAAATCTGTCCTAACTCTATTAATGTTCAGGGACAAAAACTTATAAGCTTAACTCATGATCGTCCGAGACTTGTGGGTGATGGGAAGCGTAGGAAGCCCAGTCCATCTCACCGTCGGACTTCGAACCTACATCCGCAGGTTTTGTACCAATTTTTGCGCTGACTTTACTTTTTGAGTAACTTCCAGCCACGGAGTCCTTTGGTTTAACTTTATTTTGTCGTCGCAAAGTCGTCCGAAGTGTCATTGAAGACGGCGGAGTCGGCGAGTCATGGCTGTAAGCAGTATGTGAAAGTCCTTGCTTCGGAACGGGTGACGGCAAGTCCGAAGACGCGTCTTCAGTAGGCTCACTGTGTTTGTTTGGAGCCGCACTGGCTGTTTGTATACAGCTGTCCGGGTCCTCGTGTTGTTTGGAAGCAGTTTCGAGGTGGCGGCTGTTTATGTTATGCTCTACACCGCGTGCTTCATCCGCCGTGTGTACGAGTTGCAGTTGACTGACTGCCGCCTCTTGTGTGTTGGCCACCTGCGGCGAGTCGGCAAGCGGCATCGGAACGGATTGCTGTAAACACTCGGCTGCACTCGTATTGACAGTTTCTGCGTCGGGCGGTTGAATGGGAATTTGGCGGGTCGTAACTGAGCCATCCGACACATGCGTGTCCTGTGTGGAGGCCCGTGGCTCCGCGTCATCGGTTTGATTTTTTACTAGCTGGTCGCCGGAACCACTACCGCCACTTAATAGTACGTCGTCGTTTGTTACCGACAGATAATGCAACACCGTTGGCTAAGGGGTGACTGGCCACGGGTTTTTGAGGCAAGGGTAGGAAGGTGCTGTTACCGAGATCGTTGTCCTCTGACACAGATGGACTCGGTTGGGAGTCAGTCACAGAAGGCGTCTGATTTTGAGTTAGGACATCAGCCAATGTTAATCTCTGTCGTTGTTGCAGATTGTTTCGAAGTACAACAACTCGCCGTGGGCAATCCTCTCGTAAATGGCCACTCGTGTTACAGATGAAACAAGTGCCTACTTGCCCCTCGTAAATGACATGAGCCTTATAACCACAAACCATTATATAGGATGGGATATTGACTTTAGCGGCCATGTCAACTGAGCGAACCCCACTATAACATTGGAGTTTGTGACGGCTCGACCATTTTTCGTTTCTAATCTGTCGGATGTCACCGTATTTGGCGAGGACATCTCTAAGAAAACAATTCTCAACCTCAGGTGACAAATTGAACACTCGCACTTGTTTATACTCAATGTCAGCGTTAGTTATTGAAACTTTACGCACTGACTGATCACGATGTCGGAACTCTGCTATCCCACCAGTATTCACCAAAATTTTCTCCAGTTGTATCTGGTCTAAAAACTTCACAAAGAAACAGTATTCCGCCATGTCGTAATATGCTGTGTGGACCAGATCGGATGTGATGCTAATAATATCTACCATCCAGTCATGGATTTCTAGAGAACTCGGTTGCACATTCCTGGAAGATTTCTCAAATGCAAAACACAGGGTATTCTTACGAGGTACACTGGGATCCATAACTGCACTATATGAGCGGTCGGGACCGCTGTGAGTAAATTAAGAAGCTTGTGTACGACGGTAGTGAAGAAGCACTGAGAATATCACAGGTCACAATCCAAGAATTATTATAAACACGGCTTGCGGTGCTACGACTACGCGGAATTACCTACACGTCCGGTCGCTGTCGCGTCCCAAGCGGAACTGTGCTCTCGGCTACGCTGGCGGGTCCTCTTACATCGTTACTCTACTACACACCAATACAAAGTAAGTGAATTCAAATAAAGCAGAAGGATTAAAAACACATTTTGAAACACAGGCTGCGGGTAACCAATCAAAGCTTCCCTTTCAAGGCAGATTAGATTGTTAAGACATAAAAGAATCCCAGCCCATTTGCAACTATCACATGTTCCATGGCAAGAGCCCTTCTTCTGTTTCAGTTTACAAGATGGTGCACGGCCGAAGAAGCGTGGCTAAACTGTCCATATTTTATATAAATAGTTCTAAAAATATACAGCGTTTCACTCATCGTAAAATTCTGTAACTAAATAATTAACAATTTGTTCCAAATAGCTTTAATAAAATGTGGAGTACTCGACATACGAACGCTGCAGAAAACACAACCTTGCGTCTACCAAAAACAAAAACTGTAGAAAATGGCAGAAACTGCTTATTTCTGCCTTAAGCGCCCATTCTTTCACATATGTCAATCATCAGTCACTAGTCTGAAGTACGCCAAAAAAAACCTGCGATCCTACGCACACTATACTCTAGGTACCCCCCTGTTATGACAGAAAGACATCGTGTGCCGCTTTCTGTACGACTCCAAGAATTAAGAAGCTAAACCGGAACCGATACTTCCACAGGCAGCTGAAATTACTACATCAAACCAGACAGTATCCCGAGAAGGAATGTGTTACACCACAGCTGATAGGCTTCATACACTGGGGCCGGCCGATGTGGTCTAGCGGTTCTAGGCGCTTCAGCCTGGAACCGTGCGACCGCTACGGTCGCAGGTTCGAATCCTGCCTCGGGCATGGATGTGTGTAATGTCCTTAGGTCTGATGACCTCAGATGTTAAGTCCCATAGTGCTCAGAGCCATTTGAACCATTTGAACTAAACACTGTGTCCAACTGTCAAACCAGAGGTTGAAAATACCTCTACAGTCGCAAGGTTTTTTTTTATGTAGAACACGACCGGTTTCTGGCTCTTGTAAGCTCATCTTCAGGTGTTATTCTGACAATAGCAATAGACGGGAGACAATAATAGGTTTTACACGCAACAAAAGAAGTTCCATAAAACATTTTAGAAACCACCGGTCGGGGTAGGTGCTGTATCATTGGCAAAGTAACACCTGACAATACAGTGGACGACTGCCTAGGTAAAGGAATATGCAGTGAATGACGGTACACTTACAGTTCGTGGTGAGCCCGCTCGCCGCGGTGGACGAGTAGAGGTCGCAGGGCATCACCAGCGTACACCAAGAGGGAAACAAACCGGTAAACCAGTGTGAGAGAACTACTGCCATCTGTTGACGGGAAGAACAACGTGGGGCCACTATCCGGACCGTTCGTAATTTGAATAGTGATTTGCATCTGAAACGAAAATATGAAAAAACCATTACATTGGTGGCGGCATTGATTGTATTGAAGAGTTCCTAGATAACAGAACGCAGCATGACATTCTCAATGGAGAGAAGTCTTCCGATTTAAGAGTGATTTCAGATGTGCCTCAGGGGAGTGTCGTAGGTTCAAAAATGGTTCAAATGGCTCTGAGCACTATGGGACTCAACATCTTAGGTCATAAGTCCCCTAGAACTTAGAACTACTTAAACCTAACTAACCTAAGGACATCACACACACCCATGCCCGAGGCAGGATTCGAACCTGCGACCGTAGCAGTCCCGCGGTTCCGGACTGCAGCGCCAGAAGCGTCGTAGGACCGTTGCTATTCAAAATATACATAAATGACCTTGTGGATAACATCGGAAGTTCACTGAGACTCTTTGCGGATGATGCTGTGGTATATCGAGAGGTTGTAACAATGGAAAGTTGTACTGAAATGCCGGAAGATCTGCAGCGAATTGACGCATGGTGCAGGGAATGGCAATTGAATCTCAATGTAGACAAGTGTAATGTGCTGCTAATACATAGAAAGAAAGATCCCTTATCATTTAGCTACAAAATAGCAGTTTTGGTAAACATTTTTGGAAAACAGTGATCAGTTAATTATTATATTTTGACTAAAGTTCAGTCTTGATCACACCATTTATGTTTTAATGATATAGGTAACCGGTCTCGGTTCTTTTTACAAAACCATCATCAGACCCATGGCTCCCTTAGGATGGTAGGCGGAGCTCTCCTCGCTGCTACGCAGTCAACTCTGTGTAGCAGCGAGGAGAGCTCCGCCTACCATCCTAAGGGAGCCATGGGTCTGATGATGGTTTTGTAAAAAGAACCGAGACCGGTTACCTATATCATTAAAACATAAATGTTGTGATCAAGACTGAACTTTAGTCAAAATACAAAATAGCAGGTCAGCATCTGGAAGCAGTTAATTCCATAAATTATCTGGGAGTACGCATTAGGAGTGATTTAAAATGGAATGATCATATAAAGTTGATCGTCGGTAAAGCAGATGCCAGACTGAGATTCATTGGAAGAATCCTAAGGAAATGCAATCCGAAAACAAAGGAAGTAGGTTACAGTACGCTTGTTCGCCCACTGCTTGAATACTGCTCAGCAGCGTGGGATCCGTACCAGATAGGGTTGATAGAGGAGATAGAGAAGATCCAACGGAGAGCAGCGCGCTTCGTTACAGGATCATTTGGTAATCGCGAAAGCGTTGCGGAGATGATAGATAAACTTCAGTGGAAGACTCTGCAGGAGAGACGCTCAGTAGCTCGGTACGGGCTTTTGTTGAAGTTTCGAGAACATATCTTCACCGAGGAGTCCAGCAGTATATTGCTCCCTCCTACGTATATCTCGCGAAGAGACCATGAGGATAAAATCAGAGAGATTAGAGCCCACACAGAAGCATACCGACAATCCTTCTTTCCACGAACAATACGAGACTTGAATAGAAGGGAGAACCGATAGAGGTACTCAGGGTACCCTCCGCCACACACCGTCAGGTGGCTTGCGGAGTATGGATGTAGATGTAGATGTAGACATAAAAACTTACACGAAAAACGTTAAAAGTGCATATGAGTGGTAAATGAACATATTGAACACGACAGTAGAGAACTGTAGTAAAACTGAGTCGGAGCCGGTGACATGAAATTTACGTATAAACCGTAAACCGCAGTGAAACTTTTCCCTTTTTCTTCTTTCCCACGAGTGGCATGCAAGTCTTTAATTTTGTGGGGATATATATGGCGACGTGGAACTGCGCGCCACAGTCATCACTTAAAAGAACATACATATGTGCCACTCCTATTTAAAAGCATTTCGTTATTGAACAAAATGAAAGGTAGCAATGCCTTTCAGTCCACAGAGCCAAAGCTATTATGCCACTTAACAGCTACCAGCAATAGCGACAAAGGGACACATTAAAGTTGGGTCAATTTAAAACCTGCTGGTTTCGCAGGACAGAGCGGATCAGGTTGTGGAAAGGGGCCAAGGTCAGTTACTGTTAGTTATACAGGAACACACACAGCTTTATTCCTCAAACCAATGCACAGTTTTCTCTTTCAAACAACAAAGATCAATTCACGGCTGAGGGCCCAAGTAATTTCTCGACAGTAAGTTTAAATGACTGCCTTTAAAACACCAGGATTTAAAGTAACGGCTGAAGGCCTTACTTAAGTAAAATTAAAATATCTTCTCGGCTGAAGGCTGAAATAATATTTCAGATCAGTTGAGGAAATTCTTTAAAAGCCAAGCATTTACAAATTCCGGCTAAAGGCCATATTAAGAAAAATTCAAGTTAATTCTTCGACTGAAATCCCAATAAAAAATTTCTTTACATAATAAAAGAGAGGCTGTAAAGATAAGCTTTTACACCGTAGAACAGAAAAACGTCGTAAGAAAACTCGAAATATCTTGTCGGCTGAAGGCCCAAACAATTACTCAAGAATAATTAAAGACAACCTTAAGATAGACATTTACAGAACACAGCTGAGGGCCATTTCAAGAATTCAAGATAATTAAAGAGAAAGCTTATAGACAAGGATTTACATATCAAAGCCATAGATTCTGAAACAAACTCGGCTGAAGGCCTAATTAGACAATATTAATACACGGCTGAAGGCCTGGCACAGTACCTGCGTCCAAATAAAATGACAATCACAAACTACAAACAGTGGTGCTCAGAAGTGTTCCAAGGGTCGGCCTGGGGAGGAAACTAACCACAGTTTAGGTGAGACAGACAGACAAGTGTAACACTGAACAATCGGGTTGCAGCACGATGTATGGGCGGCTGACGAACCAACCAACCACCTAATCAATTCCCTTCCACCCGACCAATAGCACGACAGCCAAAAGTATCAGTGAATACGAGGATCTCAGCCGGACTATGTCTAAATAACTGGCGTATAAACACATTCGAGGCACAATAAACACTCAAAGAGAAAAAGAGAACAACACGAAGCTGTCGAACTACACGCTATGCCGGACACCATCAACACGGTGAGGGAAACACACTGCCGCAAAACTATGCTAACTACCAGGGCAGGTAACCGGAACGTTAACGGCCACAAGGCAGAAGATACCGCTGGTGCACTTCAGTAATAAATTATAATCATTTCAAAGGTTACACACCATACAGAGGCGAGACAGCTGCAAAATTTTACCAACTCCAACACACCATTCACGTTGCTGCTTGCGGGGACAGCCCAGGATGCAACAACCAGGAATCAACGAAGAGATGTCACAACGGTTGAGCTTGCATCACAGGTTCACTGATTACTCAACTACAGTATGCAGGTGAGGTTCTCACAGCTAATGCCACACAACTCAGTGCGTGCAAGCCGCCAGCGGCCCTGGCCTGATTACACGAAGCAGAGACTTCCTCGCTGCTCCGCCACAACCGACCGACTGCTCACACACGGAAACGGTCAAAAGATCAAATACACGTCGGCCGATGAGAAGACCAACCAACGGTCGTTCCGGCTCCAGTGTTCTTCAGTCGGACAGTCCATGAGTGTCGCCAGCGGTAGGCAAGTACAGGGCTATTACAAATGATTGAAGCGATTTCATAAATTCACTGTAGCTCCATTCATTGACATATGGTCACGACACACTACAGATACGTAGAAAAAATCATAAAGTTTTGTTCGGCTGAAGCCGCACTTCAGGTTTCTGCCGCCAGTGCGCTCGAGAGCGCAGTGAGACAAAATGGCGACAGGAGCCGAGAAAGCGTATGTCGTGCTTGAAATGCACTCACATCAGTCAGTCATAACAGTGCAACGACACTTCAGGACGAAGTTCAACAAAGATCCACCAACTGCTAACTCCATTCGGCGATGGTATGTGCAGTTTAAAGCTTCTGGATGCCTCTGTAAGGGGAAATCAACGGGTCGGCCTGCAGTGAGCGAAGAAACGGTTGAACGCGTGCGGGCAAGTTTCACGCGTAGCCCGCGGAAGTTGACGAATTAAGCAAGCAGGGAGCTAAACGTACCACAGGATGGTGCTCCACCGCACTTTCATCATGATGCTCGGCATTTCTTAAACAGGAGATTGGAAAACCGATGGA
Source organism: Schistocerca cancellata (assembly GCF_023864275.1). Lineage (NCBI taxonomy): Eukaryota > Metazoa > Arthropoda > Insecta > Orthoptera > Acrididae > Schistocerca > Schistocerca cancellata. Next base: position 458,331,922 of record NC_064630.1, read on the forward strand.
TCGGTCGTAGTGGAGATCATGATCAGCAATTCATGTCATGGCCTCCACGCTCTCCCGACTTAACCCCATGCGATTTCTTTCTGTGGGGTTATGTGAAAGATTCAGTGTTTAAACCTCCTCTACCAAGAAACTTGCCAGAACTGCGAGCTCGCATCAACGATGCTTTCGAACTCATTGATGGGAACATGCTGCGCCGAGTGTGGGAGGAACTTGATTATCGGCTTGATGTCTGCCGAATCACTAAAGGGGCACATATCGAACATTTGTGAATGCCTAAAAAAACTTTTTGAGTTTTTGTATGTGTGTGCAAAGCATTGTGAAAATATCTCAAATAATAAAGTTATTGTAGAGCTGTGAAATCGCTTCAATCATCTGTAATAACCCTGTACTGGCTGTCCGCACCTTACTGGCGCTCCGTGCCCGACGCTCTTTCGTCCCCGACCGCTGTTGCGCAACTGCTGCTCCATGCCCGACTGAACTCCAGACACACGACGACCCAGAAATAATATCGGTCGCTCCAGAGATAGTAAGACAGAGCACTTACCGACAAGCGCTGCTGCTGCCACTCACGGGCAGGTAAGGCAGGAAGTTAGTGACGCCAGTAAATGGAATAAGAAAACGAGGCGGCTGTACGGTAAGAGAAGATGATAAACAATAAAAGGAATGAACACGAGCCGCGCGCGGCTCCCCTGCTAACTTAAAGTCAACAATTAATCGAGGCTTACATAATACCAGAGACGAATTTTAAGCCATGAAAGACAGGTAAATTTTAAATTAGGCAGGACACAGGTAATGACGCGGCACGACAATGTGCCATAGTTATAGAAAAAAAAATGAAAAACATGTAAACTTCTATTAGAAGACGACATTTTACAGCTGTGTAAAGTAAACTGGGTGGATCTTGCAAACCTCACAATAGGAGACAGGCATATGTTCTACATTCGTTAAGCCTAATTAAGGGCCACAAGAGCAAATGTGAAAATCACTGACCCAGTTAAGAAATATATATGTATGGCGTACAATCATCAGAAACCAGAAAGAGAAGGAAATAAGACTGGACGCTGCTTCAAAAAAAGAAAAGTTATTCAGCAGGACTGCTCGCTTAAATTCAGCTTACTCGTTCAAATTGCTGCACAGGTCACGGCAAATGCTGCGTATAATTTCTATTTCTTCTAAAATGTTTAAAACTGGGCCCTTACGTTGAATATGTAGAATGCTGCAATTTGTGTTTGAGGTGGTTAGTGAGAGCGGATTTGGAATTGCTAAGGTCCTGATGGTCTCTGAATCTTATGTTAAAGGAGTGGCCAGTTTGGTCCATGTAAGCGGAAGGACACTCATTACACTTGATGCGATAGACGCCCGTTTGTGCGTAGCGATTGTCTTCTCTTGTTTCGTGGTGCTTCAATAGTTGCCAGATCTTATGGGGTGGTGTAGAAGGCGGCTATAATCCCCTCCTTTCTTAGCCATTTGCCGATCCTGTTACATATAACACGTACGTATGGGGTCCTGCAAAAAATTTGTTTGAAGTTGTCATTACTAGTAGATGACAGGGTACGTCGGCACGGTTGCTAGAAGCGGCTTTCTATTGCATTTTCTGGTGGAGAACTTCAACAAAATTCTACTGGTAGCCATTAGCATGTGCTATGAATCTAAGGATATCCAACTCACTGCAATGACTGTAACAAGTTGCCCTCGCTAAAAGTACGAGTATGTAATCTCCTGTTTTGTCTCAACACACTTTGGCGAACGGGATTATAGCGTTCAAGGGCTCTACTTGATGCACATATGATGGAATACGCAAATGCTGAACATGTTCCTCAAATCTGGCTTTTGTTCTCAATTTCTGTTGTTAAATAATACTGTGAACACTACGTTAAACCACTTTAAAGTTGATCTATGGGGGCCGTTGTGGCCATTAGAGTGCCAAAACAAGTTTATTTTGCTGTGAAGTAACACACATTAACTTTAATCCCTCTGTTAAATAGGTCTATGAACTATAAACAACGGCAATAGAATTTGTTACGGTCAGACTAAACGTTGCAGAGCTTCTCACACAGTTTTATAAATTAGTCAAAATAAATTCTTTCCAGAATAACAGAATAAAAAAGTAAGAGCATACGGACCATCAGACCAATTGTGTGATTGGATTGAAGAGTTCCTAGATAACAGAACGCAGCATGACAGTCTCAATGGAGAGAAGTCTTCCGAAGTAAGAGTGATTTCAGGTGTGCCGCAGGGGAGTGTCGTAGGACCGTTGCTATTCACAATATACATAAATGACCTTATGGATAACATCGGAAGTTCACTGAGGCTCTTTGCGGATGATACTGTGGTATATCCAGAGGTTGTAACAATGGAAAATTGTACTGAAATACAGGAGGATCTGCAGCGAATTCACGCATGGTGCAGAGAACGGCAATTGAATCTCAATGTAGACAAGTGTAATGTGCTGCGAATACATAGATAGAAAGATCCCTTATCATTTAGCTAGAATATAGCAGGTCAGCAAATGGAAGCAGTTAATTCCATAAATTATCTGGAAGTACGAATTAGGAGTGATTTAAAATGGAATGATCATATAAAGTTGATCGTCGGTAAAGCAGATGCCTGACTGAGATTCATTGGAAGAATCCTAAGGAAATGCAATCCGAAAACAAAGGAAGTAGGTTACAGTAAACTTGTTCGCCCACTGCTTGAATTCTGCTCACCAGTGTGGGATCCGTACCAGATAGGGTTGATAGAAGAGATAGAGAAGATCCAACGGAGAGCAGCACGCTTCGTTACAGGATCATTTAGTAATCGCGAAAGCGTTACGGAGATGATAGATAAACTCCAGTGGAAGACTCTGCAGGAGAGACGCTCAGTAGCTCGGAACGGGCTTTTGTTGAAGTTTCGAGAACATACCTTCACCGAGGAGTCAAGCAGTATATTGCTCCCTCCTACGCATATCTCGCGAAGAGACCATGAGGATAAAATCAGAGAGATTAGAGCCCACACAGAGGCATACCGACAATCCTTTCCACGGACAATACGAGACTTGAATAGAGGGGAGAACCGATAGAGGTACTCAAGGTACAAAAAAAATGGCTCTGAGCACTATGGGTTCAAATGGTTCAAATGGCTCTGAGCACTATGGGACTTAACATCTTAGGTCATCAGTCCCCTAGAACTTAGAATTACTTAAACCTAACTAACCTAAGGACATCACACACATCCATGCCCGAGGCAGGATTCGAACCTGCGACCGTAGCAGCCGCGCGGCTCCGGAATGAGAGCCTAGAACCGTACTCAAGGTACCCTCCGCCATACACCGTCAGATGGCTTGTGGGGTATGGATGTAGATGTAGAATCTCTTAAGAAATAGCAACACAGTAGAAAAATGCATATGATATTGATATTTCCTAATTACATCGCTTATTACGGCGGTGTAAAGAACACACATTGCAACTGAATCTCTTCATTTTGAATGCAACAATGTGGAAGGAAACGCAGTAGTGTCACCACAATCACACAGGATTCGTGCGTTCACATACATGCAAATGAAAGACATACTAACAGTAATTCCTGTTATCAAACAATGGCAGAACATCTGTAAATGGGTAACGTAACTATTTCAGGTACGTTACCACTTGTAAAGAAAATTTTCAGTGCAATTCAGTATGAAACAACATGTAGCTCATTGCAAAGCTTTAGATCTGAGACAGTGTTTGTTATTAATTGCTAAGTATTCCAAAATTGACATTGACGTAAGTCCATCTTCTGCGATTTTTAATGGTACTAGGGGCGCTCAATAAGTAACGCAACACACTTTTTTCTGAAAGCAGGTTGTTTTTATTCAGGATTTAATAACCATATTATTCCACACTCTCTTCGTTCAATGCGTCACCTTTATGCCACCTTACTGAGAGGGCCTTTATTGGTCAACGTGGGCTCCATCAGTAACCTCCACATCATCTACGTACTGCTTCCCATCGAGTGCATTATTCATTGGGCCTCATCCGTTGCTTTTTATGGTCTTCTATTAGGCGCCGAGGAACCCAGTGGGCACACACCTTTCAGTTCCCCAACTGGTGGACGCGTACGTCGGCGCTACCAACAGAGAAGTCCAGTTATGCTGTGTGCAGCCGGCCGGCACCCGGGAGATCGGTCAGGATTGCACGACCTTTTTGAGATTATGACAGACGCCTCGCCCAACAACTCACCGTGCTTTTGTTCACTTCCAGAGCGACGGAGACATTCTGCAATCTCTTATGAATATCTTAGATGCTCTGGTTTTCCGCCAAAAGAAAGCTCTCTGCTTGGAACGCAGAACCGTTGACACGCCACTTTGAAGGCTACGTAAAGCGGCACCAACAATCGGAAATTAATGAGATTATAAGGGCTGAAGCGGAAATATTCCACGATGTCCCACAAAAAATTCTGCTTTTTTCCGAACGAAACTGGATGATAAAAGAATCTGTTGCATTATTTATCGAATGCCCCTTGTAATTACAATTCCTCCGCACAAATTAGCTGCTCTTATGCATCGGTTACAAACAAACGCCCACAAATAGAAGAATGTGCTTTGGACTAAAGCACCAGGCATATTCTCAAGTAGGTTCCAAAATTTAATGAGTGTTCGACTTCACAGACTGGCTTGGCCCATTCTGAAGCAGCAGAACAATAACGACGTCTTAACATTTGCAGCCATGACTCGGCCGTTACTGGCGCCTACTACCCGATAAATGATGAAGTCCACGCTCATTTAGATTATACGGCCATGCTTTTGTACTGGTTCTGATATTCTCCATACAACAATCAGCGTTCTCAGTGGACTCACTACACATTACTACCAATTCCACTGCACGCGCCCCTTTCGATAGAAAGCCACTCCGTCATCGCCGCATTAGTTCGTACACTATGTGATCAAAATTATCCAAACATTTGGCTGAAAATGACTTACAAGTTCGTGGCGCCCTCCATCAGTAATGGTGGAATTCAGTATGATGCCTTGATGACAGCTTCCACTCTCGTAGGCATACGTTTAATCTGGTGCTGGAAGGTTTCTTGGGAATGGCAGCCCATTATTCAGGGAGTGCTGCACTGAGGAGAGGTATGGATGTCGGTCGGTGAGGCCTGGGAAGAAGTCGGCGTTCCAAAACACCCCAAAGGTATTCTATAGGATTCAGGCCAGGACTCTGTGAAGACCAGTCCATTACAGGAATGTTATTGTCGTGTAACCACTCCACCACAGGTCGTGCATTATGAACAGGTGCTCGATCGTGATGAAAGATGCAGTCGCCATCCCCGAATTGCTCCTCAACAGTGGGAACCAAGAAGGTGCTTAAAACATCAATTTGGGCATGTGCTTTGATAGTGAATCGCAAAACAACAAGGGGTGCAAGCTCCCTCCACGAAAAGCACGACCACACCATAAAACCACCGCCTCCGAATTTTACTGTTGGCAATACACACGCTGGCAGTTGACGTTCACCGGGCATTCGCCATATTCACAACCTGCCATCTGATCGCCACATTGTGTACCGTGATTCGTCACTCGACACAACGTTTTTCCACTGTTGAATCGTCCAATGTTTACGCTCCTTACACCAAGCGAGGCGTCGTTTGGTAGTTACCGGCGTGATGTGTGGCTTATGAGCAGCTACTCGACCATGAAATCCAAGTTTTCTCACCTCCCGCCTAACTGTCATAGCACTTGCAGTGGATCTGATGCAGTTTGCAATTCCTTTGTGATGGTCTGGATAGATGTCTGCTTATTACACATTACCACCCTCTTCAACTGTCGCCGGTCATTGTCAATCAACAGACGAGGTCGGCCTGTACACTTTTGTTCTGTACGTGTCCCTTCACGCTTCCACTTCATTATCACATCGGAAACAGTGGACCAAGGGTTGTTTAGGAGTGTGGAAATCTCGCGTTCAGACGTATGACACAAGTGACACCTAATCACCTGACCACGTTCGAAGTCCGTGAGTTCCACAGAGCGCCACATTCTGCTGTCTGACGGTGTCTAATGACTACTGAGGTCGCTATTATGGAGTACCTGGCAGTAGGTGGCAACACAATGCACCTAATATGAAAAACATATGTTTCTGGGAGTATCCGGATACTTTTGATCACATAGTGTGTATCACTACCAAATGGTGATATATAATCACTCTGCCGCTCACCCGCTTGGTTTAGATCAGTTGTACAACACACGAAGGTAGGAATTTTGATGTGAATTGTATTAATTACACCGTTACAAATCACGACCGGACGTTGCTGTTGCTTATACTGAGGCACACCGTCGAAATACTGAACAGTAAGCCTTATTCTCCTGTACCCACATTATCTTACAGTACCATTACCACCGCTTCCACAAGTCATATCTTGCCTTGAAAACACTACCTCCAGTTCAGCGGTTCCCAAGCTTTCCTTAATGCAATCAGGCACTGCCACCTCGCTCCTCACCATCATCAACTGTAGCACCTAACTAAACTTCAGAATGAAAAACCATTTTCTTTGACCAGAACACTCTTATTTTTTAAATGATAATTAGTTTTTGTAGGTATTTTATTTAACCACAAACTAATGACTCAATGAGGCAACTGGTACCGCTCGTTTCTGACAACCTTTTATTGCAGAATGATGAATCAATTCTCAGTATGTTGTGAGTGCAAACTACAGATCCTTCACCGAAAAGAAAAGTAAGTGTGAGAACTGATGGTAGACACTTGTTAGAAAAAACGTTTCGTCTGTACCTCTCCTCTCCTTAGCGACACTTGCTTCTTCCACACCCTGCACCTCAATTCAAAACCAAACAAGTTAAAATGCGTGCACTGTACTTTTTACTCGTAAGTTAGTTCATTGCTGGATCTCTTACTTCTGAACTGGCAGAAATTAGAAGACTTCAGGCTGTCAGTTCCTTGTGTCTGACATCTACCACTAATCATAATGATATTATAATATTTTTATTATTGTAATTATAGATAGTCTGTTGGCCCTACACCAATGTAGTAGCCACTATATAGTTACTGTTCTATTGTGCTATCAGTTAGTTCTTTTATAAGTTGTGAAATGAAAAAGAAGAAATTTCTGGTCCATTTCGGGAACTAGCTACAACCTGTAGAAGGTATTTTCATGAGAAATTTAAGTATATGTGATGTAAATGTCTCGCCTTTACTGTCATAGATGCACGAGCGAAGTATGTGTGCAATGGGTGGACTATGATAGGAAGAAGATGTTCATACAGTCGTTTCGTAAGATGTCTCCTCCACGTTGCGTCATGTATTAACGATAGTATTAAAAAATGTGGTTATTGGTAACTTATGTAATCAGTTTACAGATATACGAAATATTGATAATAGTGACGATATTTTAACAGCAATTTAGTTTCGTTACCAAAACTCAATCGAAAACTTTTAGTCTGACCATCAGAAAATTCTATTTTACACCTTAAGGAGAATAATCCCGCTACGAACATGAAATTCTGATGTTCCTCGCACAGATATGCCGTCTACACAGCTAGGAAGAAAACGAAAGCTAGATTTGTGACTAGCCCTTCCAGAGGTTTACCAATTTTATATTTTTAATAGGATAGGTGGATGCTGTACTTTACTGGCGATTCCGCCTTCTTATCGTTACTGACAATTACAATTTCTTCAAATTATTATACCACGCTGTTCATTTCTACGCAATTGTAAACATTTCCATTGAAAAGTCTGTTTTTCTCACATAGGTCAAACCGTGATCTATACGATTCTTTCTCTGTCAAGTAATTTTTCATTTATAGTTTTCCTTCTTTACCCAAATAGTAGAGTGGACTGTTTTATATCCGCCCCATTGTAGATAGAGTCTAGGTTCTCTTCAGCCAGTTACCAGGCAAGCCGCTATAGAGGGAGAGGGGTTCCCAGTTGGGAATAAATGGTAAGGAGTTACCGGTCCCGACTTTTACCTGACATCCAAGGGAACCCTTGCAAAAATCTCGGTCGAGACCATCGGACTGGAACTACTTAATTTTTTTCTTGGAAAATTATTCTCCGTTGTCTCAGGCGAAGATCAAAATTCTGTTTATCTGATTTGCGTTTTGTGTGTTCCATGTGAAAGTGTGTGCTACTGTAGGGTGTTGTGTCTGTTTGTGAACAAGCAATTGCTCTCAAGGCTACATTAGAAATTAATCATTTCCGTGCGACTGAGAGAATTATTCATTCGCATCGCAAGGAAAAGCCTTTCTAGGCAGTCTAAGCGGTACAATGAAGAGAAAATGTAAAATTGTAACGGAAGTTTAGAAATTAGCCTTTTAATTATCTGAACGACAACGCCTCCTACCACAGATCAAGAAGAACTGCACATAAATTCGAAGAGAATCAGACAAATTTCCGGGCCTCACCTACTCTAAAACGTATCCTGGACGCCACTGGGCAATAAAGGACTGATGCAATCACTTTGTTATTCCAAGACTAGTTTCAGCTGTAATTCGCCGTCTTCATTGGATTTCGTATTCTACAAACATACAAAACATAGACTGTTAGGCAGTGAAGCCATGTTAATATTAAAATGTTGTAATAATTTGTTTTAAACTGACGTCCAGTACAATACCTTTTTCTGTTTGTTACATATGGCGTCTTGCATACCTTTTCTATTATGAAAATGTAAATTTACTGCAGTGACGTAATGGCGAACGCCGTCATAAGTATTTACGTCGTTTTACTACAGGACGGTTTAATCACCCTTCTGTGCACAAAAGTGCTATTAAAGAGTCTACTGTCTGTGTGTAATGGCGTAATTTTTTACCTGGCGATCACCAGCTTGTTACACTTGGTAATACTATACGTGTATGACAGAGTTACAATACCTCTGTTTGGTATACTGACGTCTGCTGCACGAGAGTCAGTTCACAGATGAGAGGAAGACAGCGAAATAACTCCAGCACTGTATTGTTGTACCAAACCTTTTGACTGAGAACAAATTTTCTTATTCATTCAGTGTAGTCGAAAATCAGTCACAGTAAACGCTTGGAACAGACAAATTGGAAATTTGTGGCATGGTCTTATGGGACCAAACTGCTGAGGTCATCGGTCCATTAGCTTACACACTACTTAATCTAACTTAAACTGACTTACACTATGGACAGCACTCATGCCCGAGGGAGGACTCGAACCTCCGATGGGGGCAGCCGCACGGACCGTGACAAGGCACCCCAAACCGCGCGGTACTACAATTTACTGCTTTGTAGTGCTTATACATGGCGCATTAACACTTGCTTTATCTTTGTTGTATGCGTTTACATACCTTTACACTGTGTAACAGTTCGCTGCCTGAAACTTCAATTTTGATCTTTGCGAATGGCTGATGACTGCACCATTTATATCTATTAAATATAGCAGATGTAATATTGTATATGAACTTTCAAACAGAGTACCAGAGAGAAAAAGAGTGGGGAAAGAAATCGATGTGCCTCGAGAATGGTAGTAATCCAATTTGAAACTCCTGTTGACTGCACGCCTAAGCAGTTGACAGAGAGCGTGCAAACAGCGGCTGGGCTGGCGGTCTCGGCTGGCGGACGCGCGCTGTGGTGTGGCTGCACAGCGCTGCGGCCTGCTCCTGTCGAGCCGTCACCGAGAATGAATCGAACAGTAAGGGGGAGAACGATGAAATTCGGGACTTATACAAACCCATTCCAGAGGAGGTAATTGTGACTGAATTGCCACTACACTGAGACGAAGCGCATACGAAGTAGTGAGACCATAGATCACCAAATTGCTCGTGTTTTGTATTTTGACTAGTCTTTTCCCTGTAGGATTGCTCCATACCCCTCTTCCTCCCTCTTTAAGCTCACCTCGACCTCCCACCTCCATCTCTCTAAGCCTCACCCCACTCTCTCTCTCTCTCTCTCTCTCTCTATCTATCTCTCTCTCTCTCTCTCTCTCTCTTTCTGTCATTCTCTCTCTCTCTCTCACTGTCTCTCCCTCTATCCCTATCTTCTCCTCCCCTCTCTCTGTCCCCATCCTCCAGCTCCGCACTATATCTTCCTACCCCTCCCTCTGACCACATCCTCCTCCTCCCTCTCTTTCCACCTCCCCCTCTTCCTTTACAAGCTGCCTATTATCCCTCTACACATTCCACCTACCTCATGCATCTCCTATTCCTCACCTCTGTCTGTCCACTTTCTCAAATATCTCCCTCTGACCATCCCCTCCTCTACCCATCTCAATCTGTCCCCAGCCACGTTCAGTGGCATGTGTGGCCCCTGCAAGTACAGTTCAATAAAGTGGGCTGATACTGCATACAGAGCAGGATGCACTTCAGGGGCTTGAAAATCGTTTATTGACCCTTGATGTAGTGGTCTCCATGCAAGCAGGTCGGCAAAAAGAGCTGCTATTACCCCAACATAGCATGCCTGTCATCTATGGCAGCCTACATGTTGGTGTCTGGAAAACCATTTCTTGCCCCTGACATGTAGGTTTCCATGCAAAGCAGGTTGATTTGGCAGGCTGATATTTATTCCACACAACAGGTCTGTCGTGCATCGCAGCCTATACCCTAGAGATGGAAAATACACGCTTCTGCCCATATCTCTGCTCCTATTGGAGCCACAAGGTCATAAAACACACAGTGCTGATGCTTGTGGACCTACTGTTTCTGTGTCAAATTTGGCTGAAATCGATACAAACATAAATCAGCTTATATGCAGGCTGTGGCACTTGAAACAGTTTGTGGAAATATCTGGGATGCCCAGACGGAAAAAAAAGGTTGTCATATAAAAGTAACACTTAACTCGAACCCCTGCCCCACCACCCAGGTGCGAGATGAGGATTCAACCCTGAAATCTTCAATAGGAACCCCCAATTTGTATTGCGGATCCGAATTTTCTGGATAAAATACCTGTCTTTTGCGTGGAACAATGTTATCGTTGCGTGGCAGATGGTACTGTAATCGACACAAATCAAAATGTTTCTGTTGGTCCGTCGTGGACAGGGGACGCCGGCTGGTTAAGTAACTGTCAATGTCAATGAAAATTTCACCAGCTGCCTTGTATCTTAAGATGTTATTTTATTTTATTTCAAAGGCTACCAGTTTCAGCATTTCACTATGCCATCTTCAGGCCCCATAGGCATCTCTCCAATATACAGCCATAAATATCTGGATGTCGTGAATTCAATCATTACACTAGTGCTTCATTCGAAGACTTGATGGCAACTATCACTCTTCGAATGAAGCACTAGTGCAACGATTGAATTCATGACATCCAGAGATTTATGTGTCTATATGAAATTTTCGTTTATAAGGAGAGATGCATATGGGGCCTCAAGATGGCATAGTGAAATGTTAAAACTGGTAGCTTCCAAAATAAAATAAAATAACATCTTAAGTTTCATCTTAAGATTGATTGACATTAACAGTAAATCAAAATGGATTACAAACCGTTGAAAAGTGATAGAAGAATTTCGATATGTCAACCATTGTCTTGGACACATTTTGTACCATTCGAGTAACCGTCTGTGGTCAGACTCTCGCTGTAGGTGCAGCACCTCTAGGTGCAAGGATGTAGTTCCATCGTTTCGAGCACGACTGTAGCCGTACCGTGAACGACGGCTAAGAAAATTGATGCGCGAAGCTGTCGCGGTTAACTTTACTGCAAACATTCGAAATGCAAACATATCTTTCTATGTGTGCAACGATGTTGACACTTGTGGAGAAGGAAGGTATCATTGCTTCGTACTTTGCGTCAAACAGACAAGTACGAGAAGCTCGTTGACGGTACGTGAACTTGGTCCCTGAAAGTAACTTTCCTTCTGTAGCTATATTTCGCAGTATTATCCAACTGTTTACTGCAACTGTAAGGGTTGAACTCACACGAAGAATCTGACTTCTGTGTTTGACGAACGAAAACGCCGCGGTGGATGTTTTAGCTGTAACTGTTGCATTTCCTCACATTAGTCCGCGGCAAATCCCACAAGGTGCAAGAATTTCACGACGAAGCGTTCTGTGCATACAGCATGAACACACATACTACCCGTATCTCCTGTCATTGCATCAAGTTCCACATAGGGGCGATTTTCAAAGCCGCTTGAACTTCTGCAGTTGGACACAGCAACTAGCAGTCAATGATGACTTTCATTCATGGCAACGTTTACGAAAAGCGGTATCATAAATCGGCCTAATGTGCATCACTGGGCAGTAAAGAATCCTCACTGGTTAAGGCAAGTCGAGCGTCAACGATCCTGGGGGTTTAATGTTTGATGCAGTGTGTTGCGTACCCGGATAATTGGCCCATACTTCATAGACGGTAATGTGAACGGTCGAATGTATGGCGACCTTTCAGATAATATTATGCCAATACCACTGGAAGATGTTCCACTTCAAAAAAGATTGCATATGAGGTTTCAACACGACGGCTGTTCAGCGAATTATTCAAGGATATCTCGTGAAATTCTGAATCGAGACTTTCTGGTCGATGGACTGGACAAGGAAGTCCTCACCAGCAGCCACCTACAATAAGCACTCCAATGCTGATTGAGAGGCAAGGGAAGTCAAGTACAACAAGTACCCCAAAGGGATCAAAACACTACGACATCGCCGGCCGGAGTGGCCGTGCGGTTCTAGGCGCTACAATCTGGAACCGAGCGACCGTTACGGTCACCGGTTCGATTTCTTCCTCGGGCATGGATGAGTGTGATCTCCTTAGTTTAGTTAGGTTTAATTAGTTCTAAGTTCTATGCGACTGATGACCTCAGGAGTTAAGTCGCATTGTGCTCAAAACCATTTGAACCATTTGAACCACTACGACATCCACGTCGTTGTTCCTGGGTAGTGCTAATGTAGTTGCTACTGCACTGATAAATGAAGCAACAACCTGTTCCAATCGCTTTCCATATCGGTGCCGTCTCTGAAGTTAATTACGCCGTAATGTCCTATAGTTTGAAGTATCTCGCTGGTTCGTTATAAAACACTGGTGTCGCTTAGATAATGTAAGAATGCCACCGTCTTAGAATCCTAATCTGTTGGGTAATTTCCTGAGGTCCTCTCGTGTTTCAACGGATCGTAATCCATTTTGATTTGCGTCGATTACAGTGCCATTTCTTACAAAAGTTACGTATTTTTTCCCAGAGAACCCAAATCCGCAATAAAAAGTGGGGTGCCTACTGAACATTTCAAAGTTTACCCCCTCCTACCCCCTGGGGATGGGGTACGGGGGGTCGAGTGTAATGTCACTGCATGTCCCCCTTCGAGACGAACAACTGTTATTACAACCCTTTTTTAATTCATATTTTTCCGAAACAGTTTTTACCGCCCCAGCCTGGATATATCAGATAATCGTGGTGAAAATGGAGATTTCCTAATTAATGGCTTTGTAGTTTCAAACTTACTTCGCTTGCCCATTCTGTAGCAGAGAATTAATTGTTCAGAAGTATGGTACATAAATGACTCACAATTCACGGTATTTCGAGAAGGCTTCGGACGCAGTTTGCTGCACGACGCTAATTTTCTTAATCCTTAGTCAACCTGTGTTTGAATTGTAAGTGCAGTTCTTTAATAAGCCGATAGCATGTTTCTCAATCTTTACTTCCTCACAAAAAAGTGAAGTACCCAGAGGGGAAGAGGAAACGTAATGAAATTTCACAGGTCGAGAGGGTCATGAGTCTACTGACTGGTTTGATGCGGCCCGCCACAAATTCCTTTCCTGTGCTAACCTCTTCACCTCAGAGTAGCACTTGCAACCTACGTCCTCAATTATTTGCTTGACGTATTTCAATCTCTGTCTTCCTCTACAGTTTTTGCCCTCTACAGCTCCCTCTAGTACCATGGAAATCATTCCCTCATGTCTTAGCAGATGTCCTATCATCCTGTCCCTTCTCCTTATCAGTGTTTTCCACATATTCCTTTCCTCTCCGATTCTGCGTAGAACCTCCTCATTCCTTACCTTATCAGTCCACCTAATTTTCAACATTCGTCTATAGCACCACATCTCAAATGCTTCGATTCTCTTCTGTTCCGGTTTTCCCACAGTCCATGTTTCACTACCATACAATGCTGTATTCCAGACGTACATCCTCAGAAATTTCTTCCTCAAATTAAGGCCGGTATTTGATATTAGTAGACTTCTCTTGGCCAGAAATGCCTTTTTTGCCATAGCGAGTCTGCTAATGATGTCCTCCTTGCTCCGTCTGTCATTGGTTATTTTACTGCCAAGGTAGCACAATTCCTTAACATCATTGACTTCGTGACCATCAATCCTGATGCTAAGCTTCTCGCTGTTCTCATTTCTACTACTTCTCATTACCTTCGTCTTTCTCCGATTTACTCTCAAACCATACTGTGTACTCATTAGACTGTTGATTCCGTTCAGCAGATCATTTAATTCTTCTTCACTTTCACTCAGGATAGCAATGTCGTCAGCGAATCGTATCATTGATATCCTATCACCTTGTATTTTAATTCCACTCCTGACCGTTTCTTTTATTTCCATCGTTGCTTCCTCGATGTACAGATTGAAGAGTAGGGCGAAAGGCTACAGCCTTGTCTTACACCCTTCTCTTCTTAATACGAGCACTTCGTTCTTGATCGTCCACTCTTATTATTCCCTCTTGGTTGTACATATTGTATATGACCCGTCTCTCCCTGTAGCTTACCCCTACTTTTTTCAGAATCTCGAACAGCTTGCACCATTTTATATTGTCTAACGCTTTTTCCAGGTCGACAAATCCTATGAAAGTGTCTTGATTTTTCTCTGGCCTAGCTTCCATTATTAGCCGTAACGTCAGAATTGCCTCTCTCGTCCCTTTACTTTTCCTAAAGCCAAACTGATCGTCACCTAGCGCATTCTCAATTTTCTTTTCCATTCTTCTGTATATTATTCTTGTAAGCAGCTTCGATGCATGAGCTGTTAAGCTGATTGTGCGATAATTCTCGCACTTGTCAGCTCTTGCCGTCTTCGGAATTGTGTGGATGATGCTTTTCCGAAAGTCAGATGGTATATCGCCAGACTCATATATTCTACACACCAACGTGAATAGTCGTTTTGTTGCCACTTCCCCCAATGATTTTAGAAATTCTGATGGAATGTTATCTATCCCTTCTGCCTTATTTGACCGTTAAGTCCGATTCTAATACTGGATGCCCTATCTCTTCTAAATCGACTCCTGTTTCTTCTTCTATCACATCAGACAAATCTTCACCCTCATAGAGGCTTTCAATGTATTCTTTCCACCTATCTGCTCTCTCCTCTGCATTTAACAGTGGAATTCCCGTTGCACTCTTAATGTTGGCACCGTTGATTTTAATGTCACCAAAGGTTGTTTTGACTTTCCTGTATGCTGAGTCTGTCCTTCCGACAATCATATCTTTTTCGATGTCTTCACAATTTTCCTGCAGCCATTTCAAAAATGGTTCAAATGGCTCTGAGCACTATGGGACTTAACAGCTGTGGTCATCAGTCCGCTATAACTTAGAACTACTTAAACCTAACTAACCTAAGGACATCACACACATCCATGCCCGAGGCAGGATTCGAACCTGCGACCGTAGCAGTCGCACAGTTCCAGACTGCGCACCTAGAATCGCGAGACCACCGCGGCCGGCGCAGCCATTTCGTCTTAGCTTCCCTGCACTTCCTATTTATTTCATTCCTCAGCGACTTGTATTTCTGTATTCCTGATTTTCCCGGAACATGTTTGTACTTCCCCCTTTCATCAATCAACTGAAGTATTTCTTCTGTTACCCATGGTTTCTTCGCAGCTACCTTCTTTGTACCTATGTTTTCCTTCCCAACTTCTGTGATGGCCTTTTTAGAGATGTCCATTCCTCTTCAACTGTACTGCCTACTGCGCTATTCCTTATTGCTGTATCTATAGCGTTAGAGAACTTCAAACGTATCTCGTCATTCCTTAGTACTTCCGTATCCCACTTCTTTGCGTATTGAT
This sequence comes from Schistocerca cancellata, assembly GCF_023864275.1. Taxonomy (NCBI): domain Eukaryota; kingdom Metazoa; phylum Arthropoda; class Insecta; order Orthoptera; family Acrididae; genus Schistocerca; species Schistocerca cancellata. The sequence continues at coordinate 458,347,827 of NC_064630.1, forward strand.
TCTTCCTGACTAATGTCTTGAACTTCAGCCTACTCTTCATCACTACTATATTGTGATCTGAGTCTATATCTGCTCCTGGGTACGCCTTACAATCCAGTATCTGATTCCGGAATCTCTGTCTGACCATTTTGTAATCTAATTGAAATCTTCCCGTATCTCCCTGCCTTTTCCAAGTATACCTCCTCCTCTTGTGATTCTTGAACAGGGTATTCGCTATTACTAGCTGAAACTTGTTACAGAACTCAATTAGTCTTTCTCCTCTTTCATTCCTTGTCCCTAGTCCATATTCTCCTGTAACCCTTTCTTCTACTTCTTCCCCTACAACTGCATTCCAGTCGCCCATGACTATTAGATTTTCGTGCCCCTTTACATACTGCATTACCCTTTCAATATCCTCATACACTTTCTCTATCTGTTCATCTTCAGCTTGCGACGTCGGCCTGTATACCTGAACCATCGTTGTCGGTGTTGGTCTGCTGTCGATTCTGATTAGAACAACCCGGTCACTGAACTGTTCACAGTAACACACCCTCTGCCCTACCTTCCTATTCACAACGAATCCTACACCTGCTATACCATTTTCTTATGCTGTTGATATTACACGATACTCATCTGACCAGAAATCCTTGTCTTCCTTCCACTTCACTTCACATGACGTTATTATAGTGCTTGTAAAATCGAGTCACATTTACAAAGAACTTGGTAGTATGAGCCCATTTATCGTTATGGGGGTGCACCCCGTGTGATTTGAATGCAGTTCGTAGGGTGTCAAAAAGGAACCTCGTCCACAACTGTTGTAACTGGCCTTTGGTAACGTACATCCTGGAATTAGGATATAAATGACGTCGTAGCTGTTCCATACATCTTATATCGGGGACAGATCCGCTGATCTTGCAGAAATAGCCTATGATACTAGTTACATTTGAGGATGTAGGATGTCTCTCACTGATGTCCGCAGGTTTTTGAGATAGCGACCACTTCAAACATCACCTGTTGGCAGGTGATGATTGAAGTGGCTGCTGCCTCAAAAATCTGCGGATACAAGCCATTGAATTCTTGGATGCTGGCCCCTATTTTGACTGTACCAGAGGTGAGAATCTCCCTTCATGTCGGTCAGGGCGCCTCAAGGTGGCGTAATATATCTCCATAACTGGATGCTCAATAAAATAACAATTTGGAAATTTACACGGCTGAAAGGTGTTTGGTTTGACGTTCTGTACCAAACAGCCGAGGCCCTTCAACCATCTGTGAAAAGATGTATTTTTGTATTTTTTGAAAGACTGTGCTCAGCAACTGTAGATTTCTCCAGTTCTCGATTTTTAATTTTTTTCCGTTTCTGATGATATGTAGACGTTACCGAAATGAGAGTGGTAGACTCTGATGTATTCTCCGACGTCATCTCACTATTCACACAGTTGACCGTCTAGACGGGTTCATGTCTCTCAGAACGTAAACTGTCAGTAATAACTGGCTTTATTAAATTTGACTTCCGTTGGTGGTTGCTTCAGTAGTGCTCCTCATTATACTGTGGAACATGCAATAATTCATTTAGATAACATGGGACATTAGACCGTGAATACACCTGAGGATGTACCTGTATGGTACGATATCGGTTGAACCAGTCTTTGAGCGACTTCTATAAAAAAGCTAACTGTGCAAATTGGGTTCTCAATGAATTTTACCAGCATTTCAACACCTTAGTAGATTTTTATTTGAGTGTTCCTTTCAGTATGTATATTAATATGCCGTTGATGTTCTGCGCGGTGGTCGGAAACGGTACGAAACGACTGACTGATGTAATCACTTTCCCACTCACAAGGGATGTTACAAATCTCAGTGATCTTGAGATCGAGCCTGTCCTTAACAGCGTACTTATCTGCTTGACCTTCTTAGGAGGTAGGAGAAGAAGTCTTATATCTCATCTTCCAGGAGTCTGCCTGCTTTGCTGGATGTATCGCCGCAGAAAGGAAGAAATACAATCGTTGGCTCATCAAGTGAATATTCAACATTTCACGTTTCATTTTCTTGAAGAACGCTGATTTCATGTCACGTAAACCATAGCCGTTCATTTGGAAAACGTACTTCAGATGATTAATTTCGGAATCCGTGTGGTACTCGTCAGAAACAGTTTATGCTCTGTGTATTAATTTATTTTAAACTGCTCTCTTCGGGACTGGATGATGAAAACTCTAAGCCCTGAGATTCTGATCAGTGTGCCTCGGCTAGCGGTACACTGAGTGGCCGAGATGTCCCTCCGACATTCGTTACACCAAAACATCTAAAAAAAATTACACTCGCCTTCATCCATCTTCATTTTATCGTTATGTTGACGACACGTTTAGGATCCGACCACATGGCGCAGAAACTCTTGAACACTTCTTTGAGCATATGAACAGCATGTACCCAAACATCCAGTCGACTGTCGAGACAGAGAAAGATGGAAGGCTGCCATTTTTAGATGTGCAAAATAATTTTATGTAGGCTCAAGTCGAATGTGTAAACGTGTACCGGTTATGGAACAAGTTCACACACAAATGGGGGCATGTTTAGGCAAAACGTAGAACACAATAATGAGTAAACAAAACACACTACTATAAAATTTCCAAAATTGGAAGCTGTTTTGGGAAATATATGGGAAACTACACATCGGATTACAAAAAGAGTTGTAACAACAGTTGTTCGACTCAAAGGTGGGCGTAAAATGACGCTACACCCTATCCTCCTGCCCCACCCCCAGGGGGTGGGAAGGGGTCGACTGTGAAATGTTCTATAAGAACGCCCAATTGTTGTTGCGGATTTGGATTCTAGAGGAAAAAATATGCATCTTTTGTGCGAATCAATTTTATTGTTGCATGATAGACGGCGCTGTAATCTACTCAAATCAAAATGGGTTACAATCCATTGAAACATGATATTATTTCAGGAAATTACAGAACAGATTAGGATCCCAGGAGGGTAGAATGGTGGTGCAAAATTTTATTGCCAGCAAACAACCTTTTTGGAGAATTTCCACCTCTTATATAATATGGCCTACATATGCGTCTGAATTTTAGTTACAGCCCCACTCATCATAACGTTCTGAGCTGCAATTTATACATGCAAAAAATAATGTGTTTCTTGTGGCACAATCGTCGCGAGATCACGTTTTGCATCTAAGGCAGTGAATCATTTTATTACTTTTTGATCGGTTTATCGTTTCAAGCAGTAAATACAAAGACAGTTTTCATTGGGTTCATCAGACTGCTGAAGGTTATAAGAGATAGGATGAAGAAAGTACAATGAGACGGGAGTGAATGCATGCTAACAGGCGTTGTAGAAGCAGTAGTTTGTGAGGGACATTGAGACAAAGGAGGAGATACAAGGCGATAAGCATAAATGGAAGCGGAAATTACAGGGTCCTGCAGAGGAAGGCAAAGGACAAGAGAACATGGAGTGTCACCATGTGAAAACCTTCCTTTTGGGCAGAACACTGATGATAACATCAGAAGTAGATCTATCTACATATTTTTTTTTTTTTTTGTTCTTGCTTTTAGCAGTTTCTACCCTTTAAAGTCCTTGCTCTAATTATTTCTGCCTGAGATACATTAGGTTCAAATAGCATTTCTAGCATTTTCTACCTTTTATTCTCGCGTGGCTTCATTGTTTTTGGATTGCGTTTCCAGCTGATGCGCCTGAAAGGATTCCTTGACTGGGGTGTCAATTAAGATAGCAAAGCAAAATAATGCTTAAATGTGACGCAACAGGACTGCATAAACATGCTCTATCGGAGGGTATGAATTAATTTCGTAACTAGAGTAGCAGCTTTCAGTCTTTGAAATCATGTAAAGAAAATGATCTCTTGCGAACGAACATATATTTATCATGTCACAGTTCTAAAAACCATTCAACAGCCAATATCGCATTTTTTTATATTTAAGACAACCAGTTTCAACAGACACCTTCAGGTCTAAATCTTCTGTTGTAAAACATGTTTATTTTACGCTGACCTCAAGCAAAAGATGTCAAGTGGATAGAAATAGGTCAGCGTAAAATGAACGTGTTTTACAACAAAATACAAAGGCATACCGACAATCGTTCTCCCCTCGAGCCATTCGCGAATAGAACAGGGATGGAAGGAACAGTAAGTGGTTCCAGACGTACTCTCCGGCACACACAGTCAGATGGCTTGCGGAGTACTGATACAGATGTAGACGAGGTCATCCCAGAGAGTGCAGAACCGCGATTCGTCCATGCTTCACGGTCAGGACACCACTCCGAATGCACCCGTTTGCGTTACGGTGTTAACAACTGCCTACGCAAGGGACAGCAATTCTCTAGTCGCACTGCTGCTAGCCGCTCACGAGGGGCACGGGATAACACAGAAAGTGGCAGGGAGTCCATTACTTTACTCGGGTACCAAGAGCAGATATGAAGGGATTACGATGTGCTTCATACATAGCATGGTCATACTTCATTGTGGTTTTCAGAAGTGGCTGATTGGAACGTTGACAACGAGTATTCCTGCAAAAAGTGGTTCAAATGGCTCTGAGCAATATGGGACTTAATATTGTGTTGGCAGAAGAGCCAACACCGTGTTGCTAGAGGAGGCCGGAATGCACGCTTTTAAGCTCACGCAGGCTGGCGTGAGGTCTGGAAAATGACAATGTAATTAATATAGCCAATAAGGTACGTTGCTGCTGGAATACTTAACTTTAATCCATAATTGGTGTACATCGCTCTTGACGGTACATTAATAACAATCTCAATATAAACTGGTAATGGCGCCTTGCTAGGTCGTAGCAAATGACGTAGCTGAAGGCTATGCTAACTATCGTCTCGGCAAATGAGAGCGTAATTGTCAGTGTAGCATCGCTAGCAAAGTCGGCTGTACAACTGGGGCGAGTACTAGGACGTCTCTCTAGACCTGCCGTGTGGCGGCGCTCGGTCTGCAATCACTGACAGTGGCGACAAGTGGGTCCGTCGTATACTAGCGGACCGCGGCCGATTTAAAGGCTACCACCTAGCAAGTGTGGTGTCTGGCGGTGACACCACATTCCTCCCCCGCAAATCGGCGAACGGTTGTGTTATAAGGCTTCCGCCCGCCGTGGGGAGGACCCCATGTTGACGTATGCGACGAGGTGGGGAACCTAACAACAGGCGAGGCTGTGCCACCCGCACCCGGCCATTCGGTCCGAGGGGAGCTAGGAAACGCCTGAAAACCTAGTTCAGGGTGCACGCCAACATGCGGTGTATGCGCCCGTAGAGAGACAGGAGGGGCCGAAGGGTCGACCTCCATCGGGTCGGAGCACCCGACGGGCGAAGACGACATCTGGTCCGGAGCGGGCAAGAGTTCCATGTCGGAGGACAGCTGGTCACGGGAAGCGATCGGCGGCGCGTGACCCAGGGAGGCGCCCGGCGGTTGCAGCGACGCGTCCACTGCCGGCGTCGCCGGCGGGAGAACAGGCGGCGGCGGCGGCGGCGGCGCGTCGCAATGAAGCAAAATGGAAGGCAGCGTCGGTAACACCTGGGGCTGAGGCGAGCCAGTAGATGGATCACCAGGGCACTGACCGGACGGCACCGTCGCTGAAAGCAGACGGGGAGCGGCAGAACCCGTGCGACGACAGAGGCGCAGCTGATTGAGATGCCGACGCACCTCACCAGAGGCCCCCAAAACCAGATACATCGCGCGGCCGAGGCAGCGAAGAATGCGCCCCGCTAGCCAACGCCGTGAACCTCGATAGATGCGAAAGTATACAACGTCGCCTGGGGCAAAAGCAGGTGTCTGCCGCTGCACAGGAACCTGATGCGGCGGATGTAGCAAAGACATCAAGGTGCGATGAGGGCGACCATGAAGCAACTCAGCCGGCGAGCGACCATCTCGGGGCTGAGAGCGATACGAGGGCAGAAAGAGCAATAACGCGTCCTCCCGAGAATGAGACTCTTTCAACTTCAACATCTGTGACTTGAAAGTCCGGACCAATCGTTCAGCGGCACCGTTTGACTGAGGCGAAAACGGCGCGGATGTCAGATGTTGAATACCATTGGCCTTGCAGAATGACTGAAATTCTGCAGACATGAATTGTGGGCCATTGTCAGAAACAATAGTCTGTGGAAGATCTTCAATGCAAAAGATAGCGGACAACGCTTAGATGGTGGCAGAAGACGTCGTGGAAGACATCCGGACAACAAAAGGAAAATTACTGAATGAATCTACCAGAACCAACCATCAAGCATTCCAGAATGGACCAGCAAAATCTATGTGTAAGCGTTGCCAAGGGGAAGTGGCTTTTCGCCATGCAAAGAATTTCCGCGGTGGTGCGGATTGTTGTTCGGCACACGCCATGCAAGAAGAGCACATATTCCTAATCGCAGCATCGATTCCGAACCAAGTACAGTGCTGACGAGCAAGTTGTTTCGTTCTCACTATACCCCAATGTCCTTGGTGGAGAAGCTTTAAGACAGAGGACTGTAACGAACGTGGGACCACGACCCTGGACTGATCATTATCAGAACGCAACAGCAAAACACCACGTCGAACAAAAAGTCTCTCCTTGTGAGCAAAAAATCGGCGAACCAACGGATCCTCGATCCGTGACTTTGACAAGGGCCATTGCGTAGCAACAAAGCGCAAAACGGTAGCAAGGACAGGGTCAGCAGCTGTGGCTGTAGCTACACGACGAAAATCAATCGGAAACGATTCGACCACGTCATTGGTTTCCGAGTCAATGAACATGCAAGCAACTTCGGAGGAATCGAATGCTCTATCCTCAGCAACAGGCAAACGGGACAACGCATCGGCGTTTCCGTGATTAGCAGTGGACTGATACAAGATATCGTAGCGGTACAGCGAGAGGAAAATAGACCAGCGAATGAATTTCTGCGCTGTACGTGGAGGTACGGGCTTGTTCGGATGAAAAAGCGATGTCAAAGGTATGTGGTCTGTGATGATGGTAAAGTGACGACCATACAAGAAATCATGAAACTTAGTAACACCAAAGACGAGAGCCAAAGCTTCTTTCTCGATCTGTGAATAATTTCTTTGCGCTGACGAGAGCAATTTGGACGCAAAGGCAATAAGGCGATCATGCGATCCATCTTTGTGCGCAAGCACAGCACCGATCTCAGAAATCCGATGCATCTACCATCAACAAAAGGGGTTTCTGGGGATCGAATGGCGTAAGGCAAGTATTGGAAAGCAACGCCGATTTCAACTGGTGAAAGGCGCGTTCGCATTCCGTCGTCCAGACGAACGGAACACCTTTACGGCGTAAGCGATGAAGCGGAGCTGAAATGGAAGAGGCGTGGCGCACATATCGGTTATAATAATTAATTTTTCCCAGCACACTCTGTAGCTGCTTCAAATTCTGCGGCGAAGGCAAGTCTTGTATGGTACGGAGGTATTCTGGACTGGGATGTATGCCTTGGGCATTGAGTACATGTCCCAGATATGGCAATTCACGAGCAAAAAACACACATTTGTCCTTCCGCAAGCGAAGACCATTTTGTCGCAAGACCTGAAATAATGTTCTGAGATTGGCTAAATGTTCTTCTTCCGTCTTTCCAGAGATCACAATATCGTCCAGATAGTTTACAGCAGTAGGGACCGACGCACAAACAGTTTGTAAATATTGCTGAAACAATGCAGGGGCGGAAGCACACCCGAATGGCAGTCTTTTGAATCGGTACAAACCAAGATGCGTGTTAACTACCAGGACGCGCTGGGATTCTTCGTCCACCGGTATTTGCAAGTACGCATCTGCTAGGTCCAACTTCGAAAAACATTTACCCGGGCACAGTTTGTCAAAAAGATCTTCCGGGCGGGGTAAAGGAAAAGTAACAGTCACAAGTTGTGGATTCACTGTTGCCTTGAAGTCCACGCAAAGTCTCAATTTTCCGGAAGGTTTTTTGCAAAATGACTAAGGGTGAAGCCCAGAGAGAAGCCTGCACACGTTCAATTACACCTTGTGATTCTAAATCGTTTAATGTTCTTGCGACCTCATCACGCAATGCGTGGGGAACATTGCGCGCTCTGAAAAATTTCGGTTGCGAGTTTACTTTCAGTTCCAAATGTGCTTCATAGTTCTTAGCGCAACCAAGGCCCGGTGCAAAAATGTCTGCAAATTCTTCACATAGACGAGAAACACTGGCTGAAGGCACAGGCTGGTTCACTGATAGGACCTGATTGACTATAGACAAGTTAAACAACTGAAATAAATCCAAACCAAACAAGTTCACTGCAGAAGAAGAACGAAGGACGTAAAATGACACAAGTTTTGTTTGTCCCTTGTATGTTGCAAGAAGGCTGCACTGTCCTAACACAGGGATCGCCTGTCCGGAATAACTATTTAACTTAACATTTGCGGCACGCAACGGAGGTGCGCCCAGTTGTTTGTACGTGTCGAGATTGACTAGTGAAACTGCAGCTCCGGTATCGAGCTGGAACGGTATTACTGTGCCGTGAATGTCCAAGTCTTCAAAAAGTTTATTGTCCTGCTGACGACAAGAGCGACTGTCTCGTGCAACGTGAACTGACACTGGTACAAAAGCACTTGCGACTTGACGGGATTTCCGTCGATGTCGACGCACATTTTTTGTGGGACGAACACAGTCACTGTTAGAGAAAGTAGCACTGGGCGGGGTGAAATTAACTACATGAATGTCCATGGGCGAAGGTTCACGAGCCGGAGTATTCTGAGTTCGATTCCGGCGCGAAGCTAAGGGCCTGGAATGGTTGTGAGTGTCCGATCTAAGCTTTTTCTGGCAAACACTCTGAACATGTCCTTTTTTATTACAGAAAAAGCAAATAGCTTGGCGTGACGAGCAATTCTCACGTGAATGTCTAGTAGCACACTGCGGGCATGACTTTTGTACTGCATTTGCTTGCTTGCGCGGGACACGTGGCTGCGTGGACGGGCACGAGGGCTGTTTACTGTTCCGTGCAGCTCGCCCAGCGGGCCGGTTAACGTGACACATGGCTGGCGAAGTTTCAAATGATTCCTGAGCAAAGTCAAGTGTGTCCTGCCTATCCAATACGTCCATCACTTGTTGAAGGGAGGGATTGACTAGTTTCAAAATCTGTTCCCTTATGCGAACATCAGAAACGTTCTGTGCAATTGCATCACGCACCATAGTATCTGAATAAGGGAGTCCACATTCACACTCAAAAGCATAATCCCTTGTAAGGCCTTGCAAAGTTGCAACCCACTCCCGATTAGTCTGACCGGTCGTACGTTTTGTACGAAAGAATGTATACCTTTTTGCAACCACATTGACTGATTCTTTGAAATATACATCTAATGCAGACAAAATTTCTTCGTACGACAGAGTTGCTATGTCGCGTCGGGGAAATAATTTCACTATCACATGGTACATCTGCACCCCTACACAAGAAAGCAAAAAAGGCTGCCGCTCAATACCTTGAATTCTGTAGACGGCGAGATGGAATCCAAATTGGCGTGACCACTCCGTCCAGCTTTCCAGTGCAGCATCAAACGGACGAAAAGGTGGTGCAACAGCATGTTGTGGCTGCGGTAGTGGTGGAGCGGCAGCTGCCGCATCGTTTTGCATTGCACGTTGACCCTGGACGAGCTGTCCAAGGGCATCCAATAAGGCCTGCGTCTGCTGATTCTGCAAGCGATAAAATTCGGACAGTACATCTGGAGATTGTGGCGAAGCCATGACACAAGTAAATTAGTGCATCAAGTGGTACAAACGCGATTTAGCTCGTCGCCATATATTGTGTTGGCAGAAGAGCCAACACCGTCTTCACAGTATGAAGACTTTCACGACCGGATGACATATCTTCTGGTAAACCTTCCGGGATGTAAGGTCGTGGTCCATGAAACTCTTCAGCTCCTAACGTTTCGTCCAGAGCTGCGCTGGACATCTTCAGAGGGGTGTTTCTTCTCCGGTGAGTCTTGCCGGCAAGACTTACCAGAGGAGAAACACACCTCTGAAGATGTCCAGCGCAGCTCTGGACGAAACGTTAGGAGCTGAAGAGTTTCATGGACCACGACCTTACATCCCGGAAGGTTTACCAGAAGATACAACACCGTGTTGCTAGATGAGCCCGAAATGCACGCTTTTAAGCTCACGCAGGCTGGCGTGAGGTCTCGAAAATGACAATGTAATTAATATAGCCAATAAGGTACATTGCTGCTGGAATACTTAACTTTAATCCATAATTGGTGTACATCGCTCTTGATGGTACATTAATAACAATCTCAATATAAACTGGTAATGGCGCCTTGCTAGGTCGTAGCAAATGACGTAGCTGAAGGCTATGCTAACTATCGTCTCGGCAAATGAGAGCGTAATTGTCAGTGTAGCATCGCTAGCAAAGTCGGCTGTACAACTGGGGCGAGTACTAGGACGTCTCTCTAGACCTGCCGTGTGGCGGCGCTCGGTCTGCAATCACTGACAGTGGCGACACGCGGGTCCGACGTATACTAGTGGACCGCGGCCGATTTAAAGGCTACCACCTAGCAAGTGTGGTGTCTGGCGGTGACACCACACTTAACATCTGAGGTCATCAGTCCCCTAGACTTTAGAACTACTTAAACCTAACAAACCTAAGGACATCACACACATCCATGCCCGAGGCAGGATTCGAACCTGCGACCGTAGCGGTCGCGCGGTTCCAGACTGCAGCGCCTAGAACCGCTCGGTCAAAACGGCCGGCAGTATTCCTGCTTTCACGTTTTCATGCAGTCCAACATTGGGCCTCACAGATCTGGATACCGCACGATTCGATCAGTCGGTCAAATGGAGACCCACAATGAAGCCTCTTTGAAACACTGTCAGGTACTGACTGATTCGAGCATGTGGCGAGTCCTTCACACTGATCTCTCAATTTCTTAATCTCTTCACGCCCTAATCTAGAAGGCCTGGTAAGAATAATAAAAGTGAACATCACTACTTCCCTCTGCCACAGAGAATTGGAACTAATCATTTAGACACCTGCCAGTGTTGTGTACATGTACGAGGTTACTTTGCCATCCTTCCATGTCGGGAAGTACTTCTGGTATGACTGTCACTTCCCACTTTATCTGTTCCACTCGTGAAAGTTGCGTCAGAGAAACTACTGTCGGTATGTCCCTGTACGAGCTCGAATTTCCCCGAGTAGACTGCTAGTTGACAACAGTCAGATGAATTTTTGTTGAAAGCTCTACTGGCAGATGACAGGCTACAAGAAGATACAAATTATGACTAGATTTTGATGGGTCTGGTGATGAAATATTGACTGTTAATACAACTTATCAAACACGCCCTGGAGATTCTTAATATACTGTGTTAGAATATGTGGGATCAATAATAAGTGTTACACTGTGTACTTGTAAATATACATTTAATAATATTCACTTATTTTATACCGAATCTTGTTTGTGAGGCACATGATAAACAGGGGGAAAACCATAATGTGAAGACAGGAGGCACTTATAATTAAAATCAGGAAGAAGGTTCTTCCAGATACCAAAATCCTACTGACTTCTTTCAGGACACTGCGAAATGGAGCCAATATAATGGTATCCCGTCCATAATCGGTGATAACAGTGCTATGTCGTCCGCAAAGGGCGTCTCAGACTGGTTTATGTGTGTGTGTGGGGGGTGGGGGGGGTGAGGGGGGGTCTACTTACAGCCAGCTGAACTGCGCTCGGTCTCAGTTCTCTGCGTGTAATGCTACACCTCAATGTGTACGTAATTGTGTCCTGCTGAAAGTTCGTTAATTACAGTGGTCACGTAGTTAATGCTTCCTTGGAATAAAGTTGTGATCAGTCTACTGGTAATGTTGTTCTGAGTTAAAGAGCAATAACAATTATCATCGATCGCATATGATACAAACAGACGAAAATCGCAATGTTAACCGTGTTCTTGAACTTAGCCGTCCGTTGTGGCCGAGCGGTTCTAGGCGCTTCAGTCCGGAACCACGCTGCTGCTACGGTCGCAGGTTCAAATCTTGCCTCGGGCATGGATGTGTGTCATTTCCTTAGGTTAGTTAGTTTTAGTAGTTCTAAGTCTAGGGGACCGATGACCTCAGATGTTAAGCTCCATGATGCTCATAGCCATTTGAACCATGTTCTTTAACTTAACAACAACGTATTATTACGGATATTCGCATCGGCTCAGGTTTTTCTCCTCAGAGTAGTTATTAATGCGGATAGCCATGGATACATTCGCTAATACCCCCTTCGGAGCAGACTTAGGTCCATGCTCTCGATCCAGTACAAGAATCAGAGGCCCATAATATCGTGGCTTGATTTATTTGCTCGGCTGGGCTGTTTAACCGTCCAGGTACACTTAGCAAACGGCTCACGGACTAATGTGCATAATGAAACTACCGAATCCCAATAAAAATCTGATACACACAATCACCACAGGCTGCCGGCAGGTCTCACTCCTTGAACGAACATTCCGGGAAATTAATATTTTCCGAACGGCTCACAATAAAAAAATCTGAATACTTGTGTAGATAATCCCTAACTAAGAGCCGAAGGTAAGCGAGGACTAAAATAAAATCACACGTGAAATTTCTGCTGTATGCTGTCCACGAATGTTTCTGCTGTATAAACTTTCCATAGCACTTCAGAAGTCTATCTGCGTAATGCAATCTGAATTAATGTTTCACGTACATCATTTACCTCAGGCTGCACATCTATGAGAAATCAAACTCCCATGTCATAAACGCAGCACACTCAAAAAGTTTTGTTATCAAGAAAATGTTTGCGCAAAGAAGGTTTTTCCCACCACTAAAAACTGTCCACCATGCTGAGATACTACATACCATATTGGGTTACAGAGACAGCATATACTGGCATAGACTAAGGCTAGTGAAAGGGAAATTCTTGGCGAGGCCAGCGTAGCACGTGCACGCTGAAGCTCAGCTGCATTCCGATACAAAATTAACTGTCGCATTGCAAACTGCGCTTAGGGTTCTGTCCCTCGACCTGCATGTGAGAGGAAGAGCAGCTATCTGCTGGATGAAGAAAAATAATCAAATACTTAGTGTTCGAACAGACACTCAAATTTGCATCTCGCGCGTATTATGGATTTATGGTAAGAGAGATAGTAGTACTTCCCTGTGACTGAAAGACAAATCCTTTACCTTCCAGATGCCAGGGACAGTACGAATGGTTCCCTATCAACCAGCCCCTGGTGTTGACGGGACATAGTCACTGCCCCGAAAATTTTTACACAGTTAAAAGAGAGGAGCTGTCGAGATGCGGTTATCGAACAATTCTGGAGGCACATGAGAGACGTTAGCTGTAGTTCACTCCTGACTACCAAGCAATGCGTAAAGAGGAAGAATTTAATTTTTTTTTTCCTTTTTACGAGAGAGAACATGCTGACAAACTACCAGTGCCCGGGACAGATGGATGTTGCGTGCTATGTAAGAAGGGAATAACTCGCAACAACATGTTATCAAATTAAGTAACCGACGGAAGAGAAAGTGTCCAGTAAACTGTCAATCACACAGTAAGTTCAAAGACTGTATTGTATCCCTCAGTCATAAAATCCACAAAAAATGGTTCAAATGGCTCTGAGCACTATGGGACTTAACATCTGAGGTCATCAGTCCCCTAGAACTTAGAACTACTTAAACCTAACTAACATAAGGACACCACACACATCCATGCCCGAGGCAGGATTCAAACCTGCGACCGTAGCTGTCGCGCGGTTCCAGACTGAAGTGCCTCGAACCGCTCGGCCACATCATCCGGCTAAAATCCACAGAAACAACACATGTCACACCAGCTAAGCAAGGTTGTGCAGTGATAAGACACCGACATCGCATTCGGTAAGACGGCAGAGCTCAAATTACCGCTGGATATTGAGATACGCGTTTCCAGCGGCTTCTCTGACTGATGATCTCGTCACTGACAGGACATTAAAACACTAATCATAATTATTACTTCCTTGACGAAACTACATTACAATTCCTTGTTGAAAAACTTCTAACTTTTTATTCGTTTATTCATCTTTATTCATGGTCTAACACAGTCTCCGTGTTTAAATAAGTTCCACAGAATGCACTGTATATAAAAAAAGGAAAAGGAAACTTCAAGATCAGGCCCTGAAGACCACACGATACTCGTTGGAGCGCCATGTCATCTCACACGAAGAAGAAATGTAGATGATAAACAGACATTCATTGGACAAATATATTATACTAGAACTGACATGTGATTACATTTTCACGCAGTTTGGGTGCATAGATCCTGAGAAATCAGTACCCAGAACAACCACCTCTGGCCGTAATAACGGCCTTGATACGCCTGGGCATTGAGTCAAACAGAGCTAGGATGGCGTGTACAGGTACAGCTGCCCATGCAGCTTAAACACGATACGACAGTTCATCAAGAGTAGTGACTGGTGTATTGTGACGAGCCAGTTGCTCGGCCACCATTTACCAGACGTTTTAAGTTGGTAAGGGATCTGGAGAATGTGCTGCCAGGGAAGCAGTCGATCATTTTCTGTATTCAGAAAGGCCCGTACAGGACCTGCAACATGTGGTCGTGCATTATCCTGCTGAAATGTAGGGTTTCGCAGGGATCGAATGAAGGGTAGAGCCACGGGTCGTAACACATCTGAAATCTAACGTCCACTGTTGAAAGTGCCGTCAATGCGAACAAGAGGTGACCGAGACGTGTAACCAATGGCACCCCATACCATCACGCCGGGTGATACGCCAGTATGGCGATGACGAATACACGCTTCCAATGTTCGTTCACCGCGATGTCGCCAAACACGGAAGCGACCATCGTGATGCTGTAAACAGAACCTGGATTCATCCGAAAAAATGACGTTTTGCAATTCGTGCACCCAGGTTCGTCGTTGAGTACACCATCGCAGGCGCACCAGTCTGTGATGTAGTGTCAAGGGTAACCGCAGCCATGGTCTCCGAGCTGATAGTCCATGCTGCTGCAAACATCGTCGAACTGTTCGTGCAGATGGTTGTTGTCTTGCAAACGTCCCCATCTGTTGACTCAGGGATCGATACATGGCTGCACGATCCGTTACAGCCATGCGGATAAGATGCCTGTCATATCGACTGCTAGTGATACGAGGCCGTTGGGATCCAGCACGGGGTTCCGTATTACCCTCCTGAACCCATCGATTCCAAATTTTGCTAACAGTCACTGGATCTCGACCAACGCGAGCAGCATTGTCGCGATACGATAAACCGCAATCGCGATAGGCTACAATCCGACCTTTATCAAAGTCGGAAACGTGATGGAACGCATTTCCCCTCCTTACACGAGGCATCACAACGTTTCACCAGGCAACGCCGGTCAACTGCTGTTTGTGTATGAGAAATCGGTTGGAAACTTTCCTCATGTCAGCACGTTGTAGGGGTCGGCACCGGCGCCAACCTTGTGTGAATGATCTAAAAAGCTAATCATTTGCATATCACAGCATCTTCTTCCTGTCTGTTAAATTTCGCGTCTGTAGCACGTCATCTTCGTGCTGTAGCAATTTTAATGGCCAGTAGTGTAGGATAAAAATTAGTAGTTCGCCGATAATGTTACTCCCGTGAAACCAATTTGAGTTGGCTATGACCGTGTGTTATGGATCAAGGTATCGGACTGATTTTCGTTTCTCCAAATATTGCTATCGGAAGGAGTAAGTACCAAAACAGACGGGCATCGAACGATGGTGCTATGAGTAATACCGTAAAGTGCAATTGTGTAAAATGAAACGGTCGCCAGCCCAAACAGGCAAATCTGACCAAGCACTTGCTCTATTCATAAAGAAAGTTAACTATTGGTATTTACTTTACTTGATACTGAAATTCTGTTTTCCTTATAGGACACGATGCAGTAGTAGATTTTGGCATGGAATTTACTAGTGGTTTCTGTGGGCAACACAGTAGGAATATGAAAAGTTATGGCAACAAGAGGCTCTCTGTAACACTTACTACACTCCTGGAAATTGAAATAAGAATACCGTGAATTCATTGTCCCAGGAAGGGGAAACTTTATTGACACATTCCTGGGGTCAGATACATCACATGATCACACTGACAGAACCACAGGCACATAGACACAGGCAACAGAGCATGCACAATGTCGGCACTAGTACAGTGTATATCCACCTTTCGCAGCAATGCAGGCTGCTATTCTCCCATGGAGACGATCGTAGAGATGCTGGATGTAGTCCTGTGGAACGGCTTGCCATGCCATTTCCACCTGGCGCCTCAGTTGGACCAGCGTTCGTGCTGGACGTGCAGACCGCGTGAGACGACGCTTCATCCAGTCCCAAACATGCTCAATGGGGGACAGATCCGGAGATCTTGCTGGCCAGGGTAGTTGACTTACACCTTCTAGAGCACGTTGGGTGGCACGGGATACATGCGGACGTGCATTGTCCTGTTGGAACAGCAAGTTCCCTTGCTGGTCTAGGAATGGTAGAACGATGGGTTCGATGACGGTTTGGATGTACCGTGCACTATTCAGTGTCCCCTCGACGATCACCAGTGGTGTACGGCCAGTGTAGGAGATCGCTCCCCACACCATGATGCCGGTTGTTGGCCCTGTGTGCCTCGGTCGTATGCAGTCCTGATTGTGGCGCTCACCTGCACGGCGCCAAACACGCATACGACCATCATTGGCACCAAGGCAGAAGCGACTCTCATCGCTGAAGACGACACGTCTCCATTCGTCCCTCCATTCACGCCTGTCGCGACACCACTGGAGGCGGGCTGCACGATGTTGGGGCGTGAGCGGAAGACGGCCTAACGGTGTGCGGGACCGTAGCCCAGCTTCATGGAGACGGTTGCGAATGGTCCTCGCCGATACCCCAGGAGCAACAGTGTCCCTAATTTGCTGGGAAGTGGCGGTGCGGTCCCCTACGGCACCGCGTAGGATCCTACGGTCTTGGCGTGCATCCGTGCGTCGCTGCGGTCCGGTCCCAGGTCGACGGCCACGTGCACCTTCCGCCGACCACTGGCGACAACATCGATGTACTGTGGAGACCTCACGCCCCACGTGTTGAGCAATTCGGCGGTACGTCCACCCGGCCTCCCGCATGCCCACTATACGCCCTCGCTCAAAGTCCGTCAACTGCACATGCGGTTCACGTCCACGCTGTCGCGGCATGCTACCAGTGTTAAAGACTGCGATGGAGCTCCGTATGCCACGGCAAATTGGCTGACACTGACGGCGGCGGTGCACAAATGCTGCGCAGCTAGCGCCATTCGACGGCCAACACCGCGGTTCCTGGTGTGTCCGCTGTGCCGTGCGTGTGATCATTGCTTGTACAGCCCTCTCGCAGTGTCCGGAGCAAGTATGGTGGGTCTGACACACCGGTGTCAATGTGTTCTTTTTTTCCATTTCCAGGAGTGTATTTGTATTACAGTGTAGGAAAGCTAATTATCATTACATGCAGACGATTTCTGTTGATGAAGCACTATTATTTTGGACATGGGATCTTTTTATTAGTTCATTATTGGAAAATTGCTGTCATAGAAGTAGTTTTCTGATAGTTACAGTTACTTTTCTGATTACTATTTTTTTCTTAGGGCACATTCACCTCTTTAGACTAGCTGGTGCGTGAATGAAACCTAAGGTCCCTCAATCTAGAATAGTTTGAGTAGTTGCAGCCAGTTGCTTATCAGAGCACACGTGTTATGAGAATGAAAACTGAACTTAGTGATGGTCTTTGAATATGGAATGCAAAGCAGGTTCAACAACTATCATGAGGACCCTGGAAAACATTCTTTCAGTAGACTAAGATCATGGCTGTATAATTTTGTCAAAACACAGTATGAAAAACATCATTACCTACAAACACATGAAAATATAAACACTATTACACATCTGCACAGTAATTATTCTGTAGCCTGAACCTTCAAATTTTCTAACCTGTGACTACTATGCATAATTACAGTTTTATCCAAATTGCTTTAATATTGTACCGAGGTTTCAGTAAGAATAAGATTTAAGCAAAATATTTTAGTACTTTATTTGCAGTTATACTCTGATAAAACTTTAATTACTCTTGTACGAAACACACGTGGTGTACTTCAGAAACAACATTCACTGAATGGTAAAGAAATCTACTGTTCCAAAATGTTTTTCAAGTATTCTTCAGTTCAGTACATAGTATGCTCAGAAACGTGCAGCACCTGCAGGACCCTGCCTAGGCAGATGACTAAGGACAAAATGTAGGCGCTCAACACAAAGTTTAAATCACACAGACTTATTACTAGATAAGAAACTACGTAACTGGTCAATATAATTACACAGTACTCGGCTACTTGAAAAAGGGCAGGAGGGGGGGTTGAATTCATCATAAGCTTTTGATGTATGACAAGCTCTGAAAATTCTCTTCTCAACGTCGGATTTTCTTAGTTCAGAGCTAACCGAGGTATGTCACGAATAATAAATCTAACTGCTTGCACATCCGAGGCTGTATGAAATAACCTTGCTGCTCTTCTTACCTCATTCAGCACACAAGCTGCGAACAGTTTGCATGCTAGCAACAGACAATCGTGCCACAAGGGAATTCGACCGCTAAATACACCTTTTCTGTTCCTGTCAAGCCAGTTTCGTTGCGGAGGGAATTCAAAAATGGTTCAAATGGCTCTGAGCACTATGGGACTTAACTGCTGTGGTCATCAGTCCCCTAGAACTTGGAACTACTTAAACCTAACAACCCTAAGGACATCACACACATCCATGCCCGAGGCAGGATTCGAACCTGCGACCGTAGCGGTCACGCGGTTCCAGACTGTAGCGCCTAGAACCACTCGGCCACTCCGGCCGGCGCGGAGGGAATTCCCTACAGGTCTTACATCATTACAACCTTAAGGGACCTATGCACAAACGAGTACCACAAGTTAAGTTTTATTATTCCAATACTTTTCAGAGCATTTCTTTTAAAATTACATACATACATTAATTAAAATGACGCAATTAGACATAATGAATGAAACGTTTATATAGACGTTACACCAAAGATATCGGTGATACGGAAGCCACATTAAATATAAGCAGACAAAGAAAGTAACAAGTGTAGATGATGTCGATAATAGTGGTACAAACGCATCGACAGCTATTGCTCTTGAAAATTGTCTGTAAGGCCGAAATTAGCCAGTCGTTCAAGGTATAATAAACTGAATACGTGTGAAAAACCAGCCGAGCTGCAAAACTTCAAAATGTTCTTTAACAAATATACGGCTGTGGTGCCCCACATGAAGGAAATAAAACAGTTTTCCTATTTAGTTTAAGCACGGGAAGTACCGCATTTTTTCGGCAAGGGAAACTTGAGGGGACCACACCCTGCCTATCTAACCCGTGTTAATTTAGGCAAGTATTTGACCCATTTCTAAAAAAACTATTTGATGCAGGACCTTAATATTTTTACTGTATGTACATGATGCTAACAGAGTCAACTGTACTAAAATCTACTTTATCCATTTTGTACGTTTTAAGAAATACTTTTTTAAAATTTATTAACAAAAAGTATCAAGTTTTTTCTGCAGAAAATATTTATTTGTGAACTTCCTAATGGGTGAATATTAATGAATGTAGTACCAGAGGTGACTTTTTATGTTATGCAGAGTCTCTGAAAATTTCATTCATTTATCTATGATAGTTTCTTATATAATGGGGTATATGTACTGATTGACTTTAAAGAAAAAACTTTTAAAATTTGTTACTTACAGTTAATTAAAACTGTCCTGCTGCGTATGATGGCCCTTCTCTGGCCTCTAGCAGGTCTTCCAGCTTCTTTTTCACCTTCCTGGATGTTTGTCTTGCTTTCTTGGCCATATTAGATGCAGACGTGTCTGCATCGGCTATCCTCATTTTATCGCCATGTTGCAGCCCAGTGATCATATTTTCACCAGGATTAATTCCCAGCTTTTTCAGTACCGAACGCGTTTCAATATCACCACAATTGAATGTAATAACAGCATCATGAACTCCTAGTTTCATTGTATGCATGCCTACAAATACAGTTTTAGGAAGGCGGTTTCAAATTATGGTTTTGAAACATTGATTTGGGGTCTGTGTCTGCCCATGCAGACATTTCCTTAGAAGATCAGGATGAGCTAAGTCTCTTAAAATAGGTTTAATTGCTGTAACAACAGCAGCAGGAAGAGAATGCTGGTGAGAATAAGATTCTCCAGTTGCCTGAGCCCTATTGTATTTGCACCACGAATTTTCTCCTGATGGACACAATCCACGACATGGTTTATCACCAGTAGAGGACTTATGGAAGAATATGGCCCAAACATCTCTCTTCATTGCCTCCAGATTTTCTTTATTTCTCCTAATTGCCTGCCCATGGTATACCTGCAAGTTTTCTATAACAGCTACTCGCAATCACACATGAACAAAACTAACCGCATGTTTGAAAGCGTGTTGTTTACAAACAGCAGAGACAAAAGAATACCGGCCGCTGCATTCCAAGGGTAGCCAACACACTCGGGAGTAAAAAAAAATCCCTAATATGCAATTTTGGGAATTTAAAGATCTAAAATATATGCAGAAAAATGGGTGACCGGAAAGTGGGCGTGGCACATAAACACACGTGGTAGGAAAATGCTCTTTAAATGTTCGAAAAAAATTTTTTCAGCAAAATCCTTTTCCGAGTACTTAAATAAAACCTTAATCTATCGATATATGATGAAAACCGAAAATCGATTTTTTTCGACCTGAACCACGGTGTGGTCCCCTTAATCGTGAACGTAGACTCCGTCCACACGGACCGGCGGCCCCATCGGTATCGACAGACCACCGCGTCGTCGACCTCCAATGGCGTCATTGGATGCAGAACGAAGGGTCAGGACCTTGGCACACCGCTCTCCTGGCCGTTGTCAATGTTCTTGACCTGGGGTCGCCACTTCTCGCTCAAGTAGTTGAGAATTCGCATCAGCCAGTCCCGCTCCTACCACCGAGGAAATATCCCTGGCAGTCACCCACACTAGCCACTAGCCACTAGCGGACGGCGACAAAAACGCCTCAGCCAATAAAGCTACCTATAACTCTTCCGGACGCGTGGTAGATGAAGTTCGGGCTTCCTTGAACTTAGTATCTCTTACGAAAGAACGTTCTTAGACGATATTACCGCCGAACCGTGTCCTCTCGCTTCCCCTACTTTCTCTGCGCCAGCGGCTGTAAGCTCCTCACGATTAGCTTATCAACAAGAGATTTCAGTTTCCTACTTGACAGTTTTAGAACACAAAATTTAAGCGCTCTAAATCCTTGCTGATCAGTTTAGACTTCCTATATTACTTGACAGACTGGGCGCAGACTGCACCGCAGTATCAATAAAAGTGAATTCGTATTCGACGTGAGACATTGGCATTAGAGAACGTTAACAACATCTTACTGGTATTAGACATCAGTTCGATTTGCTAAGAAATACTGCGAGAAGACTTTTTAAACTGTTTAGTGATATTTAGTCGGGGTGTTATTGATTGTCTTCCTCAGAAGTCGCAAACAATAAACAAAAAATATCGGTCGCCGTTCTGTAAAAGAAATTACATTGTTAAAGCACAGTGTGCTTAGAATCCAACTCGTGCCTGTTAAAATAACATTTGTCAGTTATTATCTCCTCTGCATAAATGCAAGGGTTGTTCAATAGTATTGAACGACCGCTAGAAATGCTTGATTGAACATAAATGCAGATGCTATCCAGGTCTGCTGGTTGATCCGTGCAGTGCCCTCAATCCCTTGCAAGTATCAGTCGAAGTGAGTACAGTATTCTGTATAATTTTAATAAACATTTTTTTAATTTTTTGTTTTTAAAATTCAGTATTGATCGCACCACGTATGCTACAAGAACATAGGTGACCGGTTTCGGTCATATCACATGACCATCTTCAGACCTGTAATTTAATTTAGAAAGTAATAGAAATCTTAATAGATTGACAATAAAATATGACAAAATGCTTATAAGGATAAAATACAATAAGACTTGGTAAACCCATGGCATCCTTCGAAGATGGTAGGTGGAGCACTCTTCTCAGCTGCTGTGATGTCAACTGCTGCCAGCAAGTGACGGGCATACGCTTAAATATGAAGATGCTCCGCCTACCTCTTCTACCACACGTCAACCAATCAGTGTAAAACGGGTTCACATACTCGTCAAAACGTAAAAAAAGGACAATAATAACATAAAAATAGTTATGTACAAAATATTTCTTTACAACCATGGAACTACTTAAATATTGTATAAAATATCAATTAAAAGCTTTAAAATAACTGTACAGACGATGTATATTCAGTGTGCCCTCTATGGGCTAAGGTGATACTACCACCATGGTTTCAAAGTCAACGATGCTGTGAAGGTCTTTGGCATTGCGCCATCATATCGATATGTGAGCTGTGACTCGACTGCAAGTGTACACCAATGTTAGATTCAGTCTGTCTGTCTTATATTAACTTTATTTGCCAGTGGTGATATATGTAATAATGGAATGATCAGCTGCAGAGTGCTGTGATATTACATACACTTTTTAAATGTCATAAAACTGATTTATTAAAATTGGAGTCATATTTCGTAATATTTCTAGTTGGAAGTTTAAGCTTGTGATATACATATTTACGTACTGTTCTAAGGTACATTTCTGCTATGGATACAACTGGGTCCTATGATTTTCTGAACAAAAGAGTACATACGTGTTCACTGACTTTCGTCAAAGAGAACATAAAAATGTTTTTCACGAAAATCCAACTGTTCATTGACAAGCACTGACGGTTCAGTATTCTGTATAGTTATGAGTGCCTTATGTCGGAGCTAAGTAAATTTTAACGTGACAAAATTGTGGGTGCTTCTGTAACCAAGTTAGCCGAAGCGTTTGGTGTTTCACAAGGCATTGTATCGAAGATTCATACTGCATACAGGGAAAGTGTAAGGATATCATCCACAAAGTCCCAACATGGTCGAAAGTATGTGTTAAAGGATTGTAACAGGTAGTCACAGTAAATAGCTGTAAGAAAATATAAGAGGACGACAACTGCAGAAGTCGCTGCGTAGCTGAATATCACTCTCAACACCAAAACAACACTAGGGGAACTCCATAACCACGTAATTGCAGGCAGCGCTGAAATTGGGAAACCGCTCATTGGCGATGAATGCTCACACCAGGAAAAATCGTGGTGCCTAAGCCAGGGAAGAAAGTCATTTCGGTGGATGAGTCTTGTTTCACGCTGTTTCCAACTTCTGGCCGAGTTCATGTCCCAAGATTGAAACATGGCGAGAGTTCGCTCATCGTTTGGACAGCCATATTCTGGTATTTCATGGGATCCATGGTTACACTGCAAAGTCTCTTTACTGCCAGGGATTATGCGACACGCGGGGTACCCGCGCGGTCTGGAGTGCTTTGTCACGGTCCGTGCGGCTCCCCCAGTCGGAGTTTCGAGTCCTTCCTCGGGCTGGGTGTGTGTGTTCTCCATAGGGTAAGTTAGTTTAATTACATTAAGTAGTGTGTAACTTTAGGGACCGATGACCTAAGTACACCCCTCGAAATGGAAAAAAGAACACATTGACACCGGTGTGTCAGACCCACCATACTTGCTCCGGACACTGCGAGAGGGCTGTACAAGCAATGATCACACGCACGGCACAGCGGACACACCAGGAACCGCGGTGTTGGCCGTCGAATGGCGCTAGCTGCGCAGCATTTGTGCACCGCCGCCGTCAGTGTCAGCCAGTTTGCCGTAGCATACGGAGCTCCATCGCAGTCTTTAACACTGGTAGCATGCCGCGACAGCGTGGACGTGAACCGTATGTGCAGTTGACGGACTTTGAGCGAGGGCGTATAGTGGGCATGCGGGAGGCCGGGTGGACGTACCGCCGAATTGCTCAACACGTGGGGCGTGAGGTCTCCACAGTACATCGATGTTGTCGCCAGTGGTCGGCGGAAGGTGCACGTGCCCGTCGACCTGGGACCGGACCGCAGCGACGCACGGATGCACGCCAAGACCGTAGGATCCTACGCAGTGCCGTAGGGGACCGCACCGCCACTTCCCAGCAAATTAGGGACACTGTTGCTCCTGGGGTATCGGCGAGGACCATTCGCAACCGTCTCCATGAAGCTGGGCTACGGTCCCGCACACCGTTAGGCCATCTTCCGATCCCGCCCCAACATCGTGCAGCCCGCCTCCAGTGGTGTCGCGACAGGCGTGAATGGAGGGACGAATGGAGACGT
This sequence comes from Schistocerca cancellata, assembly GCF_023864275.1. Taxonomy (NCBI): domain Eukaryota; kingdom Metazoa; phylum Arthropoda; class Insecta; order Orthoptera; family Acrididae; genus Schistocerca; species Schistocerca cancellata. The sequence goes on from NC_064630.1 coordinate 458,371,966, forward strand.
GTCGTCTTCAGCGATGAAAGTCGCTTCTGCCTTGGTGCCAATGATGGTCGTATGCGTGTTTGGCGCCGTGCAGGTGAGCGCCACAATCAGGACTGCATACGACCGAGGCACACAGGGCCAACGCCCGGCATCATGGTGTGGGGAGCGATCTCCTACACTGGCCGTACACCACTGGTGATCGTCGAGGGGACACTGAATAGTGCACGGTACATCCAAACCGTCATCGAACCCATCGTTCTACCATTCCTAGACCGGCAAGGGAACTTGCTGTTCCAACAGGACAATGCACGTCCGCATGTATCCCGTGCCACCCAACGTGCTCTAGAAGGTGTAAGTCAACTACCCTGGCCAGCAAGACCTCCGGATCTGTCCCCCATTGAGCATGTTTGAGACTGGATGAAGCGTCGTCTCACGCGGTCTGCACGTCCAGCACGAACGCTGGTCCAACTGAGGCGCCAGGTGGAAATGGCATGGCAAGCCGTTCCACAGGACTACATCCAGCATCTCTACGATCGTCTCCATGGGAGAATAGCAGCCTGCATTGCTGCGAAAGGTGGATATACACTGTACTAGTGCCGACATTGTGCATGCTCTGTTGCCTGTGTCTATGTGCCTGTGGTTCTGTCAGTGTGATCATGTGATGTATCTGACCACTGGAATGTGTCAATAAAGTTTCCCCTTCTTGGGACAATGAATTCACGGTGTTCTTATTTCAATTTCCAGGAGTGTAGTTTGGTCCTGTAAGACCTTACCACAGATTTTTTTCCAGCTTATGCGACAACCAGGTCCATCCCATGTATAAATAATAATATACTTCAGGGTGTGAGGATTAGAATACAGATCAGGTAATTAATAATATTTCTAAGTATAAAGACTAAACAATATTGTATCCTCACACATTATCTGGCGTGCGAATAATGGTATTGTTGGCTGAGGTCGTGCGTTTGCTAAGTACTTTTGCATTACTGTGTACCTTGCAAGTTCCCAAAACAAAATATCGGACTTCTTGCAGCAAAATTGCCACGAAGATTGACTTATGGTCCTTTTAGCTAGAACTTCATAATTTTCCATCAAAGTGCACACAAACCTCTGCCATGTCGCAGCCACTTACATCTTTGTTAAAACTACTAAAATAAAAAAAGACATAAAGATTAATAAAATACATATTCAAGAAATCACATATGCACATAAATTATTAATATACACTTACATATAAATAATAATTGTTGCTTGGTAGTATATTAATATAAATGAGTCGATTCTTTCTTTCACTTGCGCCTTTGTCCCGCAATGGTCGCAGCGTCGGCGTGGTTACAACGGAATTGGCAAGGCTAATTGAAAGGTGTGGTCGAATGCCCTTCCTGCCCCACCCCGTTTAGTGATTCCTCTCACAGCATACCATCTACTGTGATAATTCTCAATCAACCATCCTCCTCCCTCGCCTATAATCCAGTAGATATGTCACAGAACCTCTGTTACATTGTCTATATGGTATCATGGTAGAGTACCATACAAATGCTATTTATTAGTGCGGGGGATATCTAGAATCAGCATGAGGGAGTTGAAAATATCTGCTTTATACCACGTTCCTCAGCCGAATCACTTTCTAAATTCAGACAGAAGGGTGGTTTTATTATGAGCTTACACTGCTGGCGTCATGCAACTTCACTTTCTGTCTGTTAATATGTACCCTGCTATCACTGTCTATATTCATTGCCCAAGTATTTGTGTGGAAGACCATTTCATTTGGAAGCTATACTATACCTCGATTTATAGAGCACATATAGGTTTTAACACGGATATCGTTAGCGATACTTGTGCATGCCTATAGAACCAAGGTTATGCAAGGTGACAATAACATGGTCGTTTGCTACCGTATTTTTGATAGCTGTTTGATGTCACCAGCATTCACCATGGTCATCAGGCTTATACAGTATGTGTTGGGTTGTAAAGTTACTGTGGTCATTGTTCCAACGTGTACAAAGAAAATGACTATGTCCGGTGGTAATCGCTGAGCCTTCGAACCAGTCAGGCGGCATACAACTGTGTTGCACTCTGCTCATGTAAATAGCAAACTAATACACAGTTTGTGTGGGCAGCCTTTGAGACAACCTGTGTTGCGAGTATTCTCTGAATTTTACTTGGAAATTTGAGATGATTCAATATGGGAGTGTTTTCGCTGGACATGTTGATAATATCCGAATTCCAACCACTCCACTCATCCTGGACACCCCCCCCCCCCCATGACAGGACAGTACTTTCCAGCAGGCCAAGTCTAGCTGCAGACCTGGCATGATCACTGAGACGTGCATTGCATGTGCAGTGCATGGCACTGCAAGACATCTGGTCTGAGATGCTGCATGTGGACAATAGGACATGAGAATGCAGGATGTGCAAATTTTTCTGCGATCTCTGACATCTAACCATGACAGCTACTACAGACAGCATCGTGGCTTAAGTGTGTCAGGTTTAGTACTTCTCAATACATTGCAGTGAAGACTGTCTTGTAGTGGTATTTGTGGTTGTTGTTGTCTCTGTCCTGTTATGCAGTAGGTCCTGCCTCCTCCTTCTGAATGTAGTGGAGAGAACCAACTTAGAAGTTCTATAGTGCTTTAAAACCCAATCACAACATAAAATTCCCAATTGATCAATATATTGTGTCTGATAGGGGTATTGATAGCATGCATCTTTCCAGCCCCTCCCACAAATTTTTTAAAGATGTACAAGTAGTATGCAACTGAGGTGAAATTAGAAATTTTCAGCTACCTCCAACATAATGGACTTCCTACCAAATAGCTCATTTGTGGTGCCAGTATCCACCAATAGAACAAAAAGGAAAGAAATTAGGTAGTGTTTGGAAACTGAGCAGTTGCAGAATCAAATCCTGTCATATATACCAGTCTTAGTGTCCGCTGATCGGATACAAGGAAGAAACTGGACACACGCAAAGGATATCAATTTAATTAATTAGTCAATCAGTAGAGTGAGGGAATATTTCCAAAACATCCACAGCTGGGGAATTTACTAGGTGTCCACTGCTTTGTTCAGGACAAGCGTGAGGCTAGTGTGGCACATGACAGATGGTATCTTCTTCTTATTGAATGTCTTTGTTTCATCCTCTACAGGTTTCCATCGCAGTAGAAGTGTGAGAACAAAGGGATGTATCATATACCAACGCCAGGTCTGCATGACTGGTGAGGGGGTCGGATGATGGTACTGGAAGGGAGGAGTGCTGGGGAGAGGGCGCATCTTGATCTTTGTGTGTCTGCATATGTTGGCTCTTACAACGAGAAGCATCCACTTGAGAGAGAGAGAGACAAAGAGAAAGAGAGAGAGAGGAATTTCCCAGGCATCAAATATCAAATAGTTGCCAGCACTTGACACTTTTGTTCAGGGCTTAGCTTAACTTCCAGTCTGTATGCTGCCTGAGGCAGCTCGCACATGGTGTTGTCGATGGCAGCCGTGGGGCTCCTGCAGCCTGTGCATGTGGGAATATGTGAAGCTGCCAGCCCAACCGTCAGTGTGAAAAATTTTTAGTAGAGTAATTATGTGCGGGAACTTATGTTGATGGTATTCCTTGCACAATCTGAATAAAAAAGCGATCTATTTAATTACTTCCTGCATCTTCCAATACAGCATGATGAGCAAGAGTGATCCAAACCCTGTGAATTGAATTTTATAAATAAACAGTATATCATTCGATATGTAATTGCATTTCCTACTGTGATATCTCTCCTCTGCAGCACAGACCCGCCATTTTCCAGGTGCAGGAGAGGAGGGGAAGGCTGAGGAATTTTCCAGAGAGAGAGGAGTGAATTAATTGATCGATTTCATTAACAAGTCAGTTAATTGGATGTCAATAGTTTGCTTGCATTGGTGAGGGGAGTTCCCAGAGACATTGGGGGAGGAAGAGAGGAAAGGGAGCAAAAGGGGAAGGGGGAGGAGATGGAGAAGGGGTGGGGGGTTTCTCAGAAGGACAAATTAACACCAGAGGGTCAAAAATCAACTCCCATGGGACAATAGGTTAAGAGAAGGGGAGGGTTTACAAATCAGTCAAGTTTGACCCAGAATGTATGCAACCCACACTAACAAATCGTCTGATACCCACTTTACTCCACAACTCTTATGCACTGTATAGTCACATTAATGCAACAACCTTCAAAAGCCTGAGTAACCATCTTTTTCAATGCAGACTACTATGAGCTGTGAAGGAATACACTCAAAGACGTTCTGGAAGATACCAATAGGACAGTGTACCTAAGCCAATTCCAGTGCTCTGCCTGCTGTGCTAGGTTTCTCAGCTAAGAACCCATGGTGTGAACCGCCTGATTGACGTTATCCCACAGATTCTCGACTGGGTTTACATCCAGGGAGTTTCTTGCGCAGATGAGTAGTAGAGACTCGCCCAGGAGCTCTTCACACCATGTACGCACACTGCTAGCCCTGTGACACATTGCATTTTGCAGTTGGTAGATGCCATCGTGCTGACAAAAAACAAACTGCATGTAGGTATGGACATATTCCCCAAGGATATATACATACTTATGTTGATACATTGTGCCTTTCAGAATTACGAAATCACCCATGGAATGCCACGAAACTATTCTCTAGACGTTAACGATTCCTCCTCTGACTGAACCTTTCTGACGATTGCTGCAGGCTGTTTACTTACAGACGTTTCACACTGATTCAGCATAAAACTTGATTCATCTGAAAAGGCCACCTTTTGCCACGCTGTGGACGTCAAGATGCGGTATTGGCGTCCAAATTTCAGGATTTGTCTCCGATTAACTGCAGTCATCAGGGTTGCTTGAACTGGGCACTTGCTGTGGAGACCCATACATAGCAACGTTCGTTGAAGAGTCATTGAAGAGACTGTATTGGCAGTCCCTTGGTTCACATAGGCGATCGGTTGCTCAACAGTTGCGCGGTCATTCGCCTGAACAAATCTCCACAGCCGTTGTTCACCCCTGTCATTAATGGCCATCTCAGTCGCTGGTTTCAGATAGCGCTATTTTGTCATTTACGACATACATCAACTTCGGCGTCAGGTGAACAAGTCTACAGACTTAGCTGTTTCATACATGCTTCCATCTCCGACCGAAAAGCCAATGATAATGCCCTTTTGGACCACAGACAAGTGGTTCTGTTTCTGCATTATAACAACAGCTGCATTGCTTTCCGCGTCCCCGGGCACAGTTGATATGTCCTCCACTGCTATTGCTGTCACCTGCCGCCTGTGTGTGGTTACTGCACATCGAAGTCGAACATAGGCGGTGGTTTACTTGTATGTGATTGGACTGTGTATAACCACACAGAGTCGCGCTACGTTGCGTATACGCTTCAGCAGCACCCTCAAACGGAAATTTTTTGATCGCCCCTTATATACGGAGCAGTCGCAACGCTATAAAATTGTAGCGGAAAGCTGGAAGACCTGTAGGGGATCGACGATTGGTGCAAGGGTTGCCAATCGACCCTCAACATAAACAAAATGAAACCTACTGCGCGTAATTAGGCAGAATAACTCATTACTGTATGATCACAAGATTTCAGAACGATTACTGAAAGCACTCAGATCCGTGAAATATCTATGAATGTGTGTACGGTACGATTTAAAATGGAACGACCACATAAAACCAATCGCAGAGGAGATAGTTTACAAAACACTCGTTCGATCAATACTTGAATATTACTCATTAGTTTGAGATACATACCAGACAGGATTGATAAAAGAAACAGAAGAAACAGAGAAGAGCAGCGCTTTTCGCTACAGATTCGTTGAGTAAGCGCGAAAGCGTAACAAAGATGCTCTGCCAACTCCAGTGGTAACCACTGCAAGAGAGGTGTCCTGCATGACGCGTGCTTTCGTTCAGAGAACGCACATTCCTAGAAGAGTCAAACGACGTAGTGACTCCTCCTATGTACTCTAACATCTTCTTCTTCTGTTCCTAGGCTAAAGCCTGTTTCTCCAATACCCATCAGTATACCCTGAGGTTGTCCCTCCATCTTTTCCTTGGACGACCGATATTTCTTTTACCAGCTGCTGATTTATTTTTTACGATTTTCACAATCTTCCTTTCATCCAACTATGTGTTCATTCCATAAATGCAATCTTTTACTTATCCACTCATCAACGGAATCCACTTCACAGCCTTTTCTAACGGTTTCACTTCTCTATTTCTCAGTGTCTTCCCTATTGTCCTTTGCAGAATTTTCATTTCCCTGGTTTCCAAAAGTCTCTCAGTTTTTTATGTTTCCTGTCTCGTCTCACCTGTGCATGTCATAATTGATCGCACTATTGCTTTGTATACTGTTACCTTTGCGTCTTTTCTTATATGTTTATTTTTCCAAATAGTCATTTAAACACCCTGTCACTTTCTTTGCTTTCTTACTTCCTTTCCGAAAAACGGTTCAAATGGCTCTGAGCACCATGGGACTTAACATCTTAGGTCATCAGTCCCATAGACTAAGAACTACTTAAACCTAGCTAACCTAAGGACATCACACACATCCATGCTCGAGGCATGATTCGAACCTGCGACCGTAGCGGCAGCGCGGTTCCGGACTGAAGTGCCTAGAGCCGCTCGGCCACAACGGCCGGCTCCTTTCCGACATTTCCACTGTTTGACATTTCAGTACCAAGATATTTAAGTCTCATTACCTGTTGAATAGTTTTCCATTCGCTTTCAGTTTGCATCTACTTGGGTTTGGAGATGTTGGCACATTTTTTTTTTTTTTTAGTGGATATGACCATGCTTAAGGGTTTGGCTGTCACTTAAATGTACAGTATATCTCTGCAGGTTATATTCACGGTTTATCATCAAAACTGCATCGTCAGCATAACAAATTATTTTTATTTCTTCTTCTCCCATTCTGTAATCACTACCAGCAAATACCTTCTTTACTATCGTGGTCATCACTATTAAAAACAACCAGCCCAAAGGACCACCTTGTCTAATACCACCATTAACTGCTGTGCCGCTTGTTCAGCTGGAACCAATTGTTTTCCTGGATGTAGTTGTTGGAATAAATGTCTTTAGTTATTTTCATGAAGCTGGAAGGAATCTCCCGATTGTAGAACAGGTTTACCACATTTAACTGAATCCTATCGAAATCCTTCTGTAAAAAAGATAAGCTGCTCTGTTGTATTCAGTGGACTCTACAAGAATAATTACTGCATGTGTGTGTGACCTTCTGGATCCAAAACCATACTGCTCCTTTGCAAAGATTTTAATGCTTTTTATTTTATTTCCTATTATTTTTGTTATGGCTTTAAGAACTGAACTCAAAAGGTTTATCCCCCTGTAGTTGGATGAGTCTTTCTTATCTCCTGTTTTGCGCATTAGAATTGTAATGCTAGTTCTCCATCGGTTTGGTATTTTATTACATGAAGGTAACATTAAATTCGCTCACACAGAGGCTCCCCATCAATCATTCTTCCTGCGAACCATTCACTACTGGATCAGGAAAAGAAGGAGGGAGGGGGGGGGGGGGGTGACAATAGCACACAAAGTATCCTTCGCCACACACCATAATGAGGACAGCGGAGTATAAATGTACACATTACATACTATAGTTTCCTAACATGCGGTAAATATTCACTTTGCATTAAAAAAGAAAGCTTTTTGAACAGATGTAGCACGTCTTTATCTTTTCCTAATCTTATCCAGTATATTCATGGGATCAACTTCTTAGTTGTTATATTTATCAATGTTAGTGGTAGAGGGTGGCCAGTTGCCTTTCCTGTCCCACGCCCTCCCCCCTTCAACCCCCCCCCCCCCCCAACCACATTCACTCCCTGGTACAGAAGTTGTGGTCCCTATATGTTGGAGTTGTCAAGTTTCATCCCATGTGAAGGTATGCGAATGTGTTCTAAATGTTTGTGAATCTTGTAAATGAGCGGGACGTAGATGCCAGACCGGTATTCACCTAGTCGTATGTGGAAAAACCCTAGAAAACCACATTCAGGCTCGTCGGCACACCAATCATCTTCGTTAATTCGCCGGACGGATTATATATGATCTATGTTGATCCATCATGGACGGGGGACATCAGCTGGTTATGTAACTGTCAATATCAATGAAATTATTCAACAGCGTGTAACTGAGATGTCATTTTATTTTATTTTGACGACTACCAGTTTCAGCTTCCTAATATGCCATCTTTAGGCTTATGGCTCATGTCTTTGTATATCGTGAATTCAAATCGTTTCACAAGTGCTTAATTCGAAGACTTGATAGGAACTCAGTTGTACACGGCTGTTGGGGAATTTAATTGATATTGACGAGTATATCCGTCGGCGGTGCACCTCCCCGAGTCCCAGAAGCGGCATGCTAATTCGCGCGACTGTCCTGGAGGGTTACAGATGTAGCACGTTTCAGTTAAATGCCTGTGCTTTTCGTCAAAGAAAAACTAGTTTCAGATTTGCTCTTACCAGATTTCAGAATATTTGTGCTCGAGAAAGGATCAGTGATTTTTCCTAGCTGCTCACAAATGCATGCAGAAGTAATGTTCTACAGATTTGCGTATATAGTAAATAGAGTCTATAAAACGATAAAGAAAGATGTGTTAGGTACTCTGAGGTCAAATAGCAGTGTTACCATTGGCTCCCAACAGGCCTTGATGTCGTAATGCAGGCGGATAGCTGGTCTGCGAATGGCATCCGACCTCGAGCTGTCGGCGTGTAGCGGGATGCCAGAACATGGAGGCGAATGGTCCCTTCCGAACGCGGCCCGCTGCCCAAGACGCGAAGTTTGATTGTTAGCAACTTGCAATCACCGAACAACGCGGCCGCGCCGTTCCCCTCCGCCTCCTGCTGCCGCCCCGCCCCCCCCCCCCCCTCCCTTATCCCTACCATACTGGCGTCTGGCTCTGGGCTAAACTGACGGTCAATGGGCTTCCGTTAATGAGGTGCTCTGCATTCCGCAAGAGTGATTCGGAAATGTTTTAAGCGTCGTTGTTTCTCTTTGTTAAGGGAAGAAACGGACTGCTCTGAACCAGAAAGAAGGCTCCATTCCGGGAGAAGTTCGTTAACTTTCCAAGCATTTCTTTAACGCAGAGCGCTCCAAAAAATTTGCCCTCCAGCTCCAAGACTGTTCTTCAAAATATACAATGAATAGATAAGATACAAACATTAAAAAATGCAGAACTGTCATGTGAGAGACAAGGGACATGAAACAGTACCGTGTGGTTATAATTGAAGTTGTGCTACTCACGGGGTCCCAGTGTGAGCTGCAAGTATCATATGACAGCGAAATTTGGTAGACAAGCTAATGCGTTACTGCAGAACCGATGTACACTGGAAAAATATTAGTTCAGGTTTGGCCACCGGATGCAAATTTGGCGATGTGAATGCAAGAAATACAATGAAATGTTTCCATATGTAGAGGTAGGGGTGTGAATGTGGAAACCCAGTTTGTTTTTGCTGTATAAAAGAAATGTTTACTTCTCTTTCAGCTTCAAAAATTAACCAAAGCTAATTCATAATCTTTTAGCAATGAATGAAATATTATGAAACATAAAAATTAAATATGTTAAAAATTAAAAAACATTTTCTGCTTGGACAACAACTGACTAACTTTTCAAGAAGTGCGGGTAATGTGGAAACGCCTTAAAATTGTGGGAAACTGACTACTTCAAACGAAAAGTATTGAAAATGTTAGCAACTATTTTATTTTATATCAAATTTAAATTATACAAAAATATTTTTAAACGCAACTGTATTAGAAAAATGCTTCATAAGCGAAGTTCGCTTGCAAAAATCGCGTATGTAATTATCTCCTCACACACTATACACTTAATCCACAATTCTCCCCGAATGTCTTTGGAAAATGCGCCTTCACAAAAAATACAAATTGCATCTTCTTCAGTAGGTTTTTCTTCCCCCAACTGCGAGATACAAAAGTTACTCGCCTGAAGAGACAGTTGGTGCATTGGGCTCTTCATCTGAATCCTCAGATAACTTAAGCCGTTTTTTTCACGGTTTTCTAGGAGGAGCTTCACGTTTTTTATTGCTTTTGGCAGGTGCCTTAGGAAGCTTACCCTTCAGTAAGCAGTCTTCAAGGCGTGTTTTATAAGGCGAAGATGTCAAAACAGCTGATGAACCTGGCTTACGACCTCTGTTGTAAACCGTCCTCTGGCATGATATCTTGTGGAGACACACGCGTATTTGAAGAGGTATATGACAACGATGTTGACGTTTTGTTTTATCCATTTCAATGAGACACTGTACCAACTGTTTCTCAATAGCATCAGGTAGTTCAAGCTTACGTCCAAGTCCCAAAGAAATACATTCTTCAGGTGACATATCACTATGCACAAACCTTTGAAGTGTCTTCTGAGGTACACTGAAAGCTTGTACTGCTCTCCTTAACCCCACCTGCTTTCACGTGAGGCTATGATAGCCTTAATCGTGTTTTCAGCATTCCACTACTTCACAATAGCTCTTGGTTTCCGATTAGTTAGCTTTAGTGGCATCTAGAAACAGGCGCAAAACGTATTAGAAGTAATGTATCTGACGTTGATATTGGGGAAACGTTTCCACAATGCCATCGTATGTATGCTTCCACATTACCTACACAATGGCCATTTTAAATTTCGGTAGATTACATTAAGCAACTATCCATTTAAGGTTGACAAAGGACTGCTAAAACCTTCTATGCACCTCCCTTTATAAGCTATCAGACGCAAAGAAGGATAATTACAAAGTATATAGATAAATATAATAGCACAACATACCTCGAGAAAGGTCTAGAAAACATGCGAACGTAAATTGCATCACGGCGTCTGTTGCTCAACTGACTTCTAACCCTCCATCGTGACAAATAGGAACTATTGCAACAATTTCTGGCTGCCCCACTACAGTGCAGCACTCTGCAGGTAAAATACTAGACGTTTCCACATTACCCATACGCTTCCACATTTACACCCCTACCTCTAATGGATTAGAAACAGGAAATTGCCGGAAGAGGTCAAACAACCGATAAAGAAATAATGTTGTACTTCACGTAAGCTATTCTGTTTCCATCACAAAATATTCACAAATTAGTATGTGAACCTATTTCTTGTTACTGTTAGCCATACGCTATCTGACGTATATATAACCAGATACATGTACACCTGAATTCCACGAGCTGCCTTACAATATCTTGTGGAGGGTACATTGTGTACCAGTCTAAATATTCCCTTTCTTGTTACAGTTGCTAACTGTGGGAGGAAAAGACGACTATTGGCCTCCGTATGAGCTCAAATCTCGTTTTAACTCCACAGACGTTTCGCGAGATATGTGGTGTTCTATATTATAGGATCAGGTAACATGTTTCGCCGGCCGGAGTGGCCGAGCGGAGGGCGGACACTTCAGGAGCTCCTGTAAGAACTGGACTTTAACTACAAGTCGCATGACGACTTAAAAAGCTTTTCCTTATTTCTTCCTCATAGTTTGTTCTTAAAGGAAAAAGAACTTTGATTTTGATTTTGAGAAACTTTTTTTTTTTTTTTTTTGTTCCAAAGGATTGCTTCTTCGCCAACAAGACGAAGGAGACTCATTTTTGTTTACTGGAAGGAGAAACCAGTATAATCGGAGTCTTTGTTTTCTTTCGAAAAAAAAAAAAACTTTTCCTTATTTATTCCTCACAATTTGTTCTTAAAGGAAAAAGAAATATTGAGTTTGGCTTTGAAAAAAAAAAAACGGTCCCGTGGTTAGCGTGAGCGGCTGCGGAGCGGGAGGTCCTTGGTTCAAGTCTTCCATCGAGGGGAACGTTTAATTTTTTATTTTCGCAGAGTTGTGATCTAAAAAAAAAAAAAAAAAGTCCCGTGGTTAGCGTGAGTAGCTGCAGAACGAGGGGTCCTTGGTTCAAGTATTGCCTCGACTGAAAATTTTACTTTCTTTATTTTCGCAAAGTTATGATCTGTCAAAAAAAAAAAAAGCGGTTAAAGGCGCTACAGTCTGGAACCGCACGACCGCTACGGTCGCAGGTTCGAATCCTGCCTCGGGCATGGATGTGTGTGATGTCCTTAGGTTAGTTAGGTTTAAGTAGTTCTAGGGGACTTATGACCACAGCAGTTGAGTCCCATAGTGCTCAGAGCCATTTGAACCATTTTTGAAGGTAACATGTTTGACGGCTCTTCGTAGAAACATCACTACCAAATACCCAGAAATCTGGAATAATATTCTTACTTATAACAGATACGTATGAAGGTGTGTTAAAAAGTAATGCCCCCGATTTTTTTTGTAACAACTCTCACACCTCTTTAAATAAAACACCCTTTATTAACTTTCCACATCTTTATTGTTCATGTCTACATATTTATTTCTCATCCTGGCAACAAACACATTTCCCCTAACAAGAGACCAATTTGCTGATACCATCCCCATAGAATGTGTGACTTTGTTGACTGAGCCACCTCTTATTACGCTTCTTAATCAGGGTCCTCAAAAGTATCCTCTAACGGAGGAAGATCGTTGACGGTACAGCCAGTGCGTCGAATTATTGTAGATGTCGGAGCTCTCTTGTGCTGAAGGAGAGGGTTATCCAAGTGTGGTTGAGTCCTTAGGGATCGTGGTATCATTTTTCTAAGGGTCTCACAGTACACCAACATAATTGTGTTACACACCGCCAGGTTAGACGCTGCAAGTTGGAGCCCTCTAGCGGTAAAGGCCTCCAACCTGCGTCAGCGAGAAAGTCGACTGAGCAATACGCATGACGTGTAATACCTCTACCGATCTTGAGAACAGAGTAAAAAATTTGGCGGCGTTACTTCTCAGCATGCTCTTGTAGATGATACCTACATCGTAATGATAGGGAATGATGGAAGAATCAGTGATGTCGCTGAGTAGTTTGACGGTATGCATCCTAACATAAAAGTCACTATCGAACACGAAGTTGAACAGCCTTTACACTTACTCGATTTGGCCATAACCAAATCCACTGACAAATTGACAATGGGAGTTTATAGAAAGCAACATTTACAGATGCCATTATAAAGACGATTCTTCTCATGCTGAGGTTCACAAAGGGACCTACTTTCCGTCTGTGTTAAACAGGCCAGAAACACTACCCTTTATTAATAGAACTGAACATTTTAGAACACGTAGTAATGTCCAGTGTATATAATAGTACAGAATTTAGATTCCTGCACATATACCCAGCAATCACAAAAGCAACTGAAAATGAAGATGAGCAGGGCATGCAATGAAGCTTTCACTGACTGTTTAGTAAACAAAGTCTGAAAAAATAATATAGATTTAGGGCTACAAACTAATGGTACATTGGGAAACAAATTACGACACTTGGTGCAGACAGAACGTGGACTCACAGCATTTCGCTAGTGCACAGTATTCACTTAAGCATAATACTATACTACTCCATAATTTATCTGAAATTTCACGCGTTTTTGTGTAGCTTTCCCCTGTGATCTGGATTTTACATGGGATAAATATAATTTCATTATGTCGTTGCCTGTACTGCGCCATACACTCGTCTCGGTCACTGACCAATAAATATTTGTACGCTACTATTTAATGTCTGACGCTGTTTTAGGAGGGTTGGAAGCCCTCTCCTTCCCGGGAATAAAAACTGCCTAGGCCACTCTCAGGGTTTAATTTCCGATAGAGAAGAGTTTACAATCGTCTTCGTCGTCTCCTTCCCCGCCAGCGCTCGCTACCTGTCTTTGCTTTCGTTGCCAGCCACCCTCTTCGCATCGACATCTCGCCCCCGCCACTCGTCATCGCCAGCCCGCAACTTCACTGCCAGTCTTCGCCTCCGCCAGCATCTCCATCGCTTCATTGCTTGTTTGTCATCGCCACCGCCCCCATCTGTTGATCACCACTACCGCTTCGCGCCTGACGTAGCTGTTCCCATCCTTGTCACATCAGAGTCATTCTCATCATTCAAAACTTTCACCACAGCTCGTCATCGTCGTCCCAGCGATATTTCGGCGGCCACTCACCGCAGTCAACGTCATCCATCACTCTCCATCATCAAGGACGACCCTACTACATCAATCATCTACACCTCTCCATATCCTGCACCAACTGTCACCACATGGAGTATGTCCTCTGATCCACTCCCTACATCTATGCTCCCTTACCTACCGTATCCTTTCCTACTCCAACAGTTGCACATGCATGTCTCCATGTCCCCATCTCCCCACATCTCTTCTCTTTCAGCAGCCACCTCCACCTTAGCCACAATTGTCACCACCCACTGAGTAACAGCTGCAATGTTTGATGTCTCAAGCATCACCTCATCGAGCCTCACTCCAATGACCTACGCAAGCCACACTGAAGGACATGTACACCATCCAGGTAATCATCAACGTTACACCGCGCCACCCCTCATCCCACAACCATCCTTCCCTCCAACAGCCATTAGCAAACCTACAAAACGTCAAACCACTGACATCTCTCACACTCCCACACCTAAAAAACCATGAACTGATCCTGACTACAGCTGTGGATATAAATCCTCCTTCTCCAACTCCTTTTCCTATGAACCACATCTTTATTCTTTCTCCAACCCTGACCCAAAGTTCCTTAAACCCAAATCCCTCACACTCAAAATCGAAAAATTCCTAACCACCCTCAACATCCTACAAATCATCCGGAGAAACAATACTGGCTAGCTAAAGGCCCTAAACCCCAACTTCCATACTGCCCACCTCTCCAAAATTCCTCCCATTACATTTGGTCCCAAAGCCTCCTTAACACCTGTCACTACCACACACAGGGTCAAATAACCTCAACCTCCTTGTTATCCCCCCTCTCACCACAGTGATCACAAAAGTCGATCTTGAGATCAAGTAGTGGCATCTAAGCTGAAGAACTACCCGGATTTAGAACTGTGGAAAGCCCTATGGATCAATAATGACTTGGGTGCCACTCACCTCATCCAAGTCTTCTCTGAACCTGCCGCCACCATAGAAGTTAACCTTCAAGATGGAGCCCTAATCTACCACTACCACCACAAGGTCGAACCTTCAAAATCCCATCCCCATTCCTGCTGCTGCCTCCATTACAATGAGCATCATACTGCAGATTTTAAACACCCACCCACCTGTCCACACTACAAAGACTCTCATTTTTTTCAAACAATTCCCTAATCTAGCAACCCCTCCTACCTGCAACATGTGCAGTGACCTCCAACCCACTTACTCTGCAAAATGCAAAACTAAACCACAGCTAAGCAAACCTGAGCTCATTGTCCCAACAATTCCCTCCACCCAACTCTCACTGCCGAAAATGTTATGAAATTCATTGCAATCGTCCTCCAAAACTGCCATCCATTCCAATGACCACACACCCACCAACAAGTCTCCCTTGCTGCCCATTCCATCTTCCAGCTCAGGACCCAAGCTACCTACTCCGACAACCAGGTCCACTTCGTTTTCAGCCTCCTTGACATCCATGTCTAAACTTCTTCAGATCTCATTCACACAAACCAGTCTTATTCTTTATAACTACAAAAACTTGTACCACAACATCCGCTCCATCACCACGAATGAACACCTTTTAATGCATAGCCTGTGCCAACACAATGTTCATATATTTATTCTTAATGAAACAATCCTCGAATCCTATCACACCATCTCAAACTCTCCGTGTATCCTCCACTGTACAGATAATACCCTACCCCTGGCCAGAGGCAGAGCTGCAATTGGCTGCAACAAGAACATCGCTGTTTGGCCACAAACCTTATACAAAACTCCTACCAAACATTATCCTTACACTCTTTCTACAAACCTTATCACCTGTACCACTATCTACATCCAACCTAATAACCCCATCCCATATGGCTTCCTTGCCCATATATATCATACTTTTTCCACGTATATTATTTTTGCAATCCTCAACATCCATAGTAGATCCCCCATAGAACACCAAGGGAATTGTTTTACTGATTCTATGCAAGGTGACACTGTCCCCATCCTACACTATACCCACACTGAAAGCAGCACCACACCCGATGTCATCCTAGCCTCTCCCAATCTCCTTTGATGCCTCATTACAGAAGTCCTCGATCCAACTGGAAGTGACCTCTTACCTGTACTCCTACCACCTCCTCCACACAACCGAATCTCCATCCAAGATTTATCCAAGACTACTCCTGCACCAACCGGATTGTGTACTGGTAATCCATAAAAACCCAGATTAGAACCCACCTCCTGTCCTTCCAGCAAACTGGTGGCATTCCTCATGTCACATCCTTCCTTCAACAGATCTTGTCAAATGCATATCCACCCACATTTGTACCAAGACCATATATCCTCCACAAGTACTACTACGCTGAGAATCCTGTCATATGTACTGTTCCTTTTAGCAGGATCATGTCCGGGATACACATACACGCCACAGGCTAATACAGCGACATATCAGGAACTTATTAAATGCAAAAAAAGCTCTGGGATTGGCTCCAGACATGCACCAGTCTCAATGCTACGCTCCCAAATAGCTCTTCTAAGTACTGGAAAACATTCCATCGACTCACTAACTGTAACCCATACTTTACTACCTCCTTCTTCACGATAACCATTCCTTACCTGACAATCTGAGCAAAGTTAACCAATTTGCATGCTATCTGATATCTTCTCCATCACTGACGATTACCCTCTTTTCTCTACCATCCATAAATGTGCAAATATCGCTGTCTGCATCAATTATAGCAAGCGAAATAAAACAAGTGCTCCACAAAAAACGCAACACTTCCCCACTCGTGGCCGCATTATCTATCGACACCTTAAATAATATCCCCTCTCCTTTATCATAACTCTTGTAACCTTCCATACCATTATCCTCTTCGCAGCTTACAATCCTCAACAATGAAAAGCATCGAGAAACCTACTTTTTCTCAAACCCCAAAACTTTCCTACCGATAACTCCTCCTATTGCCCCATCTGACTCCTCTCAACATTTAGCAAGGTTTTAGAATCCATCCTCTCCTAGCGCAGCTGTCAACCTTTAACCACCACCACCTTCTTCCCATTAAGCAGTGTGACTTCCGTCCCATTTCTTTTATGACGACCAGCTCTTCTCCTTTCCTATCCATCCAACACAATTCCCATACATCCGCTATTTTTGTTTCACTCGATCTAGAAAAATCCTACGACCTGGTCTTCTTTTCAGACTCTGTATAAATGCACCTCCAGTTAACTATGTCCGCCTTATTGCATCCTTTCTGTGCAACCGCCCATGCAATGACAGTATTAACAATACCATTTCCTGTACCTCCCACTGCAGGAGCGCACCAAGGTTCTGTCCTCTCTCCTCTCCTTTATCTTCTATACATCACTGAAAAACCCAAACCACACCCGTCTGTCCACCTCCTTCAGTATATAGATGAAACCACTTTCCCCGGCCTCTCCCATACGCTTCGTAAATCCCAACGATCCCTCCTAAATCACATCAATCAGTCTACCTCCTGGTGTAACCAATGGCTTCTCAAGATCAACCGTTTCAAAACCCAAACACTTATAGGACGAACCACCTGCACTTTCTGCCTGCACAAGTTCTACCTTACCATTTACAACCGTCCTATCCAGCTAACTAACAAGCTAAAATATCTTGGACTAATCCTCGACCGACAACTAATGTGGAACACAAAATTGTTAAGGCTTTCGTGGCCACTTGTTGACAAACTGCCTATTGGCTTCTGTCTCGGGTTCTTCGGCCGACGTTCATCTAATGATTTTTCTGACGTTTCGCCACCACGAGTGGCTGGCATTGTCAAAGCTTCACCCTCCATTGCCGGTGGTGAACTGGAGGCGAGCTCGCGGTCGCAGGCTATATGTACCTGGCGCGCCAACGTCCGAGGGCTTCTCCGCGGTCGTTTCCGGTGCGTTTCTCCTCTTGCTACCTGCGACGGTCGTTCGCTGCAGTACGGGAAGCCAGGATCCCTTTACCTTAAGGCTTTCCTCTTTCTTGTTGAAACTGTTCGCGTGTTTTTGGATTTCTACAGCTTCTCTGAACAGGCGCGTTTGATAGTGCTTCTCTACAGACAGAACTTCCGTGTCGGCGAATTTTATTACGTGGTCGGTCTCATTCAGTGCGTGCTCTGCCACGGCCGATTTCTCCACCTGCCCCAACCTGCAATGTCGCTTATGCTCTTTGATCCTGGTGTTAATGGATCGTCCAGTCATTCCGACATAAACTTTTCCGCATGTGCAAGGTATACGATATATTCCCGACATTGCAAGTGGGTCTCTTTTCTCCTTCGCCGATCTAAGACACTCTTTGATCTTCCTTGTCGGTTTGAAAATCGTCTTTACGCCGTGTTTGCGCAATATGCGGCCGATTCTGTCCGTCACTCTGGGAATGTATGGCAGAAAGGCCGTACCCGACATTTCTTTTTCTGGTTCCTTACTTCGCCGAGTGTTTGGCTCTGTTACACTTCTAATGTAATTTGTGGAGTACCCATTGCGCAAACACGGCGTAAAGACGATTTGCAAACCGACAAGGAAGATCAAAGAGCGTCTTAGATCGGCGAAGGAGAAAAGAGACCCACTTGCAATGTCGGGAATATACCGTATACCTTGCACATGCGGAAAAGTTTATGTCGGAATGACTGGCCGATCCATTAACACCAGGATCAAAGAGCATAAGCGACATTGCAGGTTGGGGCAGGTGGAGAAATCGGCCGTGGCAGAGCACGCACTGAATGAGACCGACCACGTAATAAAATTCGCCGACTCGGAAGTTCTGTCTGTAGAGAAGCACTATCACACGCGCCTGTTCAGAGAAGCTGTAGAAATCCAAAAACACGCGAACAGTTTCAACAAGAAAGAGGAAAGCCTTAAGGTAAAGGGATCCTGGCTTCCCGTACTGCAGCGAACGACCGTCGCAGATAGCAAGAGGAGAAACGCACCGGAAATGACCGCGGAGAAGCCCTCGGACGTTGGCGCGCCAGGTACATATAGCCTGCGGCCGCGAGCTCGCCTCCAGTTCACCACCGGCAATGGAGGGTGAAGCTTTGACAATGCCAGCCACTCGTGGTGGCGAAACGTCAGAAAAATCATTAGATGAACGTCGGCCGAAGAACCCGAGACAGAAGCCAATAGGCAGTTTGTTAATGTGGAACACTCACCTACTAACCATCCAGCAGAAAGCTTACAATAGACTAAAACTAATAACAGGTCGAACTTGGGGATTACAGTCCTTCACAATTCCCCATATCTACAAGATCCTAATCTGACCAATCTTTTCTATGCAAATGTTGCACTGATTTCCGTCCAACCGAAGTTCTATAAATCCCTCCAAATGACGAACGTCATGCACTCTGTCTTGCTTTCTGCATCCGTTTACCTTCCCCCACCTGGATCCTCTACCGTCTCATCAAATTGCAGTCCCTCTTCTCCCACATCAATTATCTTTGCATCTTCTATACTGTCCGAAAACTAGTGTCCTATAATCCCATTGTCCCGTCTCTGATCACCAACCCTGGTATGCTGCCAAGCCTTCACAAACACGTACTTCCATCCCTACACATACGTACACTCCATATCCTATCGCAACGCAACTTCAACCAAATCTCTCTCCCAGAAAAGGAGATCTGCCACAATATTTAACTCTCCTACCAATTTTAACTCTTTCCTCACCTTTCCCACTCCACGTTAGGGCTCATCTCTCCTTTCCTTCTCCATCCATGCCTTTCGTCTTGCAACCACTGCCTACCCACGTGACACTCTACGTTACAACATCTTCT
Organism: Schistocerca cancellata; assembly: GCF_023864275.1. Taxonomy (NCBI): domain Eukaryota; kingdom Metazoa; phylum Arthropoda; class Insecta; order Orthoptera; family Acrididae; genus Schistocerca; species Schistocerca cancellata. Next base: position 458,391,660 of record NC_064630.1, read on the forward strand.
TTCCCGCCGGCCAGGGTGGCCGAGCGGTTCTAGGTGCTACACTCTGGAACCGCGCGACCGTTACGGTCGCAGGTTCGAATCCTGCCTCGGGCATGGATGTGTGTGATGTCCTTAGGTTAGTTAGGTTTAAGTAGTTCTAAGTTCTAGGGGACTGATGACCTCAGAAGTTAAGTCCCATAGTGCTTAGAGCCATTTGAACCATTTTTTTTTTTCTTCTTTCCCACCGACTTTATTTCCTACTATTCACCCGAGATCCTACTTCTCATTTCCATAGTTTTCCTATCTAACACACAACTCTCTTCCTTCTCACAACCCTTGACCCTATGGAATGTACTCTTTCCTCCAGCAATACCGTTCAACCTTGTGCAGATTCTTCAGATTTTGTGTGAAATTGCAGTGCTTCAGTATTTTAATCCGTATAATTTCACTTTCCTGTGACTTGTTTTAAAATGTATATACGAGTATTTCCGTTATTTTAACTTTCTTTGATTTTTAACTTGAAATAGAAATAAAGCCCATATTTTATTTGTAATTCTCACTGTAATTTTTTAAATTCATTTGGCTGAAGAGCGGAGAATTGTACCGCTGACAGTCCGCACGACGCCACCGCCATATGGGGCGAGGGAGATGAAATAAAACAAAGAAAAAATAGCTCACATTGCGTGGCATAAGTGTATTGCTCCTCTTAACATTGGTGGTTTACTCATTTCATAATGCTCACACCCATGACCTAGAGTTAGCATCTTTGATTAATGATCAAATCGTCTTCAGTCCCGTGATCAAAACACGAAATAGCTTAAATTATGATTAATGATCAGAATTAGCGGCCGAAGACTTCCGGCGTAAGACGTCACCCTCATTCTGCCAACGACCTTGTCAAAGAGGGCGGAGGAGCGGACGGACAGAGTTTCAGGGCACTCTCCTGTCAGTGGTCTGGGAAACTGCCCCTAAAGGCAAATGACTCAGCAATGATCAACGGCAGGACGCTGCAGAAGTCAATGGAAACCACTGCATCAAAAACACATTACTTGTGCCACAAGACATGTGGCCTGTAATTGTAAAGTGTCATGATAATCTCTCCATTGGCAAAAGATACCGTAATAACCCCAATTCGGATCTCCGGCAGGGGACTGCCAAGAGGGAGGCGACTATGAGAAAAGGATTGAATAATCAACGAAAGGATAACGTTCTATTAGTCGGGTCGTGGAATGTCAGAACCTTGAATGTAGTAGGGAAGCTAGAAAATCTGAAGAGGGAAATACAAAGGCTCACTCTAGATACGTTAGGAGTCAGTGAAGTAAAATGAAAAGACAAGGATTCTGGTCAGATGAGCATAGAGTAAGATCATCAACAGCAGAAAATGGTATAACGGAAGTAGGATTCGTTACGAATAGGAAGGTAGGGCGAGAGTGTGTTACTCTCAACAGTTTATTGATAGGATTGTTCTTATCAGAGTCGACAACAAACCAACACCGACAACGACAGCTCAGTTATGCAGTCGACGTCGCAAGATAAAAATGAAGAAATAGAGAAAGTATATGAAGATATTGAACGGGTAATACAGTGCGTAAAGGGAGATGAAAATCTAATAGTCATGGGTGACAGAAATGGAGTTATAGGGAAAAGAGTAGAAGAAAGGGTCACCGGAGAATATGGGCTTGGAACAAGGAATCAGAGACGAGGAAGACTAATTGAGTTCTGTAATAAATTTCAGCAAGTAATAGCGAATACTCAGTTCAAGAATTGCAAGAGGAGGAGGTGTACTTGGAAAGGGCCGAGTGATATAAAAAGATTTCAGTTGGATTACGTCATGGTCAGGCAGAGATTCCGAAATCAGGTAGTGGATTGTAAGGCGTACCCAGGAGCTCCTATAGACCGTGATGAAGAGTAGACTGAAGTTTAAGAAATCAGTCAGGAAGAATCAATACCCAAAGAAGTGGGATACGGAAGCATTAAGACAGGCTTGAAGTTTTCTAAGGCTATAGATAAAGCAACAAGGAATAGCTCAGAAGACAGTACAGTTGAAGAGAAATTGGCGTATCTGAAAAAATTGGAAAGAAAAACATAAATAAAAAGATGGTAACTACGAAGAAGCCATTAGTTACAGAAGTTGATGGATGAAAGGAGAAAGTACAAAGGGAAATTCAGGAATATAAAAATACAAGTTGCTGAGGAATGAAATAAATAGGAAGAGCAGGCAAGAAAAGAGAAAATGGCTGCAGGAAAAATGTGAAGAAATCTAAAACGAAATGACTGTCGGAAGGACTGACTCAGCCTTCAGGAAAGTCAAAACAATCTTCGGTGACACTAAAAGCAAAGCTTGTAACATTACGAGTGCAAAAGGGAATTCCACTGGTAAATACGGAGGAGACAGCTGATAGGTGGAAAGGGTACTTTGAAGGCCTCTATGAGGGGGAAGATTTGTCTGATGTGATAGAGGAAGGAACAGGAATCAATTTAGAAGAGATAGGGGATCCAGTATTAGAATGGATGACTTAAGATCAAATAAGTCAGGAGGGATAGATAACATTCCATCAGAATTCCTAAATCCATTGGGATAAATGGGGACAGAACGAGTAACGAGTATTCATGTTGGTCTGTAGAATGGATAAGTCTGGCGATATACCGTCTTACTTTAGGAAAAATATCATCCACACCATCCCGAAGACTGCAAGAGCTGACAAGTGCGAGAACTCTCACACAATAAGCTTAACAGCTCATGCACCCAAGTTGTTGACAAAAATAATATACAGAAGAATGGAAAAGAAAATTGATAATGTGTTAGATTACGATGGCTTTAGGAAAGGTAAAGGCACTAGAGAGGGAGTTCTGACGTTGCGGTTGATAATGGAAGCAAGGCTAACGAAAAGCAAGATATGTTTATAGGATCTGTCGATCTGGAAAAAGCGTTCGAAAATATAAAATTGTGTAAGATGTTCGAAATTCTGAGCAAAGTAGGGGTAAGCTATAGGTAGAGATGGGTAATATACAGTATATACAAGAGTCAAGAAGGAATAATAAGAGTGGATGCCGAAGAATGAAGTGCTCGGATTAAAAATGGTGTGAGTCAGGGATGTAGTCTTTTGCCCCTACTCTTCAATCTGTACATCGAAGAAGCAATGAAGGAAATAAAAGTAAGATTCAGGAGTGGAATTAAAATCCAAGGTGAAAGGAAATCAACGATACGATTCGGTGATGATACTGCTATCCTCAGTGATAGCGAAGAAGAATTACATGATCTACTGAGTGGAATGAACACTCTGTTGAGTAAAGAATATGGACTGATTCGAAGAAAGACGAAAGTAATGAAGAGTAGCAGAAATGAGAAGAATGAGAAACTTAACACCAGGATTGATGGTCACGAAGAAAATGAAGTTAAGGAATCCATAACCAATGACGGACGGCACAAGTAGGACATTAAATGCAGACTAGTACCGGCAAAAAGGGCGTTCCTGGCCGAGAGATATCTACTAGTATCAAACACAGGCCTCAGATTGAGGAAGAAATTTCTGAGAATGTATGTCTGGAGCACAGCAGTGTATAGTAGTGAAACATGGACTGTGGGAAAACCGGAACGAAAGAGAGATTAGAAGCATTCGAGATGTGGTGCTACAGACGATCGTTAAAAATTAGGTGAACTCATAAAGTAAAGAATGAAGAGGTTCTCTGCAAAACCAGAGGGGAAAGGAATATGTGCAAATGAGAAGTGACAGGTTGATACGACGTTTGATTAGAATCCATGACTTTTAAAACATGTAACATAGGAACGTAAACCAATGTACGACAGGTTGCAAAATGTCACTATTCCAGTTTTGTTGTTTTCACATTAGCTTTATGCTAGGTAATCTGGCGACTATTTTACTGAAGTTCACTGGTGTATGGCATTTTCAGGACTTTCGTCTTGAGCGATAATTTTGATTTGAGCTGTTGTCATCCTCTGTAGCTCTCGTTCTTTTTTTTCTTTATTGTTGTTTCGTCCCCCCTCACCCCGCATGAACACGGCGAGGGGGGCGGGGAGGGAGGGGGGGGCGTGCTGGGTTTAGATGCAATGTCAATGTCAGCGGTACATTCAACTGGCTCTTCAGCCAATTCAGTTGACAAGTGAAACTAAATGAGACTAAGTATTTATACGAATAATAAACACGGCTTTTTTCGTGTTTTAATTAAAAAGTAATAATAAAACGATAAAATGAAAAAGAACAAGGGTACGGCTCAAACATTTAAAATACGATTTTAAAAATGAAGGGCTTCACTGTCAGCAAAACTGGAAGGAGCTGCCTTAGAGTTAGAAGCGTTTTAGTGGATCTGTGGTTGAGGCGTGGCAGCATACGAGGGTTGGAAAGTTGAGGGGAAACTATAGGATTATTGGAGTCTAGTTCACGGGTGGTGGATATGGTTCTGAGGTATTTATCGTCAGTAAGCAGTGGCGGAAATTTGATCAATTCGTAAAGGGGAAAGGAAAACAGATGTGAAAAACGAGGCGGAGTGCACAGCGTTCCAGGATCTGGAGGGACTTACATAATTTTGGTGAGCAGATATCCCCGCAACATTCGCAGAGCAAAGCAAGAGTTCGATGACGGCTTTGTAGGTATATTTGATCTCTGTTAACAAACGATCGCCTCGTTACATCACAGCCTTTGCGGCACCAAGTGGATTGTTACAGTTTGTATCATCCTTAATCCATGAAGTGGTTTTCCCTTGCCTCTTATGAAGTAATGTTGACTAGACACTATCAATCCATTTGGGCAAGTTTATACCGACTCTTAATAATTACATTAGGCATTTGGTAAGTTTCAAACGATATGTAACGTGTACTTCAACTGATACCAGTTTTGTCTTTGTATTCTTTAGCCGGCCGCGGTGGCCGTGCGGTTCTGGCGCTGCAGTCCGGAACCGCGGGACTGCTACGGTCGCAGGTTCGAATCCTGCCTCGGGCATGGCTGTGTGTGATGTCCTTAGGTTAGTTAGGTTTAAGTAGTTCTAAGTTGTAGCGGACTTATGATCTAAGATGTTGAGTCCCATCGTGCTCAGAGCCATTTTTTGTATTCTTTAGCGGCTTGATAATGACGTAATGTCAAAATGCGTAAGGTGTATTGGAATAATAAACATTGTGGTCAAGACATTTTTATGAGGTACTTTATGATGTACTTAGGTGACATCGAATGACAAGTCCACGTTCGAAGTCACTGAGCGCTGTAGACTGATCCATTCTGCTGATACTGCTTCTGTACGCGACAACAGTGTTCCCCACCTAGTTTTACACTATTGGGTATGCCTCTGGTGACAGTGGTTATTTCCGCATTACATAGGGCCATCCGGGAACTTTTGATCAGATAGTCAAATCGTGTATACTAGAGGTGTTGATACAGGGGACTTAGTTGACAACATAACTGCTTGCAAGTCCTAGGTGAAAGAGCTGATGAGAACAACAACATATAGATATTCTGAAGGTTTTTTTCCAAGTATGTGCTTAGAGATGCTTATCTAGACATCGAAATACGTTGACGGTGTTGTGACAACAGAGACATCTTATGAACAGCTTTTCAACAAAATTAAAGATGATAAAAAACTACTGTAGATCAACTTCAGGAGGTGGCATCTACACTTCCTGCTCAGTACACAGGACTGTCGACTTAGAAAATCTACATGTTACTCTCATCTCCTCGACCTCTACCCCCCCCCCCCTCTCTCTCTCTCTCCACCGATATGCAACTGGTCAAAACTGACAAATTTATTAATTTTATTACGCTGATTCATAAAAGCGGGTATCAATGTGGTTTTTGATATTTGTGTGGATTTAAGTTAAATTGGCGTGCTCGAATACCGTGCCGTTATAAACTATTTGCTTTGAACGGTTCACCCCCGAATGAGGTTTATCCGAGTTGGATAAGGTTTGTGAGGAATCTGCACGTTCATTTTCACCTGTTATGAAATGAGTGGTGCTTTCGTGGAGGACGTCCCAAATCAGTAGACATAGATGTAAATATCTAGAATGCGCACAATGTTTTATTATAGTACATCAAATAAAGATCTGCGAAATAGCCGACGTGAAACGTATATCAGAAGGAATAATACCCTGGAACTTACATGAAGAAATAGCTATGATAAAGTTTTTCCAACACGAGTAGAGCAGTTTTTGGAAGCTGATATAAAGCAAATCGCATAAGGAATTTTTCGCCAACGTTTAGCCCTTTCAAAATAATCCAAGTGATCTGACGTACCCATTTCGTACAGTGGTTGATACATGAGTCCTCCATCCCCACCAGAAACGAAACAGCAATCGAAGCTTTGGGTAGACTCAGTAGTCATGCACCAAGAAGGCAGAGATCTATTTCGTCTATCGAAAAGTGTTTTCAGGGCTGTTAAAGAGTGAAACACAATAGGTGAATATTACCGAAATCTTAGGATCCAAATGGAACAAAAATAATAGGTGAGTGGATCTCTGGATTTCCAAAAGGAGGAAAAGCTGTTTTCATCTGGATAACGCACTCGCCAACTAAGATGCTTCGCAATGGAAAAGTAATGACTTCATCCTTTTCTCCTCTTTTTTCGTACTCCGTGTTCCACCTATTTCCGCATCTAATGAAATTTGTTGGTGTACTCAAACATTTTGGTACCAGTATGAAGTAATGCCTACCGGTAGGAGAATCGCTCTTTAACATACAGGGTGGTCCATTCATAGTGACCGGGCCAAATATCTCGCGAAATAAGCATCAAACTAAAAAACTACAAAGAACGAAACTCGTCTAGCTTGAAGGGGGAAACCAGATGGCTCTATTGTTGGCCCGCTATATGGCGCTGCCATAGGTCAAGCAAATATCAACTGCGTTTTTTTTAAATAGGAACCCCCATTTTTATTACATATTCGTGTAGTACGTAAAGAAATATGATTGTTTTAGGTGGACCACTTTCTTCGATTTGTGATAGATAGCGCTTTAATAGTTAAAAACGTACAAGTACGTGGTATCACGTAACATTCCGCCAGTGCGGACGGTATTTGCTTCGTGACACATTACCCGTGTTAAAATGGACCGTTTACCAACTGCGGAAAAGGTCGAGATCGTGTTGATGTATGGCTATTGTGAGAACGAAGTTTTTCGCGGCGGCACTTATGTATAAAATATTCTCGGTATTCTTGCCGCGTCAGTTCTAGATAAAATCTCGAGCTTTTGACGATTACCTCCATCGTCATCGTCAGGAGCTGACTGTCTCCACTGCTGCTATGGTAGCCTCTATATAGCCCGAAGACGGCTTCTGATTGATCGGCTTCTGATTGGTCGGCGATTACGTGCTGCTGTCTCAGACGGTGTCACTGTGTGCGCCGGTGGCCCCATCGCTTCCGTTTGAACGTAAAGCTTGGAAGGAACGTCTCTGCTGCTTCTCTGCATCAAGCGCTCGTTTCCACGCACAGCTCAGATGGTATCCGCTATCGCGGTTAAAGTTCTTTTGGCTCATTCTTATTTCAACAGCCTCCTTTATAACAGAATCCCAGTACGTGGAGGCATGGGACAGAATTTTAGTTTCATCGAACAATATTTTGTGTTTGTTCGTGAGGCTGTGCTCCGCAATTGCCGATTTCTCCAGCTCTCTATTTTTAATATGGCGTTGGTGTTCTGCACAGCGGTCGGAAACGGTACGAATAGTCTGACCTATATAATTGCTCCCACACTCACAGGGTATATTATAAATTCCAGGGACCCTGAGGCCGAGATTGTCCTTAAAAGGGGCATCATCTCCTTAATTTTCTTAGGAGGACGAAAAATCGGTCTAATACCACGTCTACGCAGGACTCTTCCTATTTTGCTGGAAATTGCGCCACAAAAAGGAAGAACCGCAATCGGTGTTTCATCCTGTGAGGTTGCAGCATTATCACGTTTCCTTCTTTTGGAGAACACTGCCTTTATATCGCGTGCACCATAGCCGTTCTTTCGGAACACGTTCTTTAGGTGATTAATCTCGAACCTTAGGTGGTCCTCGTCAGAAACAGTTTTGGCTCTATATACCAACGTGTTCAAAACGGCTCTCTTCTGAGCAGGGTGATGGAAACTCTGTGCGTTCAGGTATAAATCGGTATGCGTCGGCTTACGGTATACAGAGTGGCCAAGACGCCCGTCCGTCTGTCGTTGTACTAAAACGTCTAAGAAAGGCAGTCTCCCTTCCTTCTCCATCTCGACAGTGAAGTGGATGTTCGAATGGATGCTGTTCATGTGTTCAATGAATTCTTTAAGAGCTTCTTCGCCGTGTGGCCAGATCATAAATGTATCGTCAACGTAACGATAAAATAAGGATGGACGGAGGGGAGCCGAATTTAGTGCACGTTCTTCAAAATTCTCCATAAAAAAGTTAGCCAGTGATGGAGACAACGGAGAGCCCATTGCCATACCGTCTGTCATTTCATAAAATTTATTACCATACAAGAAGTAGGTGGTCGTCATCACGTGCCGGAACAACTTGATAGTTTCAGGAGGAAAAAGATCCGCCAGCATTTTCAAAGTATCCTCCACAGGAACTTTTGTGAACAGCGACACCACATCCAGGCTGACTAAAATGTCATTTGGACCAACTCTAATATCTTTGATTTTCTCAATGAATATCTGGGAGTTTTTGATGTGATGTTCACACCGGCCAACTATAGGAGTCATCAACTTTGTTAGGTATTTGGCCAGCTTATAAGTAGGAGAACCAATTGCACTGACAATAGGTCTCATGGGAACATTATCCTTATGGAGCTTCGGTAGTCCGTACAACCTGGGTGGTCTAGGAGCTCGGACTCTGAGATTTTTTGTAATATCGTCTGGAAGCCCGGAATTCTTCAGTAACTTCATGGTTTTTCTGCTGTACGTCAAAGTTGGGTCCCGTTTAAGACACTTATACGTACTGTCCTCCAACAGTGAAGTCATTTTTCTATGATATTCGGTAGTATTAAGGACCACGGTGGCATTTCCTTTGTCAGCTGGTAATATGACAAGATCTTCATCCTTCTGAAGTAAACGGAGCCCCTCCCTCTCCTCTCTACTGATATTAGACCTGGGAGGCTTAGCTGAGGCCAAAAAGCGACTGGTAACAAGTCTCACTTCGTCGGCGTCGTCCTGTGCAAGATGCCGCACAGCCTGTTCTACTCCACTGATAAGATCCACGATGGGTATAGTACGTGGTGTAGGAGCAAAGTTCAAACCTTTATTAAGGGCCGAGATGGCTCCTTTGTCCAGGTTCTTGCCCGACAGGTTGACGACAGTGCGTGCTCTTTCATGCGCTGAGTCTGATCTTTGCACAGCTACAAGACGCTCAAATTTCTTTACTTGTCTAGCAGATGTATTGCTAAGATGAGCTCTTTGATGAGCAGCCGTCGTCATATCGACCCACTCCCAGTCAAACGGCGAGAGAACTGTAGATAACAAAAGATGGCAACTGTATAAGCTTCGTGCATTAAGATCCAGTTCGTACCTTGTGTGTCGTAATCTTTCTCTGACGATCGCCCGACTTGTCTTCTGTAATATATTCTTCATTCCAACCGACTTGATATGGTGTTTAACCACAGCAAACTTAGGCACAATCTCCTTATCGCGACAGCGTTGCAGAAATGCCAAATTACTCCGCAACTGTGCATATTTGACGCCCAGCTTCTCCAGTTGACGAACCTGGCGTGCGATGTCCTCCCCGTAGAGGAAAGTAATATGAGAACGAAGTTTTTCGTGGCGGCACTTATGTATAAAATATTCTCGGTATTCTTGCCGCGTCAGTTCTAGATAAAATCTCGAGCTTTCGACGATTACCTCCATCGTCATCGTCAGGAGCTGACTGTCTCCACTGCTGCTATGGTAGCCTCTATATAGCCCGAAGACGGCTTCTGATTGGTCGGCTTCTGATTGGTCGGCTATATAGAGGCTATAGAGGCTATATAGAGGCTACCATAGCAGCAGTGGAGACAGTCAGCTCCTGACGATGACGATGGAGGTAATCGTCGAAAGCTCGAGATTTTATCTAGAACTGACGCGGCAAGAATACCGAGAATATTTTATACATATGGCTATTGTGATCAAAATTCCCAACTGGCGTGTGCTATGTATGCTGCTCGGTATCCTGGACATCATCCAAGTGTCCGGACCGTTCGTCGGATGGTTACGTTATTTAAGGAAACAGGAAGTGTTCAGCCACATGTGAAACGTCAACCACGACCTTCAACAAATGATGATGCCCAAGTAGGTGTTTTAGCTGCTGTCGCGGCTAATCCGCACATCAGTAGCAGACAAATTGCGCGAGAATCGGGAATCTCAAAAACGTCGGTGTTGAGAATGCTACATCAACATCGATTGTACCTGTACCATATTTCTATGCACCAGGAATTGCATGGCGACGACTTTGAACGTCGTGTACAGTTCTGCCACTGGGCAAAAGAGAAATTAGGGGACGATGACAGATTTTTTGCACGCTTTATATTTAGCGACGAAGCGTCATTCACCAACAGCGGTAACGTAAACTGACATAATATGCACTATTGGGCAACGGAAAATCCACGATGGGCGCGACAAGTGGAACATCAGCGAACTTGGCGGGTTAATGTATGGTGCGGCATTATGGGAGGAAGGATAATTGACCTCCATTGTATCGATGGCAATCTAAATGGTGCAATATATGCTGATTTCCTACGTAATGTTCTACCGATGTTACTACAAGATGTTTCACAGCATGACAGAATGACGATGTTCTTCCAACATGATGGATGTCCGGCACATAACTCGCGTGCGGTTGAAGCGGTATTGAATAGCATATTTCATGACAGGTGGATTGGTCGTCGAAGCATCATACCATGGCCCGCACGTTCAACGGATCTGACGTCCCCGGATTTCTTTCTGTGGGGAATGTTGAAGGATATTTGATTTCGATATCCACCGACAACGCTTGACAAAATGCGTCAGCGAATTGTCAATGCATGTGCGCACATTACAGAAGGCGAACTACTCGCTGTTGAGAGGAATGTCGTTACACGTATTGCCAAATGCATTGAGGTTGACGGACATCATCTTGAGCATTTATTGCATTAATGTGGTATTTACAGGTAATCATGCTGTAACAGCATGCGTTCTCAGAAATGATAAGTTCACAAAGGTACATGTATCACATTGGAACAACCGAAATAAAATGTTCAAACGTACCTGCGTTCTGTATTTTAATTTAAGAAACCTATCTGTTACCAACTGTTCATCTAAAATTGTGAGCCATATATTTATGACTATTACAGCGCCATCTATCACAAAGCGAAAGAAGTGGTCCAACTAAAACATTCATATTTCTTTACGTACTACACGAATATGTAATAAAAATGCGCAGTTGATATCCGTTTGACCTATGGCAGCGCCATCTAACGGGCCAACCATAGCGCCATCTGGTTTCCCCTTCAAGCTAGACAAGTTTCGTTCTTTGTAGTTTTTTCGTTTGACGCTTATTTCGTGAGATATTTGGCCCGGTCACGATCAGTGGACCACCCTGTATTATCTGACCCTTTCACATATAATGGACTAATTTTATTGATCACAAACGGAAATGTATTTAAATATAAAAAATTTAAAACTGAATGCCACGGAATGTCAGAGATTCAGGTTAGAATTCCAATACAGCAGGCTTTTTTGTCATAAAAGATTAGCCCAGAGTATAGACCACTAAAATAGCAGAACAGTGTCACTGTTTTCTGTCCGGCAGACCTCTTCATCCTTCATTGTAATTTAAAGACAGATTTTGTTGAAACTTATTTAGTTTTTCTTCTACTGCGTGTAAATTTATCAGCGCTAAGAGACCTGGTCAGAGAACAGAATTGTATTAGTATTTAACGTCTCTATGCTTCAGACGTAATTGAAGAGGGAGCACATGCTCGGAACGAGGAGCGAAGGGAAAGAAATCGATTCAACCTTTTGTAAGCAACCATCGAGCATTTGTCTCATGCGATTTAGGGTAACCACAGTAAACAAATGCATGCACAGAAATATAAGAATCAAACCCGCTCTAACCCAATACGACTCGATCTTCTTATCCATTGCGGATCAGAGATAAGAGATTCTGTACTCTCTACTCGTGAAAAGTCTGCAGAGATCATTTTATTCTGTTACGATTCTTGTTGAAACTGTCCCTTCAAACGGTAAAGTACACGACTGTCAGAGGACAAGGGCTTAGAGATGTGTTGTTATTGTAAGTGCACCTTACAAGTATCGTTTCTTTCAGACTAAAACTAAATTTGACCGCAAACTTTGACGAGTACGGTGCCTCATAAAGAAAAAGTTTGTTTTATTAGTTCGTGTGCGACAGAAAAACTTTGATCACAGCCTACAGATTCCATTCTAATAAATGGAGGCTCCCTGAAAAGATGCCTCAGTTTATAACGTCATCGGAAGAAGATAACAGACTCGACGGGGCTCTGTCTCATAAAGAATATTAGTCAAGCTGTACTATCAAAACAGGCAAACAAATGTGATGAGAAACAGTTCTAGACATTTAGTTTTATGTTTGCCGCTACAGTTCCATACAGTATTGGCACACTGATTTGGAAGCTGAAACAGTTTGTGAGATTACTGCCATACCTTCTTACACACTATTTGAACATTTAATGAAGCTAGTAATTTGCAAATTTGCTTTGAGACATTTTCGCTGCAACTGGTCTCTGTTTGCAACACGAGCGTTCGTCAGTCAGCAGGGAGTCTGAGTCTATAGCGACGCACTGTGCTGGACGGAAAGATAAAACACGTTAAGCGAAAAATGTTATATTTTGAACTTTGTTTCTGTTTGAATTAAATACTATAAAGGAACCAGTGAAAGTACTTTATCAAAATCTGTTAGATCCAGTGATACGAGGGCTAGTTTTATTTTTTCAAGGTCCGATCGCTCGTGAACTGGAAACATAGAGGCCCCTCAGACTTGCGAGAATCACCCTTACGTGCCAGGTCGTAAGTTCAATCTCTTGAAAGTGTTGTGTTAACAGTAGCGACAGGAAAAATATTAGCTGGTAATGACTCACCATGTTCATCATAAAATGAGTGCCCGGGAAATGCAGAGATCAACTTTCTATGGAACTGATGTATTACACTTGACAAAATGGACATCGTCGACATTCAAGAAATGTTCAAAACACACCCTTAATTTGCACTATGAACACCGAATGAAAAAATGGAGAGCCACAGTGATCACAAAGGTTCGTATCGTCAAGATCGAAGGTGAAATCCTTGGGAGCTACAAACCGTGCAGGGCGTTCAGATACATATCCACTCTCGAAGAATGCATATAGAACCATACTGATATAAATGGGCGAACTTATCCAGTAGTTCCGGGTGGTATGAACTGCAATGTTGAACTGCAACGTCCCACATCTTTTAGGAGGAATAGTTTGCTCCAAAGGAGTATTTTTTTAACACAGATCAGGAATCAAGCAAAATGAAGTTATTTTGATCAGCTATTGGCCAAAATCAGAACTCATACCGTAGCTGTGTGATGAGAACTGATGGAATATGATGGCACGCAACTGAATGCGAAACAGTCTGTCGTGGAGTTTATCGGAAAACTGGCTATCCTTTAAGGCGTAGCTGTAGATAGTGCAATAATATGTTTTGTAGGTACGGAAGAAAACATCCAGAGGCTGAATTTGTCCAGTGGTTCCGGATGGTATGAACTGCAATGTCCCACATTTTTCAGGAGGAATTGTTTGCTCTGCAGAAGTAGGTTTTTTTTTTTTTTACGCAGATCAAGGATGAAGCAAAATGAAGTTATTTTGGCCAGCTGCTAATCAAAAGCAGAACCCATACCAATGTTGAGATTCCCTTAGTCCCATTTTCCCACTCATGCTTGCTGTGACGCAATAATTCCCTATTGTCCTAGCAAGACCACGCACACGAGAAAGGATCGTAGGGGACAGGGCACTTCCAACTTCTTGCAGCATAGTAAATAACTTCCCAGTGAATTTACCATCCAGATAAACAATAGGCATAATTGTATACAATGCGTTAAGTCATTGATGTTAGTTGATTTTGATACTCTCTTAGTACCTCTAATTCCTTTAATATGCGTTTCCTTTTCAAATCCCGATTGGTCGGAAATGTAAAGAAGTCATGTACTGAACGATGGGATAAGTTTGTTCAACTCATACAAACTTTCAGGCCAATTCCACAGTTTGCTGTGCATTGTCAAGCTGACGCTTTATTTGAAATTTCATTGTCTTACGTCTTGCGATTCTGTAGCACTCTTAGAAGTTATGCAATCATCCACTGCTTTCCTTGAAACCACTGTAATCTATATCGCGGGAAAATTTTAGTAGGTCGCTATGATGCGCTTCGTGTAAATAGTATCGAAAATCGCCGGCCAGTGTGGCCGAGCGGTTCTAGGCGCTTCAGTCTGGAACCGCGCGACCGCTACGGTCGCAGGTTCGAATCCTGCCTCGGGCATGGTTGTGTGTGATGTCCTTAGGTTAGTTAGGTTTAAGTAGTTCTAAGTTCTAGGGGACTGATGGCCTCCGATGTTAAGTCCCATAGTGCTCAGAGCCATTTGAACCATTTGAATATCGAAAATCCTTTAAACTCACAAACATCCGTTTTTGTAACAAGTGTGCCTTGTCCTCCCTTGAAAATCCGTAGTTTTTCTTACGGATTACACGGTCATATTGCTGTGGCCTTATTCTGAATCTGTTCATAATTGCTTTTTTACTATGCTGCGAATGATCGTCCATGTACGCCGTTATGGTTAGGACCACTCCTTAGACAACGATTGTCCTTAATTACGTTTCACTAGAGAGAAAATTCATGGCTCCCAGTCCGACAACGATGATGGACTAAATGGTTCGACACCTGCTTCAGTATCACTTTCACTTGTTAAGCATGTATCGTCATCATTATACTCCTCATATGCATTGTCCGCACAGTGAAGCGTATACGGCACCTCACATTCTATTGAGTCATCTTGCAGAAACGCTAATATTTCATCTCCCAATTTCTCATTCTGAAAAATTCCTTGGGTTCCTTTCTCACGAAATGTCAACTTTGGCAGCTCTTGCTGTAAATATAATCCGATGTTTGCTTTGTTTCTAGTTGCCATTGCTCTGATTTGTATTAACACCATTATCACTGTCGCACTATCGTGAGTTACTCGTCGACCAAGCAGTTCGTCTACGCTCCGTAGCCACATGCTGTGCTCACCATTGGATACTTCCAGTTCGCCCCATGTTGCCATTAGCAGCCAATATTGTGGTGGACCGGTAGACAATATGTACAGCGTCGAATACCGTAAACGTCATTGGCCTTTTGCGACCTCTCACTCAACGGATTCCTGGTTGGAAATTTATCGTAGCGTGGTATTTTTGTCATAGAAAGCAGCCACATTGGCTTTTCACCAATTCTCTACGTTGGTCTGCAACTATTTGTCTGTGCTAAAACGCTGTCTTCGTAGCCAGCGGTTCATGTGAAAAAAGAGACAAAAATCAGAAAGAGCCATGTAAGTTCAAGCATTTCCCATCAAAAATGTGGCAGTAGCGTCTTTTTTACAGCTGCAGTGTGCAGGCGAACATTGTCGTGAAGGAGTTCCTGCACCACTGCCACAATCTGCAGTCACGCATGACAGTTCCGTCATGTGCGATGCATGAAATCAAGCTTCGCCGGATTTTCACTCTGGTTTTAATTTCACGTCCGATCTCACCTTGAGAAAAAATAACCCTCGTAATTAGAAAGTACGGTCGCCTGCATTGATAATGTGTGGGCGATCAACAGTTCTAGTAATATCGACAAACCGAACTGTACCTCTGATGCTGAAACATGTTGATTTGCAGTACATCTAAGGTATCTGTAAGCATAAACTGTATTTCGGGTCTAGATTTAAAGATATTCAGAAACTGCATGTTCAGTAATAAATGATGAATGATACGCCCTGACCACACGTGTGTTTACTGTTCCAGTAAACCAGGTTGACACCGGGCGCGGTAGCTGATGGGACCGACCGCAAAGGCATTTTCCATTTTCGGTCGCTCCCATCAGCGCGAATAGTAATTGAACCACAATCATTCTCTATGTGCTTTGCATTGAAGTGTTGTCTGAACTAAGTGGAACGCTATTCGAAAACTCGCCCTTCTGCGTATACAGTTAGGACATTCATCCATTAGCTATTGCAATGAGGTTACACGGCAGCCAGTGAACCATCGAAAGGTGAGAATTAGTTACGTAAACTTTGGTGTTTCGGTCAGGCGTTAATGAACGCATGACCGCCCCACACAGCCAAAAACTCTAACACAACAGAATGCATGTTATAATTAACTGTATGTCTGTTCTGCATTATGCTGTCACCGCAGCTAGTACCTGAAGAAGTTGTAAACTATCACCTCACCTGCTGTTAAGAAATACTTCACTTTCCACTATGAACTATGTTCGTGGAACAGCCTCATGTGGCCTACATTATAAGTTAACAGACACACATCAATAAACATAATGATCATAAGAAAGCCGGCCGCGATGGCCGAGCGGTTCTAGGCGCTACAGTCTGGAACTGCGCGACCGCTACGGTCGCAGGTTCGAGTCCTGCCTCGGGCATGGATGTGCGTGATGTCCTTAGGTTAGTTAGGTTTAAGTAGTTCTAAGTCTAGTGGAATGATGACCTCAGATGTTAAGTCCCATAGTGCTCAGAGCCACTTCAACCATTTAATCATAAGAAAGAAACATTTGAGAAGCCGACCGCTGTGGAAGAGCGGTTCTAGGCGCTTCAGTCCGGAACCGAGCTGTTGCTACGGTCGCAGGTTCGAATCTTTCCTCGGGCAAGGATGTGTGTGTTGTCCTTAGGTTACTTAGGTTTAAGTACACTACTGGCCATTAAAATTACTACACCAAGAAGAAATGCAGATGATAAACGGGTATTCATTGGACAAATATATTAGACTAGAACTTACTTGTGATTAGATTTTCACGCAATTTGGGTGCATAGATCCTGAGAAATCAGTACCCAGAACAACCACCTCTGGCCGTAATAACGACCTTGATACGCCTGGGCATTGAGTCAAACAGAGCTTGGATGGCGTGTACACAAACAGCTACCCATGCAGCTACAACACGATACCACAGTTCATCAAGAATAGTGACTCGCGTATTGTGACGAGCCAGTTGCTCGACCACCATTGACCACACGTTTTCAAATTGTGAGAGACTTGGAGAATGTGCTGGCCAGGGCAGCAGTCGAACATTTTCTGTATCCAGAAAGGCCCGTACAGGACCTGCAACATACGGTCGTGCATTATCCTGCTGAAATGTAGGGTTTCGCAGGGATCGAATGAAGGGTAGAGCCACGGGTCGTAACACATCTGAAATGTAACGTCCACTGTTCAGAGTGCCGTCAATGCGAACAAGAGGTGACCGAGACGTGTAACCAGTGGCACCCCATACCATCACGCAGGGTGATACGCCAGTATGGTGATGACGAATACACGCTTCCAATCTGCGTTCACCGCGATGTCGCCAAACACGGATGCGACCATCACGATGCTGTAAACACAACCTGGATTCATCCGAAAAAATGACGTTTCGCCATTCGTGCACCCAGGTTCGTCGTTGAGTACACCATCTCAGGCGCTCCTGTCTGTGATGCAGCATCAAGGGTAACGGTAGCCATCGTCTTCAAGCTGATAGTTCATGCTGCTGCAAACGTCGTCGAACTGTTGTGCAGATGGTGGTTGTCTTGCAAACGTCCCCATCTGTTGATTCAGGGATCGACACGTGGCTGCACGATCCGTTACAGCCATGCGGATATGATGCCTGTTATCTCGACTGCTAGTGATACGAGGCCGTTGGGATCCAGCATGGCGTTTCGTATTACCCTCCTGAACCCACCGATTCCACATTCTGCTAACAGTCATTGGATCTCGACCAACGCGAGTAGCAATGTCGCGATACGATAAACCGCAATCGCGATAGGCTACAATCCGACCTTTATCAAAGTCGGAAACGTGATGGAACGCATTTCTCCTCGTTACACGAGGCATCAGAACAACGTTTCACCAGGCAATGCCGGTTAACTGCTGTTTGTGTATGAGAAATCGGTTGGAAACTTTCCTCATGTCAGCACGTTGTAGTTGTCGCCACCGGCGTCAACCTTGTGTGAATGCTCTGAAAAGCTAATCATTTGCATATCACAGCATCTTCTTCCTGTCGGTTAAATTTCTCGTCTTGAGCACCTCATCTTCGTGGTGTAGCAGTTTTAATGGCCAGAAGTGTAATTAACTGTATGTCTGTTCTGCATTGTGCTGTCACCGTGGTGAGAACCTGAAGCCGTATGTAAAACATCACCTCACCTTTCTTAACAGAAATGCTTCACTTTCCACTATGAATTATATTCGTGGAACAGCCTCATGTGGCCTACTTTATAAGTTAACAGACACACATCAATAAAGATAACGATCATAAGAAAGAACATTTGAGAAGCCGGCCGCTGTTGTCTCACCACTCACCACTCACTAATACTATATGTTTTTCTATTTCTTGCTCCGGCTGTTGTGGGAGAGCGGTTCTAGGCGCTTGAGTCCGGAACCGCGCTCCTGCTACGGTCGCAGGTTCGAATCCTGCCTCAGGCATGGATGTTTGTCATGTCCTTAGGTTAGTTAGGTTTAAGTAGTTCTAAATCTAGCGGACTGATGACCTTAGATGTTAAATCCCATAGTGTTTAGAGCAATTTGACATTTGAGAAATTGTGCGGAGTGCTTTGGTATAGCCTAAAATAGTTTTAGTAGCACGAGGTTTTATGCCAAGCCTCGTTATGGAAAATTAACAAGTAAAAATGCCACTCCATAAAATGAAGGCAAACCAGGACCCACTGAGACAACTACTCGTAAAAATCGCACCTATTAACAAGAGCTTCACGCAGAGAGCTTTCAGTTCTCGAGCGCTTACTGGCAGTAGCTTTAGTAAAAGGGAAGATTGTGGCATCTGTGCAGAGCACAGACATCAGTTGGTGCCTGTGACCGTTATCTTGGGGTGTCTCAGCAGACTGTTCCTCCGTTAAAATCCTGCATGAAACCTGCACTCTTAGTGTGCTGAATTGACAATCAGTTATGAGAATGTACTTTGGAACAATATACTTTAAAGCCAGTTCTCCCTCGTTGGGCATTGTGTAGATCGCGGCAAAACAGCCGGACGTTTCATTCCTGTTTTAAGTGTGATCAAAATGTCATTAGCAGTAGATCTCAATACACACAGAAGGAGACCTTTCTAGTCATCTCACTACCAAATATACAGGGTGTCCGAAAAGTCTTTCCCTGATTACGTAAATTGATAACTCAGGCTAGAAGTAAGATACAAATATGAAACTGCTGTCTAATTGTTTACAAACTATCAAAGTTTTTATCACACATCAGTAAACTTCCACATGAGCACCCTTGGTAGCACGTAGCACATCTAAGCGATATTCAATTTCCGTCCACACATTAGCCAGCATCACTGGAGGGATGGATTCAACGACTGTGGTTATCCGTTGCCGCAGGGTTTCAAGATCTGGTACACGTGTTCGGTAGACCTCGTCCTTGACATAACGCCATAAAAAGAAGTCTAATGGGTTATGTCAGGAGAGCGTGGAGGCCAAACCGTTGGCCCATCACGACCAATCCATCGCCCAGGAAAGGTCATATCGAGATAGGCACGGACGTTCAAACCTCAATGAGGCGGTGCACCGTCTTGTTGAAACAAGACATCGGGATGATACTGAAGTAGCTGAGGAACAGCATACAGTTGCAACATGTCCAGATACACTGCAGATGTGATGGTAGCCTCAGCGAAGAAGAATGGCCCGATAATTCGATCGTGCAATAGCGCGCACCAAACATTCACCTTCGGACTGCCTCTGGTGCACTCCATGACCTCGCCAGGGGGTTGTGAACCCCAAATGCGCACATTATGGCGATTCACTGCTCCACTGACAAAAAAGGCAATTCGTCTGAGATAACCATCATCGTCCTCAACACGTGATAGCATTTCGACTGCAAAGAAATATCGACGTGTACTGTCATTGGGCAACAAGGCCTGTACGATTTGCACTTTGTATGCATGAAACAATAAACGTTTGTGTAAAATGTCATGGAGAGAGCTTTTTGGCATCTGTAATTCACGTGCGGCCCTGCGCACCGATTTCTTCGGACTTCGCAGAAAACACTGCCTTACAGCTTCCACCCTGTCTGCTGAAGTTCTTGGTCGAGAAGGTCAGCAACCGATCCTGTGTTCTTGAGCTTCTCATACCAGGCTTTAATGCTCTTGACATCAGGTCTGGAAGGTTCTCTGCACTGTGGTTGGTGATCGTATCTCATGGTACCACAGGACACACTGTGCTTTCTCCTGATTGGTTAAAATGGCTTCTTGGGCACTGCATCTCATCCACTACTTACGTACTGCGAACCTAAAACAAAAAAAACTTTGATAGTCGTAAACAATTCGATACAAGTTTCACATTTGTATCTTTCTTCTAGCCTGACTTATCAATTTATGAAATCAGGGAAAGTCTTTTCGGACGTCCTGTACTATCTACTATATCAAGAATTTAGAAGCTGAGGTATGATTTCTAGGACGAACCAGGCCACACTGTATGAAAATTATCAGTTCAGCTTCCATACCAAGAAGCATTCTTCCTAAAACAAATTTTAAGACAAACTTAAAATAACGTAAACACGTCACCAAGACTCAGCAATATGGTGGAGGCAGGTATCACTCATCAGGGCGTCTCCCCGCATCCTAACCTCCCCTACTTGTAACTAATCAAGAAAATGTCGACTTTGATTACTCGATGACTTTGGGTCGAATGGTATCCCAGATCAGGGGTGTACATCTTAGACAGCCTAGGCAGATATCATGCGGAAAGCTAAACAAAAACTTACCAGACATCTGTTTGAGACTGGCAGCGGCATGCGGTCGCCGTCTTTGCACGGGTCCTTTATGAATACGCTTGCGTGACAGAAGCGAATAACTTCTTTTGGTCCGGGTTCACAGTCATGTAGTAAATGTTAAAGGAGATCATATTCGCCGTTGACTGTGGAACTTATTTATCTCACAAATGCAATGTTGGCCTTATGGTCATTTTCAAGTGCTACTGCAAAAGCTAAAAGAATACAAAAATGAAGCATAGAGTGTAATACAGAAATACACAAACATCGAATGTAGACAGCAATACACTACAAAAATGGTGAAAATAAAACATCACTTACATTTTGCTTCAGCACATGTCGGACTTTAAGACGTATAGTTTTTTCAGTAACTGTTAATATTTTACGATGAACGAGAAGTGTGAACTTTGTAGTAGGCTTATGAGTAGTCCGTTACGGTGTGAGATTTGTTCAAAGTATTTTCATTTCATGCAGTGAGGAAGCCAGAGTGCATTGTAGAAATGCAGAATTTGCAGCAGAAATAAGTTCACAGAGGAGCAGGAGCGTAAGATCTTCAGGTGCAGTTACAAAACGCAAAGTAGGAAAAGATAGGTTGAGGAGGCTGAAGGGCGCTGGGGAATGGGAAAGTTGGCAAGGAGGCAGCTAGGAGGAGGAGATATTCAAACAGCTGTACTTTTCGTATAACCAACAGATTTGACCAACTGTCAGAGGTTAGTGGAGAGGAGTCTCTTGTAGTTGTAAGTGTAGGAAACATGTAGAAGTATTCAGTAGTAATGGAGCCTAAGTCAGTTGCAAATTCTAACAGAAAGATGAAGGTTCTGCTACTAGGTAGTTCGCATGGCAGAGGAGTGGGCCAGCAGTTGCAGGAAGTGTTGTGGAATGCGTACCAGGTCACCAGCATTGTGAAACCTAGTGCAGTGTTGCATCTGATGACTTAACATGGCGGAGTTATGTAGAACTTCAACGAAAGAGGGTCAGGTAGTGATTGTGGGTGAAGCCAAGAATAGTCCTGGTAGGGAGTCGGAGTACAGTGTAGGTAGTGACTTAGTAAAGATAGCTACTCATACTGGTGGCACTAATGAGCGCTTCGTGTAACTGTTTAGCGCCATGATCATCCTCATCTTAATGCTGCTGTTAGGCATATTTAACATGGGCTGGAGAAGACGCTGACGGCGGAGGTCATGGCTCACATTGCAGTGGTGCCAGTTGAGTCTATCAATAAATCGGATTTGTTGTAGTTGATATAACGGAGCACCACTTAAATAATTTGACAATTCAAAGGCTTCCTTTACCGGGATACAGATTAGCTGGCTGTTTTTCAAGGAGTTCTTTGCGGAGAAGGGGAGTGGTCATGTACGTAAAAAACAGTATTCCATTTGAGTCTGTACACCTATCACGGCACTTCACTGAACAGGTATTTGAGTGTTGTGTAGGGGCTGTTAATTGTGAAACTAAACTTCTAATTCTTATTATTTATCGGTCCCCTAACTTTGACTTCAGAGCATTTCTGCTCAAGCCAGAGAGGGTACTTGGTTCACTTTAAAGGAAGTACCAAAAATTAGTGGTGACTTCAGTATTAATTTTGAGTATGACTGTACAAGAAAAAGGATGTTGGAGGATCTCCTACATTCATATGATCTGACGCACACTGTGTTTTTTTCAACCAGCATGAAGGAGTACAGTAGCACAGCCATAGACAATATTTTTATTCATTCTTCATTACTAGATGGGCATTCTAAGGCTGAATGGCCTTTCAGACCATGATGCACGAACTTTAACGCTAAAAGGTTTTTCTACTCAAACAAGTATTGCATATAATTACAAACAATGTAGAACAGCTAATCCAACGGCAATATAGAGTTTTTAAACCTCGTTAAGGAACAAGAGTAGCAGGATGTTTATAGTGCCAATAACATATATAACAAATACATACATCAAAAAAAGTTCTGTATCTCATCGGTTCCAAGAGTTCGAAACCTGTACAGAAAATTGGAATAGAGATTAACATAAACATCATTTCCGCCCTTTTTATTGCTCATGAAAACCACACATTGCATGTTGTACCACAATACAGCGACACCTTCAGAGGTGGTGGTACAGATTGCTGTACAAACCGGTACATATATACCCAGTAGCACGTCCTCTTGCATGCCTGTACTCGTCGTGGCATACTATCCACAAGTTCATCAAGGGTCCAGATTGTCCCACACCTCAACGGCGATTCGACGTAGATCCCTCAAAGTGGTTGGTGGGTCACGTCGTCCATAAACAGACCTTTTTAATCTATCCCAGGCATGTTCGTTAGGGTTCATGGAGAACATGCTAGTCACCCGAGTCGAGCGATGTCGTTATCCTGAACGGAGTCATTCACAAGATGTGCACGGTGGGGGCGCGAATTGTCGTCCATGAAGAAGTGGCTGCACGAAAAGCATTATTCAACATGGGGGCGTTTCTGTCAGGGTTCCTCCGAGACATAATCCGTTGGTAGCCGTCATCCACTGCAGTAGTAGCCCTTGGGAGCCCTGAACGAGGCATGTCATCCACAGTTCCTGTCTCTCTCTATCTCCTCCATGTCCGAACAAAATCGCTTTGGTTCGCTCCGAGACGCCTGGACCCTTCCCTTGTTGAGAGACCTTCTTGGCACAAAATAACAATGTGGTCATTATCGAACCGCGGTATTGACCGTCTAGGCATGGTTGGACTACAGACAACATGAGCCGTATACCTCCTTCCTGGTGGAATGACTGGAACTGATCGGCTGTCGGACCCCCTCCGTCTAATAGGCGCTGCCCATACGTGATTGTTTACATCTTTGGGCGGGTTACTGACATCTCTGAACAGTCAGAGGGACTGTGTCTGTGATACAATATCCAAGTCAATGTCTATCTTCAGGAGTTCTGGGAACCGGGATGATACAAAACTTTTTTTGATGTGTTTGATGTTTGGAGTGCCCGTACCAATTCACAACCTTTGCTCAGTCGATTCTCGCCACTTTCATGAATGATGATGAATTGATGAGAAGAACACAAACACCCAGTCATCTCGAGGCAGGTAAAAATCCCTGACCCCACCGGTATCGAGCCCGGGACACCGTTTCTTTATGTGTGTATAATGCTTTCCTTAACACTTCCCATACTTTTTGATAGCCGCTTTCCATCAGAATGTTATAAAAAAGATACTTACAGTAAAAGGTAGCGTGGGTTGCTGAGTAGCGGAATAAGGATGTCATGTAGAACAAAGTGAGAATTATATCAAAATGTTAGAAGTATCCCATTACAAACAGTATTGTAAGGTGCTTAAAATGTTATTATGGAGGCAAAAAGTATGTGGTACGCAAATAAAATAGCTAATTGACAGGATAAAATTGAAACCATATGGTCAGTCGTGAAGGAAACGTCTGGTCAGCAGCACAAGGTCGGCCGTATAAAGTCAGTTCGTAGTAAAAATATTTCTTTTACTGATTAGGCAGGTATATGTACAGTATTTAACAACCACTTTCTGAGCATTGCTGGTGAATTAATTAAAAATTTAGTTTCTACAGGGAATCTATAACTCTCTTGGAAAATGTCTTTGTGAGACTGATGTCTGAAATACTCCTCTATGATACTGACAAAGCAGAGATTGAGTCAATAATTAAATCATTGAAGACTAAGGACTCTCATGAATATGATTGATCACCTAGCAGAATATTAAAGTACTGTTCTGCACATGTTAACCATGTACCTAGCCATGTTTGTAATTTTTCTTTAAGAATGGTCAGTTTCCTGAACGATTAAAGTACTCAGTAGTAAAGCCACTTCATGAAAATGGAGAAAGAGATGAAGTAGGCAATTTTAGACCTATTTATATGCTAACAGTGTTTGCAAGTTATTGAAAAGGCTGTGTATGTAAGGATAATCGATCATTTTGTTTCACATAATTTGCTGTCATAAGTACAGTTCGGTTTTAGAAGTGGTTTAACAACTAAAAAAGCTGTATTCTCTTTTCTTTGTGAGGTACTGGATGGATTAAACAAAAGGTTTCGAACGCTAGGCACCTTCTTTGATTTAACTATGCTGATCACAAAATATTGCTCCAGAAGTTGGACCATTATGGAATATGGGGAGCAGCTCATAATTGGTTCACCTCTTACTTTAACAACAGACAGCCAAAGGTCATTATCCACAGTGTTGAGAATGCCTATGATGTAGCGTCTGAGGGGAGTACGGGTAAATGGAGGGTGCCCCCAGGGATCAGTGCTATGGCCATTCCTGTTCCCTATTTATATAGATGATATGCCCTCTGGTATTACAGATAATCCTAAAATATTTCTATTTGCTGATGACACTAGCTTGGTAGTAATGGATGTTGTGGGCATTATTGGCACTGTTTCAAATAGTGCTTTCACGACATAAGTTCATGGCTTGTAGAAAATAAACAAACGGTAACTCACAGTAAGACTCAGTTTTTACCTTTTCTAACACACATTTCAACAAAACCCGACGTTTTAATTTTACAGAATGGGCGTCTGATTAGTGAAACTGAACAGTTCACATTTCTAGGTGTTCAGAAAGATAGTCAACTGTCGCGGAAAGCCGAAGTTCAGGATCTTGTTCAAAGACTTAATGCTGCCGGTGTCATATTTTGGGGTAACTCTTGCCATTCTCAAAGGATATTTTTGGCTCATAAACGGGCGGTTCGGACAATAAGTGGTGTAAGTTAGCAAAGCCCTTGCCGACGCCTGTTCATCAGTCCGGGTATTCTGACATTGGCCTCTCAATATATAGATTCTTTACCGTCGCTTCTTGTTAACACTATCAGCTTATTCACAAGAATTAGCAACTTTCACTTAGTTAAGACTAGGCAGAAATCCAATCTGCATTTGGATCGCACTTCCTTGTGCAGAAAGGTGTTCAGTATACTGCTGCATCCATTTTCAATAAGCTACTGCAAGAATTCAAAAATCTTAGCAGTAGTCCATGCGTTTTCAAATCGAAACTGAAGAGTTTCCTCATGTTTCCTTCTATTCTGTCGAGGAGTTCCTTGAAAAATTAATCCGATTCCTGTGTTATATTGTTGATTGCGTTTACACAAACTTGTGGCTTGTCCTTTTTTGGATTCATAAACATTTTATTTTATCAGTTATTACTATTATGTTGTAATTTCATGTACTGACACGTTCCATGACCTTGAAGATTTGCTGCTCAGTTTGGTCCTACGGAACTAGATGTGTAAAATAATAAAAATTACATTTACACATGTCATCTTCATTTGAATTGCAGCTGTGAAATAAATAAGTTCTACAGTCAACGGCGAATATGGTGTCCTTTAATGAAGAGAATAAATTCTTATTTCCTGTTTTTCAATTATCGGTCTCTTCTCAGGCAACATTCTTAGTAACTCTTGCTAGCACATTATTAAAATTAAAAAATAAGTAGAGCACACACCGACTTAGCCAGGTTATTTGTAACACATTCTCTTTCTTGTGCCTAAAGTTAACGCTCTGCACTGCACCTAATGTTTTCTAAATAGGTGTATCAAGTACGTGCTTTGAGTTTCTTTCTTTTTTCGCTTCTGGGAGCACATGTGGCGTTAATGGGGCCGATTACGGCCAAGCATTTGGTCTATTGTAACCTGACTGCAATTTTTTTTTAAGTCATTAGTCTTCTGACTCATTTGCTGCGGCCCGCCATGTATTCCTCTTCTTCGCTAATCTCTTAATTTCTGAGTAGCAAGTACACGCTGCGTTCTGAATTATTTGTTGGATGTATTCCTTTCCCTAGAGCTTGTACTCTCTACAGTTCCCTCTAGCGCTATGGAGGTTAATCACAGATGCATTATCAAACGTCCTATCATCCTGTTCCATCTCTTTCTCATTGTCTTCCTTATCTTCCTTTCTTCGCTGACTCTGCAGAGAATTTCTTCGCCCCTTACCTTATAGGTCTATCTGATTTTCAACATTCTTCTGTAGCACCACATTTCAAATGCTTCGATTCTCTTCCGGTACGGTTTTCCCATGGTCCATAATTCACTACCACACAATGTTGTACTCCAAACGTGCATTCTCAGAAATTTCTTCCTCAAATTAAAGCGTGCTTTTGGTACCAACAGCCATCTCTTGGGCAGGAAATGTCCTCTTTGCCTGCGTCTGTCAGCTTTTTACATCCTCCTTGCTTCGTCCCTCATGGGTTATTTTGCTTCCAAAATAGCAGAATTCCTTAACTTTTCCTACACCGTGACCGCCAATTTTAACGTTAAGTGTCTCACTATTCTCATTTCTGCGACTGCTCATTATCTTTCTCTTTTTCCGGTTTACTCTCAGTCCATATTGTGCATTCATAAGGCTGTTCATACCCTTTCAACAAATCCCGTTATTCTCCTTCACTTTTACTGAGAATATCAACGTCATCAGCGAATCTCATCATTTACATCCTTTCATCACCTTTCCGCTCTTAAACCTTTCTTTTATTTCCGTAGTTGTTTCTTCGATGTATAAATTGAGCAGTAGAGGCAAAAGATTGCACCCTTCTTAACCCGAGCACATCGTTCTAGGTCTTCCAGCCTTATTATTCCCTCTTGGTTCTTGTGCGTATTGTATGTTACCTGTCTTTCCCTAGAGCTTACTCATATTTTCCTCAGAATTTCGGACGTCATGTACCATTTCACAATGTCGAACACTTTTTTTAGATCGACAAATCCTATGAGCGTATCCTGATTTTTCGCCCATTATCAAGTAGAAAGTCAGAACTGCCTCCTAAAACCAAACTGATCGTCATCTATCAGATCCTCAATTTTTTTCTGTTCATTTGTATATTTTCTTGTCTGCAACTTGGATGCGTGAGATATTAATCTGACCGTGGGATACTTCTCTCACTACTCTACCCTTGCCGTCTTCGGAATTCTCTGGATAATATTTTCCGAAACTCTGACGCTGTGTCACCAGTCTCATACATTCTGCACACCAGTTTGAGTAATCATTTAGTTGCCATTTCCACCAATGATTGTAGACATTCCGATGGGATGTTATCTATCCTTTCTGCCTTATTTGATCTCAATTCTTCCAAAGCTCTTTTAAATTCTGACTCTTCTACATCGACCCTGACTTCTTCTTCTGTCCCGTCATCAGGCAATTCCTCCCGCCTCATAGAGGCCTTCGATGTACTCTTTCCATCCATGTGCTCTCTCCACTCCGTTTAACAGGAGAATTTCCACTGCACTATTAATGTTCCGCCCTAGCTTTTAATTTCACCGAAGGTTGTTCTGATTTTTCTGTATGCTGAAACAGTGCTTCCGACGATCATTTCTTTTTCAGTTTCTTCACATTATTACTGCAGCCATTTCACCTTGATTGTCCAACTCTTCCTATTTAATTATTTCCTAAGTAATTTATATTTCAGTATTCCTTTCTTGCCGCGAAAACTTTTCTATTGCCTTCTTTAGTCACATACTTGTGTTACACAAGGTATCTTTCCAATTAAGTACTCTCTGTCCACGATGTAATACACCTGGAATATTGCCATGTCGCCCGGCCTTATCCATGTATACCTCCAACTTTTGTGATTCTTGAACGGAATATTAGCTATTACCATCCGAAATTTATTGTAGAACTCCATTAGTCTTTCGCCTCTCTCATTTCTACAGTCGCGTTCCAATTTCCCATGATTATTAGAGATTCATCTCCCCTTTTATAAAGAATTATCCATTCAATATTTTCATATACTTTCTCTATCTCTTCAAATTCTGCTTGCGAAGTCGACATGTATAACTGAAATATCACAGTTGGCGTTGGTTTGCTGTCGAACCTGATGAGAATAACCCTACCACAGAACTGATCAGAGTAGCTCACTCTCTGACCTACTTTCCTACTCACAACAAATCCCACTCCCGTTATACCATTTTCTGCTGCTGTTGGCATTGCCCCATATTCGTCTGACCAGAATCCTTGATCTTCTTTCGACTTCACGTCAGTGACCCCTACTATATCTACATCGAGCCTTTGCATTTCTTTTTTAAGACTTTCTAGGTTGCCTATTGCGTTAAAACTTCCGTCTGTTAGAGCCACTTTTCTACCCCAAGGTCAATAGGGGCCTGATTAGTCCCCTATTAGAATCTCCTGGAGAGGACTTCCAAGGGGGAGGTGATCGCGTGGAAGAGATGGAATAACCAACGAAAGGGTAACATTTACTAGCCTGAAGGTAGAATGTCAGAAATAAAACCGGATAGGGAAGCTAGAAAATCTAAAAAGGGAAATGCAAAAGCTCAATATAGGAGTAGTGGGGGGTCGTAGGAGCGAAACACAAACGGAAAGAAGATAAAGATATCTGGTGAAACGAATATAGAGTATATCAAGAGCAGTAGAAAGGATAGTAGGATTCGTTATGAATAGGAAGGTAGGGCAGAGAGTGAGTTACTGTGAGCAGTTCAATGATAGGGTTGTTCTCATCAGAATCGACAGCAACCAATGCCAACAACAATAACACAGGTATACATGCCGAAGACGAAGAGATAGAGGAAGCGTGTGTGGGTACTGAAGGGTACTTCAGCACATAAACGGAGGAGAGTAATAATAATAATAATAATAATAATAGTGGTCTGAACGCTGTTGCAAGAGAAGACATAGAAAAAAGGGTTACGGGAGAATACGGGCTCGACAGCAATAGTGAGAGAGGAGATAGGCTAATTGAGTTCTGCAATAAATTTCAGATGGTTATAGTAATAATCTACTCAAGAATCACAACAGGATGAAATTATGGAAAAGACCCGAAGACATGGCAAGATTCTAGCCGGATTACATCATCGTCAGACAGAGATTTCGAAATCAGGTATTGTATTATAAGACATACACACATCAAAATAAGTTTTACATCCCCCGGTTCCCAGAACTCCTGAAGACTGACGTTGACTATGGATATTGTATCACAGACACAGTTCCTTTGACTGTTCAGAAATGTCACTAAACCCGCCCTCAAAAACAACAGTGCATGAGCATGGAGGGGGTCCGACAGCCGATCAGTTCCAGTCATTCTACCAGGAAGAAGGTACACGGCTCGTGTTGTCTCTAGTTCAACCATGCCTAGACTGTCAGTACCGCGGTTCTATAACGTCCACATTGTTACTTTGTGCCAGGAAGGGCTCTCAACAAGGGAAGGGTCCAGGCGTCTCGGAGTAAACCAAAGCGATGTTGTTCGGACATGGAGGAGATACAGAGGGACAGGAACTGTGGATAATATGCCTCGCTCAGGGCGCCCAAGTGCTATTACTGCAGTTGGATGAGGGCTATCAACGGATTATCAATGGATTATGGCTCGGCTGACAGAAACGCCACCATGTTGAATAACGCTTTTCGTGCAGCCGTTACGGCACCTTCCATGACCACCAACGGAGCACGTCGGCTCCACATATTGCCACCCCAAAACAGCAGAGAACTTCCTCCTTGCTGCACTTCGTGTTACGACTCAAACTGTGCGCAATAGGCTGCATGATTCGTAACTTCACTGCCGACGTTCATGGCGAGGTCCATCTTTGCAACCATACAGCACGGTACAGATAGGCCCAACAAAGCGCCGAATGGACCGCTCAGGATTGGCATCATGTTCTCTTCACCGATGAGTGTCGCATATGCCTTCAACAAGACAATCGTCGGAGACGTGTTTGGAGGCAACTCGGTCAGGCTGAACCCCTTAGAAACACTGTCCAGCAAGTGCAGCAAGGAAGAAGTTCTCTGCTGTTTTGGGGTGGCAATATGTGGAGCCGACGTGCTCCGTTGGTGGTCATGGAAGGTGCCGTAACGGCTGTACGATACGTGCATGCCATCCTCCGACCGATAGTGCAACCATATCGGCAGTATATTGACGAGGCACTCGCGCCCCTTCCGTACACATCCTGTGAATGACTTTCTTCAGGATAACAACGTCGCTCGACTATAGAGGCTAGCATGCTCTCCACGAACCCTATCAAACATGCCTGGGATTAAAAAGGGCTGTTTATGGACGACGTGACTCATTAACCACTCTGAGGGATTACGCCGAATCGCCCTTGAGGAGTGGGACAATCTGGAGCCTGATGAACTTGTGGATAGTATGCCACGACGAATACAGGCATGCTTCAATGCAAGAGGACGTGCTACTGGGTATTAGAGGTACCGGTGTGTACAGCAGTCTGGACCACCACCTCTGAAGGTCTCAATGTATGGTGGTACAACATGTAATGTGTGGTTTTCATGAGAAATAAAAAGGGCAGAAACGGTGTTTATGTTGATCTCTATCCCAATTCTCTGTACAGGTTCTGGAACTCTCGGAACCGAGGTAATGCAAAAAATTTTTTGGTGTGTGTAGAATCGGATCATTATTTAGTGGACTGGAGTCTAAGAGCATCGTTCAGAAGAATTAGCGTAGAAGGAAGAACTGAGAAATGTTGAGATGCATTTGAAGTTCTCTAAGTGTGTTGACATTGCGATAATACCGTAATATGCAGTTCAGTTGAAGAGGAATGGACATCTCTAAAAAGGACAGTCACTGTTGTTAGACAGAGGGACATAAGCACAAGGAGGGTAAGTGCAAAGAAACCCTGGGTAACAGATGAAATTTAATATTAAAATCGGTGGTCACGAAGTAGACGAAATTAAGGGAATCTGCTACCTAGGAATCAAAATGGCCAATGACGGACGAAGCACGGAGGATGTAAAAAGCTGACAAACATAGGGAGAGAGGACATCCGGGCAAGAGATGTCTACTGGTATGTCTTGATGTCTACTGGTATGTCTTGATTTCGAGAAGAAATTTCTGAGAACGTACGTCTGGAGCACAGTGTTATATGGTACTGAAACGTGGTCAGTATACAAACAGAAACACAAGAGAATAGAAGCGTTTGAGACGTGTTGTTACAGAATAAGAAAATTAGGTGGACTGTTAACATAAGGAATAAGGAAGTTCTCCGCAGAATCGTCGAAGAAAGAAAGATATGGAAGACACTGAGTAAAAGAAGGGGCTGGCCAACAGGACATTGTTGAGACATCAGGGAAACACCTCCATGGTACTATAGGGAGCTGTGGAAGATAAAAACTGCAGGGGATGATAGCGAGCCGGCCACGGTGGCCGTGCGGTTCTGGCGCTGCAGTCCGGAACCGCGGGACTGCTACGGTCGCAGGTTCGAATCCTGCCTCGGGCATGGGTGTGTGTGATGTCCTTAGGTTAGTTAGGTTTAAGTAGTTCTAGGGGACTTATGACCTTCCAATGTGCTTCCAATGTGCGTTCACCGCGATGTCGCCAAACACGGATGATGCTGTAAACAGAACCTGGATTCATCCGATAAAATGACGTTTTGCCATTCGTGCAGAGTCAAGGGTAACGGCAGCCATGGTCTCCGAGCTGATAGTCCATGCTTCTGCAAACGTCGTCGAACTGTTCGTACAGATGGTTGTTGTCTTGCAAACGTCCCCATCTGTTGACTCAGGGATCGAGACGTGACTGCACGATCCGTTACAGCCATGCGGATAAGATGCCTGCCATCTCTACTGCTAGTGATACGAGGCCGTTGGGCTCCAGCACGGCATTCCGTATTACCCTCCTGAACCCACCGATTCCATATTCTGCTAACAGTCATTGGATCTCGACCAACGCGAGCAGCAATGTCGCGATACGATGAACCGCAATCGCGATAAGCTACTATCCAACCTTTATCAAAGTCGTAAACGTGATGGTACGCATTTCTCCTCCTTACACGAGGTACCACAGCAACGTTTCACCAGGCAACGCCGGTCAACTGCTGTTTGTGTATGAGGAATCGGTTGGAAACTTTCCTCATGTCAGCACGTTGTAGGTGTCGCCACCGGCACCAACTTTGTGTGAATGCCCTGGAAAGCTAATCATTTGCATATCACAGCATCTTCTAACTGCCGGTTAAATTTCGCGTCTGTAGCACGTCATCTTCGTGGTGTAACAATTTTAATGGCCAGTATTGTAGTTCTAAGTCCAGGGGACTGATGACCTCAGATGTTAAGTCCCATAGTGCTTAGAGCCATTTGAACCATGTTTTCTCTTTGTTAAAGGCATACTTCAACACATTTACTTTTATTTGCGAACACATTTACATTTCATGTGTTATCGAATGCAGGTAATGAATTCTCGCAGTCTTCACTTCATCGGGTGTCTTAGGGCTATTTTGATACACAGATGTTTCAGGCATGCTCCAAAGGAAATAGTCGTACGGAGACAGATCCTGTGAGCGCGGGAATCAGAGGCCTTCCGTAATTACTCTGTCTCCAAAGATTTCATCTCAAAGTCGCAGCGACTTGTGTGCTTCATGAGCTGTAGCTTTGTCTTTGTGGAAAAATGAACGATTGATCTCATTTTAATTCAGCAGGGCAATGAATGCATAAATTATATGGAAACAATAGACATCAGAAGTGACGATTAGCCGCGCGGTGTAGCCGCGCGGTTGCCACCTCACATGCTCCGTTAACTGTCCTCCTCCACGGGAAACCTCTTCCACTAAAAACGCTCTCTCTGCAACAGTAAGCATGCTGGCTATACTCAGCTTACACATGAACTAGACAATAACATAACTAACAGCTGCAACGCACACGCAACACTATTACCCCCACCCTACGACTTCAGGTCCACGGAACACGTGCAGGCGAAACTTCGATGAGCTGCCAAGCTTCTCGCTCCCCAAGGCGACACACGCGAGTCCCGCCGCTGCAGAGAGTCTTAGCGGACGTACTGTATATCTCGCGAAGAGACGAACGTAAAATTGGAGAGATTCGAGCTCTCAAGGAGAGCTACCGACAGTCGTTCTTCTAGCGCACCGTTTGAAACTGGATCGGTAAAAGGGAGAAGTGACTGCGGTACAGCAAATACCCTCCGCCAGACACAAGGTCGTTTACGTAGTTGCAGACTAAAGTCGGCGTTGTTACTCAAATGTTGCTGCTCACACACGGACTCTTCCGTTCGTGTCGTCGTGGTTTGCCAGCCCTCGGACTGAACCTCAGGCCTTAAATTTGCGTAATTAAAGGCGGTGCCGGCTACCACAACCACTCTTGAATCACGGCTGTCGCCGGAAGAATAACATGATTCCCATTGTCATTTTCCGATTTCCTGTCTGTCCATCATGGCACGCACTCAAAGGAACAGTAGCGGTCATCGGAAAGCCTATACCCTAAGCGTAAAACAAGTAACTGACCATTTTCATCACTGTCAGAGTTCTCCTACCGTGTTAGAACGCCGCAGATATTCTGAGAATTGTTTTAAAAATGGATCTACGCAGTAGCTGCCTTCGGCGTAGTGCAGTTTGTTTTCAGGCCCACAAACCCAGTATTGCCGCTGCGGTTTGCAAAAGCGGGTTGCAGGACCGGGTTCATTTCCACCGCTCCGGGGTCCAC
The DNA here is from genome assembly GCF_023864275.1 of Schistocerca cancellata. NCBI lineage: Eukaryota > Metazoa > Arthropoda > Insecta > Orthoptera > Acrididae > Schistocerca > Schistocerca cancellata. Next base: position 458,425,883 of record NC_064630.1, read on the forward strand.
GAGTAAACAGCACAGTTCCAGCGAACGGCCATGCTCTCTAAGCTAATGTTTATCTTAACAGTAAGGCAGAAGTGCAATTTCAGTTCCACACGGGCGCCTCGCTATCTAATATCAGCGAGCACACTTACCAGTCTATTCGATCTTTAGTGTTGTATCCAACATTGTAAATACTACTCATCTACAGTGGGCACCTTTTCCTTTAATAGGGCTACTAACCGTGACAGTCGGTTACGAAAGTATTATACGTGAATTAGCGTTATTCTTACTTACGTGTGTACGGTGTTCCATAAAAACACCACAGACTTTAGGGACAGGTTCCTTACATCGAAAGAAAGAAAGAAATGTCTAATAAACAAGGGCTCTAAAGCGCATACCTTAAGAGATATGAACATTTGTTCGTCTTCCGTACTATGAAACACATGTCTTCTGCTGCAAGCTCTTTGCGTTTCAAATTTTGGGAAGAGTTAATATGGACCAAAACAGGAAGAGAATGACTAGTAAATAAGTGCAGTAAAATACATTCCTTAAGAGCTATGAGGTTTGTTCAATAGAAGAGATGTGTTCCTTCACCTCCATCTACATGGCTATCACGCAAATCACGCTTAAGTGCCTAGCAGAGGGTTCATCGAACTACCTCCGCGCTAATTCTCTATTATTCTACTCTCGAACAGCGCGCGGAAAAAATGAGGACCTATATCATTCCGTGCCAGCACTGATTTCCCTTATTTTATTACAATTACCATTTCTTCCTACGCTAGATCGACATCAACAAAATATTTGTGCGCTCGAAGGGGAAAGTTGGTGATGCAAATTTCGAGAGAAGGTTCCGCCGCATTGAAAAACGCCTTTTGTTTTAATTATTTCCACCCTAAATCCTGTATTGTGTACGTGACACTTTCTCCCCTATTCCTCTATAGTACAAAACGTGCTACCCTTCTTTGAACTTTCTGGATGTTCTCCGTTAATCCTACCTGGTAAGAATCTCGCACGGCGCAGCAGCACTCCAAAAGTGGACGGACAAACGTAGTGTAAGCAGTCTCTTTAGTAGGTCTGTTGCATCTTCTAACTGTTCTGACAATAAAATGCAGTGTTTGGTTTCACACTAGCCGAGATGAACAAGCCTCTGGAGTCACTTTGTGGAGGGTTGCGCGAAGACGAAGGCTCCATCTCCATCTATGTGCCTACTCGCTCTCTTGGATCCTCCTTGTGAGGTTGCAAGAGAGATTCGTAGTGGTTAATCTGGCTTGTGGACGACAAGCTCTTGAAGTACGCATTAGACATCCCATGTTTACTATACATTTTTTCCTCGGTTTGGTCAGTACTTTCTCCTCCAAATAGCAGAAAACATAGGTTTCATAGTATCGCAGATGAACAAGTACTCATACCTCGTAATATGTGCGTTTTAAAGCCTATGTTTATTACACAGTTCTTTATTTGTATATGTATAAGGAACCTGTTCGTAAAGTTTGTCTGTGTTTTTGTGACATCTTTTATACGGCCCAAAAATGGTTCAAATGGCTCTGAGCACTATGGGACTTAACTGCTGTGGTCATCAGTCCCCTAGAACTTAGAACTATTTAAACCTAACTAACCTAAGGACATCACACACACCCATGCCCGAGGCAGGATTCGAATATACGGCGGTAGCGGTGGCGCGGTGCCAGACTGTAGCGCCTAGAACCGCTCGGCCACTCGGGCCGGCTTATACGTCTCCCAATATATTCAGATTAGATGCATTTTCTTCATTCAGTTTTAAATATCACTATACTATCAATACTTTCAGAAATAGTTGTTTTAGATTAAGACTCTCTTTGAAGCGCTAGTTTGAAGCTCATATTACTTTGAATCAACAAAAGCAAAACGAGGATAATGGAATGTAGTCGAATTAAGTCAGGTGATGCTGAGGGAATTGGATTAGGAAATGAGACACTTAAAGGAGTAAAGAAGTTTTGCAATTTGGGGAGCAAAATAACTGATGATGGTCGAAGTAAGAGGATATAAAATGTAGACTGGCAATGGCAAGGAAAGCGTTTCTGAAGAAGAGAAATTTTTTAACATCGAGTATAGATTTAAGTGTCAGGAAGACGTTTCTGAGAGTATTTGTATGGAGTGTAGCCATGTATGGAAGTGAAACATGGACGATAAATAGTTCGGACAAGAAGAGAATAGAAGCTTTCGAACTATGGTGCTACAGAAGAATGCTGAAGATTAGATGGGTAGATCACAAGGTTTCATTTCACGCACTAACACCTCTTCCGGCCTGGTTGTGGAGCAGGAGGATTACCCCCGCCACACAGGAATACGGAAAATACTGCAGTTTCGACCTAATACCAAGAGCGACCCTGACACCCATCTCTGTGTGTCCCCGTTAATTCTGCCAGCTGTATATGACAAATAATGCTACCGGCATTATTATTAGGCTGAATTGTGTTTTGTTGTTGATGGACCTTTTGTAGATTTGATTTTTTTCTCTCTAGCCAGGGTAGAGCTACATCTAGATAAAGAAAGAATCACACACTTTTTAAACTAACCTCTTAATAATAGAGGACTGATGTGGGTGAAAATAAGCGCTCGTGTACAGACAGACGACCATGTCGTACGTAACGGTTTTCAGCGTTTTGATTGAGTAACTGTAGGAGGATACAAGTTAACATGGAAAAAATTTCTAGTTCGTGTGATAAACAGTAGCTAGCTGTAAATTTCTAAAAATGTAAGTTAATGCAGATGGATAGGAAAAACAATCCCGCAATGTTCTATATAGACTTAGCAGCGTGCTGCTTGTCACAGTTAAGTCGATTAAATATCTACGTGGAATACTGCAAAGCGATATGAAATAGAACAAGCATGTAATGATTGTGATAGGGAACACGAATGGTCAACTTCGGTTTAATGGAAGAATATTAGGAAAGTGCGGTTCATCTGTAAAGGAGAGTGCATATAGAATACTCATTCTTGACTAGTCTACTGCTCAGGTGTTTGGGATCCCCACCAAGTCGGACTGGAACAAGACATCGAAGATGCTAGATTTTTAGCGGTAGGTTCGATCAATACACAAGTATTACAGAGATGCATCGTAAACTTAAATGGGAAGCCCGGAGGGAAGGCAACATTATTTTCGAGGAACACTATTGATAAAATTTAGAATACCGGTATTCGAAGCTGTCTGCAGAATTATCCTACTGCCGCCAACGTATACTTCGCGTAAGGACCACGAACATGAGAGAAATTAGAGGTCGTACGGAGGCATATAGCCGTTTTCCCTCGCTCTGTTTGCGAGTGAAATAGGAAGCGAAATGACAAGTAGTGGTACAACGTCTCCCCCACCACGCACTGTACGGTGACTTGTGGAGTATATATCTGGATGTAGATGTACACACGTAACTCCTGAAGATAGACGTTGACTGTGGATATTGTATCACAGACACAGTCCCTTTGAATGTTCAGAGATGTCACTAAACCCGCCCAAAGATGTAAACAACCATGCATGAGCAGCGGCTATTAGACGGAGGGGATCCGACACTCCCCAGTTCCAGTCATTCCGCCAGGAACGAGGTACACGTCTCGTGTTGTCTGTAGTTAACCATGCCTAGACGGTCAACACCGCGGTTCGATCGCGTCCGCAGTGTACTTTGTGCCAAGAAGAGCTCTCCACAAGGGAAGTGTCCAGGAGTCTCGGAGTGAACCAAAGCGATGTTTTTCGGAAATGGAGGAGATACAGAGAGACAGGGACTGTCGATGACATGCCTCACTCAGGCCGCTCAAGAGCTTCTATTGCAGTGGATGACTTCTACCTACCGATTATGGCTCAGAGGAAACCTGACAGCAACGCCACCACGTTGAATAATGCTTTTCGTGCAGCCATAGGACGTCGTGTTATAACTCAAATGGTGTGCAATAGGCTGCATGATGCGCATCTTCACTCCAGACGTCCATGGCGTGGTCCATTTTTGGAACCACGACACCATGCAGCGCGGTACAGATGAGTCCAACAACATGCCAAATGGACCGCTCAGGATTGTCATCACGTTCTGTTCACCGATGAGTGTCGCATATGCCTTCAACAAGACATTCGTCGGAGACGTGTTTGGAGGCAACCCGGTCAGGCTGAACGCCTTAGGCACACTGTTCAGCGAGTGCAGCAAGGTGGAAGTTCCCTGCTGTTATGGGGTAGCATTATGTGGGGCCGACGTACGCCGCTGGTGGTCATGTAAGGCGCCGTAACGTCTGTACGATACGTGAATGCCATCCTCCGAGCGATAGTGCAACCATATTGGCAGCATATTGGCGAGGCATTTGTCTTCATAGACGACAACTCGCACCCCCATCGTGCACATCTTGTGAATGACTTTCTTCAGGGCAACGACATCGCTCGACTAGAGTTGCCAGTATGTTCTCGAGACAAGAACCCTATCGAACATGCCTGGGATACATTGAAAAGAGTTGTTTATGGACGACGTGACCCACCAACCACTGAGGGATCTACGCCGAATCGCCGCTGAGGAGTGTGACAATCTGGACCAGCAGTGTCTTGATGAACTTGTGGGTAGTATGGTACGAGGAATACAGGCATGCATCAATGCAAGAGGACGTGCTACTGGATATTAGAGGTACCGGTTTATGCAGCAATCTGGACCATCCTCTCTGAAGGTCTCACTGTATGGTGGTACAACATTCGATGTGTGGTCTCCTCGAGCAATAAAAAGGGCAGAAATGATGTTGATCTCTACTCCAATTTTCTGTACAGGTTCCGGAACTCTCGGAACCGAGATGATGCAAATTTTTTTTTTATGTGTGTAATATACTGCACTCGAAGGCTGCGTGTAGGATGCATTGTACTCGTCTGTGATCTACTTGAGTGACCTGTTGTAGCTTCTACTGTATCTCAGAAGTCCACTCGTACTGCAAATGTGATGTTTTAAGGGCTCTTTAATAATCTTACTGATCCATGTTAAGCAAATTATAATTTTAATATGCTGTTCTCTCCTTATTAAGAGACAATAAATATGATTAATTCTCTGGAACAGAGAAATTCTAGCGGATTCGCGCTAGTCATGAATACACAAGATTTGTGTGCTACATTTGGACGTATGAGCTTTTCAGTCCTTACTATGCTCTTTAGGGGAGATTGCGAGGCTAAACGACTCTATACCTACATATATACACTAAGCAAAGTACTATGAAGTGCTTTGTCAAAGGTGGTTTCCACTATACGACATACTGAGAATTCTCCTCATTCCGTTCGAGAAGAGAAAGTGAGAAGAACGGATGCTCACACGCATCTCTGTCTTTTATAATTAGTCCAGTCCTTTTTCAAGGTTCCTACGGGAGTAACACGCAGGAAGTTGGCGTATATTACAAGACCCCTTCAATTCTCGCTTTATCCTTAGCTCGTTCCACATTTTCTCGCCTCCTCTTATTGGACAAAAACCGATTCACTGTATTTATATCACAACCGTCGCTATCTGCTTAGTAATATTTAACTTATTCAGTCTGAATGTTTTGAACATGGCTGTGCTCAGCAATCATAATTAATTACAATGTTACAAACTTCCAGCCAACCGGGTGGAAACAGAATTTAAAATTCTTTAACTAGTTTTCAACGCCAACTAGGGGCGCCTTCTTCAGAAGAAACTGTTACCTTACCTAACATTATCACAGGGAGGTACTTTAATAGCTACAGTTTCTTCTGAAAAAGGCGCCCTTAGTTGGCTTTGAAAACTAGTTAAAAAATTTTAAATTCTGTTTGCAACCGTTTTGCTGGAAGTCTCTAACATTGTAATGCAGTCTATCCACTGGGCCCTTTGACATATTCTCTGATCTGTGTAATAAACTTGTGAATGCAACGTCTTTAGATTTTGAGTGGTACGCTTCGTTTGTAATCACTTCACCTGTTTTAGTAAGTTTCTTGAACGCTTTAAGGGCTTGCTTCATTATATCTTGACCTGAATTTCTAGTACAGTTATTACTTTCGTGCTCTACAGTGAAGTCGATTTTCGCGTGGAACTCATTAAATTTACTCACAGTCTTATCAATGTGCATACCGTTATTGGAGATTCACGCGTACAGAATAGATCCTCAGATATGTGAGAGATGCATAGAATGCAGTGCGTTGTTCCGGGTGTTGAGAGTGCAACAGAGACAAGGGTCTCGTCAGAAGTGCCCCAGGGAAGTGTGATGTGCCTACACATGTTCTTCATATACACATGTGATCTGATGTATAGCGTGAGAATCAATCTCCAACTGTTTGCTTGTGGCGCTGTAGTGTACGGGAAACAGTCATCGTGGAATGATTGTAGGAAGATATTGCATGACTTGAACAGAAATTTTATTTGGTTTAATCAATGGCAATTTTGCTCTAAATGTGCAAAAATGTAAGGTAATCCAGATGAGTAGGAAAAACAATCCTGTAACGTTCGTGTGTATTAACAGTGAGATGCTACTTGACAGCCACGTCGATTAAATTTCTAGATGTATCATTGCAATGTGACATGAAATATAATGACAGTTGCATTATGGTCACTGGATGTTAGGTTCAAAAGGCTCTAAGCACTGTGGGACTTAACATCTGAGGTCATCAGTCACCTAGACTTAGAATTACTTAAACCCAACTAACCTAAGGTCATCACACACATTCATGCCCGAGGCAAGATTCGAACCTGCGACGGTATCAGCAACGCTGTTCCGGACTCAAGCGCCTAGAACCGCTCGGCCACTACGGCTGGTGGATGTTAGGTACTGGAGCACTTGCCAACTATTAACCTTAGCTGTTGCCATGCAAATTGCTAAAGAGATATCTATGTTAGTGGCTCTACACCGGCTCGTCCCTCTAATGTACTTGACTGGCCTTCTAGATTTAAAACAATGAGGTCCATTTCCTGTACTGCATCCTCTAGCATTTCACTTCATCAGTTTTCTTGCTGTCCCAATATAGGATTCTGCATTCGCGTCTGTTGTCACAAAGAGACATTCACCTCGCCCATAGAGAGCAACTGCCCAGAGTTTATCTACATAAGGTGCGATGGGACGAGAGTCCTGCATGTATATGCTTACTACAACCCACTTTGCCTGCGCGTCCTTCACTTCTTCTGTAACCATGTCCTTGACACACATCTTTGTCACAGTGAATTTTCTAATTGTAAGACAATGGCAGAAATAGCCTCATCGTGGCCAGTAAATGCTGCCATATCCGCAGTAAAATCTGGGAACTTAGTGTTTCTACGGTATAGTTCTTGCAAACAGACTATATCAACAGTCAGGACGTCAGTTAGTTTTCCTATTTCAGTTATTACCAGTTTACTTCGAGCAGCATTTATATGTAGTATCCTTAATAGTTTACGTGTGTCGAGAGTCAACAAAACACTTCGGAGAGGGCAGGGCTGGGTCAGAGAAAATACGTCCATATGCTTTTACAAAATCCACGTATAAATACTCAATGTCGAATCGTTCATTTCTTCTCGTGAACTGCTGCCGAAGGGGACACATCATGGTTTAAACTCTGTTTCTAAATTATTTACTCTCAAAAGAATCCTGTCTAATGCTCCGAGTGTAGGATACTTAATAGATTTTCCTTTAGGATGCCCATCTCAGGTAATACGTCCAAGAGCAACCTGCAGTACACTGAGCTCATCCAAATGACTTAACTGGACGTCCGAATTATTATAAATTTTGTCTGTGTGCAACTGAAAATCATTTTTAACAGGACTCTAAATACTAGAAATATTTCTGTATTTGATAGAAGGACCTGATCTTCACAGCATTTCACTGATTTGTGATTCTTGTACTTACATGAGGATCAGTGGGTTTCTCAGAGCCAAAATTCACACTAGGCAAACAAGCAACAAGGGGGCTTAATTCCGCGACCGTGAATCAGCTACCAGGTGCAACTAGATTACCACGCAGAAAAGTAATCAATTCAGGAAGACTTGAGTGAGCTGTACACTAAGAAAGAGCCTGACTCGAGAAAACCGTTGTACACATGAACTTCCCAATGACCGAAGTCAGTACGCCTCGCCACAAATTCGAGCCACGTGACCCCCTTGACACCGAGAGACGAGGACGTCGCCGTCCAAGCACCACCGGTGCCAGCTCAGCGCTCCACGCGGCAACGTTTCGTTTCCCAAAGCGCGACACCACCACCAGCGCACTCTGTACCGCGGCCGCGAACTCATAGGGACGAGGCGAGCGATTTGTAAAAGAAAAGGGAGCCGACATGGCTCACCAGCTCCTTCAGTCTACTTTCCTCAGCGCCTTCCAAAATTTTCATAATAATTTTGGCGTTTGAACATAGTCGTGCTCCTTTATACTGAGAGAGAGGGCGACAGTCGCAGTGACTGTGATACAGAAAGAGCAAAGGAAAGAGAGGGAGACAGTGGCGGTGGAAAATAGTTCACAGTGACAGAACAGTGCAGTGTGAAGGAGATAGTGCCACTGGTACAGGATTAAAGAGGAGAAAAAACTGGGAGAGGGTGAGAGCCAGTGATAATGACAGGTAGTCCATGACAGTGACATTAAGGAAGAGAGAGATAGTGACAGTGAGAACAGACAGCAGCAGTGGAAAGTAATGAATGAGATAACAAAAGTGAGAGAGAGAAAGATGGAAACACTGACAGTTAGAGGAGGCAGTAGTAGTAGGACAGAACGAAGGAGACTGTTGCTGTGAGAAAGGAGGCAGGGACAGAGAGTCACGAAGAGATAATGACGACGAGTCTCAGCTGAATAAGTGAGTGAGGAATGGGCAGGTGGGAGTGGATGGGTATGAGCTATGTTCGGCGCTGGACCAAAGGGTGTTAGAAAGCTACATTTGTGGTAGCTTATGGGAGTTAGAGTGAGTTACATGTCAAAAAGATCTTGAATACCTTCGCTTGACAAAATTTCTGGGAAAAAATTTAAAGCTGCTGAGGAAGATAGAATGAGGCAGCTGGTACCCCACTTTTCAGTTAATCTTCTGTTTTTCCGCTGGTATTACTAAACTGCTATCCCAGAAATCAGTACCAAGTGCAGTTGCATTGACCGAATTAGAAATTTAAAAGTTGTCGTAATTTACTCATTAAGAGGTATAATCTTATGCTAAAAGTTTAACATAATTAATGAGACAAGTATCACATTTAATAATTGTGTGTACGTGTTGATGTACTAACTGACAGCCTGCAAATAACCCAGTCTATATTCATCCAGTATTTGACTGTGAGAGCATTTAGCGAATTCCAACAAACTTTACACATAATTTTGAACCTTTTTACCTCGCTAACACCGCCTCACCCCCCTCCACACACACACACACACACACACACACACACACACACACACACACACACACACAAAATGATGAAAGGAGAAAGGTAATTCCCTTACCAAATTTTCACTGTTCACGCAGTCAGATTTCAGCATCAGTCATGACGTTTTAATTTACTACTTCCTTACGACTGACTCTATTCGTAATATAGTTTGCAGACAGTATGCACAAATACCATTGAATGTACCTGGAAATTTGCAACATTGTACGGCCTGAAAAACGAGGTTTTGCCTAAAATGGAGCTCAAATTACCGAGAAAATATGCATCCAGTATTTCATTATGAGAGCACTGAGAGACTTCTAACAAAGTTTAAGCATAATTTCAAACTTTCCTGAGCTTTTTCTTACCTGTATGCTTAAAGTAAAATATTTAACATAATAATTCATTATAAAAGTACCATACCAACATAACCGAAATTTCCACAGTAGAATAATAAAAAGAGTACGATGAACAAATAAAAGTTCTTAACGTAAAATAAAAACACTAAAAAACACCAAACAGCCAGCAGTAGTTACAAGAGTGTCAAGTTAACTTTAGTGCATTTCTAACAATAGAACGATGATAAGAGAGTGAAGCACAGTGATAAGTTTAGATTATATTGGAGTGAGTTTTCGTTTCATAGACCCAAAAAATGAGATGATTCTCGTGGGTCTGTAACATGTCAGAAAGTATAACATAAAAACATAAAACATTTGAATATAATACTTAGTACTCTGATGGTTTGTCAGGAGATTGTCGAAATAGGTGAATGCAATGCGGTAAACTGGAACAGCTAATATCTATATCATTAACACGCTGTCAGAATGAAACATTGTTATGCACTATTAATAAATTTATCATAAACAAAATACCTAGCCTTGACTGTTGTGACCAAGTGTTGTCAAAAGTGAAATCTAACAGACATTTTTACTTAATCCGACTTAACAGTCCCTGTTAAGATATTCATCTATAGAGTAGTAGGAGTTGCCTATCAAAACGTCTTTCAAACTCTGCTTAAACCGTGCTTTACGTGAAACCAAATTGAAAATGTGTGTTCCTGAATATTGGACTCCTTTTTGGACCAAGGTAAGTGATTTTAGGTCTTTATGTAGATTGTTCTTATTCCTAGTATTGATACTATGTATTGAGCTCTTGGTTGGAAATAGAGATGTATTACTTGCAACAAATTTCATTAAGGAATGAACATACTGAGAAGCAGTGGTTAGAATACAAAGTTCCTTGAATAGATTTCTACATGATGTTCTTGAATTTACACTACAAATGATTCTTATCACACGTTTTTGCACCCTAAAAACCTTTGCTCGGTTTAATGAGTTGCTCCAGAATATGATCCCATATGACATAATCGAATGAAAGTAAGCAAAGTATGCAAGTTTTTTATATTTATGTCTCCTACATCTGAGAGATCGTTATGTAAACTGAAAAAGCACAAAATTAGGATCCACATTTCGGAAAGGGCTGGTACTGGAGGAGAACGGTTTCGACAGCAGCTTATAATTAAAAGCTCGATAACGGCATCGTTTAAAAAGATAAAATCTTAATGCAAAATGAATACACAACAGTAGTGCCAGTTTTCGAACCAGGTTGCTTTCAATGAAGGACAAGACCCACACGACGTTTAAGTCAAAGCTGTCTTTTACATAGTTCACGAGCAAATAATACCTATATCTATCGAAACAGTGAACCAAAGCAATTATAGCTGTAGGGAGAGGGTAGTCCACAGCAACCCATTTTTTATACGAGACCGCCTATTCGGCCGAGTGTGCCGTACACGCCAGAATGACGTAGTTCGGATTTTCCGCCGCCGTTGAGGCCTATTCACAGTGTTCAGAAAGGCCAGGGTAGCCAACGGCCAAAACTAAGGAAGTGAGGAATGGAGAATGTATTAAGAAGGTAAATACACTACTGGCCAATAAAATTGCTGCACCGCGAAGATGACGTGCTACAGACGCGAAATTTAACCGACAGGAAGAAGATGCTGTGATATGCAGATGATTAGCTTTTCAGAGCATTCACACAAGGTTGGCACAGGTGGCGACACCTACAACGTGCTGATATGAGGAAAGTTTCCAACCGATTTCTTATACACAAACAGCAGTTGACCGGCGTTGCCTACTGAAACGTTGTTGTGATGCCTCGTGTAAGGAGGAGAAATACGTACCATCACGTTTCCGACTTTGATAAAGGTCGGATTGTAGACTATCACGATTGCGGTTTATCGTATCGCGACATTCCTGCTCGCGTTGGTCAAGATCCAATGACTGTTAGCAGAATATGGAATCGGTGGGTTCAGGAGGGTAATACCGAACGCCATCCTGGATCCCAACGGCCTCGTATCACTAGTAGCCGAGATGACAGGTATCTTATCCGCATGGCTGCAACGAATCGTGCAGCCACGTCTCGATCCCTGAGTCAACAGATGCGGCCGTTTGCAAGACAACAGCCATCTACACGAACAGTTCGACGACGTTTGCAGCAGCATGGACTATCAGCTCGGAGACCATGGCTGCGGTTATCCTTGACGCTGCATCACAGACAGGAGCGCCTACGATGGTATACACAACGACGAATCTGGGTGCACGAATGGCAAAACGTCATTTTTTCGGATGAATCCAGGTTCGGTGTACAGCATCATGATGGTCGCATCCGTGTTTGGCGACATCGCGGTGAACGCACATTGGAAGCGTGTATTCGTCATCGCCATACTGGCGTATCACCCTGCGTGATAGTATGGTGTGCCATTGGTAACACGTCTCGGTTACCTCTTGTTCGCACTGACGGCACTTTGAACACTGGACGCTACATTTCAGATGTGTTACGTCCCGTGGCTCTACCCTTCATTCGATCCCTGCGAAACCCTACATTTCAGCAGGATAATGCACGACCGCATGTTGCAGGTCCTGTACGGGCCCTTCTGGATACAGAAAATGTTCGACCGCTGCCCTGACCAGCACATTCTCCAGATCTCTCACCAATTGAAAACGTCTAGTCAATGGTGGCCGAGCAACTGGCTCGTCACAATACGCGAGTTGTGTTCTTGATGAACTGTGGTATCGTGTTGAAGCTGCATGGGCAGCTGTACCTGTACACGCCATCCAAGCTGTGTTTGACTCAATGCCCAGGCGTATCAAGGCCGTTATTACGGCCTTAGGTGGTTGTTCTGATACTGATTTCTCAGGATCTATGCACCCAAATTGCGTGAAAAGTAATCACATGTCAGTTTGCGAGGTGCCGGGCCTAGCAGTGTATTTAACACTAAATTCTTCTAGAATCTTCATATGTAAATGATGCTCTAAGCCGCCCCCCCCCCTATTCTAACTCCGACTTTTGCTGTTGCACATGGATAAAAAGAGAAACGCGAACTGACTGTAATCGACCCTGCAAGTGGAGTAAAAAAGAGTTTGGCACCTGCAATAACTTGATATAAATTAATTAAATAAAGGAAAGTTTCATTAACGTAGTGAAAAATGAAAGGGTTGCTCTACCGATTAACAGAATGAAAGTACTGTCCAAAATAACAATATGATTTATTATGACTAAACTCAAAATAATGAACAACACACATGAAACATTTACAATAAATCAAATTGGCTCAAATTGGATACTCAAATAAATGCTGTGAAGGTGAAGTTGTCCCTAAACTAGATTTTGACATTTATGACGAAGTGGTATGTGGAGCCAATTCCTTGCAACTCAAACCTTAAGAGAAACACACAGCCAACCCAACATTAATTGCTGCTACGGCAGTGAGAACTCAGGCAATGAACATCCAAGACTGAACCACGTAATAAAAGACGGGAACAGGCGCTCTCTGCTGAGCTCTGATTATCACAGAGCAAATTCTCTAATCTCCCGGTGCTGCGGACATACATTACCAAACTGTCTTCTTAACTGCAAGGACACGATCTGGCGTACCGGAAGCGATGGCTGGCTGCTTCGACGTCCCGTCGTGGTGACGATAATGTCGCGAGTATAGCTCGAAACAAATTATCCTGGTCTGGTTGTTCCAGACGAAAGACTTCCTATCGATACAAATGCGCCTCTGAGGGAGACGAAGAAGGCTCGCCACACAATCACTGACGGTACAGTGATTGATTTTAAGAAGCGAAGTCACACAGTAACTCCGATACAGTCAACTTTAGCCAAAACTGCTCAAGACGGACAACATAGGCCGCTTGTATGCAGAACGCTCAATTGCCAACTGTACTCGGAAAGTTACGTTGAAGTCGAAACCTCAGCAACTTCGTCGAACAGTTACGATTAAATAAGAGTATATTAGACAGCCAACGGAAGGCAGGCTGTCCAGAGCAGTGAGAGCTCAGTCTTGTAACCTAACCCGACCGAAAGGCGAGAGCTGACTCTCTCAAGAGCACGCGTACAAACCGAACACAGAACATTCCCGCCCCCACGACAGTGGCCGTTGTTAAACGTTCCAATCAGCGACTCGAAAACCGGCGGAGAATTCCACTCTATTGCCAAAGCACTACCGTTCCACCAATGGAGATACTTGGCGCCAATTTCTGCGCCGATTTTGCTACGTCACGGAGCTATGCCCTGAGCAAGCCAATCACAGTTACGATTTTGTAGAAAACGCGGGAATTTGCCCGCCAAGACTGCCTGGGAACACAAGTCATTCCCACGGCTTGCTGGTAACCCGCCAGGAAGTGTTTTCACTAAGTTTCTGCGAAGTAACGGAATCTCTAGCCCAGCTGCCCCTTCAGGCCCGTCTGGGCGTGTCGCTCCCGCTCTTATGACAATGTCGGCGTCTGGAAAGCATCCACTCGACTCCCTCACACCCATCGGCTTAACCCTTTAAAGCTCAGCAGAACTCACCTGTCACCGGACCACCCAGGTGACGAGAGACGCTGCATGGGAGGTTCGCGTGTGAAGGAATAGCAACTTTTTACCGCATGCAATTAGAGAGGAAAATCGAATTACTCAGAGTAAGATAGAAATATGAGAGGGGGCTCCTTCCACCTCTTAAGTTCTAGTATAATACATTTGTCCAATGAATACCCGTTTATCATCTGTATTTGTTCTTGGTGTAGCAATTTTAATGGCCAATAGTGTAAGTTGTGGATCGGAAGAGCATCCATGTAACCGGCATGAAGAAATATTCTTTTACCAATGCTGTGAACAGTTTCTCTAGGAAACTCATAGACCATCGTTGTTAATTTATATTCTGGACTACGTCTGGCATTAAAGACTGGTGTGCTGAAGCTGTTAAGCAGCTGTACTTTAATATAGAGAATTAAAGGCTATAAAAAGATTCAAAGTCTCATAGGACAAAGATCTGCCGGCCTTGCACGGCGCAGAGAAGCTGGTTCCACCCACCTACTGGCTGCGCGGTGCGGCGTCGCTTAGAGCTCAAAAGCCAGTGCTCAGAGGATCAGATGTTGCGGAAACGGAGCCGGCGTATCTGCCCGCCATCCCATTTGCTAATTTATTCGAGCAGCAAGCCGAGGAGCGTATTTAGTCTGGTCGCCTAGCTCTGAGCGGTGGCGAGGGAAGTAGGAGGAGGAGAGGCTAGGGCCGTGGTGGAGGGTGAACTTATACTGCATTTCCATACGAGCTGGCTGGCTGGCAAGGTGGTGGTAAGTCTTCACGCCTTGGCGCCCTCCATCAGCATCACGGGCGACATTACCGCGGCGACAAACCACGCCAAGCCGAGGAGGCCGGGCCGCCGCCTGCGGTGCGGGGATTATGAACCTAATAACGGTATTACATCACGTATTACTAGGGCGCGAATTGCAAACAGAATAAGACGCCGCCTGCCTGCCTGCTCGAGCCCCGGGGCGTCAAGCAGGGGTTTGCTGCAGTCGCCCTCTACGCCATTCGTCGTACCGGAACTGCGCAGCGCTGGCGTCAGGTACGGAAATTGACACAGGGGAGCCGTCAACGTTCGTGGGAGAGCCGGTGTTGTCAAAAGTAAATTTCAGTTGCGATGTTACAGCCCATTTCAATATTTCATCTCTTTAGCAGACGGTATACAGGATGAACTCAAACGTCGGATGTTGTTCAGGGGTATTACAACAAATAGTAATAACTCATCACTTAGAAAGTACTGATTGCACAAAAGCGAGCAGTAAGAATAATATGTGGTATTTACGTGTAGCTACCTCCTCAAGGAGCTAGGTGCGGTATTTTAAGTGCGCCCTCACGATACAGATATTCGCTAATGAAATTCGTCGTAAATAATCCATTACAATTTGAGAAGAATAATGATGTCCACAACTACAACACTAGACATAAAAGTGACCTTTATTGCCCATTGTCAACGCTGTCAGTGGCTCCGAAAAGGGTTCAATATGCAGTAACAAAAATTTTTGGTCATTTGTTCAATAACATAAAATGTTTGGCATGTAGTTTGCCTCCTTCACTGAGTGGTCAGCGTGTCTGACTGCCACGCAGCGTGTGGCTTCGATTCCCGACCGGGTAGGATATTTTTTCCACTCGCCGAGTAGGTTCAAAAATGTTCAAATGTGTGTGAAATCTTTATAGGACTTAACTGCTAAGGTCATCAGTCCCTACGCTTACACACTACTTAACCTAAATTATTCTAAGAACAAACACACACTCCCATGCAGGAGGGAGGACTCGAACCTCCGCCGGGACGAGCCGCACAGTCTATGACTGCAGCGCCCTAGACCGCCCGTCTAATCACGCACGGCGGCGAGTAGGTGCAGCGTTGGCTTCATCATCATTTCTTTATCACTGACACGCAAGTCGTCCGGTATGGTGTCAACTGAAAAGACTTGCAGCTCGGCGCCCAGCCATCAAAGCCATACGATCATTCCATTTCATTGTCTGACAGGTGGCGAAGAAAGTTTTAAACCTAATTTAAAATCATTTCTCCTAGACTCCTTCTATTCCACTGACGTATTTATACTTAAAAACTGGCATCAAATAAAAAAAGTTAAGTGTAGTTGCTTGATTCTTGAGGTTATTTTTGTTCTGTCATTGCAACTACAAAATGCGTGATTTTTTTCACCAGACACGTTTCGCTTTATTGCGGTAAAGCATCATTAGTGGTGGTCATTTTTCAGCTGATTTCTCGCTTACATCGGGAAGTGCCGTCTGCTAGCATATCATTGTTTTTCTCTGATAATTCTGGTCTAACTTTTAGATGTTCTGTAGCACTATCCATTTCTTATGTTTTTCACAACACACTTTTATGCACACCACTGTATTCTGTTTGTTTTTGTACTTCAAGTATGTATTGTGGTTTGTGTTTCGAGTCATCAACAGTCTAATGTCGGTGTTAACAGGCCAAGACGAGGCGTTTGTGTTTTGTTCAAACACAAACCACAACACATTGTTGAAGTAAAATAAAAAAAATGAATACAGTTATGAAAAACATAAGAAATGCATAGTGCTGCAGAACATCTAAAAATTAGACCAAAATTATCGGAGAAAAACAACGATGTGCTACCAGCCGGCACTTCCCGATGTAAGCGAGAAATCAACCGAAAAATCACAACTGATGATGCTTTACCTCAATAAAGCGAAACGCCTCCAGTGAACAAAAATTACGCATTTCTGTAGTTGTAGCGACAGAACAAAAATACCCACAAGAATTATAAAGCAACTACGGACACTACGGCCACACATATGAAGTAGTTGCATGAGTAGGACCAAAAATAATAATGTGTTCATTAATGTTTGCGCTAAACATGTACACGTACCTTGTAAACTGACTCGTTCCACATCATTTCGATAAAAAAATCGTTCAAATGATCTGTGGAACATGTGACTAACTCTTGCAAAAGATTTTTCTTTTATATAGAGCGGCCTCACACTCGTTTTGGATCACTGCTGCAAACCTGTACTTATTTCGCTTCTGAGTAGTTTTACTGCCAACCTATTTGTCATTTTTCTTTCCTTTAGAATATACTTTTGTTCCCAAACATTAATAAAAAGTTGTGTGAAACAAGATTCACATCAGATAATGGTTTTGAAGTATCGGTAAGTAGCTGATGACGCGCCAGTTGTTCAAATGGTATGAATAGGGTTAGTACCAACCCACTACTCTGTAGCAACAAAGATGCAAAACAAAAACACTTTGACAAATAGAGACAGAAAATGATTATGACGTGGGTTTATTAGATAGGATTAGTACAATGGTATGACGCATAACGAACTAGAGCAAAAAAGGGAACATGAGATTAGCACACATAAAAACTGGATGGGAGAAGAGTTGCTTAGATGAAGTACGAGCGTCAGACAGGAAGAACTATTAACATAAGTTCCAAAGAACGTAACAACAAACAGAATGGTTTATCGGCTGTAGCAAAGCACCCTAACACTAGGCGGTGTTCGTTAGGAAGCATCACAGACAGCTTGAATAGATTGCATTTAGAAGGAGAACGTTTGTTACTATAAAATTTTTGCACCTTTGGCGTTCCGTCTCGCTTTCCGCATCCATTTACCTTCCCGGCACATGGATCCTCTACCATCTCATCACATTTCCACTCCTACTCACCCACATCTTACCTATACTATCCGCCAATTATATTCCAACCCTGATATTTTCAAACACATCACTCTGTCCCTGCACCTACTCACATTCCATATTCTGTTCCAATGCAACTTCAACCAACTCCCTGTCCCAGACAGAGATACCCACCGATATTTATCCCTCCCACCAGCTTTAACTCTTCCCCACCTATCCCACACCACATAGAGCTGCTCTCTTCTTTTCCCTCTCCATCCATCCCCATGCCCTTCATCTTTTAACCAGTGCCCTACCCACACACCACACTACTCCTCACCCTCCGCCTTTTCCACCGTCTGTATTCCCACTATCTACCCCAACTCCCACCTATCATTTTCATAGTTTTTCGACCTAAGAGACTCCTATATTTTTTTCCACACACCTCAACCCTATTGAACATATTCTCTTCTTCCACAGTACGTCTCACCCAGTGCAGACTGTAAGTGACAGTACACTGCTCGTGCTTTTTCATAGAGGAATATCAACACGTTGCAAGTTTTTTTTTTAATTGTGTATCTTTTTCGTTCTTTTAGCTGTCCGTCTTTAATCTTTTTATCTAAAGACGAAAAACAATTCCTCATCTTTTTCTCATCGTCGTTATATTTTTAAGAATTTTCTTGTTTGAAGGATGGAGAATTGTACTGCTGGTAGCCTACCTCCACTCATATGGGGAGAGGGAGTTGAAATAACAATAAAGCTTAAAAAGAAATGAAAGCAACAGAATGAAATCATAGTACTTCAAGCATGAGAAGCACTTTTTATGCTGCTATCTCTTGTAATTATGATAGCTTCTTTTGACACATATGGAGTCTAAGGATGGGCACTTTCTTGCAACTCACTTGCCATTCTAATATAAGAAAATTTTCGTATATGTAATTAATGTTTCTTCAAAAGACTACAGTGATGAAGATTCTTGCCGTTTGTGGCTTGCAATCAGAAGTAGCGACAATTTTGAAATTCTCTGAACGTTCATCTTTTCAGAGACGGTTGCGGGAATCGGCTGTTCGATACAGCATGTCAAATCAAACACTTTTCAGCCGTCTAATTTCCAAACTTATTTTATTTGGCTACCGATTTCGACGATTTACTGCGCCATCTTCTGACCTACGTGTAAGAAGATTTCACCTGTGTTCTGGTCAAAGCAGGGACCAACAATCGAGTACTGGTACTAATAGATTTCTGCTTGCTATAGCGATTACTTCCGCCATCATCTACCAACTGTTCATTTGGTTTTCTACTGCGTCGGAAAACAGTTTTATTGCTTTCGACGTTTCATTATCACATCTGTGTGGCTTTCTTTTCAGCTTTAGCTTTCGTGGCTTACTTGGCGCGTTAAATAATGTAGGTATTGCAGTTACTAGACGTTTCCTACATTCCACGTTCAGTGATTTGGCTGGAAGTGAAGCGAACGAAACTTCACGTTGCTGGGTGTATACATGACGTCTTTCTGCGAAAGATCAGGTCTTCTACTGTTTGTTAGCCAGTTTTTGTTCTTAAAGGTAAACGAAATTTTTCAATAAATATCTATACATTACAAGAGAATGGTATTGAACAGCCCTGTAACGTAGCGCTTCATACCTCCCTCAATACTTAGGAATCTAAAATAGAAATCACTGTGATGTTTTTTAGTTATTGCCAGTTTTTATTGCACTACAAAACGCCTTTTCTTTAAAAAAAACTCTCACAAATTACTATAATCCATGCTACTCACACTCATGCGACATACGAGTAGTATTCAAAAGTGTAGCCCTCTGTCTGCTGGGAGTGCTGCTGTCGCAATATAAGAAAAATGAAGAGGAGTGTCATGACTATGTGTGACAGAGGTGTAGCACTGTTTTTATGTTTTGCCATATCGCAGACGTACAGTCGTTTAAGTTCTTTGGGTAGACAGCTGTACCGTAAGTTGGCACTGATATATAAACAGAGGTAAAATTAAGGGGAGTTGTCATGACGTCAAAAACTTAAAGCCTGCCATCTAAGTTGCCCAAAACATTATCTTCATGTGTTTTTATTATGTCCAGAATAGGAATCACAGAATACTCTGAGAACACGCACGGAGTCAGGTAAAATTCCCGAACACAACTGCCACAACATTAAACATACTTCCTTAGGTCCTTTGTTGGAAAAATTCTCGTCATACGTATAAAATACAGATTTCCCAAAAGTAAGCAAATGAGTATTGAATGAATAAAATTATAGCTTCCTGTGGTAATGTGCTTCATTGATTGAGATATTAGGAAGAGAAAGATTCTTGTTGTAATCCATTCAGATTGCTTTCTTAATCACAGATCTTGTGGACTTCAAACTTTCAGGACGTTCAGTCTTGTAAAAATTGTCGGCTTTTCTCTTATGTAGTACATTTAAAGCCATTAGCTGCTTGTTAAAAGTTTATATAAGTTACATCTTTCTCGTTGTATATCCATAAATCAAGTTAAACACTGTTGGCTCTAAATTTTGTCACACACTGAGGATGTTTCAGTTCTGTACAGAAAACTTCTGTTGTAGTTAATCACAAAAAAACAGTCGATATTGCTCGTATGACATAGGGCGGGACGATTTTCGGTAAATGTAGCAGGTTTATCTTTAAGATAATAAGTTCTTCTGGTAAATATATAGACATTTGCTGTCATGGATGCTGTAATGTTAAATGCGGCCTCTCAGTGACTCTATATGTTGATACACTTTAAACACGAATTCTCCTTTAAGTTTTTTCGGTCCATTGTTGTTTTCCTCTGTCTCCATAACTGTTTTCTCTTTTAAGAGTAACAAAACGCCCGTCCGGAGTGCCATGCAATGCCAAGAATCCTGGTTGACATATCTGATCACCCTACATTTGTCCACCTCTGTTATTACACACCTTATACGAAAATTTATGACATACGGATTCGTTTGGATTTTTCTTAGGTCCTCTTTTCGCATCAAAGGATTTACACTGATGAGTGAGTTCTGTGAATCATAAGAAGCAATTTGATTGAATTCCTTCATTAATCTATTCCTGTCTACAAACGGAACATTAAAAAGCCTCTTAGTGGTAAGCATTTACAATCGTCACTTGTAACGTGACTCACGGCCCTTAATCTCTTTGAAGATTCATAAACACGCTCCAATACTTTTCTTCTCCCTGTACCTGAACTCTGCACAGGACTGGAATGTTCATCTTCATTCACCGACATCTTTGATGCCTTCATTTCACTTAAGAAATAACTTTATCACACTCTAGGCAACACGTGAGTGTTTTTGCTCAACTTATTGAGAAAACCTTTTCCAGCCCGTTTTGGATGCAAAACGTGTTACAGTTTTGTATCAGTCTTTGCTTCTTACCAAATAATGTAACATTTCGAACTTCGTTAATAATGTGTGACTGGCATGTACTGTTAAAAAGCCAGTAACATGAAGCTTCAGCATTACGAGATGAAACATAAGAGGAGAAGAAAACGAATCTAGGTCGTTCTTCCTCAGCAACGAGTGGACCTTATTGGTTTTCGCAGGTACATTGAAACTTAAGCTCAGATTTGTCGCCATCTTGACCGTTTTTACCAAAAACAAACCTTGCGTCATTATAATATTTCCATTCGTCTATGAGATGGAATTATGAATGAGTTTTTAATTTTGATGGACCTTGATCGTTATTTTCGTATAGCCATCATATATACATAATATTCATTATTACGCACACTTATATTCGTAATTGTATCTGACAAGAACATTGTACATAATTTGATTCCTATATGATGAATGAATGAATAAATAAATGCAGTAATTCCATGGCATCCTACGACCATTATTGAATTATCACAAAGCTTAGTCTAGCCTTATGTACTTTTCAAACCTCAAAATGAAATTCTGAACAAAATCAACCAAGTTATTCCTGAAAAACTGACACAGAGAGGTCCTGACAAATTTTCCGGGAAAAGAAGCAAATGGGCTAATGTTAAAAAGATACAATAAATTAGTGTGAAAGCAGGTGTGATACTACATACTAATAATTAAATCATCATTAAAATGTATGAAATACCTGTTTAAGGAAAATGAGCTACGTACTTAATGAAGCAAAATATCCATTTTACAGAGTCTAGGCTATTGAGGCCATTTATTAACCACAATGCGGTCTTTCCCATTTACTAATGTAGAGGGTATTATTTTAAATGCTCATTAATACCACCAGAACTCCCTATAGAAACATTTATTGAGTTGCAACTTGCTGGAACATGCTTTCAAAAATTAATTTATCTTTTTTTGGTATTATTGGCCACACACAAAATGACACTCCACAGGTAAGATTTCAAAGTGAGAACATGTACAAACTACAATGACAATGACGCACTGACAGTCTAACAGACAAGAACTCAGTTCTACGTATTTCCATGCAGTTCTGTTCCTTCAACATTTCAAGAATCTTGCAATTTGTACACATCCACAAATCATGATAGTATGTCTCGCATGCTTCTTTCCTCATTGCATACATTTATGGACTAAAAAAGAAAACTTACGTAAGTTTTTTTTTCAAATTTGAACATTAAATATGTTGCACATAAGATCTGAAAGTTCAAAATGTATCGAGAAAGAATCAGTACCTGTAAGCAAACAAGTGTAGTAACAATGCACATAGTGAAAATTATCGAGAGGCAAAGTGCCCGTAGTCAGAGAAGTGTAATGCATGCTATTCGGTGTTAGTGTGACCAGAGTAATTTTCATTTCACAACGATTCCCGCAAACTTATATCGACAACCACATGATTGTCTATCGACTCAGTGTTCGATACGTGTCTCTCACAAGGCCTAACGCACGCGAAGCGGAGATTCACAAAAACACCTTATTCTTGGAATGATTTTTGGTAATTACTACTATAATAAAATGTTGTACAATGATCTATCGGTGGTTAATGTCTTCATATTCGTATGAGTGTGTTCCCTCAGCAGTGAGTTACTATCGTCAATTATTTACAAATTGAGCATGAAACATACTTGTTTTATAGTTTGTAATATCCCGTATCAGGATAAGGAAAAACTGAAAATTTGTCATAAACATGGCACCAGTATTGTTAAATGTCACTTAATAACGCATCACCGATATAAGCCTTCAAGAGAGAATATGATAACCAAGACAGGAGACACACATCACATCATTGAGTGCTAGTATAGGTTCGCATCCCACGACATGCAAATAATTTTATCTTGTTAACGTTGTTAACATATTTTGGGACTTCCTTATGAATGTAGTAGAAGTATGTTCTGCTATATTTAATGTTATTTACAATCCGTCTAATTTGAGGACGAAGGACGAAATAAATATTTAGCGATTTCTGAGTGTGTGATTAAGCAGGAACCTAAGAGGACAGCTTAAATTGCTGCGACTGAAACAAGCATTAAAATTCATATTCTGCCTTTTCACACACATCTGGGTCTTTATTTCCGAGTGAGTGGTTAGGCAGAAACTTAAGAGGACAGCTTAAATAACTGCAAGTGAAATGAGCAGCAACAACACGCATATTCTTCCTTGTCACAAATATTTCGCTATTTATTTCCGAATACGTGGTGATTTCCAGCGTGTGGTTAAGCACGAACCTAAGGGGACAGCTGAAATTGCTCCGAGTGAATCGAGGAGCAATAACATTCATATTTTTCTTTGTGAGAAAGTCGACAGCCGATCATGCGGTTGTCGACATTGCCCGTGACGTCAAACTGACCTCACGTTATCAGGAATTATCAAACGAGCGGTACCCGCGTGACCACTAATGTTGTTTCTTCTTTGTTTTTCCTTGGCTAGTATCTGTATCCAGAGATAACACTCACTCACGGTTTTATGTTCGCTACCTTCGTGAAACGTTGGTACGAAATAACTTGTTATAAGACCCAACATTTGTTGTTCTCCTCGACGTGATCGTTAGGTAAACGTGCTAGATGCAACGTGAGTAGTAAGAAACAACCGCGCCGCGCGATGTGATGAAGACTCGGTCGCGCCGCGAAGTGAACGTGTAACAGTCGCGCCAGCCGCGCCGCGTATTTCCTACGTGATTTACGTATCATACGAGACTTTACCAATGACACCACCAACAACCGCAGACGAGGAGCTAGGGGGCATGGTAGTCAGCCGCATTGCAGTGAAGCCCACTCCAATCTGGCAACAAAATCCGGTGCTCTAGTTCGCGCAACTGGAGAGCTAGTTTATGCTGGCACATGCTACTGCCGACAACACCAAATACAGTTGCGTCGTCGCAGCATTAAAGGAAGAGATGGTCACCGAAGTGCAGGACGTTCCAGACGCGTCATCGGCCACGGACGGTATACAGCGCTTATAAATGCACTGATCGGCGTATGTCGCAATCTGAAAGTGAGAGATTAGAGAAACTGCTGCGGATGGAAGAACTAGGTGATCGCACATCGTCGCAGTTGCTACGTTGTCTGCGAACATTGGCGAACGGCGCATTCAGCGATATTCTGAGAAACATTTGTGAACAAATCGAGAAACTCGCACTGTCAGCACTACAATGCCCAAAGAATGATCGTCTGTCGAAGAAATTGCCCGTGTTAGATGAGGCACGATAACAAAGACGATGTGCAGAACATCACTTCGCCCATCAGATCACTAGTATAGGATTTCTTCTAATAAAGTTTCATCAAGGATCAAGTATAGAATTCTGTGACGGCGCAAGTGTGGAATCGGGGCTCATGCGGCGTGTACATCACAGCACAAGGCGCTACAGGTCTTACGAATTGCAACTAAGGTCTCCAGTAAGAAGCGAAATACTATTTGAGACCACTTTAATACTTCGCTGCTCTGTGTTTCAATAGAATCACCCTCTCGGTAAGGTTTACAAAGCTAAGGACTTATTAGGCGCCTTTTCATTGACATACTGATTACCTGCCTGGCTCCGGACGGAGCCGAGCGTTCGCGATGTAAAATGGTTCAAATGGCTCTGAGCACTATGGGACTTAACTTCTAAGGTCATCAGTCCCCTAGAACTTAGAACTACTTAAACCTAACTAACCTAAGGACATCACACACATCCATGCCCGAGGCAGGATTCGAACCTGCGACCGTAGCGGCCGCGCGGTTCCAGACTGTAGCGCCTTTAACCGCTTGGCCACCATGGCCGGCGTTCGCGATGTATAGTCTGTCTGTAAACTCAAGAGCGAGCAACGCTTTTGGTGGGGGAAGTGGCCATTCCCGGAAGAACACTGCCACTGGCCTACAGGGGCACCCAAATTCTGTTGTCCGTTACCTGTCTAGGGGTGTAGATCGGAGTGCGGTGATATACGTCGTTTCTGTTCGTGGGATCTTAGTCGCCAGTGTCAGTCAGTTAACTTTGTATTCTCACTGCTATACTCCGATATCCGTAAGTGATGGATAATCGTCTAGCATTGCAAGAAAATATGCAGTATACGAAGAAGAGGAGGTATTTGCAGAGTAACGAGCGTTCGATCGTCCCTAATGTTATTACAGCGTGTATTAAAGAGGCGACCCAAAAATAACTGTTGGCTAATATTACCAGTCCCAATCAAAGGGCGGCAATCTATGCAAATGTCAGCCTCGCGCAATAGGACGCAAAAGGAAGGAACGAGAAAATAAGTCGCATGGTTTACTGGAATCGCCACGAAGGAAAACTAATAAATTTGAGAGAGAACCTATCGTTATAGAAAGTTTCAAACTCACGTAAAACCTCTGATGCTTATGGAACACTAAATCTCTATCTCGATAACTATTCACCTGATTCTAAGATATATTGCTTAAAACATGTGTGCAATAGCTATTTTAAATACTGCTGAAATTTTCTTCCAAACATGTACACCGATTCTGGACTTCTAAACAAAAAGCTTGACGTACGAGGTGCATTCACATATTAATTTTTATTTTTTGGTAAGAACTTTATTTGTTAATCTACAGCAAGGTTATCCTCTTCAAAATATTCCCCATTACATACTATACACTTATGCCAGTGCTTTTTCCAATTCCCGAAACACTTTAGGAACTGTTTCTTCGGGATAGTTTGTAGGTCTCTCCCCTGTGCATTTTTAATCTCATCCATGCTTGTAAAACCGCTGTCCTTTAAGGCCTGCTTTGAAATGTTTGTACCACTTGTATGCCCTTGGTTTACTCAAAACAGGCTCACCAAAAGCAATATTTAACATTTCTAAATATTTCATACACTTTATTCCATTCTTATAAAATAATTTAATACAGATTCTCTAATCTATTTCTATACAAAACAAATATTCGTTGCTGCTACCAAAACACATGTAACCTTTTTGACAGCTGACAACAGAGTAAATACCCAATACGCATAACATTGTACCTACAGTTCTGAGATATGTTTACAAAGACAGTGACAAAAAAGTAGTGCAAATCGGACTAGTACAACACACAAAATTATAAATTTCTGCTTACTTTTTAAACACTCTTCGCGTTGCAAGACTTGTTAAGTTTCCATGCAGTCCGTCAGAGAAAACTTCTACCTTTTAGTAGAAACACAAAGTAAGAACAAGCCTTAAATTCTGGATATTGATTGCATAATATGGGGTTCGTTTTACGAGTAGCAATAGAGGAACATACATTCACATGAACAGCCATTCGGTCCTATTTTTTTAGTAGAATCCTGACTTCCGTTCTTACGTTAATATTATTTACTCTATAATGTTGTGTTTCTGAAGAAGTTATCGTTTTTTGTATTCCTTATGATCTTAATGCATTTGTCTAAAAATAAACGCAGCCGAGGCGTATAGATTTAAAGCTGGCGCCGCAGCAGGGTCGGTACTACGTTGTGAAACAGCCTGTAGAAGCGCCTTGTGACGTAGCTGGGTTGACAGAGTGGGGACTCGCTCGCTCGCTCTTCAGTTTACCAACAAACGATGCTCTGTCGGACAAGGCGACTAGTGTGACGTGAGAAGTTCGTTGCGGGTCCTTATTTCCCGTGGGCTTCGTGTGAAATAGACTCATTCTCGCAGTCATCGAGAACAATACAGCATTGTATGTATGTGTGCGTGTGTGTGTGTCAGTCTTCCCGTTTTCATCTCCGTGACTCACAGCTTTATCTCATTTAAGGATCCGCGTGTACTGGGGCGTACCTCAAATGTACTTTCATCTCGCTGACTTGGTTTAATTAATTAAGCCTAATTTAAACTTAATTTAGCCAAGACTGGCTTTCATATGTGGGCTGCCTCCACGGGACGACGGCTGCGGCGTCAGCTGCACGTTGGGGAGGGGGCAGGAGGTGAAGTCTCCAGGCACGCAGCGGCCCGCGTCCCCAGACGTTGATGCAAATTACAATAGCGCCGGCAGAGTGCGAGTTGCCGCGGCGCCTGCCGCCGACATTGTTGTGGAAACTCGGTCATAATGAGGCGGCGCGGCCACTCCTGCCGGTGACACGGCGGCTGTGCCTGCCTTCGCTTCTGGACTGCGTACGGGCGGCCGTGGGAGCGAATGTCCCGACCCACACAACTTCTCGGCAGCGGCGTCGCAACGTTACTGGGCCATGTACGGGGTTTAGTCAAAATTATATCAACTATACAGTACAAAAAGAAGCGACTACACCATCATTCCGACAGGACCGCGCAATGCTAACCGCCTGCTGTGTCATCCCCTGCCGCAAGGATTCATTTGGACGCGGTACGGAAGCACATAGAGTCCGCACACCACTCTCCCTGTATCGCCTCCAAGGACCTCCACATCTACCTCTTCAGCTGGCCTCCCGAGGCTGGGTTCACCGCGTTCCAGTCTTCCAGCCAAGAAAAAATCCCTGGCAGTACCAGAAACTCAATCCAGGTCCTTTGCAAAGCTGTCTCACTCTGGTCGCTCAACTTGTAAGGGATCCATGATCCCACGAACATTGATATCAGTATGCGATACCCAGGTCGATAGCAGACAGGAATCGATTGTCGAGCGCTGCATGAGGCAGTGAGACTAGTGTCGGGTGAGGAATAGTACTGCAGAGATGGGCAAAATGGTGGTTGAGTGAGTAGTAAACGGTAAATTCACCGGATTATGACAAATGAGCGTCGTGGGGTGGACCCTCATCGATACCGATTGGCGAGTGATATGAAACCAAAAGTGACAAGTGCCGAATTACGTGTTTCGCGTCAACCGCGTCGGCCAGCAACAACCATGGATAGCAGTGAGGATTGTTGTGAATGTTAACCATCATCATTGCGTGTGACGAATGTGACGAAGTACTTGAAATCAGCAACCAATAAAAAGATATAACCGTGATTAAACGTGTAAGGCGAAGGTAGCAACTGCGTCAGAATTTGTGTGTTCGTAAAAAATACATATCAGTTTGTACATTGCAACCTTTGTGGTCCTTAATAATAGACGAACTTTCAATCATTCCACTATTTAGTCTCAGAACAGCCGCAACGGTTGAAATACCCCCGAAACCACAACAGGAAAACCGATAGCCTTCATCCGTTAAGCACACGGTCATATAATTATAATAATTAACTGTTTGGCGGCTTCGGTAAATCACACAAAATCCAATAAGGGACAAAACGGGGGTGTTCCAAACTACGGAGTCAGAGGTCTTATTGCACCATCTTCACGGTTAAAAATGATTCAAATGGCTCTGAGCACTATGGGACTTAACTTCTCACGCCCAGGTTCCCGGGTTCGATTCCCGGCGGGGTCAGGGATTTTCTCTGCCTCGTGATGACTGGGTGTTGTGTGATGTCCTTAGGTTAGTTAGGTTTAAGTAGTTCTAAGTTCTAGGGGACTGATGACCATAGATGTTAAGTCGCATAGTGCTCAGAGCCATTTGAACCAACTTAACTTCTGAGGTCATCAGTCCCCTAGAACTACTTAAACCTAACTAACCTAAGGACATCACACACATCCATGCCCGAGGCAGGATTCGAACCTGCGACCGTAGCGGTCTCTCGGTTCCAGGCTGTAGCGCCTAGAACCGCTCGGTCACTCCGGCCGGCCGTCTTCATGGAATCGGCTTGTTAATCACTAGGTTTACATGAGGATCCCAAGACCGGATTTCGCAAATCGATTTCCCAGTATGTCTTCTGGATGATCATGTAAGCAGTCCAGTATCTGAATAAAATGTTCTCGGGTTTCCAACCGCGTCAATTGCTTAAAACCACACGAGCTTTCGGCCAAGCACTCCTTGGCCATTGTCAAGTGGTATGACTGCCGGTGGGCTGTTGGTGCGCCCTTATATACGCTAGCTGCCGGCTGTGACGTCACTGGTGCCCGTGACATTGCCATATGTGGGCATGTTTTGAGTCGGCGTTCGATGTGCCCTCTTCAACCGCTCCGAAAACTCGTCTAGCTTCTCGCGTCCGTGTGGCCAAATGACGAACGTGTCAACTTATCGAAAGAAGCACTTCGGCTTCAATGGCGCAGTATATATGGTAATATCCTCAAAATTCTCCGTGAAGACGTTTGCAACATCTGGAGCCAACGGGCTACCCATTGATAAGCCGTCTGTCTGCTCGTAATAATGGCCGTTGTACACAGTAATATCCAGTTCAGCATGGAGGCGGAAAAAGATAATGCATTCCACTTCCTCGACGTCCTTGTCTACCGTAAACGAAATGGGTGCCTTGGCCACAGCGTCTACAGAAAACCCACCCACATGGACCTGTACCTGCACGCCACCAGCCATCATCATCCAGCACAGAAGTGCACAGTATTACAAACACTGGTGCATCGTGCAAGAGTAATATCAGACGACGATAACCTGCCCCATGAACTGAGCCACCTACGCAAGGTTTTTAGGAATAACGGCTACAGCGCCCATCAAGTGAAAGAAGTGATTTCTGGGAAATATCAGAATAAGACCACCGACGAAGAGCAGGAAAAGAAACTTGCTTTTCTGCCATTCTGTGGCTCCGTGTCGGCCAAGATAAGCCGCCTGTTGAAAAGACAAGATCAAATCAATCTTCAGGCCTCCAACGAAAATCCGTCAATTACTGAGACCAGTTAAAGACGCAGTAGGTCTCAGAACACCTGGAATCTACGAAATACCTTGTGAGTGTGGCCAGAAGTACATCGGACAAACAGTGCGCACTGTGGAACAACGCAGGAAAGAACATGAGAGGTATTATCGCCTACGCTATCCAGAGAAATCTGCGTTAGCTGAGCATGCGTTAGAAAACGGCCACCACATAAAATTTGACGATACTTTTGTCGTGGCTCGCACTAACGGCTTCTGGGACAGTTTAATAAAGGAAGCTATCGAAATAAAAATTACCGCAAACACACTGAATAGAGACAGTGGCTTCCAGCTCAGCGCTGCGTGGGATCCAGCGACCGCGCGGTTGAAGAGGGCACATCGAACGCCGACTCAAAACATGTCCATATATGGCAATGTCACGGGCACCAGTGACGTCACAGCGGCAGCTAGCGTATATAAGGGCGCACCAACAGCCCACTGGCAGTCATACCACTAGGCAATGGCCAAGAAGTGCTTGGCCGAAAGCTCGTGTAGTTTTAAGCAATTGGCGCGGTTGGACATCCGAGAACATTTTTTCAATGTTATCGCCGCGAGCCTCTGCATTCATACAGCTGTTCTGGAAATGCGGTTCTAGATGCCGGATTTACACTCCACAGTCGATTTTGCTCTCCCGTAAACGCACAACCGTTTCTCGAATGTTCTTAGGCTGCCAGGTTACGTGTTGCTGTTAAATATTATCAGCTAATATGGACAGAGTGACTTTTAGTGCAGTAAAGGAGAAGTATAGAAATATTAGACTGAGCGCGAAGTTGTCTACCTCTAATACAATCACCGAAAAAAATTGCAGCTTCAAGAAGGAACTGCGCGACATAAACGGATTTCTACTTCTGGAAGATGATGTCTGTTCATATTTCGTGCCAGTCGCATAAGAGTGGTTTCATGTCACATCTGCTTTAAATAAATGCTCTCACAGCAGTGAGCATTAGTTACCTTTGAGATTGGACGTAGTGAGTTGATTTCAGTCAAGAACGTCTTCAAAGTGACAAATACGCGATTATCCTCACTGAGTTTGAATGCGATCGTGTAATAGGGCTACGAGAAGCTGCGATGTTGCAGGAAGATTGGCAGGAATGTAGCCGCTGTACATGATCGCTGGCCGCGGTGGTCACGAGAATGTACAGTGGCAAGGAGACCGCGCTCGGATGGCCACGTGGCATTACCGAGAGGGAAGACCATCGTGTTCGCCGTATGGCTCTGGCGCATCGTACTGCATCTGCAGCAGTTGCCACCACAGTGACACAACAGTTACTTCAAGAACAGCTTCGAGTCAGACGCCGTGTAGCATCCTTTCCGCTGATCCCAAACCGTCGCCGTTTGCAATTTTAACTGTGTCGGGTGGGAACTCGCTGAAGTGCAGGGTGGAGATCTGTTGCGTTTCCTGATGAAATCTGGTCCTGAATGTGCCTGTAATGGGTGCGTATTGGTTAAGAAGAGAAGAACTGAAGACCTGCAACTAATCTGCGTGCTGGAAACACTGGGCCGGCCGCGGTGGCCAAGCGGTTCTAGGCGCTTCAGTTCGGAACAGCACAACTCCTACGGTCGCAGGTTCGAATCCTGCCTCGGGCATGGATGTGTGTGATGTCCTAAGGTTAGTTAAATTTAAGTAATTCTACGTTCTAGGGGACTGATGCCCACAGATGTTAAGTCCCATAGGGCTCAGAGCCATTTGGAAACACTGGGCCTACACATGCGGTTATGATTTGTGATGCGATTTGGTACGACAATAGCACACTCACGCTGTGCATCCTACGCACCCTGAATGCAAATTTGTACGTTAGTGGTGATTCGACCTCTTGTGCTGCCGTTCATGAACAGCATTCCAGGGGATGTTTTCCAACAGGATAACGCTCGCCCACATACCGCTGTTGTAACCCAACATGTTCTACAGTGTGTCGACGTGTTGCCTTCGCCTGCCCGATCACCAGATCTGTCTCCAATCGAACACGTTTGGGATATAATCAGATAATGTCTCGAATGAAAAACAGCCCACAGTTCCACTAAATTATTTTTATTTTAAACCTTGACCATGGTTTCTGCTAAAATAATATAGCCATCTTCAGAAGTCCTAAAAATGGTCAAAATAACATATAGATCAGTGATACAATATACACATAAACTTCAAAATTAGGTAAGTGATAACAAAAATAGTTCAAATGGCTCTGAGCACTACGGGACTTAACATCTGAGGTCATCAGTCCCCTAGAACTTAGAACTACTTAAACCTAACTAACCTTAGGACATCACACACATACATGCCCGAGGCAGGATTCGAACCTGCGACCATAGCGGTCTCGCGATTCCAGACTGTAGCGCCTAGAACCTCACGGCCCCTCCGGCCGGCTGTAAGTGATCACATATTACTTACATACTCACTAATAAATGAAAAATATCTTAGCCTAGCGGCTACGTTAAGACCAGTAAAATAACTTCAACTGACATAAGCCTGTTTGGAACATAAGTAAAATTACATGTGGCACCGTATGCTCTCCGCCGATACCCCTGTTATACAGTGCGCGCGGCTGTCAAATGTGCTGCACCCCGCGCACACGAGGGGGCGCTCACCACAGTTAGCTACGTCGCACCGCTTATCAGGCAGCTAGCGACGCAGTTGAGTTCGCGATGCCGACGAGCAAGGACGATGCGCGCGCGGCCGGCGCAGCCGCCTCGGACGCGCCGGAGTCGGCCGCTGGTCGGTCGGTTGGGCCTGGCCCGCCGGACGCCCCAGCGGCCGCTCCACGCAGGACGGATCCCAGGTTGGCGACCCAGGCTACGGCACCGGTTCATGACAGGATAGAACGTCAAGAACGACGATCGACAAGCGCTATTCGACCGCAGAAGACTATACACGACAAAAACGGTATTCGGACGTCCGCCATACGTCACATCACGACGGACGCAGCAATGAAGACGACCGCCAGAACTACGCCAGAAGACTCGATATATGTCGGGAGGAGGACAAAGAAACGCTGAAGGACATACAACGCCTTATCCGCTATTCACGGGAAACACAAGAGCAGGATAACGACATCTGGCTGGCATCTCCATCTATGGATTCAGATGTCGAATCACAGCACTCCCGCCAAATGGTCGACGCGGAGATGGCAGCGGCCTTTCCAGCAGAAAACGACAACGACTCCCCACACGCAGAGGGGGACTTTACGCTCGTGCACAACAAACGGCGCAGAAGCAACACATTAGACAAGGACTTAGCCAACCCGGCTAAGAGACGAACAGAAACCATCCCCACAACGAACCGATTCGCCCCACTGACACCTCAAGCTGCGCCACCATCACCCATCAACAAGCCACAGGCACAAACTTCTAATGCCGCAGAAGCCGTGGACAGAGACAAGAACGTGCTTCGCAAAGTGCCCCCAGTCACTATTTATTACACAAAGGATTACGTTCACCTTAATGAAACGCTCAACATACTTCTAGAGGGCAACCTTAAAGCTATATACCAAAAGGACCGCATCAAATACCTCTATGAGTCCTTCGAAGACCAAAGACGTGCAATAAAATTCTTCACGAACCACAGCTTCTCCTATTTTAAGCATCAAGCACCAGACGGCAGGGGACTTAAAGTAGTTGTCAAACGCCTTCTGGCGGAAATTACCGAAGAACAACTTTACTATGCCCTCAAGGAAAAAGGCTTCACAGTGCTACAAGTCTACCAATTTAAGGAACGCGACGAGAAGACGAAACAACTGATACCGCAACCTGTGTACCGAGTCACCCTCCCATCCGGAAAAGACAGTGACAAGATATACGATGTCAAATACCTGCTCTACACACGAGTGATAATAGAAACCTATAATAGTAAAGAATGACCAGTCCAGTGCCGACTTTGCCAACGTTACGAGAATACAGCGAACTACTGCAGCATGCCAGCCCGCTGCATCCGCTGCGGTGGCTCCCACAAATCATCGAATTGTACCCATCCTAGGACGGCGCCCCCAAAGTGCGCCAATTGTGAACAAGAACATCCAGTGACCTTCCGTGGCTGCCCCAAATTTCAAGAACTCCTACGGAAATATACTAGAAGGACACCAAAGAAGTCGACCCCACAACGGCCTATAATTGTTGAGAACTCGGCCATGGCAGCGATCCCGGCCACCCAACAACAAGCGGCACCTCTCCCTGTGGAAACAATCGCTTCTCGACCACAACCGGCACCCAGAGTGACTCTACGACAGACAAGACAACAGCGCTCTTACTCCAAAGCAATACATGCCCATCCACCGACGCCAACACCAGCGGAGACATCATCCCGAGTTCGAGTCTCGGCCCGGCACACAGTTTTAATCTGCCAGGAAATTTCATACCAGCGCACACTCCGCTGCAGAGTGAAAATCTCATTCTGGATCATCTGTCTGGTCGACCACCTTTACACCAGCGTTAACAGATATTCTTCAACTACTCACCGCCGTCCAGCAGAAGCTGACGTCTATTCTCTCGCTTGTAGAAAGCGTACTGACAGCTTTTCAAACACCCTAAATGGATAGACAGCATCACACGAGGAATCTTAAATTCTGCATTTGGAATGCCAACGGCCTGAAATTGAAGAAAATAGAATTCACGGACTTCTTACATCGCCACGGGATAGACATAGCATTTGTCTCCGATACACATCTCCGCGAGTCAACCGACTTCCGCTTGAGGAACATGCACATCTACCGGACGGACAGACGGGACCAACGGGGTGGAGGGACCGCAGTTCTGATCCAAAAAATGCATTGTCACCACCAAAAACATTTTCCCCAACTCCAGACTTCAGAGGCCACGGCAGTAACAATCCACACGACGCTCGGAAACATTACCTGTATTGCGGCTTACCTTAGCCCAAAGAAGCCTCTCCACCCAGAAGATCCTTATGCCGTTCCAGAGGGTTACGACAAGATCCTCCTTGGAGGGGATCTTAATAGTAAAAATGTTGCCTGGAATTCCCGTAAGACTAACCCAAAAGGACATACGTTGTTTGCACTGGCTGAGAATTTACATGTTTCCATCCATGGCCCACGGGAACCGACGAGGATATCTTACGTCCAGATACAAGACCCTGATGTTCTAGACATCATCATAATCAAGAACATCAACCCGAATCTCCATCTGCGGACGCTGGATGATCTTTCGTCGGACCACAGACCGGTGTTAGGACTCATAGAGAGGGCTACTTTGCAACTCCCACTGCCGACGACAAGAACTTACGACTGGCAGCAGTTCCAAACGTACTTCAACAACAATGTGTGACCAACCCAGGTTGTTATTACCAGAGAAGCGATTGATGTGGCAGTCGCAGTACTCACGAAGAAGATTAACAGTGCAAAACAACGAGCACTCACGGAGCGCCTGCAACCAGAAGTCAATTATGACGAGTTTCCACCACCACTACAGGAACTTAAGACAAGGCGCAATCGATTTCGGAAACGATGATTCCGTTACCGCCATCCGGATGATAGACGGGAGACTCACAGACTAACCCGAGAACTCCGGCGGAAGGTTCAGGACTGGAAGCAACACACGTGGGAACTCCGAATGGGCAACTTTCTATTACGCACCAAAGATGAATGGCGAATAGTTAAAAGTCTCAGACAGCAACAGCCCCCCAAAAGGACAATTCGAGGACCCCAGGGCCTCTTGTACGACTCACTGGCGCAGGCGGAGCTGTATGCGGATACATTCCAACAACAGATGACTATGCCCCCCACGGAGGACGGAGATGATGCACTCCACCGTGCAGAGGAGGACACAGCGGCGGAATGGGAAGCTATTCGGGACGCCCCGACTAACACTATGCCCCGGCTGACAACGCCGGAGGAAATTCGGAGGATTATCAAGTACAGCAAACACACCTCATCTGGAACAGATAGAATCAGCAATACGGAATTGAAACACCTACCGGCCGGCCGCTGGTGGTCGAGCGGTTCTAGGCGCTTCAGTCTGGAACCGCGCAACCGCTACGGTCGCAGGTTCGAATCCTGCCTCGGGCATGGATGTGTGTGATGTCCTTAGGTTAGTTAGGTTTAAGCAGTTCTAAGTTCTAGGGGACTGATGACCTGAGATGTTAAGTCCCATAGTGCTCAGAGCCAAACACCTGCCGAGAAAGCGTATTGTGCTTCTCACCCGGTTAGTGAACAGCTGCCTCAGGACTGGATACTTCCCAGAGGCATGGAAGATTGCCAGAATAGTGCCAATACCAAAACCGGGCAAGGATCTGTCACACCCTGACAGCTACAGGCCCATAAGCTTACCGCCGACGCTGGGAAAGGTCCTGGAACGTGTCCTACTGAAACGCATGCTGGATATCCTTGTGGTGCACAACATCATTCGACCGGAGCAGATTGACTTCCAGGCGAAGCTATCGACTGAGTTACAACTACTATACATCACGGAATCTATCCAATACAATTTCAACAAGAAAAAACATACCATTGGAGTCTTTCTGGATATAGAGAAGGCTTACGATAAAGTATAGCGACGCAACTTGATCGTCAAGCTCCGACGTACCACTCCCCTACCAAACTGCTATTTAAAATTTCTAGACAATTTTCTTCAGGATCGCAGATTATATGTTCGCATTGATGATAAGAATTCAACAACACGGCCTGTCCTTGAAGGACTTCCACAAGGATCGGTCATATCTCCACTGCTGTTTAATTTATACATTAACGACCTCCCTACTTTGCCACATGTTATTGCCAGTTTCTATGCCGACGACACAGCGCTCCTGACTGCAGGCACTAGAATGGACCACCTCGTCACACGGATGCAGCGCCAACTAGATTTAGTGAACCACTGGACCAACAGGAACAACATAACGGTCAATGCCGAGAAAACCAAAGTTATTGTCTTCACACGTCGGAGACCCATCGTCAACGAACACCTACGGATATCAGACCGGCCACTCCCCTGGGCAACAACCGTAAAATACCTTGGAGTGCATCTGGACGCCAAACTGCTGTATAGTTATCACATTGTGGAGAAGAAGACGTCTAGCCTCAATATGCTGGGAGCTCTCCTCCCATTTCTGAAGAGTTCGTACCTCAGCCAACGCACGAAACTCCAGTTGTACCATGCCACAGTCGAACCATCTATTTTGTATGGATAGACCTGTTGGGGTACTACGTGTGCCACTGACTACAAGAAGTTACAGGTTGTACAAAGCAGATGCCTGCGATGGATCACTGGAGCCCAATATTGGATCAGGAATCATGATATTCACCGAGCCTTAAGCGAATCTT
The DNA here is from genome assembly GCF_023864275.1 of Schistocerca cancellata. Lineage (NCBI taxonomy): Eukaryota > Metazoa > Arthropoda > Insecta > Orthoptera > Acrididae > Schistocerca > Schistocerca cancellata. Next base: position 458,462,864 of record NC_064630.1, read on the forward strand.
ACCTCTCAGACAGGGTCAAGGAGAAGGCACGAACTTTATTTCGGAAGTTGGACATGATACGCGACAGTACACCACAACTCACCACAGTAGGTACGGTAGAACCCTTACGCAACCACAAATATATAGTACCGAAGGCGATAGTACTTGAGCCTCCGTAAATGATATCCCTACGTAATTCTCCATAATTTAAGGACATAAAGTCATTTAGCACTTCTACACACATGTTTTCAAACACACACCAAAAGCAGCGAGTTAAAGGACCCTTCTGTGTGCCCAAACTAAAGCTGAAAGAAGAATAAATAAATAAAGAGAAAATTTTTACCCTTTCCATTCCGTACAGAAGTAAAAATCAACGAAATTGATCAGACTTCAGCACCACCACCACACAAAAAAAGGGCAGCTGGTCAATATGTACGACAATAAATTAATAACGAGCATACTTGTGCAAATGAAGGACCATATACTATTAATGCGGATGTCCAACAGATGAAATACTGTTGCATACGATCATTAGAGTGGTAGAACATTAACAATTTCATATAAACAAAGTTTGTCATATCACTATTTGATGCATGACTTAGAAACGAGACTATCATATGCAAATATAACTTCAGCTTACATTATACGCTCTAATAGCTTATAGGGCTAATTCTACCAGCCAACCTTAGTCGTTGTACATAGCCACACTACCAATAATTGACATTATTTGTACGACTGGCAGCCTAGTGCATGAGTGCGGTAACATGGTACAAGATGACAAAGGGCACATTAAAATATCTGTCGCAACATAAACCACTATTAACATAAAAGCAGCTCATGACTCTTTATGACAAATTCCTACTGGAGCATTGTCCTAAAACATTAGTTTACCTCAAAAGATAATCATACAAACATATGGCACAATCGAGTAACTACAAGTGCCTATTTGCTACGCCCAGTACGGGCTGAAAACTTTCAAGGAAGCTGGAACTTTTCAAATAACACTGATCATTCAGTAAATTCCTCCTGTCAAACTTTTTGTGCTTGTATATCTGCACCTCCTCCAGTAAATGTAATTTCATACCCTTTGCTTCTTTACAAAAATGGTTCAAATGGCTCTGAGCACTAGGGGACTTAACTGCTGAGGTCATCAGTCCCCTAGAACTTAGAACTACTCAAACCTAACCAACCTAAGGACAACACACACATCTATGCCCGAGGCAGGATTCGAACCTGCGACCGTAGCGGTTGCGCGGCTGCAGACTGTAGCGCCTAGAACCGCTCGGCCACTCCAGCGGCGCTTCTTTACACATTAGTTCCGTGTCGTTAACAGGTTGTGGCGTATGTCCTTCTTCGATGATATGTCCAGCAAACGTTGACCCATTTTTATTCAAACCCATCCTCGACGGCATATGTTCTTTATATCTTATGGCTATAGACCTACCTGTTTGCCCTGTTTAATACGCCGGGCAATCATTACATTTCAATTTATAAACTCCTGATTGCAATAGCTTATTATAATTGTTATTGCTGAAACAAACAAAATTCCGTTTTAAGCTATTGTTGGTGGGAAATGCTACATTACAGTCGTGTTCATGGAGCACATGTTGCATTTTATAAGTTATGTTTCCTAGAAACGGAATAGCTATAAATCTCTCACGTTCATCCCTGTTGTTCATATTGACTAGTTGCCTGATGAACGGTGCGACGTAGCTGACTGTGGTGAGCGCCACCTCTGGTACGCAGAGTGCAGCACATTTGACAACCGCGCGCGCAGTGTAACAGAGGTAGCGGCGGAGGGAATACGGTGCCACATGTAATTTTACTTATGTTCCAAACAGGCTTATGTCTGTTGAAATTATTTTACTGGTCTTGACGCAGCCACTGGGCTAAGATATTTTTCATTTATTAGTGTGTATGTAAGTGAAATGAAATGTCGTGTGGCTAGGACCTCCCGTCGGGTAGACCGTTCGCCTGGTGCAGGTCTTTCGATTTGACGCCACTTCGGCGACCTGCGCGTCGATGGGGGATGAAATGATGATAATTATGACAACACAACACCCAGTCCCTGAGCGGAGAAAATCTCCGACCCAGCCGGGAATCGAACCCGGGCCCTTTGGATTGACAGTCTGTCACGTTGACCACTCAGCTACCGGGGGCGGACGTGTATGTAAGTAATATGTTATCGCTTACCTAAGTGTGAAGTTTGTGTTTAGCACTATATGTTATTTTGATCATTTTTAGGACTTCTGAAGAAGGCTATATTATTATAGCAGAAACCATGGTCAAGGTTTAAAATAAACACAATTTAGTGCAACTGTGGGCTGTTTTTCATTCGAGACAATTTCGTAACTGTTGCTGTGGTCGCTGTCATGATGAAAATAATAATCACAAAACTCCGGCGTCATCCACAAACATCATTAACCGTCCCTGTATTGACCGACCAAGTTCAACTGTCATGAAACTCCACCCCACAAACTGACATCATTCTTGCGTTCAACATTCTGGCGGTTATATTAACCTGTAATCTCACAATGCTAACAACTATGTTACCTAGACGAATGTATTCCGGAAATTTCATGACTGTTCATTAATTATTTTTTGTTGTCGATATTTTTTTGCGTCAGTGTATTTACATTGAAGAACACGGTTGTTGCATCGAGCAAATCAGAAACCTGAACTGATTTCTAGACGGCGTATTTGGCCGAGCTAGAAAAACCACTTCACCCACTAACATGTAAACGTGACAGCGGAAAACGATTTCCGAAATTCGGTTTTCCTCATTCGTAAGTTGTGTCGCATATAAATTTAGTGAATCTGGTTTTGATAATGCTTCCATTTGTATCGACACGTCTTCCCCTTCCTTCCCTTCATCCATTTTCCTATATGCGTCGCCTGTATTTCCTGTAGTTATACTTGCCCCTATAGTTTTGTATTCTCGATTAATCATTCCTACTTCGTCATTTTAACCTGATATCAGTCTCGTTTCTGAAACATCTGTATTCCATTTTTTACCTGCTTATTTGCTGAATTTGTACATAAAAGAGTTTCTATTGGGCCTTGTCTTTTTGTCTGGTTGTTCCCCGGCTCGCTTCACTATTCCACATCTCAAAGCTACTAATTCGTCTTCTGTTGTCTATTTTCTTCATTATATCATTGCCTGATACTCTCTTTGAAACTCTCAGCACCCTCTGATTGCTGCAGTGTATCTATTTCATCTCGTTAGTTTCCTATTTTTCTGAAGCTTCTAATCTGCAGTTCATAATAAAGAAATTACGGTCATGAGTGAGTATCTGCAGAACTTTTACAACATATCCTTTCTCGCCGCAACACGGCTTCAGACACTTAAAGGCAAAACAATATGCTAGGAGTAGATGATGTGTGAGTTGCAGTACATGCGACAGCTGTTCTTCTATGTCAAAGTTTGCATAGTTAACCAAGAGAGATGCTTCAAGATCACCAGCTCTGCATTTTAAAACAAATCCTTATTATTTTTAGACAAGCAGTGGATAAATAAACAGGATAAATATTTTAATAACATTTATTTGTTAGACTAACGTTGACATTAGCAGATGCAACAAAAAGGGACAGTTATTTGAAGCGTTTTCTTTTCGATTATGACAAATGCGTATGTTTGTAACAGACTGACTGAAAAACTTCTCCCAGCCAGATTTTCACTTATTCTGTGAGCAAAAAGCATGATTATGAAGACAAATTTTCTTTGTCAGAATTGTACTTTGTCGATAAGCTCCACTCACTCTTTCCAATGTCACTTTCTCTCGATATTTAGTTATTGTTTAAGTGCTAGATCCCCGATTTTGCATATATCCTATACTTTATGAAAACCACCCGATTCCTGAGAGGTCTACCAAGCTTAGAACGCGGGCAGTTCATCTAAGTAATCACAGGATAACGTACGAGACAACTTACAGTGTATTTTAAAACATATATTAATTGCCTGTTAGAATTCCCGCTCAGTACTACCGTCATCGAGAACTACGCCATACTCCATGGAGAACAGCCGCTTCATATTGCAAACCATGCCAGGGGAAAAAAATATGAAGATACTAAACTACTACTGTGGTAATGACATCACGAACTATATGAATGTATCCCTGCATCGAATTTAAGATTTATGTTGTTTCCTTCTGTTGAAGTTCAAACTCACGACTCATAGGGCAGTTACATCAATTGGAATCTAATTACGAAATGGAAATATGTATAACTTAAATTGTTAATTTTTCTTGCAACTGGTGTTTTTCGTTAACGCGCAGCGTTTTTAAGACAAAATTCATAAGTATGCATTTTTTTACTTTATCTACTCGCAGGTCTCTAAGAGAATAATTACATTGACCTCTTACGTCATTTGTTTACAACCATAAAAATTCCAAAGCTCTTCATCCTGTGAGGTGGGAAATAGCAATAATCAGTCCCAGAAACACCACGTGGATTTCCCTGTCGCTTTATTCCTGCAAACGCTGATTACTGTGTCAAACACTGGCAGAAACAAATATACAACTACAGCGTAATTCAGGAGTAGCTTGTTGACACTATAAGAGTTGCTACAAAGCTTCGTCTTTTCTTTTCATAAGTTACATCATCTTGACACTCGACTCGCAGCTGTGGCGTCATATATTCGCGTCAGCTGTGGTCGTGTATTTTAATTTGCATGTCCATATGAGCGATATCCACCCTAGCTTTCTAGAGAAGGCTTCAGGTGACAGTAACCATACATTAAGGGGGCAACCCGTCGTGACAGTTTCTGATATCCTCTATGGAGGTATTCGAGTACCTCACACATCCCAGCGGAAACGTGCGAAACTCCTGTGTTATTCTCCTGAGTCTTAGAGGTGTTTTTCTCCGATTTTATCTCGAATACTCTCTTTATATAACCAAATATAGGCTACATAAAGTACATGTTAAAAGTAGGGAACATTTTTTTCGTTATTACCTTTCCAGAAAAGTGGTAAACTAGAATTCGGGCCCAAAACATTGGTTTTCTACTAGCAAAATATTAAATTACATTTTAAAAATTTTTATGTACTAAATTTATTGTTTATGATCAGAGATGCTGTAAGCTACATCCCTATACAGATGCACATAAATATCACATTTTTCTTAACATATTCGATATGAGATTAGAAAATTAGTTAAAACTACGGAAATATTACATATTGTCATAGAAAAAATTATTACAATATAAATTATTAGAGCTCCAGTTGCAGTTCAAATCATACTCAAATGTCCTGGTAGAATTCAGCAAAACAGTTTCGATTCAGAACCGGACACAGGAAAACTCTGCATCTTTGGCATGAGCGTCTGTTTTTTCCTTTGTAACCTGGTTTCCTGCATTTGCTTCCAGTTCTTTACGCCAACTATTTCTGGCATATGATCCACACCGCTTCTCCTTTTGCTGTCACAAGGTATGGGAATTGGATTAAACCTCTTTTTGGTGATGGTTCTTGAAGTCCACTCTCATTTTCTGCATCTTCATTTGGTTCGAGGGAGTTTTCTTCATTACGGTAGCTAAGCATTTCTCCCAAAGAAAGCTTGTACTTTCTCATTTGAGGAATCTTTTTTCTAGAAACTCCTTGGAGCCATTTGTCCTGCCGGAGTTGCAGCCATGAACTGGCAACATTCAGATCTAGAAGATGTAAAATGGTCCTAATAGTCCACTTTTTAGTTCTGGCTAGCGTGTAACAATAACACATCATTCTGTCAGCAAGGTCCACTCCACCCATATTTCTATTCCATTCTTTGACAACAGCTGGTCTTTAACTTTAATTCGTTTCTTTCTCATTATAGGTTGTGCAAGAATCCATGGATTCTATACCGTGAACTGATGACATTATAGTCACGCATTTCCTATCTAGCCAATTCAAAATACAAATTTTCTCGTTTCGTCGAACCAGCATATCACAGGAACCTCCTCCTTCTTTTCTCATTTCTTTATCACTTTTTACTCGTGCTCCTTTTGGAACCCTAACACTGTTTGTTGTTCTAGTAGATATAAATCGTAGATTCAAAGTTCACTGACTAGTTGCTCATTTGTGAAGTACCGACATGGTAAATACTGCGACCAGGTTATAAGTAGGCTGTTGAGGTTTTTTTTTTTTTTTATTGGTAACGCCACGTAGCGCTCTGTATGAAAATCACTGGCTGTGCTGTGAGCAGTCTGTGGCTGGTTTGCATTGTTGTAATTCGCCATTGTAGTTTTGGGCAGTTGGCTGTTAACAGCACGTAGCGTTGCGCAGTTGGAGGTGAGCCGCCAGCAGTGGTGGATGTGGGGAGAGAGATGGCGAAGTTTTGAGAGCGGATGATCTGGACGTGTGTCCATCAGAGACAGTATATATAATGACTTTTGAACACTATTAAGGTAAATACATTGTTTGTTCTTTATCAAAGTCTTTCATTTGCTAACTATGCCTATCAGTAGTTAGTCCCTTCAGTAGTTAGAATCTTTTATTTAGCTGGCAGTAGTGGCGCTTGCTGTATTGCAGGTAGTTCGAGTAACGAAGATTTTTGTGAGGTAAGTGCTTCATGAAAAGTATAGGTTATCGTTAGTCAGGGCCATTCTTTTGTGGGGATTTTTGAAAGTCAGATTGCGTTGCGCTAAAAATATTGTGTGTCAGTTTAGTGTTGATCAGAATAGGTAAAGAGCGAAATGTCTGAGTACGTTCAGTTCTGCTCAGCTGTTTGAAAATCAAATAACGTAAGGGGTTTACCAGCACAATCATTCACTAATTTTTGTAAGGGGACGTTACAAGGTGTAAGAGTTTCAGTGAGTTTGAGTACAGAAGACTCTCCCAATGAGAAAACAAAAGCTATTAATTCTGGGAAAGTACTTTCGCTTTGATAGAAAATAAAATCTAAGACAATTCCATTTGGATTGGCTAAAATAAATACTTTAAGGCCAACTGTATTTCATTTGTTCGAAACACATTTTTTGCACAGAACGGAAAAATGCACCATCGTCTCAACTATACATACACGTTTGCTCCTGGTTTGCATCATACGTGGCCGCGCGGGATAGCCGCACGGTCTAGGCGCTTCATCACGGCTCGCGCGGCTCCCGCCAAGTCCTCCCTCGGGCATGGGTGTGTGTGTTGTCCTTAGCGTAAGCTAGCTTAAGTTAGATTGAGTAGTGTGTAAGCTTAGGAACCGATGACCGCAGCAGTTTGGTTCCATAGGCTCTTACCACAAATTTCAAAAAAAAAAAAAAATATTGCATCATACATCCATTCATTATTCTGTCAATAAGTGGTCGTAGTTTCCATAGGCGATCAGTTTTACGTTCATTCTCTGGAGTAGTTCCATAAAACGCCGCTTTCAGAACCATTCGTAGTGCGTGACATGTCACTAATTACTGAAACACGCCATCTGTTCTCCCAGTACATAATTATGTGGGGATGCTGCAAGCAACTCATTACCATACTAATGCCAAATAAAACTTTAGTTCTTTGAGGTTTAACTTAAAAGGATGGTCTTTCTTTAATAAGTATGTTTGATTCAATTTTTCAGTTAGTAGTTCCAAAATTGTGTCATCAGTGTACCGTTCAAAATATTGCAAACAGTTGATTTCACTTGGGTCTATTGGAGGTAAAGTTGGCTGGGAAACCTCTGGATGTTCACCTGACAAACGTCTCTTTCGCCTTCATCGTAATCGAGAAGGCTGTTGATGTTGATGGTGTTGGTTCTTGGACAGGAGTTGCTGTTGTTGTTGTTGAAGCAATGAGAAGCATATCTTCTTCATAATCATTTTCGTCTGCAGGAACTGTAGTGTCAGCAATAATGGATTTGTTATATTCTGGGTCACCTGGATCAATTAACACTTCTCGACCAGAAAGCGAAGCATCAGATTCGTCGGGGTCGCTGAGTATTTCCTCAACATCATCAATTGAAAGTATACCGAACACTGGAATCAATTCAGCACATTTCCCGAATAAATTACCAGTTATAACTTACAACAATCAATAATAACAAAAAGATGTAAAGGTTATTGTTACTATTATTACTATTATTATTATTATAGCATATATTTATATCAACCTGAAGTTAATAGTGATGAAATACTAAACACTTCAGTTTTTAAACATTGAAGTCCGCATAAAATGAAACACTAAAAATTACGAGTAAATTTCAACTACTAGAGATGTAAAGTCCAATATAATGTACTTCGATGTGTAGCCTGTTACCAGAGACAATGATTCATATTTAAAAATCGTTTTGGTAACTCAGAAAAAGCGCATACGTTTTGTAATTGCATGTACAATTGGTTGAAATGGCTCTGAGCACTATGGGACTTAACTTCTGAGGTCATCAGTTCGCTTGAACTTAGAACTACTTAAACCTAACTAACCTAAGGACATCACACACATCCTTGCCCGAGGCAGGATTTGAACCTGCGACCGTAGCGGTCGCGCGGTTCTAGACTGTAGCGCCTAGAACCGCTCGGCCACCACGGACGGCAATTGCATGTACACTACAATAATATACTGTAATTTCAACTCGAAATACCTTTTATTTTGAAACTTCCTGGCAGATTAAAACTGTGTGCAACGACCGAGACTCGAACTCGGGACCTTTGCCTTTCGCGGGCAAGTGCTCTACCATCTGAGCTACCGAAGCACGACTCATGCCCGGTCCTCACAGCTTTACTTCTGCCAGTATCTCGTCTCCTACCTTCCAAACTTTACAGAAGCTCTCCTGCTAGTTCTGCAAGGTTCGCAGGAGAGCTTCTGTAAAGTTGGAAATGAGCGTTTGGCGTCATTGGCCGGGAGGCCCCTCGCGGGGCAGGTCCGGCCGCCTTGGCGCAGGTCTTATTACATTCGGCGCCACATTGGGCGACCTGCACGCCGGATGGGGATGAAATGATGATGAACACAACACAACACCCAGTCCCTGAGCGGAGAAAATCTCCGACCCAGCCGGGAATCGAACCCGGGCCCGGAGGACGGCAATCCGTCACGCTGACCACTCAGCTACTGGGGCGGACTCTGTAAAGTTTGGAAGGTAGGAGACGAGATACTGGCAGAAGTAAAGCTGTGAGGACCGGGCGTGAGTCGTGCTTCGCTAGCTCAGATGGATGCCGGCACGGTAGCTCAGCGTGTTCGGTCAGAGGGTTAGCTCTCTCTGTAATAAAAAAAAGAAACTGAGTTAATCGATCAACAAAGAACTTAAACGGATGTCTTACGACGTCCGCCCCGAGCAGATGCAACGAACAAAATAGAACAAAATAAGTAAGAAAAAAAAAGATGGTAGAGCACTTGCCCGCGAAAGGCAAAGGTCCCGAGTTCGAGTCTCGGTCGGTGCACACAGTTTTAATCTGCCAGGAAGTTTCATATCAGCGCACACTCCGCTGCAGAGTGAAAATCTAATTCTGGAAACCTTTTATTTTATTTAATGTGAAGCGCTCGTGCATCATTTCTTTCTTTGTGACGCCATTTGTCTAGAATAATCGAAACAACCCAGAGTACGACATCAGAGTTCCAAAAACTTCACTGATCGCCAGATGTTAAGTCTGCCTTGCGGCAATAGGCAACGCACGGTACAGTTGTGACATTTAACGGAAAAAATGTTAAAATGCGAATTCGAGTTTACTGGACCGTGGGACTCAGGAGGTTATAACGTCGATATCAACTTTCGATAATCAGCAGACACTGTTCTATTACGAAGGTATACGGAAAATAGATTTCATAAGAAGAAACGATAACTACAGTTGTATGGTACATCGTAACTGAGCACCCTGTTCATAATTTATATTGTTCCTTTCATCGCGCAATTATACACCAGGCGTACGTTAAATAATACAATGCACAAGCAAACAAGTTTTCCAATATTACGTTTAACTGAAACAGCTCGCAAGCCCATTTCACGAGCCACGTCACTTGTTTTCACTGCAAACAAGCGGCATTCAACATTGTTCATTGCGCCCACAGTCACGTTGTGTTGCTCTACGGTCAGACTACATTGTCGGACAAGAGAACTTATACATTCATAAAGAACCCACACAGCTCCACACTGGACTACACAGCAAACCAATCGGGAAGAGGAATTAATCAAAGGAATTTCGCAGTCACGTCACCGCAAGGCCGTCTGTACACGATGCCATTGGAAGTGAATGGAACTGGCGGGCGACCTAAATTTCTGACTGGTTGCCGAATGCATGGCAACTCAATTCCACGCACGGCGCCACTGAAGGAACGGAACTTGCAGTTGAGGACACAGGATGCTGCTTATTATTACAATCGGCCATCTTTTTGCTACACTCGCATTTTGAGTACTGATTCAAGCTCAGAGAAGGATGTGGTCTTATTATTAGTGGATTCTGGGTAATTCGGTGCGGTTGATTGCTATAGCCATAACACACCAGAATACGAACGTGAGAGAATGTGTTTCTGTAGAGGAACGGACATGAATCATTCAAGGTGAGAAAGTGTTGATTTGATGTACACACATAGCAAATATGTACAAAATTCATGTTTCTAAAAAGGCTGGTCGTAAGTGCTTCTATTTCCTCTTGGCACTGACGAACAGTGTAGCCTGCTACCAGTTGAACGAGTGTTTTGTAAGATACTTCCTTTTTGACGGACTGGGTTTCCTGAGGATTCTTCCAATGAATCTCAGTCTGACATCTGCCTTACTGTCCATTAATTTTATATAGTCATTCCACTTCAAATCGCTCCGTACGCGTACTCCTGTATCTTTTATGGGACTAACTGCTTCTAGTGATTCTTCTGAAATTCTGTATTCAAACAATAAAGGTTCTTTCTGTCTACGTATTCGCAATATGTTACATCTGTTTATGTTAAGAGTCAATTGTCACTCTCTGCACCAAACGTCGATCCTCTGCAGATGTTCCTGTATTACTCGCGTCGCGACTGCTCTGTATAAAACAACATCATCCGGTTAAGCCTCTTGGAAGTTCCGACGTTACCTACTGCATCATTTATATTTACAGCATTGTGAAATGTAAAGATGCTATAACACTCCTCTGAGGCACGCCCGAAGTTATTTTTACCCCTTTTCGTTCAGAATGACTTGCTATGTTCTACTTGCTAGAAACTCTTCAAAGCAGTCACACAGTTCGCGTGATACTCCTTACACTAGTATTTGTGTAGGCAGCAGTGCGGAACTGTGCAAAATACCTTTCGGAGGTCAAGGAGCACGGTATCTACCTGGACGACTGTACTTATTGGTTTCTGCGTCTCGTGGACGAACAGGGCGAGCTGGGTTTCACACGATAGTTGTTTTCGGAACCCATGTCGGTTCGTACAGAGGAGACTTTCGCTATCCAGAAATGTCGTAATATGCGAGCATAAAACATGCTCCAAAATTCTAAAAGACCAACGTCAGAGATATAGATCTATAGTTTTCTGCGTCTGTTGGGCGACCTTTCCTGAAAATGGGAATGACCTCCGCTTTTTTCCAATCGTTAGGAACGTTTCACTCATCAAGAGATCTACGGTTCACTGCTGCTAGAAGAGGCGCAAGTTCTTTCGCAAACTGTATATACAATCGAGTTGGTATCCCGCCAGGCCCAGCGGTCTTTCCCCTGGTCAGCGATTTCAGTAGCTTTCCTATCCCCTTGTCACTTATTTCAGTATCTGTCTTTTGCCGTTCGTGTGACGATTTAAAGGAGGAATTACAGTGTGATCCAAGCTCTGTGAAATAGTTCTGGAAAAAGACGTTTGGTATTTCACCCTTTTCTGTGTCATTCTGTGTTTCAGAGCCATTATGACGACAGAGTGACTGGACTGCTGCGCTAGTATTAGTCTTAGTCGTAGAAAAGGGGAATTTTGTTAAAATTCACTAAAGGCGCGGTTGGGCGATAAAGTCTGAGGTCACTGGCAGTGTGTGGTAGTAATTGGCAGCCAGTAGGCCAGGCATAGTCAACATGGCGCGGAACTGTAGCAATGTATTGCACGTACGATTTGTTTGGAATGAAGCAACAGCGAGGCAGGGAACTGCAGCGTTGCTTTAAGTTATTGCGATGTATGAGACGAGGCAGTAGGCCAGAGCCGGGAGTGGCGATGTGTAAATGACCGACATATGGCAATTTACCCCTGCCATAGTTTCTGTCTCTCTGGGACACTGCGTCAGAAGCGAGGAAAAAGCAGTATAAATAGTCAGGCACTTGTTCGGGCTGTATTCCGCCTCCGGGGACACAACACCAAGGCCGGACAAATGGATCTGAGCACTATGGGACTTAACATCTGTGGTCATCAGTCCCCTAGAACTTAGAACTACTTAAACCTAACTAATCTAAGGACATCACACACATCCATGCCCGAGGCAGGATTCGAACCTGCGACCGTAGCAGTCGCGCGGTTCCGGACTGAGCGCCTAGAACCGCGAGACCACCGAGGCCGGCCAAGGCCGGACAGAATGGCATCCGGGTACTTGGAGATTGCACGGTCTTCCTGAAGGAGGGCAGTGACAGCGGTCTGCAGAGGGTCCAGAACAGGCCACGTTCGCTTCCCACCTGGCCTACCGAGGTCCGGGTGAGGCATACGCTGTGGGAGGCGCAGCAGTACTTTGCAGCGCCAGGAACGGCGGCGGGTGTTGCCATCCGACAAGCATCACTAGCGGCAAGTTGCGGCACCGCATCCAGGAGGGCGCGGGTTCGAGTCTGGTCCTGTCCTGGGAGCAGCATCGGCCGAGGGCCATGGGTGACCATTACAACCACCTTCGTCCCATGTTTGGACAGAGCAGGCCAAACGGGGCGGATGGCGGCAGGGACCAGGGACTGTAACAGTCTCCGGAATCGTGGGCAGCAACACGGCGCAAGACGTGACGCCTCGGCGGGCGGCGACAGGGTGGAGCGCGGCCAACTCCCAGCTGAGCAGCCTTGATTACGGAGCAGCGGCGTCAGCGTACCAGAAGTCGCTGAACCGGCTGGACGCGTGGGACAACGCTGCGGGCGGCACGCCGACACTACGCTGCACCCATCGCAGTACTGTAAATTATGTGAATAAAGAAACGCTTCCAAATACCGCTGTATCACTCTGCACTGCCCCTTGACGCTATTGAACTTGTTCGGCCTCCTGACGAAAAGCGGCGCTGTGGGTCCCGGCTTCACCTCTGCCAACTGGAGTCCCGGGTTCGACCATCGACACCCCACAACAGGACCATGGATTCGAGTCAATTACTGATTTAACTTAAGACCAGAACTTGTAAGGATTTTCCGTCGAGTCCGTAACTAGAGGTCTACTTTCGTGTACGTTGAACGTTTTACGTAAAGCCTTCCTTATCCTAATTTTGGCTTCTATTAACTTTTATTTATCTGCGAGGCTAAGGTTACGTTTAAATTTGCTGTGGAGCTCTCTTCGCTCTCGTGGCAGAGTCTACAGCCAATGTTTCGGCCTAGTCATCGATCTTAGAAAAAATTAAGTCATATTAAAGGGTGAATGTCTAGCGCAGAAGTAACACCATCACCAAGCTTTATAGTTATAATTTTTTCGAGGTGGTAGTTAAAGTTTTATTGCAGCTATCTTGATAACCTACCATTGTAGCAGCAGTGACCGATCTAACCACTGCACCAGACACTTGTTGTCTTATGTAGACCTTGCCGACCGCAGCGCCGTATTCTGCATGTTTACATATCTCTGATTTTGAACATGCATGCCTAAACCAATTTCCTTGACGCTTCAGTGTATGTAATGTATGTGAATCCTGGCAAAACGCCTGGAATGCCACGTACTCCACAAGTCATCACACAGATCACAATCTGTGGACTGCGATTGTTATCTTCGACAAAAATATCTCGGTTTTCATGGTTTCATGATATTGTACTGACAGATGTAGTGGTTCTAACAACTGCAGGAATCTAAGACATTGACAATACACTTATAGTGCACCCATAGCACACCTGGGTACTTGGATAAATTTAATGATATTAGTCACCTTCCTCACAGGAAATCTCTAATTAACACAACGGGTGCGGACGCTAAGTCCCCGTTATGACACAGTGTAGTACAGCACGTAAGAGGGATACCGTTGTAGGAAGTTGACGACAGAAATAAAAACTCTAAATGAGAGCACCATTAGAAATACCGAAGTCCGAAGTTCAAAGGGCCAAAAAAATTTTCGAATAATTGAGAATTCGATTTAACGTAAGTCTAGCTGATCAAACTGTAATCATGAAAAAGGCGATTTCAGAGTATAATTTAAAAAATGGTACTTTTACGCAATAACTGTCTAATTTATTTACGAAGGGTAGCGTAAAGTAACAACTAGAATTCAAATTAATTATGTATTTTTTATTTTATCTATCCAAACGGAAGGTACATACAAATTCCGAGGATACACATGTGTAAGAAAAATTCGGTTTCATAGTTTTTCCATGCTAAAAAAAAAACTGTGTCATCAACGCTCGCACTGTCCGAAAAGATTTCGGGACTGCAACCTGCGTCGTAAACTTCACTCCACGATGCTTCGGCTGGTCATCAGATCATCGAAGACTAACGAAATGTTCTCGCCTCATCTTATAAAGCGCGCTGAGAGTATTGCCGCGCATGCGCCCGAGTCTCGGTGTCAGATGAATCACACCGCCCATCGGCAGCGCCCTCGCTGGTGGGAACTGCGAACATCAGCTGTCTTCGGCACTGCCGCTCGCCGCAGCCATCGGAGTATTCTGGCGTCTTTGTCTGCAGCAGATCTCGGAGATGACGGGATTATCCAGCTGGTAGCCACTGACACGGTTCATTAGATTTTCCCCTCTGCGTAGTTCAACGGATTCTTTTATTATGGAGTCCCAAAAAGATGTTGCTGTGACCAAAATTAATGTTTTTTCGTACTCCATTGAAAGTCCGTTGGTGATGCAATGTTCCGCAATTGCAGACTTGCTGGGTTGCAAAAAGCATGTGCGACATTTTTACACTGTGCGTGTTATTTTCCTATGTTGGCGGTACCACACTGGCACGGTATTTAGTAAATTCCTTTCTTCACTGATCCCAGCAGGTCCGAAATCTTAAATGATGGGCTGAAAATCACTTCCACATGATAATTACTAAGTATTCTTGCTATTTTGAAGGAAATATTTACAGCGAAGGGAAGAAAAGTTTGGGTCTTTGCTGGTGCATTTCCTTCTTTATCCACTTTCCGGTTCTTGCTTTTGAGAATGCCCTGTTAATTTACCGGGTAGAATATCCATTGTCTCCGAACATTATCTTTAAATGTGCAAATTTTTTAAGCAAACTACCTGCATCCAACACTGTATGGGCTCTGTGTACAAAGGTTTTAAACACACTGATGGTTTGGTTTGGGTGATGTCAACTTGAGGAGTGTGTGTATAAATCATTGTGAATGGGCTTACGATGAACAAAATGTCGCAGGGAGTCGCCACTCTTCCGTCTAACCAAAACATCCAGGAGTGTGAGACAATCGTCTTTCTCTAATTCCATAGTAAATCGAATGTTCTTACGAATGGAGTTAAGTTGATGTAAAACCTCCAATAACTTATCTTCTCTGTCAAGCCACGCTATGAAAGTATCACCACGTACCTCCAAAAACAGTTGGTTTAAGAACCGCTGATTCAAGCGCTTTTCCTCAAAATCCTCCACAAGATAATTAGCCACCAAGGGAAACAAGGGGCTTCACATGGCAACGCCGTCAATCTGTTCAAAATGTTCTGGGTTGAACATAAAATAGGTCGACGAAAGAGTATGCCGGAAGAACACCACTGCTTTGCCCTTTCCCCACACGACATTCTGCGAAGCATGGATGAAGAGCAGCAGAGTCCATAATCCTAAGTTTGCGGAAAGCGTTTGATACAGAACCCCGCTACAGATCGTTAACGAGTAACCAAGTGTACGGAATAACTTGTCAGATATGTGAGTGTCTCGAAGACTTCTTAGGTAACAGAACAGCAAGTATTCATCAGAGACAAAGATATCGCGAAGAGTGCCACAGGGAAGTGTAACAGGATCACTCCTGTTCTCTGTACAAATAAGCGATCTGACGGATATGGTGAGCAGCAATCTGCGAGTGTTTGCTGATGACGCTGCAGTGTACGGACAATATCGTCGTTGAGTGACTATATGAGGATAGGGCATGACTTAGACAGAATTTCTGTTTGGTGCGAGGAAGAGCAGCTTGCTCTAACTGTCGAAAAATGTAACGTAATACAGATGAGTAGGAAAAACAATCCTCTAATGTTCGAATACGGTATTAGTGGTGTACTGCAATTACATCGATGAACTATCTTAACGTCAAGTTGCAAAGCGATACGAAACGGAACGCGCGCGCAAGGTCCGTTGTATGGAAGGCGAATGGACGACTTCGCTTAGTTGAAAGAAATCTAGGAAAGAGTAACTCATGTATAAAAGAGATCGCATGTACAACACTAGTGTGAATCCTTCGTAAGAACTACTCGAGTGTTTGGGATTCCCAGCGCGTCGGATTAAAGGAAGACATCGAAACAATCCCATGTCGTAAACTCACGGCCTTACTCAACAATATGCTAAGCAATAGGTACTTTCAGATCTACTCAGATAATGATAGGAGCAGAATGTTTAAACTAAATGACGGCTTACCTCAAGGGTCTGTTCTGGCTCCCCTCCTTTTCAATTTGTATATACACGACTTACCAGAAACATCTTCAAGGAAATTCATATATGCTGATGATATTTGTCTGGTGACTCAGTGCTCCAATTTTGCTGATGCTGAAACTATCTTATCCACTGATCTGGAAGCCTTAGACAAATATTTCAAGAAATGGTGCCTCCACCTAAATCCTCAGAAAACAGTTATATCTGCATTCCACCTACGTAACAGACAGTCAAATTACAAACCAGAAGTTGTATTCAGAGACCAAGTGTTGCCATACTGTAGTACACCAAAGTACCTGGGATTAACACTAGATAGAACTCTGTCTTTCAAGCAGCATTTATCAAATGTGGCTGCTAAAGTTAAAACTAGAAATAATATTCTTCAGAAGCTTGTTGGTACATCATGGGGAGCCAATACTAACGTCCTGAGATCTACAGCATTAGCTCTGTCATATTCTGTTGCTGAATATTGCTGCCCAACCTGGATCAACAGTGTTCACACTAAGAAGATAGACGTGCAACTCAATCAGGCAATGCGATTAATCACAGGATGTATTCGGAGCACAAACACGCTGTGGCTGCCTGTTCTAAGCAATATCCCACCTCCAGCCCTAAGAAGATCAGAAGCTCTCCTAAAGACGTGGAAAAACATTCAGCAGATCCCCCAGCTCCCCATCCATCAAGATATTGTACAAGGAACACACCAACGCTTGAAATCGAGGAAACCACCATGGCGCACAGCACTCGACCTTGAAGGATCTGCTTTCAACATTAACAGTTCATGGAAACTCCAGTGGGAACAGTCTTCAGTAGCCAATAAACATCTAGTCGAGGACCCTTCCAAGCAGACGCAAGGATTTGATCTTCCAAGGCGTCAGTGGAGGATCATTAACCGCATTCGAACTGGACAAGGCAGATGTGGCTATCTACTGCACAAATGGGGATGGGTTGGCTCTGCAAATTGTGACTGTGGTGCCCCCTCACAGACGATTCATCACATTGTTGCTGACTGCCCTCATCGTACTTTCAGAGGAACTTTAATGGACATTCACCGTACATCGGATGAAGCAGTCAAGTGGATTGAAGAACTAGACATAGAGCTGTAAAATTGTACGAACTTGTGATTGTACATTTTAGTCCTGAAAATATTGTATATAAATGTAAATCAATGTACACATCATACGATAAATAAAAATAAAATCGAAACAATTCAGAAGGGTGGTACTAGATTTGTTATCGGTAGGTTCGATAAAAACGCTAGTGTTACGGAAATGCTTGAGGCAATACGACATTCTTTTCGCGAAACACTGTTGAGAAATTGAATATATCTTTTGTACACTATTCTGCTGCTGAAAATTTTATTTATTGCTGCCGGGTACGATCATGGCTCAATTTTCGGCATGTATAACGTGAGTCAAGTATGACGTAACACTCCTTTATTTCATGAACGATTACACATATAGAAAACGGCCGGGTGGCCGAGCGGTTCTAGGCGCTACAGTCTGGAACCACGCGGCCGCTACGGTCGCAGGTTCTTATCCTGCCTCGGGCATGGATATGTGTGATGTCCTTAGGTTAGTTAGGTTTAAGTAGTTTTAAGTTGTAGGGGACTGATGACCTCAGAAGTTAAGTCCCATAGTGCTCAGAGCCATTTTTGAACACATATCGAAACGTGGTTTTGGGCGAATGTTAGAGCGTCGAACGGCACATTTTTATTTTTTGTTTGGTTAATGTTTCTAACGTTGGTATCAACGGAGATATTGAAGCAAGTACGTTTTTCTAAATGGAATCGTATACTTTTTATAACTGCATACGATAGCTCTTGAGAAGACAGTTACAGTGATATAGCGTTTATTAATGTTGACGCTAAAACCTGTCGTAAAAAAGTTCGAATAATGTCCTAGAATTTGAGAGAACGGTGGCCGCAATCGGCATTAGCGGTGCAACACCGTCAAGAAGAGCCCTCGCGCTGCACTATGGCAGAATGTCAACACATTTGTCTGTTTACTTGTCTGCACTGCAGGCCGCTCATTTCTGCTTCAAAAGTCGTTGCGTACAGACATATACACCAATGAGAAGTTGGATATACTACATTTACGTATATGACGAATGTAAAAGAAATGCCGTAAAAACAGTTGGGCTTTCCATTCGGATCACCAATGTCCAACGCGCCAGGCAAATGTACAAATTCTTAAGACGCTAGTGCAGACAGGCTGCTTGAACGTCAAAAATACGACAGGAAAGAAGACTGCAACTGACAGAGAACACGAAGAATCTGTTCTGGATACGACGCTAATGAATCCGCACATTGGTACGAGACATATTGCCAAAGAAAGCGGAATCAGCCAGATGAGTGTCATTCGAATCCCTCATCGACAGAATTTCCATCCCCTCATCTGTCATTACATCAGGCATTCGGTGACCGTGATTTCGAACGTCGCACAGAATTGTGTCGGTTGCCCGCACAGAATTGTGTCGGTTGCCCTTCAGCAAATGGGAGTAGACCCTACGTTTTTCCAACGTGATCTCTTTGCTGATGAAGCAACGTTTACTAACCACGCTAATGTAAATTTGTATAACATGCACTGCTGCTCAGCGAAAATCCACACTTGCTTTGCCAGGTGCAACAACAACGGCCGTGGAACGTAAAAATGGTTCAAATGGCTCTGAGCACTATGGGACTTAACATCTGTGGTCATCAGTCCCCTAGAACTTAGAACTACTTAAACCTAATTAACCAAAGGACATCACACACATCCATGCCCGAGGCAGGATTCGAACCTGCGACCGTAGCAGTCGCGCGGTTCCAGACTGAGCGCTTAGAACCGCTAGACCGCCGCGGCCGACTGGAACGTAAACGTATGGCGCAAAGCGTCATAGGAAATTACGTTGTGGGACGTTACTTCATCTCTGGCGTTCTAAATGTACATTTGTACGCACACTTTCTAAAGAAATTTCTGCCGGTTCTTCTAGGAGAGGTACCACTGGATATTCGACAGTGTATATGTGTGTCATATTTCCATGTACAGTATTCGTAGGTGAAGCTGCTTCTACTTAGTAAGTTGGTTCAAGTGGAAATAAAGCGTTATTGTCAGAGGATAGGCCTACCTTACGGTATACAACTACGCAGCCTTGTCCGAGACGCTTGGCGGTGTTTGTACAGCAACTGCCGTTTCCGGCCACCGTGCTCTCAAATTCTAGGATATTTTTCAAAATTTTTTACGACAGATTTCAACGTCAACATTAACAAAAGCTCTTCTCAAGAGCTGTCGAATGCTGTTATAAAAATCACATAATTCCACTAAAAAAATCGTACTTGCTTCGATATCTCCGATGATACCAGCGCTCTAACATTTCCCGAAATCCGCGTTTCGATATGAAACAAAAGGGGTGTTACGTCTTACTTGACTCAACTGTGTGTGTGTGTGTGTGTGTGTGTGTGTGTGTGTGTGTGTGTGTGTGTATGTAATTGTATGCTTGTGTACTTGCGCAATAAGCTTGTAAATACTGTTTTCCGAATGTAATCTACCTTTGTTATATTTATTCATGGTCCTTATCATCATTTGTTAGGATAAGGTTTGTTAAAAAAAATTTGCGTCGTCTTTTGTTCGGTTAATCGCTTGAATATATTTAGGTACCGCCTGAAAATGAGCCATGCTAGAAATCGGTAGCAATAAACAAAAAAGATATAAAACAGCAGCTCTGGTGGACTATCGTTACAGTGCATTTCATACTACCTGAGAAAATTTAGAGAACGAACAGTATATGGAAACAAACAGCAACCAGTTTTTTCCTTAGCCGGTTTCTGGCACTTAGTGCCCGTCTTCAGAGGGTTATAACTATCGCATTATTTGCGAGTGTCACAGTATATTGCTGTGATCATGTGGTTCACAGTGCTTGTACAAAAACCAAATGACCACAAAAATGCGTTCCGTGCATCTTATTGTTGACACTCGCTAGTAATACGATAATTATAGCCTTCTGAAGAAGGACACTAAGTGCCAGAAATCAGCTAAGGAAATAAAATTTCTTTTGTGCAACTTGTTGCTGGTTGTTTCGATATACACAGTAAGAGTTGCTGAAGATGGATAAAATTATCAAATTAACATTTGCGGCCGACTGCAAAACGTTCTACTGCCACCAACGTACATTTCGCATAAGGACCGCGAATACAAGAGAAACTGGTGCTCGTACGGAGGCACACAGACAGCTGTTTTACCTCGCTCTGTTTACTAGAGGAACAGCAAAGGGAATGACTAATAGTGATACAAGTTACTCTCCACCATGCAGCGTATGGTGGCCTTCGGAGGAGGTATGTACACTACTGGCCATTAAAATTGCTATACCACGAAGATGACGTGCTACACACGCGAAATTTAACCCACAGGAAGAAGATACTGTGATATGCAAATGATTAGCTTTTCAGTGCATTCACACAAGGTTGGCGCCGGTGGCGACACCTACAAGTTGCTAACATAAGGAAAGTTGCCAACCGATTTCTCATACACAAACTGCAGTTGACCGGCGTTGCCTGGTGAAACGTTGTTGTGATGCCTCGTGTAAGGAGGAGAAATGCGTACCATCACGTTTCCGAATTGGATAGAGGTCGGATTGTAGCCTATCGCGATTGCGGTTTATCGTATCGCGAGATTGTTGCTCGCATTGGTCGAGATCCAATGACTGTTAGCGGAGTATGGTATCGGTGGGTTCAGTTGGGTAACACGGAACGCCGTGCTTGATCCCAACGGCGTCGTATCACTAGCAGTCGAGATGACAAGCATCTTATCCGCACGGCTGTAACGGATCGTTCAGCCACGTCTCGATCTCTGAGTCAACAGATGGGGACGTTTGCAAGACAACAAACATCTGCACGAACAGTTCGACGACGTTTGCAGCAGCATGGACTATCAGCTAAGACACCATGGCTGCGGTTACCCTTAACGCTGCATCACAGACAGGAGCGCCTGCGATGGTGTCTCAACGACGAACTTGGGTGCGCGAATGGCAAAACGTCATTTTTTCGGATGAATCCAGGTTCTGTTTACAGCATCATGATGGTCGCATACGTGTTTGGCGACATCGCGCTGAACGCACCTTGGAAGCGTGTATTCGTAATCGCCATACTGGCGTATCACCCGGCGTGATGGTATGGGGTGCCATTGGTTACACGTCTCGGTCACCTCTTGTTCACATTGACGGCACTTTGAACAGTGGACGTTACATTTCAGATGTGTTACGACCCGTGGTTCTACCGTTAATTCGATCCCTGCGAAACCCTACATTTCAGCAGGATAATGCACTACCGCATGTTGCAGGTCCTGTACGGGCCTTTCTGGATACAGAAAATGTTCGACTGCTGCCCTGGCCAGCACATTCTCCAGATTTCTCACCAATTGAAAACGTCTGGTCAATGGTAGCGGAGCAACTGTCTCGTCACAATACGCCAGTCACTACTCTTGATTAACTGTGGTATCGTGTTGAAGTTGCATGGGCCCACGCGTTGCGGCACCGGAGCACAACAGTCAGGATGCCTCTTCTGCAAGCACAGCACACTACACCGCGAAACGGGCCGTCCCGCCGGTTATGCCAGCTGTAGCACATTTGACACGATTTTCGTAACGTTACTGCGCGTTGTTTACTCCGTGCAGTACCTGGCTAGAGACTATGTCGAAGAGGGAAACTCCGAATTGAAACCTTTTGCGTAGAATGGGAATGACGGATGACTAGGTGCCCTGAGCCTATCTGTCGACCTCGGTTCTTAGCCCACTGCCGACGGCTTGCACCATGACTGTTCGTCAGAATGAGGAGGATGATGACTGCTGTCATCCAATTAGTAAAGGACCCAAGACTGACAGAATATTTCCTATTGCTACATCGTCATCGAATGTCTATTGCACCTGCTATAAGAACCAGAATTACAGGAACTATGATCAATAGTAGTGATAGATATGGATCCACCTTCTTCAGTGTGGATACACAAGTATGTCCAGCCTCCTCCGGGAATTGCTACACTTGAAACAAAACATGCTTCCCCTGCATTACTCCTCTCTTTGTGGCACTTGCTTGTACTGCACACCGCAACTGCATTTAAAATCAAACAAGTTCAGATGTGAATCACTTGACTGCTGGACTCCTTACTTCTGAACTGGCACAAATTGGACGACTTCAGGCTGTTAATTGTTTGTGTCTAACCAGTTCAATAATAATAACAATAATACTGTATACAGCCTTATGTAGTTACTGCTGTGTCATGTTGTCGGTTAATTCATTGTGAGCAAACTGTAACCTCCACCGGATTAATGCTGCTAACTTAGGAAAAGTAATTATTGATGACATACGTAATCAGTATTAGAGTCCTACAATTATTGTAATAATAGTAATACTCTTTTGAAAACAATTTAGATTAGTGGCTAAAACAGAATCGAATCGTTTAGTTTTTCACCGCACTTAGGGCAGTGTTTCCCAAGGCAGTGGTTTCCAACAGGGGGGGGGGGGGGGGGAGGGGGGTTCCGTAATTACGCGTGAGGGCTGAAAAACAGTGCACAGATAGCCAAATGGTAAGGCGACCGCTCACGATAAGCGGATATCCGGGTTCGAGTCTAGGTCAGGTACAAATTTTCATTGTTGTCATTCCATCCTACTGCCGATGGTAGCCTTATTCGCAATTGCGAATTCATTTCATCTGTTTCGTAATGGCTGTGGTTGTCGCAGTGCCTGTTCCTTTGGACATAATGCAATATCGTATTCTAACACATTGGTTAGATTGCAGTCGCGCAGACGCAACGAGAGTTTACCAGTCATAAATCGATAATACTACTGAATTCTATAAAACTGAGATCCGAGATTGGTCACAGTAATTATTTAGTTACATGATGGCAGTAGGATCAACATCCTTGCTAACTTCACAATAAAGGAGGAAACGTAGCCTAAGTCTCCTCAAACTCGTCAAAACTGAAACATTTGTATTTATAACACATTTTTTGCTATTTTTTTTTACCAGAACAGAAGCATTTGTCGGTAATTTATATAATTTGCCGATGAAAAATGTTACAACAGGGACTATAAAACCTTGTGTAGACACGAATGAGTTTTATAATTGTAACAAACCATTTTTAGCTTATGTGTTCCATCATAAACAGCTTGATTTATAGCTATCATGTCATTTATAAGATAGTATTCTCGTTACGAACTGAGTATAGTTAAGTTTAATTTTTCGGGCTTTTCCGGCGATCATTTGGCACCTAGAGATGTCGGCTGTTGTGCCAGATATCACTGCCGTCCATGCACAGAATTTCGACTACATTATTTGTACGCATTCCACAAGACTAGCGGTCTCAGGTAGCACTTCATGGAGACAACGGGTTACGTTGTCGAAATGTTGTTCATAGACGACTCTAATATTCGGTAGAAAAACCCGACATCAAACTAAAATTTAGTTGTTATATTTTATACATTTATCTGTAATTCTCCACAGATCGTCGTATAGAGACTGAGAAAACGTCATTGCTAATCATGAAAAGCTGTTCAACAGTATAAAATGCGATGGGAAAACGTGATTACCTGTAAACAGTGAAATAATGACTTCTTGAAAGATTCAGAACCATGTTACTGACGTCTTAAATAAAAAAGCACTCCGTCTTTAGGCCACGAGGAGCCTACCGGGACCATCCGACCGCCGTGTCATCCTCAGAGGAGGATGCGGATAGGAGGGTCGCGGGGTCAGCACACCGCTCTCCCGGTCGTTATGATGGTATTCTTGACCTAAGCCACTACTATTCGGTCGAGTAGCTCCTCAGTTGTCATCACGAGGCTGAGTGCACCCCGAAACATGGCAACAGCGTATGGCAACTGGATGGTCACCAATCCAAGTGACGGCCACGCCCAACAGCCATTAACTTCGGTCATCTCACGGGAAGATACACCGTATCTACTGCGGCAAGGCCGTTGCCTACTGACGTCTTAAATACAATAAAAAATTCTAGGTTCTTACCAACAATTAGTTCTCCAACTAGAATAACTGTTGTAAGTAAAACTGTAGTGGATCAATTTCTTATACAACTTTGTGGCTATATAATGACACAAAAATAGGGCTTCAGTGCCCATGAGGCTCAGGCTCCCTTCATTAAGCAACATTTTGACGGAGAGCGGTGATAACTAGCGGCGTTCGACGGATCACAATTAAACACCTGACTGCTCAACTGAACGTGTCTGTTGGTAGTACTGAAACACTCGTCCACCAGGTGGGGCACTCAAAAGTGAGTGGCCGCTGGGTTCCTCGCTGCCGAACAGAAAACCATAAAGAGCAATAAAGGACCATCTGCGCGGAACTGTTCGCGCGTTCTGGGGCTGATCGTGACAGTTCTTCTCGAACATCGTCACAGGCGATGAAACATGAGTTCATCGCTCCGAAACAGAAACAAAGCTGCAGTCCATAGCGCCACACCACCTATCACCTGAAGGAAAAGTTCAAAATCGTAGCTTCATCCGGTAAAGTCAGGGCGACAGTCTTCCTGGACTCTGAAGGGATTATTCTGTTTGATGTCCTCGCCCATGATCCAACAATCTAAAGAGCATTGTGCTATTCTCATGAAGCTGAACAAATGACTTCAGTGTATTCGTCGCCGCTGAAATGCAAACGATCTTCTTTTTTCCATGACAACGGAAGGCCTCACACAAGACAGCGTA
The DNA here is from genome assembly GCF_023864275.1 of Schistocerca cancellata. Classification (NCBI taxonomy): domain Eukaryota; kingdom Metazoa; phylum Arthropoda; class Insecta; order Orthoptera; family Acrididae; genus Schistocerca; species Schistocerca cancellata. The sequence goes on from NC_064630.1 coordinate 458,488,078, forward strand.
TCCTAGAGGGACTCACAAAAATTCATTGGATTGTTCTTCCTCATCCCCCCTACAGAACGGATCTCGCACCTTCCGACTCTCGCCTGTTTGGCCCAATGAAGGATGCACTCCTCGTGGATGATGGGGAGGTTTTTGATGCAGCAAAACGTTGGCTCCGACGTCGCCCAGTAGAGGGGTACCATGCGCTCACACAGGCCTTTACAGTAAGATGGCGTAAGTCTGTCGCATTGAATGGAGACTGCGTTGAAAAGTAAGGTTTCGTAGTGGAAAGAGTGGGGAATAATACGGAGTGTTGTAATCCTGAATAAAACTAATCTGCTTTCAGAGAAAAAGAAATCTGTTTCATTGCTTACTGAACGCCCGTCGCACACTGTGACTGCTTCGGTTAGAAGTGTATTTCCAGTTGCGTAGCTGAACGCCGATGGAAAGGGACTATGCCAGGTGTGTGCAATTACAAAGCCACTGTCTCCAACAGTTGGTAGCTGCGGTAGACAGATTGCAGGCTGCTGCTCTTGTCTGCGGTGGCTTTGCGGCACCTGAGGCGAAAGTTGTGTCACCTCCGGTGCCTCGAGCGTTGCCTGCATTCCACGAAGTCGCAGCCCTCACAATGAGCTGAGAGTAAATGACGAACAGTAACAGGGTCACGTCTCTGAGCCAAAGTGCGCACAGATAAAGCCGCCTGGAAACAAAGCCACTAGTCGTTCGCCTGAGAGACGGAACGCACGAGAAATCCGTGGGCCTCGTTGAGGGATCTATGACGTCAGAGGTATGCCGCTGAGGCTAGCTGAAGCATGAGTTTGTATTCTCCGCGTTCGTTAAGTTTTTGTTGAAACTCTCGTCCTCCGCGGTTATGATACGTTACTAAATAGTCACTTAAAATGCCTCCCAAGAGCTTATGCCCATTTGTAGAAAAATCATGATAACCGATTGATTTAAGACAACAATGGATCACGCAGCTCACAGTAAATAGTCTGTCGTACGTATCTGCACACGCACTATAATTAATACATTGAAGAGCCAAAGAAATTGGTACACTTGCCTAATACCGTGTAGGCTCAAATGGCTCTGAGCACTATGGGACTCAACATCTTAGGTCATAAGTCCCCTAGAACTTAGAACTACTTATACCTAACTAACCTAAGGACATCACACACAGCCATGCCCGAGGCAGGATTCGAACCTGCGACCGTAGCGGTCTTGCGGTTCCAGACTGCAGCGTCTTTAACCGCACGGCCACTTCGGCCTGCCAATACCGTGTAGGGCTCCCGCGAGCACGTAGAAGTGCCCCAGTACGAAGTGGCATGGACTCGACTAATGTCTGAAGTAGTGCTGGAGGGAAATGACACCATGAATCCTGCAGGGCTGTTCATAAATCTGTAAGAATACGAGGAGTGGAGACCTCTTATGAATACCGCGTTGCAAGGCATCCCAGATAGGATCAATAATGTTCATGTCTGGGGAGTTTGGTGGCCAGCGGAAGTGTTTAAACTCAAAAGAGTGTTCCTGAAACCATTCTGTAGCAATTCCGGACCTGGAGAGTGTCGCATTGTCCTGATGGAATTGCTCATTTCCGTCGGAATGCACAATGGGCATAAATGGATGCAGGTGACCAGACAGGATGCTTACGTACGTATCACCTGTCAGTCTTATCTAGACCTATCAGGGGCCCCATATATCTCCAACTGCACACGCCCCACACCATTACAGAACCTCCATCAGCTTGAACAGTCCCCTGCCGACATGCAGTGTCCATGGATTCTCCCTACCCGTACACGTCCATCCGCTCGATAAAATTTGAAACGAGACACGCCCGAACAGGCAACATATTTCCAGCCATCAACAGTACACTGCCGGTGTTGACGGGCCATGTGAAGCGTAAAGCTTTGTGTCGTGTAGTCATCAAGGGTACACGAGTGGGCCTTCGGCTCCAAAAGCCCATATCGATTATGTCTCGTTGAATGGCTCGCACACCCACGCTTGTTGATGGCCCAGAATTGAAATCTGCAGCAATTTGCGGAAAGTTTGCACTTCTGTCTCGTTGAACGGTACTCATCAGTCGTCGTTGTTCCCTTTCTTGCAGGATCTTTTTCCGGCCGCACCGATGTCGGAGATTTGATGTTTTGCCGGATTCCTAATATTCACGATACACTCGTGAAACGGTCGTACGGGAAAATCCCCACTTCATCGCTACCTGGGAGATGCTGTGTCCTTGTGTGGCGACTATAACACCACATTCAAACTCACTTAAATCTCGATAACCAGCCATTGCAGCAGCAGTAACCGATCTAGCAATTGCGCCAGACACTTGTCTTATATTGGCGTTGACAACCGCAGCCCACTGGACTCGCATTCGGGAGGACGACGGTTCAATCCCGCGTCCGGCCATCCTAATTTAGCTTTTCCGTTATTTCCCTAAATCGCTTCAGATAAATGCCGGGATGGTTCCTTTGACAGGGCACGGCAGACTTCCTTCACTAATCCGATGAGACCGATGACCTCGCTATTTGGTCTCTTCCACCAAAACAATCCCAAACCAACCGCAGCTCCGTATTCCGCCTGTTTACATATCTCTGCATTTGAATACGCATGCCTATATCAGTTTCTATGGGGCTTCAGTGTATATAGCTACTATTTTAATAACGCTACAAAAGTGAAAATTCTAACCATTTTCTATAGAAAAGCATCACGTAACGTTAATTTTGAGTCAGTTATCCTTTATTTAAGTTTGCATCAAATCTTTAACACTGAGAAGTACGTATGTTTCTTTTGAAATACTAGCACTGTGTTTGAATGCGGACATTTTAAGCAGAACCATCATGTGTGACCAAAGAAGTGGTACATTGTATCGGCACCTCTGAACTGTCGACATTTGAAGAAAGGTGTCTGAAAATTTGTTCAGTAGTTAGCAGAAAATACTTTTAATACAGTGTCGCTAGCGGTTCAGTACCAGTTTGATACACAACATTATCCGACGCGACGTCCGTGAACCAATGAAGTAATTGACAATATTTATAATTCGTGGAGATATGTATCGTCTATGCTCATTGAAAACAGTTTCTTTAGTTGCCACATGCGTTTCACTCCTTTTTTTGTGAAGCAACATCAGTGGCCTGTAATACAAGTTTCCTTTTATACAGACCACTGATGATGCTTCCCAAATAAAAGAAGCGAAACGCTTATGGCAACTAAACAAACTGCCTTCAGTTAATTGCACAGACGATACATACCTCCACGAATTTAAAGCAACTAAGAAAAAGACGGAAAACAGAAAAAATGACGATATTTATAATATTTTTGAAAACCTCTTTGGCATCGTTGTATTCACGGCAAGATTTCGCTGATGGAGGGATATTGTCCAGAGAAACACACATTGCTCTTAAACATACTACAGCTGTGAATGATTTTGGTAGTTAACGGCTGTGTAGAAAAAGAGAACGCAATATTTGCTCCTTGAAAAAATACAGACAGTTTAGAAGACAAATTCGGGAAATACTAAAACAAAATAGGGTAAATTATCACAATTGAAACAGAAGGCAAATTACGGGAACAGAGTACATTGTAACGGAACTGAAATGATGGTGGGCTGACAGTAATTTGGAGCCCGCGCGTCGGAAACGGGCGTGCTTGTGTGAGACTGCCAGGGAGTGCACCCTGATGCCATCTATTGACGAAACTGGGAATTAGCGCTGTCAGACAATGCACTAAGCTCTCAGAGTCAAATGTATTCTTTTTCTTGGTAATTATAAGTTATTACTGTATAATTTAATGTTGTAAAGCGCTAGTAGTAAATTATTATGACTGGTATGAACTCCAGGGTAGTAAATATAAATATTCTTAAATACTAAATGATTTCGGTAAGAAGGTGGTAGGGGAACGCCCCCACTCTTGGTGATACGAGCGTAGCTAGGGGTAGCTGGAGACACAGGGACTGAACAATGGAATGGCCTGGGGAGTGTTGACGTGATCGGACGTGCGTAACTGTGCTCACGCAAAAGTGATTGTGCAACAGCGAAGAGGCGAATATCGTCGCCGTTTTTGGAGTAAAACGCGACGAATGGTTGTTGAAGCCGCCTCTATGCTACTGGGGCTGATTGTAAGAGTTCCTGCGCCCAGAATTTATGGCGGACGTGCAGTAGCTTATACGAGTGCTACAGCTCGTAGTTCCAGCCGCCATTAAGGGCATGAGGCGTGAAGAGCTGCGTTAGCCACCGGCATCTCACCACCAGCACCGACACGTCTACCCAAGGCAAGACTGCTTGCAATTGTTAAGTCGAACTTTGTATACATGTAAAAGGAGAATACCAGTTTTCTTTTATGCAAGTGCAGAGAACAGAATATAGTAATGAGTAAAATTACTACGCATGTTGTTCATTGTAAAGTGTAGTAACCTCAAACATAGTATAGTGAAATCAGACTGAGGCCACCATCGCCTCTTTCATTTACAATTCTTTTGGTTGTAGAATACTTTAGCGTATAAGAATGTTGAAAAGAGCAATGGTCACACCAGAATGAGTCGCCTATTTACAGTTACTTAAATTTTTCTGAGCAACCTTTCAAGTAAAGTCACTTAACTAATTCTGTATCAATGGTCCAAAGAGTAATATCCAAAATAATTAAATAAGTTGAAGGATAGAATTTTGTTAACCGAAGTTGCATAACCTGTCTTGGTAATAATTACCAAGCCAATTCACAGAAATTGAGAGAGTATTTGCTTTGTAGAATCATCTAGAATGATCAGAAATAGTAATATTCAGAATTAAGTTTAAATTCAACTCGAGCCATTTCACTTTGAAACGAGCCCAAAAATTGATTTATTCTTTTGCTCCTTCAGAGCTGGCGACCGTAGTTATAAGTATTTTCAGGAGGATTCGACGGTAAGTCTGCTGCTCTCGTCGTGCTGATAGGATTATCCACTGCTGCTAGCAGTGGTGATTGGATACATACGCTCACTACCAAGTTAAGTGGGTCAGGTAGGCAGTGTTACCGTGTGAACTGTAGGGCACTGTAGGCCGTGGATCGAACCCGTTCAATCATCACAGCTCTTAGGGAAATAGTCCGGTTAGGAGTGTACTATTCATTAGGTAAATACTGGCGAGTAACGGTCAAAAATGTATACGCAAGTGAATTTAGCAAGGTCCACGTAGCACCTAGTTAATGTGGTGCAATGGCGAGGGTAGGAGTGGAGTAAAAGTGAGCTGAGCTTGTGGCAGCTGTGCTGGATTCAAATATTAACTACGTGAATTCACTACTGCCTCTTACCATTGGGACTGAGCTATTTACAGTTAAAATACGTAGCAGTAAGCGCAAAGGCGTGACAGCTACAAGTCCGTATTGGTTTTATACATACGGAATTGGGAAGTGGGTCATTCCGTCAGTGGAGGGGGTTAAAACAACCGAGTCAGTGGAGAACATACCCCATTTACTGATGGAAAGATTCAGCGGTTCGGTCGCAACATTTTCTCTTGTCTTGTAGTGTAAAGCATTTGATCATACTGTAAGAAACTATGACGTTGATCTGCTTGTTGGGGAACTCAAACATAAGACGTACTGTTGCACCAGAGCTTTTAAATTTAGTAAATGATAAATATGTTGAAAAAATAAGGAGAAAACACGTGGCCATTACTCCATTTATATCAGGCTATCGTTACACAAGGTGCATAAAAAATTCATTGTGGTTATTGTAAAGAATTTCTCACCTCTAGAAAAATCACATTTAATAGTCATGAAGGACTGAAAAGGCGTGCAGGGGGGGGGGGGGGGGGGGAGACGGTGGAGGGGGGGAGGTGTTGACATACCCAAGCAACACAGTGATGTACCCACCCGTGTTTCGTATATAAACTTAACTTATCGAAATTTCGTAAAGAAAGGAAAAAATCAAATCAAAGAAGTGACCTAAAAGTAGCAGCAAATAGTACGCCCAGGCGTTTATTTTCTAGATTCCCTTTTGTAAACAACCACGTACTTGACTTCGTTAGAAGTTGCATAATGATATTCAATGAAAATATTTCCTCAAATAACTTTACAAACAGGAAAAATGAAGTAAATGACACCAACAATGTAAAACTATGAATATTTAATATGTGGATATGTAATAAATCTTCCCACAAACTAATAATTTACAAATACACTCCTGGAAATTGAAATAAGAAAACCGTGAATTCATTGTCCCAGGAAGGGGAAACTTTATTGACACATTCCTGGGGTCAGATACATCACATGATCACACTGACAGAACCACAGGCACATAGACACAGGCAACAGAGCATGCACAATGTCGGCACTAGTACAGTGTATATCCACCTTTCGCAGCAATGCAGGCTGCTATTCTCCCATGGAGACGATCGTAGAGATGCTGGATGTAGTCCTGTGGAACGGCTTGCCATGCCATTTCCACCTGGCGCCCCAGTTGGACCAGCGTTCGTGCTGGACGTGCAGACCGCGTGAGACGACGCTTCATCCAGTCCCAAACATGCTCAATGGGGGACAGATCCGGAGATCTTGCTGGCCAGGGTAGTTGACTTACACCTTCTAGAGCACGTTGGGTGGCACGGGATACATGCGGACATGCATTGTCCTGTTGGAACAGCAAGTTCCCTTGCCGGTCTAGGAATGGTAGAACGATGGGTTCGATGACGGTTTGGATGTACCGTGCACTATTCAGTGTCCCCTCGACGATCACCAGTGGTGTACGGCCAGTGTAGGAGATCGCTCCCCACACCATGATGCCGGGTGTTGGCCCTGTGTGCCGCGGTCGTATGCAGTCCTGATTGTGGCGCTCACCTGCACGGCGCCAAACACGCATACGACCATCATTGGCACCAAGGCAGAAGCGACTCTCATCGCTGAAGACGACACGTCTCCATTCGCCCCTCCGTTCACGCCTGTCGCGACACCACTGGAGGCGGGCTGCACGATGTTGGGGCGTGAGCGGAAGACGGCCTAACGGTGTGCGGGACCGTAGCCCAGCTTCATGGAGACGGTTGCGAATGGTCCTCGCCGATACCCCAGGAGCAACAGTGTCCCTAATTTGCTGGGAAGTGGCGGTGCGATCCCCTACGGCACTGCGTAGGATCCTACGGTCTTGGCGTGCATCCGTGCGTCGCTGCGGTCCAGTCCCAGGTCGACGGGCACGTGCACCTTCCGCCGACCACTGGCGACAACATCGATGTACTGTGGAGACCTCACGCCCCACGTGTTGAGCAATTCGGCGGTACGTCCACCCGGCCTCCCGCATGCCCACTATACGCCCTCGCTCAAAGTCCGTCAACTGCACATACGGTTCACGTCCACGCTGTCGCGGCATGCTACCAGTGTTAAAGACTGCGATGGAGCTCCGTATGCCACGGCAAACTGGCTGACACTGACGGCGGCGGTGCACAAATGCTGCGCAGCTAGCGCCATTCGACGGCCAACACCGCGGTTCCTGGTGTGTCCGCTGTGCCGTGCGTGTGATCATTGCTTGTACAGCCCTCTCGCAGTGTCCGGAGCAAGTATGGTGGGTCTGACACACCGGTGTCAATGTGTTCTTTTTTCCATTTCCAGGAGTGTATGTTAAACAAATTTCTTGTATTACTTCACAAAATGCTGACATATTCCTTTTTCAACCCTTTTAGAGGGAGAAGGGAGGGGGAGGATTGAAAGAAGAGGGTGGGAGTGGGAGGGAGAAAAAGAGAGAGAGAGAGAGAGATACAAGGAAGCATTACTGATGTGTGAGATCCATACCATACTTCAGTATCGTTTTGTGATAGAAATGAGTAGTTTATTTACCTCCTTAGAGAGCTCGAATATTAAATACGCTCAGTGTCATTTTTACCTGTTTAAACGAAAATTGTCAGTAAATACTTTAGATTAACATTTTTGGACAAATTTTGCAGTAATTATTTTGCAAGTGTTCATGATTGTTATGTTTTTGTCTTCAAAAATATATCATCATGATTATTATTAATATTATTATTATTATTATTATTATTACTATAACTACCATAAAGTGGGGAAACTTGAATCCATTAAAAAATTTCAAGTATTCTCCCCAAAAAAATGTACAATTAGAAACTTACATTTATCTTTCATGTGATTAGTCTTTTCATGGTATAATCGTCACTAGGCAGCTTTACTGAATTTTTACTCTTCTTATTTTTGTAATAATTATTTTCTTATTGGATCAAGTTACCCAGTTGATGAGTATATTTAAGTCACCCAGTTAAAACTGCTGTGTGGCTCAAGTTAATTTTTATATCTTGGAGCAAATTTTATCGCAAACATAATTTGCTTTTAATTACAGCAAATACAAATGTGGAAAATTTTTGGGAAGTGATCCATGAGTTACTTAAACTACTGCAACGCAGCAGGTGATAATACATTGGTGTTTTTCTCCGACAACAACTGGAGCTTCCACAATGTCTTCCTTTTTGAAGTTCCATTCATCATGAATTGCAGGGAAAAGAAAAGTTTTTCCACACTTGGCAGTTTCTCTCATTAACCTGCGGAAGTAAAATCGTTCATAGTGTCAAATGTGTCAAACATAAAATTCATTCACAGAGCTTAAAATCTTTTAATTCCCCGAAATAAATTTTCCAACTTTCAATTCTTTGGTATTATTAGTAGGCTGATTGTCTTCCCCATTAATATCTGCACTGGTATTGATATTTTGACCCACAGCATTTTATGATGCTGGATCAGAATCATTTCTTGCCTGTAAACATGTTTCATCCACACTTTTTCCAAGTTCATCAATTTAACGCCTTCTGTGTCTCTTTGATGTTAAAAATTCAAATCTTGTTTCCCTGGGATAATTTTCGAATTAATCAGATATTCCTTGGGCAACGTGCTCTGTTGAGCCTGGTAGCCGTTAAAGAACTTCTTTGGGGCTCAACACAACATTTCCAGTTCTTCTAAAACCCGAGTGAAAGTTTTTTGAATTGGTGATTCCTGTTTTCCTAGTAGGAGATTACCTTAGAACCTGTTTTCTGTGGTTCCCTTCTTATAGAGGTACTGTTTTTTCTGGTAACCTCTCGTCTAAACGGGTAAAAGTACACATATATTCTGCAACAATAAGGATCCTTTGTATAAGATACTCTTCGTCTTGTAATGATAAGACCCTCAGTTTTCTGAAGGACTGTACTTGCAATTCCTTTGTTTGCATTTGTGATTGCTTCTGTCAACAGAATATTTTTCTCCGGTTTCTTTTATGCATTACAGCCCAGCTTTTGGCATCACTGGCATATGATACGATCTGGGCATCGCCTACTTCCTGGCACCCTAATACGTTTCTGGGGTATTACTTTACGTATAAAACAGAAAGTGTGACAACTAAACGTAGCATTTGTTAAGCACTTCATTTCCGCACTCTATTCGTCCCAAAAAATATGTTAACAAATACGTTAATTTATAAAACATAACAGGCTTCAGACAGATTATACAGAGGGATCCAAAAAAATATATCCACTGTTTAAAAGTCCATAACTGGCAAACTAATTGACGGAGTTATCTGATCTTATGTAGTGTAATAGTTTGTAGTTCCGGAAATCGCCACTCAAGCGTTGTATTGCCTTCTTTTGTTTTGTCAGATGACAGTCGCCAGATAGTGTTTTGTGCTTAGTTTCTCCACAGTCTAATATATTAGACTGTGGTTGCTCCTAGTTACTCGAGTAAAAATGGCTGGCTCAAGGCTTACATTCGATGGAAGGAAGTCAGTTTTGAAGTGATATTTTAAGTACGAAAACATTAATGAGATACAACGGCAATGGCGAAATGAGTATCAAACAGAGCCACCGACACGTTTAACGATTCGTTGCATTCGAGACAAATTTGAAGCCGAAGGCTGTGTTAAAGATGTACACAAACAACGCTCTGGACGACCTGTAACAGTAACAAGTCCAGCTAACTCCCGTCGTGTGTTACAACAATTCACTCGCTCACCACAGAAGTCTGTGAGACAGTGTGCCCGTGAAACTGGAATGAGTCGCTCACGTATTCTGCGAATTTTGAAGAGAGCAAAGTAGAAGTGCTACCTCCCACGTTTGCTACACGCAATGAACGAGGACGACCCAGATCGTAGAACAGAGTATTACGAGTGGTTTACTAACATGGTGCGCAACGATGAAGAGTTTGCAGAAATGGTTGTGTGGTCTGATGAGACACAGTTCAAAGTCAATGGTACAGTAAATCGCTACAATTGCATCTACTGGGCCGCAGAAAATCCAAACGTCCATGTAGACAAAGCCGTGAATATGCCAGGAGTAATTGTGTGGTGTGGGTTGTCTTACCGGGGCATGATTGGGCCATTCTTCTTTGACGGCACAATTACCGGTGAGGTGTACCTTCAGAAGGTTCAGACATCCATTTTACCTGCCATCCGAGACTTGTATGGAGACGGAAGAGTTTACTTTCAACAAGATGGTGCCCCAGCCCACTACCAAAATCGTATTAGGGCGTATCTCGACGAAAATCTACCAGGAAGATGGATAGGCCGTAGAGGTGCTGTGGAGTATCCACCACGTTCCCCAAACCTAGCTCCTCTGGACTTTTACCTGTGGGGAACACTAAAGGACGTCGTTTATCGACAAAATTCACGCGCATTGGATGAACTTCGAGAATCCATCGTACATTCTTGTGCAAATATCCAACTGAACACGTTGCAGTCAGTAGTTTGTGCTGTAGTTCGGGGGCATCGTTTGTGTGTGGATGTTAATGGTGACCATTTCGAACACCCACAGTGATACCTTTAAGTTGGACTTTAAGCTACACTTTCACAAAAAATGAGACAACTCCGTCAAATAGTTTGCAAGTTATGGACTTTTAAACAGTAGATACATTTTTTTGGACCCCTCTGCATAATGGTAAGACAGCGATTTAGGAACCAGGTTTTAAATTTAAGACACTTCCAGGGGCAGATGTGGATCTTACCACAATTTACTGTTTGTGAACTGTAGATTAAAACTAAAGATACTGCAAAAAGGTAGGAATTTAAGAAGATGGGACCCGCATAAACTGAGAAAACCAGAGGTCCTAGAGAGTTTCAGAGAGAGCGTTAGGGAACGATTGACTAGAACAGGGGAAAGAAATACGAGTACAATAGAAGAAGAATGGGTAACTTTAGGAGATGCAATAGTGAAGGCAGCAGAGGATCAACTAGGTAAAAAGACGGGAGCTAGTAGAAACCCTTGGGTAACAGCAGAGATATTGAATTTAACTGATGAAAGGAAAAAATATAAAAATGCAGTAAATGGAGAAGACGAAGAAGAATACAAAAGTCTCAAAAATGAAATCGATAGAAAGTGAAAAATGGCTAAGCAGGGATGGCAAGAGGACAGATGTAAGGATAGAGAGGCAAATATCATTAGGGGTAAGATAGATACTTTCTACAGGAAAATTAAAGAGATCTTTGGAGAAAAGAGAACCACCTGTTGAATATCAAGAGTTCAGATGCAAAACCAGTCCTAAGCAACGAAGGGAAAGCAGAAAGGTGCAAGCAGTATATACAGGGTCTATACAAGGGCAATTCAATTGAGGGTAACTGAAGAGGACGTAGATGAAGAGGAAATGAGAGATACGATACTGCGTGAAGAATTTGACAGAACACTGAATGACCTAAGTCGAAATAAGGCCCAGGCAGGGGATAACATTCCGTTAGAACTGATAGCCTTGGGTGAGCTAGCCATGCAAAACTCTTCCATTTGGTGAGCAAAATGTATGAGATAGGCGAAATACCCTCAGACTTCAAGAAGAATATCATAATTTCAATCCCAAAGAAAGTAGGTATTGACAGGTGTGAAAATTGCCGAACTATCAGTTTATTAAGTCACAGCTACAAAATACTAACACGAATTCTTTACAGATGAATGGAAAAACTGGTAGAAGCCGACCTCGGGGAAGATCAGTTTGGATTCCGTAAAAATATTGGAACACGCGAGACAATACTGACCCTACGACTTATCTTAGAAAATAGATTAAGGAAAGGCAAACCTACGTTTCTAGCATTTGTAGACTTAGAGAAAGCTTTTGACAATATTAACTGGAATACTCTCTTTCAAATTCTAAAGGTGGCAGGGGTAAAATACAGGGAGCGAAAGGCTATTTGCAATTTGTACAGAAACCAGATGGCTGTAACAAGAATCGAGAGGCACGAAAGGGAAGGAGTGATTGAGAAGGGAGTGAGACAGGGTTGTATCCTATCCCCGATATTATTCAATCTGTATATTGAGCAAGCAGTAAAGGAAATAAAAGAAAAATTTGGAGTAGGAATTAAAATCTATGGAAAACAAATGAAAACATTGAGATTTGCCGACGACGGTAAATGACCTGGAGAAGCAGTTGGATGGGATGGACAGTGTCGCGAAAGCGGGATATAGCATGAACCACCGACAAAAGCAAGACGAGGATAATGGAATGTAGTCGAAATGAATCAGGTGATGCTGAGGGGATAAGATTACAAAATGAGACACTTAAAGTAGTAAATGAGGTTTGCTATCTGGGAAGCAAAGTAAATGACGATGGTCGAAGTAGAGAGGATGTAAAATGTAGACTGGCTATGGCAAGGAAAGCGTTTCTGAAGAAGAAAAATTTGTTAACATCTAGGATAGATTTAAGTGTAAGGAAGTCGTTTCTGAAAGTATTCATGTGGAGTGAAGCTATGTATGGAAGTGAAACATGGCCGAAAAATAGTTTAGACAAGAAGAGAATAGAAGCTTTCGAGACGTGGTGCTACAGAAGAATGCTGAAGATTAGATGGGTGGATCACGTAACTAATGAGGAGGTAGTGAATAGGATTGGGGAGACGAGGAATTTGTGCACGACTTGACCAGAAGAAGGGATCGGTTGGTAGGACACATTCTGAGGCATGAAGGGATCACCAATTTAGTATTGGAGGGAAGCGTGGAGGGTAAAAATCGTAGAGGGAGACCAAGACACGAATACACTAAGTAGATTCAGAAGAATATAGATTACAGTAGTTACAACGAGATGAAGAGACTTGCACAGGATAGAGTACAAGGAGAGCTGCATCCAACCAGTCTCTGGACTGAAGACCACAAGAACAACAACAACAACAACATATATTACACTTTTAAGCATTCATTTTTAAAACTATCACTAAAAGAAGTGTTCTTATAATTAAAACATAGTCAGATTTTTTGTTTGGGTACTGGAAAGCGTGCCTGTACCAAGACGTTCATCATAAATTAAACACTATGCATATATTATAGTTGCTTCAGCCTAATAATTAATTTTACATACATATTTTCTTTTTTTTTTGCCAATTCAGTTTCAAAGTGTCCAAATGCAAATCTGAAATTAGATACAAACGGATTAATAAGCTGAGGACTCCTGCCCGAATATTGAAAAGCAGAGCCATATGTAAAAACAAGTGGCAATCAGACATTTTCTAACTGCAGCCAACATTGAAAATACATGCAGCCTTAGCAGTTCAAATATCATGAATCTCTCAAATGATCCCAGTTTATGGTACATATGAAATCAAAGCTCTGGGTTGAAACTTACCTAATTATAAATTCATATTTGCAACCAAAAGTGCATAAATCTGAATATTTACAGATATTTGCCTTTAAAGATATGGTCTGCAACATTGTAATAACTCGAAATTATTATGAGACCAGTTCTGTTTTAGAAACTAGTTCGACGAGTCACACAGTACTCACTTAGCTGTTTCCACGTTTTTGTTCATATCTATCTTTCGTTAATCAGTACCTGAAGCTGTGACTCCAATGCATTTAGCAACCTCAGCTGCAGAATCATGATGTCTCAGCATGTACAGATACGTTTGGTTTTCTAGATGGGGTTGGTAATGACCACGCGACTCTCCCCTTACACATCGGAAACAAGAATTTGGATCTTCCCCATCGTTGAGAGCACATTTGAACCAGGATGAGAGGCACTATCTGCTGGGACTGGGCTGATATTTCTGAAATATCTGGACAAATGGAAAGGATAGGTAACTCAGCCAGTTAAAGGGATGATGGAACCTTTCAGGTAAATAGCAGACCGGTTGAGAAGGAAGACACGTGACAACTCAGTATATTTGCTGGGGTGGGGATCTGTTCCGAGATGCGAGCAGGCTCTACGGGACACTATTGAGCGCACTGGGAGTTGGTGGAAGGCTCAAAGCAGAGGCACAGACGATTCTGTGTGGATGTTGGATACGGAGTTTTCTACCTCTGCTACTGGGGCGGAGAAGTCAGTGCTACAGTTCAACCATATGACAGCTGTGGACGAGTTAACTCGTTATGGTCTGCAACTCCCCAATTGTTGAATATGTGTCTAGACACGGCCCCGGGGATTTCCTTCGGCGCTATTGACACGTTTACGAACCCTGTTGTGCCGAACCTCGTACTGCTGCAGACGTGTTACCTCCATATCATGGTCAATAAAAAGTTTCAAATATTTACCATACAACGAAATACCTCTTTGCATCCCGTAATTTGCCAAAATCCTCGTTTCGATATCTTGAACTGTTTATGAAATAAGACGATTGTTACAACCACATGATTCCTGGGTGCAAGGACGAAGATGGGCTCATGGCGCGTGATAGGCCGCCGGATATAAAAACCGATAGCGACAGAACGAAATGAGATATAGTCTTTCTCAAATTTTAAATGGTATTTCGATATCTTATCTACACTTCATATGCATCAATGTATGAGATAAAATCAACAAAAGTTTACGCTATGCGATTTTACCTCTGTGAAGTCTTTAAAACTTCGTGAATGCTTTACTTGGTTTGATGCAGCACCATTACTGCGAAGAATAAAGAAAAGCAGTCTATAAGATGTGCAAAGTCAAATTTTTCCATATAATAGTTTTCTTAAAAACGATTGTATTCCACAGAGGCTGCAACGCTGTCTCTACGCGTCACTGCATTTGGCGAGCAATACAGCGACAACAAAGCCGCACTCTGCATTGCATGCAGAGACCATGTCTGTAGCAGTCAAGGGTTAATAGGTGAAATGTGCACTGCACACTAGCTTATCAGAGTGCACATGTAGAACTCTAGGATGAATAAATGCTTCTACAGATCCAATAAAAAGTTATATAATGATTTCGGAGAGGGGAGAACGTCACTGCCGGCCGGTATGGCCGTGCGGTTCTAAGCGCGTCAGTTTGGAACCGCGTGACTGCTACGGTCGCAGGTTCGAATCCTGCCTCGGGCATGGATGTGTGTGATGTCCTTAGGTTAGTTAGGTTTAAGTAGTTCTAAGTTCTAGGGGACTGATGACCTCAGTAGTTAAGTCCCATAGTGCTCAGAGCCATTTGAACCATTTTTGGAGAACGTCACTCCCATTCTTCACTGAGGGGAGGATTAATGATTTTAGATCAGGGTAAGAAAATAACATAGCATTAGTAAACTGTAGGAACTTCCATAAGAATGCCCCACAACTAGTCTGTCTTACAAGAAGAAGCAACGAAAAAAGCATGCCAAATTTAAAAGAACGCAAAATCCCCAAGATTAGCAAAGTTTTACAGAAGTTCGAAATATGGCGCGTACTTCAATTCGAGATGCTTTTAATAATTTCCACAATGAAATTATGTCTCGAAATCTGGCAGAAACCTCAGAGAGATTCTGGTTATACATAAAGCACACCAGTAGCAAGACGCAATCAATACCTTCACTGCGCGATAACAACGGTGAAATCACTGATGACAGTGTCGCTAAAGCAGAGTTATTAAACACGGTTTTCCGAAACTCCTCCACCAAAGAAGATGAAGTAAATATTCCTGAATTCCAATCAAGAACAACTGCAAAGATGAGAAACATAGAAGTAGATATCCTCGGAGTAACGAAGCAGCTTAAATCACTTAATAAAGGCAAGGCCTCTAGTCCAGATTGTATACCAATCAGGTTCTTCTCAGAGTATTCTGATAAAATAGCTCCATATTTGGCAATTATGTACAACCACTCGCTCACAGAAAGATCCTTACCTAAAGACTGGAAAACTGCTCAAGTCACACCATTACCCAAAAAGGGAAATAGGAGTAATCCCCTGCATTAGAGGCCTATATCACTAACGTCGATTTGCAATAGGGTTTTGCAACATATACTGTATTCGAACATTATGAAGTACCTCCATGAAAACGATTTATTGACACATACTCAGCACGGTTTCAGAAAATATTGTTCTTGTGAAACACAACTAGCTCTTTATACTCATGAAATAATAAGTGCTATCGACAGAGGATGTCAAACTGATTCCATATTTTTAGATTTCCGGAAGACTTTCGACACCATTCCTCACAAGTGTCTTCTAACCAAACTGCGTGCCTACGGAGTATCGCCTCAGTTGTGCGATTGAATTCGTGATTTCTTGTCAGAAAGGTCACAGTTCGTAGTAATGGACGGGAATTCATCGAGTAAAACAGAAGTAATATCCGACGTTCCCGAAGGAAGTGTTATAGGCCCTCTATTGTTCCTGATCTATATTAAAGACATAAGAGACAATCTGAGTGGCCATCTTAGATTGTTTGCAGATTATGCTGTCATTTACCGTCTTGTAAAGTCATCAGATGATCAAAACGACTTGCAAATTGATTTTGATAAGATATCTGAATGGTGCAAAAGGTGGCAATTAACCCTGAATAAGGAAAAGTGTGAAGTTATTCACATGAGCACTAAAAGAAAACAGCTAAATTTCGATTACGAGATAAGTCACACAAATCTGAAGGCTGTAAATTCAACTCAATGCTTAGGGATTGCAATTACAAATTGGAACGATCACATAGATAATATTGTGGGTAGAGCAAACCAAAGACAGGGATTCATTGGCAGAACACTTACAAGGTGCAACAGGTCAGTTGGGGGACAAGGGGGCTGCCACCCCACTCTCCATTGTTGGCAAATTTATTCAAGATGGCGGCGATGATGTCGTCCAAGATGGCGGCATGTAGACTTGGCAACATCGCATGACGTCATCCAAGATGGCGGATTTTGGCGGGAGAATAGTCCAATTTTGTTGCATCCACTAACCTAACCTCAAGAAAAAATGGCGGGAAGTTTGAATTTTGGCCGGAATATAGGCCAATTGTGCTACATCCACTAACCTAAACCTCCAGAAGAAAAAATGGCGGCAAGTTTGAATTCAAACATGATAATGCATGCAAAGACCGTACTTGTCTTTATTATTGTTATTTATTATCCTTTATTAACATTCATTATCATTCATTGTCACTTATTATCATTCATTATCATTTATTATCATTTATTATTATTATTGACCTGCCTCCACTAGAAAATTCGCTCCAAATTCAAATTCCAACATGATAATGGCTGCAATACCTTACTTTTGTTTATTACTCATTATCATTCATTAACATTTATTAACGTTCATTATCATTCATTGTCATTTATTATTATTATTATTATTATTATTATTATTATTATTATTATTATTATAGGCCTACATCCACTAGAAAATTGCGCCAAATTCAAATTCCAACACGATAATATCTCGAAAACTGTACTTCTATATATTATTATCATTTATTATTTATTCAAGATGTCCGATTTTCTTGGTGAGAAAGCCATTTTCCTTACATCCTATCATAAGTTCAAATCCCAACACCATAATTGATCACACTTACGATCTTTCTCCCTCAGTTATCTTTTTTTTTTCACTGGTAGCCTATCATAATCGCGTCAAATAATAAACTGCACTTATAGTAACGTAAGTCATGTCCTTTGATTTTGCAGGGGGGGGGAAGGAACTGAAGACTTTATTTCAAGCAGTACGGTCATCACTTGTTCTCCAACACAGTCAGCACACACATCTTTGATATCGCAGTGCAGTCACCACGGTGCCTGTGCTCCAACTGAATTAGTTCAAATCCTCGCCACCCCCTGGCCAGCGCTCGAAGACACTGCCTATGCCTGTCGCGTGAGGCAGCCGGCCACTAGCGCGGGAGGCGAGCCCAGCGATCGCTCCCACGTCGTAAACATGTTTTCGCTGGACACGGTGGAACTTGTCGAGTTTGACGTCACAGCGGCCCCTTGTCCTATCACCACGTGTATTCGTCGCCTCCACACGTTTCCCGCCAAAATTTTCTCCCTCGGAGCTGAATCGCACAATGGTCGGCCGTTTCCCTGCAACACTTTCGGCGCCACGTTCAAACCTGTGGATGCCAACCGCTCACCGTCCACCACGTTCCCTGTGCGAGTGAGAACGCAGTGCTACACTTATGGCGGCAAAGTTTGCTCGACAGTGGAATCCGCCATGACTATATAACAGCACGTCTGGACTGCACTAGAACGCCCACTAATTGACTCACTCTCGCGCGCGCGTAATAACTGTACAATCGCTGCACCGCCGCCTCGCTTACGACAAACACCCTCCATACACGCCACGGACATAGCCTTCTGTAAATACCTGGAAAATGACTCCTTATTTCAGACATTACGTTCATGCAGGTGTGTTTCAACTGACTTCTCCATGCTCACACAGCGAAACTCCAGAGCGCAGCTGACGTACGCGCGACCGGCTGAGCCCGCTCCATCGGCAGCTCCCTGGCCGGCTGACGTCAAGCAGACCCCCACGGCCAGCGCGCCAGCTAGGCAGCGAGCGGCGCCGCAGGGCCCCGCCACAAACGGTCAGCCGTGCCCGCGAGCACTTAACGCTGGGCACTATGGAACCTGTCGTCAACGTGCCGGACAAAGGATACGTTTGGCGCCAGAGTTTCACTGGCGGTGGAATCCACCATGACCGTATAACAGCGCGTTTGCTCGTCGCGAGAACACTCGCTAATTCACTCTCACCATCCCGCTATATTAAATAATTCAATTTACAATTTCATATTCGTATGCAAACGTGTTCAACTCCCTAATTTCAACTACTTTTTGAGGACCAGTCCGCCACCTCCTCCTCCTCCTAGGAACCAGCGTCAAGTTTCAAATCTGCCAGTAAACAAAACTCACTTGCGCTTCCGCCACCAACCTAAGAAAATTGTTTCAAACTAAGCCACCAGCACTCAACCTCTTCCTACACGTTTCTGGTAAACTGACTCACCCTGCAGTAAGTCCATGGATGGAGGAAAGAATTTACTTTATTTAGGAATGGACTATATCTATCACACCGACATGTACCACATCATACAGACCTGCAAAACACTCCTACATAACTCATTTATAAGGTTCTACACACACGCTTGCTAATTGTAAACAGTTAAAAATAACTCATAGCACAGCCTACAGACACGCGAACCGCTCGTAAATAATGCAAAACATTTACCTCCAAATAGCCAAACAACTGCTAATTTTCGGAAATAATTTCGGTTCGTAGGCCGATGGAAGGAGGAACGAGTGTACTTTATTTATTTGCAACATATCTTTTTGAAACTTTTACTTCTCATAGGTTTCGATATCTAAGGCTGACATAAGGCAGTTTCTGAACTCCAGTAGTGCACTACACTTGCCAACACAAACACACCCATCAAGATATTCATTCCAATCCAGACCTGTAACTCCTCTACAGATAAATTTGTCCAGTTATTTGTCTACTCACTCACATTCTGACCAGATTGCCGTTATTGCGCAAAAACAGCTCAGACTGCGCTGAGCTGCTCGGGGAAGAAAGGAAGGGCTGCACTCTATTTATTTGGAGCCCTTTTATTCAGTCGTGGAGTATATTTGTCACAAAACACCCGCACTGATCCCACTGTGGTCATCTGACACAAGCCACAAACACGTAAACAACTCCTAATTTCACCACATAATACCAAACAGCTCTTAAATAATGCAGTACACAATATCAGCAGACGAGCTCTGTACTCTTAAACTCTCCAAATAAAGCACCGCACAGTGCACAGACATGCTCGCAAAATAGTGCAACAGACGCGCCCTAACACCACCAGCTGCCAAACCGACCAAAAGTCTCTGCTCGGCCTCCCCCAAACACGACCTCAACACAGTCGCATTCGCACCTATCACTGGAGAAATTGATATCGCCTATGCGCCTTAGATTACGCTCCAAGGCAGGCCTCGCGCGCGTGCGGTCGGCGGGGAAGGGGATTCCAGAGTCTCCAGCCAAGTTGAGCTTCCGGTGGGGATTCCAGAGTCTCCAGCCAAGTTCAGCTTCCGAGCGCTCGTGACAGCCGACACATGTGAAAGCTGCGTTGTTCTTCTCATGTATACTGCCGGCGTCTCAGGTTTGGACCTGCCTTCACGTCTATTCTCAGAATAGCTCATAGCTCGTTGACACACTTGATTAACGCGGCCGCGATAACATTTACTCCTCGCATGCAACCGAGATGGTGACGGAAAACCTATCACTCTGATATGTGCTGCAGGCGCGTGTAATCATTGAGAACACTCTATTTATTTTTTTCGAACAACTTATTTAACCATACAGTGTATCTATCACGCTATCACAAAACACCAATACCATATGTGCCCTGGGCCATGTTGCACAGCCAACAGACACGCACCCAATCATAATTTCAGTATACACTGTAGCAAACTGCTACTAAATAATACATCACACAGATATGTAGATACGCTCAGTACTCGTAAACTATCCTAATAACGCATAGCAGAGCCTGCAGATCCGCTCGCAAAATAACTCAGCAGATGTACGCAGGTACCCCCACTCTGCACCATGCCCACAGGATCGTGAAGTCACCCATCCGTCTGATTTCAGACCTCGCACAGCCCCTGCTCGGCTTCCGCAAGCGTGAGTTGGCGCTGTCAACGCGCTCGTCAGCGGTCAAAGCACACACATACGTCCGTCCAGAACCGCGATCCCGAACCGCGACCACCGAACGCGGGTGAAAGTCAACTTTATATCAACGTAGCATAATTCCAAAGCGCAGCCTCCATACGCTTGACACATCATAGCAGCACATGTCTTTACCTCCTAAGACACTGTAGCACACTGCACATTGCTCCTCACACGACATTACACGGCCCTTTAACTAAACATAACTACACATCACTGCTCTCACCTCGTCGCGTGACCAGCCATCTAAAAACCTTCTCAATATTATTCTTAATTTACAACATTTTTTTTAATAAGATCTAATTTACACCTCCCACCGCACCTAACCTCACACCCATCCCACCATCAACATACGCAAACGTCCTCAACCCTATCTTGACACTCATATATCACCCCACAAAGCATGCCTATCAATCAATTTACCGTTCTCATCTCCTCTTTTCGAATTACAAACATAGCCTCTATCTAAACACCAATCAACTCATCTTTCTCGCACTTTCAACAGTAAAATTAATTTTACACACACCCAGAAATACCAAACGCAATTAAAGTGTCAAACTATTATACAGAGCATCAAGCACATACGACAATATTCAAAGCCCGGTCCATATTTACCACCTCCACCTTCAATTAAATATTATTACCATTGCCCCAACATTCTGCCAGCGCTCGATTTGTACCTATTTTTCCGCTCTTAACTGTTGTCACTAGCGGTCGAATACCACTATCTATAGATTGCATAAATTTCCACATAAAAAAATCTCGCCCCGCCGTTTAGAGACTCCTATATCCGAACACATAGCATCATTCAACTATCACTTGCTCTTATCTAATAACTCATCCATCAGGTCTGGGGGCAAGGTCATCCCTTTCTTTCTTTCTTTTCTTTCTTTCAGCAGCAGACATCTATTTTATTTTTATTTTTATTTTTATTTTTATTTTTTTTTTTTTTTACAGTGGTAGCTAAACTGAGCCATCAACTTAACATCACCATTCGCGAAACATATCTTCAAATACGTAAACACACATACTCAATTACACAGCGGTCCCGCTGAGGACATGACCTTCAATATTACAGTTCTTAATCCAATAACCACCGAAACAAGTACTAAATGCTCAAACTAATCCCATAGCGCCTTGCAAAGCGAGTGTCCAAGCGCCGGCGCCGGCATGTCAAAGCCACATAACTGTCCATCTAAACAGCCGTCCACTCAGCCCCAGGACCAGAATGCTGAAGTGGGCTCTCCCTATACCTGCTCTCCAGCTATTGTCTAACGACATACAGTGCACAAATGGATTCCTGAATAGCGCAGATCTCTATCTCCCCCCAACGCATCTCCAACAGGACATGTAAACAGTGTCTCCCCCAGCCAGCGAACCCAACGTCATTCACCTTTCGTTCACAGTTTCCACTCGCATATATAAAACCATATTCACTCCTGCCAAAACTCACTTAATAATAAAAAAAGCATTCTCCCTTTCCAAGCATATATGAGTATGCATTTATCTTCACCCATCTGATCTCTGCAATTTTAAGTCGGAGAAAGACATATCTATTACCTTCTGGAACCTGTCTATAAACAGAACGATCTCAGTTACTACAACAGGACCTTGTTTTGCTCATTCGCCAGAAATGCACGCAATGTTGTACACCTCAAACTAGGTACAAGTACAACAGATCCTCAACACCCTATCATCTTTATCCTCTACCATCAAACAGTGAAAAAGTCACGAAGGTACCAATGCGATCCACCTCCAGCGCGGACAAACGGAATTCACAATACTCTCCCCGAATAGCTCAGAGTGCAGCCATCCAAGAATTCCTAACAGCTCGCCAAATCCAACACCTCAAACTACAAGTGCCTGTATGAACAAGATAATATTAAATATACACACACGCTGCAGAGACCCCTTTAAAGTTTGATCACCCATACTCTAAGCGAATGAGAAGCTGCCTCTGGCCCTTGTTCAAACATTGTTCTCTAATACACATTTGATCACTGCCGAGCATTTCATCTTTCTGCCGCGACTTCGAAGTCATTGTCTGATACTAAACAGACATTAACACGGACTGATCCATGGTCTCTCACAGGAAACTATACCTTGCACCTTATAAATCACATTCTTACAGTCGATAGCACAACATTGAATGATTTTAAATAAAGGACACCCATAACACAAGGAAAATAGAAGAGCCTGCTGGCGTTGTAGCCACTTCCCTCGAAAGTGATTGACCACCTCTACATTTAAACTCATATGTCACAGTGACCGAATAGTTTATAACTCTGCATTCAACTTCTAGTGATTAGTCATTTTTGCACAGAAGTACAGGATCACCATTTTCGGTGCTAGCAACCCTGGAAGTTGCGGTCCATCAACCAAAATTTCTCCCCCCAACTCAAGCAAGCATTGTCAGTCAATCATTATGTCGTACCCAATCCACAGATGCGATGGATAAGACACCACCAATCTACTGTAAGATTATGCATCGCATCTGATATCGCGAAAAATTTTACAGTAAGTCCAACACTGGCCAATTATGTGACAGCTTGTTTTCTTAATTTCAGTATCATAGCTAAACCATACATCCTCTACTTTGCAAGTATCATTGTGACCATTCATAGATGACTGCTCAGCACATCCATTCACACTTATTTCTCGAACACATAAAGACTACGCTATACATATTCCTAAGACCTCGCGCATAGTACTCGATCAATCTCTCTGCGTATGGCGGTCACAGAGCTATCTAGTCCTCTTACATTAAAAGACCATCCTCACCTCGGCATTGACCTACCTACCCCGCAACATCGCTACCCAATTATTCCTCAACCGAGCAGACGAATACAGCTACACTCCACCTCTGTTGACTGAATAGAGCTTTCCTAGTCCTAATCCATCCAAGTGCACCACATTGCTCAAAATGTAACCAAGTCTTGGAGCTTAGCACACCATATCGATCTATAGTAACAGATCTCAAAGTGCCTTAATTTAATAGCATACAGTTAAGACAGGGTGTATACGGCCCGGGACATCCGGGAATTCCGGGAAAAACCCGGGAATTTTTTCATCCGGGACAAATCCGGGAAAAACCCGGAAATTTTTTAGAATTCCGGGAGTTTTCGTTGTTTTAGATTGCAGTTAAAGTTTTGTAGGTGTGACGTGTAAGATCTGATACGCTGACAAAGAACTTTAGTCCACTACTGCTAAATAATATTGTACCAATGAAACACAAATCACAGAATAACACCAAAATAAAAGTTTAGTTGCATAGAAAATGGGTAAATAGTGTCAAAGGATTTAGGTCGAAGATTATGCAGTACGTCCGTAACAACTAACATGCATTCGACATGTGTGACGTCACAGTTGTTTACATTTCTAACAGATCACCAGAAATTATTACGAATAGTGGCTTGAGATGCGTTACTTTCGAAGTAAATTTCCACGCAAGATGATTTATGTTACGTGTGAGAATGTGCAGTGCATTTCTTAAATCACAGGGCTTTATAACTCTCGTTCAAAACGTAACACTTTGAGGATCAGCCATTTGAAAAATGTCGAGCCCAGAAGATAAGTCATTTATGCCACTATTTAAAATTTTACCGGCACATTTGTATTTGATATGACTTAACGTGTAACACACGCTAAAAAAAGACCGAGCTTCAAGTTAGTTTTCATATTTAATGTTGTTCTTTCATAGATAAAAAATTATGCAATCGATGGCAAAAAGTTCCATTGACCTTCACAAAAATGTGCATAATGTGTTACTGAGCAATGTCACAAGTCCCTTCATGCCAGAACACTTCGACTTTTCTAAGCAACTGATAATCATTTTGGCACGATTTTAATTGCCAAATTAGAGCCTTCCTATCATTGTAGGACTAATAACAGTGGATGCCAATAGAGGATGCAATTCTCGTTCGTACATACACATCTGCTTACGAGTTAACCGGTGTAGAAACGCACTTTGCTGAATTGAGCGAGCTCGGCCTACCTTCGTAACGTACGCGCCGCGGCCTGTCTTCTCGTAGGCCTCGTGCTCTGAATAACTGCCGTCATTCGCTAGCGAGGTCACGTGACATGAGCTATGACTGGCTGACAAAAGTGCATCGCTCAACGCAATCTCTATTTTAGAGTTTCGGAAGCTACCGTGCTGTAATTTGCGGGATTTGTGTATATACTTCAGCGATACGAAAATAAACTCTGTGCATATTGTCTCGCATCAAACAACTTTCCAAACGCATTGTTTTTCCTGGATTTCGTTTCCTAAAGTGCTGGGACGCCCTCCGCCGGTATAATACCTTTAAGATTCTAAGGACTGATAGGTTTTACAGCTCCAAGGGAAAGTATACTGTTACTTAACACGGATGTATTTTCACCCGCTTTATACGTAATTTCATCCGGGAGAAATTGTGTTTTTAACCGGGAAATCCGGGAAAAATCCGGGAATTTTTTTTTCTTGTCCACGTAGACACCCTGTAAGAAGAACAAGAACGGAGCGATATTTATACACAACGTAGTCCGATAGATTTTGAAGCAAATCATCCAATCTTATCATGTGTAAAGTATTGTTCTAGATTCCATGATCGGTGCATCGAAGGTTCCGGTAGGAGAGAGAGAGAGAGAGAGAGAGAGAACATAAACACACACAAACTCCTAAGACTAGAACGTTCAGCACTTAAAAACGGTCAATAACCTTAGATCGCTTACTTTTCCGTCCTGTCAGACATACATCCTTCTCCCCGGTCACCTTACGCTGAGCTATCTCTACCCCAATCGTAAAACGTGTCCTTTCTATGATACGAGCCCAATATAGCCCTGAGGACACGTCTAGTGCCCAATGATCACACCAGATCACGAGTCAGAAATAATACTATTACTCTATCAGGTCTATACAAAAAAATGGTAGTTATTAGCAGCCGGTACATCCTACAAGCAAACAGATACGTATAACAGCAGCGTCCAACATGTGAAAATTAAAAGTCATCTCGTCACCGACTCTGTAAACACCCGTCTGTCGGGTAAGTGTGTACACAATGATTACAGCCCCTCACACATACCCACAGCTAACTTAGTTATGACGCTGAAGTCTCGATTTTACACCAAGCATGCGACAGGGTGGGGATCGCGTAAATCAAAGTGCGTTTAGAGGAATGTGTCAACCTTCATCACACATGAGATGGAAGTCATCTGATGACCGATGGGTTCACCGTTAACGATCGCAAGTAGACAGCGCTTTAAACCACATACCGAACACGTAGCCGCATACGACTAGAACGCTGGCTATATCACGTGACTAAAGCATCCAGATAGAATACTGGAAAAAAAATCTATCTTCAGCAACTTGTCCTTCTCTAGAATAAATGAGTCAACGTTTGAATCGTACCTAGTTGCAGCTCTGTCTCAATCGATCATCCCGTACACCCTCTGTTATGATTTAACACAGATGTGAGTAAGTTTAGACGTGAATGATTCTCTGTCCTCCTGAAAAGCATCAAATACAGTATTCAACTCGCGTATATCACTGCTACCTCAGTAGACATACACTATAATACGAGAAAAAATTGACTGCCTTCCTTATTCGGCTCGCTTCGAATTCATCGTTTTCCTGCCTTCCTCTTGTTGCCACATACTTGACTCCATGTATAAATTCCCCCCTGCGAACCAGAAGATAAGCAAGTACGTTCTCATTTTCACCTAATTTAGCTGTATATTAGGTTAGTTTATAACTATGCGCTAATCAGTTTTCGCATTTCTTTCGATTTTATGTCAGATCCATCCATGCGACCGCGACATAAGTTATCGTTCTGTGTTCTAAAATTGTCTCTAAATGTACCCAAGGCGTATCCAGTCACCTCCACATTCGGAGAGCGCTTGCTCTGTTTTCTGTATCTCTTTGTACATGCACGCCTCGCGGAAGGCTCCCAGGACCGGCGGTAGAGTAGGGTTAACGTTCGAATGTCGATCCGCCGCGAGTTATATGGAGAGCGGTGTTCAGATGCGGATCCACAATACGCCGCGCACGGGGTAGTGTTTGAAGGTGGATCCGCCTCGCGCAAGGTAGGAAGCTGTATTTGAATGCAGATCCACAGTATTCATTACCCGAGTTAGCGTTCGAGTGTGGATCTGCTGTGTCCGAGAGGCGGATCCACCATACGCAGCATCCGTGAAAGGGTTCGCGGGTGGACCAAGTACGCGTTACGTCCGGAGAAGTATTCTATGCTCGACGTTTGGTCCACCAGCCGATGGGACCGGGTCCTGGGACCGTCCGCGAGGCGTGCATGTACAAAGAGATACAGAAAATTGAGCAAGCGCTCTCCGAATGTGGAGGTGACTGCTATGTGTTATTAGGATGGTTTACGAGTACTGAGAGTATCTACACATATGTGTGATGTATTATTTAGTAGCAGTTTGCTATAGTGTGTACTGAAATTATGATTGGGTGCGTGTCTGTGGGCTGTGCAACATGGCCCAGGGCACATCTGGGATTGGTGTTTTGTGATAGCGTGATAGATACACTGTATGGTTAAATAAGTTGTTCAAAAAAAAATAAATAGAGTGTTCTCAATGATTACACGCGCCTGCAGCGCAGATCAGAGTGATTGGTTTTCTGTCACCATCTCGGTTGCATGCGAGTAGTAAATGCTATCCCGGCCGCGTTAATCGAGTGTGTCAACGAGCTATGAGCTATTCTGAGAATAGGCGTGAAGGCAGGTCCAGACCTTGAGACGCCGGCAGTATACATGAGAAGAACAATGCAGCTTTCACATGTGTCGGCTGTCACGAGCGCTCGGAAGCTGAACTTGGCTGGAGACTCTGGAATCCCCACCGGAAGCTCATCTTGGCTGGAGACTCTGGAATCCCCTTCCCCGCCGACCGCACGCGCGCGAGGCCTGCCTTGGAGCGTAATCTAAGGCGCATAGGCGATAAATGGTTCAAATGGCTCTGAGCACTATGGGACTTAACATCTGTGGTCATCAGTCCCCTAGAACTTAGAACTACTTAAGCCTAACTAACCTAAGGACATCACACACATCCATGCCCAGGGCAGGATTCGAACCTGCCACCGTAGCGGTCTCGCGGTTCCAGACTGAAGCTCCTTTAACCGCAGGGCCACACCGGCCGGCATATAGGCGATATCAATTTCTCCAGTGATAGGTGCGAATGCGACTGTGTTGAGGTCGTGTTTGGGGGAGGCCGAGCAGAGACATTTGGTCGGTTTGACAGCTGGTGGTGTTTGGGCGCGTCTGTTGCACTATTTTGCGAGCATGTCTGTGCACTGTGCGGTGCTTTATTTGGAGAGTTTAAGAGTACAGAGCTCGTCTGCTGATATTGTGTACAGCGTTATTTAAGAGCTGTTTGGAATTATGTGGTGAAATTAGGAGTTGTTTACGTGTTTGTGGCTTGTGTCAGATGACCACAGTGGGATCAGTGCGGGTGTTTTGTGACAAATATACTCCACGACTAAATAAAAGGGCTCCAAATAAATAGAATGCAGCCCTTCCTTACTTCCCCGAGCAGCACAGCGCAGTCTGAGCTGTTTTTGCGCAATAACGGCAATCTGGTCAGAATGTGAGTGACTAGACAAATAACTGGACAAATTTATCTGTAGAGGAGTTACAGGTCTGGATTGGAATGAATATCTTGATGGGTGTGGTTGTGTTGCCAAGTGTAGTGCACTACTGGAGTTCAGAAACTGCCTTATGTCAGCCTTACATATCGAAACCTATGAGAAGTAAGAGTTTCAAAAAGATATGTTGCAAATAAATAAATTACACTCGTTCCTCCTTCCATCGGCCTACGAACTGAAATTATTTCCGAAAATTAGCAGTTGTTTGGCTATTTGGAGGTAAATGTTTTGCATTATTTACGAGCTGTTCGCGTGTCTGTAGGCTGTGCTATGAGTTATTTTTAACTGTTTAAAATTAGCAAGCGTGTGTGTAGAACATTATAAATTAGTTATGTAGGAGTGTTTTGCAGGTCTGTATGATGTGGGACATGTCGGTGTGATAGATATAGTCCATTCCTAAATAAAGTAAATTTTTTTCTCCATCCATGGACTTACTGCAGGGTGAGTCAGTTTACCAGAAACGTGTAGGAAGAGGTTGAGTGCTGGTGGCTTAGTTTGAAACAATTTTCTTAGGTTGGTGGCGGAAGCGCAAGTGAGCTTTGTTTACTGGCAGATTTGAAACTTGACGCTGGTTCCTAGGAGGAGGAGGAGGAGGAGGAGGTGGCGGTCTGGTCCTCGAAAAGCGATTGTACAGTTATTACGTACAAGCGAGAGCAAGTCAATTAGCAGGCGTTCTAGTGCGGTCCAGACGTGCTGTTATATAGTCATGGCGGATTCCATTGTCGAGCAAACTTTGCCGCCATAAGTGTAGCACTGCGTTCTCGCTCGCACAGGGAACGTGGTGGACGGTGAGCGGTTGACATCGACAGGTTTGAACGTGGCGCCGAAAGTGTTGCAGGGAAACGGCCGACCATTGTGCGATTCAGCTCCGAGGGAGACAATTTTGGCAGGAGACGTGTGGAGGCGACGAATACACGTGGTGAGCGGACAAGGGGCCGCTGTGACGTCAAACTCGACAAGTTCCAGCGTGTCCAGCAAAAACATGTTTACGACGTGGGAGCGATCGCTGGGCTCGCCCCCCGCGCTAGTGGCCGGCTGCCTCACATGACAGGCATAGGCAGTGGTTCAGCGCGCTGGCCAGGGGGTGGCGAGGATTTGAACTAATTCAGTTGGAGCACGGACGTCGCGGTGACTGCACTGCGATATCAAAGATGTGTGTGCTGACTGTGTTGGAGAACAAGTGATGACCGTACTGCTTGAAATAAAGTCTTAAGTCCCTTCCCTCCCTGCAAAATCAAAGGACGTGACTTACGTTACTATAAGTGCAGTTGATTATTTGACGCGATTATGATCGGCTACCAGTGAAAAAAAAGATAAGTGAGGGAGAAAGATCGTAAGTGTGATCAATTATGGTGTTGGGATTTGAACTTATGATAGGATGTAAGGAAAATGGCTTTCTCACCAAGAAAATCGGACATCTTCAATAAATAATAAATGAGAATAATATATAGAAGTACTGTTTTCGAGATTTTATTGTGTTGGAATTTGAATTTGGCGCAATTTTCTAGTGGATGTAGGCCTATAATAATAAATAATAATAATAATAATAATAAATGACAATGAATGATAATGAATACTAATAAATGATAATCAATGATAATGAATAATAAACAAAAGTAAGTTTTTGCAGCCATTATCACATTGGAATTTGAATTTGGAGGGAATTTTCTAGTGGAGGCAGGTCAATAATAATAATAAATGATAATAAATGATAATGAATGATAATAAATGACAATGAATGATCATGAATGTTAATAAATGATAATCAATAATAATAATAATAAAGACAAGTATGGTCTTTGCATGCATTATCATGTTGGAATTCAAACTTGCCTCCATTTTTTCTTCTGGATGTTTAGGTTAGTGGATGTAGCACAATTGGCCTATTTTCCCACCAAAATTCAAACTTCCCGCCATTTTTTCTTGAGGTTAGGTTAGTGGACGTAGCACAATTGGACTATTCTCTCGCCATCTTGGATGACATCATGCGATGTTGCCAAGTCTACATGCCGCCATCTTGAATAAATTTGGCAACAATGAAGAGTGGGGTGGCACCCCCTTGTCCCCCTACTCAGATCTACTAAAGAGACTGCTTACACCACCCTTGTCCGCCCTATTCTGGAGTATTGCTGTGCGATGTGGGATCCGCATCAGGTGGGACTGACGGATGACATCGAAAATGTACAAAGAAGGGCAGCTCGTTTTGTATTATCGCGAAATAGGGGAGATAGTGTCGCAGACATGATACGTTAATTGGAGTGGCAATCATTAAAACAAAGGCGTTTTTCTCATGAAATTTCAATTACCAGTTTTCTCCTCAGATTGCTAAAACATTCTGTTGGCACCCACCTACATAGGGAGAAATGATCATCACGATAAAGTAAGAGAAATCAGGGCCAGCACAGCAAAAATCCAAGTGCTCGTTTTTCCCGCGTGCCGTTGGAGAGTGGAACGATAGAGAGACAGATTGAAGGTGGTTCATTGAACCCTCTGCCAGGCACTTTATTGTGAATAGCAGAGTAATCACCTAGATGTAGATGTATAAACTGCAAAGATGCCCGTATAGCACTAGGAACAGGAGGCTGGATGAACTGAAAAGTAATAGCAACAAAATTTATAATTACTATTGGATTGTATATCGCAGAAATAAGTTTTACACCAGTGTGGATGTGTGTTTATATCAGTAAGTAATTCGATAATATCTAGAGGGTTTGGTACCGATTCTGAATAGGAAATAATTTCGATGAAGTGTTACAAGTGAGATCAAACATGGTGATCGGATGGTTTTACACACGCTCGTCCTCAGTACAAGCAGCATCGAAACATTTCAGGGAAAAGTTGGAGCAGGTCGCTTGCTAATTTCCTGACAGCTTTATAGCATTAAAGGGTATGGTTCAACCAGTCAGCTATACAAAAGGAGGACAAGTGTTAAATTGGTGAACAGGTCAAAGATACCTGTCAAGACAGTCAGTGACCATATTGGTACAGAAACGGAGGATGGCAGAGAGGGCCGACATTCTAAATTTTTTTTTCCGAAATCATTTCACTGACGAAGACTGTACCATGGTTCCTCTTTTCTGTCGGCGCAATATGTCAAAACTCCATACAGAAATAAGTGGCCGTGAGTTAGAGTACCTACAAAAATTGCTCAACAGAAAAAAGATGACTGGATCTGATGGAACGCCATCGATTCTGCATACAGTATGCGAAGTAAAGGTAAGTCTGATGCAGGTTGCTGCAGGAACGACAAGTTTCCAGTGATTGATAAAACGCGCAGGTCATTCCCATCTTTGAGAAGGGTTGTCGGACACACACACTCAACTATAGTTCTACATTTCTGACCTCAGTCCGCTGTAGAATTTTGGAGCACATTTTAGGCTCGCGTATTATGTCCTTTCTGCAAATTGAAAATCTTGTATGTGGGAATCAACATGGATTCTGCAAACAAAGATCGAGTGAAACCCAGGTGCTCTTTTCCTTCAAAAAACACAGAAGACAATAGATATACGTGTCCAGGGTGATGCTGTGTCTCTTGACGTCTGTAAAACGTTCGATACAGTTTCTCGCTGTTCCCTAGTGAATAAAATGCGAGCGCACGGAATATCAGACCAGTTTTGTGATTAGGTTGATAAATAGAACAATGGGCAGAAATCTTCACACGTAAAAACAGTTTCAGGTATACCCCAAGTAGTAATGTAGGACCGTTAATGAGCAATACACGCGATCATATCCTTGCACCTTTGCTTGCAGAACGTCTTCGGGCTTCTCTTGAGCATAGGCAGGTGGCATGATTGTGGTGCTCCGAGCGCGTTTTCAGCGCACAGCAAATTCATACTGGCGAGCCGCCTGCTGGGGGTTGAGTGTATGGGAAGGAATCTCTTGCGGTCAACGCCTGAGCTAGCTAGCCGTCGAGGACCGCTGGCCGCGTTTGGATGATGGATGTTTACTTTGAGGAGCGTGCGTACGCCTCCTGAAGAGTCGTCACTTCCCACTGCCTGTGCGATAGTGGGCCATACTTTGGAGTACGGCTATGCCTGTTTCTTGCTGCCTTGGTTGGTGAACATGGCCACCTAAACCATCCTTAATTCTCCTTGGCCTGATGCAGGAATAACAATGAGCATCATTTCTTGCATGCATAGTAACGTGTCTGCAGTGGTTCATGAAAGTTGAATTTCCTATGATGTTCTCTCCATTAGCTGATATGGGTTATACTGCTGGCAGCTGCTTCTGGCGAAGCCCTTAACGTGGATTAGCATCCCAGTAATAAGGGAGCGCTTTAGTTAAACAATTATTCGACTGTAAGTGGGCTTCCGTTTTACCTTGTCTGTCTCTTAACCTTGACCTAAAGTGATAACACTTCACTGCACTACTGGTGAGAATGTTTTCTAGGTTTACGTATCTTCAGAATTTTTCATTCTCAGTTAACTTGATCTGAAGAGTGTACTCTTTGTGCTAGGTATCTTAAACATTTTTCATTCTCAGTTAAGATCAAAGGGCTAATTTGATATTTATATGTCATATAAACTGAATGTATTTCCTGTACTGTACTCAGAAATCGTTCAAGATGTCGACTGAGCTCAAGCCTATAACCGTGCATCCTTGCATTTCATCCCCTTTGTTTGCTTTGGATTTGTCTTTGCTTGCTCTTGTGAATGACTATCGATACTTGTTGATTTGCCAATGCTTACTTTCTTATTTTAAAGCTCTTATAGGAGTAATTATTACCTTGCATATTCTGTTGTCTTGAAAAGTCCAAGTTAAAAAGAACTGCTAAGTCTCCCTGCTCTTTCTCAACATGAACTTCCCCTGTATCTAATGTGCATATAAAGCAGGCAGTGATCTAACAAATAATGATGATGAAAGACAGATCATCTGTTTAATGTTGTGACAATTCCAAAAAAACGACTAACATGCAAGGAAAAAGCTTTCTGTACTACGCTGTGTAAATGTTTCACCCAACTAGCCCAAAAAATTAGGTTCCCCGCATTATACACCCATAGTTCACCGCGGTGACACTTCCCCGTGACGTCACTCTGACTGTCGTATTACTAGAGCAAATATGGATTCATGAACAGATAAACGATCAAGATTGCCTTCCTGACACTATGCCATTGAAGTAAGC
The DNA here is from genome assembly GCF_023864275.1 of Schistocerca cancellata. NCBI lineage: Eukaryota > Metazoa > Arthropoda > Insecta > Orthoptera > Acrididae > Schistocerca > Schistocerca cancellata. The sequence goes on from NC_064630.1 coordinate 458,521,544, forward strand.
TCTGTAATTTTTAGTATTTAAAACAGTTGTTGCACGCACACAACAGAAATAATAAACAAGAAGCACTCGTAAATAGAGTAGTCTGCTAATGTTTTGGGCTACTTAAAATGCCGGCAAACTCCGCCCACACTGGCTTCAAAACAACACAGAGCGTAAGTCCGTAGTGCCACCTCCCTTCTTTTTTATCTCTATGAAGGTAACCGAGAACGCAGTTTTTTATTTTCATTTTTTAAAAGTACAATCCAGTTTTTTTTTTTCATTGGAACTCGAGATTTGCCAGAAATTCGTTTGCTTTATTGTCAGAGTTGATTGTCGTTGCTCAGCAACGCCAGAAAATGTTTAGTTCTCAGGAGGGGATGTGATGTCTGTATTTTATTTATTTTACTTTTGTTTATGGTTTTATTTATCTACGTCTTTTGCATCACTCATTGAAAGCATTACCTAAGTTTAATGTAAGTATGAATCATTAAAATATATCTTAGACGTGAAAAAATATGCGAATTGACATTTCTTTACCCTTGGCTGTTTAGCCCAGCCTTATCAATGTACGTGCGTCACATATGCACACGTAATTTTAATGAAAAGAAACTTTATCACCTATGAAATTTAAAAAAAGATAAAGTAATATTTTGTGTTGGCTCTCATTCCGGAGTAATTTTTAAAACAGTTGACTTATGAATCACCCTTTTAATCAACATAGTACTATTATTATGAAAAGTGTAAGTGGTACAGAAGCGAAAGTTAACTCACCACAGCCATTACGGCTTGAATGCGAATGAAGATAAGTTAGCAGATTGGATCGTGCGACAGTACGCTGCAGTAATGAATGCTCAAACTGAAAATATCAGTTAGTTACAAACTAGAATAATTGTCGAGAAAAAACAGTTTACGGGAAGCTGAAGTGACAAAGTTGATATATCTTTGCATATATATCCCCATCGTACTCTGCAAGTCACACTAAAGCGCGTGGCAGAGGTTAGCTTACTTCCCCTTGCATCACTTACTAAAGTTCCTTCCATTTGAGTACGGGAAAAATGGCTGCTTAGAAGCCACTGTACGCACTGTAATTAGTGTAGCCTTCGCTTCCTTATCGGAGCGATACGTAGGGAGCTGTAATATGGTCCTAGATACCTCGTATAATACTGGTTCTTGAAAATTTGTGCGAAAGCATTCGTGGGATAGTTTACATCTATCTTAAAGCATTCACCAGTTCAGATTTCCCAGAATTTTTGTGACGTTCTCCCGTGAATAAAACAAACTTGTGACCATTTGACCTTCGTTTCTTCGTATAAACCAAAATGGTCTGTTTAGTCTTATTTGCTATGAGCCGCAAAACTAGAGAAACATGCTATGCGTATCGCAAGAGTCTTTTTTGTAACCTCTTTGCAGACTGACTGCGTTTCCTCAGTTTCCTACCAATCAACTGAAGTCTGCACCTGCTTTATCTTCCAACGGACTGTATGTAATAATTCTGTTTCAAACGCCTCACAAATTATTATGCTAGGTGTTTCTTTACATGCACTGACTGATTCGAATTGTGCCTTACTGATGTTGTAGTCATAGAATACTACTTTTTTTTCTTTTTCATTTAAGAAGTATGTAAGTTTAAATTCCTGAGCATTTAAAGTAAGCTGCGAGTCATTGCACCACTTTGAGATCTTATAAAGGTCTGCCTTGATATTGGTGCAGTTTTTTTTTTCAGATAACTTTTCACTATAGACAACTTGTTTATTATTTATTTGTTTGTTTATTTCTTGTTCTGGTGATAAATGTTGAGAATATATCATAGGATGTGGAACTAGTAGTTTTAAAAATTTGTTATGATATTATGTAAATAATAGTAATCAGTTACATATTAAAGTATCTACAGTTTAGGTTCTATTACAGAAAAATAAATTTTGTAGTTGAATAAGCATTACAAAAAAATAAATATTACAGAAAATGAATATTGCAGTAAATATTTTATAGAAAAATAAATACGTTTACAATTATACATAGAAAGCATCACAAATAAAGATCTGGGAATGTATCTGAGAGTTACAGGTACAGGGTACTATCCATTGAGGTTCAGAAATTCATGTATAGTTTGAAATGACTCTTACAATAGGAACTGCCTAAAGTTTTATTTTTTTTAACAGAAGCTCATCGTCTACAAAACACCTAATTTGTGAAGGGATGGCATTAAAAATCTTACAGTCACGGAAGTCGATTCCCTTCTGTAGAATACTCAGCTTTACATGATGTAGTGCATATCGTCTATTCTTCTACTATCATGATTATGATACACACTGTCGGGTTTAAGAAAGGGTTTTTTTTATTATGAAATACATCAGGGAGAATATATATTGTCCAGTGGAAGTGAAGTTTTTCAAGTTCCTTAAAAATATTTCTGCATACGGCTCTAGGGGGATTCCACTCATGATTCTTGTGGCTCTTTTCTGTGCACTTAGCACTTTTCTAGCAAGTGGCTGATTTCCCCAAAATATGATTCCATATTCTATAATGGCATGAAAATGACCATAATAAGCTGATTTAATGGTTTCCATATTTCTGTAACAGCAGACAATGTGTAAAGCGTAAGTAGCAGATTTCAGTCCTGCTCAGGTCAAGGATGATGTTTGATCAGTTTAGTTTGTTATCAGTATGTAAGTCCAGGTACTCTGCACTATACACTCTACCTACATGGTGATCACTTAGATTCTCTCCTATTTCTTCATCTAGATAGATTGAAACTGAATGTAATTTATTTTACTGTAGTTAACAGAAAGACCATTTATGCTAAACCAGTTTCACAATATCCCTAAAACCTTATTAAATGACACCTCATGTTCTACCATTGACTTATGAATGAGCAGTGTAATCTCATCAGCAAAGACGATGAATTTACAATTGACTGTGCAAGGAAGTAGATCAGTAATAAAAATAATAAACAGTAGGGGGCCCAGAAGGAAAGCCCTGGGGCACCCCACATATGATGGTACCTCATTCTGATTATGTTGAGACACCTTCTCGACTATCCAGTACGACATTCTCTTTTCTGTTTGAAAGGTTTGAATGAAGCCACTTCCCTGCTGCACCACTTATACGTAGATATGTCGTTTTGTGTACAACTATTTGGTGACTGACACAGTGAGATACTTTAGATAGCTCGCAATACATTCCAATTACCTTTATCTTTTTGCTGATGGAATCAAAAACATTGGCTGCAAATGCAAATATTGCATTTCCTGCTGATAACCTCTTCTGAGATCCAAACTGACGTTTGCTGATTATATTATACTCATCAAGATGCATAATAATTTTGGAAAGCATTAGATCAAGGATGTGGGGAACCAAAACCTTGGAAAAACTTGTTAGCAGAGGGATTGGTCGACAGTTTTCAGTACCTTCCTTATCTCCCTTATGATACAGAGGTTTCGAAGCTGCATACTTAAGCACTTCAGGAACTATTCTTTGCTGAAGAGATGCATCGAACATGTGGCAATAGATTTAACTCGTGCTTGTATGGTTGCAGTGGTATTTTAGTAGTTTGCCAGATATGTTTTCAATTCTGGTAGAGTTTTTCTTTTGAAAGATTTTATGACTCTTTCAATTTCCAGAGTAGTGACTATTTTTACATCTATTGTACTGTGCTAGGTGCACTGTCTTGCAGAAAATTCATGGCTTGATTTATGGAGCGTTGCAATGCTATATGGTCCGATACTATGCATCTGTAAATGTTTTTGGATGATTAACAAGATGATTTTCGTTTTTCTATTTTTACATTTTCACTACTGCACATTTTACTGTTTCTTTCTTTATAAATTACCAGATAATTATCTCTTTATTGCAAATACGCTTCTCGGGTTTGCCGCCGGATCGTATTGTGTAACTCGCACAATATTTCATCGATGCAACTGCTCGACATCAGGTGGTGGTAGATGCTGCTGTCACTGCTGCAAAGCGCGACTAATGATAATCGAGAGGCGACGTCGGAATTTATCTTGCCGGGAGCAGGCAATATGCGGGCACGGGAAGACGCTCGTATTTGGAGGAATGCGGCGGTCGTGGTGCCCTCTGCTGGGAGCCGCAAAAAGGCAGGCCGCGCGTGCGCTATGGGCAATGACTGTGCTGCCGGACGCTCCTGCGGTTACAGTCTGAACTAAATCTCAGTCGCACGTTGCGTCACTTGATGAATCGGAAGTTCTTGTTTTCCCCGTTTTGGTTTAATAGCAGCCAGTGCTGGATTCCAGGCGGTGCTTAGTTGAAAACCTGCATCCCTGCTGATATGAATATGTATGGCCTCCTTAGTAACACAGTCCCAGAAAGATGACGCTGGGGATCAAATTTCCTTCTGCTCATAGATCATACGATGTCCCGTGCCGAGGCAATGCTCCGCTACCGCTGATTTATCAGGATGCCCCAGGTGTTTACGGCGATGGCGTTCGACGTAACGTTCTTGCACGGTTCGGCATGTCTGTCCAATATAAGATTTTCCACATTGGTATGGGATTTTATACACGCCCCGTTTCCTAAGGACAAGGTTGTCTTTGACCGAGCACAATAAACTCCTCTATATTGTTGGTGGCCGAAAAACACACTTGATGTCGTGCTTTTTGAAGAATTTTTCTATTCTCGAAGACATGCCGCCAAAATAGGGCAAGAACGCTGTTGCAGTGGGTGCCTCCGCATCTTCTTTTACATCCCTGCTTCGAGTTTGGTTAGAAGGGAATGCATGGCGTATGTGCCTATCGGAGTGGCCATTCTATTGGAATACTTAACTTTTCCGAAAACAGCACAACAACTGTTCCATTGCTAACGTCATAGAGGTTTAGGAATTTCTCCTTCACCCAGATACCGCAGAAAAATGGTTTGTCGACACAGGAAAGCATTCAGTATTATCTTTACTGGAGGTATTTGTCGGAACAGAAAAAAATGTGCCCTCTTTCATCCATTTTCTACGGGTTCTAGTGAATGCAGAGCCAACACGTTTTGTACCAGCAACTCACATTTTGTACCCTCACAATTAAGTTTTAGACTTCGCTTTGCGTCTTTGAAAGCTGCACATCCTAGTTAATTACACAATCAGTAGAAACATAACTATGGTTCTGCATAACTCCACGATATGCTGTTCGCCTATTGCAACTTCATTTTTCCGGTAAAAAAAATTGCAACGTCGAATTACTTTTAGAAGCTGATGCAGGAGACAGTTTATGTTTCTCTCTTGATAAATGATTTCTCGTGGTCCAAAACCCACATTTGTTATTGATGAGAAAGCAGGACACACTGTACACTTTTCCATACTTTCATCGTCAACTTTAGCTAACCAACTTTGGAACTGTTTATCCTCTAACCATTTGTTATGAAATGAGCACATTCTTTTCACTTTGTTCTTTTGGGTTTCATTCTGACTGTTATAATTGTCCTCACTACATTCACTGCTGTTTGTATTTCCACATAATCTATTGAGCAATTTAAATATGAATCGGAAAACCCTAAAACCAAATGTGGCGAAAGTTTTCAGTTCCCAAATTTGTATCTGTTTCCATTCTGTGCTTTCTGACTTTTGTACAAGAATTCAAGCAGTGTCATTGCTTCCTTCATTTGTTAATCAAATTCGAATGTTGAATTGAAATGCATGTTAAAACATACACTATCTTTGCAATATCAGATACTTAGAATTATGGAAATAAATGTTACATTAACATTCAAAAAGTGATTGTGAAAATGCAACTGAGTAAAATATTTTTCAAACAAGATGTGATGAAACCAGTGAGGTAGTTTAACCATAGCAATATCAACACGGGGTTACCTAATGACTACCTTTAGTAAATACTGTAATCCAATTGGAATTTCATATTTTAAAATTTTGAAAAAATTGTTTGTTATTCTTAACGAATTCTATAACTATTGTAAAATTTTTTAGTTAAACTTATCCAAAAATTTAAGTAGTAGTCCAGTAGTAGATGTGACTTTTTACGACTATTGTCGTATGCAATGGTTTCGTAATCTAAGCCCTACTACACATTCGAATCTCCCTAAAAAGTATGTTGCTAACAAAAGTCAACAGCAGTTAATGAAATCCGCATTTTTTCTAATTTTCTTTTGGTTGTCATAAGGTACCCCACCATTGGTAGTATATATTGTTGAAAATACTTTGGTATTGCTAAGACAATGCTAACAGATGTATTTTATGTTCTGGACCCTATTTCTACGTCAGTAAATCTTTAAAAATCGTATTGTTAATAAAAGTCAAAAACAGTTCACGAAAATTGTATTTCATTTTAAATTTTTTTGTGGTGCTCATAAAGTTGGTAGTAGCTCTACGCATTACTGAATATACGATCAGGGTTGCCAGTATGGCGATTTTTCGCATTCTTGCCTACTTACTCTTTGCAGTAGTAACCAGTGTAACTTTCTGGCGATTTGCTATTAAATTTGGTTAGTAAATGAATTCGTTGGGGACTTACTGCCTGTTTTCTTTTACTTGATTGGAACTAAAACAATGTATAACATTCCCTCCTGGGACGTCATTCTTAAGTATTCCAATCAAAAATACTATAATTTCCCTGTCGTTTTCACAGCTGATTTTGTATTACTTCATAACGCTACAAAACATGACACTCCACTAGTAAAATGATGGTACTTCCTTGTTACATGCGCCGCCTTGCATTCTTTCATGGTGCAGTAACAGTCAACTCCAGTTCTCGCTGTCGGCACCTATTGTCACCAAGCTGACCTAACAGTGAACAGCTGTTCGTACTCACGTAGAGAAGGAGTTGTAGAGTGCGTGTTATGATTATTGCACTTTAGAATTCATGCAACAATAAGCCTTAGAAAATATCGCCGAGAATGGGAAGCAGACGACTGGGCGAAAGGTCATGCCTCTCGTCCAGTCCTCTGCTTTCCATTCTCGGCGTATTTTTTTTTCTAAGGCTTATGTATTTTATTAATTCTACAATTGCACTGTGTGCTTGTAATTAAACAAGACGATTATACTGATAAAGATTAATTTCGACTATAATATTGTAGGCTAGCTCATTGACAGTTCAAAAGATGCCAACAGCTTCGAAACAGTCTATTGCAGAGTTTAACAGAAATATTTACGTGTCCACAAGACAGCTCTGCAAAACCACGCCACTGAGAAAACTCATGTCTCAAAAATGAGAAATCAGAACTCTCAAGAGCCGAGATTAAATAATTTTGTACAACACGTTAATGATACTGGGAAGGGGAAATAGCTGTTCATGTAGTAAAAACCAGTGATCATCGAGGATCTCAATAAAAAAGTGACTAAAGTAAAAGCAGTAAGAATTCACAGCATCATATACTATACTCTCATCCGTTACGCTATTGCACGATGTTCACTTCATGTTTTATTCCATTTATTTCCATGACACAGGTAACGAAACCTACTCATTAATTACTGACGACAGCATCGATGTGTGAGACACAAAATATTTTCGTATTTGTGTGAGATATTACTGTAAGACAAAAGGGACAGAAACTGTAGCCTTTCTTGTATTTCAGAGGTTGAGAAAGAAACTGCAGTGATTTTGTATGAAGCACTTCCATTGTCATACATCAGCTGTGTTTATAGGAAGGACCGCACGATGCTTGGTTGCAGATATTAGCACAGTCGATGTGTTTGCAGGGTATTATGATGTCTTACTCACAGTACTCTACCTACTATTAGGTGGTCTGCCGTCAATTCTGCGGTTTGAGTCGTGTTGTTGGCTACGTAAGTTTTCGTCGTGTTTGTGTGTCTTTTTGTACAGTAATATCAACCCTGTGTATGTTTCATGGTGTTTCACCTTCTTCGAAACGCGATTCACTTATTTGTTTAGTGTTATTGCTTTGTTTGTACGTACAAATGGTGTAGTACAGGTACATTTTATCTCTTCCACCACTTGATAGCAATGGAAGCCTACTACTTGACAGCTGATATTCCGCTGTGGTTTAGCAAATGGTTGTAGCCTGTGAGCCCGTGTCCTCTATGCTGAAAAATACCCACAGTGCTGAGTGCCATCTGATAAGATGTTTGGCAGACTTTTCCAGCTTTTGAGGGGCACAGGCACCCTTTCACCGCGGAAGACTGACAGTGAAAGGCACTGCACAGTCCGCCTGCCTAACATGGAGGAGCATGTGCTATCTTTGGTGGAAGGAACCCCTCGGATCAGTGTGCGACGATTAGTAGCAGCAGAAGGCGTGTCTCACTCTCTTATCTGGAAGATACTTCATGAATAATTGGTCTACCCATATCATATACAGGGCTATTACAAATGATTGAAGCGATTTCATAAATTCACTGTAGCTCCATTCATTGACATATGGTCACGACACACTACAGATACGTAGAAAAACTCATGAAGTTTTGTTCGGCTGAAGCCGCACTTCAGGTTTCTGCCGTCAGAGCGCTCGAGAGCGCAGTGAGACAAAATGGCGACAGGAGCCGAGAAAGCGTATGTCGTGCTTGAAACGCACTCACATCAGTCAGTCATAACAGTGCAACGACACTTCAGGGCGAAGTTCAACAAAGATCCACCAACTGCTAACTCCATTCGGCGATGGTATGCGCAGCTTAAAGCTTCTGGATGCCTCTGTAAGGGAAAATCAAAGGGTCGGCCTGTAGTGAGCGAAGAAACGGTTGATCGCGTGTGGGCAAGTTTCACGCGTAGCCCGCGGAAAATTGGCTCATGCCACAACTGGAGACCAACAGCGCCGACTTCATCTTTCAACAGGATGGTGCTCCACAGCACTTCCATCATGATGTTCGGCATTTCTTAAACAGGAGATTGGAAAACCGGTGGATCGGTCGTGGTGGGGATCATGATCAGCAATTCATGTCATGGCCTCCACGCTCTCCCGACTTAACCCCATGCGATTTCTTTCTGTGGGGTTATGTGAAAGATTCAGTGTTTAAACCTCCTCTACCAAGAAACGCGCCAGAACTGCGAGCTCGCATCAACGATGCTTTCGAACTCATTGATGGGGACATGCTGCGCCGAGTGTGGGAGGAACTTGATTATCGGCTTGATGTCTGCCGAATCACTAAAGGAGCACATATCGAACATTTGTGAATGCGTAAAAAAACTTTTTGAGTTTTTGTATGTGTATGCAAAGCATTGTGAAAATATCTCAAATAATAAAGTTATTGTAGAGCTGTGAAATTGCTTCAGTCATTTGTAATAACCCTGTACAATGCTGTCAGGCCCTAAGGCCACAGGTTCATCATGTCAGACAACAGTTCTGTCAATTACTGTTGCACAAGTGTGCTGCAGATCCACTGTTCACATCCAAGATTTTATTTACTGATGAGGCATAGTTTGCAAAAGATGGTGCTGTGAACTTCCACAACCAGCATGTATAGGCAGACGTAAATCCCTAAGCAATTCAGGAAAAAGGGCATCAACTCCAATTCTCAGTCAATGTATGGGCAGGTGTACTTGGCGATAGATTAATAGGGCCATATGTGCTATCACAAAGGTTAACTGGGGTGCATTATTTAGACTTTCTCATTAATGCATTGCCTATCTTGCTGGAGGATATGCCACTGCAGCAACGAATACGAATGTGGTTCATGAATGATAGCACACCAACACTTTCATCTCAATGTGTGCGAACATCTGATGCAGACATGTCAGGACCTTTGGATTGGTCAGAGAGGGCCCACACCTTGGCCTGCTCGTTCCCCAGACCTTAATACACTAGACGTTTGATTATGGGGAAAGTTGAAGGAATTGGGCTGTGCCATGCCATTCAACAATCTGCAGACACTACAGGGCCGCAACTTCAATGTGGGCCACAGTTACAACAACAACCTGATGTACTTCAAAGGATTCATCATTCCTTATGCAGGAGTGCAGAGGGTTGCATTGTCATGAATGGACGCCATGTTGAATACCTCCTGTAAACACATGTTTATCGTAGAAAGGATGCATTTCTGAACCCATGTTTACTGGACTTATTTCTCTTATAGCCATGAGTACCACCACCTCTGAAAGGATTCACAATCACACAATGGGGTACCCAAAAAAACTGAAATTATTTTTTAGTAGCTATATGTTTTCAAATTGTTTACAAAAGAACCTTATCCCCTTCAAAATGCTTTGTTTGTTGTTGTTTGGTTGATTAGGGGAAGGGGACCAAGTAGTGAGGTCATCAGTCTTATTGGGTTAGGGAAGGATGGGGAAGGAAAACGGTTGTTCCCTTTCAAACGAACCATCCTAGCATTTGCCTGAAGCAATTTAGGGAAATCACGAAAAACCTAAATCAGGATGGGTGGACATGGGTTTGATCTGTGATCCCCCTGAATATGAGTCCAGTATGCTAACCACTGCGCCACCTCACTCGGTTTCAAAATACTCTCCATTACAAATAATACATTTATACTACCAGTGTTTCCAGTGTTCAAAACATTTTTTTGTAGTCATCTTTACAAATGATTGAAGGTGCCTCCCTCGTTTTTTCTTGACTTCCTCACCGTTATCAACAAAAAAATATCCGTGTCCTTTAATGCCCCTTGGAAATAAGAAAAAGTTACACAGAGCCAGGTCAGGTAAGGTAGGTGCGTGGGGCTGCGGAGCCACGCCATTTTTAGACAAAAACTGTCTAACAGAGATGACTGTGTGCGTAGGTACATTGTCATGGTGGAAGAACCATTCGCCTATCTGCCACAAAATGGGTCTTTTTTGACTAACACTATTGCGCAATCGTCTTACAACTTCCAAATGAAAGCTCTGTGAACACAAGCTCTCGAATTTTTTCAATTTTTTCGTCGATTCAGACAGTTGATGGACGTCCAAAACAAGGTTTGTAGTCAATCGACACGTCGCCATTTTTAAATCCAGCAAACCACTCGCACATTTCAGTTTTTCCCATAGTGTCATCTTGGTAAGCTGTTTTTAACATTACATCAGCTTCACAGCATTTTTACCGAGTAGAAAACAAAATTTCACAGCTGCACGTTGCTCACTTAAACTTGCCATCACAAAAAAGGAAACAAGAACAAAACAGCGCTAGCAAAAACAAGCACTGCAGATGAACAAAGGAAGTCAGGTCGACAACACAGGTGGTACTGAAAGGGCAATGAGCTGCACTACAAGCATCTAATGGCACAAATGCATACTACAGAAACTCCACTCACAGCAATGTGATTCCAGTTTCTTTATATATATATATATATATATATATATATATATATATATATATATATATATAGTGATTATAATTAAAGTTAAACTTTCAAACCAATATAGAAATAACACACTGGTCAGAATGATGTCAAACAACAATGGAATATATGGAATATTATCGGAGAAGGAAAGCATATGGCAGAAGAAAAATAAATAATTGTGTCCAAAAATGGAATAGGATGTAAGTGCTACAAACTAAAATTTTCAGTATGTAACTAAATGTGTCTTAAATGTTGGATGATTATATTAATTTTATGAAAAAATATGTATATATCAAAATACCCCTACAAAACACGAAAGCAGTTTTTTTTTTTTTTGAATATGTATAAAGGGATCAAAACTTATACGGAAAAAGAAGTGCCATCCCATCATTTTCTGGAAAACGCTGTAAGTGCCTTACTAAGTTTGTGAAAAGGATGTAAGTCAAGGGTTTGTGTTAAAAAAATGATAAGTCCATTGTAGTTTTGAGAAAGTTTAATAATTTTACTCTTTCAATTCTAGGCTAATATAAAAAGGTATAAAATAAAATTTTGAATGGTTTTTTGAAGCTAAGTCGTTTGTCCTCAGTTTATTCTGTTTCTTCTTTCATCTGTGAGTATAAGCCACCTGAAAACCAAAAACTGAATCAGATGTCTAAATTTATTTTGGGTGTCTCAGCTATATACATAATATTTTGACTTTTTATTCACTTTCGAAATTCGTTCTGATACAGTTGATCGTTTTTTACTGAATCAATTTTATTTTAAAAACACATATATGTATGAGAAATCAAATGCGAAGTTATCTGTATTTAGTAATCGAAATAAACTTAAACAGTAATGTACTTCTTTCCTCCAAGCAGTCCTATTCCACATCTTCTTCCTACACCTCCATGTTGCAGGCCTCTTCATCTTTGTTCTCCAACAGGGCTCTTTAGAAGTCCTTGTCTTCTTCTTTCTCTATATAATCTATCATTCCCAAAAGATCATTCTCCTTTTCTTGTGAGATTTTGGATTTAAAATGTCGTTTTGGGAAGTCATGAATATCTGGTACGTTGTCAAGATTAGCATCTTTCTTTAAAACATCAACTTTTTCCGAAGTTACGATAACATCGCCTTCAAGACCCAAAACTGATGCCACTTTCACAGTGCTAGGATTCTTGTGGGAAATGCAGAAGTGGGAAATTTTACTTATAGCCAGATCTTTTGTGTTTAGGTAGTCTTTAGCAAGGCCTTTAAAATCTATGAAGTCATCAGTATTCATAGATACTACAGTAAAAGGTGTTGTCAATTTTGCACTTGCAACTAACGCTTCAAGTTGTTTAGGTGTTATCGCTTTCGCAGCTTTGCGTTTTTTCTCAGCTCATGTAGCTGTGTCCACTTACAAAATACTTCACATTAATTGAACTATAAATTTCTTTGTGGACTAAATAAATAATAGACATTAACAGTATCTGGTTTTTGTTTCGTGCTCCGCAATTATCGCACCATAACACAAGCCTTTCATAAGGAAAATGGCCTCCAGTAGAAGCAACTTTGAACAAACAAGAAACTATTTCGCTAGTGCCACAGCCTCCAATCCCTTCGCGCCACATACACATATATGCAGAGCCATTGTCCCCAACATGTATTCCTAGATTGTAGCAAGATGGCTGTCTACAATAAAACATAGTGCTATGTGTAAGCATTGGAACAAACATAACTTGTTGTAGGTCCATGCATAAGGTCGTACAAGTAGCCATTGGAAGCTGTGAAGATGTAATATCTTGTTTCATACACTTATGAGCCTTTCCCATTTTCGATGATGGATCTCTTGCAGGGCTTTTACTTCCTGTTTTGCCTTTTCCTTGGTCACAGATTGCAACTTTGCCTTCAAAAAGTAACACTTTTTACAGGTATCAACTGCAAGAGCTTTAAATTTTAGGTTTGGAAAATCTTGTTTTAACACTATTGAGTAAACCTTTATGTAACATCACTTGTATCTACAATACAAACGACTGTTGGTAAATTATTGCATCAAGAAATATATGCCAGCTGTTGTCCAACAGTCCATAATTGATCAACAAAAATTAAATATACCATACCAGGTGTTGGGACAAGCCCGTGAATTAATTAACCCCTCTTTTTCGTATTTTAGATTTTATTCACGGATCCAATTATATGGCTACTTCTGTGTAAACTGCTGGCACATAAGAAGTTCATAGAATAAATTTCTACAATACCTATGGCTGTTGGTAAATTAAGAAATACATTCCAGCCGCTGTCCCACAGTCCATAATTGATCAACGAAGATTAAATATACCATACCAGGTGTTGGGACAAGCCTGTGAATTAATTAACCTCTCTGTTTTGTATTTTAGATTTGATTCACAGATCCAGTTATGTGGCTCCTTCCAGGTAAACTGCTAGCACATAAGAAGTTCATAGAATAAATGTCTACAATACATATGGCTGTTGCTAAATTACTGCATCAACAAAAGAAAGATAGCTGTTTTTGTTCACTGCTTATGTTTTTACACTTGTAGGCTACTTACAGGAGCAGCTTCCCTGTTCTGCTGGTGGCTATTTTGCAGGTGTCTCTTTCCCACGACTGTAAATGTGTGGCTGGACCTTTTCTCTTGCTTCACGTCTCTTACGAACAATCACCTTCTTCCTAACAGGCTTTTCCATTTTCTGGCTGGTACACTAAACACACAACCGAAGAACATTCCAAAACACACACGTGAAGCGACCGAAATCACTGCCGTGTCTACGTACTGTCACCAACTTAAGCAACTGTGTAGCTGAGGCACATACATCATGGCGGTACATAGCACTTACATCCGTTCCCATCTCAGCTCAGCTGGCACTTGCACAGTGCTGCTATCTTCGAACTGCCCTCGACACTAGTAGGAATTTTTCTGGCAATTGCAGCCTTTCTCGTTTCATTACGCTTGGCTTATACAATCCTTTTCACTATAAAGGTCATTTTTTTCAGTTTTTGGTACTTACATCCTTTTCCATTTTTTGTACTCAGTTACAAAATGTAGCAATTGACGGCGCTATAAGCATCATAATTTAATAGTGGTCGACTACAAATGACAAATAAATCATACAGCAATGTCTAAGGTGTATGTTTGACATGAAACAAACTGCACTGCTCAGTGTGCATGGGTGTACGGGTGTGATACTGTTAGTTACGTAACCCCATCCACCACGGCAACGTCATATCACATTGGATGGGAAAAATCGGTTTTTCATTGTCCTGAGGTCAAAATCCGCGTAAAAAGCACCAGTCAAAATCAAATCGGATTATTAATTTCCGTGTGACTGGCGGAAAACATGTTCAATATGCTGTCCACCGTTTTCTGCAACAAGCTGAAATCGAGAAACAGCATGTTCCACACAACTGATCGAAGTTTTTCCGGCGTCACGTTTAGAATGTGTTGCGCATTGCGTGTCCTCAATGCAGCTAAATTTTGCAATCGGAACACTGTGCACAACATCTTTCAGATAGCCCCACAGCCAGAAGTCACACGGTTTAAGATCGGGTGTTCGTGATGGCCAGGCTCTAGGGAAATACCGAGCGAGGTGGCACAGTGGTTAGCACACTGGACTCACATTCCGGAGGACAACGGTTCAAACCCGTCTCCCACCATCCTGATTTAAGTTTTCCGTAATTTCCCAAAATCATTTCAGGCAAATGCCGGGATGGTTCCTTTGAAAGGGCACTGCTGGTTTCCTTCTCCATCCTTCCCTAATCCGAGCTTGTACTTAGTCTCTAATGACCTCGTTGTCGACGGGACGTTAAACACTAATCTCCTCCTCCCGTAGGGAAATAGCGGCTGATAATTCTGGCATTTCCGAAATGACGATTCAGCAGCTGCTAAACTGGATTTGCAATGTGCAGAGGTGCGCCATCTTGCATAAAAATGATCCCATCCACACATCCACGCTGTTGGAGTGCTGAAATGACACTGATAGCGCTTACCAGTGACGGTGTAGGTAACTGGTCCGGAAGCACCTGTCTCTTCGAAGAACTATGACTACATGATAAATGATGCCGTAAACACCTTTTCAGGATGAAGTGGTACTGCATGTGGATTTGCCGTTGCCCATATTTGACAATTCTGTGTATTGACATATATTCTCAGATGGAAGTGGGCTTTGTCTGTCGACAAAATCTTCCATGGGCAGTCATTGTCCACATCCATGCGAGCAAGAAATTCTAAAGCAAAGGTTTCTCTTGCTGGCAGTTCAACAAGAAGCAACTCGTGCACATGGTTAATTTTGAACGGATGCAAAGAAGGATTTTTCGTAGGATTTTACACACCGTGCGAACGGGTATGTCCGATGTTCGGGCAATTCTCCGTGCACTACACGTTTGCACACCACCACTCGTCTCCTACTGCATTGCTGTGGCCTCTGCTTCCGCTTACGTCGAATCAATTCGTTTTCTTCCTCTACCACGTTGCACACAAAAGGAACCCGTCTTTTCGAATTTGCGACTCATTTTCTCCAGACTCACGGCAGTCAGCGGACCAACGCCTTTTTTCAAAACGTTAAATGTCCTGAACATCTGCAGAGCGATGTGTGGACACTCATCATTGTGGTTATACAGCTTTATAAGCAGAGCGCAATCCTGCATTGAGACGATCATGGCGAACGTCACAGGCGCAAAGGAGGAAAAGCCGTGTACCTGGCGTGTTTATACCAACTTCAATGGCTCGTGTGCATGACAGGTGTTTTCATTTACGTATTCTGACACATACAGCGTCATCTATTGGTCAATTTTCACTCCATTTTTTTTTCCTCTGTCATACGTTTTCCCCCTTTTCTGATAATATTCCGTTGCAATTTGACTTTATTCTGACCAGTGGTGTCATTTCTACAGCGTTTTGAAATTTTAATTATAATCACCCTATGGCTATACACAGGGTGAGTCACCTAACATTACCTCTGGATATATTTCGTAAGCCACATCAAATACTGACGAATCGATTCCACAGACCGAACGTGAGGAGAGGGGCTAATGTAATTGGTTAATACAAACCATACAAAAATGCACGGAAGTATGTTTTTTAACACAAACCTACGTTTTTTTTAAAATGGAACCCCGTTAGTTTTGTTAGCACACCTGAACATATAAACAAATACGTAATCAGTGCCGTTTGTTGCATTGTAAAATGTTAATTACATCCGGAGATATTGTAACCTAAAGTTGACGCTTGAGTACCACTCCTCCGCTGTTCGATCGTGTGTATCGGAGAGCACCGAATTACGTAGGGATCCAAAGGGAACAGTGATGGACCTTAGGTACAGAAGAGACTGGAACAGCACATTACGTCCACATGCTAACACCTTTTTATTGGTCTTTTTCACTGACGCACATGTACATTACCATGAGGGGTGAGGTACACGTACACACGTGGTTTCCGTTTTCAATTGCGGAGTGGAATAGAGTGTGTCCCGACATGTCAGGCCAAGAGATGTTCAATGTGGTGGCCATCATTTGCTGCACACAATTGCAATCTCTGGCGTAATGAATGTCGTACACGCCGCAGTACATCTGGTGTAATGTCGCCGCAGGCTGCCACAATACGTTGTTTCATATTCTCTGGGGTTGTAGGTACATCACGGTATACATTCTCCTTTAATGTACCCTACAGAAATAAGTCCAGAGGTGTAAGATCAGGAGAACTGGCTGGCCAATTTATGCGTCCTCCACGTCCTATGAAACGCCCGTCGAACATCCTGTCAAGGGGCAGCCTAGTGTTAATTGCGGAATGTGCAGGTGCACCATCATGCTGATAACCACATACGTCGACGCGTTTCCAGTGGGACATTTTCGAGCAACGTTGGCAGATCATTCTGTAGAAACGCGGTGTATGTTGCAGCTGTTTGGGCCCCTGCAATGAAGTGAGGACCAATGAGGTGGTAGCCAATGATTCTGCACCATACATTTACAGTCCACGGTCGCTGTCGCTCTACCTGTCTGAGCCAGTGAGGATTGTCCACGGACCAGTAATGCATGTTCCGTAGATTAACTGCCCCGTGGTTTGTGAAACCCGCTTCATCGGTAAACAGGTAGAACTGCAACGCATTCTCTGTTAAACCCCATTGACAGAATTGCACTCGATGATTAAAGTCATCACCATGTAATTGCAGATGTAGCGACACATGAAACGGGTCAAAGCGGTGACGATGCAGTATGCGCATGACACTACTTTGACTCAGTCCAGCGGCTCTCGCAATGTCCCGTGTACTCATGTGTGGGTTCATGGCAACAGCAGCTAACACACCAACTGCACCCGCTTCTCCTGTGACGGGCCTGTTACGGACCCGTTTGCGTGCTACGACCATACCTGTTGCATACAGTTGGCGGTAGATGTTTTGCAATGTGCGGCACGTTGGATGCTCTCTGTCCGGGTACCGTTCTGCATACACCCTGCAGGCTTCAGCTGCATTTCGTCGACACTCGTCATAGATGAGTATCATCTCCGCCTTTTCAGAGTTCGAATACACCATGGTCACAGTTCCTACAACACTACACTATCACAGACATCTGGTAACACGGTGTACAACAGTTGGCCTGTGTGCGGAGACGAATGCAGAATAACAATAGCAGCAAGCGCTACATGCGGACACTGCGACAGCTAGACCAAACCACAACAGTGCACTACAGCCACACTCGTAAACACGGTCGTCATCGTAAACATGTCCCTGCAGATGCTGCTCGCCGACCGTGGCCCGTGTTTGTTACAACACGCAACTGAACGTCGGAGGTTTCAAGCATCAACTTTAGGTTACAATATCTCCGGATGTAATTAACATTTTACAATGCAACAAACGGCACTGATTACGTATTTGTTTATATGTTCAGATGTGCTAACAAAACTAACATGGTTCCATTTAAAAAAACGTAGGTTTGTGTTAAAAAACATACTTCCGTGCATTTTTGTATGGTTTGTATTAAACAATTACACTAGCCCCCCTCCTCACGTTCGGTCTGTGGAATCGGTTCGTCAGTATTTGATGTGGTTTACGAAGTATATCCAGCGGTAACGTAGGTGATTCACCCAGTATATTATTGGTGTTTTACCCTTAAAGAGCGCAGTTAGACTAAACTACATGGCCAATTCCTTTTGCTGCCTTTCTTGCTGCCCAAACTTCCCTCATTCCCTCGCTGTGTTTCTTTTTCCAGTCCTCTGTCCATGCTTCTTGTCGGCTTCGTATCTTAGGCTTCATCTTGGCTGCCTTTTTGGTTGCCCATATTTCTTTCATCTTCCGGCTGTGGTCTTGTTTGCGTTCTTCGGTCCATTTTACGCCTGTTCGTTTGTCAGAGTGTATCTCATGTAGTTTATTTTTCTTAATGATGTTTCCGAATTTTATCCTGTTCATAATATTGTAAACAATCAAAAAATAAGAATTTTTTTATGTGACTAGCCCTGGCTGTGAGTTGTCGACATCCATACAGTGTATAATGTTAATGGGTGACTAAACAGATTGGTTGATTGACTAATTGATTGAAGGCATGGTTGACTACTGCTTTGGTATAGATTTTAATATGTGACATTGTTGAGCGCTTCCTTTCAAGGACAACTCTGTGCACATGCAGCACGGTCTCTGGAAAGGGAAATCTACAACAGCAGCAGCACTAGGTCTACTCATAAGCCGAAAGCTGAGTTTTGAAGAAAAAGAATCTGTATTACTGACACTCTCTGACCCTTAGTAAAACATTTGACTGCTTTCCTGATTCGACAAGACAACATATCAAGATTGTTCTGTGGCACAGAATGGATTACATGCATCACAGTAACTGTAGTAGGTGTTTTTTCCCAAACAACAGTAATACTCTTATTTCACACCAAGTACCACATGTCTATAGTTAGTTCAGGATGACAGGTTGTTCTCCTTCATCCATGGTACTGTTCAACATGATGCTTGTGTTTAAAAGAATGTGCTAATTTGTGTATCAGTCTGTTAACACACTTTATGTAACAAACCATTAATGGTCCATCGTCTGAGTTGCTGTCATAGTTTTTGACTTAATGAAATAGGATATGGCTTTGAAAGTTGAAATGTTAATTGCAGGAAAGAGTTGGTTACTGCATAGGGGGAGGTGCTGTAGTTTTTTCCATGTGGGTGACTGTAGTGGCGTGGAAATAGGGGAAGTAAATGAGACTCATCAGTGGTTTTGTAGGATTTGTAGTAGAGATAGGAAGATACTGGAACAGGAGGGGAAAATTGCTGCCCTTCAGGCTGAGTTAGACAAGGCCAGGGGAGATCTTGACAGGTTAAGGAGGGAGAAGGGTAAAGAGAGGTGGGAAGTGGCAACAGGCAACAGAAGGAACAGGCCTAGAACTTTGTCTGACAGCTTTATGGTGAATGTGGAAAATAGATTTGACCTGTTGCTTCAGTTAGAAGCTGGTGAGCCTCAAGCAGTTGCAGGTGTAGACAGGGCACAACAAACTTTCAGCAGCAAATTGAAAAGTAAGAATGTAGGGAAATCAGAAAAGAGAAAGAAAGTGTTGTTGTCAGGTAGTTCCCATGGAAGAGGTGTTGGCCAACTCTTGCAGGATGAACTAGGATCAGAGTACCAGGTCACCAATTTTTTTAAACCTAGTGCTGGTCTGGAGCAGGTGACAGAGGATTTAGGATCACTTTGCAAAAATTTCACTAAGGAAGACACCGTGGTTATAGGGGGTGGGGCAGGTAACAGTATTGACAGAGATCCTGGGTACAGTATAAAGTGTGACCTGGCAAAGATTGCATCAGCATCGAAGCATACTAGTGTTGAGTTTGTATCTGTTCTTGGGCACCATGACCGACCTCATTTGAACTCTTCTGTCAAGAGAGTTAATTTGGAGCTGGAACGGCTGCTCATGTCGGGTGCGGGGTCACACATTGGTGTGGTTCATGTTGATTCTCTCAGTAGGTGGGATTATACTAGGCATGGCCTTCACCTCAACAGGAAGGGGAAGGGTAAATTGGCTGGGGAAATAGCAGGAAAGTTAAAGGGGGGAGGCACTGTCATGAGTGGTAAAATACCAGTGGTTATAGGATTCAGAAAAGACCCTTTTTTAGGGTAGGGAGGACAGAAAGAAAGCAAATTTTAAGAGAGGTTAGAACTGAGACAAACCTTCAGTTTGAGAAAGAAATCAAAAAACATAATTCCAGCTTATTACATCAGCATAAACAGCCATTGGTTAAGAATTTTCAACTGTCAGCAGATATTTTAACTCCACCCAATTTTAACTCAGTCGATGTGAAATGTCAGCTATCTTTATTACGTCAAAATATTCGAGGACTGAGAAATAAAATTAATGAATTAACTATCTGCATAGATGAATTAGAGTCTTCAAACCCAGCTGACATAATCTGCCTCTCTGAACATCATGTGACCACTGGTATAGAACTTTTAAGTGTAACAGGGTTTAGGTTAGCATCTCACTTTTGTAGATCAGAAATGGAGAAAGGAGGAGTTGCCACATTCATCAGGAACTGTCATAAATTTAAGAACATAGACATTCATAAATTTTGCCTAGAACAGCATATGGAAGCATGTGCAACAGAATTATATTTTCACAAAAAATCTTTCATAATATTAGGTGTATATTGAGCACCTGCAGGTAACTTTAATCTGTTTGTAAACCACCTTGAAGCTGTATTGGCCCATTTAACAACCAAAAACAAAGAAATAGTGGTTGCTGGTGATTTCAATGTAGATTTCCTTAAAGACTCTCCCAATAAGAACTTATTTGAATTAGTAACACTATCATTCAACTTAATTCCCACAGTAAAGTTCCCCACTAGGATAGCCACTTGCTCACAAACAGCCATTGATAATATCTTTATAGAAAAGTCCAATGAACAAAATTATATTACAAAACCAATAGTCAATGGCCTCTCAGACCATGACATGCAGTTCCTTCTGTTAAATGTTAATACTGAACAGGATATAAAATCTGTTAAATCTGAGCTCAAGAGGGTAATCAGTAAGCCAAAAATTGATTATTTTAGGACACTCCTCAGAGACCTTCACTGGACTGATGTTTACAGTGCTCATTGCATGAATGAAAAATATAACATTTTTGCTAATAAAGTGCTTACCTTATTTGAACACTGCTTTCCCCCAAAACTTACCAAGGTTAGAGCAAAGTCTACAAAGAAGCCATGGATTACTCGAGGAATAGGGGTATCTTGTAAAACAAAAAGAAAACTGTATCTGTCAATCCAAAACATTTCCAATGTTGATGCTATAGCACATTATAAGAAATACTGCAAAATATTAAAGACTGTAATACAGATGTCAAAGCAAATATATTACAAGGAAAAGATAGTCATATCAGATAACAAAATAAAGACAATATGGGATATAGTGAAGGAGGAGACCGGTAGAACCAGACATGAAGAGGAACAAATAGCATTAAGAGTAAATGATACATTGGTGACAGATGTGTATAGTGTTGCAGAACTTTTTAACAAACATTTTATAACTGTTATTGAAAAGATGGGGTTGTCAGGTTTGGTAGATGCTGCTATGGATTACCTTAGACCAGACATTTCAAGTAACTTCCATAATATGAATTTGACACTCACTACCCCAACAGAAATAATGTCCATCATAAAATCTTTAAAATCAAAAACATCTAGTGGGTATGATGAAATATCAACAAAGTTAATTAAAGAATGTGATTCTGAGCTAAGTAACATATTAAGCTATCTGTGTAACCAGTAGTTTATCAGTGGAATATTTCCTGAATGGCTGAAATATGCTGAAGTTAAGCCACTGTTTAAGAAGGGAGATAAAGAAATAGCATCAAATTTCCGTCCAATTTCACTGTTACCAGCATTCTCAAAAATTTTAGAAAAAGTAATGTACAGTCGTCTTTATAACCATCTTATCTCAAATAACATACTGTCAAAGTCACAGTTTGGATTTCTAAAAGGTTCTGATATTGAGAAGGCTATCTTCACTTACAGTGAAAATGTGCTTAATTCATTAGACAAAAAATTGCAGGCAACTGGTATATTTTGTGATCTGTCAAAGGCATTTGACTGTGTAAATCACAATATCCTTTTAAGTAAACTAGAATATTATAGTGTAACAGGAAATGCTGCAAAATGGTTCAAATCTTATATCTCTGGCAGGAAACAAAGGGTGTTATTAGGAAAGAGACATGTATCAAGCTATCAGGCATCATCCAACTGGGAACTAATTACATGTGGGGTCCCACAAGGTTCCATTTTGGGGCCCTTACTTTTTCTTGTGTATATCAATGACCTTTCATCAGTAACATTACCAGATGCCAAGTTTGTTTTGTTTGCCGATGATACAAACATTGCAATAAATAGCAAATCAAGTGTGGTCTTGGAAAGATCAGCCAATAAAATATTTGTGGACATTAATCACTGGTTCCTAGCCAATTCTTTGTCACTAAACTTTGAAAAAACACACTACATGCAGTTCAGAACTTGTAAGGAGTGTCCCAAGAGTATATGTCTAACATATGATGACAAGAAGATAGAAGAAGTGGACAGTGTTAAATTCTTGGGATTACAGCTTGATAATAAATTCAACTGGGAGGAGCACACCACAGAACTGCTGAAGCGTCTTAACAAATCTCTGTTTGCAATGCGAATTTTGTCAGACATAGGGGATATAAAAATGAAAAAGCTGGCATACTATGCTTACTTTCATTCCATAATGTCATATGGGATTATTTTTTGGGGTAATTCTTCAAGCCAAGCTAAAGTTTTCTGGGCACAAAAACGTGCAGTAAGAATTATATGTGGTGTGAACTCAAGAACATCCTGCAGAAGCCTGTTTAGGGAACTAGGGATACTAACTACAGCTTCCCAATATATTTATTCCTTAATGAAATTTGTCATTAAAAATATATCACTTTTTCAAACCAACAGCTCAATTCATGGAATCAATACTAGAAATAAGAATAATCTTCACAAGGATTTAAAGTCACTTAGTCTTGTACAAAAAGGTGTGCATTATTCAGGAACACACATTTTCAATAACTTGCCAGCAGCCATAAAAAGCTTAACAACCAATGAAATTCAGTTTAATAGAAGCCTAAAGGATTTATTGGTGGCCAACTCTTTCTACTCCATTGATGAATTTCTTAGTAAAACCAACTGATTTGTATATAAGTACAACATAACTTCTGCACAATTTCAGTGCAGTAATGTGCTCACTGAAAATTTGTGTGTCTGTGTGTGTGTGTGTGTGTGTGTGTGTGTAAGTATAATCTAACTTCTGCACCATTTCAGTGCAGTAATGTGTTCATTGTAAATAAGTATTACAGTAGTTGTATTACATGTTTATTACCTTATAAATAAATAAAAAACTTTTTTATTTTAAATTCAGTGCATTAGTATTTGTAAAATGACTCTTAGTGTTCATTAAAAAATGACGATCATTCCACTTGGGACCTGTGGACTGGTACATTAGCTTATTTGTTTTAGTTGTAAAAGTTTGTCATGTATTGTTGTTTTTCTGACATGTTCCACATCCTGGAGGACCTCATCACTATGGATCAATTGGAATGAAAGTAAATCTAATCTAATCTAATCCAAATCCCTAATTGAAATGTGCTTGACATACCCCTCTATAACAGTTTTGTGTATGTAACCTTCCATGTGAGGTTTTTCTTCTAAATAGCATGATTTAAAGCCCAAACATACATTTGGACATTTTAGTGTGAAAATATATCTATGTATTTGTGTCCTAAGGGATATATGCTTATTTGTTTTCTCCCAGATTGTTTAACGCTGAGATTTTAAAGCTTATCCTGCCCACTAGTGTGGAGGTGTGTACTAACAGTCTAAAAACCTTGCTTATGGTAAGCCACTGAAAATGACCTAGGACAGCACTCGCCTTCACAACCTGACAGTCTTGACAAGTTATTGCATACCCATCACAATTCATTAATAAATTGCAGAATTTTTTTAATGGGTGAAAAATTAGACTGTTCATTTGAGAATGGCATGAAACGCCTAAAATTTCAGCTTTGTGCTGTAATCCTTTGAATGAAAAAGGGTTGCAATAACCATTAGAAACATTTGTGTACTATTTCAAAGTGGATTATAGAAATAGAAAACTTTCCTGACATTAAGTCAGGAAGTATGTGACAAGTGCCAGAAAAAAATTTCATAAACAGAAGTTTCTGATACATCTAGCACAGAAACCAATGACATTTTAATGTGTTATGAGGTCGAACAAAAATGCAAAATGGTGTTAAGCTGTTGTAATGAACAAGACATTGCTACAAGCACAGTATTAGAAATTTTGATCACTTCTTTCCAGTCTGTTGGTGATCACCAATTAAGAAAAAAACAACTATGTGAGCCAAAATATTCTAAGAAACGACTAATAAAACTAACTTCAGCAGTCCAAAGAAAAGTATTCTCATGAAGAGTTAGATGATCATTCAGAATCAGAGAAGATCATTCAGCCGAAAAAAAATTTCTTACTTGCACATCTCAAAGTAAACAGATGGAAATTCTCACCATTTTACCTAAAAGCCAGAATATTAAAAAGCTCTGAGAGGAATTTAACATAACTAACCACATGGTGTAGTGTAGGGGTAGTGTCATTGATTAGTAAGCGAAACACTCACAGTCCTGGGTTTGAAACCCACCACCTTTTAAATTTTGATTAACAATCATTATTAGAGGCCAAAGATTGCCAGCATAAGAAGTCACCCTCATTCTGCCAATGGCCTTGTGACAAAGGGCAGAGAAGCAGACAGAGGTTCAGAGCATTCTCTTCTTCTTGGGCTGGGAGACTGCCTCTAAAGGTGGAAGAATCAGTGATGATCACCAGCATGAGGATGCAGAAAGCAATGGAAATGACTGCATTAAAGACACATAATGTGTATCCATAGGACAAAAGCTTGTAATTGAAAAAGTGTCATGATGATCTCTCCATTGCCAAAAGATTCCAGAATAGTTCCCCATTTGGATCTCCAGTAGGGGACCGCCAAGAGGGAGGTAACAGTGAGAAAAAGATTGAGTAACCAATGAAAGGATGACATTCTAATAGCCGGGGTGTGGAATGTCAGTAGCTTGAATGTGGTATGGAAGTTAGAAAATCTGAAAAGGGAAATGTAAAGGCTCAATGTAGATATTGTATTGGTCAGTGAACTGAAATGGAAAGAAGACAAGGATTTCTGGTCAGATGAGTGTAGGGTAATATCAACAGTAGCAGAAAATGGCATAATGAGAATAGTATTTGTTGCGAATAGGAAGGTAGGGCAGAGAGTGTGTTACTGTGAACAGTTCAGTGATAGGATTGTTCGTATCAGAATCAACAGCAAACCAGCACTGACATCAATAGTTCAGGTGTATATTCTGACATCGCAAGCTGAAGATGAAGAGGTAGAAAAAGTATATTGAGGATACTGAAAGAGTAATACAGTATGTAAAGGAAGATGAAAGTCTAATAGTCATGAGGGGCTGGAATGCAGTTGCAGGGGAAGGAGTAGAAAAAAAGGTTACAGGAGAAAATAGACTATGAGGGATGAGAAAGACTAATTGAGTTCTGTAATAAATTTCAGCTGGTAATAGTGAATACTCTGTTCAAGAATCACAAGAGGAGGCTGTATACTTGGAAAAGGCCAGTTGATGTGAGAAGATTTCAGTTAAATCACATAATGGTCTGACAAAGATTCTGAAATCAATTACTGAACTGTAAGGCATACCATGGAGCAGATACGGACTCAGATCACAATCTAGAGTAGGCTGAAGTTTAAGAGATTATCAGAAAGAATTAATATGCAAAGAATTGGGGTAGGGAAGTACTAAGGAATGGAGAGATATGCTTTAAGTTCTCTAATGCTATAGATGAAGAGATAAGGAATAGCTCAGTAGGCAGTACAGTTGAAGTATAGTGAACATCTCCAAAATGGGAATCACAGAAGTTGGAAAGAAAAACCAAGTCAAAGAAGGTACATGTGAAAAAACCATGGGTAATCAAGAAATATTTCAGTTGATCAATGAAGGAAGGAAGTACAAAAATGTTCAGGGAAATCCAGGAATAAGGAAATGTAAGTCACTGAGTAATAAAATAATCAGAAACTGCAAGAGAGCTAAGATGAAATGGCTGCATTAAAATGCAAAGAAATCGAAAAAGAAATTATTGTAGGAAGGACTGACTCATCACATAGGAAAGTCAAAATAACCTTTGTGAAATTAAAGGTGAGGGTGTTAACATTAAGAGTGCAATGGTAATTCCACTGTTAAATGCAGAGGAGAGAATGGATGGATGGAAAGAGTACATTGAAGGCTTTTATAAGAGGGAAGATTTGTCTGTTATGATAGAAGAAACAGGAGTCAGTTTAGAAGAGATAGTGATCCAGAATCAGAATTTAAGAAAACTTTGGAGGACATAAGATCAAATAATGGAAAGAGATGGATAACATTACATCAGAATTTCTAAAATCATTTACGAATTGGCAACAAAATGATTATTCATGTTGGTGAGCAGAATGTATGAGTTGGGTGACATACCATCTGACTTTCGGAAAAATATCATCCACACAATTCCAAAGATTGCAGGAGCTAACAAGTGTGAGAATTATCACACAATCAGCTTAAAAGCTCATGCATCCAAGTTGCTGACAAGAATAATAAACAGAAGAAAATTGAGGATGTGTTAGATGACAATCAGTTTGGCTTTAAGAAAGGTAAATATACCAGAGAGGCTATTCTGATGTTGTGGCTGATAATGGAAGCAAGACTACAGAAATACAAGTCACATTCATAGGATTTGTCAACCTGGAAAAAGCGTTCCACAATGTAAAATGGTCCAAAATGTTTGAAATTCTGAGAATAATAGGGGTAAGCTCTGGAGAGATGGGTAATATGCAATATGTATGAGAGCCATGAGGGAATAATAAGAGTGGGTGCCCAAGAACAAAGTTCTTTAATTAAGACAGGGATGTAGTCTTTCATCCCTTCTGTTCAATTTGTACACCGAAGAGCCAATGATGGAAATAAAAGAAAGATTCAGGAATGGAATTAAAAGGTACAGTAAAAGAACACCAATGATAAGATTTGCTGATGACATTGCTACCCTGAGTGAAAGTGAAGAAGGATTACATGATCTGCTGAATGGAATTAACAGTTTAATGAGTACAGAATATAGGTTGAGAGTAAATTGAAGAAAGACAAAAGCAAAGAGAGGTAGCAGAAATGACAACAACTGGTAACTTAACATCAAGGTTGATGGTCACAAAGTAGATGACGTTAAGGAGTTCTGCTACCTAACCAGCAAAATAACCAATGACGGATGGGTCAAGGAGGACATCAAAAGCAGACTAGCACTGGCAAAAAAGGCATTCCTGGCCAAGACAAGTCTACTAGTATTAAACAGAAGCCTTAATTTGAGGAAGATATTTCCAAAAATGTATGTTTGGAGCACAGCATTGTATGGTAGTGAATCATGGACTGTGGGAAAATCCCTGAAGAGAAGAGAATCAAAGCATTTGAAATTTGGTGCTACAGACAAACATTGAAAATTGTGTGGACTGATAAGATGAGGAGTGAGGAGGTTCTGTGCAGAATCGGACTGGAAAGGAATATGTGGAAAACACTGACAAGGAGAAGGGATGGGATGATAGGACGTCTGTTAAGACATCAGGGAATGACTTCCATGATAATACTGGGAGATGTAAAGGGTAAAAACTGTAGAGGAAGACAGAGAATGGAATACGTCCAGTAAATAATTGAGGATGTAGGTTGCAAGTGCTACTCTGAAATGAAGAGGCTGTGCCAGGAGAGGAATTCCTGGCAGGGCGCATCAAACCAGTTGGAAGATTGATGACTCAAAAACTAAATGCCTAAAATTCAAGTTCAAAAAATCATTAGTTTTAAATAATTTGAAAGAAATTTGTGCACACTTCAAAGATAATTATCCAGCTTGAAATTTTCACCCTGCAGTGGAGTGTGCGCTCTTAGGAAACTTCCTGGCAGATTAAAACTGTCTGTCAGACCGAGGCTCAAACTCGCGACCTGTGCCTTTCACAGGCATGTGCTCTACCATCTGACCTACATAAGAACAACTCCTGCTCCATCGTCACAGCTCTATTTCTAACAGTACCTCATCTCCTACCTTCCAGATTTCACAGAAGCTCTCATGTGAAACTTACAGAACTAGCACTCCTGGAAGAAAGGATATTGCAGATACATGGCTTAGCCACAGCCTGAGGGGTGTGTCCAGAATGAAATTTTCACTCTGCAGCAGAATGTCTGCTGATATGAAACTTTCTGGCAGATTAGAACTGTGTGCCGGACCAAGACTTGAACATCCCCCAGGCTGTGGGTAAGCCATGTCTCTGCAATATACTATCTTCCAGGAGTGCTAGTTCTGCAAGGTTCGCAGGAGAGCTTATGTGAAGTTTGGAAGGTAGAAGTTGAAGTAATGGCAGAAATAGAGCTGTAAGAACAGGGTGTGAGTCATACTTGGGTAGCTCAGATGATAGAGCACTTACTGAGGAAAGGCAAGGGTCCTGAGTTTGAGTCTTGGTCCAGCACATAGTTTTAATCTGCCAGGAAGTTTCAACTATCCAGGTCATCACACTGGGTTTTCAAAGTTTCCGGAGCTACATTCCAAAAATTGTATTTTAGCTGGAACCAGTGGTATATATATCGTATATGTGTGTGTGCACTACTCACCCAAACTTTAAACTTATGCTGACGGGGTGTAACATTCCTCAGCTGACAATGAACGATGATACTCCAGTAAAAACCTATGAAGACTGCACTGCAAGAGTTTTGTGTAGCTCATTACTACCTGCTTGTCACTTTGGTGAATGTCAGTTCTGTCCAGGACCAGAAACACTTAAAAAGTATTTACAGGATTGTTGAATACTCACAATGACATTGATCAGATAACATACAAACAACCGGTTTCTGTTGATCATGCATCTCTAGAAACCATCATTGAATCCACCGACTCCTTTTTTTATACATCGGGACTATTGATGATTCTGTAGGTATGGTCTCAGTTTTTCAGAATACCGAAAGAAATACCTATGCAGTGCTTCTCCTCCATATTTTAGTATCACAGCTGCAATTTCATCAGTTGCCTTGCCGGTTTTTTGGTGTCTTATACTTCCTATGTCAGTTCTGGAATTCGCTCACTGCTATGGCTGCATCTGGAATTTGTAATTGGTGATTCTGGGTTAGAACAGTTCAGTAGATTGTCAAAATATTCCTTGCCAGTTGATAAGATTTTGCATGGTAATCATACTATTCTCCTTATCTTTCATCACCTTAGATATGTAATTGAAACAACTTTTAATTTTGTTGACTGTGCCATACATTTTCAGAATGTTATTATTTCAACAATATTCATGAATAGATTTAATCTATTGTTTTAGGTATTGTTTTTTTCTTATAATTTATTTTATTGGCCTGCTTTTATGCTTGCCAGTAAGGAAACTGTATTTCCAGATTCTTATTTGCTTGTAGCCATTTCCTGCATAATTTCACAACCTCATCTTCAGTTCCTTGCATTCTTCATCAAATCAGCCTTTTCCTACTCTTGGTACTTATTACTTGCATCTCTGAGAATGGCGTATATTGTGCTATTCCAACATTCATAACTGGCCTTTCATAATTTTCTTCCAGGTTACTTAGAACTTCAAATTGATTTGAAACTTCAGCCTCATATTTTAGTATTACCTCTACATTTCACAGATCCAATTTGGTCACGTTTCCAGATCTAATTATTGTTTTAGGTGCTACCTTCAACTTGATTCTCATAGTACTTATTACCAGCTTGTGGTCTGACTCCATTTCTGCCTCTCAGAATCATTGAACATCTGTAATTGTCTTTCTATGTCTGTTGTTTATGAGAACATGGTCAGTTTGATACTTGAATTCCAAGTTTCTTTACGTTTACATTTGTGAGGGAAGGGGTTGCTGCTAATAACCATGTCAGCTGATATAGCAAGATTTATCAGCCAAAAGGTCTTGTCATTACTTTTCTCATGTAAAATTTCATTTCCAATAGTTGGTTTCAAAATA
This sequence comes from Schistocerca cancellata, assembly GCF_023864275.1. Lineage (NCBI taxonomy): Eukaryota > Metazoa > Arthropoda > Insecta > Orthoptera > Acrididae > Schistocerca > Schistocerca cancellata. The sequence goes on from NC_064630.1 coordinate 458,551,725, forward strand.
TCCTCATTTCCTACTTTTGCATTAAAATCCTTTATTACTATCTTGACATATTTTGGCAATTTGTTCCATACGTCTCACAGGTTTTTGTAGAAGTAATCCTTTACTGTTCATCTTCATGATTTATTGATGCATGACAGTTTATTAATGACAGCTTGAACCATTGGGATCTACACTATAATAGCATAATCTTTTGTCAGCTGCTTCAAAGGCTGTTACTGCAGATAGGAAATCATTTCATACACAGAAGGCTATTCCAGCTTCATGAGAACTGCTTTCTTTACTACTGTTAAAAAGTGTATATTTATCCATAGCTTGTATCCTCCTGCCCAACAGTTTTGTTTCCTGTATTGCTATTATATTTACATTATAAATGTCTGGTTGTTTATGGAGTCTTCTGAAGCTGTTTCATACATACTTCATACATTCCATGAGCCAAGTCTCATGTCTGTTCATTAATTGTAGCAATTTTTAAAATTCTGTAATGCTGTCACCTCTGAATAACGCTCATAAACAAACTAGTTTGGGAAAATGAACAGTTTTAGAGATAAAGTTATCATTATATTTCACTGAACTTGACCAAAGAGAAATGGTAAAAAGAGTGACTGGCTGTGATTACTTTGTTCAACAAATATCTTTAATAATTAATGTAAAATATTTGCTTTAAAAATGAATTACTGTGAAAACTGTCGCACAGTCACCAGGATTAGTCATTATTGTGAAGAAAGTAAGCACATTTTTTTCTTTCATTGGAGATTTTTGCAACTTTGAAATAGTGCAATGGTGCTATTGTGATTGATGATGTATAGATGAAATCATTCCTACACAATACTAACAGACATGCATCTAATCCTGATGCTTTTAACAAAATATGCAATTGTTCAGAAAAACTTAACACAATTACAAGTAGTTATTTTCAGCATTAATGTTAGTTCTCTTAGTAATGTAGGATCTGACCATTGATGATGCATAAGACTTGCATATCAACAAAAAGATTGTGAATATACTATAAATCTCACAGCTTCAGAGACTATGACAAGGATCGGCAAGTTCACATTACAGCATTGTACGTCACTGGTGATTCACCCATACCAAAGTCTTCAAGACAGCCAAGAAGTCATTTTAATGTGAATTTATTGAAAAGCTCTGTCAGTGAACAGTTATTTCCATCAGTGACACTGTCATTCAGTTTAATTCCTACTGTGACCTTCGCAAGTAGGCTGTCTAAATACTCTGAGACTGCTACAGATAATATCTTTGTAGACAAATCTAGGGGAAAAAAGTTATATCACGAAACCAATAGTAAATGGGCTATCTATTCAAGACATGCAGCATCTTATGTTAAATGTTGAAACTTGTCAGTATGTAAAATCTGTTAGATCTAAGTGCAGGAAGATAATGAATCGGTAAAAAACTGAGAATTTTAGGAGATTGCTCAAAGACACAGTCTGAGTAGATGTTTACAATACTTCTGGTAAAAATGGAAAATATAAAGAATTCATTAATGAAGTTACTTCCTCATTTGAAAATTGTTTCCCCTAAAGATAAGTCAAATAAAATAGAAGTCTAAAAATAAACACTGGATTATACTAGGAATAAAGGTATCATGTGGGGCAAAAAGGAAACTGTATCTACTACCTAGGAACTGTGGTGATGTTAGCATTGTTATACTAATGTGTTCACTTGAGTTGAGTGGAGTTCCATCTTAAGTTATTTGTGTAATCAATTTCTTACCAGTGGAAGCCGGCCGGTGTGTCCGAGCGAATCTAGGCGCTACAGTCTGGAACCGCGCGACCGCTACGGTCGCAGGTTCGAATCCTGCCTCTGGCATGGGTGTGTGTGATGTCCTTAGGTTAGTGAGGTTTAAGTAGTTCTAAGTTCTAGGGGGCTGATGACCTTACAAGTTAAGTCCCATAGTGCTCAGAGCCATTTTCAACCAGTGGAACACTGTCAGACTGGCTGTTGAAATCAAAACCATTTACAAGAAGGGGAATAAAGAGATACCATCAAACTATTGATCAATTTCACTATTGCTGCTTTTTTTTTTTTTCAAAAATATTTGAAAAGGTTGTATTCAAGAATCTTCTTAAGCATCTGACAGCGAATACTGTCCAAGTCACAAGTTATATTCGTTAAGGATTCCAGTATAGAAAAGGCTATTTACACTTACAGTGAGAATGTACTTGTTGTTGCTGTTGTCTTCAGCTCTGAGACTGGTTTGATGCAGCTCTCCATGCTACTCTATCTTGTGCAAGCTTCTTCATCTCCCAGTACCTACTGCAACCTACATCCTTCTGAATGTGCTTAGTGTATTCATCTCTTCGTCTCCATCTATGATTTTACAATTGTACTTAATTCATTAGATAAGAGAGGAGACGAGATACTGGCAGAAGTAAAGCTGTGAGTACCGGGTGTGAGTCGTGCTCCGGTAGCTCAGATGGTAGAGCACTTGCCCTGCGAAAGGCAAAGGTCCCGAGTTCGAGTCTCAGTGGGGCACACATTTTTAATCTGCCAGGAAGTATATCAGCGCACACTTCGCTGCAGAGTGAAAATCTCATTCCGGCATTAGATAATTGACCTGTCAAAAGGATTTGACTGTGTGAATCACCACAACCTCTTAAGTAAATTAGAATATTATGGTGTTACTAGCAGTGCTGCCAAATTGTTCAAGTCTTATCTAACAGGAAAAGGGTTCACAGCAAAATACCTGTGGAGTAAGAACTCAGTCTTCATCTGATTGGTAATTAAGTACATGCGGTATTCCTCAAGGTTCCATCTTGGGTCTGTTGTTTTTTTTTTTTTCTGTTTACATTAATGGACCTCTCTGTTGCATTCTCAGATGCTAAGTTTGCTTTGTTTGCAGATGATACAAACATTGTGATAAATATCAAGCCAATTACAAATTTAGAAATGGCCATTAATCAAATCTTCACTGACATTAATAAATAGTTTAAAGCTAATTTACTGTCATTAAACATTGAAAAGACCCACTACATGCAGTTCAGAACCTGTAACAGATTTCCTTCCAGCATGTGTTCAGCATATGAATAGATGCAGATGGAAAAGGTTGACAGTGTTAAATTTCTGACATTACGACTTGATAATGAATTCAGTTGGGGAGGACATACCACATAATTGAGCTGATCAAGGGACTGGGCATTCTAACCACTGCTTCTCAGTGTATTTATTCTTTAATGAATTTTGTTGTGAATAATATGTCTCTATTTCCAACCAATAGCTCAATACATAGCATCAATACTAGGAAAAAGTAAACTCTCCATAAAGACCTAAAATCATTTACCTTTGCCCAAAAAGAAGCCCAATACTCAGGAACACACATTTTCAGTAAGTTTCCAGCAACAATTAAAACAGACTTTGAAAGACCTTTTGGTAAGCAACTCCTTCTACTCTATAGATGAATATGTTAATAGGGACTTCTAGACCAGCTTAAATAAAAATGACTGTTAGATTTCAGTTTTGACAGCACTTGATCACAACAGTCAAGCTTAGGCTTTTTGTATATGATAAATTTATTAAAAATGGATGACTTTGTTTCATTCTGAGAGTGTATTATATCTGTAAATATTAGCAGTTCAAGTTTAGTATTATGTTTTCACATATCTTGACAATCTCAGTCTAATGATAAATGATGAGGGAAGTGATTATTATATTTAAACATTCTATTTTTTTATGTTATACTTTCTGACATGTTCCACATCCATGAGAATCATCTCGTTTTTGGGTCTATGGAATGAGAACCGAATTTAATCTAATCCACTCTTAAGTCCTTGTCTGAGTGTGAAGGTCACTTTTTGTCATCAGGAAGAGATTTGTAGTTCTGCAGAGACATAACTGCTGCTTTCTGCTCAGAACTTTGTAGGATTTCCAGTAACAGGACCAGGAGCCAAGTTAAAAAGAGTGTGAAGAGATGATGGCAGCAGTTTCTTAACTCAATAAGTTGTTCCCAAAACTAACACATGTATTGTGAGAGGAACACATAATTTACAAAATTTCATGTTACATAAACTATTTAGCTTTTCTGAAATTTATATCTCACTAGAAAACTCATACAACAGAGAATCTAGAAAAACTCTCTCTTTCCATCAAAGTTATCGGACTGAGGATGGTTTGAAATAATTAAGAAATAAATTGTGTCATAAATAATATATTGAAAACACAACTGATTCATCTTGATGTCAGTAACAAAATTCCTTTTATATTATTCTACTCTTAAAATAAATGAACAACAATGAAACAGGTCCAGCTTTTAGAAAATTAGATTAAAATCAGAATATTGTTGAGCTTGTGTAAAAATCACTCTCTGGTTCAAGTAAATGTACTGTTAACAAGCGAAATTGTAAAATCATATTTCCGTAACTATGCACTGATGTAACAACATTTATTTGTTTAAAAGAACCATTAATATCTGGTCTGTTTTAACACCAACATTGGTTTCTGCTAAACACATACGTGTGAAAGTAACATTGTAAGAGATTGTTTGTTACTGGAAGTTTTACAAAGACATCAAACTTTTCTGAGGTAAAACTGACTAGAATGTTTATGTTGTAGAAGTCAGACATTCATGAAAATTGTTCTGTAAATTTAACTACCATGTTTTAAGGACTATACGATGCACTTTTTTCTTAGAAAAATGGGCTCCAAAATTCAGTTGCACCTTATGCTCAAAATTAAAATAAAAATGTCCATTGTTTGATCTAAAATTCCCACCAGTCTTAAAAGTGGCAATATATTTGATGCCACAGGAAATCTCTCTCTATCAGGTTACATTGGATTCAAGTGGAAGCAGCAGTGTGCAGATGCAACGAAAATGAGTTGTGGGAATTCACAAGCTTGCTGTGGGGATTCAAAAGCTTGCTAACACTGTCTCCCTTCCACCCTGTCATCACAAACCCAGAATACTGTATAGCCTATGGTCAGTGTTATTGCAGTCAACGGTGCCAGTGAACTGGAACTGAAAGTGACCTGGTATTTGTGCATTGGTAACAGTACAGTATTTTTGTTAGTAGCTAGTTTTGCAATGGAAAAAATAAAAGCTATTCTTATGATGTGGACTATAAACTGAGAGTAATAATATATGTGGAAGAACATGGAAACAGAGCAGCTGAGCAGCATTTCAACCCTCCACCAACAGAAAAAACTCACAAATAAGAACTGAAAAAAATGTGGGAGACTAAATGTGCAAATAGAGAACTGTCCGCCCCTGGTAGCTGAGTGGTCAGCTCGATGGAATGTCATACCAAATGGCCCGAATTCAATTCCCGGCTGGGTCAGAGATTTTCTCCACTCAGGGACTGGGTATTGTGTTGTCCTTATATTATCATATTATCATTTCATCCCCATCGACATGCAAGTCGCTGAAGTGGCATCAACTCGAAAGACTTGCACCAGGTGAACGAGACCCTAGCCACAAGGCACTTCATTTCAATAGACAACTGAAAACAAAATGGCCAAAACTATAAGATGATGATTTTCTGGCTGTATTTGCAATCTCTTAACAAACAAAGTTTTTTTCCTTAAAAAAACTGATTGAAAATTAAGGTGCATATTTTAGTCCATAGTGTCTTGCCAGACCATAAAATATGATATTGCACAACACTGGTGGAAGTGGTGGGTAGCCGTCAACCTACCAGTGAATAAATGAAGATATTTTCGAGCAAGGAAACCAACCTTATCATTTATTTAAGAGCTAACAGAGGAAATTAATACCCAAACATGACTCAAAACTTCAAGCATGGAAAGCACAGTGTGATGCTATAAAGTCCAGAACAGAAACCCAATGAATGATTAGTACCAAAAATTTTATCCTGTACTCACCTAGCTAAACTTGCAGGAACAGAATTTGTTGTGGCAACCTCATGACCAATGAGAGTACAGACCAAGAAGGTGAGTGCAGATTACAATGCTCTTTAATGTATCCTTTTCCGTTCACTCATCAAAAGGTTAACTCAATTTAACTAACATCTTTAACTGAGGGCCACAGAATTCTTTCTTGCCTCCCTTCTGTTCTTTATAATGTAGCCAATTTAGAAACACTTTTAATCCTAACCTTCTCTGTCTCAGATCAAAACTTTTTCAGAAATTCTTTCTCAAACTTGTCATATGTCAAAATTTGACAGCTGTTTTGTTTGTCCCAAGATAATCCTTTTCCTTCAAGTAATCTTTTCAAACAATTTAGTATTTAAATTATAGCTTATTTCAGGAAGTAAGTTATCATTGCAGTCCTGCATGAAATCTACGGGGTGAAAATCTCCATTTTTGAGGTAACATTTCCTCTGGGATATTGGACCAGTTACTACACCCAGCATTAAAGAATGTTTTTGAACAAGCACTTTCTTGTAATAACCATACTTGCTTTTGGACATGAACAACATTTGCAAGTAATGTGGATACATTTGGCTTACAATCTTCATCTGTTTTAGAGACATCTCTCTGTATACCTTTAATTTTATGATTCAAAGATTTAAAGTAACCAGATTCTGATTATTAGCACTTTCAGTCTCACTCTTAAAATTAGTTTCTATGATGAGTATTTCCTTTCCGAGATGTTTTTCTATATCACTCACTTTCAGTTCTACCTTGGCCAGTCTGGATTATATTCCGTTACCCTTTCCTCTAACTTTTCTACTTGTTTAGTAATCACATCTCTTAGGTCACTTAACTCTTTTTAGACATCAGCAATTTGAATGCTCAGTTCACGTAACCATTTTGGTTTTTGCTGTCAAATTTGACTGGTTTGTTTCTGAAATTGTGTTGTGGGTCCTTGAAACTATGTTATGCACTGTTTTCTGGCCCTTGTTTGCTTTAGAACATTTCTGTCTATTTCTGGGAGATTGCCACCCATTTCACAAAATTCTGTGGAAATTCAGCCATTTACTCTGTCATAAAGTTAATCTGTTTTCTCTACTGTTACTCTGATCTAGTTCTGCTTGTTCTGAACCAGCTTGGCTTGTTCCTGATGGTTCTATTCATTATCGATTGACTGTGGCAGTTTCCACTGTTGTTTGAGGTAATTCTGCCTTGTTCTCCTCCTCTGATCCTGCTTAATGTCTGCTAATGTCACTTTGTAGATTAGCCATGCTGAAATATTTGACTGACACTAATTGCAAAAATTATGCTGTAACTGTTTATAGCCATAAACACTGTTCTCTTATTTCACAGATCACAACACTGAAATTTAAAAGAATATTTCAAGAGCACTTAGCTTTCTCCACTTGGAACGGCTATCCAGAATTCAGGCTGCCATTTAGTGTCAACTATTTTTTAAAGATGCCACTTTAAGTTGATGACCACATTAATTATATTGACATCCATTGACCTTCATTGACACGATATTCAAAGAGAGTTATTCTGCAACATACAACAAATTGAATTAATATCTGTGCTTAAAAGCCCTTATAACGGCACCATTGTAAGCTGTACTCAGCTATCTCATCTGGAACTTGAATGTGCTGTCATAGGTCATGAGTCTTCCAAACTGAATATCAAGCACCTGTAACTCAGCCAGGTGCAGATATGAAATATTAATTCTGGTGTATCATTAAGCACATTTAGTTTAGAAAAATCAGGTCACTGCAGTACAAGCAGAACAATCCAAACATACACATCAAACAAGACAAGTACTATTATTACAAAGGCAGGTATATCAGCCAAGCCTGATTGGTAACTAAGGGAAGTTTTTGTCAGAACAAAAGCCATAGGGCAATTGACTGCAGCAAAAGAAATTTAACCACAGCACTTCTGTTGGTCAGTGCATAAATTCTTTTGACAGCTTTGCTGAACAAATCAGCCGCTGAAACTTCCTGGCAGATTAAAACTGTGTGCCCGAGTGAGACTCGAACTTGGGGCCTTTGCCTTTTGCAGGCAAGTGCTCTACCATCTGAGCTACCGAAGCATGACTCACGCCCGGTCCTCACAGCTTTACTTCTGCCAGTATCTCGTCTCCTACCTTCCAAACTTTACAGAATCTCTCCTGCGAACCTTGCAGAACTAGCACTCCTAAAAGAAAGGATACTGCGGAGACATGGCTTAGCCACAGCCTGGGGGATGTTGTTTCCAGAATGAGATTTTCACTCTGCAGGGGAGTGTGTGCTGATATGAAACTTCCTGGCAGATTAAAACTGTGTGCCCGACCGAGGCACTCGGCAAAGGTCCAAGTGGTAGTTAGTAAGGAAATGCAGTGCTATCAGTTCCCTCGGACATGGTTCTCCTCCACCACAGTACATGAAAAAATGAGACAAAATACCCTACTTCAGTACACTTACTTTTACTTCTAACTTAAGTAAAAAAAATTGTTGAGCACTAATGTCAAATAATGGCCATTACTTCATAAATATATATACATTACATAGTTCTCATAAAATTATAATAATTAGCCCTAAAACTGACTATAGTATGAAAGGTGTGGACTAGAACAAATTTTAAAACAAGCTCACATTACACTACAAAACATTACTCTAAGTCATAACTATCTGAAACTGGTTAAACTTGAAATATTTGGTTTTCTTTTCCATTTGCAACATAGCAAAAACTTGAGATGTGCATTAGCATAAATTTACTAATCATTACATTATGAAAAAAGAATAGTCACCTTTACATAGCTTAATTACTATTCAGATGAAAATTAAGGGGATGGAAGTTGTGCCAAATCATTGCCCCACTTCCCTTCTCCACTACGCGTACTACACTCATTCAACGAGAAAATTAATCCTCACACAATCACAAAATGTTACCAAATAGTTTACCTGTTAGAATATTCACATCAGTCTACCACCACAGTTATCAGTTAATCAGCAAAATGACTTTTCGTCATCCCAGTATTACCACTTTAAGTTCATAATAGAAGTTTTCAGATAATCTATGGATCCAATGATGCAATTTTATATGACTTGTAAATATTGCTCTTTTTGTTAAGCTCTCATTCCCAGCTGCAGTCTCATAAATTGCATAACATTAACAGAACCCAATGTTGCCAAGTTCAAAATTTAGGTCCTCAACACATTTACACCACATTTGTTTGTATACAGTTATCTTTTGTATTAATCATATCTGCCAGCACCATTGAATCACTTACATTTCTTACCTTGTTAGCTAGTGGAGTGCATGCTCAAAAAACATCCCTACTGCAGAGACAGGTTCCCTAACCATTAAGACCTTAACATTCTTCATTATTTTATTATTTCATTATTGTTTCACTATCTAATAAATGAAAACCTGCTCTGCTTATCTAATGCAAAATTGATTCTACAGAAAACACTCCACAGTAACAGATTATTATGCTAAGGCAAACTTAACTCTCCTTACTGATCAGACAAAATTATCACTCAGAAAAACTATTACTTCACTGTATTCCATCAAATTGCTTGACATTCTAGCCTGAAGGGTGGTATACATACATATCTTGCTTATTCTTTCCACTACTAAGTTTAAAGTTGTAAATTCCTAATGTTAAGCAAGGCTGTACCGTGACACACTTCTATGGGTAGATGGTTATCTCCATATACTGATTGCACTGAACACAAATACGTTTATTACACAGCAATTAATATCAAGGTCTAGTATTCACAATGGTTTATACTGCATGTTGCTGCTACTGCTACACTACTGGTTACTTCAAATGTTAATTATCCTCCACATATGCTGACACCTTTCATTGTCATTTTACCTTACCCCTTTGGTTGACATAAATTCTTTAACCATGTTACAAATTTACTTTCTTCCATCCCCTTATGATTGCATTACTTATAACTAACACCACATAATATACATATAGACACAGATAACACTAGAGAAACCTTTTCTGAAATATTTCTATACTAAAGAATCCTACTGTATCACATCACACAAAATTCGAAGACAGAATGTTTGCGATTCACTTATAAACTACAGATAGGATAGGAGAAGAGTTTGACTGTCTCAGGAAATAGTCCAGTCAAATAGTAGATATACCTTGTAACAGATGGGGTAGAAGAGTTTATTTTTTCAACTCGTTCATATGGTTGGAAAGATTAGAAAACCGAGTTTTGCCAACAAAATTTCGCTTGGGAAAACTTTCTGCAGTCAAAAAACTTCGAAAATTTCGGACTTTTTTCAGTTTTTGTAAAATATCTCAGTTTCATTTGCTCCTATCGCTTTAACATCTTGTTTCTTTTTTAAAGAGCACAAAATTCTCTACAAATTTGATTCATGCCATTTTTTTCTACTCCCAATATCTAAGGCGCTACATAGCCTCAAAAAATACCAATTTTTCAAATTTTGAGCATACTGGCAAGATACCTTATTTTTGAACACTATTTTTTCAGTTTCTGTTTGTGTAGTATAAATACATTATACATCATGTTATAAGTTGGAATTTACCACCTCACTTTCAGGTATTCAATTTCTCTGTATGCAACATGAGGATTGCTGGGCACCCAACTATTGTGATTCTTACATCACTACCTGAAGTTCACTATGGGCCACCTCAGTGCTGGTATTTGTAAAACTATAAATATAAAAATACATCATTAAGAGATATAAACACACACACACACACACACACACACACACACACACACACACACACACACACACAAAATAAATTGTCTCAGGAATCTGAACTATTATTAGCTGCAATAGGCAACCTAATTAGGTAGGTAATTATTCTTGTGTATAAAAGCCACACAGTTGACATTAAAAATAAGTAGCTTTATTACAATTAAAATGTATTGTCAGTTACTAAAAAATGTTGACAGTTCTGGGTGTGTAATACTTGTAATATTGCACTTAAGCACACTTGAGACAGATATGAGCATCACTTCCAACGTTTTGATGGGCCAGGTTCTTCAATGTCACCAGAAATACTTTGAGTTACGGATTCAGGGTCTGTACATAAAAATGGTTCAAATGGCTCTGAGCACTATGGGACTTACCTTCTGAGGTCATCAGTCCCCTAGAACTTGGAACTACTTAAACCTAACTAACCTAAGGACATCACACACATCCATGCCCGAGGCAGGATTCGAACCTGCAACCGTAGCGGTCGCGTGGTTCAAGACTGTAGCACCTAGAACCGATCGGCCACTGTGGCCGGCGGTCTGTACATAGAGTTGATCGCAGATTGACCTCTTCTTTAAACAGCGAGTCAGCCTCATCAAGTTCATTGGTTTCATCAGCAGTTTCCTCAACATCCTCCATAACATCTTCTTCACTGTCTTCATATAAAAATTTTGGCACGTTTTCACAGTTGACCCCAATACATTTCTTGCAAATTGAAGAAAATTCCAAACCCACTTTTCTGCAGCAGCACTCTCCGCCACAGTTCAGCTTGCATGAGCATGAAACAATGTGAAGAAGTGCTTCAGGTGCTGGATGCTCATTATAACGGGTATTGGACAGTGGTCACTGTGATTCCAGCCCCATTTCTCAGGAGGTTCCCAGTTTCCCATCCAACTTTGGACTTGTTGGTAAGTCCGCAATGAATGATGTTGTGCAGCATCTTGTGTAGGTGGCAACTGTGCAAGATTCAGTTTGCTTTTTGTGGCAGACTTGGCGAATAACTGGTACCGCAAATGGTCTAGTGTGTGGGAACTGCTGACACCTCCACTATACAATGCGATAGTAACCTGTTCTCCTGCAGTTATTATTTTTTCACGGGTAGCATGTGGTTTATTGAACGTGCAAAGTGCTGAGGTTAGGTGTTCATTTTTTGCAACAATATTGCAGCACTTAATTTTTCCTTGACCAAAAAAAGCAGATGTCGTATCACATCTGCTAAAGACGTGAATGAACAGAATATATTCACTGTCAAACTTGTAAGATGCAGTGGAAAACCACTTGTCTTCTGCATTTCCTCTTCCTGGCTTTAAGAAAAATAAGTTTTCAATGCCTTGCCCCAAACTGGTCATGAGCACAAGCAGGTCAACATCTTCTCCTACAATGACAACGCTTCCAAAATCTTTGGTTCTTGAAATGGCAGATGTTACAATTATAACATCAGTATCTTCTTGTGCCTGGTGCACTTCGATGCTACACTCCAGAAATTCCATTTTAAGAAGTGTGATCATGCATCTTGTTTCGTTCATTGTACATGAACTTGTCCTGAGGGACTTGGTTCACTATCTCTGATTCAACCACAACGTCAACCGAAGAATGTTGTTTGGATCTAAGAATCCTCTCAGCACTCTTTGTGCTGCATTTGTCTCCCTCACATGGATACCCATAAAATACAATAGCAAATTGAGATCCATAATGACATTGCAGGTAAGAAACATAACTTTGGGCTATTGACTTGAAGCAAACATTTTGAGTGCAAGTCACTTTGTGGATAAGGTACCCTCCATCAATGACAAAAGTTTACTCGGTCCACCTGACTTCACATCTTCCACTGGAACGAAGGCATTGTAGAATGAAGATTTTGTTCCTTTTCGCATGACTTTTTCTGAGAATAGGGACATTGGGTAAGGAGTAAGTTCATATTTCAGAAAGGCTTTTAACTCTTCTTCACTTTGTTTCATTAAACAAATCCTTTGGAAAAGAGTTAAAGGATCAACAGGAGTAATTTTAGTGCTCCCAGCTTTTACAGAATTGAACACAGAAGGGAGAGTCACAACTTTATCTTTTCTACGGAACTTTACATTGTGGAAAGTGTCACCAACTATTCTTTGCTCGAAATTTGAAAAATTGGTATTTTTTGACACACTGTAGCGCCTTAGATACTGGGAGTAGAAAAAATGGTAAGAGTCAAATTTGTAGAGAATTTTGTGCTCTTTAAAAAAGAAACTAGACGTTAAAGCGATAGGAGCAAATAAAATTGAGATATTTTGAAAAAACTGAAAAAAGTCCGAAATTTTCGAAGTTTTTTGACTGCAGAAAGTTTTCCCAAGAGAAATTTTGTTGGCAAAACTTGGTTTTCTTACCTTTCCAACAATATGAACGAGTTAAAAAAATAAAATCTTCTACCCCACCTTTTGCAAGGTACAGGCTTTTTTTCTGACAGTTTCACTGGACTAAAACATGAAAAATCAGACATACAGCTTGGGTAAGCATTATCGCCACATAATGAATCCAAGACAGATTGTTGAACACCCTACTTGCTCGTAGGTCTTACTTCTGGTTCAATGCACACTCCATTCTCCTAACAAAATCAATACTACCCAAGCTCAGAAACATTTCAAACTGTTGTGGATCAATACTCAAACATGTAATTGGTGATACATAGGATTTCAGGTCAATGACATTCTTAAACCCAAAAGTCCTGTTAGTTTTTGTGTAGGCCAATTCATAAGAGTTGTCATGGGCAATGCATACCACCTAAAAGGACCATGATGCACATGCAAAAACTTCTTAATCTCATTGTAGTGTTGGCGGAAGAGCCAACACCATGTTACTAGAGGAGGCCGAAATGCACGCGTGCAAGCTCACGCAGACTGGTGTGAGGTCTGGAACAGTTAATGGAAATTATAGTAGGAAATAAAGTACGTAGTTGAAGTAATACTTAACTTTATTCCATAATGGGTGTACATTGGTCAGATGGTTCATGCTTCATCAGATACATAGCAAAGGATAAATGGCGCCTTGCTAGGTCGTAGCAAATGACGTAGCTGAAGGCTATGCTAACTATCGTCTCGGCAAATGAGAGCGTATTTGTCAGGGTAGCATCGCTAGCAACGTTGTCTGTACAACAGGGACGAGTGCTAGGATCTGTCTCTAGACCTGCCGTGTGGCGGCGCTCGGTCTGCCATCACTGACAGTGGCGACACGCGGGTCCGACGTATACTAACGGACTGCGGACGATTTAAAGCTACCACCTAGCAAGTGTGGTGTCTGGCGGTGACACCACACTCATCATTTACTTTGCTAGATTTTTGTTTGATTTTGATGAGGACAAGGTCACCTATTCTGAAACTAGATGGATTCACTCACTCCTTTATCGTGCCTTCTCTTCCTTCCTGTTGCTTTCTTTTTCATCATCTCTTTAGCCCATCTGATTTTTTTTGTCCTGTGCTACTTCACTTACCTGAAGGAAATCCATTTCTTCTCTGATGACGTCGCTGGGTCTCTCATTGAACATAAGCTCACAGTGGGCATATCCTGTTGATTTGTTCCACAAGTTGCTGATAATGTGTTAAAAATGTCCAATATGACCCACCCAAGCAGTGTGTTTCTTACTACAATAAGTCCTGCACAAATAATCTCCTCCATAACCATTTCACTCATGTTACTTTCTGGAAAACAGGTATAAATCTTTAAGTGTTTAATCTTGTGTATTCTCGTACCGTGTTCAAACCTCTCTGAAACAAATTGCAGACCATTGTCAGACAAAAGTGATTTTGGTACCCCTACATTGCAAAAGTAATCATATATCAACTTCTCAATTACAGTACTAGTATTTTCAGTCTTAATTGGATACAGTTTTACATATTTTGAGAATGTGTCCAAAAAATTAAAATATACACTCCTGGAAATGGAAAAAAGAACACATTGACACCGGTGTGTCAGACCCACCATACTTGCTCCGGACACTGCGAGAGGGCTGTACAAGCAATGATCACACGCACGGCACAGCGGACACACCAGGAACCGCGGTGTTGGCCGTCGAATGGCGCTAGCTGCGCAGCATTTGTGCACCGCCGCCGTCAGTGTCAGCCAGTTTGCCGTGGCATACGGAGCTCCATCGCAGTCTTTAACACTGGTAGCATGCCGCGACAGCGTGGACGTGAACCGTATGTGCAGTTGACGGACTTTGAGCGAGGGTGTATAGTGGGCATGCGGGAGGCCGGGTGGACGTACCACCGAATTGCTCAACACGTGGGGCGTGAGGTCTCCACAGTACATCGATGTTGTCGCCAGTGGTTGGCAGACGGTGCACGTGCCCGTCGACCTGGGACCGGACCGCAGCAACACACGGATGCACGCCAAGACCGTAGGATCCTACGCAGTGCCGTAGGGGACCGCACCGCCACTTCCCAGCAAATTAGGGACACTGTTGCTCCTGGAGTATCGGCAAGGACCATTCGCAACCGTCTCCATGAAGCTGGGCTACGGTCCCGCACACCGTTAGGCCGTCTTCCGCTCTCTCCCCAACATCGTGCAGCCCGCCTCCAGTGGTGTCGCGACAGGCGTGAATGGAGGGACGAATGGAGACGTGTCGTCTTCAGCGATGAGAGTCACTTCTGCCTTGGTGCCAATGATGGTCGTATGCGTGTTTGGTGCCGTGCAGGTGAGCGCCACAATCAGGACAGCATACGACCGAGGCACACAGGGCCAACACCCAGCATCATGGTGTGGGGAGCGATCTCCTACACTGGCCGTACACCACTGGTGATCGTCGAGGGGACACTGAATAGTGCACGGTACATCCAAACCGTCATCGAACCCATCGTTCTACCATTCCTAGACCGGCAAGGGAACTTGCTGTTCCAACAGGACAATGCACGTCCACATGTATCCCGTGCCACCCAACGTGCTCTAGAAGGTGTTAGTCAACTACCCTGGCCAGCAAGATCTCTGGATCTGTCCCCCATTGAGCATGTTTGGGACTGGATGAGGCGTCGTCTCACGTGGTCTGCATGTCCAGCACAAACGCTGGTCCAACTGAGGCGCCAGGTGGAAATGGCATGGCAAGCCATTCCACAGGACTACATCCAGCATCTCTATGATCGTCTCCATGGGAGAATAGCAGCCTGCATTGCTGCGAAAGGTGGATATACACTGTACTAGTGCCGACATTGTGCATGCTCTGTTGCCTGTGTCTATGTGCCTGTGGTTCTGTCAGTGTGATCATGTGATGTATCTGACCCCAGGAATGTGTCAATAAAGTTACCCCTTCCTGGGACAATGAATTCACGGTGTTCTTATTTCAATTTCCAGGAGTGTATTTACAACCTCCTGTAGATGCAGGCAATGCTCCTAGAAAGTCAACTTCTATAATCTCCTTAGGTTCACTAGGAAGAACAGAATGCATTTAGCCTTTTGATGACACAACACTTGTCTTTATTCTCCGACATTTATCACACCTTTCTAGTCTCTACTTAACCCTTCTCCACAAGTTGTTAAATATTACTGTCTCCTCTATCTTAGCTACTATTTTTCTGGTCCCATAATGTCCATAACGCTCATGCAGGTAGTCAATAAATTTATCAACATATTGGTCATGAAAGCATAACTTCCAGTCCTGATCAGTCAAATTTTTCTTCCTAAACAACATCCCCTTATGTGTAGTATAGTACTGTTTCACCTTGGGCATGTTGTCTGAATTGTAATACTGCTTAACCAACCTTAAATTTGGATCCTCATTCTGCTCCTTTCTCATTTGCTTGTGAATTTTCCTAATAAGCTTCTCATCCTTCACTCTCTGCAAATAAAACAACCTTACTTGTTCTTCATAGTTGTCACTACTTCTTCCTTGCTGGCATCCTAGATAATGTATCAGCCACAATATTGTCTATTCCTTTTACATACCTTACCTCCAAGTCAAATTGTTGCAAATACAAAGCCCACGTAGTTAACCTGGTGTGTTTCAGCCTGCTCTTCTGAAAGTAATTCAAAACCTTATGATCTGTATACACTATGGTCTTATGCTGAAGCAAATAGAACTCAAACTTTTGAAATCCAAAAATAATTGCCTCTGATTCTGAAATGTTATAGTTCTTTTCATGTGGCTGTAATGTTCTACTAGTAAAAGCAATAGTTTTGTGTTCAACCCCCATCTCAGTAGGTACTAACTGGAAAATTTCTACCCCCAAACCACTAAAACTTGTAGCAGTACTCATACAGAAAGACAGTGAAAAATTTGCATGTACTAACATCTTACTATTTAATAATTCTTTTTTCAAACTCTGAAATGCCTCTTCACACAATTCCACACAACATTCTTTTTCAACAAATTACCAATGCAAGAACAGTTAAATAAGTGATCTGATATGAAATTTTGGTGAAGCCAAACATAGCTTGAAGATCCTTCTTGTTCTTTGGGGGTAGGAAATCAACAACAGCAGCAAGCTTTTCTGGATCATGCTGTATACTTTCCTCATTAAACCCTTGACCCAAAAATGAAATTTCCTTCTTTACAAATTTAGATTTACTTAATTTTAATTTCACACCTTCTGTATACATACACTATGTGATCAAAAATATCTGTACAATCCCAAAACATAAGTTTTTCATATTAGGTGCATTGTGCTGCCACCTACTGCCAGATACTTCATATCAGTGACCTCAGTAGTCGTTAGACATTGTGAGAGAGCAGAATGGCGTGCCGTAGAACTCATGGACTTCTAACATGGTCAGGTGATTGGGTGTCACTTGTGTCATATGTTTGTATGCGAGATTTCCAAACTTCTAAACATCCATAGCTCCACTGTTTCCATTGTGATAGTGAAGTGGAAACATGAAGAGACACATACAGCACAAAAGCGTACAAATCGACCTCATCTGTTGGCTGACAGAGTCAACCAACAGTTGAAGAGGGTCGTAATGTGTAATAGGCAGACATCTAACCACACCTCACTTGGTATGAGGAGAGTAAACATTGGACGATTGAACAGAGGAAAAACATTGTGTAGAGTGACTAATCATGATGGTAGTGTGTGGGTATGGAGAAAGGCCGGTGAATGTCATCTGCCAGGTTGTGTACTGCTAACAGTAAAATTCGGAGGTCTTGGTGTTATGGTGTGGTCGTGTTTTTCTTGGAGAGGGCTTGCACCCCATGCTGTTTTGCGTGGCATTATCACAGCACAGGCCTACATTGATGTTTTAAGCACCTTCTTGCTTCCCACTGTTGAAGATCAATATGGGGATGGCGACTGCATCTTTCAACATGATTGAGCAGCTGTTCATAATGCATGGCCTGTGGCGGAGTGGTTACATGACAATAACATGCCTGTAATGGACTGGCCTTCATAGAGTCCTGACCTAAATCCAATAGAACACCTTTGGGATGTTTTGGAATGCTGACTTCTTACCAGGCCTCATCAACTGATATCAGTACCTCTCCTCAGTGCAGCACTCCATGAAGAATGGGCTGCCATTACCCAAGAAACCTTCCAGCACCTGATTCACCGTATGCCTGTGAGAGTAGAAGCTGTCATGAAGGCTAATGATGGGCCAATACTGTACTGAATTCCAGCATTATCGATGGAGGGCTCCACGAACTTGTAAGTCATTTTCAGCCAGGTATCCAGATGCTTTTGATCACATAGTGTAGCTCTCAGTACTTCATTCAGAATCTTACAGTGCTTGAACCATTCCGCACTCATTACTAGAATATCATTTTCATCTACATAGACCATGATTTTATTGGTTAAAATCTCACCTAGCACCATGTCAATACCTTGATAAACATGCACACAGACAAGTTCAAACCAAATGGCACCACACAGTATTGGTAAAACCTTCATGTCAAAATGCTGTACATGGGCTAGATTCCTTGGCCAAATTGATATTCCAATAGCCACAAGTCACATCAAAAGAAGTCAGAAATTTACATCCATGGAACTTTTGCAAAATTTCATCTATGTTAGTGGGTCTGTTACTCTCTCCTATTACAATTTCATTTAAATTCCTGGTATCCAGCACCAACCTGACACCACTGTTCTTCTTCTTGACAACCACAAGTGGGTTATTATACCTGCTGTTTGGCCTTTCAATTATACCCCTTGAGACCGTCTTTTGAATTTCTTTCCTTGCCACTTCTTTTTTCAAAAATGGAGTAGTATAAGGTTTTCTGAAAAATTGTTCATGATCCTTAAACTTTTATTTGCACTCAAAATATTTTACCAAACCAGGCCTGTCTGAAAATGCCTTACAGTTGCTCAGGAGAATACCTTTTAATTCTTCCCTTTGACAATTTGTAATACCTTCAATATCCTCAACTCTCTTCATTATTTCCATTCTTACTCTCCCCTCCTCTTCTTCCTCAGTAACCTGCTCAGTGGTCAAAACTCTTAATGGCAAATCTAATTCAGTTTGCACACACTTGCTCATACCTTCCAGAAACGATACTTCATACCTACTTCCATTGCACTTAAAACTAAACTTACCACTAGCAAAATCAATATTTACACACCATTTGCACACGAAATTAGTTCCAAATATTACATCAATGCTGAGATTTTGAATTACCAAGAAATTGCACTCCAACAGCTGTCCTGCCAATTCCACAGTTAATAATATCTCTTGTTTCACACTCTTTGGTAGCTTACCAGTAGCACCAATAATTTTCATTCCAGAAACATGCATCACTACTATACCCTCTGTTTTCTTAATAGATTCAAAAAATTCCTGTCAAATGTCATTAAAATCACTACCATTGTCCAGTAAACACTTAATATGTATACCTTGTACACTTGCTGTTGTTACAGTGTGCCACACTTCCTTTTTACTTACCATGTGGTCCTCTTCATACAACAAATCCTCATTAACCTTTCCCTGGAAAAACTATCATCTTGCTTACCAAATTGATTATCAGACAGAGTCAAATGACAAATAGCATGGTCCTCTACCTCATTACCACTCTACAACTCTAACTCTTCATTAAGCATAATATGAGGGCTCTCCACAAAGTACATTACGTTTTCGTTTGTGTCCATTAGGGGCGGGGCTAGCGCAGTCATCTTGGTGTCATGGCATTCCACCGCTCAGTCGGCATCCTGCCATGCTGGTGAGAGGTTCGTGCTGTACTCCGTTGAGTTACTGTGACAGTTTGAAATGTCAGCGTTAATTGAAAATGCCACGAAGTGTGAAGTGCGTGCTGTAATAAGGTTTCTGACTGCAAAAAACTGTACACCGATAGAAATCTATCAGCAACTTTGTGAAGTGTATGGGGAGAACATAATCACTGAAGGTGGAGTGCATCAATGGGTCATAAAATTTAAAAATCGCCAAACTAACGTTCATGACGAAGAGCTAAGTGGAAGACCCAGCATAGTGACTGCCGAACTTGTCGAAAAAGTCGATGCCGCGGTCCATGAAAACCGTAATTTCACAATAATGGAACTCTCTATGAGTTTTCCACAAATTGCATGAAGTTTGTTGCACGAAATCATTACCAAAAAACTTGGTTACCACAAGTTTTGTGCAAGATGGATACCAAAAATCTTGACAGAGATTCACAAAAATCAGCGAATGGCTGCAGCGTTAACGTTTTTGGATGCTTACGAGAAAGATGGCGAATCATTACTCAATTGCATCATTACTGGTGATGAAACATGGGTTAAGCATGTGAACTGTGAGACAAAATTGCAGTCAATGCAGTGGGGTCACACAAATTCCCCCCAAAAACCCAAGAAATGCATGCAGACAATGTCGGCAATGAAGGTTATGGCGACTGTCTTTTGGGACAGAAAAGGTGTGATTTTTTTGGATTTCCTGGAAAGAGGCACTACAATAAACTCTAAGGTATTGCCAAACTCTGCACAACCTCAGAAGAGCAATAAAAAACAAGTGCAGGGGAAAGTTGGGCTCAAAGATCTTGCTGATTCACAACAATGCCCAGGCCCACATGGCAAATGCCACTCGTGAAGTTCTCGAATCTTTTAAGTGGGATTGTTTCCTCATCCGCTGTACAGTCCCGACCTAGCACCGGGCGACTTCCACTTATTCCCAGCAATGAAGAAATGGTTGACTATGCAGTATTTTGATGACGAGGCACAGCTTCAAGAAGAAGTAACCACGTGGTTGAAGGCACAGGCGGCCGAATTTTACGATGAAGGAATTTCCAAGCTCGTGCCTTAATTTAAATGGCAACTATGTAGAAAACTAGTATTTAAGTGTGGCTTTCATTTGTATATAATAAAAAAAATTTCCAATACTTTATTTATTTTTAATTCCAAAACGTAATGTACTTTGTGGATAGCCCTCGTATTATCCTCCTTTGTTCTTTCTTTACTTATCACATGACCATCACTATCAATTATAAATTCAAATACCTCGTCCCCATCACTACTGGATTTGTCACTGCTATCATTATTACAACTACTGTCAGAATCATATCACTGTTACTTTCACTGTCCTCAAATACTTGGCTAATTAGTTGATCCTTGTTTCCATATTAAACCACAAAGCAAAACACCTGATTTCATTATGTCTCTTAAAAATTTACCATCCATTTTGACACTTTATACATCCTGAGCAACATCAATACACACTGTTTCATCATTTGATTTTATTATAGTAAATTTCTCCTCTCCTTTTATGGGATAAAGATTGATACCCACACCATCATTCCACATCTCACTAACATTAGAAATACACATGTGGGTCTTCATCACTATCCACTCTGGTGTGAGCCAAAATTTTAGCATTACTTAGTTTAAATGGTTTGATCCAGAATTAAAAGCATCTCCTCCATTTCTTTTACTTGAATTTCTCCTAGCATTTCCGTGCCCATTTTGGCTATCCTCCACCCAGCCATTCCTTGAATTTCTATTGTAATTAGTCCTGTCATCCTATTTACTTGAAATTTTCTCCATGACTGATTACTGTCATCAAAATTTCTCCTATGATCTTCCACTGAGGGCTTCACCCTCTCCACTTTATGAACATAGTTCGAGAAATCACTGATATTACCCATAGGAGCAGATACAAGCAATTCTCTAACTTTCTGGGGCAACTTAGTTTCTAAACCCATAATTATTGATTCACTACTTATCTCTTTGTCCAAATATTTCAGTTCATTTATCCAACTTCCACAGTACCCTTCCAAGAGTCAAATCTCTCTCCTCCCCAAAATTCACTCAAAATTCTTTGCTGCTTCTCTTTGGACCAATATTCATCTAAAAATGCTTTCTCAAAGCTTTGCCATGAGGTGCAATATCAGCTACCTGAGCTGCCCATCCATAAGCAACCCCTTTCAAAAGACCTCTTACAAATGTCATTTTCTCTTTGTCATTCCATATTTCAGGCAAATCGTTAAATTCCCTAATGAAATTCAGTGAATGCACTTCTCATATGGTTCAAAATTATTAAATTTCTTACAACTAACAAATGAAGGACTGTTTGGGACACAAAATGCCCTATGCTTTTGGTTTTCGACCTCTTCCATCTTTTTATCCTTTTCGGCAAATTTGAAATCTACATTTTTATTTACTTTTACCAGTTTTTTCTCTACCACTATTGTACACTTGGTTTCTACCCCTGTTTCTAAATCATTTTTTTTAATCTGATTTGGTTCTCAATTTTAACACTGTTTTCAGCACAAAATTTCCTGGCAGCTTTGACTTCATCTTTACACT
Source organism: Schistocerca cancellata (assembly GCF_023864275.1). Lineage (NCBI taxonomy): Eukaryota > Metazoa > Arthropoda > Insecta > Orthoptera > Acrididae > Schistocerca > Schistocerca cancellata. The sequence continues at coordinate 458,573,951 of NC_064630.1, forward strand.
GTTTTTCAGAAGCCTCCATCCTCCTACTATAGTCATCACAAAGTTTCTTTCTCTCTTCTACACATTTACTATTCATCAATGTTAATTACTCATTACTGTTATGTACTACTTTCTTTATCTTTTCATCACAATCTTTCCCTACTCCCTCAACCCTGTTATTTAATTCTGAAAGACTAGGGCTAACTACCTTAATTTCCATTTTAATTTCTTTCTTCAGTTCATCTTTTAAACTAGTCATGTCAGTTTTAGTACTACTAATGTCTTCTTTCATACTAATTTCTATACTATTCAGACTACTCATAATTTGTCTTAACATTGCTTCCACTTTTCTCACTGCCATATGCTTTTACTCTAGCTGACTTTCACTACTAGATTCATCATCCTTAACCTTAATGACTTCATCAATTTCAGTACTGTTTCCATCCATTTCGCTCTTTACTATAGGGCTTTCGTCCCCATCCTCCAAAGTTACATTCATGTCTGATTTATAACTACAACCGTCTACAGAACCAGTCCCACTTATGTCATTCTGTTCATTTAATAACTTAACCTCTACAGCTTCATCCTCAGTCACACTGTCTTGTTTGTTAAGGCCACTCATTATGTATCACTTAATATGAAACAGCTTTTGCTATGAAATCACCTTATGCTCATTCACTCTTCTTCTGCTGCTGCTGTTACTGTTGTCAACTGGATCTGCAAGACTGCAGCAAGTTGTAATTCTCTTGGCAAGGTGTCTTGTTCATCTCAGTCAGCTATGTCCACCTACATTCTACTTGGCTGCTCCTGTACTCAATGGCTGCTTCCATAGAACCTGCTCGCTGATTGGCTGCTGTCCTACTGTGGCCATGAAACACCAGCACTGATTGGTTGTAGGATGTCTTCCATTTAAACCTGTAAACTGCTTGAGTTGACACTTCACTGTTAAAGTTTGTGAGTGCTAGTTTATTGTGCCCACGTACAATAATTCTCAAGTTGGGGCACCATATTTGGTGGTTCACCTACTTTGTTTCTTGGTTTATTGTTCTCATTGTTGACATAGTGCATTGCTACACTGGCTGAAAAATGGGTTGTGGAAGTACAACATTGATTCAGTGATTTAGCCAACAGGCGCACATTTGTGTTTCACAGTGCTTGACTTTCACTGTTGACAACCCCCTAGTAATACACAGTTATATGGCCAGTGCACTATTGCTTAACTTTCGATAAGCCTCATTAATAGGTTGCAGGTGAACATTCACATACTGCTACAATAGTTTCCTGTGAACATCTATGAGCACTAAAAGCCTAACCACATAGTTCACATTTCTTGAAGAATAAAAAGGTATGTATTGAAAGAGACACTGTCATTGTTTTAACACACAGCCTAATTGTGTTACACTTATTTCACAGTTAAGTTGATGCATTGCTGTTGATCTAACCAACACAGGTTTCTCATCTGAAACTCAACCATGGACTGACTGTCTCGGGACCAAAAATCGGCCCTTATATATCCTCACAACAATAGGTGCTGAAGCTACACATTGTTCAAAGTTAAATTTACAGAAATTACAACTAAACCTTAACTCATTAAATTAACTGAATACATTGAAAAATTGGTTCTTTTTAACAGTTTCTTCTGCTGCAAGAGTTAAGCTGAGTTATTTGTTTAAATGATGAAATTAACAGATATAGTTATGTAAAAAATACTTTTGACAAAACTGTTAATTACTTTGGAATTAATGAAGGGCTGGTTTTGCTAACATGTTTTGAATAGAGCCAAATATATCCTTTGAGAATGCTACTGTTTCATCTCCCAAATGTTCATAATTAGTACACAATTTTTAACAATGTTAGAGAAGGAAAGTTACTACTCATCATACAGCAGAGATGATAAGTTGTTATAGGCACAACAAAACAAGTCACACAATTATGGTTTTCAGCTATTAAGGTCTTTGTCAGCAATAGACACACATACACAAATGCACACACACACTCATGCAAACACAACTTGCACACATCTGCTGCCTCATACAACTGAAACCAAACTGCAGTTGTGCGAGACTGCACACATGTGTGAAAGTTGCATTTGCATGAGTGTGTGTGTGAGTGTGTGTATGTGTGTCTATTGCTGACAAAGGCCTTAATGGTGAAAGTTATAATTGTGTGAACCTTTTTGTCGTGCCTATCGTGACTCAGCATCTCCACTATATGGTGACTAGCAACTTTCCTTCTCTAACATTATTACATTCCATCCTGGATTTTCCACTGTTTGATTTTTGTACACAATTTTTATTTGTTTATTTGTCAACAACAGAATTTAAGTTACAGAACAGTTACTGATTTCACCCTATAACAAAAGATACCAATTAGGAATAGTAGAAATAAATTATAAAATCAATTACATACATAAAACTAAGCACAAAATTACATCTGGTGTTACATTCTTTAAAACTGAAGGGCAACCTTTCTCTTTTTTGAAAATGTTAATGGTGATTCGTCAGACATGAAAAATTGAAATTTACACCTACATCTAAATCTACATATATATACTCCACTAGCTACCAAGCAGTTTGTGGTGGAGGGCACAATTTGTGCTAAAGTCATATTCCCCCCCCCCCCCCCCCCCCCTCTGTTCCACTCCAGATTGCACAAAGGAAAAACAACTATCTGAATGCCTCAGTACGAGCTCTAATTTCCCTTACCCTTGAATGGTGATCATTGCATGATTTGAAAGTTGGTGGGAATAATATATGCTCTACATCCTCGGTGAAGATCAGATTTCAGAATTTAGTGAGCAGCCCCTTCTGTTTAGCGCACCGTCTATCTGCAAGTGTGTCCCACGTCAAACTTTCTATGATATCTGGAATGCTCTCACAATGGCTAAATGTACCAGTCACAAATCTTGCAGCACTTCTTTGGACCTTCTCAATCTCTTGAATCAGACCCAACTGGTAAGGGTCCCATGCAGACGAACAATACTCTGAGACAGGACGAACTAACATATTGTAAGCTATTTCCTTTGTTGAAAGACTTCATTGCTTCAGGATTCTACCAATAAACCGCAATCTAGAGTTCACTTTACCCATTACCTGTATAATCTGATCATTCCATTTGAGATCATTTTGAATAGTCGCACCCAAATACTTGACAGATGTTACCGCTTCCAAAGACTGGTCATTTATTTTGTACTTGTACATTAATGGAAATTTTTGCCTTGTTAAATGCAGTAGGTTACACTTACTAATATTGAGAGATAACTGCCAGTCATTACACCTTGCATTAATTTTCTGAAAATTCTCATTGATTTGTTCACAACTCAAATTCTCATTGATTTATTCACAACTTTTGTGTGTTACTACTTTCCTGTAGACTACAGCATCATCGGCAAACAGTCTAATGCCACTGTCAATATCATCAACCAGATTGTTTATGTAAATCTTAAAAAGCAGTGGACCTATTACGCTGCCCTGGGACACACCTGAAGTTACAATTGTTTCTGATGAAGTCAGCCTGTTCAGGACGACATACTGCTCCCTATCTATTAGAAAACTTTCTATCCAACATCATATGTCATCAGATAGACTGTAAGCATGCAGTTTTTGGAGCAAGTGACAGTGTGAAACTGAGTCAAATGCCTTCCGAAAGATGAGAAATATGGCATCAACCTGGGAGCCGGTATGTAGAAACTGTTGTATATCATGCACAAAGCGGGCCAGCTGTGTCTCGCATGACTGCTGTTCCCTAAAACCATGCTGGTTTCTGCAGATGAGCTCCTCAGGGTTTACAAAGGTCATTATGTCGGAACACAAAATGTGTTCCACGATTCTACAACAAATTGATGTCAGTAAAATTGGCCGGTAATTATGTCCATCCGATTTTCTACCCTTTTTATAGATTGCTATGACCTGGGCCTTCTTCCAGTTCCATGGAACTTTCTGTTGTTCCAATGATCTCTGATAGATGATGGATAAGAATGGTGCTATATTTGTAGCATAGTCAACATATAATCTTACGGGGATACTGTCTGGACCAGATGCCTTCCTGGCGTCTATGGGTCTTAACTGTTTTACAATCCCAGATACACTAAACACTATGTCAGCCATTCTTGCATTTGTTCGATAATTGAAAGTGAGTATGGTGCTGCAGTCCTCTACTGTAAATGAGTTTTTGAAAGCTAGATTTAGAATTTTGACCTCCTGTTTATCATCATCAATTATATTATCCATAATGTCAGCAAGAGAAGGTATTGAATTATTTGTAGCGTTCATAGATTTTACATGCAACCAAAATTTTTTGGGGTTATTTTTAGAATCTGCAGCTAAAATGTTGCTTTCAAATTTGTTAGAAGAATCTCTCATTGTCCTTCTTATAGCTGCTTTCATTTTGCATAATTTCTGTTTGTCGGCAGGGTAGTTACTATGTTTAAAATGACTGTGCAAAATTCTCTGCTTTCTCAGTAACTTCCTAATATGTTTTTTGTACCAAGGCAGATTCTTTCCCTCCCCTATATTTTTGCTAGGCACATACTTCTTTAGCACTTGGTGGATAATACCGTTAAATCCCGACCAAAGATGCTCAACATCTTTGTGACCCGCAGTGAATGCTTGGAGCTGCCTATGAAGATATTCATTAATGACTCTTTTATTTGCTTTCCCAAACAAGAAAAGTCTATGCTGTATCTTTGGTTTTTTTGCAACTTCCACTGACATAGAATCCACAATGACATTATGGTTGCTAATGCCTTCTTCTAGATTAACTTCCTCAAAAAAGATCAGGTCTGTTTGCCACCAAGGTATCTAATATGTTCCCATCTCGAGTTGGTTTTCTAACCAATTGCTCAAGGTTGTATGTTGAGAGCACTCCTAGAATAACTTCACATGACTCTTTGCTTCTTCCCCCTGTGATAAACGTGTAATTCTCCCAGTCAATGGATGCCAGATTAAAGTCTCCACCTATAACTAATGGATAATTTGGATATTTATTTCCTATGTACTCAAGACTTTCATGAAATGTTCTGTGACATTTGTTGCAGATGCTGGTGGTCTATAAAAACATCCTAATACAATGGTCAAGCCTTGTCTGATTGACAGCTTTATCCAGACTATTTCACAGTCCGACCCAGTATCGATCTCAACTGAATTTAAACAGCTTTTAACTGCAGTGAACACACCACATCTCACAGCATCAGTCCTATCCTTCCTAAACATTGTCCAATCTTAGTTCAAAATTTCACTGCTTTTTATGTCTGGTTTCAACCAGCTTTTGGTACCCAATACAATATTGGCATTTCTATTGTTTATTCCAGAGAGTAACTTGGGGATCTTGCTACAGACACTTTGACAATTTACTAACATGAGATTAAGCATATTTAAATCCTTTGGAATGACCTGTTTAGGTGAACTAACAATTTTTACAGTTAGCACACCCACATCAGTGACATGAACTGGTAATTTTTCAGGCTAACAGTTTGTTTCCCGTGGGGAGGAATCTAAACTAAAAAACCCCCATGTGCATGCCACAAGTACTGTGGTACCCATGTAGCTGCTTCCTGTGTGTAGTGCACCCCTGATCTATCGAGGGGCATCTTACAACCTTCCACCCCATAGTCTAGGTCGAGGAATCTACAACCATTTTCATCACAAAGTCGATGTAGCCTCTGGTTTAGATTCTCCACTCAACTCCAAACCAGAGGATCCCGGTCCACCCTGGGTACAATGCTGCAAATCGTCAGCTTGGCTTCCACTCCTCGAGAGATGGAAGCCGCCTTCGCCAATTTAGCCAGCCATCGAAAAGACCCAAGGATTTCCTTGGAATCCCAATGACAGGCATTTTTTGTGCTGACATGAGCAACAATCTGCAACTGGCTGCACCCTGCACTCTCAATAGCTGCCAGAAGAGCCTCTTCCACATCTCGGACAAGGCCCCCCCGGCAAGCACACCGTGTGAACGTTGGACTTCTTCCCCACCCTAGCCACAATGTTCCTGAGGGGCTCCATGACCTGCCTAACATTGGAGTTCCCAATAACTAATAAACCCCTACCCTGACATGCCTGTCCAGACCTTGCTGAAGGAACAGCCACTATCCTGGCAGAAGGTGCAGTCTGATCCAGCTCAGCATCCCCACCCCCTCAGTGCATGGGATTTGGCAGGAGCCTGCGTTCCCCATGCAGCCTTTGCCTTGAGGTTCGAGACCTTGACACAGTCTGCCACCCACACTGAGGTGAGAGTGGGCTGGCCAGCTCAGTTGCACCTGAGGCTGGCTCAGTGACAGAGAGCTGTGACATCCTCCCCTGCACATCTAGTACAGCAGAGGTTGCCCCAGGCACCCCATCCCCACCGCACCTCAAGGTGGTACTCTGGAGCTTGTTGACTGTGGCCAACAAAGCTTCCATGTTCATTTAGACTGTGGCCAACTCCTCCTGCATCGGCACACAACAGACACAGTCCCTACACAGTCCCTATCCATATGGCTAATAACTGATTTACTATAAAAAAAACTTAAGCAAACCTACTGCCACACAAGGTGAACAGCTACACTCTAATTGGGAGGAAGGATACTCAATAATGAAAATAAAAATTTATGGTAGAAGCTAGATCTGGTGCTTATTTTCTTGCTAGGGGCTATTTAGTGAATACTAAAGAATAAGACAGTGACCTACAGTAAACTGCTAGGGGCTATTTAAGGAGGCAGACGGCAAAACAAGAGGGGAAGTAAAAATATCCCAGCTTGCTTTGTCACAAGTTATGGAGAGATGCAGAGACAGCAGCTGACAGTCAGGTGTGCCTACTTCCAATTGCTGTTGCTGTTTCGGAAAGCACATGGTGAACTGCATTTCTGCACATGGTCTCTTCGTGATATCAACAAGTTTCATACTATACTGTGCTTCCCATTCCTGGAGAGTTCTTAGAAGAATGACTTCTGAACCTCCAGCAAGAGAATCCTCTGTCATTTCAGTCAGAGAGGAGCTTGACAATCTATTTACTCACTGCTTCAACCTTGCTGACAGGACTATCATAAACTGTGCACATCACTGTCAGTATGCTGCTACATGCTGCCACTGCTGAACACTTGAGGGCAGCACAATCATGTCCTGAGTTCTACCTACCAGGTGCGCTACTGCATCTAGTGACATCTCCATCTGAGATCCTATAATGGTCTTTATTTGAACTCATGACTGGCTGCTCCAAAATGTGCACAATAATGTACCTGATACAGTGTGCACATCAACATCAATGGGGAGATGTTCGAGGTACTGAGAGGGCTTTCTGTTCTTGATGTCTTGCTATGTAAGCAATTGTCTCACTCACTGTTTGTGCTAAGCTGACACTGTACGGTTTGACACTGTCTTGAGCCTCTCATATGAGTCTGTCTCTGGAGACATAGTAATTATATCTTATACTTCTGCTGTGTAACAGTGGTCCAATTGAGTGACTGCTGATGCAAAATTTGTGGCATCTGTTGTTGCTCTAGCACAGAGAAAACTTGTGCGACTTGAGCAAACCATAACACTGGATTGTGTGACCAACGTGGTGGTAGTCGCACTGCAAGCCTTGATACGGTGGATATTTCTACCAATCTTGAAAAATCATGAACTCTTGAAAAATTGGTTGTAAGTCCATCATTTCATGGTTTGGTCTCGCTACCTGTAAATATTTATTCTGGTGTATCATGACCAACATTTATTTTAGAATAAATCAGGTCACTGTAGCACAAGCAGAACAGTCCAAAAGTATAAATTAAATGAGACATGTACTATCATTACAAGGCAGGTATGTCAGGCAAGCTTGATTGGTAACTAACTGAATTTTCTGTAAGAAACAAATAGTCATAGAGCATGACATCGCAACAAAGACAAATTTAATCACAGTGTTCACGGCAACCAATGCACAAATTCTTTTGACAGCTTCACTGAACAAATCAGCTGATGACTTACTGTAGAAGTGCATTGACATCTGATGCTATAGTATTTTGGTATTGCTTTCCCTCATTGTCTCTTAGATAAATGACAAGGTTGTTTATACATACACATATACACTGATGGAAAAATTTCCAGGACCAAGAAGGAGTTGTGTGACACAAACAAAATTTGATAGGAATGTTCCTACATCTAGAATATGATGTCTGTTCAAATTTCATGCTAGTCACATAAGAGTGGTGCTATTAGCACCATTATGAGGATGCAAATCACGTTTGCTTTAAATATACACAGCAACAGCCACGAGAGTTAGTTATTTTTGAGTTTAGATGTAATGAGTTCATGTTAGTCAAGAATGGCTATAACACAACAAAGATGCCATTATCATAACCTCGCTGAGTTAACAAGGTCATGCAATAGGGCTATGAGAAGCTGAACGTTCCTTCTGTGATATTGCAGGAAGATTTGGCAGGAATGCAGCCATTGTACATGATGTGTGGCAGTGTTAATCATGAGAATGTACAGTTGCAAGAGGACCGGATCAATATAGGCAAGTGGCACTACCATGAAGAAAGACAATCATGTTCAGTGTATGGTTCTCTCAAATCATACTGCTTCTGCAGCAGTAATTGAGAAGCAGTTTGTGCCACAGTGATGCAACAAACTGTTACAAATCAGTTACTTCAAGGACAGCTCTGAGCCATATTCCGCATAGTGTGCCTTCCATTGACCCCAATCCACCACTACTCGTCATTTCAGTGATGTCAAGAGAGAGCTCAATGAAGGGCAGGGTGGAGGTCCATTGTGTTTTCTATAGAAAGGTAGATCTGCCCCGGTGCCAGTGACTGCAGTCTGTTGGTTAGTAGGCCAGTTCAGGGCTTGCAGCTAGCCTGTCTGAGTGCTAGACACACTGAACCTACACCTAGAGTTATGGTTTGGAGTGTGATTTTGTATGACAGTAGGAACGCTCTCATAGTCGTCCCATGCACCTTGACTGCAAATTTGTATGTCAGTGTGGCAATTCGACCTGTTGTGCTGCCATTCATGAATAGTATACCAAGAAGTGTTTTCAAACAGGATGACATTCACTTACATACTGCCACTGTAGCTCAACATTCTCTACAGATTGTTGACATGTTGCCTTGGCCTGTTTGACCAGCAGATCTGCCTCCAATTGATAACATATGGGGCATCATGGGATGACACCACCAGTCTCTGTATTGACTGACCAAGTGCAACAGGAATGGAGCTCCATCACACAAACTGACATCCGGCACCAGAATAACACAATGCATGCATGTTTGCTTGCATTATACATTCTGACAGTTACACTGGTTATTAATGTACCTGCATGTTTACATTTGCAATGGTTTACCTCGATCTTATATTAACCTATGATCTTGTGATGTTAATCACTTAAATATGTTACCTACGCAAATGTATTCCCAAAATTTCGTTACCCTACATTAATTAATTTTTGATGTTGTGGTTATTTTCATCATTGTATATATTGTCTATTAAATAAATTACAAGGCCATATGAGCATCATATAGTGTAGAAATTATTTAGTACATTACACAACTGTACACAACAATATTGCTTTGCATCCATGGAACAGGGGTTTAATAAACCATTGTGAACAGTGATGCCCTTTGGGATTGATGCAAAGAGCTATCTTTCTTAAATATTCATGATAAATATAATTGTTTTATGCTTCTTAGGAGATCTAGAGCTATTTTGATGTTGCCAATTTCAAAAAAGAAAATAGTTCCACCACAATTTTACACTATCCTTTTAAAATAATATAGACAGAACAAAATTTTATTACTACATACATGGATAGGTCTGACGACAAGAAATCTTTTGGATGTTCAGATGTTTTCTCTGTGCTACCAGATGAAGCCATAGTTTACAGTACAGAACTATTCATTATCAGTTGGTTTGTTTATTCACCCACAAATTATTTACACAATCATACTTGACATATCATCCTGACACATTGGTATAAACAACTGAAAAGTTAATTAATTTATACATGCTGTCATATTATTACAAATAGGTTTAGCTGACAAAGAATTTATACTCCACTAACCTTTTCCCCACAGCTTCTCTCACATATGTATTTTACATATACATTGCACACGTCTCCTCTTCCCCCTCTCTCTGTCCAGGTGTTTCTCTGTCAGTCTCTCTGTCCATCTGTTTCTCCCCCAGTCTTTCTGTTAAATCTTCAAATTTAACACATATTTCGGACAACACAACAACACATATAAGTCACTGAGTAAGTTGACCTGTGTACAAGTCGGCATTCGATTAAACACTGAGTCTCAGTCTAGCGGCCGCTGCTCGGCTGGCCGCTTAGGTGGCGCAGCTGCTGCATGGCTGGCAGACAGCGCCGCACGTAGAGGACGTGCGCGGCGGCACTTTGAATAATCGGCGAGTCACAACACTTTTCCCCGCTTTGAAATTGTTGCACTGGTCTTGATGGAGGTGTCCTGGAGATGGCTAATGTCCATAGGCATTGTTTGACTTGCCGTAAAGTCTCGAGGAGGAGGCTTCCCGTACGGACGGAAGTGTCCCCGATGATAACGGGTCGAGATGACAGCAGACGTAGGGGTTGAATCTGCTGGGGCCCCCTGCACCAATCTGCCCATTGTGGCAAGTCCAGTTGATATGACAGGAGACATGGGCGATGTGTCGGCGTCCATTGGAGGAGGAGGCGAGTAGATGTACTCTGACAGAGGATGGTCCTCCGGTTCCTGCATGGGCACGTCTCCTGGTGGCGTCCGTTCTGGTGCTGGCATCGCGATGACGGTGAGAGGGCTGCATTGTGAGTATTGAGAGATGCCAAGATCCCGAGCATTAGGTAGAGCCATAGAGAAAAACACCAAACTTATGAAGAGCATAAATGATGGCCAAAGCTTCTTTCTCAATTTGAGAATACTTCTGTTGGGCATCCGTGAGCGTTTTGGAGGCATAAGTGATGGGTTGTTCCAAACCGTCAGAAAAACAGTGCGCAAGGACTGCACCGACCCCATATTGAGAGGCGTCTGTGGCAAGAACAAGATGTTGGCCAGGTCAATAAGTAGCCAGGCACGGGGCCTGTTTCAGCATAGTCTTTAATTTCTGGAAAGCTGCGTCACATGACGCGGACCAGTGAAAAGGCACGTTTTTATGCAACAGGCGATGCAACGGCTGAGCCACCGATGCCACAGATGGTAAAAACTTGTGATAGTATGCTATTTTCCCCAAGAAAGCCTGCAGTTCCTTAACAGAGATAGGGCAAGGAAGGGCATCGATCACAGTAACAGTGTGTTGAAGCGGACGAATGCCATCCCGAGAGAGTTGAAACCCCAAGTATGTGATAGATGCCTGAAAAAATTGTGATTTCTGAAGATTACACTTAAGACCGGCAGTCTGTAAGACATTAAAAAGTGTGCAGAGATTTTGAAGATGTTCTTCACTGGTGGAGCCAGTGACAACAATGTCGTCCATGTAATTGATACACCCCGGGACAGGGAGCAATAATTGTTCCAAGAATTGCTGAAAGAGAGCAGGGGCACTAGCAACCCCGAATGGCAAGCGTTGGTATTGATAAGAGGCCGAAAGATGTGTTAAGGACCAGAAACTGCCGGGAAGCAGCATCGAGAGGAAGTTGATGATAAGCTTCCGACAGGTCAATTTTAAAAAATACTGTCCTCCAGCGAGTTTAGTGAACAGTTCTTCAGGACGGGGCATAGGGTAAGTGTCGATGAGGCATTGAGCATTTACAGTGGCTTTGAAATTGCCACAGAGACGAATATCACCATTGGGCTTAGCAACTACAACGACAGGAGAGGACTACTCACTGGAAGTGACAGGAAGCAAGACCCCTGAAGCAGTAAGATGATCCAACTCCCATTTTACCCAATCACGAAGGGCCACAGGAATGGGCCGAGCCCGAAAAAACTTAGGCCGAGCAGTGGGTTTGAGCGTGATATGAGCTTCAAAGTCGTTTGCACGGCCTAACCCAGGAGAAAAAAGGGACAAAAATGTCATCGACAAGGAATCCAGTTGAGCATAAGGAATAGCGTCAGAGACAATATTGTCAGAGTCATCTATGGAGAACCCAAAAACGTGAAAGGCATCGAAACCAAAAAGATTTTCTGCATTGCTCTGGTCGACCACAAATATGGGAACAGTGCGAACAACGGATTTGTTAGATACCTCAGCATTAAACTGTCCCAAGAGAGAAATCTTCTGTTTATTGTACGTCCGTAATTGCCAAGTGACAGGGGACAGGAGTGGAGAACCCAGCTGAAGATACGTCTGAGAATTAATTATAGTGGCAGCAGAACCGGTATCCACTTCCATGCGAACATCTCGACCAAGGATTTGGACAGTGAGGAATAACTTCCCTGAAAGGGAAGAAGTGCAATTGACAGACAACACAGAATCAGAATCAGCGTCATGTTCATGAACATCATGTATGCGGTCGGATTTACAAACGGAAGACACATGACCTTTCTTTTTGCAATTGTGACACACAGCCCAACGTTGGGGACAGTCCTCGCATGAATGTTTCGTAAAACACCGCGGACATGAAGGAAGTTGCCGGGGGTTTTGCTGCAGTTTCTTAGTGGGTTGTTTACAGCTAGGCTGAGGCTGCACGTGGGAGCGTACTGCGGCCACGTTGGCTGGCGGGAACGCGCCGCACGCATCGTCAACAGCTTCTATTTGCGCCCCAGCGGCGCGAGAAATTTCAAAAGACTGTGCAATGGAGAGAACTTCATCTAGAGTCGGATTCGCCAACTGAAGGGCACGTTGCCAAACTTCTTTGTCGGGCGCCGACCAGATAATAGCATCCCGTACCATGGAATCGGCATAGGATTCTTTGTGAATGTCAGTAACAAATTGACACTTTCGACTGAGGCCGTGAAGTTCAGTAGCCCAAGCACAATAGGACTGATTTGGTTGTTTTTCACAACGATAAAAGGCAACATAAGAGGCTACCACATGCGTTTGCTTTTGAAAATAGACAGACAGAAGGGAGCACATTTCAGCAAAGGACAAAGACGCAGGATCCTTCAAAGGAGCCAATTGCGACAACAACCGATACATTTGAGGTGAAATCCAGGAAAGGAACAGAGACTTACATCGTTGTTCGTCCGTGACATGAAATGCCAAGAAGTGCTGTCGAAGACGTTTTTCATAATCAGACCAGTCTTCCGCCATCTCGTCGTAAGGTGGAAAAGGAGGTACAGCCAACAACGAGAAACGCCCCGCATTTGACACCATGACAAAATGGCGAATCGCCACTGTTAGAAGCGTTTGCTGTTCAAGGAGATTTTGCAAGAGCTGCTCGACAGTAGCCATGGAACCCTGTGAGTCAATGGTGAAAAGGAAAAATCCACTACCTCATCGCCAATTGTTAAATCTTCAAATTTAACACATATTTCGGACAACACAACAACAAATATAAGTCACTGAGTAAGTTGACCTGTGTACAAGTTGGCATTCGATTAAACACTGAGTCTCAGTCTAGCGGCCGCTGCTCGGCTGGTCTCTTAGGTGGCGCAGCTGCTGCATGGCTGGCAGACAGCGCCGCACGTAGAGGACGTGCATAATTGCGCGGCGGCATTTTGAATAATCGGCGAGTCACAACACTTTCAGTCCACCTCTTTCTCCCCCAGTGTCTTGATCCACTTCATCCTTTCACCTGTCTCTCTCTGTCTCAGCCTTTGCCCCTTCTCTCTCTGTCTATTCCCTCCTTCTCCTTTATTTGCCTGTCCATCTCCTTCTCCTCCCTTTAGCTGTCCATCTCATCCTCTTCCCTCACACTGTCCATCTTATCTCCCTGCTCTCTGCTCAGTTGATGTCATCCACATGTCTTGCTGCGAAAACGTCAATTTCCTGAATCTAGGTATTTGACATGGCTGTACGATCCTACACTGCTGCATGAACAGTGTGTCTGCCCTCCCTGGCACTGAACATGTGCATATACAGAAATCCTGTATGCCATTGAGTATGGCCTCCTGAGCCCATCATTTCCATATTCACATGCCATCCTGACGAACATGAGCAGCAACATCACAGAATGATCGACAACAGTGATAGTAGGCCACAGTCTTACTGCTGTCAAATTTTGGCACATTTGGTTGACATTCCTCTTCCCCACATGGGGCATAATACAAACTAATCACAAACAAGCAACATTGAAATGTAAGTTCTGAATCAGAATCATGATCTCACAAACAATGTTCAGATGTGATTTCTACATGAGAAACTTGCTGCATAATTGTTTCTTATGTATAGACTGTAGATGGCGTTATTCCTTCTTGCTTTGTTTTATGGCATAAATAACTGAAAGAAAAAAACAGAATAAGTATAAATGTTCAAGGGTTTATTTATTTATTTATTTCATGCTATCACTGTAATTTTAAATTTATAGGCCTGACAAGCAGAACATTCAATAAAAGAACACTCCTATCAAAGAAATAAAATTGCTTCAGGCACACATTTTGCAAAGGTAAATCATAACATCAGCTTCGTTCAAAACTGGTTAAAGATCTTACAACTAAAGGAAAAAGGTAGACAATTCAGCATTTCAGAAGAAATGAAGATTTATGTCTCAAAAACTAATGAACCAGATTAACAGCAGAACAAACAGAATTTCTCCACCAATGCCTGTTTCAACATCTACAACAAACTGCTCATCTGACATTTGCTGTTCTGCCATCATGACATCCTGCTAGTGCCTGCCTTTAAACTGCAGTACCAGACTACTATGTGTCATCCTCTAACAGCTATGCATCATCATAAATATAATGCCCTTGAAGATGTCAGCCTGCATCTCACATTCATTTTTGCTAATGAACATAACTGCAACTAATTATTTTTCGTCTTGTTCTACATTCCTTTAGTATACTTAATCATTACTTCTATCAAATATTTTTCTTGTTTTAATGTATCAGCATCATCTTGCATCTACGAATCTCTCCCCAAATCCCACCACATTAAAATGCTTTTGAAATAGTCAGAAAGTCATATTGCATTAATCTAATGAATGTAATTATGAAATCTACTGAGTATTCCTTATGAAAAACTTGTTTTTTCCATGATCACTTCAATTTTAAATCACAACTAATAACACAGAAATTATTTAAAAAATTTAAAACATCAGTATTATTAAAGAAATTTTAAACAATATGCCACCTGCCATGTTATTAATAGTTTTTCATGGATTACTTATTCACAATGATGTTCCCCAGAACAAAACCTAAACCTCCATGTACTGCTGCCTCCAGAACTATTGACAACACAATGAAGACAGCTTGCAAAATGTACCTTGGGTATTAGTTTGTTCTTTTTTATCATTGCTCTCATGTTATGTAGATATAATGAGTCTTTCCTCTTTCTCTCTTTTCCTCTTTTCCTACAGCTAGTTGTATACAGCCACAGCACTTAAATGGAAAAGAGAGAGAAATCACATGTTTGTAATATATATGGGGACTGCATATACATCTTAACCTCCTTCTCTCCCCTGTCTATGTCCATTCCCCCCAAACTCCCCCTTTCTTTGTCCATCACTTCCTCTTTCTTTCCCTCTCTCGATCCATCATCTCCCCCCACCTCTCTCTGTCCATCTACTTCTCCCCCCTCTATCCATCTCCTCCTGCCCCTCTCTCTCTCCTCTCTCAGTCCATCACTCCTGCCCCCTCTCTCTATCCATCTCGTCCTTCCCATTTTCTATGTACATTTCCTCCCATCCCCCTGTCCGTTTCCTCTTCCCCCCTCTCTCTGGCCTTTAACCTTCTTTACTGTTGTTGTAAATTCAGATTTTATAGTAGTATTCCAATCATAAATCAGTAAGTCATAAAAACAACATTATTCTTTACTAACAGTGATTTGCTATTGTGTATTTTATATGCATACTTATACACAGATTGGATTGTGTATTTTATATGCATACTTCTACACAGATTAGCCAAATTGTTATGACCTCTGCCCACTAAAAAAATGACATTGGATGCTGCCTGGTGGTGCTGCGGGCATGTGGAAATGTGTTGCCTCTTCAGGTGAATCACATTTTTGCTGCACAATGGTTGTCACCACAGACACTGTTATCGAGATAAGCGGCGGCTCGAAACACAGAGGCCACTGTGGATGCAGGCTTGTGGGAGTAGTATTATGCTATGGGAGACACTCTGCAGTGCTTAAATGTGACCTGTGGTAGTAACTGAATTCACGCTGACAGCTGCAAATCACATGCCTCTCTTCACACTTTATGTCTTTCCTGACAGCAATGCCATATTTCAGCAGTGTAACTGTCCATTACTTTGAGATAGAACCATGCTACAGTGGTTTGAGGAGCACTATATTGAACTCACATAGATGTTTTAGTGGCCATTTTCTCCTGATATGAATCCTATTGAACCCATCTGTGTCGTTATTGGGCACCATAACAGCGTACGCAAATCAGTGGCCCATTATTTATACAAATTACATTACTTACACATAGATATCTACTGCACATACCTCCACAACCTTACAAACAAACTATCAGACACCTGATAAACAGAATCAGTGGTGTATTTTGTTCCAAAGACAGACAAACAAGCTATTAAGAAAGTGGTCATAATGTTTTGGCTCACTAGTGTATACTGAAAAGTATGTAGTATATATGTGTCTGAACATTTATTACAGTAAAGTATAAAAATTCTAATTAAATTGGGAAGGTACATTTTAAGATTTTTGGTAACAATATTTCCCCTTTATGTATTGCAATATTTACTCACCAAGCTTTGGCAGAAGAACACACATATAAAAGTTTTTAAAGTTTGCAAGCTTTCAGAGTCAGTGGCTTCTTCTTCTGGCAGAAGTGTTACAGTGGAAGATGGGTGAAGGGAAAGGACTGATGAGGTTCAGGAAAAGGGGTAGAATTCAGAAAAGTTGCCCAGAACCCTGGGTCAGCGAAGACTTACCAGACAGGATGAGAAGGAAAGACTGATTGTTGGGACTGCACCAGGTGAGATTTGAAGACCTAGAGCTTAAAGCTGGAAAATAGGGTAACGTGCAAGACAGAGATTACTGCCAAAGTACCTTGTATGTGGTACAGGTGGTAGGAGGGCAGCGAAAAATAGACAGATCAAAAAGTAAAAGATGCAGAAAACTAAAAGGGAGCAAAGAAATAAATAGTTACTGCAAAGAAATGCTGAGACCCAAGAAATTAACATAAATTAAAACCAGGTGGGTGGCGAGAATTAAGGACATGTTGTAGTGCAAGTTCCCACCTCAGAGTTCTTAGGAACTGGTGCCTGGGGGAAAATATAGATGGCATGTATGATGGAACAGGCACTGATGTCACAACTGTCACATTGTAGAGTGTGCTCTGCAACAGGATATTGTGAGTTGCCAGTATACATTCAATGTCTATGCTTATTCTTCCTAACTGACAACTTGGTGGTGGTTACGCCAATGCAAAAGGCTGAACAGTGTTTAGATAGCAGCTAGTATATGGCACATTTTGTTTCATAGGTGGCTCTCTCTTTAATGATATATGTTTTGCCAATTACAGGGCTGGCATAAGTGGTGGTAGGAGGATGCATAGGGCAAGTCTTACAGTGGGGGCAGTAACAGGGGTTAGAGCCACAGAGCTGGGAGATGGGTGCAGGAGGAGCATAGAGTCTGACAAGGATATTGCAGAGGTTGGGAGGATGACAAAAAGCTATTCTAGGTACTGTAGGCAAAATGTTGGACAGAATGGACCTCATTTCAGAGCATGATTTTAGAAAGGCATAGCCTTGTCGAAGTAGCTTCAACGCCAGGATAATACTGGTGTACTCCAAAGTATTTTATTTTATTTATTTATTTTTTTGGGGGGGTGGGGGGTGGATCAGCAGTATCAGGATTGGATTTGATGGTCTGGGAAATCTGCTTTTGATACAGGCGGGGGGGGGGGGATTACTTCCAGTGAAGGGTGAGGTGAGAATGGTTGTGTATTGCTGTAAAGAATCTACATCTGAACAAATGTGTTTGCCTTGAATGCCAAGGCTGTATGGGAACAAACCTTAGACATGGGAAGGATAGCAACTGTCAAATTATTGTAATTACTGTTATTTGTTGGTAGGTTTAATGTGAATATGCTGCTGGCTATGAAGCAGTCATTGAGGTGAACACTGTTGTGTTGGTTAGCATGCTCAGCAACTGGTGGTCTAGCTATCTCTTGGCCATTGTTTGTCAATGGCAATTCATACAGACAGACAGCTTGCTGGCAGTTATGCCCACATAGAATGCAGCACAGTGGTTGCAGCTTAGGTTGTAGATCACATGACTACTTTCACTGGAAGCCCTGCCTGTGATGGGAAAGGTGATGGTTATCACTCAACTGAAGTAGGTGGTGGTGGGAGGATCTATGGGACATGTCTTGCATCTAGGTCTATT
Organism: Schistocerca cancellata; assembly: GCF_023864275.1. Lineage (NCBI taxonomy): Eukaryota > Metazoa > Arthropoda > Insecta > Orthoptera > Acrididae > Schistocerca > Schistocerca cancellata. The sequence continues at coordinate 458,592,271 of NC_064630.1, forward strand.
ACAGGGATATGAACCGTGAGGCAAGGGGTTGGGAGCAGGGTTGCAGTAGGTATGGACAAGGATATTGTGCAGGTTCAGTGGGTGTTGGAATACCACTGTGGGTGGTATTGATTCATGAGGGGCATCCTCCTTTGTGGCCAACAGTGGGACATGAGGAAGTGCAGGGCGACTGGAGAGATAAGGCACAGGACATCTGATTCTGTACAGGATTGGGAGAGTAGTTTCATGGTGTGTGAAGCCCTCAGTGAGTCCCTGGTATATTTGGAGAGAGACTGCTAGACACTACAGATGTGACGGCCATGGGTGGCTAGTCTGTATGGAAGGGTCTTCCTGGTATGGAATGGGATGACACTGTCAAAGTGTTGGTGGTTGTGTCCTTGGAGTCTTTCATGACAGCATACATGAATAAAACGTTCTCGGTTTTCAAGCCACATCAATTCGAATAAAATCCTTGAGCTTTCAATGACCATCTCCACCATCATCAGGAGTTCACTGACTGCCAGGGCTGCTATGCTTATATAGGCATGATGACATCATCAGCAGCCAATCAGATAGACCCAATGTGGTGTGTGCACGTGGGAGCGGCAGTTCTAAATGTTGTGCCTGCCCCTGGCACCACCTGACGTCACCGGTGCTGCCACAGGCAGTAGCTCCGCTAGCTGCCCAGTTCAACTTACGTGCACTCACCATATTGGGTCTATCTGATTGGCTGCTGATGATGTCATCATGCCTGTATAAGCGAGAAACTGTAGCATCCCCGGCAGTCAGTGAACTTCTGACAACAATGGCGGAGATGGTCATCGAAAGCTGGAGGATTTTATTCAGACTGATGTGGCTTGAAAACTGAGAACGTTTTATTCTTATTAATGGTTGATAGGTTTTATATGGACAGAGGTACTGATGTAGCCATTTTTGAGTTGGAGTTCAACATTGAGGAAGGTGGGTTTTTTGGGTTCATGAGAATCAGAGAAGCAAATGGGGAGTAGGTGTTGAGGTTCTGGAGGAATGTGGATAGAACGTCCTCACCTTCAGTTCAGATCACAAAGATGTCATCAGTGAATGAGTAAAGTAATAGGAAGTGTGGAGAGTGTTTGGAGAATTTTTTGGTGTCTTTTATATAGGAGTGGAAGTTGTGGGTTATAGGCTGGAGTTGTTGGTCTATGAGAGCAGAGATTCCCTCAGTGGAGGCACGGTAATCAGCCACAATAGGGCGTTCTGTGTGGTTGGGTTTATAGACTTTAGGAAGCATGTAGAAGCTTGGGGGTTTGGGAGTGGTAGGAGTGATAAGACAAATAGACTCAGGGGAGATGTTTTGGGATGGGCCTAAGGGTTTGAGGAGTAACTGGAGGTCATGCTGGATTTCTGGAATGGAGTCACTGTGACAGCATTTGTAGGTGGACAAATCTGACATCTGGCAGAGTCCTTTTGCCAGGTAATCCCTGCAGTTCAAATCCACAGTGGTGGAGCCTTTGTCAGCAGGTAGGATTATAAATTAAGGGTCAGTTTTTAGGTGACAGATTGCAGTTCTTTCTGTGGATGTAAGGTTAGCTTGCATGTTGAGGGATTTGGAGAACGATGGTGAGGCACAGTTTGCTGTTAAGAAATTCTGGAACGTTAACAAGAAGTGATTTGGGGGCAGTGGCAATGGATCATGGTTGGATGGAGGAGTTAATTGGGTTAGGCAGGGTTCAGCATTGGTTTTCAGGTGAGTCTGAATCTAAATCTACATCTACATTTACATAGATACTCCACCATACAGTGTGTGGCGGAGGATACCCTGTACCACTACTTGGCATTTCCCTTCCTGTTCCACTTGCAAATAGAACAAGGTGAAAAATTACTGTTTATGCTTCTGTATGAGCCCTAATTTCTTGTATTTTATCTTCGTGGTCCTTACACACAATGTATGTTGGCAGCAGTAGAATCATTCAGCTGTTAGCTTCAAATGCCGGTTCTATAAATTTTCTCAATAGCGTTTCTCAAAATGAATGGTGCCTTCCCTCCAGGGATTCCCTTTTGAGTTCCTGTAGCATCTCCATAACACTTACATGTTGTTTGAACCTACCAGTAACAAATCTAGTAGCTCATCTTTGAATTACTTTGATATCTTCTTTCAATCTGATCTGGCATGCTCCTTTACAGGAGAACCACCCTTTCCTAAAATACTCCCAATAAACAGAAGTCAACCATTCACCTTCCCTACCACAATTCTCACATGCTCGTCTACCTCATATTGCTTTGCAGTGTTACACCTAGATATTTAAATGAATTGACTGTGTCAAGCAGGACACTAGTAATACTGTGTCTAAACATTGCAGTTTTGATCTTCCTACTCATCTGCATTAACTCACATTTTTCCACATTTAGGGCTAGCTGCCATTCATTACATCAATTGGAAATTTTGTCTATGTCATCTTGTATCTTCTACAGTCACTCAACTTCAACACCTTACTGTACACCACAGCATCATCCACAAATAACTGCAGATTGTTGCCTACCCTATCTGCCAAGTCATTTATGTATATAGAGAACAACAGTGGTTCTATTACGCTTCCCTGAGGCACTTGTCTGTGATGAACACTAGCTGTCAAGAACAATATACCATACCAGGTTCTATTATTTAAGAAGTCTTTGAGTCACTCACAAATCTGTGAACCTATTCCATGTGCTCCATACCTTCAGAAACAGTATGCAATGGGCACCATGCCAAATGCTTTTTGGAAATCTAGAAATATGGAGTCTGCCTGTTGTCCTTCATCCATAGTTCTCAGTTGTCATGTGAGAAAAGGACAAGACGAGTTTCACATGAGTGATGCTGTCTAACACTATGCTGATTCATGGAAATAAGCTTCTCAGAAAGTTTACTATATTAGAACTGAGAATGTATTCAAGGATTCTGCAGCAAACAGATGTTAAGGATATTGGTCTATAATTTTGTGGGTCCATTCTTTTACCTTTCTTATGTACTGGAATCACCTGCACTTTTTTCCTGTTGCTTGGGACTTTAGCTGAGTGAAAGATTCATGATAAATGCAAGCTAGGTAAGGGGCCAATGTTGTAGAGTACTCTTTGTAAAATCAAACTGGAATACTGAGCAGACCTGGTGATTTATTTGCTTTTAAATTTTTCAGCTGTTTCTCTACACCAGGTGGAGTCAGTCCAATGGTCGAATGACAGTATGTTTGTACAATTCTCCTTTCCTGTGTGAACGATTTCTTGAACTTGAAGTTTAAAAATTCAGCTTTCTTTTTGCTATCTTTAACTGCCACACCAGACTGGTCGAAAAGGGACTGATTGGAAGCATTAGACCCACTTAACAGTCTTACATATGACCAGAATTTTCTCAGGTTCTCCACCAGATCTTTTGCTAAGGTGTGATGGTGGTAGTTGTTGTATGCTTCATGCATAGCTCTTTTTGTAGACACATGAATCTCTAATACCCTTTTCATGTTGTTATTTATGCATTCCCTTTTCAACCGAGGATACAACAGCCTCTTCTTTCTCAACATCTGTCAAATTTTGTTATTAAACCATTGTGGGTCTTTTCCATCCTTTATCAACTTACTAGGTACATAACTCTCTAGACCACAATTCACAATTGCTTAAACTTTGCCCATAATTCCTCTACATCTATGTTACTGGAACTAAGTGATGCTAATTTCCTATCTAAGTGAGATGTTAATAACTGCTTATCTGCTCTATTTAGCAGAAACACTCTCCTAGTCTCTTGAATGATTTATTAACTTTCTTAATCATAGTTGCTATAACGACATCATTATTGCTAATCCCTGTTTCTATACTGACATTGTTGATAAGGTCTGGCCTATTTGTAGCTACAAGGTTTAAGATATGCCTATTGCATGTGGGCTGCCAAGCTAGCTGCTCCAGGCAATTTTCAGAAAATTTGTTCAAAAGTGTTTCGCATGACTGTCTGTCTGTAAACCCTGCAATAAATCCATAGACATCCTAGTCTATACTTGGCAGGATGAAAGTCACCTCCCACTAGTATTGCACAATTTGGGTATTTATACGCTATTGACCATAGACTTTCTTTGAATGACTATAGAACTGTCACAGCAGAATTGGATGGCCAGTAAAAACATCCAGTGGTAGGGTTAGTGGCAAAAAAACTGTTGCCACTATAGGGGCTGAGAGAAGTAGGGAAGGTCTTCAACAAGTCCAGTGTGACTGAATTTGGGAGTGGTAGGAAAGTGAGGCCTTTCAAAAGGACTGATACTTTTTTGGGACAACGGCTTTTGAAGGGAAGGTTCATGAATTTTTCAAGTCTGTTTAGATTCTCAGTTATGTATGGTGATGGAAGGGAATCTCTGAGTTTGTGGTAAATGTAGTAAGTCTGTGACTCAGGATTTGTCAGCTATCAGGGGATGTGGGTGAGGTTTGGAGGCTGTTGTTGAAGTGATGGACAGAGGTAATGCAAGATAGGAGTAGGAATTGAACAGGTTGAAGAGTATTTTGAGGTGGTGCTGTGCATGCTGCTATAGTTCCCGAAGGGCAAGAGTTGCAATGTGAGAGATGGTATACAGAAATTTGGGATTGCAGAGCTGTAGAATTTTATGGCTGCAGAGGAGGTATTTTGAGGATGTTTGGGCCTTATTTACATGGTTTTGCCATGCTGGTGAGGGATTTCAAACCTACAGCCTTATTTCTGTTAACCATGACTGACTATCTCCTCACCCACAGTCACTTCACTTTTGAAGGCTTTAACTACAAATGAATCTGTGGTACAGCAATCGGCACCTGCATGGCATCATCCTATGCTAAACTATTCATGGGACATCAAGAGGAATTCTACCTAACCACCCTGAAAGCCAAATGTCTCAACTGTTTCAGATTTACTGATGATACCGTGATGTGGATCGGAGTTGAGGACACACCTTGACCTCAAAAGATGGCTACATTAGTACCTCTGTCCGTATCAAACATACCAACAACCAGCACTTTGACACCTGTGTCTCATTCCATATCAGGAAGACCCTTCCATACAGCCTCATCAGTAGTGACGAGCAGTCCATCTTCAGCTGTACCAAGGGTCTCACTGAGGCCATCAGAGATCAAAATTACCATCCCAATGTCGTATTCTGCTGCCCACCAAATTTTAGACCCATCCTTACTCCTCCCCTAGTCCCAACCCCTTGCCCCATAGCTTATATCCCTGTAATGCAAGACTGGTCCCTTATATACTCCCACCACCATCTGCTTCAGTTAAGTAACAAGCATCACTTATCCCATCAAAGGCAGAGCTACCTGTGAAGGCAGTCATGTGATCTACAAGCTAAAGCAACCACTGTGCTGCATTCCACAGGGCATGACAACCAACAAGCTGTCTGTCCGTATGAATGACCATCAACAAACTGTGGCCAAGAGACAGATGGTCCACCCAGTTGCTGAGCACTCTGCCCAGCACAACATTCCTCACTTCAATGACTGCTTCATAGCCTGCACCGTCTGGATCATTTGTATCATCACCATCTTTTCTGAACTGCACAGGTGAAAACTCCCCTGCAATATATCCTATGTTCCTGTAAGCCCCTAGCCTCAAGCTTCATTAGTCGTCTTTCACCCACCTATCACCTCCCCTGATCCCACTCTGGCACTGCACAGCCTTCTGTTCCATCAACTCACCCACCACAGTCTTTTTACTTCTCTCCTTTTCAGCTTCCTTTCCCCTCTCCCCCCCCCCCCCCCCCCTCCAATCACCCATCCCCCACTCTGCCTAACCTTGCGACAGACCTAGCTGGCCTGCCCTGTCCCTACCACATCCCTGCATGCTCCTCCAAGTAGCACTTTACCATCCCCCAACCCTACCCTGTTACCTCTCCACATCCCTATCCTGGCCTCCTCATCCTTAACCCCATCACCCAGATTGCTTCACCCATCATATGCGGTTGCTCACGGTCTGGCCTTGATGGCCAGAGACTGTGGTCATGTGTGTATGACTTGTGCTTGTGTGAATGTTGTGTCCACTTTAGAATAAGGTCTTTTGCTGGAAGCTCACTTGTTTAATAGTCTATTAATTGTGCCTGACAGTGACTCAGTATCACCACTGTAAGGTGAGTAGCAATCAGTCCATTTCATAATATTGTCATTATTCCATCCTGAATTTTCCATTGTTAGAATTTGGAACACATTATTTAAAATTTGAACTGCCAGTCTTTGTAACTAGTGGTGTCACTATGCCTAGAAATATATATTCTCAGAATATTTTTCTTTTTGTGCTATGTTCTAGAATCCTCAATTACAAATATCTTCTAACTTACTAATTTCCAAGCAAAATTAAATGTATCAGAAACATTACCTTTAATAATGAATCTAGTCAATAGTTTATTGATAGTTTGTAATATTTGAACACTTCCCACACATACACTACTTAGAAAATATACAAACTTTGAGAAGTGACCAAGGTGGAAAAAATTAGTTATTGATACTAGTTGAAGTCATAAAAAATGAAATACTTCCAACTTGCTGTGACACAACATTTCATAACAGTGATCCATCTGTGTAATTTTCATTATTCTCCCTTTAGTTGCTTAGTTTGTGTTTACATGTGTTAGGACTTAATTGGTTATCTTTTGTTCCAGTTATGACTTCCTGATTGGTACAGAAGAAAACAATAACCAGAATCTCCATTTAAATTACAGCAGAAAGCTTGCATTATCACAGTTTTAATGAGTGGTGAACAAGTAGCCTCACAAGATGATACAGCTAATAACAAAGAAATTACCTCTGTTCATGAACTGGAATTACCACAGACATCTGCAACACAGTCAATAGATTTAGCAAAGGAATCGTCCATACCAAAAGTTAGATTTGAGGGAGATGATGAAGAAGCACAAGGTACTGAGGCTGAGGGTGAGGGTGAGTTAGATGTGGTTGAAGAGGTGGTTGAAGTGGTGGTTGAAGATGTCATTGGAGGTGAGGAGGGATTGATAGATGTGGCAGAAGAAGAAAATAAAGAGGAGATACAAGATTTTGAAGTGGAAGATGAATCATTTGTCAGTATCAAGGAAAGTAAATCAGCTGAGGAGGAAGAAGGTGCAAGAGAAACATTTACTAGACAGCTGATTCCTCATGTTGACCTAAGCATAATTGATTTCACTGTAAGTCAGTCATTATTTCTGTTAAAACACAAAAGCACTACATTAGTAATCTAGACTTATAATGCTGCAACAGTTGGCCTTAATGCATACAAAATATCTCTACAGAAAGTAATTCCCAGAACAAAGCTGTATCCCATCACTGAAATGCAGCATTGGTAATAATTTATATATTTTGTTGATGCTGGGACCAAATCTGTCACATGTTTTACAACCATTGTTTTGCATCATCTACACAGTATTGTCTGTATTTTATTTACTCTGTGAGTAGTTTTAGCCATTAAAAATTCAGTCAGTAGATATAACGTACATAAAACTCTGGATATAAAACACAAATCATGAAGCACATATAGGAAAGCATGCTGATAAGATAGATATCACATTTTCTTATGTTACATGTATGACATTATGAATGATAAACATAAGATAACTATGTAATATTCTACAATATTTATTATTTAACTAACTAGGTTTTGGGTATTAGGCTATGATGAAGTACTAAGATAAATATGTACTACTGTGAATTTTGTTAAATCAAAGACTTTAAACTAAGACACCCAAAGAGTCTTTCACTTGCCAGTCAAAAAAGACCATTATTAACATTCAATACAAGACTACAGTGGAAAGAATTATTTGAATAAAAATGTGAAGTAAAACATTTAGCTTGATTAAATTGTATTACATGTTAAGTTAATGAAGTATATGAAAAAATACAACAATTGTTCAATGAAGAAAAATAACTGAAAGGAGAAGAATGTAGTAAACAACTTTTAAGGACAGGACTAAGTGAGGTAATATTGTCTTAATAAGAGAAATATAACAAGTGATGTATATGGTGATACTAAACAGCTAATTGAAATTACAGCGAATATATGATGTAAAATTATAGGGCAAGTGAAATGGTGGTAACTGAAATAAAGTTACATGTGGGGAATATAAGTGGTATGAATGATTTACAAAGTCATCTGGTTATGTTTATTTGTAATATTTGCAATTAGAAGAGGTTAATAAGGTAACTGTACCTGATGATTTAGTACAAAGTTTGGGCAAGTAACAATATGTTTATTATATTTCCATCATTTCTAGATGGTTTACCTTCCTCCTTTTGCACATTTTGTGCAGGACTTAATGTTGCTTTTTGTAATTGTTGTATTCATTAAGGGGTTGGTCTGCAAAGGTAGAGTTTCCTTTTCTAAGTCTCCAAGTTATATGGTGTTCCTTCAAGCAGGTGAATACTGCCCTACCAGATTGGCCTATATATACGTTTCAAAAAAAGTTTTGCATCACCTCGGTTCCAAGAAATCCAGAACCTGTACAGAAAATTGAAATAGAGATCAACATAAATGTAATTTCAGCCCTTTTCATTGCTCATGAAAACCACACATCACATGTCGTACCACCATACAGTGAGACCTTCAGAGGTAATAGTCCAGATTGCTGTACACACCGCTACCTCTAATACCCAGTAGCATGTCCTCTTGCATTGATGCAGGGCTGTATTTGTCATTGCATACTATCCACAAGCTCATCATGCCACTGTTAGTCCAGATTGTCAAACTCCTCAACAGCAATTTGGCATAGATCCCTCAGAGTGGTTGGTGGGTCACATCATCCATAAACAGCCCTTTCCAATCAATCCCAGGCATGTTTGATAGTGTTCATGTCTGGAGAACATGCTGGCCATTCTAGTCGAGCAATAACGCCAAAATGCTGCCTATATGGTTCCACTATCGGTTGGAAGATGGCATTCACATATCATACAGGCATTATGGCACCTTCCCTGACCACCAGCAGCATACGTCGGCCCCACATAATGCCACTCCAAATCAGCCTCCACCTTACTGTACTCACTGGACAGTGTGACTAAGATGTTCAGCCTGACCAGGTTGCCTCCAAACACGTGACTGACGATTGTCTGGTTGACGGCATATACGACACTCATCGGTGAAGAGAACGTGATGCCAATCCTGGGTGGTCCATTCGACATGTTGTTGGACCCAGCTGTACCACATTGCATGGTGCCATGGTTGCAAAGATGGACCTTGCCATGGATGTTGGGACTGAAGTTGCACATCATGCAGCCTACTGCACACAGTTGGAGTCATAACATGATGTCCTGTGGCTGCACGAAAAGCAGTATTCAACATGGTGACATTGCTGCCAGGGTTCCTGGGATCAAGAAGTCTTGGGACAAGCAAAGGGTACAGGAGAGTTGGAAACCTGCTGTTCTTGTTTTTCTGCAGTGTGGAGTCCACCAAGGCATTGCTCAATGCTATTTGTTTATAAATGCTTAATTCTGTGTGGAGGAAAGTAGCTACTTACCAGATAGCAGAAATTCTGAGTCGCAGGTAGGCACAACAAAAAGACTCACATTAAAGCTTTTGGCCATTAAGGCCTTCATCAACAACAGACACACACACACACACACACACACACACACACACACACACACACACACACTCAAGCAAACACAACTCATACACATGACTGCAGTCTCAAGCACCTGAAACCACACTGAGCAGCAGCACCAGTGCATGATGTGAGTGGTGACTACTGGATAGGAGTAAGGAGGAGGCAGGGGCAGGGAGGGGGAGAGATAGTATGGTGACAGTGGCAGACAGTGAAGTACTGCAGGTTGGACAGTGAGCATGGGAGAGGGGGTGGGGAGGGGGGGGGGACAGAAAAATAGAGATATAAAAAAACTGGGTGTGGTGGTGGAATAATGACTGTGTAGTGCTGGAATGGGAACAGGGAAGGGGCTGGATGGGTGAGGACAGTGACTAATGAATGTTGAGGCCAGGATGATTACGGGAATTTAGGATGTCTTGTAGGGAAAGTTCCCACCTGCGCAATTCAGTAAAGCTGGTGTTGGTGGGAAGGATCCATATGGCACAAGCTGTGAAGCAGTCATTGAAATGAAGGATATCATGTTTGGCCATGTGTTCAGCAACAGGGTGGTCCACTTGTTTCTAGGCCACAGTTTGTCAGTGGCCATTCATGTGGACAGATAACTTGTTTGTTGTCATGCCTACATAGAATACAGCACAGTGGTTGCAGCTTAGCTTGTAGACCACGTGACTGGTTTTTACAGGTAGCCCTGCCTTTAATGGATAGGTGATGTTAGTGACTGGACTGGAGTAGGTGCTGGTGGGAGGAAGTGTGGGACAGTTCTTGCATCTAGGTATATTACAGGGGTATGGGGCATAAGGTAAGGGATTGGGAGCAGGGGTTGTGTAAGGATGAATGAGTATATTGTTTAGGTTCGGTGGATAGCAGGATACCACTGTGGGAGGGTTGGGAAGGATAGCGGACAGGATGTTTCTCATTTCAGGGCACAACGAGAGGCCATGGAAACCATGGTACAGAATGTAATTCAGTTGCTCCAGTCCTGGGTGGTACTGAGTTATGAGGGTAATGCTCCTCTGTGTCCGGACGGTGGGACTTTGGGAGGTGGTGGGAGACTAGGAAGATAAGGTATGTGAAATTTGCTTTTCTACAAGTTTGGGAGGATAATTAATTAATTCTACAATGAGATTTTCACTCTGCAGTGGAGTGTGCACCGATATGAAACTTCCTGGAAGATTAAAACTGTGTTCCAGACCGAGACTCGAACTCGGGACCTTTGCCTTTTGTGGGCAAGTGCTCTAGCATCGGAGCTACCCAAGCACAACTCACATGCCATCCTCTCAGCATCACTTCTGCCTGTACCTCGTCTCCTACCTTCCAAACTTCACAGGAGCGCTCTTGCAAACCTTGCAGAACTAGCATTCAGGAGTTCGAGTCTCGATCTGGCATGCAGTTTTAATCTGCCTGGAAGTTTCATATCAGCACACACTCAACTGTAGAGTGCAAATCTCATTATAGAAAAATTCCCCAGCCTGTGGCTAAGCCATGTCTCCACAGTAGCCTTTCTACCAGGAGTGCTAGTTCTTCAAGGTGCGCAGAAGAGCTTTTGTGAAGTTTGGAAGGTAGGAGATGAGGCACTGGCAGAAATGAAGCTGTGAGGACTGGGCGTGAGTTGTGCATGGGTAGCTCAGACATCAGAGCACTTGCCCATGAAATGCAAAGGTCCTAAGTTTGAGTCTTGGTCTGGCACACAGTTTTAATCTGCCAGAAAGTTTCAAATTATTAATTATTCTCCTAACCTTGTACAAAAACAAATCTCCTGTGACTTATCTTTCCAGTCTCCGATCATCTCCCAAAGTTCTGCCATCTGGCCACAGAGGAGCATTCACCTCATAACTCAGTACCACCCAGGACTGCAGCAACTGAATTACATTCTTTACCATGGTTTTGATTACCTCTCATTGTGCCCTGAAACATCCTGCCCGCTATCCTTCCCAACCCTCCCACAGTGGTATCCTGCTGTCCACCAAACCTATGCAATACACTTGTCCATCCTCACACAACCCCTGCTCCCAATCCCTTACTTCATGGCTCATACCCCTGTAATAGACCTAGATGCAAGACCTGGCCCATACATCCTCCCACCACCACCTACTCCACTCCATCACTAACATCATCTATCCCATCAAAGGCAGGGCTACCTGTAAAAATCAGTCACATGGTCTACAAGCTAAGCTGCAACCACTGTGTTGTATTCTATGGTAGACATGACAACAAACAAGTTGTCTGTCCGCATGAATGGCTGCCGAGAAACTGTGGCCTAGAAATAAGTGGACCACCCTGTTGCTGAATACGCGGCCAAACATGATATCCTTCATTTCAGTGACTGCTGCTCAGCCTTTACCATATGGGTCATTCCCACCAACACCAGCTTTTCTGAATTGCACAGATGGGAACTTTCCCTGCAATACATTGTACGTTCCTGTAATCCGCCTGGTCTCAACCTTCATTAGTCACTGTCCTCATCCATCCAGCCCCTTCTCTGTTCCCATTCCAGCACTACACAGTTGTAATTCCACCACTGCACCCAGTCTTTTGATTTCTCTTCTTTTCCACTACTTCCCCCCCCCCCCCCCCCATCTTCCCCACCTCTCCCCTGCCCTCCATTTAACCTGTCACACTTCACTGTCAGCCACACCCACCATACTATCCCTCCCTCTCCCCAGTCCAGCCTCCTCCTTACCCCCACCCAGTCACCATTCCCATCATGCACTGGTGCTGCTACTCGCCTGAGACTGCAGACGTGTGTGCGAGTTGCATTTTCACGAGTGTGTGTATGTGTGTCTATTGTTGATGAAGGCTTTGGCTGAAAGCTTTAATTGTGAGTCTTTTGTTGTGCCTAACTGTGACTCAGCATCTCCCCTATCTGGTAGGCAGCAACTTTGTTTCTCATAATATTGTTACATTCCATCCTGGATGTTCCATTGTTTAATTCTGTGTAGAAGTTTTCAACACTCATTAGGGTGAAAGGCATACTTACAGGTCACTGGAGTTATTCCCAAAATCCATTATGAATTTAATGTTGTTTTGCTTGTAATGTAATTATTTGAAATTGTCTGATAATACCCACCTATAAGCAACATACCAAAAACAGTAACTAACATTAGAAGAGGACGAATAATTTTCCAAAAATCATTTTTCAAATTATCCATAAAGATATTTGCTGCTAGGACTGGACTGAGAGGAGATCCCGTATCTCAATTATCTAACTGTTTGTACTGCTTACCATTAGAAATGAAAAACAACATTGTGAAAAGATAACTACTCATTTTGCACAGGAGGGATTGAGTTGCAGATTCACACACAGACTCAGAGATGCACAACTCACACATGCATGGTTTTTGTCTGTGGTCAATGGGGCCCAATGCAGAAAGAAAATAATTTTGAGTTCAGCAAATCTGTGTTGCCAACCTTATGTTATCAGTTACAATTAGGCAAACTCCTAGTTTATCAAGTAAGTCTGTGAGATTATTTATGAACACCTGAACTGGTATATCAGTAAATTATCTGCTGACATCAAAATAAATTAGGTTGGCACTGGATGGAATTTGACTTTATTTGAACTTTTTTACTAAACCAGTGAAATTCCCACATTGTTTAAAACTCTTCTTTCTTCTTGTGATGAAGTGCTAAAAACAAAAGTGAAATTTATCCAGTTTGCAGGTTATTAGATGTTCAGTGGAGATTTCATCACCAAATGCATTTTCTAGATCTATTTTAATTTCTTCCAGTTCGATTTCTGAAACATTTTGTGGCAGAGCATGTTTGAAAACGTATCCTAGTACACTTTGTTATTCATTAGTTGTTCCTAGGCCCAAAAGTTTAGCCACTTGTTCTGCAAACTTTAGTTTTTTTATTGTTTCTGAAAGTTGTTTACTAGGGGTTGGTTAATTCATTTTTATGTTAGATGCATGTCACTAGTTTCTTGTCTCACTTCACTGTCCAATATGCACCTAACTGAGAATCTTTGAGCTCACAAAATTAACATGATGGTCGGCAAACAGCTTAAAACTGGTTTGTTAAATAATAAATATGAGGTCTGTTCAAAAAATACCAGGACTTTGTCCACAAAATTTTTCTATGCTTGCTCTGTACTTATTGTGCATGGTCTCCTAATAGCTAGATGGTGTGAAGCACCATCTGTGAATTTTCTTTTCTCTCATCTATTGTTGCAAAGCTTTGTCTTTTCAATGGTGTTTTCGACTTTGGAAATAAAAAAAAACGTCCACTGGTGCCAGGTCTGGAGAGTACAGAGGATGAGGCAGCACAGTGAGACCATTTTTTGTGCAATAGTTGTGCTCCAACAGGAATGAATGTGCAGGTGTGTTATCAAGATGCAAGAACCATGAATTGTCTCATCACATTTCAGGCCGTTTCCTTATCACATTTTCTCGCAGACATCACAGCATGTTCTGATAGTACCATTGATTAATTGTTTGTTCCTATGGCATGAATTTATGATGAACTAATCCTTCAAAGTCAAAGAAGACCTTCAGCATGGCTTTGACATTTTACCTGACCTTGGGAGTTAGAAGGGTTGGTGGAGCAGTTAATTGCTCTTGAGAGTTATTCCATATGACTACCATTATAACTAAACCGAATGCTGTAATGTGATACAAGTTGAGTTGCATACTACTCTTAATGTATCGGGGCCAGTGGTAAGTCACTTGAGAGTCTTGGTGCCATACAGATTGTATTAAATCAGGTGTGCAGCAGGCCAACATCCACCTAACATTTGTTGTTGTTGTTGTTGTGGTCTTCAGTCCTGAGACTGGTTTGATGCAGCTCTCCATGCTACTCTATCCTGTGCAAGCTTCTTCATCTCCCAGTACCTACTGCAACCTACATCCTTCTGAATCTGCTTAGTGTATTGATCTCTTGGTCTCCCTCTACGATTTTTACCCTCCACGCTGCCCTCCAATGCTAAATTTGTGATCCCTCCATGCCTCAGAACATGTCCTACCAACCGATCCCTTCTTCTAGTCAAGTTGTGCCACAAACTTCTCTTCTCCCCAATCCTATTCAATACCTCCTCATTAGTTATGTGATCTACCCACCTTATCTTCAGCATTCTTCTGTAGCACCACATTTCGAAAGCTTCTATTCTCTTCTTGTCCAAACTAGTTATCGTCCATGTCTCACTTCCATACATGGCTACACTCCATACAAATACTTTCAGAAACGACTTCCTGACACCTAAATCTATATTCGATGTTAACAAATTTCTCTTCTTGAGAAACGCTTTCCTTGCCATTGCCAGTCTACATTTTATATCCTCTCTACTTCGACCATCATCGGTTATTTTACTCCCTAAATAGCAAAACTCCTTTACTACTTTAAGTGTATCATTTCCTAATCTAATTCCCTCAGCATCACCCGACTTAATTTGACTACATTCCATTATCCTCGTTTTGCTTTTGTTGATGTTCATCTTATATCCTCCTTTCAAGACACTGTCCATTCCGTTCAACTGCTCTTCCAAGTCCTTTGCTGTCTCTGACAGAATTACAATGTCATCAGCGAACCTCAAAGTTTTTACTTCTTCTCCATGAATTTTAATACCTACTCCGAATTTTTCTTTTGTTTCCTTTACTGCTTGCTCAATATACAGATTGAATAACATCGGGGAGAGGCTACAACCCTGTCTCACTCCTTTCCCAACCACTGCTTCCCTTTCATGCCCCTCGACTCTTATAACTGCCATCTGGTTTCTGTACAAATTGTAAATAGCCTTTCGCTCCCTGTATTTTACCCCTGCCACCTTCAGAATTTGAAAGAGAGTATTCCAGTCAACATTGTCAAAAGCTTTCTCTAAGTCTACAAATGCTAGAAATGTAGGTTTGCCTTTTCTTAATCTTTCTTCCAAGATAAGTCGTAAGGTCAGTATTGCCTCACGTGTTCCAACATTTCTACGGAATCCAAACTGATCTTCCCCGAGGTCGGCTTCTACCAGTTTTTCCATTCGTCTGTAAAGAATTCGCGTTAGTATTTTGCAGCTGTGACTTATTAAACTGATAGTTCGGTAATTTTCACATCTGTCAACACCTGCTTTCTTTGGG
This sequence comes from Schistocerca cancellata, assembly GCF_023864275.1. NCBI lineage: Eukaryota > Metazoa > Arthropoda > Insecta > Orthoptera > Acrididae > Schistocerca > Schistocerca cancellata. The sequence goes on from NC_064630.1 coordinate 458,607,851, forward strand.
ATTGGAATTATTATATTCTTCTTTAAGTCTGAGGGTATTTCGCCTGTCTCATACATTGTGCTCACCAGATGGTAGAGTTTTGTCATGACTGGCTCTCCCGAGGCCATCAGTAGTTCTAATGGAATGTTGTCTACTCCCGGGGCCTTGTTTTGACTCAGGTCTTTCAGTGCTCTGTCAAACTCTTCACGCAGTATCTTATCTCCCATTTCATCTTCATCTACATCCTCTTCCATTTCCATAATATTGTCCTCAAGTACATCGCCCTTGTATAGACCCTCTATATACTCCTTCCACCTTTCTGCTTTCCCTTCTTTGCTTAGAACTGGGTTGCCATCTGAGCTCTTGATATTCATACAAGTGGTTCTCTTCTCTCCAAAGGTCTCTTTAATTTTCCTGTAGGCAGTATCTATCTTACCCCTAGTGAGACAAGCCTCTACATCCTTACATTTGTCCTCTAGCCATCCCTGCTTAGCCATTTTGCACTTCCTGTCGATTTCATTTTTGAGACGTTTGTATTCCTTTTTGCCTGCTTCATTTACTGCATTTTTATATTTTCTCCTTTCATCAATTAAATTCAATATTTCTTCTGTTACCCAAGGATTTCTACTAGCCCGCGTCTTTTTACCTACTTGATCCTCTGCTGCCTTCACCACTTCATCCCTCAAAGCTACCCATTCTTCTTCTACTGTATTTCTTTCCCCCATTCCTGTCAATTGTTCCCTAATGCTCTCCCTGAAACTCTCTACAACCTCTGGTTCTTTCAGTTTATCCAGGTCCCATCTCCTTAAATTCCCACCTTTTTGCAGTTTCTTCAGTTTCAATCTGCAGTTCATAACCAATAGATTGTGGTCAGAATCTACATCTGCCCCAGGAAATGTCTTACAATTTAAAACCTGGTTCCTAAATCTCTGTCTTACCATTATATAATCTATCTGAAACCTGTCAGTATCTCCAGGCTTCTTCCATGTATACAGCCTCCTTTCATGATTCTTGAACCAAGTGTTAGCTATGATTAAGTTATGCTCTGTGCAAAATTCTACAAGGCGACTTCCTCTTTCATTCCTTCCCCCCAATCCATATTCACCTACTATGTTTCCTTCTCTCCCTTTTCCTACTGACGAATTCCAGTCACCCATGACTATTAAATTTTCGTCTCCCTTCACTACCTGAATAATTTCTTTTATCTCGTCATACATTTCATCTATTTCTTCATCATCTGCAGAGCTAGTTGGCATATAAACTTGTACTACTGTAGTAGGCATGGGCTTTGTGTCTATCTTGGCCACAATAATGCGTTCACTATGCTGTTTGTAGTAGCTAACCCGCACTCCTATTTTTTTATTCATTATTAAACCTACTCCTGCATTACCCCTATTTGATTTTGTATTTATAACCCTGTAATCACCTGACCAAAAGTCTTGTTCCTCCTGCCATCGAACTTCACTAATTCCCACTATATCTAACTTTAACCTATCCATCTCCCTTTTTAAATTTTCTAACCTACCTGCCCGATTAAGTGATCTGACATTCCACGCTCCGATCCGTAGAACGCCAGTTTTCTTTCTCCTGATAACGACGTCCTCTTGAGTAGTCCCCGCCCGGAGATCCGAATGGGGGACTATTTTACCTCCGGAATATTTTACCCAAGAGGACGCCATCATCATTTAATCATACAGTAGAGCTGCATGTCCTCGGGAAAAATTACGGCTGTAGTTTCCCCTTGCTTTCAGCCGTTCGCAGTACCAGTGCAGCAAGGCCGTTTTGGTTAATGTTACAAGGCCAGATCAGTCAATCATCCAGACTGTTGCCCCTGCAACTACTGAAAAGGCTGCTGCCCCTCTTCAGGAACCACATGTTTGTCTGGCCTCTCAACAGATACTCCTCCGTTGTGGTTGTACCTACGGTACGGCCATCTGTATCGCTGAGGCACGCAAGCCTCCCCACCAACGGCAAGGTCCATGGTTCATTGTTATGTGTCATAAACACTGTGGACCATGACCTTTTTATTTCTTGTGAAATTATTATTAAAAATTCTTATAATTATTTAGGGTGTACTCATTTGATTGCTTTTTTATCTGCTGCTGCCACAAGCACTGTGTTCCTTCATGTCCACAGTAACTTAAGCAATTACATGCTTCTTGCACAACATCTCAAAAGTTACTGCCGTCCAATGCCAACATGCCTGCCACTTTATATATAAATCTGAACAATCCTCAGTATTGTTATAATGAGTTTTTTTAATAAAATTACAATTGAAACTGCTGCCTCAAAAGTAATGACATATTTCAACAGTTACACTGGCTCTTATAGAGTAAATACATTTATCGATTTACAAGCATTTAACATTTTAAGAGTGTGCAAATACTCAAATATGAAATGTTGACAATACATTTACTATTTTTATAAAATGCAAAAGATACATGGTTTGGAAAATGTTCCTACCAATGTATACGTTTCCAAGTCTCCCATTGAATGTGCAAAATAAGTCTTTTTATTTATTATTGACAAAACACCTAAAGAACTGCCTATGTTTACACATCACTTATAACATTTTCATTAATTACATTTTAATTTTCTAGTCAATTTTGATTCTCTCAGTTGGTTTTTTTGTTTAAATACCACAGACTTTAATTACGGTACGGTTTTAACACAAATCCCTCCCAATTTCAAAGAAATGATTTTGACCAATGTACTAGATCATTTGTTCCAGATTTCACCTAATTATGTTAATCCTAAATATTCCTACCAATTGCAGGACTTATATACTTCAATACAATTATAATTTATTAAACAGTTTCATTATAATAATTTTTATAAGATAGGTTTACCTATACCACTACCTTTTGCTTACATCAGTGATCCCTGTTTATTTCAAATTGGCTCAAAAATGTGTGTTTTAAATGGGTTTCATGAACTTTTATGTCTCAACAACCTCCAAAACGATTTGTGCAACTAAAAGCTGAACAAAACCTTCTCTGGGAGATCCACGTAACAGTACTCATTTTACAATCAATTGGATGGATTAGCAATTTATGAATGATATGAGATCAGATTTCTGCTTAGTCTCCAAAATGAATTGTACACCTACATCACAGTGAACTTTAAACTATGTTTTCAATTAAATATGCTTGACAGGCAAGTCGCTGAAGTGGCATCAAATCGAAAGACTTGCACCTGGCGAACGGTCTACCAGACGGGAGGCACTAGTCACACAACATTTAATTAAATATGTAAGATTATCATAAATTTTTTGTATCAGTTTCAACTGGATCAGACAAAATAGTGATAAATAGTGCAAAGAAAGAACAAGTTAATTTACAGGATTGTCTGTAGCTTGTATGTCAGCATGCATATGAGGTAAATCTATTTCAATCAGAAAAATTATCTAATGGAAGTTAGCTGAATTGGTCTTGTTTCTGAATATTTATGTCAGTCACTAGAGCCTCCAGGTTCTCCTGAGTGCAGTGGAGACACTGGTGTATATAACTCTTTTGCAATACTGTTGATGCATTGTGGAACAAACGTTAGTATCGGATACTACAATACTCAAAATCCATATTAGATTGTACTTGGTAAAATGTAAGTGTCGCATGACCAGGGCCATTGGGTATACCATTTGCCAGGTGCAAGTCTTTCGATTTGATGCCACTTCGGTGACTTGCGCATCAATGGGGATGAAATGATGATAATTAGGACAACACAACATGCAGTCTCTGAGAGGAGAAAATCTCCGACCCAGTCAGGAATTGAACATGGGCCCTTAGGATTGATATTCTGGCATGCTGACCACTCAGCTACTGGGGATGGACATTGTACTTGGTAACCTCCTATTATAGGCAGGTGCACCAAGTTGTTCTTAGTAATGCACAGCATTAGACCACAATATACCAAGGTGTTCAGTCTCCTCCACATGTAATGAGGAGCACTGAACTGAAGCTCAAAGTGGTTTTCTGCTTGTCAGAAATTCTTCATTGCAAAACCTGGAATGTGGTTCATATTCCACTCTTTATGACCATCATATTTCATGTAATTGATTGTTTTGAACAGAATTGTTCAATGCAGCAAAATTCCAACTCATCATATTTAAACATTTCCTGTCTTAAATCGCATTTTGCAATTTTAACTTGTTCTTTGATAACATATCACTAAAAATATATTCTTACTAACTACATGAAGTAAAATTGTAACTTTTGATTTCAAATTATATAAGTAGTACAAAATTCTCAAGCGCTATTGCACTAGTCTCTACACTTTACACTAATGTCCACATACATTACTGAATAATCACACTTCTACACATTGCCATCTGGGGCTGACTAAAAGACAATTCTCCACAGAGTCCACATGGACTACATGTAGAAATATTGATTAAGTCACAGCACCCAGACTGTTTCAAGATTTTTGGTTCATCACATACATTTTTATAATATGGTACTACACTTTATAATACAAGAAATTTCTTGAAATATGGTTCTTCACCACTTTGGGTTCCAACACACAACAAAATGAAACATAATTGAATAATTATATCAAAGATTATCTATACATGTGACATCTTTGAAACTTAGTACATTTAATAATGCAGAAATGCTGGCTTGTTTTCTAGATCCTCCCTACAGAATGGACTTGCCACAGCTTCATCTTCCCAGTGCCCAAAAATTAACCCCAACACTGTCTATTAACTGATTGATGAAGGGTTAACAATAGCATTCTGCTAGACACAGTAATTGAAATATTTAACTTTGTATTGATTAATACAAGTATCAAATGCTAGATATAACCAGCTAACTTCCAAGCAGTTCCTGTGATATCTGGTTCAGATCAAACAAAATTAATACATAAACATGAAAATATAGAAATAAGGTACACAAATATCATATCAAATCACTATAAGTTTCAGCTCAATAAATAAACAAAGTGGAATGCTTCTCTGGGCTGATCATTCAAGTGCGAAAAACGCTCTCATTTTGAGAAGAAGTTTCTCATGCATAATTAGGTAAGACAAACTTATTTCATTTTTATTTTAAATGGATAGTGTGTTTGCCACAAGAAACAACATCTGATGAATATCACTTTGTCAGAATTAGAATTGCTAGACACCTTAAAGCCAGGTGTGGAAAGTGGGAAAGAAAAATTATATAACTTTTTTTTTTTGTTAATTGGGATGAGTCAAACCATCATCTATAATATTCCAGCATAACATAGGCATGAGTCATCGCCACATCTCACCTTTTTGAGTTTGTTGTGTTTTTGTTTCACTTATGAATATGTATCATTTCTGTCCAGTATTTTCTTTCAGGAGGCAGGTCTGAGAGATACAAATCAAATTACAGAATTCTGGTCCATGCATCACATATGTTCTCCTTCCAATCGACAAGGCACAAAGTATAAGTCCAATGACATATTTCATGTAAGAAAATCAAGTAATAGTATATATATATAGTAGAGGTAAAAGATACTTCAAGCAAAAGAGCGTATAAATAAACAACCATAAGTTTGAGAGCGCATAGACAATAAATGAGTATTGGAAATTATATTGCATGTGACAGTACATCAACAGTTGCCTAAGTTAAAATGGATCAAGTTAAACAGGTGTTTACAGTGTACATCATATCACTTGGCCAGTATTTTCTTTCAGGAGGGAGGTCTGAAAGATACAAAATCAAGTTACAGAATTCTGGTCCACTCATCACATATGGTCTCCTTCCAATTGACAAGGCATATGTAAAGTATAAGTCCAATGACGTATTTCATGTAAAAAAATCAACTTCAAGTAATAGTGTATATAGTAGAGGTAAAGGGTACTTCAAGCAGGAGACTGTGTAGATAAACAACCGTAAGTCTGAGAATGCATAGACAATAAATGAGTATTGGAAATTATATTACATCTAACAATACATCAACAGTTGCAAAAGTTAAAATGGATCAAGTTAATCAGTTGATTGCAGTGTGTATCATATCACTCAAAGGGGGTTGCCAAGCAACTTGTATGAGATATTCCTTAGTCAAAGAAATTAAACTTCAGCAAAAAACAGAGTGCCCCAATATCATGTCCTAACCTCCCTAAACCTCCATTACATTCATAAATGCATCATCATCATCATAAACCAAAATTGCAAATATCAATGTATAATTGACTTCATTTGCAAATCTGCTACCACAACAACATCATTACCTCTCATAGACTTACGGAATTTCAATAATTTTTATGGTAACATATATAGTTATCATACACTTATCTCCATGAGGAAAACATCTCTAGTTATAACCAAACACAGTTCGTTTCAAAACTAAGTTCTCCTGTCTTACATTTCAAAGGCATGGCTTACAAAATCAACATAAAATCTTATCACTGCTTACCACAAAAATCTTCCTTACATTTTACTGGTACACAGTGGCAAACTACTACATGTTGAATCTTAATAAGAAAAATGGATATCATTTTTGAAAACACTGGTTACTAAAAAATGGAATTGGTGTTGTTTGCTTTTCCCACACTAAGTTAAGTGACTGGTCAAGATATAGTCTTGTGTCTTACATGTTGCACACTGTATACCCTAGGATAGTAGAAGAAATCATCTGCTCTTACTAGCTAAATAGGATAGTAGAAGAGGAGTGATTCCATAAAATAAATATGAAGTCACTGGCTGGGGCAAGGCACCTTATGCCACATGGTGTATCTATGAAAGTACCACAGATCCCCTACCTGTTAAATTTCACCAAAAATTTAATGAAAAAATGTTTCTGAGAGGATTTTTCCCCCTCATATTTTGCCTTGACTATACAGTGCACAAAAGGGAGTCTCAACTATTCCAACTCCACAAATCACTTTTTAATTTGTAATTCACGATGGATATAAGAATTTTAAAAAAAATTTCAAATATTCAGTGATAACAGAGATGAGAATAAATTTCTTTCTATTAGTTAATTCACTTTCACTGGGTTAAAGCACTCACCATAGGGTTTGCTAAAGTATACAGTATGATCTTGACTGTGTAATGTAAGATGCATTTGAAATAAATTTCTGATGGTGTGTCAAATATCTAAGAACAAATATCATGACGCTAAATAGGAAATTAAGGTCGTCTGTACAATTTTAGCTGTGTAACATTCTTAAGTCCAAATAACTTTTTGGACTTTGGATATACAAGTCTGTATGCATTTGGATGTGGATATTCAACAATTTCAAATGGTCTTACATAAATATCAAAGAATTTTTTAATTTCATTATTTAGAGCTTTAGATTTGGTGTAACTTTTTGTCAAAGCTAGATCTCCAGCTTTGAATTCTGTGTTTTTTATGTGTTTTGTCATGCCATTTCTTTCTTTTTTCATAATAGTCATTCATGGTTCTTCTAACTACTTCCTCTCTTTCAGCTGCTGTTATGCTATGACATGCTGGGAACTCAAAGTTCTTTAATTAAGTAACATGGCTTTTGATCAAACATGATCTCGTAAGGAGAGTACCCTGTGGTAGTATGTTGTAAGCTATTCATAATATCTTCAAAATCATTAATGTAATTTAACCAGTTAGTATGTTCTTTATGACAGTAAGTTCTAAATAATCTTTGGATATGTCTGGTATTATACTCTTCTACAAATTCCTTTCAAAACTTTGAAGTAAACTGACTCCCATTGTCTGATAAATTGCGTTTGGTATAACCACTTTAATAAAGTAGTCTTTCACAAATTTGATTGTTATTTTTTTGCTAGTTGCTTTCTTCAAAGGGTGAAATTTTACATATTTTGAAAATAAATCTACAATAACAAAAAAATATACTGAAACCCTCCTTTAGCTCTCGGAAGTTGGCCATATAAATCTATTTCCACTAAGTCCAACTGTTCATGAGGTATCACATTTTTTAGAAGACCCTTGTTGGTTTTGTTACTAACTTTTGTTCTTTGACATCAATCACAACTGGTGAGTCAAGTCCTAACCTCCTAAGCGTGCTATGAAAATATATACATTATTGTTTTTTTTTAATACATTTCAATGCGCCACAGTGTCCGACACTTTCATGTTTATATTTTATCAAAGTATTGATGTGAGAATCTGGCCAGCAAACTTTCCATACATCACTGTCTGGGTTGTGTCTATAAAACAGAATTCCTTTGAAGACTTGGTAGTACATTTGTACCTTCTCATGACCTTGCTTCCCTAAATAACTTTTAACAAGCATCCAATGATCGTCACCATTTTGGTATCTTCTCAATGGATTACAGATTTTCCTATTTTCATTTTCTTCTTTCACATCTTTAAAGTACATAATTTTGAAATTCTTTCTTAACTATCATTTTCATTATCATTTACATTTCCCACTGGCATTCTTCACAGGGCATCAGCAGTTACATTTTCCTTTGCTTTTATGAAATGAACTGCATATCTAAGCTGCTGTAAGAACATTGACCACCTGGTAATTCTCCCATGATACAATTTACATTCCTGTATGTAAGTTAATGCTTTTTGATCTGTATAGACTTTGACTTCATGCCTAAACAAATAATTTTTAAATTTTTTGAATCCCCATACTATTGCCAAAAGTTCCTTTTCTGTAATCATATAATTCCTCTCATGTTTCTGTAAGGTTCTACTTGCAAATGCTATAGAATGATGTTCTATTTCCCCATTGATTTCCTTTTCTTGGAGCAAATGTACCCCCAAACCATAACCACAACTGTCAGTCAGGAAGCAAAATGGTAATGATAAATCAGGCCTATAAAGGATTTCACTTTCTATCAACTCTTTTTTAAATTCCTCAAAAGCTAATTGACATTCATCAGACCAATCCCACACTGCATTTTTTCTTAACAGATTATTTAAACATGGTGCATTAAGTGCCTGTGTTTTCACATATTTACGATAAAAGTTCACTAATCCAAAATATGACTTCAAATCTTTTTTATTCCTAAGTTTTGGGAATTTTGCAATGGCCTCGATCTTTTCTCTGTCAGGCAAAATCCCATTTTCACTTATGCAATGGCCAAGAAATTTTAATTGTTTCATTGCAAATTTACATTTTTGTAATTTTAATGTCATACCCCCCTGTCTCATTTTCTCTCCAATTTCTTTCAAAATTTGTATGTGCTCTTCCCAGGTCTTGCTTGATACTAAAATGTCATCCACATATATGATTAATTTTTCCAAGAGTTCTTTACCTAAAACAAAGTCTAATCCCCCAATGAATTCTGCTACAGATTCATTTAAACTAAATGGTACAATACTGTACTGAAAATTTTTACCATTAAACAAAAATGCATTGTACTTTCTAGAATCTCTCTCCAGTTCAATCTGGTGAAACCCAGAAATTAAGTCAAGGCTAGTCACATACCTTACATTTTCAAACCTGTTAAGCAGTTCATCTATGCTTTCAGGGTGGTCAGTTTCTCTCTCTAAGTATCTATTTAGATGTCTTGAATCAAGAACTAATCGGATATCCCCATCTTGTTTTGAAACCACTACTAATGGGTTATCATATGAACTTCAGCTTCTTTCTATTATTTTCCAACTTTCCATTTTCTGAAACTCTCTTTCCACTTCTTTTCTTTTGCAGATGGGAATAGCATATGGTTTAATGGAGAATGGATCATGCACTTTCAATTTCAGTTTACATCAATACCCTTTTACTCTCCCAGGTTTTACATCAAACATGTCATTATAATCCCACAAAAAATCCTCAAGTTCTCTTCTGTTCTCTACATTAAGGCTTTCAGTTTCAGACACTTTTTTAGCTACCAGTTCACTGTAGGAGTCAACACTGTTATCATTAATACAAAATTCTTCCCCTTCCTCACAATAACCATTGCCATTAGTCCCTTGCATCCCCCTAATCAGATTACTTTGGCCATGATCTTCCATTACAATACTAGCTTCCCCATGAATTCCACTTTTTGGTTCAACAAATGTTATTTTCATGTCAGCCCAGATAAAATTTACTTTTGCCTTAACTATCCAACTCATACCCAATATCAAGTTTTCATTCAAATCATCAATCACTAAACATCCTTGTACAAACTGCACATCATTAGTTACTTTTTCCTGTTGCACCTTTTACCCTTACCCCTGTTACTGGAAATTCTGTGAAATTCTCATTATTTTTAATCCTATCTCTTAGCTTCTTTGATAATCCTGCAATTGAGCTACCTGTGTCCAGAAGACAGCTTCCTGCCCAATCAGAAATCTGTACTATATGTTCTTTACCAATTTCATTGACTTCATTTTCAAACAACAGATCCTCCTCTATATCCCATAAATTCACAACTTTGTCACAATCATGGCTTTCTTCTACTGTTTCTATACATCCACTGATTATTTTTCTATTAGATGACTGTTTAGATTTTCAAAACAACTTTCCTTCCCTAAATACACATTTTGGCAAATTTCATTTATGATTTTAAACCTTTGGTCACTATGGTTAGATTTGTTATCATAGTCGCTAACTACTTTCACTATTTTATCCCTGATCAAATTTTCTCTCTCTTTTTCATTAATACATTCAGACACAATATCACTAACATCTACTGGCAAAATTAAACTATCATGTACTTTTCTACTTGCTCCAAAATCATCACTCAAGCTTACATCAGAGTTTCCAGAATCATTCAGCATACAATCATCAACCTTAACTTCTGCACATATCATTCCATCCCATTCTGTGAGCAATACAATATCATCAGCCTCATCATCATCATCATCATCATCATCACAAACATTATCGTCACACTTAATATCACTGTACTCCATCTTCACATGCTTCTTCAAATACACCACCAACTTCAACATTAGTATCCTTCTGTTCTACTACATCATCTTTTTCCTGTTTGTTGCTTACTGAAATTTTATCTGGAATAACACTGTCATCCTCACTTTCATTTCTAAGTACGTAATCATCAGCTTCCATACATACAACACCAATATCAGTTTTTTCACTGATTTCACAATCACTCAATATCTTCACTAAACCATACCCAGCAGATCTGTTCTCATCACTATCAGTAACTTCTCTTACATTACTACTATCAAAGAAATTTGTCAAAATGTTTTCCTCTATTTTAAATTCAGATTTTATTTTCCTTTTTTGTTCATCTTTGTTCTCAGATAAAAAGTTCTCCCAAAATTCCCTATCAAAATTTATTTTGTTCACTTCAGGTTTTCTTCTGGATACAGAGTTTTGGTATGCCCTATTTGCCCTACCCTTTCCCTTTCTGAAATCACCACAATGTGCCTGATTATAAAAACCATCTCTATTTGCCTCATGCTGCCAGGCTCCAAAAGAGGCAGGCCTTAGTTTCCTGGACCATTCCTTCTGTTATCAAAATTTTTACCATCGTTTCCTTGACTTTGTCCTCACTGCCTATTTCTTAGTTCAAAATTTCTGTTCTCTGGTCTCTGCCTATCATTTCTTTCCCCATTTCTTCTGTCATAATTTCTGAATCTACTGTTCCCTTGGTACTCTCCCCTATAATTTTCATTTCTAAAATCTCCCCTCCTATTCCTATGTTCAAAATGATCATTGAAAGCTCTGTTGTTTCTATTTCTACTGTCATCTTGCTGTCATCATACTTTTCATTTCCTTCCCAGGCTAAGTCTAATTTGTCAACATATCTTAAAAATTCCTCAATAGTGTTGTCAGGCCCATAGACCATACTCCACTGTACTCTTTGTTGTAAATGTCTTTTCGAAGCATCAATTTGAATCATCTTATCTAATGGCTTATCTAAATGCACTAATGTTTTTAACTGCTGTTCACAAAATGTTTTCATTTGACCACAACCATGCTCGAAATTTAGACCATTTAAGAATTCAGACTTGATTCTGGCTTGTCTAGTTTCTGACCAAAATTTATTTATAAATGCACGTTAAATTTCACAAAAGTCACGTCAGGTTTGATTGTCTGGTTAGCCCATGAAAGAGCCTCACCATCCAAGAAGTTTTTAATGAATTTAATTTTTAAATTGTCAGTCATGGTACTTTCAAAATTGTCTTCAAGTTGAAACATAAAGTGGATAGGATGTATATTCCCTTCCACTGAAAAGGTTTTGATATTGATATTATTCCAAAATTGATTGTAGTTGCTGAAAGTTGTCCTCAATTTCCTGAATTTTTGAATTGAAATTTGAAATTCACTCAAAACATGTACCTACATCTTCTTTTAGTTCTGTAAAATTATCATTCGCAATTTTGGTAAAGTTTTGTATACTGTCTCGATAAATTTTGTCACTACATCTTTGTTAAACTTTTTTAAATGTTGGAATTCTGAGGTTGCAAATTTTTCAAAACTACCATCTTTCCTTTCTACAGAATCTAACCTTTCTTGAAAATTCTGCTGTCCTTATTTTAAAGTAGAAATTTTCCCCTCTATAACTGTCACGTTTTGGGCATTTTCTTCTACTTGTACCCAACATTTTTCTAAGCTATCTTTTGTTTCACATATTTGGTTCCAATATCCATCTAATTTCTTTTCAATAGTGTCAAGTTTTTGATCGAGAGAAATTTTATGTTCATCAATCGACTTTTGCTGTTCCTCCATTAACTGAACTAATCTATCCAAAACAGACACAGTTGACTCAAACAAACAAAAAGGTGAACATTCACTTACATTATTGTGATCAATGCTAACCCCAATTCCATTGTTTCGGTTAACTACATTCCCTTCATCATTGATTGATCAGCAAATACTTGCGTCATTATCATTTACACTACTGGCTTCAGCAAATACTTGCGTCATTATCATTTACACTACTGGCCATTATAATTGCTACACCAGGAAGATGACGTGCTACAGACACGAAATTTAACTGACAGGAAGAAGATGCTGTGATATGCAAATGAATAGCTTTTCAGAACATTCACACAAGGTTGGCGCTGGTGCCAACACCTAAAATGTGCTGGTCAATGGTGGTCGAGCAACTGGCTCATCACAATACGCCAGTCACTACTCTTGATGAACTGTGGTATTATGTTGAAGCTGCATGGACAGCTGTACCTGCACAAGCCATCCAAGCTCTGTTTCACTCAATGCCCAGACGTATCAAGGCCGTTATTATGGCCAGAGGTGGGTGTTGTGGGTACTGATTTCGCAGTATCTATGCACCCACATTGCATGAAAAGTTAATCACATGTCAGTTCTAGATAATATATTTGTCCAATGAATACCCGTTTATCATTTGCATTTCTAGAATGAGATTTTCACACTGCAGTGGAGTGTGCACTGATATGAAACTTCCTGGCAGATTAAAACTGTGTGTTGGACCGAGAGTCGAACTCAGGACCTTTACCTGTCACGGGCAAGTGCTCTACCAACTGAGCTACCCAAGCATGACCACGCCCCGTCCTCACAGCTTTACTTCTGCCAGCATCTCATCTCCTACCTTCCAAACTTTACAGACACTCTCCTGTGAACCACACAGAACTAGCACTCCTGAAAGAAAGAATATTGCGGAGACATGGCTTAGCCACAGCCTTGGGAATGTTTCCAGGATGAGAATGGTTCACAGGAGAGCATCTGTAAAGTTTGGAAGGTAGAAGACGAGATACTGGCAGAAGTAAAGCTGTGAGGATGGAGTGTGAGTCGTGCTTAGGTAGCTCAGTTGGTAGAGCACTTGCTCGCAAATAGCAAAGGTCCCGAGTTCGAGTCTCGGTCCGACACACAGTTTTAATATGCCAGGAAGTCTCATCTGCAGTTCTTCTTGGTGTAGCAATTTTAATGGCCAGTGGTGTATTTCCTCCCCACTAACATTTGCACCATTATGATTATTTTCGTCAATACCCCTGTTGTCTTCCATATTAACAAAGCTAGCGAAAAATTTTCAACTAAGTAACAAAAAAATCAAATAAAATTTGTACCTACAGTACTTTTCTCCTTCTATGCTTTTTGATTATTTCAATTTACCTCATTTTATGCATTTATCATTACGTTCTTTGTGTTGCTGTGCTGCTGATTACCATCTCGTTGTTTTCCTCAGGCAACCCTCAAATACAATATAGAATGACAAACTTTTTCTGAAACAAAATGTAAGATTAATTTACAGAATCATGACATATCCCAGCTCCTCCACCACATGTGAAATAATTATTAAAAATTCTTATAATTATGTAGGGTGTACTCATCCAACTGCTTTTTTATCGCTGCTGCCACAAGCACTGTGTTCCTTCATGTCCACTGTAACTTGGTTTCCACACCAAGAATGACCTGTAAAAACATTATGTTTCAGAAGCTTTATTCTATATCACATCATAATAATTATGTTACTTTGGCAAAACTCAAAAATACTGACATGCTTACAACACTGACATACATCTTACGTAAGCAATTACATGCTTTTTGCACAACATCTCAAAAGACACTGCCGTCCAATGCCAACATGCCTGCCCCTTTATACAGAAATCTGAACAATCCTCAGTAGTGTTATAAAGAGTTTTTTTAATAAAATTACAATTGAAACTGTTGCCTCAAAATTAATGAGATATTTCAACAGTTACACTGGCTCTTATAGAGCAAATACATTTATTCATTTTCAAGCATTTAACATTTTAGGGGTGTGCAAGTACTCAAATATGAGATGTTAACAATACTTTTACTTTTTTTATAAAATGCAAAAGATAGATGGTTTGGAAAATGTTCCTACCAATGTATATGTTTCCAAGTCTCCCATTGAATGTGGCAAAATAGGTCTTTTATTTATTATTGACAAAACACCTAAAGAACTGCCTATGTTTACATGTCACTTATAACATTTTCATTAATTACACTTTAATTTTCTAATCAATTTTGATTCTCTCAGTTGGTTTTTTGTTTGAATACCACAGACGTTAATTTAGATACTGCTTTAACACAAATCAATCTCAGTTTCAAAGAAATGACTTTGACCAATGTACTCGATCGTTTGTTCCAGATTTCACCTAATTATGTTAAACCTAAATATTCCTACCAATTGCAGGACTTGTTGTTGTTGTTGTGGTCTTCAGTCCTGAGACTGGTTTGATGCAGCTCTCCATGCTACTCTATCTTGTGCAAGCTTCTTCATCTCCCAGTACCTACTGCAACCTACATCCTTTCTGCTTAGTGTATTCATCTATTGGTCTCCCCCTACGATTTTTACCCTCCACACTGCCCTCCAATACTAAATTGGCGATCCCTTGATGCCTCAGAACATGTCCTACCAACCGATCCCTTCTTCTGGTCAAGTTGTGCCACAAACTCCTCTTCTCCCCAATCCTATTCAGTACCTCCTCATTTGTTATGTGATCTACCCATCTAATCTTCAGCATTCTTCTGTAGCACCACATTTTGAAAGCTTTTATTCTCTTCTTGTCCAAACTATTTCCCGTCAATGTTTCACTTCCATACACTTCCATACACTCCATACAAATACTTTCAGAAATGACTTCCTGACGCTTAAATCTATACTCGATGTTAACAAATTTCTCTTCTTGAGAAACGCTTTCCTTGCCATTGCCAGTCTACATTTTATATCCTCTCTACTTCGACCATCTTCAGTTATTTTGCTCCCCAAATAGCAAAACTCCTTTAGTACTTTAAGTGTCTCATTTCCTAATCTAATACCCTCAACATCACCCGAATTAATTCGACTACATTCCATTATCCTCGTTTTGCTTTTCTTGATGTTCATCTTATATCCTCCCTTCAAGACACTGTCCATTCCGTTCAACTGCTCTTCCAAGTCCTTTGCTGTCTCTGACAGAATTACAATGTCATCGGCGAACCTCAACGTTTTTATTTCTTCTCCATGGATTTTAATACCTACTCCAAATTTTTCTTTTGTTTCCTTTACTGCTTGCTCAATATACAGATTGAATAACATCGGGGAGAGGCTACAACCCTGTCTCACTCCCTTCCCAACCACTGCTTCCCTTTCACGCCCCTCGACTCTTATAACTGCCATCTGGTTTCTGTACAAATTGTAAATAGCCTTTCGCTCCCTATATTTTACCCCTGCCACCTTTAGAATTTGAAAGAGAGTATTCCAGTCAACATTGTCAAAAGCTTTCTCTAAGTCTACAAATGCTAGAAACGTAGGTTTGCCTTTCCTTAATCTTTCTTCTAAGATAAGTCGTAAGGTCAGTATTGCCTCACGTGTTCCAGTATTTCTACGGAATCCAAACTGATCTTCCCCGAGGTCGGCTTCTACTAGTTTTTCCATTCGTCTGTAAAGAATTCGTGTTAGTATTTTGCAGCTGTGGCTTACTAAACTGTTTGTTCGGTAATTTTCACATCTGTCAACACCTGCTTTCTTTGGGATTGGAATTATTATATTCTTCTTGAAGTCTGAGGGTATTTCGCCTGTTTCATATATCTTGATCACCAGATGGTAGAGTTTTGTCAGGACTGGCTCTCCCAAGGCCGTCAGTAGTTCCAATGGAATGTTGTCTACTCCGGGGGCCTTGTTTCGACTCAGGTCTTTCAGTGCTCTGTCAAACTCTTCACGCAGTATCGTACCTCCCATTTCATCTTCATCTACATCCTCTTCCATTTCCATAATATTGTCCTCAAGTACATCGCCCTTGTATAGACCCTCTATATACTCCTTCCACCTTTCTGCTTTCCCTTCTTTGCTTAGAACTGGGTTTTCATCTGAGCTCTTGATGTTCATACAAGTGGTTCTCTTATCTCCAAAGGTCTCTCTAATTTTCCTGTAGGCATTATCTATCTTACCCCTAGTGAGATAAGCCTCTATATCCTTACATTTGTCCTCTAGCCATCCCTGCTTAGCCATTTTGCACTTCCTGTCGATCTCATTTTTGAGACATTTGTATTCCTTTTTGCCTGCTTCATTTACTGCATTTTTATATTTTCTCCTTTCATCAATTAAATTCAATATTTCTCCTGTTACCCAAGGATTTCTACTAGCCCTCGTCTTTTTACCTATTTGATCCTCTGCTGCCTTCACTACTTCATCCCTCAAAGCTACCCATTCTTCTTCTACTGTATTTCTTTCCCCCATTCCTGTCAATTATTCCCTTATGCTCTCCCTGAAACTCTGCACAACCTCTGGTTCTTTCAGTTTATCCAGGTCCCATCTCCTTAAATTCCCACCTTTTTGCAGTTTCTTCAGTTTTAATCTACAGGTCATAACCAATAGATTGTGGTCAGAGTCCAGATCTGCCCCTGGAAATGTCTTACAATTTAAAACCTGGTTTCTAAATCTCTGTCTTACCATTATATAATCTATCTGATACCTTTTAGTATCTCCAGGGTTCTTCCATGTATACAACCTTCTATCATGATTCTTAAACCAAGTGTTAGCTATGATTAAGTTGTGCTCTGTGCAAAATTCTACCAGGCGGCTTCCTCTTTCATTTCTTAGCCCCAATCCATATTCACCTACTATGTTTCCTTCTCTCCCTTTTCCTACACTCGAATTCCAGTCACCCATGACTATAAAATTTTCGTCTCCCTTCACTATCTGAATAATTTCTTTTATTTTTTTCATACATTTCTTCAATTTCTTCATCATCTGCAGAGCTAGTTGGCATATAAACTTGTACTACTGTAGTAGGTGTGGGCTTTGTATCTATCTTGGCCACAATAAGGCGTTCACTATGCTGTTTGTAGTAGCTTACCCGCGTTCCTATTTTCCTATTCATTATTAAACCTACTCCTGCATTACCCCTATTTGACTTTGTGTTTATAACCCTGTAGTCACCTGACTAGAAGTCTTGTTCGTCCTGCCACCGAACTTCACTAATTCCCACTATATCTAACTTTAACCTATCCATTTCCCTTTTTAAATTTTCTAACCTACCTGCCCGATTAAGGGATCTGACATTCCACGCTCTGATCCATAGAACGCCAGTTTTCTTTCTCCTGATAACGACATCCTCTTGAGTACTCCCCGCCCGGAGATCCGAATGGGGGACTATTTTACCTCCGGAATATTTTACCCAAGAGGACGCCATCATCATTTAATCATACAGTAAAGCTGCATGCCCTTGGGAAAAATTACGGCTGTAGTTTCCCCTTGCTTTCAGCCGTTCACAGTACCAGCACAGCAAGGCCATTTTGGTTATTGTTACAAGGCCAGATCAGTCAATCATCCAGACTGTTGCCCTTGCAACTACTGAAAAGGCTACTGCCCCTCTTCAGGAACCACACGTTTGTCTGGCCTCTCAACAGATACCCCTCCGTTGTGGTTGTACCTACGGTACGGCTATCTGTATCGCTGAGGCACGCAAGCCTCCCCACCAACGGCAAGGTCCATGGTTCATGGGGGTGGTTGCAGGACTTATATACTTCAATTAACTTATAATTTAGTTAACAGTTTCATTGTAACAATTTTTATAAGTATAGGTTTCCCTTACCCCTACCTGTTGCTTACATCAGTGATTCATGTTTATTTCAAATTGACTCGAAAAATACATGTTTTAAATGGGTTTCAATGGTCTGTTATGTCTCATTCTCAAAGATGTTTGCCTCTCAAAGATAGCCTTGCTTTCCCACTCTTGATATTACTCACTGCAAGCAATCTTGTGAAGCAACAAATCAGCCAAGTAATATCGTGATGAAAAAGGGTGTGGCAGCAAATAAGAACACAGACCTACTGTGATAAACAAAATATAATTCAGAAGCACAATGTCCTCCAGTAAAGCACATGTTACAACTGCAAGGTATTGCTACTGCAGTAATGTTTGGCACCTGTAGTTAACCTGAGAGCACATAAATGACAGAGTATCAGGCTAACTTCTTACCTTACATGCTTTATGATGACACATTTCTCATTTATGTTCACAATGAATCAGGCTCAGAACAAACACTATATGTTAGCCACTTCTAGATTACATTAGATTAGATTAATTATTCATTCCATAGACCCATAAAAGAGGGAATCCTCCTGGGTGTGGATCATGTCAGGTAAACACATTACAAAAATGTAATTAGAAAAACTTGAGTTTCATTAATTTTAATGATCCTGTCAATAAACAATAAAATTATGTACATGAATTAAATTTAAACTTCTCATATTTACAGGTTTAATGCTTACATCTGCTTTTATTAAATCCATTATTCAGACATTCGCTAGTTTCTTGGCTATTACAACCAAGTATTGTCAAAAATTAAAGTAAATTATTCATTTCAGTGATCCTCAGTTAAGAACAGTCAGATTATGTGCAATATTTAAAAATTAAACTTCCATGACTTACAGACTTAAAACTTCCATCTGCTTTCGATACATCCATCATTCACACAGTAGGTAGTTACTTGGCTGTTACAACTAAGTATTGTCAAAAATTAAAGTATAATAAATTTTCATTAAAATGGTCTACTGCACTTGTTGAGAAACTCATTGGTGGAATAGAAGGAGTTGGCCACCAAAAATTCTTTTAAATTATGTTTAAATTGTGCCTTGTCTGAAACTAAACTCTTAATGGTTGCTGGTAATTTATTGAAAATATGCGTTGCTGAATACTGGACTTCTTTCTGGGCAAGAGTAAGTGATTTTAAATCTTTATGTATATTGTTCTTATTCCTAGTATTAATACATTGTACTAAGCAGTTAGTTGGAAAAAGAGATGTATTATTTACAACAAACTTCATTAAGGAATAAATATACTGAGAAGCTGTGGTTAATATGCCCAATTCATTGAATAGGTTTTGACATGATGTTCTTGGATTTACACTATTCATTACTCCTATTATATGCTTCTGTACTCTAAAAGTTTTTTTCTTTTTTGGAGTTACCCCAAAATATGATACCATATGACATAATGGAGTGAAAATAAGCAAAATATGCCAGTTTTTCTATATTTATATCTCCTATGTCTGACATCATTCGCATTGCAAACACAGACTTGTTTAGGCACTTTAGCAGTTCGTTAGTATGTTGCTCCCAACTGAATTTATAATCAAGTTGTAATCCCAAGAATTTTACACTCTCAACTTCTCCTGTTTCCATGTCATCTATTTTATATACACACCAGAAGGAAATCTCTTGGAAGTTCTGAACTGCATATAGTGGGTCTTTTCAAAGTTTAAAGACAGTGAATTAGCTATGAAGCACTTATTAATGTCTGTAAAAATTTGATTAGCTGCCCTTTCTACTAAATTTATATTTGATTTACTATTTATTGCAATGTTTGTATAATCTGCAAATAAGACAAACTTGGCATCTGGTAATGTAACAGATGACAGGTCATTAATATACACAAGAAACAGTAGTGGACCTAGTATGGAACCTTGGGGGACACCACATGTAATTTCTTCCCTGTCAGATGATGTCTGATTGCCTACTGCTGAAGTGTTACATAAGGACACCCTTTGTTTTCTATTAGTAAGGTAGCACTACCAGTGGTGCCATAATATTTTAATTTACTTAAAAGAATGCTGTGATTCATACAGTCAAACGCTTTTGTCAGGTCACAGAGTATTCCAGTTGCCTCTAATCTGTTGTCCAATGAATTAAGGACATTTTCACTGTAAGTGTAAATAGCTTTCTCAATATCAGAACCCTTAAGAAACCCAAACTGTGACTTTGACAGTATGTTATTTTCACTAAGGTGCTTAAGTAGATGCTTGAACATAACCTGTTCAAAGATTTTTGATAAATCTGGCAAAAGTGAGACCGGTTGGTAATTTGACGGCATTTCTTTGTCCCCTTTCTTGTAGAGAGGTATAACTTCAGCATATTTAAGCCTGTCAGGGAATGTTCCTGTGATATGAATGTTAGACAGAAGCTACAGACCACTCACATTGTAAATATTTCTTTGATAAGTTACAAACTTAGTTTGGCTGCAGTTACTGATATTTAAATGGAAGTGATTTTGTTGTCGGAATTTGCAATATGCTGTGAGCTTTTTCACCAGAGATTTTCTCAGATGATACCAGCAACAAAAAAAGCAGCAGAACAAACACAACCAACAGCAGTTACACAAAATGCAGCAGTACAAACAATAATTGAAGCAGAAATGCCAACAACAGCATCACCATCAACAGCAGCATCACAGACAGCAGTAACAACAGAAATCCCAGCAATAGCAGGAGCAGCAGTACAAACAATAATCAGAACAGAACAGAAATGCCAACAACAGCATCATCATCAACAGCAGCATCACAGACAGCAGTAACAGCAGAAATCCCAGCAATAGCAGGAGCATCAGCAGACATGGAAACAACCATCCCTGGGGCAGCAAGTAGACAGAGAAGGACACCTCCTTCCCATCTGAAGGACTTTTTAATTGCAGATATGACAAAAAAGAAGCCACCAAGATAAGTAACATTAAATGTCTAACAGTACTCCACCAAAATATTCAGTGTGTGAACAACAAAAGTGCAACAACTGGAAGTCGAGTTGTAAATCTTAGACAGCACTGTTATCTGTAATACAGAGCACTGGTGTAAAGAAAGTGAAATCTTGTATACTAATTTACCCTCATATGCCCAAGCATGTTCTTATTGCAGAAACACAATGAAAGGTAGAGGATCATGTATTTATGTTAAGAACGGCATTGAATTTAAAGTCAGAACTGATATTATCATGTTAAGTGTAGAGAATGACTTTGAAGTGTCAGCAATAGAGATAGTTGCTATAAATATGCCCAAGAAACTAACTACATTGTGTGTATATCGTTCTCCCAGTGGTAATTTAGAGATATTCTTTTCAAAACTTATACAAAGCCTAGAATTAGCGTTGACTCTGAAACATAATATCCTTTTGTGTGGGGACTTTAACATAAATACAACTAAAACATATGACACCAGTAACACATTTATGAATATCCTACATAGTTTTGGTCTATCATCACTATTCAACTGTGCAACAAGAATAACCACATATTCATCATCTACCATTGATCATGTAGCTACAGATGTAGGCAGAGAAAACTGTGATGTACTTGTCAAAAATCTGGGACTGTCTGACCATCTATGTCAGATTATAAAAGTAAAAGCTTGTATAAAAAAAAAGAATCAAAACTGCATGTATATAAAAGAGTCTACTCTCCATCAGCTTTGCAAGAGTTTTCCTTAAAGTTAGCACATGGAAGTTGGGAAGGAGTATACATAGAAACTAAATGGAATAGCAAGTTCTCCAATTTCATGTCTGAGTTTAAATTAAAATTGGAAGAAACATTCCCCAAAGCATTAATTCCCATTGGAACACCCACCAACAATAAATGGATT
Source organism: Schistocerca cancellata (assembly GCF_023864275.1). Classification (NCBI taxonomy): domain Eukaryota; kingdom Metazoa; phylum Arthropoda; class Insecta; order Orthoptera; family Acrididae; genus Schistocerca; species Schistocerca cancellata. The sequence continues at coordinate 458,629,983 of NC_064630.1, forward strand.
ACTAAAGGAATTAGAAAAAGTGCTCAAACTTGTAAATACCTAAACTCCATTAAAAAGGACAATAGTAATCCAGTTTCTTTGCACTATTACAAAACCTACAAAAGGATCTACAGGAAGGTACTCAACACTGCAAAAAAAATCAGCCAATGATAGGTTCATAAATTTAGCCAATAATAAAAGTAAAGCTACATGGGCTGTAGTGAAACAAGAAACAGGAACTGTGAAGCAGAGAGGTACAAACACACAAATCAGCGATAAGAAAAACTTATAAAGTAACCCGAAAGACTTAGCAAATTATGTGAATATCTACTTTAGCAGCATTGCAACAAACTTACAGAAAAATTTCCAATACAGAAGCATATAGCAAACTCAATGGTATTGCTTCCAACTACTGAGGAGGAAGTATGCAATGTTGTAAAGCAATTAAAGAACAAAAACTCAGCAGGTTTAGACAAAATCCCAATGTGTGTGCTGAAAAAATACATAAACAGTATCAAAGCTCCACTAACATAAATCATAAGTGAATCTTCCAAAACTGGTTGCTCCCCTGACCATCTGAAGCATGCAAAATTTTACCAGTTCACAAGAAAGGTGACATAGAAAATGTTGAGAACTACAGACCAATAAGCCTATTGTCATGCTTTTCCAAAGTGATACAAACAATAATGAAAAACAGGCTTTTGAGCTATCCAAGTAACTATAGTACAAGAACAAGTCACTGTCTTCACCTAGACAGGAAGAATAAACATCAGACTCAAAATAGCTTCTTGTATGAAGGTGTAAAAATGTATAATAAACTGCCACAGAAAATAAAAGAAGCAGATAACATGTACCGCTTTAGGAAAAATCTTAAATTGTTTTTGCAGGAACACTGCTTTTACACTATAAGTGAATTCCTTAGTACAAAAGATTGTAAATAGCTTTTGTTTCACAATATTTTGATAAGAAGCAAAAGTGATTGTAAATAACTTATATGTCACAATGTTTAACTACATGTAACAACAAACTGTATAAATATATGAATGTATGCAACTGACAACATCCACATGTTTAAAATTTCCACAGATGGCTAAATAAATAAATAAATAATTTTTTTATGAATTGGTGTGTTTCATAACCTTACAAAAAATTTTATCAAGATAAAGTTTAGTTCATGAGTAATCAAATGTTTCCTTTAAATTAAACCAGAAAATTTAATTTTGTTCTTTAATATTTAATCCTGTATATGCTCATAATGAAAATGCTTTCTATAGTTGAGCAGAATATCAGATTGATCCAAAGAGATAACTACCAGCCTGCAATGCTCAAAAAATTAGGGATAAAAGATGTTCATGATTGATATCTACTTATTATTAAAAATTCAGCTTTTCATCTTTAAATAAAAGAAGCCTTTTTATAAAACAGCCTGTCTACCACTCAATGCTGCACTGCGTGGTTAGTAGCAATCTATCCTGTGGATTTGGAACCTTGCATCCCTGATAAAAATGTTATTTGGCCTCATAACTTTTTATCTTGGAGATCAGGGGCACAGACTCACAATCAGAAAATTACTATCCAGCTATTGTGAGCACAAGTGGTACTGTGGGACAATGTCCATCTGCAAATTAATACTAATTCCGTAATATTTAAATAAAGTACTGGAATGTGGTAAATAAAATTTGTGATCAGTGGTCTATTTCTCCAGATATTACCATTGATGAAAGATATACTTTCACAAATTCTATGATTCTCAGCATCGTATGTATAGAGTTGTCAGTGCTAACAGACAAGCAACATTGCATGAAATAAAGGCAGAACTCAATGTGAGATGTACGATGATCATATCCGTTAGGACAGTGTGGCAAAATTTGGTATTAATGGGCTATGGCAGCAGATGACTGATGCGAGTGCCTTTGCTAACATCACAGCATTGCCTGTCCTGGGCTCATGACCTATATTGATTGCACTCCATGTGACTGGAAAACCATGGCCTGGTCAGACGGTAGGGTTAGAGTGTGGCATAGACCTCATGAATTCATGGACCTAAGTTGTCAACAAGGCACTGTGCAAGTTGGTGGTGGCTCCATAATGGTGTGGACTGTCTTTACATGGAATGTTCTGAGTCCTCTGGTCCAGCTGAGTTGATCATTAACTGGAAATGGTTATGTTCTGCTACCTGGACACCATTTTCAACCATTCATGGACTTCATGTTCCCAAACAATGATGGAGGTCTAATGGATGACTATATGCCATGTCACTGTGCCAAAATTGTTTGCGATTGATTTGAAGAACATTATGGGTAATTCAAGTGAATGATTTGGCCACTCAGATCACCCGCCATAAATCCCATTGAACATTTATGGGACATAATTGAGAGAGCAGTTCACACACAAAATCCTGCACCAGCAACACTCCTGCAATTATGGACAGCTACAGAGGCAGCTTGCCTCAATATTTCTACAAGGGACTTCCAACAACTTATTGAGTCTATGCCACATCCAGCTGCTGCACTATGTTGGGCAAAAAGAGGTCTGACATGATATTAGGAGGTATCCCATGACTTTTTCACTTTAGTGTGTATCCTAACATTCACTAGTCAAACCATGTTCCAACTTAACGCAAATTTTAAAAACTCCAGAATGTGAAATAGACATGTGAATAAGTTAATGTACAAGTTGTGTCGTTCAAAGCAACAGTGCAGACTGCAGACAGACCATGTGTTGGTTGCTCCCTGTTCAGTCTCTTAGTTCGCTACACAGAAAATATTTTATCATTGTAGTAGCACAGTCTAGAATTAGAGTATAGATTGTTGCAGTTCTGTCCCCTATGCCTGCTCTTGAGCGACAACCTAGGTCCATGGTCTTGGCTTGTACAAACCTGCTTTTTAATAATGCCCATTGTTCAAATCATATTGTATTTGAAATCAACAACATGTAATCACTTCAGGCATAGTGATCCACTGCATAAATTGGTACCACTGATAAATACAACAATATTAATAAATTTCAGTAAAATGCAAATAAACATAAGTTTTGGTAACACTGATCTGAAGAAGATGGTAATTCCTTCAGATCTAGAGCATTTTTGCACTATGTGGGTGCTCTTTTCTCGAAGATAGACCCTTTTGTTGAGAAACACTGTGTTAAGGTGATCTTCCAGCCCCCCATGAAGATTGCAGCTTTACTCAGCTCTGTGAAGGACAATTTACACCTTCATAAAGTGGGAGTGTATCAGATTCCTTGTAGAAACTGTGAGAAGTTGTACATAGGTCGAACAACATGCACCGTTCATGAGAGATATGTGGAGCAACGAAGATACACATGCTTATTACAGCCAGACAAGTCAGCTGTGGCCAAACACTGTATTGATACAAGGCATTCCATGAATTACAGTGATGTGAAGATTTTAACATCCACCTCTTCCTTTTGGGAATCAATCTTCAAGGAAGCTATAGAGATTAGATTAGCTAATAATTTAACAGACAGAGATAATGGTTTTAATTTGGATACGGCATGGAATCTGGCTCTTGGGGATAATTAAATTGCAGAGAAGTCTTTGTGGTGTCACTGCCGCTGATCATACATTGATAAGCAAATCGAATGTCGGTACGCCTTTGCCACAGGCAGCGCATGTGTAAGCATATTTCTTTGCCGCCGACCAGCATCTGTGACCCAAATGCAGAGTAGCACTGTGGTGGAGCATATAAGGCCATGCTTGGCATCTTGTCAGTCTTGTGACTCACTCTGAGGATAGCCAGATGATACACTTACGAAATATCAGTAGAGGAAATTTTATTTGTGCAACTGCGTGTCCGAAATTTAATGGATCATTCACTGTTGTCTGTCTGATTAGGTAGCCTATAACTACTTTTTATCAATTATCATACAATTAAAGATGATACACTTACGAAATATCAGTGGAGGAAATTTTATTTGTGCAACTGCGTGTCCGAAATTTAATGGATCATTCACTGTTGTCTGTCTGATTAGGTAGCCTATAACTACTTTTTATCAATTATCATACAATTAAGTGATTTGTTTTGGTCTACTCATCTCTCAGATACTTGTTTTGACCTGTGTAGATTAAATGTGGCAGTCATTGCTCAGATTGAGTTTTTAGCATGCAAGTATTGAATAAATATTTTGAGTAACCTCATAGCAGCTGTGCTAACCATTCTCCACCTGTTGCTGTGGGAGGAAAAGCTACCAGCAACTCAGTTCCTTACTACCTCCTGAAATTTCATAACCACCTGCTCCGTCAGCTGACTATGGCACCCTGATGTCATTCTCCTGCCTAGGCAAGCACAGTCCTTTACGTATAGGCTTACCAGCCTTGTATTTTGTACCAGTGTTTCTGGGTATGGTGTTCACACCCACATCTGTAATGTTACAATTGTAATTCATATTGCGGTTGTTACTCCATAATGTTGTTGTTTTCTACTATAAATGTTTTTGCCTTCTTTCAGCCTTTTTTCTAGAGATAAGTCATAATGTCTATGTTTTAGAGAATTTATAGTATTAGTATTGTCATGCATGTTCTTGCATTTCTTTAGATCCCAAATTGATCTTTTGTAAACAGTTAATGTCAGTATTATGCAAATTGGTGGTTTGGTAATATTCACACCTCTCCAGGCCTGCCTTTATTAAAAATGGAATTATTACATTCTTCTTGAAGTCTGTTGATATTTCACTTGTCTCATATATTTCCCCTGGTTTGGCTTAAATCTTTCAGTCTTGTGTCAAACTCTTTTTGTAGTATTATATCTCCCAGTCCCTCTATCATCTGCTGCTTCTTCCATTTCAAAAAATTTCTTTTTAGATTACTTTCCTTTGAATAGTCCTTTTATATATTCTGTCCACCTTTCAACCTTCCCTTCTTTGGTTAGCAGTGGCCTGCTATCTGCGCTCTTGAAATTTTTGCAGCAACTACTCTTCTCTCTTGTATGTGTGCTTCTTTTGCTTTGTATTTCTTCTTTAGCTGCTCCTACTTTTCAATTTTGGACTTTCTGCCAGTCTCATTTTTAAATGCCATAATTCCCTTTTTCTTACCTCATATGTTGCATTGTCCCATTTTGTCTTTTTGTCAAATAAATTCAATATTTTACGTTTCATGCAATGATATCTACTAGGACTTGTATTTTTACCTATTTGATCCTCTGTTGCCTTCATCATTTCATTTCTCAAAGTTACCCATTTTGTATTGAGTTCCTGTTCCATACTGCAATCGATAATTGGTTAATGCTCCCAATGAAACACTCAAAAACTTCTGGTTCTTTCAACAAATCTAAGTTCCATCTCTTTAATTTCATAGCTTTCTCCTATTTCTGGAGTTCTAATGGGCAGTTTTTAACCAATAAATTACAGTTGGAGATCACATTTGCTCCTGTAAATGTTTTACAGAGTACAATCTGGTATCTAAACTTTCATCTGACCTTGTATAAGATACCTAAAATGTCACCACATCTCTTCCATGTGTATAGCCTTCTTTCATGAATCGTAAACCAAGTGTTAACAATTATTAAAGAGTACTCTGTGCAAAATTAAACCATGTAGCTTTCTCTTTTATTCCTTTCTCCCCCTATATTTACTTCTCTTTTGTTCCATATTAGTGAATTCCAGTCCCCACTCACAATTAAATTTTCATTTCCATTTACAATCTGAATAACCTCTTTTATCTCATTACACATTCTTTCAATCTGCTCATCATCTTTGAAGCTAGAAGTAAATACTTGTACTACTGTTTTGGGTCTTAGCTTTGTGTCTGTCTTGGCTGTGATATTACATTCATTATGCTCTTCATAGTAGTTCACTGACACTCACCTTTTCTTACTCATTATTAGTCCTATTCCCCAATTATTCTCATTTGATTTTTTGTTGGTAACCATGTATTTACCTAACCAGAAAGATTGTTCATCTGTACATCACACTTCAATAATGTTTCTTACTTCAATCTGTCCAGTTCTGTTTTCAAATTCTCTTCAGCACCTATCTCAAGAAAGGCTCTCACATTCAGTGGTCCAATCTGTAGAACACCAAACTATTTTTTTTTATCTCCTCAGTTTCTGCCTTTCACTCTTCCAACATAGCAACATGTTAAGATAATGTTAGAAAGCCAGGTAAGCCTATTATCCAAACTTACTCCAGAATCTATTAAAAACACTGGTGTTCCTCTTCAGAAACCCTTACATTAGTCTGGTTGCACCTACAGTAAAGCTATTTGTATCTTCGAGGCTCACAACCTACCCTATCATGGCATAGTTCATGATTCCATATACATTTCATCTTGATCTACCTCTTGTATTATATTTATAAAACATTGTATCTGCATCTACAACTACACTCCACATAGCAGCTAATCTTATACCATGTTTTAGCAGTTGTTAAATTTGCTTCTATGTGTACTGCTGATATTTCCCCCTATTCCAGTCACAAATCATCTGAGGGAAGAACAGTTGTTGGTAAGATTCATGTGAGCTTGAATCTCTCAAATTTTTTCGTCATGGTCTTTTCATGAGATATATATAAGAGAAAATAATATATTAGTTGACTCATGTAGGAATGTACGTGCTTGGGATTTAAATGTAAAACACATAGTAGTAACCAAGTGATACACAAAAGTGATCCAAGTCACACAAATAGGACTTTATTCATAACCTATGAACAATAATGGAAAAGCCTCTCAGGACCCAAAAGGTGCAGAACAACTGAAGTGCACCATACAAACTAGAGTAATATTGAGAAGACACTCAGTGCTGCTCTGTGCATATACAGGGTGAGTCACAAATTATTGCCACCAAGAATAGTTCCGAAAGTATGATAGTAGCTGTAAAGTTTGTGGGACTTTTTTTTTTTTTTTTTTTTTAATGGGGTGCTATTGTTTGGTTCTTATTTACTGATAGCAACTATTGAAATGAATCCAATTATGTGTAACAGTAAGGTCTTTGAAGGTCAATGAAGGTTAAAAAGGTGGCACGAACATCCATTTACAGAAGGTGTTCGAAGTGATCACCATTGATATCAATGCAGTGCTGCAATCTTCTTGTCATGGATTGAGTGTTATTTCTTATCACTTCGGCATTTATTGAAGTACATTCTCTGACAATTCTCTCTTGTATATTGTGCAAATAGTAAATATTCCATCTAATGTACCTTTGACATGTAAATACCATTCGATGGTTTCGAAATACAACACTAATAGGAATGGTAAGACTAGTATCTTCGAATCAAGTGAATGTGAATGATGTATTCCTTCAAAGAACAAGTTGATATGCTTCTCATTTATGGAGTATTCCAACAAAGTTCAGTGACAGCTAGAGACTTATATGCTGAAAGATATCCTCAACATACTCACCCTACATGCTGTACATTTAAAAATGTGTATGATACATTGAGAACAACTGGATCTTTAACACATGGGAAACGTATCTGGCAAAGGAAAGTTACTAATAAGGAAATGGAAATTGGTACTCTTGCACTTTGGTTTGAGATCCTTGTGGTATGTGTGAAATAGCTGGGGAACCTGGCATGAGCCAGAGTAGTGTTGTTCGTGTTCTACATCACTATAAATATCATTCTTACAATATCAGTCTCCACCAAGAATTAACTGGTATGGATTGTATGCGTCACATTGAATTCTGCCAATGGGCTCAACTTCAGATTCAGTGAGATGACACATTTATTAATTTGAGTTTATTTACTGATAAGGCTACATTCACGAACCTTGGAAATGTTAATTTGTATAACATGCATTATTGGGTAACTGAAAATCCATTTTGGCTATGGCAAGTTGCACACCAAAAACTGTGGTCAGTGAATGTGTGGTGTGGTATTCTGGATGACAGAATTATGGGCCCCTATTTCATTGAAGGAAATCTTAATAGTAGGAAGTACACCACATTTCTGCAAGAAACATTAGGTCTGTTATTGGAAGAAATACCTTAAGGAATAAGGAAAAGAATGTGGTATCAACATGGTTGGTGTTTTGCACATTTTTCACTGATGGCTAGAAATGAGTTGCAGAGACAATTCCCATATTGCTGGAATGGATGCGGAGGAAATGTGTCATGGCTGGCTCATTCGCCAGACTTGACACCTCTGGGTTTTTTCCTTGTGGCAATATGTAAAAGAAATTGTTTATAAAGACATTCCAACACACCTGAAGATATGTGAGACAGAATTGTCAGAGAATGTGCTTCGATGAGTGCCGATGTGATAAGGAATACCACTCAGTCCATGATAAGAAGATTGCAGCACTGCATTGATACCAATGGTCATCACTTCGAACACCTGTTGTAAATGGACATTCATGCCAACTTTGTGACCTTTGTTGACCTTCAAAGATCTTACTGTTACACATCACTGGATTCATCTCAATAGCTGCAAACAGAAAATAAATACCAAACCATAGCATCCCATTTAAAAAAACAAAGTTGACCTTCACATCTCTAAAGCGACCCCACCTAACAACAAAAAACCAACATCATATTATGGCCCCCATTGTCCCATGCAACTTTTGTCCCACAAACATTTCAGCTCCTATCATACTTTTGGAGTTATTCTTGGTGGAAATACTAGTGACTCACCCTGTATATGTGTAAATATTGCAAATATTGATAGAGACTGAAAGGAGTATTCAAAACCAGAACTCACCAAGACTCTTCGCCCACAGGCACCTGCTGTTACATTTCAGATAATCAATTTTAGAAAACACTGGTCACCCAATACTTTCACCAGCCATTCCTCCTGGCATGAGAGAGAATGCATATCAATTATTGACTGTGTGTTGACAGTGGTACTAGAGTCACCACAGAAGCAAAGTTTCTCTGACGACTTCCAAATATGACCAGCAAAGACAACCATTCACTAGCTGTAACAGGTTACACAACCCCTAGAGATTGAAGTCTGTCCAATTCTGCTTTCACTTAATCTTTCAGGGTGACAGGAATAGGATGTGCACAACAAAAACGAGGCTGAGCCACAGATTTCAAAGAAATATCAGCAGAAAAATTCACAATATGCCCTATACCTTCTGAAAACAAGTCCAAAACCTCCTCACACAGTGTTCCAGTTGAGAATATGGTACATGATTGGACACAAGGTAAACTTCATCAGTGATAGAAAATCTGAATGCCTGAAATCCGTCCATCCTGAACAAGTTCTCAACAGTGGCATCAGTGACCACCAAAAATGTAAAGGAGTGAACCACTGGCTTGTAAGCAGCAGATGACATGAATTGTTCCAACAGTGCAATGTTCTGTTTGTTATAACTGACCAGCTTCTGCACGAGTAGGGTCAACAGCATTTAGCCTAAGCTCACATAGGTTTGAGAATTCAATAATATCACAGCAGCACCTGTGTCGAGCTGTAGTCAGAGCACTTGGTGATAAACACTTGACTCAATAAACAACTTGGGAGAAGTCACAAGCATCAGAGTCACACAGTTTCCATCTATGTCCATATCCTGAGCAACATCTGGTGAACGACTCATGGAGGCAATGTGATCTTTCTTCTGGCAAGCATGAAAAGTGGCCCAGCAATTAGGGCATGCCGGATGTTCATGCTGGACAAAACAGAAAGGACAAGACAGAAACAGTAATGCTGACACTGGCACTGTGATGGTTGCAGCTGTTTGGCCTGACCTTGGTCTGCTTGATGCTGGGCCTGCATATTTACTGCCACCCATGCTGCTTCCTCATGTAAGCTGTCTGTCATCCTAGGGGGCACATCTTGTCACACTACTGTCACATCACCTCATACTTCCTCTTGATCACACACTGCCTGAAAAACTTCAAAAGATTGTGCTATTTGCAACACTTCTGCCAAGGAAAGGATTGCAGTGGGTAAAGACTTCTGGTACACTTCCTTTTCCTGAGCTAAAAGTATAATTGTGTCATGCACCATAGAGACTGCCTGAGAATCATTATGGACATCCATAATAAATTGACATGGCTAAGGCCATGAAGTTCGGCTACCCAGGCTCTATATGACTGGTCTGGCTTCTTGCAGCATTGGTAGAATTCAGCTCACACCACTATGACATGCATTCATTTTGTAAACTGCACATGTGATCTAAAGTAAGAGCTGCTGGTTCTACACTCATACTCGTAAATTAAGGATAATGCTGATACATGGTGAAACAACACTCTGGTGAGTGGTTTGCGAGTTTAAATGACCTCAGGGTATGACCATGCAGTGCATTTGACCTGCGGTCGTCACACGGTGGTGCTGGCAGCAGTCCACATATGCTAAGGTGCATTGGTGCATGTCAGAGTACAGTGCAGCGAGTAAGTGTGCAGATGTTTTCAGACATTTTGATGGTGAGAGTGTGTTGAAAATGGCTCAAAGAACATGTATTGATGACGTTATGAGGGGTAGAAAACTAGGGCGACTGGAGGCTGGTCAAACACAACAGGTCGTAACACGGGCCCTCCGTGTGCCACAAAGTGTGATCTCAAGATTATAGCAACGATTCCAACAGACAGGAAACATGTCCAGGCGTTACTGTATGGGATTTCCACAGTGTGCAACACCACAAGAAGACCGATATCTCATCATCAGTGCCTGCAGATGGCCATGGAGTACTGCAGGTAGCCTTGCTCAGGACCTTACCCCAGCCACTGGAACAGTTGTCTCCAGACACAAAGTCTGCAGATGACTGAACAGACATGGTTTATTTGCCCAGAGACCTGCAAGGTGCATTCACTGACCCCTGGTCACAGGAGAGCCCATAAAGCCTGGTGTCAAGAACACAGTACATGGTCATTGGAACAGTGGTCCCAGGTTATGTTCACAGACAAGTCTAGGTATAGTCTGAACAGTGATTCTCACCGGATTTCATTTGGCATGAACCAGGAACCAGATACCAACCCCTTAATGTCCTTGAAATGGACCTGTATGGAGGTCGTGATTTGATGGTGTGGGGTGAGGCTATGACTGGTGCACATACATCCCTGCATGTCTTCGACAGAGGAACTGTAACAGGTCAGATGTATCAGGACATCATTTTGCACCAGTATGTCTGCCTTTTCAGGGGTGCAGTGGGTCCCACGGTCCTCCTGCTGGATGATAATGCACAGCCCCACCTTGCTGCCATTGTGGAGAAGTACCTTGAAACAGGAGATATCAGGCGAATGGAGTGGCCTGCCTGTTCTCCAGACCTAAACCCCATCAAGCGTGTCTGGGATGCTCTCAGTCGACATATCGCTGCACATCTTCAAACTCCCAGGACACTTCAGGAGGTCCAACAGGCACTGATGCAAGAATGGGAGGCTTCACTCCAGCAGCTCCCCAACCACCTGATCCAGAGTATGCCAATGCTTTGTGCAGCCTATGTACATGCACATGGTGATCATATCCCATATTGATGTCAGGGTACATGCACTGGAAGCAGTGCTGTTTGGTAGCACATGTGTTTCAGGACAGTTTCCTCAACTTATCACCAATACCATGGACTTACAGATCTGTGCCGTGTGTGTTCCCTATGTGCCTATTATTGCCAATTTTGTGTAGTGCCACATTGTGTGACACCACATTTGCAGTTATCCTTAATTTATGAGCATGAGTGTAGTAAAGGGGCAAGCTGGCACAGTAATTGATATACCTGTGGTGGAATCCACAAGAGAAAATGGCTCTGCACAAATTTGAGTCTGTGACACTGAAAGCCAAAAACTGCTGTCTGAGTCATTTTTTGTAAGTTTCCCAATTTTTAACTGAATCATCATACACAGGAAAAGTGGGTGGATGGACCTGTGGAACAGTACCCTGTCTGTTAATGGAAACTGACAAAGTAGTCACAGCCAAAGTAAGCTGTTAAACCAGGGCTGGTAGCATGGTGTCCATCCTGAATAAAGCTAATTAAATTGCACTTAAAGACTGTGCATGCAGAAACCATCCCATCATTGTTGCCAATTGTGTAGTAACCAAGTAATTCACAAAACTGATCCAAGTCACACAAATCAGGCTATATTCATAACCTCTGAATAATAATGGAAAAGCCTCTCAGAACTCCACAAGAGACAGAACAACTGATGTGCACAGTACAAACTAGAATAACATAGAGAGGCCAATTAGTGCTGCTTAGTGCATATATACGTGTGTTTTACCAGCAGATGGCACAGCGGAGACCACACTGCATGCACACCTCCCATGGATCATCTCCAGAGGCCGGCCCACACTGACACTGTTGACAGCCAATTCAAACACACATGTGCAGTGACACCACATTCAGCACACTCACACTCACGTGCACTAGTAGCAGGATATAACACTCAGCCTGAACCATAATGCTTCTCCTGTAACTTCTGCAGTTGGATGTGGGTACATCTCTGTGGCATTTTCACACTTAGTAAATAAACCTGTGATCCCAGCTAGCACTCAAGCTTATTTCAAGGTGGATATTGAGTTTACATTCAGTTGAAAATTCAAGATTGAAAAATCAACCTGTTACACAGCTTGTTTCAAGGTGGGTATTGAGTTTAGGTTCAGTTGAAAATTCAAGATTGAAAAATCAACCTGTTACACAGTTTACATCAAGCTGTAAAAATTTAGCTTGAATTAAAATAATTTTCCCAAGCTTGAAATAAACCGTAATTTCCCTGGAAGGCTGTACAGCAGATGCGCGCGCAGCATAGCTTCCATAGACGTCCACGGGAAGCGCCACAAGCGTTTATAAGCTGTGACGTAAGGGTGTTGTCGTGTGTGACGTCATGACGGCGCGGAGTTTGGTTTGAGTGTGGCTGTCTCCAGTTCTGTTTTATCTTATTTTATTTACTTTTCTGAGCCTTGCTATGTTTACGGCCATTTTACCTTTGTGACGCGCGTTAATGGTTGTGGTTTGTTGACAAGTTTGTTTTATACTAGAAAACAGTTCGGTACGTTAATGTTACAAATGTTAAATATTACGTAACGTAAAGTTACGTTTACGGCCATTTTACCTTTGTGACGCGCGTTAATGGTTGTGGTTCGTTGACAAGTTTGTTTTATACTAGAAAACAGTTCGGTACGTTAATGTTACAAATGATAAATATTATGTAACGTAATTAATTAGGTTCAATAAATTCAGATTAATATTTATATAGCTTAAAACAAGCTGTAAATACCAGGCTGTATTCCACGTGTGTAGATACAGCTGGAGCCAAGCTTGATAAGTCAAGCTTGAAATATAGCTTGAACTCTGCCAACTTTGATGTTTATTTCAAGCTAGAATCCAGCTAACAGGCTTGAATATTCCAGCTTTGATCAAGCTTATATACTTGAACTTTACAGCTGGAAACAAGTTTGAAACCGGCTTACTGTGCTATCTGGGATGAAACGGCCTGTTTTTCTTTGGATTACAAGCTAAGAAGCCTCCACTGCTTTGCAAGAATATACCTCATACCTTCTTTAGTAATTGCACATTAAGAGAAATGTATTCTTAAGCAACACTGGAGAAGCACATGTTTCTAGGTCCCAATATACTCAAGAACTGTTTGTTTCTTTAATTTTTATTTCTGTTAAACTGTTACATACATTTGACAATGCCCCTTTTTCCACACTCACTTGAAACAAAAATTATGCTAGGCTGTAACTATTTATATTTAACTTCTCTATCCCTGTGTTCTGAGAACAGAACAGAACATCTACTGCACGTATCTTCAGACTTATGCAGTTACTGAAAAATTCATCTACCTTTGTTTCTGTCATACAATGTTCTTAAAAACAAATATATCTCTGACATAATTAATGACAAGGCTTTTGCCTTAAGTGATGGCAGCTCCAGCCACCTATAGACTTGCTAATAGGAGCTCAAGTAGTGTTTCTACTCCTATTACTCATATGTACATATGTACCTCATAGTTAGCAGGGAAGTGGAGGGGGGGGGGGGGGGGGATGAGGCAGAAACCTGATGGTTGGGGCAGGGAGGAAGGTGAGCAGCGTGAGGGTGGGAGAGGGTGTAGTGCTGCTTGTGGGTGCAGGCAGGGATATGGTGGGGATATGGTGAGTGGGAAAGGAGAGAAGTAGAGGAAGAGAAAAAGATATGAGTGCATTGGTGAAATTGAAGACTGTGTAGTGCTGGATGTAGCTAGTTCCTGTCCTTCAACCACATATCCCATTCCATATTCCTCTAGTTGGCCCACCAGTCTTATTGTGCTCTTCCCCCTCCTCTACTTCTCTGCTTCTTCCCCCCCTCCTCACCGCCCCCCCCCCCTCCCACATGGCTCCAACCACCCTACTATACTTAGCAGTCCTACTTTGGCCCCACCACACCCCTGCATGCTCCCACAAGCAGCACTACCCCATGTTCTACCTTCATGCTGCTCCCCTACCTCCCTGCCCCAGCCTTCTCCTTACCTCCACCACACATTGATTGTTTCTGCCGTAAGGTGCAGTTGCTTGCAGTCCATTCTCAGTGGCCAGACAGTGTTCACGTGTATATGAGCTGTGCTTGCATGAATGTGTGTGCATTTTCTATTTTAGAGGAAGGGCTTTTGACCAAAAGCTGAAATGGATAGTCATTTTGTTGTGCCTGTCTGTGCAATAACTCCCCTATATGGTGAGTGGCAGTCTGTCCTTTTCATAACATTGTCATTACTCAATCCTGGATTTTTCATTATTGTTTAATTTCTTGAGTATTGTTTTCTTTTGATACAAACACATATACTGAGTAATGGAACTATACTGAATAATGGAAGATCCAGGACGGAAAATGATAGTATTATAAAAAGGGTAGGTTGCTACTCATCATATAGAGGAGCTGTTAAGTCGCAAACAGGCACAACAGAAAAACTGCTAAAAAAGCAAGCTTTTGGCCAGAACGCCTTCTTCTAAAGAAGACTAAACACACACACACGCACGCACGCACGCACACACGCCACACACACACACACACACACACACACACACACACACACACACACACACACATATATATATATATATATATATATATATATACCTAAAAACAAAGACGATGTGACTTACCAAATGAAAGTGCTGGCAGGTCGACAGACACACAAACATACACACAAAATTCAAGCTTTCGCAACAAACTGTTGCCTCATCAGGAAAGAGGGAAGGAGAGGGAAAGACGAAAGGATGTGGGTTTTAAGGGAGAGGGTAAGGAGTCATTCCAGTCCCGGGAGCGGAAAGACTTACCTTAGGGGGAAAAAAGGACGGGTATACACTCACACACACACACACACATATCCATCCACACATATACAGACACAAGCAGACATATTTAAATATATATATATATATATATATATATATATATATATATATATATATATATATATATATATATATATATATATACACTCCTGGAAATGGAAAAAAGAACACATTGACACCGGTGTGTCAGACCCACCATACTTGCTCCGGACACTGCGAGAGGGCTGTACAAGCAATGATCACACGCACGGCACAGCGGACACACCAGGAACCGCGGTGTTGGCCGTCGAATGGCGCTAGCTGTGCAGCATTTGTGCACCGCCACCGTCAGTGTCAGCCAGTTTGCCGTGGCATACGGAGCTCCATCGCAGTCTTTAACACTGGTAGCATGCCGCGACAGCGTGGACGTGAACCGTATGTGCAGTTGACGGGCTTTGAGCGAGTGCGTATAGTGGGCATGTGGGAGGCCAGGTGGACGTACCGCCGAATTGCTCAACACGTGGGGCGTGAGGTCTCCACAGTACATCAATGTTGTCGCCAGTGGTCGGCGGAAGGTGCACGTGCCCGTCGACCTGGGACCGGACCGCAGCGATGCACGGATGCACGCCAAGACCGTAGGATCCTACGCAGTGCTGTAGGGGACCGCACCGCCACTTCCCAGCAAATTAGGGACACTGTTGCACCTGGGGTATCAGCGAGGACCATTCGCAACCGTCTCCATGAAGCTGGGCTAAGGTCCCGCACACCGTTAGGCCGTCTTCCGCTCACGCCCCAACATCGTGCAGCCCGCCTCCAGTGGTGTCGCGACAGGCGTGAATGGAGGGACGAATGGAGACGTGTCGTCTTCAGCGAAGAGAGTCGCTTCTGCCTTGGTGCCAATGATGGTCGTATGCGTGCTTGGCGCCGTGCAGGTGAGCGCCACAATCAGGACTGCATACGACCGAGGCACACAGGGCCGACACCCGGCTTCATGGTGTGGGGAGCGATCTCCTACACTGGCCGTACACCACTGGTGATCGTCGAGGGGACACTGAATAGTGCACGGTACATCCAAACCGTCATCGAACCCATCGTTCTACCATTCCTAGACCAGCAAGGGAACTTGCTGTTCCAACAGGACAATGCACGTCCGCATGTATCCCGTGCCACCCAGCGTGCTCTAGAAGGTGTAAGTCAACTACCCTGGCCAGCAAGATCTCCGGATCTGTCCCCCATTGAGCATGTTTGGGACTGGATGAAGCGTCGTCTCACGCGGTCTGCACGTCCAGCACGAATGCTGGTCCTACTGAGGCGCCAGGTGGAAATGGCATGGCAAGCCGTTCCACAGGACTACATCCAGCATCTCTACGATCGTCTCCAAGGGAGAATAGCAGCCTGCATTGCTGCAAAAGGTGGATATACACTGTACTAGTGCCGACATTGTGCATGCTCTGTTGCCTGTGTCTATGTGCCTGTGGTTCTGTCAGTGTGATCATGTGATGTATCTGACCCCAGGAATGTGTCAATAAAGTTTCCCCTTCCTGGGACAATGAATTCACAGTGTTCTTATTTCAATTTGCAGTAGTGTATATATATATAAAAAGAAAGATGATGAGACTTACCAAACAAAAGCACTGACAAGTCGATAGACACACAAACAAACACAAACATACACACAAAATTCTAGCTTTCGCAACCAACAGTTGCCTCGTCAGGAAAGAGGGAAGGAGAGGAAAAGACAAAAGGATTTGGGTTTTAAGGGAGAGGGTAAGGAATCATTCCAATCCCGGGAGCGCAAAGACTTACCTTAGGGGGAAAAAAGGACAGGTATACACTCGCACACACACACATATCCATCCGCATGTACACAGACACAAGCAGACGTTTGTAAATGCAAAGAGTTTGGGCAGAGATGTCAGTTGGGGCAGAAGTACAGAGGCAAAGATGATGTTGAGACACAGGTGAGGTACGAGCGGCGGCAAATTGAAATTAGAAATTAGTGGAGATTGAGGCCTGGCGGATAGCGAGAAGAGAGCATATGCTGAAGGGCAAGTTCCCATCTCCGGAGTTCTGACAGGTTGGTGTTAGTGGGAAGTATCCAGATAACCCGGACGGTGTAACACTGTGCCAAGATGTGCTGGCCGTGCACCAAGGCATGTTTAGCCACAGGGGGATCCTCATTACCAACAAACACTGTCTGCCTGTGTCCATTCATGCGAATGGACAGTTTGTTGCTGGTCATTCCCACATAGGACGCTTCACAGTGTAGGCAGGTCAGTTGGTAAATCACGTGGGTGCTTTCACACGTGGCTCTGCCTTTGATCGTGTACACCTTCCGGGTTACAGGACTGGAATAGGTGGTGGGGGGAGGGTGCATGGGACAGGTTTTACACTGGGGGCGGTTACAGGGGTAGGAGCCAGAGGGTAGGGAAGGTAGTTTGGGGATTTCATAGGGATGAACTAAGAGGTTACGAAGGTTAGTTGGACGGCGGAAAGACACTCTTGGTGGAGTGGGGACGATTTCATGAAGGATGGATCTCATTTCAGGGCAGGATTTGAAGAAGTCGTATCCCTGCTGGAGAGCCACATTCAGAATCTGATCCAGTCCCGGAAAGTATCCTGTCGCAAGTGGGGCACTTTTGGGGTTCTTCTGTGGAAGGTTCCGGGTTTGAGGGGATGAGGAAGTGGCTCTGGTTATTTGCTTCTGTACCAGGTCGGGAGGGTAGTTACGGGATGCAAAAGCTGTTTTCAGGTTGTTGGTGTAATGGTTCAAGGATTCCGGACTGGAGCAGATTCGTTTGCCACGGAGACCTAGGCTGTAGGGAAGGGACTGTTTGATGTGGAATGGGTGGCAGCTGTCATAATGGAGGTACTGTTGCTTGTTGGTGGGTTTGATGTGGACAGACGTGTGAAGCTGGCCATTGGACAGGTGGAGGTCAACGTCAAGGAAAGTGGCATGGGATTTAGAGTAGGACCAGGTCAATCTGATGGAACCAAAGGAGTTGAGGTTGGAGAGGAAATTCTGGAGTTCTTCTTCACTGTGAGTCCAGATCATGAAAATGTCATCAATAAATCTGTATTAAACTTTGGGTTGGCAGGCCTGGGTAACCAAGAAGGCTTCCTCTAAGCGACCCATGAATAGGTTGGCGTATGAGGGGGCCATCCTGGTACCCATGGCTGTTCCCTTTAATTGTTGGTATGTCTGGCCTTCAAAAGTGAAGAAGTTGTGGGTCAGGATGAAGCTGGCTAAGGTAATGAGGAAAGAGGTTTTAGGTAGGGCGGCAGGTGATCGACGTGAAAGGAAGTGCTCCATCGCAGCGAGGCCCTGGACATGCAGAATATTTGTGTATAAGGAAGTGGCATCAATGGTTACAAGGATGGTTTCCGGGGGTAACAGACTGGGTAGGGATTCCAGGCGTTCGAGAAAGTGGTTGGTGTCTTTGATGAAGGTTGGGAGACTGCATGTAATGGGTTGTAGGTGTTGATCTACGTAGGCAGAGATACGTTCTGTGGGGGCTTGGTAACCAGCTACAATGGCACGGCCGGGATGATTGGGTTTGTGAATTTTGGGAAGAAGGTAGAAGGTAGGGGTGCGGGGTGTTGGTGGGGTCAGGAGGTTGATGGAGTCAGGTGAAAGGTTTTGTAGGTGGCCTAAGGTTCTGAGGATTCCTTGAAGCTCCGCCTGGACATCAGGAATGGGATTACCTTGGCAAACTTTGTAAGTAGTGTTGTCTGAAAGCTGACGCAGTCCCTCAGCCACATACTCCCGACGATCAAGTACCACAGTCGTGGAACCCTTGTCCGCCGGAAGAATGATGATGGATTGGTCAGCCTTCAGATCACGGATAGCCTGGGCTTCAGCAGTGGTGATGTTGGGAGTAGGATTAAGGTTTTTTAAGAAGGATTGAGAGGCAAGGCTGGAAGTCAGAAATTCCTGGAAGGTTAGGAGAGGGTGATTTTGAGGAAGAGGAGGTGGGTCCCCCTGTGACGGAGGACAGAACTGTTCCAGGCATGGTTCAATTTGGATAGTGTCTTGCGGAGTTGGATCATTAGGAGTAGGATTAGGATCATTTTTCTTCATGGCAAAGTGATATTTCCAGCAGAGAGTATGGGTGTAGGACAGTAAATCTTTGACAAGGGCTGTTTGGTTAAATCTGGGGGTGGGGATGAAGGTGAGCCCTTTGGATAGGACAGAGGTTTCAGATTGGGAGAGAGGTTTGGAGGAAAGGTTAACTACTGAATTGGGGTGTTGTGGTTCCAGATTGTGTTGATTGGAATTTTGAGGTTTTGGAGGGAGTGGAGCTGGAAGTGGTAGATTGAGTAGATGGGAGAGACTGGGTTTGTGTGCAATGAGAGGAGGTTGAGGTTTGCTGGAAAGGTTGTGAAGGGTGAGTGAGTTGCCTTTCCGGAGGTGGATATCAGGAGATTGGATAGTTTTTTAAGGTGGAGGGTGGCATGCTGTTCTAATTTGTGGTTGGCCTGTAGGAGGATGCTCTGAACAACCGGTGTGGATGTGGGAGAGGAAAGATTGAGGACTTTTATTAAGGATAGGAGTTGATGGGTGTGTTGATTGGCTGAGTGGATGTGTAGGTGAAGGATTAGGTGGGTGAGGGCAATGGATTGTTCGGTTTGGAACTGGTATAGGGACTGATGGAAAGAAGGGTTGCAGCCAGAGATGGGAACTTTAAGTGTGAGTCCTTTGAGGGTAATGCCAAATGTCAGACAAGCCTGAGAAAATAAAATATGGGAGTGTAATCTGGCTAGGGCGAAGGCATGTTTGTGGAGGGAATGTAAATAAAGCTTAATGGGGTCATTGTGGAGGTGTTGTGAGGGTGACATGGTACTAGAAGGTGGAAAGTGGAACACGAGGATGAAATGAAAATGAAAATAAATATAAAAATATATGGGGAGAGATAAAGGTAAAACTAGAAAGCAATGGAAACCATCCTTGTAACCATTGATGCCACTTCCTTATACACAAATATTCCGCATGTCCAGGGCCTCGCTGCGATGGAGCACTTCCTTTCATGCCGATCACCTGCCACCCTACCTAAAACCTCTTTCCTCATTACCTTAGCCAGCTTCATCCTGACCCACAACTTCTTCACTTTTGAAGGCCAGACATACCAACAATTAAAGGGAACAGCCATGGGTACCAGGATGGCCCAATCGTACACCAACCTATTCATGGGTCGCTTAGAGGAAGCCTTCTTGGTTACCCAGGCCTGCCAACCCAAAGTTTAATACAGATTTATTGATGACATTTTCATGATCTGGACTCACAGTGAAGAAGAACTCCAGAATTTCCTCTCCAACCTCAACTCCTTTGGTTCCATCAGATTCACCTGGTCCTACTCTAAATCCCATGCCACATTCCTTGACGTTGACCTCCACCTGTCCAATGGCCAGCTTCACACGTCCGTCCACATCAAACCCACCAACAAGCAACAGTACATCCATTATGACAGCTACCACCCATTCCACATCAAACGGTCCCTTCCCTACAGCCTAGGTCTTCATGGCAAACGAATCTGCTCCAGTCCGGAATCCTTGAACCATTACACCAACAACCTGAAAACAGCTTTTGCATCCCGTAACTACCCTCCCGACCTGGTACAGAAGCAAATAACCAGAGCCACTTCCTCATCCCCTCAAACCCGGAACTGTCCACAGAAGAACCCCAAAAGTGCCCCACTTGCGACAGGATACTTTCCGGGACTGGATCAGATTCTGAATGTGGCTCTCCAGCAGGGATACGACTTCCTCAAATCCTGCCCTGAAATGAGATCCATCCTTCATGAAATCCTCCCCACTCCACCAAGAGTGTCTTTCCGCCGTCCACCTAACCTTCGTAACCTCTTAGTTCATCCCTATGAAATCCCCAAACCACCTTCCCTACCCTCTGGCTCCTACCCCTGTAACTGCCCCCGGTGTAAAACCTGTCCCATGCACCCTCCCACCACCACCTATTCCAGTCCTGTAACCCGGAAGGTGTACACGATCAAAGGCAGAGCCACATGTGAAAGCACCCACGTGATTTACCAACTGACCTGCCTACACTGTGAAGCGTTCTATGTGGGAATGACCAGCAACAAACTGTCCATTCGCATGAATGGACACAGGCAGACAGTGTTTGTTGGTAATGAGGATCACCCTGTGGCTAAACATGCCTTGGTGCACGGCCAGCACATCTTGGCACAGTGTTACACCGTCCGGGTTATCTGTATACTTCCCACAACACCAATCCCGGGAGAGGAAAGACTTACCTTAGGGGGAAAAAAGGACAGGTATACACTCGCACACACACACATATCCATCCACACATATACAGACACAAGCAGACATATACAGAGGCCTTTTTTGTGGTGGCAGATTATGAAAATGAGGCTAACAGTTGTCTGGCGAAGAAATAATGACGTTAAAACCCATGGGAAGCGGCTAAAAAATATCAGTGATGTGCGAAAAATGGAAATGGCCTCTGTATATGTCTGCTTGTGTCTGTATATGTGTGGATGGATATGTGTGTGTGTGCGAGTGTATACCTGTCCTTTTTTCCCCCTAAGGTAAGTCTTTGCGCTCCCGGGATTGGAATGACTCCTTACCCTCTCCCTTAAAACCCAAATCCTTTCGTCTTTCCCTCTTTCCCTCTTTCCTGACGAGGCAACCGTTGGTTGCGAAAGCTAGAATTTTGTGTGTATGTTTGTGTTTGTTTGTGTGTCTATCGACCTGCTAGCGCTTTTGTTTGGTAAGTCTCATCATCTTTCTTTTTAGATATATTTTTCCCACGTGGAATGTTTCCCTCTATATATATATAATAGAAGGAAACATTCCATGAAGGAAAAATATACCTAAAAACAAAGATGATGTGACCTACCAAATGAAAGTGCTGGCAGGTCGACAGACACACAAACGAACACAAACATACACACAAAATTCAAGCTTTCGCAACAAACTGTTGCCTCATCAGGAAAGAGGGAAGGAGAGGGAAAGACGAAAGGATGTGGGTTTTAAGGGAGAGGGTAAGGAGTCATTCCAGTCCCGGGAGCGGAAAGACTTACCTTATGGTGAAAAAAGGACGGGTATACACTCGCACACACACACATATCCATCCACACATATACAGCCACAAGCAGATATATTTAAAGGCAAAGAGTTTGGGCAGAGATGACAGTCGAGGCAGAAGTGCAGAGGCAAAGATGTTGTTGAATGACAGGTGAGGTATGATTGGCGGCAACTTGAAATTAGCGGAGATTGAGGCCTGGTGGATAACGGGAAGAGAGGATATATGGAAGAGCAAGTTCCCATCTCCGGAGTTCGGATAGGTTGGTGTTAGTAGGAAGTATCCAGATAACCCGGACGGTGTAACACTGCGCCAAGATGTGCTGGTCGTGCACCAAGGCATGTTTAGCCACAGGGTGATCCTCATTACCAACAAACACTGTCTGCCTGTGTCCATTCATGCGAATGGACAGTTTGTTGCTGGTCATTCCCACATAGAATGCATCACAGTGTAGGCAGGTCAGTTGGTAGATCACGTGGGTGCTTTCACACGTGGCTCTGCCTTTGATTGTGTACACCTTCCGGGTTACAGGACTGGAGTAGGTGGTGGTGGGAGGGTGCATGGGACAGGTTTTACACTGGGGGCGGTTACAAGGGTAGGAGCCAGAGGGTAGGGAAGATGGTTTGGGGATTTCATAGGGATGTACTAAGAGGTTACGAAGGTTAGGTGGACGGCGGAAAGACACTGTTGGTGGAGTGGGGAGGATTTCATGAAGGATGGATCTCATTTCAGGGCAGGATTTGAGGAAGTCGTATCCCTGCTGGAGAGCCACATTCAGAATCTGATCCAGTCCCGGAAAGTATCCTGTCACAAGTGGGGCACTTTTGTGGTTCTTCTGTGGGAGGTTCCGGGTTTGAGGGGATGAGGAAGTGGCTCTGTTTATTTGCTTGTGTACCAGGTCGGGAGGGTAGTTGCGGGATGCGAAAGCTGTTGTCAGGTTGTTGGTGCAATGCTTCAGGGATTCTGGACTGGAGCAGATTCGTTTGCCACGAAGACCTAGGCTGTAGGGAAGGGACCGTTTGATGTGGAATGGGTGGCAGCTGTCGTAATGGAGGTACTGTTGCTTGTTGGTGGGTTTGATGTGGACAGACGTGTGAAGCTGGCCATTGGACAGGTGAAGGTCAACATCAAGGAAAGTGGCATGGGATTTGGAGTAGGACCAGGTGAATCTGATGGAACCAAAGGAGTTGAGGTTGGAGAGGAAGTTCTGGAGTTCTTCTTCACTGTGAGTCCAGATCATGAAGATGTCATCAATAAATCTGTACCAAACTTTGGGTTGGCAGGCCTGGGTAACCAAGAAGGCTTCCTCTAAGCGACCCATGAATAGGTTGGCACATGAGGGGGCCATCCTGGTACCCATGGCTGTTCCCTTTAATTGTTGGTATGTCTAGTTTTCAAAAGTGAAGAAGTTGTGGGTCAGGATGAAGCTGTCTAAGGTAATGAGGAAAGAGGTTTTAGGTAGGGTGGCAGGTGATCGGCGTGAAAGGAAGTGCTCCATCGCAGCGAGGCCCTGGACGTGCGGGATATTTGTGTATAAGGAAGTGGCATCAATGGTTACAAGGATGGTTTCTGGGGGTAATGGATTGGGTAAGGATTCCAGGCGTTCGAGAAAGTGGTTGGTGTCTTTGATGAAGGATGGGAGACTGCATGTAATGGGTTGTAGGTGTTGATCTACGTAGGCAGAGATACGTTCTGTGGGGGCTTGGTAACCAGCTACAATGGGGCGGCCGGGATGATTGGGTTTATGAATTTTAGGAAGAAGGTAGAAGGTAGGGGTGTGGATTGTCGGTGGGGTCAGGAGGTTGATGGAGTCAGGTGAAAGGTTTTGTAAGGGGCCTAAGGTTCTGAGGATTCCTTGAAGCTCTGCCTGGACATCAGGAATGGGATTACCTTGGCAAACTTTGTACGTGGTGTTGTCTGAAAGCTGACGCAGTCCCTCAGCCACATACTCCCGATGATCAAGTACCACGGTCGTGGAACCCTTGTCCGCCGGAAGAATGACGATGGACCGGTCAGCCTTCAGATCACGGATAGCCTGTGCTTCAGCAATGGTGATGTTGGGAGTAGGATTAAGGTTTTTTAAGAAGGATTGAGAGGCAAGGCTGGAAGTCAGAAATTCCTGGAAGGTTTGGAGAGGGTGATTTTGAGGAAGGGGAGGCCTGCCAACCCAAAGTTTGGTACAGATTTATTGATGACATCTTCATGATCTGGACTCACAGTGAAGAAGAACTCCAGAACTTCCTCTCCAACCTCAACTCCTTTGGTTCCATCAGATTCACCTGGTCCTACTCCAAATCCCATGCCACTTTCCTTGATGTTGACCTTCACCTGTCCAATGGCCAGCTTCACACGTCTGTCCACATCAAACCCACCAACAAGCAACAGTACCTCCATTACGACAGCTGCCACCCATTCCACATCAAACGGTCCCTTCCCTACAGCCTAGGTCTTCGTGGCAAATGAATCTGCTCCAGTCCGGAATCCCTGAAGCATTGCACCAACAACCTGACAACAGCTTTCGCATCCCGCAACTACCCTCCCGACCTGGTACACAAGCAAATAAACAGAGCCACTTCCTCATCCTCTCAAACCCAGAACCTCCCACAGAAGAACCACAAAAGTGCCCCACTTGTGACAGGATACTTTCCGGGACTGGATCAGATTCTGAATGTGGCTCTCCAGCAGGGATACGACTTCCTCAAATCCTGCCCTGAAATGTGATCCATCCTTCATGAAATCCTCCCCACTCCACCAACAGTGTCTTTCCGCCGTCCACCTAACCTTCGTAACCTCTTAGTACATCCCTATGAAATCCCCAAACCATCTTCCCTACCCTCTGGCTCCTACCCTTGTAACCGCCCCCGGTGTAAAACCTGTCCCATGCACCCTCCCACCACCACCTACTCCAGTCCTGTAACCCGGAAGGTGTACACAATCAAAGGCAGAGCCACGTGTGAAAGCACCCACGTGATCTACCAACTGACCTGCCTACACTGTGATGCATTCTATGTGGGAATGACCAGCAACAAACTGTCCATTCGCATGAATGGACACAGGCAGACAGTGTTTGTTGGTAATGAGGATCACCCTGTGGCTAAACATGCCTTGGTGCACGACCAGCACATCTTGGCGCTGTGTTACACCGTCCGGGTTATCTGGATACTTCCTACTAACACCAACCTATCCGAACTCCGGAGATGGGAACTTGCTCTTCAATATATCCTCTCTTCCCTTTATCCACCAGGCCTCAATCTCCGCTAATTTCAAGTTGCCGCCAATCATACCTCACCTGTCATTCAACAACATCTTTGCCTCTTCACTTCTGCCTCGACTGTCATCTCTGCCCAAACTCTTTGTCTTTAAATATGTCTGCTTGTGTCTGTATATGTGTGGATGGATATGTGTGTGTGTGCGAGTGTATACCCGTCCTTTTTTCCCCATAAGGTAAGTCTTTCCGCTCCCGGGACTGGAATGACTCCTTACCCTCTCCCTTAAAACCCACATCCTTTCGTCTTTCCCTCTCCTTCCCTCTTTCCTGATGAGGCAACAGTTTGTTGCGAAAGCTTGAATTTTGTGTGTATGTTTGTGTTCGTTTGTGTGTCTGTCGACCTGCCAGCACTTTCATTTGGTAAGTCACATCATCTTTGTTTTTAGGTATATATATATATATATATATATATATATATATATATATATATATATATATATGTATGTATATTTAAAAAGAAAGATGATGAGACTTACCAAACAAAAGCGCTGGCAGGTCGATAGACACACAAACACAAACATACACACAAAATTCTAGCTTTCGCAACCAACGGTTGCCTCGTCAGGAAAGAGGGAAGGAGAAGGAAAGACAAAAGGATATGGGTTTTAAGGGAGAGGGTAAGGAGTCATTCCAATCCCGGCAGCGGAAAGACTTACCTTAGGGGGAAAAAAGGACAGGTATACACTCGCACACACACACATATCCATCCACACATACACAGACACAAGCAGACATTTCATATATATATATATATATGTGTGTGTGTGTGTGTGTGTGTGTTTGTGTGTGTGTGTGTGTGTGTGTGTGTGTGTGTGTGTGTGTGTGTGTGTGTGTGTGTTCAGCCAAGCACAACCCACACACAACCATGGCAACTGTCCCTGGCCACAGAGGCTGTGACAAGACACAGTGGTGACTCAGCATTTCCTCTATATGGTGAATAGCAACCTATCATTTTCGTAATGTCGTCTAAACAACTATGAGATAGAATTTCTGGCTATGAACTAAAAGTTTTTCTCCTAGAGAGGAGAGCAAGATAAGTTGTGAAGGATTAAAAAGGAATGGCAGATTACTTAAACTCCAGGTTGAGAGGGATCCATGTGGTATATGCTCACTGTAGGTACATGAAAGGCCTAGAGACTATAAACAAGTGAAAGCACTCTGCAATTGAGGAAGCAACAACCTTTATTATTTGATGAGGATCCTGTAGCGATAACAGCTAAAATTGTTTGTGAGGGAATTATATATGCCAGTGGTCCCAAAAGTGGTTCTTTAGATATTTTGTAGTGGCACCACATAACACTACAGTGGAAACTGTGTAGCTGGTGCAAGGTAACTATCAACCATTGTGGTACCACTAATCAGATGGCACTGATACCCAGGCATATCCTCTGCTAGGGTTGCACCAGATTCTAGCATGTAAGCCTGAACCAGTGTTGATGTGGGCTGTGACCTGCACTCCTCAAATGTTATACTTTTGCTGATGGCTTTTTTCTGGTGAACTCTATTTTTAATAGAAAGAACTCCAATTAGGCTTGGCTTGGAATTTTTTGAGAATCCAGAATTAGATAGCTTGCACTGTTCTTATTAGCACCTTTTTCATTTATATCTGTGAATAAACAATGTTATTGGTAGTTGCAGATCACCCTTTGCAAAAGTGGTGACAACTTTGGACCCATCACATGCACGAATAGAACTTTAAACAATTTTGTAATTAGACAGGAGTGCAGATTTGCATCCATGGAACATTTATGACAACCCCTAACACAAACCATGATGGATTATCAGGAGCTAACAACAGCTATACTACGGGCAGTGCAAGTGTTAGCGATTATAGAAGGAACAGCTCCCATGGCAACCATGTTAGTGATTTTCAGCCATTTTGCAAACAATGTGAAGAGTGGAATCCTTACTGCCTATGACTGCAGGTACATTTTTTATCTTACAGATTTCCAATATGGAAAGACAAAAAGCCATGTCAGGAAATACCAAATTGTATCAGCTAATAGAAAAACCAGAGCAGTTAATGAATCTACTGGAACTTGAGCTGCCTCAAATGTTTTAGTAAGCACATTTATCAACAAAGAAAAATATTATTGCAGACGGGTTAGAATTTTGGCAGTAAAACAAGGGTCCCAATGAATCATATGTGGAGTAGGCTGTGACCTAAAGGGATTTAGTATAGATAGCATGAACCATGAACCATGGACCTTGCCATTGGTGGGGAGGCTTGTGTGCCTCAGCGAAACAGATAGCCGTACCGTAGGTGCAACCACAATGGAGGGGTATCTGTTGAGAGGCCAGATGAACATGTGGTTCCTGAAGAGGGGCAGCAGCCTTTTCAGTAGTTGCAGGGGCAACAGTATGGAATTGACTGATCTGGCCTTGTAACACTAACCAAAATGGCCTCGCTGTGCTGGTACTGTGAACGGCTGAAAGCAAGGGGAAACTACAGCCGTAATTTTTTCCGAGGGCATGCAGCTTTATTGTATGGTTAAATGATGATGGCATCCTCTTGGGTAAAATATTCTGGATGTAAAATAGTCCCCCCATTCAGATCTCTGGGTGGGGACTACTCAAGAGGACGTCGTTATCAGCAGAAAGAAAACTGGCGTTCTATGGACTGGAGCGTGGAATGTCAGATCCCTTAATCGGGCAGGTAGGTTAGAAAATTTAAAAAGGGAAATGGATAGGTTAAAGTTAGATATAGTGGGAATTAGTGAAGTTCGGTGGCAGGAGGAACAAGACTTCTGGTCATGTGAATACAGGGTTATAAATACAAAATCCAATAGGGGTAATGCAGGAGTGGGTTTAATAATGAATAGGAAAATAGGAATGCGGTAACCTACTACAAACAGCATAGTGAACGCATTATTGTGGCCAAGATAGATATGAAGCCCACACCTACCAGTAGTACAAGTTTACGTGCCAACTAGCTCCGCAGATGATGAAGAGATTGATGAAATGTATGATGAGATAAAAGAAATTATTCAGATAGTGAAGGGAGACGAAAATTTAATAGTCATGGTTGACTGGAACTCGATAGTAGGAAAAGGAAGAGAAGGAAATGTAGTAGGTGAATATGGAATGGGGCTAAGGAACAAAAGAGGAAGCTGCCTGGTAGAATTTTGCACACAGCATAACTTAATCATAGCTAACACTTGGTTCAAGAATCATAATAGAAGGTTGTATACATGTAACAAGCCTGGAGATGCTGGAAGGTTTCAGATCAATTACATAATAGTAAGACAGAGATTCAGGAACCAGGTTTTAAATTGTAAGACATTTCCAGGGGCAGATGTGGACTCTGACCACAATCTATTGGTTATTAACTGTAGATTACAACTGAAGAAACTGCAAAAAGGTGGGAATTTGAGGAGATGGGACCTGGATAAACTGAAAGAACCAGAGGTTGTAGAGAGCTTCAGGGTGAGCATTAGGGAACAATTGACAAGAATGGGGGAAAGAAATACAGTAGAAGAAGAGTGGGTAGCTTTGAGAGATGAAATAGTGAAGTTAGCAGAGGATCAAGTAGGTAAAAAGATGAGGGCTAATAGAAATCCTTGGGTAACAGAAGAGATACTGAATTTAATTGATGAAAGGAGAAAATATAAAAATGCAGCAATTGAAGCAGGCAAAAAGGAATACAAAAGTCTCAAAAATGAGATTGACAGGAAGTGCAAAATGACTAATCAGGCATGGTTAGAGGACAAATGTAAGGATATAGAGGCTTATCTCATGAGGGGTAAGATAGATACTGCCTACAGGAAAATTAAAGAAACCTTTGCAGAAAAGAGAACCACTTGCATGAATATCAAGAGCTCAGTTGTAAGCCCAGTTCTAAGCAAAGAAGGGAAAGCAGGAAGGTGGAAGGAGTATATAGATGGTCTATACAAGGGTGATGTACTTGAGGACAATATTATAGAAATGGAAGAGAATGTAGACAAAGATGAAATAGGAGATATGATACTGTGTGAAGAGTATGACAGAGCACTGAAATACCTAAGTCGAAACAAGGCCCTGGGAGTAGACAACATTCCTTTAGAACTACTGACAGCCTTGGGAGAGCCAGTCCTAACAAAACTCTACCATCTAGTGAGCAAGATGTATGAGACAGGCAAAATACCCTCAGACTTCAAAAAGAATATAATAATCCCAATCCCAAAGAAAGCAGGTGTTGACAGATGTGAAAATTACTGAACTATCAGTTTAATAAGCCATGGCTGCAAAATACTAACATGAATTCTTTACAGACAAATGGAAAAATTGTTAGAAGCCGACCTCGGGGATGATCAGTTTGGATTCTGTATAAATGTTGGAACATTTGAGGCAGTACTGACCTTACGACTTATCTTAGAAAATAGATTAAGGAAAGGCAAACCTATGTATCTAGCATTTGTAGACTTAGAGAAAGCTTTTGACAATGTTGACTGGAATACTCTCTTTCAAATTCTGAAGGTGGCATGGCTAAAATACAGGGAGCGAAAGGCTATTTACAATTTGTACAGAAACCAGATGGCAGTTATAAGAGTTGAGGGGCATGAAAGCGAAGCAGTGATTGGGAAGGGAGTGAGACATGGTTGTAGCCTCTCCCCGATGTTATTCAATCTGTATATTGAGCAAGCAGTAAAGGAAACAAAAGAAAAATTTGGAGTAGGAATTAAAATCCACGGAGAAGAAATAAAAATTTTGAGGTTCGCTGATGACATTGTAATTCTGACAGAGACAGCAAAGGACCTGGAAGAGCAGCTGAACAGAATGGACAGTGTCTTGAAAGGAGGATATAAGATGAACATCAACAAAAGCAAAATGAGGATCATGGAGTGTAGTCGAATTAAATCGGGTGATGCTGCAAGAATTTGATTAGGAAATGAGATGATTAAAGTAGTAAATGAGTTTTGCTATTTGAGGAGCAAAATAACTGATGATGGTTGAAGTAGAGAGGATATAAAAAGGAGAAGGCAATGGCAAGGAAAGTGTTTCTGAAGAAGAGAAATTTGTTAACATTGAGTATAGATTTAAGTTTCAGGAAGTCGTTTCTGAAAGTATTTGTGTGGAGTGTAGCCATGTATGGAAGTGAAACATGGACGATAAATAGTTTAGACAAGAAAAGAATAGAAGCTTTCGAAATGTGGTGCTACAGAAGAATGCTGAAGATTAGATGGGTAGATCACATAACTAATGAGGAGGTATTGAAAAGAATTGAAGAGAAGAGAAATTTGTGGCACAACTTGACTAGAAGAAGGGATAGGTTGGTAGGGCATATTCTGAGGCATCAAGGGTTCACCAATTTAGTATTGGAGGGCAGTGTGAAGGGTAAAAATCATGGAGGGAGACCAAGAGATGAATACACTAAACAGATTCAGAAGGATGTAGGTTGCAGTAGGTACCAGGAGATGAAGAAGCTTGCACAGGATAGAGTAGCATGGAGAGCTGCATCAAACCAGTCTCTGAACTGAAGACCACAACAGCTACAGCATTTTAAAAGTTTGTCTGCGAAGGACTACACAGAGACTCATATCAGTGACATTATAGTGAAGCTTACACTTGACCTGGAAGTGAGGACTCACATGTTAAGAAAATTAGTTCTATATCTGATATAAACTATGCAGATAGCTAAATCCCCTGAAGCAGGTCATGTAACCTATAATTTGTCTCTGATGGAAGAAGATGTCACAGGAGTCAACTCTTTGGCACTGTTTACATATCACATCACCTCTTGTAGGTCTCCACCTGCTCCACAGTCCAGACAATCTCATCAAAGTCAATAGTGTTACTGGAATAGACATTTTCCATGCTTTTGGATTTACGGTTCATGAAACAGTGCGTGGTATCCAGGCTTTGTGTCACCTTAAAAACTCTCTGATAAATATGTCCAAATTATCTTATGTGGACAAGGGAAGAAAATTGATTTTGAAGCTCACATCATTCTTAAAAGCAACGGTGCCCCAGAATTTTATCAAAGCATGCCTGGTGCCCTTGGCACTTAAGAATGTCCTCAAAATAGAGATGGATAGGCTCACTCATGAAGACACATTAATGCCCATTCCCTGTAGTCAGTTGTCTCCTCCCCAGTAACATTGCATAAACCCAGAGACACCATGAGATTTTGTGGTAAGGACACCAGTGGTGACCGGCAGCACCAGCAGCTACACTGTTGTCCAGCCGTAAACATTGTTTCTCTTGTCATGCACACAGTTCATGCTCCGATTGGCAGGCAACATGTCACAGGTGTGACAAAAAAGGAACATGCAAGAGATATGTTATAGCAATTCCAGTGCAGATATACCCCAACCTATGGAAGTGAATCAATGAGTGAGCATTCTATGGAAGTGCTGACTTCTCAAAGTCCAGCCCAGCAAATCTTCTTGGACATGATCATTGACAAACACTCTGTGAGGTTACTTTTTGACAGCAGACCTCTGTCATTGCTAAACCAATCTACTTACTTAATTTTAGGATTTTTGCTGTTGCGGGTAATGGGAATTTGGACATCATCACCTTTCTGTGCTAGGAAAGTTTCCGGTTTTATTTACCTACAAAAAAGTTACTCATCCTGTAAATTTTCTGGAGATAGCTGACCCCAAAGTCAATAGTGTTACTGGAATAGACATTTTCCATGCTTTTGGATTTACGGTTCATGAAACAGTGCATGGTATCCAGGCTTTGTGTCACCTTAAAAACTCTCTGATAAATATGTCCAAATTATCTTATGTGGACAAGGGAAGAAAACTGATTTTGAAGCTCACATCATTCTTAAAAGCAATGGTGCCCCAGAATTTTATCAAAGCATGCCTGGTGCCCTTGGCACTTAAGAATGTCCTCAAAATAGAGATGGATAGGCTCACTCATGAAGACACATTAATGCCCATTCCCTGTAGTCAGTTGTCTCCTCCCCAGTAACATTGCATAAACCCAGAGACACCATGAGATGTTGTGGTAATTTCAAAGTAACAATAACACACAAGCTGAAGTGTTACTATCCTCTACTGACCCCTGATAGACTCTTTATGAAGTTAAGCCACACCACTTTATTCAGTAAAATTGGTCTCATAGAGGCATATTTTCTAATCTCCTTCTATGCAGTATCAAGACTTAGTCCTAAAAATACCATATAGCCTTTGCCATTATAAGTGTTTACCTTTCTGAATCACTTCAGCCCCTGCCATATTTCATTGTTTTATAGATCAATTACTATAGGGATTTCCCAAGTGTGATGCATTGGTCACAGGTGCAACTCCAGACACTGATCATCACAATCTCAAGCTACTGTTCCAGACATTACCAACAACAGAACTTAATTGCAACATGCAGAAGTGTTCTTTCATTCAACATTCCTTGTCATATTTATGGTTTAACTCTCAGAATATGGACAGGAAATAATGGATTATGTTGCAGTGGTCAATAAAATGCAGCCCCCACTAAATTTCATCAACTTTAAAGTGTTTCTGGGTAAGATCAACTATTATAGCCAATTCACCAAAAACTTAGGAGAACTCTCTCAGCTACTGAATCAGGTATGACATCAAGGCATATGTTTTTAATGCTCAATGTGCTGTCAAAAAGCTTCTCAGGCTTTAAAAAATTGCTTGAAGGAGCCACTTTGTTTAACAACATACGCCCTTGTTTTGTCTCTTGCAGCAGCAGTGGATGTGTCCCCCCATGGTATTCTATAGGTATAGAAAGAAAAGGAGTGAAGAAAAGGTATAGCTACTGAAAAGAAATTCATGTGAATTTAGGTCAGGTGGGTGGCAAGAACAAAGCACATGTAATAAAACCAGTCACCATCTGCAAAATTCTGAGAAACAGGTATTGGGAGGGAGAATCCAGATGGTACATGTGGTGAAACAGGCACCAAGGCCATGACTGTCCTGTTGTAGAGTGTGCTCTGCAACAAGGTATTGGATGTTACCAGTATACATCCTTTGCCTGTGGAAATTGGAAATTTGTAGTAAGGACTATGGGACCAAAATGCTGAGGTCATCAGTCCCTAGGCTTACGCACTACTTAATCTAACTTAAATTAACTTGCACTAAGGACAACACACACACACACACACACACACACACACACACACACCCATGCCCAAGGGAGGACTCGAACCTGTGATGGGGTGAGGCGCACAAACTGTGACTAGACACCTCAGACCTCACGGCTACCCTGTGCAGCCTTTTGCCTGTGCCAATACATCCTAGCTGATAACTTGGTGGTAGTCATACCCATGTAAAGGTTAAAACGTGTTTACATAACTGGTGGTACATGACAAGTTTTGTTCCATAGGTGGCTCTCCTTTTGATAGAATATGTCATGTAGCAGTCGTTGTGTAAACACTGTTCATCCTTCTGTATTGGTACATCTACCACCAAGATATTAGTTAGGATGAATGATTATAGACAGAGGGTGTATACTGTTAACACACAATATCCTGTTACAGAGTACACTTTACAAGATGACAGTCATGGCCTCAGTGCCTGTTTTATCACAGGTGGCTTCTCAATTCTCCTTCTTGACACTCATGTCTCAGAATTTTGCAAGTGGTAACTGTCATTAAACACATGTGTGCTCTCACCACCCATCTGGCCTAAATTTACCTTAATTTCTATGGTCTCAGAATCTCTTTTCAGTAACTATAAATGTTCTTCACTCCCTTTTATTTTTCTACATCTTTTATTTTCTGAGCTGTTTATTTTCCCTGCTACCCTTACCTGTATACCAGGTAAAATAAACTTAATTCTCTGCTGTTATTGACTCTTGTCCAATGCTTCTTCAATAACCTGTCTTGTTTAATACCATATTTTCCACCTTTAAGTTCTGATGTTTTCAAATCTGATATGGTGCAGGCACCAACAATTAGTCTTCTCTTCTCATCTCATACAGTAAGTTCCCCTGACCTGGAGGTCAGGGTGACTTTTCCATAACTCTCCCTATTTCGTAAACCTTGCTTTTCTTTTCCTTCTTTCCTCATCCTTTCTCTTCAGCTGGTCTGCCACAAGAAGGTGCTACTGACTCCAAAACCTTGTGCATTTACATATCTTTTATATGTGTTTTCTCCTCCTGCCACTTTATGAGTAGATTTTTTATCTATCCATACCATATTATAACAATATTAGAAAAGGAAAGTTGCTATTCACCATGTAGTGGAGATGCTGAGTTGCACACACCCACACACACACACACACACACACACACACACACACACACATACACGTGCAAGCATGACATCATCACTCTGTGACATCACCAACGCTGGAGGTCAGCGTTGCGTCACCCTTGGCGCTGTGCCCAAGCGCAATCGCGGACGCGGGCGGTCTAGAGATCCTACCGCCCGCGTCCGGGATTCGCCACTGCGAGTTGCAGCCCAGCGCTCGGTGAGTGCAGACGTGTGGACTAACAGTCTAAGCCGGCTTCAGTCGGCGTGCAGCAGCGTGTGCAGCAGCATCGTACTCTTATCTGAGATGCCTCCATATAGAAGAAGATATAGACGTTCGCGTCTAACTGTTTATAAGGCCTTAGAAGATCTTGAGGTCAAAGTTGCTAACAAAGGAGCACAAGTTCTTTTGCAAGGACCATCTGTGTTTTGTGGGTGCATTATTAATTTTACACTTACCCAATTAGATACACATCAAGCTGGCAATGGTTGGATTACTTCATATCTAACCAGGCATTTTCGTTCAGAACAAGAAATCATCGTAAAATAAGTGAACAAGAGAGTGTTTGTCTGTGGATGAAAGGTGCTGGAAGATGTGCTAAAGTACAAGTCACTGGAGATGTAACACATTATTCCAGAAATTAAAATAAAAATTCTCTTATCATTGTGGAGGTGTTGTGAGGGTGACATGGTACTAGAAGGTGGAAAGTGGAACACGAGGATGAAATGAAAATGAAAATAAATATAAAAATATATGGGGAGAGATAAAGGTAAAACTAGAAAGCAATGGAAACCATCCTTGTAACCATTGATGCCACTTCCTTTTACACAAATATTCCGCATGTCCAGGGCCTCGCTGCGATGGAGCACTTCCTTTCATGCCGATCACCTGCTGCCCTACCTAAAACCTCTTTCCTCATTACCTTAGCCAGCTTCATCCTGACCCACAACTTCTTCACTTTTGAAGGCCAGACATACCAACAATTAAAGGGAACAGCCATGGGTACCAGGATGGCCCAATCGTACACCAACCTATTCATGGGTCGCTTAGAGGAAGCCTTCTTGGTTACCCAGGCCTGCCAACCCAAAGTTTGGTACAGATTTATTGATGACATTTTCATGATCTGGACTCACAGTGAAGAAGAACTCCAGAATTTCCTCTCCAACCTCAACTCCTTTGGTTCCATCAGATTCACCTGGTCCTACTCTAAATCCCATGCCACATTCCTTGACGTTGACCTCCACCTGTCCAATGGCCAGCTTCACACGTCCGTCCACATCAAACCCACCAACAAGCAACAGTACATCCATTATGACAGCTACCACCCATTCCACATCAAACGGTCCCTTCCCTACAGCCTAGGTCTTCATGGCAAACGAATCTGCTCCAGTCCGGAATCCTTGAACCATTACACCAACAACCTGAAAACAGCTTTTGCATCCCGTAACTACCCTCCCGACCTGGTACAGAAGCAAATAACCAGAGCCACTTCCTCATCCCCTCAAACCCGGAACTGTCCACAGAAGAACCCCAAAAGTGCCCCACTTGCGACAGGATACTTTCCGGGACTGGATCAGATTCTGAATGTGGCTCTCCAGCAGGGATACGACTTCCTCAAATCCTGCCCTGAAATGAGATCCATCCTTCATGAAATCCTCCCCACTCCACCAAGAGTGTCTTTCCGCCGTCCACCTAACCTTCGTAACCTCTTAGTTCATCCCTATGAAATCCCCAAACCACCTTCCCTACCCTCTGGCTCCTACCCCTGTAACTGCCCCCGGTGTAAAACCTGTCCCATGCACCCTCCCACCACCACCTATTCCAGTCCTGTAACCCGGAAGGTGTACACGATCAAAGGCAGAGCCACATGTGAAAGCACCCACGTGATTTACCAACTGACCTGCCTACACTGTGAAGCGTTCTATGTGGGAATGACCAGCAACAAACTGTCCATTCGCATGAATGGACACAGGCAGACAGTGTTTGTTGGTAATGAGGATCACCCTGTGGCTAAACATGCCTTGGTGCACGGCCAGCACATCTTGGCACAGTGTTACACCGTCCGGGTTATCTATATACTTCCCACAACACCAATCCCGGGAGAGGAAAGACTTACCTTAGGGGGAAAAAAGGACAGGTATACACTCGCACACACACACATATCCATCCACACATATACAGACACAAGCAGACATATACAGAGGCCTTTTTTGTGGTGGCAGATTATGAAAATGAGGCTAACAGTTGTCTGGCGAAGAAATAATGACGTTAAAACCCATGGGAAGCGGCTAAAAAATATCAGTGATGTGCGAAAAACGGAAATGGCCTCTGTATATGTCTGCTTGTGTCTGTATATGTGTGGATGGATATGTGTGTGTGTGCGAGTGTATACCTGTCCTTTTTTCCCCCTAAGGTAAGTCTTTGCACTCCCGGGATTGGAATGACTCCTTACCCTCTCCCTTAAAACCCAAATCCTTTCGTCTTTCCCTCTTTCCCTCTTTCCTGACGAGGCAACCGTTGGTTGCGAAAGCTAGAATTTTGTGTGTATGTTTGTGTTTGTTTGTGTGTCTATCGACCTGCTAGCGCTTTTGTTTGGTAAGTCTCATCATCTTTCTTTTTAGATATATTTTTCCCACGTGGAATGTTTCCCTCTATATATATATAATAGAAGGAAACATTCCATGAAGGAAAAATATACCTAAAAACAAAGATGATGTGACCTACCAAATGAAAGTGCTGGCAGGTCGACAGACACACAAACGAACACAAACATACACACAAAATTCAAGCTTTCGCAACAAACTGTTGCCTCATCAGGAAAGAGGGAAGGAGAGGGAAAGACGAAAGGATGTGGGTTTTAAGGGAGAGGGTAAGGAGTCATTCCAGTCCCGGGAGCGGAAAGACTTACCTTATGGTGAAAAAAGGACGGGTATACACTCGCACACACACACATATCCATCCACACATATACAGCCACAAGCAGATATATTTAAAGGCAAAGAGTTTGGGCAGAGATGACAGTCGAGGCAGAAGTGCAGAGGCAAAGATGTTGTTGAATGACAGGTGAGGTATGATTGGCGGCAACTTGAAATTAGCGGAGATTGAGGCCTGGTGGATAACGGGAAGAGAGGATATATGGAAGAGCAAGTTCCCATCTCCGGAGTTCGGATAGGTTGGTGTTAGTAGGAAGTATCCAGATAACCCGGACGGTGTAACACTGCGCCAAGATGTGCTGGTCGTGCACCAAGGCATGTTTAGCCACAGGGTGATCCTCATTACCAACAAACACTGTCTGCCTGTGTCCATTCATGCGAATGGACAGTTTGTTGCTGGTCATTCCCACATAGAATGCATCACAGTGTAGGCAGGTCAGTTGGTAGATCACGTGGGTGCTTTCACACGTGGCTCTGCCTTTGATTGTGTACACCTTCCGGGTTACAGGACTGGAGTAGGTGGTGGTGGGAGGGTGCATGGGACAGGTTTTACACCGGGGGCGGTTACAAGGGTAGGAGCCAGAGGGTAGGGAAGATGGTTTGGGGATTTCATAGGGATGTACTAAGAGGTTACGAAGGTTAGGTGGACGGCGGAAAGACACTGTTGGTGGAGTGGGGAGGATTTCATGAAGGATGGATCACATTTCAGGGCAGGATTTGAGGAAGTCGTATCCCTGCTGGAGAGCCACATTCAGAATCTGATCCAGTCCCGGAAAGTATCCTGTCACAAGTGGGGCACTTTTGTGGTTCTTCTGTGGGAGGTTCTGGGTTTGAGAGGATGAGGAAGTGGCTCTGTTTATTTGCTTGTGTACCAGGTCGGGAGGGTAGTTGCGGGATGCGAAAGCTGTTGTCAGGTTGTTGGTGCAATGCTTCAGGGATTCCGGACTGGAGCAGATTCATTTGCCACGAAGACCTAGGCTGTAGGGAAGGGACCGTTTGATGTGGAATGGGTGGCAGCTGTCGTAATGGAGGTACTGTTGCTTGTTGGTGGGTTTGATGTGGACAGACGTGTGAAGCTGGCCATTGGACAGGTGAAGGTCAACATCAAGGAAAGTGGCATGGGATTTGGAGTAGGACCAGGTGAATCTGATGGAACCAAAGGAGTTGAGGTTGGAGAGGAAGTTCTGGAGTTCTTCTTCACTGTGAGTCCAGATC
Organism: Schistocerca cancellata; assembly: GCF_023864275.1. NCBI lineage: Eukaryota > Metazoa > Arthropoda > Insecta > Orthoptera > Acrididae > Schistocerca > Schistocerca cancellata. Next base: position 458,668,713 of record NC_064630.1, read on the forward strand.
ATGAAGATGTCATCAATAAATCTGTACCAAACTTTGGGTTGGCAGGCCTGGGTAACCAAGAAGGCTTCCTCTAAGCGACCCATGAATAGGTTGGCATATGAGGGGGCCATCCTGGTACCCATGGCTGTTCCCTTTAATTGTTGGTATGTCTGGTTTTCAAAAATGAAGAAGTTGTGGGTCAGGATGAAGCTGGCTAAGGTAATGAGGAAAGAGGTTTTAGGTAGGGTGGCAGGTGATCGGCGTGAAAGGAAGTGCTCCATCGCAGCGAGGCCCTGGACGTGCGGGATATTTGTGTATAAGGAAGTGGCATCAATGGTTACAAGGATGGTTTCTGGGGGTAATGGATTGGGTAAGGATTCCAGGCGTTCGAGAAAGTGGTTGGTGTCTTTGATGAAGGATGGGAGACTGCATGTAATGGGTTGTAGGTGTTGATCTACGTAGGCAGAGATACGTTCTGTGGGGGCTTGGTAACCAGCTACAATGGGGCGGCCGGGATGATTGGGTTTATGAATTTTAGGAAGAAGGTAGAAGGTAGGGGTGCGGATTGTCGGTGGGGTCAGGAGGTTGATGGAGTCAGGTGAAAGGTTTTGTAAGGGGCCTAAGGTTCTGAGGATTCCTTGAAGCTCTGCCTGGACATCAGGAATGGGATTACCTTGGCAAACTTTGTACGTGGTGTTGTCTGAAAGCTGACGCAGTCCCTCAGCCACATACTCCCGATGATCAAGTACCACGGTCGTGGAACCCTTGTCCGCCGGAAGAATGACGATGGACCGGTCAGCCTTCAGATCACGGATAGCCTGTGCTTCAGCAATGGTGATGTTGGGAGTAGGATTAAGGTTTTTTAAGAAGGATTGAGAGGCAAGGCTGGAAGTCAGAAATTCCTGGAAGGTTTGGAGAGGGTGATTTTGAGGAAGGGGAGGCCTGCCAACCCAAAGTTTGGTACAGATTTATTGATGACATCTTCATGATCTGGACTCACAGTGAAGAAGAACTCCAGAACTTCCTCTCCAACCTCAACTCCTTTGGTTCCATCAGATTCACCTGGTCCTACTCCAAATCCCATGCCACTTTCCTTGATGTTGACCTTCACCTGTCCAATGGCCAGCTTCACACGTCTGTCCACATCAAACCCACCAACAAGCAACAGTACCTCCATTACGACAGCTGCCACCCATTCCACATCAAACGGTCCCTTCCCTACAGCCTAGGTCTTCGTGGCAAATGAATCTGCTCCAGTCCGGAATCCCTGAAGCATTGCACCAACAACCTGACAACAGCTTTCGCATCCCGCAACTACCCTCCCGACCTGGTACACAAGCAAATAAACAGAGCCACTTCCTCATCCTCTCAAACCCAGAACCTCCCACAGAAGAACCACAAAAGTGCCCCACTTGTGACAGGATACTTTCCGGGACTGGATCAGATTCTGAATGTGGCTCTCCAGCAGGGATACGACTTCCTCAAATCCTGCCCTGAAATGTGATCCATCCTTCATGAAATCCTCCCCACTCCACCAACAGTGTCTTTCCGCCGTCCACCTAACCTTCGTAACCTCTTAGTACATCCCTATGAAATCCCCAAACCATCTTCCCTACCCTCTGGCTCCTACCCTTGTAACCGCCCCCGGTGTAAAACCTGTCCCATGCACCCTCCCACCACCACCTACTCCAGTCCTGTAACCCGGAAGGTGTACACAATCAAAGGCAGAGCCACGTGTGAAAGCACCCACGTGATCTACCAACTGACCTGCCTACACTGTGATGCATTCTATGTGGGAATGACCAGCAACAAACTGTCCATTCGCATGAATGGACACAGGCAGACAGTGTTTGTTGGTAATGAGGATCACCCTGTGGCTAAACATGCCTTGGTGCACGACCAGCACATCTTGGCGCAGTGTTACACCGTCCGGGTTATCTGGATACTTCCTACTAACACCAACCTATCCGAACTCCGGAGATGGGAACTTGCTCTTCAATATATCCTCTCTTCCCTTTATCCACCAGGCCTCAATCTCCGCTAATTTCAAGTTGCCACCAATCATACCTCACCTGTCATTCAACAACATCTTTGCCTCTTCACTTCTGCCTCGACTGTCATCTCTGCCCAAACTCTTTGTCTTTAAATATGTCTGCTTGTGTCTGTATATGTGTGGATGGATATGTGTGTGTGTGCGAGTGTATACCCGTCCTTTTTTCCCCATAAGGTAAGTCTTTCCGCTCCCGGGACTGGAATGACTCCTTACCCTCTCCCTTAAAACCCACATCCTTTCGTCTTTCCCTCTCCTTCCCTCTTTCCTGATGAGGCAACAGTTTGTTGCGAAAGCTTGAATTTTGTGTGTATGTTTGTGTTCGTTTGTGTGTCTGTCGACCTGCCAGCACTTTCATTTGGTAAGTCACATCATCTTTGTTTTTAGGTATATATATATATATATATATATATATATATATATATATATATATATATATGTATATTTAAAAAGAAAGATGATGAGACTTACCAAACAAAAGCGCTGGCAGGTCGATAGACACACAAACACAAACATACACACAAAATTCTAGCTTTCGCAACCAACGGTTGCCTCGTCAGGAAAGAGGGAAGGAGAAGGAAAGACAAAAGGATATGGGTTTTAAGGGAGAGGGTAAGGAGTCATTCCAATCCCGGCAGCGGAAAGACTTACCTTAGGGGGAAAAAAGGACAGGTATACACTCGCACACACACACATATCCATCCACACATACACAGACACAAGCAGACATTTCATATATATATATATATATATATATATGTGTGTGTGTGTGTGTGTGTGTGTGTGTGTGTGTGTGTTCAGCCAAGCACAACCCACACACAACCATGGCAACTGTCCCTGGCCACAGAGGCTGTGACAAGACACAGTGGTGACTCAGCATTTCCTCTATATGGTGAATAGCAACCTATCATTTTCGTAATGTCGTCTAAACAACTATGAGATAGAATTTCTGGCTATGAACTAAAAGTTTTTCTCCTAGAGAGGAGAGCAAGATAAGTTGTGAAGGATTAAAAAGGAATGGCAGATTACTTAAACTCCAGGTTGAGAGGGATCCATGTGGTATATGCTCACTGTAGGTACATGAAAGGCCTAGAGACTATAAACAAGTGAAAGCACTCTGCAATTGAGGAAGCAACAACCTTTATTATTTGATGAGGATCCTGTAGCGATAACAGCTAAAATTGTTTGTGAGGGAATTATATATGCCAGTGGTCCCAAAAGTGGTTCTTTAGATATTTTGTAGTGGCACCACATAACACTACAGTGGAAACTGTGTAGCTGGTGCAAGGTAACTATCAACCATTGTGGTACCACTAATCAGATGGCACTGATACCCAGGCATATCCTCTGCTAGGGTTGCACCAGATTCTAGCATGTAAGCCTGAACCAGTGTTGATGTGGGCTGTGACCTGCACTCCTCAAATGTTATACTTTTGCTGATGGCTTTTTTCTGGTGAACTCTATTTTTAATAGAAAGAACTCCAATTAGGCTTGGCTTGGAATTTTTTGAGAATCCAGAATTAGATAGCTTGCACTGTTCTTATTAGCACCTTTTTCATTTATATCTGTGAATAAACAATGTTATTGGTAGTTGCAGATCACCCTTTGCAAAAGTGGTGACAACTTTGGACCCATCACATGCACGAATAGAACTTTAAACAATTTTGTAATTAGACAGGAGTGCAGATTTGCATCCATGGAACATTTATGACAACCCCTAACACAAACCATGATGGATTATCAGGAGCTAACAACAGCTATACTACGGGCAGTGCAAGTGTTAGCGATTATAGAAGGAACAGCTCCCATGGCAACCATGTTAGTGATTTTCAGCCATTTTGCAAACAATGTGAAGAGTGGAATCCTTACTGCCTATGACTGCAGGTACATTTTTTATCTTACAGATTTCCAATATGGAAAGACAAAAAGCCATGTCAGGAAATACCAAATTGTATCAGCTAATAGAAAAACCAGAGCAGTTAATGAATCTACTGGAACTTGAGCTGCCTCAAATGTTTTAGTAAGCACATTTATCAACAAAGAAAAATATTATTGCAGACGGGTTAGAATTTTGGCAGTAAAACAAGGGTCCCAATGAATCATATGTGGAGTAGGCTGTGACCTAAAGGGATTTAGTATAGATAGCATGAACCATGAACCATGGACCTTGCCATTGGTGGGGAGGCTTGTGTGCCTCAGCGAAACAGATAGCCGTACCGTAGGTGCAACCACAATGGAGGGGTATCTGTTGAGAGGCCAGATGAACATGTGGTTCCTGAAGAGGGGCAGCAGCCTTTTCAGTAGTTGCAGGGGCAACAGTATGGAATTGACTGATCTGGCCTTGTAACACTAACCAAAATGGCCTCGCTGTGCTGGTACTGTGAACGGCTGAAAGCAAGGGGAAACTACAGCCGTAATTTTTTCCGAGGGCATGCAGCTTTATTGTATGGTTAAATGATGATGGCATCCTCTTGGGTAAAATATTCTGGATGTAAAATAGTCCCCCCATTCAGATCTCTGGGTGGGGACTACTCAAGAGGACGTCGTTATCAGCAGAAAGAAAACTGGCGTTCTATGGACTGGAGCGTGGAATGTCAGATCCCTTAATCGGGCAGGTAGGTTAGAAAATTTAAAAAGGGAAATGGATAGGTTAAAGTTAGATATAGTGGGAATTAGTGAAGTTCGGTGGCAGGAGGAACAAGACTTCTGGTCATGTGAATACAGGGTTATAAATACAAAATCCAATAGGGGTAATGCAGGAGTGGGTTTAATAATGAATAGGAAAATAGGAATGCGGTAACCTACTACAAACAGCATAGTGAACGCATTATTGTGGCCAAGATAGATATGAAGCCCACACCTACCAGTAGTACAAGTTTACGTGCCAACTAGCTCCGCAGATGATGAAGAGATTGATGAAATGTATGATGAGATAAAAGAAATTATTCAGATAGTGAAGGGAGACGAAAATTTAATAGTCATGGTTGACTGGAACTCGATAGTAGGAAAAGGAAGAGAAGGAAATGTAGTAGGTGAATATGGAATGGGGCTAAGGAACAAAAGAGGAAGCTGCCTGGTAGAATTTTGCACACAGCATAACTTAATCATAGCTAACACTTGGTTCAAGAATCATAATAGAAGGTTGTATACATGTAACAAGCCTGGAGATGCTGGAAGGTTTCAGATCAATTACATAATAGTAAGACAGAGATTCAGGAACCAGGTTTTAAATTGTAAGACATTTCCAGGGGCAGATGTGGACTCTGACCACAATCTATTGGTTATTAACTGTAGATTACAACTGAAGAAACTGCAAAAAGGTGGGAATTTGAGGAGATGGGACCTGGATAAACTGAAAGAACCAGAGGTTGTAGAGAGCTTCAGGGTGAGCATTAGGGAACAATTGACAAGAATGGGGGAAAGAAATACAGTAGAAGAAGAGTGGGTAGCTTTGAGAGATGAAATAGTGAAGTTAGCAGAGGATCAAGTAGGTAAAAAGATGAGGGCTAATAGAAATCCTTGGGTAACAGAAGAGATACTGAATTTAATTGATGAAAGGAGAAAATATAAAAATGCAGCAATTGAAGCAGGCAAAAAGGAATACAAAAGTCTCAAAAATGAGATTGACAGGAAGTGCAAAATGACTAATCAGGCATGGTTAGAGGACAAATGTAAGGATATAGAGGCTTATCTCATGAGGGGTAAGATAGATACTGCCTACAGGAAAATTAAAGAAACCTTTGCAGAAAAGAGAACCACTTGCATGAATATCAAGAGCTCAGTTGTAAGCCCAGTTCTAAGCAAAGAAGGGAAAGCAGGAAGGTGGAAGGAGTATATAGATGGTCTATACAAGGGTGATGTACTTGAGGACAATATTATAGAAATGGAAGAGAATGTAGACAAAGATGAAATAGGAGATATGATACTGTGTGAAGAGTATGACAGAGCACTGAAATACCTAAGTCGAAACAAGGCCCTGGGAGTAGACAACATTCCTTTAGAACTACTGACAGCCTTGGGAGAGCCAGTCCTAACAAAACTCTACCATCTAGTGAGCAAGATGTATGAGACAGGCAAAATACCCTCAGACTTCAAAAAGAATATAATAATCCCAATCCCAAAGAAAGCAGGTGTTGACAGATGTGAAAATTACTGAACTATCAGTTTAATAAGCCATGGCTGCAAAATACTAACATGAATTCTTTACAGACAAATGGAAAAATTGTTAGAAGCCGACCTCGGGGATGATCAGTTTGGATTCTGTATAAATGTTGGAACATTTGAGGCAGTACTGACCTTACGACTTATCTTAGAAAATAGATTAAGGAAAGGCAAACCTACGTATCTAGCATTTGTAGACTTAGAGAAAGCTTTTGACAATGTTGACTGGAATACTCTCTTTCAAATTCTGAAGGTGGCATGGCTAAAATACAGGGAGCGAAAGGCTATTTACAATTTGTACAGAAACCAGATGGCAGTTATAAGAGTTGAGGGGCATGAAAGCGAAGCAGTGATTGGGAAGGGAGTGAGACATGGTTGTAGCCTCTCCCCGATGTTATTCAATCTGTATATTGAGCAAGCAGTAAAGGAAACAAAAGAAAAATTTGGAGTAGGAATTAAAATCCACGGAGAAGAAATAAAAATTTTGAGGTTCGCTGATGACATTGTAATTCTGACAGAGACAGCAAAGGACCTGGAAGAGCAGCTGAACAGAATGGACAGTGTCTTGAAAGGAGGATATAAGATGAACATCAACAAAAGCAAAATGAGGATCATGGAGTGTAGTCGAATTAAATCGGGTGATGCTGCAAGAATTTGATTAGGAAATGAGATGATTAAAGTAGTAAATGAGTTTTGCTATTTGAGGAGAAAAATAACTGATGATGGTTGAAGTAGAGAGGATATAAAAAGGAGAAGGCAATGGCAAGGAAAGTGTTTCTGAAGAAGAGAAATTTGTTAACATTGAGTATAGATTTAAGTTTCAGGAAGTCGTTTCTGAAAGTATTTGTGTGGAGTGTAGCCATGTATGGAAGTGAAACATGGACGATAAATAGTTTAGACAAGAAAAGAATAGAAGCTTTCGAAATGTGGTGCTACAGAAGAATGCTGAAGATTAGATGGGTAGATCACATAACTAATGAGGAGGTATTGAAAAGAATTGAAGAGAAGAGAAATTTGTGGCACAACTTGACTAGAAGAAGGGATAGGTTGGTAGGGCATATTCTGAGGCATCAAGGGTTCACCAATTTAGTATTGGAGGGCAGTGTGAAGGGTAAAAATCATGGAGGGAGACCAAGAGATGAATACACTAAACAGATTCAGAAGGATGTAGGTTGCAGTAGGTACCAGGAGATGAAGAAGCTTGCACAGGATAGAGTAGCATGGAGAGCTGCATCAAACCAGTCTCTGAACTGAAGACCACAACAGCTACAGCATTTTAAAAGTTTGTCTGCGATGGACTACACAGAGACTCATATCAGTGACATTATAGTGAAGCTTACACTTGACCTGGAAGTGAGGACTCACATGTTAAGAAAATTAGTTCTATATCTGATATAAACTATGCAGATAGCTAAATCCCCTGAAGCAGGTCATGTAACCTATAATTTGTCTCTGATGGAAGAAGATGTCACAGGAGTCAACTCTTTGGCACTGTTTACATATCACATCACCTCTTGTAGGTCTCCACCTGCTCCACAGTCCAGACAATCTCATCAAAGTCAATAGTGTTACTGGAATAGACATTTTCCATGCTTTTGGATTTACGGTTCATGAAACAGTGCATGGTATCCAGGCTTTGTGTCACCTTAAAAACTCTCTGATAAATATGTCCAAATTATCTTATGTGGACAAGGGAAGAAAATTGATTTTGAAGCTCACATCATTCTTAAAAGCAACGGTGCCCCAGAATTTTATCAAAGCATGCCTGGTGCCCTTGGCACTTAAGAATGTCCTCAAAATAGAGATGGATAGGCTCACTCATGAAGACACATTAATGCCCATTCCCTGTAGTCAGTTGTCTCCTCCCCAGTAACATTGCATAAACCCAGAGACACCATGAGATTTTGTGGTAAGGACACCAGTGGTGACCGGCAGCACCAGCAGCTACACTGTTGTCCAGCCGTAAACATTGTTTCTCTTGTCATGCACACAGTTCATGCTCCGATTGGCAGGCAACATGTCACAGGTGTGACAAAAAAGGAACATGCAAGAGATATGTTATAGCAATTCCAGTGCAGATATACCCCAACCTATGGAAGTGAATCAATGAGTGAGCATTCTATGGAAGTGCTGACTTCTCAAAGTCCAGCCCAGCAAATCTTCTTGGACATGATCATTGACAAACACTCTGTGAGGTTACTTTTTGACAGCAGACCTCTGTCATTGCTAAACCAATCTACTTACTTAATTTTAGGATTTTTGCTGTTGCGGGTAATGGGAATTTGGACATCATCACCTTTCTGTGCTAGGAAAGTTTCCGGTTTTATTTACCTACAAAAAAGTTACTCATCCTGTAAATTTTCTGGAGATAGCTTACCCCAAAGTCAATAGTGTTACTGGAATAGACATTTTCCATGCTTTTGGATTTACGGTTCATGAAACAGTGCATGGTATCCAGGCTTTGTGTCACCTTAAAAACTCTCTGATAAATATGTCCAAATTATCTTATGTGGACAAGGGAAGAAAACTGATTTTGAAGCTCACATCATTCTTAAAAGCAATGGTGCCCCAGAATTTTATCAAAGCATGCCTGGTGCCCTTGGCACTTAAGAATGTCCTCAAAATAGAGATGGATAGGCTCACTCATGAAGACACATTAATGCCCATTCCCTGTAGTCAGTTGTCTCCTCCCCAGTAACATTGCATAAACCCAGAGACACCATGAGATGTTGTGGTAATTTCAAAGTAACAATAACACACAAGCTGAAGTGTTACTATCCTCTACTGACCCCTGATAGACTCTTTATGAAGTTAAGCCACACCACTTTATTCAGTAAAATTGGTCTCATAGAGGCATATTTTCTAATCTCCTTCTATGCAGTATCAAGACTTAGTCCTAAAAATACCATATAGCTTTTGCCATTATAAGTGTTTACCTTTCTGAATCACTTCAGCCCCTGCCATATTTCATTGTTTTATAGATCAATTACTATAGGGATTTCCCAAGTGTGATGCATTGGTCACAGGTGCAACTCCAGACACTGATCATCACAATCTCAAGCTACTGTTCCAGACATTACCAACAACAGAACTTAATTGCAACATGCAGAAGTGTTCTTTCATTCAACATTCCTTGTCATATTTATGGTTTAACTCTCAGAATATGGACAGGAAATAATGGATTATGTTGCAGTGGTCAATAAAATGCAGCCCCCACTAAATTTCATCAACTTTAAAGTGTTTCTGGGTAAGATCAACTATTATAGCCAATTCACCAAAAACTTAGGAGAACTCTCTCAGCTACTGAATCAGGTATGACATCAAGGCATATGTTTTTAATGCTCAATGTGCTGTCAAAAAGCTTCTCAGGCTTTAAAAAATTGCTTGAAGGAGCCACTTTGTTTAACAACATACGCCCTTGTTTTGTCTCTTGCAGCAGCAGTGGATGTGTCCCCCCATGGTATTCTATAGGTATAGAAAGAAAAGGAGTGAAGAAAAGGTATAGCTACTGAAAAGAAATTCATGTGAATTTAGGTCAGGTGGGTGGCAAGAACAAAGCACATGTAATAAAACCAGTCACCATCTGCAAAATTCTGAGAAACAGGTATTGGGAGGGAGAATCCAGATGGTACATGTGGTGAAACAGGCACCAAGGCCATGACTGTCCTGTTGTAGAGTGTGCTCTGCAACAAGGTATTGGATGTTACCAGTATACATCCTTTGCCTGTGGAAATTGGAAATTTGTAGTAAGGACTATGGGACCAAAATGCTGAGGTCATCAGTCCCTAGGCTTACGCACTACTTAATCTAACTTAAATTAACTTGCACTAAGGACAACACACACACACACACACACACACACACACACACACACACCCATGCCCAAGGGAGGACTCGAACCTGTGATGGGGTGAGGCGCACAAACTGTGACTAGACACCTCAGACCTCACGGCTACCCTGTGCAGCCTTTTGCCTGTGCCAATACATCCTAGCTGATAACTTGGTGGTAGTCATACCCATGTAAAGGTTAAAACGTGTTTACATAACTGGTGGTACATGACAAGTTTTGTTCCATAGGTGGCTCTCCTTTTGATAGAATATGTCATGTAGCAGTCGTTGTGTAAACACTGTTCATCCTTCTGTATTGGTACATCTACCACCAAGATATTAGTTAGGATGAATGATTATAGACAGAGGGTGTATACTGTTAACACACAATATCCTGTTACAGAGTACACTTTACAAGATGACAGTCATGGCCTCAGTGCCTGTTTTATCACAGGTGGCTTCTCAATTCTCCTTCTTGACACTCATGTCTCAGAATTTTGCAAGTGGTAACTGTCATTAAACACATGTGTGCTCTCACCACCCATCTGGCCTAAATTTACCTTAATTTCTATGGTCTCAGAATCTCTTTTCAGTAACTATAAATGTTCTTCACTCCCTTTTATTTTTCTACATCTTTTATTTTCTGAGCTGTTTATTTTCCCTGCTACCCTTACCTGTATACCAGGTAAAATAAACTTAATTCTCTGCTGTTATTGACTCTTGTCCAATGCTTCTTCAATAACCTGTCTTGTTTAATACCATATTTTCCACCTTTAAGTTCTGATGTTTTCAAATCTGATATGGTGCAGGCACCAACAATTAGTCTTCTCTTCTCATCTCATACAGTAAGTTCCCCTGACCTGGAGGTCAGGGTGACTTTTCCATAACTCTCCCTATTTCGTAAACCTTGCTTTTCTTTTCCTTCTTTCCTCATCCTTTCTCTTCAGCTGGTCTGCCACAAGAAGGTGCTACTGACTCCAAAACCTTGTGCATTTACATATCTTTTATATGTGTTTTCTCCTCCTGCCACTTTATGAGTAGATTTTTTATCTATCCATACCATATTATAACAATATTAGAAAAGGAAAGTTGCTATTCACCATGTAGTGGAGATGCTGAGTTGCACACACCCACACACACACACACACACACACACACACACACACACACACATACACGTGCAAATGAAACTTGCATACATGTTGGCAGCCTCAGACAACTGTGCAAGTTGTGTTTGCGTGAGTGTGTGTGTATGCATGATGTGTGTATGTGTGTCTATTGCTGACAAAGGCCTTAATGGCCAAAAACTGTAATTGTGTGAAACTTTTTGTTGTGCCTATCATGACTTAGCATCTCCACTATATGGTGAGTAGCAACTTTCCTTCTCTAATATTGTTACATTCCACCCTGGATTTTCCATTGTTTAATTCATACCATATTATATATTCAAACATTGATGGTTTTTGTTGATGTATTTACCAAAAACATTGAAGGACACTACAGAAACTATGGTGTTTGTGGATCATGAAACCATGTCAATTAAGATCATAAACATATTCATATCAAACACATTGGTGAGAATAGTGGAAGAGGCTTAGAACTGGCTCAGAGGACATTCTTAACTCTTAATGCTGCAATAACTGATATTATGGAAATACTTTTGGATTAAAAGAGACCACTCACTAAAAAGCACAAAAATTTAGTTGTCAACAAGCACCCACAAAAAGAAAGAAAAATTGCTAGTTTTTAGGGTAATTCTTTCATGAGGTGGAGTAAAATACGCATAGAAAAGACACACACTAATGTGCATGCATGCATACACACCTATGCCTGTACATGGTGCTGGCTGGACTAACAGTGTCAGCTGCAGGTGTGTGTGTGTGTGTGTGTGTGTGTGTGTGTGTGTGTGAGAGAGAGAGAGAGAGAGAGAGAGAGAGAGAGAGAGAGAGAGAGAGAAAGAGAGAGAGAGAGAGAGTGCCTATTGACAACTCAACAGTTCTGATTTTCAGTGAGTAGTCTCCTTTAATTCAAAAGTATTTACATTCTACCTAAACTTTCATATGACATTAATAATTCATATTATACTGTTCCAGACAAAGAAAGATGATTTAAAGCTACTAGAAGTAGTTGTCAATGGGCACACAATACATAATATACTCTATGTAAGAAACCCATTGACAGTAACAAATCAAGGGACATCATGAAGAGAATAAGTCAGCCAAAACACTCAGTTCAGATTTAGTTTGCACATACTTAACTCTTTGTTTGTGTTGTCCTGCATAGTAAACTGTTAGCATACTTTCATTCAAAACTATACTATGTCATAATTTTCTGAGAGAATGTAGCTATAGTCAAAAGGTATTTATTCTGCTGTGGTTGAAGTAAGAATATTATGTAAAGCTCATAATCCAAACCTTCCAAGAGTCTCTTAGGGACCTTGGAATTCTTACGCTTAGGTGCTTATATAAACACTAAATATTGGTATCATTGGTTAATATTAATAGTGAATTTTCATGGTGCAGTCTCATGAATGAGACCACCTATAAAACATCTCGAATGAACAACTTTTGTGGTGCAGACTTGCAGGAGGAGAGTCAGTGAGCTTCTGGAAAGTACCAACAGGGATGTGGAGCCATGCCAACTCCAGAACTATAGCCACCTGCATTAGTTTTCTTGGCTGAGGATCCAAGGTGCGAACAACCCAGTTGAGGTCCACCACAGCTTCTCAATTGGTTTTAAATTGTGTTGGTGGGGTGTTGGTTGGGGGGGGGGGGGGCGGCTTGGGGGCCAGAGGAGTACAGTAAACTCATCCTGGCACTCCTCAAACCATGCATGTACAATATGAACTGCATGATACAATATATTGTCCTGCTGTTAGATGCCATCACACCAAAGGAAAAACAAACTGCATGGTTCCAAAGGATAGATGCATACTTGTGTTGATCCATTGTGCCTTCCAGAAAGGCACAATCACCAAGGGAATGCCACAAAAACATTCCCCAGTCTGTAATGCTCCCTCCTCTGGCCTGAACCATTACGATAGTTGTGGTATCATTTCTGATTTCTCATTGCTGATGAACATCAGTCAGCATGAGTGTATGAAACAGGTGCCTGGTGGACAGGCACATAAGCAGCAACATTTGGTAAATGGTCATTAAGGAGACACTGTTGGTAGCACCTTGGTTTATCTGGGTAGTCAGTTGCTCAACAGTTGCACACCTATTCACCCATACACATCTCCACAGCCATCAGCCATTCAAGAGTAGCTCCAAGAGTAGCTTCACATATCTGTAAAAATGAAGTACGAACAAAATGTCAGTTTGGTTTCCAGAAATGTTTTTCAACGGAAAATGCCATATATGTTTTCACCAATCAAATTCTGAATGATCTAAATAACCGAACACCACCCATTGGGCTTTTTTGTGATCTCTCAAAGGCTTTTGATTGTGTAAATCATGAAATTCTGCTAGACAAACTCAAGTATTGTGGCATGAGTGGGACAGTGCACAAATGGTTTAATTTGTACCTAACTGGAAGAGTGCAGAAAGTTGAAATAAGCAGTTCTCATAATATGCAAAGATCAGCACATTCCTCAAATTGGGGAACTATAAAGAATGGGGTTCCACAAGGGTCGGTCTTGGGTACTTTGTTGTTCTTAATATATATTAATGACTTGCTATTCTATATTCATGAAGAGGCAAAGTTAGTTCTCTTTGCTGATGATACAAGTATAGTAATCACACCTGACAAACAAGAATTAACTGATGAAATTGTCAATAATGTCTTTCAGAAAATTACTAAGTGGTTCCTTGTAAATGGACTCTCACTGAATTTTGATAAGACACAGTACATACAGTTCCGTACAGTAAATGGTATGACGCCATTAATAAATATAGACCTTAATCAGAAGCATATAGCTAAGGTAGAATATTCAAAATTTTTAGGTGTGTCCATTGATGAGAGATTAAATTGGAAGAAACACATTGATGATCTGCTGAAACGTTTGAGTTCAGCTACTTATGCAGTAAGGGTCATTGCAAATTTTGGTGATAAACATCTTAGTAAATTAGCTTACTACGCCTATTTTCACTCATTGCTTGCATATGGCATCATATTTTGGGGTAATTCATCACTGAGGAATAAAGTTTTATTGCACAAAAGCGTATTTTATGATTTAATACTTACTACTACACATTGATCTTGCCAAAAGCCGAGAAGCGATTCTTCTTGGTGTTTTATCTTTTAAGCCAAGCGCTACAAGTGCCTCTCTTAAGAAGCAGCAGACATCCTCACTGCTCGGCGGCAGCGGAGCGACTGGCGTGCAGACCGGAAGTGCTGCTAGACCCCTGCAGCGGCCTTATCAGTACCGATTACGCAACCGCAACTTGATTTTCCAGCAACACGGTGCTGCTGTGTGTTTTGACTATGTGTCGCTGTGTAAGGCACATAACCTTGAGTGGGACTTAGCCGCTGAGCGAGGCAGCCGTGGGGACATGGTGCCTAGTATTACTAGCACCGTGTTGCTGGAAAATCAAGTTGCGGTTGCGTAATCGGTACTGATAAGGCCGCTGTAGGGGTCTAGCAGCGCTTCCGGTCTGCGCGCCATAATAGCTGGAGTCCACCCAAGATCATCCTGCAGACATTTATTTAAGGATCTAGGGATATTCACAGTAGCTTCTCAGTATATATACTCTCTTATGAAATTTGTTATTAACAACCAAACCCAATTCAAAAGTAATAGCAGTGTGCATAACTACAATACTAGGAGAAAGGATGATCTTCACTATTCAAGATTAAATCTAACTTTGGCACAGAAAGGGGTGAATTATACTGCCACTAAAGCCTTTGGTCACTTACCAAATAGTATCAAAAGTCTGACAGATAACCAACAAGTATTTAAGAAGAAATTAAAAGAATTTCTGAATAACAACTCCTTCTACTCCATAGAGGAATTTTTAGATATAAATTAAGAAAAAAAAAAAAGAAAAAAAACAAAAAAATTATAAAAAATTAAAAAACAAAAAAATAAAAAAGTTGTTGTATTAACTTAATTATGTTGTTGTTAAATTAACTTAATTATGTCATGTATTGGAAAATTTGACTCATTCCACATCATTACGAAATATTGTATTCATGATCCATGGAACTAGTATTAATTTAATCTAATCTAATCTATTCTTGAGTTTCTCCCGGCGTATTTGATAATCAAAATATCCACGGGTATGCTGCCGGTCTATAGTGTCCAACGGGCACAATATTTCGGCGATCAAACATGTCGCCATCATCAGGTGAACTGACGGACTGAGCTCCTGTGAACGTGCCGGCACGGAGATCCGTACGCTATGGCTGCTCAGAGGGAACTGGGTTTGGTCGCGGCGGCGGCCGATTTAAATACCCTCCGCCCGCGGCGCGCTCCCTCCGCCGTCCGCGCCCAGCGCCACGGTCGCGCGGTGGAACAGATTGCGACGGCGTCTGAGATGACGTCGGTGTGATGGCTCTGTCCGCCGTGGTCGTCACAACTATACGTCTGCTCGATTTACTCTTGATTAACCCGATCGCTGGTTCCCAAGCCTTGCTAAGATTATAGCCACAGTCCCGGTTTATGAGGTCGTCATTGGTGCGAATTTCGATGGCCTCTCTAACAACGCTGTCCCAGTATCTCGACGTCTGTACCAGAATCCTCGTGCGGTCATACTCCATGGCGTGATTTTCCGACAAACAATGTTCAGCGACCGCCGACTTGCTCGGATACATCAGTCGAGTGTGCCTCTGGTGTTCACGGCATCGATCCTCGACGGTAGGCATCGTCTGACCAATATACGACTTGCCACATTGACACGGAATCTGGTACACGCCGGCCTTCCTCAAACCGAGGTCATCTTTGGCGCTCCCCACCAGTGCACGAGTTTTATTTGGAGGACAAAACACAGTTCCGACCCGGTGTCTATAGTGTTGGACACTATAGACCGGCGGCATACCCGTGGATATTTTGATAATCTAATCTAATCTCTAATCTAATCATCAGTCACCCCTGTCACCTATAGCATGTGGTGCTCCACAGTTACCTCGGTGCCTGTTTTGGACAGTGCCATTCTGCCGTGCACAATATACTTTACCCACAGTGGCACATGAACAGTTTACAAACTGTTTCAGAAATGCTTCCACCCTTGGCTAAAAATCAATGATTGTGCCCTTTTTGACATCAGATTTTTAATTTGTTTAACAAAAAGACTGTTCTTGATATTATGATACATAATTGTTCAATGTGTCTGCTCCAAGTCAGTTTGTGATCCATCTGGACAGTGTGAGCTCATTAGCACTAATTTTAATTAGCTGCTAGTACACTAGTTGAAAATAGCATGCAATGGCTGTTTCTCCTGTTAACGTGTAATTTCACTTGTCCCACAACCCCAAAGGTTATCCTTCATGAAATTATCAATATAACATGATGAATGAAGCAATGAATGAACATATGGGAGAAAGATTTAACTTTGTTACCTTCGACATAGGTTTACCACTTAAATGCCAGTATGTAAGGAAAACATTGGCAATGCTTGGTTTTTTGTGAACTGTGGTAAAATGGTCATATTTCAAGTGGGAACTCTTGTCCAGAAAAGTGGTTTCAATACTGAAAAATGTCAAAGTTTGAGAACATAGGTGTCAGTGTGTTTGGTTGCCTAAGTAATTATACAACCTACTACCCACCATTGTAGGGTCATTTCACAGTCTGCACACCTAACAGCACTTCCAAACCCATATTCATTTTCTTCTAATCATAAATAGTTGTGTTGTACACCATTCAATAAAATTATGGGTAGCATTATGATATATTCTAGTACACAAATCACAAACTTTATATCTACATTTAGACTCTGCAGATGGCTGTGGAATCCATAGCAGAGGGTAATTCTAAATGTACCATTCATTAGGAGTTTTACCTACTGCTTTCACATACAGATTGTGAGAAGAAAGATCTTGTTTTCATGATCCCTAGAGGAACAATACATGGGGAATGGTACCATTTTCTACATTTCTCACTTAAAGCTAGTTCTTGAAACTTTGTAGCAGACTTTCATGGGATAGTTTGCATCTGTTTTTAAGCATTAGCCAGTTCAGTTTCTCCAGCACCTCCTTCACAATCTCTCATGGGCTAAACGAACCTGTGACCATTTGTACTGTCATTCTTTCTTTACATTCAGTATCCCTTGTCAGCCCTACTTTGTATGGGTTCCACACTCTCTCCTTTGCACAATGACTGATCATATTTTCTTAGTAAACCAAAATCTTCCACCTGCATTAACTATGACTGTATCTATGTGATTGTTCTGTTTCATGTCGCTACAAATTATTACACTTAGTTATTTGTCCGATGCATTCCAGATGTGATTCATTCATGTTGTAGCATTGCATATGACTTTGAAAACTTATCAAGATCTGACTTGTGTAGCTAAGACCATGACTTCCTAAAAACATGCCATGAAATCAGGTCCATTCCATCTGACATTTTTCCCACCACACCTAGAATAGCTTCCCCTCCCCCAAACTCTCCGCAGTATTGTAGTCAGACCCTGTGCTCCTTCTGCACCCATCTCCCTAAGACTCCAACTCCTGTGACTGGCCTTTGGTGGTTGCTGTTAATATTACCTGCAAGTTCATTAATATGCAACATGAACAGCAAGGTTCTAACTCACTTTCCGGTGGTACATCTGAAGTTGCTTCTACATTTGTCAATGACTCTCCATCCCAGACAACATGCTTCATCGTCTCTACTAATAACACCCCAATATGGTCACAAATTTTGGTAAGTTGATGACAATGGCAGAGTTGCTGCACAATTTTATGTGGAAACGTATCCTGAGAGAGAAACCAATTTTATGTTTGCAGCAGTTGAGAGAAGAAAGTTAGTGGCAAGAAAGATGCACTCGGGTATTGTATTTTCCACTTAGAGTTCTTCAATGTACATACAGCAAAGTATATTTCTGTGTTTGTTATATTTTCCTGCACATACAGTAGTATTGTGTAGTATTAATGAATTTCCTGTATGCATAAGTCTTCTCAATTCAGTATCAATTATTGTGAATTTCAGCCTAGTATTAGATGTCAAAAATGCACCTTTTCATACTGACATGTAGAGAACTGCCTCTGTATGAATGCTACATCCTTGCCATCTGCAGAAAATTGAAGCACCAGTAGTGTGGAACATGTATGATGAGTATAGTCCATACAATTATATTAACAGCCATGATTCCCAAATTGGGAGCTGTGTATTGATAAATGACTTTCACTTGAGACAGCACTGTGCACTTGCATAATGCTCATATTTGGGCAGACAAATATCCTTGTATGCAAATGGTTAGAACTCGCTAACACAGTTTCATTGTGAATGTATGGGTCTGGATAATGTTTGATCAGAGATGTTCTTCCTACCCTTTCTTATGAGTTGCTACTAAAAGTTCATCAGTTAATGTGATTACAAAATAATGTAGCTCCTATTCACTTTCATTCTAACATGCAGCACCACCTGAATGCCACTTTTACTAATCAGTGAACTGATAGAGGCAGATCTATTCTCTGTCACCACAGCCACCCAATCTTACACATCTTGACCATTCTTTGTGGGGCACTATGAAGACTAAATTGTATTTGGATCCTGTAACATCATAAGAGGATCTTATTACACAAAGCCATACTTCGAATGAAATACTAACTGCATAGCCACACTTTTTTCATTATGTGTGGCAGTGTCCATACTGCTCATGTACACATTGCGATCAAATGGAGGTCAAAATTTTGAAACACCATGTGTAATGTGCTGCATGGCATGACACTCTTTGTAAGTTCATTAAAATGTAAGTAGCACCAATCCATAATCTTATTTGCACCGTTCTCTAACTTTGATGCCCCACAGTGCCCAAACCATGAATTTATGGGCATGGGTTCTGCCTTGAAAAATTATCAGTTCATATCACTTTCAACATTACTAAGTATTCCATTGGTGCAGTTCATAAGTCAACTTTACACTTGTGGCTTTTCCAGATAGAAATATCTTATTGAAAAATGGCCAGCTTGTCATCCCACACACAATACTAACAACTATCAGTGTCCTTTTATGTACCCTGTATATAAATATACTTCATTCTCAGCAGGCATTCTAATCTCATTAGCCATAAGAATGCTGATTCCATCAATTAAATGAAGTTCCAACTTCATTCCCATAGTTATCAGTTTCCTTGGCAAAAAATCAATGTGCTAAAATAGTACATTATCAACAATACAGCCTGAAACATTCACTTGAAATATAACAATATGAAAAGGATAGTTGCTACTCACCATATAGTGGAGATGTTGAGTTACAGATAGGCACAACAAAAAGACTGATGAAAAGTGAGCTTTTGGCCAATGAGACCTTTGTCAACACTCACTTTCCAACAGTAATTTGTTGTGCCTGTCTGCAACTCAGCATCTCTGCTATATGGTGAATAGCAGCTATCCTTTTCATAATATTGTTACATTCCATCCTGGATTTTCTATTGTTTGATTTTACCGGAAATATCTTTTGCAGGTGAATGTTGTGCCAAGATTATGCCTTTTCATTGATTAATTAATATAATGAGAACTTAATAAGTTTCTAACCATAAGTTACAATAACTACAGCATCTTTTAATGTAACTCAGTGTGGGCTATTATGATTAGCCATTATTTTCAATTAGTTTACTCATTTTGTTCTGTTTTGATGTATCTTTCCTTTCTACGCTTGTGACACATGGAGCTCCTAGAACGTGAAACAGAAGAAGTTGTAATAGAGGAAGAAGTTGTGGTTGTTGGACAGCGTGATTACATTTTTCCAGACTTGCAAGATCCAGGCATAGATAATGCTTTCCATAACACTACTGGTATGTTAAAACATGAAGTATTATATGTACTACACTAAGAGTTTTCTTACCTAAGCATCACTACAGAATAAAAATTATATTATCATAATTATAGCTGTTAGATTTGTCACCATTGGTACTCCTTCATACATTAAATTTTACACCTACATCCATATTCCTGCAAAGCAGTGTGAAGTGCATGGCAGAGGGCACTTCACATTGTGTTATGTATTATGGTTTCTTCCTAGTCTATTCATATATGGAGTACATGGCAAAATACTTGTTCAATACCTCTGTGCATGCTGTAATTATTCTGATCTTGTCTTTATGGTATCTATGAGAGGAGTACGAGGTTTTTAGTATATTTCTAGATACCTAAGTTAATACTGGATCTTGAAACTTCACAAGTAGTCTTTCGCTGTATATTTGCTGACTGTCTTCAAGTGTCTGCCAATTCAAGTTTTCTGGGATTTCTGTGATGCTCTCTCACAAGTCAGAAAACCTGTGACCATTCATATTGCCCTTCTTGCTACACATTCAGTGCCCCCTGTTAATTCTATTTGGTGTGAGCCACACACACATGAGAAAAAGTCTTCATATACTGACTTCATTTTCCTAGTATCCTAAAAGTGAATCAATGTCTGGCACTTGCATGACCTACAGTTTAGCCTATGCCATCATACAATTTTATCCAAATGTCTGCATAAGTTGCCTGATTCCAATTGTGACTTACGTATCCACAGAAGGCGTGACAATGACACTGCTTGACACGGTCATCGCAGATGCTTTACAGGCTGCCAATGACTTGGTAACAACTGGAGAAAGAACCCTGTGAGTGGAATGAGCAATGGGAAGCTGAGCATCCAAACCCAAAATATACTCATCATACGGCTAGTGTGGGCAGCCAACTACTGAGAACAAAACAATTCTCAGCACAAGTGCAAAGATACCTCCACAGTAGATTAACTCCCCAGGGGCACTATTGTGCTCTGCTTACTGCCACTTGCATGTTACCACTTCCATCAGTGGGTCTGCCCAAGTGATGTGACATCTTCACCCTCCATAACAGGTTTCTGAACTATGCTGTTGTCCAACCCTATTGAGGGGCAGGGTGTAAATTATCGTTAGAACTTACAAGAACCTGAAAACTAATTTTACTGCCATCCAGAAAGTGAAGGAGAACATACTGACCATAATTTCTAGTCTGCAAGTCCACATTATTCTTGTCTTCAGTGAAAAATAAAAAAGTTTCTACTTGTTGTTTACTCAGTGAGATCAAGAACTATGACTATAAATAAAAGTTTTGAGTTCTACTTGATAGATATATTCAGTAAAAGTTCACATGCACAATATAAAATAACATCCGTATTAATTATAATAATAATTTTCCTATCGCAGCACTATTAACAGTTCAGAAGTAACCTTTATGGGAAGTTCCAAGTAAAATGGTCTGACTTCTAGCCATTAAAGTTAATTTCTGCCTTAAAAGTGGAAAATAATCTTGCCACAAGTCACACGGTTTTGTCAACATTATGGGTGGCACACAAACAGTTACTTCTGTGAAATCAAAGTGATCAAGGATGGTGTACAATCCTTGCAAGTTCGCTTCCTACTTACCAAAATCGCTTTTGATAGCATACAGGTTGACATCTCATTGTGAAGAGTCTCTTCTCCATGTCTCTCTTGCCATGTTCTACTCTCTACCATCCTAGGCACAGGTAGAAGCATAATTACTATCTCTGCTGTTTAAAAATTTACAAACTTCTTAAAATAATGTATTTAGTGAAATATATGCATTAGATCATTCTGAGACTTCAAAATGTTAACATTAATATACCGAAGCACACACTGACAAAGTTTGGAAAAGTTTTTTTAATTTTTAATTTCACTCTTTGGATATGACACAGTAGTACTCAAAGGTACATTATGATGATGTGGCACCAGTAGTAGTGAACTGGGGAAGTCCCAGCTCACTTGCTCATCTCTGTATCTCCCACAATAATATAGTGCTAGTTTTGCCCCCTATGTATTTTCATGAAAAAAATTATTTTTCATCAACATTAAATAATAGAAACAAGTGATGTTACTATAGCAGATCTCTTTTAAATGAAATTAATTTTTGCAAAATTTCCTTAATACTACATCCACACAGTAACCATATATATAAACAAAATGCAGTGGATTTTTACAAATATGCACATAAATAACATAAAAACATGAAATAAAATTATTGATTATTACAGAATTAATTTTTTCATTTAGAATTTTCAGTCTTTACCTGAAAGAGAAACACACAAAAAATTTCACTTTTCAGCTTTCAGTCATTTAATCACAACCACAGGTGTGTCCTTACAAACTGCTTTCACTATAACATTTAAGATAGAGGGTGAGAAATTACTATGTATGGTGTTTTTCATAATACTCTATTATCAAAAGGGAAAGGGGAGGAGTCACTGTTGTACATGTCCTTCTCGGTTCCTTCTCCAATACAGCTTGTAGGCAGCCTTTCATGATTTTTCCAGGTCCCCAAGGAACAGATAATGTGGGTCTAAGTTTCTGTTCTCAAGTAACATACAGGGAGTTTCAAAAGGTACAGCCAAACTTTCAGGAAACATTCCTCTAACACAAAGAAAGAAAATGTTATGTGGGCATGTGTCCAGAAACGCTTACTTTCCATGTTAGAGCTCATTTTATTACTTCTCTTCAAATCACATTAATCATGGAATGGAAACACACAGCAACAGAATGTACCAGCATGACTTCAAACACTTTGTTACAGGAAATGTTCAAAATGACCTACGTTATCGAGGATACATGCATCCACCCTCCATCGCATGGAATCCATGATGTGCTGATGCAGCCCTGGAGAATGGTGTATTGTATCACAGCCATCCACAATATGAGCACAAAGAGTCTCTACATTTGGTACCGGGGTTGCGTAACAAGAGCTTTCAAATTCCCCCATAAATGAAAGTCAAGAGGGTTGAGGTCAGGAGAGCAAGGAGGCCATGGAATTGGTCCGCCTCTACCAATCCATCGGCAACCAAATCTGTTGTTGAGAAGCGCACAAACACTTCGACTGAAATGTGCAGGAGCTCCATCGTGCATGAACCACATGTTGTGTCATACTTGTAAAGGCACATGTTCTAGCAGCACAGGTAGAGTATCCCGTATGAAATCATGATAACGTGCTCCATTGAGCGTAGGTGGAAGAACATGGGACCCAATCAAGACATCATCAACAATGCCTGCCCAAACGTTCACAGAAAATCTGTGTTGATGACATAATTGCACAATTGCGTGTGGATTCTCATCAGCCCACACATGTTGATTGTGAAAATTTACAATTTGATCACGTTGGAATGAAACCTCATCCATAAAGAGAACATTTGCACTGAAATGAGGATTGACACATTGTTGGATGAACCACTCAAAGAAGTGTACCCATGGAGGCCAATCAGCTGCTGATAGTGCCTGCACACACTGTACATGGTACGGAAACAACTGTTTCTCCTGTAGCACTCTCCATACAGTGATGTGGTCAGCATAACCTTGTACAGCAGCAACTTCTCTGATGCTGACATTAGGGTTATTGTCAACTGCACAAAGAATTTCTTCATCCATTGCAGGTGTCCTCGTCATTCTAGGTCTTCCCCAGTTGCGAGTCATAGGCTGGAATGTTCCATGCTCCCTAAGACGCCGATCAATTGCTTCGAACGTCTTCCTGTCGGGACACCTTTGTTCTGGAAATCTGTCTCGATACAAACGTACCGTGCCACGGCTGTTGCCCCATGCTAATCCATACATCAAATGGGCATCTGCCAACTCTGCATCTGTAAACATTGCACTGACTGCAAAACCACGTTTGTGATGAACACTAACCTGTTGATGCTATGTACTGATGAGCTTGATGCTAGTACTGTAGAGCAATGAGTCACATGTCAACACATGCACCGAAGTCAACATTACCTTCCTTCAATTGGGCCAACTGGCTGTGAATCGAGGAAGTACAGTACATACTGACGAAACTAAAATGAGCTCTAATATGGAAATTAAGCGTTTCCGGACACATGTCCACGTAACGTCTTTTCTTTATTTGTGTGTGAGGAATGTTTCCTGAAAGTTTACCCATACCTTTGTGTAACACCCTGTATAAGGGAGGACAAAATACATTCTATATTCTGCTTTACTCCCGTAATTTAAATGAACAACTGAGAAGACATCAGAAAGAATTTGGTTCTTGTTGTTGTTGTGGTCTACAGTCCTGAGACTGGTTTGATGCAGCTCTCCAAGCTACTCTATCCTGAGCAAGCTTCTACATCTCCCAGTACTTACTGCAACCTATATCCTTTTGAATCTGCTTAGTATATTCATCTCTTGGTCTCCCTCTATGCTGCCCTCCAATCATAAATTTGTGATCCCTTGATGCCTCAGAACATTCCTACCAACCGGTCCCATCTTCTTGTCAAGTTGTGCCACAAACTCCTCTTCTCCCCAATTCTATTCAATACCTCCTCATTAGTTATGTGATCTACCCATCCAAACTACAGCATTCTTCTGTAGCACCACATTTTGAAAGCTTCTATTCTCTTCTTGTCCAAACTATTTATCATCCACATTTCACTTTCATACATGGCTACACTCCATACAAATACTTTCAGAAACGACTTCCTGACAATTAAAATATATACTCGATGTTAACAAATTTCTCTTCTTCAGAAATGCTTTCCTTGCCTTTGCCAGTCTACATTTTATATCCTCTCTACTTCAACCATTATCAGTTATTTTGCTCCCCAAATAGCAAAACTCCTTTACTACTTTGAGTGTCTCATTTCTTAATCTAATTCCCTCAGCATCATCCAACTTAATTCGACTACATTCCATGATCTTCATTTTGCTTTTGTTGATGTTCATCTTATGCCTTCCTTTCAAGCCACTGTCCATTTCGTTCAACTGCTCTTCCAAGTCCTTTGCTGTCTCTGACAGAATTACAATGTCATCGGCGAACCTCAAAGTTTGTATTTCTTCTCCATGGATTTTAATACCTACTCTGAACTTTTCTTTTGTTTCCTTTATTGCTTGCTCAATAAACAGATTTAATAACATTGGTGAGAGGCTAAAACCCTGTCTCACACCCTTCCCAACCCCTGCTTCCCTTTCATGCCCCTCGACTCTTATAACTGCCATATGGTTTCTGTACAAATTGTAAATAGCGTTTTGCTCCCTGTATTTTACCCCTGCCACCTTCAGAATTTGAAAGAGAGTATTCCAATCAACATTGTCAAAAGCTTTCTCTAAGACTACAAATGCTAGAAATGTAGGTTTGCCTTTCCTTAATCTTTCTTCTAAGATAAGTCGTAAGGTCAGTAATGCCTCATGTGTTCGACTATTTCCATGGAATCCAAACTGATCTTCCCCAAGGTCAGCTTCTACCAGTTTTTCCATTTGTCTGTAAAGAATTCATGTTAGTATTTTGCAGCTGTGACTTATTAAACTGATAGTTCAGTAATTTTCACATCTGTCAACACCTGCTTTCTTTGGGATTGGAATTGTTATATTCTTCTTGAAGTCTGAGGGTATTTCACCTGTCTCAAAGTTTTTTCAGGACTGGTTCTCCCAAGGCCATCAGTAGTTCTAAAGGAATGTTGTCTACTCCCAGGGCCTTGTTTCAACTCAGGTCTTTCACTGCTCTGTCAAACTCATCACGCAGTCTCGTATCTCCCATTTCATCTTCATCTACATCCTCTTCCATTTCCATAATATTGTCCTCAAGTACATTGCCCTTGTATAGACCCCCTATATACTCCTTGCACCTTTCTCCTTTCCCTTCTTTCCTTGGAACTGGGTTTCTATCTGAGCTCTTGATATTCATACAAGTGGTTCTCTTTTCTCCAAAGGCCTCTTTAATTTTCCTGTAGGCAGTATCTATCTTACCTGTAGTCAGATAAGCCTCTGCATCCTTACATTTGTCCTCTAGCCATCCCTGCTTAGCCATTCTGCACATCCTGTCGATCTCATTTTTGAGATGTTTGTATTCCTTTTTGCCTGCTTCATTTACTGTATTTTTATATTTTCTCCTTTCATCAATTAAATTCAATATCTCTTCTGTTACCCAAGGATTTCTACTAGCCATCGTCTTTTTACCTACTTGATCCTCTGCTGCATTCACTACTTCATCCCTCAGAGCTACCCATTCTTCTTCTACTGTATTTCTTTCCCCCATTCCTGTCAATTGTTTCCTTATGCTCTCCCTGAAACTCTATACAATCTCTGGTTCAGTCAGTTTATCCAGGTCCCATCTCCTTAAATTCTCACCTTTTTGCAGTTTCTTCAGTTTTAATCTACAGTTCATAACCAATAAATTGTGGTCAGAGTCCACATCTGCCCCTGGAAATGCCTTACAATTTAAAACCTGGTTCCTAAATCTCTGTCTTACCATTATATAATCTATATGATACCTTCTAGTATCTCCTGGATTCGTCGATGTATACAAAATTTGCTTCTTAGAATTTTGTTATTTGTAAAACTATTACTAACTTTTTCAAAATGATTATCAGCAATACATCACAACACAAAATTGTGTTATTTTACTTCATTATCAATCTTGCAAAACTTTGCAATTATTTTTTAGCAGTAGTTATTATGCTCTAAAAATTAACCTAGGTTTTTAAAATGGTCACATTTTGGGATAGTTTGCAGTTTATTTCATTAGTTGATATGTTGTTATTCTTAGAAAATTTAGTAATGTAAGTTCTATCTTCATATGGTTCAATTATCATACTGATTAGAATGCTAAAGAAGTCATTTGTTTGATAGCAGTTACTTTGCTTTGTCACACACATAATCAAAAAGCTGTTTTTATCGTACAATACCAACACTCTACAATATGCATTTCTTAAAACATTCGTTTATCTGTGTTGTCGTCTGTATGTGTCAATATTTGTGGGTATGACTTCCTCAATCTTTTTACAAGACGTGAGGGAATCACTCATAATTGGTCCACCCCTTTACCATATACGTCAGTGTACTGATTTCATTTCTCCGGTTTCTCCCTATTTTCATTTATTCATATATTTTGACACTTCTCTCTCCCTTTTATTTTTGTGAGCCTACTGATGTCATTATTTATAAATATTTTTGGCATGATCCACACATCACTTCCACACATCTCCTTTAATTGATATAAAAATGCTGTAGTGCTGTAGTGTCAATTTATTACCCTCTCTTACCTACAGGCAACATTCCTTCCACCTGAAAAGTATTATTTCATGCAGAGTTTATTGTTTCATATTTTAGGAATTTCCAACTTCCATTATTTCTCTTAACACAATGTAGCTGCATTTTACTGTTACTAAACCTTTCTGTGGATCTCATTTGTTATTTATTTACTTCAGCCATTATTTTTCT
The DNA here is from genome assembly GCF_023864275.1 of Schistocerca cancellata. Taxonomy (NCBI): domain Eukaryota; kingdom Metazoa; phylum Arthropoda; class Insecta; order Orthoptera; family Acrididae; genus Schistocerca; species Schistocerca cancellata. The sequence continues at coordinate 458,696,010 of NC_064630.1, forward strand.
GTCATTGGGCCCCAAAGGTACCCACTTTGCTACTGCAAACTACCTCTCATATTCTCTTGTAAGTCATCATTCAGGTATGGTCATTTTCAAGAATCATTCTTACTTACTAGGAAGACATTTATTTATTTATTTATTCTTTGCCCATGGACTCCGGCTGAAAATCCAGCTGAGAGTATTGGGTGTGTCATACAGTAGGCTATTAACATCAAACTTGATTTCATTATATATAAATGAAACAAATGATTAAACAGAAGTAGTCCATAATCATACAAAGGTATTACATGTTTCACATTATATGTACACACAAATCCAAACAACATACATGATAATTTTTAAAGGTACATTTCAGTAATGATGTTGTTGTTGTTGTTGTCTTCAGTCCTGAGACTGGTTTGATGCAACTCTCCATGCTACTCTATCCTGTGAAAGCTTCTTCATCTCCCAGTACCTACTGCAACCTACATCCTTCTGAATCTGCTTAGTGTATTCATCTCTTGGTCTCCCCCTACGATTTTTACCCTCCACGCTGCCTTCCAATACTAAATTGGTGATCCCTTGATGCCTCAGAACATGTCCTAGCAACCGATCCCTTCTTCTGGTCAAGTTGTGCCACAAACTTCTCTTCTCCCCAATCCTATTCAATACTTCCTCATTAGTTATGTGATCTACCCATCTAATTTTCAGCATTCTTCTGTAGCACCACATTTCAAAAGCTTCTATTCTCTTCTTGTCCAAACTATTTACCGTCCATGTTTCACTTCCATACATGGCTACACTCCATACAAATACTTTCAGAAATGACTTCCTGACACTTAAATCTATACTCGATGTTAACAAATTTCTCTTCTTCTGAAACGCTTTCCTTGCCATTGCCAGTCTACATTTTATATCCTCTCTACTTCGACCATCATCAGTTATTTTGCTCCCCAAATAGCAAAACTCCTTTACTACTTTAAGTGTCTCATTTCCTAATCTAATACCCTCAGCATCACCCGACTTAATTCGACTACATTCCATTATCCTCGTTTTGCTTTTGTTGATGTTCATCTTATATCCTCCCTTCAAGACACCATCCATTCCATTCAACTGCTCTACCAAGTCCTTTGCTGTCTCTGACAGAATTACAATGTCATCGGCGAACCTCAAAGTTTTTATTTCTTCTCCATGGATTTTGATACGTACTCTGAATATTTCTTTTGTTTCCTTTACTGCTTGCTCAATATACAGATTGAATAACATCGGGGAGAGGCTACAACCCTGTCTTACTCCCTTCCCAACCGCTGCTTCCCTTTCATGTCCCTCGACTCTTATAACTGCCATCTGGTTTCTGTACAAATTGTAAATAGCCTTTTGCTCCATGTGTTTTACCCCTGCCACCTTTAGAATTTGAAAAAGAGTATTCCAGTCAACATTGTCAAAAACTTTCTCTAAGTCTACAAATGCTAGAAACGTACATTTGCCTTTCCTTAATCTTTCTTCTAAGATAAGTCGTAAGGTCAGTATTGCCTCACGTGTTCCAGTATTTCTACGGAATCCAAACTGATCTTCCCCGAGGTCGGCTTCTACTAGTTTTTCCATTCATCTGTAAAGAATTCGTGTCAGTATTTTGCAGCTGTGGCTTATTAGACTGATTGTTCGGTAATTTTCACAACTGTCAACACCTGCTTTCTTTGGGATTGGAATGATTATATTCTTCTTGAAGTCTGAGGGTATTTCGCCTGTTTCATACATCTTGCTCACCAGATGGTAGAGTTTTGTCAGGACTGGCTCTCCCAAGGCCGTCAGTAGTTCTACTGGAATGTTGTCTACTCCGGGGGCCTTGTTTCGACTCAGGTCTTTCAGTGCTCTGTCAAACTCTTCACGCAGTATCGTATCTCCCATTTCATCTTCATCTACATCCTCTTCCATTTCCATAATATTGTCCTCAAGTACATCGCCCTTGTATAGACCCTCTATATACTCCTTCCACCTTTCTGCTTTCCCTTCTTTGCTTAGAACTGGGTTTCCATCTGAGCTCTTGATGTTCATACAAGTGGTTCTCTTATCTCCAAAGGTCTCTTTAATTTTCCTGTAGGCAGTATCTATCTTACCCCTAGTGAGATAAGCCTCTACATACTTACATTTGTCCTCTAGCCATCCCTGCTTAGCCATTCTGCACATCCTGTCAATCTCATTTTTTAGACGTTTGTATTCCTTTTTGCCTGCTTCATTTACTGCATTTTTATATTTTCTCCTTTCATAAATTAAATTCAATATTTCTTCTGTTACCCAAGGATTTCTACTAGCCCTCATCTTTTTACCTACTTGATCCTCTGCTGCCTTCACTACTTCATCCCTCAAAGCTACCCATTCTTCTTCTACTGTATTTCTTTCCCTCATTCCTGTCAATTGTTCCCTTATGCTCTCCCTGAAACTCTGTACAACCTCTGGTTCTGTCAGTTTATCGAGGTCCCATCTCCTTAAATTCCCACCTTTTTGCAGTTTCTTCAGTTTTAATCTACAGGTCATAACCAATAGATTGTGGTCAGAGTCCGCATCTGCCCCTAGAAATGTCTTACAATTTAAAACCTGGTTCCTAAATCTCTGCCTTACCATTATATAATCTATCTGATACCTTTTAGTATCTCCAGGGTTCTTCCATGTATACAACCTTCTATCATGATTCTTAAACTAAGTGTTAGCTATGATTAAGTTGTGCTCTGTGCAAAATTCTACCAGGCGGCTTCCTCTTTCATTTCTTAGCCCCAATCCATATTCACCTACTACGTTTCCTTCTCTCCCTTTTCCTACACTCGAATTCCAGTCACCCATGACTATTTAATTTTCGTCTCCCTTCGCTATCTGAATAATTTCTTTTATTTCATCATACATTTCTTCAATTTCTTCGTCATCTGCAGAGCTAGTTGGCATGTAAACTTGTACTACTGTAGTAGGTGTGGAATTCATATCTATCTTGGCCACAATAATGGGTTCACTATGCTGTTTGTAGTAGCTTACCCGCATTCCTATTTTCCTATTCATTATTAAACCCACTCCTGCATTACCCCTATTTGACCTTGTGTTTATAACCCTGTAGTCACCTGACCAGAAGTCTTGCTCCTCCTGCCACCGAACTTCACTAATTCCCACTATATCTAACTTTAACCTATCCACTTCCCTTTTTAAATTTTCTGACCTACCTGCCCGATTAAGGGATCTGACATTCCACGCTCCGATCCATAGAACGCCAGTTTTCTTTATCCTGATAATGACATCCTCTTGAGTAGTCCCCGCCCAGAGATCTGAATGGGGGACTATTTTACCTCCGGAATATTTTACCCAAGGAGACGCCATCATCATTTAATCATACAGTAAAGCTGCATGCCCTCGGGAAAAATTACGGCCGTAGTTTCCCCTTGCTTTCAGCCGTTCGCAGTACCAGCACAGCAAGGCCATTTTGGTTATTGTTACAAGGCCAGATCAGTCAATCATCCAGACTGTTGCCCCTGCAACTACTGAAAAGGCTGCTGCCCCTCTTCAGGAACCACACGTTTGTCTGGCCTCTCAACAGATACCCCTCCGTTGTGGTTGTACCTACGGTACGGCTATCTGTATTGCTGAGGCACGCAAGCCTCCCCACCAACGGCAAGGTCCATATTTCATGGGGGGGGGGGGGGGGTTCAGTAATGATATAACATATTAAACACCATCTCAGTATTCACTCAAACTTTATATACATTTCTCTGTGAGATATAGTTTCAAATGATTTTTAAAACATTTTAGGTCTGTTTCTTTTTAATGATTTTGGGGAGTTTATTAAAAAACCTTTTGCCTGCTTCTTCTGGGGCAGTCATAGACAGTTTTAGATTTCTGTTTATCATGTAGTAATTTTCATTTCCTCTTGTACCGTGTTTGTGTACATCTTTATTTAGGAGGTGTTTATCACTTGACCTTACCGCCATTATGCTTTGGTATATGTACAGTGAATATTCTGTCATAATATTATAGTGTACAAAAGCTTGCCTACAGGTCTGTCTTGGTGGTATTTTTGCAATGCATCTCACTGCCCTTTTCTGAATTGTGAATATTCTTTTTAGGTAGCCAGCTTGTGCACTTCCCCATATATGAACTGAATAAGACAAATGTGGGAAGACAAGTCCATAATACATTGATCTGAGGACTTTATCATCCACAGTCTTAGCTGTTTTATGTATGATGAAGATCTGTTTGTTTATCTTTTTACACAGTGCATCTATGTGCTCCCCCCCATCCCAAATGTTTGTCTATTATAGTTCATAAGAAATTTGTGCTGGTTACTTCTTTAATAGCCTTTCCATTTATATTAACATTTATATTACAATTTTCACTATGCTTGGTCTGAAATACTACATTCATTGTTTTAGACTGATTCATAAACAGGTTGTTTTGTGTTAAATATTTATTTGCATTTTTGATAGTCAGGAGGGCTTCCTTCTCAAGCTCCTCCTTTGTGTCAGCTGTGCAAATGATTGTTGTGTCATCAGCATACATTATAAGTTTCTGATTTATATAGCTAGGGAAGTCATTTACGTAGAGTATAAATAGTATTGGCCCAAGCACAGACCCTTGCGGCACACCGTGTTTAACTGTTTGTAATTCTGATCTGTAGTTTGTTATATTTCCCTCACTAGTATGTCTGATTTCTGTGCATTGTTTCCTATTTGTAATGTATGATTTAAGTATGTCATAGCATTTTCCTCTAATTCCCTATTGATATAATTTCATCATTAATTTTGAGTGGTTCACACAATCAAATGCCTTAGATAGGTCCATAAAAATCCCACAATTCTTTTGTTGCCTGTCAAGTAAATTAAGAATGTGCTCAATTATATCTGTTGATGCTGTTTTTGTTGACTTCCCTTCTCTGAAACCATGTTGTGATGAATGCAGTATACTGTACTTTGTTATAAAACTTACAATTCTATTCTTTATTATCATTTCATAGATTTTAGCAAATGTTGAGATCAATGACATTGGCCTTTAATTTCCTAATTCATCCCTGTTCCCTTTCTTAAATATTGGCTTCACTTTACTTACTTTCAGTGAATCTGGAAATATACCTTCTTCTATCGCAGCATTCAGCATGTGTGTCAATGGTTTTAATATTCTCCCATATCTTCTTTATATTTATGTCTATCATGATTGCAAAATTGTCTGCTAATGTGGAGTTTATTACCTGTGTGTCACAATAGCATGTAGGAATATTTGTTATTACATGATCAATTATAGTTTCGCTATGCTTTGTTACTCTGGTCGGTTTATCTATTTTTATTTTTAGGTTGTATACGCACAATAAGTCCAATAGGGTCTTAGTATTGTCTGTATTTTTACTTGTGTCTATGTTCAGATCTCCTATAGTTATCAAATAAGCATATGTTTTTGAGAGGTATTGGATTATATCTTCCAGCTGTTCAAAGAAGGTTTTGATTATACCATTTGGTGATTGATACAAACCTAATACACAACATAAATTCCCAGCAAAGCTCAATTCTATAGCATATTTTGTTATATTTATGGCTTTAGTTGATTTATAGTTAGAAAAAATGGCAACCCCACCACCTTTATAGGAAGTTCTGCAAAAACTGGCTACTTTCACATAATTCTTCAAGTTGTACATTCCTATGTGATTTTCTTTTAGCCCATGTTCTGTAACTACTAGAATGTTTGGCCTATACTACTGTAATATTACCTCTAGTTCCTCTGTTTTATTGTTTATGTATTGAACATTTTGGTGAAGTATTCTAACAGTTGGCTTTAAATGTAATAGTTCCCCTTCCTGTAATATACTAAGCACTTCACTTGCTCCCTGTGCTTCTGGTACTATGCAATGTTTTTTTTCAGTTTGTGTCATTAAACCTGGATCGTATCTTTGTCCGGTGTTTATGTTCCTCTCACTATTGTCACACTGGTATTTAAGATGGACAGTTTTACTTACATCTTTTTCCATGTTCTCTTTCTGCTTACTCGGTACCATAAAAAATCCTCACTTAGTGTAGCAGGTCTCCTAGTTCTCAGGCATCTGTCTTGATTGGAAGCTGCTTCTGCTGTTGATCTCCCAGGCCTCAGGTACCTCTTCTGTGTGGAACTAATAGCATATGTACAACAAGAAGGCATATATTACTTACTTACTATAGACAGAAAAGAAGAAGATAATTAAACTTGAAAAGGAAATAAAGTTTTATGCAGCTGGGACTGCACACTTTGCCAAACTGTGTATCCAACAAAGAGTGACATACTCCTTACAAAATCTAGTATATATAGGACAGAAGAAGAGAATGAAACTCGAAAGGGAAATAATGTTTCATTCAAACTGGGGCCCCGCAGCATGCCAAACTGTGTACCCACCAAAGAGTGGCAGACTCCCTACAGAATCTAATTACTGTTAGCTTTGAAAGGCTTTGCATCGACAGTTTTCCATAGACGTAGTTCTCTCTTACTTTTTGGATAGTCCATATGGTATGCATTTGCATGAGGCTTACTTGTTATCCTGAATGGTGCTTGATAAACATGCACAAACTTATTTATTTCCACTGAACTTTTCTTATATTTTTGTGTACTATTATCTAACAATAGTTCATCAGTGTTAAGACTAGTGGGGAAGAAATGGTGTCATGCTGTCTTTTCCTGTCCAAAGTTCTTTTTTCAAAAATTTGGTCTATTGATTGTCCTTTAGCATCTATCTCTTCCAGGATGTGGTTCTTTTCTGCATTAGCATCATGCACATTATTCCTAAATGCAGGATCTTCCTGCAGGTATCCCTTATTCCTTATTACTCTAATAGGCAGTTCCCATGCTTCATTATTGCTGCCCATATACTTTCTAATGAAGGGCACTGAGAATCACTTGAGAATCTGTTAAAGATAATACTAAGTTGCCCTAATCAAATTCATTCTTTCCTTGATATTTTGTTAAAGGATCTGTCCCAGTTAACATCTCAACACTTAGACTGAGCACGATTAAACAAGGATGATCTATTGTTATGTTACCTATACCAATTGGTATCCAAGCTTCATGCTGTACTAGTGTACAAACTTTTCCAGTAACACCTATTATTCTTAAACTACCTACTTTCATGAAAGTTAGTTCATTCTTATTACGAACAGAATCGAAGAAAGCTTGGGACAAAGCACTTGCTTCACTGCCACTGTCAAGAAGACAATGCACTGTTATTCCTGATATATTAGTTTTTATAATGGGGTGAGCTGTTCTAGTCTGAACAGGTTCCTCATAAACTTCTTCTGACAAATAATTTACAATCTGTTTCCAGCTAAAGTAATCTTGTTCAGTTGCAAATATATTTACACTTAGATTCATGGGGGCAACAACCTCTACATCTAAATCTGCCTTTTTCGAACTGTTCACCAATTTTAAATCAAAGCACTTGACAACCTCCTCTACTTTCATTTGCTGCACATCAGCTAAACCATTAGAAAATAGCTTAGCTACTGCATCCCTGCACAACATTGCTATCCATAATACTGTTGTCTGCTTTTACAGTTTGTGGCAATTCAATATGACTAATAGGTTCCCTGGCATCATTATTATTGCTACCCCTTCATCCAACTCCTCCTCTTCAAAACCTTGCAAAACTGACTGTACGTCCTCTTCCAAAACTTTAGCCTTCAGATGGCCATTATTTTCAAAGATGTAAGCCTTTACTTCATTTTCATCCTCATCTGATTCAAACCAGTTAATTTTTTTCTCCATACTATCTGTAGCATTTTCTTTTTCCTTCTTATTCCTTTTTCCTGATGTATCCAAAATGCTGTCAGCTATGTAATGAGAGTGGTTTAGCACATCACTAGTACTGTCTGCTCCTGTTTCACCATCCCTATTATTGGTTTGCGTGTGCTGACTGACTGTAATCTTTGTTTATGTAACTGGCTATGTTACTGTATCCACCTGCTGTGCACCTGTTTCCTCATAGACGGTACTTAGTTTCCCATATGTGGCATATTTTAGCTCTTCATCTTGTCTCAATGGCACATTTTTTACATTTTTGCCATCATCATAGTAATTATTGCAAAAGTGCTGTGGCTGTCTACCTTCTTTTCCTCTACCATTACCTTGATCATGATAATTAGGTAGTGTATCCTGAACCTCTATACTTGTAACATTCACATTCCCACTGTCATTATTTCAGTTGTTTACATGATTGTTAGAAGTCCTATTATTATTTTGCACTTGCTGCCCAGCAACACCTACTCTTTCTACTTGCCCAAGATACTCAGTGACTCTATTCACATTATCTCTAGGTGCAGAAATGATTGTTTTCCACCAGTACCCAGGCAGCTTACCTTCTAGTCCCATGATAATCACTTCTGTCTTCATCTTTTCTGTCAGATGTGACAGCTGTGAAACCCATCCTCAAGAAATCTCTTTAACGGATTCACAACCTTTTTACCACTCCAAAATTCTGTCAAAACATCATTTTGTTTGTTGTGAGACCAGTATACATTAAGAAATGGCATCTTAAATCCAGAAAGAGTTCTGCATCTAATGATTGAATCAGCTGACCATTGCAAAGCATCTACAGACAAATGACTTCTTATGAAAGAAATTTCTCATATTATGCCCAAGCATTTGGCAAAACAGCCTCAAAATCATTGCAGAACTCTAATGGGTGAATTTGTTTGTCTGGGTTAAAACATAAAAACTGGTGACATCCTATGAAGGCAGCGTCAACTGAAGCAACATGCTTCACAGTAGTATTACAAGAGCTACCAGAGGTTACTCTATTGTTTATGTTAGTAATACTAGTATTTAGTTCCTCTAATTGTAGTTCTACTGCCTCCAATGTACCAGAAAGTCTTTTTATCAACATCGTCACATAATTTAACAGAAGCAGATTTTACTTTCTCAATATCCTTTTGACAAGCATTTACTTTAGTAGTTACTTCTTGAAATCAATTAGAGCAAAGTCTGAATTCATTGCCTATTCTTTCTGATAATCTCCCTTCCATAAGTTCATCTGCATCTTTGAAATCTTCACAAACTTCGGCAATCTCAGTTTTGAAAATGCTGTACAATTTAGTTAGCTGTTGCCCTACTTTGACTTGCAGAGAATGGTGCTTACAAACAATTTTATAATTTAAGTTACTCATTTTTGAGGTAATTTCATCCTTTAGCTCTTTTTTTGCTACATTCAGTATTAGTTGTTTGGTTCTTTAATAATTTCCTCTAATTCTCGATCATTAGACTCAATCCTACTACTTAACTGTTTACTATTTTATTCCATCTTATTGTTTAGCTCTTCACTATTCTCCTTTAGTTCTTTATGATGCACTTCAAGTTTAGAAGTAATTGCATCCAATCTGGTGCCTCTACCTTAGCACTTGCCATTCCCACCAGTTTTAAAGGAGATTCTAGCATTCCCTGACTTTGCTGAATTTCAGAAAAACTGAAGTCACTTTCAGTATCTGACAACTCTATTAATTCTACTTTTTTTTTACTTCAACTTCAACTACATTGTCATCATAAAATGGTGCTAACTTCACAGCAATGTTGAAATTTACTTCTGATTCCACTTTTAACAAATCATATTCCAATTTTTGATTTATTACTTTCATGGAATCATCCTCACTAATTTCAGTTTCTAATTCTGAGGATTCAGTGTCAGAGACTGTCTCCATCTTAACTTTCACATTATCCTTATCATTAGAGTCCATTTTAATAGCATGTTAGAAGCAATTACCAGCAAACATGATGCAATGCATTGCAACGTAATACAGCGAGCAGAAGCAGCAGCTGTGGCAGTGAGGATGGCGGCGAGCGTCACCTACTGTAGTAACTCCGAGGAGGCGGATGGGTGGGGGAGGGGGGGAGGGGGAGGGGGAAGGGGTACTTGTGAGCATGCAGTAGCTTGCAGGCAACATGTAGGTCCATGCAGCTCTGTGATGATAAACCATCTACTTCTAACCTCAGTGCCAGTGGTCCCGTAATGTAGTGTCATCTTCTTATCCCCTCCCATCACATTCGGCATTACTGTGGCTAACATTTACAATTAGAGCTTCCACACTCACAAGTAAATCTTAACACCATTCTCGCACCAGTTTTTCATTTCGGTATCCTGTTAATGCCTACCAAGTTCCCTGTTTTGTACCAATCACTCTCACTGTACAGTTTCCTGTCCAATGCACAATAATTGGGGTGGCAGGTAAATTATCATCAGTTACAAGAGCCTGGAAACTATTTTTGCAGAACATACTGACCATAATTTCCAGTCTGCAACTCCACATTACTCTTGTGTTCTCTGAAAGAATATGTTCCTACTTACATTTTACTCAGTGGTATCAGGAACTATGACTATAAATACAAGTTTTGAGTTCTAACTAACAGACGTACTCAGTAAAATAATATTCCTGATAATTATAATAATGTACCTATTGAAAAACCACTATTAATAGTTCAGAGCTGACTTGTATGAGAAGTTCCAAGAAAAATGGTCTATCACCTTGACTTCTAATCATCAAAGTTAATGGCTCACCATAAAAATGGAGCATAATCTTGCCACTTGCCATGCAGTTTTGTCAACATTACAGGCAGCACACAAACAGTTACTTCCATGAAATCTAAGCAATCCGGGATGTATACAGTCCTCATGAGTTCACTTCCTACTCTTAATGAAAACACATTTGATAGCTATCTGGCTGTGACATCATCTGAGGCAGGCATTTGGTTATGTGGACAGGTTGATGTCTCAGTGCAAAGTGTCTCTTCTCAGTGCCTCTCTGGCCATATTTATATAAGGGCACAGTGGACTGCTGAATGGAAAATCTGCCTTCAACCACACTAGGCACAGGTAGCAGCATCTAAATGGCCCCTTTTTCAGACACATATTAATTAATACCTCTGTCATTTAACAATTTATAATATTCTTAATTTTTATATGAATGGAGTAAAGTTGGCTTTAGTTACGAAAAAGTTTTAGCTGGACTGCATCCACGCCTTGCCGGCTATAATTTTTAGAATGTAACTGATAGTAGAACATGACCTGTGAAATGCCTCTTTAAGATTTCTTGTAATGATTCTTATTTACACTTAAGTCTTGATAGAGCTGTGTTATTTCATCAATGTAATTGAGTGCTGTAATTTTAGTAAATAAGATATAAAAACATGCAATAAGCAAAATCATGTAGAAATTCACATCACAGAATAAACAGTACAAAATAACATAAAACATATTATGAAACATAGTGCCCCTAGTGGTTGGCATGGATGATGTTTGATATCTGCAACTCATTTATAAATATTTATAAATATAGACCATGCACATACTCAACTCTGCACCACTGAACACAGTAACATTGCTGGTTGGTGTGAACTTAGTAGCAGACTCCACATCAACCTCCATGGTGGAAGTAGTCTGTCATCATGGAACTGGGCCAGGAAGTGTACCCCGTGGCTGGAATGAGTTCTGTTGTCTTGTAGGTCAACATTGACTGGACTTTGCTCCTGCTGTAGGGTTTTTGATGCCAGTATGAAGGCTACTGGACTGTCAGCACTATGGGTGGTAGCTCTTCTTTGAACACATATGCAGGTTTTACACAGTTAATCCCAACAGTAGGCTTGCCATTTAGCACAACATCTAAAGTCTGTGTGCTTTGTCACAGGACATAGTACAGGCCAGTGTTTGATGGTTGCTGTGATGGCTTATCACTATCATTTCAAAGCACCATGTACCTGCAGCTTTCCAAGTTGCGGGGCATGTAAGCGGTTGGCATACTGTGTCTGGAGGCAATGGGGTTTTGTGGTTTCTTAATTGTTGAAGGAATTCTAACTGATTTTGAGTTGGTAACTGTAGTAAACTGGCCTCAAAAAATTCTCTGGGAAGACACAGTGGTTCACCATAGGCTAATTCTGCAGCTGAGTAGTCCTGATCTTTCTTATATGTTGTTCTTAGGGGCTGGAGAGCAGTCAGAAGGGTGGAAGTGCAGGATGTACGATGGCACATAAGCACTGCTTTCAGGGAATGGTGCCATCTCTCTACCATGCCATTTCTAGCACGGTGGTAGCTAGTAGTTTTGTGATGCACATATCTGCAGAATCTAGCCACCTGGGGGAACAATTCAGATTCAAACTACCTGCCTTGATTGGTAGTTACATGGACTGGGCACTATCTAGCCAAATTGGCATGAAGGCAAAGGCTAAAGTTTCTGCTGTGATGTCCACAAGTGTTGCCTCAAGCTAGTACATAAATCGGTTGACCTTTGTAAGGCGAAATCATTGGCCAATTGATAGGGAAAGAGGTCCCACAACACTATGTGATCAAAAGTATCCGGACACCCCCAAAAACACAGATTTTTCATATTAGGTGCATTGTGCTGCCACCTACTGCCAGGTACTCCATATCAGTGACCTCAGTAGTCCTTATGCATTGTGAGAGAGCTGAATGGGGTGCTCTGCAGAACTCACAGGATCCACTGTAAGTACTATGACAGTTAGACGGGAGGTGAGAAAACTGGGATTTCATGGTCGAGCGGATGCTCATAAGCCACATATCACACCAGTAAATGCCACATGATGCTTTCCTTTGTGTAAGGAGCATAAACATTGAATGATTGTACAATGGAAAAATGTTTTGTGTAGTGATGAATCATGGTACACAATGTGGCAATCCAACGGCAGGGTGTGAGTATGGCTAATGCCTGGTGAAAGTCATCTGCCAGTGTGTGTAGTGCCAACAGCAAATTCAGAGGCTATGGTGTTGTGGTGTGGTCGTGTTTTTCATGGAGAGGGCTTGCACTCCTTGTTGTTTTGCATGGCACTATCACAGTGCAGGCCTACATTGATGTTTTAAGCACCTTCCCACTGAAGAGCACTTTGGGGATGGCGATTGCATCTTTCAGCATGATCAAGCACCTGTCCATAATGCATGGCCTGTGGCAGGTTGTTTACATGACAATAACACCCATGTAATGGACTGGCCTGCACAGAGTCCTGACCTGAATCCTATAGAACACCTGTGGAATGTTTTGGAATGCCGACTTCATGCCAGGCTTCGCAGACCAACATTGATACCTCTCCTCAGTGTAGGACACCATGAAGAATGGGCTGCCATTCCCCAAGAAAACTTCCACCATCTGATTGAACATATGCCTACATGAGTGGAAGCTGTCATCAAGGCTAAGGGCAGGCCAACACCATATTGAATTCCAGCATTACTGATGGAGGGCACCATGAACTTGTAAGTCATTTTCAGCCGAGTGTTGAGATACTTTTGATCACATAGCGTACATGAGTGAAATGAGAGGTTCCATCTGGAAAGTTACCCACTGGTGCATGGACATTATGAGATACTCTGCAATTCTGGCATTGAAGGCATGTCTGCATCCACTCTTGGTAATCCCTCTCCATACTTGGCCAAAGAAGCAGCGTGACATGAAGTGAAAGGTAGGACAGGCTCCAGGGTGTCTTAGATTGTGAACACTGACAAAGGCTTGTCATCAAAAAGCTGATGGGAGAAAAGGGCAAAGTCTTCCTCAGGAGACTTCCCGATATGGTATGATATAGTCTGATGACTTGCAGCTGCAATGCGGACATGGCATGGTTGACAAATGCTCAGAGCTCTTGGCCATCCTGTTGTGCATGTGAGACAGTCAGTCACTAGATTATTTGTACTGGAAATGTACCATAACTCCATGTTAAATTGACTTATATACTGTAGATGGTTGAACAGATGGAGAGAGCAGTTGAGACTTTTCCCTTTGAGTGCATAGGTCAGTGGTTTGTGATCTGTGTGTATTGTGATGGTTGGTTGGTTGGTTGGTTTGGGTAAGGATACCAGACAGCGTGGTCATGGGTCTCATCGGATTAGGGAAGGATTGGGAAGGAAGTCGGCCATGCCCTTTCAGAGGAACCATCCCGGCATTTGCCTGGAGTGATTTAGGGAAATCACAGAAAACCCAAATCAGGATGGCCGGACGCGGGGTTGAACCGTCGTCCTCCCGAATGCGAGTCCAGTGTCTAACCGCTGCGCCACCCCGCTCGGTGTGTATTGTGAATGTCCTCAATTCTGTTTATGGACAGATGTATTAGACTGCCTCATACATGGCCAGGAGTTCACAGTCATGCACTCCAGTTATGCTGAGGTGATGACAATCTCTTTGCCGTTACAAATGTCTGCTTGTGTCTGTGTATATGCGGATGGATATGTGTGTGTGTGCGAGTGTATACCTGTCCTTTTTTCCCCCCAAGGTAAGTCTTTCTGCTCCCGGGATTGGAATGACTCCTTAACCTCTCCCTTAAAACCCACATTCTTTCGTCTTTCCCTCTCCTTCCCTCTCTCCTGACGAAGCAACCGTTTGTTGCGAAAGCTTGAATTTTGTGTGTATGTTTGTGTTTGTTTGTGTGTCTAGACACACAAACAAACACAAACATACACACAAAATTCTAGCTTTCACAACAAACGGTTGCTTCATCAGGAAAGAGGGAAGGAGAAGGAAAGACGAAAGGATATATAAAAAACAAAGATGATGTGACTTGCCAAACGAAAGCGATGGCACGTCAATAGACACACAAACAAACACAAACATACACACAAAATTCTAGCTTTCGCAACCAACGGTTGCCTCATCAGGAAAGAGGGAAGGAGAGGGAAAGACAAAAGGATTTGGGTTTTAAGGGAGAGGGTAAGGAGTCATTCCAATCCCAGGAGCGGAAAGACTTACCTTAGGGGGAAAAAAGGACAGGTATGTGTGTGCGAGTATATACCTGTCCTTTTTTCCTTTTTTCCCCCTAAGGTAAGTCTTTCCGCTCCCGGGATTGGAATGACTCCTTACCCTCTCCCTTAAAACCCACATCCTTTCGTCTTTCCCTCTCCTTCCTTCTTTCCTGACGAGGCAACCGTTGGTTGCAAAAACTAGAATTTTGTGTGTATGTTTGTGTTTGTTTGTGTGTCTATCAACCTGCCAGCGCTTTTGTTTGGCAAGTCTCATCATCTTTGTTTTTAGATGTATTTTTCCCACGTGGAATGTTTCCCTCTATTAGATATATATAGATATAAAAACAAAGATGATGTGACTTACCAAACGAAAGCACTGGTATGTCAATAGACACACAAACATACACACAAAATTCTAGCTTTCCCAACCAACGGTTGCTTCGTCAGGAAAGAGGGAAGGAGAGGGAAAGACGAAAGGATGTGGGTTTTAAGGGAGAGGGTAAGGAGTCATTCCAATCCCAGGAGCGGAAAGACTTACCTTATGGGGAAAAAAGGATGGGTATACACTCACACACACACACACACATATCCATCCACACGTATACAGACACAAGCAGACATATACAGAGGCAAAGAGTTTGGGCAGAGATGTCAGTCGAGGCGGAAGTGCAGAGCCAAAGATGTTGTTGAATGACAGGTGAGGTATGAGTGGCGGCAACTTGAAATTAGCAGAGATTGAGGCCTGGTGGGTAACAGGAAGAGAGGATATATTGAAGAGCAAGTTCCCATCTCCGGAGTTCGGATAGGTTGGTGTTAGCGGGAAGTATCCAGATAACCCGGACGGTGTAACACTGTGCCAAGATGTGCTGGCCGTGCACCAAGGCCTGTTTAGCCACAGGGTGATCCTCATTACCAACAAACACTGTCTACCTGTGTCCATTCATGTGAATGGACAGTTTGTTGCTGGTCATTCCCACATAGAATGCGTCACAGTGTAGGCAGGTCAGTTGGTAAATCACAAGGGTGCTTTCACACGTGGCTCTGCCTTTGATCGTGTACGGGGACGGTTACAAGGGTAGGAGCCAGAGGGTAGGGAAGGTGGTTTGGGGATTTCATAGGGATGAACTAAGAGGTTACAAAGGTTAGGTGGATGGTGGAAAGACACTCTTGGTGGAGTGGGGAGGATTTCATGAAGGATGGATCTCATTTCAGGGCAGGATTTGGGGAAGTCATATCCCTGCTGGAGAGCCACATTCAGAGTCTGATCCAGTCCTGGAAAGTATCCTGTCACAAGTGGGGCACTTTTGTGGTTCTTCTGTGGGAGGTTCTGGGTTTGAGAGGATGAGGAAGTGGCTCTGGTTATTTGCTTCTGTACCAGGTTGGGAGGGTAGTTGCGGGATGCGAAAGCTGTTGTCAGGTTGTTGGTGTAATGGTTCAGGGATTCCGGACTGGAGCAGATTCGTTTGCCATGAAGACCTAGGTTGCAGGGAAGGGACTGTTTGATGTGGAATGGGTGGCAGCTTTCATAATGGAGGTACTGTTGCTTGTTGGTGGGTTTGATGTGGACGGACGTGTGAAGCTGGCCATTGGACAGGTGGAGGTCAACGTCAAGGAAAGTGGCATGGGATTTGGAGTAGGACCAGGTGAATCTGATTGAACCAAAGGAGTTGAGGTTGGAGAGGAAATTCTGGAGTTCTTCTTCACTGTGAGTCCAGATCATGAAGATGTCATCAATAAATCTGTACCAAACTTTGGGTTGGCAGGCCTGGGTCACCAAGAAGGCTTCCTCTAAGCGACCCATGAATAGGTTGGCGTACGATTGGGCCATCCTGGTACCCATGGCTGTTCCCTTTAATTGTTGGTATGTCTGGCCTTCAAAAGTGAAGAAGTTGTGGGTCAGGATGAAGCTGGCTAAGGTAATGAGGAAAGAGGTTTTAGGTAGGTTGGCAGGTGATCGGCATGAAAGGAAGTGCTCCATTGCAGCGAGGCCCTGGACGTGCGGGATATTTGTGTATAAGGAAGTGGCATCAATGGTTACAAGGATGGTTTCCGGGGGTAACAGACTGGGTAGGGATTCCAGGCGTTCGAGAAAGTGGTTGGTGTCTTTGATGAAGGATGGGAGACTGCATGTAATGGGTTGAAGGTGTTGGTCTTCGTAGGCAGAGATACGTTCTGAGGGGGCTTGGTAACCAGCTACAATGGGACGGCCGGGATGATTGGGTTTGTGAATTGTAGGAAGAAGGTAGAAGGTAGGGGTGCGGGTTGTCGGTGGGGTCAGGAGGTTGATGGAGTCAGGTGAAAGGTTTTGTAGGGGGCCTAAGGTTCTGAGGATTCCTTGAAGCTCCACCTGGACATCAGGAATGGGATTACCTTGGCAAACTTTGTATGTGGTGTTGTCTGAAAGCTGATGTAGTCCCTCAGCCACATACTCCCAATGATCAAGTACCACGGTCGTGGAACCCTTGTCCGCCGGAAGAATGACGATGGATAGGTCAGCCTTCAGATCATGGATAGCCTGGGCTTCAGCAGTGGTGATGTTGGGAGTAGGATTAAGGTTTTTTAAGAAGGATTGAGAGGCAAGGCTGGAAGTCAGAAATTCCTGGAAGGTTTGGAGAGGGTGATTTTGAGGAAGAGGAGGTGGGTCCCGCTGTGACGGAGGACGGAACTGTTCCAGGCAGGGTTCAATTTGGATAGTGTCTTGTGGAGTAGGATCATTAGGAGTAGGATTAGGATCATTTTTCTTTGTGGCAAAGTGATATTGTCAGCAGAGAGTACGAGTGTAGGACAGCAAACCTTTGACGAGGGCTGTTTGGTTGAATCTGGGTGTGGGGCTGAAGGTGAGGCCTTTGGATAGGACAGAGGTTTCAGATTGGGAGAGAGGTTTGGAGGATATTCATATATATATATATATATATATATTTAAAAAGAAAGATGATGAGACTTACCCAACAAAAGCGCTGGCAGGTCGATAGACACACAAATAAACACAAACATACACACAAAACTCTAGCTTTCGCAACCAACGGTTGCCTCGTCAGGAAAGAGGGAAGGAGAAGGAAAGACAAAAGGATTGGGTTTTAAGGGAGAGGGTAAGGAGTCATTCCAATCCCGGGAGCGGAAAGACTTACCTTAGGGGGAAAAAAGGACAGGTTTACACTCGCACACACACACATATCCATCCACACATACACAGACACAAGCATATATATATATTTTTTTTTTTTTTTTTTTTTTTTTTTAAAGAAAGATGATGAGACTTACCGAACAAAAGCGCTGGCAGGTCGATAGACACACAAACAAACACAAACATACACACAAAATTCTAGCTTTCGCAACCAACGGTTGCCTCGTCAGGAAAGAGGGAAGGAGAAGGAAAGACAAAAGGATATGGGTTTTAAGGGAGAGGGTAAGGAGTCATTCCAATCCCGGGAGCGGAAAGACTTACCTTAGGGGGAAAAAAGGACAGGTATACACTCGCACACACACACATATCCATCCACACATACACAGACACAAGCAGACATTTGTAAAGGCAAAGAGTTTGGGCAGAGATGTCAGTCGGGACGGAAGTACAGAGGCAAAGATGATGTTGAAAGACAGGTGAGGTATGAGCGGCGGCAGATTGAAATTAGAAATTAGCAGAGATTGAGGCCTGGCGGATAGCGAGAAGAGAGGATATGCTGAAGGGCAAGTTCCCATCTCCGGAGTTCTGACAGGTTGGTGTTAGTGGGAAGTATCCAGATAACCCGGATGGTGTAACACTGTGCCAAGATGTGCTGGCCGTGCACCAAGGCATGTTTAGCCACAGGGTGATCCTCATTACCAACAAACACTGTCTGCCTGTGTCCATTCATGCGAATGGACAGTTTGTTGCTGGTCATTCCCACATAGAACGCTTCACAGTGTAGGCAGGTCAGTTGGTAAATCACGTGGGTGCTTTCACACGTGGCTCTGCCTTTGATCGTGTACACCTTCCGGGTTACAGGACTGGAATAGGTGGTGGTGGGAGGGTGCATGGGACAGGTTTTACACTGGGGGCAGTTACAGGGGTAGGAGCCAGAGGGTAGGGAAGGTGGTTTGGGGATTTCATAGGGATGAACTAAGAGGTTACGAAGGTTAGGTGGACGGCGGAAAGACACTCTTGGTGGAGTGGGGAGGATTTCATGAAGGATGGATCTCATTTCAGGGCAGGATTTGAGGAAGTTGTATCCCTGCTGGAGAGCCACATTCAGAATCTGATCCAGTCCCGGAAAGTATCCTGTCACAAGTGGGGCACTTTTGGGGTTCTTCTGTGGAAGGTTCCGGGTTTGGGGATGAGGAAGTGGCTCTGGTTATTTGCTTCTGTACCAGGTCGGGAGGGTAATTACGGGATGCAAAAGCTGTTTTCAGGTTGTTGGTGTAATGGTTCAAGGATTCCGGACTGGAGCAGATTCGTTTGCCACGAAGACCTAGGCTGTAGGGAAGGGACCGTTTGATGTGGAATGGGTGGCAGCTGTCATAATGGAGGTACTGTTGCTTGTTGGTGGGTTTGATGTGGACGGACGTGTGAAGCTGGCCATTGGACAGGTGGAGGTCAACGTCAAGGAAAGTGGCATGGGATTTAGAGTAGGACCAGGTGAATCTGATGGAACCAAAGGAGTTGAGGTTGGAGAGGAAATTCTGGAGTTCTTCTTCACTGTGAGTCCAGATCATGAAAATGTCATCAATAAATCTGTACCAAACTTTGGGTTGGCAGGCCTGGGTAACCAAGAAGGCTTCCTCTAAGCGACCCATGAATAGGTTGGCGTACGAGGGGGCCATCCTGGTACCCATGGCTGTTCCCTTTAATTGTTGGTATGTCTGGCCTTCAAAAGTGAAGAAGTTGTGGGTCAGGATGAAGCTGGCTAAGGTAATGAGGAACGAGGTTTTAGGTAGGACGGCAGGTGATCGGCGTGAAAGGAAGTGCTCCATTGCAGCGAGGCCCTGGACGTGCGGGATATTTGTGTATAAGGAAGTGGCATCAATGGTTACAAGGATGGTTTCCGGGGGTAACAGACTGGGTAGGGATTCCAGGCGTTCGAGAAAGTGGTTGGTGTCTTTGATGAAGGATGGGAGACTGCATGTAATGGGTTGAAGGTGTTGATCTACGTAGGCAGAGAAAGTACCCCGTATTTTTTTCCCTTCTTCTTCTTCTTCTTCTTCTTCTTCTTCTTCTTCACCACAGATGGATCAATTAGGGCCACATGTAATCAACATTTGTTGGCCTTCTTTTTCACTCGGTATTCCTTCATACGCTATGAATAGGCTAGTTTTCATTGTGCAGACCACGTATGTCAGTTAGTTTTTCTCTCTTCTTCCTCAAAACCCCATGTGTTTGTGATTTTTCTGATTTCATTTCTGTCATGTAGATTTGGAGACCCTAATTCTTTTTCTATCTGTTTGTACCAGTTTGGTCTTGTAGTTTGTTCTTTAAAAAAATGTATGGATTTTGTGCATTAACCTGTTTGAGTCCATTCTTTCTAAATGCCCCATGAATTTCATTCTTCTCACACACATTGTGTCTGTTATTTTGGAGATATTTCTATATATTTCTGCATTGGGTTTTGAATAATGCACACCATCTTTAGTTCTTGGTCCTAGGATTTTCCTCATTATTTTACATTCTTTCACTTCCAATTTTATCAATTTCCATATTTTTTATCCATTTCTATATTTTATATTAGTAATTTTGGTTTGTGAACACCATTTTCAGTTTTAAGCAGTACAGACTGTTTTCGGTTACTCATGTTAAGATTTTATTAGGTCATGAGCAGTGCCTCTGATGAAAATGTTCAATAATTTTTTTCTAATAGGATTGTGGCATTCACATAGTCAAAAGCTTTGTCAAGGTTGATGTATATATCTGCAACATGTTGCTTGTTCTTGATGCCACTTATTATCTCTTCAGTTAACTGAGCAGCTGCTGTACTGTTTGATTTATATTTTAAGAATCCATCCTGATTTTCAAATATTAAGTTGTGCTGTATATGACTTTTCAACTATTTTGGAAAAGACAGGACGAATTGAGATTGGTCTGTAGTTTTGAATTTTAAGTTTGTTTCCTTTTTTAAAGATTGGTGCTACCTGAGCTATTTTTAGCCTGTCAGGGATGGTGCCTGATTCTATTATACAGAGACATTCTGTCTGCACACTTTTAATGCATTAATACTGAGGCCACCATGCCCTGTGGAACTGGAAGATTCCAAAGGGTTAATGATGTTATTTATTTCTTTGAGATTTTTGGGGGCCTAGATACATGCTATGCCCAGATGGATTGCCTTTACAATTATTCTGCAGGGTATTATGTTTGTCATTGATAGCTTAAAGAAAAATATTCATTCAATATATTAGTAATTTCAAGTTGATATTTTACTTCCATCCCATTGTGGTCAATATTAAAGTCCATACACCATTTGTCTGTGCCTGTTCTAAAACTGTTTAGCGCTCCCCAGACACCAGTAGTAACAATGTGAGAAGCCTGAAGCTCATTTGCAATGTAGCTGCTCATAGTCTGTATTAATAAATCTTTCTAGTATTCATGATCAGTTTTGAAGGCCTCCTTTAGCTTGAGATTTTGTGTATTATTCAACATTGCACTGTGGAATAATTTTAATTTTTAAGTTTCAGTGACATCATTATTTATCCAGATACTTTAGTTTATATTTTTAGTTTGATTAACTTTTGTGGCTATAACTGGGCATATGGCCTAAAAACAGTAATAAAAGTCAGCAGCAAAGCTATCATATGAAAACCTATCATTCTCAAACCATGGTATGTGTGCTAACAACTGGGCATATGGCCTAAAAACAATACTAAAAGTCAGCAGCAAAGCTATCATAGGAAAAACTATCAATCTCAAACAATGGTATGTGTGCTAACAAGCAGTTCAATCTGTTGACTATTATAATTATACATAATTATTTTACTTAGATATAGTTTCTTTTTGGTGACAAAGGGCATCTCATTTGCCTCCAATTGAAGCTGTATCACACAGTGATCCGAGGTGACTAGTTTTAGAACAGCTGTACTGTAGGAAAGATGGGTCATGTTTGTTATAATATTATCCAGACATGTTTTGCTGTTGCCAATCTCTCTAGTTGGCTCATGGATAAGTGGGGTCACATTGAATTCATTGAGTAAGACATGTCGCTTTTTGGTGTTGGCATCATTGGTTTATAAGTCTGTATTTATATCCTCTGTGATTATAGTATTTGCATGTCCCTTCAACCCAGAAAATGTACTGTCTATATGTATCAGCAAGTCAGATAAATTTTTGAAAAATGTATTCATACATGACCCAGGTGGCCTATACATACCAATAATAACTATATTTTCTCTAGCCCATCTTAGATTTATTTCAGCAAATTTTGTGATTCCTTCAATGCAATACATCAATAACACTGAAATTATTTGCTTTAACCGTGAAGATAGCTATGCCACACCCAGACTTGTCTTTCCTACTAAAGGCAGAACAAAATTTCATGGAGAGTAGATGACTAATGCTAATTAGGTCTTCAGTGTACCAGTGCTCAGTTATGACTAAAATATCAGGTTTATCAAGACATGTAATAATACGCAGATTATTGTTTTTGTTTTTAAGACTACTGAAATTCTGGTGTATAACATTGAGTCTGAGATTCTCCTGCTGGACTGTACAGGATGATATAGGGCTACCAAACTGTCCAGAAGGCTTAACAAATTTCCCAGGCTTGCCTGCTGTTTGTGTGGTAGTTTCTGTACACAGCTTTGTGGATAATTTCTTCTAATTTCCTCAACAATTATTTTGCTGACAGTCTTTTTCCTCTTTTATTCATACGCATACCACGAGTTATGTGCAGGTTTCTTTCTGGATTGCTGACCTTTACCAAGGACGCATTGTGAAATTTATTACTTTTGTGTTAATCAAGTTACTGAGTGTCACAAGCTGTGTCAAAGATCTAAGAATGAATACATTTATGTCCTCACTTACATTACTCATGCTACATTTTGACCAATCTAACAAAAAGGGCCTGGACTGTAAAACTAAAGTAAAGAAATGACTGCCTAAAGTGTGGAGTTCTGCAGCTCATTTGGTGAAAACCTAATCTCGCAGTGAATATGTAAGGGACAGTCAAATGAAAACAACATAGGTTGAAAAAAGTAAGTAAGCTATTTATCATTGCAAAAGTAACTGCCATAACTGTTAATACATTAACACCACGATGAGACAAGATGGTAGTGCCTTCAGAGAAAAATGTTTGTAGTTTGCCTACAGAACCATGATTGCACCCAAGTGTGCACCTTGCCATCAGAAGCAAATTGAAGCCACAAATGTCTTTCTCAGGGCTCCAAAAATTTGAAAATTGCTTGGGGACAGATAAGGATTGTATGTAAAATGTTTAAGGACTTCCCAGCAAAACTTCTGCATTGTAGTCAGAATGTGGTCATTCGGTTGGAGAATAATGCACACACACATGTAGCCAAGGTTTTTTTGACTACACTGCACAAGTTTCACTGGGAAGCCCTCACACATTCCCCATAGAGTCCTGATCTCTCCCTGTGTGATTCCTATATCTTGGGAACCCCAAAGAAAGATACTCATGGTCGTCAATTTGCCTCAGGTAAAGAGGTACCCACAAGTGTACAATTATGGTTCTGTAGGCAACTGCAAACATTTTTCCATGAAGCCATTGACCATCTTGTCTAGCAGTGGGATAAATGTACACTCCTGGAAATTGAAATAAGAACACCGTGAATTCATTGTCCCAGGAAGGGGAAACTTTATTGACACATTCCTGGGGTCAGATACATCACATGATCACACTGACAGAACCACAGGCACATAGACACAGGCAACAGAGCATGCACAATGTCGGCACTAGTACAGTGTATATCCACCTTTCGCAGCAATGCAGGCTGCTATTCTCCCATGGAGACGATCATAGAGATGCTGGATGTAGTACTGTGGAATGGCTTGCCATGCCATTCCCACCTGGCGCCTCAGTTGGACCAGCATTCGTGCTGGACGTGCAGACCGCGTGAGACGACGCTTCATCCAGTCCCAAACATGCTCAATGGGGGACAAATCCGGAGATCTTGCTGGCCAGGGTAGTTGACTTACACCTTCTAGAGCACGTTGGGTGGCACGGGATACATGCGGACGTGCATTGTCCTGTTGGAACAGCAAGTTCCCTTGCCGGTCTAGGAATGGTAGAACGATGGGTTCGATGACGGTTTGGATGTACCGTGCACTATTCAGTGTCCCCTCGACGATCACCAGTGGTGTACGGCCAGTGTAGGAGATCGCTCCCCACACCATAATGCCGGGTGTTGGCCCTGTGTGCCTCGGTCGTATGCAGTCCTGATTGTGGCGCTCACCTGCACGGCGCCAAAAACGCATACGACCGTCATTGGCACCAAGGCAGAAGCGACTCTCATCGCTGAAGACGACACGTCTCCATTCGTCCCTCCATTCACGCCTGTCGCGACACCACTGGAGGCGGGCTGCACGATGTTAGGGCGTGAGCGGAAGACGGCCTAACGGTGTGCGGGACCGTAGCCCAGCTTCATGGAGACGGTTGCGAATGGTCCTCGCCGATACCCCAGGAGCAACAGTGTCCCTAATTTGCTGGGAAGTGGCGGTGTGGTCCCCTACGGCACTGCGTAGGATCCTATGGTCTTGGCGTGCATCCGGGCGTCGCTGCGGTCCGGTCCCAGGTCGACGGGCACGTGCACCTTCTGCCGACCACTGGCGACAACATCGATGTACTGTGGAGACCTCACGCCCCACATGTTGAGCAGTTCGGCGGTACGTCCACCCGGCCTCCCGCATGCCCACTATACGCACTCGCTCAAAGTCCGTCAACTGCACATACGGTTCACGTCCACGCTGTCGCGGCGTGCTACCAGTGTTAAAGACTGCAATGGAGCTCCTTATGCCACGGCAAACTGGCTGACACTGACGGCGGTGGTGCACAAATGCTGCGCAGCTAGCGCCATTCGACGGCCAACACCGCGGTTCCTGGTGTGTCTGCTGTGCCGTGCGTGTGATCATTGCTTGTACAGCCCTCTCGCAGTGTCCGGAGCAAGTATTGTGGGTCTGACACACCGGTGTCAATGTGTTCTTTTTTCCATTTCCAGGAGTGTATTAGTGTTTATGGCAGTAACAAACAGTTCACTTACTTTTTTCCATCTATCTCGCTTTAATTTGAATGCTCCTCATATATGACCAGATAACAATTATGAAAAGGCCAGATTGCTACTCACCACATAGAGAAGGGGTTGAGTCACAGATAGGCACAATGAAAACCCTGCTAAACATTAAGATTTGATACAAAAATATTTTTTCAGAAACAGCAAACACACCCACACATTTGTACAAGCACAAATCACATACACATTGCCACTGTTTCTGGCTGCTATGCCCTGACTGCAGATTGTGACTGCATTTGATATGACAACAATCAGGGGTGGTTGGTGGGTGTAGGCAGGTGACAGATAGCAGCGTACAGGTGGGGGAAGTTGATGTCCTGCTTGTGACTCATATTGCTGAGGTACACATAGATGCAAGAACTGTCCCATCACCCCACTAACACCTGCTGCAGTCCTGTCATAGGTATCACCTATCCTGTCAGAGGTAAGGCTACCTGTGAAAGCAACCATGTGATCTACAAACTAAGCTGAAACCATTGTGCTGCTGTCTACAGTGGCATGACAAATACCAAGCTGCCTGGCCACATGAATCATCACCACCAAACAGTGGCCAGGAGAGAGCCGGAGCACACACTTGCTGAATATGCTGCCCAACAGTGCTTCAGTTCAGTAACTGTTTCACAGCCTATGCCATCTGGATTCTTTCTGCCAACATCAGGTTTTTGGAGTTGTGAAGGTGTAGCTCTCCACATGAAATATCCTTTGTTCCCATAACCTCATAACTTCAACGATTGCTAGTTCCTCTCCTCCACCTGTATATCCCCTTCCTTGCTCCAATTCCAGCACCACACACCTCATATTCAGCCAACACAACTATAGACTTTTCCCTTTCTCTACTTCTCTCCTCTCCCCTCCCATCTC
This sequence comes from Schistocerca cancellata, assembly GCF_023864275.1. Classification (NCBI taxonomy): domain Eukaryota; kingdom Metazoa; phylum Arthropoda; class Insecta; order Orthoptera; family Acrididae; genus Schistocerca; species Schistocerca cancellata. Next base: position 458,721,760 of record NC_064630.1, read on the forward strand.
CCACCCCTCCACTTCATGCAGCCTCACAATTCTGCATGTAGCAGCCCTATCCTGTCTCCATTATATCCCTGCATGCACTCACAGGCAGCATAATATTGTTTCCCATCCCTGTCCTGGTATATCTTCCCTTCCCCTCCCCATACTTGCTCTTTGCCCCCACAACCCTCCCCAAATTGCTGTTCACATTATACGCAGTTGCAGTCTGCAGCTGGGGCACAACAGCCAGAGACAGTGGCCATGTGTATGTGAGTTATGCCTGTATGAATGATGGGCATATTCTCTGTTTCCAAAGAAGTACTTTTTTGTCCAAAATCTTAAATGTTTAGCAGCCCTCAGCTTAGTGCCTCCTCAATGTAGTGAGTAATAATCTATCATTTTCATAATATTATTGTTGTTACATTATGGACTTTCCATTGTTTGGTAGATCCAGGCATGGGGGATGAAGAAGCATATACTGCTGCTTGTAGATTTCAAATCAGAAACCAAGATGTCAATACAAATTTCATTCTACATACTTTGGCAACTATCTTCCCCTCTCAGTGATGCCTTAGATATATTTCAAGTCAGAGCTTCTGACAATGGCTAATGACTAATGAATTTAATGAATTCAAAGAAATGTTGAAAACCAAATGTGACAGATTTGAAAGAATATGGAGAAGAGTCATTCATGACTACCGTATGGGTGAAACAGTAACTGAAGGTCCTAGGAATAATACTGCAACCAATTTTGTGTGTGTGTGTGTGTGTGTATGTGTGTGTGTGTTTAGCACAACAGCTGGTGTTTGCGTATATTTCCAGAAAAGTGTTGGTGATTTGTTAAAGTTTATTGTAATACGGGCTCCAGGCTGCATACTATGAAACTGTAAGACTCTTTGAGCTTCTTTTAATTATTTCTGCATCTAGTGCCTCTGCTGAGAAATGCTTTTCAGCCATAAAAAAGATAAAAAGCTTGTGTATGTTATTACTATCTCTCAAGAACAATTTGCAAACTTAGTTCTGTTATTAACAGAAAAGGATCTCCTGTAGTAGTTCTGAGTTTCATTATCCAGTGATCAATAAAATTGCAAAAAAATGTAATTTCAAATTTAAATAGATTTAATTCTGTTGTAACTGCTAACCTTTAAGGGGAAGTTCAGTACATGCCACTGCATTCCAGTGTATCATTGGTTATCCAGTCTAAGGCATTGAAGATATAGTTATTTGAATCATTTAGTTATTGTTTTAAAATAAGGAACATAATTATGAAAAGTTATTCACAAATAAATCAGTGTGACTTAGATGAATGCAAAGGTCTGCATAGTATCTACGTGCATTCCCAGAATGGGGGCTGTATGTTTTTCAGTAAGCAAGTGGAGTTGGGCACTTGCAATTTTCCCCAACTCAGCTGTTTCTGTGTTATGTTATCAGTTTTGTGTTGTACAGCACTTGTTGTTGTGGACCATATTGAACCAGTGACCCCATGGACAGGTACACAAACAACAATTTAACAGTATTTAAGGATTCTTTCACCATTTTTGGTAGAAAAATTCATATTTAAGGTTGAATAATAAGTAAATTATTTTTGTTCTACTGATTTTTGTTTATTTCTAACTAGTTTTCGGCTTATTGAGCCATCTGCAGGAAACAACTGACTAGCATCTACAAGGGGCACTAGTTCTTAGGTAACCAAACATTATATGCAAAGATACAATGCACTTGCACAGAAATGTTGTGCACCAAACTTGTTATTTAACATTATAAATTACACTTCATGCAATGGACACTATTAAATGTAATAAATAATTAAACCAAACAATGTTATGGCATTACAGGTTATATGGTTAACATGATGACATATTGCCTATTTATGCTGCATAATGTAAATAATATGCCCATGCTTTGAAAGTAGAAGATTGCTCATGACGAGCAAATTATTATGATTTGGCATTAAGAAAAGACCAGCATCCAAAGAATATGTATTCTTTCTACTTAATCTTATAAGCTAATTTTAGTTAAGAAAGAGTATTTGATGTCCACGATGAGACCAATTTTAGTTCCAAAGGAGTTTTTGATTTCCTTGGCAATCAGCACTGGTCATATGGAAAGCCACATTTCATTCAGCACAATATAATTTGCCATTAATTCTATATTACTTGCTTTCAACTTGCTTGCTGTTTTGAGCAAGTTTCATTGTACAGAATGCCATAACATATCACTCTCAGGAAGTATTACATCTACTATGACTGCACATATCTTTGTTTTCCATCTACCCTCCTGCATCTTCTACCATTTTTATCTTTCCCCTTACTGATAGGTTTCTTATCTTTATGATTTAAGTGCTACTTTTTACATATTCTGTCAGGAATTCATTTCACTGTGTTCTAATTATACAACTGATGTCCAGGACAATTTAATAGTCAATATTTTCAGAACATTTTAAAGAAGACTTTTGGAATTATTTTTGTGTTTAGTGAGATGGAAAATTGATTAAACAAGATGAAAGAAGGTATTTCAATATCAAACCAGTTAATAGATTGATGCAAAAGAGTACTAGTCATTCTACAATCCAGATACCCTAAGAAGGCTCAACAAGCTGACTTGAAAATATTACATTTTATTATGAAATTACTTTGTATGGTGCTTATGTTTCATAGTAGGTGTCTCTTTATTTTTGGAATAGTGAAGACAGTTTGAAAACTAAAAATAGAAAATATATTACACTGTATGTATTATAACACACTATTCTCCGTTCACGAAAATTTTTCAGGTAAGATTCTTCTCTGTCCATTTTATTCTGGTTCTCATTTGTAATGAAATGCTTTTTAATTAATTTTTATTTTAACTAACTGTGTTGAAAACTAACCTATGAGTGATACACACAAATTATTTGCATTAGGAGTGAATCTTAAATCTTAGTTGGATTTTTTTTATAGATATGAGACACATGTAATAACAAACTAAAGTTAGTTGTAATATGTCAAAAATTAATTACAAAATCTTTCAATTTAATTTTTATGTATATTTCAACAGCTGACTCTGACCTCATAATTTTCATCAATTTTTTGTCTTCTTGAACCATTACAGAGAAGAAACCTGAATACAATGAAGCTGGACAAGAGTGTTATTTAGATGTATGTCGGGCTCTAGGAGTAATGCCTTCCACAAAATTTCTAAAATCATTACTTGGAACAAAAGTAAATTTTAGGGTGAGTATGTGAAAAATGTGATGTGTTCAAAGTAAATTACAGTATCATCAGTAGTTTGATAAGTCACAATTACAAAATACTAACACAAATTCCTTACAGAGAAATAGAAAAACTGGTAGAAACCAGTCTTGGGGAAGATCAGTTTGGGTTCTGTAGAAATGTAGGAACACATAAGGCAGTTCTGACCCTATGACTTATCTTAGAAGATAGGTTAAGGAAAGGCAAACCTACATTTATAGAATATGTAGTTTGGAGAAAGCTTTTGACAATGTTGACTGGAATACTCTTTTTCAAATTCTGAAGGTGGCAGGAGTAAAATACAGTGAGCAAAAGGCTATTTACAATTTATACAGAAACCAGATGGCAGTTATACAAGTCAAGGGGCACAAAAGAGATGCAGTGGTTGAGCAGGAACTGAGTCAGGGTTGCAGCTTATTACCAATGTTATTCAAGTCGTATATTGAGCAAGCAATAAAGCAAACAAAAGAAAAATTTTGAATAGGAATTAAAGTCCAGGGAGAAGAAGTAAAAACTTTGAGGTTTGCCGATGACATTGTAATTCTGTCAGAGACATTTGCTGATACTTGGAAGAGCAGTTGAATGGAATGAACAGTGACTTGAAAGGAGGATGTAAAATAACATCAATAAAAGCTAAACAAGGGTAGTGGAATGTAGTCCAATTAAATCAGGTGATGCTGAGGGAATTAGACTAGAAAATGAGATACTTAAAGTAGCAGATGAGTTTTGCTATATGGACAGCAAAATAACTTATGATTTTCAAAGTAGAGAGGATATAAAACATGGACTGGTGATGGCAAGGAAACCATTTCTGAAGAAGAGAAATTTGTTAACACTGAGTATAGATTTAAGTATCAGGAAGTTTTTTTTGAAAGTATTTGTATGGAGTGTAGTGAAGTATAGAAGTGAAATATGGACAATAAACAGTTTATACAAGAAGAGAATAGAAGTTTTTGAAGTATGGTGTTGCAGAAGAATGCTGAGAATTAGATGGATAGATCAAGTAACTAATGACAAGTACTGAACAGAATTGGGGACAAGAGGAATCTGTGGCACAACTGGACTAGAAGATGGTAGGACACATTCTGAGGCTCCAAGGGTTCATCACAAATTTAGTATTGGAGGGAAGTTTGGAGGGAAAAATTGTAGAGGGAGACCAAAAGATGAATACAGTAAGCAGATTCAGAAGGATGTAGGTTGCAGTAGTTACACAGAGATGAAGAGGCTTGCACAGAATAGAGTAGGATGGAGAGCTGCATCAAACCAGTCTTTGGACTGAAGACCACAACAACAACAATACTTTCTTCAGGCAAAGTGTTTGCTTACCAAGGGCTAAAACAGGAATATCTTGAACAGGCTAACAAACACAGAAATTTAATGATTTGTATATGCATTCAGAAGTTTAATCAGGATTGGAATGGGGTGTGGGCTTTTCATTAGTACACGGTGCTCAGGTTTTGCAAAAGAAACAGTATCAGGTTATTAACTGATGGGGATTACATGGTGAGGATTGCCAGTAGCCTGAGAGAAGGTAACTCCAGCAGGCAGAGACACATCTTGAAAGTGAAGTGGAAATTCAAAGCTGAAGGACTAAGCCATTTACTGTCTGTTCTAGGTGGTGGCTTATATCAGAAGGGAGAGTTATTTTCCAGTTGTGGCTCTGGAAGCCCTCAGTCTCACCAGTCAGGTCGTTTGGCAACATGATTTAATTGCCAAGGTGGCTTTGCTAATGATGATTTGGTCTTTTCTGCAGGGATCTAGTTGACTGTTGTTGGATCAGCTGAAAGGCGAAGAGCAAAATAGGTGGGATCTTTGAAAAAATTAAATAATAAATATTACTTGCATTTTGGGCCTTGTGGCACCTTGTACATCTCCTCCTCCTCCTCTCCCTGGAAGAGTTCACCTTGGGTGAACTCCACAACCTCAATGGGGTCATAAATATAGGGAGTTAACAATATTTAATTTTCATTTAACAATGCAATATTTTAATTTCATTTAGTAACTCAGATCTCAGAATGTGAGTGTAATTGTTTCACCACTGTGCTGTACTTACAATTATCAACACATGACTGTGATGGTAATGGAGTTACAAAGATAGCCAAAGCTGTTTTCAGAGACAGATTTGAGAAATACGAGCAACTGAAACACTTGTACAACAAGGATTAGGATATAAAGTAAAAATAATCAATAGATATTTACAGGTTGGGGTGTTTTTTAATTTTTTTAATTAATAAAGAAAGTGAATGATTGATTTCTAGCATTATTTGAGGTGGTGTTGGAGTTTGTAATAGAATAGGATCCACATTACATTGAAAGGTCTCCCTTCAGACTGTAATTGGTCTGTTTTAGAATGACATAAGCACGCAGTCCCAACATCCCTATGGTGACCAGGTAACCACCAGGATGGCACCAATTGTTTGCTAACCTAATGGTAAGGCAGACTGATATAACAGAACAGGATTTTGAAGCAATTGCATTTAACTGTAAGCAGGGAGGATGGATGCATTGTAAGTTAAATTTATTTTGAATTCATTATTACTGCCAATTAAGTCCTTCATGTAATGATGTAGCTATCTAACGGATCCAATAAAAGTTACACAAACTGAAAATATGTTAATGTGTGTAAGGTACCAAGTCAACTATTTGAGTAAATCTCTCTGAGCATCAGCCAGAATGACGTATGGAATTAAATAGGTTCGACTACTAAAACTACAAAATGAAAACTACAAAATATGATGCTTCTCATTGTATTGATGCATCTTATAAACAAATAACCAATCATTTACAGTAAATATCTGAAGGATGATTCATCGATTCAAATTTATCACAAAAGCAAGGTAATTAAGTCCCGTTAAACTAAACAAATAGACCATAAAAATAACCAATGACATTAAAACAATATCAAGTGAACAAATAAGCACAATCATAAAATACTGCTGTTTCAAAGTCACAAAAGCAGACAATTCATAAGACAAAACCAAAATAATAGTTTTAATTAAAGAAAAAATCCTAAATGAGATTACAAAATTACAGATCATGACATCAGAAAAATAAAAATCATCATAACTTTTGCACTGGTCTTGGCCAAAGCACATTGTCAGCTTTAGTGGCTGTAGGTGTTCTTCTACATAAATTTTGTGTGAAGCATCAGTATATAGTCATGTTCAGTGTTAGAATAGCAAGCAGGGCAGGAGTCACTGTGGTACTGTTGTATTAAGTAAAATATGGCAGAATGCTGTAATATGGGTGGCAGCTAAATCTAGTGAAGTTTGGTAATGATCCAGTGCCATCAACTAATCCAAGGACGAACAATTCTGTGTTGTCAAATCCAGAAAAACTGAAGGTAGGATGTGCACTGAGAGAGAAATTTAATTCCAGGCTTGAAAACAGGAATGGTTTGATAGTGGCATTCAGAGTTTCTTTCAACCACCTGAAGAACCAAAATTCAGGTCCCATGATATAGTAACAGGATGCTTTGAATAGAAGTCCACTACTATGTAGTGTTACTTGGTATATGTGGGGAGGGAAATTCCAATTTGAATATACAGATGAAATCTGAATGGCTACAGGATGGTGTACAATTGATTCTTATGCCATGGAAGAAAGTTTGCATTAATTTGACCAGTTAATTTGGACACCAATTGATTTTTTTACATACGAGAAACTGTCTTTGCCAAGGTCTACTCAGAGAAAGGGCACATGGACCGATACTGGTTTCTACTTATTCAGTGGCAGTTGAACAGTAGGTGATTCAGATTGGCATTGACTGGGATCTTATCTCTGCTGATTGAATTGAATTGAACTGAATTTGATCCTGTAAGATTACATTGTGTACAGTAAATGTACGTGTAATAGAGGACATGTCAAAGTAGTAACATTCATTATCACTTATTTTTCTACCCCTTTAGCTTACATTTTTACATCATTGATAATGAATAACAATATATACAAATTTAATGGCATAAGTATTCTGCAACACTGTAAAACTCTTTTTCAATGAGATAGTCTTTAAGTTTCTTTGGAAAGTCATTGTCAAGTACACTATCTTGCAGGTTTTTAGGCAGACTTATTAGTAGTCTGATACCAGAGTACTGGGGTTCTTTTTCTAGCATTGCTAGTCGGTGGGGTATGCTCCGTACTTCATTCTTCCTTCTTGTATTGTGGGTGTGTACACTAGCATTTGTAATCCAGTCCTCACTACCTTTCGTGATGTACATTATTGTTTTGTGTACATACAATGATGAAAAAGTTAATATACCTAACTTTTTTTTAACACTCTTTTGGCTCTTGTTTGTTTGAGTTTCCCCACACAGTCACTCCATACTGTAAGTATGGTTCAAAAAGTCCATGATACACTGTCCACACAAGGTTCGTGTCTGAATACTGTGATAGCTGCATCATTAAGAACATGACAGAGCTCAGTTTCTTACAAATGTTATTAATATGTTTTTTTTTCCATTTCAGTTCATTATCCACAAGAATACCTAAGACTCTAGCAGATTCTACTTCTTCTAGCCTTGTTCCATCAACCTCTAAATCCATGTCTACAGCCTTCTCCTTGTTTTTAAACACTGCATACATAGTTTTTTTAGACATATAACCAGTTCATTTTCCAACAGTCATTGAGCTGTGACATTCACAGATATGTATGCTTTTCTCTCAAGCTGTTCCATATTTTGGTCAGTATTTAGTATTGTCATGTCATCAGCATACAATATTTTCTTTTCTTCCTCCTCAACACCTATATCATTAACAAATGCATGAAATAACAATGGCCCCATTACCGAACCCTGTGGCACTCCATATTTGATGGGTTTGGTTTCTGATTGGTATGAGTTTGCTAATGATACATACTGCTTGCGGTTGCACAAGTATGATTTTATCTATTCACCCGGTTGCCCTCGAATGCCATAGTTTCCTAATTTTTGTATTAGCATTTCATGGTCAATGGTGTCAAATGCTTGTGAAAGATCCAGAAAGATTGCAGAGACAACCTTTTTTCATCTAAGGACTGTAAAATGTATTCTGTTAGACTGGCAAATGCTGATTCTGTAGATTTACCCTTTCTGAAACCATGTTGTGAGGGTATGATAATGTTATGTTTGTCCAAATAATTAACAAATCTGGTGTACATAAGCACTTCTAGGATTTTCAAGAAACCTGATATAAATGAAAATGGTCTGTAATTGTTGGGGTTGTCCTTATCCCCTTTCTACACTGGCACCACCTTCGTTATCTTCAGTTTTTCTGGAAAAATTCCATCTCTGAAAGAACAGTTTGCTATGTTCAGCAGTGGTGTTATTATCTGCTCTCTTACCAGCTTTATTACATAATTTGATATTTCATCATCACCAGCTGATTTCTTGGACTTCAGTTTCTGTATAGCTTTCTGTAGTTCATCTTCCGTGACTGCTCTTAAGAACGTAGTGCTGCATGATCTTTTTGGTACCTTAATACTCTTCTGTTTTTGACTATTTCTTTCAAATTTTAAGTTTTCTACTACACTGATATAGTTATTATTCAATATGTTTGCTATTTCCATACCATATGTGACCACTGTGTTGTCTATTTTAATTGACCTAATACCTTCTTCTTTGTTTGAACTATCATTTTCCTTCCTTTCAGCATTAATTGCATTATAAGCTGCCTTTGCCTTGTTTTTTGAGTTCATTATGGTGGAGTCAATTGCTCTTGCTTTTGCTTCTCTTATTGTTTTCCTATACTTCTTTTTTAACATTCTATAGTTTTCAGCTTCACCCATCCATCTCAGATCCTGCAGCTTTCTTCGCTCTCCTAGTATTTCACTGGTAATCCACTGTTTGATCTCGCGGCCTTTCTTGTCTCTTTACTTTGGGAAACACTACATTAAAATTTTTCTTTTGTTGGTTTACATGTCGTGAGCTGTATTCTGAGGCAAATTAATTAGCATCGTCTTTTTTTGTATGGTGCTTATATTTTTCTTTTCCAGCTACACTGTATGTTTTTTCACCCCCTTCAGGCCACATTAGTTTCCCTTGCTTCTAATGATTTTACAGACATCTGCAAACATTCTGCTGAATGTTACAGACCCCAGTCTATTTAAATGCAAGCCATCCTTCACTAGTGAGTTTTCACATAGAAATTTGTTTGGGTCTATAAAAACTGCCCCAAGCTGATAACATTGTTCTTTAAGAGCACAGGTTACTTTGGCGGTATATTTTTCACTCACTGACCTTCTGTTTATGATTCCGCTAAGTATCAGCTGAGATCCTGCATACAAATTTCTTGCAGAACGAATCATGTTTCTTGTTTCGTTTGCCATTTCTTCCTCACTGCTGCTCCTTAACGAATTTGATCCAACATGTGTAAACACCCCTTTATAATTAAGTCTGGTTTCAGAATTTGGTCCTGTAGTAGCTTGTCTTGCATTTACCATATTTGTAAAATGTTTACCGAGTTTCTGCGTTCTAATTCCACGTCGTAGGTTGATCTTGCAATTGGAAACAGTGATATTCTTCAGCAGTGAATTGCCAATTATTAAAAAGTCATTTTCCTTCTGTTGCGTATCTGTTGCCTTGTTTTTCCTTTTGCTATATGTCACCACCTTCCATTTATATTCATCTTCTGGTTTTTATCTTACTGTGTTTACCAAGACATCAACGGGAACACTTGAAATGTTATTAAAGTCCGATCGTTCACTCATATTTTCGCGATTTTCTTGCTTTTCCGTTTGATGGTTTTTACACACACAGGACTCCTTTTCTTGTATTAATGCATTGTTTTCTTCTTGATGGCTAAAAGTTCAGTTTTTAATGCCTCAATGTCACTTTGTAGTAACTTTATAATTTCGTTTTTTGTATCAACTGCACTTACAAGTCGGCCATTTTGTCATGTAAACAACCGTGACATGTCCACAGAAAATCATTGCTGACAAATTTTAGATTTATTTTCACACAGTTTTCGTGTAATCAGCAGTTGCATTTGATACACAGAATACCGTTCTTCACATGCTTTTCACATTCTCTACTCGAAGAACTGTTCATTTTTTGCCTTTTTAACAAGAGAGAAGCATCAGTACACTTTCCTATCGGTGCCATCTTGCAAGATACCTTCAAAACAATGTGGCAACGTTCTGCACCTTTGTAACAAAAGTTTTCAAATTCAACAAACTCTGAATATAACTTTGCCATATCAGACAGTGGTGAAAACTGTGTAGTGCAATGTCTCAACATATTGATATGTTGTTGTTGTTGTGGTCTTCAGTCCTGAGACTGACTTGATGCAGTTCTCCATGCTACTCTATCCTGTGCAAGCTTCTTCATCTCCCGGTACCTACTGCAACCTACATCCTTCTGAATCTGCTTAGTGTATTCATCTCTTGGCCTCCCTCTATGAGTTTTTACCCTCCACACTGCCCTCCAATACTAAATTGGTGATCCCTTGATGGCTCAGGACATGTCCTACCAACTGGTCCCTTCTTCTAGTCAAGTTGTGTCACACTTTAAGTGTCTCATTTCCTACTCTAATTCCCTCAGCATTCGACTACATTCCATTATCCTCATTTTGCTTCTGTTGATGTTCATCTTATATCCTCCTTTCAAGACACTGTCCATTCTGTTCAACTGTTCTTCCAAGTCCTTTGCTGTCTCTGACAGAATTACAATTTCATTGGCGAACCTCAAAATTTTTATTTCTTCCCCATGGATTTTAATTCCTACTCCAAATTTTTCTTTTGTTTCCTTTACTGCTTGCTCAATATACAGATTGAATAACATCGGGGATAGGCTACAACCCTGTCTCACTCCCTTCCCAACCACTGCTTCCCTTTCATACCCCTCGACTCTTATAACTGCCATCTGCTTTCTGTACAAATTGTAAATAGCCTTTCACTTCCTATATTTTACCCCTGCCACCTTCAGAATTTGAAAGAGAGTGTTCCAATCAACATTGTCAAAAGCTTTCTCTAAGTCTGCAAATGCTAGAAACGTAGGTTTGCCTTTCCTTAATCTTTCTTCTAAGATAAGTAGTAAGGTCAGCATTGCCTCATGTGTTCCAACATTTCTACGGAATCCAAACTGATCTTCCCTGAGGTCAGCTTCTATCAGTTTTTCCATTCATCTGTAAAGAATTTGTGTTAGTATTTTGCTGTTATGACTTATTAAACTGACAGTTCGGTAATTTTCACATATGTTAACACCTGCTTTCTTTGGGATTGGAATTATTATATTCTTCTTGAAGTCTGAGGGTATATCGCCTGTCTCATACATCTTGCTCACCAGATGGTAGAGTTTTGTCAGGGCTGGCTCTCCCAAGGCTGTCAGTAGTTCTAATGGAATGTTGTCTACTCCGGGGGCCTTGTTTTGTCTTAGATCTTTCGGTGCTCTGGCAAATTCTTCATGCAGTATCATATCTCCCATTTCATCTTTATCTACATCCTCTTCCATTTCCATAATATTGTCCTCAAGTACATCGCCCTTGTATAGACCCTCTATATACTCCTTCCAATTTTCTGCTTTCCCTTCTTTGCTTAGAACTGGGTTTCCACCTGAGCTCTTGATATTCATGCAAGTGGTTCTCCTTTCTCCAAAGGTCTCTTTAATTTTCCTGTAGGCTGTATCTATCTTACCCCTAGTGACATAAGCCTCTACATCCTTACATTTGTCCTCTAGTCATCCCTGCTTAGCCATTTTGCACTTCCTGTCAATCTCATTTTTGAGACATTTGTATTCCTTTTTGCCTGCTTCACTTATTGCATTTTTATATTTTCTCCTTTCATCAATTAAATTCAGTATTTCTTCTGTTATTCAAGGGTTTCTACTAGCCCTTGTCTTTTTACCTATTTGATCCTCTGCTGCCTTCACTATTTCATCCCTCAAAGCTACCCATTCTTCTTCTACTGTATATCTTTTCCCCATTCCTGTCAATTGTTCCCTTATGCTCTCCCTGAAACCCTGTTCAACCTCTGGTTCTTTCAGTTTATCCAGGTCCCATCTCCTGAAATTCCCACCTTTTTGCAATTTCTTCAGTTTTAATCTACTGTTCAGAACCAATAGATTGTGGTCAGAGTCCACATCTACCCCTGGAAATGTCTTACAATTTAAAACCGGTTTCCTAAATCTCTGTCTTACCATTATATAATCTATCTGATATCTTATAGTATCTCCAGGGTTCTTCCATGTATACAACCTTCTTTCTTTATTCTTGAACCAAGTGTTATCTATGATTAAGTTATGCTCTGAGCAAAATTCTACCAGGCAGCTTCCTCTTTCATTTCTTAGCCCCAATCCATATTCACCTACAATGTTTCCTTCTCTCCCTTTTCCTACTCTCGAATTCCAGTCATCGATGACTATTAAATTTTCATCTCCCTTCACTACCTGAATAATTTCTTTTATCTCATCATACATTTCATCAAATTCTTCGTCATCTGCAGAGTTAGTTGGCATATAAACTTGTACTACTGTAGTAGATGTGGGCTTCATGTCTATCTTGGCCATAATAATGCGTTCACTATGCTGTTTGTAGTAGCTTACCTGTACTCCTATCTTTTTATTCATTATTAAACCTACTCCTACATTACCTCTATTTGATTTTGTATTTATAATCCTGTATTCACCTGACCAAAGTCTTGTTCCTCCTGCCCCCGAACTTCACTAATTCCCACTATATCTAACTTTAACCTATCCATTTCCCTTTTTAAATATTCTAACCTACCTGCCCGATTAAGGGATCTGACATTCCATGCTCTGATCGGTAGAACACCGGTTTTCTTTCTCCTGATATTGATATAATGCAAACATAATACTAAACCATTTATAGTACAAGCAGATAACAAAATATGGAGGAATAAGTAAAAGAGTGAAACAAGGCTGAAAGGGCATACTGGGTAATTTTGGTTTAACAGAGAATGTGTAACATATAAATGTAAAGGTAGTGACACATTAGTAGCACAGAGGCTTGCTAGCAATCACATTAGAGCATACAGCAGTATGCATCAGACGAAAGACATCAGCTGTGTGACTGGTATTGTATCTGGATGTCCATAAAGGACAGGCTATTGCTCATAACAACAATCCAATGGGGAATAAGACATGTACAAACAGTAGTGATAACAAATTAATATATTTAAAAAGAAATAACAAGGCACAGAGGCAACTTTACAAGAATGGCCCAAGTGCAACAGATTGACATAGAAAATATTAACTCTAATCCCCCTAATATTTCTCAATCCCTAGACCATACATTGTACAGAATGGTGGAATGTAAATAATAGTGATGTGAATACATTTGTTGCTGTTTAATGGTTTTGGTGCACAACAGCTTTTGTGTCAAATAATTCTTCCTGAGTTTTGGTGGAAGTGATTTCTCTTCTTCAAACAAAGTTGTAAATTGAACTGGTGTACATACATTCGGATCTGCCTTATGCAAGTTTTTAAGCTTCCACTTTTACGGGTGAGGTAGAGTTAATAAATCTTCTCAAAAAAAAAAAAAAAAAAAAAAAAAAAAAAAACTTTCCTTCAGTTCTATCCTAATGATTTTTCTTGTACCGCCCAATATTTTCTTACTTTTGTTTTAACTGCAACACTGTGGTACATGGTTTAGTGGGTTCTCACAACATAGCCATTCATTCTGGATTCCCTCACTTCCTTGTAGTGGGAACACTGACATCCCCCGCCCCCCTCCCCATCCCTACTTGGCCTTTTTGGGAGTTAATGATGACTTGAAAATGGTTTAGAATGTCATTGCCTAAAAATGGGATCAAAATCATGGTCACACTTCCAAACCACTTTGAATATTAAACCTATTGTGTAGATTACCTTTCTTCCCAGTCCACTCAGTCTACAATGTGGCACTTCCAATTGACTGTGAGTAGATTTAACAAACAAAAGGCTTATTCTGTGCACCTGTATCAATGATAAAGATAAACTGTTTGCTGTTGTTGTTGCTGTTCGTTGCATCCTTGTGCCCCCGATTATCAGATGTACATCTAGCAGTTTTCGGCTGATGCCCCTGGTTACAGGAGTCAAGGATAACACTTTATTAGTAATTGTAATACAAAGTAATATCACCAGTTACAGTTACATTCTCAAAGTACACCAAGTCCTTTCATCCATACATGTATTTTTTCATCATTAGACACTTTTCTACATGAGCGGGTATACAGAGTAAAAGGCATATTACTATAAACAAAACTAGGTCTACTTTGTGTCTTCGGGTCGATTCCACACTGCCAGGTCTTGTAGGCAATCACATCTTGGTCGGAAAAAGATTCTAGTCCAGGTAGCGATGAGTTCTCACAGCGGACAATTGCAAGTGTAAACCACCCACTGCCAGCTGCTCCAGTAGCAAGATCGAGTGAAAAATTAAGTCAACATCCACGGAAAAATATTGGACCATTTAGAATAACAGATTGTGCGGTCCCATTTCCTCCAAGTTTATTTTCAAGCCCGATTATGTGTTTATAAACTGGCATGCAGTGGTGACGTTGACGATACACACGTTGATGAGGCATAGTGCTTCAATGCTGTTTCAGATAAAGCTCACAGTGGAATGGTTCCATTGGTGTGCACTGCCCGCTTATATAGACAGATGTACATCTAGTGGTTTTTGGCTGATGCCCCCGGTTACAGTAGAAAAGTGTCTAATGATGAAACCAGGAAACCTGGAAAGAATGTACCATGCACTCATCCATTGTTTCACAGCTGGACAGTCCTGCACAGTGGTTTCATGCATCCATTCATGGCTTAGTAATTTGTAGGTGGCACCTCGAAGCCACAAAAGGATGAATTTGGCATTCATACACCAGTTTGTACATCCACTTAGAGATGTAGTCTGGGTTGGAAAGTGGCGTCGGCTTGTAATTGGTACACAGTGCTCAAGTTTAGAAAAAGAAACCCTATCAGTTTATTTGCTCATGGGGATTACAAAGTGAGAATTGTCAGGAACATGAGAAAAGAAAACTCCAGTAGTCCTAGACTACTAGAAAAGTCAAAGATGAAGGAACTAAGCCATTTAGCATCTGTTCTAGGTGGTGGCTCAGAACAGAAGAGAGAGACATTTTTCATTCACAGCACTGAGAGCCTTCAGTTTCATTAGTCAGGTGATTTGACTGCATGATTTGATTGGCAAGATGGTTTTGGTGATGACAATTTGGCCTATTCTGGCACAAACTGGTTGACTATCATCACTTCAGCTGAAAGGCAATGGACAAAATAAGTGGACACTTTGTAAAATTTAAATAATAAAAATTACTTGAATTTGGGGATTGTGGACACTTTGTACAGACTGTAAAGCATTGCTGCATCCACATCTATATACACATCCATCTTCTGCAAAACACTGTGAAGCCCATGGCAAAGGGCACTTCCCATTGTACCAGTTATTAGGGCGTCTTCCATTTCCACTCACAGACACACTGTAATTAATACAGTCTAATCCATCCTTTGAACCTGGTACTTCAAACTTTTCAAGTAAGCTTTCTCAGGATTTCTTGTGTCTATCTTCACGTGTCTGCCACTACAGTTTCTTCAGCATCTCTGTGACACTTCCACAGATCTAACAAGTTGCCTGCATGATCATTCTATCTCATGTCACTACGAAATGGTACACCCGGATATTTGTAAGAGTTGACTGATTCCAGTTGTGACTTGTTGATACTATACTCGTGGCATAATATGATTTCTTTTTAAGTGTAAAATTCAACATTTCTGAACATTTAAGGCAAATTCCCAACCTTTATACCACTTCATAATCTTATCAAGATTCGAGTGAATATTTGTGCAGCTTCTTTCAGATGGCGCTTCATTATAGATAATTCCATCATCTGCTAAAGGTCTGAAGTTATTATTAATATTGTCTGCAAAGTCATTCTCATACAACATGAACAGAAAGAGTCCCAACACACTTCCCTGAGCACACCCAAATTTATTTGTACATCTGCTGATTACCCTCTATGTTGTGTTGTCCATAACAAGAAGTCCTCAGTCCAGTCACAAATTTTGCTTGCTACCATGTGCTATCATTTTTTTGTTTGGTTGTCCCAGTGGTGGGTGCCAGGGAGTGGGTGGGTC
This sequence comes from Schistocerca cancellata, assembly GCF_023864275.1. Taxonomy (NCBI): domain Eukaryota; kingdom Metazoa; phylum Arthropoda; class Insecta; order Orthoptera; family Acrididae; genus Schistocerca; species Schistocerca cancellata. The sequence continues at coordinate 458,738,012 of NC_064630.1, forward strand.
CTAAGGCAGAATGCAAAATTAAGAAATGCACATATAGTGTTTAAGAAGCTTTTTTTTACTTAACTTGAATAACAGCGAGTCCAGAACACAATCCAAAGTGAGTCCTTGAGATAGGCCAGTTCAATATTCACAATAACAACAGAGGCTGAATAACAATGCTTTGACTGCACAGGCAGAATTGCACTAACAGATAAATTAGACATCAATGTGGTATCTTTTTGTCAGCTCCCTGTCAGCACTGTCCATGCGGACTGAAGAGGGAGTGTTTTGGAGCTGACTTCAAATTGGTGGTGCAGTAGTCACATGCAATAGAGCACAATATGACATTCTGTCCCCCCCTCCCTCCCCCCCCCCCCCCCAAAAAAAAAAAAAACTCTACACCGTTGTCATGTACTGCTGGAAACGATGGCTGGTTTGAGGTGTGGGCATAGGTGTCACTGAAGAGGCAGGAAACAGAACTTCAGCCTATGTCAAGCTCCTGTGCAGACCACAACAACAATCTTGGTAATAGCTCGAAACATCATCTGAGAAATCAGCAATATTGCACACACCCATGGCCAGGGACAGAACATCTTCTTCTAACAGCAGAGGCTCAATGGTGGCTGGAGTGCCCAAGGCAGCCCACCAGGAGGTTGCAGGGCAAAGGAGGCTGATCTCCCATGGTTGGGGCTGATGGTGCTGTGGTGTGGTGAGAGCACTGTGTCAACATCTATTGGCTTCCTGTCTGGTGCTGGTGGTGTGGAGATGTGAAGATGGCTGAGGCTGCCTGCGTCTCCTGGGCACTTAATCAGCCACCCCAAGTCAGCATTACACAGCCCACACAAATGAAGCAGGTTTTGATGGCACATTTACAGCCCTGTGGGACCCAAAGCTTTAGTGATAATGGCTTGTTCCCAGTCCCTGTATATGCCAAAGCTTTCAAAAAGCCCAAACCATGCACATTAAACTTAGCACACTGCAGAGGAAGGGCTAACTACTGCAGGAGCTGAAGTAATGTTCTATGTGTGCATCCATTTTAAAGCTCTGCTGGTGATTTGCCGTCTGATGGCTGGGATTGGTGTTATGACAGAAGAAGTACTAATGCTTGCCCCTGCACATGGGGCATAACTTGTTCATCTGTTACTTGAAAGTTCTAATGAAGTGTTCTACTGTACCTTTAGAATGAGGGTGGAAAAGTGCAGTCATCACATGCTTGATGCCACAGGTGTGCTGAAATCCTGCCATTGTGAACTGGGGTCCATTGTCCAAAACATACAGTTCCAGTAGAGCTTCAATGCAAAGAATTGTTCTCAGAGACTTGATTCTGCTAGCTGTTGTGGTGGAGGGCATGGGCAATACAAATGGAAACTTGTTAAAGTTGTCTACCACAATAAGCCAATGTGAATTCCAGTAGAGACCCACAACGTCAATATGCAGACACTGCCAAGGGCCAATCAAAAAGTCTTTGAGGCAGAGAAGCTTGGTTTTACACACATTGTGAAATAAAATGTTCTGTTTGAGAGACCATACTGACCTACGCACAATGGTGTAGTGATAGCTGCTCAGTGCATACAATGCCCCAGTTGCCTTGATGATGAAGAGGGCAAAGAATTTCCTTCTAAAGCAAATGTGGCACAACCACAAGGGACCACTCATTGTCTGTATGTAAAGGATGACACTCTACTCAATGGATAAGCTATTCCAAAGCACAAAATTATGGTGTGTGACTGGATTACTGATTTGCTTAACTTAATGTTGGCAATCAGTGCAGAGGTAATTCTACAGAATCATGGTTCACAGCCATTACCTCAGTACTAAGTCAATGGTCAATGAGAAAACCATCAATTGTTTCACTGTCATGGACATTACTGTAAAAATAGGAATTTTCTGAGGCACTGACACTGTATCAGTGTCAACTGTGAGGTGAGAAAAAGTGCCCACATTCCAGTGTAGGGCTGTCAGCCTGTACACAATTAGAAAGAAGCAGAAACCAACACTGCAATGTTAGTGTCTTGTGAAGAGGGACTAGCTTAGATGGGCTGAACTATGAGGTGAGAGGCATATGGTCTGTACACAAAGTAGAATTTTTGACATACTAGTTTTGGTGGAATTTGGTCACCTCTTATACAATAGAAAGAGCTTTCATCTCAGTGTGTGAATAACTGTTTTGCACTTTGTTGAGAAGTTTAGATGTGAAGACATTCTCTGTGCAAGATAACAGTGACAAACCCATAAGAGGATGCATCAACCACAAGCACGACCAGTGTAGTGGGATAAAAATGTACAAAACAACAACCACTAAGTAAAGCATCTTTCAATTTTTGAAATTTGACTTAAAACTCACTGGACTGTTCAGACAAACCATCATTTCATCAAATATGATGCAATGTTGCTGAAATCTGCACAGCACTTGTAACAGACCAAACATAACTTACTTCAGCCATTGCAGTTTGTAGTTCACTGACATTCCTAGGAGCTGGGAGGTCCCCCAGACCTGTTAAGTGTTAGTGCAAAGAGTAGATACACTGACTGTTAATAATGTGACTCAAATATTCATACTCAGTCTGTAAGAAGGAACATTTGGCTTTATTACACTTTAACCCAGAATCTGAAACAATTTCCTGATATTGCCAAGATGTCCTTCAGGAGGATGACCTGAAATGACTACATCACCCAAACAGTTCAAACAAGAAGGAACTGTAGCAATCAGCTGTAAAAAGTAGCACTGATAAATTTCAGGTGTGGACATGCAGTCAAAGGGCAATCACAAAAACTTAAATAACCACATGGGGGTGAGGCTCACTAAAACCCTGCAAGGCAGTGTGCAGTTACATAATCACTGCAAACACAGAGGTGGCTCACACAGAGAGCATCCCAGAATGCCCCTGAGAGCTACAACACCAATGCAACATTATTGCATATATAAGTAATGAATTTTGTTAAGAAGGCAACAGTCTTTGTGCAGCCACTTGTGCAACAGCATTGGACTGCTCACACAGAAGATGCGCCATTACAGGAGATTTAGATGTTTCCCTATGACTGTTTACAAGGCTATCGGCAATTTGGAGATTACGACAGTTAGTGGTGTTGGAGCTCAAGTTATATTGCAAGGCACCTCTGTATTTTATGGGTGTGCACTGAATTTCACTTTTACCAAAGTTGATGCTGCTCAGTGTGGTAATGCAAAGTGTTGCAGTAGTCTGGTATAATGGCGAAAAAGTTAAAACAGTTCCAGGACTTGAGACTTTTAATAGTAGGGATGCGACTGCCTATTGTACCTTTCAGATTGGAAAGGTGTAAAACAGAGATATGGGTAAATCCTACTTTACATCTACAGTGCCATTGATATTAAGGATGAGGAATCATCGTAGGATTAATAGCAAGAAGGAGCATGTGGATGAATCAAAGGTGATCTTGTATGTAAAAATATTAAACTTCTTTTGGTCATATGGGAATGTCTTCTAAATCTCCTGTAACGGGGCATCTTCTATGTGAGCGGTCGAATGCTGTTGCGCAAACGGCTGCACAAACACAATTTTGGGTGTGGCTGTGAGGTGGTGTGTGGTTATGTAATTCCTGTGAACACAGAGGTGGCTCACCCAGAGAGCATCCCTGAGTGCCCCTGAGAGCTACAACACCAAGAAGAATAGCTTCTCAGATTTTGGCAAGGCCAATGTGTATTATTTTTTTCTTTTGGGTATAGGGGAATTTAATTTAATTTTTATAATCATGGCCTACATCATCAACAAGTTTAATATCTTTACATACAAGATCATCTTTGATCCATATACATGCTGCTTCTTGCTCATTAATCTTATGATTCCTAGTCCTTAATACTAAAGGCATTGTAGATGTAAAGTAGGCACACATTATACATCCCTACTACTAAAAGTCTTCAGTCCTGGGACTGTTTTAACTATTTCACCACTATACCATACTACTGCAATTGTTAACCAACCATTACCACACTGAGCAGCATCAACTTAGGTAAAAGTGAAATTCAATACACACCCACAAAATACAGAGGAAATTCAGTACACAACCACAAAATACAGAGGGACCCTGCAATATAACTTGAGCTCCAACACCACTAGTTGTCATAATCTCCAAATCGTTGTTAGACTTGTGAAGTCATACAGGAACATCTTCTAAATCTCTTGTTACAGGGCATCTTCTGTGTGAGTGGTCCAGTGCTGCTGCGTGAGTGGCTACATGAAGACTGATGCCTTCTCAACAAATTTATTACTTATATAGGCAAAAATGTTGCCTCCTTGAGACCCTGGTTCTTGATGTATGCATGGTAGTCAAGATGCCCCATTACAGGAGATTTAGAAAAGTTCCTGTAGGACTGTTTACAAGGCTATCGACAATATGGAGATTATGACAGCTAGTGGTGTTGGAGCTCAAGCTATATTGCAGGATTCCTCTGTATTTTGTGGGTGTGTACTAAATTTCACTTGTACCAGAGTTGATGCTGCTCAGTGTGGTAATGGTTGGTTAACTATTGCAGTAGTCTGTTATAATACTGAAAAAGTGAAAACAGTTCCAGGACTTGAGACTTTTAATACTAGGGATTAATTGCCTATTGTACCTTTCAGAATGGAGAGGTATATAACAGAAATATGGGTAAATCCTACTTTACATCTACAATGCCTTTGGAATTAAGGATGTGGAATCATCATAAGATTAATTAGCAAAAAGGATCAAAGATGATATTGTATGTAAAAATATTAAACTTGTTGGTGGTGCAACCCATTATTATAGAAATTAAATAAAATTCTGCTATTCCCAAAAGAAAAAAGTAATGCACATTGATCTTGCCATAACCCAAGAAGTGATTCTTCTTGGTGTTGCAGCTCTCAGGGGCACTCTGGGATACTCTCTGTGTGAGCCACCTCTGTGTTCACAGTGATTACATAACTGCGCACTGCCTCGCAGCTGTGAAGGGCTGTGTATATTTAGCACACACAACTGACTGCAATCATTTTCCTTACAATCACTTAATGGGATGGCCACTGACTGGCTGCTACAGGGGAAATCACACAAAAGTTCTCCCAAGATAAGAGTTACTGTGCCTCTATATCTGCGATAGCATTAGTGTTTGGCCATGCTCAGGAAAACTGTGGTTTTGCACTGTCTTTCATGGTAATGTGAGCTTTAAAATTATTAGCTTTTCCTAGCCCATCATGAAAAAGTCATTAAATTCATCACTGAGTTCACCTACCTTGTCTGAATGCAAAGAGGAGTTCCATACCAAAAATTTTTTCACTTTCATGTGAGCATGAAACCGTGAGAAAAACTGTCTTGGTAATGTTACAGAAAGTGGCAAGTAAGCTGCAAATGATCAATGCAGGAATATCATGTCCACCCTGACAAGAAAGAGTTGCCTATGACTTACATAGCTTGGGCTTTTCTAACAGTTCATAACAAAGTTGCAGACACACTAGTAGCTAGCTCCATGCATATTTTGTGTTTGACAGTCTGCAGAGTGACAAACAACTTATTGGCCTGATGCTGAATGGAAGAAGTGTGTGACTTCTTCACTGTTGCACTTAACTTGCTCTTATCAATACAAGAATCAGTACTGGACATGGGAAAAATTGCACTGGCATTCATTGACCGAGAACTTGGAGAATGTGCAGAGAACTGGTTGGACTTGCACTTATGTGGACTGACAGAGAGAATGTGACAATGCTTACCACAATGATAATACTTAGTACCATGACAGGGACACACCTGTCACTTATGTGCTGTGAAACACTGAGGGAAGTATCTGACACCAGTATCTATCTGCCTAGCACACTGGTTTTCTCTAAATAATTGCCCTGGAAGAGACATTGCATTTTGCAGCATGTGAATAACAGACACTACCTGTTTATCACATCTCTGAACTGCAAAATTTGGCGTGGAGTCAAGTCTACTGCTGCTCTATTGTATGGGTCTTGATGCTCCACTAATTTCAAAACATGTGAGGTGGGATAAGGATAATTCAGAATCAAAGATTGCAAAGAATGGAACATTTTGAATATTGGCATTCCTAATGATGGTAGCACTATAACAATGTCCAAACTCACACTTAAAATTGTAATGGCATATAATTCCTTGCAAATCAGCTGCCTGTTGCTCATGTGTCTGAGTGGGTTGCCTATGCACGCAAAAGAAATTGTAACATGCTGGTACCACATTAATCTGTTCATCACAGTATTTGTCTGCAGGAGAACCTTAGTTCGTCATAAGCAACAATTTCAGGGTGGGTTGTTGGAAACAGTTTGCAGGCTAACCAGAAAACAGAGACTCCAAATGCTGTGAGAAAATAAGGTTCCTGTCCCTACTTTCAATGTGATGTGGTGTGAAGTGTGAGATGAGTTGTGCACAGCACTCAGACCATTCCTCTTGTATAGAATCAAATGCTTAGAATGGTGGTACAGAAACAGGCATTGCTTTCTGAGACAGTGCTGCAGGTGCTGGGGCATTGCTGTTGAGGTTACTTGCTCAAGAAGCATCATCATCATCATCTTCTTCTTCTTCATGAGTTGCTGCATCTACTTAACCTGTAACTGAATAATCTGAGTTACTGACATTTCTTGTGGAAGGAATGGCCATGATAAAACACAAAAATGACAAGAAACATTGTGCAACCACTAAAAAAAGTACAGATTAGTGTCACTAAAAAGAACAGCACAAGAAAAACACTTTCAGTTACAGGGCCAATAGTCTGAAAAACACTCAGAAACACTGAAGCAAAGTAGCAAGTGAGCTTGGAGAAGAACCACAGTTCTGCAAGAAAGACAAACGATTAATATCATCACCAGTGGTTGTATGATGAGTTGTAGAACCAATTAACAATGAAATGTAGTTTTCCCTCATCACCAGATGTTTGGGCATTCCATTGATGGGTTCTAAGACAAAGAGTAAAACAATGAGATGTGCACATAATGTTTAAGAAATTTCTTTTACTTGAATAATGCAAGTCCAGAGCACAATCCAAAGTGATTCACTGAGCTGGGCCATGATATCCACAATAATAACAGAGGCTGAATACTGGTACTTTGACTACACAGGCAGGACTGCACTAACAGACAAGCTAGATACCACTGCAGTGTCCTTTTGTTAACTCCATGGTGGGATGGGCCACACAGACTGAGGAGGGTGTTCTTGGAGTCACAACAGATAGGCAGTGCATCGACATGTGTTACTGACAACCTCTAGACATGGACTGGCACACCATGGTATTGATAGCACACAATATCACACTTTTGGTAATACGTTTATGTGTTGAACTGAGTCAAATGCTTTTCAGAAATTGAGAAATACAGCATCTACAAGGCTGCCTTGATCCATGGCTTGTTGAGTTTCACATGATAAACGTTTTCATGATCTATACTGGTTGGCATGGAAGAAGTCATTCTCATTGAGGTGTCTCATAAGGTTTGTGCTCAGATTATGTTCTAAGATTCTACAACAAATGGACGTCAAGGATACTGGATGGTAGTTTGTGGATAACTTCCACTAAACTTGTTGCAGATAAGTTTGACCTACATAATGATGGATTTTTGTTCAAGGGATCTATGGCACATTATGGTCAAAAGAGGGGATACGTAGACCACAAATTTTCTATAGCATGTGACAGGAATTTCATTTGGTCCTGGAGATTTGTTCAGTTTCTGCAATTTCATTTGTTTTGCAACATCGCTGGCACTATTACATATACATCAAGAATTAAATTGGAGCAGTACCACTGAGTTTTCATTTGTAAAGGAACATTTGAAAACCAACTACAGTATTTCAGCTTTTGCTTTCGTACTCTCAATTTCAGTTCCTGTCTAATCTACAAGTGTCTGGATACTAACTTTGGTACCACTAACAGCCTTTCCACATGACTAGAATTTCTTTGGGTTTTGAGATAAATACTGCAATAATACTTTTGCTATGGTAGTATTTGAAGGCATCACAAATTGCCCTCTTGACAGCAAAAATGCATTTCCTTCAGTATCACATAATCTATAACTCTGTGCTTTGTTTTACACATATTATGCAGTAGCCTTTGCTTCTTTAGAAGTTTATTTACATTGAATATACACCACAGAGGCTCCTCCCATCATGAACTGTTCTTCTAGATACACATGTATCCAGTGCATGGTCAACCGTTTTTCTAAACCTGAGCCTCAGTTCACTGCATGCTCCCAGCCAGAGCTAAATCTTTCCTGATTCTTATTGAGATATGACACTACTGTACATTATTCTAGAATTGCCCTTAGTATTTTGAAATCATTTTTGTCACAACTTCCGTAAGGTCACTGATACCAGTTCCTAGTGGGAATTCTCAAAAATAGCAGCTCCATTTGTTGCTATTAGATTCAGTATACTTCAATCATGAGTGGGTTTTCATACTATCTGTTCTAGGTAGTTCTCAGAGAACTCATTTATAATGTTTGGATGGACTTCTTTTCATGCCCACCACTTACAAAACTGTAATTTTCCCACTTGGTTCTTGGATGATTAAAGTCTCCTCCAATGATGACAGTTATTGGGGAACTTACACACTAGTGTACTTGGTTTTCCTCTAAAGTTTTTGGTCACATCTGGAGATGTGTGTGGCAGTAAAGAGAAGGATCTGATTATAAGTTTATGTCCATCCTTGACACTGAATCTTGCCCAGGTAATTGACATGCAGTTTCAATTTGTATCTTGGTGGATTTGAATTTCTTGTCTACAGCAATAAATAGAATACCTCCACTTTCCACAGGCCTGTCCTTATGATACAGGCTGAAATTTTTCCCAGATACCATGCTGCTTTCAGTTTTGAGTTTTAACCAGCCTTTGGTACTTGGTTTGTAAACTGCACAGCTTTTTAGATGCACTTCAAATTCTTGCTCTTTGTTGCAAATGCTTTAGCAGTTGATCACTAGGATATGAGTACTCTATCCTATCTATCTAATTTTAAAAAAAAGACTGGTGTGCACCCCACATAGAGCATCTGAGCAGCCCCTGATATTCAATGCACATGTGACCCATTTAGGGGGACACTCCTATGGTGCAAGTCCAGGAAATTGCAGCTCAGCTTGTCACAGAACCTTTCACTCAACTCAGAACCAGGAGGTCATGATCCATTCTGAGGATAATGCTGTAAATTGTGAGCTTCATTGAAACTTTGTGAATGAGGTTAGTCTTCTCAACCTTCTCTGTTAGTTACTGGAATGATCTAAAGATGACTGTAGAGCCCACACAACAGACACCATTTGTTCCACTGTGCACCACACTTTGCATTTGGTTGTTCTCTGTTCTGTCAATGGCTGCCAGGGCAGCCTCTTCATCAAGTTAAATGAGGATCCTAAGCATAAACATTGAGCAAATCTGTGTTCCTTCTCATTCCTCACTGTCATTTTCCTAGGGAGTACCATGTCCACTGTTCATTTGAACAGCCAATGATTAATAGACCCCTTTCTCTTTATCATTTGCTTCCTCTTGACACAGAAAACAGGTGAAGTGAGTCTCACTGGGTCAGTTTTGGTTCCAGTGGAAGACAACCCCTTGAATTCATTAGTTAGAGGGACTGGTATAGCACCACAATCAAGTAGATCAGTAGTGATATATTCAGTACTTAAGTTGGAATAAAATATTTATGGGAACTCACCTTCATCATAATATGTTCCATAGGGTATGATATTCAGGAATCTCTGCTTTAGCTACTTGCTTCCTGCAAGCTGTTTCATCTGATAATCTCCTTCCTGTCTGCAGCCAAGATTCCACATATGGCTCAGGCTAAAACTCATGTAGAGATGGGTCTGGATGGCTCAGACATATAAGAGCACTAGCTCATGCAATAAGCAAATAATTTATTCTGTAACTCATGGCAATATTCACTATGCTAAAAGTTCTTTCACATTCAGAAGTTGAAATGGGTATAGCTTGAAGAAAGGGACTCAACTTTCTGAGGGCTTTACCTGCATAAATGTATTCTCAAAAGACATTTAGGTAACTTTTTGTGTAAAGTGAAACAGCTCACAAGGGTTTGTAATGTTTTCTTCGCCATATCTAATGTGTATATCTGTTGGTGAATTCCTTTTAAATAACACTTTAACATCATGGAAAAATCTGATTATTTTTTGAATCAACCTATTGTTGAGATATGTTGTAAGCTATCTGAAGAATTGTGACAGGGTTTACTTCTGAAATTTTTGGGTGTTTTCTTTTTTTAGTAATGATTTGAAATTTTTGTTGACTGATGGCTTGTGATAACACTTTTTGTACAATCTTCTGTTAAACTGCTCATGGACCCTAACACCCATATTTTTCTTTAGATGGAATTGTTAGTGTTGGGCCTTTAGGTGTAGAGAAAGTTCACTTAATTCTGTTAGTGCAACCCAGATGATATCCAGGTTCATTACAAATTAAAGCGATGTAAAAAGCCAGAATAATCCTACATACTTTGCCCATTTCTTTGATCTCTTGCTTTATCAACCTGTACAAAACTAAAATGAGTTGCTAACAGTGAGCAACTATCCCATTCCGCTTTAACAGCCCATAAGCTAGATGAAACTCATCTTATAGTGAATATTTTTCCAATTGTTTTCATTATCTTGTCTAATGTAGCTTAATATTCCATTAGTTCTCTCTGTATTTTGGGTGAGACACTGTATCAGAAACATTTTTTTTTTAATGTTTCAAAGTGATTAACACATTGTACCTCCTGTTTTGTATCACTAACTGCTAGTTCTATCAATGATTACAGCCATCTATAGGCCCTCCAACAAAAATGGAGTTAACGCTTGTGTCACTTAAGTAACTCTAGTGTAGCTGTAAACTGTAGTTGTGGAAAAACAGATATTTCCTTGCACTTAATGAATTTCCTGATTGTTCATTGCAATAAAATTTATATAAACTTGGTTTTGGATTAACATTTCTGGGAATACCATTCGCATCCAACTAAAGCAGTGGGTATATGCCATATTTCCTGTAGAGAAGGCAGGATACACAGGAGAGGACAGTATTTGAGGTACCTTTGGCATTTCTGGCACATGAGTTTTAGGAGTTATTCCAAAACAACCATTTACAAAAGCTCTACATTTATTTAGTCCTTCTAAGCCTACATGTATAGAATATATACAAGGATACTGGACATGATCAAGTCTTTACAACATAAAATAGAGTCTGTATTGCATTCCTAGAGACTAGGTATCTAAGTAATTTAGCAAAGAATCATGCATACAATAAACATAGGAGACAAAATATGAAGTAGAATATTCATAATGCATATTTATTTTTGTTGTTTGATTTCTAGGTACTCTGTTAGACTGTAAAAGCATCCAATTGTTTGTCAGCATTCAGGGTGATTTGCAAACATCAACTAACTCATCCTATGTTTGAGGACAATACTGTCAGTGGGTTTGCATTGTGACTGATGCAATGTTTTGGAGAACAGAAAACAAATAACCTTAAAATAAGCCTGCCATGTCTCTTTCATCTGAATTTGTCATGCTAGAAGTATAACAAATTTCCTTTAAGAACAAAACAAGCAACATGCAAAATGCAATTTCTATTAAGTCAACAGCATAACCTGAACAGAAAGTTACAAATTTCCTGAAACTTTTTTAAGGTTTTAGTCACTAAATGTGTTAACTTATGATAAATGCAGGCAATATGCACTCCTGTTAAACAGAAATCTAAATTTAGCGTGATAAATGAGGTATAATATGTTATAATATGAAAAAAGAAGAGAGACAACACTCACCTGTTGATGAGTAGTGAGTGGTGCATAGGTACTCTTAAAGACATGGTAATTCCGCTAGCTTTCCATATTCTTTTAGGTAAGGCCGAGTGATTATTCAATGTTGAAGTAAGTCATTACACAACTCACCATTTGTCTACTGGTATCAAATTACCTGTTCCCATTATATGTGCATTTTTTCTTCCTGAAAATCCCATTATGTTATTATTTTTATTGTTATTACTAGATCATCTCCTTACCTACTCTGTCTTCATTTCTTGTCTTTCTTTATCTGTTCGTTCTGTCTGTACCAGTGAGTTCTTTTGATCTAAGCTCTTGGATTAAAGCTGGTATTAATATGTAGCACATCATTCTTCATAAATAAAATTAGTCTAATGTTAATTTTGATTGCTTTATTGTGGCTTGTTTCCTCCAGTTCTGTGGTTTTAAGGAACTTTTCCTTCTTTATTTTACTGTTTTGCTATAGTTCTTTGTGTTTCTCACCTATCTGGTTGTCCTGAACAAGGACCACTTACAAAATTCTAAGAGATAGAAATTTCAGTTCTGTTTGTTCATTTTGTGTCTGCCAGACTTGTGCTATTTATCCCCTTTCAGTAACTAGCAAGTCAATACTAGATGCACCTATTCTATCTCTGATAGTTTTAATATTAATTTCCTTTGAATAATATTTATTTTATTATCAAATTGGGAACAGACATGTTAAAGGCCATATAATTTATTAATTGTATTCTGGTCTTCATCTTCAGTCCCATTGCAGGAAATTTACTGTTTACAAATAGTGGAATTAGTAAAGAGAACACCTCACTGTATTCTATGGGTACTGAGTAATGGAATGGCATAAAAACAATTACTGGAACATAGTAGCTCAGGTTATAAATTTGTATTTTTCTTCAGAGCACACAGCTATACAGGGCACACAGCTACATTGTTTCTCTTAAGGAATTCATGCTGTAACTCTATGTTTGCCTAGAGCAGACTGTGTTGTGTGCTTGCAGAGCACAATATGCAGAGCACAATATGCAGCAGTACATTGAAGCTGACACTGTGTTGTGAGTGTTTAGCATACAGCTTCCATTTCAGCCATAGATTTATTTACTTTTCACACTGAATAAGAGTTTTTATATTTTGTATAAGTTTTAGACTGAAATGTGGCTGTAAAATCTGAGCATTTGAAAATGAGACCACCATACAATAAATGTTTTTATTGATTAGAAAATAATGAAGTAATTGTGAATGAAGCAGTTTTTAATGTTTGGTGTATACCTCCATATGTCATAGTCTCAGATAATTGACAATAGATACATTTAACTTTCAGCCATAGATTTATTTACTTTTCATACCGAATAAGAGTTTTTATATTTTGTATAAGTTTTAGACTGAAATGTAGCTGTAAAATCTGAGCATTTGAAAATGAGACCACCATACAATAAATGTTTTTATTGATAAGAAAATAATGAAGTAATTGTGAATGAAGCAGTTTTTAATGTTTGGTGTATACCTCCATATGTCATGGTTTCAGATAATTGACAATAGATACATTTAACTTACAGTAACTTAAAATAATCTTTGGTTGTGAAAAATGTGCTGCATCACCTATTAAATACCCATGTGCTTAATGTATTGGAAAATTATTTTTAATTTGTCTGTTGTGACAGTATTATGGACTAAATCCAATTTCTGTGAGAGCTATTGCTGAATCATTGATGCACAATAAGACTGTAACAGAAGTTGATCTTGAAGATAACTGGCTTACTAGAGATGCTGCTTTTCACTTGGGTGAGATGCTTAAAGTCAATGAGACCATTACAAGGCTTAGTTTGCGTGGTTGTAGGTGAGTGATCCATAGTATTTAATCTGAACACTTTGATAGTGCTGAGCAAACATTAAAGTCATATCTCATATGATTATTTTTTATAACAAATGTGCAACTTAAAACCATTATAAATAAATGGAAACACTAAACTCAATGTGACAAAATGTCTTGGAAATATCATAGTAAACATGAATAAGGATAGCCAGGCATTTCATTAATCTTTTGTGAGAGGTAATGAGAGTGAAATAAGAGGAAAGGAAAAGGAATAAAAGAAATCAGAAACCCAGAGAAGTATGATATTTATCAGATAATTCTTGTTTTTACATGCATCTGTAGTTGTTCGACTACTTGTTCTTATACTGTGTTCTCTACTTATTATAAAAATTGACTTTTTACTAAAAATAAGTACAGATCTTTTTAATATTTAGTTAAAACAATCATTTATGTAAATTACTGATGCAGCACAAACATAAATGCTCACTTCCAGAATTGGTCGAGAGGGAGCTCAGAGATTGTGTGAAGGCATAAAAACAACAAAGTGTGTGAAAGACTTAGATTTAAGTTGGAATGAACTGTGTGATGATGGCATGGAAGAGCTAGCGCCAGGTCTTGGTGGAAACAGCAGTATCGAGAAACTCAATCTTAGCCACAATAAATTAGGAAATGGAGCTGGCATGAGCCTTGAACTTACTATGACAGAAAATGCAACTATAAAGAATCTTAACCTCTCTTGGAATCAGCTTTATCCAAAGGACGGTACTGTAAAATTCAAGTTTTTATATATTCACACAATGTTTAATTTTTATGACATATTTGTAAATGTTAATGAAACACAAATGTATGAAATGTTTTAATGAAAGATAGAAAGGAAGAAAGAACATACTTGGATATGTCTTCATTAACAATATGAATCATACTCTTGAAAACAGATAATAATGGTAGAAGCATAAGGATGGAAATTATATATAGGCTTAAACACAGCATCCATTGCAATGATATGCAGTCCTTTAATAAATATTGAAACTGAATACATGAATAGAAATTATTTGAATGTATATGCAGATGTACAGTAAGCTAATATTCTTCAAAATATGACATGAACCTCTTTCATCAATATACTGCAGCCAACATTTTTCTCAGTCTTCATTCTCTTTGTGGAAGTTTGCAACTGCCTAGATTTTTCACATCAGAGTTCTTCTTTGATCATCATCATGGGGCTACTGGATGTAGTGACCAGTTATTGAATAAATATATACAACACTGTAGAAGTTACTCTTCACTTCATTCACATTTATTAACAATAAATTCAGTTTCAATGATCTGCTTTCTAGTATGTATGAGGATCAGTATCATGATGGATTGGTAAGCTATACTAACTAGAAAATACTATTTTCTAGAAAATTCTCAATAACTTTAAGAATCCTTGTGCATGTTAAAACTTCCCTCTCTCATAAAAGGAGCTACTATTTTTGCCATTTTCTAATTATACAGCTATTGATTAAACAAATTAACTTTGCTGTCTGTTAAATCTTTGTATCTTTCTTTTCCCTATCTTTTATATTAACATCTAAAACATATTTTACCATTTTGTAATTTCTGAAATATGCACATCTCTAAACAGGCATTGTGCACGAAGCAGCTGGCAGTTTGGTGTCTGGTAGTCAAAATGTGAATATCTATGTCAGTCAGGGCCCAGCTGTAAACACTCAAAATTCTATGTCTCGTCAGTCCCTTACTAATAATAATGTCGTGTGACGAGGGCCTCCCGTCAGGTAGCCTGTTCGCTGGGTGCAAGTCTTTCGATTTGACGCCACTTCGGTGACTTGCACATCGATGGGGATGAAATGATGATGATTAGGACAACACAACACCCAGTCCCTGAGCAGAGAAAATCTCTGCCCCAGCCCGGAATCGAACCTGGGCCTTAGGATTGGCATTCTGTCGCGCTGACCACTCAGCTACCAGGGGCGGACGTCAGTCCATTGTTTGATGGTGATTATGAAAGCATGTCATGTGAGTCATTGGCACTTATGAACTTTGTGAATCTTCTCCTAGTCAGTGTAGCTTACCAATCTGCCACGATTTTGATATTCATACATACTAGAAAGCAGATCACAGAAACTGAATTTGGTGTTAATGAATGTGAAGGAAGTGAAGAGTAACTTCTACAGTGTTGTGTGTATTTATTCAACAACTGCTCACTACATCCAATAATCCTATGAGGATGATCAAAGAAGAAATTCTATGAGACTTGTGAGGCAAAAACCAGGTCAGTAATGTTTCAAGCAAAATTCAGACTGCAGGATGAGTGAGGCGACTTTGCCATGTTGTGCTTTGACAGAGACTCTGTCACAGTTAGAAAAGTGTGACTGGACTTTAAAGTTGGAATTCTCCTTCCACTAGATCATTTGCATGTCCCACTGCATTAGTGAAATAAATTGGAATTAGGACTGGCATTTACACTGAATATAAAAATCATGCTTGAAACTTAAAATAGGACTTATTTCAGTCCAACTGCTTATTGGACATGCCCAGTATATACACTACCAAGAAAAATAAGTCCATTTCAATAATAACTAAATCTAATGACAGTACAGTATGTTTCTTCAATCTGACATGTGCAACCACATTCTAGAATTTATTTATACAAAAATAAAATTAATCTGAAATATCCAGCAATTAGAGGATTCTCAGGATAAAGTGAAGAATATTTCTGCTTTAAAGGAGTAGAAATGTGTAAGTCAAGAGCGAAAGAGAGAGAGAGAGAGTGTGTGTGTGAGAGAGAGAGAGAGAGAGAGAGAGAGAGAGAGAGAGTGCTAGAATGTTACATGACAGTTAAGATAGCAAAAAGTTATTCATTGCAAAAACTAATGAAATGACACAGGATCACAGTCAATTCAGAGAGATTACTGTTTATTCATTGTGAACAGTAATGATAATGACATGTTAGCTTTGAATACAATGAAACACTTGGTGTGTTACTTCCTCCAAAATATTTAATTTGTTGTGAAATACATTTATAAAGTAGCCTTACTACCAAAGAATATCAGCTGACAAAGGTTTCTGCCATGAGAAAGCTTCTTCTGGTCTCATGTTATTCACAGCTTTTATTGGCAATCTGTTAATAAGATAATACATAAAACAAAGGAAAGGCAACCACTCACTTCTAGCTGACTGATGTGTGGCACATAGAAACAAGCAACATAAAATATTTACACTAGCTTTCAAGCTGTTGCATTTTCCTATCAGAAGTAAACATATATTCACATAAAACTACACAGACACTCAAATGTACACAATATACCCATGGCTGCTGCAAGACTGAATGTTGAGAAAACATTTACACTAGCTTTCAAGTTCTTGCCTTTTCCCTAGCAGAGGTAAACACATTCACACATACAACCACAGAGACACCCAAACATTATACAATACACTCATGGCCACTGCAAGACAGTATGTTGATTATTGATAGCAGTTGCCTGGGCAGGATAGTGTGAGGCAGGTTTTTGACAGGATGACACAGTGGTTGCACCACAAGATGAAACGATTTCAGAGGATAGAGCATGTAAGAGGTACAAATGGGAAAGGGGGCATGAAGGGTAGGAAAATGGAGGAAGGTGGAGATAAGAAGGGAGAAAGGGAAAAAGAGAAGGATGAGAGGCAATAAGAGGGGTGGAATAGGGGGAGGGAGGGGAAGGCAAGAGGGTAGGAGAGATGGTAAGGTGGGAGAGTGGGTAAGGAGGGAGAGAGGGTAAGTAGGGGGAGGGGGGAGGAGAGAGAGAGAGAGAGAGAGAGAGAGAGAGAGAGAGAGAGAGAGAGAGAGAATGGCCTCATGAGAGGGGAGGAGGAGAGCGTTGGGAGAAGGCAGTATATGATCAGGATGCGGAAGGCATGGTGTGGACAGAAGAGAGAAGGGAAAACATAAGGTGAGGCAGTGGGAAACACGTTAGTGCAGGTTTAGCCCAATGGGATTGTAAGAGCACTGGACATGCTGAAGAGACAATTCCCACCTTTGTAGCTCAGAGAAACTAGAGCTGGAAGGGAGTCTCCAAATGACTCACATAGTGAATCAGCTGTTGACGTCATTTGTGTGTTGTGGTGCACAGCATGTTCAGTGACAGAATGGCTACATACGTCTGTACATATCAACAGCTCAGATCATCAACAGTACCTCCAGTTTAACAGCTGTCATCTATTCCTTATCAAAAAGTCTCTTCCTTACAATCTCAACACCCTTGGATGCCACATCTTCAGTGAAAAGCAAAAATTTCAAAATATATCACTAACCTTCTCAGAGCCTTTACTGACAGACTGTATCCCATGCGATTCATCCATAAACAGACCTCCCATGCCATCTTCTTCTCTGACACCAGTAAGCCTGTTAACCAGCCACCAACCTCCACTCCCCTGATCACCCAGTGTCACTCTAGCCTTGACCAGGGCTTCAACTACCTCTCATTCCCTGAGATGAGGGATATCCTACCAAAATCCTGTCTACATCACCCAAAGTTGTGTTCCACCACCCACCCATCCCCCAGAATATCCTTTTCCATCCATATTCCAATTTTGCTCACCATCCTGCAGCTCATGGTTCATTCCCTTGTGGTCAACCTAGATACAAGACCTGTCCCATAGACCCATACCCACTTCCTACCACATTCTAGTCACAAGCACTTTCATACCCTGCAAAAGGCAGGGCTAGATGTGAAAGCAGACAAGTTATATTTTAGCTACCCTGCAATTACTATGCAGCACTCTATGTGGGCATGACACATAACTGACTGTCTACTCCCATGAATGGCCACTGCCAAACTTGGGCAAATCACAAACTTGACCATTCATTTGCCAAACATCTCCCACCACTCTTCCCACCACCACCACCCCCCATGTGGGCATCCCCACCCTCTGCCTCTCTCTCTCTCTCTGTCTGTCTGTCTGTCTGTCTGTCTCTCTCTCTCTCTCTCTCTCTCTCTCTCTCTCTCTCTCTCTCTCTCTCACACACACACACACACACACACACACACACACACACATACATACACACACTCAAACATACTATAAACCCTCCTTCCCACCCTTTCTCCCTCCTTTGCCAGCCCTCTCCCTTTCTCTCTTTCCTCTCCCTTTCTCTGCTCTACCATCATTTTGTTGTGCATTTGCTGAGTCATCTGTTGAAAGACTGCCCCACATTATTCTGCTACTCTCTCCTCACCTCATGTGTCCTTATCTTCCCTAACCCCTTCCATCTCCATCTGTTATCAGTAATCAACAGTCAGTCTTGCTGTGGTCACAGGTGCATACTTCCAGTCCTGTGTGATTGTGCACGTGAATGCATGTACTTCTACTAGAGAATGAATGAAAGCTCAAAAGCTAGAGTAATACTGTTTTCTGTTGTGTGTTTCTATGTGCCACAAATCAGTCAGCTATAGATTAGTGGTTGCCTTTCCTTCATTTTACATATTATTTCATCTAGGAATATCCATTGGTGTTAATAAGATGAGCTGTTATGGAGATTGCTTCTCTCCAAAATTTCATAAGTAGTTTAGCATTAAACAGGTAACAACTTGCCTGCTCCATGGTCATTCTAATGTAATTTTCAGCTACACCATTTACTCTGGAGTGTTGGGAATCAATCATTCATTCATTGATCAAAAAGGACTGTTCAGAAATGTGCAGTGAGTCAAGGTGTATGTTAATATAATACAAAGACATCATAGAATCTTAATTTGTATATTATATTAACAACAAACTGTCATCATAATGCTTAATGGTATACACACTCATGCTGTTTAAATTTAATTGAATAAAGTAGTAGGAAAGCTAGTGCTTTGAAGAAAGTGGCTGCCTCTTCAATTTAACTATGCAGCTGCTGTTTATCTGCATTTAGTAGTTTAATGTTTACTGTGTTACAATGGTATTTTCCAAATAAAATATTTTACATCAACAATACTGAGTCCTATTATTTGTTGAGATCTTCAGTTTGAATACTGATCTGATGCAGCTCTCCATGCTAATCCACTGCGTGCAAGTCTCTTCATCTCTGCATAACTATTGTAACCTACATCCACTTGAACCTTATTACTGTATTCAAGCCTTGACCTCTCTCTACAATTTTCACCTCCCTCACTTCCCTTCATACCAGACTGATGATTGATTGATCCCTAAAGATGTAGCCTATCAATGGATACCTTCTTTTTGTCAAGTTGTGCCATAGTTTTCTGTTCTCCCCAGTTTGGTTCAGTGCTTCTTAATTTGTGACTTGGTCTGCTCATCTACTATTCTATAGCACCACATTTCAAAAGCTTCCATTTCCTTCTTGTTTAACTGCTTACTGTCCACATTTCACTTCTGTCCAAGGCTACATACCAGGCAAACAGAAAGACTTCATAACAAATTTATATTAGGCATTAACAGATACCTCTTTCTCAAAAATAATTTTCTTGCTATTGGCAGTCTCCATTTTAGATCCTCTCTACATTGGCCATCATCAGTTATTTTGCTGCCCAAATAAAAAATTCATCGATTACTGCCAGTATCTCATTTCCCAATTTAATTTCCTCGGTATTACTTGATTTAATTCATATATATTCCATTGACCTTGTTTTACTTTTGTTGATGTTCACCTTATAATCTATTTTCAAAACACTAGCCATTTCATTCAATGGCTCTTCACAGTCCTTTGCCATTTAATCTCTAACAGAATTACATTATCATTGCAAACCTTAAACTTTTTATTTCTTCTTCCTGAACTTTAATTCCATTTCCAGATTTTTCTTTGATTTTCCTCTCAGTTTACTCAGTGCACAGTAAAATGGTTTAAGGGTAAAGTAGTGACAACTAAGGGAGCCCACTCTCAGCAGAAAAATTTCACAAATTTATTTAAAATGAACAGTATACATACAGTACACTATTCTAACCTGAGCACAGTTCACTATTCAGTTAAGCACTTGTAAATGATTATTAAGCTGTCCACAGTGTATCAAATACTATAAATATAAAAGGGTATAAAGAACCAGTGAAAAGGTCTGATAGTGTAGCACCGAAACAAATATTTAAATGTGCCTCTAATGAAAGCATCAATTTAACATTTTTTTTCTTAGGCTACATTGATTAAAGCATGCAATTTAACATCAGAATTATTTAACAGCAAGAATAATTGTATCAGAAGTTGCTGTAAACAAACCAGTTTATAGATGCCAATAATCAGAATACAGACAGAATTCAGTAACTTATGCTGAATTACAGCTTGTAATTTATACCAAAACTGACAGCCAGAAAGTGACAGCAGATATCAATGCCTCAGCCCAAAAACATTTTTCATAGGCAGGTATAAGCATATTTACATTCAGCACAGATCACAACAGGGTCTCCCAGTAGATTTAAAGCAACAATATTACCATCATAACTACCTGGCCCCTTTGGCTAAAACACACACATTTACACTGAGTGTCAGCTCAGGCAGCTTAACACAATAGCTGTTTACAGCAAGATACTTCCCAAGTGGTGCAATAGTTAAAGATAAATTTAAATCACCAAAAAACACAAAAGTCACTGCTGGCAGACCCTTTGGAATTTAAATAAAAGTACACATAAATGACTGGGCAGCCAAGTTTCCAAGAGCACTCTCAAGATTGGTGCACACCAGTACTATGTTCACTCGCCTTTGGCCCAACTAAGTAGTACAATAGATGGGAGTTCACCATTAACTTCCATTATATGACAATAATAAATGTCTCAATGGTCCTGCAGCAGGTGCACCTCAGTGAAGTACTTTCGTGGAGAATTCTGCATGGAAATGCACAAAACCAGCAATGAAAATGCCACAAAGGAGCCAAAAACTGTATATGTGTTCATCAAACACACAACCATATTCTAACAGTAAAATCTGTCACCTTCCCAAATTAGTACTTGCCACATTTTGGGGTAACCTCCACATGCTCATAGCTGCTAGCAGACTCTCTCTGTGTACAATGTACTGGCTACAACCCTTTCACTTGTTCCGCACTTGTCCATGGTCTTCAAAGGTGCCCATGCAAAAATCACATCCTCTTACAACATTACAAGGAGGCTCCAAGTCAAATCACCACTACTACATTGCCCAAAATTATCAATCTGAACATATCAATCTCCCCCACCCCCTCTCCCTTATGTAAGAAACTGGGATGAGCAGACCAGCTTCTTTAATTCGTTTTTGACTAGCTTCTTCTTTGGCTCAACCTAATTTCAAATGAATCAAAAGAGTTCTGATTTTCTTACATGTTTTAAGGTCTTGGAGCAAGAAGCTCACAGGGGACAAACTTTTTGTGAACTTACATGCCCCTCAGAAATTGGGGCAACATTTTCCCTGTGATCCTCTGTGGGCCCCAGAAATTCTTCATATTTTCCCTGTGATCCCCTATAGCCCCCAGAAATTCTTCACACAGTCAGAATCTCCCATCTCTACTGAAGCTGTGCATCTACCTTTGCTGTACCTATGACCCTTTATGTGATGTCCAAGAAAAATGCTATTTTTTGCTGCCTCCCATTTAGCCCTCGTATCCCACAAAATCCAGTGTCTTTGCTTCTTCAGCAGATTCTGGCACATTGCTCTGAAACATGCAACTAAATGTATTGTGGCTTGGTTTTGTGCCCTGGGAATGTACTACTTCAAACTTGAAGTCTTATGGAGTGTAGCAAGAACCCAACTCATCAACCGGTTATCAGTTTATAATCTAAACTTATTGTACTCCAAGTAGAACTTACACTTTTCAGGGCAAGAGGACAGTGATAGCTTCCAGCTCATAAACAGAATAATTTTTTTCAGCAGCTGCTGAGGCTCTTGAAGCATAGGCCAAAGGCCTCCACTTTCCATCATGTTCAGGTAAAAAAACTACAGCAACACCAGAACTGGATGCATCTGCCTGCACAATAAATGGCAAATTAAAATCAAGAATTCCCAGGACTGGAGCACTGTTCAATGCATGTTTCAAGGTGTCAAAGGCTGCCTGTTGAGAATCTCCCAATCGAAAATTTTCATTTTTACAATACAGTTGATTATGCACACAAGTTAAGTTAAACAAAATTGGTGATGTTGTTGTTGTGGTCTCCAGTCCTGAGACTGGTTTGATGCAGCTCTCCATGCTACTCTATCCTGTGCAAGCTTCTTCATCTCCCAGTACCTACTGCACTCTACATCCGTCTGAATCCTGTGCAAGCTTCTTCATTTAAGTAACTACTGCACCATACATTCTTCTGAATCTGCTTAGTGTATTCATCTCTTGGTCTCTCCCTATGATTTTCACCCTGCACGCTGCCCTCTAATACTAAATTTTTGATCCCTTGATGCCACAAAATATGCCCTACAAACCGATCCTTTCTTCTAGTCAAGTTGGGCCACAAATTTCTCTTCTCTCCAATGCTATTCAGTACCTCCTCAATAGTTATGTGATCTACCCATCTAATCTTCAGCATTCTTCTGTATGTAACGGAACATATTAAAGGCTTTACTGTACCGAAGTATGCGATACCCTCCAAATTCAACCAGTTTAACGAGTATTTATGATTATAGCAAAGGTATTGTGTATGTTAACAATGATTGCATAACATGTCTCCACAAACAGTCAACCCATTAAATTATACAGAGTAACTGACCCACACAAAAGTTAATATCACTTGATCACTGATACAGCAAATGTCATCATGTAAAAACACTTAGTTCATCTTAAATAATTAATATGAAGTACGAAAAATAGTGGCCAACTTAGGTATTTTGGATCTCCTTAAATAAAAATCACCCAGTGAAACCTATTTGTTCACTAGGAGCGTTTTCACTCAGTATTCACAAAATCAATCCTATTTTAGACGAAAACCAATGTAATTCTTAATAATTCATGTTATTTACTTATTTATGCAAATTAGAGAAGTCAATTGACAAACTTCTAAAAAACGGCCTTTTTGTAACAAAGAATTATTCTGTCAAGTCAACAAATCTGTCTGTCATTTTAATAACATGTTAAATTATGTCACTCGATGCAAATTAATAACTTTTCTGCACAAATTATGATAACAGATGTACATGTGACTTGTAAACTACACTCCTGGAAATGGAAAAAAGAACACATTGACACCGGTGTGTCAGACCCACCATACTTGCTCCGGACACTGCGAGAGGGCTGTACAAGCAATGATCACACGCACGGCACAGCGGACACACCAGGAACCGCAGTGTTGGCCGTCGAATGGCGCTAGCTGCGCAGCATTTGTGCACCGCCGCCGTCAGTGTCAGCCAGTTTGCCGTGGCATACGGAGCTCCATCGCAGTCTTTAACACTGGTAGCATGCCGCGACAGCGTGGACATGAACCGTATGTGCAGTTGACGGACTTTGAGCGAGGGCGTATAGTGGGCATGCGGGAGGCCGGGTGGACGTACCGCCGTATTGCTCAACACGTGGGGCGTGAGGTCTCCACAGTACATCGATGTTGTTGCCAGTGGTCGGCGGAAGGTGCACGTGCCCGTCGACCTGGGACCGGACCGCAGCGACGCACGGATGCACGCCAAGACCGTAGGATCCTACGCAGTGCCGTAGGGGACCACACCGCCACTTCCCAGCAAATTAGGGACACTGTTGCTCCTGGGGTATCGGCGAGGACCATTCGCAACCGTCTCCATGAAGCTGGGCTACGGTCCCGCACACCGTTATGCCGTCTTCCGCTCACGCCCCAACATCGTGCAGCCCGCCTCCAGTGGTGTCGCGACAGGCGTGAATGGAGGGACGAATGGAGACGTGTTGTCTTCAGCGATGAGAATCGCTTCTGCCTTGGTGCCAATGATGGTCTTATGCGTGTTTGGCGCCGTGCAGGTGAGCGCCACAATCAGGACTGCATACGACCGAGGCACACAGGGCCAACACCCGGCATCATGGTGTGGGGAGCGATCTCCTACACTGGCCGTACACCACTGGTGATCGTCGAGGGGACACTGAATAGTGCACGGTACATCCAAACCGTCATCGAACCCATCGTTCTACCATTCCTAGACTGGCAAGGGAACTTGCTGTTCCAACAGGACAATGCACGTCCGCATGTATCCCGTGCCACCCAACGTGCTCTAGAAGGTGTAAGTCAACTACCCTGGCCAGCAAGATCTCCGGATCTGTCCCCCATTGAGCATGTTTGGGACTGGATGAAGCGTCGTCTCACGCGGTCTGCACGTCCAGCACGAACGATGGTCCAACTGAGGCGCCAGGTGGAAATGGCATGGCAAGCCGTTCCACAGGACTACATCCAGCATCTCTACGATCGTCTCCATGGGAGAATAGCAGCCTGCATTGCTGCGAAAGGTGGATATACACTGTACTAGTGCCGACATTGTGCATGCTCTGTTGCCTGTGTCTATGTGCCTGTGGTTCTGTCAGTGTGATCATGTGATGTATCTGACCCCAGGAATGTGTCAATAAAGTTTCCCCTTCCTGGGACAATGAATTCACGGTGTTCTTATTTCAATTTCCAGGAGTGTATATCTCTTTTTAGTAGTTCTTTGACAATGTTATAAATACAAGCAGCAAGAACGGTCGGGAGGCAGTCGGAATGTCACTTTGCTACAGTGTGTTTGTGTGTTATTGTTTGAGGTGGATAAACAATGCAAAGAACATTTAAAGGAAGTTGTGTTGTGTCATGGTCTTTGGTGGACAGTGGAATTAAGATGGCCACCAGAGTAATAAATATTTGAAGTTTACATATTTGTTGGTTTCGCTCATTCTTTATCATCAAAAGCACATAAAAAACACGGGACCTCATGTTTTTAGCCCTAGACAACCAGATTTAGAGCCAGCATCAGCATCGAGACACAGCAGCGATCCAGCAAGTAGCAGCGATTACCACAACACAATGCATTTTAATGGCGCCAACCTAACATCAAGTGCTAACAAGCTCCGTAAATGGGAGTGAAATAGTGCGATTATAGCAATTAGCTATATCTACGACAAGGCGACCATTACAAAAGTGGGGGCTCATCCGGGATCTTTAAGTGCATCGATGATAATAGTGCAGCGATAAATTTCGTAAGTGCTTATCATTCCAAAAAAGTTTATTTGTGCAGTGTGGCAACAGTGAAAATATGTCAAAATTAAATAAATTGTGTTTGTGCGACTACCAAAAACCATCATCACACCGCTCGGAAGATTAACGTCTGGATTATGTCAATGGAATTCATCAATCAAGACTTCAGCTTCGATAAAACCGAATAGAAGTGAAGAAAGCCAACAGGAACACCGATCACGACATCATAGTATAGCTACATAAAGCAAGGTATTTTGTTGTTGTTGTCATTTAAAATAATTAATAGTTAACATGTCTCTACCTGAGAGTGATGAGATCGTAGGAAATGTAAAAATTGAACCAGGGGATGGTGAACAATTAAACTTAACAGAGTGGCTAGAAGGGTTTGCAACTCAAATAAGCTCGCAACTTAAACAATCAAGCGAACAAGTACGTTTGGATTTTAAACAATCAAGTGAACAAGTAAGTTTGAAACTTAAAGAAAACACAGATAGACTGGATAAGTTAAGTTTGGATTTTGATCTATTAAGTACTCATCTCAATGAGAAGTGTGAGGAAATTAAAACTACCCTCAGTAAGGACACTAGAGAACAGTTGATACACTTCAGAAAAGAATTTCAAGTTGAAGTTGAAAGTTTAAATGAAAACATACAAGCTAACACAGACAGCATTGCTGTCATCTACAACAGAGTAGATACTGAAGTTGAAAGATTAGATCAAAAAATAGACAAAACATCAGAAAACCTTAAACAAGAATACAACCTGTATACCACTAATGTAGATACAAAAGTAGAAAATATACACACTAAATATACACAATTGGAAGATGCATTGATGTCAAAACAAATGTTTTACAATCAAAATACAATGTATGGGCACATCCAAGTGAAATGCTTTCCTGGTGAAAATCTGCACCCTATTGACTTTATTCACCAATGTAAGGATATGTTTGTTGTAGGAATGTCAGATAACATAAAAATTAAGTTAGTAAAATGGTTTCTAGAAGGGGAGGCCCTATCCTGGGCAAATGAGAATAATGATTCTTGGAATACTTTTGAAGAGTTTGAAGCTAAGTTTATTTGCAAATTTTGGTCACAATCCATACAAGCCAGATTAAAGTCAGAATTTCTAAATGGACCAGTGTATAGAGGGAAAGTAGGGGGAATGCAAAAATTTTGCAGAGATCAATTGAAAAAGCTTGCTCACTTGAATAACTCTTTTGATATTATACCACAAATTGATGTTTTAAAAAGAAGGTTACCAGATAGACTGCAGTGGGAATTGGTCCATGGACCAGACGATTCAATGGAAGAGTTCCTGAAACTTGTAGATAGATTAGATAGGGCCTTGGAAAGAGAAAATAACCAAAGTTTTGGCTCTGGCAACAACCAGTATGTGGGGTGGAACAGGAATGTAAACAGAGATTATTATGGGAGGAGAGACTTTGAAAATTCTGGAAATAATGCTCCAAATAGGGGAGATAGGAGATATGAAAATGATTTCAGAAACAATACACAGGAGAGAGGATGGATGAGAGATAACAGGAATGATAGAAATAGGTATTGGGGAAGAGAACAAGATAGAAGGGGGTTTGCTGAAACTAGTGAAGAAAACGACAACTACAATCGGACAGACCAAGGGAACCAGCCAGGAAACGATGGACAGTCCCACTAGATGTCCGTAGTTTTGGGGCTAGACAATATTATGACAGGACAACACATAACCAAAACTGGAAAAGGAGAAGATACAATGTAAAGAGTAAGTACCATGAAAATACTGATGTTGTTAGAATGAATAAACTAGAATTTAATAAAAGGTTTTGGGATACTATGAGTAAAAGTGATACAGTTAATAAAAACAGTGTTCAAGCACAGGTAGTTAGTGAAAGTGCGGAAGTTGAAGGTATTGCAGAGTTCCATAGTTGGGCTGAAAAAGATACTGGTGTTAATAACAAGTCAGACACACCACAAATAGAATCTATTTTGGGGGGTTTATTTGATAAGAAGGGGGATGACGAAGTGTTTAATGGAACCAAAGACTCAATTGCTGAGATTCAGATACATAGGGGGGAAACAGAAGATGGGGTTGTTGTGGAGGAGGAGGAAGAAGTAATAGAGGGACATTTAAATAATGATCCTAAATCAAGTGATGTTATTGATGAGAGTGTGGAGGAAGAAATAAAAGTATTTGTAGAACTGAAAAGTGATGATGAGGTAAAGGTAAGTGATGTGACAAACATGTGTAATAATGAGGTTAATGTAAGTGAAATGCAGACTAGGGAATGTGTATCTGAGGACAAGCTATTGCCTATTGGGAACTATGAAACACTAATCTATGAGAATGGTAATAATAATAATATTAAAGAAAATATAAAGGGATGGAATGTAAATGTGTGTTTTCAAGAGAAAGGGGAAAAGTTTTTAGAAGTTTTGTGGAACAACTATGGAAACTGTATAAACAAAGATGCCTTTTGGAAAGAATTAGCAAAGGTAAGTGCAACCTTGTATCCTACATGGTGGACAAGAATCCGTAGTGGACTTTATAAAAAAGGGGGTGAAAACAGTAGTTTGTTAAGTGACAACACAGTGTTAAAAGGAACAGATGAAAACAAAGGTTTATGTTTAAATGTCAATGCTTTGCAAACAGAGAGGGATTTGTCTAAGTGTAGGAAAGAGACATTACACTTAGGAACTAAAGAAATTGAAAATGATCTATTGTTTGAAAATACTGAAATAGACAAAGATGTTGAGCTAGGTTGTCCAAATGTTAAAGTAAACATTGACATTAGTCCATTTGAAATAAAAGAAAGCCCACATCCTAATGCGTATAGACTCATCTTTCCCAGAGCAAGAAGGTTATTTGGATTAAGAAACATCACTGAATTGAAGCCATATAAACATGATTAAGCACATTTCCCTGTTTGAATACAGTTACTTACCCATTTTCCGTAAAGCATGTTATCAGCAAAGATTTTTACTGGGTGTGTCAAATAGCAACTACCACTCATCCTATAGACCCTGGAAAAGTTCCAGATCTCTGAGAGAATGTTTTTATATTTTTATTGTCACTATTGAATATTAAATTTTGAGACATCTTCTTTACTTGCAATGGGAAAGAAGGTGACAAACATTTATTACTTTCCTTTTGTATTATTGAATATGGGACATACTTGCACCAAATAAAAGACAATGTAAAAATTGTTGTGCAAGACCCATCATTTTGTTACTATTGTGTTCTTAGGCATAAGATTTGTGTACAATTTTCTACAGCTAATCAGATGTTCACTAAGTTTGATGTTTGTGTTATGTTGTGACCAATTTAAGTGTCCAATTTTGGTATTCATATGGTCTTGTACTATCTTGACTGTGTCTCAATGGGAGACAATATTTAAAAAACTCTTCTTTTTTTTGCAAATGCATATTATACTCATACATGTGACTTCACTAGTGTTTGTGTTTATATATCATGTCCATACTTGTAATTCTGTTCTTCGTTTTCATTTCTTTTATGTGGCTCAAAAAGAGCAGACAGTTGCAATATTTTCCTATGGACATATAACCTGTCCATCTATGTAATATATTCATGTTCCTTCTATTATCTTGATTAATCTGTGACTCAATGAGAACTGACTTTGAAATAATTTACATATATTTTTTATATATCTTAAAATCGCATGTGATATATTTGTATCTGTTTTTGATCATTTTCCATGTGGCTCACTGGGAGCAAAGATTAACATTTTTTTTTACTTTCATATATTACTAAATATTTTTATTATGCTGTCATACTGAATGACATAACACAAAGTGCATTTGAAACAACACAACTAAAATATTTGCAGGAAAAAGTCATTTTGAAACGTTGTAACGGTCGTTGTATACATACACATTATGCATAGTAAAACAAAAAAAAACAAAAATTATTAAAGTAGTACTTTTCCAAATTTTAACCATTTGACACATTCGTCCTAGTCGGCTAATATCATTAACATTCTGTAAATGATATTACCCGAGGGGGTATTGTAACGGAACATATTAAAGGCTTTACTGTACAGAAGTATGCGATACCCTCCAAATTCAACCAGTTTAACGAGTATTTATGATTATAGCAAAGGTATTGTGTATGTTAACAATGATTGCATAACATGTCTCCATAAACAGTCAACCAATTAAATTATACTGAGTAACTGACCCACACAAAAGTTAATATCACTTGATCACTGATACAGCAAATGTCATCATGTAAAAACACTAAGTTCGTCTTAAATAATTAATATGAAGTACGAAAAATAGTGGCCAACTTAGGTATTTTGGATCTCCTTAAATAAAAATCACCCAGTGAAACCTATTTGTTCACTAGGAGCGTTTTCACTCAGTATTCACAAAATCAATCCTATTTTAGATGAAAACCAATGTAATTCTTAATAATTCATGTTATTTACTTATTTATGCAAATTAGAGAAGTCAATTGACAAACTTCTAAAAAACGGCCTTTTTGTAACAAAGAATTATTCTGTCAAGTCATCAAATCTGTCTGTCATTTTAATAACATGTTAAATTATGTCACTTGATGCAAATTAATAACTTTTCTGCACAAATTATGATAACAGATGTACATGTGACTTGTAAACTATATCTCTTTTTAGTAGTTCTTTGACAATGTTATAAATACAAGCAGCAAGAACGGTCGGGAGGCAGTCGGAATGTCACTTTGGTACAGTGTGTTTGTGTGTTATTGTTTCAGGTGGATAAACAATGCAAAGAACATGTAAAGGAAGTTGTGTTGTGTCATGGTCTTTGGTGGACAGTGGAATTAAGATGGCCACCAGAGTAATAAATATTTGAAGTTTACATATTTGTTGGTTTCGCTCATTCTTTATCATCAAAAGCACATAAAAAACACGGGACCTCATGTTTTTAACCCTAGACAACCAGATTTAGAGCCAGCATCAGCATCGAGACACAGCAGCGATCCAGCAAGTAGCAGCGATTACCACAACACAATGCATTTTAATGGCGCCAACCTAACATCAAGTGCTAACAAGCTCCGTAAATGGGAGTGAAATAGTGCGATTATAGCAATTAGCTATATCTACAACAAGGCAACCATTACATGTAGCACCACATTTTGAAAGCTTCTATTCTCTTCTTCTCTAAACTATTTATCATCCACTTTTCACTTCCATACATGGCTACACTCCATAAAATACTTTCAGAAATGACTTCCTGACACTTAAATCTATACTCAATGTTAACAAATTTCTCTTCTTCAGAAACGCCTTCCTTGCCATTGCCAGTCCACATTTTATATCCTCTCTAGTTCAACCATCATCAGTTATTTTGCTCCATAAATAGCAAAACTCCTTTATTACTTTAAATGTCTCATTTCCTAATCTAATTCCCTCAGCACCACTTGATTTAATTTGACTACATTCCATTATCCTCATTTTGCTTTTGTTGATGTTCATCTTATACCCTCCTTTCAAGACACTGTCCATTCTGTTCAGCTGCTCTTCCAGGTCCTTTGCTGTCTCTGACAGAATTACAACGTCATCAGTGAACCTCAAAGTTTTTATTTCTTCTCCATGGATTTTAATTCCTACTCCGAATTTTTCTTTTGTTTCCTTTACTGCTTGCTCAATGTACAGATTGAATAACATTGGGGATAGGCTACAACCCTGTCTCACTCCCTTCTCAACCACTGCTTCCCTTTCATGCCCCTCGACACTTATAACTGTCATCTGGTTACTGTAAAAATTGTAAATAGCCTTTCGCTCCCTGTATTTTACCCCTGCCACCTTCAAAATTTGAAAGAGAGTATTCCAGTCAACATTTTCAAAAGCTTTCTCTAAGCCTACAAATGCTACAAATGTATGTTTACCTTTCCTTAATCTTTTTTCTAAGATAAGTCATAAGGTCAGTATTGCCTCACGTGTTCCAACATTTCTACAGAATCCAAACTGATCTTCCCCAAGGTCAGCAAAATTGGTGATAAATTTTCTTAAAGATTTCATCATGCCTATAAATCTGGCAACACCCTTCTTGTCTCTGCATGATGCAAACTTTGCAAATAGCTTGGGTACAGGTCTGATCTATACGAATTCCCCTGGTTGATACTATACAACCCAAAAACTAGATTTCACTATTTCTCAGATTTACTTTCGATGGATTAACAATCACACTCACCTCCCTTAGACACCACAGAATTTGCCTGAGAGCTCCAAATGATCAGCAAAAGTTGCATTATAAATGACCATGTCATCTAAGTAATTGTAGACACACTAAATGTTTAGGTCTCACAACACAGAATCTAAAAGGTGAGACAAAACTGCTGCCCCTGTGACGAGGTGAAATGATTCTGTTAAATTCAAAAAAGGTTGTAGTTAGTGGAAAACACTGTTGAAGGCTTTGAATGTTCAGTGAGATGCATCTGGTAATACACACTATAAATACAGGTGTCTACAAGTAATGTGAAGCGATTATGTACATGAGCAATCCTGGTGTGACTACACAATCTGTATTTAATTTCAGCCTGGAACTTAAAAAAAAAAGTAGCATGCAAAAAATCAGAGCCCAACAATACCCTGGTAGTGAGCCCTTCAGCAACAATAAATTTTAAAGTCTACATGAAATCTTCAATTCTTAATTTAATATGAATCTGGCCTACAATATTTAATAAATCATCTGAAACAGAACAGCAATTCCCACGAACAGGCTGCAGATTACAAAATTTCCCTCTCTGGTGATTCATACACCACAAGCAGTAATCACTAAATGAAACATTACTACCAGAATTGACCTAAGCAAAAACTGGTTCCCAAGTGATGGAAGCACAAGGAAAGAGGAGATGCTGTTTATCAATGGTGTACATCCTGTGACAGCTTTTCAGTGGTAAAATGTGACTATTGCTCTCTGCCATTGTTCAGTTGTGTCAACTTCTTGGTCACCTGTCCTGCAGTTCCTCACAATCCTTAACAAAATGGCCCACCTTGCTGCAGAAAACATATGCATCCTAAAGAAAATTCCATATCCTATTTGGGTTGTCAGACACATTTGAAATGCTGAACCTCTCCTCAAAGCTCTGCCCCCCACCCCATCCCTCCAATATCCCACTTTCCATCAGTGAATCAAATAATCTCAATGTCAACAACCATTCTGTTGAAGCCAGAAAAGCTGTGCAGCTTATCAGTAAACAGCACCCTCCAACAATCTTCTGGTCGCATCGCTGCTGGGACATTAAGGACAGCCTCATTTTAAAAAATGTCTAAGCAGAGTGACGTCACAGCCATATGTACACAATCGAAGAATCATTCATGGCCAACACCATATAAAAATGTTGATCAGTAGAATTCTTTTTGTGTACAAGTCCCTACATTTTCCAAGAGAACTTTCTTCCAGATCCCACCTAGCAAGCAACTTCCCTTCAAAATTTCAGTGACTGGCCCATTCAGTCAACTGTCTGCTAGTGGATAAATAACTTGAAACATTGATGCCATGCAGAATTTACAACACATTAGCCTGTTAACCACAGTGATTTCAAAACTTGGTTAATATTTTCATTTGATAATCTCATGATATTCTGAATGATTGTAATCACTGAATTAGGTATTCCATGATTTTTGGGCGTGGATCCAGGATACTTTAAATTCTTGTTCTGATATTTCAGTTGACAACCTTTCAGCATTCTCAACTTGAGTTGCTTCCAAATTTTAAATCACTTTACACCTTGTGGAGTAAATGTGCATGTGTCAAAGTTAACACTGTTGCTCATTCATAGATTAAACTTTATGCATCTGAGAATTAAAAAAAGCAAGCACAACTTCAGTGAATCCACAGTCTTATGAAGTATGTTGTTGACTATTATAGATAACATATGTTGGAATACCAGGCAGTGAAGTCTTAGAATAGTATTCCCTTTGAAAGCACAAATGTGAAATGATTTGTTGAACTGGAAGCCCTCATCTCTGCTGTGCACATTGTCTGCTAATTGTATTTTCACAGCTTTCTTGACATCTGAATCCCAGTAGGATGAGGCTGTGGCCATTATCTTAACTTCTCCTTAATTCATGGAATGGCCTGTGGAAATACAATGTTCAGCTTCAGCAGATTTATTAGACTGTAGGAGGCAGGTGATCACAAATGTTCAATGCATTGTTCTTGGACAATGCATACCATTTACCACTCACATGGTATTTCATGTATACCTGTCTTCCATAAAAGCAGATCAGTCTTTACAGATCCCAGAAAAGCTGCTGTCTTGGCTGGTGAAAGGAAGATCACACCAACTTCATCGATGCTGTTGAACAGCAAGCTGATGTGTCAAAAAACTCAGTTTTACAGGAGAGTGAAAAAATATTATTGTTATCTCAGTACCAAACAAATGTAAAATTATCACTGCAATAGATTTCATTAATGATATTGGATGAAAAAAAATTGGAAAATAAATTTCAAGCTTCTGATGTTTGCATGCAATGTTTTTTACCTGTCGTATGACAATATACACAATTGCAAACAGAATGGATTCATCTTTCTTTCTGTTTAGTACCCTTAACTAGTTTTCCTCCATACATTTTCCTTGGTAAACATGTGTATTCTTTTTCTTCTAAATTAAGTCACTTTGCCTTATGTCATTTACATTCCTCCATTTCCTTTCATTTGTAACTGATGGCTTATCAGGCAGACCAACTGTTTCACTTACAGAAGCAGTTGAGACTATCTCCTCCTCTTCTTCAAAGTTAGAACTAATATTTGTTCATGAAGAGCTTCACTGTCAGAATTATTTGTGTCATTTGGATCAGAAACAGATAAGGGATCATAAATGCTTCTACAGGGTCTCTTAGGAGAGCCTTTTATGAACTCACATACAGTAGTACAAGCTACTTGTGAAGCTGTTACCACAATTTCTTCTGTGTCTAAGCTTGGCCTAAAGGATCTAGAATTCCCAGTGGCCTCACTGGTGGAACTACACACATCAAAAAAAGTTTTGCATCGCCCCATTTCCCAGAACTCCTGAAGATAGACGTTGACTGTGGATATTTTATCACCGACACTTGACTGTGGATATTTTATCACAGACACAGTCTCTTTGACTGTTCAGAGATGTCACTAAACCCACCCAAAGATGTAAACAACCATGCATGAGCAGCGGCTGTTAGACAGAGGGGGTCTGACAGTCAATCAGTTCCAGTCATTCCACCAGGAAAGAGGTATACGCTCGTGTTGTCTGTAATTCAACCATGCCTAGACAGTCAATACCGCAGTTCAATTGTGACTGCATTGTTACTTTGTGCCAGGATGGGCTCTCAACAAGTGACATCATCCATGTGCCTCAGAGTGAAGCAAAGTGATGTTGTTTGGACATGGAGGAGATACAGAGAGAGACAGAAACTGTCAATGACGTGCCTCATTAAGGCTGCCCAAGGGCTACAATTGCACTGGATGACCACTACCTACAGTTATGGCTGACCATGTTGAATAAAGCTTTTTGTGCAGCCACAGGACATTGTGTTACAACTCAAATGGTGTGCAATAGGCTGCATAATGCACAACTTCAATCCCAACTTCCATTACAAGGTCCATCCTTGCAAACACAATATCATGTAGTGTAGTACAGATGGGCTCAACAACATGCCAAATGGGCTGCTCAGGATTGGCATCATGTTCTCTTCACCGATGAGTGTCGCATATGCCTTCAACCAGAAATTGTCGGAGACGTGTTTGGAGGCAACCCGGTCAGGCTGAACACCTTGGACACAATGTCCAGTGAGTGCAGCAAGGCGGAGATTCCCTGCTGTTTTGGGGTGGTGTTATGTGGGACTGACATACATTGCTGGTGGTCATGGAAGGCACCATAATGGCTGTACGATACAGGAATGCCATCCTCCGACCGATAACACAACCATCTCAGCAACAAATTGGTGAGACATTCGTCTTCGTGGATGACAATTCGTGCCCCCATTGTGCACATCTTGTGAATGACTTCCTTCAGGATAGTGACATCATTCAACTACAATGGCCAGCATGTTTTCCAGACATGAACCCTATCGAACATGCCTGGGATAGATTGAAAAGGGCTGTTTATGTACAACTTGATCCACCAACCACTCTGAGGGATCTATGCCAAATCACCATTGAGAAGTGGGACAATCTGGACCAACAGTGCCTTGATCAACTTGTGGATAGTATGCCACAATGAATACAGGCTAGCATCAATGCAAGAGGATGTGCTACTGGGTGTTAGAGGTACTGGTGTGTACAGCAATCTGGGCCACCACAAAGGGTGGAAATGATGTTCATGTTGATTTCTATTCCAATTTTCTGTACATGTTCTGGAACTCTCGGAACTGAGGTGATGCAAAACTTTTGTTAATGTGTGTACTATAACCAGTAATGTTACAGAGGAGTAGCTCCTCACTGGTGGAAGTTTTATTTCAACTTTAGGTACTGCTAAATTATTATTGGTTGGCTCACAAATGTGAATCACAGGTGGATCTAAAATCACACCATATGAAATATTTGTAGAATTAGGATCCTGGATAGTGACAGATGAATTGGAAAGTAGAATGTTTCCTTTATTGCTAGTATATGAAGATGAATGCCCAAAGTCCATTTGTTGGATAACATCTTCCTCTGAAGCTGCTTTCACTTCAGACTCATCAGAACCATTCATTTCTAATGGCAGGGACATTATAGCATTACATATAGACTTCAAATGCTTCTGAAAACCATAGATAGAAGAAACAATATTTTCATATTTGTGATAGTTATTATCTTTTCTTCTCATGAGATTACAAGTTATTTAATTTTATTTCCTTGTCACTGCTGCAACAGATGTGTTACGTTCATCACATCATAAAAACTTCAGTGTTCAACATTAATGTATTTTGACAAAATAATATTGTGACTAAATTCTCTCAGAACTAGTACATTGATTTGAGATGGATGCTTGAGTGAGATACACCAAACAACACCTTATAATCAGGAGTTCATTTATTCACCTCTTTACACCAGTAATGCTTACAAGGAACTGGCTGGCGGAACTACACAAATATAATGTTTTGCTTAGTTCAAAGATGATACTCAGATCGATACTGGTGTCAACCTCATCGGTGCCACATAACCCCCCCCCCTTTCTCCCCGCAGTACGAAGTACTCCTGAGAGGCCGGAGGGGGGGGGGGGGTGACTATGGCGTCGGCATGGGTGGTCCACGGGAGCCGGACCATGGTCAGCTTGACAGCGTCGTTGGGGAGCTGTGTGGGTAGATGTCGTGAAGGAAGGTCTGGCCATCGAACCTGGAAACCGTTGAAGTGTACCGAGCGTCATACTGGGTGTGCTGGTCATGTGGCAACAGGTAGGCCAGAGGTTTGCGAGGGAACGGAGCGACGATGATGATGTGTCTGGTGGGCATGGTGAACACACGAAGCATGTCCAGGTCAATGTCAGGCGAGAGGGGAACATATTTCACTAGGTGTCAGGGAATGGCGGAGGTTGTATCATGAGCACCAGATGAAGGGAAACACATGATGAACAGTGTGTCATTGCATAGTATTATAGAGATGTCATGGATTATGTCCAGGGGGACAGGCACAAACACCTCAAGCGAGGGCACGGTCACGATGGGGGGCGTGAGAAACCTCGACAGAGCGAGGCAGGCGACAGGGCAGAGGTCAAAGGGACCGGAGAAGGGCCCAGTGGTGAGGGCGTGATTGTAGGTAAGCTCGATGTGGGGAGCATGTGATCCCTTGATGGAGTGTGTGAGACCAGAGTAGAGGACAAGGTTGGAGAACAGCTTGACGATTGGAGCTGGAAGTCACTCAACTGAGTGAGTAAGTCCGACATGTAGGGAGTGGTTGGAGCGTTGTGAGCCACGACAGTGGTCATGGCCTGAAGAGGGGTAGAAGTGGGCTCCACATGAGCAGGCTTAAGTCTGTTGAGAGAGACTGTAACAGAAGAATCTTTTATCTGGATGTCATAGGGTATTGGCTGAGCGCCAGAGAACTTGGTATGGGCCGGTATATGGGGGTTGGAGGGGAGCATGGACAGTGTCATCTCGAAGCAGGACGTACTCGCAATTGTTCAGAGATTTTGGGATGTGAACCTTAGGGCGGGAATGGCTGGTGGGCGGAGGGATGTGGAGGTTGATGAAGTGGTGTCTGACATGGTCCACAAAGGAAGGTAATTCAGACTGAGGGAGAGAAGCGGAAGGGCTCACAAGTTCACCAGGGAGAACAATGTTCTGGCCATATATGAACTCAGCTATTGTGTCTTTGAGGTCTTCCTTATAGATCACACAAATGCCAAGTAGCAAAAGGGGAAGATACTCTGTCCAATGAGAGTCGTGGCATCGAAGAGCTGCCTTGAAAGTGCGGTGCCAGCACTCAACTAGCCCGTTAATTTGCGGGTGATATGTTGTGGTATGGATGCGCCAGATGCCGCAAATGTTACGAATCTTGTTGAACAGGACCGACTCAAATTGTCTGCCCTGGTTAGTCACGATGATAGCTGGACATCCGAAACGCAATACCCATGACTCGACGAAAGCTCGAGCAACAGTTTCTGCTGTGATATTGGGGAGGGGACAGCCTCGGCCCAGCGAGTTGCTCAGTTGATAGACGAGAGAACATAACGAGAGCCATTAGAGGGTGGGAGAGGGACGACAATGTCAATGTGAATATGCTGGAAACGCCCAGGAAGGATCAAAAAGGCGCCGAGGGGGGGTGAAGTGTGCTTGTGTACTTTGCAGCATTGGCATGCGATGCAGGAGTGTGCCCATTGCTGGCAGTCCTTGTTGATATTTCCCCACACAAAGCACTCTGCTACAAGGCA
Organism: Schistocerca cancellata; assembly: GCF_023864275.1. Lineage (NCBI taxonomy): Eukaryota > Metazoa > Arthropoda > Insecta > Orthoptera > Acrididae > Schistocerca > Schistocerca cancellata. Next base: position 458,776,393 of record NC_064630.1, read on the forward strand.
GGTGGACGCACGAACACTGGTTTGGGCTAAATTATGCAGTGCGTTGAAGTGTAGTGAAGAGGTAGAGTCTGAAATCAGGTTTTGTCTGTCCTTGTCAGCGGGTTGGAGGTTAGGCAGTTCAGAGAGGTCTAACAGTGAATGAATGGTGTCGACTCATGAAAGGAAATCAGCAACTATATTGTCAGCACCGTTTATGTGTCTGACATCAGTGGTGAACTGAGATATGAAGTCCATGCATCTGAAACGGCGAGGAGGTGGATCTACTGACAGGTTTGAAATGGCCACAGCCAGGGGTTTGTGGTCTCTTAAAACATAGAAAGAGCATCCTCAACGTCGGTCTTAAAATGCTTGATCGCTTCGTAGACCACAAGCAATTCCCTGTCAAATGTGGAATATTTCTGTTGTGCATTGGTGAGCTTGCGCGAGAAGAACTGCAGAGGTGAAGTTTGACCGTCAACTGCCTGGCTAAGGACAGCACCGATGGCAGTATCGCTCACATCTGTGGTGATGAAAAGCTGCGCATTGGGATAAGCATGTGCGATTGTGCAGGCTTCGTCAAGAAGATTTTTGAGGGCAGTGAAAGAGTCAGTCATAGCAGGGGTCCATGGAACAGGCCATGATCAAGAAGTCTTGGTACGTGCCAAGGCACCCATCAGTGGAGCCTGAATCTCCACAGCCCGAGGTAGATGACGTCGATAATAATTAACCATCCCCAGAAAGCGCCAGAGCTCTTTGAATGACGAAGGTCTGGGTAGGTTTAGTATTGTTTGTACTTTGTCAAGGGGGCGATGAAATGCCGTTGGCAGAGACCCAAAAACCAAGAAAACTGACAGCGGGTTGATGTAGCTGCAATTTGTTTTGGTTGTCTCGATGCCTGTTGCCGTGAGTGTGTCCATAACAGTTTGCACATGTCAAATGTTGTCCTCAACAGAGTAGTTGAACACAAGAATGTCATCAAGATATGCAAAGCACAATTTTAGTCCGAATAGCACTTCGTTGATGAAGCGTTGCCAGGTCTGGGTTGCGTTTTCCAGACCAAAGGGCATGAATCGAAACTGAAATAACCTGATTGAGGTGGTGATTTCTGTCTTCTCGATGTCTTCAGGAGCCATGGGGATCTGGTGGTAAGCCTGTTTGCAATCAATGACAGAGAATGTGGTCGCACCTGCGAGGGAACTGGTAAAGTCGGCAATGTGGGGTATGGGGTAGGTGTCCATAATTGTTCATGCGTTTAGTCGACAGTAGTCTCCACACATGCACCAGGACCCGTCTTTCTTGGGTGTCATATGAATGAGCGTAGACCAGCTGCTGGCAGAGGGTTCGATGACACCGGAGCTTAGAAGTTCAGAAATCTGCTTTTTAAGGTCAGAGAGATGCTCAGGACAAAGTTGGCATGGCTTACTGGAAATTGGGGGGCCTGGCATGAGGCGAAGCTTGTGAACCATGCCGTTGGTGATGACCGAAATGTTGCCAGTGGCATGGGAGGCGGTTTGTTTACAATGAGAGGCAGGCGGAGAGGCGAGGCGAGGTTGTGGTGTTTCTGTGCCACTCAGCGGATCTAACGGGAGCTGAGGCAGCGAAGTGTACCAGGAGCCAACGTGACAAGATGGCCGCCAGCCCGAAGCAGTGGCATAGTGGTCGGTTGAGTTCGGTAGAGCCCGTGAAGCATTAGTGAGTCCATTGTCCGAGGGCACGGTCTGTGGCACCACGGTCGCAGGCGAAGCGCTAGGCGCAAGTGCACTGTTTGTGTTGTCAGTGGTGGCCTCACGGCGAAGTGCAGGAGCCTAAGACGCATAGTTTGAGGTGGTCTGGGAGGGGAGGGGTAGGAGCTGTCAGTACAGGAACACGTGACGCTCATCACGAATGCACACTCGTGTCTAGCCGAGTGTCAAATGCTGCTGTATTAGGGGGGTGTGGTCCTGTGGAACTGTCAGTACACATTATGGTAGACTTGATAGCACTGTTGCAAGGGGTAGCGGGAGGTAAGCACACGGAGGCTCGATTGCTGGGACTATAAGCAGATTCGGCACACTTACTGACCTTGCTTTATCCTTGCTGCAGTGTCTGTAATTCCTTTGCTGCGTCGGATAGCTGGAGCTGAGTTTCATGGAGCCGGAGGGAGAGCTCAAAGTTTTCCTTGCATAGGCGAGCAATGTTTCCAAGCTCAACAAGGCACTTGTGCATTGTTTCTTGTAACATCGTAGACAGAGCCAAGTATGTATGGATTAGATGAGCCCGGACCAATGTGTCACGTGGGGGTTTGCTCGACGGAGCACAGGGGAAGTGAGTTTTGGATGGGTGATGAAACACGGTGTTTTGCACTAGGTCTGGTGAAAGTTTGTGGTGTCACAAGAAGTCAATGCCTAGATAACATCGGCGCCTGTGTCCACTAGGAAAAAGTATCACGACGAAATGTCTTTAATATAAAGTCGTCCGTAACTATCTGATTGATGCCGGACAGAGCGGAGCACTGGGAGGTGCCTGTCATGTTGTGCACAGGAGGTGGCACCCGGACCTATGTGTGATTTGCGTTTGGGAAGCAGAAGGGTGGTCTGCTGTTCCGTGCCACCTCACCAAACCATGTGTGGAAGTAACAGTATGGGTAGTGCGGCTGCATTCCCTGTGGAAAGTTCGTTTGCAGAGGCAGTGGCTGAGGTTCAGTGGCCGCAGCTGGTATGGTTGCATGAGGTGGCGTGACCAAGGGCGGAGCCGGTGACGTCCCAGCTGTTTGTATACTGTGTCCCGGAGGGAGCGGAACATTCGGTACAGTGCGCGTCTGGCTGCGGAACGAGGAGCATGAACCTGAGACTTGCCAGGTAGACAGTGGCTGGCGAAATAGAGCAGCGATGCATCATGTAGTTTGTCAGCAATTGTCATTCATTGCTAGACAGGTTTGGGAGACCTCTGAGCCAGAGCAAAGTGGATGTGGGAAGGTAGTTTATCTGTCCAGATGGCGAGGAGAGCTGTGTCAGAGAGTAGATCGTCACTGACCAGGGCCCGTAGCCATCTCCAAAGTTGTGAAGGTTTGTCGTCGCTTAGTTGCTCGACATGGAGCACTTGCCGTATTGCTGTGTCAGATGAGCACGCAAGCCGACGTAGAACTGTCTTTTTGGCTAGAGTGTACTGGGTAGCTGAGTCCGGGGCGTCAATCAGGTCAGCAATCAAGTCCTTCTGGTTGTGCAGGTGGGTGATAAGGCACAGAAAACTGGTTGATTCATCGAGTTTGAAATGGTCAAACACTTTATCCACAATATTGAACCAGGTTGTTGCCCTGTCAGGATTGAATGGTGGTAGCATCAGTAAGCGTTGTAAAACGTTCGGAAGAACAGGGTGAGTTGAATTAATCAGGACACTGCCAGAAATGAGCTGTTGTTGCTGCAGTATTCCAGGAGAGTGTGTCTCCTGGGTATGTGGTGACGACGGCTGGTCAAGTGGCAGCGTGAACGTGACTCATTGTGGTTGAGCGCAGTCCATCGCGACGCAGATGGCCGACGCAGATGAGACACCATAATGTGTCAATTGCGGTTGCGGAAGTTTGACACATTGTGGGTGTGTTCGGATTGATGTGTCGTGGAAGACCGATGTGGATGAGGCACCGAGATGTGCTGAGAATGGGAGCAGAAGCTCGACCAGAGCTGGCGCGGGGGCGACAGGTGAGAAAAAGTTCAAAGTTTGAAAATGCGTGCCCATCCCCGGAAAACTCGACATGTGATCAGAGTCGGAGTCACCTGTGTTCCAGGGATGCTGCAGAGGTGCGGGCTGTCCAGAAGCACAGTGAGGAAAATGATGTCGAACGTTGGGCGGAATGTGTGAATGTTCACTGTTCATAGTCATTTCACTCAAAACGGTGTGCGGATAAGGTGACTGTCGTGGCACAAAACACTGAGGTGTAGCAGTAGGATGGAGATGAAGGTCAGACACAGATAACAAGCCATTGTTCCTGTTGCAGGCCGAGGTATTGAAGCAGGAAGGCATGTGCTGATGCTGGACCGAGGCAGGCCCGGGCGTGGTCAAATGCTGAGGAGGTTGACCGGTGAACAAAGCAGTTCCGGCCATGTGGCACAAAGCCGCGTGGTACTGCTCAGATTGCTGCATGGCAAACCGTTGTCCTGGTGGTAGTAGGTTATCCAACGAAGCATTTGCAGAAATCAGCATTGATCCCGCAGTGCACGGAGTTCCGTAAGAGGTAACTGCACCGTCAATGAGGGAGGGCACATGTGGCGGGAACAAAGGCGTCTGATAGCTGGAGTCATGCACACTTCTAACCTCACTTATTGTTGCAGGCACCAAAACGTCCAGCAAAATCAGTGTAATCAACGAGTGAGAGGCATTGTGTTGCAGTCCTGGTGGGTGTACATCATCCGCAACCCGATGCATGTCGATCACAAAACCCGGCATTAGGCGTTGGGCCGAAGCCATTGCTTGAATGTTGTGTTGATGTAATACATGCAAAAATAACCAACACGGAGGCCGTAGACACAGTAAAACTGTGAAAACAGAAGATGTTACAACTCGGGGTCACCAGTGAGGTGGATGCTCGGGCGAGATACACCAAACAACACCTTATAATCAGGATTTCATTTACACCTCTTTACACCAGTAATGCTTACAAGGAACTGGCTGGCGGAACTACACAAAGATAATGTTTTGCTTGGTTCGAATATGATGCTCAGATCGATACTGGTGTCAACCTCATTGGCACCACAGATTTATGCAGCATGTTTTCATACTGCACATCATAACCCTACTTTAGATTTTTAATTACTTCACACATTATTGAAAACTCTTGGTTAAACATTAATGCATATAACTTACCTTTATTATACAGTGTTTTTTTCTATGTCTACTAGACTCAAATTACACAGCACACACTATTAACAATGAAAATAACAGCAGGATAAAACAAACATAAAAAGAGCCACAAAACTTGCCAATGATAACAATGGTGAAATCATGGGAAACTTTTGGTATACAAGTATTGGTGTAGGAATCTAAAATCAGTGAATGACAACAAGAACTCTTAAGTCAAGTAAGTTGACATATGTGGTAGAAGCAGAGATATAAAATTGTTGACATATGAGGATACATTACATTCAATTTTGTAAAATTTGTATTCATACCTTGGCTTCCAAGATGTTTGAGAAGATTCTGGAAGACTTCTTTTATAGAGACCCACTGAAATCTCATTTCCATTAATTTTTGATGTATGAGGATGCAATTCAACATCACTGTTATGCTTCTTCATTATTCTTGCAATTTTTGAAAAGATATTTCCCATACATTGGAGAAAGGCCACAGACTTTACATTTCTTTCTCCTTTTGGTTGGTTGGGTACACGAGCTTGCAGAACTCTCTCAATTTGATGTTTTGTAAATCCTTTCTTATGGCATATTTCTTTCATGTGTATGTGTTCACCCTGTAGGATACCAGTGTTGCACAGTACATGAGCCCTATGAACTAAGAGTTTGCAAAGGATGATGGCACCTAGACAAATGAAAATATAAATTGGTTTGACAGATCTTACAGTAAATGCTATGTCCTAAAACCCATCTTCCTTATATCAAAATAATATATCCAGAAACTAGAGGCAGCCATTCATTTCCCATTCCATTGCAAATTTCGTATTTTCATGAATGGAATTTAGTTGTCCAAGAGACTCAATCCATTTGTTGTTCTGCTAGGGCCAAACTATGAGTATTCATCAACATATGTCCAAAACACAGTTAGTTTTAAAATGGCAGAACTGAATGCTTTTTCTTCAAAATTCTCCATAAATGATTTAGCTGCCATGTGTGAATGAGGACTGCCCATGGCAACACCATCAATGTGTTCAAAAAATTTGTTGGAAGATAAAATGTAAGTGGAGGTTAGAGCATGGTTAAATACGTTTTCTTCAAACTTGTTGCTAATCAGTTATACAGAGTCAGCAATATCTACTTTGGCAAACAAATGAAAGACATCAAAGCTGAGAAATGAATCAGTACTGTGAAGTTTTGAAGTTTTTAACACACTAATAAAATTGACTGAGTTATGGATAAGATGTTTACCTACAAAAGACCTCAATAATGAGGTTAAACAGAAGCATATATAATTTTTTTCTTCTGTGGGGATGGGGCCTGAGTGTGTGTCAGTTCTGTTCAAGTACAAGATCTTCATTCAGTTAAGTATCCCAAGATATTAATTAGCAGCTGAACTGTCATAAACTGTTTAAACATTTAGTATTGGAATACAAGTTGGATCTACTGAACATTCTAATACAACCAAATGGAAACAAAAGCATTGTAGTAGAAAAAATGTGATGCATATTGATTTTGACATAAATTTCACCATTAATCAAGAATATTTAGTGTCCATAAACTGTATGTTATGCAGCAGTCCACTTCAAATGCTTTCTTTCACAGCATAGATGATCTGGAAAGAAAGCACTTTACAAAACTCAGCACACATCTGGGTAAATGGGCAGATCATAATACAGCCTGAGGATAAGTGTTTAAGTGTTTTAGGGCAACATATAAGAAGCACTGTATGAAATATTGATGACATCTGTACAAATTGTATTCTCCTGCTAGTGAATTTGTGTGTCCATGACCTCTTTTCAAATCCCTGGATTGATTTTGACCAACTTTGGCACATAAACAGCAAATTTCATGCGTATCATCACTATGGGGTTTACAACATCCTAGTCAAATATGAGCAAAACTAAGGACAAAAACGTGTTTTTTCCACCCCTGCCTGTACAGTGGGCAAGTTTTGTAGGGATAGTATTGGCCTGCCTTATCAACCTGCTTTGCAGGGCATCCTACACATCAGGAGCAAGAAGAAATTCTTCAGCCCCCGATGAGTAGGCTACCCTGCATGACAGGTGTGTGGTGTTGCAGTGGTATCAACCTGCTTCATCAACTTGCTTTGCATGCAGCCTATATGTCAGGGACAATGAACAGTTTTCAAGCACCTGAAGTGTAGGCTGCCCTGCATGACAGGCATGCTGCGAGAGTAGTAATTGCCTACTTTCTCAACCTCTTTTGCAGGGACTACACATAGAGATGAGCATGTCTGAAAAAAGGTTTTTTTATTCATCAGTCTTGCGAGAATTTGATGCAGACCACCATAAATTCCTCTCCTGCACTAACCTCTTCATCTCAGAGTAGCACTTGCACCCTGCATCCTAAATTATTTGTTAGATATATTCAAATCTCTGTCTTCTCCTGCAATATTTTACCCTCTACAGCTCCTTCTAGTACAGTAGAGGTAAAACTTGTTTTGTCATCCTGTCCCTTCTTCTTGTCAGTGTTTTCCATATCTTCCTTTTTTTGCCAATTCTGTGGAGAACCACCTCATTCTTTATTTTATTTGTCTACCTAATTTTCAACATTCTTTTGTAGCACTATATCTCAAACACTTCAGTTCTCTTCTGTTCTGGTTTTACCACTGTCTATGATTCACTACCATACACTTCTGTGCTCCAAACATAGATCCTCATAATTTCCTTCCTCAGTTTATGGCCTATGGTTGATATCAGTAGACTTCTCTTGGCCAGGAATTCCCTCATTGCCTGTACTAATCTGTTTTTTATGTCATCCTTTCTTCATTCTTCTTGAGTTACTTTGCTTTCAAAGTGGCACAATTCTTTAATTTTGTGACCTTCATGATCACCGATTTTTTTTACATGAAGTTTCTTATCATTCCCATTTCTACTGCTTCTCATAACCATTGTCTTTTTTTGGTTTGCTCTCAGACCACATTCTATACTCATTTGACTGTTCATTCCATTCTGCAGGTCATGTAATTCTCTCTTTGCATTCACTGATGATAGCAATTTCATCAGTGAATCTTATTGCTATCCTTTCACTCTGAATTTTAATCCCACATTTGACTCTTTATTTTATTTCCAACACTGCTTCTTTGAAGTATACACTGGACAGTAGGGATGAAAGATGGCATCCCTGACTTATGCCCTTTTTAAGCTAAACACTTCTTTTTGTTTCCAATTTTACTAATCCCTCTTGGTTCTTGTACATGTTGCATATCATCCATCTTTCTCCATAGCTTACTATAGTTTTCTTAGAATTTTGAACATCTTGTGCTATTTTACATTGTTGAATGCATTTTCTAGATGATGAATCTTATGAGCATGTGTCTATTTTTCTCCAACTTTGCTTTCATTATCAAGCACAATGTCAGAACTGCCTCTCTGGTGCCTTTAACTTTCCTAAAACCACACCAAGAGATTATAAATTTTCTTTTCCATTTTTATGTAATTATTCTTGTCAGAACTTGGATGCATGAGCTGTTATGCTGATTGTGCAATAGTTTTTGCACTTATCTCCCCTTGCTATCTTTAGAATTGTGTGGATGATGTTTTCCCAAAAGTCTGATAGTATGTCATCAGTATCATAAATCCTATACATCATCTTGAATAGTTCTTTGGTTACCACTTCCTACAATGATTTTAGAAAGTCTGGTGGAATATTATCTACCACTCTGCCTTATGTTCGATCTCAAGCTTTCCAGAGCTCTTTTATATAAAGACTCTTAATACTGGATCCCCTATGTAATCCATATTGGCTTCAGTTTCTTCTTCTTCTTTTTTCACATTGTCAGAGAAGTCTGCCCCCTCATAGAGGCCTTCAGTGTACTCTTTCCACCTATACACTCTCTCTCCTGCATCTGACAATGGACCTCCCATTCTGTTAATTTTACCACACTTGTTTTTAATTTCACCCAAGGCACTGTGTCAGTCCTCTGATGATAATTTGTTTTATGATTTCTTCACATCATTCCTGCAGCCATTTTATCTTGGCTGCTCTACACTTGCTGTTAGTTTCATTCATAAGGAATTTATATTGCTGTTTCCTGCAGGGACAGTGACTGTTTGCATCCATGACATACCATAAGTCATATGTGTCCTCTGTGTGGTGCTAAGATAGGGACAGATTGAGATAGGGACAGATATCCCACTCATTTGATCCTTTCCATGACCAAGATGGAACTTCAGAAACATGAAGTGGGATGTATTTGCTAAAAATCTGGAAAAATGATTTCATTCAATTCTGCCAAAAGCAAAAAATTATGCAGGGTTGTTGGAGCTTTGATAAATACATCAAAGAAGGCAATCTGTAGCGGCTATCAGAAGCAATATATTCCAGGTTGGAATGCAACTACTGAGAGACAATATGATGAATTTCTAAAAACCAGGGGTCTGTAAATAGTGGATAACCTACTTCATAGCCACAAATCAGCCAAACACATTACGTGGACAGAGACTGTTGAGTCACTCAGATGTTATACATCTACATCTATGTGTATACTCTGCAAATCACATTTAAGTGCCTGGCAGGGAGTTCATCGAACCACCTTCACAATAATTCTCTATTATTCCAATCTCGTACAGCATGCAGAAGAAACAAATTCCTATACCTTGACATACTGTCATCAAACATGAAGTTGAAATGCATGGTCATTACTAAGGAAATTGAATGGAAACAAAGTTAAAGTACAGAGCAACATTCATATATCAGTTAGTGGGATTGCATCACATTTACTGTCCACATCAAGAGCATTAAGGAATAAAACTCATACAAGACACATCAGATGCAAACTTACATTGCTCAAAAAGAACAATAATGAATGATCTGACTTCTCAAGAACTTCATTATACCTGAAATTTCTGCTACTCTTAAAACTCTAAAACCTGGAAAGGCACTGGAAAGTGATGAAATGCACCCAGAATTTCTTCTGGGTGGTGTGAGTTATGCAAAAAGATGGCTGGCAGATGTCTTGTCTGACATTATGACATCTAATTCAGTCCCACAAAACATGAAGCAATCAAAAACAGCAATACTCAGACTCAACAAGGCATCAGACCAGCCTAAGAACTATCACCCAATCACACTGTTGAGCACTACTTATAAGTTCCTTGCAAGAATTCTATAAAATCAGATTAATCCAGTTCTCTTCCAGAACCTTTCTATTGAGCAAGCAGGATTCCAATCAGGACAGAACTGCACTGATCAAGTCTTATCTATAAGGGACTGGTCCATGAATACCAAGGGAAAGCTTGAAAAAATTGTCAGTTTTCTGCGCAGTGTAACTCAAAGAAAAAGATTCATAAGCCCATATAATGCTTACCATCTTTTAAGACTTTTTTGGGGTCATTTTTATGTATGAACCACTGCTTTAGCTCTCACACTTTTTTTAACTCTATTTTTTTGTTGCAAGTGAAATAAACCATGCTGATTATTTATATACATTGTCGGTACACATTACTCAAAATACAAACAAAGTAGAAGATCTATTTTTTTCCCGTAAGTTCTTTGCACTGTTATCTTTAAAGCAGGGTATTAAAAAGATGATGCTGTCATAAATTATGGTACAAAAAATTTTAAGTATAATTGTCAAAAATTTTGGAAAAGAATTCTGAGTTTTTCTTCAAAAAAGCATTTCATTTTCAAAGTCAAGTCACAAGAATTGTCTGCTTTTTAGTTAAACATGTTTTAAGAAAGTATACAAAATTTCAGCTCTCTGTCTTTAATAGTTTTTAGTCAAATGTACAAGAACATGAAATAATTTGACTTTCAGGAAATTCACGTTAAAGTGAAAACTTGCTTATTATATTAAACTTGCATGGCACTGATGCATCCCAGATCCATATTCATCTAGTTTCCTGTGTTGCTCTTTGTCCTTTCTCTTTTTCACACTTCTTCTTCTTATTATTTCTTCTTTGCTGGCTTCCAACACCGATTTTTCTACTTCGAAGAGTCTCCTTTGGTCAATGGCTATTAGAGCTCTATGCATATTTAGTGCAACAGGCACTCCCATCATTTCTGCTGATTTAATAACACTTCACTCTTTCAAATTACAAACAAAAAAAATTACTATGAAATATCACTTCAGTTGAACTGGACAGTCAACACAATCTCAATCATGCTATGCACTGCAACTCTCTTCTTGGTATTACTTAATAGTGAAATTCTTCTGAGAAAAAATACTGAAGCACTACATATTCACATGAAATCTGGAGGACATGCAATGGATGAGAAGTATTTCTGGAGGTGAGAATATGTCTCATAGGATTGAGAGTTGTGGATAGAAAAGGCAGGGGTCTGTTAGAAAAGCTATGCAGATGAAAGTAAGGAAGGTTTGGGGTGGATAGTGGAAATACAGACAGCAGGAAATACAGAGGGTGAGGATGAGTTTGGTGAGTGGGGAAGGTAGTGGTAACAGGAATAAAAGGCTGAGAATTCATGGAGAAGGAAAAGGAGTTAGGTACCCTGATGTGGAGTGGGATAGGTGGGGAGGGTTAAAGTTGGTAGGAGGGGTAAGTATTGAGCCATACCTCATTGTCTGGGAGAGAGAGTTGTTTGAAGTTCCATTGGGATTGGATATGTTTCATTGGGATAGGACGTGGAGTGAATTTACATGTAAGGGTGGTGGGATATGTTTGTAAAGTTGTGGCAGCATACTGGGATTGATGATCAGAGGGCAGACAGTGGCTTTATTGGAATCTAGTCTTTGAATAGTATAGGAGATGTGCAGGTGTTTGATGTGTGTGAGGGGGATCCATGTTTGGGGAAGGTAAATGGATGCAGAAAGCGAGATGGAGAGCCTGGCATTCAAGGATTTCGAGGGACTTATAGAACTTCAGTGGAGCAGATATTCAAGCAATATTCACATAGCAGAGGATAGGTTAGATCAGGGTTTTGTAGATGTGGAGAATAACAGAGGGCTGTAATCCCCAAGTTCAGCTTTTAGTTGTTTTAGTCCACTGTAGGCTTTGTGTTGGATGGGTACTAGGTGAGGTTTCCACGTTAGTTGCCAGTCAAGGGTTAGTACAAGGTATTTCCATGTGCTAGTTAACTGGATAGAACACTCATAAATGGTAAGGTAAAAGTCATGGAGACAGAAAGTGTGGATAGTTTCTTTTATAATTATAGCCTGGGTTTTGGAGGAGTTGATCTTAAGGAACAATTGTTTACACCAGGATGTAAACTGAATTTGGGGAGATCATTGGGATTTATGGATAATAGGGTAGAGGACAAGGACACCAGTGTCATCAGCATACTGAAGGATGTAGACTGGTGGAGGCGGTTTGGACATATCAGCAGTGTAGATGAAGGAAAGGAGAGAGGATGGATCCTTGGGCATTTCTGCAGTGGGCTGGAAGGTAAGGGAACTGGTGTTGTTAACAGTGGCAAAGGATGGGTGATTAGAGAGGAAGGAAGCAATAAAGTGTACATAGTTAATCAGAAGTGCATTATGTCCGTACAACCTCAGGACTACCCAAGGACTTCCCCATCACAGTTGGCATCCATCAAGGTTCTGCTTTATCACCACTCCTGTTCTTCTTGTAATAAACACCATGACAGCTGACCTGCACTGGCCATTACCATGGACCCTACTTTATGCTGACGATGTGATACTGGCAGCAGAAAAAAAGCTTGATCTGCAGAGCCAAACTCAAAAATGGAGTGACCGGTTGGCACAACATGGTTTGCACCTTAATTTGAAGAAAACTGAGTACATGACATCAGACAGACATGAAATGGGAACCATCATGCTTAATGGTGAAGATCTTACTCGTGTGAGTAAATTTAAGTACCTTGGTTCCATGATCACTGCTGACAGCCGACTCACTGAAGAGGTCAACATCAGAACTCATTTTTTGTATGGTTGTAAGTGCTGGCTGACTACAGTTGAGACAGAATGCTAACTAAGTGTAATAGAAACACAGATGTTAAGGTGGACAGCAGGCCTCACTAAGTTAGATCACGTTTCCAATGACAGCATTAGGAAACAGTTTGGTGTCACACCAGTCCAAGACATGATGCATGACACTCGTCTTCAATGGTTTGGGCATGTTTTACAGACCGGTGATGACTCTATTGCCACGGCTGGTTACACACTTGAAGTTAACAGCAGAAGATGACCTAAGCAATGTTGGGCTCATACGATTCATAAAGACCTTAAATGCATGAACATACACCCAGATTCAGCCTGTTATTGAGCAAAATGGAGACAACGGACCCATGTAGGGGACTCTGCAGGCACGTAGGACTAATGCTGAAGGAAGAGAAGAAGGAGAAGAAGAAGAGTTAATTAGAAGTGCAGTGAGGCATCCAAAGAGATAAGAAGATGCTAGGACAATATCTTGGGTGGTGTTCCTTTCAGGATGAGTGTGGTGTGGGATGGGAAGAGTATTAGGGAGTTGGTAAACTGACACCACCATTGGAGTTCTCAGGGGAGCTACTATGGATGCTGAGTTCAGCAGCAGTAAAATAGGTCAAAAAGATATGATCTGTATGGGTAAAGATGTCAAAGGGGATGGACTGATTAGGTCAGATGTAGATGGTGGAAAGGGTAATGGTTAGACTCTTGAAAAAGTGGTTAAGCATAAGGTGTTCAGTGGGAGCATTGTACAAGGGTTGTGGCTGACCAGGGACGTTCTTGTGGTGGCAAATGCAACATGGCCCCTGGCCATGGGAAAAGGGTTATTTGTGTGGTGAAAGATACAGGCGGAGGTTCAGATGATGTGATAGGGTTGGAGGGTAGTTTCATTAATGATGATGCTATAGACATTATTTTGGGACAGGGTACGCATTAAAAGATGTTTAGTGGTGGATAGGAGTCAATGTTGTGGTACACAATTTTGTACTGCTGTCACATCATTATATCCCTTCTTGCTATCAGCATGATTAAAGATTTCAAAGCTTGTACAGACTCTGTCTATCATTTAACCATCATACAAACAAACACATGCTAAGTGATATGTCGTAGACCCTAGTACGTAGCCACTGGTTGCTGTTAAGCTATTGAAAGTAGATCCTACCTATGTTTTTTGGTATACTGTTACTATGCACTATGAATAAAACTTTCAATCACTCTAAAGCCCAAAGTTTTAAAACTGTTCAAGTGTTTGGTAAGCACTATATTGTTTAAGACTTCAAGTCTTAGTTGTCTCAGATGTCATACTGTCACTCGATAGACATGGATAGAAGTTGATATGAGGGTCATGCAATAAGTAATGCAATACATTTTAATGATCTTTCCTTTGTTAAGGACCACAGTCATGTAGAATTTTTTGAAAGAAATTTCTGTCTTTGAATGTAAATTGTTCATTTGTTTTACCAAATCATGATTTCGGCTTAAGAGCCACTCTCAGGCTCAAGTCCATGTAGAACTGTCTGTGATGTCTTATTAAAAATAGGGCAACACCTTTTGTTTCTGAAGAAAGTAGTTTGGTTTTATCCGCGGCCCACAATACATCATGTTATTTCTCCTCTTTTGCCTACAAAACCCTACTTTTCAGCAAAAACTCTGTTCAGTGTGATGGGCTTACACAACCTTAATGGAAATGCCTGTGTGCCCACATGGACCACTCTACTGGTCAACATCAGAATCAGCATCTTGCTGCATCAGTAATTTTGTATCAACCATGTACTTCTTCCTGCAGAGTGTATCCTTCATTGGGCCAAACAGCTGGAAGTCGGAAGGTCCAAAACTGGACTTTTTCTTTTGAGGAGAGATGATGTGGTGCCACTCCATGGAGTGCTGTTTTGTTTCCTGTTTGAAGCGTCGAACACATGTTGTATGGTCTATGACAATGCTCAACAAAAAATTGTCATGATCAGCCTTGTAATGTACAAGCAGTTCTGCACAGATAATCTTTCATTGCTCTGTACAGTCCTCCATTTGGTGGCAAGAAATCCACCAAGCACAAACCTTTGAGTACCACACTGGTGGATGAGTGTGTCAGCACTACCAACAGAGTTTCCCAACTGTGTAGCAAGATGTTTGTTGTGATCCATTGATCATCTCAGATGAAAGTGTCCACACATTCCATCATTGCAGGAGTCACAGCTGTGTACAGCCAGCCTGCACTTGGGAGATTGGACAGGTTTGCACTACCTTGTTGGGATGATGACAGATGGCTTGCCCAACAACTCACCATACTTTTTTCACTGCCAGGACTCCGTTGACATTCTGCAAGTGCTTATTTGTATCAGTGATGCTCTGGTTATTTGCCAAAAGAAAATCAATTACAAAACACATCTCTGTTACAGATGCCATTTTGAGTCCTATATATAGTGTCGCCACCTATTAGAATTTTCATGAAATTTTAGGGGCTGAAGCAGGAATATTCCATGATGTCTCACAAAAAATGCAGCATTTCTTTAATTGAAATTGGCCAAGATAAAGAAAAGTGTTGCATGTCACACTGATGAGGGCCATAAAAGTGGAAATGTTATCTGTTTGCTACACAGTGATGTCTCTTCAGGAATACATGTGCACTGATAATCAGCAACTGTTGTGTAAATTACACACAGAAGTAACAAGGTTATGTGAAAAAACATCATAGAGTTTTTCATGTTCAAACACACTGCAATTGTAAACATATGACAGTCGATGGAAAGTCTACCAATGTGTACCTGTAACAAGTACTGAGCCAAAGCTCAACTTAGTATCAACAACTTGTAGACATCATGCTACTTATTGCTGTTGCCAAACTTTGCAATATAATAGCTATTCTAAGTGTTCATCAAACAAAAATTAATCTCATATTCATTACATATAATAACTACCTTATTTCAATATGAGCAACAGTAAAGAGAGAGAGAGAGTCAGTGAGAAAGAGAATCACTGGACAGCGAGAAAGAGAATCACTGCATGGTTTGGGTGTGGGCGGGGGTGGGGTGGGGGGGGGGGGGGGGGCAGGCAGGGGGGAAAGTGGGGGTGGGACCTCAAATCTACATCCCTGAGGCTAAATATTTGGGCAACCAATAAGTAGGTGCATCTATGTTACTCGCTATTGGTCGAAACATCAATGCGTTTAGTATCTGCTCAAGGATGATTTATGACTTCAATCTTCTTATGAACAACTTTCTGTATTACTTTGTGAATGTTGGAAAGTCCATACAGTTTTGGTGGCACAGAGCTGTGTTGCTTCAATCTGTTGATAACTTTCTAGGATAGAGAGTTGGAGTTCAGAAGGGAAGTAGTTTATCTTTGACTATATGCAGTGGGGTCCTTGTCAATCTTATGATATGTCGTGCCCTCACAAAAGTTGTACAACAAATTAAGAGAGCTCTACAAGTGCATACACCAGAGAAACTAACACAAGAGGAAGAAGAAATAGATGTAAAATCTGTAACCTTTCTGTAACATGTGGGAAATATCTCTTCAAAAATTGCAAGAATAACAAAGAAGCATAAAGAGGGTGTGATCTTCCTTCCACCAGAAAAGATGGCAACTCTTCTAGAATCTGTGAAGGATGATCTGCTTTTATGAAACATTGATATACATGAAACTCCATGTGAGAAGTGGTAAAAGGTATACAGAACAAAGAATATGCACAGCACAAAAATACTGCATTGAACACCAGAGATACACCCACCTTCTACAGCCTGATAAATCTGCAGTGGCTGAACATTGTATTTCCACTGGCCATTCTATAGACCACTGGAAAACTTAAGATTCTGGCCACAGTCTCATCCAGCTGGGATTTGGTAGTCATGGAAGTTGTGGAAGTATGATTATCAGACAACCAGCTCAACCAAGATGATGATCTCCAGTTTGACAAATAATGGAAACCTCTCATTTCATGCCTGTGCTCTCAAAGAAAATGTTGTTCTAGGTCTTGACTGTCTGGCATTCCAACATATGCCATCTATAATATCAACAATATAATTTGTAAACTCTATGGATTCACTGATCTGAATTTGTTTGTTTGGACACACAAAGTTTTATCTATGACTGACACTCTTGTTACCAACAGTGTTGTCTTTGATGTAAACACATTTACTCCACAGTGTGTAAAGTGAATTAAAAGCTTCCAAGTGACTCACCTTAAGAATGACTGAAAAGTTAACAGCTGGAATGTCAGAACAATTATTTAAAGAATTCTGGATGCATACCCAATAACTGATGGAATATTCAATCTGTTAGGAAAACTTCAAGAAACACAGTGGAGTTGGTATTTTACTAAATATTTATGACACAGTTATGTTCTTATTTGGCTCCTTGCTCATATTTATATTTTGTTCACAATCATTGTTAACTACTTCATCTTCTGCCTGCCAAATGAGAAACAAAATTCATTGCTGCAATAACAGAACTTCTTCTTGAAATGCCTGAACATCTTGCAAAAACTGGTGATCCACATTAATAAGACATACATCAAAAACCCTATTAGCAACAAGATCAAAGAGTGCTTCTAAACAGAAAATCTGTGTGTGAGATGAAGAGAAGCCAAGTAGCAGCATAACATTTTCTGGCACATCAGAAAGCAGCTACCTACAAGCAGAAAGGCAGCACTTACCGTAACTCCCAACCCCATACCTGTGGTGTTGTTTATCAGGCAACTTAATGCAACCTGAAACATTGCTATAATTCAGTGATGGTGTGCCCTCCATTATTTATCACAGATATTTAATTCATAATGTAGACAGTTTTTTCTTATACAAGTTCACCCCAACATGCTTCTTGTTCACATGGTCACATACTCTGTAATAACAAGCAAAACACCAGTTACTGACACTAAACAGAAAATCTGTGTGTGAATGAAGAGAGGCCAAGTAGCAGCATAACATTTTTTGGCACATCAGAAAGCATTCACCTACAAGCGGAAAGGCATCACTTAACTCGCAACCCCCTACCTGTGGCGTTGTTTAACAGACAACTAATTCTGTGATGGTGTGCCCTCCATGATTTGTGACAGATCTTTAATTCATAATGTAGACAGTTTTTTTTTTTTTTAAACGAGTCCACCCCAACATGCTTCTTGTTCACATGGTCACATACTATGTAAAACACCAGTTACTGACTCACAACACTTACTCATTACCAACATGTGATAGTGCTGCCTGTTAAATAATCTGCTACCATTGAAATAGTTTAAGGATGCAATGATCTGGGAGTTGTAAGCAAGTGAGCTCGCTCTCAGCAGAAAATTTTCACAAATTTATTTAACACAAACAGATTACATAAGCCACACTATGCTAACCTGGGCATATTTAATTATTTGGTTAATCAATTGTAAATAGTCATTAAACTGTCTACAATACATCAAGTACTGTAAATGTAAAAAGGTATAAGGCATCAATGAAAAGATTTGAGAGTGTTAACACCAAGACCAATATTTAAAAGTGCCATTTATCAAAGCATCAACTTAACATAATTTTTTTTTCTTAAGCCCCAGTGATTGAAGGAATTGGATCAGAAGTCACTACTAACAAAATAATTTACAGGCACCAATAATCAGAATGAACATTTAATACAGACAGGTCGAATTATAACTCATAATTTATACCAAAACTGCAGCCAGAAACCAACAATGGGCATCAAGGCCTCATCCTGAATGATGTAATCTGCCCCCTCTTTCCTAATTCCAGTTATTGTCCACAATAAGCATAGTCTTCTATGAAAACTTTGAGAGGAGAAAAGGTTACGATAAACTTTCTAGTTTACATAGCTTTTCGTGTAGAGTTTGCTCCAGTTCTTCTTGTCTAGTGGTTTGATTCTTGAAGCTCAAATTCTCACATTTTAGGCCTTCATGGTTGAATTGATCTAAATAAATATGAGGATTGTCGTTGGAGAATTTTTGTTGTTACACTAATATATTTTGTCACATTTTAGTATGTCCTACAGTCTTTCACATTAACAAAGCCAAAGTTACATTGTTCACCCAAAATGCAAAAACATGTCAGATCACAACAGAGGCATGCTTACCACTCGCCCACTCTGTGGTAATAACCATATTCCAAATGGTCTGCAGTTTTTCTTGACAAATGAATTTCTATTAGTTTCAATTATTTCATAAATAAATCCAGAAATAAACATAATAAATACTGCTAGATTTCATAATTAAAAACATAATTTTAAGTGTGCCAAATAATTCATGATTTCAAATGTTTCTAAAAAAAACTAATTTTAACTGTACATTCAGATTGTAACATCGAAAATAAAGTAATTCCTTTTCATAAAGTTTAGCTTGAAATATAACATACTGTGCATAAAACTATATAAAAGTTTTCAGAAAAGCAGTTGAGGTAATACTGACCTGTCCAAAATTTGAAAAACAATACTAGTGTCGACAACAACTGTTGAGGGAATGTAATGCTAGAGGAGGATGTCCTGTTACAATATCTTCCTCACATGAATCTAATCTAAATCTAATCTAATTTAATCACAATATTGAAACAACGTGTTTACAATATTTTGTGACCTACTATAAGGTTTCAAAAGCAGTGTACAAAACGAAGCCAAGACACAAGATACAGATGCATAGAGATATCTGATACATAACATATAACAGAAAATGTAAGAAAAATATCTACTATACAAGTCAAAACTGCGTAAATAGGCATAACACAAATGCCCTTCAAAGTGAAAACAGGGGCCTAAAGTGTGTAAACAATTCAAAAACTATTTCTCGTATAATGCTAAACAAAGTGACTAAAAAAGTGCCTTGCTCACAATGAAATACATGGAATAAACCTAATCTCGTGTGCACAAACAAGTTCAGTGTGTTATCAGAAAGCAGCAGCAACTCCATAAACATTGAAAGTGAACAAGCCACCCAAAGCGAAGATAAAAAAGCTGCAAAAACATCGCCAACAGCCAAAAACAGTGAACAAAGAAACACAATGTGCTTTATCTAGCGGACAGCCACAGAAGAAAGCTAGCAAATATTCTACAGGATGTGAATACGGATCTTCGTGCAACTGGCATCGTAAAACCTGGTGCGAGGACAGAAAATATTGTTGAAGACGTCTCAGAACACAAGAATACAACAAGGGACAGTGACTTTGTTGTTTGTGTGACTGGTGCAAATGATGTAGCACATAATGAAGCCAAAATGTGTATAACAGGGTTGAAATTTTTGTTAGATGTAAGTAAGATGGAAAACACTATTGTTGTGACGATACCTCATAGACATGACTTGATCGATAATTCATGTGTTAACAAAGAGATTCGTAAAACAAATATTAAAATCAAACAACTATGTTCCATTTATGCTAAATGCAATGTAGTCGATATTAGTAGACTTGAAAGATATTTGCACACTGAACATGGTGAGCATCTAAATTATCATGGTAAAACATTTTTGTGTCATGAGATAAACAAAGTTGTAAATGAAATACGAGCACGCAGCAGCCTTGTCTTAAAAGACAGTCCCACAGAACATGGCTATACACCTCCTTTTTTTTTTTTTTTTAGAGAAAATGACATTACAGACAAAGGAAAGTTAGGAACCACATTAAGTGGAATCTGCAGCAGTCTAATTCATTCAGATAATTGTGCAACCCTAGATCATGTAGCAAAAATAAATGAATACAGAAGGTTCTGTGAAAGTAGAATACCATTATGTAGCAGTGACAGTTTCCTCCTCCTTCATATAAATGTACAATCTCTTAGGTGTAAAATCAATTAATTACAATACTGGCTCAATAAAATCAACTGCAGTGTTCTATGTATCAATGAACACTGGATGAAAGACACTGAAATAGACTTGTGTGTTCCTCTTGGGTATTTGTTAGTTACAAGCTACTGCAGAAAAAGTATTACACATAGGGGGGGGGGGTCTCAATATATGTCAAAAGTAACCTTGAATTGCATTACTCAGTTATAGACCTTAGTAGAATATGCCTTGAAGCTACAATAGAAGTAGCTGGTGTGGTAATGCACAAACAGAAAACTGTAATTGTCTCAATCTATTGAATCCCAGGCTCTGATGAGATAGTATTTATAGAAAAAATTAATACTTTAATATTGCTGTTGTCAAAATGTAAACAGCATAGAATTGTAATTGTAGGTGATATTAAAATAGATATAAGGGCAAAGAGAAAAAATGTAATTCATATGATTAACACTCTGAAGTCATTAAACTATTACTGTCTCAATGAAAAACCCACTAGACTGAACACATGCCTTGATAACATAATTAGCAATGTACAATGAGACTCCATACAATGTGATGTAATAGAATTAGGAATATCATATCACGCAGGGCTATGGCTTCAAATAGAAAAGTCAGCCTTCAGTTCTACAGAGAGAGAAGTGGCACATAGAATTCTAGGTGAATCCAATGTAAACAAAATGATAAACCAGTTAAAAGAAATAGATTGGACTCATGTAATGGATAACAAGAAAACAATTAATAAATGTTTTTCCATTTTCCTGACGGAGATCAAGCATATAGTAGAAATGACATGCCCCTTGCTAACCAAAAAGTACCAGAGTAATATTACTCATAAGCAGCAAAATACTAACAAGTTGTACACCCCACAACATAACAAACTGAGAATACTACTGATAATTATGAAAGACAAATCTCATAACAGTGATAGGGACAAGGAAAATTACACCAAAAAGAGAAACCTTTACAGGTTAAAAATAAAATATGCTAAGTGCTGTGCAAATGATGAATATATTTTAAATTCTAAAAATAAATGTAAAGCTGCCTGGACTGTCATTAAAAGGGAAATTAATAATATCAATAAAGAAAGGAGTATCCCTATTGATTGCAGTATTCTCAATGAATATTTTGTAAATAGCGTCACCACCCCACCCATCAATTCTGCCTCTGATGCAGAAGCATTGCTCACTTGTGCAAAACAGACAAGAAGTGAGAAGATCACTTGGACCCGAATCATATTAAGTGATATTCATAAGTCAATAAACAAATTAAGTAATTCCAAAACAGAAGATTATTATGGACTCAGTAATCTCATCATAAAATGTATAGCAAAAGAAATTAAAATGCCACTTCTCTCACTATCAAACAGAGTACTTGAGAAGGAATATTCCCCGACTATTTTAAGCTCACAGTTACATTGCCTGTGTATAAAAAAGGTGAAAGAAACTTCCCAAATAACTACAGACCCATTTCAATAGTACCAACGATATCAAAGTTAGTAGAAAATTGTGTGCATCAGCAGATATACAGGTATTTTGAAACCAACAAAATTTTAAATGAACTACAGTTTGCCTTCAGGTCACACCTATCAACTGTAAAAGCAGCAGAAGCTTTGGTGAGCAATGTTTATGAAGGGTATGAAAAAAGGGTATCAATGTCTGGAACACTTATTGACCTAAGTAAAGCATTTGACTTGGTGTCACATGACATACTCATCAAAAAGTTAAAATACTATGGCATTTAAGATGATACACTCTGTCTATTCAAATCTTATCTAAGCAATAGGTTACAACTTGTATATGCAAATAAGCAGAGGTCAGAAACACTCCCTATAGAAAGAGGATACCCCAAGGCTCTGTTCTTGGACCTTTTCTGTTCATTGTCTATGTTAATGACTTCTCAAATTACATACCGTGTAAGAACATACTTGTTGTGACTCGCCGATTTTTCAAAGTGCCGCCGCGCAATTACGCACGTCCTCTACGTGCGGCGCTGTCTGCCAGCCATGCAGTAGCTGCGCCAACTAAGCGGCCAGCCAAGCAGCGGCCGCTTGTCTGAGACTCAGTGTTTAATCGAATGCCAACTTGTACACCGGTCAACTTATTCAGTGACTTATATGTGTTGTTGTGTTGTTGTGTTGTCCGAAATACACTCCTGGAAATTGAAATAAGAACACCGTGAATTCATTGTCCCAGGAAGGGGAAACTTTATTGACACATTCCTGGGGTCAGATACATCACATGATCACACTGACAGAACCACAGGCACATAGACACAGGCAACAGAGCATGCACAATGTCGGCACTAGTACAGTGTATATCCACATTTCGCAGCAATGCAGGCTGCTATTCTCCCATGGAGACGATCGTAGAGATGCTGGATGTAGTCCTGTGGAACGGCTTGCCATGCCATTTCCACCTGGCGCCTCAGTTGGACCAGCGTTCGTGCTGGACGTGCAGACCGCGTGAGACGACGCTTCATCCAGTCCCAAACATGCTCAATGGGGGACAGATCCGGAGATCTTGCTGGCCAGGGTAGTTGACTTACACCTTCTAGAGCACGTTGGGTGGCACAGAATACATGCGGACGTGCATTGTCCTGTTGGAACAGCAAGTTCCCTTGCCGGTCTAGGAATGGTAGAACGATGGGTTCGATGACGGTTTGGATGTACCGTGCACTGTTCAGTGTCCCCTCGACGATCACCAGTGGTGTACGGCCAGTGTAGGAGATCGCTCCCCACACCATGATGCCGGGTGTTGGCCCTGTGTGCCTCGGTCGTATGCAGTCCTGATTGTGGCGCTCACCTGCACGGCGCCAAACACGCATACGACCATCATTGGCACCAAGGCAGAAGCGACTCTCATCGCTGAAGACGACACGTCTCCATTCGTCCCTCCATTCACGCCTGTCGCGACACCACTGGAGGCGGGCTGCACGATGTTGGGGCATGAGCGGAAGACGGCCTAACGGTGTGCGGGACCGTAGCCCAGCTTCATGGAGACGGTTGCGAATGGTCCTCACCGATACCCCAGGAGCAACAGTGTCCCTAATTTGCTGGGAAATGGCGGTGCGGTCCCCTACGGCACTGCGTAGGATCCTACGGTCTTGGCGTGCATCCGTGCGTCGCTGCGGTCCGGTCCCAGGTCGACGGGCACGTGCACCTTCCGCCGACCACTGGCGACAACATCGATGTACTGTGGAGACCTCACGCCCCACGTGTTGAGCAATTCGGCGGTACGTCCACCCGGCCTCCCGCATGCCCACTATACGCCCTCGCTCAAAGTCCGTCAACTGCACATACGGTTCACGTCCACGCTGTCGCGGCATGCTACCAGTGTTAAAGACTGCGATGGAGCTCCGTATGCCACGGCAAACTGGCTGACACTGACGGCGGCTGTGCACAAATGCTGCGCAGCTAGCGCCATTCGACGGCCAACACCGCGGTTCCTGGTGTGTCCGTTGTGCCGTGCGTGTGATCATTGCTTGTACAGCCCTCTCGCAGTGTCCGGAGCAAGTATGGTGGGTCTGACACACCGGTGTCAATGTGTTCTTTTTTCCATTTCCAGGAGTGTATATGTGTTAAATTTGAAGATTTAACAATTGGCGACGAGGTAGTGGATTTTTACTTTTCACCGTTGACTCACAGGGTTCCGTGGCTACTGTCGAACAACTCTTGCAAAATCTCCTTGAACAGCAAACGCTTCTAACAGCGGCGATTCGCGATTTTGTCACGGCGTCAAATGCGGGGCGTTTCTCGTCGTTGGCTGTACCTCCTTTTCCACCTTATGACGACACGGCGGAAGACTGGTCTGATTATGAAAAATGTCTTCGACAGCACTTCTTGGCATTTCATGTCACGGACGAACAACCATGTAAGTCTCTGTTCCTTTCCTGGATTTCACCTAAAATGTATCGGTTGTTGTCGCAATTGGCTCCTTTGAAGGATCCTGCATCTTTGTCCTTTGCTGAAATGTGCTCACTTCTGTCTGTCTATTATCAAAAGCAAACGCATATGGTAGCCTCTCGTGCTGTCTTTTATCGTTGTCAAAATCAACCAAATCAATCCTATCGTGCTTGGGCTGCTGAACTTCATGGCCTCAGTCGAAAGTGTCAATTTTTTACTGATGTTCACAAAGAATCCTATGCCGATTTGATGGTATGGGATGCTATTATCCGGTCGGCGCCCGACAAAGAAGTTCGGCAATGTGCCCTTCAATTGGCAAATCCGACTCTAGATGAAGTTCTCTCCTTGCACAGTCTTTTGAAATTTCTCGCGCCTCTGGGGCGCAAATAGAAGCGTGGGGTGACATCGAGGAAGTACAACCTCTGTGCGCTGTTGACGACACGTGCGGCGCATCCCCACCAGCCGACGTGGCCGCAGTACACTCCCACGTGCAGCCTCAGCCTAGCCGTAAACAACCCACTAAGAAACTGCAGCAAAATCCCCGGCAACTTCCTTCATGTCCGCGGTGTTTTACGAAACATTCATGCGAGGATTGTCCCCAACGTTGGGCTGTGTGTCACAATTGCAAAAAGAAAGGTCATGTGTCTTCCGTTTGTAAATCCGACCGCATACATGATGCTCATGAACATGACGCTGATTCTGATTCTGTGTTGTCTGTCAATTGCACTTCTTCCCTTTCAGGGATGTTATTCCTCACTGTCCAAATCCTTGGTCGAGATGTTCGCATGCAAGTGGATACCGGTTCTGCTGCCACTATAATTAATTCTCAGATGTATCTTCAGCTGGGTTCTCCACTCCTGTCCCCTGTCACTCGGCAATTACGGACGTACAATAAACAGAAGATTTCTCTCTTGGGACAGTTTAATGCTGAGGTATCTTACAAATCCATCGTTCGCACTGTTCCCATATTTGTGGTCGACCGGAGAAATGCAGAAAATCTTTTTGGTTTCGATGCCTTTCGTGTTTTTGGGTTCTCCATAGATGACTCTGTCAATATTGTCTCTGACGCTATTACTTATGCTCAACTGGATTCCTTGTCGACGACATTTTCGTCCCTTTTTTCTCCTGGGTTAGGCCGTGCAAATGACTTTGAAGCTCATATTACGCTCAAACCCACTGCTCGGCCTAAGTTTTATTGGGCTCGGCCCATTCCTGTGGCCCTTCGTAAACGGGTAAAACGGGAGTTGGATCGTCTCACTGCTTCAGGGGTCTTGCTTCCTGTCATTTCCAGTGAGTGGTCCTCTCCTGTCGTTGTAGTTGCTAAGCCCAATGGTGATATTCGTCTCTGTGGCGATTTCAAAGCCACTGTAAATGCTCAATGCCTCATCGACACTTACCCTATGCCCCATCCTGAAGAACTGTTCACTACACTCGCTGGAGGACAGTATTTTTCTAAAATTGACCTGTCAGAAGCTTATCATCAACTTCCTCTCGACGCTGCTTCCCGGCAGTTTCTAGTCCTTAACACGCCTTCCGGCCTCTATCAATACAAACGCTTGCCATTCGGGGTTGCTAGCGCCCCTGCTCTCTTTCAGCGATTCTTGGAACAATTATTGCTCCCTGTCCCTGGGTGTATCAATTACATGGACGACATTGTTGTCACTGGCTCCACCACTGAAGAACATCTTAAAAATCTCTGCACACTTTTTAATGTCTTACAGACTGCCGGTCTTAAGTGTAATCTTCAGAAATCACAATTTTTTCAGGCGTCTATCACGTACTTGGGGTTTCAACTCTCTCGGGATGGTATTCGTCCGCTACAACACACTGTTGCTGTGATCGATGCCCTTCCTCGCCCTATATCTGTTAAGGAACTGCAGGCCTTCTTGGGGAAAATAGCATACTATCACAAGTTTTTACCGTCTGCGGCGTCGGTGGCTCAGCCTTTGGATCGCCTGTTGCATAAAAACGTGCCTTTTCACTGGTCCACATCATGAGATGCGGCTTTCCGAAAATTAAAGACTATGCTGATACAGGCCCCGTGCCTCGCTACTTATCGACCTGGCCAACATCTTGTTCTTGCCACAGACACCTCTCAATACGGGGTCAGTGCAGTCCTTGCGCACCGTTTTTCTGACGGTTCGGAACAACTCATCGCTTATGCCTCCAAAACGCTCACGGATGCCCAACAAAAGTATTCTCAAATTGAGAAAGAAGCTTTGGCCATCATTTATGCTCTTCATAAGTTTGGTGTTTTTCTCTATGGCTCAAAATTTCATCTTGTTACGGATAACAAACCACTTGTTTCCTTGTTTCATCCATCAACGTCACTTCTCGACAAGGCTGCACACCACCTCCAGCGTTGGGCTCTTTACTTGTCCCGTTTCAATTATGAGATTCATTTCTGGCCAACCGCTCAACATGCAAATGCTGATGCTTTGTCTCGCCTTCCCATGGGTCCAAATCAGGCATTCGATAGGGACAAACTTTTGTGTTTCCACCTGGATGTTGCCGAGCAGCGGGTTGTGGACGGGTTCCCCATCACAGGGGACAGGCTGGTGGCTGCTACGGGTTCTGACCCTGCCCTCTCCCGGGTTTTACGCTGTATTCAGAAGGGTTGGCCAGATCGCCCGTCCGCTTAAGACATCTGATCCGTTGCGGAACTACTACACTTTGCGCTACCGCCTCACGGCTAGGGATGGTGTTATCCTCGTCTCCACTGACAATGCTTAGCCGCGTGTTGTGGTACCTGCATCTTTGCGTTCTTCGGTCTTGCGCCTCCTTCACCAGGGGCACTGGGGTGTGTCTCGCACAAAATCTCTGGTGCACCGTCATGTGTACTGGCCTGGCATCGACTCTGAAATAGCACATATGGTCACTGCCTGCGGCCCTTGTGCATCACAGGCCGCTGCCCCGAAGTCATCTTTGTCACCGTGGCCTTTGCCTGAGAAGCCCTGGGAGCGCATTCATGCTGACTTTGCGGGACCCTTTTTAGGTACTTATTGGCTCCTCGTAATTGACGCCTACTCTAACTTTCCTTTCATTGTCCGTTGCACGTCACCTACCACCACGGCAACCACCAGTGCTCTCGCCCGCATTTTTTCTTTGGAAGGTCTCCCTCTACTCTTGTTACTGAAATTGGTCCGCAATTTGCCTCTTCCGACTTTGCGGATTTTTGTGCTCGTCACGGCGTTATTCATGTCATGGCCCCGCCGTTCCATCCAACATCCAATGGTGAGGCTGAACGATTGGTCCGCACATTTAAGGCTCAGATGCGAAAACTTCTGACTTCTTCTGCTGCTGATGATGCGCTTCTCCAGTTCCTGGCGTCTTACTGTTTCAGCCCCATGGGCGATCACAGCCCGGCTGAGCTCTTACATGGCCAACAGCCCCGCACGCTACTTCATCTTCTGCGGCCTCCCACCTCATGGCCGCGGGTGCCTTCACTTGGCCGGTTCACTGCCGACGACCTTGTCTGGGTACGGGGATATGGCAGGTGGCCAAAATGGAGCCCGGGCAGCATCTCAAGACACCGTGGCAGACGTCTGTATGAAATCCAGACGGACACGGGTGTTGCAGTGCGTCATTCGGACCAGCTTCGGCCTCGGGTGCCAGCAACGCCTGTTCCGAATGCCACCACACCACCTTTGGCTCTACCTGATGCTCGGGATCTTGGCATCTCTCAATACTCACAACGCAGCCCTCTCACCGTCATCGTGATGCCAGCACCAGAACGGACGCCACCAGGAGACGTGCCCATGCAGGAACAGGAGGACCATCCTCTGTCAGAGTACATATACTCGCCTCCTCCTCCAACGGACGCCAACACATTGCCCATGTCTCCTGTCATATCAACTGGACTTGCCGCAACAGGCAGATTGGTGCATGGGGCCCCAGCAGATTCGACCCCTACGTCTCCTGTCATCTCGACCCATTATCATCGGGGATACTTCCGTCCGTATGGGAAGCCTCCTCCTCGAGACTTTACGGCAAGTCAAACAACGCCTATGGACGTTAGCCATCTCCAGGACCCCTCCATCAAGACCAGTGCAACAATTTCAAAGGGGGGAAAAGTGTTGTGACTCGCTGATTATTCAAAGTGCCGCTGTGCAATTACGCACGTCCTCTACATGCGGCGCTGTCTGCCAGCCATGCAGCAGCTGCGCCACCTAAGCGGCCAGCCGAGCAGCGGCCGCTAGACTGAGACTCAGTGTTTAATCGAATGCCGACTTGTACACAGGTCAACTTACTCAGTGACTTATATGTGTTGTTGTGTTGTCCGAAATATATGTGTTAAATTTGAAGATTTATCAGTACTATATGATGATGATATGACATTAATAAGTACAGGAGAGAACTTACAGAGTGTACTAGACAAAAATAGAGAAATGATGCAATTGGCTGATTACTGGTGTCAGGCTAACCAGCTGTGCATAAATCAAACAAAAACAGAAGAAATAATATTTAATCTCAAAGTAACTAAAAATGAAAACAAAACAGTGAAATTACTTGGACTAATCATAGACCAAAAGCTCTCATGGGAAGCACACACCAATTACCTATGTAGTACTCTAGCACGAGTACCTTTCTTATTGTATAAATTAAGAAGAAACAGTGTGAGCAAGCAATTGCTACTCCACTCATACTATGCTTTTTTCATTCCCAACTGCAATATGGAATATTGCTTTTGGGTAACCAGGGGCTGAATGTATTTTCAGATGTTGGAAGAAAGCAATCAGGTGCATGGAAGGGTTAGTACCCAGACAGTCCTGCAGAAATTATTTTAAATCTCTTGGCGTAATGACAGTGCCAAGCATGTATATATATAACTGTTTAATATATGCCAGAGAAAATCTGAAAAAATTGAACATGAGATGTGATGTGCATGCACACAGTACAAGAAACAGTCACCTGCTGGACTTGCCTTCCACAAGACTGGCTGTAGTCCATAATAACTATAAGTACTTAAGCATAAAATTTTTCAATGAGTTACCACGCTCAGCTCGTACAGTAGCACTAAATAAATATAAGAAAACATTGCAAACCTGGCTAAAAAACAACGAATTCTATACAACTGAAGAATTCTTAGAAACTAATCATCAAAATATTTTATTTTTTTTTTTACCAAAGTTATAAAGAAAATGTTTTAATATTATATAAGCTAGTTATTTACTGTCATTCTATTTTTATGTGTGTATTTAATTATTGTATAAAACATTGTTTTACATAATGCTGAAGAAAAGGTCTTTAGTTCCTTTTCTCCCCTTTCTGTAACTATTTGAATATCGTACTAAAACTAAAACCCCCTGTAAACTTTGACAAATCCAATTGTATTAAAAATACTGAAAGGCTAATAAAAATATTCTATTCTATTCTGTTCTATTCATAATCTGTACATACATGAGGATATGGCATTCAGATTTTCATATCTGTGGAACACTCTGTTTTGTGGCAAATGATACAAAGTCAAAACTACAACATTACAACACTATAAATAAGGGCAGAGGCAATGTAAATTACTAAAATTAGAAATTGCAAGTTTACATTTATAAAGTCACACCTTCAAAATCATCAAAAGAGAAGAAAAAATATTCAGAGCCTAAATGTACTACAAGTGAGCCGACTTGAAAAACTCACAATGAAGGGTACAGACCAGAAGTATATATTCGGTCACAAGTATGAGTATAGCACAAAACCAATCAGCCACATAAACCAGAGTATGTAAGGATTGCACAATCTCCTTGAGTATGCATGCATGCATGCACACACGCGTGTGCACACACACACACACACACACACACACACACACACACACACACACACACACACAATGGCCAAGGGTACCCAAAAGAGAGTTAATCATGAGTCTGCACACAACTCAAGTTCCAATGACATACAATAATGCAGTACACATAATAAATACAGGTAATCAGAGTCATAAATAGCACTGAATGATGACATAATCAAGTAGTGTGAGGACCAAAATCAGTGTGTGAAATCAGAAAAGTATACTTATTGTTATACAGTCTATACTTGATTTATGATCACAATCATAAATGTCTTCCACACTGTTTGCTAATTGTTCATACAAACTAACCTATGTACATAGAATACTAGAAGATTCATGTACAACTGATAGAATAAAGACATCTGAATCTTGAGATAAGAAAATTCATTGAAATGTATGACTACTAACTAACAGTGCCTAATTTTATCAGATTCCAATAATTATTTACAGCATGGTTCACAGAATGTACTCTTGAACTTGTTAAGTTTTCACATTTCTGTGATGAACATAACAAATCATTAGGCATAGAACATCACCTTTCACAGCATTATTTAAAGTCACATAATTTATTGGGAAGTTAATCCCCCCATTTGAAAAAACATACATTTATGCAGGATAACACTGTCCACAGCAGTGACTACTTTTCTAAACAAATAGATCCAAGAATTTTTCATACAGGATAATTTCTTGTCTAACAATTTACAAATTTCAGTCACAAGACTGATGTAGTTGACAGTTGCTTGAGTATGCTGCCCAGCACCTATGATCTCTTGTAAGTCAACTGGACCAACAAGGGTGCATCCATACAGGAGTGTGTGACTGGATCCACCCACATCTTTCAGTTTCCTCCCTAGATTTCTCATCACATACTCCAAAGGATAGGTAACTTCCTGTCTAGCTTTCACATTGAATCCTGAAACATTGTTTTGTGTACTAAGATGCTGTTCAGTGCCTCCCTTACATCATGTGGCATATGTTTTCCTATCTATTTTGAAAAAATAAGAATATAGGGTTCACATCAGAATGGATTAAAAACTGTTCACATATATGTTATATTAGTAAACAGAGATGAATGGAGTGAAAAAATGAACTGGTAATGTAATATACACAGACATACTAAAGATATCCCAAATTAACATTTATTTAGCAATCAGCAGATTGTAAGAAATTTTTCACACAAGCAAGTCAAGTTGGATTGCCCTAATACAGTATCCAACAAATGCCTGCAAAATGAGGTATGCACCATAGTCCATGATGTACTGACATAAGAATTCTGTGTTTGTACTTTAAGATGTTATTCCTAATATTTACAGTACACTAAATTTACCACAACATCCAAGACTTTACCCAAAATAGTTCATGACAAATGTAATTATTTTCTGCAGAGTACACAGCAATAATAATAATAATATTGAATAGCATTTTAAAAAAAGAAATTTGTTACTAGATATTTAATGGCATTGTCCCATTTCAAAATTGTAAAAGGATCTACCTATTTAGTCACATGGCATATATGTATTAAATTCTAAAGCACAAATCTATTACAAAACAGAATTAAACAATGGAAAATCCAGGATGGAATGTAACAATACGAGAGAAGGAAAGTTGCTACTCACCATATAGCAGAGATGCTGAGCTGCGATAGGCACAATAAAAAGATTCACACAATCATAGTTTACCGCCATAAGGCCTTGTCAGCAGTAGACACACACACACACACACACACACACACTCAGGCAAGCACAACTTGCACACACATCTGCAGTCTCAGAGAGCTGTGTTCCATAGATTTTGTGTTTGTTTTGGATACAGTCAGAGAGAGTCCCTTTAGTCAGCCATACTGCCAGCAGTGTCAGTGTCATTGTAACTGCTGTCTGTTTCACATCTGCTGTGCAGTGAGCTACGTTAATTTAAGTATTAACTGTATTTTTCTTACTTGTCAATTCTTCCGTGTGTTTTTGCTTTTAGGAAGCTTTAATTTTCGAGTACGAGCAATAGTGTTCCATTAATTTTGTGTTTGTTTTGAATATAGTCAGAGAGAGTCCCTTTAGTTAGCTGTGGTGCCAGTAGTGCTAGTGTTTGTTTTGAATACAGTCCAGAGACAGGTAGTGCTTATTTTCATTGTTTTCAACAAGAAGTGTCTAGTAACCACAGTTTAGTCAGCTATCAGCCACCTTTAGTGAATTAGCAGTCTAGTTAAAAGTTGATTAATTCTCTACAGTAAATTGAATTCTTAGGATGAATAGGATGTGTGACTGCTGTGTATGGATGCAGGAGAGATGGCCAAGCGGCAGTGGGGAGTCTGGTGCGCTGCATGGTACACCCCAGGTGTTACATGCTTCACCCATGGTCCCTGCTGTCGAGACATCTTCGTGGGTACCAGGTGCAGTTGGGCCACCCTCTCCCCAAGGGGAGTGGCGGGTTCAGTGTCATTCGCAGCACATGAGGCGGAGGGTCAATGTCGAGGCTGGCCGTGTGGCATCGCCGGCTCTGCCTGTGAGTGGACATGTGGTTGCTCCTTCAGCAAGGTCCGAGCAGGCACATGGCAGGAGGGGTTTATTAGTGATTGGGAGATCCAACGTTAGGTGGGTGATGGAGCCCCTTAGGAAAATAGCAGAAAGGTCGGGGAAGAAGGCCAGTGTTCACTCTGTCTGCTTGCTGGGGGGGTCTCATCCGAATTGTGGAGGAGGCCCTGCTGGCAGCAATTGAGAGCACTGGGTGCACCCGATTGCAAACTGTTGCACATGTCAACACCAATGACTCCTGCTGTCTGGGTTCAGAGGTCATCCTCAGTTCATACAGGCGGTTGGCAGAGTTGGTGAAGGCAGAAAGCCTCACTCGTGGGGTGGAATCTGAGCTAACAATTTGTAGTATCGTTCCCAGAACTGATCACGGTCCTCTGGCTTGGAGCTGAGTGGAAGGCTTAAACCAGAGGCTCAGACAATTGGCGGAGATATGGGGTGCAAATTTCTCAACCTCCACTATCAGGTGGAGAAATGTAGGGTCCCCCTGAATAGGTCAGGCGTGCACTACACGCAGGAAGGGTTAATTCTGTGAATTATCTGGGAGTAGGCATTAGGAATGATTTAAAATTGAATGAT
The DNA here is from genome assembly GCF_023864275.1 of Schistocerca cancellata. Lineage (NCBI taxonomy): Eukaryota > Metazoa > Arthropoda > Insecta > Orthoptera > Acrididae > Schistocerca > Schistocerca cancellata. Next base: position 458,809,599 of record NC_064630.1, read on the forward strand.
CATATGAAGTTGATCATCGGTAAAGCAGATGCCAGACTGAGATTCAGTGGAAGAATCTAAGGAAATGCAATCTGAAAACAAAGGAAGTAGGTTACAGTACACTTGTTCGACCACTGCTTGAATATTGCTCACCAGTGTGGGACTCGTGCCAGGTAGTGTTGATCGGGGAGGTGGAGAGGATCCAATGGAGAGCAGCGCGCTTTGTTACAGGATCATTTAGTAATCGCGAAAGCATTACGGAGATGATAGATAAACTCCAGTGGAAGATTCTGCAGGAGAGATGCTCAATAGCTCGATATGGGCTTTTGTTGAAGTTTCGAGACCATACTTTCACCAGGAGTCAAGCAATATATTGCCTCCTCCTATGTATATCTCGTGAAGAGACCATGAGGATAAAATCAGAGAGATTAGAGCCCACACAGATGCATACTGACACCGACAATCTTCCTTTTCATGAACATTACGAGACTGGAACAGAAGGAAGAACTGATAAAGGTACTCAAAGTACCCTCCGCCACACACCGTCAGGTGGCTTGCAGAGTATGGATGAAGATGTAGATGTAGATTAACTTTCATTGCATGATGATAATAACTGTCACAATGGTACTGCAATAGGTACACCCTAGTAGAGTACTTTCGTGGTGGAACCCTATATGGAAACATTGAAAACTGGCAATGGAAAAGCCACAAGAAAACCAACAACTTTGTATGTGGCCACCAATCACACAGGCTTCTCCAAGTGCTACTGCTGCTAGCAGACTTCCTCTGTGCCCAAACATACTGCCTACATCCCCTTCTCTTGTACCGCAGATGCGCATGGTCTTCAAATGTGTACATGCAGAAGCCGCATCCTCTCACAGCTTGCCAAGCAAGCTCTAAGTCAAACCACTGCCACTAACTTATCCAGAACTGTCAACACAAACATATCATACAGATTGAACATCATTGGAGATAGGCCACAACACTGTCTCACTCTCTCCTCAACTACAGTCTCACTTTCATGTGTTTTGACTATTACAACAGTGGCCTAATTTCTGTGTAAGTTGTAATTAATCTTTCACTTCCTGTAATTTATCCATGCTATCTTCAAAATTTCAAAGATCGTAGTTCAGGCAACATTGTAAAATGCTATCTCTAAATCTAGAAATGCTAAAAGCATAGGTTTGCCTTTCTTCAAACTATCTTTTAGGGTAAGGTTAGTACCGCATTGTGCATTCCTATATTTCTCCAGAACACAAACTGTTCTTCCCCTACATCTACATCTACATCTACATTTATACTCCGCAAGCCACCCAACGGTGTGTGGCGGAGGGCACTTTACGTGCCACTGTCATTACCTCCCTTTCCTGTTCCAGTCGCGTATGGTTCGCGGGAAGAACGACTGTCTGAAAGCCTCTGTGCGCGCTCTAATCTCTCTAATTTTACATTCGTGATCTCCTCGGGAGGTATAAGTAGGGGGAAGCAATATATTCGATACCTCATCCAGAAACGCACCCTCTCGAAACCTGGCGAGCAAGCTACACCGCGATGCAGAGCGCCTCTCTTGCAGAGTCTGCCACTTGAGTTTGTTAAACATCTCCGTAACACTATCACGGTTACCAAATAACCCTGTGACGAAACGCGCCGCTCTTCTTTGGATCTTCTCTATCTCCTCCGTCAACCCGATCTGGTACGGATCCCACACTGATGAGCAATACTCAAGTATAGGTCGAACGAGTGTTTTGTAAGCCACCTCCTTTGTTGATGGACTACATTTTCTAAGGACTCTCCCAATGAATCTCAACCTGGTACCCGCCTTACCAACAATTAATTTTATATGATCATTCCACTTCAAATCGTTCCGCACGCATACTCCCAGATATTTTACAGAAGTAACTGCTACCAGTGTTTGTTCCGCTATCATATAATCATACAATAAAGGATCCTTCTTTCTATGTATTCGCAATACATTACATTTGTCTATGTTAAGGGTCAGTTGCTACTCCCTGCACCAAGTGCCTATCCGCTGCAGATCTTCCTGCATTTCGCTACAATTTTCTAATGCTGCAACTTCTCTGTATACTACAGCATCATCCGCGAAAAGCCGCATGGAACTTCCGACACTATCTACTAGGTCATTTATATATATTGTGAAAAGCAATGGTCCCATAACACTCCCCTGTGGCACGCCAGAGGTTACTTTAACGTCTGTAGATGTCTCTCCATTGAGAACAACATGCTGTGTTCTGTTTGCTAAAAACTCTTCAATCCAGCCACACAGCTGGTCTGATATTCCATAGGCTCTTACTTTGTTTATCAGGCGACAGTGCGGAACTGTATCGAATGCCTTCCGGAAGTCAAGGAAAATGGCATCTACCTGGGAGCCTGTATCTAATATTTTCTGGGTTTCATGAACAAATAAAGCGAGTTGGGTTTCACACGATCGCTGTTTCCGGAATCCATGTTGATTCCTACATAGTAGATTCTGAGTTTCCAAAAACGACATGATACTCGATCAAAAGACATGTTCTAAAATTCCCCTGGGTCAGCTTCTGTGAGTTTCCCCATTTTTCTGTAAATAACTTGTGTCACTATTTTCCAACCATTATTTGTTGAACTGATGGTTCAGTAGTATTCACACCTGCCTTCTTTGGAAATGTAATTATTACATTCTTCCTGAAGTCTGAGGGTACTACACCTGTCCCATATACAGGGTGGTACATTGACAGTGACCAGACCAAATACCTCACAAAATAAGCATCAAACAAAAAAACTACAAAGAACAAAACTTGTCTACCTTGAAGGGGGAAACCAGATGGCGCTATGGTTGGCCCATTAGATGGTGCTGCCATAGGTCAAACGGATATCAACTGCATCTTTAAAAATGGGAACCCCCATTTTATATTACATATTCATGTAGTACGTCTTTATGAATGTTTTAGTTGGATCACTTTTTTCGTTTTGTGATGGATGGCTCTGTAATAGTCATCAATGTATAAGTACGTGGTATCACGTAACATTCTGCCAGTGCAGACGGTATTTGTTTCATGATACATTACCCATGTTAAAATGGACCATTTAATAATTGCAGAAAAGGTTGATATCGTGTTGTAATAATGGCTATTGTGATCAAAATGCCCAATGGGTGTGTGCTATGTATGCTGCTCGGTATCCTGGACGACATCATCCAAGTGTCCTGACCATTTGCTGGACAGTTACATTATTTAAGGAAACAGGAAGTGTTTAGCCACATGTGAAATGTCAACCACAACCTGCAACAAATGATGATGCCCAAGTAGGTGTTTTAGTTGCTGTCATGGCTTATCTGCACATCAGTAGCAGACAAATTGCATGAGAATTGGGAATCTCAAAAATGTTGGTGTTGAGAATGATACATCAACATCGATTGCACCCATACCATTTTTCTATGCAAAGCACAAGAGAAATTACAGGTGGTGACAGATTTTTTGCACACGTTCTATTTAGTGATGAAGCATCATTCACCAACAGCAGTAATGTAAACCGGCATAATATGCACTATTGGGCAATGGAAAATCCACAATGGCTGCGACAAGTGGAACATCAGCAACGTTGGCGGGTTAATGTATGGTGTGGCATTATGGGAGGAAGGATAATTGGACCCCAATTTATCAATGGCAATCTAAATGGTGCGATGTATGCTAAATTCCTACGTAATGTTCTACCGATGTTACTACAAGATGTTTCACTACATGACAGAATGGCAATGTACTTCCAACATGATGGATGTCCGGCACATAGCTCAAGTGCGGTTGAAGCGGTATTGAATAGCATATTTCATGACAGGTGGATTGGTCATCGAAGCACCATACCATAGACCACACGTTCACTTGATCTGACGTCCCCGGATTTCTTTCTGTGCGGAAAGTTGAAGGATATTTGCTATCGTGATGCACCGACAATGCCTGACAATATGTGTCAGTGCATTGTCAACACATGTGCGAACATTACAGAAGGCTAACTACTTGCTGTTGAGAGGGATGTTGTTACACGTACATCATTTTGAGCATTTACTGCATTAATGTGGTATTTGCAGATAATCACGCTGTAACAGTATGCGTTCTCAGAAATGGTAAGTTCACAAAGGTACATGTATCACATTGGAACAACTGAAATAAAATGTTGAAACATACCTACGTTCTGTATTTTAATTTTAAAAACCTACCTGTTACCAATTGTTCATCTAAAATTATGAGCCATATGTTTGTGACTATTACAGCACCATCTATCACAAAGCGAAAAAAGTGGTCCAACTAAAACATTCATATTTCTTTATGTACTACACAAATATGTAATGAAAAATGGGGATTTCTATTTAACAAAATGCAGTTGATATCCGTTTGACCTATGGCATGCCATCTAGCAGGCCAACCATAACGCCATCTGGTTTCCCCTTTCAAGCTAGACAAGTTTTCTTCTTTGTAGTTTTTTTGTTTGATCCTTATTTCGTGAGATATTTGGCCTGGTCACTATCAATGGACCACCCTGTATATCATACACTAGGTGGAATTCTGTCATTTTTGCATCACCCACAGATATCAACTTTCTGGGTGAATGTCATCTACTCCAGGCCCTGGTTCCCAATTAGGTCTTTCAGTGCCCTTCTTCACCTACTTTCTCTTATCTTTCTATGACAATGTCCTCAGTTTTTTCTCTTACATAGATCCACAATATATTCCTTCCACCTTTCACTTTTTCTTTCTTGGCTTGGGACTGGCTTGCAGTCTGAGCTCTTGATACACATACAACTGTTTCTCTTTTCTCCAAAGGTCTCTCTAGCTTTCCTATAGTTGGCATATATGTTTCCCCTAGATATGCATGCTTCTACAGCTCAGCATTTGTCCTCTAGGTATTTTTATTTAGCCATTTTGCACTTTCTGTCAAAGAGCCAACAATAATTTTCAATCACTAAATCTATATATTAAGATCTACAGAAAGAGATACTAATGAGGTATGTTTGTAATTATATTTTGAATTGGTGAGGATTCCAAATTTTGTTCTGATATGTCAGATGGGAGCTTAAATATCTTCCCACCAGAATATAATTCTAAACTTCTGAACAAGGAGGCAAAGCCTTTATGGAACTTATTTTTATGTCTTGTATTCTGATGGAGTGCATCACATTTCAGCTGAAAATTATTTTTATTATTGACAACAAAACACACTATGGAGTAAATGCATAGTGAACTGAGTATAAGAATTGAAATATCTGTAAAAAGGCTTCTGCAAAACATAAAGTTATCTACTTTGCACATTATTCTTACTACTTGCTTCTTGTAAATAAATTTTTTATTTACTATCAGTGCATTGCCTCAAATGTTTATCTCATAAAATAAAAGAGAGTGTATTCAGCCTATACAATGTAGCCATAGAGGTGTGTGCTTGTAGTGTTTTCAGTATCATTTTTACAGCTGTTAATGACTTGGCATGTCTATTATTTGGTGAGTTGTTTCCTTTACTCCCAAATTATTTACTTCCTACCAGAACTTTCCACACCATAGTAACATGAGTCGTTTGAGATTAAGACTTAAATTGTCAGCTGTGAATGACTTGTAGGCCTTTTCCACTTACAAATGGGGTGTGTCCATTAAGGTTGAGTTTTGATCATTGATTGGTTTGATTGTGTCACCGGAAAATGTTTCAGGTTTTGAACTGCCTTATCATTATAAAATCAATTATGTAAACGTTAGATAAAAAAGTCAGCCTGTTACTGATCCTTGTGATACTCCACATGTTATGCTGCCCCATGCTGAAATTAGTTTCATGCCTGTAACACATTCTGTTAATGAGACTCTCTGCTTTCTGTTATGAAGGTAAGACTCCACACAAGCAAGATGGATATCATTAATACCATAACACTTTACTTTGTCAAGTAGAATTTTGTGATTTACAAAATCAAAGCTTTAACAAGGTCACACAGCATATGAAAAGAATAATGTTTTTTTAGTTCTGCTGGTACTACATTTTTGACTTCTTGTGTTGTTTTCTCTATGGAGATTCCATTACAAAAACCAAACTTAAAGGAAGAGAACAAGTTTTGCTCTGTTAAATGAATCAGCATTCTGTCATAGTGCACTTTTCTCAGACACTTGAGAAGACTGCGACATGGAACAGGTTGGTACTCCCCATCTGTTATGTCATCAGTTCCCAGTAATTATCAATTTTTACCCAAGTTTAAATATCTTCCCAGCAGAATACATAACTTCATCCTGAACCCTATTTACGCCACATGTGATAGCTATATGAAAACCTGCAATCAGTTATCAGGCAAAGTCCAATTTAAATTCACTGTTCAGTTTATTCTCCTCACTTTATTGTTTCCACTGATACCATTCATTTGGCTGTAGATTACGACAATTAAAAGTTATAGCTAATTGAAGGTAACACCACGTTCAAAAGTAGGAAAAACCTTTGAGCTATCTGGTCGAATCCAGTGCTCACCATTTGGAACCTAAGCATTCTGACTTTCTAGTAATATATTTTAAATTACAGTACGTGAATCTAATTATCTTCTGAAATAATTAAATTTGACGTTTGGAACTTCTACCAATTTTCATTGCAGATTTTGCTCTAATCAGTGTTTGATCCTGACCTACTTACTTTTGTTACCTTAATTTTCCTGTACAATATTGTGGACTCCACTGATTAATTAACTCATTAATTGATAAGTACATGTAATTTACTATGATTTTGGATATCATGTTTATACTTGTGAACAAGAGGATTCACATCATGGAAGTGTAGTAGTATCCATATATTTTTCTACATTTCTACCCAGTAACATTTTTGTATGCTAAATTTTAGTGAAAGCTTGCAATCCTTTCAAAACAGCCAAATTTGACCTAGGCAATTTTCAAAGTATTATGTAGTTTACAAAATAAGAGTTTATTCTTACACTAGTCTTTATAAGATCATTTGAGCCCTAGAGTCTGCATTCTGCGACAAGAAAAATAAGAGTTTATTCTTACACTAGTCTTTATAAGATCATTTGAGCCCTAGAGTCTGCATTCTGCGACAAGAAAAATTAGGTGGAACAACTAGGTTGGTCAGTATGGGAAACTTCATTGCAGCCATTACAGCTTATAAAATGTGCTGCTTTTAAGCTGTATCTCATGTCCATTGTATGTTGTTTCTTAACTCAATGGCAGTATCTTGTAATTACTTCACATTGTGAATTTGCATTACTGATCCATGCGGGACACCATGTTTTACGGTTTGCTTATCAGAACATGAAACTGTGCATTTTCCTGAAGGGGTGACCTCAAATAACTGCACACACTGTTTTCTGTGGTGTACTGCTACAATAACAGTCTGGTACAGCAACAGACATTGTTAACCAGTGTGAACATACTTTCACTGAGTACCTCATTTAACTGGCATACATTTTACTCAGCCTGAAAAACATTGTGCTATCCTGGTGAAATTATTCTGATTAGTCTTGCAGCTGTTATGCTGATTGTCCTTTTGCCACCAAAATAATTGCTAATAATCTCATTCATGGTAGATCTACTGCAGTCGAACTGAACAGAGAGAACCATAACCAAGTGCAGTGTGTAATGTTCCTTTAACTGCATTTAAAAGAGAATTGTGAAACCTGAGCTGGCTGTTACCTATTAATATTTCATAAGTGGTTTAAAAAGTGACAAACACCCAATATTACAAACTGTGTGAGCTACATTGCTAGAACTATACTTCCATATCCAATAGTTTACAGCCAGTTAGAACAATCAAGAGAAGAGATGTCAGCTACAGAGCACAACAAAGTAGATAAAGTTAATAATTTACAACTGGAAGAAGTGATACAGATCTATAGATGGGTGTGCTAAAGCGTATTTAAGTATACTGTGAAATATGCCCTGAGCTATTAATTGATTACAAAGACAGCTTAAGAATAATCCTCTCATGTCAGCACAAAATTTTATCACTACTAGAAACCCCATAATTGCTGGCAAAATTATTATTTTTTAGTGACCTGATGAATTTTGTAATCTCATTATGGGTTCTATTTTTGAAATGTAATACCTGTTGATGGTGCATTCAGCATCTGCGCAAATAAATAGAATGCATCTGTATTTGGTTGTTTATTACTGGTATCAGTTTTTGCTGCCACCGTGAGACATTAATCATTGCATTTGGGGCAATAAAATTTTCTCAGTTACAAGCTGCATCATTTTGAAATGATATGGCTTGTAAAGTGAGAAAATTTCATTGAAGCATATCATGAAAAAGATCCAACGACACGTTGAATTTGGTGGCCAGTGATTTGAAAGCATCACCATTTTTGCCAGACCTATTTTCTGGTAAATTAGTTTCTTGTTTAATAATGTTCAGAAATAGAGTATCAGATCCAGACTACAGCTTGTTCGCTGAATTAAGCAGGATTCTCTTTTCCTAGCACTAGATACTGAAACCCCAGGAGTTATCTATGTCTTATTTCACTTTAATTTGGTTTTATCCTTGACTTACTTTAGGGGAAAACAAGACTCAGCTTGCTGCAGAAATATTTTAAAGACAGAATTAAATTTCCTCTCTATACAGTCTAGTCTTCCTGCAACTTCTCTCTGAAAACTTTAATCAAATTATTGTTTAAGATTCTATCATATGACATTTTTCTTTGATAAACTGTACCTAAATGGCCAGTACATTTTATTGTTAACATTTCACCATCATGACTACTGGTTTTACAGACAAATCACTACAAGGATCAGTTTTAGCCCCAATCCTGTTTCTCCTGTTCATTTACTACGGTATACAGGGCACTGCCTATGATTGGTTTGCAAGCTACCCACTAAACAGAAAAGTGCAATTATGTGAGGTCACCCCTTCAGGAAAATCCACATTTTCATGTTCTGATATGCATGGTGTCCCTCAAGGATTAGTTTTAGGCCCAATCCTATTTCTCCTGTTCACTAATGATCTTCCTCTTCACCTACCGAGTTGCAGTACCTTTCTTTTTGCTGATGACACCAATATTCTGACCTCTGACTCAGATGATCATACTGAAGTTGCAGACAATCAATGTACTGCTCTACTGGATTCATGGCTTACAGCTAATAGGCTACTTCTTAATGAAAAAAGGTGTAGGCGCAACATTTCATGCAGCCCAGAATAGAAATCCCACTGTCCCAACTATGCAAATAGGTGGAAATAGTATTTAACTGGAAAATGTAACTAATTTCCTTGTAATATCTGTCTCTGACACTCTAAGCTGGAAAAGGCACACTGGCAGCTTAGCTACTAAGCTAAATAAAATTTGTTTATGCTTCTGTCAGTCAGGGAAGTCATGAGTATAAATATCCTAACATCAGTTTACCATGCTCTTTTTCACTCAATTCTAACATATGGCCTCATATTCTGGGGCCAAAGTTCTGAGCCCAATAAAATATTTAAGCTCCAAAAGAAAGCTGTCAGGATAATGTTATTTAAAAAGCAAAGAGACTATTGTAAACAACTATCTTGAAAACTAGGTATTCTTTCACTTCCAAGCAAGTACATATTGGAGATACTAAGTTTTACCAAGGTAAACATTGGCAGTCTGAAGCAGAATCTGGACTATCACCAGCATGACAATAGAGGGGAATACTTGTTGACACAATTTCCCCATTCCACCAAATTATATACTGATGGTGTAAAATGCATGGGTATTAAACTTTATAATCATCTATCATTAAACATAAAAACATCACATTTTAAAATAAGGCTTAAATCAATATTATGAAAATACTGTTTTGATAATTTACATGAATATTTTGAATGTAATTGTTCTGTGTAATATATTTGCACACTCAGGTTTCTCTACTATAATTTATCTTCAAAATGTAAATTTCAATAAGGCCTTACCAACTGTTGAAAATTGATCTACATGTATGTACTTATTGTATTTATCTAGTCAATATTAACTATTGTATAAATTACATAATGTTTATCTGTACTTAATTTGATTTTAAATGTATCCACAAATTTTAATTTTAATTAGGCCTTGTTGACCTTCATATTGAACAACTTGTGAATATACTAGTACTACATTCTGTAACCTATGACTATCATACAATTGTGTAAGTCTAGGTGTATTTAATTTAGTGTTATGTATTTTTTAAATGTTAAACAAGTATAATGACTTGTCTCATATCATGTAGTACTCTCTGTACACAAAATGACTCAGTCAATCAATAAAGAATGAATGAATGAATGAATGAATCTAAAAACAAATTACAAATAATTGTTACATTATGTCATTCAATCCTTGTAGGGAATTATATAGTGCAACATCAACAGCTGTAAGTGGCTTCATAAAAAATCAACATTAATCTCTACACATGTAATAATTCTCCAGTTAAGTCTACATAACATTATTAAATCTGTTTCTAGCTGCTATATAAAGCTTAAGATGCTTCCTGCTGGTGGCCAGTAAACTGTCAGTGCTACAATCTGATGTTTTTCCTGGTCCACTATCATAGCAGAGCATTCAGATAGCTGTTCAACTCAACATTTGTTAACCTAAAGGGCCTGAGTCTTACCAGTTTTCTGCATGTATAGCTACTGCCCCTCATTTCTTACATGTCTGCAGTCACCTGATTTTAACTTGTATGCATCAAGATGAATCTGTTCATTTTCAGTGATTTTCATGTGATGTTCTGATAGATACAACAGATGTGCTGAAATTCCATCTAAACTTTCCTTTTCCTGCATGGATATGTGATTTTTCATCAATTTTATGAGGCTTCTGATGTTTTGACAGGAGACAGTAGATACATCTGAATAATCCCATATCCAGAGACTTCTGCAATCAGCTTACTCATTCATTCATTCATTCATTCATATTCATTCATTCATTCATCCATTTTAACCCAACTTTAGCCCCAATTGAGTACTTTCCATAGAGTTCTTCAATGAGACATGAGTAAACCTTTTGGAGCGGAGGGGGGTCTGTAATGCTTTTAATTTTTTTGTCAGTTATTTCCAAGTGACACTTCATGTGCCTAAATTCTTTCTCAGTAACAATGATGTTCTTTTCTCATTTTAGGGTTCACAGCTCTTTTCAAAGGACTAACTGAAAGCACTATAACAGAATTGAACCTGTCTTGGAATGGATTAGGAAAAGATGCAGGGAAACCTCTGAAACAATTTCTCTCAAAGAACAGAACATTGCGATTTCTTGATGTCAGCAACAACAGGTTAGTTTCTATAACTGATATCTGTAACTTTTATGACAAACTCAAACGAAAAAGTCTAAGATATAATGTGCAATAAATATCAGGTCTGAAATGAGTCCTTTATCAACCGTAACCCTTTCTTACATCCAAAATGGCAGTATATAAGTAATATTTAAGGAAGCAGTTACCTGTCTGACACAACAAAAATTAGGCAAGAACGATTTTAAATGTCTGAAATATTTAAGTGATTCCTTTATAAAAGATAGACCAAAAGCAATTTTAAGTTGTTGAAGATAAAAGAAGGAGAAAGATGAGTAAAAAAGAAAGATGTGAGCAAACACAAGAGTAGGGAATAATAATAATAACAATAAACCAAAGTTGCATAATTTACAGAAGTGGAAAAAGACTGCAAGAGTTAGGGACATTACACAATGATATCATGAAACATACCAGTTGACCTTAAAGAAGAAACCTGATGAGCAAGGATTTCCAGTGAAAATTATAGAAGAAAATAAAATGGAAAGAACGTCATAAAAATGTAAACTTCTGGACAAAAGTTAAAGCTTAAAGTTAAAAACTGTTGAAATAATGCAGCCCATAGCTGGATAAAACACAATTGCAGTATTAATAACAAGAGCTATAATTTTTATTTTCTCATTCTTTCTTTTCATTCTTTGATTTCCATAAATACTTAGGAGTCCAAATCTAAAATGATTAGCCACTTTTATTCATGCTCCTTTCATACATCTTGTTCTTATCCTGTAACAAAGCTTGGATCACCTAAGAGATATAATATCTATTATCCTCAAGAGTATGTGCATTGGCCTTGTTACAGTGATTGATACATACACATATACTTCTTCCTGTAACACAACAATACTCTTTCTACCATCAATATTTTCAATTTAAATTATTCATAAACAACATTATAAATCAAAATCCGGCATTCATTTTTACAGATTTGACATATATTCACCATATTCCTCTTTATATTCTTATTTACAGTTCATAAGCATACAGCAAAATGTATTTTTTCTAATTACCTGGTGATTCCAGTTTAACACTATGAAACTACCAGGGCCTTGCCCATAATGCTCCAAATGTTCTCAGTTGAGGAGAGTTCCAGTGACCTTGCTGGCCAAGGTAGGGTTTGGCAAGCATGAACACAAGCAGTAGAAACTTTTGCCGAGTGTGGACAGGCATTATCTTTCTGAAATGTAAGCCGAGGGTGGCTTGCCATGAAGGGCAACGGAACAGGTTGTAGAATATCATTGACATTGACCTCTGTGCTGTAAGGGTGCTGTGGATGGCAACCAAAGAAGTGCTGCTATGTAAAGAAATGGCACCCCAGACCATCACTCCTGGTTGTCAGGCTTTATAGTGGATGACAGTCAGCTAGGTATTCCATTACTGTCCAGATCATCTCCAGACATGCTGGTAGCCTGTAATCTCATTGACTGGAGTAGAATTGTCTTCAGTGATCAGTCCCACTTAAAACTGAGCCCCAATGACCAGGGAACACACACATAAGTGCTAGATGTGGACCAACGTGTAATCCCTTCCCCTTCATTAGACTGATAAAGTCATCCATTTGTATGGCATGTGACCATCCACAGTTGGCATGTCATAATTCATTGGAAACATCTTAATTGCTAAATACTTTATTTAGATCACATTTTGGGTACTCATCACCAGGTAACTGTGGCAAAAATTTACAAAAACGAGTCAGTAAAGCTTGTATTACAAGATCAATGTAACATCGGGAACAGGAGTACATGTTAAGTACAAGTATTTACAATATGCTTACAAAAGCTCACACAAATGAGCAATACAAGAAGAATGTACAATCTTATGTGCAATAGCCGTAAGGCACATTTGCAAAAGATGTTATGTTGAGACATCACATGCCAGTCTGAAGGCAGTGAACTCAAGGATTGTGTTATTTCAACTGATGCCAGATGGTGTTGATCTCAAAGATTGAAACATACCATGACATAGTGTTTATAACATACAAAACATCATAAATAACCTTTACCACAGTACATCTGTATTTTACTATAAGCATTATATGGTCATAAAAACATAAAATGTAGAATAGATAATGAGTAAAACCCATCATGAAACACATATAAAGAAGAGACAGCACACTAGGCACACTGTCCAAATGCTCCATTGAGAGAGAAAACAATGAAAGGCCATCATTATAAAGGAAGACATTATAATTTTTATTACTATTTTCCAAACAAAGCTAGCTAACTTGTACCAATTGAGACCACTGATGGATTATGTCACAAAACAAAACCTTATCACTAATGGCAGGGTAGTGGGCAGGGGCAGATGAGGTAATTGTTGAATTGGTTGGTGGAGGGGTGTGGAGGAGGACAGGGGGGATAAGAATAGGAAAATAGACAGGGGATGGTGGGTGGGGGAACTGAGGAAATGGAGGGAAGGGTAGCATGAAGGGATGAGGAGAACAAAGGAGGAAGGAGAATGTCACTCCAGTGGTACATTTTCACTCAATTTTATGTAATAAACATAATTATACAGGGTGTATCAAAAATAATCACCAGATTTAAAAAAATCGTAACTGTTATGTTATTTGAGATGTGTGCGTGAACTGTGTACTGTTGGAAAGAGCAAACTCTCGAGTTTTCCATGGTTCCCACTAGGTAGCAGCAATGTGCACCCACTTCAGTTGTAGTAAAACTGCTATTGGGACAACAGAAAGCATTTTGAATTCTATGTTTTGCACAGTGTGGGTCAATAATAACTGTTCAGAGTGACATTTGTACAAGATATGGTGTAGGTCCTCCTACAGAACAGAGCATTAGATGATGGCATGAGCAATTCCAAGAAACAGGTAAAGGCAAATTGCTGGGCCATGCCTGAGTATCTGATACAGATGTCGAATGCATCTGCCATAGTTTCACAAGGAGTCTGCAGAAATTCATTCACTATGCAGCTTGACAGCTCAACATGCTCGTAATGTCCACCTGGCGTGTGTTGCATCAACATTTACACATTAAACCATACAAAGTTCAGCTACTGCAAGCTCTTTGTGAAGGTAATGAACAACAACATATGGAGTTCTGTAATTTCATTCTTCACAAGATGGAAGGTGACAGTTTTCTTCCATGTTTAATGTTTAGTGATGAGGCAACATTCCTTTTAAATGAAAAGGTGAACCATCATAATGTGAGAACCGCAACCACATGAAGTAGTACAACATTGGAGGGACTCTCCAAAATTTAATGTGTTTTGTGCAGTTTCATGGAAAAAGGTGTATGGTCTATTTTTCTTTGCCAAGACCACTGTTACAAGAAGCACATATGTTGATATGCTTGAGAACTTTCTTTTTCCACAGTTGGAGACTTATTCAAACAACTTCATTTACAACAGGATGGGGCACCACCGCACTGGCATCTGGAAGTCTGGGAATTTTTAAATCAAAGGATTACTGGACGATGGATCAGTTGCACTGCATCAAGTGATTAAGCCTTACATTGCTGGCCTTGAAGGTCTCTGGACCTGACTATATGTGATTCTTTCTTGTGGGTATTTGTAAAAGACTGCCGGCCGGTGTGGCCGTGCGGTTCTCGGCACGTCAGTCTGGAGCCGCGTGACCGCTACGGTCGCAGGTTCGAATCCTGCCTCGGGCATGGATGTATGTGATGTCCTTAGGTTAGTTAGGTTTAAGTAGTTCTAAGTTCTAGGGGACTGATGACCACAGATGTTTAGTCCCATAGTGCTCAGGGCCATTTTGTAAAAGACTCTGTTTACATGCCTCCATTACCAACAACAATGAATGAACTGAGACATCACATAACAGCAGCTGTGGAAGTTGTAACTCAAGAAATGCTCCCTGCATTGTGGGAACAGTTTGAATACCACATTGACATAGGCCATGCATCTCAAGGGGGGCATATTGAACACCTATGGAAAGTTATGAAATTTAAAAAAAAAACTTTTTGAGTTTCCTGTTCATCAAAAAACAAAATTCATTGTATATGTTTATTAGTTTTAGAAATATAGACATGCCAAATTGGATGATTCTTTTTGATACACCCTGTATTTAAAATTAACTTATAACAAAAATGACATTCTCAGTAAATTATTCTCTTTTAAAGTAGATCATTAAACTGGAACCTCATTAAGATGTTTACAAGTGTAACAGTGTCATTAGAGCATTTTCCTTTTCCTGGGAGGGGCAGGGGGAGGGGCAGAAACAGGAAGAAGAAGGGGGAATGAAAAGTATAATATGCAACTACATAACATTATTCAAATACCTATTACTTGAAAAGGAAACATTTTGCACATAACCCACATGTAACGGAAGAGAAATATTCACTTCTTTTAGTTTGAAATAAAATTTAAAATGAATTAGTGAGCTGAAACCCTTTCAAACCACAAACGGGTCAAATTTATAAGAAAAAACATCATATCTCTGTCTATCCCAGTCCACCCTTATGCAGTTGGAAAATTTATTTTTTGCGATAAGGTTTTCTTTTTTGACCCACATCTGGTCTCAATAGGTTTAAGTTTACTTGCTTTGTTTGGAGAATAGTAAAAAAAAAATGCAGTGTCTTCTTTTAAAATGATGGCCTTTGCATTGCTCTTTCTCTCTCTCTCTCTCTCTCTCTCTCTCTCTCTCTCTCTCTCTCTCAGTGGAGTGTTTGGACATTGTACCTAGTGTGGTGTACATTTGTATATGTCCCATGCAGATTTTACTCACAACATATTCTATGTTTTATTTTTTCATTAGGGATATGACATTTATTGTAAAAAACAGATGTGCTGTGGTAAAGGATATTTACGATATTTTGCATATTATAAATGCTATGTCCTGATTTGTTTAAATCTTGGAGACCAATGAGTTCTGGCACCAAGTTGAAATAATATAGTCCTTGAGTCTGCTCATGGCAATGTTCCCTGCTTTATTTCTTCTTTTTTTGAGTCCTCAGTGACAACATACTGCGTTGCTACAGTGGCTGAAAAATGGGGTGCGGGGGTACTACACTGACTACTTAAATGATGTAGCCGACAGGTGCACATGTGTGTTTCACAGTAATTTACTTTCACTATTCACAACCCCTCAATAATACCTAGTTATATGACCAGCGCACTATTGTTTAATCTTCGATGAGCCTCATTAATAGGTTGCAGGTGAACAACCACATACTACTACAATAGTTCCCTGTTGAACATCTATGAGCAGTACAAAACCTAACCACACAGTTCTTGAGGAATAACAAGGTACGTATGGGACACATACTGTCATTGTTATAACACACAGCCTAATTGTATTACACTTATTTCACAGATGCATTGTTATTGATCTAACCAATACAGGTTCCTCGTCTGAAACTTGGCCATGGACTGACTGTCTCAGGACCCTCATATATCCTCACAATAATAGGTGCTAAAACTACATATTGTTCAAAGTCTAATTTACAGAAACAGCAATTAAAACTTACACATTAAACTAACTGAAAAATTGGTTCTTTTTAACAGTTTCTTCTACCATAAGGGTTAAGCTGAATTATTTGTTTAAATCATGAAATTAACAAATATTGTTACACAAACAATACTTTTGAGAAAACTGTTAATTACTTTGAAATTAATTAAGGGCTGGCTTTGCTAAAATGTTTTCGATTAGAGCCAAATAGTTCCCTTATGAATACTATTAGTTGCTCCTCCAAATGTTTATAATTAGTACAGAATTTATATTTGTTTATACATCAACAATAGACTTTAAGTTACAATACGATTACTGATTTCACCCTATTATGAAATTATTAACTAGGAATAGTCAAAACAAATTATAAAATCATTTACATCATAAAACAGAGCACAAAATTTGGTCTTGTGTTATATTCTTTAAAACTGAGGGCCAACCTTTCTCTTTCATGAAAGTGGAGATTACACTCAAGTATGTTAATGTAATTAGTTAAAAGTGGAAAAACTAATTTAAGGAGGCACACAGTTTTATTTTACCAGGAAGTCTCAAATCAGTGCACACTCCACTGCACAGTGAAAATCTCATTCCTAAAATCATGAGCTGGTTGGAGGGCTTTGCCCATAATGCTCCAAATGTTCTCAATTATGGAGAGATTTGTGAGCTTGCTGGCCAAGTTATATTTTGGCAATCATGAAGAAGCAGTAGCAACTCTCGCTGTGCGTGGATAGGCATTTTATTGCTGAAATGTAAGCCCAAAATGACTTGCCATGAAGGGAAACAAACCAGGGTTTCAAATATTGACAACGTACTGTTTTGCTATAAGAATGCCATTGATGACAGCCAAAGGGTTCCTGTTATGAAAAGAAATAGCTCCCTAGACCATCACTTCTGGTTGTCAGGCTATGTGGTTTTCCAAGGAATCTCCAAACACATCTTTGCTAGATGTCAGAGCTCAATTTGAAGTGGAACTGATCACTGCAGGCAGTTCTCCTCCAGTCAATGAGATTCCACACAAAAGATTTGTCTGGAGACACCCCAAACAGTGGTAGTATACCAAATCAACTGTTGCCCATCATACAGCCTGACAACAAGGAGTGATGGTCTCTGATACCATTTCTTTACTTAGCACGAACTCTTTGGTTGTTATCCATGACACCCTTATAGCCCAGTGATAAGTCAATGATATTCTCCATGCCCTTCTGTTGCTCTTCATGGCAAACCATCCTGTACCTACATTTCAGCAAGACAATGCTTGTTCCCATTTAGTGAGAGTTTCTACTGTTTGTCTCCATGGCTATCAAACCTTACCTTGGCCAGAAAGGTTGCCAGATCTCTCCCCAGCTGAGAACACTTGAAGCATTATGGGCAGGGCCCTCCAACCAACGCTGGATTTTGATAATCTAATGCACCAATTGAACAGAATTCGGCACGATATCCCACAGGAGAACATCCAACAACTCTATCAATCAATGACAAGCTGAATAACTATTTCCATATGGGCCAGAGGTGGACAAACACATTATTGACTTGCTTAGTTTGTGAAGCTCTTTCTCTTGAATAAATCATCCAATTCTTCTGAAACTGTAACCATTTGTTTACCTGTACATGTACATTACATCTACCATTTTTTGGCAAAGATTATTACCACTGGCTAACTTGTTAAATACCATTGTTTTGGTCTACTATCCTAGACATCTCAATCTTCACAGGCTCCAAACAGAATTAATAAGTGGATCATAAAGCTTGGGTTAACCTTTCTCACAAGGTTCATGGAAAACACTTCACATAAAACATACACAAGTATAGAACATTGACTAAAAGATAGTGGTTGCATGAGACATTATACTTCAACACTAGTTCCATTAATTGTACCAAGAGCACATCTTACATTCTATCAGGTGAGCACTAGAAACTATATCACAGCTTTACACAATCACAGTCTCTTACATACAGAGCACCTGTATTTATACATGAAAACACTGAGAATAATATGAGCCTATGCAGACTTTTCCACATGTCTTTGCTAATAACTCACAACACACACTGGAAACCAGTAAGAGTATATGATTATGGATAACTGAAGCCCTATACAAAACTGGTATCATTTGTAATCTCTGTGGCATGATCTTGAGCACTGTTAACAGATTATACACCAACAAACAAATACATAGTTGAATCTTATAGTTAATTTATCAGGTAAAATGTCACTTCATTTGAGAAGATAAAATAATAATATGTGGAAATCAGCAGGTTACTATTTCTTCAACATAGCTTCACAACCATCCTGTATCAGACAAACTGAGTACTGAACATAGAAATCTGCAACACATTTGGCCCATATAATTCACTCACAGAGTACTTTAATAATAAATATGAACATTGTGTTCATTTTACATCACACACAGAGCACAAAACTAATTTAATTCAAAACTCCAACAGTAGTATCAGGCATGAGGTCTTCAGTCATTAATAATATCATTTTGTAGGAGCAGAACAGGGATGATGTGCTTAATTTAATTTAGTTAGCAATAAATGTAAATTAGAGTTGTTACAAAAGCATCTGTATATGATATGAATGTAGCTTAAATATCTTTTATACAATCTTTGTTGTAATACCTTAATTCACTCTCTTTGGTCAGTGCTATGCAAGGGTGTAGCGGCATCACATAGTAACCTGCTTGAAGACCTTCTTCCATGGTGCTCTGTATTGGGCATGGTGACTTGTTCACAACAAACCCATCCCAGTCAGACTCTTAATATGGTATAAATTCCACAGAGGTGCATGTCCTACACATCTTCAGCCTTCAACATCTCCTTGTATGATTGTTCTTTCCATTGCCTCTTGCCTGAACAGTGAACTAGAATATGTCACGGAAGGACTGAATGTCAAGTAATACTCATTCACATGGCATTCAGGAAGCCAAGACAAGTCAACTAGTTATTATTGTGTATTGTGTATTTAAACTGGGTGTGGTGGTCCCACCTGCTTTTATTCATTTCTTCATTTGTTGATTGTCCTCGGTGTCGGTGTACTGTGTTGCTACACTGGCTGAAAAATTGCGTTTGTGGATTCTCACACTGACTACTGTAAATTATGTAGCTGACAGGTACACAGTTGTCTGTCACAGTACTTTAATTTCACTGTTCTCAAGACCCCCAATAATATACAGTTATATGGCCAGTGCACTATTTTTTAAACTTCCCATAAGCCTCTTTAATAGTTAGGAGACAAAACTCCACATACTGCTACAATAGTTTCTTGTTGTACATCTACAAGCAGTAAAACCTAACCACAAAGTTCACAGTTCTTGAGGAATAATCAGGTACATATGGTTCAGTCATTGTCATTGGTTTTTACACACGACCTAATTGTTTAACACTTATTTCACAGTTAAGTTGAAGCATTGTTGTTGTTCTAACCAGCACAGGTTACTCATCTGAAACTTGGCCATTGACTGACTGTCTCATGACCAAAACTTGGGCCCTTATATATCATCACAATAATCGGTACTGAAACTACACATTGTTCAAAGTTTAATTTACAGAAAGTACAATTAAAATTTACTTCATTAAATTAACTGAATAAATCGAAAGATTTGTTCTTTTTATCAGTGTCTTCTACTGCAAGAGCTAGGCCAAATCATTCATTTAAATCAAGAAATTAACAAATATAGACATGCAAAAATACTTTTGACAAAACTGTTAATTACTTTGGAATTAATTAAGGGCTGGTTTTGGTAACATGTTTGAACAGTGCCAAACAGATACTTTAAGATTACAAGTACTTCATGTTCCAAATGTTTACAATTATAACAGAATTTATTTTTTGTTTATACATCAACAATAGAATTTAAGTTACAAAGCAATTACTGATTTCCCCTTATAACAAAAGATACCAACTAGGAATAGCCAAAATAAATTAGAAAATGAATTACATACATAAAACTAAGCACAAAATTAGATCTGGTGTTATTTTCTTTAAAACTGAGGGCCGATCTTTCTCTTTTATGGAAATGCAGATTATATTCATGTATGTTAATGATAATTAGTTAAAAGTAACAAAACAAATTTAAGGAGGCAGATGCCAAAACCAGAAGGGAATTAAAATTATCCTAGCTTCCTTCATCACATGGGGATCTAGAAACTATGGAGAGGCTTCGTCCCACCGTAAACTTCAGTGGTTCACAGTCCCGAAAAGGCCACAGCCCTCTCTACTTTGACCATTTTCTGTTATTCTGCTGCCCAAATAGCAAAACTCATCTACTACTTTAAGTGCCTCATTTCTTAATTCAACTGTTCTCCCAAGTCCTTTGCTGTCTCTGACAGAATTACATCATCGGTAAGTTTCTATTTCTGCTCCATGGATTTTCATTCCTACTCCAAATTTTTCTTTGGTTCCCTTTACTGCTTGTTCAATGTACAGATTTAATAACACTGGGGACAGACTACAACCCTGTCTCATTCCCTTCTCAAACACTGTTTCCCTTTTGTACCCCTTGACTCTTATAACTGCCTTCTGGTTTCTGGTTTCTGTACAAATTATAAATAGCCTTTCGTTCCCTGTATTTTACCTCTGCTACCTTCAGAATTTAAAAGAAAATATTCCAGTGAGGATTGTCAAAAGCTTTCTCTAAGTCTACAAATGCTATAAATGTAGGTTTGCCTTTCCTTAACCTAGCTTCTAAGATAAGTCGTAGTGTCAGTATTGCCTCACATGTTCCTATATTTCTACAGAATCCAAACTGATCTTCCCTGAAGTTGGCTTCTACCAGTTTTTCCATTCATCTGTAAAGAATTTGTGTTAGTATTTTGCATTACCGACTGATAGTTCAATGATTTTCTCACCTGTCAGCACCTGCTTTCTTTGGAATTGTAATTATTATATTCTTCTTGAAGTCTGAGGGTATTTTGCCTGTTTCATACATCTTGCCCACCAGATGGAAGAGTTTGGTCATGGCTGGATCTCCCAAGGCTATCAGCAGTTCTAACAGAATGTCATCCACTCCCAGGGCCTTGTTTCTACTTTTGTCTTTCAGTGCTCTGTCAAATTCTTCACACAGTATCATACATCCCATCTCGTCTTCATCTACATCCTCTTCCATTTCCATAACATTGCCCTCAAGTACATCTCCCTTGTATAGGCCCTATATATACTCCTTCCACCTTTCAGCTTTCCCTTCCTTCCTTAGGACTGGTTTACCATCTGAGCTCTTGATTTTCATACAAGTGGTTCCCTTTTCTCCAAAGGTCTCTTTAATTCTTCTAAGGATGGCATCTATCTTATCCCTGGTGATATATGCTTCTATATCCTTATTTTTGTCCTCTAGCCATTCACGCTTAGCTGTTTTGCACTACCTGTCAATTTCCTTTTTTAGATATTTGTATTTATTTTCACCTCCTTCATTTAATGTGTTTTTATATTTTCTCCTTTCATCAATTAAATTCAGTATCTTTTCTGTTACCCAAGGATTTCTATTAGCCCTCATCTTTTTACCTACTTGATCCTCTGCTGCATTCACTATTTCATCTCTCAAAGCTACCCATTCTTCTTCTACTGTATTTCTTTCCCTCATTCTTGTCAATCATTCCCTAATGCTTTCCCTGAAACTCTCTACAACCTCTGGTTCTGTCAGTTTATCAAGGTCCCATCTCCTTAAATTCCTACCTTTTTGCAATTTCTTCAGTATTTAGTCTACAGTTCATAACCAGTAAATTGGGGTCAGAGTCCACACTTTCCCCTAAAAATGCCTTACAATTTAAAATCTGATACCTAAATCTCTGTCTTACTATTATATAATCAATCTGAAACCTTCTGGTGTATCCAGGTCTCTTCCATGTATACAACCTTCTTTCATGATTCTTAAATCAAGTGTTAGCAAAGATTAAGTAACACTCTGTGCAAAATTCTACCAAGCGGCTTCCTCTTTCATTCCTTACCCCCAGTCCATATTCACCTACTACTTTTCCTTCTCTCCCTTTTGCTACTGTTGAATTCCAGCCCCCCATGACTATTACATTTTTGTCTCCCTTAACTATTTGAATAATTTCTTTTATCTCATTGTACATTTCTTAAAATCTCTTCATCATCTGCAGAGCTAGTCAGCGTATAAACATGTACTACTGTGGTAGGCATGGACTTCATGTGTATCTTGGCTACAATAATGTGTTCACTATGCTGTTCATAATAACATTCCTATTTTTTTATTCATTATTAAACCTACTAGTGCATTATCCCTATTTAATTTTGTGTTTATAACCCTGTATTCACCTGACCAGAAGTCTAGTTCCTCCTGCCTCCAAACTTCACTAATGCCCACTATATCCAACTTTAACCTATCCATTTCAATTTTTAAATTTTCTGACTTACCTGGCCAATTAAGGGATCTGACATTCCACACTCCAATTTGTTTCTCCTGACAATGACATCCTTCTAAGTAGTCCCTGCCCAGAGATCCAAAAGGGGAGATCTAAATGGTGGATGCACCTGCAGTAAGGCTATCTGTATCGCTGAGGCACACAATCCTCTCTACCAAACAGCCAAATGGCAAGGTCCATGGTGCATGTGGTGGCGGGGGAGGGGGGGGGGGCAGTTATGTCTCTAATAAAAGTTACATAGCATACGATTATATTCTGGGAACTACAATCTTAAGATCAGGAATGCATTTCAGTCCAATCTCTTGAAAATGAACATGAGGGAATATTGAAAATGAAAGAAGAATGAAAACTGGTGAAAGAACACTGCGTGTAGCTACATTGAATAAGTGAATATGAATAAACTGCATACTGAAATAGAGCTCACACATAACAGAGAGGAGAAAAATATTGATAAAACGTGACGTGAATACCAGGTGATACATTGGCCTAGGGCAGAGTGATATAATTCATATATTTTGAACAAAATCAAACAATGGAAACTCCAGGCTGGAGTAGGAATCAATCCTTTCCCTAATATATGTACAACACCTTGATAAAATGGGGAAAATGCATGAGGAGATGGTAATCCTGCTTCTTGTAGCTGGTAGCATGATCAATTTGAGCAGCAGGCATAGCACTGCTTATCTCTTGACATGGCAGCTGCTATGGTTTGTGATGTAGCCTAGGACTCACCTGCCCACTATCAGCACATAGCTATCGACTTGACAGGTGTATTTTGTTTCAGAAGGATGTCCAATGCACATGAGGGCCAGCTTTCAATTTGACACCAAACAAAACATTTAGAGAGAGCTGTATTCAGTCTCATGATCGCAGGTCATAGGAATGCTTGGAACATAAAGGCATACCTGTGTAGTGCAGGAGGTAGGAGATTTCTCTATTTCTGAACACCCTTCAGAGTACTGGGCATGACTCACAATGGGTCCACTGGAAACACTGGTGGAGGTGATGCTGCTTGTCCATGATGAGGCTTCAACCTATTGAAATGGACAGTTATGGAGTAGTCCACCGACTGTATTTCAGCGTTGATTGAGGACATCAGATGTGTAATTTGGTATGCCCCTTTGTAGTGTGGGGAAATTTTTTTTTTTTTTACTTTTTGATCACTATGTTTCATAACAAGACCTATGCACCCAGCTGACACAGTGGTAACACAGCTCCCTTAGTACATACCCACCAGTAGCTTTGTGGTTACTCTGCTGTAGCTGTCACCAAATAATTTTAAGTCACAAGCCCCAGCTTTTTATTTTGCCCTCATCGATACCAAAGGCAACTCATCTAACTCAAATAGAGAACTCATTGGTCATCTTGTAGGGCGTGTGCTCTGTGTCTCATTAAGTCTACTCAGTCCCAGTCATTATGTGTCTCTCTTGCTGCATCTATTGAAAGGGCCCCCTAATGTTTAAGACCACACTCAAAAGGCATAGAAGCTTCGGGCAAGGTTTGTAATGGGGTTTGCAGTCTTCTCTGTTGCAAACTTTGCATGCATGAACAGAATTCTCAATTTTATGCTGGCAGCCTTTCCACCAGTAGTATATTCCAATACATGCATTAGTGGCATGCTTCCGACTGTGGCAGGCTTGGATATTAATGACAGTGAGTGATTACGCAGTACTGAAGCACTCTTGGTAGCTAAGTTTTTTATGTGGGCAACCACAGCTGAGATAAAATATCTTTTAAAAAACTTTGTTTTAAAATCTTCTTAAAATTGTAGATGAGTTCAAGGTACAACCAATTTCGCAACAATGAATCACAGCTTCAGGTTAGTCTACAACAACATACATATGAATTAGAGGCCTTTAGGTGCAAAAACTGATAGTGCTACTTTGAAGGAGATAGAAAAGTACTCACTTGGATGGATTCAATGAGTCATTAAACCAATATGATCTCCCAATGTTCTACGAAGCACATACTCTGGCAGCATCAAATGCAATAGATGTTGAAAGATGCATCAATAAACTTAGATAATTATGGTTCATCACTGAGGAACATACTAATTTATACCCGAAAGATAGGGCAGATAAGTGGAAGAACTAGAAACTGTGGTATTAAAATCCTGTAAATATAGTATTGCAGCAACTTACCAGTGTTAAATCCCTGATAGTACTTAGAAAAACATGTAGCTGCTAGAAGTCATATAATCAGACACATGGTTGGTTTCAGTCCCCTTAATCACAAATGTGAGACTGTTTAAATGTTGTCAATGCATTCCTCTAATAAAAGGGCATCATAAGAAATTTCCTGGCATATTAAAACCGTGTGCAGGAGTGAGACTTGAACTCGGGACCTTTGCCTTTCGCGGGCAAGTGTTCTACCAGGAGAGCTTCTGTAAAGTTTGGAAGTTAGGAGACGAGGTACTGGCAGAAGTAAAGCTGTGAGGATGGGGCGTGAGTTGTGCTTGGGTAGCTCAGTTGGTAGAGCACTTGCCCGCGAAAGGCGAAGGTCCTGAGTTTGAGTCCCGGTCCGGCACACAGTTTTAATCTGCCAGGAAGTTTCATATCAGCGCACACTGTGCTGCAGAGTGAAAATCTCATACTGGCATCATAAGAAATTTGTACAACCATGAATGACCTACAATTCCTACTTTGACCTGTCTTGAGGTGCAATAAGAATTTGATGATTTCATATCAAAATTACCTGCAATTTCCCAGCCTGATTAAAGTTCTCTGTATGTGAGGCAGATGACATGTATAAGGTGTTGTGACCTTGTTCACTACTTGTATATCAATGTATGGGCAATAGGTTTTCTCATCAGTAACAGACTTTTTGGGTACAATTACTATAGGTGAGGCACAGGGACTGTAGAATGGCTGATGATCCCAGCATCTAATTGTTGCATTGTTGCTAAATACGTTTTTCCACCACTTGATGCAAATGATAAGGAATGTAATAGGGAAATGATAGGATTTTTGTGGTATTAGTCTAGTGTTCCTAGTCAGAATTTCATACTATGTGAAGTTTGGACAGCAAATAGGAATGCAAACTCCTCCCAGTACTGGATGTAAAAGGCTTTGATCTGATTCTGATAAATGTGACAGTTATTCCTGCAAACAATTTCTAAGATATGGCATGATTGTGCAATCTTCCCTCATAGATAATGACAGCTGCTTCCTATTCTTTTGAAAATGCTTTCCTCCTGTCTGAGGTTGTTCATCATCAGCTATTTTCTGTATGCTGCCAAGTATAGTTCCACATGAATTTTCAACATCCCTCATCCAAAAATTATCTACACAAACAGGGATGCATTCTTCCAGTCATGGTCTCAGGCACCATTTCATGTGAATTTGGAGTCACTCTATAAGTTCATTCTGGGTGAGTGGGTCAGCCAGAAAGATAGTTCTGACAGGCTCTTGAATTTTGGCTGACCCAGAAAACTTTCCAGTGCTGTCATGTATGCTTTCAGCTGAATTGGCAACTAACAGCAGATATGAGGTGTTGGCAGAAGTGCCAACACCTTGTAGTTTGAGGAGGCCGAAATGCACACTAAGCTCACGCAGGATGGCGTGAGGTCTGGAACAGGTCAATGTAATTTAATGTAGCAAATAAAGTATGGCGTGAAGTAATACTTAACTTTATTCCATAATTGGAGAACATAGGTCTTGATTATACAGGCATCCATAGATAAATATTAACTGATACTGGTAATGGCGCCTTGCTAGGTCGTAGCAACAGACGTAGCTGAAGGCTATGCTAACTATCGTCTCGGCAAATGAGAGCGTATTTGTCAGTGAACCATTGCTCGCTAAGTTGGCTATACAACTGGGGCAAGTGCTAGTACGTCTCTCTAGACCTGCCGTGTGGTAGCGCTCGGTCTGCAATTACTGACAGTGGCGACACGCGGGTCCGACGTATACTAGCGGACCGCGGCCGATTTAAAAGCTACCACCTAGCAAGTGTGGTGTCTGGCGGTGACACCACAAGATATGCAGTTCATTGAAATCTCAGGGAATAGGCCCTTTCTCTTGGGTTCCTAAGGTCTGTTCAGTGTTATAACAGCCAAATTGGATACCGAACTACAGTCGGTGCCACTTTGAAAATGGTACAGAAAATCACTAGCCAGGATAACATCAAATCCTATCCTCTTTTTCCACAATTCTTCCATCTTGAACTCTCACTTTATTCCATCAAACATCAGTGCAATATGTGAAGTTCCCACAGGCCCTATCAATGCCTTTCCCAGACCACTAATACGACAGTTAGGGGGCTTTAATGACTACTTATTGTCAGGGGGTAGAAACAGATGCTGATTTGTGCAATCATTTCTATCAAAATTCTTAGCTGTCACCTTGAATTTTGTCAACCACCATCACATTTAGCACTTTTCTCTAATCCCTAAATTTAATGGCGTTTACTAATCTTATTGGAAGTATGGAAAGATGAGTGCTCAGGTCCTCTGCCATTTCCCCAATTAGTCCTTCCATTGCCTCCATGATTTTGGAATTCATTTTAGCTGTGATATGCTCTACCCCATGACTGGGGACTGTCAACAACTGGTTGACCAATTTCCCCACAACGGAGGCAGTACAGAGCTTGACATTTGTTGGCAGATTAGGTTAGATTTACTTTCATTCCAATTGATCCATAGTGAGGAGGTCCTCCAGGATGTAGAACATGTCAGAAAAACAACAATACATGACAAATATTTACAACTAAAACAAATAAGCTAATGTACCATTCCACAGGTCCCAAGTGAAATGATCATCATTTTTTAATGAACACTATATGAAAGAGTCATTTTACAAATACTAATGCACTGAATTTAAAATAAAAAAGTTTTTTTTATTTATTTATAAGGTAATAAACGTGTAATACAACTACTATAATACTTATTTACAATGAACACATTACTGCACTGTAATGGTGCAGAAGTTAGATTGTACTTATACACACACACACACACACACACTCACACACACATTTACAATGAACACATTACTGCACTGAAATTGTGCAGAAGTTATATTGTACTTATATATATATATATACACAAATCAGTTGGTTTTACTGAGAAATTCATCAATGGAGTAGAAGGAGTTGGCCACCAATAAATCCTTTAGACTTCTCTTAAACTGAATTTCATTGGTTGTTAAGCTTTTAATGGCTGCTGGCAAGTTATTGAAAATGTGTGTTCCTGAATAATGGACACCTTTTTGTACAAGACTAAGTGACTTTAAATCCTTGTGAAGATTATTCTTATTTCTATTATTGATTCCATGAATTGAGCTGTTGGTTTGAAAAAGTGATATATTTTTAATGACAAATTTCATTAAGGAATAAATATATTGGGAAGCAGTAGTTAGTATCCCTAGTTCCCTAAACAGGCTTCTGCAGGATGTTCTTGAGCTCACACCACATGTAACTCTTACTGCACATTTTTGTGCCCAGAAAACTTTAGCTTGGCTTGATGAATTACCCCAAAAAATAATCCCATATGACAATAAGGAATGAAAGTAAGCACAGTATGCCAGCTTTTTCATTTTTATATCCCCTATGTCTGACACAATTCGCATTGCGAATAAAGATTTGTTAAGTCACTTCAGCAGTTCTGTGGTGTGCTCCTCCCAGTTGAATTTATTATCAGTGTTTGCATCGCTCACTATTTGTTTCATTTGTGACATGGCAAAAGTCATTATTGCATGGGGGGTAAAAACAAACTGCCCAGCCTCCTTGGCCAATAGCATTAGTTGAACTGCCTCATGCAAAAACAAAGCTGATGACCTCGCCTCTGATTTGCAGACTTATGCCTCTGACAAACACACTGACAGCTCACACATCAGGCTCTTCCAGCAGTGCATTATTCTCCATGTCACATCTTGCCTCAGGGTGTATGCACAACAGAAGTTTGTGCAAATCTTGTCAGTAAATGCTTCAAAATCTTATGCCTGCCTCTGCCTAAGTGTAGAAAATTTGTCCTAATAGTAGCCAAATATCATCCTGCTAACCCTGTGGTCAATACTTCAAAACTTTGTGTATTTCTCAATGTGTTTACTGACTTCACATAATTGCATGCATCACTCAATAGGTTGAAATGCAACACATCCAGCAGAAAGCCATGTGACCATAAACAAATACAACAAACATTGTGAACATTTTGTAAGAAAGTGGACACATTCTCTTTGGGTTTCCACAAAAAGGAAAGGATAAAAGTAACTGCTGGGAAGCTGCTCTCTATGTTAAACTGTGGGCTGGCAATGCTGGTGTCAGTTTCCCTAGGCCCCTCAGGAGTAGCCTGAAAACTTGAATCTTTAACACAGACAGCTGTGCATGCATCTACTTTAAGCTCTCCTCTAAATCAAAATTATTATGGGAATGTTGGTTCATCTGTTCCTGCAAAGCCTTAAAAGGGTCCTCATTACTATTTTCCTCTGCTCTGCTCTCTAACTGTGACTTGTAAATGGCATTTTTTTTTGGATTGAAGCCCACGTTGCTAGTACACTATTACAAAACACAACAAAAAAAGCTATTCCACACTAGTACAAAGTATCTGCAAAGAAACTGGTTTGCTCTGCCATTGGCTACAACTATCTCATTGTTTCCCACTGATCAGTTGGCAGCTGGTGTGCTTAGCCTGGCAACACTTACTTTGGGTGCAGTGAGTTGAGGCAGTGGGGTGGCACATAGAGGACAGTGGTAACGATGGCACATGCAGGCCTCTGGGTGCCACAAACATGTGGCAGCCACAGGTGGACATGCAGTGGCTAGATGCAATCACAGATAGGCAGCAGATGGCCACATGGCTGCAAATTGTGGTAAGAGGGTAACTGCCCTGGCAGCGGAGATACAGTGCTGGGGGAAATGGGCCATGCGACTAAGTGGCACACAGCATGGCATGGTATGGCATGATGATGAAGCCATGGTGAGCTGCAGGCAGTGCAGGGGATGCCAGAAAGGCTGCGGGGGTGGTTCATGAGGTCACAGGGGGGCCACGTTCATGTGTACCAGGCAGGCATGTTGTGCAGCAGCAAAGGTTCAGTACATGTAGCATGGGCTTGTGGGCTGTGGCAAAGCAGTAAGACTTTGCTCAACATTGTGGCAGAATATGCAGTGTCAGCTAGTGCATTCCCACCTAGAGAGAGACAGAAGCCAGTAACTCATGGACCTGCTGTGTCCTCAGCCAACGGCAACACATGTACAATGATATCCAACTATGACAATATAGATATTTATGGATCATAGGGTGGGTGATCTCATTGCACAGACACCAGTTTTGCACAGGAGCAAGGAAGGAGGAGGGAGTGGTCATCCAGTAAGGGCAGCTTCAAATGATAACAGGAGAATTAAATAGGTAAAAAGAACAATGAATTTCAGTATACAGGAAGGCAAACATGTCCCAACTGCTCACAGAGGCCATCATGGGTAAATTCCAGCAGATCAAAGTCTGAAGTACTAGAATCATGAATAAAGGTTGCCTGTTGTAATGTTGAAGGCTGATTTCCATTGGTTGCCTACAGGCAACACTTTCAAAACATGCCTCACCATCAGTCCCTAACTGGTATAAACTACATTTGGCTCACAACAAAGGCCTGTTCCACTGCACAAGTTGTGGAAATGGTCTGGTCAACAGAGGACAATTTCAAACATGAAAGAAAGAAAATATAATAACTAAAAACTACTAATAAAACACACTCCAAACCCCTCCAAACAGGTGCCAGCTTGCACTTTACTATAGTTGGTCTTAAGTTACTTATAGGAGTTTCTATGCACCGATCCTACCACATGCCCTTAATGACTTTTCTTGTTGTGTGATATATAGATAGCAACTCTGTGTGTGTGTGTGTGTGTGTGTGTGTGTGTGTGAGAGAGAGAGAGAGAGAGAGAGATGACAATGCTAGTACTAGAAATGACACATACATTATTGGTAGCATATTATTAGCTTGTCACAGAAATTGGCGGAAGCATACTAAGCACATTTGTACTATTATGTAATCATTCGTAACAGATGTTATTTCTGTTTGTTGTTGTGAAGAGAGAAATATTCACATACATATTCTCATTGTGTTCCTTTTTCCTTTCCTACAGATTAACAGGAGCATCTATAAATATGATTAAAGGTGGACTGCAGAAAAACAGAAGCCTTGAAGTCTTGAAAATAGGATTCAATCCACTTTCACAAGAAGACTGTATGACACTTCTTACTGTGCTACAACTGCAGCTTTCATCAATTAGAGTACTTGATTTAGACAATGTATGGGTAGACAAAGAATTTTTGAAGGTATTTATATGACAGTTGTTGTACGTAATCAGAATAGTAGAAAGGACCTACAGTGCTAACTTTTTAAAAAATATTGCACTCATTTTAAAAGGAGCAGACAGCAATACTGGAACGTAAGGAAGACACTTCTGTAGTGGTAGGTGGTGTGTATAGTAACTATGTACTGGAAGGCCCTGACGTGAAGAAACTGCTATTAGCAAGAGCGACATATGAAGGAATGAGTGTAAAAAAGAAGAAACAACGAAAGCACTTTGGGTATGTAACTTACACTAATCAATAATAGGATCTGAAACTTTCTAGCAGATTAAAACTGTGTCCTGGACTGAGACTCAAACT
Source organism: Schistocerca cancellata (assembly GCF_023864275.1). NCBI lineage: Eukaryota > Metazoa > Arthropoda > Insecta > Orthoptera > Acrididae > Schistocerca > Schistocerca cancellata. The sequence goes on from NC_064630.1 coordinate 458,841,208, forward strand.
CAGGACCTTTGCCTTTCGTAGGCAAGTGCTCTACAAACTGTGCTATCCAAGCACAACTCACAACCCATCGTCACAGCCATACTTCCACCAATACCTTGTCTTCTAGCTTCCAAACTTCACAGAAACTCTCCTGCAAACCTTGCCCAAATTTGAATCTCAGTCCTACACACACTTTTAATCTGCCATGAAGTATCATATCAGCATACACTTGGCTGCAGAATGAAAATTTCATTCTGAATAATAGGATCTGTTTTGAACACAAAGAATATAAAACTCACCTTCAAAATAGATTAATTAGTGATGCTGTAAAATTACATTTTGAAGCACAACGTGAACACTACTTCTAGCTCTTGGAACTAGTTCTTTCCTTTCTTAATAAGAAAAAGGGAATTGGTTGAGAAGGATGGAAGGGACTTGAGAGGGAGGGGAAGGGGGAGGGGAGGAGTGGTACAAATCATTCAGATCCTAGATTAATGAGGACTCAAGTGTTCTGAGGATGAGGAAATGCGAAGACTAAAATACATGAGGAAAAAGGTCATTAAGCAACTTACGTGCCTGTCTTAGACCATACATGGTAGAATGAGAAGTAAAATGTTTTAGAAGGTGAAGATAAAATGAAAAATGAAAAGATTAATGCAATTAGGGACAAGAAAGAAAAAGGAAAAGAGAGGAATGGCAAAACTAAAACAAATGAGTAAATAATAAAATCCTAACAAACACAATAATAGAATTAATAATTACAGAAATGGTATATTATTATACAAACTTAAAAAAAAATTATCAAGTCATTTATTTGGAGCACTTTAGGTTATGGTTGCCAAGAGTGGATTCTGAGGAAATAAGAAAAGAAAAGAATTAGAAGCAGTGGTTACATGGATATGGAGAAGAGCCAAAAAAACATGCTGGACTGAAAGAAAATCTTGTGAACAAATAGTAAAATCAATTGAAGAGAAAAGAACATTGATTAAAATGTTAACAGAAAGAAAAAATAAATTAACTATACTTAATTAGACACAACAGCTTCAAAAATTCCTTTGATGTGGAAGATTCCTGGAAAAAATCAAGGTACACACCCAGAATCCAATATTACAAAGTGTTATCAGTGGAATTAGCTGCAGTAACTACAACCAAATGGTACAGATAGTGAGGGCAGAGAAGGATGGCTATATCAACAAGGCATTGGCTATACTATTTTATGATAAACAAGCACAACACAGAATACGGGAGGAGAGGTTGAGTGTGCTAACAGAGCTTTAATACAATAGGTGATAGGGTGGGTGGATATGTTGGACAGAAAATTCCTATATTCAGAGTTCAGAAAAACTAGTGTTACCTGGTGGTATTCAAATGACCAGTGTGATACTGCAGGGACTAAGGTCTCCCAAGTCGTGACACACAGCATGTCCAGCAGCTGGTTACTGGTCATCCATTCATAGATTCAGTTAGTGATGGTGACCATCCATATCCAGAGGCATCCAGCAAAATGTAGACACTCTTTGATAGTAAATATCTTTGGAAGAAAATGACATAGGGCTGCAATTTAGAGTGGTAGCAGTCCATTGTTTTCCCAAAAGATTTTTCACGAGATGACAGTGCAGTGATGAATAAAGTAAGATTGTCGTTTGAGCAATGGAAGGCCATATTTAAGTGGTACTGGGAGTACAGAAACATGATGGAGGTACAACAGCAATGGTGTAACATGTATGAAACTCAGCCACCAACATGCACAACAATTTTTTGTGTTTGGGATAAAGCCAGTAGTACTGTTCAGGATATGCGTAAGGAAAGCTCTGACTGACCACAAACATTAATAAGTAAGCTTCCAATGCTGCTATGTTGCAACATTTTACTAGGTCACCTCAAAAATCTATGAAGCAGGGTGCACATGAAAGCAGGGTAAACCGATCAAGCATACCATCTCTCTGAAGGCTGCAAAGTGGAAAGTGTACTTTCCAAGACCGCTGCATGCTATGAATGAGGACAATCCAGATCAAAGGTGGAGTACTGTGAGTGCTTCAAAGGCATACTTCATGAGGATGAATGGTTTGCAGAGAGGGTTATCTGGTCTGATGAGGCACAATTCAAACTGAACGGTACTGCAAACTGCCACAACTGCATGTACTGGGCTCCTGAAAATTTTCACATTCATGCTGAAAACATGTTAATCACTGGGTGTTAATGTGTCATGTGGTTTGTCAATGCACAGATTGACTGGCCCATTCTTCCTTGAAGATATCATAACTGGTGAGGTGTATGTTCATCTGCTGCAAACATCGACTTTACGTGCCATCCAAGAGGTGTTTGAAAATGAAAGATTTTATCTACAATGAGATGGCGCTCCATGTAACTGCCACAGAGATGTCAGAGCTTACTTGGATGAAAATCTATCTTGATGATGGATAGATTGAAGAGGATCTGTTGAGTATCCATCAATGTCTCCAGACCTTATACACGAAGTTTATCAACAGCGGCCAGCTACACTGAACAAGTTACAAGAAACCGCCCATGATGCAAGAATTGTAACAGTGTGTCATTTTGTTCCATCAATATTGACTATGAAAGACAGCCTACATTTTTCTGGACCTTATATTTAACACCTTACTCCACTTACACATTAAAATGTAGTTATTCTGAGGACAAAATTTTTAAGGAACTGTTTTACAAATAAGATCAATACTTTCATTTCTGAGGGTCATTATGCTAATGTAACTTCATTCACAAAGGCCATGTTTAGCAACATATTACACGCAGGAAGGAACAATTGTCATACTATCAGTGGTAGAAATTGACACATAATCGGCATCTGTATGAAACAATGAATGAAGTTTTAAAGCTTACAGAAGAAAGGATGAAAGAAAAAAGAAAAAAAGGTATTGAATTTAGGATGCTGCTGTCAGCAAGTTCATTGCAGAAAATCATATCCCGTATTTTATTCAGGATGTCCTAAAAGAACACCAACATACTTCAGGGACAGGTTTCTTACACAAAAACAAAAAGAAATGTCTGTTAAACATGGGCTCTACAATGGATACCTTAAGAGCTATAATCACTTGTTCATCTTCAATACTATGAAACAGATCTCTTCTGCTGTAGGGACTTTGCTTTCCAAATTCTGGGAGGAGACTGTATGGACCAAACCAAGAAAAAAAGTCCAGGAAAGATAGGGTCTAAAATGCATATTTCAACAACTATGAACACTTGTTCATCTTCCTCTACTGAACAAGTGCTCATAGCTCTTAGGTGTGCGTTTTAGAGCCCCTAGACATTTTTTTTCTTGTTTTGGTGCGAGGAACCTGTCCTTAAAGCTTATCAGTATTTTTTGGGACACCCTGTATATTACTACAGCTTCTACTTTTACATGACATTTTTATCTGCATAAAACCATAAATGTTATAAACACCAGTTCCATGTTATATCTATCAGTATTACAACAATTGTAGGAATGTATCCTAAGTATATCTTACTATTTAATGGTAGGCACAATTTCTCATGTTAATAATAATTAATATAAAAAACTGTATTATAGTTGTAAAATTCAGTTTTGATGTTTGCACGCTACATTTTAATTTATGGGAACGTAGCTTCTGTCAGTTTCCACAGATGTATTTACTACCAATGGGAGTAAATGTCCTGTGTAATTTGAAGAGCATACTGATTTATAACTTCAGAGTCCACTCTGAAATCTTATTTGCTTTAGGAAAATGTTTATCTGTTACCATTTCTTCATTTACTGTTCACTAGACTGATACAAGAGGGATATATCTAAATTGTGAGACTCTGTTTAGTTGACTATTAATAATGTGGTGACCAATACTTGGGGCTTATCAATATTGTAGAAAATATTATGATGGAACCTCTTAAACGTAATTCCTTCAGCATACCATTGTAATTACCATCTATTTTAACCTCTATAAATTTCATATTAAAGGTTTTGGTAGATTTCTGAAAATAATGTACAATTATGATTATCTTTTGTATAATGGTACTGAACTCATGACCAGTGTTATCATGAAGCTTTACAAAATTTTCATGGTCATTTTGTAGCTTCAGCAAATCATTGATGTAAATTAATTTGATTCATGTGCCACATTTCTACCAGTCCTGAATTTAATCTGTTCTGCTACCCTTAGCAACTCTTTATTCATTGTCATGGGCGTCGAGGTGTAATAATGTGTAGCTTAGTGGCTCAGTGGTAAAGATGCCACAGATTCGAAGGTCTCCTGTTAGATCAATGGTCAGTCCCCTCTACTGTAAAAACATGCCTTACAATTGATGACAGCTATATCTTTACCTAAGAATTTTTTTCACATGACGTATTTGGTATAATGCAGAGAACACTTAAGCATAAAATGTAACAAGTAAATACACTGCAATGTTAAATATTATTGTGTGTTTGCTTACAATACTGAAAAAAATTTTGAGGAAAATCAACTTCTGGGTTGATGATAGTTTAGTTTCATCAATTTTTTTTTTTTTTTTTTTTTTTTTTTTTTTTTTTTTTTTTTTTTTTTTTTTTTACGTAACCAAGTCAATGACTTGTTCTTTGCCATGAGGATTTTATCATTCACATATCACTGAGAATAAGATAAAAGACCAAATTATCATTTATCCTTTCAGCTGAACCAATGAAATGGAACTGTGCTGCAGTTTCATTTTGAATCTACAGAACATGTTCAGACTTCTCAACCACTGTTCAGTCTTGATTTTCTTTTTAAATAACGTTTACTTGTTGTAAGAAGAAGAGGCATAATATTAGAACAGAAAGAAATATTCTCCACTCTTCTTTAAAAGTATTTTTGTCTTGTAGAAAGGTCTATTATGCTGCTGCCAAAGTATTATGTCATCAGCCCTATGCCATAAATTGTCTGCTAAATAGAAAAGCTATTTACAATGTGAACTGAAATTCTTTTGTGGCCATCGAGTATTGTACTGCATGGTGTCACTAAAATTCTGAAATATTTTTGTGGAGCATCTGCAAAGGTTTCACAACACACAGCATCTATAAACATCGGTAATGTTTATTGTGTAAGGGAAATCTTAAAGCACATAAACTTTAATTGATTTTCTTTACAAGAATTAGTTAATGTCAGACAGTTGTTAGAAATTAGTTTCTCACTTGGCACAAAAAAGTGATGTGTTTACTTCCCTGTTCCAGAAAGTAATACAGAGCCTACTCATCAACATCTATTCATTTTTAATCTGCTGGTCACTTTTGTAATGATACTGGATATATCAAAATATAAATACAAGAGTTACAAAACATGTGAAAATATGAGTAATGTATCATGTCAGGCACTTTCGACATAATTATGTAAGGATTTAAAGTTTATGTCATACTAAAAGCAATTTTCTTATTTTGCAGAAGTTTCAACTTTAAGTCAAAATTCACAAGATACAGTTGTGCACATGAATATATTACATTTACAGTCATATTATTTGATAGATAAACTGAAAAGGATATAAATGCAAAATTTATTTCATATTGTGGATAAGTTGTGTACTGGCTTGTCAGCCAAAATTTGGTGACATCTCTATTTGGATTTGAATTTAGGCAATGTGTTTATATTTTTTTTATGTTGTAAGGAAGTCTTTTATTTTTAATAAAATATGTGTCCAGCTGTTTCAGGATTTTTGTATCTTAATTTTGGTCTTTTGTGTGCATATGGTAGTTATCTTTCCAGTTAGCACTGTAATTGTATATATATATATTTATTTATTCACCAGCGTGAGCAGTTTTCTTTAAATATATGTGACTTATTGAGAAATATTCCAGATATGTCTAGAATTTGCTATTATTTCACATGACTGCTTTGGTAATAGGTTTACAATGCATCCAGTGATCTTCTTCTCTAATTCAGTAATCTATATATTTGTTTATTTGCTGCACTGCTTCATAATTGTGTACAACATGAAATGTGTCTATAAACAAGACCGTAGGACATTTTTAATAATGCATCACTGATAGCAGTTTGGGACTTTTTTGGAGAAGAGATACATTTATGCTGATTTTTAAAAGGTACATCAAAAGATTAGATTAAATTAGATTAGATCCAGTTTTCATTCCATAGACCTAAAAAATGAGATGATTCTCATGGGTGTGGAGCATGTCAGAAAATATAACATAAAAACATAAAACATTTGAATATAATACTTACTACCCTGACCATTTGTCAGGAGATTGTCAAAATAGGTGATTACAGTGCCATGAAGTGGAACAGTTAATATTTACTGACTTAACATGCTGTCAGAATGAAACACTGTTATGCTCTATTAATAAATTTATCATAAACAAAATACCTAATTTTGATTTTTGTGACCAAGTGCTGTCAAAGCTGAAATCTGATAGACATTTTTACTTAAGGTGGCTTAACAGTCTCTGTTAAGATACTCATCTATAGAATAGAAGGAGTTGCCTATCAAAAAGTCTTTCAAACTCTGTTTAAACTGTGCTTCATTTGAAATCAAGTTTTTAATGGTTGCTGGCAATTTATTGAAAATGTGGCTTCATGACTATTGAACCCCTTTTTGGACCAAAGTAAGTGATTTTAGGTCTTCATGTAGAGTGTTCATATTCCTAGTATTGATAATTTGTATTGAGCTATTGGCTGGAAATAGAGATGTATTACTTGTGACAAATTTTGTTAAGGTATAAATATACTGAGAAACGGTGGTTAGAATACAAAGTTCTATGAACAGATTTCTACTTGGTGATCTTGAATTTACACCACAAATGATTCTTATCACACACTTTTGCACCCTAAAAGCTTTTGCTCGGTTTGATGAGTTACCCCAGAATATGAACCCATATGACATAATAGAATGAAAGTAAGCAAAGTATGTAAGTTTTTTATATTTATATCTCCTACATCTGACATCATTCTCATTGCAAATACTGACTCGTTTAGGCACTTAAGCAATTCTGTGATATGCCCTTCCCACCTGAATTTATTATCGAGTTGTAATCCCACAAATTTAACACTGTCAACCACTGCATGTCTTCATATGTTATACACATGCTGGAAGGAAACCTCTTAGAGGTTCTGAACTGCATATAGTGGGTCTTCTCAAAATTTAATGACAGTGAATTAGCTTTAAACCATTATTTAATGTCAGTGAAAATTTGATTAGCATCAATTTCTAAATCTGTACTTGACTTGCTACTTATTGCAATGTTTGTATCATCTTCAAACAAAACAAACTTAGCATTTGGCAATATACACAATAAAAAGCAATGGAATCTTGAGGAACACCACATGTAATTAATTCCTAATCAGATGAAGGCTGACTGCTTACTGCACAGGTATTTTGCAACAGGACCCTTTGTTTCCTGTTTGATAGATAAGATTCAGACCATTTCACAGTATTGCCAGGGACACCATAATATTCTTAATTTACTTAAAAGAATGCTGTGGTTCACACAGTCAAAGGCTTTTAACAGGTCACACAAAATGCCAGTAGCCTCTAATTTATAATCTAATGAATCAAGTACATCCTCACTGTAAGTGTCCGCCTGCTTAGCTTGGTGGTAACGTGCTCGCCTCACATGCAAGTGGGCCTGGGTTCGATTCCCAGCCGGGTTGGAGATTTTCTCTGCTTGGGGACTGAGTGTTGTGCTGTCCTTATCATCATTCCATCCTCATCATCGGCATGCAAGTCGCCCAATGTGGTGTTGACTGAAATAAGACTTGCACTTGATGGGTGAACTTCCCCGGGTGGGGCCTCCCAGCCAATGAAACCATACACTCACTCCATTTCACTGTAAGTGTAAATAGCTTTCTCTACATCAGAGCCCTTAAGGGGAGGTTTACTATCTTTGGCCCGAAAAAAGCTTGTTCTTTGAGAATTTTTTCTTGGGATGTGTTATATATATCAATATCAAATTTGGTCAAAATGTTTATTGATATTTCCTCTACAAACTGGAATTTTTTTTTGCCAGATTTCTCGAAGATCAAAGGCAGAAGTGCCATTGGAATAAAACAAAATTTTGATATAGACCTCCACGCGTGGTATGTCACAGGTCAGCCGGATCATGTGAAATCAAAACTGAGTTGACATTAGCGAAATATATAAGATTCTTTAGGAGTTGTACCTCGCTTGGACCATAGGAAACAAAATCGTGACCATTTGAAAAGAAATAGGTCTTTTTCATCGATTTTTTGACTTAGTCAGCCAATTAAAAATATTTATAGTTGATGGATCAGAATAAAAGTGATGCAACTCCTAGACAATTTAGTTAGCTTCGTCAGAAATGAAGAATCATGCCAATCGGTTCAGTAGATTTAAAGTTACCACACCGCCCAATAAAAAAAACGCCATTTCGAAAAAACGTGTTTCAAGTTTTGACTACATATAAATGCAATATTATGCAATGTACGTTCAATCTGCTAGACCAGGTCCATAAACTAGTCCTTCCTCTTCCTCATAGAGGGCGTTCTGCTTGATCTGGGCCATCCTACACTGCTCCAGAGCTGCTCGTACAGCCGGTGACAAGCAGTTCTCAGCTGCTTGAATCCAGTGGTCATCCAAATGGTTGGCCAACTGTGTCAAATGGAGTCACTGGGTGATGTCCATCATTGTCATGGTCTTCAGAAATGCTGAATACCCTTTGTTGAAGCTGCTCACTGTCAGGGAAGGCGCAATCGCCACAGTCGTCACACCAGAATGCAAATGCTTGGGGGCTAACTTCCAAAAACACGCGTTCCAACTTTCATCAGAATTTTGTGTGTTTCCTCCCAAGCACCGGCACAATAACTTGTCCTCCGAAAGAAAAAAACTGGTGCGTGAAAAAGGCCGATTTCAGGCAGGTGCATTTTTTTGTTCCACCGCAAATAACAAAGTTTTCTGTTCCATAATCAAAATATCCACAGATGTACTGCCAGTCTACAGTGTCCAACAGGCACAATATTTCAGCGATCATACATGTCGCCATCTTCAGGTGAACTGACGGACTGAGCTCCTGTGAACGTGCCAGCACGGAGATCCATATGCTATGGCTGCTCAGAGGGAACTGGGTTCGGTCGCGGCAGCAGCCGATTTAAATACCCTCCACCTGCAGCGCACTCCCTCCGCCATCTGCACCCCGCGCCATGGTTGCGCGGTGGAACAGATTGCGACGGCGTCTGAGATGACGTCGGTGTGATGGCTCTGTCCGCCGTGGTCGTCACAACTATACGTTTGCTTGATTTACTCTTGATTAACCCAATCGCTGGTTTCCAAGCCTTGCTAAGATTATAGCCACAGTCACGGTTTATGAGGTCTTCATTGGTGCGAATTTCGATGGCCTCTCTAACAATGCTGTCCCAGTATCTCGATGTCTGTACCAGAATCCTCGTACGTTCATACTCCACAGCATGATTTTCTCACAACACTTTTAGAACATACATGTCATACCATTTTAAGACAATATTCAGCTCTTCTTACAACCTTTTAAGGGATTCAAACAAGTCTGACTGTTGCTGTTTGGGTCTTAGGTTGTGACTGTACACACAAATTAGCATCTAATATTTAATCTAAAACTACAGCAGATGTCATCAGAGGATACAGAGAATATCTGTTAATATTCTTTGACTATTTGGCATGTTACAGAGGTGAGTGATTAAAAAAGAAGCAGTATTTTGTGTAGCAATAACATCCAACATGTTAATTCTCATCTGTCCATTGCATCGGCACCCACAAGGAATATGTGAAACAGACTTTTCATTCATTACACATTTACACTCCTAGAAATGACTGTCTGTACTGCAGATTGAGCACTTCCAAGTGCAATATGTAAGACTGTGGCTTTAGTTTGTTTGGTCGTCAGGCTAGAGACAGTAAATTACACTGTTTTCTTGGTGCAGCAGCAATTTCAGCAATGTTTTGCGCTCATGCCAGATGTAACCATTGCTGAAATAGTCCTCTAATATTTTTTGGTCACTTCCTCATAAAGCCAACATTGAGCTGTAGTTCAAACATAAAGTAAATGTAGTGGCAAAATAAATGCCTGACAATCATCTCTAATTTCCACAATCACTGGCCATCCCCACCTGCACAAGTTAATAATAACACTATTTTACCATATGGCCATGGACAAAAATGAATTGTCAAGGACTACTCATGCTACATTAATTTTTACACAGCAGAGCTATTGTAGAAGACTACAAATAACAAAGCCACACTACACCATAGGTGTGTTCACATATACTTCACCTATGACCCAAATGCATTAGACAACAAGAAGGAATAACATTTTAAGCACTAGGAAGGACGAAAAAATGAGAAATTTCATGGTCAAAATGATGTGCAGATATCTTCTTAAACTGTATATGGTGCAACATAGTGCATCATTCAGTCATCGACTTACAATCTGTGCAGCACAGTTGTACACCTGCACAATAACATGTTGTGGCAACCTGGGTTGCTGATAGCTATGAAGTCATCCAATGACGGCAAGATGGCAGTCTGGCCATCAAGATGTTACTTATTAGTGGAGCCAGACATTGCTCTCAGATGACAAACAGCTTTATTGACATCTCATTCAATACAAAAGAGTTGGCCGGTGCCCATAGAGGAGACTTGCTCAGATGGTGGAATTGGATGTCAACAGTGCTGGTGGCAGCCAGCTAGTGTGGCCTTGCAGAGTAACAAGTATCAGCACAGTCATCTTGTTGAGAGCACCCAACAGCAAGTCTGCTGTCAGCAGACTGAGACGTAGCAAGCCATCCCTACAGTGGCCCAAGCAAACCCAGGATCTCCGAGAAGATGGATACTAGACACTGGTGTGCACTGAATGGCTCCACCAGAGTGTATCCTGTTAAATGCCCAAGAGCATCAAGCTAATGGCACTAGTTTGACTGTGGCTGCATCTAGTAGCTGGTGCAGAAGCATGGGGCAGCCGGCTGGTGCTGAGGCTACATTGGTGTTGAGGATGGATCCATATTCAGGGCTGAAGTTGAAATGCAGCATAATGCTTGTGGTGGTCATGTCAGTAGACCCAGACAAGAGACACATCTCCAGTGTGAATGATGTTTGGCTGGGCTGAAGATCCAGGTGGGTGGATCTTGTCTGGGCAGTGTTGTTCTGACAAAAGCCCTGCTTGTTTCACACACACCTCAAAAGCACTGCTTCAGGTGTTGTATGTGGTGCAGGCTGGCCAGTCCTGAGGCAGCTTGCAGAGTGCAGGACACAGGCAAATATACTGCAGGGCTTACCAGTATATTTTTGTAACTTGTGGCCCATCATTTGTGGCCCACGGGAGCCGAAGTCACATTTATTCATCCTCCCTTGTGAATAATTTGGGCATCCATTACATGATTTGTTGTGTTTACATTTCTACTTTCCCACAATTGTTATGTAAAGTTTGTTTCTTTATGCTTCTTATTTACAATTACTGCTAACCACATTTACTACTCACATGGTGGTTGACCCACTAGGTTGGCAGATGATGGAATGTGAGCTCAGGAGGGCAATTATTTCTTTGCTAATACTGGACATAGGCGATGCAAATGGTGACTAAGAAAGTTCATGACAATGAGATTCCCATGAGCACGATCTGACAATGGTCTCCAGGGTTCTATAGAGAGTGGTAAAAAAAAGATGTCCTGCAGTGATGTGCCCATTCTGTGCTATTAGCTTTTTAAGAGATTTTATTACACTGGTGTCAAGGCTTTCATTCAGGAAGTTTTGGTTCTTTGCTGATGAGACTCCGAAAGGACTGTCTGGCAGGTACAGCAGAGGATATGTTAAGTTCAAAGCTGTAGTGTGAGCAGAATCATCAACCTTCCTTACCACCTCTCCCCTCTTTTGAAACCAATGCTGATAATGAAGGCAAAGCTTCTTGTGCACCCTGCTAGGGTCAAATACATCCAACCAAGTAGGTAGCTATAAACTGAAATTTACCAGTAAGATCATTTCTACTGCTTGGTACAAAGCCTGATAAAGTGTGTAGAACTTTTTGGTGTTCCTGAATGGGGTACATGGACTTGTCAGCATCTCCCATTGTCTGACAAGGTATTAAGGCAACCTGGTACTCCATTGCCTTATTTTCTCTTTGCCAGGTCCTAATGTATTGTAACTTTTTGCAGGCTCTTACACTAATTCGCAATCCTTCCCTCTTCTGGGTTTCAATCTCTTGAGTGGTGAAGACATCTTCTGGCCATGGTGATAAGCCTGCAGTCTCATGGAACTCTGAATTATATGCTGAAATAGTGTGTCCCTGTCATTGTGGTGACTGTTGATATAGTGACACACTGCTATTGTCCTGTGTACCCATTACATTCTGCCATTTGCTTCTGGGCATAATGCTATTGTTCTTCACTTGAAAATATGCAAGAAATGACACAGCTGTTTAATTAGTTCTAACAAGATGTTAGTACCTTGGTCCATAATAAACATCTCTGGGGTTCTGAATTTTAACAACCAACTATTAACCATTGTTTGTGCCACTGTATTGGAGTGTTCATTTGACCATCTCCACATAGCATGAATGGTGATCTATTGTTGTTAATGCACAACAATTTCCCTTTGATGTTTGCCCAAAAGAAACCAAAATGTCCAATCCATTCATCCCAAATAGTTTGGTGGTTTCTGGTAATCTCTGTAACAGAATATGTTAGTGACCCAAGTCAAAATATAGTTTTTTTACATACTGTCTGATAACTGTCACCATATTCAGTACCAAAATTGCTCTGTCACATATTGTTCTGTTGTTTATAGCCCCTCTGGTATGCTAAAACTTGATTATGTTCCTATTTCAATACCACCTCCCGCAGCATAGCTGGAATTACCCTCAGCTTGTGCTTTCTGCCATTCCATAGTCATGAAACACACTCTTCATAAAGCTGATCTAAATGATTAAAGGAAAATCTCATATAAAGATATGAAACAAATATTAACAAAGAGACAGAGGGGCTGGCCAGTACTTACCTCAGCTCAGTACAGCCGATAGATACACAAAAAACAGAACCGAAAATTTACGTTCCTAGCTTTCAGAACAAATGTTCCTTCATCAGGGAAGAGAGAGGGGAAAGAAAGGGAAGAAGGGAAAGTAGATTCAGTTACTCACAACCCAGGTTATGAAGCAACAGGGAAAGGAAAACAGGGAGGGTAGCAAGGATGGAGGCATGGTTGTCAGAGGGAAGCCAAAGATATTCTACTGTAAGTACTGTGCCAGCTTCAAACCAAAGAGGATGCATACAGAAGTAAAGAGGTATATAGTATAAAGATAAACAAACTGACAGACATACAAGTGGCTGATTAGTGTGACTTTGTGTCACTGTTGGCTGGCTAATATGATGTGAACTCGGGGTGTGTAATGTTATGAGCAGTATGTTCTCTGTACAAGGTATTAAAAAATAATAGGATTTGTTGAGTGTCATCTAGGTGACTAGTTGCTGGGGAGTACTCCCTGTAATTGCAGCAAGACATGAGAGGAGATGGGGTTTGCTGTCCAGTGGGTTGCTGAGCCACAACTTCAAATCCTATGATGGTTAGCAAAACTGTACCACCACATGCTCTCAATTGAGGCTTATTCAGATAAGAAATACAATACATACACATCAGTGCAAATATTTGCATACTTTTACATTCTTCCATACTCTTCAAAGTTCCATTTCAATTTAAAAAACATATTCATGTCCCCAATTCACTCTTATTTATGGCTGTAACAGTGAATATACTAATTAAATCTCAGCTCATTCCTTAATAAACATGATTCATATGAGAATTCTATATGCCTATTGCTCATAGGCAAACCCACACAGACACACAAAAGAACCATCCAAAATTCTTATAGCTACTTAAAACAAAATTTATACATACAAACACTTTAGATATTGCAGCATAATCATGCTCATGATTTTTCAGTGTATACTTTCAGTTTTGTTGTACAGATCTCTATTTTTATTTGTTTGTTTATTTATTTATCTATCTGTAGACTTTCCAGTTTCCTTATTTTCTGTTAGCAGCAGAGACAATGCTTAATCCCTTTTCAATCCTCACTTGAATACAATATTTTTCAGTACCTTCCAGCATCAAATGTTACAATTCTACCCCATCAATATAATGTTGCAGTCATATAATGGATAATCCAGATTGGAATATCAGCAATATAAGGAAAAAAATAGAAAATCAGAGTCTTCTTCAGAAAAGTAAACACACACACACACACACACACACACACATATTCATTCACACAAGCAAGCATATCTCATACACACATGACTGCCATCTCTGGCAACTCATATTGAAATGCAACTGTTGCAGACACAGACGCACGTGACGGAGGGTTGAACCCTCTGCTGGGGGCGAAGTCTTAGCACCTTTGGGGCGCTTCTACTTCTTGCATGGTTAAAAAAAGAAGATTATAGAATAGTCAGAGGGATAGCAGAAGAAGCAGGAAAGCAAACGGCCCGATTGACTGGCCAGCATGGTATTTAAAAATGAAAGCTGACAGGACAGTAGAAGGGACAGCAGGAGTTTGAGGAAAGGGAATGGCCCATTGGCTAGCCAGTAGATTACAACTAAATGACAGAGTAAAGGAGAGGAGGAGGGACAGTAGGAGTGAATTAAAAGCTAAAGGCCATTATCCTGGCCTCATCTTCGTGGCGGTGGCGGTGATGGCAGTGGCAGACAATCTTGAGGCGATAGAGTGGGGGGGGGGGAGGAGGGGGAAAGAGAAAGAAGTCAGAGAGTGGCAGGTGGAGATGTGAAAGAGGAAGGGCCTTTCTGGATTAGGCCAATGTTGGGGGGGGGGGGGGCAGGGGGGGGGGGTGAGGGCGGGTTGAGTGTCATGACGTAGTGGTGAGATGGATCAATGATATGAGAGAGAACGAAAAGTTGGCATGAAATGGGTGGCTAGTGAATGGGGAGTCATGGGGGGCAGAAGAGAAGGTCAGGCCAATGAGTGGTGGCCAGACGGTGGACACGGGCAACTGTTGCATTGGCAGCAGCAATCTGGAGAGGGGTGGGCGAAGGCAAAGGATAGTGAGGTGCGGGTGGGGGAAAGGAGAGTGCTCTATGGTGGAGTGTGCAGGGAATAGGAGGAGGCAAGACAAAACTGCCTCCAGGTGTAGCAATTGGAAGACTGTTGGGTAGTGAGGCAGTGGGGGGGGGGGGGGAGGCAAGGGGGGGGGGAGGCAAGGGGGGGGGGGAAGGAGAGGAGCATGGAGCAGAGACGGGAAAAGACAGGCGAGTGTGTTAGCAGAGGGTGACACAGAATGAGGGTGAAGGAGTGTGAGTGGGGAGGAGATGTTAGGACAGAGGGGCTGGACACTTTTGAATGGAAGGTGTGGGATCAATAGATTACTTTAAGTTGAGGCCGGTATAATTTTGGGAGCAAAGAATGTGTCACAAGGATAACTCCTATCTGTGCCATTCAGAAAAAATGGTGGTGGAGGAAAGGATCCAAGTGGCCTAGTTTGTGAAGCCTGTGACAGGATTGGAAAAGGAACTGCTGGCTGGGTGTATAGGGCAGGTCTTGCACCTGCTATTCCACAGGGATAGGGGTGGATTAGGATGATGTGGATGTTGGGTGAATGACGTAACACCACTTAAGGAGGAGTGGGATGGATTTTGGGCATGATGTCCCTCATTTAAGGTCAGGACAAAAGGTAATCAAAGACCTGATGAAGGATATGTTCCAGTTGATCATGTCCAAGGTGGTATTGAATAATGAAAGGGGCACTTCTTTTTAGCTGGTTCTTTAGAATGGTGGGACGATTGTGGGTGTGTAGAAAATGGCACAGATCTGTTTATAGACTATTATCCACTTCATAATGACTGACCCCTGAATCTAAGCTCATATTCTGATCACATTGCATTACAAACATTGATATGTTATTCCCTGCCAGAATTGTTGAAATGTCTACTTTTATTTAGTATATGAATATTACATCTTAGTTGAAATGGGGGCAACATACATGGTAATATTTAAGAGAAACTGGGCTTTTTCTTGCATTTTTCTGTGAGTGTCAACTTTAAGGATATGTAAAAAATCAGACTGTAATTAAGAGAAAAATTTCCTTTGAACAGTTTAAAGATACAACCTTGTTCTATTTACAGGCAGATATTTATTATTTTCTGAGTACTTGTTTCATCATTGTAATGTTAAACACAAGATTCTCTAATTGAGCTTACTGTTGTAGCTATTGCGACAGTGAAGGCACTGGTGTTAAGCTTGAAATTTTGTTAGTCGCATCATACGTCTTTACTAATGAATACTCATCATGTTTTTTAGTTAAGAGCTAGCAAAGCAATTGTGCTAGTAGCTGCAATATATGCTAGGCTGTGGTGGAGATCAGTGAAGAATGGCAACTTCGTAGTCACATTCCAGTACAGCATTTCCACATTCAGTTTTTGTTGTGACTTCAGAGAGATAATATGTGAAATCACAAATAAATGCTTGATGCGCAAGCAGCTCAAAGCAAATGAACACCTGTATAACACATCTCAGCAATAAATGCAAAAGTCAATTACCTCAAATAAATTTTAGAGTAAAGAATGATGACTGAAATAAAACTTACCTTAATTGCTTTCACTGCTGGCTGAGGTCTTGTTGCTGCTATTGCAGTTGTCTACTTGGATCAGCAATGGTTCTATTAGTATATCAAGACAATGGGCTCTTTGTGCATAACTGCTTTCAAGTTTGTGTGCACGACTCACTGAATTCCTCCAGACACTTTGAGGAATACTTTCTAGAGCAGAACAACACAACTGTAAAGCGTCATTTACTTTAAAATTCTTGTTCCTTTGCTACCTTGTTCTTGGCAAATGCCCAAATAAATTCAGTCGTGTTCAATTCGCAGTGCACTACAGGAAACCACAAAAGTTTAATGTCCTTGTCCACTGATCACAATATACTTTCCAAAAGGTATTCCTGCACCCTGAAGCACAGTCACACATGCTCCAGTTGGCCAGCTTTAGAAAATTCCTCATATGATGTAGCATTAGATGGAAGCTCTGTATTGCTTTCCATCCGTTCAATAATAGAACCCTTTCTCCAGTTCATAGATGGATTTCATGATATTGGATTTATCATCATGTCATATGCAGCCTGATCTAAAACAATTGCAGATCAGTTTGGTAATTTTTGAAGAACACTCCTCTTAGCGTCTGGCATTCATTTCAGAATGTAAATTTGCACGTCTTTTTCACCCTATAAAACATAAACCAACATTTTGCTTGAAACCATCTTCATTCACAATGTGGCACATTGTAATCCTTTTTCCAGAAATGGATGGTGTTTGAATTCTTCCTTTCCAATCATTCTACTCTTGAGCACTTCCTCTGTGATACTCGTATACATTTTCTGATGCAAAAGGCATTTTTTGTTCCTACCAACCAGACTTTCTGGAATGATTTACACCAAACCAACTCTCATCAGTCTAATAAATACATCAACCAGTGTTGCACAAGTGTCTCATTTCCTGCAAGAGCTTATCTCTTTTTCCTGCTATTTTCCACCATCACAGGTTAATTGTTGAACTTCTTGTATCTGAAGCCCATTATTCGAATAGTATACCAAAGGGTTGCTTCACTCATATCAGGAAAATCTTCCACTTCAGTCTTCAACTTTCCCAACGTGGCTACCATTGTTGGAAACTGCTTTTCCACATAGAAGTCATGAATTTTTCTTCTTATGACTCCCTGTGTAAAATCATTCAGTACAAACTTCTGTCATCTGTCAGAATTATTTTTTGTGATATAAGACATATAGTTTCTGTGTATTCTCTTGAAATTCACTCACTGTACTTTCACTGATACCAAGACACTCAGAAGTTCTCTTTACTGGCTATGACACAGAACTGCTTGGGCCCTGTTCTTTTTTGACCTCAAAGTAAACATGTGCACAATCACCATAAACTTCCCAGAACTCCATAAATGATGTGCGGTTTCACACAAGTATAAGGCAACTAATTATATTACGAGCACTGTCACACATGAATACACAACAATGAATAGGAGCACAATTATTTCCTGTCTGACAGGAAGCCAAGATGTAAACACTGCAACAATGAACAATGAAGTGGAAATACTATTCGTAGGTCTGGCAACGTAGCACACATGAGCACAGGGTGCATAGAAATGAAAAACAAAATAAATTAAAGATGTGATATTAGCACTTTATGTAGATTTATGTGTATAAAAACATAATGGATGTGAAAGGCAACAACAGAGCTTGCATTTACACTTTTCACCTTGTTGATATGAATCACCATTAGGCAAATGCAGCAATCTACACCCATCATTATTAGGACAAAACAACTAATTGGAAAGCAATGAAAGTTTGTCTGTAAGTTGAGCATGGTTGTATCTTTAAACTGCACAAAAGGAGTTTTTCTTCTAATTGTGGTCTGACTTCTATGACTGCTCAAATTTGATGCTTTCCAAAAAATGATCAAACAAAAGCACCCTTTCTCTTAAATATTATTATGTATATTGCCCCCTTTTCAACTGTATACTGTACAAATGTAATATTCATACACCGAAAAAAAGCAGACATTTCCAGAATTCCAGCAAGGTATAACACACATATCACATGTTCATCATGCGATGTGACCAGTATATGAGCTCAAAGTCAGAGGTCACTCATAATGAAATGGGTAATAGGGCTGGGGGATAGTGCCTGTCTATGAAGGCCTTGGTGAGACCCTCAGCATACTGGACAAGGAAGTTCTTGTCACTGCAGATACACCACTCCCAGGTGGCCAGACTGCATGTGAGAGGCCTTTTTCTTTCTTTGCAGAAGGGATGACAGCTGTCAAAATGCGTGTTCTGTTGGTCTTTGGTGGGTTTAATGTGGACAGAGGTGTGGTATAGCCATCAGAGAGGGGGAGGGCAACATCCGGGAAGGGGGCACAGCGGTTTGAGGAGGACCAGGTGAAGCAGAGGGAGAGGAAGTGTTGAGGTTGTGAAGGAATGAAGATAGGGTGCCTTGCCCCTGAGTCCACATCATGAAGATATCATCACTGAACCTGAAACAGACTAGGGGTTTGATGTTTTGGGAGTCTAGGAGGAGGTCTCCTCTAGATGGCCCATAAACAGGTTTGCATAGGAGGGCGCGACATGGATGCCCATGACTATACTACAGATTTATTTGTATACCTTCCTTTCAAAAGGAGAAGTAGTTGTGAGTAAGGATGAAGTTAGAAAAGTGTATATGAGGATGTGGTAGAGGGTTTGGAGTCTGAAGAACATTGGGTGAGGTAGTGTTCAATAATGGCAAGACTATGGGGATGAGAGATGTTTGTGTATGGCAAGGAGGTGTAACAGTGGCCAGTAGAGAACCAGGAAGTAAAGGGGTGGAGATTGTGGAGAGTCGGTGAAGGAAATGGTTAGTATATTTGACGTGAGAGGCTAGATTATGGGTATTGGTCAATGAGAGTCAAAATCTTTTCAGTGGGGGAACAATAAACAGCTACAGTGGGGCATCCAGGATTGTTGAGTTTGTGGATTTTGGGGAGCCTGTAGAAGATGGGTGTACAGGGTGACATAGGGGTGAGGAGGGAAATAAAAGGTGTGTTTTTTGAGTAAGTACTGTTTTGCCACACCGCGGCCGTAGTGCTACAGTCGCCATTCCGCGCATGCGCACTGGGTACCTATATCTGTTGTTTACGCATGGCTTCCTGCTCCGGCGGGAGGACCCTCCTATGTGTGGTGCTTGTGGCGTCCAGGTCACTGTGCACCACGTTTTATTGGATTGCATTTTTATTTTCTGACCAGCGGGCCGCAGCTGACTTGCCAGCGGACCTGCCATCTCTTTTAGGCAACACTCGATGAATGTGGTTAAAGTTTTAAAGTTCTGTGCAATGTCAAATGTTTTTACAAAGATTTTAGGGAGAGGATTTTGTAGTAACCAAAACTAACTGCGGGAATGCTTTGGGCTGCAGATCGGAGCCGCCAGATGGGGAAGCCGCCAGCGGTGGAGCATGCACCACCGGGTAAACACAGGACGAGTCAGGCAACAGACCAACGACAACTGACAACAACCTAACATGACTGACTATGACCAACACCAACAGTAAATCCACTCAGAACCAGGGCCAGGCAAATGTCAACAACGAGCAACGACCAGAACACAGTACTGCCGAGATAGAAACGAAATCCAGAGCGAGTACCAGACTGACTGGACTAGGGCAGGGGGGGCCCTATATATGAAACCGGAGGGAGTGGGTATTGGCAGCTGTCTGCACATGGCGTAGCGGTGGCGCCCTTGCTGCGCGAGAGCCGCTGCACAGAACAGCCTCCACAGAGGTGGAGCCCTCTATGGGCTGACCACGTCCATTTGTTCTGGCGCGTGTTCGACTTCCACGGCGGAAGGTACTAGAGATTTTAATTTACTCACTGTGTGACAAGCTCACCCATATTTTATGTAAGTGGCCAGCCAATGACAATTTACTGTGGCATTCTTGTTGCTACATTTTCCCTTTCCTTACGTTCTACTTTCTTATGCCGCATTTTCCTTCTTTTCCTGCTTTCTTTGCGTGTGTGTTTCAGTTTTATTAGGTCTATCCACATTCATTCCCTTTAATGTGTGTCAGTGCGCTGATGATCTTGATGTTGAGCGCCCATAAGCCCCAACACACACACACACACACACACACACACACACACACACACACACACACACACACACACTACGCACTGACTCCATTACAGTCTGATTCTTCCTTGTTTACATTGTGTGCTGAGTGTTTAAGATGCCTCCAATAATCGTGAGTCCCGCCGACTGTGAAGTATGGGCTGTTATAAGATTTCATAGTGCTAAAGGCCTAAAAGCAATAGATATTCATCATGGGATCTGTGCAGTTTATGGAGAAAACATTATGAGTGATGGAATGGTAACAAAGTGAGTGAGAGCATTTAAAGATGGCTGCACAAATGTGCATGATGAAGAACGGAGTGGGTGTCCTTCAGTCGTTAATGAAAGTTTGGTGCAGGAAGTGGTCAATAAGGTGAGAGAAAACAGATGCTTTACGATTATCTCCTTGCAGGGTGACTTTCCTAATGTTTCTTGTAGTGTTTTGTATGGCACTGTGACTGAGCACTTGAGTTACCGAAAATTGTGCACACGTTTGGTACCAAAAATGTTGATGGATGTGCACAAAACCAAATGTTTAGACAGTGCATTGACTTTCCTTGAGCGGTACCACAATGACGGTGATGATTTATTAAGCCAAATTGTTACAGGCGATGACACATGGGTGGCCTGCGTCACAACAGAATCAAAGCAACAGTCCATGGAATGGCGGCATTCAGATTCACCCAAAAAAAGTGAAGTTTAAGCAAACAATTTCTGCCTGGAAAATCATGTGCACAGTTTTTTGGGACAGAAAAGAAGTATTGCTTGTGGAATTTCTGCCTCATAATGAGACAATCAATGCAGTAGCTTACTGTAAGACATTGCACAATCTGTGCCGTTCAATTCAGAACAAAAGACGTGGAAAGTTGAGCAAGGGCATCATTTTGCTGCAAAACAATGCCCTTCCGCATGTGGCAAATCAGACCAAAGATCTCGTCACATCTTTTCGATGGGAAACTCTACATCAGCCTCCATACAGCCCCAATCTTGCACCCAGTAACTACCATCTGTTCCTGCACTTGAAGAAACACCTGGGCAGTCAGTGTCTTCAAGATGATGACGAAGTCAAAACAGTGGTGATGCAGTGGTTAAGAAGTCAGGCAGCAGGAGGGTATTCAAAAACTGGTACAACATTGTGACAAGTGCCTCAGTATTGACAGAAATTATGTAGAAAAGTAGATTAAGGTACAGGCTTTCATGTAAAAATAAAATTATTGAGATATCTTAGCACATCCTTTTTTAATTTCAAAATGGTACTTACTTAAAAAACGCGCCCCGTATATTCAATGGAGAGGCTCTGGCAAAGGTCTAAGGCTTTAAGTAGGGACTGGAAGTTATGATTGATTTCTGGGATGTGATCAATCTGGCAGAGTTTATAGGTGAAGGAGTGAGATAACTGGCCTTCTGCCAGGGAGCAAGGTAGATGACTATGTGGCACAACATTCAACTGAACATAACATGCTTGATTTCAATGGCTGCTTAGCAGCCTGTGCCATCTGGATCCTCCCCTCCACCATCAGCTTTTCTGAACTGCACAGCTGGGAGTTATCCTTACAAGAGATTCTCCAATCTGAAATCATCCTAGCCTCAACCTTTGGTCCCCATACCCTCCACCCAATAGTTTCTGTTCCCTCTGTCCTATCACCTCCTTCACATACATGTCTCTTCACCCTACTTGGGTGCCGTCCACTGCCAATGCATTCACTCATCTTCCCCTTTCCCTCCCACCCTCCCTGCTCAACAGCCTCCCAACATTGCACCTAGTGGCAGTCTTATCATGCCTCCTTTTAGTCCCTGCACCCACCCATAGCCTGCTGTCCCTTCCCCTTCCTCACCCCCTTCAATTGCTGTTTCCATTCACTATGACAACTGCATTTTGGTTCAAGCTGCCAGACATGGCAATCATCTGTGTGTGATGTGTGCTTGCTTGTGTGAATGAAAGTGTATGTGTTTCCTTTTCTGAAGAAGGCTTTGGCTGAAAACTAAACATGTAACAGCCTTTTCATTGTGCCTGCCATCTCTACGGTGAGTAGCAATCTATATTTTTCCTTATATTGTTCATGTTGCAATCATATTTATATGAAAAATCCGGCCCAAATGTAATTTTCATTGCCAGACATGGAATTACAAAAACTTACCTTAAAACAATAATCACTGATTTTGAAATTCAATAAAATTCTTTCTTGATTTGTTTTTGGAATATACTCTGCTGTTTTAATTTTTACACAAGTTAATGGTAGTTCCACCAGCTCCTTACACTTACATCAGTTATCCTATTTAATTCTATTCCCCTCAATGTATCAATGGCAATTTACTCTCTACTCTCGTCCTCCATTATAGATATACTTTTACATCTTTCTCCATAATCAGTTTCTGTATTTCCTTTAAATAATTCATTAAATACAGTCCCAATATACTGCTCCCACATACAGAGATTGGGCAAAATATGGAAACATCAAAACAAAACACAATGCCCTGGCTAATGTGGTGTAGGAAACCTGTTGGCTTTCAAAACAGCTTCCAGTCATATCAGCATGGACAAATACATGTCCTGTATGGTTTTCAAGGGAATCTTACACAATTCTTCCTGAAAAATAATGGCAAGTTCATGCTATGTTGATAGAGGTGGATTAGTGATCACACACCATTATCTCCAAAACAGACCCAAAGGCTCAATAATATTGAGATGAAGTGACTGTGGTGGCCAGGGCAGATGCAGCATTTCATCCTCGTATTCATAAAACCAGTCCTGGATGATGCAAGTAGTGCCAACAGTGGCTCTGTCTTGTTGGAACACAGAATTACCATTGGGAAACAAACATTGCACCATGGGATGGATCTGATCAGCCAAAATGGTCACATGATCCTTGGCAGTAATGCAGTCTTGCAGAGTAATCATGGAATACCATAATACGGCTGCCCAAATCATCACTGAACACATCAGTCCTCTCATTCCTCCATTTATGATCACTGTGCTCTTTAAAATTGTTTTTATTATAATTAATATTCCTTGCCCTGATTCCTACTGTTCTCTCTCTGTCTAACACATCTTGGTCTGTAACATATAGCCTATCCATACTTTCAATAAAGTTGAGAAATTCTTCTGCAAAATCAGGACTGTTTATGAGTTCCCATTGCAAGGATTCTGGCAACCTCCTAGTCAAAGCTGAAATTTCTGTTAGCACACCCAGTGGCCTATCCAGATGAATTAATTTATCCAGCTCTCTAGCACAGAACTCCTTCACGATTTCCTTCCCACTTCTGTAACATAGCCCATTCAAATTACTTTGCCTGTCCCCAATACTTTTTCTAGAACATTGTTCCCAATGTATGTAACCTGCAATCTGGTTGACATTTTGATTAGTCCAGGTTTGAGACACCCCTTCTCACAGCCTTTCCAAAAATTTAATTTTAGCAAACTCACTTATGCCAGTTGCAAACTTATCCTTTATGCTGTCCAGCTGCTACATTATTAACAGTTTCTTTCAAAATATTCATTTCCCCTTCTAATCTCATCATGGCATTCAGAAATCTCTGCAATGATTGACCTGAATTCTACATCTGTCTGCCTTTAATACATTTTTCATTTTTGTTCTTGCACCTAGATCTGCCTCTCAGGATGAATTTGCACATCTTCCTCTTTAACTACTAACATTTTCTCTATCCCACAAAACTACCAACACCTTTCCTATCCCACAGTCCCTCTGCTTCTCTCCCAGTCTAACAGTAGTCTCAAGTTTACTCTCAGTCTCTGTAAATCTGGCTTCTAACTGTTCAAACTTTACATTTACTTCACCAATCTTTCAAAGTGCCACCGTGCAGTTACGCATGTCCTCTACATGGGGCGCTATCTGCCAGCCATGCAGCAGCAGCACCACCTAAGTGGCCAGCCAGCCAGCGGCCGCTAGACTTGGACTCAGTTATGATTTGACTGTTAAACTGTACACACGTCTTACTCTGTCTGTTTACTTGATCTGTGACTTTCATGTATTGTGTCTTCCTTGAAATATGTTTGTTCAGCTTGAAGTTATTACAATTGGCAACGAGGTAGTGATTTTTCTTTTCCATCGTTGACCGACATGTTTCCATAGCTACTTTAGAGCAACTATTGCAAGGTCTCATAGAACAGCAAACGCTTCTCACAAATGCGATTCGTGATTTCGTCACAGCATAAAATGCGGGGCATCTCTCGTCATTGTCTCTACCTACTTTTCCTCCTTACGACGAGATGGCAGAAGACTGGTCTGATTACGAAAAACGTCTTCGACAGCACTTCTTGGCATTTCATGCTGCGGACGAACAAACATGTAAGTCTCTGTTCCTTTAATGGATTTCACCTCAAATGTATTGGCTGTTGTCACAATTGGCTCCTTTGAAAGATCCTGCGTCTTTGCCCTTTGGTGAAATGTGTTCACTTCTGTTCATCTATTTTCAAAAGCAAACGCATGTAGTAACCTCTCGTGTTGCCTTTTATCATTGTCAAAAACAACCAAATCAATCCTATTGCGCTTGGGCTGCTGAACTTCACGGCCTCAGTAGAAAGTGTCAATTTTTTACTGAAGTTCACAAAGAATCCTACGCCAATTCCATGGTATGGGATGCTATTATCCGATCGGCGCCCAACAAAGAAGTTAGGCAACGTGCCCTTCAGTTGGCAAATCCGACTCTAGATGAAGTCCTACCCATCACTCAGTCTTTTGAAATTACTCGCACCGCTGGAGCGCAAATAGAGGCATGGGGTGACGTCGGGGAAATACAACCTCTGTGCAATGTTGATGAAGCATGTGGCGTGTCCCAGTAAAAAAATGGGTCATGTGTCATCCGTTTGCAAATCCGACCGCATACATGAAGTTCATGAACATGACGCTGATTCTGCTTCTGTGTTGTCTGTCAATTGTACTTCCTCCCTTTCAGGGAAGTTATTCCTCATGTCCAAACACTTGGTTGAGATGTTAGCATGCAGGTGGATACTGGTTCTGCTGCCACTATCATCAATTCTCAGACCTATCTTCAGTTGGGTTCTCCGATCCTGTCACCTGTCACTAGGCAATTACAGACTTACAATAAACAGAAGATTTCTCTCTTGGGACAATTTGATGCTGAGGTATATTACAAATCTGTCATTCACACTGTTCCCATATTTGTGGTCGACCATAGTAACACGGAGAATCTTTTTGGTTTCAATGCCTTTCGCGTTTTTGGGTTCTCCAGAGATGACTCTGACAATATCATCTCTGATGCTGTTCCTTATGCTCAATTGGATTCCTTGTCGACGACATTTTTGTCCCTTTCTTCTCCTGGGTTAGGCCATGCAAACGACTTTGAAGCTAATATCACGCTCAAATCCACTGCTTGGCCTAAGTTTTTTCGGGCTTGACCCATTCCTGTGGCCCTTTGTGATCAAGTCAAATGGGAGCTGGATCATCTCACTGCTTCAGGGGTCTTGCTTCTTGTCACTTCCAGTGAGTGGTCCTCTCCTGTCATTGTCGTTGCTAAGCCAAATGGTGATATTCGTCTCTGTGGCGATTTCAAAGCCACTGTAAATGCTCAATGCCTTATCGACACTTACCCTATGCCTCAACCTGAAGAATTGTTCACTAAACTTGCTGGAGGCCAGTATTTTTCTAAACTTGACCTGTCAGAAACTTATCATCAACTTCCTCTCAACACTGCTTCCTGGCAGTTTCTGGTCCTTAACATGCCTTTTGGCCTCTATCAATACCAACGATTGCCATTCGGGATTGTCAGCACCCCTGCTCTCTTTCAGCGATTCTTGGAACAATTATTGCTCACTATCCCTCGGTGTATAAATTACCAAGACGACATTGTTGTCACTGGCTCCACCACTGACGAACATCTTCAAAATCTCCGCACACTTTTTCATGTCTTACAGACTGCCGGTCTTAAGTGTAATCTTCAGAAATCAAACTTTTTTCAGGCATCTATCACGTATTTGGGGTTTCACCCCTCTCAGGATGGTATTTGTCTGCTTCAGCAAACTGTCGCTGTGATCGATACCCTTCCTCGCCCGACATCTGTTAAGGAACTGCAGGCCTTCTTGGGGAAAATAGCATACTATCACAAGTTTTTACCATCTGCTGCTTCAGTGGGTCAGCCGTTGCATCATCTGTTGCATAAAAACGTGCCTTTTCACTGGTACGCGTCATGCGATGCGGCTTTCCAGAAATTGAAGACTATGCTGAAACAGGCCCCACGCCTGGCTACTTATCGACCTGGTCAACATCTTGTTCTTACCACAGACACCTCTCAATATGGGGTCGGTGCAGTCCTTGCACACCGTTTTTCTGACGGTTCTGAACAACCCATTGCTTATGCCTCCAAAACGCTCACAGATGCCCAACGAAAGAATTCTCAAATTGAAAAAGAAGCTTTGGCCATTATTTATGCTCTTCATAAGTTTGGTGTTTTTCTCTATGGATCCAAACTTCATCTTGTTACGGATCACAAACCACTTGTTTCCTTGTTTCATCCAACATCGTCACTTCCCGACAAGGCTGCACACCACCTCCAGTGTTCAGCTCTTTACTTGTCACGTTTATTATTATGAGATTCATTTCCGACCGACAGCTCAACATGCGAATGATGATGCCCTGTCTCGCCTTCCAATGGGTCCTGATCTGGCATTCGATAGGGACAAACATTCATGTTTCCACCTGGATGTTGCCAAGCAGCGGGTTGTGGACAGGTTCCCCGTCACCGGGGACCGGCTGGCGGCTGCTATGGATTCTGAACCTACCCTCTCCCAGGTTTTATGCTGTATTCAGAAGGGTTGGCCAGATCGTCCATCCACTAAGACTTCTGATCCGTTGTGGAACTACTATGCTTTGTGTTACCGCCTCATGGCTAGGGATGGTGTTATCCTCCTTTCCACCAAAAATGCTTCGCCGCATGTTGTGATACCTGTGTCTTTGCGTGCTTCGGTCTTGAGCCTCCTTCACCAAGGGCACTGGGGTGTCTCTCGCACAAATTCTCTGGCATGCTGTCATGTGTACTGGCCTGGCATCAACTCTGAAATCGCATACATGATCGCTGCCTGCGGCCCTTGTGCGACACAGGCCGCCGCCCCGAAGTCATCTTTGTCACCGTGGCCTTTGCCTGAGAAGCCCTGGGAGCATATTCACGCTGACTTCGCGGGACCTTTTTTAGGTACTTATTGGCTTCTCGTTATTGATGCCTACTCTAATTTTCCTTTCATTGTCTGTTGCACGTCGCCTACCACCGCGGCAACCACCAATGCTCTAGCTCGCATTTTCTCTTTCGAAGGCCCTCCCTCTACTTTGTTACTGATAACGGTCCGCAATTTGCCTCTTCTGATTTTGCAGATTTTTGTGCCCGTCACAACAGTGCCAAGATGCTGTGTCTCAGACAGATGTTGATGCAGTCAGGGCAGTCCTGTGATGGCTGCGGAGTGGCCAGGCAGTGGTATTAATATGTTGCCCCTGCAACGGTTGCAGTGTGGACAGGCAGCTGCACAGATGCAGTGACCCAGCAGAAACTGCGACGTGGGTAGGCAGCAGCGTGAACACGCTGGCCCTCCAACAACTGCAACATGGACAAGCAGCTGCACAGATGTGGCAGTCCCGTAAAACTGTGGCATTGCCAGGTGGTGGCATGAACATGAAGGCTCTGCAGTAACAGCAGCATGGACAGGTTGTGGGACAGATGCAGGAAGCAGCACTGTGAAGACTCTGGCATGAGTGCATGGTGCCACAAAACTTGCAATGCAGAGGTTGTGACACAAAGACATGGCAGCACAGTCACCAAGCACGTACTATGGTTTCATGTATGCTGGTACCAACTGTTACACCAAATGTGCACCAATACACAACAACTCCATAGCTACTACTACTGCTGCTGATGCTGCTGCTACTCTCACAGTGTCCAAAGTTCAGAACCACCACAATAATCATCTATCATTAAGGCCTCAAAATATTGATATGGAACCCAATTCCAAAACAAGTCTTAACAGTGAATTGCAACTACATTCAGATCCTGGATGAGCCAACCCAATTGCTACTTCACACTGGGGGTTTTGTTACCTGACATCTCTTGTGGAATTAATCACTAGACAAAATCAACTTGTTACTACTCTACTACCATAGGGTGTACGCACAACCTTAAGTTGTATGTGGCTCATCGGAAAATTAAAATTTTGGTCGTACACTGCTGCTTCAAACCCTTATGGAAGCAATAGTTACTCACATGGAATATTTAACAGACCATCAGTGAAAATTTTATAAAACAACATTTGATGAATAAATTAAAAATACTGGAGACAGTAAAGGAATGACCCCTCAGGATACTGCTGTAGCCTACACATGGGATTAAAGTTAACTGTCCGTTTCTTCAGACCAGTTCAAATGGATGCCTTACACAGGCTAACACTGAAACACAGTGAAATAATAAGAGATCAATTAAGTGACCTAACAGAGCAAGCAGAACTTTCACAGGAAATATCAAGTGTAAGCCAAAGACATTTTCAGTGCACCCAAACTATTCAAACTGAATTAAATTCTTATAGTTCACTAAGTTCATTCAAGGCTATATTCAATAACCAATCTGCCATGGCAAAGTTAAGTCACAATAGCTATAGTAGAACTCACTATTCAAATATTAAGTCAGTCCCAAACTGTTGCACTGAAAAATACTTAATTCCTAAACAGGTGTACACTGAAATAATTCCATCTCCAAACCAATTCTTAAAACTATGAAACGACTAGCTGCTACACTCAATTGAGCATGTTGCAGCTAGACAACCATTCTAATTAGTACATGTCTTACAATATTTAGTTATTTCCAACATATATAATATATATATTGAGATAGTCAGCTGACAGATATTATTTTGTTAAACAGCACAGAAGAATCAACTTTATTTTACATTTTTCTGCATCATAAGATGGAAGGGCAAGAGCTAGTCTAATTCAACTCATTATTCAGCTTGCCACTGCCATACTATGCTGCTCAAATAATCACCTCACAAGCATTAACTTATTGTGATTCTTACTAAACAAGCATAAACAAATTTGAATAAAAGGGCAAAACATTCATGCTGATGCTAATCTATAGCGTATCTGTGAGAACTCTTTGTTTTGGCACTAGTTTAATCAATATTAAATAAATTATTTATGACAATTAGTGTATTTGTTCAATAAGATAAATATGATCATTTCTATAGATGACTTGAAGACCTATCCAATCATGTGTTGTACATATAGTCTATACCTTTTGTCACTGTTTTATAACCAATTTTATTGATAACTTTGCTGATATTTGTATAAATATGATAATAATTTTATTGAGCTCATCTCTTTATTGCAATTCTGACAATGTCATCAGATTTTCTGTAGCATGTCTGGAAGTGGTTTTCATGTTTTAGTATATAGTCAAAGCTTTTAGTTTTAGTGCAGTCAGACCCTGGGCATATTGCTTGGCATTCACAGGCAAGCAGCAGTACAATTTACATACCTGTCACAGAAATTCCCAGTTGCATCCGCCCAGCAGCCCACTGGATAGCAACCCCCACCTTCTCTCACAATTTGCTGCAGCAGCTCGGACTACTCCCCAGCACTTGCTTACATATCTTCATTGAAACCTACCACCTACAAGATGTTCAACTTAATCAGCCATTTTTGAATATTTTGTGCAGTAGTCATACAGCTCATAAGGTTACAAACTGAAAACCCATGTCTAGCAAAACATTATGGTCTTTTCCATCTAATAAACCACCACTGCATGCATTAGTTGAGTTTCTACTTACTCGGAGTGCCACTTGACAACCCTGAGCCCAACAGCCATTTAATTTATGGTTCTCACTCCATGTCCCTCTATCATGCCTGTTATTAGTTTTCCGTCTGCAGTCTTGTTCCCAGTGCCCTGTTCTGGACTCCAGTCACAGCATCTAATTCTTCCAATGACATTGGAGTTCCTATGGCTTCACCCAAGTTCTTTGGGAATTCTGCCTGTACTTTGCTTGATAACTCAGAAGACAATCATGGTGGAAACTCATCTAACATCCTCTGTTCTACCTCTTGCAGAATGACTCTATAATGTCAGCCTCTATTTTAGCTCATACCTGTTGATGTCTTAATACTGTCCACAAAGATATCAAGGAGAAACTCTCTCAGTTTGTTATCAAATATTACTTTGTCTGTCAGATATTTTACATTACTGGGTACATGAACAAAACTTTTTGTTGCAGCATTTTGCACCTCTTTCTGTGCTAATAACAACCTTAATATGGAGTAATGAATGTCGTTTTTCCTTCTGGTATCGTATCTTTCAAAGTGCCGCCGGGCAGTTATGTGTGTCCTCTACATGTGGTGCTGTCTGCCAGCCATGCAGCAGCAGCGCCACCTAATCCTCTTGAATTGTAGTGGATTATTTACAACAAATTTCATAAGGGAATAAATATACTGTGAAACAGTAGTCAAAATGCCCAACACCTTAAAAAGGTGTCTACATATGATCATGAGTGAGCACCATATATTATTCTCACAGAACATTTTTGTGCAATGAAGACTTCTTTTCTTAAAGATAAGTTACCCATTAGTCCAATTGACATTATTGAATGAAAATATGCAAAATATGTCAACTTACTGATTTGCCTTTTGCCAAGATTGTCAATGATTCTAAGTGCAAATGTGACTGAACTAAGTTGTTTTAGAAGTTCCAAAATGTGTTTTTTCCAATTTAAATTCTCATCAATATGGACCACTAAGAATTTTAAAGTTTCCACCACATTTAGGATTTCCTCACCATTGTGACACCTATCATTGGTATAGTACCTCTATATGCGCAGAAATGAATAAGTTGGGTCTTTTTCAAAATTGAGGGTGAGACCAATCTTCTTTTTCTGTATATATGATTGGATTGATTACAATACTAGTGTCCTCAGCAAAAAGAACTACCTCTGCTTGTTGTATACGAGATGGAAGATCATTTACATATATGATGGTGGTGGTTAGTGTTTAACGTCCCGTCGACAACGAGGTCATTAGAGACGGAGCGCAAGCTCGGGTGAGGGAAGGATTGGGAAGGAAATCGGCCGTGCCCTTTTCAAAGGAACCATCCCGGCATTTGCCTGAAACGATTTAGGGAAATCACGGAAAACCTAAATCAGGATGGCCGGAGACGGGATTGAACCGTCGTCCTCCCGAATGCGAGTCCAGTGTGCTAACCACTGCGCCACCTCGCTCGGTTACATATATGAGGAACAGTGGTGCACCTAAGATTTAACCTTGGGGAACCCCATATGTGATTTCTCCCCAGTCAGAATTATGTCATTGGACTATATTGCTTGAATTTCTAAATACAACTGCCTGCATTCTTTTGGTTATATATGACATTATCCATTGGTTGGCTTTTCCCACCAATCCCATATAATATTCATTTATCTATGTTCATTTATCTGTGATTCACACACTCAGATGCCTTAGAGAGGTCGCTGAAAATACCAAGTTGCACTATTTTATTATTTAATGCTTGTAAAATCTGGTTAATGAACATGTAAATGGCATTATGGATAGAGCAACCCTTCTGAAACTCTAAGGTGATTTGCTAAGGATACTATTGCTGCTAAGCTAAGATACTATTCCCAAAAATTTTGGAGAATGATGTCAGCAGTGAAACAGGCAGGTATTTATTAACATCTACCTAATCACCTTTCTTACAGAGGGGTTTAACAGCAGCATATTTCAGTCTCCCTGGAAAAATGCCTTGAGTTAGTGATGCAAGACTGGGTTTATTGCATATGGGATCAAATTCTTAGTATTCTGTTGGAAACACCATCAAAACCAGATGAGCTTTTATTTTTGATAGAATGTATAATTTTTTTAATTTTGGAAGAAGTTGATGATACATTCATATGATAGAATTTTATGAAAGTTACATTTTCAACATAGTGCTGTGGTTTTGCTCTTGAACTGTTTGCCCCTTAGCTTTCTACTGTATTTAAGAAATGATTATTAAATGCATTTTCTGCCAGTGACTCATCATTCATAGCCTTCCCATTAAGTTCTATAGTGCTGTTGTGTTGTTCTGTGGCTGGTTGTCCTGTCTCTTGCTTCACTACATTCCATATTGCTTTAAGTCTATTGATGGAAGTACTGATTTTTGACCTTACGTGAATGATCTTTGATTTTTTTAATAATTGTTCCTAGTAATTTTTAGTATTTTTTTAGCGTGTAACTATCACAGGATTCCTACTCATTCTTGCCAAAAGATACTCTTCCCCTTTCCTTTCACAAAGTACTTCAATCCCTCAAGTGATCTGATGATTTTTACCTGGCTGTTTAGAGTTCTTTCTGATTAGTTTATGTGGAAAGTACATTGCACTAACCATGCTGAAGTATCATAGTAGATTAATGCTCTGCAATGTCACTTGCTGCTTTCAGGCAGCACTTCTGACACGAAAATGTAGCAGCCCAAGTTGCTGACTCCACCTGAGGATATCAAGATGGCCACCAGGCCATCAAGATGTCATGTATGGATGACCTCAGGAAATGGGCAATGCTGGGTCCATGGCTAAGGTGAAGTCAGAGAATGCTCTCAGATGATAAACAGTTTTATTAGCAGATCATTCTACACAGCCAATGCCCAAGAGCATCAAGCTAGCTGGCACTAGTTGGCCCATGACTGTGTCTCTTAGCCCATTTGGAAGGAGAGGCAGCCAGATGGTGCTGAAGCTGCATCAATGCTGGTGCCTGGAGTCGATGTCAGGGCCAAAGTTGAAGTACTTAAGGCTCAAGTGGTGGTCAAGTCCGGAGCCCATTCTGATGTCAGGACATGACAGGTCCAACATCAGCTGATGAGAGACAGATCCAACTTAAGTCCCAGTGACAGTTATCTTTGGCTGGGCTGGAGGTCCAGATATATTCTTCTGGGCAGTGCTGATGTAAGAAAAGCCCCACTTGTTGTGACATCCACCTGAAAAGCATTGTCCCAGGCATCGTATTTGGAAGATGCTGGACTGTCAAGAGGAAGCTTGCAGAGTGCAGGATGCTGAAGAAGCAATACTGCAGTGCCTACTATTGTATTTTCATGCCTGGCAGCCCATCCAAGGCCCACTCGAGAAAATTCCAAAGGAATGTTAAGGTAGACAGTCTTAGGCTATTCAGAGTCAGTTCTATTGACAAATTTAAGACTATTTTCAAAGGATTCCCACATTCATCTCCTCAAATGCTGGCACTTGTTTATACTTTCATGGAATAACCAAAAAATGTTGCTTTCACAAAACATTTTGTTTAACTTTTGTTACGCCTGTTAACTAAAGGTACGAAATTAATACTCTGAATCCATTAAAATGATCAGATATGACGTTTCATAAATAAATAAAAGTGTTATAAAAACCTAAGATGGTTGCCCTTCATGAGCAAATGCCCTGCCAGCTGAGCTGTCCAAGCAGGACTCATAACCCACCCCTCACAGCTTTACCTCTGCAAGTATCTGATCTACATTCCAAACTCCGCACAAGTTTTTCTGCATGTCTTGTGGGACTAGCATTCCTGGAAGAAAGAACATTTTGGAGTTATGGCTAAGCCACAGCCTGGGGGATTGTTTCCAAATTGAATTTTCACTCTGCAACTTCCAAACTTTCAGGAGTGTACAAGCTACTACTCAGTTTTAATCTTGGGAGGGGAACTTAAATGTATGATCAGATTTACTTGATACTGGCTCATCAGATGTAGTTTGGTGACCAATTCAACACCACTGCAAAACAGTTCATATTTAGAAAGATTACAAGTTTATACTTTCTTTGTGGACTTGTTAACTGTGATTCAAATAACAGAATACAGGTGGAGTTGTTTACAATAAGTAAGCAAGGTGTAACAATGAATAGCTTTGAATTTCAAGTGTTTATTTACTAATACAATATTGTACTAGTGCCATTAGATATTTCAGTAAATGCTAGCTGAAAGCTTTTTTTTTTTTTAAAAAAAAGCCTCAGGCAATATATGATTAATGGTCAAACTGTTATCGTTTATCAACACACCTTATTAATTATTCAAACTGTTAATGTTGGTTCACAAGCCACATCACTTCAAGTAAAACACTTGAGGTTTCTATGGTTGTCTCTGCCATCATCATCATGATGAGTAAAAATCAGTGATCCCATCATGGTCTTCTGTTTACCACTCACCAACAAAAAAATATTTTTGTGTATTTCCTTCACTTTATGAGTCAGATATTGCTAATTTTGGATTAAAAAAAGAATGAATATCACAAAGAAAAAATTTTATTGGCTCTAGTTTCTGTGATTCACAATAGATGGAAATATTCTATTTTGCCAGATTAAGAGAAAATGATACATTTTAATTAAATATGTCAAGTACATTTAAAGTGGAGTTGAATTTTTTAATGAGAATTACATTCCAAGAGTTCTAAGTTGATGGAAGTACCCACAGCAGGTGGTTAGGTCTGAAGAGCACCATGTGGTGACTTCATGAGCTTGTTGTCTTTTGGCTTTCCTCCTGTGACCGAATTCTGTAGCTTCCCTACACAGAGACCAGCAATAATCTGCAAGTACTGCTTCATTCCAGTGGTCCTGATATCTGTGTTCCATTACACTAAATTCATAACTGACAGCTCCACAACAAGGAGGGAAAAAGTCTACATGGTAGTGGAAAAAATGTACCTTAATGGACATGTTGCATTTGAGCTGATGGAATTTTTGCAGGAGTGCTGCCAACAGCTGAGAATAGTTATCATCTCTTTTGTTGCTTAAATATCTATGAATAATCTCTGGAAGGCTTCCCAAGCTTCCTTTTCTTTCCCCTCCATAACTCAATCAAAAATAGGTTCCTTTACAAGTTGACATATTTGAAGCCCAACAAAAATACCTCTCTTAATGTTAGCATTACTTCATGTAGGAAATTTGCCTCGTAAGTACTTCAAGCCATGTCTTTCTTGGTCAATGAACCAACGAAAAATTTTTCATTAAACTCCAGCTTTAAATGTAGGGGTGAAAGAACGTCTTTTGGGGCCACAAGAGGCTTAGCAACAATATGTTTCTCACTAGCTTTTTTTCAGGCCATTGTGCTTCAATATAATGTGATTTTCTATCTCTATTGTCCCACATACATAAAAACCAGCAGTACTTAGTGTATCCTAGTTGCATTTCTATAAGAACAGCAATGACTTTTAGATCAACACATATTTTAATCTGTGTTCGGCACATTTGAGTGAGTCGATGAGGGCTTTCATGTTGCATAAGTGTCCTTCATGTGAACTGCATGATCAAAAGGAAAAGAACAAAGACAGTTGCCATTGTGAAGTAATTCAGCTTTCAAACTTAGCTTGGAGGAATCTATTTCTGAGCCCAAAATATTTTTATTGTTGGCCAGTGTGAGGCAACAAAAGTTATGGGATACCTCCTAATGTTTTGTTGGACCTGCTTTTGTGCAGTGTAGTGCAACAACTTGGCATTGCATGGTCTCCACAGGAGTCATTGGAAGCCATGTGCAGAAATATTGGGCCATGCTGCCTCTTTAGCCATCCATAATTGTGAAAGTGTTGCCAGTACAGGATTTTGTGAATGAACTGACCTCTCAATTATGTTCCATAGAAGTTCAGTGGGATTCATGTTGGACAGTCTGGATGGCCAAATCATTCACTTGAGTTGAACTATCCAGAATGTTCTTCAAACCAATCGCCAAAATTTGTGGCCCGATGATACTGCGCATTGCCATCCATAAAAATTCCATTATTGTTTTGGAACATGAAGTCCATGAATGGCTTCAAAACAGTCTCTACGTAGCCAAACATAACGATTTCTAGTCAATGATCAGTTCAGTGGGACCAGAGGACACAGTCCATTCCACATAAAAACAGCCCACAGCATTATGGAGCCACCACCAGCTTGCACAGAGCCATATTGACAACTTGGGTCCATGGTTTTGTGGGGTCTGCACCACACACTCACCTTATCTTCAGCTCTTACCAACTTAAATTGGGACTCATCTGAGCAGGCCTGGTTTTCCAGTCATCTAGGATCCAACCAATATGGTCACAAGCCCAGGAAAGGCCATGTTCTGCTATTAACAGAGGCATTTGCATTGGTCATCTGCTACCATAGTCCATTAACACCAAATTTTGGCACACTGTCCCAGTGGATACGTTCGTTGTATGTCCAACATTGATTTCTGTGGTTGTTTCATTTAGTGTTCCTTGTTTGTTATGAAATGGGACTATCTTTCCATTCCAATCTGAATTCCATTCCCATGTCAACATTCTCTGAGGAGATCATTTTAGCTCGAATTTTTAACTTTATGTACTTATAATGCTATTGTCTATAACCAGTTCCAGTAGTAATCTGCCCTTTAAAAATTAATACAAATGAGTTTACTATTTCAGATTAAATTTCACATTAGTATGTTACACGGTTTATATTAGCAACTAAGGGGAGTGAGCCATACATTAATAATCCAACTTTGACATTTCGTGATATGAACTGTTAACCCTTTAACTGCTCTGGATGTGTCTATGCGTAGACACGTTCAGAGTACCAGGTAGAAGGAGTGGTGGTGCGCATAAACACATTCAGAGCATACAGGGACAGGGACAGGTACAAAGGTACGCACATTAACACATCCAGAACAGTTAAAGGGTTAAGGCATGTTGCACCACAAATTCTTGGAAATTTACTTCTCCCCTGTTTCACGAAAAGCTACAATATTTATTCATTATGGTTATTTTAAATAGTAGCTCCACTTGAGAGCTATCTTAGGCACCAATAACAATATCTTATTCAAAGTAATTTGGTCATAAATGACTAAAATGTAATTTAAATTATTGTACTGTAGAACTCATTGAAATTGTATATGAAATTAAGTACACTCTTCCAAACTGCATATCCGATCATGTAGGGCAATACGCATGCCCATTTTTGGTGTAAGTAACTGGAATCATCTAATGACTTAATTGTTGTTTTGTAAATTTTACATTTGCAATGTATTCAGTTGTTTTGTTTTAGATAAAAGGAAGTGGCACATGAACCACACAGGAGAGGCAGTGCCCAGTAAGAATGTAGTAGTAGTAGTATGAGAGTAGTAAGTGAGAGACAGTGAGTCTGCCTTATTGCCTTTCAGAAGCTGTCTGTGTGAGACTCTTTTGGAGGCTTTCAGATGATAAAATGTACCTATGTAGTCGTAATGCAAAACAAGAAAAGTGATGTGATTATGAACGCTTTCTCGGCGTAATAATTGATAATATTCTTCTCGGGTGTCCAGCTGGATCATAACGTCATCTTGACACAATATTTCTGCGCTCCAACTGGCTGCCATCTTCCTGTGAGAGTGCTGGTACATGACCTAGCTGGAACTGACTTCTCAGTGCAAGCGATGGCCTCTATATAGGCCGCAGAAGGCCCACAATGCGTGCACGAAAAGGTGTCGTAACTGCCCTCTAGTGCAAGTAAACATTCCGCGTTGCCAGTGGTGGAAACAGGCAAAATCGAGATATCGCTATCAAAAATTAAAAATTTTATTCCGAAGATCGAAACACAGACCGTTGTTTTTTAATGTCTGATAACACCGGCTTCCAAGTCTTACTTAAAAGACAACCCTTGTCTCTATTAATAAGATTATCAGATAAACGAATCTCTATCGATTCTTTTAAAACACAGTCCCAATAGCGAGATGCAGGGGCAACCATTTGTGTCTTGTCATACAGCATTCTATGTCCCTCAGTGGGACAGTACTCTGCCACTGCTGATTTCTCAGGTTGAAGCAACTGTGTGTGCCGCTGGTGCTCAACACATCGGTCCTGAATGGTCCAGATTGTCTGACCAATATAAGCTTTCCCAAGTGGCAAGGGAGTCATCCTTAACAGACCAAGAAGCACTCTAATCTTGGCTGGTGGACAAAAAATACTTTTGATATGATATCTTTTTAGAATTCTTCCTATCTTTGAGGAAAAGCTCCCAGCAAAAGGCAGAAAAGCCACCGATTTGCAGGTATCTTCTGGTGGTTCAGGCGAAGGTCCAAACTTGAAAGCACAATGGATCTGTTTATCTGTATAGCCATTCTGCTTGAACACAACCTTGAGATGGTCCAATTCTTGTGTCAAGCTTTCTCCATCTGAAATGGCATAAGCTCTTCTCGCCAATGTCCACAGGAACCCCGTACACTGGGACGATGGATGACAGCTAGAAGCATGAGGTAATGGTCCGTGTGCATAGGCTTTCGATAAACACTGTGTCCCAGTGTCCCATCATCCTTCCTGTACACCAGAACATCCACAAATGGAAGCTTTCCATCACTTTCCACCTCCATGGCAAACTTGATGCTAGGATGCAGGGAATTAAAATGATCTAGGAGGCAATTGCAATTAATTGCTGAGAAACTGGATGAGGAAACAACCAGGCATTGTCGCCATGTGCTGGCGTCCACATACTTTTTATTCAATGACAAATATTTTGAACAGACTGATGAAGTGGCTATGGGGAGCCCATTGTCCCCAATAGTCACCAATCTTTTTATGGAAGATTTTGAGAACATGGCGCTGAAGATGATGACTTTAAAACCAACCTGTTTCTGGAGGTACGTCAACGATACGTTTATGGTGTGGCCTCATGGGAAAGAAGCTCTTGACCGTCTCCTAGATGATTTTAATTCCCTGCATCCTAGCATCAAGTTTACCATGGAGGTGGAAAGTGATGGAAAGCTTCCATTTCTGGATGTTCTGGTGTACAGGAAGGATGATGGGACACTGGGACACAGTGTTTATCGAAAGCCTACGCACACGGACCATTACCTCATGCTTCTAGCTGTCATCCATCGTCCCAGTGTACGGGGTTCCTGTGGACATTGGCGAGAAGAGCTTATGCCATTTCAGATGGAGAAAGCTTGACACAAGAATTGGACCATCTCAAGGTAGTGTTCAAGCAGAATGGCTATACAGATAAACAGATCCATTGTGCTTTCAAGTTTGGACCTTCGCCTGAACCACCAGTAGATACCTGCAGACCGGTGGCTTTTCTGCCTTTTGCTGGGAGCATTTGCTTGAAGATAGGAAGAATTCTAAAAAGATATCATATCAAAAGTATTTTTTGTCTGCCAGCCAAGATTTTAGCACTTCTTGGCTCTGTTAACGATGACTTGGGTTTGAGGAAGCCCGGTGTGTACAAGATCCCTTACCACTGTGGGAAAGTTTATATTGGTGAGACAATCCGGACCATTCAGGACCGATGTGTTGAGCACCAGCAGCACACACGGTTGCTTCAACCCGAGAAATCTGCAGTGGCGGAGCAGTGTCCCACTGAGGGACATAGAATGCTGTATGACAAGACACAAATGGTTGCCCCTGCATCTCGCTATTGGGACTGTGTTTTAAAAGAATCCATAGAAATTCGTTTATCTGACAATCTTATTAACAGAGACAAGGGTTATCTTTTAAGTAAGACTTGGAACCCAGTGTTATCAGACATTAAAAAACAACGGTCTGTGTTTCGATCGTCTGAATAAAATTTTTAATTTTTGATAGCGATATCTTGATTTCACCTTTTTCCACCACTGGCAGCATGGTATGTTTACTTGCGCTAGAGGGCAGTTACGGCACCTTTTCGGGCACGCATTGTGGGCCTTCTGCAGCCTATATAGGGGCCGCCGCTTGCGCTGAGAAGTCAGTTCCAGCAAGATCATGTACCAGCACTCTCACCTGAAGATGGTGGCCAGTTGGACCGCGGAAATATTGTGTCAAGATGATGTTATGATCTGGCTGCACACCCGAGAAGAATATTATTAAGAAAAGTGATATACACTGTGTTTTATTTAAAAACTAGTACATTAGCAATGGCGGACTCTAGACTTTCTGAAGCAATAACCCCCGAGGATATCGAAGTTGAGTATCTCATCATATGTAGCAGCTAAGTTATTATGTGAACTTTTATTAACTGTTCTTGAAATTTTCTAGTTTTCACTCATCTTTGTACTTGTGAATGGTGGAGGGCCAAACTATTAAGTTGCTCTTATGTTATGATTGAGAATTCACTATTACCACTATTCAGTTATAGATATAACTAAAAACTGTATATTTTATTCACACTCATCATCAGTGGTAATTAAAATGCTTTCCTCTCACACATTAAGGGTGGCATTCTAGTTAGCACTGACAGCTCTATGCAAACGCCACTGCTCTCAGTCGTTAAAGTGGAGGCCATCCACCACTGCATTGTCCATGGTGAAGGTTAATGCATGAAATTTGGTATTCTTGGCACACTGTGGATTGCAGGATACTGAATTCCCTAATGATTTCTGAAATGGAATGTCCCATGATCCAATTACCATTCTGAACACAAAGTCTGTTAATTCTCTGCCTGTGGCCTTAATTCCATCAGAAACCTTTTCACATGAATCACCCGAGTTCAAATGACAACTTTGCCAATGCACAGTCCTTTTATACCTTGTATATACAGTAGTACCACCATCTGTCTATGTGCATATCACTATCCCATGACTATTGTCACCTCAGTGTATAGGTGCAGTAATGTCTGGAACTTTCCCTGTAAAACTTTACAGTCACTCCACATCCACACTCGCTGAAAAATTCTAAGTCATGATGGACTTCCACTATGCCTTCATTTGCCTTTAAAAAAAATAAAAAAACAGTCACACAAATAGCCAAACTGCAACCTGACTCTCTCAAGCGTACAAAACAAGTCCTCATTTTTTTCAGTTCTAATTTACGAGTGTCACTCATGGAGTATTCTAAGTTGTTATATGTTTGAAAAATAATCAGAGTCTCAAAAACTTAACTATATGTCCACTTGCCATCCCATCCAGAAATCAATCACAAACTTTACTATTCACATCCAGTAGACAGAACTCCTCATCCTTCTGGCACTAAACACTAAGTCCCTTCCTCTCTCCTCAGAGTCTAAACCACAAGTTACTCTCACGTCTTTACCACCAGGCCCAGCTACTAGTTGCCTTGCTTCCATCATTTCTTACAGTTTTTTCTCATTAGCTGCTGCCATCATCTCCCTACCATGCCACTGCGTCATAGTGACATGCATTATTATTATTATTATTATTATTATTGTTGTTGTTTTTCACACTTTGAGCCAATAGGCTATTTTCCTATGTAAAAAAATGGTTCAGATTGCTGTTATTCTGATTGATTATAACATTTAAATATCATTTACAGTCAATATTGTCACAAAATATCTGTTATTTTCATATTATTAAAGTTTGAAAATCATATTAAGATCTCGTCATGTGATCAAAAATGTTATCTTATTGGTTGATGCTCTGGTGATGCCACAGACTAGGAGTAACATGAAGCTATACATGTATTATAGGAGTGTTAGCTGAAGTTACAAGGTTTCTACATACTTTTTCTGCATACAGTTTAGCTGTTTAGTAATGGAAAACTTAGTTACAACTTTCAAGTTAGAATAGAAAGGTATTTTGTGAATGCTGATAGTGGAAGCCTTAC
This sequence comes from Schistocerca cancellata, assembly GCF_023864275.1. Lineage (NCBI taxonomy): Eukaryota > Metazoa > Arthropoda > Insecta > Orthoptera > Acrididae > Schistocerca > Schistocerca cancellata. The sequence continues at coordinate 458,883,221 of NC_064630.1, forward strand.
AAAAATTGATGTGTTTATGTTCCATCCATTTAAAGAGGGGATACGTGCAATGACAAACATTCTTTTCCCTGCTCCCTACAACATCATTAAACTCGCTCAAAGCTAAGAAACTGTAGAACTTTTGCAAATGGGTCTTTATACCATAATTAAACAATGACCCAAGGCACAATGAAATTATTCAATGCAAAATTTAGTGCTGATTTCCTCTGTCAAAGACACTCACAAGAGATCCTGCACACAGGAGGAGTTTAGTAGTGCAACAGATAGTGCATCTCACTGCAGATAAAGAGGTCACATGTCAGATACTGGAAGGGTCATATATATTTTTAAAAGTTTTGTACGAAATACGAAAAGAGCATTAGCAAGAACTGATTGTAGCAGTTGTTTCAATTTTTGGATATATTATATGTTTGTTTATTTATTTATATTTATTTGTCCATATAAATCTCTTTTTCAGTACATATATTGTACACAGGATATTGGACAGAAACCCTTTTTTAGCTATTGGTTTTTCAAACGTCAAACATACATGATTTAAATTTTTATGACAAATTGGATCTATACAGTTAATAATTACAAATTTCTGAAATACCATATATTTATAACTTATTTCTACAATTAAAGATACAAATTACATTTTTTCTTGCATAAGATACTGTGAGATTGAATAGTAGCAGTTTTTGAGAAGGTAGGCTGTCACAGACTTTTTAAAGCTTTCTAGTTCAGGAAGAGATTTTATGTCTTGGTAATCTCTTGTACACCTTTTTGGCATAATGTTGTGTTACAATTATTAACATGTATGTCACTGTCTGACCTGGTACTGTAATCATGGACACTTTTGTTTTGAGGAAAAAGGTTTTCTTTTCTTAGTATGCTTTTTTTGACATGCATAACTACTTCCAGTATATAAATGCAGGGAAGGGGTAAGATCTTTAGAGAAAGGTTTGCATGGTTTTCTGCTGCTCAGTTGTTTCATTATTCTTATAATAGCCTTTTGTTTCCTGAAAACTGTTATGGCCTGGTGTATATTTCCCCAGAAAATGATACCATACTTCGGTATTGAATGTACACAAGCAACGTATACAGCCCTAACTGTTTCTACACTAGTATTGTTTCAGAGAATTCTTACTACATAGCTCATTTTTGCTAGTTTTGAATTTAGGGATGTGATATGAGTGCTCCATTTAAGATTCTCCTGGATATGAATCCCAAGAAATTTAGTTTCATTGACAGCACTAATGTTTTGGTTATCTATACATATTACAGGTTGTGCCGGATTTTTATTTTGATCAGTGTGGAAATTCATGAGTACCGTTTTTTGGGGATTAACTATTAGCCTGTTTCTGGTAAACCATTCAGACACTCTTTTTGTAATATCTTTAGCAGATGCAGTAAGATTTTCTTCTTTATTCCCTTCAATCAATAGACTGGTGTCCTCTGCAAACAGTACTGGTACAGCATCCCTAACGTGTAATGGAAAATCATTAATGTAGATCAAAAAAAGAAAGGGACCTAAAATGCACCCCTGTGGAACAACTTGGCTTAGTCCACATGGTTCTGAAAGGTGTACCTGGAGTTCATTTCCTTCCATGTACTTAATTTCAGTTACCTGAGAGTGATATTCCAAATCTGATTCAGTCCACTGATTTGGCACACCTCTTACACCATACCATTCAAGCTTCCTCAGGTGTATAGAATGATCAATCACATCAAAAGCTTTTGTTAGGTCCAAGAATAAACCTGAGATATTTCTGTGGTTGTCCACTGCATTTAAGACATGGTTTATCAGTTTGAAAGTGGCTGTTTCAATTGATCACTGTGGTCTGACGCCATGTTGACATCCAGAAATAATATTATTGTTGTCGAAGAATGTAATTAGTTTTGAAAGGAACACTTTTTCAATAATTTTCGAAAACCTTGACAATAGAGACACAGGCCTATAGTTACCCATACATTGATGATCACCTTTTTTATATAGGGGTATTACTTTTGCCATTTTCAGTTGCTGTGAAGACACCACATGATAAGGATGAATTGCATATGTCCAATAAAGGTGAAAGTATTTGCCTTGCTGTTATTTTTATAATATAATCTGGAATATCGTCAATACCAGTTGAATACTTACTCTTCAGTGAATTAATGGTATTTAGGAGCTCTGTTTGGCTTACTGGACTGAGGAACATGGATATATTATTTATTTCTATAGATGAAAGTTCTTTACATGTTGTATTAGGTGGATTTCCAAATTTTTCCTTCACTAATTTTCCAGCAATAGTTGCATAACAAGAATTAAACCTGTTTGCAACTGCCCTAGGGTCAGTATCATTCTTGCCATCATGTGATATCATAATATTTTTGTGAGTTGTCTTTTTCCCCGTAAGATCCTGCACAGTTTTCCACATGTACTTAGTTTTATTGGATGACTTCATAATATATTTGTCATTTTCCTTAATTTTTGCCTCTTTTATGACCCATTTCAAAATTAACTTGTATTTTTTTAAATAATTAATAAATTCTGGATAGCTGAGAGTTTTTGACCGCAGAAAAAGTTCCCGCTTCCTTTTACAAGATACTCTAATGCCTCATGTAATCCAGTTTTTGAATCTATCTGTGCTTTTGGAAATCACTTTCCTTTGTGGAAAGGCTATGTCAAAGTTATGCTTGAAAATGTTCAAAAAATTTTCCATCTTTTCGTTGGTATAGAGGTATCATATACTTCTCTCCAAGATTGTTGGCTGATTAGGTACTGGAAGTATTCAATATTTTTCCCACTATAAATTCTTTTATGGGTGACGTTTTCTATACTGGTCGAAATGTGATTTACAGGTATGGTCAGTAATTGCGAAAGGTGGTCACTATAGCCAGTATCAGTTTTCTGATGTACACTTGTCCATGTTTACACATACCTGATGAAGGAGAGTGACACTAGTTTTTGTTACATGTGTTGGGGAGCTAACAGTCAGACAAAGATTGTAGGCTTTTATAATATTTAAAAACGTTTCCCTGTGAGGGCTATGGCTCAGAAAGTCAATATTAAAATCACCACATAGTACCACTGTTTTCCCAGTTGCCTTAAGTGTGCCTAAAGCAAGGTCCATTTCTTTTGAAAAAACGCTTATGTTGCTAACAGGAGATCTATACACACATAAAATAATAGTTTTTCAGACATTAACTCAACAGCTGAGATTTCACAACCAAATTTGCAAACAGATGCTATACTCTTATAATCTACATTTTCTCTTACCTATATGCAAGTTCCCCCATGTTTTGATTCCATTCTACAAAAGAAGTTTGCAAGGTTAAAATGCATTATTTTTAAGTACTGAAAATAATCATTTTGTAGCCAATGCTCACAAAAACATAACACTGAAACATCTTTCCATTCACTATTGAGGAATATATTTATTTCATCAACTTTGTTTGTTAATGACTGTACATTCTGGTGTACAATCTTCAGTGTGTATTTGCAATTTCATTCTGCATCACATTTTTTTGTGATACAGTCTACTTCCCTAAAAAACATCTTTCACAATTTTTATAAGACATTGCATCTTTCTTTATGACCCATTTGTCCGAAGTACTTTGGACTGCTTCTATATTATGCCTGTTGTGACTTAAATTTGCTAGATTTCTTCAAGCAAAAATTCTTTCCCTCTGTGATTCAAATGAAGGTCATGGCTGGTGTGCATGGACCTGTCTAAAGTGCTTACATTTATTAAGTTCACATACAGAAACTTTTTGCATACAGCATCTATCTGTTTACTCTATCTATTAATTTATTAACACATGACCAAGGAGGTAGGTTGTATCTGTGTGGTTGATTCACAACAGCTACATTTGTGTTGCCTAATTTGGGTAGCACACTTTCAAGAACAGTGATGAGTTCACTACCTTTATCTCTGGCAACATCATTTGCACCTGCACAAATTACGACACAGTAGCTTCACAGTAATCTTAGTCTGAGAAATGGACAACAGAGGATAAATGCATTTACTTTACAACCAAACAATTCACTTTTTTGGAAAGCACTTGCTAGTAGTGATGGTATCACAATATGCCCCAGTGCAATGAGGTGTAGAATGATGAAGTTTGTGAGTATAAACTTACATTAGCATCAGAAGCACACTTACTTCATCTTTATGTGAGATAAATAAACTGCAGAAGTTTAAACAATAAAAATCTTAGCTGAACAGTATGAAGATAAAAGCATCTAATGAAATAAAAAGTGTGTGGTCACATTAACTAGAAAATATTTTTTTGAATGTGGCGTGTATGAACAGCAATTGCAAATGTAAGCACATGTAAACAGCAAGGAAAAAAACAAAAATATTTTGTTCAGTGTATTGAAGTTTTGTAATTGTGATTTGGTTTTCATATGAGAGGATTGTCAAGATGTTTTCCAAATAATTTAAAATGTTCTCTCAGGTTAGATTCCAACCAGCAATCTATGTACATCATCTTACAAAATTCGATGACACTGGGCTACCAAATAATTGAGATATAGTTGGATAAAATGACAATATTCACTAGGAGTTTAATTTCATTGAATGCCACTATCCTTTGTTGTTCAGTGGGAGAACATATCTTGGAGGTAAATTAATGTTAACCTCATGGTGCAACACATTTGTAAGTAAGTTAGTGAACTTGTGTGTTGACATTGTGGAAATTTGCTGCAACCATATTTTACACATATTCTCATTCTCTGGAGTTTTTATAGATCAGTTTGTGTAGTCTGGTACTACACACCATTTGTAACCCATTTTCCAAAACATAAATTCCAAAACAAGACATCACTGTGAATTAGCTTTATGACAGTAGGAGCAGCAAGCTAGCCAGTGACGTCACAGCCATCACATGACTTGGGAGGAGTGTTTCAGTGGGATTTCAAATTATATGAATTTCATTTCCATTTTTATAAAAGAATACTGAAATTCAAGAATGAAAGAAGCATGTTAGGAGCATAAAATGACATAATTAATCATTTAAGACAATTTCCAGAAAACAGTCAAATACCCTATTGGTCAATATTGATTAAAAGGATGACACAATGTATTACTCTCAAATGCTGATCAAAATGACATCAAACACTATGTATATTAAAAATTAGTTACAGTCACATGAATTAATTTGTTACTAGCCTAGTACACAAATGTTCTGCACATTTTTAATATTCAGAACTCTCATCGAAGTGTGGGAGATAAAATGAATTAGATTTGCATCTGTGGTGTGTGCATGAAATGTTTGTAATGGTTATCAGTGAGAATCCCTCTTCAGTCACTGAATTCCTGTGGAGACATGCCTGTGAGTGATTTCTGAGCTGCATGAGGTGGCTGTGATTTCCTAGCTCCATATCTGCACCATTTTGTTAAGCATCTTGCTCAATCCTAATGGTATATTGTAGGAACCATTTCAGCTTTCTGAACTGGAAATACCTCATCTCATTTACAAACAGGAATGTCCTGTTCTATAATTTTTCCAAATGATTGCTCCAAAAGTTTCCTACATTCTGACTGTGAGCTCATGGCTCAAATATGTACTCTCAAGTGCTTTACAGTCACTGTCCCTTGCTGGAATTTTTAAAGAGATTGGAAAACCACCATTTGCATGTCTTGGAAAGTTTTTCTTTTTTTCTGTTTAGAAGAGTGTTAGTCAGATTTGAAGGTAGGAGACAAACTACAGGCAGAGGCAAAGCTGCAAGGGCAGGTCATGAGTTGCACTTGAATAGCTCATTGAGCAGAGCACTTACACACAAAACGCAAACAACGTATGAGTCTTGGTTGGGCACACACTCCATTGCAGAGTGAAAACTCATTCTAGAAAAGTGTTGCAAATTGAATGTATGATGAATAATCATTTTTAAAGTTTATTTTCTCCATTTTGAGAAGTATTAGTCAGTCACGTTTTACTAGATTTATTTTTTATTTTATTTTATTTTATTTTTTTAAATACTGACCAGGATTTTTTTCCATCAAACTGATTTCTGTTTTTTTTTTCAGATTTTTAACTATCAGTGTCAAACTAACATTATTGATAGATGCATAAAACCCTATTTTATTAATATATGCTAGCTTAATGAAGGGGGAAATATTAGGTTTTAATTTAGTTATAACAGAGCACAAGTTCAGATTGGGGAAGGAAAGTGCCCATGCCCTTTCAAACAAATCATCTCATCATTCACCATAAGCTATTTAAGAGAACCAATGAAAGCCTATACTGGGTGGTCAGATGGGTATTTGAACAGCCATCCTCCCAGATAAAAGTCCACTGCCTTGTTGGGTGGAAAACTATTAAATGTATGTGGAACATTAAGTTTTACCTATTTACTTTCAAATTTATTTCTTGAGGCGCAGTGCATTCTCAAACTCACCAACTCAGCTATATCAAAACTACAGTTTTAGGATCTTGCCTACCTTGGAAATATTTCTGCAGATACCTATGAGCTATTGCTCACTATATTGCATCAGCTGAATACTCTAAATGACATCAGAACTTAGACAGCCAACAAAGAGGACTGCTTGATTTATTTAATGCCAAGTTTGATAAGTTCTCAAATTTGAGTGCTATTGAACTTATAGCCTCATAGCCTCACTGGAGGAAGGAACAACTGTAGTTACAAAATAATACTAATTCTAACAACCAGATCAACAAAATGATCTGACTTTACTTTCAGGATGTGCATGCACTATGATGTACTGGTGGAAAGAATTCAAAAATGTCTAGAAAACCTTCCCACAGAAAGATAGACAAGAGAATTGATTTCAAGTCGTTAGCTGACTGGGTTAAGATTCTGAAGGCAGTATTTGGAGGAAGAACTAAATTAGCAAAACTACCCTCAAAGGAAATGTGTTGTTTAACACCGAAAGAAACACACTCTTGCATACTGAAAATAGAAGTGTTATTTGCAAGAGAGAACCAGTTAAAGAGATCTTTTTCATGCCATTACTGAAGACAGTTTCTGACAATATTAGCAAAGTTCTACACAAGTACAGCACTATCGTTATCTTTTGATTAAGAAAAAAAATATAAATAGGAAGCACAACTATTTGAATTTCTTTACAGGCTTGTGCCCTGATAATCAAAGCAAAAGTGGACAGAAACCAATGCACATGTTGTCCACCACAGAAGAAACAATGGCACTTATCTAAAGAAACAATTGTTATTATGTGTAATTGATAACAGAATAACATGTGCTAAGCCACAGTACAACCTAATAAACTGGGTAACATTGAAGATTTATAAAAGCCTAAGAATTTTGAATACATGGGAATAGGTTTTACAGGAAATATGGAGGAGTCAAACTAGACAGGGAGCTTGGAACTAAATAAAGCATATCGTGCAATTTATTGACTATCTGAGCTCTTGATGCCACTCCAGTTCAAAGCAGGGATCTTGCAGAACATTTTGACAATGTCATAACAGAAGAACAGCATTTTCATATGTGAACCAAATCTGTATTTTAGGTCCACACAAAAATATTGTTCTTGCCTCATCATAATATTGGGCAGATACAAATAAGCATTCTGGTTGCTCTGGTTATAAAAGCAGTTCAATGTTGGAATCACCCATTTTTATATATCTTTGTATAATTTATAATCAATATATTATTTGTGTATAATATGGTGAATCTTTACAAATGATACCACATCCTCAGGTGCAGTGCCCCATAGCAGAAAATTACTTCATGGTAGAGATAATTACAACAGAATTAAAAATTTGAAAATATAAACTGTAAAAGCTTGTATTACAAGACAAATACGTAGTTTTCATAGTTTGTTTCGCACTTTCATTTTAATAAAGACATCAAATGTCACCAAGAAAGGTACTTGGAAGACTTATACACTGGAGAGATGCTATCTGATAAAGGAGGTCTTATGAAGGGTGCTGATTAAACCTTACCAAATTATAACCTTATATTGTACCTTTTTATTATGTTTCACTTACATATTCAAATCAAATCTATGTACTGGCAACGCACCAATTTACTACCAGAGTTAACATTTTTTGTACAGTAGCAGTCTACTGCATTCCATGAGCTTGATCTCCGTGCTACATTTTTTTGTTTCTATTCTTTATCAAGAAGAAGCATGTGATCTCATTGCTATGGTTCTGGAACTGTGCAGGAGTCAGGGGTGTAATTGAAATTAGTATTACCAATTCCACTGCTCATTATACAACAACTTGTTGAATTTCATGATGGAAGATTGGTTAATAAATGTTTGTCCAAGCACACCATGAGGATTAACTAGCATCTATATGCCTCTTTATTATTTCTAGACAATTCTCTCAAGATTTCTGAAATTTATTGCGGTATGGAGAAACTGAAAGCTTGATAAAACTGCGAGAAAGCCTACAGACAGTCATTTATTAATTTCACAAACCTCACATAAAGGTCGTTGAGCTCTGCAATTCGATGTGCATTGCACCGAGTGCAGCTGTATTCCAGCCACAACTTTCTTTACAGGAATTAGAATTTAGCTACTAATTTTTTACTGGAATTTGTGAATGATTTCAGAATCAATTTCAATTTCTAAATGATTAAATATTTTATTTCAAATTAATCAGTCTTCAAGGATAGGAGATAAGCAGACTGGTGTTTCCCCAGCTTATTTACAACTTCTATAATTCTCAGATGTCTGGCCGGGTCACGTTGTAATTACTCCAGGATATTTCAGCAAACAGACTTGTTGCCATCTTTAGGTGGTCTCTGGTGTCTGCTTCTCCAGTCCTGTTGGCACCCTATGTATGCTGGCCATTACTCCCCTGATCATTTGGCTCCTGCTGCTACCCAGGCGGCCATGGTGGTGGATGGTGGTGCTGCTCCCCCACACAGCCTCCATGCACTGCGGAGGCCACACAGGTAGCAGTAGGAGTGGCATGATGGTTGGGGGTAATGGCCACCATATATAGGCCTCTGACAGGAGCACAGCAGCAGTTATTAGTGAGAACCTTAAGATGGCAACAAATCTGTTTTCCGCAATTTCTTGGGAGTAGTTATGACATGATTTGACCACACACAGGTATCCTACTAGATAGGAGATAAATTAACCTGCCAGAACTGAATGTGCCCATAGCAGACTTAGTATCTACATATATTCTCCGGAAACCACCATAAAGTATATGGCATGGCAACAAGAAATTCGTTGTTCTCATGAGCAAGGGTAAGCAAATGAAGGTTGAAGATAGGTACCAACTACAGCACAAAAGGCTACTTGCGAAGTTTTAAGAAATGTGTTATGTAAGGAATCTAGGAATATACTACAACTTTGTAACGAACAGTTTTGTAGGAACCACAAAAAAATAAAAAAATAAATAAATAAAAATAAAAAGAATAAATAGATTAATTACAGCATGCTAAGAGGCAACTGAACAGTCATGTGTTACAATGAAGAGTATCCTCTGCTACTCAATTAACTGTTGCACTATCATTTGCAAAGAAAAGGCATAAATGGAGGCACAGGTTGCCTCTGTCATAAAACAGCACATCAAATGACTATAGAATATTGTTCTCTCCTTAAGATAATTTCTCACACTAGTATTACACAGGGTGTATACGTGGACAAGATAAAAAAATTCTTGGATTTTTTCCAGATTTCCCGGTTAAAAATACATTTTCTCCCAGGTGAAAATACACTTTTTCCGTGTTAAGTGACAGTATACTTTTCCTCAGAGCAGCAATACTTATCAATCCTTTGAATGGTTATGGTTTTATAGACTGGTGTAGAATTTCCCGGCCCTTTACAAAACCAAATTCAGTAATAATAGAATATAGAACAAACACATTTTGGAAAGCTCTTTGATGTGCAGCAACATGTACGCTGCATATTTTCATCATATGAAAGTATAAATTTGAATTCCACCAAACATCGCATGTTACTTTCCGAAGCATTGAAATCGAGATTGCGATGCGCTTTTGTAAGCCAGTCATAGCTCATATCACGTGATCTCGCCCACCTATGACAGCAGATTTTCAAGGTATAGGACATGTGACGTAGTCAGCCAATAGCAACATCACTGTTAAGTAGTGCTTATACACCAATTGGAAAAGTTAATGGTTTAAGTTAATATAAATAGTGTTGCTACAAGAAAAGCAAAGCTTTCACATATAATATTGGTCTTGAAGATTAATAAGCTGCAAGAGAAGCTAAGCTTTCACATATAATATTGATCTTTTTTGTGCATGTTACACTTTAAGCTGCATCACACAAATGTGACAGAAAAATTTTTAACGACGTAAATGTCTGATCTTCTGGGCTCGAAATTTTTCTAAATGGTCGTCCTCAAAGAGCTGATTTTTAAATGAGAGGCAAACGCTCTGTGATTTAAGAAATTCATTGTACATTCTCGCACATAGTTCAGCTTGCATAAAAGGAAATTTACTTTGAAAGTAACGCTTTTCAAACAACCATTTGCAATGTTTTCCTGCGACCTGTTAGAAATAGGTTCATTTCAGCAGTTGCCATTGAGCGCCAGGTAACAGGCATCGCTACGATGGCACAGGAAGCCCATATGCTCGTGCGTGTAAAAAATTAAAAGATCTTACATTATATCATAAAAGAAACAAGACATCAGAGGATACTCCAAGAGCATCGGAATTTTGTGAACCATACTAAAATGCATAATTTGGCTTACAGTGCACATTCGTATGTCCAGATTTGGATGTAAATTTTCTTCGAGAACCAGTGCTGCATTATCTCATGTTTGGTTCTTGATGAAAAGATGCACTTTTGAAATTCAGCGAACAGTTGAAACTAGCCAATAGTGAGCAATTAAATACTTCGTTTCAAATAAATTGACTGACTCAGCGGAAAGATTAATAAAAGCCAAATTTCTTTAGCAAACCGACAAAAATAACTTCATTGTTCAGCAAGGCGATTAATGCTTGACTGTCAGAAAGGCGGAAATAAAATCTGAAACTAATAACATGTTTTAGCCTTCCATAATTATGTGAATAAATTTTAATTCACTTGATAGCTCCCGGCCACAGAAATCTGTTTTGTTTTCATTTGACGTGAGAGCAATAAACGAAGAGGAAACAGCAAAATCACTAATCATCAACACGGGTCACGTGGAGACTATCCACTCCCCACAACAACTCAGACAGCTCTGTGCATCAGCTCTGGATCTATGATATTTCTGAACCACGTCAATACTAGATAGTGGTTCCCCATCCCTCCTTCCTCCCTCACGAGTTTGCGGTAGGACGTCAAAAATTTGAAAAAAAAAAAAATCGACTTTTCAAAAATATGTTCATTTTGTAGCGCACATCTTTCTGTGAGCCTGATGTATAAAACATGTGTTCGAGGAAATGTAAGACATGTTATTTGGTCTTAAATGTGCCAAAGTGCAGTGCCACGTCTCTTCACACAGCATTCTTCTATCACACGTCACTGTACTTCACTCTGTGGAATTCAAACGTATAATATTTTGTAATGGATGCCATCAAATTGTATTCAGGGCAGTGGAAATTAAAATGTCCTGTGATGTCTCTCCTACTCCCAGTCTGACATCCAGCCCTTCTTTTTTTTATTAAAAAAAAAACCCTCGCAATTAGCCTAATATTGGATGGGATTATTTGTAGCCCGGAGAACAACTCTTCAGAAAATTTGCACGCTTTATTACCTATTAGCTAATAACTTGATTTTTTTTGTGTAACATAAAATTAAGCATAGGATACACCCCAAACCAATAAAGACAAGTGACAAACAAAACAGTACACATTTCTTCAATTCTTAAGTCCTAGCATTTTTTTCTCTCTAACCTTGCTACAGCTTTACATGGTGTCCTTTTCTTTCTGTGAAAGGATCTATTACCTCATCAAACTTCATTACACGTTTTGCCACATAAAAAAACAAAATGTCGTCTAATACTGAAAAAGCTGTTAATACAAACAGTACCCAAGACTGGTGTGGTTTTTTCGATCTGATTACGTGAATTTTGTCACTGTCTGCTAGATAAAACGAAATAGGCCTGTCTAATATTGCAGCAATTGTAACACACACCATATAAACAGACTGTTTTAGCACAAACGGTCAGTTTTTTTAACACGACAGAATATAATTCATGAAGTACCAATATCAAATGCCTATTAGGCCTACTACAAGCAAAAAGCTTTGTTTTCGGAAATAGTTTCACATTTCATTCATACGCTCCACCTTCTCAAGCATGAGATCGAAAAGTAGTAGTACGAATTTTTTGTAAAAATTTGGAATCATCATATTCTTCCATAATTTGTACGATGTCCCCATTTCTTCTCCTTCCTCGTTCTGAGAAACAATTTTGTCATCACTAATTCTGTAACTATTCCTGCCAGTGTCAAAACTTATTCTCCAGTTAATTTCACTAACCCTGCCACAACCAACTACTTAGTTATTCCGCATTTATTCTCCGGTTAGGCGTTATTACATGTTCGTACAATGCGTTTTCCGCACTATTCCCAGAATAGAACTTACGCGGCTGCTACCAGAGTCTGTACAATTGGCTGTTACTATTGTAGTGGTCTGGCCAAAAATTTTCTATCAAAATTTCATTTTTTTGGATACACCGAGAAGATAATATGTAATCTTTCTTACCTGTTATTCCTGTTAGTAGTTTATTTCCATTCTGGTCGTCTGAATCTATGGATTTTGCTGGTAATTATAATAACGCTGATCGTTCGCAAACCCAGTCAGTCACATAAACAAACTGCAATTGACATTCACCTGTTCAGCTTTATTCCGCTCAGCTCTAATAGCCCCGTCCCCTTCTGTCTGCAGGAAAGTTTATTTCTAGATGCGACGGGGATTCCCCTGGCAGAGACATGACGTACGGTATGCACGCATTCAAAAATCAACTTATGATACATTCAGAAATAAACTTAGAATATGTTCATAAATGTTCAAAAACCAACAGGGATGTGTTTCAAAATCATATGAATAATCGATAGACCAACGGGCACTGGATACTAGGCGCTTTGTGAAAAAAGGCTTTTTCCTCAATAGTATGAATTCTTGTCACCTGGGGCAGATATCCTGGTTCGCCCCCATTGAATCTGGCAGCCACGCCAGTAAAATTTTCTGGGTGGCATCTTGCTGCTACTGCTTATACAGCTAACAGCCACACTTCTGTTGCCAGAAACGGGTGAAGGTACTACACATGCATGACTCAACTGTGCATGCACATGATCCCACTCGCAACTGCTCAAACGAACCTAATTTAAACAGTTGTGACATCACGCTCATCAGAGGCAATTTGTTGTTATGAAGCATTGCACAGTCTTCCTAAAGGCTTTGACACATTTTGCTGTTGGCACATGCTTGTATAAGTACTGTGTTGTGTTGATGTATAAGGCACATTTCCTTTGCAACTTAAGGTTTTTTACCCCTCTCGTTCACATTTTATTGCTGTAATATTGCTCTACTTTAATATCCTTTGTTAGAGTATTGTTTCTTACCAGTCAAAATTACAAAAATTTAACTGAAACGTAAAACAAAACAAAAAATTCTAGGAATTCTAAAAAATTCCTGGGTTTTTCCCAGTTTTCTCCAGGATGAAAAAAATCCCGGGTTTTTCTCGGATCTCACGGTTGTCCTGGCTCATACACACCACACCCTGATTACAGCTTCTCTGGCGTTATTATGTCATAAGCTCAAAATATGTATGTCCACCAGATACAAAGGGTAATCAGCAACAGTCTATAGGATAGGTTGTGCTGAGAAAGAATTGTTAAGAAAAAAATTTGACATGTTGCGGCATTTCCAAGTTAATTGACATTGAAGTTAGCGCAAATGAAAGCAATGTGCGTGGAAATTCATGCAGCCTGCCAGAGACAGTGTAGCGAAATGTATTCTTTGTTTGAATTCATAACACGGAGCAAGAGAGTGATGCACAAATTGGACATGAGACAGCAGTAAGGATCGAACATGAGCCAAAGGCTGAGAGGACTTGTGTACTATCATCTGTACTACAAGAACAACTGATACTAACTGCATCAGTAGGCCACTTGAATTTGTGTGTGTTGTGTCCTGATTCACTAATTTAAATGCCAATTAACTCAGAAACAGCACAATGGATTGAATTTTTTCCTTGACAATCATTTTTCAGCACAGTGTATCCTGCAACATCCTTACAAGCTTTACAGACTGTTTCCAGTCACCCTCTACAGCTTGGTGCCATCCACTCTGCTATCTCACCTTTTCTGAAGCACTATGCCATAATGTCTCCAGTCCCAAAATGCAGTCGCCATCACTATTTTATCCCTTCTGATACATTACCATCAGCTGCTACTGCCAGGCTTGTACAGTAAAAAATCTTCAGTTGGATATGGCAATCCGAAAGAAACATATGGACACTCTTCCTCGCCAAACTGTAGCCATTATCAATACTAGAGAGGGTACTGCACAGTATTAGCATGACATGTCCTGGGGAGACTACTTTTTGTCTGGTGGGCTTATGTATAAGGGGAGTTCAAAAAGAAATGAGCTGGAGTCTGAAATGCACAAACCGGTGACAGGAGGGTAATATTGTGGCATGTGTAATGAGGTGTGGTTCCAACCAGAGCGTGAAAGTTCACAGCCCATCTCTAGAGGGCATGAGTAAACATCATGTGACTATACAGAGCTAGCAGCAGCATGCTCCTATCATCCAATGCTGCCAGTCGCATTGCAAACAGCGACATGGAGGCGTCAAAAGATAAGCAAAGAGGTGTTGATTGTTTTCTGACAGCATAAGAAGTAGGAGGAATGGATATTCATCGATGAATGTCACAAGTGTACGACGGACATTGCATGTCCCTTGCAAGGGTCAAGGCATGGTACAAGCACTTCAGGGAAGGACGGGTGTCATTGGTCAATGATACACAGTCTGGAGTACCACACTGCATTACTGATGGCATTGTCCAACTGGTGGATGCACCCATTATCCAGGACCGCCAAGTGACAGTGAAAGCCATAGCTGCTGTGGTCAGATTGAGTGTTGGAAGTGTTCACACAATCACACAATGGGTACTCCACAGTTTTCAACCACACCAGGAAGCATGTCAAATGGCCCACTGTCTTGCTCATCTGCAGCACTTTGCTCAGGAAGGAAATACATTCCTGGCACAAGTGGTGGCTGCAGATGAGTCATGGTGTCATCATTTCAAACTAGAATCAAAATGAGAAAGTCTCTAGTGGAAGCTTCCAGGGTCAGCACCACCAAAAAAAGCCAAGGCCCTCCACATGAGTGCAGGAAAGGTTACACTGGCCTCCTTCTTTGACCAAGATGGCCCCCTTTTGATTCACTTCCTGCAGCACAATCATGAATGCCCAGCATTATTCACAAACCCTGACCACCCTCCGCCAAATGATCAAATCAAAATGATCAGGCAATCTCACCTGTGGGGTCATTCTGCTCCACGACAATGCGAAGCCTCATATGGCCAACACCGTCATGGCACTCCTGCAGAAATTCAAATGGGAGGTTCTCGGCCACCCTCCATACTGTCTGGACCTATCTCCCAGTGATCACGCCATTTTTGGTCCCCTTAAAAAGGCTCTGAGGGTCAAATGATTCACCTCTGATGATGATGATGTCCACCTATATGTGCAGAACTGATTAACATTGCGGCCCAGGAATTTTATGAGACAGCCATTCACCACCTTGTGTCACATTGGGACAAGTGTCTCAACAGCCAGGGTTAATACTTCTAACATACAGGTACTGGTTTCTGTAAGTATGCCTCTGACTCACTTCTTTTTGATCGACCCTTATATAAGATGTAATCACAAAGTTTTAATTTTTATTATTACCTCAAAAAATTAAAGTTACATAATTAATTTTTTGTTCAGTTGCAGATACAGGCCTGCAGTTCCATACCACAGTACCTAAGAACACTACTTTAGGTGCTGCCCACTGATAATGTGGAGTTTGGTTGCACCATTTTGTTTTAGCTACTCTAGTGATGTGCTTAGGTACTGTGGTACAGAATTGCAGGCATCTGCCTGCAAACAAACAAAAGATTAATTCCAGAACTTTATTTTTTCGAGGCAGTAATTAGAACTTTATGACTAACCCCTGTAGACATAGAAATTAAACGTGTTCATAAAAACTGACCATTCCTTTTACTCCATCATTTACTTTCTTTGTTACAAATTTTCATATAATATCTCAGTGCATTAATCTTCAAGTTTTTGCAATGTGAAACTTACCAAATAAATGTAACAGACAACATCCACAGAAATAATGGGTTCAAAGTCCAATTATAAGCAGGTAATCTTCATGTGCTTTCTGATTTTGCACAAAAGTAGGTTGACAAGATGCAGAGGTTTCTGGTAAAAGTGTCCAATTTATAAGCCACCTTCCTATTATCAGAAATCCAGCAACACTGCAGACCTTTCTGAATAACAGATGTTGACAAACCAGTAATCGTGTCTTTCCTTTTCACACTCATAAACACATTATCCGAGGAATTAAATGTCCAGTTTACTACTAATACATCATTTCTGAGTTGAACCTTGCAGTCAGCTTCTAAAGACTTTGTTGACAGGCTGTTATTATTTCCAGATTGTAAAACAATTTCACTGAGAGTATCTTTTCTTTGTTACTGAAAATCAGCTGTGTTGCCATGATCTACTACAGAAATAGATGCTGACTCAAGAAGAGCTGCAAGTATCGAAGAAAACTAAATAAGGTGCAGCACACGGGCTTGAGTTCTTTGCTATTCATTGCCATTCCTTAGCAGTCATCCACTTCAGTGTAGATTGATGTTGAGGTTTCTTGTTAGGTACATTACTGTAACATTCATTATTCTGACAATTAAGACAATATCTTCATTCTATGTGAGACACACATTCTATTATCATGCTCGTAAGTAGCTACTGATACATACCCAGCATTGGTGGCAATAGAGAATTGGTGGCACAGACCAGCCCCTCAGCTTTTGAACCCTCTGTTTACCTACTTCCAAACCCAAAGAGACTTGATTGAGGTCCATAAAGTCGCTACATTCAGCACTGTGTAGGGGGAATTTGTAGCTTAAGAGCATTACAGTTACCAACAGAGCCCCCCTCCCCCAACACTTCATAAATTTCTGTCAAGATGGAGGTAATATTACAGTTGGCAGTCAATTTTACATGTTTGTAGTTTCCACGAGACAGACTTCAAAATCCTTGACTTATCTTCACCAGATTCACGAAACAAAACCAGTGCAATACAATCTACAGGTTTCAGGTGAGTTCCTTTTGTTCTAGTCTTCTTGTTTCTGATTCGGTGGTGATTTCCAAAATTTTGTGAGTTGCCTGTTTGGCAACATCAACATCTACATCTACATCTACAGCCATACTCTGCAAACCACCATGAAGTCCATGGCGGAGGTTACATCCAGTTACTAGGGTTTCTTCCCATTCAATTTGCATATGGAACACGGGAAGTATGACTGGCTGAATGCCTCTGTGCGTGCTGTAATTATTCTAATCTTGTCCTTGCGGTCCATGTGTGACAGATACATAGGGGCTTGAAGTATATTCGTAATATCAACAACACTAGACTGCTGTGAATTTTGCTGTCACAAATAATTATATAAATAAGAGATCAGTAGGTGCTTTTAAATGCTACTTATTGTTATAAATATAATACAATTATAGTTACACTAGTGTGTGTGTGTTAGTACAATGTTAAATAAAGTAAAATTATGTAACAAGGTATACTTTTCTTCTTGCAGGTGTTGTTGTTGTGGTCTTCAGTCCAGAGACTGGTTTGATGCAGTTCACCAGGCTACTCTATCCTGTGCAAGCTTCTTCATTTAAGTACCTACTGCACCCTACATCCTTCTGAATCTGCTTAGTGTATTCATCTCTTGGTGTCCCTCTACGAGTTTTACCCTCCACGCTGCCCTCCAATAATAAATTGGTGGTCCCTTTATGCCTCAGAACATGTCCTACCAACCGATCCTTTCTTCTAGAAAAGTTGTGCCACAAATTCCCCTTCTCCCCAATTCTATTTAGTACCTCCTCATTAGCTACGTGATCTACCAATCTAATCTTCAGCATTCTTCTGTAGCACCATATTTTGAAAGCTTCTATTCTCTTCTTATCTAAAATATTTATTGTCCACGTTTCACATCCATACACTGCATTCAAATATTTTCAGAAAAGACTTCCAGACACTTAAATCTATACTCGATGTTAACAAATTTTTTCAGAAATGCTTTTCTCGCCATTGCCAGTCTACATCTTATATCCTCCCTACTTCGACAATCATCAGTTATTTTGCTGTCCAACTAGCAAAACTCATCTCCCATTTCCTAATCTGATTCCCTCAGCATCATCTGATTTAATTGGACCACATTCCATTAGCCTTATTTCGCTTTTATTGATGTTATCTTACATCCTCCTTTCAAGTCACTGTTCATTCCATTCAACTGCGCCTCCAAGTATCAGCAAATGTCTCTGACAGAATTGCAATGTCATCGACAAACCTCAAAAGTTTTTACTTCTTATCCCTGGACTTTAATTCCTACTCAAAATTTTTCTTTTGTTTGCTTTATTGCTTGTTCAATACACACCTTGAATAACATTGGGTAAGCTACAACCCTGTCTCACTCCCTTCCTAACCACTGCTTTTCTTTGATGCTCTCGACTCTTATAACTGCTATCTGGTTTCTGTACAAATTGTAAATAGCCTTTTGCTCCCTGTATTTTACCCCTGCCATCTTCAGAACTTGAAAGAGAGTATTCCAGTCAACATTGTCAAAAGCTGCCTCTAAGTCTACAAATGCTAGAAAAGTAGGTTTACCTTTCCTTAACCTATCTTCTAAGATACATCGTAGGGTCAGTATTGGTGGTGGTGGTGGTTGTTGGGATGTTTAAGGGGGACTAAACAGCGAAGGTCATCAGTCCCCCATTCCAAAATCAGGCGAGCCGAAAATCTACGGAGCAGGTAAAAACCAAAGGGGGAGGAGACGTCCCCCCAGGCGCTAAAAGAACACAAATGGAGCAACAAACATTACAGACAAGAACAGGACAGAGGAACACCAGACAGAAAGAAACAGAAGAAAGGAAGACAGCCGGAGACTGGTTGACTGACCACGAGAAAAAAAAAAAAGAGGTAAAGAGTCAACCATCTCACGGCACACCAGAACAGCAACAGACAGCAACAGACACAAGGACAAAAGACACAGAAAGGGAAAGGTGCAGGACCTCCCTAAATCGAACCATAAAACGGACTACCACGGATAAAATTTAAAACTTCATCAGCCATGGAGGCATCGTCGGATAAAACCAAAGCCAAAGTGCCCGGGAGATTAAAAGATTGCCGGAGTGTGCGCAGTCGAGGACACTCCAGCAAAATGTGGCCGACCGTCAGCCGGGACCCACACTGACACAGGGGGGGATCCCCCTGACGCAAGAGATGGCCATGCGTCAGGTACGTATGGCCAATGCGCAGCCGACACAGGACCACCGAGTCCCTGCGAGAAGCCCGCAGGGAGGAACGCCACACAGCGGTCGTCTCCTTGACAGCCCGCAGTTTATTCGGGGCTGTCATGCCACGCCACTCAGCAGCCCACATCCCAAGCACCTTACGGCGCAACACCAGCTGCTGGTCGCGAGCCGTAAGGCCGATCTCCAAAGCTGGGGCGTCTATCGCCCCTTTGGCCAACCTGTCAACACGTTCGTTCCCCGGGATGCCAACGTGACCTGGCGTCCAAACAAAAACCACTGAACGACCAGAGTGGGTAATGGTGGAAACAGACTCCCGAATAGAGGACACCAGAGGAGAAGAGGGATAGCAGCAGTCGATGGCCTGGAGGCTGCTCAGGGGGTCACTGCAGATGACGACGGACGCACCTGAGCAGGAACGCATATGCTCAAGAGCGCGCAAGATGGCCACCAGCTCTGCAGTAAAAATACTGCAGCCAACCGGCAAGGAGCGTTGCTCAACATGGGCAGCGTGAGCGAAAGCGTAGGCAGTGTGACCATCAACCAGGGAACCATCAGTGTAGACAGGCTCACAGCCCGGAAATGAGTCGAGGAGCGCAAGAAAACGGCGACGGAGGGCCACAGGCGGAACCGAGTCCTTAGGTCCCTGTGCCAAATCCAGACGGACGGACGGCCGGGACAAACACCAGGGAGGCGTAGGTGTACGGACCCGGAAGGGAGGCAGAAGAGGGAATGACCCCAGTTCGGACAGCAGGGACTGGACACGGACAGCGACGGAAAGCCCAGACCTAGGTCGCCGTTCGGGCAGATGGAGGACCATGGCAGGGAAAAGCAGGCGACGATTGGGATGGCCTGGCGAGCAATGTACGTGGACAGCATAGTCGGCGAGCAGACGATGGCGGCGAATCTGCAGCGGGGGAACCCCGGCCTCCACCAGTAGACTATCCACGGGGCTGGTGCGAAAAGCGCCAGTTGCAAGCCGAACCCCACAGTGGTGTATGGAGTCTAACAACTTCAACACTGAGGGGGACGCAGACCCATAGGCCAGGCTCCCATAATCAAGCCGGGACTGCACAAGGGCCCTGTACAACCGCAGCAGCGTGCAGCGATCTGCACCCCAAGACGTGTGGCTAAGGCAGCGGAGGGCGTTGAGGTGCCGCCAGCATTTGTGCTTCAGCTGAGTAACATGAGGAAACCATGTGAGTCGGGCATCAAACACGAGTCCCAAGAAGCGGCAAGTGTCCACCACTTCAAGCAGGTGGCCGTCGAGGTAAAGTTCAGGATGAGGGTGGACCGTCCGACGCCTGCAGAAGTGCATAACTCGAGTCTTGGGTGCAGAGAACTGAAAACCGTGAGTCAGAGCCCATGAGGCTGCCTTGCGAACGGCAACTTGCAGCCTGCGTTCGGCGACTCCCGTAGTCGTGGAGCTAAATGAGATGCAGAAGTCGTCGGCATACAAAGAAGGAGACACCGACGACCCCACTGCTGCAGCCAGACCATTAATGGCCACTAAAAATAAGGAGACGCTCAACACCGAGCCCTGCGGGACCCCATTTTCCTGTATGTAAGAGGAACTAGAGGTGGCACCGACTTGCACCCGGAAAGAGCGGCGCAATAAAAAGCTTTGAAGAAAAGCCGGGAGCCGACCACGAAGACCCCACTCATGCAATGTGGCGAGGATGTGATGCCTCCATGTGGTGTCATACGCCTTCCGCAGATCGAAAAACACAGCAACGAGATGCTGACGTCGGGCAAAGGCCGTACGGACAGCAGATTCCAGCCGCACCAAATTGTCCACTGCAGACCGGCCCCGACGGAAGCCACCCTGGGATGGAGCGAGGAGACCGCGCGACTCAAGGACCCAACACAAACGCCGCCCCACCATATGTTCGAGCAATTTGCACAAAACGTTGGTGAGGGTAATGGGACGATAGCTGTCCACCGCCAGTGGGTCCGCACCGGGCTTCAAGATGGGGACAATAACACCCTCTCGCCATTGCGACGGGAACACGCCTTCGCTCCAAATGCGATTAAATATCGCGAGAATGTGTCTCTGGCAGTCCCTGGAGAGATGCTTCAGCATCTGTGCGTGGATGCAGTCCGGTCCTGGTGCTGTATCAGGGCAATCGGCGAGGGCAGCGAGGAATTCCCTCTCGCTGAAAGGAGCATTGTAAGTTTCAGAACGACGCGTGTGGAACGATAATGGCGTCTGCTCGGCCCGCTCCTTGAGAGAGCGAAAGGCGGGGGGATAAGTTGCAGTCGCAGAGCTCGTAGCGAAGTGCGCAGCAAGGTGTTCAGCAATGGCGGCAGCGTCCGTGCACACAGCGCCATCCAAAGAGATCCCAGGGACACCCGTAGGGGTCTGGTGTCCATAAATCCGCCGTATCCAGGACCACACGAGCGAGGGGGAAACACGGGAGCCCAAGGAGGAAACATACCGCTCCCAGCACTCCTGCTTACGCCGTGCAATAAGACGACGGGCGAAGGCACGGAGCCTCTTAAAGGCGATGAGAGTCTCCAGAGACGGGTGCCGCCTATGACGCTGGAGAGCCCGCCTACGGTCGCGAATAGCCTCAGCAATCTCCGGCGACCACCAGGGGACAGCCTTCCTCCGAGGGAGGCCAGAAGAATGGGGGATGGAAGCCTCGGCCGCTGAAATGATGGACGTGGTTAAAACACGAACCACCTCGTCAATGTCACCCTGTGGGGGAGGCTCAATGGTTGCAGCGGAAGTAAAAGCTGGCCAGTCAGCCCTGTGGAGAGCCCAGCGGGGCAAGCGCCCAGAAGAATGACACTGGGGCAGTGACAAATAGATGGGAAAATGGTCACTACCACACAGGTCAGGGTGCACTCTCCAGTGGAGGGATGGGACAAGGCCAGGCCTGCAAATAGAGAGATCGATGGCCGAGAACGAGCCATGGGCCACACTGAAATGCGTGGGAGCACCGGTGTTCAAGAGGCTAAGGTCGAGCTGAGCCAACACATGCTCCACGGCCCGACCGCGAACATCGGAGACAGTCCCACCCCATAGAGGGTTGTGGGCATTGAAATTGCCCAGCAGCAAAAAAGGTGGCGGCAGTTCGGCTATCAGAGCAGCCAGGACATGCTGTGCGACAGCACCATCAGGTGGAAGGTAAATACTGCAGACGGTGATAGCCTGTGGCATCCACACCCGAACAGCGACAGCCTCTAAAGCTGTTTGTAGAGGTACAACCTCGCTGTGAAGAGAGTTAAGGACATATATGCAGACGCCACCAGACACCCTTTCATAAGCTGCCCGGTTCTTAAAATAACCCCGATAGCCATGGAGGGCGGGGGTTCGCATTGCTGGAAACCAAGTTTCCTGCAGAGCAATGCAAAGGAAAGGATGACGGCTGATAAGTTGGCGGAGCTCAGCTAGATGGTGGGAGAAACCGCTGCAGTTCCACTGGAGGATGGTATTAGCCATGGATGGGAAAGGCGTGAAGGGACTGGGGAGGCAGATTACGCCTCCGGGGCCCCTGCTGCTACTGAGTCACCACCTGGACAACAGCCATCCATTGCATCCGAGGGACTGGCGAGATCCATATCCTCAGCGGACGCCAGAATCTCCACCTCATCTTCGGATGCAGAGGGAGAAGGTTGCGGAGGGACAGGTGCCACCGCAATTTCAGGATGCTTGGGAGCCTTTTTCTTCGACTGCTTTGCGCGCTGTGCCTTAGGTGGGTCTGGCTGGGAGGGCCTCACTGGGTCAGTCTCAGGGACTGAAGACGACTGTGATGCCCTACGACCAGCGACTGGTGGTTGTTTGACAAACTTGCGGGCATCCGCTTTGGCACTGGGCGAAGCCTGGGATGGGAGGGCTCCAAGGGATCCCTTCCGGGCGAGAGGAGCCGAAGAAGGCTCACGCTTCTCCGGCTGTGAAGGGGGAACAGATGTCCCCGGTGGTTGGGGTGGTGTTGCTCCTGAAAGAGATGGAGCAGGAGCAACAGGGAGTGAAGTGCCCCCCGCAACCAAGGGGGCCGGTGAATTCTGGCAGAGCTGAGAGCGAACTCGTGTTGCAGCAGTAGCATAGGTAGACGTCATGGGCACGGGATGGAGCCGCTCATATTTGCGCCTGGCCTCGGTGTAGGTTAGGCGGTCCAGGGTCTTATATTCCATTATCTTCCTTTCCTTCTGGAAGATCCGACAGTCCGTTGAGCAGGGGGAATGGTGTTCTCCACAGTTAACACAGATGGGAGGCGGAGCACATGGAGTATCAGGATGCGAAGGACGTCCGCAATCCCGACACGTGATGCTGGAAGTACAGCGAGATGACATGTGCCCGAACTTCCAGCATTTAAAACACCGCATCGGAGGAGGGATATATGGTTTCACATCACAACGGTAAACCATCACCTTAACCTTTTCGGGTAAGACATCACCCTCAAAGGCCAAGATGAAGGCACCGGTGGCGACCTGATTATCCCTCGGACCCCGATGGACGCGCCGGACGAAGTGAACACCTCGTCGTTCGAGGTTGGCGCGTAATTCATTGTCGGACTGCAGAAGAAGATCCCGGTGGAATATAATACCCTGGACCATGTTCAGACTCTTATGCGGCGTGATGCTAACGGAAATATCCCCCAACTTGTCACAATTGAGCAACCTCCGTGACTGGGCAGAGGATGCCGTTTTGATGAGCACAGAACCAGAGCGCATCTTGGACAAGCCCTCCACCTCCCCGAACTTGTCCTCTAAATGCTCCACAAAAAACTGGGGCTTGGTCGACATGAATGATTCTCCATCAACCCGCGTGCACACGAGGTACCGGGGTGAATATTCTCCACTGCCTTCTTTAGCAAGACGTTCCTCCCATGGAGTAGCTAGGGAGGGAAACGATCTCTGATCCAATTTCTTCCCGTTGAGGTTAGACCTCGATCGCTTAGAGACTGCTGGTGGAGGCCCACCAGCGATAGATGATGTACCACGCTTCATTGCGGGTCATCCGCCCTGATGCCACCTACTCCGACCAAGGGCCCTCCCCACGGGCGCCACCCAGCCACAGCAAAGGCCACCTGGCAGGATGGCCATTGTTGGGAGTCCCGATGCCCCAGGGCGATGGGCATCTACTCCTTGGTATACGTGGGGAGTTAACGGCGCAGGCATCAGTAGAGCGATCCCTGTGTTGTCAGGGGGCTACAACCAAGAGGGTACATGGCGGCCCCACCACAACGGACTGGCTACCGTGCTGGATCTTAGGTGCAAAAATGGCCAAGGTCGTCGTCGCAGTTAAAAGAAACACTGCAGAGTGCAGTGTGGTAATCGCCCAAGAGATCTAAAACGAGCAGGACACCATTGCAACGACGAGAAAGACGGCTAAAGGTCTAATTGCACGACGGATACAGTGCACCATGTAAGGCGCCCTTCCCCAATTGGCTCGCTCTTCGGAATAATTTAGAAAGATGGAGGTCAAACCCGAGAGGGGACCATCACATAAGGCCGAAACATGTGAGACTCCTTTTAGTCGCCTCTTACGACAGGCAGGAATACCGCGGGTATTCTAACCCCCGAACCCGCAGGGGGAGGGTCAGTATTGCCCCTCGTGTTTCAACATTTCTATATCTTCCCCAAAGTCGGCTTCTACTAGTTTCCCATTTGTCTGTAAAGAGTTCGTGTCAGTATTTTGTAGCCATGATTTATTAAACTGATAGATCGATAATTTTCACACCTGTCAACACCTGCTTTTTTTGGGATTGGAATTATTATACTCTTCTTCAAGTCTGAGGGTATTCTGCCTGTCTGATACATTGTCTTGCTGCTGAACACATAATTTTACACATGAGAATTTTATGAAAAGGCATTCATTTCCTTTTCATTACTTACCGTTTTACATCCACTGTATCCGGTGTTAAAGCTTTAAAAAAATCAATCATGCCTGTGTGGATGTCGCTGCAGATTACACAGAGAGCATTTTATAAGAATCATAGGTTATGGTTCTACTGAGACAACTACAGTGATAATGAAAATGGTGTGCCCAATGAGGCTCTTCCATGGCAAAGATTTGTGCCGTTTGCTCAGAGTTAGAAAACCCGAAGGCTGAATTGAGACATTTGAAGGGAGGAAAAGAAAAGGGGTACTGCGAAAAAGTGACAATCAAATTGCATGCAGGGTAAAATTTTGTTAACACATTCAAAATTCAGTTATAAACAGATTTTTTCATAATTAGAAAAAGTAGAGCCTTATACAGATGTAGAGAAATTTTGGGTGCAGCAAAACAATGCTAGGAAACTTACAAATGAGTTGGATGGAAAAGAGAACAGGAAAAAAACGGTTCTGCTTACAATATAGCCATCATGGGAGAATTGTATGTCAGCAGATATAGGAAAAATTAGGTGCAGAGTCTCAGGTCACAAGTTGAGTGACACCATGTGCCAGTCAGACAGGTAATAGGGAACTTCAGAGAAATGTACAAGAACTTCAACAAAGAAGATCAGCTGTTAATAGTTGTAGGAGCTAGAAACAGCTTGGCTAAAAACAAAAATTACAGTATGAGGGATGACCTGGACAAAACAGGAGATTCTGTGGTGGCATGACCAGCCCTGAATTAAATCAAATGGAGCCTTCAGACAGATATGAAATCTCATATTGGTTCTGTTCCAATAGTTGCTGTAGGAAGGTGGAGACATATTTCTCATGGCTTACACATGAATAGGAAGGGTAAGGACGAGTTAGCAGATCTATTAGCAAAAAACACAAGGGGGTTCCCACTGCACATGAAGCCAAATATCTGTGGTTGAATTGTTAATTTAATGATGTGCTTCTGGGTGTTCCATTGAGTTATTATGTAAACATGACAGAATACCCAGAAGCACATCATTAATCAATCACACCAAGAAAACAAGGGAGATCACAGCTGTTAATTTGCTTGCAATATCTTAGTATTTGGAAAGAAGCTGATGTCATTTGTCTGTCTGATCAATTAACTGCACCGATAAAAAATCTTAATGTAAGTGGTTATAAATTAGCTGCATATTCATGACGAATTTACATTTTTTTTTAAAGAAATATAAATACAAATACGTAGAAATAACTAAATTCTGTATGCATCAGGGTATAGAAGCTTGTGCTTTTGAGTTAATATTGCACAATGTGGTACTTGTGATTGTTCCCATACAGGTCCTCACTGAGCAATTGGGAAAATTTCATGAAAAGTTTTTGTGGATTACTGAGCCATCTGTCAGAGAAAACAGAAGAGATTATTATCGTTAAATCTCCAAATTTAACACATATATTTCGGACAACACAACAACACATATAAGTCACTGAGTAAGTACAAGTCGGCATTCGATTAAACACTGAGTCTCAGTCTAGCGGCCGCTTAGGTGGCGCAGCTGCTGCATGGCTGGCAGACAGCGCCGCACGTAGAGGACGTGCGTAATTGCACGGCGGCACTTTGAATAATCGGCAAGTCACAACACTTTTCCCCCCTTTGAAATTGTTGCACTGGTCTTGATGGAGGTGTCCTGGAGATGGCTAACATCCATAGGCGTTGTTTGACTCGCCGTAAAGTCTCGAGGAGGAGCCTTCCCGTACGGACGGAAGTGTCCCCGATGATAACGGGTCGAGATGACAGGAAGCGTAGGGGTCGAATCTGCTGGGGCCCCATGCACCAATCTGCCTGTTGCGGCAAGTCCAGTTGATATGACAGGAGACATGGGCAATGTGTCGGCGTCCGTTGGAGGAGGAGGCGAGTATATGTACTCTGACAGAGGATGGTCCTCCTGTTCCTGCATGGGCACGTCTCCTGGTGGCGTCCGTTCTGGTGCTGGCATCGCGATGACGGTGAGAGGGCTGCGTTGTGAGTATTGAGAGATGCCAAGATCCCGAGCATCAGGTAGAGCCAAAGGTGGTGTGGCGGCATTCGGAACAGGCGTTGCTGGCACCCGAGGGCGAAGCTGGTCCGAATGACACACTGCAACACCCGTGTCCATCTGGATTTCATACAGGCATCTGCCACAGTGTCTTAAGATGCGGCCCGGGCTCCATTTTGGCCGCCTGCCATATCCCCGTACCCAGACGAGGTCGTCGGCGGTGAACTGGCCAAGTGAAGGCACCCGCGGCCGTGGGGTGGGAGGCCGCAGAAGATGAAGTAGCGTGCGGGGCTGTCGGCCATGTAAGAGCTCAGCCGGGCTGTGATCGCCCATGGGGGGAAACAGTAATATGCCAGGAACTGTAGAAGCGCATCATCAGCAGCAGAAGAAGTCAGAAGTTTCCGCATCTGAGCCTTAAATGTGCGGACCAGTCGTTCAGCCTCACCGTTGGATTGTGGATGGAACGGCGGGGCCGTGACATGCATAACGCCGTGACGAGCACAAAAATCCGCAAAGTCAGAAGAGGCAAATTGCGGACCATTATCAGTAACAAGAGTAGAGGGGAGGCCTTCCAAAGAAAAAATGCGGGTGACAGCACTGGTGGTTGCCGCGGTAGTAGGTGACATGCAACGGACAATGAAAGGAAAGTTAGACCAGGCGTCAATTACGAGGAGCCAATAAGTACCTAAAAAGGGTCCCGCAAAGTCAGCATGAATGCGCTCCCAGGGCTTCTCAGGCGAAGGCCACGGTGACAAAGATGACTTCGGGGCAGCGGCCTGTGACGCACAAGGGCCGCAGGCAGCGACCATGTGTGCTATTTCAGAGTCGATGCCAGGCCAGTACACATGATGGCGAGCCAGAGATTTTGTGCGAGACACACCCCAGTGCCCCTGGTGAAGGAGGCGCAAGACCGAAGCACGCAAAGACGCAGGTACCACAACACGCGGCGAAGCATTTTCAGTGGAGATGAGGATAACACCATCCCTAGCCGTGAGGCGGTAGCGCAAAGTGTAGTAGTTCCGCAACGGATCAGATGTCTTAAGCGGACGGGCGATCTGGCCAACCCTTCTGAATACAGCGTAAAAGCCGGGAGAGGGTAGGGCCAGAACCTGTAGCAGCCCCCAGCCTGTCCCCAGTGATGGGGAACCCGTCCACAACCCGCTGCTCGGCAACATCCAGGTGGAAACACAAAAGTTCGTCCCTATCGAATGCCTGATCAGGACCCATGGGAAGGCGAGACAAAGCATCAGCATTCACATGTTGAGCCGTTGGCCGGAAATGAATCTCATAATTGAAACGGGACAAGTAAAGAGCCCAACGCTGGAGGCGGTGTGCAGCCTTGTCGGGAAGTGACGTTGATGGATGAAACAAGGAAACAAGTGGTTTGTGATCCGTAACAAGATGAAATTTTGAGCCATAGAGAAAAACACCAAACTTATGAAGAGCATAAAGCTTCTTTCTCAATTTGAGAATACTTTTGTTGGGCATCCGTGAGCGTTTTGGAGGCATAAGCGATGGGTTGTTCCGAACCGTCCGAAAAACGGTGCGCAAGGACTGCACCGACCCCGTATTGAGAGGCATCTGTGGCAAGAACAAGATGTTGGCCAGGTCGATAAGTAGCCAGGCACGGGGCCTGTTTCAGCATAGTCTTTAATTTCCGGAAAGCCGTGTCACATGAGGCGGACCAATGAAAAGGCACGTTTTTATGCAACAGGCGATTCAACGGCTGAGCCACCGACGCCGCAGACGGTAAAAACTTGTGATAGTACGCTATTTTCCCCAAGATGGCCTGCAGTTCCTTAACAGATGTAGGGCAAGGAAGGGTATCGATCGCCGCGACAGTGTGTTGAAGCGGACGAATACCATCCCGAGAGAGTTGAAACCCCAAGCACGTGATAGATGCCTGAAAAAATTGTGACTTCTGAAGATTACACTTAAGATCGGCTGTCTGTAAGACATTAAAAAGTGTGCGGAGATTTTGAAGATGTTCTTCAGTGGTGGAGCCAGTGACAACAATGTCGTCCATGTAATTGATACACCCAGGGACAGGGAGCAACAATTGTTCCAAGAATCGCTGAAAGAGAGCAGGGGCGCTAGCAACCCCGAATGGCAAGCGTTGGTATTGATAGAGGCCGAAAGGCGTGTTAAGGACCAGAAACTGCCGGGAAGCAGCGTCGAGAGGAAGTTGATGATAAGCTTCTGACAGGTCAATTTTAGAAAAATACTGTCCTCCAGCGAGTTTAGTGAACAGTTCTTCAGGACGGGGCATAGGGTAAGTGTCGATGAGGCATTGAGCATTTACTGTGGCTTTGAAATCGCCACAGAGACGAATATCACCATTGGGCTTACCAACTACAACGACAGTAGAGGACCACTCACTGGAAGTGACAGGAAGCAAGACCCCTGAAGTAGTGAGACGATCCAACTCCCGTTTTACCCGATCACGAAGGGCCACAGGAATGGGCCAAGCCCGAAAAAACTTAGGCCGAGCAGTGGGTTTGAGCATGATATGAGCTTCAAAGTCGTTTGCACGGCCTAACCCAGGAGAAAAAAGGGACGAAAATGTCGTCGACAAGGAATCCAGTTGAGCATAAGGAATAGCGTCAGAGACAATATTGACAGAGTCATCTATGGAGAACCCAAAAACGCGAAAGGCATCGAAACCAAAAAGATTTTCTGCATTGCTCTGGTCGACCACAAATATGGGAACAGTGCGAACGACGGATTTGTAAGATACCTCAGCATTAAACTGTCCCAAGAGAGAAATCTTCTGTTTATTGTACGTCCGTAATTGCCGAGTGACAGCGGACAGGAGTGGAGAACCCAGCTGAAGATACGTTTGAGAATTAATTATAGTGGCAGCAGAACCGGTATCCACTTGCATGCGAACATCTCGACCAAGGATTTGGACAGTGAGGAATAACTTCCCTGAAAGGGAAGAAGTGCAATTGACAGACAACACAGAATCAGAATCAGCGTCATGTTCATGAACATCATGTATGCGGTCGGATTTACAAACGGAAGACACATGACCTTTCTTTTTGCAATTGTGACACACAGCCCAACGTTGGGGACAATCCTCGCATGAATGTTTCGTAAAACACCGCGGACATGAAGGAAGTTGCCGGGGATTTTGCTGCAGTTTTCTAGTGGGTTGTTTACGGCTAGGCCGAGGCTGCGCTTGGGAGCGTACTGCGGCCACGTCGGCCGGCGGGGACGTGCCGCACGCATCGTCAACAGCGCACAGAGGTTGTATTTCCCCAACGTCACCCCACGCTTCTATTTGTGCCCCAGCGGCGCGAGAAATTTCAAAAGACTGCGCAATGGAGAGAACTTCATCTAGAGTCGGATTCGTCAACTGAAGCGCACGTTGCCGAACTTCTTTGTCGGGCGCCGACCGGATAATAGCATCCCGTACCATGGAATTGGCATAGGATTCTTTGTGAACGTCAGTAACAAATTGACACTTTCGACTGAGGCCGTGAAGTTCAGCAGCCCAAGCGCGATAGGATTGATTTGGTTGTTTTTGACAACGATAAAAGGCAACATGAGAGGCTACCACATGCGTTTGCTTTTGAAAATAGACAGACAGAAGTGAGCACATTTCAGCAAAGGACAAAGACGCAGGATCCTTCAAAGGAGCCAATTGCGACAACAACCGATACATTTGAGGTGAAATCCAGGAAAGGAACAGAGACTTACATGGTTGTTCGTCCGTGACATGAAATGCCAAGAAGTGCTGTCGAAGACGTTTTTCATAATCAGACCAGTCTTCCGCCGTCTCGTCGTAAGGTGGAAAAGGAGGTACAGCCAACGACGAGAAACGCCCTGCATTTGACACCGCGACGAAATCACGAATCGCCGCTGTTAGAAGCGTTTGCTGTTCAAGGAGATTTTGCAAGAGTTGCTCGATAGTAGCCATGGAACCCTGTGAGTCAACGGTGAAAAGGAACAATCCACTACCTCGTCGCCAATTGTTAAATCTTCAAATTTAACACATATATTTCGGACAACACAACAACACATATAAGTCACTGAGTAAGTTGACCTGTGTACATGTCGGCATTCAATTAAACACTGAGTCTCAGTCTAGCGGCCGCTGCTCGGCTGGCCGCTTAGGTGGCGCAGCTGCTGCATGGCTGGCAGACAGCGCCGCACGTAGAGGACGTGCGTAATTGCGCGGCGGCACTTTGAATAATCGGCGAGTCACAACAATTATTTTGTTGTGATTTTGATGTAAATTTCTAGAAGGAATATGAAACGAAAAGTGACCTAGAGGTGCTGTTAACCAGTTGTAATTTGACATAGTCATAAATTTCCCTACCAGAGACACTCAACATATCTGCTGGTATGGACAACTGTGGTTTGGGTGCAGAGTTATATTTTACCTGATGGGTCTTTGGTACTGTGGAAAGAACTTCTTTCTTTTCCCTTTCAAAATGTGAGGATTAGACAACATAACCCACTACCCAACAAGACACTTTGGGAATTTCACCTTTTAGTGCGTGTGGTTTCCTGTCTTTCTAGAGCCTTGTGTTCATCTTTTTCACCTGATGCCATATGCCTTTTAGCCTTTCAGTAAAGTCCCGAACAGCAGATATATCCTCCCCTGGAGTAGGTTGACACAATTCAAAAGGTGACAGCATTTTAATGTCAAAAACAATCTCATAGAGTGAAAGACCCACATTTTCAGGGATCTTTTAAATTTGTATGCACTCCCAACATATTGCAATAGGGTGTCCCAATTATTGTGGCTGCAGTTCACATAATAACTTTGCATTTTGCTCAGTGTTCTATTCTCTTCATTCTGCTGCTTGTTGCGGGCAAAGGGCACTAGTCTGTAACTTTTTAATGTGCAACAGTCGACAGCTGCTTAAATAACTCAGACATAAAGTTCATATCTTGGTCTGTTGTTACTGCTTCTTGTGTGCTGAATTTCCATAGTTAATAGTTAACAAAAGTATGAGCCACTGCTTGTTGGTTTGGTATGGCAATCATGGTCAAGCAACTTGAAAAATGATCAATTATGGTTAGTACAAATCAGTTTCCTGCTGGTGTTTGTGCCAAAGAGCCAAATACATCGAGGTCTGTTAATTGGAAAGATTTTCCTGCCTCAGGCAGACTTTGCAATGGTATTTGCTGATGACTTAGCTCAGCTCTTTGAGTGCAAGAGATGCAGTTTTTTTATATAGCACCCAATGTATTGTTTCCTCTGTGGCCACCAGTAATTTTCTGCAACGTGGCACTCTGTGGCTCACCATCTGCTGTGCCCAGCAAAGGTGGAATCATGGGCTTGCTACCTGAGCTCAGCACTACTCTTCTGTGTTTATTCTGATGCATTATACAGTGTGTACTTTGCAGCTTATTATTACCACGAAGCTTCCCTGGATGATGTACTACCTCAAATGCGAATTTTGCTGAGCCTTGAGGTCCAGTGGATTAGCCTACTGGTTCGATTCTTTAATTCTAGAAGCCATTTCAGTGCATTTGTTATGACCTTAAAAAGCCTCCCATGCAGGTAACAACAAAAATATGTGATACCAAAAATTAGCACCAGCATTTCCTTTCCTGTTGCTGAATAGTTGTTTTTTTTTTCTTTTTTTCTTTTTTTCAGTTGTCTGGAAGCATAGGCTATGATTTTCTATAGTCTGAAAAAATGAGAACAGGACTTGTGGTTAGTAATTCCTTTAACCGTTGAAATGCTTCTTGACAACCTGGAGTCCATTTTCATTTCACAAATTTTTTTTAACAAATGTATAAGGGGTCTTGCTACCTCTGCAAATTTTGGAGCGTATTTTCTATAGAAATTCACAATCCCACAATATGCTTTACCATGCTAGGTGCTGGAAAATCTTTTACTGCTTGGACAAGCCGAGGGTTGATACATACCCCTGCACTACAAAGGGACACTTTTCTAAGTTGAGGGTCAGCCGTGCTGCACACTACCATTCAAATACTTCACGCAGATGCACCATGTGCTCCTGGATGTTCTTGAAGCATACTATTATGTCATCTAGAAATACCAGGCATTGCTTTGGTTTCAGGCCTCATAGAACTCCGACTAATAAGCATTGGAAGTTCTCCGGCACATTTTTCAGATGAAAGGCATCTGACAATACTGGAAGTGTCCAAATGAGACCAAAAATGCTGTCTGGTGCTACTTCTAACTGGCGATAGCCACTATGTAAATCTGAGGTGATGAAGTAATGGCATTACCCCAGACTGTCTAATGTCTTTGTGATATTGGGCATGAGGTAAGCATTGATGACCATTTCTTGATTTACAAATCTGTAATTGCAGCAGAACCTATAAGCTTCTTTTTTTTTCCTGAGGACTTCTTGGGTGCAAATACTACTGGGACTGGCCAGGAACTAGTACCTTCTTCTATGATTCTATCCCAAAGCTGTTGGCCTTTGAACTCCTCTGTTACTGGTTGTAAACAGTGCGGACATGGTATGGTTTCTTGTATACTAACAGCTTGTTCCCAGTGGGAATTCTGTATTGTACCAGAAGTGCAGTTGGTAGTGGTCACCAGGCAGATTAAACAATCCTGTGTATTCATCTAATAGCTTCTCCATATCTATTCTCTTACATCCTTCCAGATGCAACACTTTTCTCCTCAGTGCAGTTAAATTAAGAGACTGTCCAGGATTTTGATATTCCACAGTGAAAGCCCCTTCTAATTCATCTTCTAAAACCTCAAAGTGAGCTCTAAGGGTTCCTTTCAATAGCATCACCTCCTCTGAACCAAAATTATGTATGTTGACAGGTACTACTTTGCTATCACCTAGCTCTCGCAAATATGGCACACTTTGTCAAAACATCACACCTTATCCAGAACCTTACTTCTGGTGAGAGCTCTTACACACACACACACACACACACACACACACACACACACACACACACACACTATGAACCAGCAGATCACCACCTACATTCATCCAGACCAGCCTTTCTGTACCTTCCAGTACTGTATTCTGCGAATCAAGTCTAAAAGACTGTGTATGCAGTTTAACCAGCTTAAGCGACATCTCGGGTGTTCCTTGGCACAGTTCAGCTCTTACAACCATAAAGCTGAGACAGAACAATGTCTCATCCACTTCTAATGTGCACTGCTGCAGATCAACTTTAGCGTGATTATTACTCAGGAGGTCCAGACCCAGCATGACACTTAGGAACTGCTTCATATATTCGGAACTCTCACCCTCACACTTGGGAAACCCAATGATGTGGAACTGAGAAAATTCAAGCTTTTACCCTTTCACCGCCTACATTACTTACCTACAGTGTGGTGGGTTCAAATTCACTATAGCCAATATACACTGACTAATAACAGATACATGTGATCACGTATCTAACAACAGCTTACATTCACTATAGCCAATATACACTGGCTAATGACAGATACATGTGATCACGTATCTAACAATAGCTTACATGTTCTGTCCTTTATATAGCTGAATAGAGAAATGTCTGCCACTGATTTTGCACCAGGGTGTCCTGTAGTCAAGTTTACTGGAATGTTGCACAGTGGTCACTCTGCCCCCTGTAATGTTTAATGCAAGGGCGCGAGTGTTACACTGTTTCCACCATCTATGTGCCTGTGGACCTTTCTGAACTGGGAACATTGCATAGTGGTTACACCATTCCTGTACCATTTAATGCAGGGGCACAAGCATTATGCTGATTCCATCATCTATGTGCCTGTGGACATTTTGAAGAGAGTGCCCCATTTGCTTGCACCTCTGACATTCGAAAAGAACATTGAAAGTAGCTGGAGTACCACATTTATCTTTTCCCTTGGTCTAGTAACAGAAACAATTTCAGTCAGAGCTACTGCAGTTGCCACTGCCTTGTTCATGTTTCTTGGAAACTTAACACACACTTTACATGACATTTTGGTCAGCGGGCCTCCACAAAAATGCCTCAAGTGTCTATTGTTCCATCTCCTGCAAAATGGCTTAACTGTCAATCATCATTTGTCAATTCATACTTATTGACATTGATTTGCCTGCTGTGGTTCACAAAACCTTCTATTGATTCTCCCTGCTTCTGCACTACACCATTAAGATGTTGATGATAATACTGTGAGGTATTCTTCTTCTTGTAATGACCCACTAACCCTCCCTTAAAGTTGACAAAGGACTGAGCCTCCTGCAATTTATCATTGTACACCAGGTATGTTCAGGCATCTCCTACCAACGAGCTACATTTAACAACTGTTCATAACTCCAGTTTCCTAATTTCGCGGCTATATGCAAACCATACATGAATACAGACATACCTTCCCCAGATTTATTGGAAAACAGTGCCACCAATAGGTGTAGACAAGCCTCTTTCGCCCTATAAATTGTTCACTTCCCTACACAAAAATTCATTATCAGCTCTAACTATATCTACCTCATTTAGTGGATGCTGAATTGTCTTCTGGGTTGTTGCTTTCTCCGGGACAGCCACTTCTCTCAGGACTACCATCACAAGAGTATAATAGACACAAAATATAAAATAAAGGACAACACAACAAGAGAGGCCAAAATAAAATACTTGTTTCCAGCACTTACTTGAAAACCTGCACTGAAAGCCACTGATAATGCGACTCTCTCTCTTCAGGGCTCCACTGACGACCATTTCCAGCTCCAGCAAGTATCCTGACACCAACACCATAATAAGATTTATT
Source organism: Schistocerca cancellata (assembly GCF_023864275.1). Lineage (NCBI taxonomy): Eukaryota > Metazoa > Arthropoda > Insecta > Orthoptera > Acrididae > Schistocerca > Schistocerca cancellata. Next base: position 458,919,124 of record NC_064630.1, read on the forward strand.
GGACAAGAGGAGTGGGCGAGTGGTTCTCTGCTGGATGTTGGCAATTGAGCAGGTGAAGAAGGCACCAATCAATTGATAGAACACTCTATTGATGAACATGGTCAGACATGGTTCAGCACATATTACAGGTGATGGGAGGTGATCCTTTGCACAAGCACCTTGTTACGGATGTGCTGATGCAGGTGTTTCCTGTGGACAAAGGTGGCCTAATTACCACAACAGGCTGGCAGATGGTGGCTGATGGCTGCAGAGCAGCAGCACAGCAGTGAGATGATGCCCCTGTGCTCAGCTTTGACAAGGTAGCATTCACTGGTTGGCGCCAGGCGGAGGCAGTGTCATTGATGCGGCAACAGCCAACACAGGCTGTGCGTCTTCGGATGGCTCAGCTGTGATGACTTGCTGAAGAGCTGGTCCTGGTGGCTTCAACCCCATTTCCACATGCTGACATTTGCGGAAGGTTCTCCTTATCGAGGCCACCTTGAAACATCTGGAGTGGGGTCGATCGCCTGGTGTGGCGTAATCGATAGATCAGTGGATCATGTGATGGGAATCCACATGATGACCCTCAGATGGAAGTGCAGGCTGTGAAAGTCATGTCCAGTAACTGCAGCCTGGTTTTATTTCCTGGGCTGCAATCGCAGCTGTTGGTGACTGTGCCATTACAAATTACAATTAACTCTGAAAAGGCGTAACATATCAAAATGTTTTTAACTGTTATTTCTCAGTACAACCTACTCTGCAACACTTTTACAAGCTTTTCAGATTATTTATGACCACCCTATATAAGGCTGTGGTACGGACTGGCCCGCAGCTTGTGAACGATTGATTTTCCAATTTTAAGCTTAAGTCATTAATGAATGAGCTTCCAGAAGCACTCTTAAAGAAAAGAAGAAATATTCCAGCAATACAATCAAGATTTTCACTTCTCATACAGGCTAGCTCACAAGACAGCTCAACACAATTTTATCAGTTTAGTTGACTCAGTTATCTCACTTAAAAGAACCAAACATTCACCTTCTGAATAGTAAGAAAGACTGTAAATTTGATGATTCATTTCTACAGATAAAAGAAGAAAAAGAACTTTCTCTTCTATAAATCTTCCTTTTCTCCTTTTTTGTCCAATTATGATAACCATCTTATTACTGTGAAAGGGGTAATAAAGGAACAAAACTCTTTGAAGCATATCTAAAGCCATGGAGTCATTGCCTAGAATCTACCTCAAAAGTCTTACAAGTTCCCTGAAGAAATATTACAGTGCTGATCAGCCTATCTGACATTGTTTATACCTTTACAGTCATAAACATTTTTGTACTGTAACAGTACACATAGAGTAATAATTTCTAGTATTGCTAAAATAGTGTGAATTTATCTGGATTATTTGCTTAATACAGTATTTGGAGATGTTGTTTCTTATATGAAAGACTTAAGTGTACACAAGTTGGTTTTTATCTTTAAAAAAATCACTGGTTTTCAACCATAACTTTCTATGCTGTGTTGTCATAATGATTTTTAATTTCTGTGTTTACAAAATATGCAGACGCTTATCTTTTTTTTTTCCAGTCATTTCCTATTGAAGGTGGATGAAAAGCCTATAACTAAAAAGAAATTCAGACAGCTAGTTGAAGAATTTAAGATAAAGTTGTCCGAAAACCTTGTCGGTCAAATTATGAAGAACTTTCAAATAGGAAAGAAGAAAGTAGATCCTTTAGCCATAAAACAATATTATATGATGCTATACCCAGACACAAAACTTCCAGAGAAAAAGAAGAAGAAAAAGAAAGGAAAAAAGAAAAAAGGCCAACAATCTGAAACTGAATCAACAGCGACAGAAACTTCGACAGCTGTGTCTTCAGATATGGAGTAATCCTGAAAAGAAATGACAGGGGGAAAAAAAAGAACTGCTATTTATTACAAGCACGTTTATTATAACTGAAACTGTAGTTAAGGAGTATAAAAAAGTCACAGATATTAAATTATTGTGAAATAGTTAAATAATTTAATTAAATTTCACAGTACATCAGTCTAATGTGAATATCCTAGCAGCAATGTCATCGATAAGCCAATCTATTCCTTGAAGTAAGTTTTGTCCTGTTATAGCACTGCACCATACAATCTGCCAGTGATGAGTTTTTATGGAGTCCAGCTCCAACACCTGTTTCCAAATAAACACATGTCAAACATACACTCAGTATATTTTACTCGACAAAATATTTTGAAGCAAGGTAAATATGTTTCTTATGTCATTACTTACAACAAAACTAACGAGTAATAACTAAATGTACTGCTGACTATTATAAGAAATATATTAGATGATTTTTACATGGAAAATGTCCAAATTTAAAATAAATTTTGATACTATTACAACAAAAGCAATAGTAGCTTGACACATTAATCCACTGATAGTTCTTGAAAACAAAGGATAAATAATATCCACACAATAGAGATGTGTAAACAAAAGTCTTAGCACAAAAGCATTTTCTAAAATTGTAATGAATAAGCATATCTGAAGGTACTACAAGCCCAACATCACTTGGCACTTCTTGCAGGCTATAAGAGCATAAGCATGTGGTTGCACCTACCTCATGATGCATAGATGTGGGACGCAGGTAGATAATGGGGGTTGGGGTGTGGAGGACATAATGCTTTTCTGTAAAAATGAAGCCAGTTCCATTTATGAATGCAGCACTGAGAGGGGTATCATGAAGAATTTAAGAACAGTGGGGTTAATTGAATGAGATGTTCAGTACAAGATGAATGTTCATCTTAATTTACAATTTTCATTGTAACTTGAAAACTCTTCTGTTGGTCCATGTCTGCGTGAAACAATAGGGACTTGATGATCGGCCTTGATACAAATGCACTTCATTCATCTCCAGTAACATTTAAGAAGAAAATCATCCTCACCATCTTCACTGGGGTTAGGTGGAGTACAAAGGAGTTTGGGGAACACACTACTTTTTTTTCCTGTCATGACATAAAAACCAACATAAATGTACTACTAGGACAATAATCATTGTAGTTTGTATTTTTCTCGTAGTCCATATATTGCATGTTACATATACTAAAAGAGCATGAGGGCAAGGAGGGATGATTAAGGATGTCATGGGATGTAATAGGTTTATAGCAAAAGTCTAGCAGGAAATGGTTTGGAAAAAGTGGGAAGAAATGTTGGTCATCTTCATCATATCATGGTAACCTGGATGAAGTGTTTGATTAATTAATTCTAGTTCAGGATAGCATGCAATAAAAGGAATATGGAAAACCTGTCTCATTTTTGTTGAAGAATTGGTTGAATTAAACCTGTGTGTAGCATTTGTTATGTGAAATGACAAAAAGAAAGAGATTATACACAAGTCTGTGGCTGAATTGCACGTGAAAGATGAGATTAATGTTGTAACAGAACATGTGAAAATAGAACTTTCAACACAGTTTATCTAAAAGGAACAGGCTATCAATTAAATGAATTGTGCTAGTTAGGTACATCTAAATGTTTATTCCAAGAAATAAAATATACATTAATAATCAGCACAGTCCATGACAACATTAAATCATCAGCTGTGTTTCACATAAAACTCCAGTGCTGTCTGTTATCTGGCAGTATTTAAATGAATGAAATTCCTGGGAGACTGACAACACTAAAATGAAGTGCGTAGTGTTTTTACAACTTGCTGAGTATCTGGCATTGCTTGAGGAAATATTTATTCCAATTCTACTAATCCATCTCCTCCTTACCCCCCCACCCCCCTCTCTGTCCATCTCCACCTCCTCTCTCTATATCCATCTCCTTCCCCCCTTCTTTTCCATTTCCTTAGTTCCTCCTCCCTCTGTCCACCTTCTTGCTCCCCCCCCCCCTACTTAAATCTCTTCTTGCCCCCTCTCTCTGTCCATCTCCTCCAAGGTTTCTTCTCTGTCCAACTCCTTTTTCACTCTCTGTCTCCTCCTCGCCCCTTCCATCTCCCCCTCCTCTCCCTCTCTGTCCATCTCATCCTCCTCCTTGCCCATCTCCTTCTCTATATTTTCTCTGTCCATTTGCCCCTCACCATCTCTCTGTCTCCTCCTCTCCCATATCTGTGTCCATCTTCTCCTCCTTCCTCTCTGTCTGTCCATCTATTCCTCGCCTATTCTCTCTCCAAATAATCATCCGGACCCCAACTGGAGGTTGCTGATTCGTAGCCGCACAGTATTTCTTTCCAGATAGTAAGTAATATGTGTATTAAGTTTGATGAAATCAATCTACAGGTTTAGGAGCATCACCAATGGCTTTGCCCGCAAATGTACTTCACAAATCTTTAACATATTTCACACATATTTATATGCATATTTCATCTGTATATCTAGTGAATTTTGCCCTGCAGTTTTGTTTTTAGGCAGCTCAATGTTTATGACGTCATATCTCCTGAGGTATGTACCACAAAATTATATAATTTTGCAGATACATCCAGCAGTGCAAGTAGATACTGTCCACGAAATATGTTCCAAATAGAGTTTATGGTAGAGAAAAAATAAAGTAAAAGGTCATGCCTGATGTGGCAGTTTTACTGCACGAAAAGTAAAAAGTAGTAAGTGATTAACTCTTTCTCCTTTCATCTTTCGTGGGGACTGTCAGTGAGAAGAAGTCTCATAAAGGTTTGAAATTGTGTGTTAAGCTTGTTGCAAGTCACTATGTGCTCTCATTCCTAAGTATCTCTACATCTACATCTACATGATTACTCTGCAACTCACATTTAAGTGCTTGGCAGAGGGTTCATCGAACCACAATCATACTATCTCTCTACCATTCCACTCCCGAACAGCGCGCGGGAAAAACGAACACCTAAATCTGTCTGTTCGAGCTCTGATTTCTCTTATTTTATTTTGATGATAATTCCTACCTATGTAGGTTGGGCTAACAAAATATTTTTGCATTCGGAAGAGAAAGTTGGGGACTGAAATTTCGTAAATAGATCTAGCCACGACGAAAAAGTCTTTGCTTTAATGACTTCCATCCAAACTCACGTATCATATCTACCACACTCTCTCCCCTATTACGTGATAATACAAAACGAGCTGCCCTTTTTTGCACCCTTTCGATGTCCTCCGTCAATCCCACCTGGTAAGGATCAATCCCACCTGGTAAGGATCCCACACCGTGCAGCAATATTCTAACAGAGGACGAACGAGTGTAGTGTAAGCTGTCTCTTTAGTGGACTTGTTGCATCTTCTAAGTGTCCTGCCAATGAAATGCAACCTTTGGCTCGCCTTCCCCACAATATTATCTATGTGGTCTTTCCAACTGAAGTTGTTTGTAATTTTAACACCCAGGTACTTAGTTGAATTGACAGCCTTGAGAATTGTACTATTCATCGAGTAATTGAATTCCAACGGATTTCTTTTGGAACTCATGTGGATCACCTCACACTTTTCATTATTTAGCGTCAACTGCCACCTGCCACACCATTCAGCAATCTTTTCTAAATCACTCTGCAACTGATACTGATCTTTGGATGACCTTACTAGACGGTAAATTACAGCATCATCTGCGAACAACCTAAGAGAACTTCTCAGATTGTCACCCAGATCATTTATATAGATCAGGAACAGCAGAGGTCCCAGGACGCTTCCCTGGGGAACACCTGATATCACTTCAATTTTACTCGATGATTTGCCATCTATTACTACGAACTGCGACCTTCCTGACAGGAACTCACGAATCCAGTCGCACAACTGAGACAATACCCCATAGGCCCGCAGCTTGATTAGAAGTCGCTTGTGAGGAACAGTGTCAAAAGCTTTCCGGAAATCTAGAAATACGGAATCAACTTGAGATTCCCTGTCGATAGCAGCCATTACTTCGTGCGAATAAAGAGCTATCTGCGTTGCACAAGAACGATGTTTTCTGAAACCATGCTGATTACGTATCAATAGATCGTTCCCTTCGAGGTGATTCATAATGTTTGAATACAATATATGCTCCAAAACCCTACTGCAAACCAACGTCAATGATATAGGTCTGTAGTTTGATGGATTACTCCTACTACCCTTCTTAAACACTGGTGCGACCTGCGCAATTTTCCAATCTGTAGGTACAGATCTATCGGTGAGCGAGCAGTTGTATATGATTGCTAAGGAGGGAGCTATTGTATCAGCGTAATCTGAAAGGAACCTATTCGGTATACAATCTGGACCTGAAGACTTGCCCGTATCAAGCGATTTGAGTTGCTTCGCAACCCCTAAGGTATCTACTTCTAAGAAACTAATGCTAGCAGCTGTTCGTGTTTCAAATTCTGGAATATTCCATTCGTCTTCTCTGGCGAAGGAATTTCGGAAAACTGCATTCAATAACTCTGCTTTAGCGGCACAGTCGTCGGTAATAGTACCATCGGCACCGCACAGCGAAGGTATTGACTGCGTCTTGCCGCTTGTGTACTTTACATACAACCAGAATTTCTTCGGATTTTCTACCAAATTTCGAGACACTGTTTCGTTGTGGAACCTATTAAATGCATCTCACATTGAAGTCTGTGCCAAATTTCGCGCGTCTGTAAATTTTAGCCAATCTTCGGGATTTCGCGTTCTTCTGAACTTCGCATGCTTTTTCCGTTGCCTCTGCAACAGCGTTTGGACCTGTTTTGTGCACCATGGGGGATCAGTTCCATCTCTTACCAATTTATGAGGTATGAATCTCTCAATTGCTGTTGCTACTATATCTTTGAATTTGAGCCACATCTCGTCTACATTTGCATAGTCAGTTCGGAAGGAATGGAGATCGTCTCTTAGGAAGGCTTCTAGTGGCACTTTATCCGCTTTTTTAAATAAAATTATTTTGTTTTTGTTTCTGGTGGATTTGGAAGAAACGGTATTGAGCCTAGCTACAATGACCTTGTGATCACTAATCCCTGTATCAGTCATGATGCTTTCTATTAGCTCTGGATTGTTTGTGGCTACACTCCACCACCAATTCTGCCTAATCTATCTTTCCTGAACACCGTCTGAGACTTCGTAAAAATTTCTGCAGAACTTATTTCAGGCTTTAGCTAGCTTTCTGTACCTATAACGATTTCAGCTTCTGTGCTTTCTATTAGCGCTTGAAGCTCAGGGACTTTCCCAGGACAACTACAACAATTTACAACTACAATTCCGACTGTTCCTTGATCCAAGCACGTCCTGTATTTGCCATGCACCCTTTGAGATTGCAGCCCACTCCGATCTTTCCCAAGGCCTTCTAACCTAAAAAACTGCCCAGTCCACACCACACAGTCTCCGCTACCTGTGTAGCCGCCAGCTGAGTGTAGTGAACTCCTGACCTATTTTGCGGAACCCGAAACCCCACCATCCTTTGGCGCAAGTCAAGGAAGCTGCAGCCAACATGGTCGCAAAACCGTCTGAGCCTCTGATTCAGACCCTCCACCCGGCTCTGCACCAAAAGTCCGCAGTCGGTTCTGTCAACGATGCTGCTGATGGTGAGCTCTGCCTTCATCTCATAAGCTAGACCAGCAGCCTTCACCAAATCAGATAGCCGCTGGAATCCAGAGAGAATTTCCTCAGATCCACACACGTCATTAGTGCCGACATGTGCCACCACCTGCAGCTGGCTGCACCCTGTGCTCTTCATGGCATCCGGAAGGACCCTTTCAACGTCAGGAATGACTCCACCCGGAATGCGCATGGCGTGCACACTGGATTTCTTCCCCTCCTCAGCTGCCATATCCCGAAGGGGCCCCATTACGCACCTAACACTGGAGCTCCCAACTACCAATAAGCCCACCCTCTGCAATTGCCTGGACCTTGAAGGCTGAGAATCATCCTCTGAAACAGGGCAGGCAGCTGCATCTGGCTCAGCCAGAGACAGTACCTGAAACCTGTTTGTCAGACGCACTGGGGAGGCTTTCTGATCAGCCTCCGGGGACGTCTTTCGCTGCCTGCCACGCCTTGGAACGACCTCCCAATCAACCACAGGCGAGGGCTCAGCCCCACTGCGGGCAGCAACCGATGCAACCACAGTGGCAGACCGATCTGGGGACAGACGGGACGAGGTTGACATCCCCGTGATACCCAAGTCTGGCTCCCCACAGTGATGCCCACTGGCAACAGCCTCAAGCTGCGCGACCGAAGTCAGCGCCGCCTGCAGCTGTGAGCGAAGGGATGCCAACTCAGCCCTCATCCGAACCACAGCAATCACAGTCCCTGTCCATTCTAATCGGTGTTGAACAAAAGTTACTGAAACACGAGTCCGTGCCTAGATAACGCAAGGGAAACATGCAAAGAATGTATGAACTAACCTGTACAAATGCGTAACGACTGCGCTACAATCTGCCTGAATTTACGATTACAGTAACTAAAACTCGAAATTACACCTCCTATATGAAACTCACACGCAATTTAAGTAAGAATCTACAAAGTAAACACAGAAAAGAAGCTATATACGTATCTTTCTGTGCTGTCGATGTACACCAACTGGGAGCTCAGGATACTGGTCTCTGAGAGCCTACTAGACAGACAAGTGCCACTGACGTACCAAAACAAAACAAATGCTTAACGACTGCACTACAATCTGCCTGAATTTACGATTACAGTAACTAAAACTCAAAATTACACCTCCTATATGAAACTCACACACAATTTAAGTAAGAATCTATGAAGTAAACACAGAAAACAAGCTACATACGTATCTTTCTGCGCAGTCGATGTGCACCAACTGGGAGCTCAGGCCACATGAATATAGTTTGTCTATTTGTACATTGTGAATTACGATTCTTTTACACCCCAAACACCTTCCCCTTTGAGAGGTGGGTGGTTCTTATGCCCACAGTGGTTCTTCTCAGACAGTGACATTTGCAACAAGTTTGGTTCAAATTGAGCCAGTGGTTAAAGAGAATATGATGAACATTCACACAAACATCCACTTGTATATTATGTATGGAAGTGCGTGAAAAAAATACTAAATAGCTTCAGGTGAAGATGCTATACAAAATTATTATAAATTATAAATAAATTGAGTTGCTGACCCTTATAACAGAGTAATTCTGGAATTGTACAAGCTTATTTAATTATAGTATCACTGAAATGTCCTCTGAATCTATCATATAGAGCAAATACAGAAATAAGAAGGAATATTAGGGTTTGATGTCCCATCAACATTGAGGTCATTATAGAGGTGGAGCACAAGCTCTGATTGTTTCAAGCATGGGGAAGGAAATTGGCTGTACCATTTCAATTGAACCACCCCAGAATTTGCCTGGAGTGATTTAGAGATACGGATTTGAACTCTCGTCCTCTGCAATGCAAGTCCAGCAAATATCAAAAGGCAGCACGCAATTCTGTTACACTCTTCTTGAGATGCCTGTGTGTCATAATTTGTAGGTAGCACTCATAAGCTGGTGTAGCTGAACATAGATGATCACTATGTGGCAGATCTCCTGTATTCTGTGTTTTATGATAGCACTTGATAATTGCAATGACACTGTTGTGGTGTATGGCAATTCAGTGGGCAACTTCTTGTGCTGGCAACTCTGCTTGCCATAAAGTGATAATGTACGCACAGTCTAAGCTTGAAATAACTCTTTGAGTCATGTTCACAGACACACGTACACAAGCCACATTGTCGCATTTACAATTGGAGGCACCATGCTCCACTGAACTGCACTGAAGTTTATTATCATCTCTATTACGCAGGTGGCTGTATGTAGTTATTTTCTGTGGTCAGAAGAGTACTGAGGAGAAAGATTTTGATACTTTAAACTATGCAAATCATGAGCGATGTGAAAACTTTTTTTAAACAGTTTTTAAGTAAAATTTTCATGCGATGCATTTTGTAACTCTTTTACAACAATATGTTGGTTTCAAGGAAGCAGTTGAAGTGTTCTGACGTACTGCTACTGCTTTGTAAGCATCTCGTTCAATCAACAACACAAAAGTTGTATTGCTCTCAAAAGCTTGAGATTTATTCTCCTTTCTTTTTCTAATATGGATACCAGAAATGTGTGTGTGTGCTTGTAACATTGGGCCACTCTGATGCTGTTATCAACACCTTTAATAAAATAAGCATCATAATAGGCACAGAAATCACAGCTTCAGTTGTAAGGCTTTCATTTTTAAATTCACAACTGGTTCAGGCTAACATCTGATAATTATGGGTTGCTTCTAACTGTTACATTAATTCCCAACTGTGACACATTACTGAAGTTTTACTGAACATTTACCCACTAAATGGCATATGTTTACCACTTACAGTAAGAACTTTATAGTTATTTTTTACTCTGCACACTTTTAAGAATTCCACTTCCAACAGAATTTTGCACACTTTTTAAGGTTTTATTAACTTCTCATTATGGCATACTACTGGAACCCTTCTAAATATATAGGCACTAAACAGCATGTCCCTATGACTTATGGCAAAAAATTTATTGTTCAATCAGATTTTATTCTGCACAGGTCTCTTTAAGCTACTAGCTTTTTATTTAGGGGTTTTTATCACCTATTCATTTTGTTTCATTTTAATGTGTTCATTAAAATTTTAAAATTCGTCATACTTTTCCACATGTCTTTTATTATACTGATCCACACATCTTTTGCATTGTTTACATCACTTTATAATACTTTATTTCCTATTATAAAGTTAAAATTATTAATCTGAATGTGAATAGATGGGCTAGTCGGTCCATGCCATTCACTTCCAACCATTCTAGCAGATGGCCCTAGTACTGTCACATCAAAGTTTACCAACTTATCTTCCTCCTTCTTGTGCACCACTCCATGTTCTGCACTCACTTGCGATGGTTGCCTCTGCCCTCCCTAGTCTCATGGCACTCAGGGTCACAGTGTAAGTTTTTTAGTTCTTATACCATACCTCTTCACCAACTTGGTTTCTCCCTTTTATTATTAGTTGTTGCCATGGTGTTGTGATGTATTAATTTCTCACTTTTCACCGTATCTAACCTGACCACTGTTGGAATTTTATAAGTGACAGTCCTCATTCATTTTATTTTATGCATACAAGAGTATGTAAAGATTAGCTTTTAGCACACTTCTCTTGTTTGTTTTCAGTAATTGCACCTGATGAGGGGCATTTGTTAGCCCGAAACGGGTCAAGAATTTAAAAATAAAAGCCTTACAACTGAAGTGGTGATTTCCATGTCAATTACCCTGATAAAATGTCTAGAGATGAATGTGACTGAAAAGTCCATAACTGTCATCTATATCTACATGACCACTCTGTAAATGATGTTCGCATGCTTGGCAGAGAGTTCATCAAACTACCATCAGACTATTTTCTGCCGCTCAAACAAATAATGTTTCTATACGAGTGCTGAATTCTCGTTTTGTTATGATGATAATTCTCCCTATGGACATGGGCATCAACAAAATATTTTCACATTTGTAGGAGAAAGTTGGTGATTGAAACATTGTGAAAAGATTTCACCACAGTGAAAAATGCCTTCATTTTAATGTCTGCCACCCCAACTCATATATCATATTCATAACACTCCCTATTGCGACATAACATGAAACAACTTGCCCTTCTTCAAACTTTTTCAGCATCCTCAGATAATTCTATATGGTAAGGTTCCCATTAAGTGCAGCAATTCTCTAGAAAAGAGGGGAGGGGGGGGGGGCAAGTGTTGTTTGTTTAGAAGCTCTGTTGCATCTTCTAGGTGTTTTGCCAATAAAACACAGCCTTTCATCTGCTTACCCACTCCACCCCCTGCCCACATTTTCTGTGTGATCATTCCAGTTTAAGTTGATCGTAATTTTAATCCTAAGATATTTAGGTGAACTGACAGTCTTCAGAGTTGTGTGATTTATCAAGTAACCCAAATTTACAAGATTCCTTTTAGTACTCATGTGGATGACCTTACACTTCTTACTATTTTCAGCCAATTGTCACTTTTTGCACCATATAGGTATCAGGTCTGAATCATTTTGCAATTCTTTTCAAATTTCTGATAAGGTTGCTAGATGGTAAATGACAGCACCATCTGCAAACAATCTAAGACAGATGCCCAGATTGTCTCCTACATCCTTTATATACATTAGGAACAGTAGAGATCTATGACACTTTCTTGGGGAATGCCAGATATATCACTTCTGTTTTACTCCATGACTTTGTCAGTTATTATGAACTGTATCCTTTCTGACAGAAAAATATGAATCCGATCACACAACTTAGTTGATAATACACATACATGCAGTTTGATTAGAAGTCACTTTTGAAGAACGATGTCAAAAAGGGACATGTCCGGGTATCTAGAAATATGGAATCAATTGATCCTTGTCAATAGCACTTATTACTTTGTGTGAATAAATAGATAGTTCTGCTTCACAAGAATGTTATTTTCTGAATCCCTGGTGACTATGTTAATAGATCATTTTCTTCTAGGTAATTCACAATGTTGAAACACACTACCGTATTTACTCGAATCTAAGCCACACTTTTTTCCGGTTTTTGTAATCCAAAAAACCGCCTGCAGCTTAGAATCGAGTGCAAAGCAAGCGGAAGTTCTGAAAAATGTTGGTGGATGCCGCCACAACTTACTTCTGCCGTCATATATATGTAGCGCTACACAGGCATGCTTTGTAGGCACAAAGATAAATACTGGCGCCAAAACCTTTGCGACAAAAAAAAGAAAAAAAAAATTTAATTAATTAATTAAAAAAATAAAAATAAAAATTAAAAAAAAAAAAGGTGGGAGAAGAGCTTCACCCCCCCCCCCCGAATTTCGACCACTGAAATTTCATACATTATCCAACGAAGTAAATACAAATTCCGTATTGTTCATCTTCGAATGTAGCAGCATTTCAATGTACTACAAAAATCCGACTGGGAAGACTGTTTGGGATGTTTGTCAATATAGCCAACTCTACGTTCTGAATTTTTTTCCTATCTGTGAGAAACCCACCCATGAACCATAGACCTTGCCGTTGGTGGGGAGGCTTGCGTGCCTCAGCGACACAGATAGCCGTACCGTAGGTGCAAACACAATGGAGGGGTATCTGTTGAGAGGCCAGACAAACGTATGGTTCCTGAAGAAGGGCAGCAGCCTTTTCAGTACTTGCAGGGGCAACAGTCTGGATGATTGACTGATCTGGCCTTGTAACATTAACCAAAACGGCCTTGCTGTGCTGGTACTGCGAACAGCTGAAAGCAAGGGGAAACTATGACCGTAATTTTTCCCGAGGGCATGCAGCTTTACTTTATGGATAAATGATGATGGCGTCCTCTTGGGTAAAATATTCCGGAGGTAAAATAGTCCCCCATACGGATCTCCGGGCGGGGACTACTCAGGAGGACGTCGTTATCAGGAGAAAGAAAACTGGCGTTCTACAGATCGGAGCGTGGAATGTCAGATCCCTTAATCGGGCAGGTAGGTTAGAAAATTTAAAAAGGGAAATGGATAGGTTAAAGTTAGATATAGTGGGAATTAGCGAAGTTTGGTGGCAGGAGGTACAAGACTTTTGGTCAGGTGAATACAGGGTTATAAATACAAACTCAAATAGGGGTAATGCAGGAGTAGGTTTAATAATGAATAAAAAAATAGGAGTTCGGGTAAGCTACTACAAACAACGTAGTAAACGCATTATTGTGACCAAGATAGACACGAAGCCCACGCCTACAACAGTAGTACAAGTTTATATGCCAACTAGCTCTGCAGATGACGAAGAAATTGATGAAATGTATGATGAGATAAAAGAAATTATTCAGGTAGTGAAGGGAGACAAAAATTTAATAGTCACGGGTGACTGGAATTCGAGAGTAGGAAAAGGGAGAGAAGCAAACATAGTAGGTGAATATGGATTGGGGCTAAGAAATGAAAGAGGAAGCCACCTGGTAGAATTTTGCGCAGAGCATAACTTAATCATAGCTAACACTTGGTTCAAGAATCATGAAAGAAGGTTTATACGTGGAAGAACCCTGGAGATACTAGAAAATATCAGATAGATTATATAATGGTAAGACAGAGATTTAGGAACCAGGTTTTAAATTGTAAGACATTTCCATGGGCAGATCTGGACTCTGACCACAATCTATTGGTTATGAACTGTAGATTAAAACTGAAGAAACTGCAAAAAGGTGGGAATTTGAGGAGATGGGACCTGGATATACTGAAAGAACCAGAGGTTGTAGAGAGTTTCAGGAAGAGCATAAAGGAACAATTGACAATAATGGGAGAAAGAAATAGAGTAGAAGAAGAATGGATAGCTTTGAGGGATGAAGTGGTGAAGGCAGCAAAGGATCAAGTAGGTAAAAAGATGAGGGCTAGTAGAAATCCTTGGGTGACAGAAGAAATATTGAATTTAATTGATGAAAGGAGAAAATATAAAAATGCAGTAAATGAAGCAGGCAAAAAGGAATACAAACATCTCAAAAATGAGATCGACAGGAAGTGCAAAATGGCTAAGCAGGCATGGCTAGAGGGAAAATGTAAGGATGTAGAGGCTTACACTCACTAGGGGTAAGATAGATACTGCCTACAGGAAAACTAAAGAGACCTTTGGAGAAAAGAGAACCACTTGTATGAATATCAAGGGCTCAGATGGAAACCCAGTTCTAAGCAAAGAAGGGAAAGCAGAAAGGTGGAAGGAGTATATAAAGGGACTATACAAGGGCGATGTTCTTGAGGACAATATTATGGAAATGGAAGAGGATGTGGATGAAGATGAAATGGAAGATATGATACTGCGTGAAGAATTTGATAGAGCACTGAAAGACCTAAGTCGAAACAAGGCCCCGGGAGTAGACAACATTCCATTAGAACTACTGACAGCCTTGGGAGAGCCAGCCCTGACAAAACTCTACCATCTGGTGAGCAAGATGTATGAGACAGGCGAAATACCCTCAGACTTCAAGAAGAATATAATAATTCCAATCCTAAAGAAAGCAGGTGTTGACAGACCTGAAAATTACCGAACTGTCAGTTTAATAAGTCACGGCTGCAAAATACTAACGCGAATTCTGTACAGACAAATGGAAAAACTGGCAGAAGCTGACCTCGGGGAAGATCAGTTTGGATTCCGTAGAAATTTGGGAACACGTGAGGCAATACTGACCCTACGACTTATCTTAGAAGCTACATTAAGAAAAGGCAAACCTACATTTCTAGCATTTGTAGACTTGGAGAAAGTTTTTGACAATGTTGATTGGAATAATCTCTTTCAAATTCTGAAGGTGGCAGGGGTAAAATACAGGGAGCGAAAGGCTATTTACAATTTGTACAGAAACCAGATGGCAGTTATAAGAGTCGAGGGACATGAAAGGGAAGCAGTGGTTGGGATGGGAGTGAGACAGGGTTGTAGCCTCTCCCTGATGTTATTCAATCTGTATATTGAGAAAGCAGTAAAGGAAATAAAAGAAAAATTCGGAGTAGGAGTAGGAGAAGAAATAAAAACTTTGAGTTTCGCCGATGACATTGTAATTCTGTCAGAGACAGCAAAGGACTTGGAAGAGCAGTTGAACGGAATGGACAGTGTCTTGAAGGGAGGATTAAGATGAACATCAACAAAAGCAAAATGAGGATAATGGAATGTAGTCGAATTAAGTCGGGCGATGCTGAGGGTATTAGATTAGGAAATGAGACACTTAACGTAGTAAAGGAGTTTTGCTATTTGGGGAGCAAAGTAACTGATGATGGTCGAAGTAAAGAGGATATAAAATGTAGACTGGCAATGGCAAGGAAAGCGTTTCTGAAGAAGAGAAATTTAAATGTCAAGGAGTCTTTTCTGAAAGTATTTGTATGGAGTGTAGCCATGTATGGAAGTGAAACATGGACAATAAATAGTTTGGACAAGAAGAGAATAGAAGCCTTTGAAATGTGGTGCTAAAGAAGAATGCTGAAGATTAGATGGGTATATCACGTAACTAATGAGGAAGTATTGAATAGGATTGGGGAGAAGAGGAGTTTGTGGCACAACTTGACAAGAAGAAGGGATTGGTTGGTAGGACATGTTCTGAGGCATCACGGGATCACCAATTTAGTATTGGAGGGCAGCGTGGAGGGTAAAAATCGTAGAGGGAGACCAGGAGATGAATACACTAAACAGATTCAGAAGGATGTAGGCTGCAGTACGTATTGGGAGATGAAGAAGCTTGCACAGGACAGAGCAGCATGGAGAGCTGCATCAAACCAGTCTCGGGACCGAAGACCACAACAACAACAACAACAACAACATCTGTGAGAAGAGATGGTTTCTAATAGGAACTTTTATAAACTGTGAATCACATGCAGTATTCTCGTCACCATAAGAATAATACGAATATAAACATTTTGCCATGTATCGTTTCATGTTTGCTGGTATCTCATTTAAATCCTGTCTGCCTGATAAACTACGAAACTAGAGTGAGGCAACAGTAAACATGGAAGAATATACATATCATGTCATGTTTATATTCGTATTATTCTTATACTGAATAGTGATACAGTCAGAAATGAAGCACGGCAACTGACTAGATTTTTAAATCTAAGGTGACTAATTTCTGTGCAGAATGTAATGTACTAAAGAGGCGCCTGCAAAGATTTTCAAACGGAGAAAAAATTTTCACTAAACTCTTGTTCAGAACATCTTCTATCATTCGCAGTCTATTATTTGATTCTTGTTGATCATTATCAAAGAAAGCAGCAGTGTAAGTAACAACAAATAGCATTTTCTTGCCATTGTTTCGCTAATGAGACGATTCCTCTCTCTTTTTTTTTATTGTAAGCAGCGGTAGTGCGCACCAAAGCAAGCCATGCCGCGAACGGCGACAGGCCGTAAACACGCACTATCAGAATGCGACAAACAATGCATGACAGAGTACAGTAATGCATTTTCAGTTTAGAGTGATGTAAACACCTATAACAAAGAAAACTGCGCTTATCAGATCAAAGAAAAATAAGCAATCAATTCAAACCAGACGAAGCACGTGGAAAAGGAAG
Source organism: Schistocerca cancellata (assembly GCF_023864275.1). Lineage (NCBI taxonomy): Eukaryota > Metazoa > Arthropoda > Insecta > Orthoptera > Acrididae > Schistocerca > Schistocerca cancellata. The sequence continues at coordinate 458,936,010 of NC_064630.1, forward strand.
GGTACCCGTATAAATACGGACGGAGCGCCTGACGCATAGCAATGGCTACCTGGTAAAGCTTAACTGCTAAGCTTACGACTCGAACCAAACTGCTGTAGCTGTATTGTCATTCATACGACCTAAATTGTGTCTCTTATTACAATGGACCAACTTTGTTTCGATTTGGAGATGCGGCCTATAACGTTTCTCTCCCCTCGAATTTTGAATCTCAAATTTCAGGTGCGGCTTAGATTCGGGCAAATTTTTTTTTCCTTGATTTCGAGTCTCATTTTTCAGGTGTGGCTTAGATTCGAGTGGGGCTTAGATTCGAGTAAATACGGTATATGTTCAAAAATTCTACTGCACATTGAAGTCAACGATATAGACCTGTAATTCATCAGGTTACCTCTATTTTTCTTCTTGTGTATGGGCCTGACCTGTGCAACTTTCCAGTCTTTAGACGTGGATCTCTGGTTGAGTGAGCAGTTGTATACAATTGTTAAGAATGGAGCTATTATATCAGTGTATGCTGAAAGGTACCTAACTGGTATACAACCTAGATCACAGGACTTGCCTTTATTAAATGTCTCAAGTTGCTTTGCTAAATTTGCTGCACTGAGGATATCTACTTCTAAATTTCTCATGTTGACTGTTTTTCTTGAATTCTAGATGGAATATTTACTTTTATTTTTCTTTGATAAATAAACTTCAGAAAACCGTGTTTAGTAACACCGCTTGAGTCGCACCATCATTGGTAACATTACCACTGCCATTGCACAGTGAAAGTATTGACTGTGCCTTGCCTTCGGTATACTTTACATGCAACCAGAATATAGAGACCGATGACCATTGCAGTCTGGTCCCTTTAACCCCCACAAACCAACCAACTAACCAGAATATCTTCAGATTTTCTTCCAGATTTTGAGACAGAGTTTAGTTATGGAAAAGTACTAAAAGCATATCATGCTGACATCTGCCCTAAATTTCGAGCTTCTGTAAAACATTGCCAACCATGAAGATTTTGCATTGTTTTAAATTTGGCTTGCTTCTTTCCTTGCTTCTTCAACAGCATTCCAATCTGTATTGTGCACCATGGGAGATCAGTTCCATTTTTTATTAATTTATTTGGTATAGACCTTTCAATTGTCTTGATACTAAAACTACACTTATGACACATGATTACATGGCTGGCTGATCACCTACAAAATAGGATGTGTCAGTCACCCTGTTCATCATCTTGTACAGTTTCCAGCCACTGGCTGGGTCTGGAACATAAACATCTCCAATGCCTGTGTCTTCCCACTATCTATCTGTCTCCATTTTGATCCATTCTTCTTCTTTCTTTTGAATACAGTCTTTCACTTCTTTCAGCTGTCTGTCTCTTGGTCTTCCAATTGTCTTTACCTTCCTTTTATTTTGCTTCTATCTCTACCTTTCATTACCCAGGTCTCCAACACATGTCAGAATTGCAACACAGCAAGCCCATTATATAACGATTCCACTGTTTTGACACACATCCTTCCTCCATAGCAGGCTTACAACACTCTTCCCGAATGCTTCTGTTAGGCGCCTCCACTCATTTATTTCTCTTTCTTTTCTTCTGTTTTAAGCTTCCCAAATGCTTGAAACTCTCCACCTTCCTCAGTCATTCTCCAATACTTGTTATTCCACTAGTGACTCTCCTTATTCCTGGTTATGATCACTATTTCACACTTACGCTAGATTTCATCCCGTTTCATTGTACTATTTACAAGTATTGACATACTTTCAACTGCCCCACACTTCCTCCATATTGTTTCCACAAATCACCAAATTGTCTGCAAACACCACTACTTTTAGTTTTCCTTCAAAAATAACCTATACCACTTTCATCAGTATCTAATTAATCACTGCAATAAAGAGCAATGGTGAAAATGCAGTTCCTTGCCTCAAGACATTCTTGTGGTCCAGTCAATCTGATCCCCCACTTTCACACAGGTCACCTTCTTGCTGCACATTTCTCTTATCCTTCATATAACCTGGCTTCCTATTCTTCTGTCCTCCACGGACTTCCGTGCATTGTTTCTACATTCACTACCACAGGCTTGTATCCAGGAAGGTCATCAGTAGATCTATTTCATATTGACAGTAGCTGCCTTACAGTGAAAATCAGATCTACTGTGGACCTTCCAGGTTGAAACCATGTTGTTCTCTCAATTTTCCTTCTATTTTGTCCAAATCTGTTTTTTCAAAAATTTCTCCAAGATCTTTGTTCAATGGCTCATCAATTTGATTCCCCAACAGTTTATCCACACTTTCCTATTACCTTCCTTGAAGATCAGGACAACTATTTCCTTCTTCCAAACTTCTGGGATCCTCCTCTCCTTCCCCATAAATGCTGTCTCTCAATAGAGCCATTGTGTCCCCACCTCCTCTGCTGTTCTCGCCATCTCTACACTCAGTTCATCCAAACCTGGTGCTTTCCCTCCATTAAACTTTCTCCATGTTCAGACGTTTCCTATTTGCAGTTCTTCTTCATTCTCCTTGTCCAGGTCTCCATTTGGGTTTAAGAGTTCATCAAAATACGACCTCTCCGTGAACTTGTGTTCCTCCTTATTTTCTACCTCTTGGCCACTTTTATGCAGCATTCAAACATAACGTATTTACTTGAATCTAAGCCGCAATCAAATCTAAGCCGCACCTGAAAAATGAGACTTGAAATCAAGGAAAAAAAATTTCCCAAATCTAAGCCGCACCTGAAATTTGAGACTCGAAATTCAAGGGGAGAGAAAAGTTTTAGTCCGCACCTCCCAATCGAAACAAAGTTGGTCTATTGTAATATGAGACACAATTTAGGTAGGATAAATGACGATACAGCTACAGTAGTTTGGTTCGAGTCGTAAGCTTAGCAGTTAAGCTTTACCAGGTAGCCATTGCTATGCATCAGGCGTGCTTCGTCTGGTTTGAATCGATTGGTTATTTTTCTTTGATCCGATAAGTGCCGTTCTCTTTGTTATAGGTGTTTACGTCACTCTAGGCTGAAAATTCATTATTGTACTGTCATGCATTGTTTGTCGCATTCTGATAATAAGTGTTTACGACCTGTCGCCGCTCGCGGCATGGCTTGCTTTTGTGCGCGTTACCGCCACTTACAATAAAAAAAAAAAAGAGAGGAATTGTCTCATTAGCGAAACAATGGCAAGAGACTGCTATTTGTTGTTACTTACACTGCTGCTTTCTTTGATAATGATCAACAAGAATCAAATAATAGACTGCGTATGAGAGATGTTCTGAATGAGAGTTAAGCTAATATATTTCTCCGTTTAAAAATCTTTGCAGACGCCTCTTTTGTACATTACATTCTGCACAGAAATTAGAGTCATCTTAGATTTTAAAATCTAGTCAATTGCCATGCTTCATTTCTGATTGTATCACTACTAGGCATAAGAATAACACGAATATAAACATGACATGATATGTATATTCTTCCGCATTTGCTGTTGTCTCACACTAGTTTCGTAGGTTATTAGGCAGACAGGATTTAAATGAGATGGCAGCAAACACAAAAGAATACATGGCAAAATGTTTATATTTGTATTATTCTTATGTTGAAGAGAATACTGCATGTGATTCGCAATTCATAAAAGTTCCTATTAGCAACCATCTCTTCTCACAGGTAGGAAAAAATTCAGAATGTAGAGTTGGCCATATTGACAAACATCCCAAATAGTCTTGCCAGTCAGATTTTCGTAGTACATTGAAATTCTGCTACATTCGAAGATGAACAACACTAAATTTGTATTTACTTCGTTGGATAATGTATGAAAATACAGTGGTCGAAACTCGGGGCGGAGTAAAAAGCTCGTCTTAATACCTTTTTTTTTTTTAATTTATTTACTGACGCAGAGGTTTTGGCGCCAGTATTTATCTTTGTGCCAGCAAAGCATGCCTGTGTAGTGCTACATATATTCGATGGCAGAAGTTAGTTGTGGCGGCACCTACCAACATTTTTCAGAACTTCCGCTTACTTTGCACTCGATTCTACGCCGCAGGCGGTTTTTTGGATTACAAAAACTGGAAAAAAAAGTGCGGCTTAGATTTGAGTAAATACGGTAGTCCATCATATCATTTCACCTCTTACTTTTAACCATCCCATATAGCACCTTTTTGAAACTTCACTCTCCTCCTCCATCACTCTAGTCCACTCTTCCATCCATCTTCCCTCCTCTGCCATCACTCTTTGTACCTCTTTCTTTCTCTTCTGGCACTCTTCTCTTGTCTCTATTGTCCTATCCTGGAACCATACCATAAAGGACTCTATTCTTCTTCAGCACCGTAACTTTTGTTTCTTCATTTGACCATGGAGTTTACTTCAATATCTTTTTGTTGCTTGTTCCTTCACATATTACCTCTCTGCTGCACTTACTAATGTCTTCCTAAATCCACACTATTCCTCTTCCACCATTTTAGTTTCATCCACTGTGAGATTTTCCTTCACTATTATGAGGTACTCTATGCTGCTCTCTTCTTCTTTCAGCCTCCATGCCCTTACACGCCTATCCTTGTTTTCTGTCCATCTCAGAGTTATTTTTAGTAGTTGATGGTCACTGTCCAAGCCTCTGATGGTATTACCTTGATATCTGTGATGTTCCTATTCATTTCATTATTGTAGAGTACAGAGTCAACTACCAACTTTCTGGTCTAGTCATTACTGTAACAGGTAATCTTGTCGCTCTCCTTTTCCTTCAAGTAGGAGTTCCCAACCAACAAACCATTCCTTTGGCAGAAATCCAACAGTCTTTCATCTTCCTCATTTTGACTACCTCGAATCTCTGGTCCAAGCACACTTTCATGCCCTTGTTTCTCTCTTCCAACATGAGTGTTTAAATCTCCCATTACTATCATTTTCTTTCAACTCATCTGCATTCCCCTCTTCAAATTCTGTTTTCTCTGCAGAAGTGTAGCCTACCTGTGGGGTATACACACATAATATATCCATGGTCTCTGTCTCCATTAATACTTCTGTCTTCATTATCTTATCAATTATTCTCTCCAGTTATTTCAACCCATTTCTCACTACTACTCTTACTTCATTTCTCCTTACATCATCATTCCTGCCCCAATATAACTGACAGCTTTTCTCTGTTGTCTCCTCCCTTCACATTTCCATATGTTTCTGCCACAAACAACAAATCCAACATCCATTTTTTTCATTATGTAACCATCTACTCCACCTTCCCAGTCAATGTCCAAAAAACATTCACTGTTCCAAACTGTAATCCATGTTCACAGTGGGGTTGTCATCTATTATATCAATAATTTCTGAGGCTCATTCCATTCTTGAAAGCATAGGGATTATCCACTACTAACTTGCAGAGCCTATTGCAGCTTCACTTTTGAGAGTCTCTTTCAGATCTTCACAGTTACTGTAGCAGTCTCAGGGCACATGCAGTCACCACTGTACTTTGCCCATACAGGCAATCCCCTACTTAATGCTGTTCCCTATCTCCCATGACACGAATTTGGGGTTGGAGTTTTGGAAGACCTGTCACCAACAGCCACACTGATAATATATTAAAAATCCTTCCTTGTATTTTACGGAACAAGTTTGACATTTCACAGAATCTTAAAATTTGTCTTACTGTCAACTAAATTACAGGGAAGATCTGCAGGTAAATTAGCCTTGAACCTCTTGTCTAAATAATGTACCATGATCTGCATGTTGCAAGAACCACATATTTGAGGACCCTCTTCCTAGAGCTACAATAATAATGAAAAGTATATCATCTTGTCTTTGTGGCTAGAAGGAGGTAAGCCAGTCTGAGTTGTTGACTTTATTTGTCTTACACTTCCAGTTACTTTTCTACCAATCAATATATGACTCAACACCTCAACAGCAATGTGATAGCATAGAAAATTAAAACACTTGATCATCACATGCCACCCTGGCTGCCACAACTAACTGTTGGCATAGGGAGGACTGTATTAATATTGGAAGCTGGCCCCAAAAACTCCACTGATTGACTTTGCAAAAACAGACATAATGTCTTATGGGACAACAGCAATCAGTGATTTTATAATGTTACTTGAAATCCGTCTTGATTGCAAAAAATTTTTTATTATTCATATGACCGGTTTCGGTTCATTCAGAACCATCTTCAGATCTGATATTTCATAATGTGACGTAGCATGTGAAAGATGCTGGATTTGGACGGGTTACTCCTGTAACTGAAATATCAGATCTGAAGATGGTTCTGAATGAACCGAAACCGGTCATATGAATAATAAAAAACTTTTTGCAATCAAGACGGATTTCAAGTAACATTATATCCACTGATTGAGCTATGTGAGTGTTGTACCCCTTACATTTGTATATATACAAATATATGTGAATAAATGTTGCATAGGGGTACAAAGAAGGAGCCTCCTAGAAGATTGTGAGCCTAAAGATTGAAGACAGGCACAATCAGGCATACCCTGGAAATGATGAAAGATTTCACCAGCTAATCCTTCTAACACCAGATCAAGTTGAAGTCCAAAACCAAATTAACATCAAGATGCAACGGCCTTTATCAAGACCACCCCTTGTGATGATCTCGATAAATATTGAGGAATTCTCTAGTCATAAGTGTGTTTTATTAGCAGACATGTGCTATAAGCATAAATGTGATGCATTGTTGGTGCAGGAAACACACCGGGGAGCCACCAGCCACAGACCTAAAATCTGGACTTTGTTTTCCACAAACCAAACAATTTTACATATGACCATATTAATTTTGTCATGGGCGATTTCAACTGCCATGGTGAAGCATGGGGATATAATGAGACTGATGAGAATGGTGTACAGCTTGAATCCTGGGCTGACACTAATGACCTACAACTCATTCATGACCCAAAACAGCCAGCATCGTTCAACAGCAGAAGATGGAGAAGGGGATATAATCCTGACAACATCTTTGTGAGTAGGAAGTTGGCAGCAGAGTGCATGAAGCTTGTTGAAGAACCTATCCTAAGTACACAACACAGAACCGTCATTTGTGTTGTGAATGCGATGGTTAAACCAGGGGAGGTGCCTTTCCAAAGACGGTTTAATTTCAAAAAGGCAGACTGGCAGAAATTTAAAGAGCAATTGGACAAAGAGATTGAGAAAATCTCTCCTCAACCAGATGAGTATGGTAGATTTATCAATCTTGTGAAAGGGATCTCAAGGAAAAACATCCCAAGGGGTTGCCGAACCCAGTACATCCAGGGTCTGACTGGCAGCAGCAAGGTCTTACTTGACAAGTACCAAAAGCTGTTCACTCAGGACCCCTTCAGCGAAGATACGATGGAGGCTGGGGAGGAACTAATGCATGCTATTGCTGAGGATAAGAGATCACAGTGGTGCAAACTAGTCAAGAATCTTGACATGAAACAAAACAGCAGACGTGCATGAAAATTACTGAAAAACTTAAGTGGGGACCCAACTGACCACCAGCAGAAGAACAACGGGATAACAGCAAATCAGATTGCTAGCCAACTTCTGAAGAATGGGAAAACCAAAGGAAAAAGAGAAAGGGAAAGAGTTATACCCCTAGAATAAAAAGATTACGGACTCTTCAATGCTTCATTCACAGCAACCGAACTGGAAGACGCCATTCAGAGTATGAAACTGAATAAGGCCGCTGGAACTGATGACCTTAGAACGGAGCAGATAAAACAGTTTGGGCCCAAAGCTCGAAACTGGTTACTACAAATGATGAACACCTGTATTAAAGAGCTGAATATTCCAAAACTATGGTGGCAGGCGAGAGTGGTGGCTTTACTAAAAACTGGCAAGGAGATAAAGGACCCCAAAAGTTACAGACCAGTGTCACTTCTATGCCATCTCTATAAGATACTGGAGCAGATGATTCTCAACCGGGTGGCAGAAATTATAGTTGGAAAGCTCATAAAGGAACAAGCCGGTTTCAGACCAGGAAGATCTTGTTGTGGGCAAATACTTAATTTGACGCAACATATAGAAGATGGGTTTGAAAAAAAATTAATTACTGGAGCAGCTTTCATAGATCTTACTGCTGCATATGACATGGTAAACCACAGAAAGCTATTGCGCAAATTATATCACCTCACAGGGGACTGTAGGTTGATGATGGTTATTGGCAGTCTTCTGCAGAATTGAAGATTTTATGTCTCCCTAAATGGTAAGAACAGTAGATGGCGACTGCAGAAGAATGGCTTACCACAAGGAAGTGTACTTTCTCCCATCCTTTATAATGTGTACACTAATGACCAACCTATACCTCAAGATGCAAGACTGTTCGTATATGCTGATGACACAGCTGTGGTGGTCCAGGGGTCCAATTTTGATGCAACATCTGGAAATCTCTCTGAGCGCTTGAAGAACTGGCTCAATACTACGACGCCAATCACCTCAAGACAAACCCTGACAAAACCCAAGTATGTGCTTTCCATCTGCGCAATAGAGATGCTGGAGTTGAGCTCAACGTTACATGGCAAGGTAAGAAGCTAAAGCACTGTCCAACATCTAAATACCTTGGGGTTGTACTTGACAGAACGCTTTCCTTCAAGCAGCATTGCCAAAACACCAGTCTGCTTCAGGAATAACATCATCCGCAGGCTGACAAACTATGAATGAGGAGCTGAACCATCAGTACTGAGAACATCAGCACTTGCTCTGTGTGTTTCTGCAGCAGACTATGCAGCGCCTGTATGGGAAGCATCTGCACATGCTAAACAGGTTGATGTAAGTGTAAATGAGACAATGCAAATTGTTACAGGCTGTCTCAGACCCACACCAACGCATAATTTGTAACTACTTGCTGGAATTGCCCCATCCAAGATCAGAAGGCAGGTGGCAGCAGACGCTGAGAGAACAAAGAAAGAAACAGATTCTCGACACCCACTGAATGGGCACATCACTTAGGCCCGCAGGCTTAAGTCTAGAAATAGCTTTATTGCAAGAACCAAGATCCTTGACGGTTCACAGGAAGATAATAGAGTCCGTAAATGGGAGAATGAACAAACAGCACTGCAGATAATACCAAAAGAGCAAATGGCACCTGGAAACAAACTTCCTTATACAGTGTGGAGAACACAAAATAGGCTGAGGGCTGGTGTACCCAGATGCAAAACTAATCTGTGCAAGTGGGGACTGCTGACTAACGATGACGACGTTCTTTGCGGATGCGGAGAGGTACAAGACGAGGCACATCTGCTCATGTGCCGACTACTGCCGGAGCCCTGCAGTTTTAGTGACCTGCTACAAGCCAACGACAAAGCCGTAGCGGTGGCTAACTATTGGAAAAATAAAATTTGATCTGGACACAGAAAAGTAAAGTAAAGTAATGTTGCAGAAAAAGCTTGCTTTATAGGCTGCTCTACAAGGTTCAGGGTTCTATGGTAGAATACTACATCCTGAACCTACACTGAGAGCTATCTAGTATAATGTCTCCAGATCAGACAACAACTGACCATTTGTTCCAAAACTTTTTGACAGTAGTTATTAAGGCAATGCAATTGTAGCTACTGTGTTCTCTGCAGTTTGTGAAGGGAAATCAAAACAGTCTCACTGGTTGGAAATTGTTCTGTTGGTCACATTTTAATAAAAATTGTAGAACAATTTCCTTTGGTTTGCTGTCAAGATGCTGGAGCATAGCTTACTTGATTCAGTTATGATAGGGCCCAGGATCAGAAGTCTCAGACAGTGCTGCATTCAGTTCCCAAACTGAAAAGGCGCAGTTGTAGGACTTACAAAAAAATGTTGAATCTGAAGTACAAACTACCCCCTGAACAGGCTCACACTGCTGATGCAGTGCCAGATCCAAGCACACAGTGACCGAAGCCTTGAAAAAAATGCTGTTGTTTTGAGACACCTCTCATTCATTATAGCTTCTACAGGTTCCTGACTGCTTCTTTTAGATTTTTTTCTGTTGGCTTCTCATATATTTGTCTTAAGAGAGTGGACTGATTGACTTTGTCCTGGAATACTTGTCAAAACATCCCTTCTGCTCACCTTAATAGTTTGTCAAGCCTGTGCCCTCATAACCCAAAAGGCTGCAAAGTGTCAGATAGAAATTTGATCACATTGTGGCAGTAAATGTAAGTGTTAAAACTGAGGCAGTATAAGAAATATTGGACCAGATATGGGAAATACACGAATGAGAGGTGAAAATTTGTGGTTCTGACCAGTCTGCAAGTCAGAGAGCAGATGAGCCGCCCACCCCTCTACCTGCCCCCATTTGCAGGCAATAAATAATTCCTTCTAGCCAGGTGGAGGTTATCCATAACACTACAAGTGAAAAGTGTATAAGTGTAATGAACATCAGTAGGACTAATAAGGTGAGAGAAATAATCAGGTCAGTAGGTGGGTGGGTGGTTGGGTGCAGGCGAGTGTCCTCCAGGGCTCAGCATGTGACAGGGGTAGCTCCCACCCCGATATCTTACAGTCAAAGTGTTAAAGATTGGAACAGAACCCACTCTCAAAAGAAACAGTAAAACCTGTTCAACCATTCTTTCATCATCAGAGAGCATCAAGGAAATGGATTCCTTAAGGTCTGATGCTTCGTTTTCAGTCCATGCTACCTCCTTGGAAATAGTAAGGTGTTCAGTCCTACATCTGCTATTGTTGTAATTCAACAAGTGACTGAGTTCTTGACAGTGCTCTCACGGAGGAAATGGAACACCTGAAGTGCCTGATGACAAGTACAACACTGGATGCCTGCTCCAACAGGCAAGGATTTCACACACAATGCCCAAGAAAACCAGAGGATGGCCAAGATGGCAGCAGTCGGTTTATGGAATGCCTGGCACCGTGCAGACATGAAACAGAACATCAGATGACAGGCACATCACCAGACGATGGCCAAGCCAGATAGAAACTGCGGTCAAAGCACCAGTGGCATGAGAGGGCAACTGGAGTCACCCCTGGCAGACGCAATCCACAGGTGGAGTGTATGACATAGTGTAGAATGAAAATGGAGCATTATAAGATGGGCACAACACCAGAGGACAGCTATAACAGGTGCAAACGGTGGTCAGAGCACTAACAGCAAGAGAGGACAACTAGAGCTGCCACTGGAGACTGCAGACAGTGTACAGAGCACCTGATGCCTTTCAGACTGAAAACAGAGTGCCTAGCACCATACAGGCATAAATACCGGACTGCATCCACCCAAGGACCACATCGACAATGCCTAGTGTATGAGACCTTCCTGAAGCCAAAAGTCAGAGTCGGCATTACCAAATATGAGGGCCACTGAAAATAATGGCCAACTCACAAAGAAAATACACCCATGTACATTAAAATACCACTACACCACCACCCACAGAGTTTCCTTGCTAAACACCACAGAAGACAACGGAGTTGTAGTACACACCCCAAGAAGCTGCATTAACTGCACAGCAGTCTATCAGCAGCCTAAACTTATACATATGGGCCCTGCTAATGTCAATGCACTGTTAGCCATCTCAGGTGATATCTTTATTGGAGGTGACTTCAACGCCAAGAACATTGTTGGAACTCAAGAGCAACACAGAATCAGTGGAAGGTGACTACTTAAAACCACAAATCAATGCTAGGCAGTCATCGCTGGCCTGAACAATCCCGCATACTTCCCTAAGAATGGAGCCCCTGACGTTCTGGACACAGCACTGGTCAGAGACTACCAGTAGCAATACACGTCAACACCGGAACATACTCTTCTCAGACCACATACCAGCCATCTTCCACACTGCAGAAGATAGGACTTGACTTCCATGGCATAAGGTGGAGAACTACCATGAACAATTTGCATATGACATGGAAACATGGAAAGCAATATGCTACATCACTGAAAAAGTGATAGATGGATAGATGCACCTGTCTCAGCATCTTCTCCAAGAGGAAGAGCAAAAACGGACACTACAGCATATCCACACTGCCAGTGCAGACAAAAACACACTGTTCTGCGAATGGCAATGTGTAAGAAATGTGACCACCAAGAGACAAGTCAAGTGCCAACAAAGGGAGATAAAAGGCAGTTGTAGAAGCACATTGCATCCAGGCGTGGTCAAATCGGACAGCAGCCCTGAGAATTGAGGACAGATCAGCTTGGAAGATGACTAGAAGTCTTCTTGGCAACACCAACAGATTTCCCCCCCCCCCCCCCCCCCACTGCTAGTGGGCAACAATGCAGTCTGCAATCCAGACGACAAGGCAGATGCACTAGCTAACATCTTCATCAAGAACTATACACCAGTAAATGACCTTCGCAATCCTGCCCACAGTGAAACTGCAAATAATTGACTACCCTAGTTCAAGACAGCACAAGCAGAAGATGACATGATCAAGGAAATCACAACAGCCGAAGCGGAGTTCCAACTCAGACACCTAAATTCCTGAACATCATGACAAGACGGTCTCATCATGAATCAGATGTTGAAGCAGATGCCACCAGCAGCTGACACTCTCCTAACAAGAACCTTCAATAGCACACTGAAGAACTGGACAATGCCGAAAAGCAAATATGCTACTGTAGTACCAATAGCCAAGCCCGGAAATGACCCCAGGCATCCCTCCAACAACATGCCCATCAGTGTACTGCCAGCCATATCCAAACTCTTCAAGTGTCTGTACCTGAGAAGACTGTTCAACTACATGAATGCTGAATAATTACTTCCCAATGAACAGTTCTGATTCAGAAATGGCTTAGCTCAACAAACCAGCTACTTCGAGTGGTAGAAGACTGAATGGGAGACCTGGAATGTCAAGCATTCCTGGTAACAGTATTCCTAGATATGTCACCAGCATTCGGCTCAGTGTGGCATGAGGACTTCCTGCATAAACTGCTAGATCAGGGGTGGGAGGGCTGCGGGGTGGGGGTGGGGCTTCCATAGTCTCACACAAAACTACTGAAATCGTATCTGAATGGACACACCTTCCACGTGCAGGTACATAATGGAGAATCACTGACACACCACATGTTAGCTGGAGTCCCTCCAGGGAGTGTAATTGGCCCTATCCAGTACACACTCTGCACTAAAGACTTCCCTACAACACCGGACATTCACATTGCACTCTACACAAGTAATATGGCTCTGTATTACCAGGAGCAGAAGAGCAAGATATATCCAACACAGACTCCAGTGAGTCACTGATAACTTCTACATGAAGCCCGCGACACCCCAGTGCCTGGGGGAAAACTGCACTCTACCTGGAGATAACACTAGATTGACACCTCATGTGGAAAAAGCATGTCGAAAACATTCACAAGAAGGCCATGGATAGACTGAGGAAACCCTGCACACTCCTCAATCCCATCTCCACACTCCCATAAGGAACCACACTTTGAGGTTAGTCCTCGAATATGCTGCAGTGGTGTGGGGTAATGCTGCAAAGAACCCACAGGACAACTGCAACAAGTCCACAACTGTATGCTGCAGTGCACCCTCCATCTTCCGTGGAGCTTCTCAACCACTGAGCTATATGAGCTGACAGATATCACTCACCTGAGAGAGAGAGAGAGAGATTCTGTCGGAGATGAGATGACCTGAGGAGCTGAACTTGGCAACCACCAGCACTTCAGGAAGTGTGAGCAGTGGCCAGACCTTCTGAGAAGCTAAGAAGATGGTGCAACCACACGCTGCCTCTCCCAAGAACTCTAAGAATCCTAAATCCATTCCTGAATGTAAATAGTGTACTTACTTCCCACTGTAAATATTTCCCACCCCAAAAGTCGATAACTCTAATAACAACTGTGAATGTCTGTGAATGTACATGTTTCTTTTACAAATAATGTCCACAGGAGTAACTTCAAAGTCTGAACAGCAATCACTGGGGAAGAAAGAAGAAATCATCCTCAAGAAGAAAAGTGCTTATCCCAAAAACCAGCCTCAGTGAGCACCTGTAGAAGACAGTGAGTCATGCAATGCGAAATATAGTGTGAGAATGACATCAATAACTGTCAGAGGACCCAAATATTAATTACGATACATCAAATTAAAGGAAGGTTCCTCATGTCAAATACATAATTTCTTCTGAGTTGAGCATCTGTCGCAAATTGTGCACCTATTATATTTTATAATTTTCATCAGACACAAAGTGCTAAAATCGCACTGTGCAGCATGCTGTCTCTGAGACAGCAATGGACATACCTTTCATATAGTAGTGATGGACCATGAAGATCTTGCACATCAGCATAATGCTGGAGCATTGCTACAATTGTGCCACTTTTTAGTGTCTCCTGTTCTGTGGAGTGCAAACATATATCTGACAGATCCTGACTCTGTTGTAGTGATGGCAGATAAAATTATTAAAAATATGTACAGAGTGATTATAATTAAAGTTAAACTTTTGAACTGCTGTAGATATAACACCACTGGTCAGAATGACGTCAAATTGCAGCAGAATATTATCGGAAAAGGGGGAAAACGTATGGCAGAAGAAAAATGAACAGTTACAAAATGTAGCAATAGATGGTGCTGTAAGCATCATAATTTAATAGTGGTTGACAACAAATGACAAAACAAATCATACAACAATGCCTAAGGTGTATCTTTGACATTAAACAAACTGTACTACTCAGTGTGCTTGGGTGTACAGGTGTGATAGCGTTAGTAACGTAAGCCCATCTACCAAGGCAAGGTCATATCACATTGGGTGGGAAAAATTGGTATTTAATTGGCCTGATGCCAGAAATCACATAAAAGCATCAGGCCAAATCAAATCGGATTATTAATTTCCATGTGGCTGGTGCAAAACATGTTCACTATGCTGTCCACCACTTTCTGCAACAAGTTGAAATCAAGAAACAGTATCTTGCATAAAAATGATCCCATCCATACATCCACGCTGTTGGAGAGCTGGAATGACGTGCTTGAGCAAAAGACACTCATAGCGCTTACCAGTGATGATACAGGTAACAGGACCAGAAGCACCTGTCTCTTCGAAAAAATATGGCTCTATGGTAAATGATGACATAAATCTGCATCCCACAGTGACCTTTTCAGGATGAAGTGATACTGGTTGATTTGCGTGTGGATTTTCTATTGCCCATATTCGACAATTCTGTGTATGGACACATCCCGTCAGATGGAAGCGGGCTTCATCTGTCCACAGAAGTTTCCACGGCCAATCGTTGTCCACTTCCATGCGAGCAAGAAATTCTAAAGTAAAGGTCTCTCTTGCTGGCAGGACAACAGGAAGCGACTCATGCGTATGGGTAATTTTGAATGGATAACAAAGAAAGATGCTTCATAGGATTTTACACATGGTGCTCATGGGTATGTCCAATGTTTGGGCAATTCTCCATACATTACATGTTTGCCCACCACCACTTGCCCCCCCCCCCCCCCCCACCCCCCCACTACATTGCTGTGGCCACTGCTTCCACTGAAATTGAATCGTTTCCTCCCTCTAACAGGTTGTACACCAAAAGAACCTGTCTTTTCGAATTTCCGAATCATTTTCTCTAAACCCACAGCAGTCATCGGTCCAACACCTTTTTTCAAACCCTTCAGTGTCTGGAACTTCTGCAGAGCGACGTGTGCACAGTCATCATTCTTGTAATACAGCTTTACAAGCAGAGCATGATCCTGCTTTGAGACAGCCATGCCAAATGTCACAGATGCGAAAGGAGGAAAAACCGTGTAGCCAGCGCGTTTATACCAATTTCAATGGGTCGTGCACATTTCATTTGTGTATTCTGACACATACAGTGCCTTCTGCTGATCAATTTTCACACTATTTGTTTTTCTTCTGCCACACATTTTCCCCCCTTCTCCGATAATATGCTGTTGCAATTTGATGTCATTCTGACCAGTGGTGTTACTTCTACAGCGTTTTGAAAGTTTAATTTTATAAATGACCCTATATAATGCTAACCAGCTGCACCACAGTCAGAATTTGACACCAAACACACACATACTGGCCAAAAGTTATATTTGTGACAGTCTTTTTGTTGTGTCTATCTGCATCTCTGCTATATGGTGAGTAGCAACTTTCCTTTTCACAATAATGAAACACTTGTTCCATTTTGCCACCAGAGTTTACCAAAATGGGAAAAACAGATAAAATGAGGCACTGACTTCACAGTTACACTCAAAGAATGTGTACTGTACAGTCGTTTCTTCTAATTGTTATAAAGAAGTACAACAAGAGTGTGAATAAGGTTGGCTCCGTTATCAAACTAATAAACCATTCTGAACGTATACTTTTAACTTTTCAGCCATGTTGGCTGGTCAACTTCGTATATACTGTGAGCAGTGTTCTAAAATAAGTTTGCTGCCTAAAGCTCTACAAAACTGCGAGGTATTGTTAGTAACACGTTGCTACACATACATCATTAAACTCCTGGTTTCAGTCTACGCCCTTTGGTGTACATTTGTCAAACAGTGGCCATTCTGCTGCTCAGTGAGACAGTTCATTATAAGATGTAGCATTTGCTGGATGTCGAGCTTCTGGTAATATTAGCAACATTTTGCCATGAAGTCATCAGAGTCAAGTCTATGTCAGCCACTGAGAATACCTACCAGCAGCATTCACAGCATCTGACAATTCCAACTACTTAAGATAGGAAGATTAAAATTCAACAGGTTAACACTGATGGATCACTAACTCCAATAGTAGAGAACAAAACCATTTGATTTTCAAAGAAACCATCTCACTCTTAGCCATAAGTGAAACAAATTATTTTGCATAATAAAGAAATAATTCATTCTGCCAGACACTCAAAAGTATTACATTCCATCAACTGTGCTGGGAAAATGTTAGAAAACTTCATACCACAATGAGTACGAGTCAATATGGCATGCTTCTTTATAGGCAAGGAATTACAATGTTTCCCACTTAAAGCTGTTCACACCCCCTCTGGTAAGTAATTATCTTGTGTGACTATTAAGTTATGAAAGCTGAGGTGGTTTGGGTATGCGAAATTTTTGGAATACAGTTTTGATTGTACTTTTATAACAGTTTCAGTGTCACTACACACATATTTTAGGCTAAAATGGGACCTGGAAAACAACCCACACATGATGCACCATTAGAAAAATGCAAGAAGACTTCTGAAAAGAATAATGTCACTTTGTCCTACGTAAACAAGAAACAATATTCTGAAAACTTTCATTTTTGACAAGATTTTGCACTGGTTAAACTGGAGAAATTTTGGCTCTCAAAAATTGATGAACATGAGTCCATCTTTTTCTGGGTTAAGACAGGTCATCAGACACACAGCACTAGCTGGATAGGACAGTCAATGTGGGTTTGAAATATACTGAAGCTAAAGAGCGCAGCATGACAACTGATAATTGTTGAAAGTGGCTTAATGTCCACATAACACATACCAAACCCCATAAATGACCCAAAGTTTGAGATGCATAAGGCTTTTACACATTTACTCTTCATCTTACAGCATATTTCTCATTCAGGGTTCAGTTTTAAAACTTGTACTCCTCATTATGTGCTGGCCGGGGTGGCCGAGCGGTTCTAGGCGCTACAGTCTGGAACCGCGCGATCGCTACAGTCGCAGGTTCGAATCCTGCCTCGGGCATGGATGTGTGTGATGTCCTTAGGTTAGTTAGGTTTAAGTAGTTCTAAGTTCTAGGGGACTGATGACCTCAGCAGTTAAGTCCCATAGTGCTCAGAGCCATTTGATTTGAACCTCATTATGTGTGTTCACAAGAAAAACAAAGACACTGCAGTTCTGTGTGGCACGCAGCATCTTATACATGTGCCACTGAGCAGTACAATGCTTGAACTGATACCAAATAATAGCACAGAAAAATTGACATCAAGATAACAGGTAAAATATAGGCAGCTAATAACTCAAAGCCTCCTGAAGTGTCTCAATCATTCTGAAAGAGTTAAAGCAGCATCACCTTCATGATTATGCAGTTGTTTTTCACAGAAACATAATCAGAATATTTTTGACAATAGGAAATCAACACACACAGCCACCAGGTAACTGAGGCAAAAGCAACCTTTCATTCTCTGTGCAATTTAATAGAAAAACAATTGTCTCAAATCATGAACAGAACAATGTTTAGTCTTAAACAGGCCTTGAATGTCCCTCCCAAGCTTACACAGTGTGAGTAGGAGGTGTTATCAGAACAGGAAATTGCCTGTGATACTGATATACACTACAGTGATGTCATTTGAGTATCCCACTATGATTATGAAACACAAAACACACAAGATTTTCCTCAAGATCACCAGCAAATGACCACAACCTGCAATTTATGGCTCTTATATACCGCAAGAGAATGCAACAGAATTGCACGATGGCTTTTTGGAGGCAACTGGGATGGCTGCGTCAACCTAACACAATCTGTCTGAGCTTTAGGCATCCATTACTAAGGACAGAATAAGCCCCTCAGAACTGGGTTGTTTGAGGAAGGTGGGCAAGGAATACCAGCAATGGAACCTGGATCCCTTCACCAACAAGGGCAAAGTTTAACACCTGATGATTGTCATAAAAAAGTGTGCGTGTTGCCACATATCTATGCACACCACAAGCATGTGATACCATGAGTTCTGCATACCTGGTGTCATTTACAGATTTTAGACAACTCTTGTCAGCTTTGTAGCATCAGGGCAGGATCCTCCTAACTGCTGTCAAGCTCTACAGTCAACAGTTTGGTGGTGGTGGTGGTGGTGGTGGTGGTGGTTAGTGTTTAACGTCCCGTCGACAACAAGGTCATTAGAGACGGAGCGCAAGCTCGGGTTAGGACTGGGAAGGAAATCGGCCATGCCCTTTCAAAGGAACCATCCTGGCATTTGCCTGAAACGATTTAGGGAAATCACGGAAAACCTAAATCAGGATGCCTGGAGACGGGATTGAACCATCGTCAACAATTTAGTGATGGGTTTGTGTTTCAAGATATTAATGCAGAAGCATCCTGCCCTCACCTTTTTTCTAGGAGATGGGAATCAGTCAAATGGAATGGCCTTCAGTACCTGAAAGTGATTGAGCATACTTAGCACCAATTGAAACTTCCAGTGCATTGGCACAGATCTTCACACAACAGATGACCTTGGAAGATTTGCCATGGATGAGTGGGACAGGCGTGAATAGCAACATCGCAGTGACTTTGTGGACAAAAACTGATGGGAATTCAAGCCTGTTACAATGCACAGGGTGGAATAACAGCATTGACTGTCACCTATGCAGCAGGTATTGATTTCAAAGATGTGCACATTTGAATAAGCTGCTGCTATTTTTGTTATCTTTATGTCACAGTAAAGTTATTTTTCAGTTTCATAAGGCTTACTTGTTCATTCCTTGATCGCTTACAATCAGAGGCTACACACATTCACAGATATTCCGGTTGCACATAATTATTTTTTAGTAGTGTATATAGTGAGCAATTATTTTTGCTCATACTGTTGTTAATATTCACTTTTGGCTTTTTACACTACAAGATGACCACAGTAAATTTCTTGACTACATTTACTTCAGTCAATGACTGATTTCAAATGGCACTTACACATACCATGAAGTTCTTGGCAGATGACAGAGCCTGGTAAACACACAAATTGAATAACAATTTAGTATGTTGAAGAAAATGTGGCCACCACACCCTTTTCTCTTTGTCACATATCCCCTGACAAAAAGTGACCTCTTCCTTCCAACTTCACTAATCATTTTTGTATTAAATATGTTTTCAATTGGTTGCTTTTACTTTTACTTTTCCTTTCCATAAATGTTAGCAGCTACCTGCTTCTCCTTCAGCTAACTCACACGGCTGTTCATGCTGCCACATAATCAAGAAAGACTGTTAATGTGTGTTCTTCTGCCCACATTTTGAGAAACATATAGTAAATTCAGAATTTATAAGACCTCTGAATATTTTCGATGGGCTTATTTCACTTCACTCTACTTTTTCTTTCTTATTTTTAGCCAAATACATGATTTATGCTGTCACTTCCATTTCTCAAGATGTTTAATACATCTCCTAAAAGGATTATTGAAAATACCCAATTAATCTCAATAACACACTGTTTCTTTTAGACCATGAGCACCACCAAGTGCCTGTGATCCGTCTACTGATACGTGGCTAATTAATGAAATTTAGGATGACATTGAATTTTGGTGTCATATGTAACATATTATTAATGACAAACAAATATTTTTAAATTGAAGATCAGCTTGGCAAACTCTGATATGCAAATTCCTTCTGATTCACAACATGTAATATAAAACATCCAACCAATGCTCGCAGTTTTTAAAAATGAAATAAAGTTACAAAGTCTTTCTTTTTCTATGCATAGACTGATAACACATTTTTCTTTTGATAACAAAGAAGAAAGCAGATTGGAGGGACAAATTTAATTGTCTCAGTTTGTTACAATAAAACGAAGTGATTTTAGCAAATATGTTCTCTGAAACTTTCAAACAGTTGTATACTAATGCTACTATGCACAGCAGCAACATTATGAGACTGATCAATGAAACTATATAGCTCCATATACCCTTCCAAAGTCTCAGACATATATGCAGACTGGATTGAGGAGGGAGGCATGCTAGTGTAGTTTGTGCAGTTGTACAGAGATACTGTGCCAGTGTGGTGTAGTGGTTTGCACCTAGTGAGCAGGAGACCCGGATTTAAATCATGACCTTGCTACAAATTTTAATTTGTTGCTTCAGTCTGCATATGTACATAACTAAGAGACTGGTTTGTTTCATTATGAGCACTACATTTCCAAAATGCAAGCACACTGCTTAATAAACTTTCTTCAACTTACATTTCTTATTTCTTCCGCAGACAGTGCCCCAGACAGATCTTGTTTGTTAGCAAAAACTAACAGTGTTGCTCCTGCCAGTCTCTGCACACATAAAAGACAAACTATGCTGATATAACTGATATACAACAACAAGAATGCAAAATATTTAGGCCTCCAAAATAAACAATGAATTACAGGATCATTGTACCACCAAAATACAGGATGACCGTACCATTAAAATATATGATTTTGATTGAGGACAGCATCGTTATCAAAACCCATGCAATAGATTAAAATTTGCAAATACTGTAAAAAGAGAATTAAATACTAAAAATATTACTTTTAATATGCATCTAGCTGAAATATTCTGCGCCGAAGGTAGTTTTCCACATGTTTTGCATATAAGAAGCTTTCTACCCCGAGAGGAAGACTGTGTGAGGTAGACGATATTCCACTTTTATCCAGCTAAGCAAAACTTTTTTCCGCTGACATGAAAGGCAAAAGATTCACCATGGCCAAGTGGTTGACTGCACCAACCACAGCTTATTTGTGGTTTACTTTAACTCATTGCTTTCCAAGCCAGCATAATTTGCTCCTAGCAACAGTGAGAGGTTGGCATTATGATGGATCACACACTGTATCATAGCACTTCATCTACATGCCGGCACAATGTAGCTGTACAGGTGTGTGTCAGTGAGTGCGAGTGTGTGTGTCCGGGTGTGCGAGCGCGCGTGTGCACATATGGGGAGGAGGGCCGTGTCTGCATGCACTCCCCCCCCCCCTCCTCCCCCCCCCCCCACACACACATACATTTATGTAAGCATACTTTAACTCGGAAAAAGATTTGTCCTAAATTTAGCAAAGTTTTGCATTTTGTTTACACACCGGTTGATGATTCAAAACCTCTACTATTCAGTGAATTTTTACATTTCCTCCTAAATTATTGATTTTAAAAGTTCATTTTGTGTGCTTATCAGGGTTCTGGTATTTAGACAGAATGTACTAAATGAGTGCGCTTCAAGATATACACCTTTGTCCAAGTTGCAGTATTGTATTTTGCTGGTAGATGTTTCAAATGGAGATGATACTTATCTGCAAGTCTGTCTTCAGGAAAAATTTATCCTAATAAGCTCTAGGGAACACAATGGAAACCACTGAGATAAGATGGACAATAATTTTATTAGATCAGATGCTTCTACTAATTAGCCATGAAATGAGTTTCACATGTGAACAGACTCTCTCCTAAGTGATTCTCCAGGTCACTGAGACATTAAACAAAATGGTTCATCCAGAGCTGATCAGATTGCTCAAAAAGTAACACAATCTCCGCATTAATGTGAGAGCCTGCCCCAGCAATGTGCCTGATGTAATTCTCAAGTTCATAATTAAGGCTACTATTACCAGCACTCCCCAATATTATGACATGATCCTCCTTAAAAACATCATTCCCCAAACACACACAGGTAACATCGCTGACCTTTGTATTTGGCTAAAAATATTTGTTACCTCTTAATCAACACCCAAAGAGTCGTCTAACAATTCTACTATTTTCCTCCTATGATATTACCTTAAATGAGACTTTATTGGCCTTCTTAACTCTTTCCTTTGCAGCCTCACATTCCACCTTATGTCTTCTGCTTTATACAACCTCTGAAATTTTCGGATAATCTGTACATTTTTGTACACTGTCTCCACAGCACTGACTGTTGGAAATGTTTCATACTGAAGCTATCTGATTTGCAGCATTTCTTGGATAGCTTTTCACGTGTTTGGAAGGCTTGAAAGTAATTTAGTCTTTACTGATCTAGGTCTAATATTAGTACTGCAAACTGCAGTTCGCAACTGTACAAACCTTTCTTGTGCTACTGATAAATCAGCTCAGAATTTCAGACTGCCACTCTTTTTCCATTAATGAGGAGTGACAGTATCCATCACTGCATCAACAGTACAGAATGTCCAGCATCATTCTTCACATGGACATACCATAAGACAGTAAAAAGACATTTCCCACAATGATTTCCATTCAGAACAACTATTTTAGCATACTGACAGTAAAATTTTGTACGAAATATTAGGTTTAATATATATATGTTCAAGGAGAGACAACATCCACTACTTGGAAATAATTGAAAATTATTCGCCTACAATAGTATTATATAGTTTAAATGTCATTTTTAAACTTAAATACTTCGTTTACGTTGAGAAAATGAAAATCATTTATGAAATACAATATTCACACAAACTGTAAAGGCAGTTTATTTACTGTCAAGAGTTAATTAATGAAGTGGTCAGTAATGTAACTGTCATTAAAAGTTATGAGACTTTAATAAGTCCTACACAACAAACTAATTAATGCAGATTAATGGGCAGTGGGTGGATAGAGAAAGGACTCTGACAGCTGTTGCTGCGACAGTCATTCTGCATATACATGCAACAGCAATCCAACAATATCACTCCCTTCCATGATCAATTTTCAATCACTCGGTTACTGTGATCTAAGTGTAAGCCAGCTGAGATAACAGCCTTTTATTTAAGGGGAAATGTGCCATGGAAAGTATGCACAGTGTGTTGTTTTTAAAAGGGAAAACTCAAAAGGGGGAAAATATGTGGTAACAGAAGCAAAATTGTTTCATTAAACATGGGTTTGCAAACAAGCCATTTGCAGGATATTTACAAATGTGTGATCATCAGCCACAATTGACTTCAGTATGAAATACTGTCTTAGTTAGTGCAAATATATCTGAAGTACAATTTTTTTTATTAAGTCTACCATCTAACTGAATAGCCCCTTTCCTCTGCCTTCCCTCTCCCTCCTCCATCCCCCACTCCCTCTAAGAATCATGGACGTTGCCAATGTGCCTCAACAATACATATAGCTGTCTAATAGTTGCAATCTCAATGGAGGGGCATCTGTGGAGAGGCCAGACTCATGGTTCCTGAAGAAGGGCAGCAGCCTTTTCAGTAGTTGTGGGGACAACAGTCTGTATAATAGACTGATGCAGATTTTAACATTAGCCAATTTGGCCTTGCTGTGTTGGTACTTCAAATGGCTAAAAGAAAGAGGAAAACACTACAGACATTATATTTTCAGGAGACATCCTATTTGGTAAAATATTCCAGAGGTAAAATAGCCCCCAATTCGGATCATTAAGAGATACAAACTGAGGTTTTATGGGATGGGGCACTGAATGCTGGATCACTTAACAGAATGGGTAGGTTAGAAAAATTGAAAAGAGAACTGGATAGTTTGAAGCTAGGTATTATACAAAATGGTGGGGTGCAGGGGCAAAACAAAAAACAGGACTTCTAGTCAAGTGAATACAGAGTTATCAACCCAAAAGCAAATAAGATTAATACAGGTAATGATGGGTAGTGCAAGAGTAGGCAGAATGAATAAGAAAAAATGAATGTGCATAAGTTGCTATGGACAGCATAGTGATCGAACTACCATAACCAAGATAGATACGAAGCCATGCCCTTCACATAAGTACAAGTTTATAAGCTTAGTAGCTCCACAGATGATGAAGAGAATAAAAGACAAGTTGATGATATACAAGAAATTATTCTCTTAGTTATGGGGAACAAAAGTTTAATTGTGATTGGGGACTGGAATGCTGTAGGAGAACAAAAAGAGAGAGAAAAAAAATAGATGTAGATCAAGGACTGTGAAATAATAATGAAAAGGGAAGTGATATTGGAGAATTTCACACAGGTCACAATTTGATCATTGCTAGATATGGTCTGAGAATCATGAAAGAAAGGTTGTGTTCTTGTAGATGACTGGGAGACACAGGATAGTTTCAAACAGATTACAAATTGATAAGATGGACTTCAAAACCACATTTTAAAACTGTACATCATTTCCAGAGGAAGATTTGGACTCTGATCACGATTTATTGTTAGGGATAGGACTTTTTTTTTTTTTTTTTTTTGCCAACTTACCTTTTCTGCCTATTTTGGTTTACTTTTCAAGTTCTGTAGATTCTTTATTTTTTACTTATTCAAAGTTTGTCAATGTTATGTTGACTATGTAAACATATCTACCAATTACATTATTTTAATAATACACTACTGGCCATTAAAATTGCTACACCAAGAAGAAATGTAGATGATAAATGGGTATTCATTGGACAAAAACATTATACTAGAACTGACCTGTGATTACTTTTTCACGCAGTTTGGGTGCATAGATCCTGAGAAATCAGAACCCAGAACAACCACCTCTGACCGTAATAACGGCCTTGATATGCTTGGGCATTGAGTCAAACAGAGCTTGGATGGCGTGTACAGATACACCTGCCCATGCAGCTTCAACACGATACCACAGTTCATCAAGAGTAGTGACTGGCGTATTGTGACAAGCCAGTTGCTTGGCCACCACTGACCAGACGTTTTCAGTTGGTGAGAAATCTGGAGTATGTGCTGGCCAGGGCAGCAGTCGAACATTTTCTGTATGTAGAAAGGCCCGTACAGGACATGCAACATGTGGTCGTGCATTATCCTGCTGAAATGTAGGGTTTCGCAGGGATCGAATGGAGGGTAGAGCCACGGGACGTAACACATCTGAAATGTAATGTCCACTGTTCAAAGTGTCATCAATGCGAACAAGAGGTGACCGAGACGTGTAACCAATGGCACCTCATACCATTACGCTGGATGATAAGCCAGTATGGCAATGACCAATACACGCTTCCAATGTGCGTTCACCGTGGTGTTGTCAAACACGGATGCGACCATCATGATGCTGTTAACAGAACCTGGATTCATCTGAAAAAATGACGTTTTGCCATTCGTGCACCCAGGTTCATCGTTGAGTACACCATCACACAGCTGCTCCTATCTGTGATGCAGCGTCAAGGGTAACCGCAGCCATGGTCTCTGAGCTGATAGCCCATGCTGCCGCAAACGTCGTCGAACTGTTCATGGAGATGACTGCTGTCTTGAAAACATCCCCATCTGTTGACTCAGGGATCGAGACGTGGCTGCACGATCCGTTACAGCCATGCGGATAAGATGCCTGTCATCTTGACTGCTAGTGATAGGGAGGCAGTTGTGATCCAGCACGGTGTTCCGTATTACCCTCCTAAACCCACCGATTCCATATTCTGCTAACAGTCATTGGATCTCGACCAACGCGAGCAGCAATGTCGCGATATGATAAACCGCAATGGCAATAAGCCATAATCTGACCTTTATCAAAGTTGGAAACGTGATGGCACGCATTTCTCCTCCTTACATGGTGCATCACAACAACGTTTCACCAGGCATCGCCAGTCAACTGCTGTTTGTGTATGAGAAATTGGCTGGAAACTTTCCTCATGTCAGCACGTTGTAGGTGTCGCCACCGGCGCCAACCTCATGTGAATGCTCTGAAAAGCTAATCATTTGCATATCACAGCATCTTCTTCCTGTTGGTTAAATTTTGCGTCTGTAGCACGTCATCTTCCTGGTGTAGCAATTTTAATGGCCAGTAGTGTATAAGGAAAGGATAGATTGCTACTCACTGTAAAAATGAAAAATGAGTTGCAGACAGGCACAACAAAAGGCTGTTACACATTTGGCCTTCTTCAGAGAAGGACACACACACACACACACACACACACACACACACACACACACAAAATCCGCCCTCTCCAGCAGCTCGGACCAGACTGCAACTTTCAAGTGAATAAAAGCAGCAATCTGGAGGGAACGGGGAAGGGGAAGGGGAAGGGGAAGGGGAAGGGGAAGGGGAAGGGAAAGGAATAGCAGGGTACAGGCAGGGAAGAAAAGAGCACTGTCTGGCAGAGCAAGCAGGTACTATACGGAGGCTTGACAAGACTCTCACTGGGCACCGTGTTGAGAGGCTGTGGGGTAAGGAGGTGGGGAGGGAAGGAGGGAAATTGAGAGTGGAAAAGGAGAGGAACAGGGAAGGGGACAGATGGGTGCCTTGGTACATGGTGGCACACAATGAGGACAAGGCAGTGTGTATAGGGAGGAGGTGAGAGGACAGGGGGGGGGGGGGGGTGAAAAGTGTTGGGTGGAGGGTGTGGGGATGGGATAATTTTGGGAGCAAAGAATGTGTTGTAAGGATAACGTATATTGTTGATATTACAACCTAGAGTTTATATTGTTTAATTACACTATATTTATTGATGTCACATGTCCAGTTATGTGTTTAGTTGTTAAAAATAAACCAATCAGTTGCCATGTTAATTACATGCTTGCAAAACTCAAATTCCACATTTGGTGATGTTCTTTTTTATATTTGCATACTATGAAAACAGGAAGTTTAATTCAGGCATCATTTAAAGATATATCCAGAATGTGTCTTTTTTTTGTATGATTTGTTGTGCAAGAGTTTCAGAAAATGTGATATTGAGGAATAAATTGTCGCTGGAATCTAGTTTCTTGGAAGTAAGATATTTTCATTTGATGTCACATCTAGAGCATCAGCTGTTTATGCGGGAAATGAAGTCATTTTATGATTTTACACAAACCTCAGCCTTAAGAAAAAACTCAAGATTCAATTTAGTTTGGTTAGTAAATTGGTGTCGTAAGATTTATGACATTTGTAATGGGAATGAGGATGATGCCAAATTGTGAGTCATTTCATAAAAACCACTGATTACATTTTATGTCAATAAAAACTGCCAACTTCGTGTTATTTCTCAGGTTAATGTTTATGAAAAATTTTCCGTAGCCCTATTTATTGTTTATGAACTGCACATTAAGATACAAGACAATGAGACCTGAGTAAATTGAAAGACCCAGAGGTTACTGGTCATTTCAAAGGAGCATTAGACAATAATTCATTGAAACATGGAAAACCAATACAATGGAAGACAAATGGGTAGTTCTGAGAGATGAAATCGTGAAGGCAGGATACCAACTAAGCAAAAGGCAAGGCCCACAGAAATCACAGAATAACTCATGAGGTATTAAATTTAACTGATGACAAGAGGAAATATACAAATGAAACAAACAGAAGGGAATACAGCAGTTTAAAAAAATAAGACTGACAGACAGTGCAAAATGGCTAAGCAGGAGGGTAAATACTAGGCTGTAGGAGTATGCATGACTATCCCATCTGTACAAAAATTAGAGGGAGCACTGATGGTTACAATGCGTGTGTGTTTACAACATCTGTCTCACAATATAATCACTGACAATTACAGCTGTGGTAAACATTACGAAATAGTTTCACATTCTGCAACTATGCACTGATGTCAGCTGTTTGTGGCACATGAAAATCTGTGCCAAACCAAGACTCGAACCCTGATTTCCTGCTTCCCAAGAGTGGTCACCTTAACCACATTGGCTATCCAACCACCCCACCACGACCGATCCAAACTTCCATATGTCACTTAGTCACAAAGCTTATGCTCACACAATTTTTAATTCGTGTACATGGAGACAAATATTAGATCATACATGATGGACTTTGTATTGTGAAGATACCGACACTGTATAAACACACATCATAACCATCAATGATGTATCCATGCCTTCACGAGCTATAGGGATGATATAATATTTGTCTCCCTGAATGGGAATCATGAACTGTGTGAGTGTAAGGACTGTGACTATGTGACATATGCAAGTTTGGATCGGTCCCAGAGGTGTGCTTGGATAGCTAAAGTAGTTAAGGTGACCTCTCACGCTAGGCAGGGAATCCAAATTTGAGCCCTGGTCCAGCACAAATTTTCATGCGTAGCAAGCAGCTGATGTCAATACGTACTTGCAGAATGCAAAACTGTTTCATAAAATTACAGAAATATTTGGAGAAAAATAAAGCAGCTGCATGACTCTCAAGGACTCAGATGGCAAGTGAGTACAAAGCACAGAAACAAAGCTGGAACAATGGAAGGAATACATAGAAGGGCAATGTGTGGAAAATGAACTTAAGGATAATACCATAGAACTGAAGAGAAAATAAATGGAGATAGAAATCTGACAGAAACAAAGTTGGAACAATATCCCTGCAGTAGATGACATTTACACAGATTTACTCAGATTCTTGGGAGAGCCAGATATGACCAAACTATTTCATATGGTGTGCTAGATATATGAGACAAGCAAAATACCTCAGACTTCAAGAACAACGTAATAAATCTATTTCCAAAAAAAGCATGTGCTGACATTCCAAAATTATCAAACTATCAGCCTAATAACTTTAAGGCTGCAAAATATCAACATGACTGGAAAAATCAGTAGAGGCCAGCCTCAGGGAAAATCAGTTTGGATTACAGAGAAATGTAGGAACACAGGAGGCAATACTGACCCTACCATTTATCTGAGAATATAGGTTGAAGAATGGCAAGCCTACATTTACAGCATATGTGAATTTAGAGGAAGCTTTTGTTGACTGGAAAGCACTCTTTGAAATTCTCATGGTGGCAAGGATAAAAGGTTATTTACAACCTGTACAGAAACCAAATTGTAGTAGTAAGAGTCAATGAACCTGAAAGGGGAGCAGTAGTTGAGAAGAATGCGGGACTGGTTTGTAGCCTATCCCCAACATTACCCAATCTGCATACTGAGCAACAAGTAAAGGAAACTAAGCAAAAAATTTTAAAAGGATTTAATGTTCAGGGAGAAAAAATAAAAACTTTGAGGTTTGCTAGTTATATTATCTGACAGAGGCAATCAGGTCAAGTTAAATGGAGTAGATAGTGTCTTGAAAAGAGTTTATATGAGAATTTGTTTCGGAAACAGACGTTACACAGCTACATTAGTTTTATTTTATTTATTTATTTTATTATTCTTGCTACTAGGCTTGCCTATCAGCCAAGCAGTCATGGTGGGATCCACTTATATCACTGGATGGGCAGTAGAGAGGATATAATGGCAGACTGGCAACAGGAGGAAAAGCATTTCCGAAAAGAAGAAATGTATTAGTAGAGAATATAAATTTAAGTGTTGTGAAGTCTTATCTGAAGGTATTTGCCAGGAGAGTACCCTTGTATGGAAGTGAAACCTGGAAATTACACACTTCAGACAAGAAGAGAATAGAAGTCTTTGAAATGTGATGCAACAAAAGAATGTTGAAGATTAGATAGACTGAATGACAAATGAGGAGGCATGAATCCAACTGGGATAAAATCAACTTTATGGCACAACTTCATTAAAAATGAAGGGTTCTGTTGACACAGAGTATCATGAGGCTTCAAAGAATCACCAGTTCAGTAATGGAGGGAAGTGTGGGGGTAAAAATTGAGGAGAGAGAGTGCAAGGTAGGCTCAGATGGATATAGGTTGTAGTAATTATGCAGAGATGAAGAGGTCTGCACAAGTAAGACTTGTGTGAAAAGCTACAGCAAATGAGTATTTGGACTGCATATGACAACAACAACACTAACAACTACAGCAGCAAGAACTACTAATTCGATTCAAAATTCACCCATAGTCTACCTTTTTTTTCTTTTTTTACAAAAGAAAACTGTTTCAGGTTTCAATTGACTGTAAACTTATATCTGATAAATATGGTGTTTCATGTGTCATCCTGACTTTTTTATGCAATACTGTACTCATCTCTGCAATGTGTTAAGAATTCTTTCATATAAAGCCAGTTCATTTCATAAATCTCAACAAGATCAAAGAATTCAACACTCCAATTCTTCAATCATATCAACAGGAGTGTTGCACACTTCACTTCTGAAATGACCCCAAGCAAAAAAATCATGAGGATTGAGGTCAGGTGCTCTTGGAGTCTACGGTACAGGCCTTGTTAAACCTATCCAACTGAAACCATTTTGGTGGGACAGACCATCGTCTTACATCAGCAGCAAAACATCCTGGTACTCCAGCATGCATCTGCCACAGTCTCCAATTCTGCAGTCAAAGTGAATGGGGACTTCATCAAAAAGTTAACATTTAAAATATTTTGGACTAACTAGGAAAATATTTCATACTGAAGTCAGTGGCATCTCATAAGCACACACCCATTGTTATCTCGCAAATCCAGGGTCACTGGCAATTTTTGTTTCTGTTATTATACACTTTCAGCCAAGTCAGTTTTCGCTATTAGTTGTGATACATTAAGGAGCATAAGAAGAGATATTTGGGCAACCTCTTAACTGTTATTTAGTGTAGTGTGGCTAACGATTTTAGAGCTAGTAATCATTAAAAAATCAAAAGAAGCCCCAAATATATTATGAATAGGAAGGAGTGGAGCAGCCTTATTTGGGCAAATAAAGGCATAGATTCCAGATGTTATTAACTTTGGCTCTCAATAGTAGTAGTGTAATGCATATAATCAAAGTTGAAGCATTATTTATGTGAATATAAATGAAAGGGATACATAAAAGACTATTGATAAATGAGGTATTGAAAGAATTTCTTAAGTTCGAATATGAATGGGGCAGTGTTCAGCAAGAGGCTGCAGGATAAGTTAGAGGGTATGAGTGCTAGTGATAAATTAGTTAGAAAGCACCAACAATAATAGAAGATAAAATCAGGAATATCTGCATGGGGGTGGGGGGGTGGGGGGGGTTCCACAGCATATGATGCATGTACTGATGCCATTATTCCTGTCAGTAGATTTAGACAGATCATCAGACTGTGGAAGTATAGAATGGAGACAGCATTTGGCTATAGAAACAATCAACAGAAAATCAGAACTGTCTCTTGTTGGTTCTGTGTGTGGTTTTGCTTCCTGAAATGGGAAAGAGGATGAGAATAGAGCAGGTTCCACTGAACATTCTAAGATAAGTTCTGCCCAACTCCGCACAGGTTATCACAATTGTGAGCATTGTGCAGAGGGTGAAAGAATGCAGTCACGGGAAAAGTCTGGCATCTATGTATGAGTAGTTTGGCCCTTTTCATCTCACTGTCACAAGATGTGAATGGAACTGCAAGCCCACAGCTATAGATCAACTGATATGTGGTCCAAGTGGTCTTTACTCCAGAAAGTTTATAACTTTCTCCTCAAACAGAAAATGAATTTCTAAATTGGGTAGACAATATAATTTATTGTTACACTAAAAAAGGTATCTGTGAAACTGTACAACTCACTCAGAAAATCTTCCAAATCTTTTAGCCTCTAATAAGACAAGTACAACTGATGTAAAAGATATTCTCCCTGTTTCCAGTGAAGTAATTTAATGTAGCTCAATAATTTATTATGATGTGAGATTTAAAAAAAGAAAAAAATAGTACATGACTAAGATTGTGACATAGTTAATTTCTAAGTGTAATGAGCATGATAGCCATGAAAAGCACAGAAACTTAAAGTAACTACAAAACAAGAAAATAATGGAGTAGGGGCCCAAAACTGATGATTTTATTTTTTTAATACTTTTGTTTCCAATTTACGTTTAAGAACTCTATATGTATTATCATGTTTGTGTAATACAATCTGTTTATGATGATGCATACGAGGGAAGCCATGCCATTTTCCATTTTGGAACATAAATCAAAAGTGGCATATTGCGTGATAACATTTGTAGCTACCATAAGTCACAATTATAAAATGAGGGTAATTTTCATAAACTCTAGTAGTAGTAGTGGCCTCTCTCCTACCCCACTTCCCTCCAGGTTTTTTCTTTTTTCCAATTTTTGCCTTCCTCTACAGTTTTTACCCTCTACAGCTCCCTCTAAGACCATGGATGTTATTCCCTAATGTGTTAGCAGATGTCCTATCATCCTGTTCAATCTTTTTGTCAGTGTTTTCCATGTATTCCTTTCCTCATCAATTTTGCAGAGAACCTCTTCATTCCTTACCTAACCAGCCCACCTTAATTTTTAACATTCTTCTGTAGTGCGACATCTCAAATGCTCCAAGTCTCTTCTTCTCCAGTTCTCCCACAGTCCATGCACATTTCCAGAAATTTTGCATCAAATTAAGCCCATGTTTGATACTTGTAGACTTCTCTTGACCATGATTGCCCATTCTGCCTCTGCTAGTCTGCTTTTTATGTCCTCTTTGTTCCATGTGTCATGGGTTATTTTGCTGCCTATGTAGCATAATTCCTTAACTTCTTCTACTTTGTGATCACCAATTCTGAAGTTAAATTTCCAGGTACTCTCATTTCTGCCACTTCTCATTACTTTTGTCTTTTTTTCAGTTTACTCTCAATCCATATTCCTTATCCATCAGATTGTTCATTCCATTCAACATAACCTGTAAGTCTTCTTCATTTTCGCTGAGGATAGCAATGTTACCGGCCAATCTTATAACTGATATCCTTTGACATTGAATTTTAATCCTACTCTTTCATTTATGTCTTCGCATCTTTGATTATATTGAACTGTTTGGGGGAAAGATTAGATCCCTGTCTTACACCCTTTTTAATATGAGCTCTTCGTTCTTGGTCTTTCCCTATTTTTATCAGAATTTTGAACATCTTGCGCCATTTTACATTGTTGAACACTTTTTCCAAGTCACCAAATCCTATGAATGTATCTTCATTTTTCCTTCAGTCTTGTTTCCATTAATAACGACAATGCCTTTCTGGTGCCTCTACCTTTACTAAAACCTTACTGATCACCATCTCACATGTCTTCATTTTTTTTTACCATACTTCTGTATATTAATCTTGCCAGCAAATTGGTGCAATAGTTGTTAAGCTGATTATGTGGTAATCCTCCCATATGTCGGCTCTTGTAATCTCGGAATTGTTTGGATAATACAGGGTGATTCGAAAAGAATACCACAACTTTAAAAATGTGTATTTAATGAAAGAAACATAATATAACCTTCTGTTATACATCATTACAAAGAGTATTTAAAAAGGTTTTTTTTTTCACTCAAAAACAAGTTCAGAGATGTTCAATATGGCCCCCTCCAGACACTCGAGCAATATCAACCCGATACTCCAACTCGTTCCACACACTCTGTAGCATATCAGGCGTAACAGTTTGGATAGCTGCTGTTATTTCTCATTTCAAATCATCAATGGTGGCTGGGAGAGGTGGCCGAAACACCATATCCTTAACATACCCCCATAAGAAAAAATCGCAGGGGGTAAGATCAGGGCTTCTTGGAGGCCAGTGATGAAGTGCTCTGTCACGGGCTGCCTGGCGGCCGATCCATCGCCTCGGGTAGTTGACGTTCAGGTAGTTACGGACAGATAAGTGCCAATGTGGTGGCGCTCCATCCTGCTGAAATATGAATTGTTGTGCTTCTTGTTCGAGCTGAGGGAACAGCCAATTCTCTAACATCTCCAGATACTGTAGTCCAGTTACAGTAGCACCTTCGAAGAAAAAGGGACCAAAAACTTTATTGGCTGAAATGGCACAGAAAACGTTCACTTTAGGCAAGTCACGTTCATACTGAGTTGTTTCCCGCGGATTCTCAGTGCCCCATACACAGACATTGTGACGGTTGACTTTCCCGTTAGTGTGGAAAGTTGCTTCATCACTAAACACAATCTTTGAAACTAAAGATTCATCTGTTTCCATTTGAGCAAGGATAAAATCACAGAAATCGATTCTTTTAATCTTATCAGCTGCAGACAGTGCTTGAACCAATTTCAGACGATAAGGTTTCATAACTAACCTTTTTCGTAGGACTCTCCATACAGTTGATTGTGGAATTTGCAGCTCTCTGCTAGCTCTGCGAGTCGATTTTCCTGGGCTGCGAACAAATGCTTGCTGGATGCGTGCTACATTTTCATCACTCGTTCTCGGCCGTCCAGAACTTTTCCCTTTGCACAAACACCCATTCCCTGTAAACTGTTTATACCAACGTTTAATACACCACCTATCAGGAGGTTTAACACCATACTTCGTTCGAAATGCACACTGAACAACTGTCGTCGAGTCACTTCTGCCGTACTCAATAACACAAAAAGCTTTCTGTTGAGCGGTCGCCATCTTAGCATCAACTGACGCTGACGCCTAGTCAACAGCGCCTCAAGCGAACAAATGTACAACTAAATGAAACTTTATAGCTCCCTTAATTCGCCGACAGATAGTGCTTAGCTCTGCCTTTTGTCATTGCAGAGTTTTAAAATCCTAAAGTTGTGGTATTCTTTTTGAATCACCCTGTATATTTCCAAATGTCTAATGCTATACTGACAGCCTCATACATTCTACACACCAACATTAATAGTCATTTTGTTGCCATTTCCCCTAACAATTTTAGAAATTCCATCACCAAAATGCTTCCCTGATGCCTCAGAATGCGTCCTATCAACAGATCCCTTCTTTTAGTCAACTTTTGCCATAAATTTCTTTTTTTCCCCAATGTGGTGCAGTACTCTCATAAGTTATTCAACTTACCCATTTAATATTCAGCATTCTTATATAGGATAACAATTTTAAAAGCTTCTTTTCTTCATGTCTGAACTGCTTATCATCTACATTTCACTTCCACAAAGGGCTACATTCCAGACAAATATCTTCAGGAAAGACTTTCTGTCACTTGAGTTTATATTAGATGTTAACAAATGCCTACTTTTCCAGAAATGCTTTTCTTGCTATTGCCAGTCTGCATTTTATATCCTCTCTATTTCAGCTATCAGTAGTTTCTTTGCTAACCACATAACAAAGCCCATTTACTACTTTCTGTGTCTCATTTTCTAAGCTTATTGTGGTAAACTGTGATTATCACATCAATTCTATTGGCACCTCACTGCCCATCAAAACTCAGCAGGACATGAGACACCAGCCCATCACACGTTGTTTAATCAGCCCACAATGGCACACATTGGCTAAGTTTGGCTACCAAGGGGCAGACAGCCATGCAACTGGAGTGGCATGCACAGCAATCATCTAGAACAGCCAGGCAGAGACGTCTACCATTTTGCTATTTGACCCTAGAGTCGGGTGGTCTCGTTATCACTCTGTTCTGTTCCATGCCTTAGTTACATTCAAACCACTCACGGGTTACTGTTTGTCTCACTGGTACTGGCCTGGCAACGTACCAAGGGCAATGTGTTGAATGTGTTTGTGTTACTGCACTAAATTGTACTTTTACTGACTTTCTCAATTGTGTGTGTTACTACACAAGTGGTGATAAGTGAGGTTTATTCTTCACGTGTTTCATGAAAATTATGACACTGTCAACAGTCGCATCCTTGGAGGTCATTCTACAAAGTACAAAGCTACTAAAGCAGCAATTGTAAAAACAGCACTGCTTAGAAATGCAGCAGCAGGAACATACAGTCATGCTGGACAGGGTGTTTATAGGCCTGTTAATGAGGTCTCAAACTTTTCCAGTCTACCCACCTCCTTTCCCTGCCTAAGATAATGCTACGGAAGATTGGTAATCATATGTGCTGGCATAAGCTGTCTGTTGCCAACACACCAGTTGGCAAAGATGTAGTGTAGATTGATTAGTAGGCACTGGATCAAGTGCGCCCATCACAAGAGAGGCCAGAGACACACCGACAAGAAACACATCGCCAATGCCCTCTCAACAGCATGTATTTACCCGCTGCCACTGACCGGAGGGACTCACTTGATTCACTATTCCAGTTTGGCTTCTGCCAGTCCGCTCCGGTGTGGGTATAGTTTATCGCAGGTTATGACAGTGCAAAGTGACAGGATTAGTGCCTATAGTGGGACTATCTGTGAGACTAAAGTTTGTAATAGCAAGTGTCTGCAGGAGGACTATTGTTGATGAGCTTGTACCACAACATATGAACTCTATTCAAGTTAAGTAAATACTTTCCGTTATGTAATCCATATTAATCCATGTGTGCATTTGTGTTGAAGAAAGAGGATACCGGGGACCCATAACATCCTCCTCTCCCTTGGTTCCTCGCAGTACAAGACTCTACAGTGGCGACGAGGATACTACAACTGTGTGGTCCTCAAAGTAACATACGCAGATGTCATTAAAGCACTTTTTTCTTAATGGATCTCCCCACAAATGTATCACTTGTTAGGGAAGTCTGCCTCCCTTCAATATTCTGCATCTCTATCATTTGATGAAATGTGTTGTTCACTGATTTCCTATTACTACAAGCATACTGATATGATTCCCATGAGAATAGAGTCTGATCAGTTCAGAAAGCAACCCCATCAATCTTACTGCAATTGGGCTGCAGAACTGCAGGGGTTACGTTGCAAGTGTCATTTCACTACTGCTAAATCTTGGAAATCTTATGCAGATACGAGGGCCGTTCAGAAAGTAACCTCCGGTTGATTTAAAAAAATACACCAAGTTAAATAAAAATATTTTAATATATACATCTTACAACTACATCTTTGCACTATTTTTCTACATAGTCTCCATAGCGATTGAGGCACTTATCGTATCTCTTCACAAGCTTTGAAATTCCTTCTGCATAAAAATCACCCGCTTGTGCCTGTAGCCAGCCTGTGACCGCATCTTCGAACTCTTCGTCGTCATCAAACCGCTGTGACCCGAGCCATTTCTTCAAATGCATGAAGAGGTGATAATCACTTGGCGCCAGGTCTGGGCTGTAAGGTGGATGGTTGATAACGTCCCACTTGAAGGACTCAAGAAGGGCCGTTGTTCTGCGAGCAGAGTGAGGATGGGCGTTATCGTGCAAAAAAACGATACCGGAAGTCAGCATACCACGGCGTTTGTTCTGTATAGACCGTCGTAACTTTTTTATTGTTTCACAGTACACGTCTTGATTAATGGTCGTACCACGTTCCATGAATTCAACCAACAGCACCCCTTTGGCATCCCAAAACACCGTTGCCATCAGTTTTCTGGCAGAAAAATCTTGCGAGGCTTTTCTTGGTTTGGTAGGCGAATTTGAATGTGCCCACATCTTTGATTGTTCTTTTGTCTCAGGGTTCACGTACTTAATCCAGGTTTCGTCACCGGTCACGATTCTGTTTAACAATGGTTCTCCTTCGTCCTCATAACGTGACAGAAAGTCTAATGCAGAGGCCATTCTTTGAGTTTTGTGGTGGTCGGTAAGAATTTTGGGCACCCATCGTGCACAGAACTTACGGTAACCCAATCTTGCTGTCACTATCTCGTACAAGAGAGTCTTAGAAATCTGTGGAAAACCAGTAGACAACTCCGACATTGAGACACGTCGATTTTCACGAACTTTTGCATCAACTGTCTGAACAAGTTCGTCAGTCACCAATGATGGTCTACCACTCCTCTCTTCATCATGAACGTTTTCTCGTCCACTTTTAAATAAACGTACCCATTCACGGACAACTCCTTCACTCATAACTCTTGGTCCGTACACGGCACAAAGCTCACGATGAATAGCTGCTGCAGAATATCCTTTGGCTGTAAAAAAACCTTATGACAGCACGCACTTCACATTTGGCGGGGTTTTCTATTGCAGCACACATTTCAAACTGCCACAAAAACTAAACTAGCGCAGGTACGATGGTCACTCGACCACGGCTTGATGCCGACTGACCTGTTGAGTGCGTGAACGCACAGATGGCGTCGCTACTCCCCCCACAACCCGCACTGTGACCGATCGGAGGTTACTTTCTGAACCGCCCTCGTATTATGGTTAAAGATGCTATTACATGAGTAGCCTCCAATAAGGAAGTTTGGTGATGGGCATTGTAAGCTTTTGAAGTTTCTTATGCCACTGGCCACCAATTAGATTCTTGGCTGGACTCAGGCAGCAACATGTGTATGTGCCTAGCATGCCCTCAGAAGTGGAGGTTGTGTCAGTGCAGTATCTTCAGCTGCAGCATTCCACAGCCATGGTGGTAAACTTTCTGCAAGCCCCTGCTCCCTGCCCAGTCTGTTTTGCTCTACACAACTGGCTACCTTGTCTGCAGCACTGAGTGTTGTGCCGTCCATGTCATAAGAAAAGTCACATTGCAATTGTGTGCAATGCTTGGTCTGCTTCCACTGTGCCATTCACATCTCAACCTATGGAGATTAATGTCGTTAGTCATGTGTGTGAAGATATTTTAGCTGTTTCTAACAAACTGTTCACCGATATGCATGCTGATGGAACACTCTTATGTTTTCAGGTGGATACAGACTCAGTGATCTCACTACTGAATTCTAATACTTACCTATGCCTCTGTTTCCCTCTGCTCTCAGCTAATTCATGCCATTTTATCAGTTACAACTGACAGCAGATTCCTCCTCATGGCAAGTTTATTGCAGAAACAATATACAAAGTGGTGGTTAGGCCAGTAACATTTCTGATAGTGGATAGCGCATTTACAAAAAGTTTATCTGATTTGGATCCTTTTGCGGGCTTTTGGATTTATGGTCTCAGATTCCATTCATTTAGTGTCAGACTTGTAGTCTATCATGAGCTGGACCATTTAGGCGAAGAATATTCAGCCCCTTTTTCACCTGGACTTGGCAAGGAACTGATTACATAGTGCACATTACTCTCAAATCTACAGTACAACCCAGTTTTTCCCAGGCCAGAATTGTACCGCTTGCACTTTGCTCTCTAGTGAAGAAGAATTAGACAGACTGATAGCTTTAGGCCTCATGTAACCCCTCTGATCCATTCAGTAGGCTACACCATAGGTCGTT
Source organism: Schistocerca cancellata (assembly GCF_023864275.1). NCBI lineage: Eukaryota > Metazoa > Arthropoda > Insecta > Orthoptera > Acrididae > Schistocerca > Schistocerca cancellata. The sequence continues at coordinate 458,975,050 of NC_064630.1, forward strand.
ATCAAGAAGTTTATGGGCAAAGTCCATCTTTCTAGTGACTTTAAGGTGACAGTTAATTCACAGTCGATGGTCAATGTTTACCTCATTTCCCATTTGGGCAAATCTATGATGAAGATGGCAGGTGGAAAATATTTTCAAAACTTGATCTGTTGGAAGCATATTTACAGCTGCCACTTATGTGGCACATCAGCTTTTTGTTTTGTAGCCTCTACATGTACAACCACTTGGTTTTTGGAGTTGCAAGTAAACCTGCCATTTTACAGCGTTGCTCGGAACAGTTAATTCAACGCATTCCTTGTTGTATCAATTGCCTCAATGACATAGTAGTCATTACCAATCCCAGGACCATCTTCACAATCTTTCTCTGTTGTTTCAGATCTTGCACAATGCAAGTCTTCAGTGCAATTTGGAAAAGTCACATTTCTTCCAACCATCTATTGAATATTTGGGACATGTTATGTCTCATCAGGAGACTCAGCTGACAGACAGCCACATAACAGCTATTATGACACTCCCATCCCTTTTGATGTGAAGGAACTCTAAGCATTCATAGGCAAAGTCGTGTATTACCACAAGTTCCTGCCTCATGAGGCTTTGGTTTCCTATCCTCTAAATCAATGCTCAAGAAAGGTGCAGCATATGAGTGAACACCTGCCTGCAAACAACATTCAAGACATTGAAAGATGGTTCGTGTTCTGCCCCATGCTTAGCCACCTATTAGCAGGGGCTCCAGCTTGAGAATGCAACAGACACATCACAATATTCAAGGGGGCCATTTTGTCTCAATGTCATGCTGGTAGTTCGGAACAGCTGATCGGTTTTGCATTGAAGACCTTAATGATTTGCAGAAGAATTATTTGAAAATAAAGAAAGAGGCCCTCGCTATTATTTATGCTATCAGGAAGTTGCAGGTGTTTCTGCACAGTGTTTAGTTTGATTTGGTAACTGATCACAAACCATTAGTGTTTACTTTCAGCACTGCAGCCCATTTGAAGGACAAGACAGCCCACAGACTTCAATGGCAGATCCTGTTCCTTAGTAGGTAATTAGAGACATTTCTGCCTTACGGCTCAGTGCTTTTGCATTTGACGATGAGACCTGACCATGGTTTTGATCAAGTTGTTGTACTTGCTTTTACGTTGATGAGGAAGTTCATCAAACAACTGATGTATTTCCTACTACCAGTTCTTTCATCGATCATGCCATTACTGCCAACACTGTTCTTCATCAAGTGTGACAATATGTTCAGCAAGGATGGCCCGAGCGGCTTGCAGCTCGTGCATCGTATACCATCAGCATTGATTTTTTGTTGAGACACAGACTCAGCCTCACTAAAGGTGTTCTTTGTTGTTCCCAGAAAATGCTGCGCCACTGACAGTTACCTGAGCAGCTCTATGGTATAACTTTCTTCCCCTTCTGCATCAGGATCATTGGCCGTTTCGTGCATGAAGCTGCTGGCTTGCCGCCAATCTATTGGCTTGGAATTGATCATGAAATTGGAACATTTAATCACTGCTTGCTCTAAATGTACAGCTTATTACGCCTCTCCCTGGTAATGTTATTCCTTACAACTGAGCCATCACAACTGTGGAAGCATGTCCATGTCATCTTCACCAGCCCTTTCTTGGATGCATTTTGGTTGGTGGTCATCGACACCTACTCCCAATTCCAGTATGTCATCAACTGCCGCTGCACTGCAACAGAGACAACAGTGCAGGCTCTCACTTGGATCTTCTCCATCAAAGTTCTGTCCTGCACGCTAGTAACTGACAGGCCCATTCCACCTTAAGTCGAACAGGAGGTGGAACACCTCATCCATACTTTTAAGATGCAAATGAAAAAGCATATTGGCAATGTCCCTATGGATGAGACCATCACATGCTTTCCGAGTTCCTGTGGGTCAACACCAACCAGCAACAAGAGCCTGGAGGAGCTACTGGGCAGCAGCCAGCCACTCATGATGGTGAATCTACTACCCCCCCCCCCCCCAACCAAGCCTTCCAAGACCCCCTCTGACAACATGCTGTGTGATGGGGAATCCAGTCTGGGTCCACGCATTCAATTGCTGAGGATACTGGATTCCAGCAGTGATCCACAGCCAGTAAGGGCAGTGTGTCTTCACACTGCATATAGATGACAGACTGGTGACTCGTCACTATAGTAAACTCCGCCTCCAAGTAGGCTGACCTCCTCCGCCTCTGCGCACACATCTGAGTTCATCCACTCTTTGCGCACCTAGGTCACCTACCTCACTCCCCACTTTCTGTGGCTGTTCCACTAATTCTGCCTCATTATGAAGCCTTGTTCATCCTCTTTCAGTCATGCTCCCAGCCCTCCACCAGTAGTACCATGGCACGGATGGACCAACACAAGCTTTCTGAACTGTACAGGTGGGAACTCTCCCTACAACATATCCTTCATTCCCATGACCCCCCCCCCCCTCCAACCTCAACCACTAGCCCTGGTCCTCCACCTATTTAGCCCCTTCTCTGCTCCCATTCCAGCACTACGCATGCCCTCTATCCCAATAACACTCCCATTAGACTTTTCCCCTTCTTTAGTTCTCTGCTTTCCCCTCTCTGTCTCCCCTCCACCTCGCATAGCCTCCCAACACTGCATCTAACAGCCCTAGCCTATCTCCACCACATTCCTGCACACTTCCACAGACAGCACAGCATCTTCCACCACCCCTACCCTACTATACCTCCACCTCCCCACCCCCACACCTCTTCCTTATCCTCTACCACTCACCCTAGCAGACAGATGCTCCCACCAAACGCAGGCAGTTGGACTCCAGTGCCCACACAGTGGTCATTGTGTGTGAGGTATATGTGTGTGTGTGTGTGTGTGTGTGTGTGTGTGTGTGTGTGTGTGTGTGTGTGTGTGTGTTTCCTATTTTGGAAGAACGACTTTGTCCAAAAGCTTCACATTTTAGCAGCCCTTTTCATCATACCTGTCTGCGACTCAGTGCATCCTCTATGGCACAGGTGGGCAACTGTCAGATCAGGTCTGCGATTGGTTTCAATGTAGCCCATAGAAGAAATTTGCAAAGTTAGCCCATTCATAATTGTTTACTGACTGGGATTGCCTATCTCACTGCCATATTTTGTTTTTCTGTTCTTTCTCCTATTAATATTAGTAAATAATTCTTACCCATTGTGCACATATCAGGACACTGCAACTGTTGAAACTGAATGTAATTTATAATGAATTAGCAGCAATCAGTTGCTTTTATAGGCATTTATTTTTCCTTGATTACTTTTGAAGATGACTGGCAAGCCATCTTCAGATGTTTGCATTTATTTACATGCAGTGAACATTGTTTCTTTACAGTGGTGTTGCAGAATCTGCAACAGCAGTTTTTAAGACAGTTATTGTAAAATGTCATAAATAATGGTACAGTGTTCATGACACATAAATAAATATAAAATTCTGGAAACAGGGTGAACACAAAATCAATTTACTCTCAAAAATGGATGTTTTGAAGAAAAATCTGATGGTGTGGTTTCTCACAGAAGCGTGCCATCCATATCGATGCATTACCCCATAAACATAATGTCACAGACACATTAGTTTAAATTTAGGCCTGCAAGCTTAAGTAAGTTGTGAATCAGGCTCATAGGTCACCAAAGGATGCCCACACCTGCTATATGCAGTGAGTAGCAATCTACCTTTTACAAGTTGATGTTATTCTACCCAAGACTTTCCATTATTTAACTCAATATTGATTGTGTTATGCAAGGATTTCCAGTAGGCACTGTCTTCTTACCTAGGAGATCTTCTATTGTCTTCTCTATTTCATCTCTCAAAGATACACATTTGACTTCTATTGCAATCCTTTCCCCCAGTTCAGTCCAATATTTCCAAATCCTATAAAATCTCAACAATGACTGGTTCCTTCAGTTTACCAGGGTCCCATCTCCTTCATTTTCTACCTTTTTACAAGTTCTTCAGTTTTAATCTGCAGTTCACAATCAATAAATTATGGACATAGTACATATCTGCCACTGGAAATGCCCTGATGTTTAACTGGTTTTTAAATCTCTCTCTTACCATTATACCATCAATCTAAAATCAACCATTGCCCCAGGCCTTTTCCAACTTTCTTTCATGCTCCTTAAACCTCATCCTAGCAATGACTAAATTATGTTATGTGTAAAATGCTACCAGGCACTTCCTCCTTCATTTCTTTCCTCCAGTCCATGTTCTCCTATTATTTTTCCTACTTTTCCTTTTTCAACTACCAAATTCCAGTCACCCATCCTGATCAAATATTCTTCTCTCTTAACTATCTGAATAATGTCCCTTATTTCTTCATGCTTTCTTTCAATCTTTTCATAATCTGCGGTGCTAGTTGTCGGCTATGTAAAGCATTCACTATGCTGTTCAGTAGTAGCTAAACCAAATTTCTATTTTCTTATTCATTATTAGGCCTATTCCTGCATTGCCCCTCTGATTTGGTGTCGATAGTACTGTACTGACATGACCAGAAGAACTGTTCTTCCTGCCACTGCACTCTTCACCAATTCCCACTATACCTAACATCAGCCTGTTCACTTCCCATTTTATATTCTCTACACTATCCACCTAGTTAAGGGGTCTAAAACTGTATGTTGTGACCCATAGAATGCCTTGTTTGTTCTCCCTGATGATGATATCCTCCTGTCTGGAGATGCAAATGGGGAACTATTACCTCTGGAATATTTTCCCCCAAGAGTATGCTATTATTATTAAAGCAATATAGTAGAGCTGCAAGCTCTCAGCAAATTATAGTTGTAGTTTCCCCTTACTTTCAGCCATTTGCACTACCAGCACAGCAAAGCCATGATGGCTAATGTTTCAAGGCTAGATGAGTCATTCATTAACCCTTGCAACTACTGAAACACTGCTGCCCCTCTTCAGGAACAGCAGGCTAGTCTGGCCCCTCAGTTGTGGTTGCACCTACAGTATGGTTATCTGTATCGCTGATGTACACATGCTACCCTGCCTCAGCAAGATCTATGGTTCACAGGAGGAAAACTAGTACATTTATACTTTTCTCAATTTATGTGAATTAATTTCTTTGGAAACCATTACATGTGTTTTTTATAGAGAGTTTACAGTAACGAAGGTGAGGAGAAGAACATCTCTATGATGAACAAGTTTGCAAACTGACATGCTTTGCTAATCTGCTCCTCAACAAGCTTATGTAAGTCAGACTAATGAATGTAAATGGGACATTAAGCAGGCTGGTCAAGAAGTTTTGGCAACTATTATTTGTGTGATCTATAGTTTTATAAAAGGAAAAGTAGGTCTTTGTTGATGTCCATTGTGTATACAGTGATGGAGTGCAACACTATGTTTTTTTATTATACACTGCCTTGTGCAAACTGCATATAATTAAAAGAACCTGGTACAATATGGATCAACCAAATGAGGCACTGCAGAAGTTGAGATGCTTATTTCATATTCTGGAGGATGGAGTTTGCTCTGTCCCATCATCCTGATTTAACTCTCTGTGATTTTCCTAAATCATTTCAGATAAATGTTGGGATGGCTTCTTCAGCAAGGTCATGGTCCACCACATCTACATCTATGTGATTACTCCGCTATTCACAATTAAGTGTCTGGCAGAGGGTTCACCGTTCCATTCTCTAATGGTGCGTGGGAAAAACAAGCACTTAAAATTTTTCTGTGTGAGCCCTGATTTCTCTTATTTTATCGTGATGATCTTTTCTCCCTATGTAGGTGGGTGCTAACAGAATGTTTTCGCACCACCTGTTCTATCCTTGCAAAAACATTTATATACTCTATGTGTGTGTATACTGATCTATTTATTTTCCTTGGTTATGGTGACAAATCCTTTATCACTGTGGGATGAACCCTGGACAAATAAATAAATAAGGGAGGCTTTGAAATTGTACACATCATGAGTGTTATTTAAATTAATTCTGGTAACTCACATGTGGGTAGTCTTAAAGTGCACTGATTGTATTTTGGCCAATGTTAGTTAACGGAAAAAATATGATAAAATACTAACATAATGCCTAATATGCTGGAACATATTACGGTATGGTAAGTAATCAAATTAAGGAATGGCTGCTAATTTAAATTGTTATGTATTATTTTACCCCAAGTACACCTTCTCTTCTGTTGGGTGATATTCTTTGCTAACGTTACCACTACACTGTCGTAGATGACATTTACTGTGTGTTTGCAACTAAATGTTGTTCACCATTACTGTATCTTGTCTGAAATCTGGTCAACAAATTAAAATAATACTGTAGAAAGTCAAAATATTATTATTTTTTTTATAAAAGTAAGGAAGCTTTTTTTAATTATCTTGTTTATGGTTGAGTAACAGGTTAGAAAAAAAGTTGGTTGATTAACGGGTTAGGAAAAAAGTAACCATTTTTAACAGACTTTCTTAAGGGGACCCGGAACGTCCTATACCTCCAATGTTAAATGTAAGGAACATTTTCTTATGAACTATTAACACCAGAATGATGAAACTTTTGCAGTATAATATTACATATACTTAATACCACGTACCATATGGATTTTAATTTATTGGTGTTTTTTGGGAAGATATTAATTATTTTGTTACTGAAAATAATTGAGACATTTTTTGGCATAGTATCTTTGAAATAAAATCTGTTATCAATTGTGTATCACAAAAAGGCTATGATACAAGGTGTATATTGGCACTGTTTACATTCCTTGAAAATTTTAAGTCTTTATCTCTAATAGTTTAGCAGAAAATGTTCCTCATATGGCAAAAAAGTGAACTTGTGGAAAACGAGTTTCAAAGTTTCACTAACATTTTAGTGGAGTCCAGCACCTTAAGAGGGGTTTTCACTGTCACTAGACATCTCCCCAATTAGCCTTCTTTTCACACCTTTCATTCTTTGTCTGGCTTGCCTCTCACACTCCTTTTCTTTCCTTTCAGCATCCCATTTCCTCTGAATGTCTATCGACATCATTGCACTCACCATGTACTTTCCGGGCATCACATCCAACTTCTGCAGCACATTGCACTTTATAATGTTACCTTTGTTGTACATAGCAATGGCATCATATACTCCAAAATGAAGAGTATGAATTTCCACAAACACATTTTTTGGGATTCTGGTCCAAATTACATTATTCACACTCTCATTTTGATTTTGTGTACGTCCATGGAGGCATTTCTTCAAAAGTTCAGTTGCAGAAAGATCTCTGAAAATTGGTTTTATAGCCTTCATGACAGTTTCTGGTAGACTGTGATGATGCTTGTATACACGTTCAGATCCCTGACATTTGTTGTGCTTGCACCAGGAATTGGGTCCCTGTAGGCATAGTCCACGTAGTGGTTCCTCGTCAGTCGATAAGGTGTGGTAGTAAAGTGCCATTACAGCTTTTCCATTGCATCAACACTGTGAGTATTTTGTCTTATTGACAGTCCATAGTCTCTCTGCAATCTGTTGATTACCTCATCTGTCAATCTTTTAGCTCCACCCAAAGGTTTTCCATCACTGAGTGCTTGGCCTTTCATTGTGGTCTTCAGTCGACGCAGCCTTGTTCTCACACATTTCTGAATGTGACCTATGCACTCCTGTTTAGTAATGGTAACATCATTTCCATAAGGTTTCAGCTCAGTACAGCAGCAAAAGACTTCGAACTGTAGGTATCTGACCTTGTACCACAGAAGAGAGTGACTGAAAATGTCTTTCACACCGGAAACTTCCATGGCCCCACTAGACCCACTGTAATTCCTTCAACAGTTTTCTGCATGCTCATCCTTCACTCTTTTAGGACACCTACAGTACTTGGATTTAATTACAACAGCTATAACTTTTGTAGTATCAGCACTTGTTGCCGTTATTACCCCATTATGTGAAGTGTGCCCGTGCTTCTGCCATGTACCATCTAGTGTGACTGTCAAGTCCCGAGGATTCTGAACATCTGGAATTTCTTCATTCACCGCCACAGCCTCCTCCACTGCTTCTTTCATGGATTCTTAGGCAGTATCTTCAACACAGGATCCAACAACTGAGTTATATTTTGAGAATTTCGTTGGTGGTGGTGGTAGATTCATTACACCACAAAACATTTGACCAACAGAGTATCCCTTACCGATTGACCTTAGAGCATAAACACATCTAATATTTACACCATAGTACTTGCTTTTCTCACTATCTTGGCCTATTTCGACATATTCTTGGAGTTCCAAAATGAAACACTGTAATGACAACTAGTACAATGGAGACAGATTTCTGCTGCAAGTCCTATGTGTCGATTGACATTTACTGTCATACTCAATTTGCAACATTCCTTACACAGTACTGAACTCTCAATCACCTTTGAGAGCAACGAAATGTTAATTATTTTGTTCACATTATCCTCACTACACTTCTCCAATAAACAGCAGTATGTTTCAGCTGATCCATGCAACTTCTTGCTTGTGCTAGAGACAGGAGTAGATTTCACTTCATGAATAACCTCACTATTTTCAGAATCTTTTCCCAAGGTCGGAGAAATTGTCACAGTTCCACTAGTGTACCTCGCAGGAGGCTTCTTCCTCTTGTAAACTCTGTTACTAAATTGAGGCATATTTGATAAGTTCCAGTTACGCAATAGAAATACAACACAAATCGTGCAATAACCACCAAATGCTCAATGTAAACAACAGTATCCAAAGACTACAATATGCAGACAAAACAATTGCCTATCAAATCGTGTTGCCAACATAATATAAAGTCTTTGGAAAGACCGGAAGTTTTGAAAAGCGATGTTTTCAATGAACATGTATCCATGGAAATTCAATGTCGCGACATGCCCTCTACAGCACATTATTGAAAATAATATTTTCAATACTTGGAGTTGAGCTACAGGTAAGATTAATATGTCATTTTAAAGAGGAAGATCTGTAGTATTTTATTTCACAGTAAACTGAAAACCCAAAATTTCATCATTTTTAGGTTCCGGGTACCCTTAAATATTAGACATTCAGTGGTTTTACCATTAATCTATTAACAATCCACACTTATCGTATTTTAAAAGGTCTGCCTCAATAGCTGCAGGGTCAGTGTGGCGGAATGCCAACCGTAGGAGCCCTAGTTTGATTCCCAGGTGGAGTTGGGGATTTCCCCTGCTCATGAACTGAGTGTTCTGTTGCCATCATCATCATCATCATCATCAACACAAGTTGCCTATATGGCATCACCTAAAAAGACCTGCACCTTGGGAGGGGGTTTCTATAAGAAGTTAGTAAACACTGGTAAAAAGTGGAAAAACAATCCACAATTTCATGAGAGGTAAAGGGAAAAAAATGAACTACAGGAAGAAAAATATTTAATGACTTAGCCAGAAAATTTTGATTTAAGCAATGAGTTGCTGAGTTTGCACTAGAGAGAATTTTCCTTAATTATTTACATAGATGTCAAATTTGTAAATTACATTACTTAATCTTTGGAGGAGGAAGAGAATAGTTAAAAGCAGGTCTTTCAGTTTGCCTGTCATACTCAGTATTAGACGATGATTGAGATTGCGGCCAGTTATTGTTTATTCCTCTGGACAATATTTCAACTGGCCATCTGTATCATTCTATTTCTTGATTCATGGTACGCATTTTGCTCATCTGTTCGGCTTACATACAAGGTAATTATAAAGTTGTGGATGGGTACAGGCACATGACCAAGAAGAACATAACAAATGATGCGGTATGTGAAAGTCAAACTACTTAAAGTTTTATTTTTATAATGTTTATAAATGTCCTACGTGTGCTCGCTTCATGTCACGGCACCCACCTAATTGGTAGTCCAAATTCTGGCCATGCCCAACCCAGTATATCAAGAGTGACTGTAAGAAGGTGCTGTGATGTAGTGTCACAAATTGTCTACATCTACATATATACTCTGGAAACCACTGTGAGGTGCATAGCATAGGATATGTCCCACTGTCCCGGTTATTACGGTTTCTTCCCTTTCCATTCATGTATGGAGTGTGGGAAGAATGACTGTTTGAACGCCTCTGTGTGTGCATTAAGTATTCTAATCTTATCCTCACAATCCCTATGTGAGCAAGACATTGGGGTTTTTTGTAAATTCCCAGAGTCATCATTTAAAGCCAGTTCTTGAAACTTCGTTAATAGACTTTCTTGGGATAGTTTATGCCAATCTTCAAGAGTCTACCACTTCAGTTCCTTCTGTACCTTCAAGAGTCTTCCAGTTTAATTCCTTCAGTACCTCTGTTACTCTCTCCCACAGATAAAAAATCTGTGACCATTCATGCTGACCTCCTCAGTAGATGTCCAATATCCCATTAGTCCTGTTTGGCAAGGGTCCCACACACTTAGGAAATATTCTAGAAGTAATTTGCAAGCAACCTCCTTTGCAGATTGATTGTACCTCCCCAGTATTCCACAAATAAACTGAAGTCTACCAACTGCTTACCCACAACAAAGCCTTGTCGAGGTTCTGTAGTAGAGGTGGAACATGAACACTATCCTCGATATGACCTCACAAGAAAAATCGCATGGTGTCAAGTAGTCTGGCAACTGTTGTGTGCACTCAAATAGCATCAGGTCAGTTGCCGCAACACGGTCTTATCCAGGGACATAGCTAGGTCTCACTCTTATAATCTCTTATACTTTTTTTTACTCTTAAATCTTCTGCCTGATTGGACATGGCTCACCATGAATTCCTCTCTTGTGCCAACCTCTTCATCCCACAACAGTACTTCCGCCCTACATCTTAAATTACTTGAGGATTTATTCCAGGCACTCTCTTCTGCTACAATTCTTAATCTTTACTGATCCCTCTAGTACCATGGAAGTTTTTTCTGATGTCTTAACATTTATCCAACCCGAGGTACCTCGCACTACATTATCAAGGAAACACTGCCAGGTCTTGGTCATGTTGCAGAGTCCAAAAGACATAAGAACTTTTTTGAATAGACTGAAAGACTGAGTATCACTGTCTTTTCCATGTTCTCTACGGCGAAGGAATTTGCTTGAATGTTATAGAGTAGTCTAACTTGCTGAACACAGTAGTACTTGATAGGTTGTCATTGTAGCTGCACAATAGTGGAAACTGATAACGGTCAGGAGGTGTCCAGGCATTGAGGGCATGAAAGTTTACCGCATGGGCACTAACTCCCATCCTTTTTTGAGAATGAGGTGCAAGGTGGAGAACTTCGGTCTCTTTGATGGACGTAACATCCCGGTGACAGTTGCTGCCTCAATTTTGGCCTGTGTAGCTTGTTGTTTGGGCAATAGGAGGTGACTTGGGCAGGGGTGGCAGAAAATTGGAAGAGTTGCAGAGTTGTTGCCACATAGTGCAGTGTGTCATGGCTACATCTCAGGGGGTGGGAGAGGGTGGGGGGGGGGGGGCGCTGGGAAGGTGAGGAGGAGGGGAAATTCAGCGAGGAGGTTGGCAAAAGGAGTGGAATGGGACACACGTGTGATGGAGCAAAGGGTGGTGGAGCAGGATTGACAAGGGGTGGAATGGTGGGAGGTGGCATTGACAATACAGTGGTTTGCCAGATAGAGCAGGAGCCCATAGCGGGAAATAAAATCAGGTACCAAGGGTCGGACCCATATCTTTGGCCACAGTAAAAGTTCATACGAAATCTCTACTGAGGTGCAGGTCAATGAATCAGTTGTGCAGGTAGCAGGTTGTGTTTGCTGAACCATTAGCTGCAGTGAAGAGTAGGGGGGAAAGTGGACGCTGGCCAGCAGTGGGTAATAAACAGCAGGGATAGACGGAGAGGTCTGAATCAGTGTCAATGAGGTAGGGTGTCAGCGAGAGTGGGTTACCACAATCACACATGAACAGTTACTACAACATCGCAGAGCAGCTAGATGCACCTGTTGCTGGTTGCTGTCAGCATTTGGGTCCCATACACATGGTGCATGGCAGTTAGCAACATTATTGCTGAAGCACTCTTGATGCTAGCACAAGCTGCTTGTTTCCAGTTTGCTTGGTTCACTAATAGTTGCTTGGGGGCAGTAAACACCTGCAAGGCAGGCACTTTGGCAGTTGCAGTCTGGGGGAGGGTGGGATGTGCGCATCCACTTAGGTGGGTATGTCCTGATCATAGGTGTCACTGAGATGTGTTAGAAAAGGTGCACAGGTGAGAGGGAGCATGTGTACTAGGGCAGTGGTAAGTTTGCTCATTTCTGCAATTGTGTGGTTCACGAGTTGCATCATGTCTGCAAGGCCATGATGGGGCATGGGGGTGGGGAAACCGATGCGGATAGCAAGTGGGGATGGCTTTGCTAATGAGGGTTGCAAAACTGTGTTGCAGCAACTACGGTGTAGGTGTAGGTGTCCAGTGATTCGAACACACTAGAAGCAATGGTGACAGCTGCATCGACATTTGTGTAGTTATCTGCAGCCAGTGTCATATGGCTTACAGCAGGTAGACGCCCAAGCCAATTCGCAAGTAATGAATATTTGGAATTATTGTGGGTTCAGCCAGAGTGTGAAGGTGTTGAAGGAGCTGCGAGGGCTGCATATTGTTGCATTCTTCTGATGAAAAAAGTGTGTGTGTGCCCTGGATCTCTCTCTGTTGAGGCTAGCCATCCTATCAGCCTGTCTTTGACAGCACTGAATTTGACATACTTGGACAGAGTGGTGGTGATGTGCTATTCTGCAGCAACCAAAGCCTCAAGCTGTGCAATCATCAGGTTGAACTGTGTGGCACTGCTAGTTATTGAAGAACCTGTAATATTGCTTCTGCTTGGGGAAGCCATAGGCGGTAGTCAAGAGAGCTGAATGGGAGCAGATGAATCATAGCTACACAAGCACCCAGTCATCTCGAGGCAGGTGAAAATCCCTGGCCACATCGGGAATTGAACTCGGGACCCCAAGCTTGGGAAGCAAGAATGTAACCGCGAGACCACGAGCTGCGGACAGAAGCCATGAGGTTCTGCACTTCATCTGGGACCATGCTTGAAGGGAGGGGTCAGAATCATTCCTGGTTTGGTACATAGGGTGCTGTGTGTGAGGAGCTTAGAATTATGCTACATGCACAGTGAATAGGTGTGGCGGTAGCTGGGAGGGGTAAGAGATGACATCAGTAGTCAGCCTGTGCAGTTCGGGTGGAGTCACCAGTGTAGGAACTGCACAGTGGTTCCAAAGAACTACTCTGATCTGCCTAAATGCGGCAAGAGAATGGACAAAATGGAACAATCCAGGACATACGCAATGCGCGAATACTGGATACACATCACAGACAACATTTTTATTCAGTGAAAGGAGAGAAAACAATAAGCAGATTATAGTAATCAAACAGACATGAGCATCTACACTCCATGCTAAACAATAAAAAAACAAAAGATGGTGTAGTGTAGGAAGTGAAAACTGTCACACTGATACACAGTTTTAAATTTGGCAATTACTGATTCCACAACTAGTGCAGTTAAACCAAATCTAACTTTAAGAAACACACAAATTGCTGATAATAATCTGAACCATGATGTCCTCATCTACTTGCGCAACCTAGGGGAGCATTGCCGTCGCCTCCAGGAGGTTTTTTCTTGCCTCCAAGGTGGTAATGAGAATTAACCTGGAAAATTGTGTTTTTGGTGTTCTGGAAGTGACACAGAATTTCTCCTACTAGCTCCCACCAAATATGCAAGAAGATCCATGCCTCTGCTAAATTCCCACACCCCCTAACATTTAAAGTAATTCCAAAGATTCCTCGGAATGCAAGCTTTCACCAACATCACCTCAGAAATTCAGGTGGAATTCAAACACTGCTCACTTTCGATCCCCAGAGTAACCTCACAAAAGGCAACAGACCCCTACCCTGGACAGTGCAAACGACAGACAGAGTCACATTAACAAAACAAGGCCTCTCCAATGCTGCCCTTCTAGCACGTCATACCCACCCACCTGGCCCCCCACCCTTTCCCCCCTCCCTCATTTATTAGAGACACCAGCCAATCCTCCATAGGCATTGTCCTTCAGCAACGTGTCAAAAGTTATTGCCAGCCATTGAATTTTTCTCTGGAAGCTGTCCGAGCCTCAGGAGCATTGGGCTGCATAAGACTGTGAGCACCTTGCCATGTATGAAGCAATATAATATTTTCATCCCTCTGTTGAAGGTCGCCCCTTTACAGTTTTCACTGATCACTGCAGCCTCACCAAAGGTTTTTGCCAAAAAGATAGTGGCTAAATTTCCTCTTCGCTGTTCCACCAGCAGGAATACGTCACGCAGTTTACCACAGACATATGATGGGTAGGTGTCAACAACACCGTCATTGACTGTCTTAGTTGCACCTACGCTATTAAGGCCTCCCTCGGCTATGCCATCTTGGCAACCACCCAGACAGCTGATCCTGAACTACAAAGCTGCGCAGAAACCCCAACACCGGCCTCAACCTTCGACCGTATACAGTTCCTGGTGTGGCATCGTACATTCGGTACAACTTCCATGTAAGTTGCAACTGCCTAGAAGACCCTACAGAATGCGTACACCCCTACCTCCTTCCCGACTTCCCCAGTCAGCTTTTGAGCCCCTCCACAGCCTGTCTAGCCCCAATGCTTGGGCAATTGATAGCCCTTGTGCACGAACACTTCATATGGCCCAGCGATAACTGGACTGCACCACCTAGGCACACACCTGCACAATAATATAGGAAACATTTATATGAACATAGGCTATATATTTTTTAATGTGTATGATAAATAGAAAACCCAGGATAGAAAGTAACAACATTATGAAAAGGAAAGTTGCCATTCACCATATAGCAGAGATGCTGAGTCGCAGATTAGCACAACAAAAAGACTGTCACAAATAAAACTTTTGGCCAGTCACTTTCAACTACAGTAGTAAGGCATTAGACACATTGTTTCTCTGCTACATATTCTCTCTCTCCACAACAATATACTATGTTGTTTTCTACCTCACATTTGGTTTTAACAGAAATCAGGAAAGTTGTATTTACATTTTATCAGCTTATGGTTGCAGTACTTACTGTGAAATCTGAATCATCTGAAACTTTGTAATCCTACACATTTGCAGATTAAAATTATGCAAAATACATTGAGACTCCTATCCTTACAGATCCCTTGGCAGACAGTCTCTCTCATACCCCATACACCTATTATACCAACCAGTTTAGCCATTCATTTTAAGTGACTTCAGTTACCAATCAAGGTTTCGTTTGCAATAACAATAAACAAGTGTCAGGTCAGAGAGAGGGAGGAAGAAAAGATTGACAGAGAAAAAGGGGTGGTTGGTGTGTGTGTGTGTGGGGGGGGGGGGGGGGGGGGGGGAGGAAATAAAAAAATGAATAAAGAGAGGGGAAAGGAGGAGGTGAACAGAGAGAGAGGGCGCGTAGGAGATGGAGGGCAGGGGCAAGGAGGTGATTGGCAGAGAGAGAGGGGTGAGGAGGAGGAAGAGATGGACAAAAGGGGGGGGGGGGGGCAGGGAGAGGGAGGATGAGTCTAGGACACATATCCAGTTCCCACATATATATATTTAGCAATTGCGAAGCAGTGCCGGGTTCGCTAGTGTGGTATACTTGCAGTTCTCTTGAGCTAATTGCAATTCCCAATACATACTAATCAGGTCTCAGCTTGTGAGTTTATTCATTTAAATTTCTGTAATAGCTCTTCAAGTTTTTCAAATTGATCTGATTTATAATTTTTATATTGCCACCCTTCTTTCCTTGTTGTATTCCCCTCCCAGAGATCCGACTGAGGGGAAGTTTTACCTCTGGAATATTGTACAAAGGGGTCCATCCCATGAACGTCTAGGGAAGTAATTCCAGTGGTGGTTTCAGTTGGAAAAGAAAGAAACATGCTGAAAGTCATCAAGAAGGGGAAAACGGAACTGGATTGGACATTGTTTGAGGAGGTACTGTTTAGTGAAGGAAGTAATAGAAGGAATGGTGGAGGGAAAAGGGGGAAGAGGAAAAAGAAGATATAAAATGCTGGACAATATCAAAGGAGGCAAATATTCAGAAATGAAAAGACTGGCTATGGACAGACAAAAGTGGAAGTTATGAATGGTGGGCTCCATGTGGTTCCCAAGTCGTGCAGCGACCGTAAACCATAATATTACCAAATATACAGCAACCAGTCACAAAATCATGTTTTATTTATTCACTTTTGCAAATCGATTTCAACTGATTAACAGCCATCATCGGTGCTTCCAACCAATATGTGCCCTGAGTAGTAATATTGTCTTAAGCAGAGGTCAAACAAACCAGTTCCAGCAAAATTAACAGCAGTTACAAAACTTCCAAGCTCCAATATACAAAAGGCAACTACAATTTTTCCTTGTTTTATGTGATTTCCAACGATGATTCACCCCCAGTATCACAGATTCAGTGGTATGGAAGCTATAAAAGATAGACGCATAATGAATGTTACAAAGATACCAAAAAGCAGTAATTCCACTGAGTAAATCTAAGTTGTCCATGGCAACTATTTTCCATGTCCTAATTTATTGGACAAGTTCTAGCTTGTGATTCTTCAATTTCTCCAGGCGTATTTTATGATGAAATAAATCTCGGGTTAACAGCCTGGTATGAGTGTGCATAGGACACAATATTTCGGCAATCGACCACGTTGCCATCAGGTGCGCTGATGATGGCAACGTCGTCAATTGCCGAAATATTGTGTCCTATGTACACTCATACCAGGCTGTTCACCCAAGATTTATTTCGAGTTCTAGCTGGGCACATTCAGTAGTGAGTGTGTCACTGAAGAAGAGTAGGTTACTCAGCACAAGGGAATATACAAATATACCATGATCGACAAAGAAGCCTTAGCCTTTATGCTCAAATTTTAAAAGTTCATATTCTACATTCTAAATAGATGCATAGTTTTAATGAGCTGACATTACCCACAAAATGTAAGTTAATCTACACTTATAAAATGTAAATTAATGTACATTTATAGAATGTCAAGAAGAGTCTGAAAGACACAAAAGTCTTCAGATAACTGTTAAAAACTAGTGTTATTTATGCAGATAGGTGTACAGTATAGTTAGAAAAGTAGCACAGTAAATTTCAGCCTAGATCAAAATTCATTTTGACTCACATCGTAACTTTCATGTAACTGTTTTAAAAATACATGCAGTCTTATCCACTGAGGAAGGTGAACAGCAATATTACGATTAAAAAACTTTTTTATGTCTATTTTTCAAACACAGTTAGACATGTAACTATTCTCATGCATAATAGTCTTCAGTTCTTTGCCAAAATTTAGATAGAATTTCAAGAAGACCAGTGCAAAAAGCAAATATTAACTTCAAATAATCAACCAGATTCAAATCCTAAGTAAGATCTTAAGAGAACTGGGTTTGATGTGTAGAAAGTGTTGTGAGAAATGCTGTAAAGTGTGGGAGGAAAAGCTAATAGATTTTGAAGGTATAATGAACAATCTCAATCACGTGCATCTATTGGACTGTTACTTTTCTTAAGTTTCTGAGAAAACAAAAAGTATTTTAAGTGAATACAGTCAGTTTATGAAAAGACAAAAAACTCGTAGGACATGATTAAAACAGCACTAAAAACAAACAATAAATGTCTGAAAGAAAAGAAAATAGCACATAACAAGTTAATCAAGTCTTCTGACAACTGGATACTTCAAAAATATTAGGTGAAGTAATCTTGTCAAGCACAATAACAGTTATAAAAGAATCTGACTAAAGTACACTGAAAACAATCACAACAGAAAAAAGCAGAGAAGTTAGACAAGTCTATTAACAACTTAAAAGCAGTAGCAATGAGTTGTCAACAGGCAGACACAGAAAGAAAGAAAACTGGCTAGCTTTCAGAGTAATCCCTTTATGACCTAAAGTAAAATGTACACACAACTATGCCCCTCTGTGGTGCACTGACAGCATGTAGGGGCCTAGGTGCAAGTGCACTCCTGGATATATATAAAAGTCTGAAATTTGTGTTTGTGTTTGTTATTGTCTCTATCAACGTACCAACGCTTTCGTTTGGTAAGTTACAGAATCTTTGTATTTAGATATATTTTTCCCCGCGTGGAATGTTTCCCTCTATTTTTATATACAGGGTGTTACAAAAACGTATGGCCAAACTTTCAGGAAACATTCCTCACACGCAAAGAAAGAAAATATGTTACGTGGACATGTGTCCGGAAACACTTACTTTCCATGTTAGAGCTCATTTTATTACTTCTCTTCAAATCATATTAATCATGGAATGGAAACACACAGCAACAGAGCGTACCAGCGTGACTTCAAACACTTTGTTACAGGAAATGTTCAAAATGTCCTCTGTTAGCGAGGATACATGCAATCACCCTCCGTCGCATGGAATCCCTGATGTGCTGATGCAGCCCTGGAGAATGGCGTATTGTATCACAGCCGTCCACAATACGAGCATGAAGAGTCTCTACTTTTGGTACCGGGGTTGCGTAGACAAGAGCTTTTAAATGCCCCCATAAATGAAAGTCAAGAGGGTTGAGGTCAGGAGAGCGTGGAGGCCATGGAATTGGTCCGCCTCTACCAATCCATCAGTCACCGAATCTGTTGTTGAGAAGCGTACGAACACTTCACCTGAAATGTGCAGGAGCTCCATCGTGCATGAACCACATGTGGTGTCGTACTTGTAAAGGCACATGTTCTAGCAGCACAGGTAGAGAATCCTGTATGAAATCATGATAACGTGCTCCACTGAGCGTAGGTGGAAGAACATGGGGCCCAATCAAGACATCACCAACAATGCCTGCCCACACGTTCACAGAAAATCTGTGTTGATGACGTGATTGCACAATTGCGTGCGGATTCTCGTCAGTCCACACATGTTGATTGTGAAAATTTACAATTTGATAATGTTGGTATGAAGCCTCATCCATAAAGAGAACATTTGCACTGAAATGAGGATTGACACATTGTTAGATGAACCATTCGCAGAAGTGTACCCGTGGAGGCCAATCAGCTGCTGATAGTGCCTGCACACGCTGTACATGGTACGGAAACAACTGGTTCTCCCGTAGCACTCTCCATACAGTGACGTGATCCATGTTACCTTGTACAGCAACAACTTCTCTGATGCTGACATTAGGGTTATCGTCAACTGCACGAAGGATTGCCTTGTCCATTGCAGGTGTCCTCGTCGTTCTAGGTCTTCTTCAGACGCGAGTCATAGGCTGGAATGTTCCGTGCTCCCTAAGATGCCGATCAATTGCTTCGAACGTCCCTGTCGGGACACCTTCATTCTGGAAATCTGTCTCAATACAAACGTAGTGTGCCACGGCTATTGTCCCATGCTAATCCATACATCAAATGGGCATCTGCCAACTCCGCGTTTGTAAACATTGTAAACAACTGCAAAACCACGTTCGTGATGAACACTAACTTGTTGATGCTACGTACTGATGTGCTTGATGCTAGTACTGTAGAGCAATGAGTAGCACGTCAACACAAGCACCGAAGTCAATATTATCTTCCTTCAATTGGGCCAACTGGCGGTGAATCGAGGAAGTACAGTGCATACTGACGAAACTAAAATGAGCTCTAACATGGAAATTAAGCGCTTCCAGACACATGTCCACATAACATCTTTTCTTTATTTGTGTGTGAGGAATGTTTCCTGAAAGTTTGGCCGTACCTTTTTGTAACACCCTGTATATATATATATATATATATATATATATATATGTGTGTGTGTGTGTGTGTGTGTGTGTGTGTGTGTATGTGTGTGTGTTTTTTTATTCCAGCTCTTAAAGGATTACTCTGAAAGCTATTAAGCTGTTTTTTTTTTATTTTATTTTATTTATTTATTTTTTTTTTTTTTTTGGTTGAGTGCGTGCGTGTGTGTGTGTGTGTGTGTGTGTGTGTGTGTGTGTGTGTGTGTGGGTGTGTGGGCCTAGTAACAAATCGATACTTCTGCTTTTCAGTGAGTGATCTCATTTAATCCAAAACTTTCCTACAACATCTATTGACAACTAAATACCTTTAAAAACTATGAAGTAATTCAAAGTCCACAAAGAGAGATGAAAATTTCAGCAATATTACACTTGGCCTTTTAAAATTTGGTATATTTTGCACCCAAATGAGGTGAAAGCCACCTAGATTAATATCAGCATTCACTAAGATTAATAAAACATGGGAAATATCAAGTTATATCATCACAGTGATGGATGGCAATTTCAGCAAAAGGCAGTCACACTACTGAAGAAAATTAGAATATAAAGATTCCCATTCTTCAGTGTTAAATGAACTTTCATTATTACATCAGACAACCTTGGAGGGAAATTTACCTGTATTTATTCAATTACGTTTCTTGATAGCCTCCTTTGAGAATAACCCACGAGGAATGGAGGGCAGGTTGAAAGCCCTACAACAGAGGAGCTCTGTGTAGCACTGCTTCAGTGTATGTGATCACCATTATCGGGGACACCTAGTTCCTGAGACAGCACCAGATTCTTCACTTGTTGAGGTTAAGTGTGAGTGTACCGTTATCCTGTTTGGATCATAATCAACTGCTTGTAGTCCATAATCCCTGTATCCAATGTAGTAATCCTTGCAGTGGATGGTATAGCTCTTTAGTATTGGAACAGGTTTCCTGAAAACACTAACACAGGGCCTCCCATGTGACTTGAAGCCATTTAGGTTCCACTGAGAAAGACATCAATTTCATCAGGAATGTTTTTCTTTGCTTTCCCCTTTTCTCTTCACCAAGTTGTAAAGTTTATGACAGCAGAAGGGTACACAAACTTTTCGGGTCACTCAAGGCTGATTTCAATGTATTTATCTTTGGGCAGTGCCTCTGGCTCATTTTAAATGATGAATTTAAGATGATCAGACTGTTTTGGGCTTTTTTCCTATGTTTTGAATTGCAATCTAACTTTTCTTAGTTCACTGGTGACAGTAGTCTTCACAAATCAGGACACACTGAAAAATATACATTTTGTCCACCTTTTTCAGGGCAGAATGGACTGTCCATCATGGGTACCTGTTGGCTTAGTTATCTACAGGAGGCAATTACTTGATTTGCCACTGGTGTGTTCTTGCAGCACATGGCTTGACACCTGTCTTCGATGTTTGCATGGTGTGGCACCAGATACGTTAATTGGCTCCTTCCTTCTGTCATATGGAATGTCACTGCATACATTGCTGTAATGCAT
The DNA here is from genome assembly GCF_023864275.1 of Schistocerca cancellata. Taxonomy (NCBI): domain Eukaryota; kingdom Metazoa; phylum Arthropoda; class Insecta; order Orthoptera; family Acrididae; genus Schistocerca; species Schistocerca cancellata. The sequence goes on from NC_064630.1 coordinate 458,996,130, forward strand.
TCTTTGGTGCTTTAGCATTGCCATATGAGTCATAGTTTGTAATCTCTTTTTTGGATTCTCCATTTTTAATGAAATACAGAGCAATCTAGGTCTGCCCCCCCCCCCCCCCTCCGACAATTAATGTAGGAAGGGTGGGTGTGTTGGTTGGTTGGCTAGTTTGAGGTATAAAGGGACCAAACTACAGGGTCATCAGCCCTTTTTCCTCGAGCAAACAAGTCTCAAGGGAAAACAATTAAAAAACAAATGATTGGGGGTGGGGGGGGGGGGAGTAAAAGGGCGTAAAACTAATGAGGAACCATACCAAAAGAGAAAACAAAAGAAGCGAACCAAAATGGGAAATGGACAGTCAAAGGAAAAGCAAACCAAATGGGGAAACAGATGGAGGTAGGTAATAAAATCACACAGCAGATGGCCTGGGCAGGCTGATCGCAATGATAGAAAAGGAAGAGCTAGCCACTCAGCAACATACTAAAATCACCAGCCTGAAAGACAAGGCGAGAAGAACACACATAGGGAAAAGATGAACACCAAAGTAAACAAAATCAACGAAAGAATGACGAAGAGGTAGAAGGGAGGGATGGTGGAGGGCTAGGAGAGAAGGCCAGGTGCACAACCTCAGACAATATGATTTAAAAAAAAAAAAAATAAAAAATAAAAAAATAAAAAAAAAATAAAAAAAACCCTCACAAATAAAATGTAAAACTAAATCGGCCATGGAGGCATTGTCACCCAACACTGTAGGTAGGGTGCTGGAAAGGTTAAAAGTCTGCCGCAGAGCGGCTAAAATTGGGCAGTCCAACTGCCAGAGCGGGTAAAATTGGGCAGTCCAACAAGAGGTGGATGACAAGTCATACGAGAGCCACAGTGACACCAAGGTAGGTGCTCACGACAGAAAGGTGACCATGTATTAGACAAGTACAGGTGATGCAGAGCCGGAAAATGACAACAGAATCCCCGCAAGTGGCTCACATGGATGACTGTCACAAATTTGTTGTCTCTTTGATAACATGGAGTTTGTTTGGGGTACTGAGGGTGCGCCATTCAGTATCCTAGATCACAAAAACTTTGTGGCAGAAGACTGACAGGAGATCAGTCTCTGGCAGACCGATCTCCAGAGTTGGCTTACCAGTAGCCTGTTTGCCCAGGCTATCAGCAAGTTCATTGCCTGGTATTCCAACATGTCCTGGGGTTCAAACGAAGCTGCGTTGGTAAAGTACCGGAACTTCAAGCGCTGATAGAAAGCACCGAAGCTGAAATCGTTATAGGTACAGAAAGCTGGCTGAAGCCAGAGATAAATTCTGCCGAAATTTTTACAAAGGCACAGATGGTGTTTAGAAAGGATAGATTGCATGCAACCGGTGGTGGAGTGTTCGTCGCTGTTAGTAGTAGTTTATCCTGTAGTGAAGTAGAAGTGGATAGTTCCTGTGAATTATTATGGGTGGAGGTTACACTCAACAACCAAGCTAGGTTAATAATTGGCTCCTTTTACTGACCCCACGACTCAGCAGCATTAGTGGCAGAACAACTGAGAGAAAATTTGGAATACATTTCACATAAATTTTCTCAGCATGTTATGGTCTTAGGTGGAGATTTCAATTTACCAGATATAGACTGGGACACTCAGATGTTTAGGACGGGTGGTAGGGACAGAGCATCGAGTGACATTATACTGAGTGCACTATCCGAAAATTACCTCGAGCAATTAAACAGAGAACCGACTCATGGAGATAACATCTTGGACCTACTGATAACAAATAGACCCGAACTTTTCGACTCTGTAAGTGCAGAACAGGGAATCAGTGATCATAAGGCCGTTGCAGCATCCCTGAATATGGAAGTTAATAGGAATATAAAAAAAGGGAGGAAGGTTTATCTGTTTAGCAAGAGTAATAGAAGGCAGATTTCAGACTACCTAACAGATCAAAACGAAAATTTCTGTTCCGACACTGACAATGTTGAGTGTTTATGGAAAAAGTTCAAGGCAATCGTAAAATGCGTTTTAGACAGGTACGTGCCGAGTAAAACTGTGAGGGACGGGAAAAACCCACCGTGGTACAACAACAGAGTTAGGAAACTACTGCGAAAGCAAAGAGAGCTTCACTCCAAGTTTAAACGTAGCCAAAACCTCTCAGACAAACAGAAGCTAAACGATGTCAAAGTTAGCGTAAGGAGGGCTATGCGTGAAGCGTTCAGTGAATTCGAAAGCAAAATACTAGGTACCGACTTGACAGAAAATCCTAGGAAGTTCTGGTCTTACGTTAAATCAGTAAGTGGCTCGAAACATCATGTCCAGACACTCCGGGATGATGATGGCATTGAAACAGAGGATGACAAGCGTAAAGCTGAAATACTAAACACCTTTTTCCAAAGCTGTTTCACAGAGGAAGACCGCACTGCAGTTCCTTCTCTAAATCTTCGCACCAACGAAAAAATGGCTGACATCGAAGTAAGTGTCCAAGGAATAGAAAAGCAACTGGAATCACTCAACAGAGGAAAGTCCACTGGACCTGACGGGATACCAATTCGATTCTACACAGAGTACGCGAAAGAACTTGCCCCCCTTCTAACAGCCGTGTACCGCAAGTCTCTAGAGGAACAGAAGGTTCCAAATGATTGGAAAAGAGCACAGGTAGTCCCAGTCTTCAAGAAGGGTCGTCGAGCAGATGCGCAAAACTATAGACCTATATCTCTGACGTCGATCTGTTGTAGAATTTTAGAACATGTGTTTTGCTCGAGTATCATGTCGTTTTTGGAAACTCAGAATCTACTATGTAGGAATCAACATGGATTCCGGAAACAGCGATCGTGTGAAACCCAACTCGCTTTATTTGTTCATGAGACCCAGAAAATATTAGATACAGGCTCCCAGGTAGATGCTATTTTTCTTGACTTTCGGAAGGCGTTCGATACAGTTCCGCACTGTCGCCTGATAAACAAAGTAAGAGCCTACGGAATATCAGACCAGCTGTGTGGCTGGATCGAAGAGTTTTTAGCAAACAGAACACAGCATGTTGTTATCAACGGAGAGACGTCTACAGACATTAAAGTAACCTCTGGCGTGCCACAGGGGAGTGTTATGGGACCATTGCTTTTCACAATATACATAAATGACCTAGTAGATAGTGTCGAAAGTTCCATGCGGCTTTTCGCGGATGATGCTGTAGTATACAGAGAAGTTGCAGCATTAGAAAATTGTAGCGAAATGCAGGAAGATCTGCAGCGGATAGGCACTTGGTGCAGGGAGTGGCAACTGACCCTTAACATAGACAAATGTAATGTATTGCGAATACATAGAAAGAAGGATCCTTTATTGTATGATTATATGATAGCGGAACAAACACTGGTAGCAGTTACTTCTCCAAAATATCTGGGAGTATGCGTGCGGAACGATTTGAAGTGGAATGATCATATAAAATTAATTGTTGGTAAGGCGGGTACCAGGTTGAGATTCATTGGGAGAGTCCTTAGAAAATGTAGTCCATCAACAAAGGAGGTGGCTTACAAAACACTCGTTCGACCTATACTTGAGTATTGCTCATCAGTGTGGGATCCGTACCAGATCGGGTTGACGGAGGAGATAGAGAAGATACAAAGAAGAGCGGCGCGTTTCGTCACAGGGTTATTTGGTAACCGTGATAGCGTTACGGAGATGTTTAACAAACTCAAGTGGCAGACTCTGCAAGAGAGGCGCTCTGCATCGCAGTGTAGCTTGCTCACCAGGTTTCGAGAGGGTGCGTTTCTGGATGAGGTATCGAATATATTGCTTCCCCCTACTTATACCTCCCGAGGAGATCACAAATGTAAAATTAGAGAGATTAGAGCGCGCACAGAGGCTTTCAGACAGTCGTTCCTCCCGCAAACCATACGCGACTGGAACAGGAAAGGGAGATAATGACAGTGGCACGTAAAGTGCCCTCCGCCACACACCGTTGGGTGGCTTGCGGAGTATAAATGTAGATGTAGATGTAGATGTAGGTCACTGAACGTCCACTGTTCCCGAGGGCATAAAGAGACTCCTGGATGGTCATTACCAAACAATGCTGAGGGAAGCACTGGTCAAGAGCTTGTAGGCTGCTTAAGGAGTCACAACAGATGATGAAAGACTCATCAGCATAGGAGCGGATATGCTCAAGAGTATGATAGATGGCTATCAACTCTGCAGTGAAAACACTGCAGCCATCTGGTAAGGAGTGCTGTTCAGTATTGCCAGCTAGAGCATAAGCAAAGCCAACAAGACCGTCAACCATTGATCCAGCTGTGTAGAGTATTTCTGAGCCCTCAAACTAACTGACAAGAGAGAGAAATTGCTGGTGCAGGGCTTCAGGTGGAATGGAGCCTTTTGGGCCTTGTGACAGGTCCATCCAAAGCAGTGACCGAGATATGAAGCATCGGGGTGTACATAAGTGGACCCATAGGAAAGGTGGTAGAGGGGAAACATCGAGTTCATTAAGAAGTGGCCAGACATGGACGGAGAGGAGATTCCCAGTTCTAGGCCACCATTGCAGGTGAATGTGTGAACTATTTGTAACAGGGAAGAGTATGAATTTTATTGCTCATCATTTCACTTGCCGCAATTTAAGCTGTTGTCTTATGTTCTTGCTCACTACGCACTAGTAAATTGCCACATATTCTGAAATAAACAGCAAAGTATTTGTGACAAGGAAGAATATGACTTTTATTGCTGCCTGTTTCACTCACATAAATGTAACCTGTCCTCTTAGGTTTCTGCCTAACTACACACCCGGGAATGACCACACATTCGGAAATAAACAGCAAAATATTTATTTCATTCTTTGTTCTCCAACCAGACAAACAATCAACAACATCAATTATTGCAGAGCATATTGTATTATGATCATAATGAACATGATAACAATGCTAAAAAAAAAAAAATTGGCATGCATCAAGTTGTAACCTCTAACCTCTAACTCAGCTAAACATGACGTTATCCATTACACTGCAGCTTACTCCTCTGAATTGTGTATTATGCATTAGTTATCATAAAATCTCTTTAAGCCTTACACTGTTAATGCTTTATTAATTGACATTTGATGATAGTGTGATGTATTTGTGATATGGTATTTTAAATGTATCACTGTTTTGAAATGGCATACCGCGCACATATGTCACACACTATGAAGGAAATTAATAATCAAAATACACACTTCACACAGGGGTCATCCACATGGCTCGCAGAAGTTGATAGTCAAAAGCCCACTGGTGGAATGACCACTGCAAAAAGTTCTGTGAAGCCACATCAACACTGCCACTGAAAACATTTTTCCTACAGTATTTCCCATTTGTTTATGACTTTGTTTCTTGTCTCTCTCTTTCTATCCACACTGGCAGCAAACATTTCTCAGCATATTCGCATAGTTTGCAATGCTATTTGTTGTATTATTTTCGTATTGTCTGCCATGTCATGTCTAGAGACAAGGAAACTGTAATACGTGCTGCTGCATTATTAATACTTGAAGTTTTATGCAAACCAAATGAAAGACATCATCGTCGTTCACTCTTTTTTTATTTATATATCGTGACTTGTGACCTTAAAGCCATAAGCATCTGTCATTGTTTTGTAGTTTTACAGAATAAGGCTGCGTTTATCAAGGAATTTCATAATTGGTTTAAAAACTATGATATTATTTTGATGGAGAGTTTGTATAGTAGTTCATAATGGTTAATAAAATCGGATTAGTTGTATGAAATCAATTTGTTGGTTTGCATGCAGTCTTCTTTGGTGACCAAAAGCATACTACAGAACAACTGATGCGAAAAACTTGCTATATATAGAAACTGAATATGGAAAACAGCTCTAGTTTCCGTAATTTCACTTAGAATTTCTAGCAAATATGGTATCACTGTTTCTTAAAAAAAAAGGAAGAAATTTCAGGAAAGCAATTACAAACAGATATGCCGTTTATCTTCATTTTTTTCATTTTTTGTCGAGAGGAGTTTCATTCCAGAGCCTTGAGTATTTCACATTTTGAAACAAGCTACAACAAATGACCTTATCTTCTCCACAGTCTTTCTCGGCGTTCTACCAAATGCAGCAGCAGTATCTGCAATGTCTTGTCTGAGTGCTGTTCTTGTACTGCTTGCTTCATATATTCCACAAGCACCCTTCAGTCTGGTACAACGATAACAAATCAACAGCCTACAATTTTGCCCACTGCAATCCCCCTCCCGCTCCCCCAGAAAAACTTAACACAACATGAGAAAACAAAATATATAACAACTATGTACAACAGACAACACAATGTGACATATAAACTTCACTTGCACAGTGCAGAGGTGATGTGGTAGCTGCCCTGAAACATTGTTTCCTTTGCACAGACATTGTTATGTATAGCTGTTTCCGTGTTTTGATAGAGGTTTCCAAATGGTGTCCACATCAAGTAGCCAGAAACATGTTTCAAGTTTAGTGTGTACATGGCTTGAAGTCTACTCAACCCACTGCCACTGACTACAGAAGGAACACACACATCCCCATATGATAGATTACAACACCTTTCACCTAACTTCATAGTTTTCAGTTTAATCCACCAAGTTCATAAATTTTTGCTATTTTCTGGTGAACACAAAGGAAATATGACTCAAAAACATGCGTTCTGAGGTAGAATTTGTGGTTGTGGTATGTCGCAAAATAGCTTGATTAACTTTACCCAGACACCAATTTCAATTTTTGACGAGTTTTACTTGTTCTTACACGTCTGTGATATTTTAAGAACTGAAATTCATTACCGCAAATTATTGTATAAACTTTGTATTTTACATTTAATTTGCTCTACTTATACAGATTTTATACAATATATTGGTGAAGATCGGAATTTTTAATCATATATGACAATTACATATGTTTTACTCTTATTTTGGGGTTTTTAAATTTTTCCTCGATTCTGCATTTTCCTCAATTTTGTGGTTTCTATGTATGGACAACATTACAATGAAAAATAGGGTTTTCACTGCATTAAGTCCTCTCTGATAATGTGCAATATAATTTTAACCAGAGTAATAATATTTTTAAGACTGGTGCAGATACTGCAGATTATATGTCTTTCTGATCATCAGGAAAATTTGCAGCATGTTTTGGAAACATTAAAGTGATACTGCATGTAATTAGCTAACTAAATTGGAGATGAAAGATACTGTGACATACATTATGAGTCACTTATTCAGTGCCCTTGCACAAGTTACATAAATGAATATCTTATTCTGAGGTACAGAATACTAAAAGTCAATATTTTTGCTGTTTGTTTTAATTTTGACTTACTTCTTCTTCTAAAAGTGTGTGCAATTCTTTACAGCAATCCTCCAGTCTCCGCTTGTCAGCACTATCAACAACCCAAATTAGGCCATCAGTTGTTTCAAAATAGTTCCTCCAATAAGAACGCAGGGATTTTTGGCCACCTACATCCCAAACATTCAGCTTGTACCTGTTATAAACAAAGATAAAAAACAATATCATGGATGGGAAAGTCTATTGCAAATAGTAGAGCAGAAGTCTTGCAATGCTGCTGGGCTCGGGATGAAAGGAAGATAAGGGTATAACATCCATAACTAGGGTTGGAACACAAGCTTGGAAAGGGGAAGGAAGGTGAAAGAAATCAGCCACACCCTTTCAAAGAAGCTATGTTGGCAGTCCCTTTAAAAGATTTAGGGACTCCACAGCTGGGTTTGGGCTACTTTCAGTTACAAAGATGACATAACTAATTTATTTGGTAGTATTCTTAAAATAACCATTCTTAACACTGACACTGAAACCATAGTTTCTGAAGAGAGATGATGCATCATTTGGTAAAATTGATTTATGAGTACATTAATAAATACAAAGATCTGGCAGTCAGAAACAGAAACCAAAACATTGCATTGAAACAAGCGTTCAGTTCACAGTGCTGTGGAATGTGGGAAAAAAATACTGCAAACTGCCATTCCTGAGAAGAAGAACTACACCAAAAATGCAACAGGAGCGTAATATGTAAGAAATTGTCCACGCAACCTGCCACTGATGATGCCTTGCAGAAAATAAAGGCAAAACGCGTATGGCACTAAAATTGTTTTATATTCAGTTGCTGTCAGACGGTCCATAAGTAAAAATTATCAATATCCGTAATAGCCATGCACAGTTTTTTGTCACAGACGGACAAGTGTCTCAACAGCCAGGGTTAATACTTCTAACATATAGGTACTGGTTTCTGTAATTATGCCTCCGGCTCATTTCTTTTTGAACATCCCTTATACATAAGGAAACATTTTGGTATAAAACTGAACGAGATGGTTAATCTTATAGTTCCTTCAACATCGTAAGGCAGTTACACATCATGGATCATACTGAGTAGAAAATGCTGGTTGACATGTTCTTGTGAACTACCATATGCAGAATCATTAATATATGACTTGGTGATTAAATTTTCATTGGACAGTTAAGTGTGTGCTCACATGTTACAGTACTCAGAATCGTCTATAACTATAGTTCTGCATATTGCTAGAGCTTTCAAGATTTCACAAGCATCTCACACTTATATTTCCACAGACTGAGAGATATCAGGACTGTCACATCGACAGCCAAATGTGAACAACCTACTCCATCTGTTGATGAAATGCAAAAATGTTGTGCCGTCTTGGCAATAGCGGAGCAGCTCCTCCTTGACTGCACACGAATCAAACCAAGAGTCATAACATTTATTCCACCTGGCCACTGTGACATTTTCACGGACTGACTAGTTTTCTTGATAATTTTTCTATTTATTCTAGGCATAGTTGGCCACATTACCACATTATAATGATGTTCTGCTACAAGCATTTTCGCCAGGGTCTTAAAGCAGATATTTGTGCCATCTAAATGATTAATGGAAAATCTCATATAGAAATGTGAAACAAATACTAACAAAGAGATAGAGGGGCTGGCCAGTACTTACCTCAGCTCAGTACAGCCGATAGATACACACAAAACAAAACCGAAAATTTATGTTCCTAGCTTTCGGAACAAATGTTCCCTCTCTCCTCCCTGATGAAGGAACATTTGTTCCGAAAGCTAGGAACATAAATTTTCGGTTTTGTTTTGTGTGTATCTATCGGCTGTACTGAGCTGAGGTAAGTACTGGCCAGCCCCTCTATCTCTTTGTTAATATTTGTGCCATCAGCAGTCGAGTGCACCAATGCAAATAAATTGTATTGTGGAGTCAAGGGTAGCACCACGCTGACTTACACTGTAAGCAACAGTTTGTGGCATTCCCACTCTATTCCTTTTTTAATGCAGGGGCCTCAGTCTTAATTACTAATTAGCCATTACATCTCCCACTGGGTCTCCACCCTTAAAATCAGTAGCAGCTAAGTTGCAGAATTACGCTCATTATAAAATCCTCTTACTAGGCCAGGTAACTCTGGAATTAATATATAAGCACGTAAACAGGACCCATCCTTTTTTTGTAGTAGCAGTGGAAAATATTTTTGGTCATGACGCACATATAGCCTTTGGGTTTTCTATCCAACAATGTCAAGCAATTCAGAATACTGTTCCATGTGCAGAAGAGAATTCTTTGTTTCTCTAACATGCTTCCCAATTTTCCCTAGGCCTGGGAATGGCTTCTGGCTTTTTTTTTTCCCCATCCATTTTACATCAAAACAGTCAGCAGTTTCAAAATTTTTGAAAGCCCACCCAACTAGAACTGGATCTCTTAGGAAAGTTAAAAGTGCTGTCCCCAATTCCTTATAGCAGGGACATGTCAGCTTCAGTCATTGTATTATGTCATTGTGAGGACTTCAAACATACTTAGTCAATTGTGGACTCATCCCCCCTTCTACATCCTAATTAATTATTTCCAAAATTGGCAGGGGTGGTATTTCTCTAAGATCATCCTTTCAGCAGCTTATTTTCAACTTCCCCTGGATGAGGATTCCAAATCCATTCTACTATTAAATACTCCTTGCAGCCTCTATCAAAATAATGGTTACTTTTTGGTATTTATTATGTACCAGAAGCTTTTGGAAATTTTTAGAGCGAACTATTACCAATATTCCACACAGCATTAGTTATCTGGATGAAGTATTGGTCACAGGATCGACTCAGGAGGAACATACTATGTGAAGCCTCCAATGAGTATTTTCCATCCTTTTGCAAGCCAGGTTAAAGTGCAATATGTCGAAATTCCCCTTCTCTCAGCTTTCCATTATGTATATAGCACATATATCATTAGCCATGATAGCATTAAACTGTCAAGAAATGTGCCAGTCATTTGCTAATACTCCTATACCAAAGAACATAAAGGACTGAAGATATTTATGGGCAAGGTTGCATTTCAAATGCAAACATTACAACAGTAAAATGTCAAAGCATTAATAACAAAGTTCCTGAATTTACTGGCTTCCAGGAAAGCTGTTGCTTTCAAATTATACTCATAACTGAGACTTGAATGAAACTTGAAGTAAAAAGGTCCAAAATTCAGTACAGAATGTACATCAAAAAGAAAGGTTACATGTAATAGGAGGAAGGCGTTTCATAGGAGGAGGGAGTTTCATTGCAACTGACAAAAGACTATGTCTATCAAGCAATGGCAGCCGATCAGAGGCAGCAAGGGTGGCCAGGGCCTCCACACTTTTCTGTTTGCAGTAGTAGTAGTAGTAATTCTTTTTTATATTAAACCTTTATGCACTTTTGTCAGCAAGTGTAAAACACATTAGCTTGTGTTATTTCTTCTAAACCACCAGCACTTGGGAACATGTCAATGTATGTACGCTTAACACTAATCTAAAGCAGACAAAGGCTTGATGCATTTGGCGAGGAGGTTAGACACATGTCAGGCCACCTGTAAACACACACTTGCCATGGTAACTGTTACGTCACTACTAGAAAGAGAAGAAGGGGAGGGGGGGTACAAGCAGTCCTTGCCATGCATGCCACAGGATGCCAATTGCTGTGGTACCACCTCTCTGGGTTTCTCTTACATTCGTCATTACTTCAACATCGATGCTGAATTAAAACAGAGAAGAGCTGGTTACAACCCAGGCTGTTACAACACTGGTTTGGAAAAACCTGTGTCACATTATCAAAAATGATTGGAAAAACATGGCAACTACACAGAAAAGTAAAAGAGAAATTGTACAGTGTCAATAAAATTATTTCAGTGTGATAAATTGTATGTAATGTTTTTCATGAAACTAGGAAAATTTAGTTATTGGGCATCCTTTGTATATCAAGGCATAACACTGTAAAGTGACATGAAATGGAACAAGCACATAAGATATAGAAGCAATTCAGAGGTGTGCTTCTAGATTTGTTACCAGAAGATTTGATCAATAACTGTATATTACAGAAATGCTCCATGAGCTCAGATGGAAGACACTACATGGAAAATGACATTCTTTTCAAGAAACAATATTAAGAAAGTTTAGAGAACTGGCATTTGGGGCTCACAACAAAATGATTCTACTTCCACCAACGTACATCTTGCATAATAACCATGAACACAAGAAAGAGAAATTAGGGCTTGTATGAACACATATAGACTGTTGTTTTTCCTTTGCACCATTTGAGAGTAGCAAAGGGGAAGAAATGGCCTGCAGTGGCACAAGGTGCCATTCGCCATGCACCATAAGGTGGCTTGCACAGTACATACATAAATCCAGACATTACACCCCAATTTGGACCCCAAATTGCAACGGCAGGCTGACTGTTGAATCAATTGCAGAGAAAATGGGTCCCTTTTCAATGGTCTGTGGACAGTCACCAAGAACTTCTTAAGTTGAAGCAAGGTCTTCAAACTGCTCCTTGCCTTACTATATCGACCTCATTTATCTGTCACACTGGCCATGGACATGTCACCATGCAAAGTCCATTCTAATGCGTAAGTTCCTGAATAGTTCAGATGGCCTAGCATGTTCACCACAGCACAAGACAATTATTTCCATAAAGAGACAGAGATATTGGCAATATTCCTTGGTATCCAGAAGTTCTGGATTTTCCTGTATGGCAATCAATTTCATGCAATCACAGATCATAAGCTATTATTGTCTGCATTTACGCCTATGTCAATGTTGCCTGAAAGGATACCTCAGAAGTTAGTAGTAGTAGCTTTATTCAGCCATAGATCTCTTTTTACAAGGATATAGGACTTGTCAAAGTATTTACAAATTTATGAATACAATAGAGGGAAACATTCCACGTGGGAAAAATATATCTAAAAACAAAGATGATGTGACTTACCAAACGAAAGTGCTGGCAGGTCGACAGACACACAAACAAACACAAACATACACACAAAATTCAAGCTTTTGCAAGAAACGGTTGCTTCATCAGGAAAGAGGGAAGGAGAGGGAAAGACGAAAGGATCACTCACTCACACACACACACACACACACACACATATATCCGTCCGCACATACACAGACACAAGCAGACATTTGTAAAGGCAAAGAGTTTGGGCAGAGATGTCAGTCGAGGCGGAAGTACAGAGCCACATGTGAAAGCACCCACGTGATTTACCAACTGACCTGCCTACACTGTGAAGCTTTCTATGTGGGAATGACCAGCAACAAACTGTCCATTTGCATGAATGGACACAGGCAGACAGTGTTTGTTGGTAATGAGGATCACCCTGTGGCTAAACATGCCTTGGTGCATGGCCAGCACATCTTGGCACAGCGTTACACCGTCCGGGTTATCTGGATACTTCCCACTAACACCAACCTGTCAGAACTCCGGAGATGGGAACTTGCCCTTCAGTATATCCTCTCTTCTCGTTATCCGCCAGGCCTCAATCTCCGCTAATTTCTAATTTCAATTTGCCACCGCTCATACCTCACCTGTCTTTCAACAACATCTTTGCCTCTGTACTTCCACCTCGATTGACATCTCTTCCCAAACTCTTTGGCTTTACAAATGTCTGCTTGTGTCTGTGTATGTGCGGATGGATATGTGTGTGTGTGTGTGCGCGAGTGTATACGTGTCCTTTTTTCCCCCTAAGGTAAGTCTTTCTGCTCCTGGGATTGGAATGACTCCTTACCCTCTCCCTTAAAACCCACATCCTTTCGTCTTTCCCTCTCCTTCCCTCTTTCCTGATGAAGCAACCGTTTGTCGTGAAAGCTTGAATTTTGTGTGTATGTTTGTGTTTGTTTGTGTGTCTGTCGAGCTGCCAGCACTTTCGTTTGGTAAGTCACATCTTCTTTGTTTTTAGATATATTTACAAATTTAGATCAATCTAAAATAAGCTAATTCTTATACACATATATTTACAGACTTCTAGTTAGAGACAGTCATTAGATTTACTCCTGGTACACAATACTTTTTTTACACCTAACTTATTAAATAATGTAATGCCACATTGTTCACTCATATCTCACTATCAGTCACTGCACACACTATAAACACATTGTTTCACAACACTTCACTCACAACACACACACACACACACACACACAAAATGGTGATCTCTGGGCGATTTTCTGTACCACAACTTCCCATTTGCTATCCTGAAAAACTGAGTCAGCATCCTTCCATAATGAGTGACATGTTGAGCTCAGAAAGAGGAAGAAGTGTTAGTACTGTGCCACAATAGCTTCGGAGTAAGTATTTCTAGAAAGGAAAAAAAAAAGAAGGAACAAAACATAAAGTGAAGATCCATAATTTTAATTTGCAGCTCCTTGTATTGGCTGTGTTTGCAGTTAAAATTGTTGGATGTGGGCTATGCCAGTTATGCAAAATACCACTTTTCTCAGTACCCAAATATGTTTCGTCACCACTGTGCCATCATCAGTGGGTTTTCAGTTTTATTTATTCTGCAATGTGAACATTTTTATTGAATGATTATAAAATTATGTTCATTTTTAGTTCAAACAACAGATCGTTTCTTTTTGTAAATACCTTTACATTTGGTGTGCATGAATTTTCTGGATCACTTGAGTGTTAATTACTACACGTAGCTTGTCATGTGCAACCAAACGATATTGGTGAGAAAGTTTTTTGCTGGGAGTTAACCTATCTTCTAGAACGTAATTTAGTTTTTCGCGATGTCTTCGCACCTATATTCGTTTTTACTTGTGTATTCGTATAGCAAGCACTTCCATTCTCCACATCATGCTGAGGTGTTGTGATGCACACATAACTATAAGAAGTATTTTCCACAAATAACATAGTAAAACACTTTTCACTTCATCAGAACACAGTGTGATTGTGGTTTGTACTGTGTCCCAGCCCAGTCAGTGTTCATCAGAGAGATCGGCGCCAAATTTGAATTTTGTTTGCATTTTATCTTTGTGTGTGTGTGTGTGTGTGTGTGTGTGTGTGTGTCTGTGTGTGTGTGTGTGTGTGTCCGTGTGTGTCCTCCTGCTATTACCTTCTGTATATGGAAGTTTTCCTCAATGGTCAGTTTGCTGTATAGGCTGTGGCTGGGTTTTAGTATTCTTAAGTCTGTTTCTATTGTGGTTGTGTGGTGATTGTTGGCTACAAGGTGGTCAGCAAATGTGCTATGGGAGCTGTTGCTTTTTAAAGCTCTGAGATGTTCTGAATATCTTGTTTTGAAGTTTCTGCATGTTTGTTCTATGTACACTGACTGGCAAGTGTTGCATGTGAGTGGAGATTTTGTGGCTGAAGCAAGGTATTAGGGAATTATAAGCTAAAAAGCAGTCGCTTAACACTGAACTTTACCAAACTCATTTAGATTTGGCAAACAAATTTATAATACCAGCTCACTTTGAGGAAATAACAGAGAGAGAAAAGGCATATATTCAGAAAGTAATGCAAGAAAAACAAGAGAAACAAAACAGAAAACTTAACAGAATAATCAACAGCACAAACACACCCACTAAAAATAATCTCAACCAACAACACAAGTTCCATGGCAGAATCGTTAACCTAACTGACATAAATCTTACCAAAAAAGAAAAGAGCCTACTAGAAAAAGGGCCAGAACACAACATTAACACGAACATATCACACAAAACAATAGAAAACCTCATAACGTAATCGGAACACATTATACAGGAACAAGAAAGACTGAGCACACCAAACTTTAATGCAAACTCGACAAGAGAATTAGTAGCTGCAGAAATAACACAGATAATCAGAGCACGCAAATCCAGAATTATTTCTAATCATAAAACATCAGAGGAAATCACAGCCATCAAACTTAAACAGAAATTAAAACAGAACAATGCCGTAGTAACAAGAGCAGACAAAGGGAATATTATCGTAATTATGGATGAAAAATAATACACAGAGAAAACTTATCAGTGATCCAACAGCAAGATATCACAAAAACATTCAACAGACACTGAAAAACATCAATAATACATCCCCAAAAGGCCAGGTAAAGAGGGTGACACAGAAAAATCCAAAAGCACCCACCCCAAATGCCCTACCGAAGGTTCACAAGGATAATATCCCATTAAGACCTGTCATTAACTTCCGAAATGCTCCATCCCACCACCTGGCCCAACAAACACACACACTACTGAAAAAACTGTACACGTTTCATAACAACAGAAATCTGGAAAACTCAAAGGAGTTAATACACAGCATCAAGAATATACACATACTGGACACAGCAACCCTCGTATCATTCGACATCAGATCAGTGTACACTTGCATTCCAATAAATGAAACAATCAACATCATCACACAAAGATTAAAACAACAAGGAAACATACCAGACACACACATCAATGAAATAACAACCATACTCAAAACCAGAACATCACAAAATTATTTTGTATTCAACAAAGAATTTTATTCTCAACATGAAGGACTGCCAATGGGATCACCAATCAGTGGCCTCCTAGCTAACATATTCATGAACAACCTGGAGAACATGATCTTCAGACACATAGTAAAACCAAAGAACTAAAAAGTTTTATACTGGTACTGTTATGTCGAAGACATAATATGCCTGATTGATGAACCACATACACACATAAAACAGCTACACAATGAAATAAACAACTTACACTCAAAAATTAACTTCACATTAGAAACAGAAACTAACAACACACTACATTTTCTAGATCTCACCATAAAAAAAAAAAAAAAAACCACCACACACAACTTCACAATATTCAGGAAACCGACAACCACAAGCAGCACTATTCCCAACCCATCAAACCACCCATTGACACGTACGCATGCAAACTTCAGATTCATGCTCCACAGATTAAACAGAACACCCATGAACAAACAGAACTACACACAAGAACTAAACACAATAAAACAAATAGCAGTAGAAAATAGTTATACTAACCATATGGTAGACAAGTTAAATCAAAAAATATGCAAACAGTATGAAAATGAACACACCATACACACACAAATGCTCAACCAGCACAGAATAACATAAAACTCAAACAATGACCACACACAAGGCACAACAGAGCAACAACACACACACAAAACGAAATGGCACACACTCGCCTACAACAACAAAATTGTTCACAGAATATGCAACATATTAAAGAAACAGGGACTCCAAATAGGATACAGGACGGAGAACAAAACACAGAAAAAGATCAGAACACAAGAAACACCTGTGGATAAATTTAACAGATCAGGAATATATGAACTCACTTGCAATACTTCCCAGTCAGTGTACACAGGACAAACATGCAAAAACTTCAAAACAAGATTAGATTAGAGATTAGATTAGATTAATACTAGTTCCATGGATCACGAATACAATATTTTGTGATGATGTGGAACGAGTCGAATTTTCCAATACATGACTAAGTTAATTTAACAACATAATTAAGTTAATATAACAACTTTTTTATTTATTTTTTGTTTCTTTTTTAATTTTTTTATATTTATTTGTTTGGTTTTTTTCTTAATTTATATCTAAAAATTCCTCTATGGAGTAGAAGGAGTTGTCATTCAGAAATTCTTTTAATTTCTTCTTAAATACTTGTTGGTTATCTGTGAGACTTTTGATACTATTTGGTAAGTGACCAAAGACTTTAGTGGCAGTATAATTCACCCCTTTCTGTGCCAAAGTTAGATTTAATCTTGAATAGTGAAGATCATCCTTTCTCCTAGTACCGTAGTTATGCACATTGCTATTACTTTTGAATTGGTTTTGGTTGATAATAACAAATTTCATAAGAGAGTATATATACTGAGAAGCTACTGTGAATATCCCTAGATCCTTAAATAAATGTCTGCAGGATGATCTTGGGTGGACTCCAGCTATTATTCTGATTACACGCTTTTGTGCAATGAATACTTTATTCCTCAGTGATGAATTACCCCAAAATATGATGCCATATGCAAGCAATGAGTGAAAATAGGCATAGTAAGCTAACTTACTACGATGCTTATCACCAAAATTTACAATGACCCTTATTGCATAAGTAGCTGAACTCAAATGTTTCAGCAGATCATCAATGTGTTTCTTCCAATTTAATCTCTCATCAATGGACACACCTAAAAATTTTGAATTGCTGACCACCATGTAGCCAACAGTCACCACCCAACCACAATAGAAACAGACTTAAGAATACTAAAACCCAGCCACAGCCTATACAGCAAACTGACCACTGAGGAAAACTTCCATATACAGAAGGCAATAGCAGAAGGAAAACAGGTCTTAAACGAATACACTACACTCTGCAAGGGCACACTATTTAACACATTAAAAGAACTTTACAAATAAAAACAGCACAAACCGATAAAGTCCACACACACACACACACACACACACACACACACACACACACACACACACACACACACACACACACAAAGATAAAATTTGGCACCGAACTCTCTGGTGAACAAATGAACACTGACTGGGCTGGGACACACAACAAACCACAATCACACTGTGTTCTGGTGAAGTGAAAAGTGTTTTACTATGTTATTTGTGGAAAATACTTCTTATAGTTATGTGTGCATCACAACACCTCAGCATGATGCGGAGAATGGAAGTGCTTGCTATACGAATACACAAGTAAAAACGAATATAGGCGTGAAGACATCGCGAAAAACTAAATTACATTCTAGAAGATAGGTTAACTCCCAGCAAAAAACTTTCTCACCAACATCGTTTGGTTGCACATGACAAGCTACTTGTAGTAATTAACACTCAAGTGATCCAGAAAATTCATGCACACCAAATGTAAAGGTATTTACAAAAAGAAACGATCTGTTGTTCGAACTAAAAATGAACATAATTTTATAATCATTTAACAAAAATGTTCACATTGCAGAATAAATAAAACCGAAAACCCACTGATGATGGCACAGTGGTGCAAAACATGTTTGGGTACTGAGAAAAGTGGTGTTTTGCATAACTGGTGGACCTCACATCCAACAATAAAGTGAAGATGCTGTGTGGAATGTTGGATATTTTATAATCAAAATTATTATTATTATTTATTTGTTTAACATTTTTTATCAAACCCCTACTGTTTTAGCTAAGTAATCCTTCAATGAATGAAATGTACTACATAACAGGTACTTTTTAGCTGCCTTTTTAAATGTGTGTATTTTTGCAATTTTTTAATCTCTTTTGGTAATTTATTGTACAGTTTTATTCCTTGGTAGAAAATGCTGTTTTTTTGTTGTTTTTTTTGTTTTTTTTTGTTTTTTTTTAAAAAAACGTAAGTTGAGTCTATCTCGTTGCATGGTCATGGGCAAAGTTGTTTGTGAAGTAATTACCAATGTTATTTTTGATGTGTACAACTGACTGGTAAATGTATTCACATGGAGCAGTTAAAATCCCTCAGTGTTCTGAACAGATTTTTGCAATGAGCTCGACTTGTATTTTTGGTTATTATTCTTATGGATCTTTTCTGGAGTTTGAAAACTATGTTCATATTTTGCGCATTTGTTCCTCAAAAAAGAATGGCGTGGCTAAGAACTGAGTGTGCATATGAATAATATGTAACTAAAAGACACTGCATGTTACACACTGATGACAGGATTCTAAAGGCATAACATGCTGATGACATTCTGTTTGCAAGTATCTTTGTGTGTTAACACCACTTCAACTGAGAATCAATATTCATTCCTAGAAATTTTGCATTTGTTACACAGTCCATAGATGTGCCATCTAAATTTAATTTAACATTGTCATTTTTCCTCTTCAAACTGAAATCCATGGCATTAGTTTTCTTTATGTTCAATGTCTCTTTATTAGTTATAGACCAATCATAAACGTCCTTGAGAATTTCATTTGCTTTCTCAGCAAGGAGTTCTCTTGTTTTCTCAGTGACTAAAATATTGCTGTCATCAGCAAAGAGGATTTTTTCACCATGAGTAACACTACGGGGTTAGTCACTGATGTATATCAGGAACAGTATTGGTCCTAATATGCTACCTTGCAGAACCTCCTATATTAATGTATTTTTTTTTTTATTTTGGTTCTAATAAGTGTTCTACTAAATGTTTAGATCTATTTGAAGTATGTGTTATCTCTACTCTTTGTACCCTATTGTTAGGTATGATCGAAACCAGTCATTAGCTACCCGTCTTATTCCTAATGCTTCTAATTTATTTAATTTGTGGTCAACTGTATCAAACATTTTAGAAAGATGCAAAAATATGCCTGTGACACACTCATCTTTATCAAGAGCATCAAGTACAACTTTTGTGAATTCTACTATGGCTGACTCCGTATTTTGCCACTTCGGAAACCAAACTGTGATTCGCTTAAAAGATTGTATTTATTCAGGTAATTGCTTCTATTATTTTTGAGAATGCTGACAGCAGGGAAATGGGCCGGTAATTTTCTATGTCTTCTGCATTACCTTTCTTAAGCAAAGGTACAACTCTTGCCTGTTTTAATTGCTCTGGAAATGTCCCTGATGTGAAGCATTCATTTATTATATTTGTGAAGGGGCTTTGTATAATCCCTATGCACTGTTTCAGTACACACACTGGTACTGCATCTAAGCCTACTGACTTTTTATTTTTTAGTTTTTGAATTGTTTTACTGACTTCATTCTCTGTGGTTGGAAGTAACATCATTGTATTTAGTGCAACATTATTTAAAAGTGTTATATTTCTTTGGTGGAATTTCTGTTGTAACTTCTCTGCAATACTCGAAAAATGCTCGTTTACATAGTTCGCTAAGTGCTGTGGGTCATTTATTACTTTATCCCCCTCCCTTAGCAGTATATTATTCTGCGTTTGTTTGCCTCGCTCCATTTTCTTTTTTATAACATCCCAGACTGCTTTGCTTTTAGTCTCTGCATTATATACTATTTTGTAATTAAATGACTTTTTTGCAGCAATCAGCACCTTCCTATAGATCTTTTTGTATCTATGATAGAAATTTAAGAGTTCTGAATCACTGCGAATCTTTTCCATGGAACTGATGTGTTTAAGTGTTTGGGAGGACTTCTTAATACCTGCTATTATCCATCTGTTTTTGTGAGATGTTGATACAGACATGCATACTTTTGGAAATTCCTTTTCAAAGTTCAATTTAAACAATGTGGAGAACTTAGAGAATTTCATATTCATATTGGTTTCCTTATACACTTCATCCCAGCTTTGTTTTTCTATTTCTTTTGAAAAATCTTTTATTTTGATTTCTGATAGATGTCGTTTGTAGACTTGCAATTTAGGGGATGATTCGATGCCTGACTTTACTGTTGTTATTTGACAGAGATGGTGCGATAGTTCGAGATCTTTTACAGCTACATCACATTTTTCCCTGTGAATATTTGTGGCCATATGGTCAATTACTGATGAAGTCATTGTAGTAACCCTTGTTACACTATTGACCAATAGGGTCATACCAAAACCTTGAAGGATGTTTATGAAGGTGCTGCTGGATTCATTTATGATGTTATTGCTGATGTTAATGTCGCCAAACAGAATTACGTTGACCTTTGTACTTGAGACTTTATCTAGAACTTCTGTTAATTTATTGAAAAAAGTGTCCACACTACCACTGGGAGATCTATACACACACAAAATGATTAATTTCTTGGTGATATCAAGCCCTGTTAATTCAATAGCTGATATTTCAAAGTGCTTGTCTTCACTTACAGTACTGAGGTCTTGATTTGAACTGTGTTCCTTTTCTGATATAAATGCATGATCCTTCACCCCTTGAAGTAGTTCTGCAGTAAGAGTTTGCTTTTTCATACAATGACAATACTACATGTTGGATTTCTGTGTCTCTACGCCAGTGTTCAGTAATACAAACTACTGAGCAGTTCAAAGATTGAAGCTCAACTTCTAATAGTTCTATTTTATTTTTTATTGATTGCATGTTTTGATGGAGGATTGTTAAGTCTGTAAAATGACCCATGTTACTCTTTCCAATGGTTTGTTTTTCTTTGTGACATCTGGTATATGTAATATTTGAGGTGTTAAAATCTGTCTTGTGAGCGATTGTTTCAATTTTTTTAAAGTGCTGGAGATACTCTTTAGGCAGGGGAATGTGTTGTCTGGATTTATCCTAAAAAAGACCTACTTTTCCTACCTATGACAACAAGTATTTGACCTTGTGTGGCCCGAGATCCATCCCCTATACTTTCATGAATCAGCTGTACCAATCTTCCCTTCCCAGTTCTGCTTAGGTGTAGGCCATGCCTAGTGAAGCCCCATCAGTTGATAGTCCCGAAGGACACCAGAGAAACATGAGCAAAGTTGGCTGTCCTCAGAGCCATCTCTATCCCCACACTGATTCACCTCACAGCTCCATCAAGGTGTGGTCGATCATGACGTCGGAACAGCTCAACAAAATGTACGTTGGTGCCATGAGTCAGGGAAGCTATCTTGTCCAGGTCACCACCTATGTCATATGCCCCACCCCTGTCCAAACTGTTTCCAGCCCCACTCACTATCACTACATGGTCCTCTTTTGTAAAGTTCTTACATAAAGACGGTCCTCTATCACATGACTTAGCCCTGCATTTGGCTTTTAGATACTGGTGGCCTGGTATGCTGCCCCTAAACTTTCCTGTAACTGAGGGCCTACACCTCGCCCATGGCTACTACCTAGCAACAGCTCTTTCTTGTTCCTAACACTTTGTACATTCCTGGGCTTCTTGGCATCAGTTGAAGTGTGCTGCACATTTCCTGTTCCTCATTGGACCAGAGGCTCTTCTCCACTTAACTCTGGCAGTGGTAGATACTTGTTTTTGGTGTTGATGATAAAACTGTCAGATTATGTTCTCTTTCTTCCTATCCTCCTACCAGCTGCCCATTCCCAATCACCCTCCTCCCCCGTATCTCCCTTGATCCTTATGAGTTCCTTCCTTGCTTCCTCCAACTATGCCCGAAGGGCACAGATTTTCCTTTCCTGCTCCCCAATCAAAATGTTCCTACTGCATACTCTGCAGTTCCAGGAGAAATGTTCTCCCAACATTCTCCCCACTGCATCCAGCCCAGTGAAAATATTTCCTACAAGGTTGGCAACAAATCCCTCTACTCACTACCATATAACAGCTCCCACATTTCTCACTCATGCTCAGTTTCGAAAGAATAACTAAGAATTAAAGAATGTTTTAAATTTATCAAGGATGCAAGGTTGGCTGTAACACTTTTATTGTGACAATAGACACTGATGAAACTACTAGCAGTTTTTTTAAACGAATTTTGCGCTATCAACAAAACTTGAACAGAATTTTTTGTGTTTATGTCGCGCAAAATTTCGAGTTACGTCACAATTATCGGGACTTCAGCTAAAGAACAAGTTTTTTCAAGAACAAGCACTACTGGGACGCTAATATTCAGTTGTGTGACAAGAATGGACACTACAGCAAGTATACAAAACAAAGAAAATTTAAAACACTGGGATTATTTCTTGTCAAATTACCACTATTCCATTCATTATCATACATTTATCCAGCATGTGACTGAAGTCACACTGTCACAGTTCCCTATGGGTTCCGATGACAAATTTGATAAACAAGAGACTGTTTGCTTTCACACTGATTCACGAATGGCATGGTTGGTGGAAGAGTTTATCATCATTCCAGATATGTCAGAGCAGCCACATGTAATGATTCACTCTTGAGGCAAGTTTTGCCAGTTTGCACAAACCAGTTGGCAGCAACTACTTCCTGCGAGAGGTTCAGCAGAACTTTGTTGTTTCCTTTCGTAACATAGTGGCCATTATCTTTCCAGTGGTCATCTATTATTGAATCAACAATATTAGAAGAAGATCAGACTGGTACTCACTGTAAAGATGACTTGTTGAGATGCATTCCAGTCAGAGCTGCTGGGGGTAGTGCTCATGTGTGAGTGAGGTGTGCTTGCTTATGTGAATGTGTGCATGCTTTCTTTGGTAGAAGTCTTTTCGTTGTGCCTGTCTGCAACCCAATGGATCATATTTACGATGAATAGCAATCTATCCTTTACCTAATATTGTTGATATTCCAACCAGGAATTTCTATTGTTTTATTATTCAATCAAGATGATTGCCAGTGTTGAGTGGTAGTTTCACCTGTTCTGCACTCCCCTATATTGTGACTCCTGCATCCGTCCCACTAGGGCATTTCCAGAAGGAAAAATATGGCCCAGCAAGACATGTACTGGCCACAAGGTTGACGAGAATACTAAGCGCATGCCTCAATGCTGGCACGCTTGCCAAACACAGCAACCAGCACAGTTCCAAATTTATCAGTCGTGGCCTATGCCAACCATGCCACGGGATTGGATGCATGTGAATTTTACTCGTCCATTTGATTGATTTTAATAGATGTATATTCTCATCTCTCATACATCATCAAAATGCAACAGACCATAAGGCCCTGGAAATTGGTTTATCTGTTGGAGGAGCCTGACAAGGTCATCACCAATAGTAGACCACAGTTTTCCTATGCTGGTTTTCAATGATTTTGCACTCAGAATGGAATCAAGCACAATAGTTTAAAGCACAAATGTAAAAATCAACGATCTCCACGTCTATCAAGTCTGCACTGATTTCTTTTATATCCTCTTATCAGTTGAATCCGAGCCTCTATCGAAACTTTCAGGAATTGCATGGGTGCCCTCTTTCTTCTTTATTAGATCCATTGCAGCTTCCACTGGCACAAGAAGAAGAAGAAAAAGAAGAAGAAGAAGCCACATCTTTTAAGGTGGGCATCCCCATCTAGGCATGCAAGTTTGACATACACCTGGCTGGATATGTGGGTCCATCAGCATTTAGCAAGCACCCTGATGGCCATACCTTGAGGCATCAGCTCCATTTGCATTATCTCCAGTGCAAAGTATCTCCAGATCTGTCACCCTAGTGGCAGCAACCTCACCCACCTCAAGGACCAGCAATGGCATATGTATGATCCGGTTTCACGACAACACCCCAGGTAGTGAGTGCCTGGAATCCCCAGTTCTTCAGCCACCATCCATAATCCCTATGGACTAAGATAAGGACAATACAGATTGGACCCCCAGTATGTATCGGGTCTGATGTCTGAACCACAGCTTTCTCTGAAATCAGCAGAAAGCCACAATTCTGAACCAGTATAGCCTCTTGCCTCTCCAGCACCAGACCCAATCACTGCTCCTGTAGCACTGGCAGCATCCAAAACCACACTCCGGCTTTTGCGTCAGGTCACATTTTGCCCACCTCATTATCCCCTGCATCAGCCAGTAACGTTCCGGCCTTCTGGGCCAACTAATGAGGAGAGGTGTCCAGTAATCCTGCCAGACAAATCAATGGATCATTTAATATAATTACACAGCACGGTCCCTCGGGGTGGCATGGAAGTATATATCTGCTGGCACAAGTCATTTGGTGAAACACCTGTGGCAGATCTAAGGTCTGCTGTGAACCGCAAAGGCCTCACTTGTCACAACCAGCCATATTTATAGCATGTTTCCCAATAAACCTGTGGACAACAACCATGTGCTACATGGTTTACTCTTTGTCTTTTCTGGCTCAAGCATGGACTTGCATGTGTGCCAAATATGACTCTCAGTTCAATTGACAGTTTTCAGTGAACGAACCAACAGCAAGTGTATGCACCAAGAGAATGATTCATATTCGAATATTTCACAGTCAAATTCACAAACAGTTTTCTCCTGCATTAATATGCGAGTTGTTCAACAAACTTCTAGATTACTGTATTGACCAAGAGGTTCCACCTCCAGAAGTGTTTAATTTTGTGTATTTTTGGAAGAGTCAAACTCTATTACTTACTGTGATTTGTGCTTGATAAAATCTGTGTTGCTGAAGAAAATCATGACAGGATGTTACATATGTGAAACAAAGCTGAAAACATTGGAAGATTTCAAATAGGTTATGTAATTACAAGACAGAGATTTTGAAATCACATTTTAAACTGAATAACATTTCCAGTCCTCCCTCATGAACTACGGACCTTGCCATTGGTGGGGTGGCTAGAGTGCCTCAGTGATACAGATACCCGTACCGTAAGGGCAACCACATCAGAGAGGGATCTGTTGAGAGGTCAGACAAACAAATGGTTTCTCAAGGGGCTCAGCACCCTTTTCGGTAGTTGCAGGGGCAACAGTCTGTATGACTGATTGATCTGGTCTTGTAACATAACCAAAACAGCCTTGCTGTGCTGGCACTGTGAACACTTGAAAGCAAGGGGAAACTACACTGTAATTTTTCCTGATGACTTGCAGCTCTTCTGTATTGTTAAATGATAATGACATCCTCTTGGGTAAAATATTCTGGAGATAAAATAGTGCCCCACTCAGATCCTACTTAGGAGGGTGTCGTCATCAAGATAAACAGAACTGGCATTCTACAAATTAGAGTGTGAAATGTTAGATACCTTAATCAGACACATGGGTTAGAAAATTTAAAAAGAGAAGTGGCTAGGTTGAAGTAAAATATAGCAGGAATTAGTGAATTTTGGTGGCTGCAAGAACAGAACTTTGGATCAAGTGAACATAGGGTTATAAATACACAATCAAACAGGTGTAATGAAGGAATACGTTTAATAATGAATAAGAAAGTAGGAATGCCGTTAAGTTACTTTGAAGAGCATAGTGAAAGCATTAAAGCAGCCAAGGTAGACATGAAGCACACACCACCACTGTAGTATAAGTTTGTATAACAATTAGCTCTGCAGATAATGAAAGAATAGAAGAAATATGTGGTGAGATAAAGGAATTATTCAGTTACTTAAGGGAGACGAAAATTTAATTGTGATGGGGGTTGGAATTCAATAGTAGGAAAAGAAAGAGAAGGAAAAAATGGTAGGTGAATATGAACTGGAGGGAAAGAAATGAAAGAGGAAGCCGCCTGGTAGAATTCTGCCCAGAGCACACTTTAATAATCGCTAACACTTGGTTTAAGAATCATGAAAGAAGCAAGCAAATGGAAAAAAGAATTCAAAAAAAAATTAATGTGACAGAAAATGCAAAATGGCTAGAGAATAAATGCAAGGTTGTACAACAATGCATGACTTTTGGAAATGACTGTGAAAATCAAAGAGAAGTATCTCTATGAATATCAAGGGCTCAGATGACAAGTGAGTTCTGAGCACACAAGCAAAGCTGGATCAGTGAGTGGAATATACAGAAGGGCCATCCAAGGAAAATGAACTTGACAGTAATATTTAGAAAGGGGAGAGGAAGTAAATGGAGATGAGAGATATGATACTGCGATAAGAACTTGACAGAACACTGAAAGACCCAAGTCAAAACAAAACCCATGGTGTAGAAGACTGTCCTTCAGAATTGCTGAAATCCTTGGGAGAGCCAGCCACAACAAAACTAGTCCACCTGGTGTGCAAAGATATACAAGACAGAAGAAATACCCTCAGACTTTAGGAAGTCAGCATCTAGGTGAAAAACTGTGTTCACATAAATACATCTTGTAGGCAGAAACTGTTTAAGCACCTGGGAATATTAACTACAGCCTCACCTTACAATACATTTATTCACCGACAAATTTGCATTCAACAATTCATGCAGTTTAAAAGTAATAAGAAATATTCACAACTATGTTACAAGAAGAAAAATGATTCATACTTTCCTCTAGAGAATCTATCTTTGGCACAGACAGAAATGAAATATATAGTTCTAAATTTATTTCATAATATTGCAATGGAACCAAATATTAACAGAAAGCAGAAGTGTTTTCAAATTGAGGTTAAAGTTATTCCTCCATAAAAACTACTTCTATACAATAAAAGAATTCTTGAATAGAAATAACTAGTCAGTTACAAAGCTGTAAAAGGCCAGCATGTAGCTATATAACTATATTTGTTTTTAATTGTTTTTTTAAATGTATTATTCAATTAACAGATTCAACATCACACTTTATATCACTGATATTTTCTTTAGAAGTAATTATCTAAATATTGTATATACGTAAATATGGCACCGACCAGCAAAATGTGTGCAAATTATTGAACTGATGCACACTTATATGGTAGGAGGTCAGTGGGTCCTTGCATATTCCAACATATTGGATGTTATGTGCTAGAAGTGACAGTTTTAATGACTACGTACCAGGAAAAAGTAAACAGAATTAAGAAAATCTGTCATTGTGTTGAGAACTTAATCTAAAAAGCTCAAAAGAGGGTATGGTAGCAAGAGGGGAAGGGACATGGGTAAGATGTGGTTTGAAACCACATACAAAAATGTCTTTGGTCCACTAAAATGGCCATCCTCATATGAGTCTCAGTGAAAGTACACCTAAGCCTATAAATGGCTGAATACTCTTGAATATTTTACTTCAGCTGCATATAGAGTTAACCACTGCATTAATGTGGTTTGCTTTGACTTTGTGTCATGCTGCATAGAAGAAAGTTAATAAGCAATATGAATGGAATCTAACATGTTTGGATATCAGAGTTTGTAAGGGAACTATAACCAGTATTTCAAAATTTGAGTACAGGGAAGGTCCTCTAAAAGCTGATCATTGTATGGTTTATAACCTGGTTGCAAACTTAAATGAATACAATTAATGATGCCAAATCACACACTTACCCTCGATGTTCCAGAGTCTTAATGTTGAATCCAAGTGTTGGTGATATGGTATCTATCTCCTCACCATTAAATCTTTTAAGAATGGTTGTTTTGCCTGCATTGTCTAATCCTCTGAAGAAATGGCTAAGGTCATTTTCCATAAATAAATATACTTCTGACACAAAGAATTTCATACAAACAGGTCTCTGATTACAAAGTACATGATGTGTGTATATAACAACATATCACTGTTAAAAAATTATTATACACATAATAATTTTCCATTAAAGGCTGTGTGTGGTTTTTTTCCCCCTCCCAGGTTCATCTGGCACAGGTCAACTGAAAACAACAGAACCAGCATTTGGATTTGATCTGAGGTGTAACAGTGTTGTCTTGTATGAAATCACTGTGGTGCAGCATCTTGCAGATTATGCTTGCAAAGGGCATGTTGGAGTAAGAGGTGGCACACACTAGTATGGGATGTTCGGGTTCCTGTATTGTTTGTGAATTATGTAAGTGTAGCATTGGCCTTAGTGCCGCATGATAAGTATAAAGGGATTTGTTTTTGTTGATTTGTAAGTGAGTAATTTTAATGTCACATGTTATTGGCTAGTGATTTGTTTTTGGTTTTGGGATTGTTAGTTAATAATGTTGTTAATGGTTTGAAACTTAATTTTTGTGGTTTTTGTTTGGTACTAGGTATGAATCATACAATGAAATTTACTAGTTATTGGTTAAGGGCCAGCCTAGCTTTATTTGTCAGATACTAGAGTTGTTTCTCATGATTTTGTGGTTTGGGTTGGTAGCTTGAGTTCATATTTCTCAGTTTATAGTTATTTTGGCTGGTTAGATTTTAATAATAGTCATTTCTCCAGTAGTTGTGGTTTGCTGCCATTGTGAATTTCATTTGAACTATGTAGGCCAAGTAAAATTTAAGGTACCTTTTTTTTTTTTTTTTTTTTTTTTTTTTTTTTTTTTTTTTTTTTTTTTTTTTTTTTTTGCTGGCCCATGGACTTCATTTGACCTATGTAGGTCAAGTGAAATCTCTAATACCAGGTTTTGGAGTTATGTGTGAGTTTTTGGTGTTATCGATATTGTTTGAGCTTCTCCTTCTTCTTCCTATATACTGTAAAATATTTTTTAAAGACAAAGACTCTGAAGAATAGCCCTTACCCTGCACATAGCAGCAAAGATTACAGCTTTTCAAAGGATTAGAAAACCGAGTTAGATTATTTACAGATTCCCCTGAGGCACAGTAGCAGTTGTCCTTCTCATGCTTCATCCAAGTGCAGTTTTCCACAAACCAATTTGTTCCCACATGCAATAAGCTTTGTTGTTTTGAGTTAGGTTTGTAAAGGTGATTTCCCTTTCCCTTCCTTTGACATATGGGTATCATACCAATTGTGTAACCATATTGAAAGCATGATCAGCGAATGTATATAAATCTTACTTTTATGTGTTTTGAATGAGTGGGGAATGAATACCTGTGTCAGACCATGGCGTACTTTTTTCAAAAGGTAACCACATAACGCACGAGCTTCTCCTCAGGTCCATGAACTGATCATCGTTAACCCATAAGACAATGGTATGAAATTTCATAGAGTACACCAATATTTGGCCTACTGATCTTGGCCTGCACACCAGCACCTTTTCCTGCCAATCTCTAACACGGAAATTTCTTAACCATTTTTCTAATCCCTTACCTCAGTGCCCATTGTCACTATGGTTTCGGTCCCTCAATTTCTTGCACGAGAAAACAGAACACAAAAAAATGGTGATGAACGATAACATGAAACCTTCCTTCTTTCTCTACCTGTTAAGTGATTTACTGAAAACTGATACAGGCACGGTTAAAGTATAATTTCATGAGCTGTATGTGTGTTGACAAAATTGAATTAATTATCACCCAATATGACTTACAGAAATATATTATTACAACAGAAACTCGTACAGTTTCAGAATGACAGCGTCGTTGGTGCTGAGTACGTAATTTATACTATACCACTCTCTTTTGGACCTGTCGCGTTTCAGTCAGTTCATTGGGGTACAATATGCAAGCTCAAACGGAAAGATGTATGGGTTCTTATTCTCGAAGCCCATCATCAGCATACACACGTTAAAACTGCACTAAGTACTCTGCAATAATCAGAAAATAGGTAGAAGGCTTTCTGATGAAAAACTCACGAGGTAAATAAAGGATACAACATTAGTATTCTTATTTCCTTTTCTTTCATCTTCATTTTCTTCAACACGGTGAGAAGACCCATTCCGGCTGTCAAACACAATTTCCCGGATGATTAAGTAAAATTCAAAACTACTTTTCAAACTATTGCGTTCAACATACATAAACACGTCATTCAACTGTCCTCAAGTGTCAACAGTGTAAGAAGTTGGTATCTCTCACGTATTCGATATGTATGTTAACAGTAGATGTAACGAGCGTGTTATCGTGTCATTTGGAATGAGATCCCTCTTGTAAGAACCATGATTTATTCTATTAAACATCACAGATGTTGCACACTAAACGCGAGGAATGTATTTTGCAGGTTATTGACGCGTGTAAGCACTGATCGGAATTCGGATGTTGGCAGCACCCGCAAACAAAGGACTGATATTTAGTTTAGTTGGATTGTTCGAGAAAGGGTTAAGGGCTTTCGCTCCTACAGAAAATTACATCTTTTTGGATGTTACAGTGTGATATTCATATGAAAAATGCTTGAGAAAATCTGGAAACTGTTGTCATACTGGTACCTACAGTATGAACTCGTTACGTGTATGTACGTTTTCGAGCCCTGGGAAAAGAAGTTACTGAGTATCCTTTTCAGTGTTGGGTACAATAATAGTAGTTAAGTACGTGGATGCGCGAAGCTTGTTGAAATTACATTTAATACCTAAATTTGTGTTTGATATTTCCTTAACAGTTTATAAAGATGGGATGATTGTTCTCATTGTAGCACTTATTTGCTATTCGTCGTATGTTTATCTACCACATTACACAATGTCGCTGCTGGCACATTTCAGGATTTTTGACAGCAGTAGCATAGGAGTTGACTATCACTACACAAATAATAGGGATAGATAATTGGAATATTTCTATTAACAGTATTGAATAGACTGAGAAACAGATATCCATTGATGTCATGTACTGTTCATATTCCTTGTGATGCACCTTAACATTTGTAAATAATTAAAGTCTTGTATTTTTTTATAAAGCATGTATCTATTGTTTTTTAAACCCAGTACCAGTCGCAACTGTATTATAATGTCGTGCACCCAAATGTTGGAAATGTATAATAATTGATGAGAGAGAAGATGCTGTAGTTTATTAGATTACTAGAACTTGACAGGTGCTGATTATTTTGTACATAAGGCTGATAAATAATTGATGTGTGTTAATATGTTGAGGCGTACTTAATGTTTCCTTTTTTTCTGAAAAGAAGGAAAATACGTAACACAGTGATTTAAACTCTTTATTTGTAAAAGTTTGGTGTTACATACTGGTGATTTCTTATGTTTTAAGTAAGATTGTAATGACGGTAATAACACTTAAACAAAATTGTGCCAAGCTTCCCCTCAGTAATGAGAAAACAGTGAAGAATGGATCTATGTTTATATTCCATACAGTTATTTTGATTAGTAATTTGAAAATATGGGAGAATAGTTCTCAAACATAGGTGTATAGTAATTCATTTACTAATTACAATCTTATATTTTTGAAGCAGCATTTGTTTTGAAAGCTAAAATTTCTACTGTATCAACTTACAATAAAGAGTTTGATGAATGATTGCTTTATTTTATCCGAAAGTTCTTTCTCAGATTTACACTGTACATTAGTTGTGATATTTTTGTACATTATATTCTTTGCTCATCATAAAATTAAAAAGTTTATATTTGATATTTTTCTTTTGTCATGGTTCATGGAAAAGAGGGAAAAATTTTGCATACCTGACTTCCTGTTTTGAATTGGTGTGCTTTGTTGAAAAGTTTACTGAAGTTTCTTTGATGTTGCTGTTAGTACTAGACTTATTAGGACTGTGTAGAGTTCAGTGTCGTACCTTTTGTGTGATTGTTTTTATGATTTTCCATCATGGCTCAAAATTTGCAATAACACATCACTTGCAGTTAATTTGTAGATTTTACAAGTTGCAGGAAAGGCAGGGTTTACTTTTTAAACTTGGAAAATATTTTGTATTAACTCTGTTATTTTATTTTTACTAATTTTTTTTATCTTAAAATATTCCATTTATATAAAGGCTGCTCTCTTTCCTTTACATATTTAAGCAATGTTACTGAATCTCATATCACATAAAAGGCTGAGATTGTTACTGCAATTGATTTTTGTCAAGAAAAGACCCTCAAGACCTTGACTATCTTAAAGTAGCTTGGCTAGGTGATGGGTGCACCATTTCTGTTTGAGTGCAGTATATTGAGGATGAGGTGTGAGACTAGAGTTGGAGTACAGGAGGAGAGAAGCCAGTGAGCTACCTTGTAGCATCCTTTATCTGTATGCTAAAATTTCAGTAGACACAACTTAGGTCAGACATTTGTTTATGTACAGGTAGTATACTGAACTCGTGCATGTAACAAACTTTGTACTAGATCTCGTGTGTTTTTACATATACTTTTTGTACTGAATGTGTGTGCTAGTAATATAATGTGTCTGCAGACTGTGGAAGCTATCATGGCAAAGTGAGCAGTAGGATTCATTATGAGGATTGTAGTAAATTGTTTCACAGGGATGATTGTTCAGAGGAGGCCACCGAAGAAGCTACAAAGGCTGTTTGTTGGCACTACAAGATTTGCTGTTCTGTGCAGTAGGAAGAAGCCAAGTATGACCTACAGAGAATGAAGGGAAGTGGTTGGGAACTAGCAGCTAGTAGGAGGAGAGCACAGTCTGGCAGTTTTGTTGCAAGTTCCAGAAACAGATTGCTGCTGTCATAGTTGGGATGAGCCTTCAGCAGAAATATAGGTAGAAATGTTCACCAGACTTTGCCCATGATGTGGATGATAGGAAGAAGAAAGTACTGCTACTTGGTAGTTGTCGCGCCAGAGAGTAAATGAGTAGTTAGATTATTAGATCACCAGCTTTTTCCAAGCCAACTGCAGGGCACAATCAGGTGAAAGAGTATTTTCATACAAGAATTTCACTAAAGATAATCGGGTAGTAATAGTGGGTAGGACAGGGAATACCTGGAGATAGACCGTGCACAGACAGGTCGAGACCCAAAGAAAATAGCCCCTTAATTTGTGCCATGAATGAGCACCTATCAAGCTGTAAATGGTGCTGATGACTGCATCCGAGATGCAGAATGCATTGTTGACAGTTGAGGATATGAGATGAGGTTACACTAGGTCTCAATAGTATGGATTGGTGAACCTAATTGTAAGAGCGTAGGTGGTCGGGGTGGGCCATGCATGGTAAAGTTCCTGTTGCATTGGTAGGAAAAGTGGGTTTTTTTATGTGATGGATCATGACAACAGGATCCCCTGCCTGAAAAGTATCTCAGTCAGTGTAGAGGAACAAACTACACTGGAGAACACACACACCAGTAATAGGAAAGAAGAAAAATATTTGTGGACATACAAAGCAGAAATGTGCACACAGTTATCAATCCTACTTCAGTATTTGCAGCCTAAAATAAAGTACAGGCAGCGAAATTGGTTTACAGACATCGAACATGAGTGGTATCTAGTACAGGTCACTGGTATAGATACACTGAAATACAGCATGTAATATCACTAGAGCTATCATAAAGAATGGGGGATTGTATGTTTGCATCAAAAACGGGATGTTTCTTAAAGCCAGACAAGACCTGATCACAGTGTAGATAGAAATTTTGAAATGTCAGTCATTGAACTAACAAATCGTACATCAACAAAAAGTAACTTATTTCTGTGCACCACTCATCTAGTGGCAATGTGGAAATATTTTTCAACAAATTGACTGAACCCTGGACAGTCACCAAGCGAGGTGGTGCAGTGGTGAGCACATAGGAGGAGTATGGTTCGAACCCACATCGGGCCATCCTGATTTTGGTTTTCCGTGATTTCTCTAAATTGCTTTAGGCAAATGCCAGGATGGTTCCTCTGAAAGGGCATGGCCAATTTTCTTCCCCGATGCAAGCTTCTGCTCCATTTCTAATAACCTAGTTGTCGATAGGACTAATCTCCTCCTCCTCGACAGCCTTAGCTGCAGCAACTAACATAATCTTATATCATCATCTTGATATGTGTTATGGCTGAAATTGGTGACAAGTGTCTAAACATTTTTAGCACTTTTGGCATTGCACAATGTTAAATGCTGTTATGAGGCTAACCAAAAATTCAACTTGGAGAAAATTGAATTGTGGTGGTGGTGCTGGTGCTGCTGCAGGTGCTGGTATCCCAGCCTGACCAGCTCAAAAGCCCACCAGAATGCATGGACCTAGATGACAGCAGCTAAGTTGCACTCCTAATATTTGCTAGCACTGCTGTAGCCACCTCGGCACTAGGCGCCCGTAGCCTGCCATAAAGCTAGCAGCGCAGGAGCTCGTATCTGTCATGTTTCTACTGCGCTTTCATATTGTTCGTTGTATTCAGTGTTGCTTGGTTCCTGATATTGCTACATCTAGGCTCTCGATTTGGTTCACTTTACAGACTTGCCATTCTGTCAAGTTGTCTTTGTTGTCTGTCCCTAACTGTCATCGTCTTTCTGTGGTCTTCGGTGGTCTTATCTGAATACTGGTTCGAAGTTTCTTTCATTACCAGATTGACAGATCTTGACGCCTCAGGATGTATCATATAAACTGATCCTTTCATTTACTTACCTTATGCCATAAATTTCTTTTTCCCCAATTTGATTCAGTACCATTCACGTGTTATTTGATCTACCCATCTACTCTTCAACATCCTTCTTGACTGAATTGTCTTTTGTCCATATTTCACTTCCATGCAAGCCTACACTCTAAACAATTAATTTCTGAAAAGATCTGCTAACACTTAAATTTATATTCATAGTTTAGTCTTTTTCTTTTTCAGAGGTGCATTTTTGTTATTGCCAGTATGCATTTTGTATCTCCCCTTTCTGAGCTAGCATCAGTTTCTGTCCCAAACAGCAAAACAAATCAACTACTTTTAGGGTGTCATTTCATAATCTAATTCCCACGGCCTCACTTGATTTAATTCAGCTACATTCCATTACACTTAATTTACTGTTAGTGGTGTCCACTTTATAATCGCCTTTCAAGACACTGTCCATTCCATTCAACTGCTCTTCAAAGTCCTTAGCTGTCTCTGAGAATTTCAGTGTCATCAGCAAACCTCAAGGTTTTTATTTTTTCCTCCCTCAGCTCTAATCCGTTCTCCAAATTTTTCTTTGGTTTCCTTTACTGCTTGCTCAATGTACAGGTTAAATAACAGCGGGAATAGGCTACACCTCTGTCTAATGCCTTTCTCGACCACTGCTTCCATTTCACACCACTCAACTCTTATAACTGAGTCTGGTTTCCGTAAAAGTTGTAAATAATCTTTCACTCCCTTTATTTTAGCCCCAGAACCTTCAGTCCACATTGTGAAAAGCTTCGTCTTAATATACAAATACTAGAAACATAGGTTTGTTGTTCTTCAGCCTATCTTTAGGATAAGTCGTAGTGTCAGTATTGCTGGCAAGTGCATACATTTCTCCAGAACCAAAATTAATCTTCGTAAGGTCAACCTCTACCAGAGTTTTCATTATTTTGTAAATACTTGCTTTCACTGTTTTGCAACCATTTTCTATTAAACTCTTATTTGGTAGTATTCACTCATCAGCATCTGCCTTTTGTGGAACTGGAGTTACTACATTCTTCCTAAAGTCTGAGAGTATTTCATGTGTTTCATACCTTGCACACCAGATGGAATAA
Organism: Schistocerca cancellata; assembly: GCF_023864275.1. Taxonomy (NCBI): domain Eukaryota; kingdom Metazoa; phylum Arthropoda; class Insecta; order Orthoptera; family Acrididae; genus Schistocerca; species Schistocerca cancellata. Next base: position 459,031,845 of record NC_064630.1, read on the forward strand.
TTTTGACATGTTTGGCCATGCCAGTGATCTCAATAATTGTGAGGGGATGTCATCTACTTCATTGACTTTGTTTCTGCTTAGGTATGTTGGTGTTCTGTGAGCTGCTTCTTGCAGTATCATGTTTCCTGTCTCATCTTCACCTTATACCACTTCTCTTTCTATAATACTGTCCTAAAGTTTGTCACCATTACACTTCATGTAGGCCTATAACTTTCAGCTTTCCAGACTTTGCTAGATACTGGCTTGTCATCTGAACTCATGATAATCATCCTGTTATTTCTCTTTTCTCCAGTGATCTCTAATTTTTGCCTGGTTGTCCATGCTTCTGCAGTCTTGCATTTGCCCTCTAGCCAGTCCTGCTTAATAACCTTTTTCCACTTTCTGTCTGTTGTATTTTTTAGATGTCTCTCTTCACTTTCGTCTCCTTCATTCACTCCATTGTATGTCTGCTGAGTTGGTCATGGACTTTTACTACGCCTTGTCTTTTTATGTATGAAATCCTCTGCTGCCTTCCCTATTTCATCACTCAAAGTTGGCCATTCTTCTGTTGTATTCCGTTGCCTAATTTCAGTCTGTTGTTGTCTCTGAAACACTCAGTAACCTCTAATGCCTTTAATTTATGCAAGTCCAATATCCAGTACTTCCTACCTTTTTGGGGTAAAAAAAAAAGAAAAAAAATTTAAATTATTGTCATTTTGCCCATCTGCGCCTGGAAATGTCTTGCAGTTTAACACCTGATTTTGAAATCTTTGTCTTACCATCATTGAAAGTGTTTTTTTAACATTTACACTTTTTGCAGCAATTGTGTTTATACTTGAAAGCCTATACTTTAATCTACATTTAATCCGACCAATATTAAAGCAATTTTCATTTTGTACACAATTTTTGATAGTTTAAATGTTCTGTAACAATTACATGAAGCACACTTCTTGATAATTACTCATATGCTACCAGTCACGATTTTCTTTATTTTATATTTATATATAGCTTTCATTGGCTGGCTTGGCACTAATAATCTGATTTGATCCATTATAAATGGTTCTGAAAGCCTGCGACTGTGAAAACAATAACTCATCTGCTACCAGTCACGATTTTCTTTATTTTATATTTATATATAGCTTTCATTGCCTGGCTTGGCACTAATAATCTGATTTGATCCATTATAAATCTTTCTGATGAGCAGATGAGTTATTGTTTTCACAGTCTCAGGCTTTCAGAACCATTTGTAATGGATCAAATCAGATTATTAGTGCCAAACCAGGCAATGAAAACTATATATAAATATAAAGTAAAGAAAATAGTGACTGGTAGCAGATGAGTTATTGTTTTCACAGTTGCAGGTTTTCAGATCCTTTTATAATGGATCAAATCAGACACTTCTTGATACTTCCAAGTGATGGGATGGTACAGAAATGGGCAAGAGCTTTTAAAGATGGCCAAACATATGTGTGATTAGGAATGAAGTAGGTGACATCCAGTCATTACTTAGAATTTGGTACACAAAGTTGATTAACAAGTGAGAGAACAGGTGCTTTATCATTTCGACGTTATGTGACGCGTTTCGTCAAGTGTCAAGAAGTGTGCTTTATGCAATTGTTACAGAACTTTTAAATTATTGAAAGTTATGCTCACATGGCAGATTTCTATGAGGATGGTATTCAAATCTGGATGTACAATTATAATCACCATAAAATTGATGTGAATTATGTAGATTAAAGTACAGACTGACATGTAAAAATAAAATTGCGAAGAAAATTCTATTTGCTTTATTTTTATTTCAGAATGATACTTACTTAGAAAAACAAGCCCCTTATAATCAGTCAGAAATCTTACAGTATCTTCATGTCTCTTCCACATATACAAGCTTCTTTCTTCATTCTTCAACCAAGCTTTAGGGGTGATTAAATTATGTTCTGGCAAAATTTCTAGTGGGTGGCTTCCTCATGCATTCCTTTCCCCTCAGTCCATGTTCCACAATTTGTACTGTCATATACAAGTGAACTGTCACCATTAAATTTCTGTCTCTCTTAACTGAATAATTTCTTCATCTGTGCAACTAGTTGATATACACTGATGAGCCAAAACATTATGACCACCTGCTTAATAGCGTGTTTGTCCATCTTTGGATCGAAAAACATTACTGTTTCTACTTATCAGTGATCCGACAGTTTGTTGGTTTGTTTGTGGCATTAGATGTCTATGCACAGATCATGTAATTCACGTAAATAACAGGCCACTGATTTGCATATGCTGTTATGAAGTCCGATAGTGACCCAGATGGGTTCTGTAGGATTTACATCAAGTGAATTTGGGGTCACCGAGACATTGTGAGTTCACTACAATGCTCCTCAAACTTCTGTGGCATGGTTCTGGGTCCATGACTCTGACAGTTATACATTGAAAGATAACATCGCCGTCAGAGAAGACATCAAGCATGAAGGGATGCAGGTGGTTCGCAGCTGTCAGTGTCTCTTTGATTGCTACTGCAGGTTGCATGCAAGCACGGGAGAGTGTCTCCCATAACATAATGCTGCTCCCAACAGGCTGCATCCATGGCACGCTGCACTTTTCGAGCCGCCATTCACCTCAATGATGGCATTTATGGAAACGACCATTGATAAACTGAAGAAAAAATGTGATTCACCCCAAGAGCCAACATGTTTTCATTGATCAGTAGTCAACTGTCCTCTTACCTTTTTGCATAGATGCTCACAAAAGTAGCACGTGAACATTCAACCAGCTTTTCCATATTCGAGATACTTATTCATAGGTTATGTGTAATAATAATTTGCACTTTGTCAAAGTCGCGATCTCAATGTATTTCCCCACCTGCAACCCTATCTTCACTGGGGTGATCCTCCGTCCATGTCTGCTGTGCTTATGTACTTTAACTGTGTCATGTGCCTGCAACACCACCGGGCAGCATCCAACGTCTTGGTGGGCAGGGATCATAATGTGTGCAAACTAATACTACAGTGGTGGACGCAGTTCCAGGGTAGGGAATTCTGGTACAGTGCGCAGTCAGTCATTGTGCTTGAATAAAGCAGCAATGGCATCATTAGGTTCATCTTCTGGTAATAACAGCTGGAGGGATTGGTAACATGCTGATCACATCCCACGATCATAAATCACTCCTCTTACTGCCTTGTGAGCCACAATTGGTCATTTGCTATAGGCCTAAGGACTAACCTGTGGGTGGTGATTACTTACTTTTATACTGTAATGAGCCACTTGAGATCACAGGTCCCATATTCCAAAATACTCAGAAAATATACCTGAAAAATCTCCAAAATTTTCTTGGAGTGTGGTTTCATACTGTGTAAAGAAATCTTGACCTCTTAGATCATTATGGACAGATAACAGAGCTAAGGGTAGTGTAGGAAAATACGATAAAAGTGGAAGCCTACAAAAGAATCTTCTCTAATCCTAAAATGCATACTTCTTCAAGAGTATTGGCACACCAAACCTGAATGAAGTATGTGCAGAAAGCAATATAAGGAAAAATTTTGTCTGTTCTGTACATTGTTAACTAATGTTTGAGAAGACATTTCCAAAACTGGCAACACTAGTAGTTTGTAAAGAAAATAAAAATTGTGTACTGTACATCAGCATAAAAATCATTTAACGTTAGTGTAAAATTACTTGATCTAGTCATTCTGTAGAATTTTTAGGGGAAGGTCTTCAGCAGACAGAGCTGCTGAAAGGGACTAGTTTTTAATTATTTTTTCCAGTAAGTTGTATGACTGTTTTTTTAGAGGTACATCCTAGAATACTCTCAATTTACAAAGAAGATAGTGTACTGCATGAACAAGTAATGACAGACGGTGTTCACTAAGACTTAAAACTCTACTGTCCCAAGTATTGTGAAATATAAGGGGCAGTCGAAAAGTTTCCATTTGAGGGCATTGCTGCAGCGTATATGCAACATTGCACAACTCCGATATTGGTCTATAGGAACTGACATTTAGGTGGCAAGGGATTAGTGTGGCATTTGTGTCTTTCCAACATGCATGTCGTAAACATGGAAATGTGAACTACATCGGTGTTATTACTAAATGCATTCAAACAGGACCAATGTTCTGTTATAAATTCTTGGCTGCTGAAGGGGAAACACTGGTAAACATCCATAGGAAAATGAAGGTCATGTATGGCACATCATCATTATCTAAAAACATGGTTGTGGAATGATGCAACAAAGGATGCTACTGCTTTATGACAGCGCACATACCTGTATCACAATGTCATAATGCAGAAGTTATGCCGACTGAAGTGGGACACACTCGAGCACCCCCCTGCCTACCTATAGTCTTGATTTGTCCTCATTTGATTATTATGCCTTTGGTATCTTAAAAAAAAAAGGTCTGATTCCACTCAGATGAGGATGTGCAGCAGGCCTTAAGACTTCTTCGTGCAGCAGGACACGGTGTTTCGCCAAACAGGTATCTTCACCCTTGGTGTCATTGGGATGATTGTCTCAGTGCTCACAACACTTGTACCTGATTGGCATACCAATTGTGGACTGTATGGCCTTCAAATGGAAACTTTGATTGCCCCTTGTAGTAGAGTCTTGGATTAAAAAAAAAGTAAAACACATGGAATACAAGAAAGACTCAAAGAACAAAAACATTCAGCACATTATTAAGGGATGAAAACAATGAAGCAAGTTAAAATGATATTTTAAGTAATTGTTTTCACATATCGACACATGTTGCCCGCACTTTCATTTGCTAACTGTGACTGAGTAAAGCATTGTCCATTGTGCCTATACATCCTTAGGAATTACCCACATATTACTTATAAACATAAGCTACAGCTCATTCACATTTTTAACAGTGGTAAAAAAAAAATCAGAAATCTTATTTATACATTTCCAGAAATGAAGGTATCTTGTTTAATTATTAAATCAATGTACCCTATGAGAGTTAATATACATTTAAGGTAATAGAAACTCTTTGGTGGATTAGGAATAATGGTAACAAGTCACAGTACAGATGGAGTGTTGAGTCATCAATAGGCACATAAACATGACTAAAAATGTTTCTAAATTTTGAATGAATCCGGAATATATGTATGTATTCAAACTTTTGATCATTGATGGAACTGCAGGAAATTGTATGATAAATTGATAAGAGTGAATTTGACTCACACTGGAATTAAATGATCAATTTTATGATCACATAGTAAACTTCAAAGCTTTTAGCATCACCTTCAAATATATCTAATACATTTACTTCAAACTGACGTGTGGTAAGTCTGTCTTAGTACCATGTCTTGCTGTCATCAGTTGTACTGCAGTAATGTGCACTGTCTAACCAAGGATCCACGGTGCCACTCAAAAGTGATGGCCTAGGCAGTAGTATGAGGTGTCCTGATGAACACTCACCAGTCAACGTGCAGGCAGGGAAATCAGGATGCGCTCAGTGTAAAGACACTTCAGCTATCAAGATATTAGCAGTAAATTTTCAGTGTGTTCGGAATAAAGTTCCTGAATTTACTGCCCTCCAGGAAGCATGTGGCGTGCAAATTCTTCTCGGGACTGACACCTGGCTGAACCCTGAGATAGGAAGTTCTGAAATATTTAGTGAGGGTTGGAACGTGTATCGGAAAGACAGATTAGACACCGTAGGAAGTGGTGTCTTCATGGCAGTTGACAAAAATATTGTGTCTACTGAGGTCAAAGTAGAGTGTGATTGTGAAGTTATCTGGACGCGTTTAGCAGGGGTAGGGTGGTGGTGGTTAGTGTTTAACGTCCCGTCGACAACGAGGTCATTAGAGACGGAGCGCAAGCTCGGGTTAGGGAAGGAAATCGGCCGTGCCCTTTCAAAGGATCCATCCCGGCATTTGCCTGAAACGATTTAGGGAAATCACGGAAAACCTAAATCAGGATGGCCGGAGACGGGATTGAACCGTCGTCCTCCCGAATGCGAGTCCAGTGTGCTAACCACTGCGCCACCTCGCTCGGTGCAGGGGTAGGGGAAATAAACTTAAGTGTTGGGTGTTATTACCAGCCACCAGGTTCCACTGTGACAGTTCTAGAATCATTCAAAATGAGTCTACATTCTGTATCGCAGAAGTACCCGGATCATGCTATATTAGTTGGAGACGACTTCAACCTACCTAGTATAGACTGGGATGTCTATGGATTCATTACAGGTGGTACAGACAAGCCGTCGTGTGAATTACTTTTGAACACATTGTCCGAACACTGTCTTGAGCAGCTAAATCGACAGCCAATGCGTAATGGAAATATTTTAGATCTGATAGCCACGAACAGACCAGATCTCATCGATGATGTCACTGTTGAGACAGGGATTAGTGATCATGATGTCATTATGACTATGGTTATGAAAGTTAAAAAGTCGCTCAAGAAGGCTAGGAGAGTATTTTTACTAGAAAGAGCAGATAAGCAGTTGTTAGCATCCCACTTAGTAAATGAATCAACTTCATTTACTTCCGGTACGATGGATGTGGAAGAATTATGGAAAAATTTTAAATCACGCATTGGACAAGTATGTGCTGAAAATATGGCTTCCAGACGGAAAAGACCCACCGTGGTTTAACAGCGCAATTCGGACAATGCTCAGGAAGCAAAGACAGTTGCACGCGTGGTGCAAGAATGATCGGGAGAATGAGGACAGCCAAAGTTTGTAGAGATTCATGCTGCTGTAAAAAGAGCGATACGCGAAGCATTCAACCACTACCACCGTCATACCTTAGCAAAAGATCTTGCTGAAAACCCAAGGAAATTCTGGTTTTACGTAAAATCAATAAGCGGGTCGAAGGCTTCCATCCAGTCACTCACTGATCAGTCTGGCCTGGCAACGGAAGACATCAAAACGAAAGCTGAAATTTTAAATTTAGCATTTGAGAAATCTTTAACGCAGGAGGATCGTACAGACATACCGCCGTTTGAGTCTCGTACAGATTCCTGTATGGAGGACATAGTGATAGACATCCCCGGGGTTCTGAAGCAGCTGAATGGGTTGAAAATAAATAAATCGCTAGGTCCTGATGGGATTCCAATTTGGTTTTACACAGAGTACTCTACTGCATTGGCTCCTTACTTAGCTTGCATTTATCGCGAATCTCTTGCCCAACGTAAAGTTCCGAGCGACTCGAAAAAAGCGTAGGTGACGCTTGTATATAAGAAGGGTAGAAGGACGGATCCTCAAAATTACAGACCAATATCCTTAACGTCGGTTTGTTGCAGGATTCTCAAACATGTTCTCTGTTCGAATATAATGAATTTCCTTGAGACAGAAGTTGCTGTCCATGCATCAGCACGGCTGTAGAAAGCAACGCTCCTGCAGAACGCAACTCGCCCTTTTTTCACATGATATCTTGCGAACCATGGATGAAGTGTATCAGACGGATGCCACCGGAAAGCATTTGACTCGGTGCCCCACTGCAGACTCCTAACTAAGGTACGAGCATATGGGATTGGTTTCCAAATATGTGAGTGGCTCGAAGACTTCTTAAGTAATAGAACCCAGTACGTTGTCCTCGATGGTGAGTGTTCATCGGAGGTGAGGGTATCATCTGGAGTGCCCCAGGGAAGTGTGATAGGTCCGCTGTTGTTTTCTATCTACATAAATGATCTTTTGGATAGGGTGGATAGCAATGTGCGGCTGTTTTCTGATGATGCTGTGGTGTTCAGGAAGGTGTCATTGTTGAGTGACTGTAGGAGGATACAAGATAACTTGGACAGGATTTGTGATTGGTGTAAAGATTGGCAGCTAACTCTAAATATAGATAAATGTAAATTAATGCAGATGAATAGGAAAAAGAATCCTGTAATGTTTGAATACTCCATTTGTAGTGTAGCGCTTGACACAGTCACGTCGATTAAATATTTGGGCGTAACATTGCAGAGTGATATGAAGTGGGACAAGCATGTAGTGGCAGTTGTGGGGAAGGCGGGTAGTCATCTTCGGTTCATTGGTAGAATTTTGGGAAGATGTGGTTCATCTGTAAAGGAGACCGCTTATAAAACACTAATACGACCTATTCTTGAGTAATGCTCGAGCGTTTGGTATTCCTATCAGGTCGGATTGAGGGAGGACATAGAAGCAATTCAGAGGCGGGCTGCTAGATTTGTTACTGGTAGGTTTGATCATCATGCGAGTGTTACGGAAATGCTTCAGGAACTCGGGTGGGAGTCTCTAGAGGAAAGGAGGCGTTCTTTTCATGAATCTCTACTGAGGAAATTTAGAGAACCAGCATTTGCGGCTGACTGCAGTACAATTTTACTGTCGCCAACTTACATTTCACGGAAAGACCACAAAGATAAGATAAGAGAGATTAGGGCTCGTACAGAGGCATATAGGCAGTCATTTTTACCTCGTTCTGTTTGTGAGTGGAACAGGGAGAGAAGATGCTAGTTGTGGTACGAGGTATCCTCCGCCACACACCGTATGGTGGACTGCGGAGTATTTATGTAGATGTAGATGTAGAAGTGATACCCTCAGTGGTCAGCCTCAGAATACATTTGCCTCATCCAAGCGCACAAATTAATTGCGTTGTGTTATTTATTAAGTTATTGTATTATACACTGAAAGTTTTGTATAGTTATAGCCATTAGAAGAAGAAAGCTGAAGATTCTTATTAATTCAGTGGCACCACCTAGTAAACGCAGCAGCCACAATTAATAAGAAATTGTTTATATCCAAAATTTTCTTTTACTCAACTAATGTTGTGGATAAATACAACTACACAAATAGGAAAAATCTTAAATATTATAAAAACAGTGGAATTCCAGGTGGAACTTAGAAAGTTTTTGTTGATAAGAAGTCAATTATGGCATACGTCTCACTTAGGAAATCAATGCCAAAATACATTTTACTACTAGCCCACTTAGTGGGCATTTATAACACCATTTCCCGTTTCAACTTCCACCTACTTTTGGATTTTGAAATTTTTTGACTTAACACTAATAGCTTCAAAGACCATACATTTTCTGCACAGGAAACTTTGACACTTTTGAGACCTCATGAATTTTATTAAATAAATTAGATGACATCACATTCACTGTAGCTCCTGTGTCTAAAACAATCATAGTCAGTATCTTCTCTATAATAGTATGTGCTGCGACTTAAACAGTCTCTTCACTATGATCACAGCATTTGTAATAGTCAGTAGTTAATTATTCCTTATTGTCCATGTCATAGTTGTAATATAATAAGCTTTCTAGTTTACATACCACTGCATGATGAACATTTGAGGACGCAATGTAGTCCAACTTAGTATGTTGTATTCAGTGTCGGGGCGGGACCTTTTCCACCACCTCAGTGATATTTATTGGGGGATTCTGCATTTTGTTTACATTATGGTAACTGTGTGTGTTATACTCTTGGCATTGTCTTATTCCAGTTCAAAGATGTCATGTGCAGTGAAGAAAAGTGAGCTGCACTGCTATTGTCATTACTGTTATTGTTGTTATTTTGAAAAGTTGTGTGCGCCCTGTTTTCAAATTGGTATACACATAATAAAACTGACTGTACGCAAGTGCTGTTACCATCCCAAAGGACTTGTGCATGGGTGACAGACCTGCATAACTTTGTTTTGGCACCAAACATTTCACTTTGTACTGTGAGATGAATACTTTCACTGCAAATTGTAACAATACAGGGAATCATGCTAGCTAATGTTTGTTTTACATGCAGATGAAGACACTGATTGGTTAGTTGTCTGCATGAATTGGGGAAGTCCCTTACCAGTCCTTCTTCTGTTGTACACTAGTGAATTGTGTAAAATATTCCAGTGGTAAAATGTAGATCAATTCAGCTGTGTGGTTGGGACCTACTCATGAGGGTGTTGTCACCAGGCGAAGCAAAAATTGTATTGGTTGGAGTGTGGAATATTGCATCCCTTAATTGGGTAAGTTGGACAGAGGATCTGAAAAGAGAGAGAGGTGCACTGAATTTAGATATAATGGAAAGGACTTCTGACCACATGAGTACATGGTTATAAATACAAAATCAAATGCAAGAGTAGGTCTAACAATGAATTAGAACACAAGAATGTGGATAAAGTATTGTAAACAGCACAGTGAATGCATTATCACCATAAAGCCAATACACACCACCTTGGTACCATTGTATATATTAATAACTATGGAGCTGAAGGCAAGTTGAGAACTGATACTGGTGAATAGTGGACCCTTCCTTCTTCCAGGCCGCATCTGGTGTTTATTCTGCACGGGTTTGTAATGGGAACAACTAGAGTGAGAGAGCTTTCGCACTGCTGTCTCAGTTGGGCTGTGCCGTGGGGGCCCAGCGTGATATGTCCCTGTGCTTCAGTGGCCAGTGTGTTCCACTGGCAGTATATATTTCTTCTTGCTGGAGTTGGTGGACACTGGTTTTGTCAAGTGAGTTTAGGTGAGGGCTTCATGTTAAGTGCTGCAACCCCTTACTTGTGTACTGTGCTATGGAATTCGTTGTTTGAGCTGTGGCAGGTACGTAGCTCTGATCTGGGGCTGTTAAGGCTCTGTTGGGTCTTGCAGCATAGCATTAACTCCACGAGAGGTACTTGTAGCTGTGTTATTGTTCAGCTTTGAACAGTGCCTGCATGCAGATGTTGCCTATTTACATATCTGATTGTAAACTGTACCCACTGGTGAGGGTTTGGCGGACTAGCAGCCCTTTGTGTGAATATTTTGATTTTTCACTCGCCACTCCTGTTTGGTCTAATTTGAATTTTTGCAATGCCTTATACTTAATGTGAATTGAATTATGTTATTACACTGGTCGACATGAGTGAGATTCTCAAATTAATTATTCATTTCTATTTTAAGAAACTTGTTTGTCTGATCCTTACATTAAGCATTTACTTGTTCTGTGTGGGTATAGAGCAATTGCTTGTGTTTGGTTTTATGTATGTCATGCAAATGTTAACTTTCTGCTTGTGTGTTTTCTTTTTTTATCAAATGCCGTAGAATTTGTATTGGTATTTAAATTTGATTTTGAGTGTACTGGCTTATATTTAGCAGCAGTTCTTTTATTTTCCCATGCACTGGGTTGGATACAACTGTTAGATTAGCAACCACTACAACTGGTTTTCAATGGACCTTTCTAATTTCAGCTAATGTGGGTCAGTCTGTAGGGTGAACTCAGGTACTTGTGTCATGCCCTGTGCACTTCTGTGTCTCAGTCATAAGGATCACCCTAGTTGTCTGTGTGTTTTCTTGTGATGCATCCATGCTCACTGACACTCATGTCCAATCCATTCTCAACCTAGTTTGCTTCCACCTGGTGCCTTACCTTGTATACGTATGCATATTTTATCTATGTGTTTTTTGTTATTGTATTATGCTGTTAATGATCATTTATGAGCTTTAGTGTGGCCCCTCTTTGGGTTTTTCCACTGCCAGTAGCCTGTCTAGGACATGGCCGTGACGGTGTCTTGTCTTGGTGCCAAAGTGTTTGGTGGCTGTTGAATCGAGTATGCCCACGTATTGTAATACTATCTGATAACTTTGCTAGTGCAATGCTCACAGTTAAGAGTTAATTTCTTTGGAGATATGAACTCCTCTGATTAAAACGATTTGTTTTGAGGAAAAAATTTCTCTCCATTATTGTTATAACTACCTGGGCTAAGAAACTTATAGCAAAATTTAATTGCTTTGGAAATGAAAACTTAACCATTTACAGTTTCATCATTTTGAGCAAAGTTTTCTCCTTATTACTACTATTGCCCTTTGGCTAAAAGATACTTAGAGCTGAAACTTAATTCCTTTTGGGATTGAAATTTAACCTTTTAGAACCTGATTGTTGTGAGAAAAAATTTTTATATCTTTATTATTATCATTAATCCATGAACCTGTTACTCTGTCGTAACAGGCGGAGAGGTGCTACTCCGACATGGCGTGTTCCCAGGTGGCGGATGGGGAGGGGCAGGGGGTGGGGGTCGTCACTGGCTTGCCAGTGGACTTGAGCAAAATAAAATAGCTCTCACGGTTGTTGTTGTTGTTGTGGCCTTCAGTCCTGAGACTGGTTTGATGCAGCTATCCATGCTACTCTATCCTGTGCAAGCTTCTTCGTCTCCCAGTACCTACTGCAGCCTACATCCTTCTGAATCTGTTTAGTGTATTCATCTCTTGGTCTCCCTCTACGAGTTTTACCTTCCACGCTGCCCTCCAATACTAAATTGGTGATCCCTCGATGTCTCAGAACATGTCCTACCAATCGATCCCTTCTTCTAGTCAAGTTGTGCCACAAGCTCCTCTTCTCCCCAGTTCTATTCAATACCTCCTCATTAGATATGTGATCTACCCATCTAATCTTCCGCATTCTTCTGTAGCACCACATTTCGAAAGCTTCTATTCTCTTCTTGTCTAAACTATTTATCGTCCACATTTCACTTTCATACATGGCTACACTCCATACAAATACTTTCAGAAACGACTTCCTGACACTTAAATCTATACTCGATGTTAACAAATTTTTCTTCTTCAGAAACGCTTTCCTTGCCATTGCCAGTCTACATTTTATATCCTCTCTACTTCGACCATCATCAGTTAATTTGCTCCCCAAATAGCAAAACTCCTTTACTACTTTAAGTGTCTCATTTCCTAATCTAATTCTCTCAGCATCACCCGACTTAATTAGACTACATTCCATTATCCTAGTTTTGGTTTTGTTGATGTTCATCTTATACCCTTCTTTCAAGACACTGTCCATTTCGTTCAACTGCTCTTCCAAGTCCTTTGCGGTCTCTGACAGAATTACAATGTCATCGGCAAACCTCAAAGTATTTATTTCTTCTCCATGGATTTTAATTCCTACTCCGAACTTTTCTTTTGTTTCCTTTATTGCTTGCTCAATATACAGATTGAATAACATCGGGGAGAGGCTACAACCCTGTCTCACTCCCTCCCCAACCACTGCTTCCCTTTCATACCCCTCGACTCTTATAACTGCCATCTGCTTTCTGTACAAATTGTAAATAGCCTTTCACTCCCTGTATTTTACCCCTGCAACCTTCAGAATTTGAAAGAGAGTATTCCAATCAACATTGTCAAAAGCTTTCTCTAAGTCTACAAATGCTAGAAACGTAGGTTTGCCTTTCCTTAATCTTTCTTCTAAGATAAGTCGTAGGGTCAGTATTGCCTCACGTGCTCCAACATTTCTACGGAATCCAAACTGATCTTCCCCGAGGTCGGCTTCTATCATTTTTTCCATTCGTCTGTAAAGAATTTGCATTAGTATTTTGCAGCTGTGGCTTATTAAGCTGATAGTTCGGTAATTTTCACATCTGTCAACACCTGCTTTCTTTGGGATTGGAATTATTATATTCTTCTTGAAGTCTGAGGGTATTTCGCCTGTCTCATACATCTTGCTCACCAGATGGTAGAGTTTTGTCAGGACTGGCTCTCCCAAGGCTGTCAGTAGTTCTAATGGAATGTTGTCTACTCCGGGGGCCTTGTTTCGACTCAGGTCTTTCAGTGCTCTCTCAAACTCTTCACGTAGTATTGTATCTCCCATTTCATCTTCATCTACATCCTCTTCCATTTCCATAATGGACCAAATACAAACCCCCTGGATTAACACTCCAATTGTATCTCGAGCAATCTCTGGAAAGCTCCACCACTCCAATCTTACAAATTTTATGGCTTGTGAGTCTAAAAGAAAACAAATTACCCCAGGGAGTAAAATTTCTCATTCTCAGGTCACAAGCAGGCATTTTGGATTCTGGGGACCCTGCACTTTCTGCTCTTGTTTTATCGAAAGAACCTGAAAAACTCAAATTCAAGAAGAACCCTGAACATTTACTCGCTGATGAAAACAGGAAAACATCAAGAACTGACTCAAGCACTTGAAAACCATAATATCCAAATTCTTGCACTACAAGAAACTCGCTATATTGATGAAAATTTTTTTTAAACAGGCAATTACAGAATTTATAAAGGAAAACCAGCAGAGTATATCTTTGGAAAATGCCCTCTGTTAGGTACAGCCTTTACTGTTAGAAGAAATATAATGAAGTCTGTAACAAACTTCAGCTCTACATCCAACAGGCTCTCAACACTGACGATCAAATGTAAAAATAAAATTTATATGATAGTGAATGCTCATGCACCAACAAATATTGACAATAAAAAAATCCAAACAAAGTACAGACATTCTGCGAAGAACTAGAAGACACGATTCAGAAGATTCCAAAGGAAAATGTAATCATTCTGCTCGGGAATTTTAATGCATACCTTGGCAAGAAGAAAAAATACAAAAACATCATTTGAGAATACCCAGCACATAAGAGGATAAACAACAATGGAATAAGACCTGTGGAACTCTGCCAAATCCTCAACCTCAAAATTATGACTACACACTTCAAGAAACATCCCAAGAAGATGAAGATTTGGAAAGCACCAAATCAACTCCTTAAAGAGTTCCAAATTGACCACATAGCCATTTATAGAAGAAAATTTAAGACAGTTTAAAATATTAAGGTACAGAAAGGAGCCAAAATAGATATGGATCATTATCTTGTTAAGTCCAAAATTAAATTCATCCCAAATTCAGGAAAAGATAATAATAAGCCAATGAGAAAACATTTTGAGGCAAGGAATACTGTGACAGATATTGAAAATTACTTCAAATCAAAATTGCAAGGTGAGACATGGAATGGAATGAAGTCTCAAATAATGAAAGATGAAGAAGAATCTCTTCCAGGTAAAACTAAACAGAAGAATATCTGGTGGAATGAAAAGTGCAACGAAGCTTTGGGAAACAGACAAAAGCTTTGGCAAAAATTTAAATTGAACCTGACACAAGACAACCTGGAAAGGTTCACAGAAAGTAGAAAAATAGCCTCCTACGCAATCAGTAATGAAAAGGGAATGTATGAAAGACTATCCCTTCAACAAATACAAGTGTACTTCACTCAAAATAAATCCAGAGACTATTACCAATCTTTGAAAAGACATCTGAAAGGGTATGAACCACCCAGCTTAAATTTTTGTGACAAATTAGGGAAATTAGGGACAAATGACCAAGAAAACTGCAACATTTTAGCATACTATTTGGAAGACCTTCTACCTAGTATAGACTGGGATGTCTATGGATTCATTACAGGTGGTACAGACAAGCCGTCATGTGAATTACTTTTGAACACATTATACGAACACTGTCTTGAGCAGCTAAATCGACAGCCAATGCGTAATGGAAATATTTTAGATCTGGTAGCCACGAACAGACCAGACCTCATCGACGGTGCCAGTGTTGAGACAGGGATTAATGATCATGATGTCATTATGACTATGGTTACTAAAGTTAAAAAGTCGCTCAAGAAGGGTAGGAGAGTATTCTTACTAGAAAGAGCAGATAAGCAGTTGTTAGCATCCCACTTAGTAAATGAATCAACTTCATTTACTTCCGGTACAATGGACGTGGAAGAATTATGGGAAAATTTTAAACACATTTTAAATCACGCATTGGACAATATGTGCCGAAAAAGTGGGTTCCAGACGGAAAAGACCCACCGTGGTTTAACAGCGCAATTCGAAGAATGCTCAGGAAGCAATGACAGTTGCACTCGCGGTGCAAGAAAGATCAGGATAATGAGGAAAGCCAAAAGTTAGTAGAGATTCATGCTGCTGTAAAAAGAGCGATGCGCAAAGCATTCAATCACTACCACCATCATACCTTAGCAAAAGATTTTCCTGAAAACCCAAGGAAATTCTGGTCTTACGTAAAATCAATAAGCGGGTTGAAGGCTTCCATCCAGTCACTCACTGATCAGTCTGGCCTGGCAACGGAAGACAGCAAAACGAAAGCTGAAATTTTAAATTTAGCATTTGAGAAATCTTTCACGCAGGAGGATCGTACAGACATACCGCCGTTTGAGTCTCATACAGATTCCCATATGGAGGACATAGTCATAGACATTACTGGGGCTCTGAAGCAGCTGAATGGGTTAAAAATAAATAAATCGCCAGGTCGTGATGGGATTACAGTTTGGTTTTACAGATAGTACTCTACTGTGTTGGCTCCTTACTTAGCTTGTATTTATCGTGAATCTCTTGCCCAACGTAAAGTCACCAGCGACTGGAAAAAAGCGGAGGTGATGCCTGTATATAAGAAGGGTAGAAGGACAGATCCTCAAAATTACAGACCAATATCCTTAACATCAGTTTGTTGCAGGATTCTCGAACATATACTCAGTTTGAATATAATGAATTTCCTTAAAACAGAGAAGTTGCATCGCTCCTGCGAAACACAACTCACCCTTTTTTCACACGATATCTTGCAAACCATGGATGAAGGGTACCAGACGGATACCATATTTCTTGACTTCCAGAAAGCGTTTGAGTCGGTGCCCCACTGCAGGCTCCTAACTAAGGTACGAGCATATGGGATTGGTTTCCAAATATGTGAATGGCTCGAAGACTTCTTAAGTAATAGAACCCAGTACGTTGTCCTCGATGGTGAGTGTTCATCGGAGGTGAGGGTATCATCTGGAGTGCCCCAGGGAAGTGTGATAGGTCCGCTGTTGTTTTCTATCTACACAAATGATCTTTTGGATAGGGTGGATAGCAATGTGCGGCTGTTTTCTGATGATGCTGTGGTGTTCGGGAAGGTGTCATTGTTGAGTGACTGTAGGAGGATACAAGATAACTTGGACAGGATTTGTGATTGGTGTAAAGATTGGCAGCTAACTCTAAATATAGATAAATGTAAATTAATGCAGATGAATAGGAAAAAGAATCCTGTAATGTTTGAATACTCCATTTGTAGTGTAGCGCTTGACACAGTCACGTCGATTAAATATTTGGGCGTAACATTGCAGAGTGATATGAAGTGGGACAAGCATGTAGTGGCAGTTGTGGGGAAGGCGGATAGTCATCTTCGGTTCATTGGTAGAATTTTGGGAAGATGGGGTTCATCTGTAAAGGAGACCGCTTATAAAACACTAATACGACCTATTCTTGAGTAATGCTCGAGCGTTTGGGATCCCTATCAGGTCGGATTGAGGGAGGACATAGAAGCAATTCAGAGGCAGGGTACTAGATTTGTTACTGGTAGGTTTGATCATCATGCGAGTGTTACGGAAATGCTTCAGGAACTTGGCCTGGGAGTATCTGGTGGAAAGGAGGCGTTCTTTTCGTGAATCTCTACTGAGGAAATTTAGAGAACCAGCATTTGAGGCTGACTGCAGTACAATTTTACTGCCGCCAACTTATGTTTGGAAAGACCACAAAGATAAGATAAGAGTAATTAGGGCTCATACACAGGCATATGGGCAGTCATTTTTCCCTCATTCTGTTTGTGAGTGGAACAGGGAGAGAAGATGCTAGTTGTGGTTCGAGGTACCCTCCTTTGTGCACTGTATGGTGGATTGCAGAGTATGTATGCAGATTTAGCTGAACGGTAAAGTGCCTCCATAGAAACTGGAAGTCAAAACTCCAGAAGAAATCCCTTCAGAATCACATCCACCAACTCTAAATGAAGTCCGGCAAGCTATAGGATCTCTCAAGAACAACAAATCTTGTGGCGAAGATGGAATCACAGCTAAGCTTTTGAAACTAGGTGAGGAAAAAGTAGCGCTACATCTCAGTGCAATTATTAAGGAAATTTGGAGGACTTCACAAAAAGGGTGACAGATCAGATGTAAACAATTACAGGGGGTTTCCTTTCTGTCTGTTCCATAGAAGGCCCTTTCCAAGATAGTACTACACAGGATTGAACCAGTTCTCGATGCACTGATAGGAGAATACCAAGGTGGATTTAGAAACGGGTTGAGGTGTTCAGAGCAAAGTATTAACCTTAAAAACAAAATGGAACACGTACTGGCCAACCACAAGTTATGATGTTTATTGATTTTAGAAAAGCTTATGACTCCATAGACAGAGACAGCGTCATTAGAACTTTGGAGGAATTTGGAATTGACAGAAAAACTAGAGAGATTCTAAAGCAAACACTGACAGATACCAAGTCCAAAGTCAAATTTTGACTCGAAATTTTGAACCTTTAAAATCCAAATAGATTTGAGACAGGGGGATAGACTCTCCCCAATTCTATTCAACATCACTTTGGAAAAGATTATGAGGGAGACATTGGAGGAAAGCCCACAACAAAAAGTAACTAGGATATTTCTTTTGGAGGATAAGTTAAAGGCCTTACGATATGTGCACTAGCTTTTGCAGACGATATTGTTCTCCTATCCACAAATATAGCAGATGCAATTAAACAAATAGAAATCTCAGCAAAGCATGCAGCTAAATTTGGTATACAGCTATCACAAGAAAAAACTGTATCTATGTCTAACAAATACAAGGAAATCAAAGAATTGCACACAATTATTGGATGTATTGAAAGGGTCAAACACTTTAAATATTTGGGAGAAACAATAATGGATATTGGCACAGGAAAAGAAGCTGTCAAACTTCAAGCAGCTAAACTTAGGAGGGCACACATTCTAACACAGAAACTGTACATCAAAAAATGCCTATCTCGAAATGCAAAGTTATTACACTACAATACAGTGACAAGAACAG
Organism: Schistocerca cancellata; assembly: GCF_023864275.1. Classification (NCBI taxonomy): domain Eukaryota; kingdom Metazoa; phylum Arthropoda; class Insecta; order Orthoptera; family Acrididae; genus Schistocerca; species Schistocerca cancellata. The sequence goes on from NC_064630.1 coordinate 459,050,338, forward strand.
AAGTTCAATATGCAGCAGAAACACTCTCCCTCAAGAACAAAGGACTTATAGATGAGCTTGAGAAGAAGAAGGAAAAGTAATTCTGAGGAAATTCTTGGTGGGCACAAAAAATTAGTAAAAAAGGGTAAAGATGAGCAATGAGAATATCTACCAATTTATTAAACCAGTCACAACAGAAATGAGAAAGAGAAGGCTGATGATGTTTGCTCATCTGGTGAGAATGGATGATGGCAGATTAATGAAGAAAATCTTCAATATGATTCAACAGAGGAAAACACCCAACTCTTGGTTGCAAGGAATAAAGTAAGACCTTGGTGAACTTGCCAATAACTGAATTCCAAAACCAAAGGCCAACAGGAAACTAACATCTGAACATCCGGCAAAAATGGCAGCAGGCAGAAGAGCAGCCCAAGAGAAGAGAAAGGAAAAAGTGAACATGAAATAGAATTTGTAACATGGTACTTTTTTGGCCAATTCGTGTAAATAAATAAATAAATCATCACTAATTTGGTTGAGGGTTATCTACTGTCAAAATTAGGCTTGTGGACAAAATTGTTAACTATTCAAGATTGACCATTTTAGTAAAATTTTCTTACCTTATTATTATTATTATTATTATTCTTTCCTTTCTCAGATGTTATGTCTGGTTAAAAATGGAAAGTGACGCGGACCTTGATCAAGCGTGACTTCCTTTTAACTGTTCAGTATATATTACATTGCATTTAGGAACTTTCGGGTAATTGAACATGTATCAATAATAACAGATTTCTGTAGTTGTATATATATGTTTGGATGTGGCTGTATTGCGCTGATGTACTGGTGGATATTGTGTGGTATGACTCCTGTAGTTGATAGTATAATTGGTATAATGTCAACTTTATCCTGATGCCACATGTCCTTGACTTCCTCAGCCAGTTGGATGTATTTTTCAATTTTTTCTCCTGTTTTCTTCTGTATATTTGTTGTATTGGGTATGGATATTCTGATTAGTTGTGTTAATTTCTTATTTTTATATGTGAGTATGATGTCAGGTTTGTTATGTGGTGTTGTTTTATCTGTTATAATGGTCCTGTTCCAGTATAATTTGTATTAATCATTCTCCAGTACATTTTGTGGTGCATACTTGTATGTGGGAACGTGTTGTTTTATTAGTTTATGTTGTAAGGCAAGTTGTTGATGTATTATTTTTGCTACATTGTCATGTCTTCTGGGGTATTGTGTATTTGCTAGTATTGTACATCCGCTTGTGATGTGATCTACTGTTTCTATTTGTTGTTTGCAAAGTCTCTATTTATATGTTGTGGTATTGGGATCTTTAATAATATGCTTGCTGTAATATCTGGAGTTTATTGTTTGATCCTGTATTGCAATCATGAATCCTTCCATCTCACTGTATATATTGCCTTTTCTTAGCCATGTGATGGATGCATCTTGATCGATGTGTGGCTGTGTTAGATGATATGGGTGCTTGCCATGTAGTGTTTTCTTTTTCCAATTTACTTTCTTCATATCTGTTGATGTTATGTGATCTAAAGGGTTGTGGAAGTGGTTATGAAATTGTAATGGTGTAGCCGATGTATTTATATGAGTGATTGCTTTGTGTATTTTGCTGGTTTCTTTCATTCTATAAAGAATTTTCTTAAATTGTCTAACTGTCCATAATGTAGGTTTTTTATGTCGATAAATCGCCTTCCTCCTTCCTTTCTGCTTAATGTGAATCTTTCTGTTGCTGAATGTATGTGATGTATTCTATATTTGTGGCATTGTGATTGTATAACTGTATTGAGTGCTTCTAGGTCAATGGCAGAAAATGAGTAGGTCAATATTGGTATAGCATAAGTATTTATAGCTTTTGTCTTGTTTCTTCCTGTCAATTCTGTTTTCAGTATTTTTGTTAGCCTTTGTCTATATTTTTCATTTAGTTCTTCTTTAATATTCGTATTATCTATTCCTATTTGTTGTCTGTATCCTAGATATTTATAGGTATCTGTTTTTTCCATCGCTTCTATGCAGTCGCTGTGGTTATCCAATATGTAATCTTCTTGTTTAGTGTGTTTTCCCTTAACTGTGCTATTTTTCTTACATTTGTCTGTTCCAAAAGCCATATTTATATCATGGCTGAATACTTCTGTTATCTTTAGTAATTGGTTGAGTTGTTGATTTGTTGCTGCCAGTAGTATTAGATCATCCATGTATAGCACATGTGTTATTTTGTGTGGGTATATTCCAGTAATATTATATCCATAATTTGTATTATTTAGCATGTTGGATAGTGGGTTCAGAGCAAGGCAGAACCAGAAAGGACTTAATGAGTCTCCTTGGTATATTCCACACTTAATCTGTATTGGCTGTGATGTGATATTATTTGAATTTGTTTGGATATTAAGTGTGGTTTTCCAATTTTTCAGTACTATGTTTAGGAACTGCATTAATTTAGGATCTACTTCTTTGTATATTTCCAATATCTGTAGTAACCATGAGTGGGGCACACTATCAAAAGATTTTTGGTAATCAATGTATGCGTAGTGCAGCGACCTTTGTTTAGTTTTAGCTTGATATGTCACCCCTGTATCTATTATCAGTTGCTCTTTATATCCTCGTGCTCCTTTGCAGCAGCCTTTTTGTTCTTCATTTATAATTTTGTTCTGTGCTGTATTGTCATTAATTTCTGTGTAATGACTGAAGTTAATATTTTGTATATTGTTGGTAGGCATGTTATGGAGCGATATTTTGCTCGGTTTGCTGTGTCTGCTTGATCTTTAAGTTTCAGATAAGTTATTCCTTGTGTAAGTGTATCAGGGAATGTGTATGGGTCTGCAATGTAATTGTTAAATAATTTAGTTAGATGTGAATGTTTTGAGGTGAACTTCTTTAGCCAGAAATTTGGTATTTTATCATTTCTAGGGGCTTTCCAATTATGCGTAGAATTAATTGCTCGGGTGACTTCATGTTGCAAAATTATCACTTCAGGCATTTGTGGTATCATCTTGTATGAGTCTGTTTCTGCTTGTATCCACCGTGCGTGTCTGTTATGTTGTACTGGGTTTGACCATATGTTGCTCCAGAAGTGTTCCATGTCTGTTATGTTTGGTGGATTGTCTATTTTAATGTGTGTGTTATCTATTGTCTGGTAAAATTTCTTTTGGTTTGTGTTGAATGTTTGGTTTTGTTTCCTTCTATTTTCACTTTTTTTGTATCTTGTAAGTCGTTTGGCCAATGCTTGTAATTTCTGCTTCTTTTCATCTAATTGCTCTATCGCTTCTTGTTGTGAGATTTTACCTAACCCTTTTCGTTTTTTTTTTTTTTTTTTTTTTTTTTTTGTGACATTTCATTTCTTATAAATTGTGTTCGCTGTCCGATGTCTTTTCTCAGTTTTTCTATTCTGATCTGTAGCCTGTTTGCCATGCTGGTTTTGTGGGTTTCTTCTGTGTGTTGGTTGGTTCTGATCTCTGTCTAGTGTGTATATTTAGTGTAGTGAGTGCTCCTACATAAACCAGTAGTTGTAACTCTTCCATAGTTGTATTTTCATTTATTTTGTTGTGTATGATTGTGTTGATAGCTGTTATTGTTGTTTTGACTTGTGGGTTATTTGGTGGTCTATACAAGAATGGCCTAATGTCTGTATTTGTGTCTTTGTATTCTATATATGTCAACTGAAATTTTTCTTCTATATCTAACATGTGTGTCACTTCGTGTTCTATTTGTGCTTGTTCTGGTGGCTGTCTTAAGATTTTGTTTTCCTCTGATTGTTTAATTGATGCCTGTTGGTCTTTGTTTGTTTGCTCTGGGATGTTTGAGTCCATTACTGTATTTTCTTCTGCTTGCACATTATTTTGTTCCAGTGTTTGTTGTACTTGTTGTTTGATGTTTTCTAATTCTGACTGGGGTATCCTGTTAGTTTTTATTATTACACGGATCTGATTAGCTAGTCGTTGTTCTGTTAAAAATTTTAATTCTGGGTATCTGGTAATAAATGTTGTGTATACTTGTGATCTGTATCCAGTTGTGTTGGTTCCTAGGTTTGTTGCTTCGTAATAACAGGACATGAGGTGTCGATTAACTTCATCTGACCATCTCATCCTCTGTCTTTGTTTTCCTTCTAGGGTGGTTGCAGGAAGCATATCCTGCAAAACACCTCTGTTTGGATTTAACTCATTTTCCAGTTGGCTAGCAGTGTCGTTACCATTGTGGGCGGGCATAGGGTTCAAGCGTCGTCCCCGACCATGACGGCGCTTGTCCGAGGCTTCTTTAGTTCTGTCCTGAACCAAGTAATCACACTAAAAGGGGGGTTAGCCCTATTAGTGGTTTGTTCTTTTCGTCGCCTTTTACGATTGGCAGAACATACCGGAGGCCTATTCTTTTCCCGGGCCTCCATGGGTTTTATTATTATTATTATTATTATTATTATTGCCATTTTGGGTGAAAGGAACTTACAGCAAATTTAATTGCCTTGGAGGTGTAAATTTAACTATCTAACATTTCACTGTTTTGAGTAATGTTTCCTTATTATTAATATTATTGCCAGTTTGGGCATAAGATATTTGCAGTCAAAATTTAATTGCTTTGGGATTAAAAATTAATCTTTTATGATCTGATTGATTTGAGTGGAAATTTCTTGTCATTATTACTATCACAATTCTGGGTGAAGGAGACTACTTGGTTGTAGTTGTATTCATTTATTATACCATTGTTTATTAACCATATTTGGTATTTCAATGCCTGTAGCATGAATTTTAATTATGTTGAGATAAATATTTTCAGCAGTTTGATTAATTAATTTTTTCGAGGGGGGGGGGGGGGCGGCGGCAAGTAAAATTATTTTCCTTTAAGAATAAGTTGTTATTTCTCAAAGGTAATCTGGCCCGAAATAAAATCATTGTATTCAACTATGAATATTGCTTCCCATGCATGTTTTCCTGGTCCAGCTCTCCACACAGCGGCCATGTGTATTGCTCCTTGCATTGTTTTATTATATTTTATTTTTTAACCCAAACTGACATATCAGCCACATCAGTTGACATAGCATTTTGTTACAATGTTAAATTTGATATAGTGTTTGTTAATGTTGTTAGTTGAGATGTCATTTCATTTAGAAATTCATCATTTTTGGTGGACATTTCCTTTACCATACCTGCTAATCTACTAAATATTTTTCTAGTTGGATATTGTGGGGGACAGGGATTTGGACTGATTTCCTCACTTTGACGAAATCAATCAAGGGTGAGATTTCAACAAGCTTGTTTGCTACATAGCGAATTCACTGTCACCAGCAGTGGGTTCTGTTTCAACTCTTGTTTCAATTTCCATTTCTGAAACTTTCCTATTTTCACTGTAACATGTAAGATGACTGAAATCAAATGTGTAAAATCATATATTTCAATTTAATTTTAATATGAAAATTACAATTTTGTGAGCAAGAACATTGTAGAAAGACAACATTACTGAGATGAAAGAATGAAGAAGTGCTGCACCATTTTTTGCATTGACAACACAAAGTCAACTATCTTGTAGGCATTAGATCTTTACTATTGTTAAAACTAATTACCAAAAATATCTAAAATACCGTAAAAAATGTGGCCATGAATGTCCACAAGTATTCCACAAATCTACCCGCTAAGTGCATGAAAAGGAAATAAACAAATTTGCCCTTACCTTCTGTATGATGATGCAATGTAGATAATGGTCCAAATTTTAGTTCCTTTATATAAACATTTCTGATAATATAATGTTTCTTTTTTTTTCAAATTATTTGTTATATGTTTTGGTTCTTCATTTGCTTGCAGCTAATTTTCTTTAGTATTCAACAGTTTTTGTGAAACATGAAGCAAATGCAAGAAAACTTACAACTGTAAGTGAGACTGTAAAGTTTATGGACTCTGCATATAACAAGTTAAAAAATGTCCTTCCACATTGTCACAATTATGATGTGTCCCACAAAATGAGGAATGAATAAGTAAAAGTGAAATTTTGAATGTTTAATTGTTCAAAAGGTGGGAAACATCACACTGACAGTAGCAGAAGCATAAGAAGGTCGCAGATAGGTATAATTTTACATTAATGTTCACAGTGAAATCCTTCTATGTCCACTAAAGACTTGTTTACCTGAATTTTTCAAATTCTTCTTAAAGTGAGACTCAGATGTTGTCATTGTAGAGTGGGAACATCTAGTGATGTACAGCCATTATTATATTAAATGGCAATGTAATAAATGATTTACTTAACACAAGCAATGATAATCAGACTTTGTGAAAGAAAAATTAGACCGCAGGTTCAACATTCAATAGCACACTGATGGTGCGTGATAATTTTGTCACCAAACCATCCTCTTCCAGTAATTTAATTACCTGGAACATATACAGGGTGTTTCAAAAATGACTGGTATATTTGAAACGGTAATAAAAACTAAACAAGCAGCGATAGAAATACATCGTTTGTTGCAATATGCTTGGGACAACAGTACATTTTCAGGCAGACAAACTTTCGAAATTACAGTAGTTACAATTGTCAACAACAGATGGTGCTGTGGTCTGGGAAACTCTATAGTACGATATTTTCCACATATCCACCATGCGTAGCAATAATATGGCGTAGTCTCTGAATGAAATTACCCGAAACCTTTGACAACGTGTCTGGCGGAATGGCTTCACATGCAGATGAGATGTACTGCTTCAGCTGTTCAATTGTTTCTGGATTCTGGCGGTACACCTGGTCTTTCAAGTGTCCCCACAGAAAGAAGTCACAGGGGTTCATGTCTGGTGAATAGGGAGGCCAATCCACGCCACCTTCTGTATGTTTCGGATAGCCCAAAGCAATCACACGATCATCGAAATATTCATTCAGGAAATTAAAGACGTCGGCCGTGCGATGTGGCCGGGCACCATCTTGCATAAACCACGAGGTGTTCGCAGTGTCATCTAAGGCAGTTTGTACCGCCACAAATTCACGAAGAATGTCCAGATAGCGTGATGCAGTAATCGTTTTGGATCTGAAAAATGGGCCAATGATTCCTTTGGAAGAAATGGCGGCCCAGACCAGTACTTTTTGAGGATGCAGGGACGATGGGACTGCAACATGGGGCTTTTTGGTTCCCCATATGCGCCAGTTCTGTTTATTGACGAAGCCATCCAGGTAAAAATAAGCTTCGTCAGTAAACCAAATGCTGCCCACATGCATATCGCCGTCATCAATCCTGTGCACTATATCGTTAACGAATGTCTCTCGTGCAGCAATGGTAGCGGCGCTGAGGGGTTGCCGCGTTTGAATTTTGTATGGATAGAGGTGTAAACTCTGGCGCATGAGACGATACGTGGACGTTGGCGTCATTTGGACCGCAGCTGCAACACGGCGAACGGAAACCCGAGGCCGCTGTTGGATCACCTGCTGCACTAGCTGCGCGTTGCCCTCTGTGGTTGCCGTACGCGGTCGCCCTACCTTTCCAGCACGTTCATCCATCATGTTCCCAGTCCGTTGAAATTTTTCAAACAGATCCTTTATTGTATCGCTTTTCGATCCTTTGGTTACATTAAACCTCCGTTGAAAACTTCGTCTTGTTGCAACAACACTGTGTTCTAGGTGGTGGAATTCCAATACCAGAAAAATCCTCTGTTCTAAGGAATAAACCATGTTGTCCACAGTACACTTGCACGTTGTGAACAGCACACGCTTACAGCAGAAAGACGACGTACAGAATGGCGCACCCACAGACTGCGTTGTCTTCTATATCTTTCACATCACGTGCAGCGCCATCTGTTGTTGAAAATTGTAACTACTGTAATTTTGAAAGTTTGTCCGCCTGAAAATGTACTGTTGTCCCAAGCATATTGCAACAAACGGTGTATTTCTATTGCTGCTCGTTTAGTTTTTATTGCCGTTTCAAATATACCGGTCATTTTTGAAACACCCTGTAATAATGAAGAAGTGATAGATTTGATGTGGCTTATAGTGAGCATGGAGCACAATGCGGCCACCTTGCGAGTCACTGACTCAATGATATTTGAGGTTATTTACTCCCTGACTCATGCTAAATTAAATAGAATAGTGTCAGAAACCCTTGAAGATAGTGAATCATTGAATGTGTTCTGAAGGAGACTGCTAGAAGGAAAATTGTCTAGCTGATTTTACAATGATCTTGTGAGTTGATATTTTTACCAGGTTCAGGGTCTTAAAGAAATCTTAGTGTTGTAGTGTATTAAGGCTATCCAAATCACCGTATGGTCTTTAATGTTTCAGATTCAGAAGTCATAAATAATACTAAGAAGAGATGTTCCCAGAGGACTGGTTGTGGATTCAGATTTTTCAGTGACAAGTAGCATGATCAGGTGTCATTTATTTCTATCCTAAGGGTGGAAAAGGTGACTGCGCAGTATAACCTTCTTAATCATGTCATATGATGTGGAGACATGTTTCCAGTGCCACCAAGCAGGGCACTTGGTGTGGGTTTTCTTGGCACTATGGGAGAAATATGAGAAAAGATAATGCCTGCAGGGTTATTAAAAAGCTGCAGTGCAGGGCTCTTTCATGAGTTGATCTATTCTCATGCACAATACTATGAACCATGAACCAGTGTGCATGTTATTGGACTCAGGAAGTAACGTGTCATCAGTGGATTCAAGATAATACAGTAAATTTTCTCATGCCTGTACGCTGCCTGTTGCACAGAGACACATATATCATGTTGAATGGTAAATGGAAAGCCATTACCTTTTGTGGAAAGGTTTGGTTGCATCTTAGCATTCAGGGACTGTCTTGGCCTATGGAGTTTACCATAATAGAAGAGTTGAGTACGGAGGTGCTCCTGGGGTGCAGTTCTATCAAATGAAATGGATGTGTATTGCATTATGTAGATAAGGTCAACACGTTCAAATTTAGGCCGGGTGATAAATATCTTTTGTGTGAACATGAGTGTCATTATGGGATGTATACTGCAGAGACAGAGCAATCAGCCTTTGATACTTCTCATTTAGTCACAGAGCAGGGGGAGGGGGGGGTCTCTGTTGGAGGTCTTAGGATGATATCTGGAGGTACTGACCAATAGGTAGGGGTGACCAATAAGCTAAAGTACAAAATTTTGCTCACGGATAATGTTTCAGTTCAACAGCCTCCCTACGGCTTGTCACCACCCAAGATGAGGTAACTGAGGAAAATTATTAACCACCTTCTGATTGACGGTGTAATCTGGTCTTCAGTGTCCTCCTATGCATTGCTGATTTTCTTAGTACCCAAACAAAGAGTACCATCTTGTGGTTGACTATCAGGCCCTCATTCAGAAGGTTATTCTGGAACCAGTACCATTGCCCATCTGCATACAGCAAAACTTCAGTTTCACATTCCACAGTTTTATGTTTTTTTGTGATTCTACACCATAAATTTGTAACCCCTGTGAAAAACCCATAAGATCAATGCTAAAAATTACCTGATTTTATGTTTCTTCCTAGTAATTTTACCTCGATTCTACATTCTTACTGGACATCTCACTTGACAGCATCCCGTTTTCTTCCTATTGACATTTGATGTGCCTGAACGAGTTATAAGTGGCACCAAAGACAGACGGTTCCCACTGTGGATGGTAGCAGAATATTGAAAGCTGTTGCTGAGAGAGGAGATGTGAGAGAAGAAATGCTGACATAATCCATGATCGGCATTTCCAAAACAACTTGCAATGTTTAATTTCACTGTGCAATTATGATACAACAACTGCTAGCTTACAGCACCAATGGAAAAGAAGACAGTCAATGCAGAGTGTTCTGTACTGAGCCAATATGTTTATTTATTTATTTACATTTTTTGCATGTAGGCCATCAAGCTGATGTATTTTGCAAATGTCAAACATAGGTTGAGTAGATTACTGCAGATAGCACTTTCAGACAACAGTGGTATATAAATTTGTCTTAATATTATAATTATGTTACATGTCACAAGAGATGGCAAGTAGATTAGAATTCACAGAGTGAATATAAACATTTATTTACTAAGAAGGCTTTTAACTCCCTTTGGAATAGCTTTGGTTCATAAGTTTTAAAATCTTGTGGCAGCTTGTTGAACCATATGTGCCCATGTGACAAAGGGGCCAAGCTCCCACCTTTTCTTCTGCCACTTACAACTCAGTCTCATCTTTTTGCATGTATATCCAATGTATTCGGTATCAGTACCACTACCATTCAACAAACATTATGTCTTGAAAGATATTCTTGGTCAGAATCCAGTTAGTGAGCTTTTACTGGCTGGCGCAACTTGTTACATTACCTAACAGCCAGTGCAGCCGCCACACCACACTAACACAGTTTGTTTAGCTATTATGTTATAAGTCTACAGCCTATGAAACATTCATAATTCCTAAAGTACTGGATTGTAAAGTGGTGTGAGAATATCATTCTTCTCCTCCTAGGTAGCAATTTTATCAACACTCATAACATCAACTGACATAACCAAATTGCAAATCCATAATCAAACAAGACATTTCAAAATTCATACAAAGCCATGTCCACACTGTCAGTGGAAACATGTTTCAATTGGAAACATTGTTCCCTGCAGTGTTTCACATCTGTTTCCAACTTTGTTCCTTGTCTCTGTTTCTGTACATACTGGCAGTGAACATTTCTTAGTGTATTTGCATGGTCTGTAATGCTATTTGTTATATTGTTTTCATATTGTCTATCATGTCATGTATAAAGATGAGGAAACTGTATTATGTGCTGTTGCATTATTAATACTCGAAGCTTTACACAAACAGAATGAAAGGTGTTTTTTTTCGTTTTTTATTTCTTTACCATGGTTTGTGGCCTGAAGGTCATACCACAGTCTTAGATTGTGGTCAAACAGCCATCTCTCAGTGTTACAAAGTTTTAGAGGAAGAGGTTGCTTGTATCAAAGAATTTCATAATTGGTTTTAAAACCATGATATTATTTTGATGAAGGAGAGTTTCTGTAGTAGTTGGTTATGGTTGATAACTCAAATTAGTTGTTATGTGAAATCGATTTGCTGGTTTGCATACAATCATCATCATTGGTGAGCAAAAATATACCACAGAAAAACCGATGGGAAAAACTTGCTACATATGGGAACTGAATATGTAAGACAGCTCAAGTTCCTGTAATTTCACTCAGATATAATCTAACTATTTTGAATGTCTGACAAATTTGGTATCACCTTTTTTAGGGAACATGAATTTCATTCCACAGACTTGAATATTTGTTTCACATTTCAAAGCAAACTATGATAAATGACCTTATTTTCTTTTCTATGCAGTCTTTGTTGTCATTATTATACCAAATGCAACAGCTGTTCTGTGCAGAGCATCTTGTTTTGTCATTGCTGTTCTCGCACAGTTTGCTTCATGTATTCCACAACCAGCCCTGAGCCTGGTACATCATCAGAGCAACAACAACAACAACAACAACAACAACAGCTCGACAGTCTGTTCCCTCACCCACTGTATTTTTTTTTTTTTTAATTTCAGAAAAACACAATACAGTAAGGGAAAACAAAAAACACAAATCTATACAACACATAACACAATGCGGCGTATAAATGTACATTAGTGCCGTGTAGCAGTCACATGCTGTTCTGGGGTGAAACATTATTTCCTTTGATCTGTACTGGCACTGCTATGAATAGATGTTCCCATGTTTCAAAACATGTTTCCTAATGTTGTCTACATCAAATAGCCACAAACATGTTTTGAAAACATGATTCAAGCTCAATGTGTATGCAGTTTAATAGACCTATTAGGAAAAAAGTTGGATTTTGTCATTAGTAATACTGTAGGGTACATAAATGACGTATGAGATGATTGAGCCATTTCCCAACATACTACTGCCACAAATTATACCCTAGAACATGCAGTTTTGAGGTTTCTTTCATTTTATGTTCACTCCAAAAATAGCAACAATTTGCAGCCTACATGCTGAAATAAACCAAAAACTGTAAAATATGGTTAAAACTGCTGGATTACAACACCTCCAATGTTTGTAATCTCAGATGTTTGTTTTCCTCTAGTAGCCAATAGTTGTATGGCATGGTTTCTAGCATACAGAGTGATAAACAGATAGCTTACTTGGCAGCTCGTTCCAGAGTATGGCTGATGTGATCGGTGTATAGCAAATGGAGTGACTGTGGCTTCCACATAGGTTTAATTTATTTAATTATACCTGAGACTCCCTTCATTACCATTCATTAATTTTACTTACAGTAGTTATGCTCAGAGCCTGTCAACAGAATCCAGAACATATTATGCCTCTACCAACTGCAACATAGGCTACTCACTTTTCCATGTGCGGCATCACAATTAACAGGGCATATTCAGTGAACAGTTGTGTGATGGCTTGTTCGTTTTTGTGGCAGTCCTCAATGGCGTTTAATGTGTTATGATGGCAGACAGATTATTAAAAATGTAATGTATTGTTGGGACAGAGAAACATTGCAATCACAACAGGCTTCACTTATTTAATTTTCATTGGTATAAGTTATTGAAGCAGTATCAGTAATAGCCAACAAGCTACTTCCATCAGTCTAATGTATGAAATCAGTTTATGGCAAGGTGCTGAACTGGTAAATAGAGCAAAGAAATTGAAACTAACAAAATGTCAACATGAAGCTGTCCAGAAATACAAAATTAATGTAAAGATAGATAAGGAGATTTAGTTTTAGTAAAGAATTACATTCAGTAAAGAATTATATATTCTTAATAAAGAATTATTGCTAACTGTTAAAGCATGGCATACAGCAAAACTATGCAAGAAACAAACTTGAGTTTCAAAAGAAAATCTAGTATGAAACAATCAGTAGTATTAAAGGAACAGTGCCTGCACCATCCCCCGAGCAATAAGGCAGGATAATCGACTTTGAAATGTGACAAGGCTGCTTCTAACTGATTTCTTCAAACACATCTTCCAAGAAATACTAAGTTCTTGTACTCACTATCTCCTGAAGTAAACAGACGTGGGAATACCTCAGTTTCCAACAACGTCAAACCAAAGGGGGTACACAACACAATGAATACATAAACATATAAAAAAACTGCATATAAACTTCATACTACAACAGTAATCTGTAGTGCACCACAAATGAAGAGCAGTGTTTCAGGCATTGCCTGTCGATAAACAGAAAAGAAAACACATTTAATCATGTTGTAGCTCACTTAGAAAACAGTTGGTGTTAAAATGTCTGTAGTAGCAATATTAGACAATGGAAGTGCAGCAGACACTTATAAATAACTTAGCTAAAAATATCAACTACTCATAATAAATAGGAGTTTTAAGGAAGGAGGATGTAGGATTCAATTTCCTTTTCTGCCCCATTAACAGAGAAAAAGAATAGCAAACTTTAAACATTCAGCTACTTTTATATCATATTCCCAGTACTAAAGGTACTTCACTCCAACTTTCACTATTTGCTGTAACTAACTGCTTTACCAGACACTTATTGAGTATTTTATTAGTCAGGTGTATGTGAAAAGTTGGTCTCTCTCCGTACTTAAGAAATATACTCACAAAAATCAGATACCAGCAAACAGCTTTATTAACATTAAACAATCATTCTTCTTGTGTGTTTTTTCAACAGAAACATCAAATTCACCGAAAATATTCCAGTAAAAATGTAGTGTTTCTAAAACTAGTACAGATGCATTACTTTATCAGTAGTAATAACATTAAACAATATAAGTGCAACAGACTTTATATGTAACATAGCTAAAAATATCAACTACTCTACGTAGGAATTAAAAAGAGGATAAGGACTCCTTGAACACAACCATACTACAAAGAAAGAGGAATATGTGACCAAGATAAATATAAAAAAAATGAGAATAGCTGGTTTTGGAGTAGACAAACAGAAATTTTAAAAAATAATAATGTGTATGTTAACATGCTTCTTTTTAATCTCAGTTACATACAGAGTCTACAGATCACAGGATAAAAATTTCAATTCCTTTTTTCAGGACTATATATTGTACAGTAGCTTGTTTCATATTATGATGGCATAAAGAATATTTGCTTTCTCAAAACACACAAATGTCATTTAAATTTTGTAGTGGTGGAAGAAAATGAATGATCAAAAGAGCATGTTTAAAGAGCATATATTTTTCCAATTTCCATTTATTTATTTATTTTTTTTTTTTTGTACTAATACTCAAGGGGAGGACAGTAACGTTTTGCAGCAAAGAATGCTTACTTTTGTAGTGAACTAAGAAATTATTTCCTGACTTAATCATGGAATTATTTTGGAATGGAATTTTATATTATAATTGTTTTAGGCATTGGTGTGTGTGTAATTTTTAAATGGAATGGAATCATTCTCAAAATATGGCATTGAAAGGAAATGACTCTGTAAAAGTGTACATATTCATGTTTTTCATTTGCATTCTCACTGTCCCTCACTAACAAATTAGAAAAAAACCTCAAATAAATAACTATCTATTTCTACCACATATGATGATTTTTATTTTACTTTTTTTTAAGTTCACTGAGTAAGAACCAATTTTGTTTCACAATCTCTCTGAGTCTAACAACGTATCAAACTTTCCATGTGCACTATAAGATTAAATATTCCACCAGCACCAAAATGAAAGTTTGTTCTTAACGAAAAGATCAGAAGCAGTACACACAATGGTATAACAATACCATCCATCAATTTTTGCGCAGACTGGCTACACAGAAGATTCTTTGTATAAATTAGAGCTATGCTCTACAAATGTTTAATAGACTTGAAGAAAATAGGCCACTGCTATATTGCAGTGATACTCAGGAATGCCATAGACATTTCATATAATTTTAAAACAATCTGTCTTCAAGCAAATTCACATTACTTTCATCTGTAATCTGTGTTTGACTTGTGATATAAGTATGACAGTGTTGAGTAATAAAATACTGTCGCTTATATCTACAGTAAATAAGCTAGTAAAAATAGTTAATGAAATCTTACTATTTAATCTACCTAAAACATGTATCAAAATTGAATTTGTTCATAAAAGATATATTAATCTCATCAAACGCAGGTAATGCACAATACAGTGATCCATTCACATCTCCCAGTGAGTCTACCATTCTCTTTCTCCCTACTGGCAAGATACTGTCTTGGTAGTACTCTCACATGTTGACATATCTTCACAATTGTCTGGACGTACACAATAATTACAGAGTTCTGTTTTGGACCCTTTCCACGCAGTACGACACATGTAAACTAGCAATGCTGGAAGGCTTTCCAGTAGGTACACCTTCTCAGCATTGTGACCACTCTTACACCACAACTGAGGCTACTTACATCAAGTGTGAATAAACGTAACCAATGAATATTTAGTATTTTATTTTGGACTTCCTGACAGTGAGACACACACAAATATTTAGAGGGACAGTATTTATACATAGTAAAGTACAATAAGTCACCATTATCATAGTTTAGGTCAGGTAACACATGCAACAATACAACATCAACATGCTAAGTACTAAAGCCTACTCAGTTTTCAATACCCATTCAGAGAAGAGAGCTATTACAGGCAGCTAGCTCTGAACAAGACTCAAAGGTCTGAATAATAGGCTACCACATGTGAAGGAAAACTTATATGTATATGCATGCTTTCACAAAACCTGCTGTGTTTACGCTACAGTGAATGATGAGTTCAAAGTGCTAACGGTGTGCATTGGCAATATTGCAAAATACTCCACTTCAACCAACCAGTACAATGAACAAGGAAAAGTTTACAAGCAATACACAAGGGGTCACTGTGCTTGTATCACCAGAGTATGCTGCCCTGCCATTACTATGGAAGAAAAACACACACACCCAAATGTTAGATTCTGCACCTTTTACAGTACGTCTCAATTTTTGGTTTAATTTACCATGTTCATCAATTTTTGCTTTTTTCTGAGTGAGCACAAAGGAAAGATATCTCAAGGACATGTGTTTTGACATATAATTTGTGGTCATAGTATGTCAGAAAACAGCTTGATTACCTTGCACCCAGATACCATTTTAAATTTTTAGATGAGTTTTTACTTGCTTTTACACATCTGTGATTTTTTTACGAGCTGATGGCATTCATTACCACAAATTACAGTATAAACATTGTATTGTACATTTCATTTCCTTCAGTTATACAGAATTTATACAATCTGTTGGAGAGGATTATGATTTTTAGTCATATATGCCAATTACACGTGCTTTTGCTTGTACTTTGGGGGTTACAACATTTTCCTCGATTCTGAATTTTCCTAAATTTTTAGGTTTTTCAGTCTGGACAATACAAAAATGTAAAATATGTGTTTCAGTTGCGTCACATGATTGCTGTGACAGCAGAGTTATTGAAGTCATTTTCAAAATCTCTTTCCAGTGCTGCAGAAAAATATTTAGACTCATTAAAAAGCGAAATGTAGGTGTCACAATTTTACAGCTGTAAATGTTGAAAGTTACTTGTATACTTAAAAAAATTAACCAGATTGTCCATTAAAACTTAATGAAAACGGTTTATCAATATATTTATTCATTATGCATGCATTTGGGGTGCCCTATCTTATTTTCTCCACGCTGTATAAATTACATTTACATCTACTTCTGTATCTAAAGCTGCATTTGCAGGCCACCATGTTTACTAAACAAAGACCTGACAAAACATACTGCTGATCTTTGAATCTCTTCTCCTCAATCCTCCTTTGTGAGGATCCCTGACACCTTGTAAGGGTGCCAGACTGAAGAATAGTACTCAAGTATTGATTCCTGTTTTTTATTTCTATTTTTTGTGGGAATTGAGGTGGAGGGTGGCAGTGTACTTCATGACAATTCTTCCAGTTAATCTCAGTCTGGTATTTGCCTTTAAATTGCTCTGCATGCATGCTTTCAGATATTCAATCAATGTGGCAGTTCAGCAATCATGAAATCAAACATTTATGTATGTTTCCACCAGTTTATGTACAATATATTTCAATGATGGAAATTTCTGACTGAAGCAATACACGAAATAAGGGAAAGGCAACCACTGAGTTATAGCGGATTGATGCATAGAGCATAGAAACACATAACAGAAAAGAGCATTAACACTGCTTTCAAGCACTAGCTCTTTTTATACCAGATCCACACACGTTCCTGTACACAGCTACACAGACACCCAAATGCATACTAGCATGTGGCAGAACTCTGGACAGATTGACTCTGTGATCACACCATAAGACAAAAAGAGTACACAAGGTAGAGCAAAATGAGATGTAGGAAGAGTGTGAGGAGGGAAGGAGAGAGAGGGGAGGAGGGATTTAAAAGCAGGTGGAGGAGGGGGGTGAAGAGGGAGGGGGGGGAGAGAGAGAGAGACAGACAGAGAGAGAGAGCGTGCTATTGAAAGTGCCTGAAAAAGGGGGAGTGGAAGAGTGGTAGGAGAACACAGTGCACAATCTGGATGGTGAAGGAGTGTTGTACACTGAAAAAAAGGAGGAAAAGATAAAGTGAGGCAGTGAGAACATTTGACGATTGGTCATTCCCACATAGAATGTTGTACGGTAGTTGCAGCATAGCTGATATATAACATGGATGCTTTCACACAATGCCCTGTCTACAATTGGACAGAAAGTGCCTGTGATTGGACTGCAGCAGGAGGTGTCGGGTGGGTGCAAGGGGCAAGTCTTGCACCTGGCCCAACCACAAGGGAATGATCCTTAGGGTGCAGGACTGGAAGTAGCATTGTAATAGGGACAGTTATTCTGTAGGTTGGGTGGGCAGCAAAATACTATTTCGGGGGATGTTGGTAGGATTTTGGGTAGGATATCACTCATCTGAGTGCATGATGAGAGGTAGTGGAAGCTTTGTTGGAGGCTGTGGTTGAACTTTACAAGGCTACGGTGATACTGGGTGATAAGAGGAGTGCCGGTCAGTGACTTGTTGACATGTCTATGAGTGTCAGAGTAGCAGGTGACACAGAAGATTTGTTTATGGATGAGCTGAACAGGATAATGTCTGTCAGTAGAGGCTCTGATAAGGTTATCAGTTTATTGTTTGCCCCCATAAGCTGAGTGGTCAGCGCAACTGAATGTCAATCCTAAGGGTCCGGGTTCGATTCCCGGCTGGGTCGGAGATTTTCTCCAATGAGAGACTGGGTGTTGTGTTGTCCTAATCATCATCATTTCATCCCCATCAATGCACAAGTCACCGAAGTGGTGTCAAATTGAAAGATTTGCGCCTGGCAAATGGTCTACCTGACGGGAGGCCCTAGTCACATGACATTTATTATCAGTTTATTTTCACAGCTCCTGCTTTCCACTGCAGTCACAGCATCCACAGATGCTGAATCTGTAAGGAAGAGACTTTGTTATGTGAAACAGGTGACAGCTGTCGTAGTGGAAGTACTGTTGGTGATTGGTGCACTTGATATGGAAGACATATGTATGGAGCCATATAGGAAGTTGGCTCAATAAGATGAGAATGAGCCAAGCGAAGTAGATTTGGGAATAGTTGTAGAGGTTATGGGCCAATAGCCTTACCTCAGTAGTAACATTGGTTTCCACCAGATTACCGAAGTTAAGTGCTGTTGGGCTTGGCTAGCAGTTGAATGAGTGGCGATCTGGATCTGCAAACAGGGTGTTCTCAGCCCTTGTAGTTCAGTTGAGGAGCTATGTGACTGAGAAGTAGTGGCTTCAGTCATAAAAACTGAAAATGGCTGGGAGAGCAGTCTACTGACCATATGCCCCTCCATATCTGCATCCTGTGATGCCTGTCACCTGAGGATGAGATGGAGCTCAGTCAGTACCATTCGTCCTTCCAACGCCTGTTTGGGTGGAATTAAATTTACAGGTTCTGGAGGCAAGACCAAAGATTGTCCTTGCCATGAGCACTGATCATGAAAATGTCTTCAATAAATCTGAACCAGACAAGAAGATTTAGATGTTAACTGGATAGGTAGGATTCCCTCGATGGCCCATAAGGAAGTTGGCATAGGATGGTGCCATGTGAGTAATGTGAGTACCCGTAGCAGTACCACAGATCTGTTTGTGGATTTGGTCATCAAAACTGAAATAATTGTGGATCAGGATGTGGTTGGCTAGGGGGATTAGGAAAGATGTTGGGAAAGGTCATGCACCATGGCCGCAAGTACAATGACATCACATTCACTGTGACCAACAAAGAGTCTGGTATAATGGGACAAGAACTCTGAAGAGGTAGTGAAGGAAGGGAGCAGTGTCTTGATTGTAGTATGAGAGGTTACAGGCAGCAGTTTGGAGGCATTGATCAACAGAGGCAGATGTTCACTCTTTGGGAGCTTTGAACCCAACCACAATGCAACAAGCAGTAGGGAGACCTGTGGGGTTGGGGTTGTGAAGTTTGGAGAGAAGGAAAAAGGTATGCTCCTTTCATCATAAGAATAAACTGATGTAAACAAACTCGAATATGATGATTGGTCAGAAGCCATAGCACATGTACATTGGTATTGTTACTCTCTTGGAAGTAGGTCCTACTTGTGTATTAGATATCTTACTACTAAGTTATGTTTAATGAAACTTTAAGATATTCTATGATATTAACAGCCATCAACATTTTTCTTAATCACACTTTAGCTATGTAGTTTTTATTCCAAAAATCCTGTACAGTCATGGTCTATGTACTATTGTGCTCTGATTGTCATGCTGTTAATATGCAGTATGGAAGTAGCTGAGGCTGCTCCCTGCCCCATAGTGAAACGTGTGTGGAGCATGGTTAAAAAGTGCTGACAAGTATGTTGTTCTTAATGTTTTTCATAAATTTAGAGAAAAAATGGTTTTGAAGTCTTCCAAGAGAGTGTATTTAATACAGTTGAAACACAGATACACACGGGGTGTATAGCAGAATCAGTAACATAGTAAATTGATAATATCTGGTGCAGTTAATGGATTGCTGATTCATGTCTCACCTTGGTCATTCTTTTTTTCCATTCAATTTGAAATACCTGCATCTCGTAATAGTAAAATTTATCGTCATTTTTATGAAAAATGCACGTCTTTTTGCTTCTAATTGCATATTGCTAGTAAAATTCTTGTTTTCATTTCAAATATAAATTCTTAATTATCAGTATATTATGAAAGATTTTTAGTAAAGGTTACTTAAATTAAGAAAGTATAACAATTTAATTTTTAGGACAAAATTGAAAACCAAATACTCTTTATTTGGACTATGTCCATTGTTTTATACCACAGATGTAGTCTCACACAAACCAGTGTGATATGTCTTATGTTGTTGCTGTTGTTATCGTCTTCAGTCTGAAGACTTGTTTGATGCAGCCTATTCACCTCCAAACTACTGCAACCTACATCCCTCTGAATCTGCTTACTGTATTCATGTCTTGGTCTCTCTGTATGATTTTTACCCCCCACACTTCCCTCCAGTACTAAATTAGTGATCACTTGATGCCTCAGAATGTGTCTTACCAACCGATCCCTTCTTTTAGTCAGGTTGTACCACAAATTTCTCTTCTCTCCAATTCTGTTTAGTGCCCCCTCATTAGTTACATGATCTACCCATCTAATCTTCAGCATCCTTCCATGGCATCACATCTCAAAAGCTTCTATTTTCTTCTTTCCAAACTGTTTATCCTCCATGTTTCACTTCCATACAAATACTTTTAGAAAAGACTTCCTGACACTTAAATCTATACTCAATGTTAACAAATTTCTCTTCTTCAGAAATGCTTTTCTTGTCATTGCCAGTCTACATTTTATATCCTCCCTACTTCGACCATCCTGTTATTTTGCTTCACAAATAGCAAAACTCTTTTACTACTTTATGTTTCTCATTTCCTAATCTAATTCATTCAGCATCACCTGATTTAATTTGACTACATTCCATTATCCTTGTTTTGCTTTCATTGATGTTCATCTTGTATCCTCCTTCAAGATAATGTCCATTTCATTTAGCTGCTCTTCCATGTTCTTTGCTTTCTCTGACAGAATTGCAATGGCCGGCTGCATTGGCCAAGCGGTTCTAGGTGCTTCAATCTGAAACCGTGCGATCCCTATGCTTACAGGTTCAAATCCTGCCTCGGGCATGGATGTGTGTGATGTCCTTAGTAGAGATGAGCAAACTCATTCATCCTTGGGAACTAGTTCACTGCTGATAGTTCTTTTTTGGGAACTGTTCATTTTTACTCATTCACCATTCATTTGTGCTTAGTATATGGTTCTTGTGAAAAACTGATAACTAGTAGTGTAGGTGACTGAAGGATGGAGGGCCGCAAGAGGGGGCACTTGCCTCCCTCCTGGAGTATAGAGTTTTTATTGATTACAGAGTTCTTACACACTTTTAGAAGTAATTTCTGTGATTCTGCAGAACCTCTCGTTTAGCCAACTCTAGCATTGTGTGGCTGATCGCAGGGAAATAATATAGGGTGGTGCATGGAAAACCGGTCCCGAGTGCAGACTGCTCGCCAATTACGGATGATGTGTTGCCTGTTACGAGCAGATATAACAAACAGACAAACATGTAATAATTAGGCAGTGAAGAAATAACAAGCTAATGCAAGCAACAATGGCAAAACAATCGATGACGATGTGTAGAGAGCTGGAGAATAGAACATGAAAATCTCACACGACGAGCATGGGCTATAGCACATGTAGTCTTGTAAACCTGTTGGTGGCTGTTTCCCAACTTAATAGACCACAAGTATCTTGTATAAAATTCTTCGTTTCACTTCCACTACATAGCTATGCTACGTTGTAAACAATAATCGTTTACACCCTATATATACTTCACATTTTCTCTGAGTTCGTAGGCGAAGTAGAAGCATAAAATAAAATGTGGTTTTCTAATCATACTTGTGTCACACGCTTAGTAAAAATTAGATTTTTATGTTGCATTATTAAAGTTAATGCAGCAATAATAATAATAATAATAATAATCATTAAGTTTGCAGTAATAAAGTTTTTGGTTTCAAAGCTCCTTCTGAACAAATGTTTTTGAGATAATAAGTAAATACGATTTTATGGCAATCTATGTCTTTTCAAATGGAGAAGCATTGCTTTTGCTACTGAGCCAAAATGACCCACAACCCACTCTTTTTTTCAAAGAAACCAAACTAGCAGGTAATGCAAATTAGAAACAACCAAACTTAAAAATAATTAGAGCCTTCCTAAATGTAATGTTTTATACATTAAAGATACACGAAAATCGTTTTATATGATTTTTCTTACACTAGCAGTTAAGCAAATTTTTGAAAGTTAGTTCCTAAATCAAGTCGATGAAACCAAAAAATTTATGAATAATAAAAAAAACTTGCCTTGTTATAAGTATGTCTTCTGCTGTTCATCGATATAATGAAGTGAGCTGATATGCCCTTTTGTTACCTGAAAAGACATACCTATTACATACAACGTGATTTTTATGTAATTTACGCAACTATAAAATACTTTTTGATTACCGGTCATGGAGGCTGAATAGCCAGACCGAAGTGGAAGAACAGTTTGGAACACATGTTAAATGGGCGAGTGCAGTGAACGAAATGAACAACTGGATACTGAACTAACTAGGAGCAGTCAGCAGTGGAACTGAGACAGGTGGTCATGCGAAGAATGATGAGTGCGGCCGAGGGAGACCGAAACTGAGACGAGCACGCGACCGAGACCGGAACGAGAACTGCCGAAGTGGCTGCCGGGACCGAAGTGAACTAGTGAACTATGAACCGATCGTCGCTCGTTCCCGGAAACTATAAGTAGATCGCCGTGACCGAAGTGAACTATGAACCGATCGTTCCTCGTTCCCGGGAACTATAAGTAGACCGCCGCGACCAAAGTGATCTATGAACTGATCGTTCCTTGGAATTCGTTCCTCAGTCCTTTTGTTCATCTTGGTGAACCGTTCCTTTGCACCCGTTCGTTCGTGAACTACCCATCTCTAGTCCTTAGGTTAGTTAGGTTTATGTAGTTACAAGTTCAAGGGGACTGATGACCTCAGATGTTAAAGTCTCATAGTGCTCAGAGCCATTTAGAATTACGATGTCATCAGCAAATCTCAAAGCTTTTATTTCTTCTCCCTGGACTTTAATTTCTACTCCAATTTTTTATTTTGTTTCTTTTACTGCTTCTTGATATGCAGACTGAATAACAACAGAAATAGGCTACAACCTTGTCTCACTCCCTTCTCAACCACTGCTTTCCTTTCGTACCCCTCCACTCTTATAACTTCCATCTGGTTTCTGTAGAAATTATAAATAGCCTTTCACCACCTGCATTTTACCCTTGCCACCTTAAGAATTTGAAAGAGAGTTTTCCAGTCAACATTGTCAAAAGCTGTCTCTAAAGCTGCAAATGCTATAAACATAGGTTTATCTTTCCTTAACATATCTCCTATGAGAAGTTGTAGCATCAGTATTTTGCAGGCATAAATAGTTTGTCTGTCAGCACCTGCTTTCTTTGGAACTGGGATTCTTTGGAATTGGGATTATTATATTCTTCTTGAAGTCTGCAGGTATTTCGCCTGTCTCATACATCTTTCTCACCAGATGGAAGAGTTTTGTCATGGCTGACACCCACAAGGCTATCAGTAGCTCTAATGGGATGTTGTGTGCTCCCAGGGCCTTGTTTCAGCTTAAATCTGTCAGTGCTTTGTCAAACTTTTCACACAGTATCATATCTCCCTTCTCATCTTCCTCTACAACTCTTCTCTTTCCATAATATTACCAGCAAGTACATCTCCCATGTACTGACCCTCTATATACTCCTTCTACCTTAACTAATTTCCAAACTACCATGGATACTAAGTGTGTGAGCTGCAGTAGGAAAGTTAGTTCAGGGGTTTTGTGCAGCTGTTGTGACAGGTGGTTTCATTGGGGGAAATTGTAACGGTTTGGGAATTGGGGAAGCAAATGCGACTCTTCCATTCTTTTGCAGAGTTTGCTCAAGAGATAGGATTATGGCTGAACAGGAGGAGAAAATTAGAGCCCTTCAGGCTGATTTGGACAGAGTGAGGGAAGAACTGAAGAGGTTAAGGGGGGAGGAGGGAAAACAATGGTGGGAAGTGGTAGCTGGGAACAAGGGCCACAGAAAGAGAACAGTGTCTGACAGTTTCCCAATTGGCACAACCAATAGATTTGCCTTGCTACCACATTTAAGTAAGGAAGAGGCTCCAATAGAAGTAGATGTAGTTAAGATGCAACAGAATCTCACTAGGAAGCCAACTGTTTAAAAAAAAGTAGAAAGTAAGAGGAAAGTTCTGTTGCTAGGTAGCAGCCATGGAAGAGGTGTGGGCCAGATTTTGCAGGAAAAATTAGGTGATAGGTACCAGGTCACAAACTTTTTCAAGCCAAGTGCATGTCTTAGCCAGGTGGTAGAGGGTATAGGTTCCTTGTGCAAGGGTTTCTCGAAGCAGGATCATGTGATAATAGTGAGTGGAGTGGGAAACAGTATTGATAGGGATCAGGGCTACAGTATTGAGTGTGACCTGGTGAACGTGACTGCTCTGTCAGGAGGGTAAATATGGAGTTGGATCAGTTGCGTAGGGCAGCCACTGTGTCAGACATTGGACTGGTTCCTGTCAAGGCTATTGATAGGGGGGATTTCACAAGGCATAGCCTCTGCAATGTCCCATACCAATGTTGGGGTAGTGCCTGCTTTCATGCAACGTGAGTGTCCCAGTTGAACTGCTCTGTCAGGAGGGTAAATATGGAGTTGGATCAGTTGCGTAGGGCAGCCACTCTGTCAGACATTGGACTGGTTCCTGTCGAGGCTATTGATAGGGGGGGATTTCACAAGGCATGGCCTACACCTCAATAGGAAAGGGAAGGGTAAACTGCCAGGGTTGTTAGCGAAATCCATAAGGGGGGACACTAGTACTCATGGATGTACCTCTTTTTTAGACTAATATCAGTGTCCAATGAGAAGTTCAGGCAGGCAGGTGCTAAAGAGGTCCAAAAATCACAAGATTCTCACAACAGTAAAGTAAAAAATAATGTTACCATTTTTCACCAAAATATCCCGGGATTGAAGAATAAAGTAGATGAGCTCCTGGTTTGTTTAGATGACATTGAATATTATAATGTAATAGATATACTATGCCTGTCTGAGCATCACATTGTGTCTGATATGAAAAAGGTAAATATCAGTGGTTATAAACTAGCTGCACATATGAGTAGATGGAATAAGGTGAGAGGAGGAGTTGCCATATATGTCAAAAGTTATCACTGTGTAAAAAGCTTCGATACAAAAAAGTTTTGTTTAGAGCAACATATAGATGTATGTGCCTGTCAACTTAAACTGAAGGAGGGCTCTTTAATAATTGTAACAGTGTATAGGTCCCCTTCAGGAAACTTTCATTTATTCCTGGAAAATCTGGATGCCTTGTTGTGCTATCTGTCAGACAGGGGAAAGCAAATTGTTTTTTGTGGGGACTTCAATGTTGATTCAATGAAAGAGTGTAATAGGAAGAATGACCTGGAAGTCTTGCTCGGTTCTTTCAGTATGACATATGTCATTGAGTTTCCTACTCAGGTAGTAAAGGACAGCAGCACATTGATAGATAACACTTTTATAGACCAAGATAAGTTTAAAAAAATAAATTCTTGTCCTGTTGAGAATGGCCTTTCTGATCATGGTGCTCAGCTAGTTACAGTATATGACATAGCTCCATTCAGTAATTCAAAACTAACCTTCAAAGTTGTGCATTCAATTAATGACTCAACAATTAGAAATTTCAGGGAAAATCTTCAGCAGTTAGACTGGGATGAGGTGTACAAGGAACTCGATGCTAATTTAAAATATAACTTATTTCATGATACACATGTAAGAGGATTTGAAAACTGTTTCCCCAAGAAAGTAGTTAAATCTAATTATAAGAAACCATGCAAAAAACCTTGGCTTACTAAAGAAATAAAAATATCTTGTAACCAAAAAAGGGAACTGTGTCTAACAACAAGAAAGAGTAATGACCCAGAAACAGCCAAATATTATAAAAAAGACAGTGCTACATTAAGAAAGATTATTAAAAAGTCCAGAAGCATATGCATCATGTCTGAGATTAATACCTCTGATAACAAAATCAAAACAATTTGGAATATTATTACAAGGGAGACAGGGCAACCAAGAATACAGGATGATGGCATTACCATCAGAGCGAATGGAAACTTGACAAACAAAAAGCCGGAAGTCGAAAACATTTTGAATAATCATTTTTTTAAATGTTGTAGAGAAAATAGGATCTAAATGTTCATTAAAAGAAACAAGGCAGTTAATGGAAGAGGCCTTACCCACACAATTTGATACAATTGAAATTTCACCCCCCTCTCCTTCTGAAATTAGGAAGATAATAAACTCTTTCAAGAATAAAAGCTCACATGGAATTGATAGCATTTCCAGCAGGATAATAAAAGCTTGTTCCCAAGAGATAAGTGGGATTCTTAGCCACATATGTAATAGCTCTCTGCAGCAGGGTATTTTCCCAGATAGACTGAATTATGCCATTGTTAAACCACTGCATAAAAAAGGGGATACGTCTGATGTCAATAGCTACTGTCCAATCTCTCTTCTGACTGCCTTATCCAAAATTCTTGAAAAAGTAATGTATTGTACTGTAGCTTCACACCTTTGTAAAAATAAAGTTTTAACAAAATGTCAGTTTAGTTTCCAGAAAGGTTTTCAACAGAAGATGCTATATATACTTTCACTAATGAAATATTAAATGCTCTGAGTAACTGTAAGTCACCCATTGGGAGTTTTTGTGATCTTTCAAAGGCTTTTGATTGTGTAAATCATGGGATACTTCTAGATAAGCTCAAGTGCTGTGGTATGAATGAGACAGCACTCAAATGGTTTAAATCCTACCAAACTGGAAGAGTGCAGAAAATTGAAATAAGCAGTTCACATAATATGCAAAAAACTGGTGATTTCTCTAACTGGGGAACAATCAAGAATCGGATGCCGTGAGGTTTGGTCTTGGGTCCTCTGCTGTTCTTAATATATATTAATGACTTGCCATTTTATATTCATGAAGATGCAAAGCTGGTACATTTTGCTGATGATACAAGTATAGCTATCACATCCAACAGGCAAGAATTAACTGATGAAATTGTAAACGATGTTTTTCAGAAAATCATTGAGTGGTTCTCTGCAAATGAGCTCTCATCAAACTTTGATAAAACACAGCATATACAGTTCCACACAGTAAATTTAATGACACCATTAATAAATATAGACTTCGATCAGAAATCGGTAGCTAAGGTAGAGTATTCAAAATTTCTAGTTGTATGCATTGATGAGAGGTTGAACTGGAAAAAAACACACTGAAGATCTGCTGAAACATTTGAGTTCAGCTACTTATGCTATTAGGGTCATTGCAAATTTTGGCGATATACATCTCAGTAAATTAGCTTACCACACCTATTTTCATTCTCTGCTTTCGTATGGCATCATATTCTGGGGTAACTCATCATTGAGTAAAAGAGTGTTCATTGCACAAAAGCATGTAATCAGAATAATCGCTGGAGCTCATCCAAGATCATCCTGCAGGCACTTATTTAAAGAGCTAGGGATCTTGACTGTAGCGTCACAATATACATATACTCACTTACGAAATTTGTTATTGACAATTTGAACGAATTCAAAAGTAATAGCAGTGTACATGGCTACAACACTAGGAGAAAGGATGATCTTCACTACTCAAGGTTAAATCTAACTTTGGCTCAGAAAGGGGTAAATTATGCTGGCACCAAAGTTTTTGGTCACTTACCTAATAGCATCAAAAGTCTGACAGATAGCCATATAGCATTTAAAAGGAAATCAAAAGAATTTCTGAATGGCAACTCCTTCTACTCATTAGATGAATTTTTGGATATAATAAGCGGGTAATTCTCCCCCCCCCCCCCCCCCCCCCCCCCCAAAAATAAAATAGATTAATAAATTAAAAAAAATGTTAAGTGTCATGTAATATTTTGTGTAATGTAATATCTTCTATAGATATCTTTTATTAACCTGACACATTCCACATCATTGTGAAGTGTTGTATTCATGAACTATGGAACAAGTACTAATCTAATCTAATCTAATCTAATCTAATCTAATCTGTGCTTTTCCTTCTTTGTTTAGGACTGATTTTCCATCTGTGCTCTTGATATTCATACAGAAGGTTCTCTTTTCTCAAAAGGTCTCTTTTTTTCCTGTAGGCAGTATCTATCTTACAGCTAGTGATCTTGCTTCTACATCCTTGCATCTGTCCTCCAGCCATTCTGGCGTAGCCATTTTGGACTTTGTGTTGATCTCATTTTTTAGTCATTTACTTTCTCTTTCACCTGTTTCATTTATTGCATTTTTATATTTTATCCTTTCAGTGATTAAATTCAATATCTCTTGTGTTACCCAAGGATTTCTGCTAGCCCTCATCTTTGTACCTACTTGATCCTCTGCTGCCTTCACTATTTCATCTCTTAAAGCTACCCATTTTTCTTCTACTGTATTCCTTTCCCCTTTTCTTGTCAATAATTTCCAAAGTTCCCTCTGAAACCCTCTACAGCCTCTGGTTCTTTCAGTTTATCCAGATTCCATCTCCTTAAATTCCTGCCTTTTTGCAGTTTCTTCAGTTTTAATCTGCAGTTCATAACAAATAAATTGTGGTCAGAGTCCACATCTGCCCCTGGAAATGAGTTACAATTTAAAATCTGGTTTCTAAATCTCTGTCTAACCAGTATATAATCAATCTGAAATCTTCCAGTGCCTCCAGGTCTCTTTGATGTATACAGTCTCTCTCATGATTCTTAAACAATATGTTAGCTATGATTAATTTTATGCTCTGTGCAAAATTCTACCAGATGGCTCCCTCTTTATTTTCCTTTCCCCCAGTCCATATTCACCTACTGCTTTTCTTTCTCTTCCTTTTCCCACTATCAAATTCCAGTCCCCCATAACTATTAAATTTTTGGCTCCCATAACTATCTGAATAATTTCTTTTATCTCATCATACATTTGTGGAACTAGTTGGCATATAAACTTGTATTATTGTAATGGGTTTAGGCTTCATGTCTATCTTGGCTACAATAATGTGTTCACTATGCTGTTCATAGTAGCTTATCCACATTCCTATTTTATTTATTTATTTATTTTATACTCATTATGAAACCTACTCCTGCATCACCCCTATCTGATTTTGTATTTATAACCCTGTATTCAACTGATGAGAAGTCCTGTTCCTCTTGCCACCGAACTTCACTAATTCCCACTACATATAACTTTAACCTCCCATCTCCCTTTTTCAATTTTCTAACCTACCCATCCGATTAAGGGATCTGACATTCCATGCTCCGATCCGTAGAATGCCAGATTTGTTTCTCCTGATAACGACATCCTCCGAAGGAGTCCCTGCCCATAGATCTGAATGGGGGACTATTCTACCTCCAGAATATTTTATCCAAGAGGATGCCATCATCATTAAACCATACAGTAGAGCTTCACCCCTCAGGAAAAATTATCATTGTACTTTCCCCTTGCTGTCAGTTGTTTGCAGTACCAGCACAACAACGTCATTTTGGTTGATGTTACAAGGCCAGATCAGTCAATTATCCAGACTGTTGCCCCTGCAGCTACTGAAAAGGCTGCTGCCCCTCTTCAGGTACTGGTACCACATGTTTGTCTGGCCTCTCAACAGATACGGCTCTATTGTGGTGGCACCTACAGTATGGCTGTCTGTGTTGCTGTAAGATCCATGCTTCATGGAAGGGGGGGGGGGGGGGGGGGAGGAGAATATTATAAAAACATGAAAAACAGTCATTTTCACAGCATTGAGCACACCATACAAATGCTGCTTTTTTTACATTTATCAGTGTACCATTATAATATGAACACAATAGAACTGATCTGGAGCCAGGTTAAGGGATTTGTCATGAGAAATAACAAGACTGTTAAGCAGCCAGACATACTGGAACTAACCCACACAGCTTTTTCACATATTACTACAGAACAGTGGAGGGATATAGAATGGCACATTATTAAAGAAGAAAATGTGGCTCCTGGGTGGTTTCGTAGATTCTGTTGTTGATGGACATGTTATCAACGTAGCAGGTGACAGTTCCAAAACTGGAATGTATTTCTTGGATTCAGATAAGGAAGAAGCTAAGAGATTACCAGACAACTAAATGTAATTAATACCTTCAGTGGCTTTAGTATTCAAAAATACGGAGAAATCCCTGCAGTATGCTTTTGCACCACCCATGGCACGCTCAGAAAAATTACCCTTTTTTAAGTTAGGTATTTTCATCACTGTGAAAAGAAAAGTTGCTGCTTACCATATAGTGGAGATGCTGAATTGCAGATAATCACAACAAAAAGACCTTCACAAATAATAGCTTTCAGCCAGTAAGGCCTTCATCAGAATTAAGCAGCAAACACACACATATATACACTAACACAAACACAACTCACACTAACAACTCATGAGTCGTGTGTGTGAGTTGCATTTCTGTGAGTGTGTATATGTGTTTGTTTGCCATCTAATTTTGATGAAGGCCTTACTGGCCAAATGCTATTATCTGTGACAGTCTTTTTGTTGTGCCTATCTGTGACTCAGCATCTCCGGTATATAGTGAGTAGCAACTTTCCTTTTCACAATATTGTTACATTCCATCTTGGATTTTCCATTGCTTGATTTGAATTTTCATCACTCTTGTTTGTAATTAGAATACTATGTTAGGTGAGAATGAGAGCATTCTATGCTTTCCTAACTGGTCATGTAAGAAGTGTGTGGTAATGCTGATGTTTTGCTGAATATTATTTCATTCTCTTTAAAAATTAAATGACATTCAAAGCTATATTGTTTCTCTGCTCACCTCTTTTTATGTCAGAACTGCAATTGCTCACTTCATTGTAGATTAGTTGGACCAGCTGGCTGGCCAGTGTTGTCCAAGTTGAATGCTCTGGTAAAGCTGTTGCCCGCATTTTAGCTCAGTATGTGTGCATGTAATAGAGCATAAAACATATCCTCATGATTGTACTTGATTGTACTGGACACAGCTTGGCTTTCACTCCACATGAAATGCAATCCAATGAGATTCAAGCAAACACAGAAGAATACATGGTGTAACGTTCACACCAATTTTATCCTAATGATGAACACAGACTAGGAGTGGAGGGAGTTGCTGGTGTGAGAAGGGAGATGGATTCATGTGTCACATTTCACGATGTCCTAAGCCTTGAGGAGCTGCTTGAGGTCAAGTTGGACTTTTGGGATGGATTCATGAGTACAGAGTTGACAGAAGATGGCAGAGACCTACAACCACACAGTCACTATAATTCATGTTCACTGTGATGGAGCCTATGTGTTTGGAAAGGATTATAAGATCTGGATTGATTTTTGAGTTACAGATGGCAGTGTGTTCCATAGGAGTGATATTGGACTTAGCGGTGAGGGATTTAGGAAAGGAAGGTGAGGCTAGGTTAGAAGTGAGGAATTCCTGCATGGTTTGAGTGGGTTGAAAGGGAGGAGGATAACTGTTGGAGGGAGGTTGGGACTGTTTTAAACATGGTTCTATATAGCGTTTTGGTTTGCTGTTATCAGTGGGACATGTGGCAAAGAAATTTTTTCACTTTAAAGAAAAAGTAAAGGAAAAAAGGTCCTTTACAAATCCAGAATGGTTAAAATTAGGTTTTGGGCTAAAGGTGAGCCCTTTAGAAAGTACTAATGCTTCTGGAGGGGTCGGAGTTTTTGTAGAAAGATTGACAACAATGTTACAGGATGGGTGCTCAGGAGATGTGTGTTTCATGGAGGGTGGACAAAGTTTTGGGGATGTGGAAGGCAAAGTAAGTCAGCAAACTGTGGTCGAGGAGTAGAGAGGTTGACTGGGGTTGAATCAAAGTGGTTAGCAGGTGCTGATGACCACACAGTTGAGTGCCCCACAAGCAAAACATCTTCTCAGAGTGGTCATCCAGCCATAAGACAGGAGTGGCTGGGTAGTTTCTTTAGGTGGTGCTGAGAATGCTGTTCCAAGTGTTGAGGGACAAGAGTTTCTACTGCAATAATGGTACTCAGGAAGTTGGGGTCATTGAGTAAAAGATTTTATGAAAGGAATAGAGGCTGTCAGGAATGATTTGGGCTTGGATTATATGATGATGAAGAATGAGATTGATAAGGATGAGGGACTGATGGAATTGTGGTAGGACAGGTGACAGTCTGAGATGCCAGTTTTAATGGCAAGCCCATTGGGCAGATACCATGTGCCAGACAAGATTTTGGAAAGATGGCATGTGACTGGAGTTCTGCAAGTGCAAACAAGAGTATTCAGAATTGGCAAATGTAGAATGAGTGGGGCTTAATAGTTGGATGGTTGTTGGGCAAAAGGAGCAACTGAAAACTTATGGACAAAATGTTTAATGCATGAAGAGCTGTGTAGGAAGTTCAGTGGATTCTATGCAGGAAGTTCACTGGCATTCCTCCTTCACATCTCCGCAGTTCCTATCTCCTTGTTGGTAACTGTGGATGTGACATCCTCGTACACCAACATCCCCCATTTTTAATGCATATAGAGCTGTGTAGGAAGTTCAGTGGATTCTATGTAGGAAGTTCAGGTTCATTGATGACATTTCCATGATTTGAATTCATGGCATGGACAACCTTTGCTCTTTCCTCCATGACATTTACACCTATTCCCAAATCTGCTTCAACTGGTTCTTCTCAGCTTATAGCCAACTTCTTAAATGTCAATCCTTCCTCCATCACATCTGCACAGCTCCTGTCTCCTTGTTGGTAACTGTGGATGTGACATCCTCGTACACCAACATCCCCCATGCCCATGGTCTCCCACATTCCCATGGCCTTGTTGCCATGGATCACTGCCTTCCCAAACATACTCCTGATAACAAACTCACCATCTCTTTCTTAATACTCTAAGACAACCAAATCCTGACCTGCAGTTATTTCACTTTTGTAGGCCAACTCTACAAACAAATCTATGGTATTGCCATGGGTACTTGCATGGAACTATCCTGTGCCAATTTATTTATGGGGTATCTGAGGGAATCTTTCCTATCCAATCAACAACTAAAGCCTTGTGTGTGGTTCAGGTTCATTGATGACATTTACATGATTTGGATTCATGGCATGGACAACCTTTGCTCTTTCCTCCATAACATTTACACCTATTCCCAAATCTGCTTCAACTGGTTCTTCTCAACTTATAGCCAACTTCTTAAATGTCGACCTCCACCTCTCAAAACCCTCAAAAAATAGGTATGTCTATACTGAGTGCACTAACCACCAACAATGCCGCCAATTTGACAGATCAAGAAATCTCTTCCATACAGCTTTAGCATTGGTGGATGCTGCATTTGCAGTGGAAAGCAGTAACCACTGAAATATGCTGATAACCTTTCCAGAGGCTTTACTGACAAACAATACTCTATCCAACTTATTCATAAACAAATTTCCCACACCATCTGCTCCTCTGACACCAACAAACCTTTCAGCTATTCACTGACAAGCACTTCTCTCATCACCCAGTATCACCCTGCCTTGCAAAGCTCAACCACACCATCTGCCATTGCTTCAGCTACCTTTTGCCACCCCCAAGATGAGATATTTGACCCAAAATGCTGCCCACATTCCCCGAAGTAGTTTTCTGCCACCCCACCCAACCTACAAAAAGTCCTTATCCATCCCTATTCCAATCCTATTCCAACTCATGCACCCCATGGATCATTCCCTTGTGGTTGGCCCTGGTTGAAGACATACTGCCTCCAAATGCAGTCCAATCACAACCATTTCCTACCCAATTAAAGGCAGGGCCACATGTGAAAGAAGTGTATATTATCCCTCCAGCATATCCTGCACTCTTACAGTTCCCCTGGCCTAAACCTCCACTACCTGTTTCCACTTCCTCCCTTTATCTTTTCCTTCTCTCTTCTGTCCACACCATTCCTTCTCCATTGAGATTGTGCACTGCCATTTCCACCACTCTTCATACCCTCCTGCCCCCCATGAAGGCATTCTCTCTCTCTCTCTCTCTCTCTCTCTCTCTCTCTCTCTCCCCCTCTCCCTCCCCTCCTAGCCCCCTTTTCAACCCCTCTCCCTTCTCACCCCCCTCCCTTCACCCTCTTCATCTTTACCTTTCTCTCTTTTTTGCTCCCCTCCCTTTTCCCTCTCCCTGTATCTCTTTTTGCTCTCCCCTTTGTCCTCTTTTTGTGTTATTATCCAGCCACAGAGCCATCTGTCCAAAGATCTGCCTCCTTCCTACAACCCCTTCCTTAAGTCCTTAAGTCCTTTCCTACTTCCTCCTCACCTCCATCAGGTCAAGCAACTGCTTTCAGTTATTGGGAATCAATAATTAGTCTTTCTCTGACTCCTGGAGTGTGCATTTGGGTGTCTGCATGGTTGTGTGTGAATGTATGTACCTATGTTAGAAAAAAGGCTAGTGTGTGAAAGCTGGTGTGAAAGCTGTTTTCTGTTATTGATCCAATGTGAATGAATGATTGCCTCTTTCTTATTTTATATACATTACATTTTTTCATGTTGAGGGCCAACTGCCACTCCTTGCAACAAGTGCAATGGTTCTTGCATTTCATGATGATTTTCTAGCTTTGCACTTTTCTATAACAAAAGCATCATCTGCAAACACTTTTATGGAGTTACCGACATTATCCACTAGGCCATTTACAGATACAGTATTGTGGACAATAATGGTCCAGCAACACTCCCCATGGGTAGGATGAAGCTGCTTTTATGCCTGAAAACTGTGCGTGAAGAATGACATGCTGTGTTCAATTTGCTAGATATCTTTCAATCCATTCACAAAACACTCAAGTTTTGTTGATTGTTTACAGAACTGAATAAGTACCCATAGGCAGTGATGTCCTTATAATCACAGATTTCCTGCTCTACGTTAACTGAAATCAAAATCAAGGCCTGTTTGGGACTGAGAGATTGAAGATGTTGCCCTCACAAGTTCTAACCTAAATAGATATTATGGTATTATAAACAGACCTACATTACTGATATCTGCCTATTTTGCAATATAAATTCAGATTGAAATTTAAAATTTCATTACTATTCACCCCTTCTCCTCCTTCTTCTTCCTCTTCTTCTTTTTCTTCTTCCATTGACACCGCATCCCAGCATGGGAGTTGGCCTCCTCAATAATTTTCTGTCATTCCTCTCTGGACTTCACCATGGACCTCCTGTTACATCAACCAACTCCAGCCTCATCGCTCTTTGTCCTCTTGCTCTTCTTCCTCCAAGTTCACTGCAGCTGGCTTTCCTTGTGGGATCTGTCTCATCGAGTCGCATTATGTGTCCAGCTCATCTCAGTCTACACAGCTTTATTAATTAGACCACATCATCTTCCTTATAGCAGTCATAAATTTTGTCATTCCTTCACCTTCTCCAGGTACCATTTTCATATACAGGTCAAAATCCTCCTCAATATACTTGCTTCTTGTGACCTCAGTTTGTTTTCACTCTGCTTTGCAACTATCTGTGTTTCTGAGCCATAAATAAGTATTGGGCATATCAGTGTTTTGTAAAGTCAGCACTTAGTCTCTAATGACAGAAGCTTGAATTTAAAATGTCACAACATTCCAAAGTAGCATCAGTTAGAAGCACTTATGTGAGCCAGAATTCCAGTAAAGGTGGTGCCATTTGCTTCTATCTTTGAGCCCAGATAGGTGAAACATTCCACTCGCTGAAATGTCATTCCATCAAGGGTTATTGTGGGCTGTAAGGGTTGGTTAGTGCCAACTTCATCTTTCCATCATTAATTCTCAGGCACATCTTCTTTACACTCAGTTTTACAGTTGAAAATACATTTTGTAGATATCTAAGTGTTCTACTCATTGAATCCAAGTCATCTGCATATCCCAGCAATTATATAGACTTATAGTAGATAGTACCTCTTGTCTGAATACCCAGTTCGTGTACCACTTTTTCAAGTGCCAGGTTGAAAAGTAGGCAGGAAAGCCCATCTCCTTGCCTTAGCCCAGTTCGAATGGGAAACTGAGGTGACAGCCTGGACTGCACTCGCATGGTGCACTGGGGATACTTTAGGGTCACCTCTATTGAATGCACCAATTTTCCAGGCACTCAGAATTCCCACATTTCCTCATAAAGTTTGGTCCAGTTTGTTGTGTCATATGCAGATTTAAAGTCAATGAAAAGATGGTGCACTCCAACATTGAATTCATTGGTCTTTTATACTATTTGTTGGAGAGCAAATACCGGTATATGGTTTATAGTTGACTTTTCTGATCTGAACCCGTATTGATAGTTTACAATAATGTCTTCTGCTGTAGGTGAAAGTCTACTGAACAGGATATTTGATAGCACTTTATATATAATATTTAAGAGTGTTATGCCTCTGTAGTTGCTGCATTCAAATAAACCTCCTTTCTTATGCAGCAGACACACTCTCCCTGCATTCCAATCTTCTGTCAACTCTTCCTTTTCCCAGATGAGGCACACAATCTTGTAGGTCCTACGATTTAGCTCAACTCCTCCAGCTTTCAATAGTTCAGATGTTATAATGTCAGTCCCTGGTGCTTTATTGTTCTTCAATTGGGCAATTGCTTTGTTCACTTCTCCTTGGGGAGGGGGAGGTCCTATGGCATCATCTTCTGGAGCGACTGGGATATCTTCGATAGGGGACTCTGAAACATCCAACAATTCACTGAAATGCTCTACCCAATGCTCCAGTACCTCTTGATCATTGGTTAGTAGTGCCCCATTTTCACTTTCACACAGGTTGATGTGCAGCTTAAATGCTTTTCTTTCACTATTAATTTTCTGATGAAATTTTCTAACATAATTTGTTTTTCTGATTGTCACCAGTTCTTCAATCTGCTTTCTTTACATTCCCTTTTCCTTCTCCAATGCAGTTTCTTCTCTTCTTTCCTTTTATCTTGATAATTTCTTACTGCTGGATGAGTATATGATTTCTCACGCATTTTCCTGTATGTCAGATTTTTCTCCTGACTTATTCTCTTACATTTTCCATCGAACCAGAAATTCCTCGGTTGTTTTCTTTCTTTCCCCAGCACTACTTCTGCTGCCTTAATGACTGCATCCCTGCAAGCATTCCATTCCTGAATCAAATTGTCACTTACACTAGGGGTGTATAAAGCAAGATTCTCAGCAACCTTCTCAGAGTATGTTTGAGAGATCTCTTCATTTTTTAGCTTCAATACCATATACTTACTTTGAGGTGTTCCTTTGACTTTACTTGCATTGGGTATTCGAGCTCTTAGTTTTGCAATTACAAGGTAGTTGTCTGAATCTACATTGACTCCTCTGTAAGTACATATGTCTAGTAAGTTTAAGGAATCCCTGCCATCAATAATTACATGATCAATTTGGTTGAAGGTACACTTATCATGGCTACACCATGTTGCTTTATGAACCCTTTTGTGTGGGAACATAATGCTGCCCACAGCCAAGTTATGTGACAGTGCAAACTGAATGACTCTGTGGCCATTGTCATTTGTGTTTTCATGGAAGCTGTGCTTTCCTATTGCTGGGAGGTAATAGTCTTCTTTACCAAAATGTTCACTGAGGTCTTCAATGATTATTTTAGTGCCATACACAGGGCATCTCTCATAAGTTCTCTCGAGGTTCTCAAAGAAGGTGCCTTTATCCTGGTCATCTGATACTTCTGTGGGTGCATGTACATTGATCAATGAGTAGTTTGAGAATTGGGTCTTCAATCCCATATGTGAGACTCTAGATGGTATTCCAGTGAATCCACTCCCTAGGTGCTTAAATTTTTGTCCTACCATGAACCCTGTACCAAATTCATGGTGGCTCTTTGGACCATGGTAGAAAATTATCCAGCTTCCCATATCAAGCATTCTGTGTCCAGTCCATCACATTTCCTGTAGGGCAATTATACCTGCCTTGGTTTTATTGAGCTGATCTAGCAGTGATCTCAGGGCCTCCACCCTGTAGAGTGATTGTATGTTCCAGGTTCCAATAAGCATATCATTGTTTTGTTTTTGTTTGCCTTTAACAGTGCCATGTCATTGTCCATTAATCTGTCCAGCTTCTTTACTTTGAGGTTTCTGAGCAAAATATTGACATTGCTGTATGACTTACTGTGACATTCAACAATTAACATGCCAGATTTACTACTTGTGGGCCAGTTGTTTTGTTATTACTTAAAAATGCATAGGTAACATGAGAATCACAAAAAAATTCTAAAATATTTACAAAAAAATGTTTTGTTATTATTTAAAAATTCATAGGTAACATCACAATCATAAAAAATTCTAAAATATTAAAAAAAAAAAAAATAGGAGGCACATGATGTATCCTGCAACTATTAGAATTGACTTGATTTAAATTTTTTTCTTTTGTGCTGTTTTTGTCTTTATTTAATCATGATGGCAAGGTATGTTGTTTCTCTTACTTACTGAACAGTTAATAGATGGCACAAAATATCAATAAGACAGGTAGTTGGTGTGGTTTGCCATTACTTAATGGATGTAGAGAGTACTGATCACTTTGCCACTTCAAACAGGTTTTTAATTATAAATGCAATAAAAACAATGTACTGAATTGCTGTTATTTACCATGTACATACATTTAAACCAATGTAACATGGAAAAAATATTCTATGGGTTCAGTATTATAACTGTCATACTCATACAGTATTACGTTAATGGCTCCTACATATTGGCAAGAAGGCAGGACCTATTTTGTAGCCCCTGAGTCATACCTTTCACTGCTTTCTAGCAAGCAGTTTTCAAATAATTACCAAAATTGTGCATTTTTCATAATGACCTTATCATTAATCAGGTTGCAACCAACATTTCTTTGATGGCAAAAGATCTCTTCCTCTTTTAGGAGGTTGAGGAACTTGCCCTTCTTACATTTACGCAGCAACCTCATATTAGACGTCAAAATCACTGACTTATGTTTTGCTGTAAGTAAATGAGCACCCTTACTCGATTTCTCCATGGCATCTTTTCTTTCCAATATGACATGTTCCCCAAACCAAATTTCTGGCCTCCTTCCCATTTGGCCACCACTACCTATGCGCTTTTAAAGAATAATGAAACAATTGGCTCACAAGGAGTGAATCTGGCATT
Source organism: Schistocerca cancellata (assembly GCF_023864275.1). Classification (NCBI taxonomy): domain Eukaryota; kingdom Metazoa; phylum Arthropoda; class Insecta; order Orthoptera; family Acrididae; genus Schistocerca; species Schistocerca cancellata. The sequence continues at coordinate 459,089,314 of NC_064630.1, forward strand.
TTTTACATCTTCTAATGTTAACTGTTGAATGTCACAGTAAGTCAGAGAGCAATGTCAATAATTTACTTGTATTTAATTTTGTGTTATTCCTACACAAATTTTAGGCTTTATTAGAGACCATAACTGCTTCACTATGAATGTTATGTCTCACATAGTTCATACAGAGTGCGCCGTACGCCCAACCGATGTGTTCTCCACAAAGCCTACCTTCATTATGCAGTAGTCTTGAATGAACTGTGACAGGAACCTGAACAACAGGAGTTGACGTACTAGGGCATGTATTAAAACTCTTAAATACAGAAATTTAATCTAATGTACAAGCAATTAGGTTATGCCATTAGTTGTAATCTTCTTATATTATTGCCTGACTATGTACTTCTTGTATTTTTTAGCATTGATACAGGCTAGTTACTATCTGAAATCTAGATTTGCTTTAATAAAGCCTGAAAGAGAAGAATGATAGATAGCTGCTCTCCATCGCTTGAAAGTCATATCACAGTTGTTGAATGCATTCCACATTCCTAATGGAAAGGTAATATTTTTTAGCCAAGTGGAGGGCTCAAGCAATATGACCTGTGATTTAGGCTCTTTCAGTAAGGATCTTGGGAAAGACAATCATGTAGTTACACTGTGTTACAGGTAACAGTTTGGATCATAAACTTAATTACACAATTGGGGATGGCATGAGGCATATTACTTAGAATGATTCTCACACTAGTATGAAGGTCGTGTCCTCCTTTAAATTGTTTGATAAACTTTGGCTACAATGTTGTGGCAGTCTGTGGAATGTATTAATGCAGAGCTTGGAAAATCACTCATGGGAGAAGGACATTTACACAAGGGTGTGACTGAGGCATTACTCATCTCTTGGTCTTGTCATGCACACTGTGGTTTGCATCTGAAGGCGTCTGGCAGGAGGCTTCTTGAACAGCTCATTGCCAGAAGCATCCAGTATGATCAAATCAGTGCCTATCGTATCACAGTGATTTACCGTATGCTCTCTAGAACTTTTTTAGGGTAAACCCATCCAAAAGACAGAGCTGCAGAATAAATATTTACAGTTAAAACAGTCACTAACACAACAGAATACTGCAACTTGGACAGAGACCAAGATAATAAAGAAAATGTGTTTAGTGTGTTCCATCAAACATCAGAAGCATCAGAAATAAGGAGGATGAAGTCCTCATAAAAGAGTTCCAGACCCTTCAGTTAACAAATACATTGAACAGCTTTTCGAATGTTTTGCCACAACAGTTTATCAGGAAACACATAAACTATCAGATTACTTCTATCAGAGGCTGTTTATCCATATGGCACATGTAGCACATACTATGGACCCCATGTTGTCAGAGGCCCCACAGTCACACATATTTTTGGCAAGAAAATTAAGTGCTGGCAGGAAAATAACAGATTACTGACATAAAATTATGAATATTTTCAAATGTTTGGAGAATACATTCAGTGTAATAGTTTTATTATACTAGATTTTATGTATTACAAAGTGACGCTAGTTTTATTTACATGTGTTACTTCTCTCCACTCTGCTGTACATTACTTGAAAATTGCAAATATTATAAGAAGTTATTTGCTTTACATTATTAACTAAGCTCTTCCGACAACCTTTAGTTGATACACCTTAGCATGAAACTATTTAGATCCATAAGAGAAACAGGCAGACAACCAAAATACTCCCACAGTCTGATAGCAATTCATTTGAATTCAGTTGAGTGGTAATCTTGGTCACTTAGTGTGATTTTTGCAATTTTATTTTGACTTCCTTTAATTAATTTTAAGTTCATCGAAAATAGGGTTTCTAGTACAATTGTCTATCTCATGTCAGTGCACTTCTTAAGGTTTTCAAGCTTGCTTTGATGTTTAACTCTTTCAGATACACCTTTGTGCTCTTTCTCTCATATAAAACATTGCAAATTCCTAGTACAATGTAGATCATGCTTTGCCATCTAGTGTATCGTGATGATTTACTATGTTGTTCCATATGGTGATGTAAATTTTATATATTGTAACGCATTTTACTCTTTGATATGAGTTGTAATAATTTATAATCAATAATGAGACATTATGTACAAGTCAGTACTTGTAATTGAGGACAACTATCAATTCTGCTTGCCAGTAATTTGTAGGTGGGAGACCAGTCACCTAACTTTTCCCACTTAGTTAAAATAAGAACAAGAAACTAAACCCCAGTCAGGTGGTTTAGTATAGCATGGAAAAAGCAACAAAAGTGAAAAACTAACAATGCTCAAGAGATTGTTTCAAAAGACAGCTTTGCAAGAAAAGCCAGGAACCATTTGAATAGTCCAGAGTTAAACATTTTTCATAATTGTTTACAATTTTATTGCCACTTTTTAAGTAAGCTGGGAGTGTACATACAATTGAACAGTACACATGAATAACTCCAATATTTACCAACTTCTACAAAAGACAAAGTCAGGATGGACACATATAAATTGATATAAATTACTCCAAAGAATTTAAAATAATTTTCAAAAGTAAACAATCAAATTCCCCCCATGAACCATGGACCTTGCCGTTGGTGGGGAGGCTTGCGTGCCTCAGCGATACAGATAGCCGTACCGTAGGTGCAACCACAACGGAGGGATATCTGTTGAGAGGCCAGACAAACGTGTGGTTCCTGAAGAGGGGCAGCAGCCTTTTCAGTAGTTGCAAGGGCAACAGTCTGGATGATTGACTGATCTGGCCTTGTAACAATAACCAAAACGGCCTCGCTGTGCTGGTACTGCGAACGGCTGAAAGCAAGGGGAAACTACGGCCGTAATTTTTCCCGAGGGCATGCAGCTTTACTGTATGATTAAATGATGATGGTGTCCTCTTGGGTAAAATATTCCGGAGGTAAAATAGTCCCCCATTCGGATCTCCGGGTGGGGACTACTCAAGAGGAGGTCATTATCAGGAGAAAGAAAACTGGCATTCTACGTATCGGAGCGTGAAATGTCAGATCCCTTAATTGGGCAGGTAGGTTAGAAAATTTGAAAAGGGAAATGGATAGGTTAAAGTTAGATATAGTGGGAATTAGTGAAGTTTGGTGGCAGGAGGAACAAGACTTCTGGTCAGGTGACTACAGGGTTATAAACACAAAGTCAAATAGGGGTAATGCAGGAGTAGGTTTAATAATGAATAAGAAAATAGGAACGCGGGTAAGCTACTACAAACAGCATAGTGAACGCATTATTGTGGCCAAGATAGATACGAAGCCCACACCTACTACAATAGTACAAGTTTATATGCCAACTAGCTCTGCAGATGGCGAAGAAATTGAAGAAATGTATGATGAAATAAAAGAAATTATTCAGATAGTGAAGGGAGACGAAAATTTGATAGTTATGGGTGATTGGAATTCGAGTGTAGGAAAAGGGAGAGAAGGAAACGTAGTAGGTGAATATGGATTGGGGCTAAGAAATGAAAGAGGAAGCCGCCTGGTAGAATTTTGCACAGAGCACAACTTAATCATAGCTAACACTTGGTTTAAGAATCATGATAGAAGGTTGTATACATGGAAGAACCCTGGAGATACTAAAAGGTATCAGATAGATTATATAATGGTAAGACAGAGATTTAGGAACCAGGTTTTAAATTGTAAGACATTTCCAGGGGCAGATGTGGACTCTGACCACAATCTATTGGTTATGACCTGTAGATTAAAACTGAAGAAACTGCAAAAAGGGGGGAATTTAAGGAGATGGGACCTGGATAAACTGAAAGAACCAGAGGTTGTACAGAGTTTCAGGGAGAGCATAAGGGAACAATTGACAGGAATGGGGGAAAGAAATACAGTAGAAGAAGAGTGGGTAGCTTTGAGGGATGAAGTAGTGAAGGCATCAGAGGATCAAGTAGGTAAAAAGACGAGGGCTAGTAGAAATCCTTGGGTAACAGAAGAAATATTGAATTTAATTGATGAAAGGAGAAAATATAAAAATGCAGTAAATGAAGCAGGCAAAAAGGAATACAAACGTCTCAAAAATGAGATCGACAGGAAGTGCAAAATGGCTAAGCAGAGATGGCTAGAGGACAAATGTAAGGATGTAGAGGCTTATCTCACTAGAGGTAAGATAGATACTGCCTACAGGAAAATTAAAGAGACCTTTGGAGAGAAGAGAACCACTTGTATGAATATCGGAAGCTCAGATGGAAACCCAGTTCTAAGCAAAGAAGGGAAAGCAGAAAGGTGGAAGGAGTATATAGAGGGTCTATACAAGGGCGATGTACTTGAGGACAATATTATGGAAATGGAAGAGGATGTAGATGAAAATGAAATGGGAGATACGATACTGCGTGAAGAGTTTGACAGAGCACTGAAAGACCTGAGTCGAAACAAGGCCCCCGGAGTAGACAACATTCCATTGGAACTACTGACGGCCTTGGGAGAGCCAGTCCTGACAAAACTCTACCATCTGATGAGCAAGATGTATGAAACAGGCGAAATACCCTCAGATTTCAAGAATATAATAATTCCAATCCCAAAGAAAGCAGGTGTTGACAGATGTGAGAATTACTGAACAATCAGCTTAATAAGCCACAGCTGCAAAATACTAACACGAATTCTTTACAGACGAATGGAAAAACTAGTAGAAGCCAACCTCGGGGAAGATCAGTTTGGATTCCGTAGAAATACTGGAACACGTGAGGCAATACTGACCTTACGACTTATCTTAGAAGAAAGATTAAGGGAAGGCAAACCTACGTTTCTAGCATTTGTAGACTTAGAGAAAGCTTTTGACAATGTTGACTGGAATACTCTCTTTCAAATTCTAAGGGTGGCAGGGGTAAAATACAGGGAGGGAAAGGCTATTTACAATTTGTACAGAAACCAGATGGCAGTTATAAGAGTCGAGGGACATGAAAGGGAAGCAGTGGTTGGGAAGGGAGTAAGACAGGGTTGTAGCCTCTCCCCAATGTTATTCAATCTGTATATTGAGCAAGCAGTAAAGGAAAAAAAGAAAAATTCGGAGTAGGTATTAAAATCCATGGAGAAGAAGTAAAAACTTTGAGGTTTGCCGATGACATTGTAATTCTGTCAGAGACAGCAAAGGACTTGGAAGAGCAGTTGAACGGAATGGACAGTGTCTTGAAGGGAGGATATAAGATGAACATCAACAAAAGCAAAACAAGGATAATGGAATGTAGTCGAATTAAGTCGGGTGATGCTGAGGGAATTAGATTAGGAAATGAGACACTTAAAATAGTAAAGGAGTTTTGCTATTTGGGGAGCAAAATAACTGATGATGGTCGAAGTAGAGAGGATATAAAATGTAGACTGTCAATGGCAAGGAAAGCGTTTCTGAAGAAGAGAAATTTGTTAACATCGAATATAGATTTAAGTGTCAGGAAGTCATTTCTGAAAGTATTTGTATGGAGTGTAGCCATGTATGGAAGTGAAACATGGACGATAAATAGTTTGGACAAGAAGAGAATAGAAGCTTTCGAAATGTGGTGCTACAGAAGAATGCTGAAGATTAGATGGGTAGATCACATAACTAATGAGGAGGTACTGAATAGGATTGGGGAGAAGAGGAGTTTGTGGCACAACTTGACCAGAAGAAGGGATCGTTTGGTAGGACATGTTCTGAGGCATCAAGGAATCACCAATTTAGTATTGGAGGGCAGCGTGGAGGGTAAAAATCGTAGGGGGAGACCAAGAGATGAATACACTAAGCAGATTCAGAAGGATGTAGGTTGCAGTAGGTACTGGGGGATGAAGAAGCTTGCACAGGATAGAGTAGCATGGAGAGCTGCATCAAACCAGTCTCGGGACTGAAGACCACAACAACAACAACAATCAAATTCACAGAACTTGTGAAAACTCATTTATACTGAGCTGTTCCTGAAAACAATTATATCTAACTGGAATCAGCTGAGTACATGTATTGCTTATAACAGGGCATACAGTTATTTAAATGAAATGTGTATGATGAATGTTGTAACTTGGACACACAACACAACCAAGAATCCAGAAGGTCCCTTGTTCGAGTCTCGGTCGGGCACACAGTTTTAATCTGCCAGGAAGTTTCACAACCAAGAATGTTAGTACAGATTTATGTACGCTAATCACCATAACATACACTTAACACAAGAAGATCAGGCTAATGTATGCAAGCTGTAATAACATCATAACTAAGCAGGAGCATAACGTGGCAAGGTTTAATTAGGATTCGCCTGTGGCAAGCTCTATCGGAAGTTCCCAGTATTGGTCTTTTGCAGTGAACTCTCATGGATGACAACATATTTCTCAGGCACGTGGCTTTCAAGTGTGCGTGTATTACTTCAATTAACTGTATGGAATTTTTCATATCATCCTTAATTATTTTCTCTGTAAGAGGAGTGTAGGATTTTTGTGAGCCTATTAGTATCATCACTTCTAAAGCATGAAGTTAAGGTAACATATCTCCAGCAAATACTGATGAGGATATTCCTCCAGTGGGCAGTGATGCGGATGAAATCAGTCAGTCACTTCTGCATAGGACTTATCATGGACACTGGGCTGTGTGGCAGCAGAAGCTGCCAGGAGGTGTGACTTAGATGGACACATCCTTTGGTTCCTTGGCTGCTTTAAATAAGTATACACCATGGCCAGGAAACATTTTGCACACTGTATACAAGGTACTCCTTTCCACACTATTATAGTACTGTTAGTACTGTGTTGATTAGCTCGTTCTTTACATACAAGGAATCCCTTGAGTTTGAGGTCACAAAAGGCCGATAAAGTTTGCGGCATTTGATGCCCCACATATTGTCTGCCATGCAACCACAATATTGGCTGCTAATGGCAACATGGCATGTGACTGAAGGTATCCAATGGTGAACACAGGATGAGGCTACAGAGTGTAGTTGAACTGCTTAGTTGACAAGTAACTCACAACAGCGCTACAGTGCTAGTGGTGTTGATACAAAGCAGTGCAATGGCAGCAATAAACAAAGCAAACATTGCATTACATCTACAACAACAGTTGACAAAGTTGAAATTTCATCAGAAAGGAATCCAAGGAATTTTTCAGAGTGAGAAAGAAGTGGCAGATGAAACATTACGTTTCTGCAATGTGAGTCAGTGGACTGTGTGGTGTCATTTATGCTTGACTATGCAGACAATGTACATGAGGAGTACAATGGTGACAAGTGAAAGTGATACTGAAACAGATGTGGAGCCATGTAGTTCGTCATCCTTGTTGGACAGGGAGCCACAAATGCTACCCCCCAAAGTACAGTCGTTGTCTAGGGAGTGGGTACTAAACATAATTATCATTCATTATCATTCATAGCGCATAAGAAAAACTGTGGCTATTCAAGGTAGAACAAGGCACACTTGTTACAAAAAGTGGTGTCTGCGCATTTCAAGGCTGTTCGGTAAATTTACAGATCTGCATGATAGTGACGTACTATGTTATCTTATCAGATTATGCATGGAATAGATTACAGTGATTTCAAGGGAAGGAGAGGGTGGTTGCATAGCTTCAAACAGTGTACAGAATTTGAAAATGGAAGATAATGGAAATTTCAAATAAGGCATCAACTTTGATTATGCATAGCAAAGAGTGGAATCAGCCTGAAAATTTTAATGAAACGCTGTCACAGTTACTGATATATTCTTTCTTTAAATCCTTGACCAGTCCCAGCCTTCACATTGAGGCCATTTTCAAGTGGATCTGAACCTACCATTGTTAACACTAGAACAGTGGAGTATCTGACATTCCTAAAATAGCCAAAAATTTTTCATGTTTGATTTGAACAAGTATGTCATTTTAGTGTATTCTAATCCCTACCTTTTTGCAGTTATAAAAGTAATCCTTTAACATGATAGTTAATACAGCAAAAAATATCATACTGATTTATCATTGCTCATGTTAATAAGTTTCCTAAACTGCAGACTTAAACATATTAACTATTTCTAAATTCTATTTTACATGCAGATTTTCTGCACATGGCTTTGAGGCACTTCAAGCAGTTGTCACTGATCTTTTTGCTTTTTCACGGGCCAATTTGGAACTTCTTCTGCTTTCTAGATTTTGTCTATTCTCCTACGTGCTCTTTCATATCCTTGAGTTCATTCTCCAGTTGGAGTATCAACTTCTTCCTTTCCATTTTCCTGTTCATTACTATTTTGTAGCGATGTAAGGATTTATTGATACCATGTCCAAGATGATGTAGAAGTTGTGCATTGGCCATCACCTTCATGCAAATTTTGTTAGTATATTTATAAGCCATTTGATCAATCATGTCCACCCCATATTGTCGCACTGTAGAATGTTATGGTTTCAGGTTTCTTCTTTCCTTGTTTGCTTATTGCTGTTTCAGCATGCAGTGTACTCAGAAGAAGAATATTTTTAGTGTTCTTCCCTTGGTATGCAACTGTGGTGCAATCTGTGTTGCCAGTCTGGTACAGGGTGGTGATGGAGTGTATTTCAGCATTGCCCTCTTTACCTTATCTGGGGTTTCATGTTCGATCTTGTTGTGATGTCTCTTTGAAAGCTCTATAAAATTAGATTAAACCTATAGCAGACGAGTAAATGTGGACTGTAAAGAAAGCACATAACTGAGTGTATTTCTGTCAGTCAAGACCACAGCCAATACATCAAATAACTATAAAACCTAGAACTCATCAATATGACTTTATTTGTTAAAATATTAATAAAATGTCTAGTTTAATATCAGAGAGTAACTATACAATTCTTTGTAACCATGGACATCTTATCTCATTAAGGTTAAAGAAAAGACTTGGTTCAAAGATGGAATACTACTTTTGTCTCTGCTGTTGAAGAATTAAATCACTTAACTGTTCTGGTGCACTGTTTTCTTTTATAATATATGGTAAAAAGTCAGTTTCTGCTGATCTTATTCAATACCTGTCCCTCCCCATGGAAATATTTAAGTGAGAAATAATTATTTAAAATGAATTGTGTAGAAGATTGCCCATCTAGCTTTCTTTCGTCGTAATGGCGCACAGGTAACTGTTACATAATGGTTAATTAAATATCAGGCTTCACCCTCAAGCTAACATTGTAAATACTTTGAATATTGATAATAATTTTCAAGCATTAATATTTGTGAAGTTCATTTTATCAGAATTTTTACATTATTGCATGGATAGATTTAACTGCAGTAAGCTTACTTCACAATATCTTTGAGTTTGCAATTAAATTTATTTCTGTCAAGCTACTTCTGATTATCTTTGAGCTAGCCACAAATTTAAATAAAGTAAGTAAACCATTACAAGCAAAACTGTATGCAATTTTACTAATATTTGTGCCTGTGTAGCAACCTTGATTATTGTCGGCATGTATGTAAGCTGCATTTATGAGCATGCAGAATATATGCAACGACAACAGTGTGTTAAATATTCTTTACCTTTTTCTCGACAACCACAACTTACATTAAAATCAAAACAATGTACTACCAAAGAAGAGAGAGAGAGAGAGACAATATAAGTGGCGCCCTAATGTGCTGCACGAATCTGTGCCCACATGTTCATCAGTTGAGCTTGAGTGGATAATTAAAGTCCCAAAAACTTATTTGCATTGAGAGGAAATTATAACAACAAAGAATTATATATGTGGACAAGGAATCATAACATACAACCTGGACATATTGCAAAATGCAACTAAGGTAAGGGCACTAGTGTGTGTTTCCTTTTTTCTGTGCTGGTAGATCAGGAAAGCACTTTGATACCCTATGGTACATTTTATTATTGTGAGTCAGGTACTGTTCTGTATATGTGTTGTTTATTTAACAGAAAGAGGTTTTCATTAGAAATGTTAGGCACGTTCTGCCCAAGGTTTGGATGGAGCAACATACAGCTTGCAACTTCACATACAGGTGAAGCCACACTATGGGAAATAGAGACAGGGGACAGCTATAAAACACTCAAAGAATTTAAGAAAATTTTCTTAGCAAAATACTGGAGTACTTGTATCCAAGAACATCTAAAACAAGAGGTGTACATTCCTACCTGTACAACCCAAAGTTAAGTAGCATAAGAAAATACAGAGAGAGTTATATTAGTAAAACTCATTACTGGTACAAACTCATGACAATAAGAGAGGTGTTAAAAATATTAAAAGCAAAATTACCTATTCCCATCAGAGAACAGTTAGTTAACACCCCTGCAGATGACTTGGAAAGATTTCTTGCCATTGTGGATTCACTAGGTTTGATCCATGAAGACAGAAGAAAGATTACCTCTGCAGAATGGTAATGGAAACAGAAAAAGGAATGATTACCATAACAACAGTGACCGTAATAACTGTGGTTATAAGCAACCACAACAGAATGTGGCATACATGAACTCAAATGGGAACAGGTACATCAATAATCAGCAAGGAAACAATAGGAAGGGACGTGGAGGCATCTTGAGACACAACAATCCCAACTTCCAGTAGCTTAAAACTAGTCAATTTGATGCCGGCAACTGGGCTAACCAACAGGCGGATCACCCAAATCAAAACTGGGGACCACCTGACAGAAACAGTCAATTCAGAAGTAATTCTGAGGAACAAAATGTGCAGGAAAGAAACAAGTCATATGTTGCAGAGCATCATGACCAACGAATTAGGATAGTAGAGAAAGTGGATGAAGCCAACTCGATCTGAGCATGCCTTTAACCTTCTCATGCCTTCTGGTAGTGGTCAAGGAGAAAAATGAAGGCAACTCTATAACCTCTGTGAATATATTGCATCACAACATTGGCAAGGATATGCACAGTGAGCTACCGGTATGCCCTGAGCTGAAAACTTGTAATAAGACAGGTAAATGTATAGTGCAAGCTGCAGTGCATGCAAAAATAGGTAATGTACTGTAGACTGTGATCTTGAACACAGGAGCAATGACAAGCTTTAAGTTATGATTTACACAAAGAATTATGTTGGGTATACAAGATACCATCATTTCCAGTTCAAGGATTTAGAGTAGTAAGGGTTATTAGTGCCATGTCGCAGGTGGTAAAAACATAGGTGCAGGTTGACCTTTTAATGATAAATGGAGCCTTTAACTGCATGTTCTTGCTAATAAAAAATTCATCAGTGGCCTGAATCCTGGGGTGGAATTTCACCAGAGAGAGGAACGCAACAATCGACCCCTCGTCTGGAACCAGTACTGTATACACTGTAGGAAAAAGAATCGTGCTGGAATTAAGTGCCACAGAGGAGATACATGACTAGTACAGCCAGAGTATCCGTATTTAGTATACTGGACCTCAAATATTATTTCTAAGCAGTAATCTACCTACTAAGGTTATTGTACTTCACATCTCAGTCAAAATAATAAGGTAATTACCACAAAAGAGCCAATTTGAAAAAAGATAGTTGAGTCGGAGTGTCTAGATATGCAGTGCATACATAGTCAATGCATTTACTTAGTATGCACACAAAAGTATTTTCTGAAAAACCATGAACTATAGAAAGGTATGCATAAAACACAGAGGTGTACCCACATGAAACATACCATCACACTACATATCCCATCCCTTGGATGAAGAAGGAAGTGGTAACAAAGGAAATTAGGAAGATGATCGAATGGGATGTAATAGAGCCTTCCTATTCTGTGTATAGCAGTCTGCTACTGGCAATAGCAAAGGCAGACAGTAGTCTGAGGCTGGTTCTGAATGTGAAAAATATTAATGAGATAATCATGCCGGTATGTACCAGGCCAGAGAATTTAGAAGAACAGCACCGAAAGTTCATAGAAATTACCTGTGGGGGTGGCTACAGGCTGGCACAACCAGACAACATGATTGTCAGAGGCTTATACCCCTATAAGGATTTAAAGAAGTTTATTGAATAACCCTGTTTACTTGTACAGATCTTTAGTATGTAAGTAGGAACAACATACTCAAAAGAATAACATTTTTATTCTTCCTTACTTGGTACACAATTGTGGTGCAATCTGGGTTGCCAGTCTGGTGCAGGATGGTGATGGAGTGTATTTCAACATTGTCCTCTTTACCTTATCAGAGATTTTGTGTTGGATGTTGTTCACTGATGGGACATCTTCATAGCAAGTTGAAGAGATATGAAGAAGTTTTCTGTCATTATGTTTCTTCTGTGATTTAGAAGTTGCTCCATGAGATGCAGAACAATGTACTCTCCAAATGGTTGCTTCTCTATATGCATCACCTCTTTTCAGAGGTATTGGAAAGCATTACATACAGACTTTGTCACTATCTGAGATCATATTTGTCAGGTTTCTTGGACATTAATTGAGTGAACCTGTATCCTGTTTTGCCTGTGGCTATATTTTCTCCAGTGTGTAAGAATGAATGCTGCTTTCCATGAAATTTCCTGATATTTCAGATACAAGAGCAAATTTGTTGCCTGGCAGGTATTCGGCTCAGGTCAATTTTTCATTGAAACAAAAAAATCTGAGAAGCTCCTGAAATCTGTCCCTTGGCATAATGTCCTTAATGAAAGTAGGTCCACAATAAGATGACCAGAGGTTATCTGCAATCATACCTTTTGTACAAATGACACTCTGAGCAATATGATGGCTATCAGTTGTTCCATTTACTCATTATTTTTAATACCTTTCAAGCATTTAATTTAGTGTATTTGTTCATGAGAGTTAGCATTGCTTAGTCAAAAATAAGACAGGAAGCACTGATGACAGAATTGTCTACACACTGGCAAGTGTAAGTAATGGGACATCATCTCTCCTTTCAAGTGTTCACAATCGACCATCCAGAAGATGAAAAATTGGCTTTATCCCACTTGGTTCCTCCTCTAGTGATGATCTTTGTAGAGGCCTTCAGCTGGGCCTGCTGTGATGGGTGAGGTGTTTTATTGACTTGTTGGTAGATCAACAGCTGAATCCTCCTCCACCAATCCCTCCTCCTCCACAATGTCTTCAGTTTCATCTTCACTTGTCTCTGGTACAAAATCCTCATCTTCATCAGTGGTTGATTTCCAGTTCAGTCATGGAATTCTGTAGGAAACACAACATTTCTTCATCAGAAAGTTCACACTAAAGTGACGTATTTGAAAATGTCTTTCATGGACAAAAAATATAATCAGGACATGATTTAAACTGTGGCAGATTGGAAAGTGCACATGCCAATAGTGTCACCCTTTCTACACAACTATAAAATAGGTTCCAAGTTAAAATAATTTCAATTCTTTTTGCTAATACTGGAGGAGAATAATTGTAAACACTGCTTTTCTGAAAATGACCAGCATAATTCTTCACTGCAGGTTGTAGTAGAGCATTCCACATGAAAATGGCATTTTGGTCTTCATGCTGATTTCCATTCCTGATTAATTTGAAACAGTTTTTGTAGTTGTCCACTGTGGTGGTAAGAATCTTACCTGAATTATTTGCTGAATTCTCAGTTTACTTATTTTACCACAACAGTTCATAAATGCAACTGAACAGTGTAACAGATCTCTCAACAATACTGTGTTGGACAACAAAAATTCGTGCAAAGGCATATTATCAGGGACCTTCTCTCTAGTGTTTAAGGTCTCATTTATGATGAGATAATTGTAGAGATGATCAGTTGTACCAGAAGAAGGAATGTAGGTGTATCTTTCCAAAAGGACCATTGGAAAATGATGCTAGGTTAGCACTAAAATGCTATTCCTGGATTGGAATTTACACCCTACTCCTTTCAAAAATGAGTCCAATACCTTAAACATTGTGATGCTTTTGCTTGGTCATATGGTGATGATGTCAATGGGAAATCTTTATATAGAACATCTTGCATGACTGGCATCATCTGCCACGGCTGAATGATGTCTGGTGATAAATCATACGCACTCACAGGCCCTCTTATGACATTCCACTAAAGATCTGCACATTCGGTGGAACAGTCCACCACCATAATGCCCCAAAATGTGATCAAACAATTTGATGACAGTTTTATGTACACATTGGCAGTCTAAGGAAAATTGTATGTCAGAATTTCACTCTTACTTCTGCATTGTCATGGAACGATATTCCTAAAAAATGTATCCAGTAAGACAAACATTCTCTGGAAACTAAACTGATAAAGTGAAAGTACTATGTGGCATTATGAAATCATATTATCCTTATGTTAATATTTGCAGCAAGGTGTACTCCTGATTTGATAGCTATGTTATCATTTTACAGTATTTTGTTTATTTACTCATCTGTATATTATGAAAATTAACATGTGAACTAGTTTCTGCTTAAGAGCTTGTTGATTCTTGATTTTGAAGTAGATTATGAATTTTCATGGGTGTCTTGTCTGTTCAGGATAAAACAGTATATATTGCCAATTATTGTATTGTTGTTAATATAATTGGGGAAGAATCGGCTTTCTTTGTAATTCACTTGGTTAAATTTAGCATGAATAGTGTTAAGCAATATAGTAATAGTTCTTTGTTTGTACAGTGTACATATCAAGTTTCTATGATCTGCATGTGTTTTGTTAATGTACATCTTGACTTGTTCCAAATCCTTGAATGTCTCCTTCTGTATAGGCTCTGTGGAATATGATGGATAAATGAATCAATGAATGAATATTAGGTACAATTAGTTATTTGCAATAACAGCATATGTTCAACATCTTTATTCATCTGACATTCAAAAGCAGATCATCTACAACACTCAGGTGTTACACATATTAATGAGCAGTATTCATTCAGAGTTTTTTGGACACATCTTTGTAGCAACTAAAATTTAACAGGTCTATTGAATATACAACACAAACTGGACAATCATGCTCAGTTATAATTTATGACATATTTATGAATGATATCCAGTCTCTCTGAAAGCCTTTCTTAAGAGCAATAAAATCATGACTGTGCTTCATTTTAAACTTACAGAAGAAAACTACTGAAAGGATAATAGAGTGGCTCAAAATATTAACCTTACATTGACCTTGTCTTTCTGTATTATCCAATGATCTTTCTAAGATTTAGAATGTCCCTACCTATTGCGTATCATGTTTAAAGTGTATCTATGTTATTCAATAATTTAGAGTGTCATTACATCCTCTCATCTGCTCTAGTAAACAACAATGGCAAGCTTTGGTCAGTCATTCACACATGCTTTTGTTTTTCTCAGTGGAATCTGTTCTTCAGTCAATCAACAGATTAATGTATTTACAGGCTATAGAGATATTATCAAAATATGTGTTAATGTATAAATATGCATTACACATATTGTACTACAAACATGCTCACACTCTTGCTCATTTTCATATACACAGAAACATGCGAATAATACAGGCAATCTTAAAAATATAGTGTAAATATATTTAAGTTATAAATCTGCCTTTTCCCTTCATTTTCTCTCTGTACTTATGTGGAACAACTATTCTGGAGCAGTGCTAAAAAGGCAGTACTGCTGTATGAAATGACATGTGTAGTAATGTACAAATATTCTTATTTATAAATTTTAAAAATAAATGAAAGCCATAATACAAAAGGCACAGTGCTTAGGCACTTTTTCCATCACTGTGGAATGGAACAGGTTTGAAAGCTTATGTGACTGAATAAATGTTCTATACTAAAATATACAGGTACATTACTGCAATATATTTCTAATAAATTTACAATATACAAATCACAACCTTCTATTTTTAAACATTTAAACTGTTCACTAAGTACACTCATGTCACAGAGTCATCCAGGCAGGCATGAAACATGCGTGTTCCCGTGCCTTACGACAGTACTGCATAAATCATGCCTGCTTTTGTATATCTGTAAACAATTCCACATGAATTATTTAGCAGTGTATAAATAGTAATTACTTCATATACATTATAAACATCAGTTTCAATAAATGTATGTTATGTACATCTATATCTACAGGCTGGAAAATATTATGCTAACATTTTCACAGAAAAGTATTTTAATAATGATCACAGAATTCAATGTGAGTTTTTTTAAAAGGAGGATGATTAAAGAACCAGGTAAGTTGTTATAAAAAATTAAATTTCAAATATTGTTAACAGCAAATGATAAAAGGAGAGAAAATCATAGTTGAAGTAGCAGAGCCATGAATTAAAATGAGTTATTGTTTCATTATTAAAATAAAAACTTGACAGAACTTGTGGAATTTTACATTAATGAAATTCATAATATAGTACACTTATTTCATTTTTAAGTGATGATCAAATCCTTATACATTACAATTTCATTGTTTTCCTGATATAATATAAACTCAAATGTTTTAAGACAAATACAAAACAAATTTGGTTTCAGTAGTATGAATACACAGTATTGTCAGTGTTAACTACACTATTTTTTTACAATGAAATAGGTTCAAGTGAGTACTATAACATTTCCAGACTACAATGAGTTAACTTAATACGGATGTTTTCAAGAAGTACACTACAGACCTTATCTATAAAGGAACACAGACTGCACAAAAGTTCTGTATTTATTAATATGAGATTTTCTGTTAAACTTATATGTGTAATGTTTGTGCAAGAATTGTGAGGCACTTTCTGGTGTACTGATGCCATGTGCATAAATTCAATCATTTTACAAGTTTCAAAAATTTGTGGTAGTATTGTAAGTTATTTAACAGTGTGCAGGTAAATGCTGTTGCAGGACAATTCAAACTGATACATCTGTTGTATAACTTATTTTCGAATGGGAATACTATTTCTATTTATGCTAAAGATGATTTTTTAAAGAAACTTAACTTTTGACAAAAACATTAGAAGCATAGTCATGGTCTGCAAGAAGTATATTTACCATACATCTGAAGAAAGTTAAAACAGTGCAAATTATCCTACATTATTTTTATTCCATGGTACTTTTAACATAAAGAAATTTGAATAGCTGCTCAACATCAGTGCTTTTTTTGTTGCCAGGAAATTTGATAGTGAAGCTTAAACATGAACAACACAGAAGCGCAGTTAACTTAGTTAAAGAAAACAAAAATTAAAAAAAAACAATAAAATTTGTTTGGGCAGTCAGCAATGTATCTACAATGTCCAACTGAGTATCAAGCTACAGCAAAAAACTAATTCATAGCACATGTTTCTTTTGAACAAATTGTTAAATCTCTATCTTTGATCCAGCTCCTCCATTGTAACCTTATAATTCCTCTTGTGCAAAATTTCATCCACGTCTGAAAGGCCTTGAAAACTATGTCACCTACATAAGACTGTTCTTAATTTTAATACTGTTTCTCATGACACAGTCTTTAACATATTACTATTCTATACACATGACAGTCAACAGTTTTTTTCCCTGTTCAGTTCCATATTTACACCTTCTGAACAATCAGCAATTATCAGTTCAGATGCAAAACAGTAAAATATTGCCTTTCTTTATGCATCTCCACTCACCAATTGTTCCTCATTAACAATATTATGATATACAGGAGAATGTATAAGTCTGTTACAAACAAGTCAGCATTGCACTTATTCCCAATGCACAAAATAAGCTGTCAATTTATTGGATTCAGTTTTATTTTTATCACCATGTTTTTGTTAAGCTTTAAACCCACATGTACATTCTATGACACCAATCCTTCTGCGACAGAACACTGATACTACACAATCACTGTTAACACATCACCACTCCTGTCAATCTGTGAAGAATGCAACGTCCTCTGGACTGGTGGCTGTGTCTTGAGGTTTATAATCCTTTTGGCAAAGTCTTTGTGTGTGCCTACATCATCAAAAGTTGTTGCAGTGTTTTTCCGTACATCTGGGTTCTGGGCTTTGTATAATAAGATCTGGCTATTGCGATGTGTTGAAGCAGATCTTGGTGTTCGCTGTAATTGTTCACTTTGGCCAGCTGAGGCTGCTGAAGAGCTTCCAGCTTTACCAGGTGAAGCCATTTCTGTAGCATCAGTATCAGAAACCATTTCAAGTGCCTCTGATGGACCATCAGATGACACTAGTGTTGCTGCAGAAAGTGGACGTACAACACTGATGCGTGGGGGTAGATCCAGTGTGTTTCCATCACCAGTACTGCTTACAGTTCCTGCTGCCTTCCCCTCATCCTTAAGCGGATTTGCATATCTTCTTAAATTTTCCTCATTTTGGAGATTGTTAGATTTTTCATCATCGTGATGATGAAGGTGGTGACATGAGGATCCATTGCCCATAACACCACCATTGTTCCCTGCTCCTGACTGGCGGCGACGCAGTAAGTGGTGCCAATAAAAAAAACCAGCAACTCCCGCAAAACACAGGATGGCGAAAATAACACAGATTAGAGCAATCATGTATCCATTACCTGTTGGAAAATGGAAGATATATTAATGTTACATTTTCATATAAATGACATAATACACAAATGATTTTCTTTGTTATATTAAATGAGCACTTAACTGACATTAAAAATTAAATTACATACATAAAGTTTTGCATTACTGAAAATAAATCGGAAATAAATGGGGACAACTTTCACACTAATTGCCTAATACCAGTTTTGGTGAAATTATTCATATACTTTCAGTGTGTGTATGTGTAATGGTCTGAATGCTGGAAGATGTGTAGCTGATGAAAATCAAAACAGGATAATGCAGCTGTATTTTCAAAGAGAGAATTTTTAAATTACAATAACATCTGCTACTCTCAATTGAGTAATTACTAAGCTGACAAAATTACTTCCTCAGAGGTGAGACACTGTGTAATGGCATTCTGAAAGATTGAAGTTGTTCAGAAAAAAAAAGAGAAATACAGAAACATATACCGTAACTTTGAGAATACATACCAGGTTTTTCTTCACTCACTAGTGCTGTTTCAACCTTCACCTCAACTATTGATGTCAGAGCTGAGAGATTGGTCTGTTTGCGGCTTATTAGCTCACCCAAGACTCTTATTCCTTCAGTTACTGCTCGATTCTCTTCAATGCCTGAGTATGGTGAAGGTGATGACTAAAGAAAAAAAGAGAGAAAAACAATTTGGTTAGTGTTGTAGATACCTATTAACATCAAAATAAAACAAAAAGCAAATAGAACAACAAAATGAAAGGCTATAATACACACAACATATTTGTTATAGGCTTAAATAGTTGCCTTAATAGGATATGAGACATTGTATATTGACTGAGCAATGGTATTATGTCACACTATGAAACTACAAGTTGACGGATTCTTCTACCATTGTTTGGTGAAATATTCATAACTGAAAATATTTATCTTCCAAACTGGCTGTCCTGGAAATTGAATTTCAGTATCCGTATACAAACATTAGTGGACATGTGAATAAAAATGTAAGAATATACGAAACTCGAACAGGCTCTAATTCCAATTGAAATGTAACAGACAAGTAAATGAAGCTCAGTGTACCCTAAGGCTGGAAAGAGATGTCTAAATGAGAGAATCCTGTACAAAAGATATATTTTTAATCCAATGTCACGTGTTCAAACTATGTATTTTATGACAAAAGTTGAACTCTCTGCACATTTCATTTGATTCGAAACGTTATTAACACTCACTCAAACCTTTTTTTTATATGCAGTTCATACATTAGAGACTCTTTTTGCTTTGTAGGTGAGAATCAGAGGAAAGTTCTTATAATAATCGACTGAAGTATCTCTATAAGAAGATGGATGTGCCTCTTGCAGAGGGGGGGGGGGGGGGGGGATAAAGAGAGAGTTATGATTAAAAGAAAATTAAGCACATTATAAAGAGGGTGAAATAATTGTGCATTTAGGGTCTTAGTGAGGAGATGGTACATGACATGCATTGACATCATAAACGTTTACTCACAGTAACAGTTTGTCCTGATTCAAGGATATAGTAATGCATTTATAAGGAAGGTGATTCCACTTACAGCATGGATAAAGATCTATTTTTAATGGAATTAGATCCAGGACAGATGTTGTGAATCATCTGTTTAAGGCAAATTAGGCTAGTGCTTAAGACAGTTGAATAAAGGAAAAAATTAATGTAGCTGGTGCAGTAGTGCTGCTTCACACAACATAATGCTTGTGAGGAAGCACTTACTATTCAGTACTACACAGTTACAATTATAATACAAACTTAAAGCACAGAATTACACAAGGAAAAGAAGAAAAATGCAGTTTCAGGCTGCTTGAACAGGAATTCAGTAGAGAAAATTTTTAAAAATAACTTTAACTACATGCCAATTTCATAATTTCTTCCTATCGGTTTTCATGAAAGACAATTATTGTTGCACATAGCAGCTCGCTCCTAGCTATCATTTGTCAAAATTATGTATTAAACATTTATAGATTAATTTCCAGTAAAAACTAAATCATAAAAGAAAAGTTTCCAATATTACAGGTGTGACAATTCTTTTTTTAAAATTGAGCAATAGACTCACCAAAGTGACCTCAATTGTGTCATTGTATCCCTGTTTGAGGTCACAAAGTAGAACAAGTTGTGGTGTGGAATGTGCAGCTGTAATTGTAGCAGCATGACCAGCAGCCAGTAGTCGTCGTAAATCACAACACAGCCCTTCCACTGTAACCCCCTGAGGCAGCTGTGATCGATCCAATAGCAGAGTCAGTCGGGCACATGTGTTGCTTAGTACTGCTTGATTGGGCCAGCATCCTGGTGGTGCTGGCAGTGATGGTGGACCAACACGTTTTCCGCTTTCCAAATTGCGGCATTCACCCCATGGGGCACATGGAGGAGTTAAACATGCCTCTCGTGGTGTAGGAACGCAAACCTATGAAAATATTAATCTAATGTTATTATTTTTGTTAAGTAAGGATGGTTTTACAGTATGAAAAAAATTTTAGAAAACAGGTGTCTCATTTTGATTGACATATAGACTGGTTACAATATTTCATTTCTATTTTAAAATGCTTATAGTGTAAGTTAATGATATCATGAACACACTGCATACATATAGCAGTTTAGTTACATGCCTCCTCTTGTATGGTATACTCAATCATTTAAAGAATTGTTTAAAAAATTGGGTATCTTTACAATGAGTACATCTACAAATCTGTTGTGTATATCATGGAAAACATTACTAAATATTATACAAATAGTTCTATACGTAATCCTGGGACAAGAGACAGTTTGGAATCACAGTTACCATGGAGAAATAAACAAAGACTTAAAAGAGCATTTTCTATCAGGGAATAAAATTGTATAATAAATTGCCCAAGGAGATGAAAAACTGTGAAAATACATCCTCTAATAAAGCCAATTAAAACATTATTCATAAAGAATGCATATTACACAGTCAAAGATTACACAGAGTAGTACCTAACAATGAAATGGGATAACTAGAACACCTTGACACATTACAGAACTGTAATGCTTTTGCAAGAAAATCATATCATGAAATCTATAGTCTCTTTCTGCCCATTTATCAGTGTTTCTTATTTCAGAATGACCAGTTTTAGGCGATATTTCCCATCTCCAGACCTGTTAAACAACTAAATAAATAAATACTGGGCTCTAATCCTATGTTTACAAAGCTTACAAAGCATTTTATAGTATTTAAGCTTCGTAAACACATGATTGAATCCAATTGTAATTTATTTTGTTGTTCAACAGGTCTGAAGATGGGTGACTTTGCCAAAACCAGCCATTTTGAAATAAAAAACAGCAATTGACAGTCAGAAAAATAATTGTATTTTGTACGGACAGGATCACTTATCATTCCCTGTGACAAATATGTCTTGTTTTGATAAAAATCTTTAGTACATGATAATAATGTCTTGATATTCTCCTGAGTTCAATATCTCGTGCGTCATGGCGGTGTTGACTCAGTTTTTCAGTTGGACCGGGGGGAAAATGTGGAGATGTGCATGGGGAATACTGGAATGTTTATGGGCATGGAGTTAATGCAGGGGCATATTTTCATAAAGCATACTTATATACAGGGTGTAAGTAAAGGGAACACTTTCAATTATTTTTTGCACAAAGACTAAACACTGTGCAGATGTCATACATATTGCATTTTGAAAAGAAACTCTGAAAGTTTTCTTTACAAACATTTGATATTCGAACCATGAGTGACCCAGCAGATGTCAGTATGGTAATCGAATTCTTGCCATACCCGACCCAGCATGACATCGTCGACAGTGGCAGTCACTTCCCATATTCTCTCCCCGAACTCTGCTTCATAACACCAGATCTTTAATGTGTCCCCACAGAAAAAAAGTCACACAGAGTGAGATATGGTGATCGGGGAGGCCATTTCATGAAACAGCTGTCCTCTTCTGTAGCATGGTCAAACTCGCCATGTTTGTGACTAGTGATGACTATCGGCAAATTACCAAACTACGCTGTGGCAGTATACAAGAAAAAAAAAAAAAGACTTTCAGGGTTTCTCTTCAAAATGACTTATATATTATACCTGTACAATGTTTGGTTCTTGTGCAATAAATAATTGGAAGTGTTCCTGGACTTTATGTACACCCTGTACACTGTGTCTATGAATATTTTTGGAGCTAATTATTTTCATTCTTTTATGATGAAAAATCAAATGGCATCGTAAGATCAGCCCTGGATGAATGACTAAAAAAATAAATAAATAATTCCAGTCCAAGATGCCAGAAATGGCAGTCGTGTATGCTTGAGGTAAGAGTCTTCTTGTTCTACCTGTCTGCAACTCAATGTGTCATCTTTGTGGTGAGTAGCAATCTATCCTTTTCCTAATAATGGTATATAAATAAAAACTGTACCACTGTGTTACCCTTCAATCATCTGCAGCATAGTGGTTGGCTGTCCTGAGTTTTATTTATTATTTTCAGCCTAGAATTCATTATTGTAAGGGATTTTCAAATGATGGTGGTCATAACATTAGTTTGTGGTACAAAACTGTATCATGATTGTGAAGGAAAAAATGAAAAATAAAATATCCTGTGCTGCTGGAAAAGTAAAAGCTTAATATCTACAAGAGGACTGTCACATAGGAAACATCGAATACTCGAACTACAAGGACGGATATTGGATTACTTATGATACTGCACAAACGATCCAAACAATTAAGACAATACATGACTTATTTTCCTGCTGTAATTTCTATTAATATATAATGTGTTAAAGGTCAGTCATGAGCCATGTTTTGAGGATGATACAAATTGAGAGCTAATAAGAATTGTGAGCTACAGCAATAGTAGAGTAGTTAAATAAATACAGACTTATGGAACATAACTCATATTCAGTATCATGTTGTTGTAAAGTAATATGAATCAATGAGTTGTAACTACAGCAGACTTGGAGGAACCATAGAGGTAACTGTGAATGGCAATCCAGTTGAATTTAGCCATAACACTGAACAAGAAAGTATAGAGTATGATGAGACTCCAAGGTTGTGAACAAAGTAACTTGAATATGTTGTACCATTATAATGAATACAGAGAACCATGGTAATTGTTATGTACAGATAGTTGTTGGAGTACAGATAAAATAAACAGCAATGAACATTTGGAAAGTACTATGATGAACTGAACAGCAGAGTAACAAAAATACATGAAGTGATAATAACCTTTATGTTCTAAAGACAACTATTATGCTTGCGTGTGGTTGGCTGAGGCGTGAAGAACAGCAAAATAATCTAACATGGTTATTAATACAAGAGAATGAGGCACAGCTCATAATTTGTACATCTATGTTAGTTCTTCTCAGCAACAGTACACAGAAAAATTTAAAAAATAATAAGTTTTTTTAAGTGAGCCACATACCTGATTTGACTGACAAATAACAGCTCCATGTGTTAAGTTGGGCTGCCCAAGGCAGTTTCCTAATCCACACCAAATCTGTGTACAAACTGGTCCACTACTGGAGCAAATGCATGTATTGCATTCATCAAGCCATGTTGTATTCCTGGTGTACTTTCGTCCTTCCCATTGACACTCTCCAAGTGCAGAGAGATGATCAGCCACTAAAGAAAGTACACATGTTGTTACAGACAGGATCTACAATAGTCTAGAAGCTTATACTACATGAAATAGTTGTATTTGGGACATAACTGAACAATGTCTGAACATCATATTCCTGGGACAGACAAGGAGGGAATTTCCTTGGTGCAGAGGGATTCTGAGATGATGGTCTGAAAACATAGTGCCTCATGGTGCTTGTTCTTTGCAATGATAAGAAATAGAAGTTTTCAGATATTAACACATGTTGGGTAATTTTGGGGAGAACTTCAACTAGCACTTACACTAAATATCTGAATCAATCTTGGCAGCACAGCTATAAAAAGACCATGTCTCACATGTATACCTTTTGCTTTATGCAAGGCTGTGTAATTTATTTACAAACAAAAATAATTCCCGCAAGTAAGTAAATAAAAATAAAGAATTGTATCTAGAAATAACAGTATCTGTTAATAAGTTTACTTACCATGTTCACAGCGCAGTCCAGTACGTCCTGGTGGACAGATGCACCGAAATTCACCAATTCCGTCCACACACGTGCTTCCAAAACTGCACGGGTTTGAAGCACAGTCATTAACATTAATTCTACAATCAGGTCCAGTGAACCCCTCTGCACATTCACAAAGGAACCAGTTTACTCCATCAACACATTTGCCACCATTGTAACAAGGGGGCGGATGACAGTCATTGATGTCATGTTGACAATGTTTTCCCTCAAAGCCATCCTTGCAGATGCATTTGTATGCATCTCCGGTATTCACACAGGTGGCACCATTCTGGCAAGGATTTGATTTGCATGCACTTGACTTTGCTGTAAATCACCAAAAAACTAAAATTTAATTATGTAAAAAATTAATTGAAAACCAAGTACAATTCATTTGCAGAATAATGCTCAACTCTACAATTACCATTTTTGAAGTCTTTGTTATATCAGTGGAATTGTTTATGCTAGCTGTGATACCGACTTAACATGCATGAAGTAATATTTACTCACCAATGTGACATGTTGTCCCTTCCCAGTCTGAGGTGCAGTGACATATATAAGTATCACCAAGATCCTGACATGTTCCACCATTACGACATGTTGTATGATCACAATGACTGTCCTTTAGGTTGCAGGTTTTGCCCTTCCACCCATCTCTGCAGATGCATTCAAAGTCTGCCATTCGATCTAAACAACTTCCGTTGTTATGACAAGGACTGGGACTACATTCATTCTTATCTGGAATGGTAAATAGTGGCAATCATAAAATATATGTGATTGTGATGCTGCAGTTAGTCTACAACCTAGTGCTTCTGTGCAAGAACCTTCTACAGGTTTCTAATTAAAATACAACTTACTTCTTTCACAAATGTCTCCTTCCCATCCTTCTTTACAAATACACTGAAAGGAGTTGACTTTATCCACACAAGTGCCACCATTCTGACATGGATTAACTTTGCAGTCATTTATATCTGTTAAAAATGGAGATAACAAGGAATGAAAATGCACATGATAAATGAAATTTGGTATACTGACATATAACATACATATAAACTCACTCTCATGGCAGTATTTTCCTGTGAATCCAGGATCACAGTTGCATTTGAAACCACCTTCTGGAAGACTGACACATACTCCATGGTCACCACAAATTCCTGGGCTGGTAGAAGACGCATTTCCAGTTTGCACCATGCAGCTGTCGACAGCTGTAACATACAAAATTTTGTTGTTGAACATGTAGTTTTATTGTATGATGTTCTAAGCAAAGAAGAATGGTGGCTATGACAATACAGTGTAGTTGAGGTATAAAAGTAAAAATTGTATTGAGAAAACTAGTATACCAGTACAGATAATTTTTAACCACTTACACAATGCAAAATATAATACAACTTAAGGTGCGAACATGGGCAATTATAGGTAATGAGATTCTAACAGGGGCTCAAACTTTTAAAGCGTTCAGAATGGCTCTTTCGGAACCTGGGGCAACATTCTTTTTGGTACATTTGTTACTCGCTTTAGCTCATTTCTCTTCACAGCAGGGAGCCACCAGACTCCCTGCTGCCTCTTCAATAACACCAGAGCTGTAGTACATGCATGGGCAATAGATGTGGAACACCTGTTTCAAATTACCTTGTACACTGGGATAAACAGCAAAGATAATGTTTATTTTAAGGGTTGTGCTGATAATTATGAAGACCTTTATATTGTAGAAATCACTTAATCTAAGCGCATAACAAAACATAGTTAAGTAAAAGTTATTAATAGCAAAAAATTACTAATAAATGGTATGAGAGGTGTTAAAATGTGGTACTTACTGTTGCAAGGAGGATTGTTACACTGTATTCTAGGTGTACTGCAGTTTTTTCCTTCCCAGTTCTCAGGACAATGGCAATAGTAATCTGCTTGAGTATTGAAACACGGGGCAGAATTTTGGCAAGGATTTGGTGTGCAGTGAGCTGGTTGAATCTGAAAATTACAATTTTATTTGCATTCTCTCCAGAAGCATAAGATTTGCTACACAATAGTAGTTTACATGAGGCACATTGAATAATGTCAGTTTTGTTCCATCAAGTTACTGAAAGATAATCTGTAATAAGGAGCACAAGACCATTTAGTAACTTCATGGTTGCTACTGCACCTACCTCACACTGATCTCCAGTGTAGCCAACAGGGCAAATGCAGCGATACCCATTCACTTGGTCTGAGCATTCTCCACCATTTTTACAAGGATTACTCTCACATTCATTGATGTTTGTGTGGCAATCACGTCCTGTGAAATAGTAATTACAATAAAAAATACATCCTCTCAATATATTTACTTGCTAGAGGAAAAAAAGAGTAAATAATTAACACAAAAGAATAAAGATTATAAATAGAAATTCAAATGTTTTTGGCATCTTAATTGCAAGTCAAAATGCAGATTCTGTGTTGAAGAGATACAGACTGTTGTAACAAGGAAACAAATTCTTATTAATGAATCTTGACCCCCGACACTGATTCTTCTTTCTTATTTTCCGTTATTACATCTTATTTTCCGTTATTACATCATGCTAACTTAATGTTGTGGATGATTTACCTGTAAAGCCTGGCTGGCAGGCACAGTGGTAGTCATTGACAAGATCTATACAAGTTGCTCCATGCTGACACTGGCCAACACAGTCATTAATGTTTAAGTCACAGTTTTGTCCTTCCCATCCTTTCCTGCATTTGCAACGATAACTTCCAACAACATTGTGACATGATACGGCATTCTTGCATGGATCAGGGTCCTGTTGGCATTCGTCTGCATCTGTGAACCATATAGGTATCATTCAGCACACTCAACCTTTTGATTCTTCGCTTTTTAAGGATCATGTGAAGATAAAGTGTAATTAAGTGATAAATATTAAGTCCACAACTTGTCACTCGATACTTACGGACACCTTTTATATATATGCATAGTAAGGAACTTAGGAGCTTATAGCATTGGAAGAATGATTCCTGGGATTTGTCAACATATATTTTACATTACAAAAAGAGTGAACGATAACCTAGTCATGTGTGTGAAAAATACCTTTCCAAGATTTTTCTTATACTAGCTTGGCAAAAAAAAAAGGATTTTATTTACACACAATTTTTTAAACATAACTATTGTACTTTATAATTACATACAAATATATGTCAACTCACCAAACTGACATGCATCTCCTTCCCATCCAGGTGGACACAGGCACATGAAACTATTCACCTGGTCAACACATGTTCCACTATTCTGGCATGGTGCTGAGGCACATTCATCTATATCTGCAAGAAAATGAAATAAACTAGCTATGTCTTTGTTTGATGCCTTTCCTTTCTTACACACGTGACAAAAAATTGATAGTTTAGAGTTATTACCTCCACAGGTACAGAATAGAACAATAAAATATAAACGACAATCTATTACAAACACATAGTTCTTGGTACAATTTACAATAACACAAGTCCAGTAATGGGATATCAGTAAGTAAACCTGTTCCTTAACCATTTCTGTGATTATGCCCCTTGTGAGAGTAAGTCAGTGGCATATAATAGTCCAAAGAAAGAGCGCACACAACTGCATCGTATGCTTTTAAATGGCTGGGCCTATTATTTTAAGGAATTTACAGATTGATTCTTCCAAATTATCTCTTAATTCGTTATCATTCATCTTTGGGAGAGTGAAACATGGAACATGGATTTCGTATAAAACTGGTCATGACATAGTATACTAAATTATGCTGTGCCTTTCGTTACACAGCTAATTTCACAAAAAGAACATTAATAAATTATATTTTCCGCATATGCTGTCCATCACTTTCACGGATGACTTGCACAAAACTTTGTTTTTGCTACCAGAAAAAAATCACAATTTTCCGAACGATTTTCACTGTACTGGTCTTTTTCCCCCTCATAATGCATACATTACTCATCGCTCGTTATCGACGCACTGAAATTGGAGACACGAATTTCCTTCGTTCATTTTTCAGTCGTCCATTGTCGAAACTTTTATATAGCTTGTAATGTTGGGTCTTCCTACTTTTTGGGAAGCAGAGGCAGCTCCGAATGACAATCCAGTTTGAGCCCTTCATCTTTCTACCCACATGGAAGGGAGCCGTGAAGATTTGGTAAGTAGGTAAAGCGTCGAGGAAAAGAGGAGTGGGGAAAAAAGAATAGGAAAGCCGTTTCGTTAGGTAGATAAACTCAGGTTGTGTGTACAATAAGGAGACAACACCACTGTAAAGAAACGCTTCTTCTTTTCGTTTTAAATTATCATGTGTGACATAATGATAAAGAAGTGTTGCAGTTGGCTTTTCCAGTGATCAAGAAAAATTTTTGTGCAATAATGCTGATATTTAAATAAAACTATATTGTCTCTCAAATCATGCAGACGGCACTGAAAGGTGCAAGCAACAAACTTTTTCGATTGCTTGAGTTTTGAGAACTGCTTAGTTTCAGTATGGAAGTAGAAGCTTTTACAGATGCCTCGACGGCGTAGTAGTACCAACACTGTCTCTATAGACTTGGTGGTTGTTGCATTATGTATCCACGAAGGGATCATAGTATTCACTGAAATTGGTGACTCTCATAACCAATTGGTTTCTTAGGCGAAGAACTCCAAATTTAATACAGTTCTGGCGTATATGGAAAACGTCCGAAACGTCGCGAACACAGTGCAAAGATGTAGCTTGTTTATACGCGAAGAAACTACCGAAAGGTGTGGGGAACCGTGAGATGTAGTGAGACAGTTTGTAGCTGAATTTCGGATCGTTCATAAGATTAACATATCCGATGAAATGCCAGTTTCTACATGTTTGTAAGCAATTATATTTATGTATGACAGCTCTGTTAAGAGATTGCATTATGACTAACTTTAACCGATTCACATTATTCCAATGTAGACAGCTTGGTCAAAACAGTAGGCACACTTTAAACATAACGCATACTGCACTGAGACATTAGCTTTAATTTAGTTTGAATTTGAAATTTATATAGATATAAACAGTGAAATGTCGCAGAAATGTACACCGTTAGTCTCTAATGTGGGCAACAGAGCTTTAAGAATACTGATGTCGCATGTTCCTCATTCCCAAAACAACTTTCGTAGTCTTGATGTAATACGTATTTTTTCTGCAATCCACTCCCTGTTCTTGTACTTTTTTATATTTTTATTATTGGCCCGGAATACTTGAGCAGTAGTGTATTCGTCACTCATTATTTAACCCTTTTCAAAGTAATCAACAAGAAGAATACATTTCAAATCCTGCTAAACACATGCCACCGTTTACGGCAAATGGAACTGATTGCTTTTGTTCAGAACCACTGACTTCCAAGCACTCCTTTGATGGTTTCGTTCCACGCTTCGCCCATACTAATAAACTAGCGTTCAAAAGCAGTTATCACGTAGAATTCTGCCCCCCCAATTCTTAAAAATGTAAAATAATGTGAAAGACTCTCTTTAGAACTTCACCGACCTCACATAACTTTTCGTTGGCGACGAATCACAGGTAAATAAATAAATAATGACTTCAGTTTATTTGTTTAACTGAAACGAATGCAGTATGTTGTTGTTGTTGTGGTCTTCAGTCCCGAGACTGGTTTGATGCAGCTCTCCTTGCTACTCTATCCTGTGCAAGCTTCTTCATCTCCCAGTATCTACTGCAACCTACATCCTTCTGAATCTGCTTAGTGTATTCATCTCTTGGTCTCCCTCTACGATTTTTACCCTCCACACTGCCCTCCAATGCTAAATTTGTGATCCCTTGATGCCTCAAAACATGTCCTACCAACCGATCCCTTCTTCTAGTCAAGTAGTGCCACAAACTTCTCTTCTCCCCAATCCTATTCAATACCTCCTCATTAGTTACGTGATCTACCCACCTTATCTTCAGCATTCTTCTGTAGCACCACATTTCGAAAGCTTCTATTCTCTTCTTGTCCAAACTAGTTATCGTCCATGTTTCACTTCCATACATGGCTACACTCCATACAAATACTTTCAGAAACGACTTCCTGACACTTAAATCTATACTCGATGTTAACAAATTCCTCTTCTTGAGAAACGCTTTCCTTGCCATTGCCAGTCTACATTTTATATCCTCTCTACTTCGACCATCATGGGTTATTTTACTCCCTAAATAGCAAAACTCCTTTACTACTTTAAGTATCTCATTTCCTAATCTAATTCCCTCAGCATCACCCGACTTAATTTGACTACATTCCATTATCCTCGTTTTGCGTTTGTTGATGTTCATCTTATATCCTCCTTTCAAGACACTGTCCATTCCGTTCAACTGCTCTTCCAAGTCCTTTGCTGTCTCTGACAGAATTACAATGTCATCGGCGAACCTCAAAGTTTTTACTTCTTCTCCATGAATTTTAATACCTACTCCGAATTTTTCTTTTGTTTCCTTTACTGCTTGCTCAATATACAGATTGAATAACATCGGGGAGAGGCTACAACCCTGTCTTACTCCTTTCCCAACCACTGCTTCCCTTTCATGCCCCTCGACTCTTATAACTGCCATCTGGTTTCTGTACAAACTGTAAATAGCCTTTCGCTCCCTGTATTTTACCCCTGCCACCTTCAGAATTTGAAAGAGAGTATTCCAGTTAACATTGTCAAAAGCTTTCTCTAAGTCTACAAATGCTAGAAACGTAGGTTTGCCTTTTCTTAATCTTTCTTCTAAGATAAGTCGTAAGGTTAGTATTGCCTCTCGTGTTCCAACATTTCTACGGAATCCAAACTGATCTTCCCCGAGGTCGGCTTCTACCAGTTTTTCCATTCGTCTGTAAAGAATTCGCGTTAGTATTTTGCAGCTGCGACTTATTAAACTGATAGTTCGGTAATTTTCACATCTGTCAACACCTGCTTTCTTTGGGATTGGAATTATTATATTCTTCTTGAAATCTGAGGGTATTTCGCCTGTCTCATACATCGTGCTCACCAGATGGTAGAATTTTGTCATGACTGGCTCTCCCGAGGCCATCAGTAGTTCAAATGGAATGTTGTCTACTCCCGGGGCCTTGTTTCGACTCAGGTCTTTCAGTGCTCTGTCAAACTCTTCACGCAGTATCTTATCTCTCATTTCGTCTTCATCTACATCCTCTTCCATTTCCATAATATTGTCCTCAAGTACATCGCCCTTGTATAAACCCTCTATATACTCCTTCCACCTTTCTGCCTTCCCTTCTTTGCTTAGAACTGGGTTGCCATCTGAGCTCTTGATATTCATACAAGTGGTTCTCTTCTCTCCAAAGGTCTCTTTAATTTTCCTGTAGGCAGTATCTATCTTACTCCTAGTGAGACAAGCCTCTACATCCTTACATTTGTCCTCTAGCCATCCCTGCTTAGCCATTTTGCACTTCCTGTCGATATCATTTTTGAGACGTTTGTATTCCTTTTTGCCTGCTTCATTTACTGCATTTTTATATTTTCTCCTTTCATCAATTAAATTCAATATTTCTTCTGTTACTCAAGGATTTCTATTAGCCCTCGTCTTTTTACCTACTTGATCCTCTGCTGCCTTCACTACTTCATCCCTCAGAGTTACCCATTCTTCTTCTACTGTATTTCTTTCCCCCATTCCTGTCAATTGTTCCCTTATGCTCTCCCTGAAACTCTGTACAACCTCTGGTTCTTTCAGTTTATCCAGGTCCCATCTCCTTAAATTCCCACCTTTTTGCAGTTTCTTCAGTTTCAATCTGCAGTTCATAACCAATAGATTGTGGTCAGAATCCACATCTGCCCCAGGAAATGTCTTACAGTTTAAAACCTGGTTCCTAAATCTCTGTCTTACCATTATGTAATCTATCTGATACCTTTTAGTATCTCCAGGATTCTTCCGGGTATACAACCTTCTTTTATGATTCTTGAACCAAGTGTTGGCTATGATTAAGTAATGCTCTGTGCAAAATTCTACAAGACGGCTTCGTCTTTCATTCCTTCCCCCCAATCCATATTCACCTACTATGTTTCCTTCTCTCCCTCTTCCTTCTGACGAATTCCAGTCACCCATGAATATTAAATTTTCGTCTCCCTTCACTACCTGAATAATTTCTTTTGTCTCGTCATACATTTCATCTATTTCTTCATCATCTGCAGAGGTAGTTGGCATATAAACTTGTACTACTATAGTAGGCATGGGCTTTGTGTTTATCTTGGCCACAATAATGCGTTCACTATGTTGTTTGTAGTAGCTAACCCGCACTCCTATTTTTTTATTCATGCAGTATGACAACTAATAAAAAGATACAAAAACAAGGTTGCTGCTCAGATGAAGTTGATATGACCGTTCGCGCAACATATACCTCCATAATACAAACAAAATTTCGTTCTACACCTACAGTACATCCATGAGAAATCGGGCCTGGTAGACTAGTCACTAGACTATAATATTAAAGCTCGTTCCTTGAAACTGAAATGTAAAGTGATCGGTCTGACCACGAAATAATTCAGTCTGCCTATAACCTTGCCTCTGTCATGCCGTTTACATGGGAATCCCAAAACCGGATTTCGTAAACCGGTATCCCAATACCACATCTGAGTGGTCATGTAAACACTTCAAAATCGACTCTGGAAATCTGCTTCTGATTGCCGGTCTTCCAATTCCGCAGTCGATTTTCGCTCACATGTAAAAGCAACCGGTTTTGAAACGTGCTTGTGTTGTCAGGTTTCGTCTTATTCGTAAAAATTTTTGGCTAATATTGACGGAGAGGCTTTTTATACAGTGAGGGATAAGTAGAAATATTAGGACTGAAGCTGTTTACAACTTGTCTAATAGAAAGGCAATAGCGATTGTGCTGAATAAGCCATTAAGTGTGTCAGCCGTTTTCCAGGAGCTCTATTTAACGGGGCTAGCAAATCTGCATCAGACCTTAACATATGAACACGACAGCGTGAAACGGTTTCCGCAGTTGGGTTTTCGTTTTCTGGGACATGTGTCATACGTAAACGCAGTGGGTGAAGAGTCTACAGGAAAGACTCGTAGTTGGGAACGTACATTAAGCAGTGAGGCCCCTTTTGTCGGTAGGATAACGGATATAGATTAGGGACACCGAAGTGGCCTCCAACTGAAAGCCTTGCATCAGGGGCATTATTATGATCATCCGCTGTGAAGCGCATGGCAGAGGATACTTCCCATTACATCTCCTAGAGTTTGTTCCCATTCCATTTGTATACGGGGGCTCGTGGAAAGAATGCCTCTTTGCGCGCTGTAATTAGCCTAATTTTGATCCATAATGAATTTTCACTCTGCAGCGGAATGTGCGCTGATATGAAACTTCCTGGCAAATAAAATTGTTTGCCGGGCCGGTACTCGAGCCTGGGACCTCTTGAATTTCGTGGGCAAGTTCAAATGGTTCAAATGGCTCTGAGCACTATGGGACTTAACATCTATGGTTACCAGTCCCCTAGAACTTAGAACTACTTAAACCTAACTAACCTAAGGACAGCACACAACACCCAGCCATCACGAGGCAGAGAAAATCCCTAACCCCGCCGGGAATCGAACCCGGGAACCCGGGCGTGGGAAGCGAGAACGCTACCGCACGACCACGAGATGCGGGCGTGGGCAAGTACGAACGACTTTGTTTTTTGGAGAGAGGAGAGGAGGGGGTTACAATCTCCCCTTGTAGCCCTTCTTTCTCTCTCTAAAAGTGCCTTCCATGGTAGCTTCTCACGCTGCATCCTATAGTTTGTTACGGCGTAACGTAAAATACTACTCTTCAATGAAATAAGCAATCAAGGCTCCTCGTTAAAGCATGATACGTCTTCCGGAGCACCCGACTGAACTATCCAAGTACGAATCACGACCCGGCCTCACGGCTTTAGTCATGTTGTCAACGCATTCCCAAATGAGCGATACACTTAATGCCTGTTCTAGAAACTTTGTACGTACTACGTAGACTTTTTCGCGTGTTGGTAAGGCCGGTACTACACTGTCAAATTTCTTTGTCAAAGATATTTGATGGTGTAATAGGTAACTTTGTCAAATGTCGTCCAATATTTGATCAAATCTAGGGCCTCGCTGCAGATTTGATCAAAGAAGTCGTTTGTCTTCTGTTCACTGCAATGTGACATGTTACCACATGGAGCGCTAGCATCGCTGCATTCTGTCGTCTGTAGTGTTTTTATGAACATTGCCGGTAAATACAATTGGTGTGTGCCGACAACTACAAAATTAATAGAGATGTATGAAGCTGATGAGGCGCTTTACAACGTGAGGCACGCCGAATACAAAAATATATAACGAAAATTGGAGACCTGACCTAACCTAACCCTCTCCTGTAGCATGGAATCGGAGTGTTATAGTGAGCCTGTCTTCTGCAGATGTAGCAGTTCTTAAGTGAATATTGTGCTTTGTGATATGAGGATACACTTCACTGAGCACATACAGAAATGTATGCTCATCCATTCTTAAGTAATTGGTGTACGACCTGACGTCCTCCACTATAAGCTCACTTAACAAGTTTTGTTGAATGCTTTTGTCGTGTCGTCGTAAAACCCACGGCTTCACCCATGTATGTTTCCTTTTTTTTTCCCCGCTTCTCTTCCGCATGTGCACACAGTGCAATTGTGGTACATGCAACTGCTGCGGTTAATAACAAGTTGTTGTTGTCAGCCATCTTCAACTTTGACGAAAACTATGATGACAGTGTAGTACCCCTTCTAGCGTTACGTCAAAGGTCTTTGTCAAATATATTTGACGGAATATTTGATCACATCTTTAATCAAATCTTTGACAAAGAAATTTGATAGTGTAATACCGGCCTTACGCCGATCCTCCAGCGTCAGCCAGTTCAGATTTTTTCAGCGTTCCCATTGCTCTCTCCTGTGGTTCAAACCTTTGACAACTCCACGCGCCGATCAAGAAGTCTTGGCGCTTTATGCCGAACCTTTGTGCTCCATGCGTTGTTCTGATTCTGATGGCTCCCGTTTATGCTGTATTATTCATGAATATCAACGCAAAATTTGTCCCAGACTGACAAATTTTCTATCATACTCTCCTATATTTCCAAGGAACAAAGTGAGTTTCCCTTTTTTCCGTGAAAATTTTGGTGTTCTCGCGCCACTATTGACAGGGGACGTCTGCGGAGACGGGAGAGGCGCAGTGCTGCCGACTTGGATCGGCGAGATGTGAGCGTGCGGAGCGGTGGCAGCGCTGCAGGCGGTGATTCCCCCGACCCCCTGCCCCGGGGCCCGCAGCAACGGACCCACTATCCCTCCTCCGCACGCCCACCGAGCCCCGAACCGCCAAGCCTGTTATTTCCTCCGGACAAGCGAGAGGGTTAAATTAATTGGATTCCGTGGCAGTGGCATGCCCGGTTACCGCCTTCCACTGTGGCTCGCATGCAGGCAGGCCTCGAAGAAAGCGACTTTACTTCCTCCCCACCGAGGAATTCTGCGCTGAGGTTTTCAGACAGCGGAGAAAAGTTATGTCGCAGTTACCGTCGTTGTCTGCTGGCGATAATTAACAGCTGCCATTGTGCATGCTGTCGCTACTCTTGTTTATGTTTGCACCATTCCGGTTTCGGCGGCCGCTTCGCCGTCTGGCTTCCGCCTACAGAAAACGCCTCTGAATATTGCCTTCAACATGAGTTACATGTTCAAACAGCGCAACAGTGAAGACAGTTTTAATCGCAACCTCTTTTGTATAAAGTTAGTATTTTGCGCTTGTGACAATTCGCGCGATTTTTTTTTTCTAATTTTTCTGCCACTACAAAACAGACGAATAACATCACGTGGCGAAATAGAAGATAAGAAATAAGCAAATCTAGTACTATGGCAGTATCATTAGAAAGGAAATCTCCGACGAAGCCCCCACACAAGTGGCAGAAACATGGGGGCACTTTATATACATGACGTAATTCAAGCAAAATCCCGTTTTTTGCGCTTTTCCAGACCAATAGAGAAAGGAAACGTCAGCACGAAATTTTGTCATTATAATATTGCTGTAGTCTTCAAAACCCAGTAATAAATTGGCAAAAGAAATCAAAATAACGAAATTTTTATTTCCCTGAAGAAATAGGATGTCAACATGCCAACCAGTGTGACATGGTTTTCGGTAATTTTCCAGAGAATTTTTAATTCTCATTGGTCCTTTTACAAAACACAGGTTTGCTTACTCTGCTGAAATGTTTTTTGGCTGTTACATAATGATCTGCGTGACTTTATTTAGCTATAAATACATAAAATTTGTTGAACATTATGGCGTTATGTGATTGTTATCTTATTCCAACTCAGTTTTTGTTATATGGCGGCCTTCGAAACTGAGTGGTCAGCCTGGCATGGTTGCCATATGAGGGACACGGGTTCCATTCCCGGTACTGCGAGGGATTTTCCCTTTGTGAGAGGAATGGAACGGTATCATTCACTTGAATGAGAAGTGGCGGCTCCAAGGTCTACTAACCCGACAGCCGCCGTGAGAGCGGTGTGCTGACCGCACAACCCCCACCCCCCCTCACCATGCCCTCGCCTTACCGCGTTCAAATGACGCCTTCGCCTGAGAATGACACGGCGTTCGGTCGGACCCGATTGGCCCTCTGTGGCCAGAGCGGCTGTCCTTTGTATGTTTTGTGCGTCTTCTTATGCACCTCGCTCATAGATTTACAGTTCGACAATTTTTACATATCTTCCATTGACCGACAAGTAAGTTTTTCATTGAGTTTAGTCGGGATGTTTTACACATTCTTTTGGATAATTCAACGGATTCGAACTCCACTAACAGCGACGAAAGTTTACGCGTCTTCCCATATTTAAAGCTCGCTAAATTTCTTGTTGTTCATGGTGATGATGATGATGATATTTGGTTTATGGGGAGCTCAACTGCGTGGTCATCAGCGCCCTTACAAAGTCCCAATATTCACACGATCCAATTTTTTTCACAGTCCAATCTAGCCACTGTCACGAATGATGATGAAGAAGAAACGATGAGGACAACACAAACACCCAGTCCGCGGGCAGAGAAAATCCCCAACCCGGCCGGGAATCGAACACGGGACCCCGTGATCCAGAGAGAGCAACGCTAGACACTAGACCACGAGCTGCGAACCTTGCTGTTCATCTGCATGCCGTACTATCCGACTTTTACCAATCATATGCGAGGTTATAAAGAGTGGAATTACTATTGCTCAGTGCGAAGACGAGAGAAGTCTGCATCATTCAAAATGCCTGACGTTGAACAAGAAAGAAAGAAAAACCCCGAGAAAGATTTTAAGGCCATAAAAAAGAAAAGACATTTCACGGATGAAGGGAAGATCCTCATAGACAAGCAGATACAAGGCCGAAAAGTCTAAGGAAACATTACACGAATAAATGAAAGAGACTGGATTTCCACTATATGGACGAGTTTAAAGCTGAGACAGAATGAGTTGCGGAAATAAAAAAAAGATGGTATTGGTGAAGCTAAGATCGTTCGAAAGAAAATTTAAAATAAAATTTACAGTTCCTGGAGGCAAAAAAAATTCTTTATTGGTCAAGATCGCAATTTATTATTTTTATTGATTACTAGTTTCGGCTGAAACTGTTAGGTATCTTAGATCACAAGATAAGAAAAATATTTTTTCTTCGTACAGTCACAAACTGGTGGAACATTTCGTCATAAATTTTGTGCAAGATGCGTAGCTCAATCTTATTATACACCTCGATGAAACATTCATATGAAATCACCCGTAACTGGAAGATCGTGACATCCACTGCGTAAAAACATTACATCAGATAACCTCCACATAGGTAGAGTGAGATCACAATTAAAAGTCTATTACCAGAAAGCAATACGTAATTTTCACTCAGTTGTATGACGTACTCACTGTGCAAGTACTGTATTACGTGTTTTCTGGTGACTAAGTGTTAATTGTGGTCTCACCCTGCCCTTGTGGAGATTATCTGATATAATGTTATTACACAGTGGATGCAATGATCTCTTGGTCATGGACGATTTTACATCAATGTTTCATCGAGTGGTATAAGAAGACTGAACTATGAAGCCGGCACAAAATTTATGACGATGTGTCCTACCGATTGGTGATTATATGCAGAATTTTTTTTTGTCCTGTGATATGAAGATGACCAAAAACTTTAGCAGAAACTAGTAATCAATAAAAATAGTAAATTACGATCAAGACGGATAAAGTATTGTTTTCTGAATTCAGTAAATAGAAACAATTACAGATCGCGTACCTTCAACTTGACCATGTAAAGGAATAACTTAAAATAGTTGTTCGAACGAAGGTCGATAACATTAACGAATTGCAGGAAACATAATGTATAAAGTGCAAGGATACTCTGTCAGAAGAAAGGAGAAAGAGCTTCAGTGAAAGAATGCAGAAATTCGGGGAGGAGGCGAAGAAGAAGATAATGATGACGATGGAGAGGGAAGTCAGTATTAAATTGCGCCCCGTGGCCCACAAAAGGTCAGGGTAAACAAGGAAAAATATCTAGTAGGTCGAAGTGGACGCGTGCATTCAGCACAAGACACCCCCATGGAGTGTCAGAATTGAGCCGTGGGGTGAGCCGTATGCGGCAGGTCGCGCACGCTGGTTCGGCGGCCAGAGCGGTGCGGTGCGCTGCGCCTGCGCAGGAATGCCGACGCGAGGCGAGGCGAAGCACAGTAATTCCCCATCATCTTGCGGTCCAGCTCTCACGAGCGGCTCCTCCACCGGCGGAGGTAGTTCCAGAACAGTAAATCAGCGCAACTAGCAATTACCTGGCCTCTCTTTCATTCTCTCTTCGTCTACACCGGCGCGGCTGGGTTCTTCGTAATTCTGCTCGCCCCTTTGTTTTCCTCCGGCCGTTCCTCACCCCGCGCCTTCCTCTGGGGATCTCGATAGGCCCTGGGGCAGCGCTTATCCGCTCGGCTTCATTACCGTCGAGGGGCTGGTAGCCCCTCCCCCGCCCCCCACTTCATTGTTGTAGCAGAAGCTGCGAGGGGAGGACAGGAGGCCTTCAGCCGGCCACTGGGGTCGGTCGGGGCGGGACCGAGTGGGCAGATCTGCGCCAGATAGGCCCCAGCCCCGGCGGACTCTCTCTGCTTGAAGATCGCCGCTTCTTCCAGAAAACAGACCGCCTCTCAGGTAATCTCTGGAACGAATTATTCGTTTCATAGTTGTGGCTCGGTGGCTCAGCGGTACAGTCCAGACTACACATCCAATGGTCTCAGGTTGGATCCCTGGTCAATCATAGGATTTTTATCAGTCATTTATCTCTTCTTTTCCTTCTGGGAATGTTTGTAGATGTGAAAATGCCGAGTTGCACCGTGGTTCGGAATCCATGTTAAACTGTTAAGTCCCCCTACAAATGGCTGGGTAAGTCATTTCAAAACTGACAGGTAGGCAATGGCATATTCCAACAGGACCATATCCAAAGTGCGCGTCATTTACGACGGCAGCCGAGTTTAGGTTCGTTCTGCACATTCGACGTCACAAAACTCAGTCAGCCAATGAACAGAGAACGACGTTGCCAGAGCTCGACTGCAGTGCAGAGCACAGACGCGTGTCTTCAATTTTAGAAACGTTCAGTCGTAAATAAAGTAATTGAACAAAAACAATGTCTTGATAGCAGAATTGCTTTTATAGAAAGTTTGGAAAAAGCATTCTTTATACCAATTGCTTTATATTCTATTAATTAATTAAACCAAACAAGCAATAAGCTTGGCGATAGCGCTTTTTCGCACTAAAGAACGGCGGTAATTGTTTATCTCCTATTGTAATTCGACGAAACGTGAGTAATTCATAGTCATACCAACAGTGTTTTTCAGTATTTTGCGTCATATTTTAAAATCCTTTGGGAAGTCTTGTGGATGATGAGCGAAGTTAGCGTAATGGTTAAAGTCTTTTGCTGCTAAGCGGAAGGTTCTGGGTTCAAACCTTGTTCAGTGCTTAGTATTTTCTTTATTTAAAAACAATATCGAAGTGTCTTACTTCATGAATTTTATTCGTTTGAATGTAATTTTTTCAAATTTCTAGTGGCAACTAAAATCGACCATACGGAAAGTATACGCTGTGGACTTTTACCTCTGCAAACTCTTCAAAATTTCGTGCAATGGTTTACTACATAAAAATGCTGCACAATAACTGCGTTGACCATCGAAACAAAATTAAGTCATTTATGGGGGGGGGGGGGGGGGGTATCAGCCAAGAAGATGTGTAAAAATCAAATTTTTGGGCCAAATAGTCTTTGTGAAATCGAATGTGTCTGAACAGGCGAGCAGTGCAGTGATGACAAAATCGCGCACAGCGCGGAATGCGGGGAGCACGTCTGTGTAGCAGCGAAAGGGTTAATGCGGCCGTGGTGGCTTTACTTCACAAACTGCGCGCTCCCCCATAAACGTAAGTTTGCTTGGCCCGTGCAAGTGGCAACGCAGCAATCTCCAGTGTCTAGACAGGCATGCGCGAACCGCCAAGATAAAAGAATTGAACTATAGTAAAGCTCTTCAGATTGGTGACTGCTTGCTTTAGTAGAAACTAACGGTCCTCTCTGGCTTCGCACGGGTAGCACCATGTATCTATGGCTGGGCGACTTGTTTCGCGTACAGACTAATTAGTTTAAGAGCCGCTGCATGCTATGATTAAAATTCAGAGGACAACGTTAGCTAACTGAATATCGACATTGTCATATAACGCAAACGGCTTAAGGAAAGTTCTCAGGAGGCATGAATGTTATCCGTTCCATAGTTAATTGGCGCCTGGTGTGACTTCCCATGACAATGATGGGAGTCGCGAGCTACCGCAATGCCTGACTGCAGTGCCAGTTCAGCATGAGCTACATTTTCTATGTGACCTTTTCTCGAACTTCCTTCACACTCCTTAAATATTTACACTTACCTAGAAATCTGTTCTTATTAGCTTAATGCCTGATACGTGCTGCATCTCAGGTCGTTTAGGAAATCAGCGGTAGGTCGCACCGTAGTGGCGCTGCAGACGGGACGCCTTACACCCATCTGCTTTGTCCACATTTAGGGGACTGACGACCTCAGATGTTAAGTCCCATAGTGCTCAGAGCCATTTGAACCATTTGACTCTTTGGTATTGTTGTAGGAAGAAGCTAAGTAGGAAGCTGGTACTCACTGACGAGGCAGGTGGGTCCCGTCCAGCCGGGCGCGCACGTGCAGTTGACTTGTCCGCTGGCACTCTCCTGGCACGTTCCGCCGTTGGCGCAGGGCTCGGTGGCGCACGGGTTGTCCACGACTTCACAGTTGAGGCCGGAGAAGCCCTCGGGGCAAGTGCAGCGGTACTGGTCCGGCGCCGTGTTCTCGCAGGTGCCTCCGTTCTGGCATGGATCCAGCGTCCCGCAAGTGTTCAGGTCTGAAACGAGAGAAGCGGCAGCATTTCAGTGGCGAGCTCATCTCAGTTTCCATGTCGTAGATGGCGTCATTGACTGGTTGGAGCCAAAGGGTCCGTTGTCGACGAGACAACAAACACACAGGAGAGGAGAGGTACATGTTTTGAGGGGAGGTAATATTAGTGATTGTGACCAAAAAAGGCACCTGTACATATGTCCTGTTCTTAACAGTTTCCGAGGAAACTAATAAAAACAGCGGGGAAAGGGACAAAGGCAGGTGATAGTAAATGAAACATTGTGATCTCATGTTTTGTTTAATTATGTACATTTTCTCCCAAAAGGTGTTCAAAAAGTTCACCGTCAACTGCATTGCATTTCGTAGCTCTCGCAGACAGCTGCTATGTTGCTGATCTGAGCTGTTTCTCACGATCCTTTATTTGAGCACAAGCATGTAAAATACGAGTGAGAAGTTCTTCCTCTGCGTCCATTCCGCACTTGTAGTCTTCGCTCTTAAGCCAATCTTACAACAGTACGGGTAATTTAATGCAGTAAGATCGGGTGACTTCGGTGGCCAAGAAAGGACTCCACGACCGTGATTTACAGGCAGCTGTATGCCGGGCATTCATTCGAAGTTTTTTTTTCAGAATCATCAGTTTTACCACCTTCCAAAGGATGTACCTTTCTTCCTGATCACTCTTTTACACAACAATGGGAAAAGTGTCGACACCAATATTAATTTATGTATTTTACTGGTTGTGAAGCTCCGTTGCTGTGGATTACATTACTTTAAGAAATACAGCAATCAGCTACTTTTTGCGTATTTGTATATACATCAAGACGCGCTTCGAGCTTCCGCCCATCTTAAGTTGGTGTAATATGTATTTAAATCTTCAATTACCACCCCGTTAAAAACATCGACTGCAGTGTGGATGCTGCGACAGTCCTGTGCAAAATAACAATTTTATCTACTACACTTCGCGAGTTGTTATATTAAATACATTTAGAATAAATATGTATACAACTCGCGAAGTGTTCCAAGCTGGGTTTGATGCCAGGATACAACGCTGGCGTACATGTGTACAACCGCATTGCATGTGGAACGGTGGCGCTGCTACGATCTGTACCAATTCCCTGTTGTTATGTGTTCATTATTAAATTCTGTAGCCTACGATACGGAAGGCAT
The DNA here is from genome assembly GCF_023864275.1 of Schistocerca cancellata. Taxonomy (NCBI): domain Eukaryota; kingdom Metazoa; phylum Arthropoda; class Insecta; order Orthoptera; family Acrididae; genus Schistocerca; species Schistocerca cancellata. Next base: position 459,132,015 of record NC_064630.1, read on the forward strand.
AACTTTTTGATCCACCCTCGTACGAGTGGTAATGTCTGGAAAATGTTAAGCACGGGGCTTAAAAACGGAGCGGAGAACGTGGGAGCAGAGTACGGAAGCCAAAGCTTGTTCTCCGGCCTGCGCTGGGTCCGCCTCTGGAACGGCGAGCGCCGCCGACCTCGCACTGGCTCCAACACCGATTTTGTTTTGTTTCCGTCGCCGCCAGGGCTCGCCCAGAAGGAGCCGGACGCGCGCCGCTGCTCCCCACCTCCCCGGCCCAACCTTACCGGCACAGCGGGGTTACCCGGAGCAAGGGTAAAGGGGCAGGGAAGTTTTCTCTCGAAATAATGATCCTCCAGTTAATAATCGTGCGCGCGTTCGTGGCTCGAATTAGCTGTGGATTTGTGGCGGACCCGAGCATCACGCGAGGGAGAGAGAGAGAGAGAGAGAGAGAGAGAGAGAGAGAGAGAGAGAGAGAGAGACGTTGCTGCTGCTGCTACAGGCCACTATGGTCCCAAATTACTCGTGCCGCACTCGCGAACGTGGCCAAATTTGGGCGGCGACTGCGGCACGCTGGTCACGGGACACGCAGCCCAAGAGAGAATGCCAAGATCGCACGCGCTCGCGGCTGGCTAATCACAGCGGCGCCCTCCCGCTGTTGTTGCTGTTGCGATGGCGTCCCTAGCTATTCCCAATCGAAAATGCCCATCCGTCGAGCGGCAAAAACAGAAGCCGTATTCATCGCCGGGCGAGGGCAGACACGGGGTTTTGCGGTATACACAACCGCCATCACGTGCAATTGGAAGCAATTTCGTGCAACGAATATCATCCTGGCATAATTCGATTGCTCGGTCTGTCGATCGCGGTGCTGGTCGGCTCCCTCGTGGACTCTCGCCGCGCGGGGTCGGGTCAAGAAAAGTGGGAAAAAAGGAGTTCCGCTAGGGACTAGGAGGAGGAGGAGGAGGAGGGGGGGCGAACCGGAATTACGCCAGCTGAGTGCATCTCGGTGCTCCCGCGATCTGCAGAGAGTTCGATTACGATGTGCAGAACACGTCGTTTCTGCGTTAGCGAAACTCGTGCTCCGGCTACCGGAAGGCTTAATCACGCGAGGCGGCCATCGGCGGCCGGATCGCTCTGCGAGCCGGTAGCGCTTAGCCAACTCCGCCGACGCGGAGATTAGCACGTAAGGGAGGGGTGCGGTGAGAGAGTGAGACCGAGAGACTGGTTGCGCTGTTAATACGGGAGCAAGAGGGGCTGCCGGGTCGTAAATGGGGCCCCTCACATCGTATTAGCAAAGCGTTTATTGCGCTGCAAAACGGGCGGCCGCGCTGCGGTCGGAACAAGTGCCGACATTGTTCAGCCGCCGTTTAAGAGCCAATACGGCCCGAGATTTAACAGCAATAAATGCAAACACTGTTATTAAACCAGTTAGAATTATACGAGAGTGCTTGTTCTTGCACGCAGCTGTCGTCTGCTCGGAGCGTTGAAGACGTATCGCTCTCTAATACCCGCCTCCGGCTTGCGTGCTCGGAAAAAAAAAAAAAAAAACATTGTGAAGCCGCGTAGCTCGCAGCGAACTTCTTTATCCTTCTGCTGACAGCAAAATGTTTGAGCACTTTCATACTGAGCAAATGCACATACTACGAACGCCGTCCGAGATGTCCGCCACCATTTGTCTCCGTAGTTGCCTGGTGGCATTCTTGCGAGAAGCATTGCTATTTATGACACAGGTCTTCCATTTGATGGTCGGCTAGCAAAGAATTTTTCTGGCGTCTGAACATCTCTCAGTGTCTCTATAAATCGGTGTTTTGTGCTTTGCTGCTCGGCCAAGAAAACTGAATCGCCGGGAAAGTATAATCAGAAATGTATGAGATTTATGCCACTCTCAGCTGATGGCGAATGCATCTCTGCCAACGAACAAGTGTTTTGTGACGCTACCACGAGCTGGAGTGATAGCTTCTTTAGTTCAGATCTTCAGATCAGATAGATTGGCTATGTACGGCGTGTTTAGAAAAGAGTAATCCCATTTCAAGAGACTGTATTTTCCACGTGAAAAAAGATAGAAATTTACGTGTAGGATACAACATTTTTATATTCAAAATAACCACAAAGTATTACAATTACAGGGTATATCTTTCACATGCATGTTCTTCAGGGCAAGCAGTGTGGTTAAACAGATAGTGTTTCTGTCTGTAGAATCCATACTTCTTCTACATGATCGACGTTTCGGGCCCTCTGATGGGATATTCTTTCGCATCTTATGGTGTTAAACTAACCATGAACACCAGGAGACCAGAGGGGCCGACACGTCATAGTACATAACAAATTTTAGTGTAACATGGCGCAGCCTAACATCCTAGAAGGTTTTACCTTTACTCTATAATGTGACTGCACCTCGTAGAAATATACCTAGGAATATCCGCAAATGGATGGAAGCGCTCTACTTCAATTTGTCTCCGATTCCCAGTATCTCAACCCAGTTGAAAATTTGTGAGACCGTGTCAGTCACAGTGTTCGCAGTGAGAATCCTCCGTCACGTATCTTTTCGTCCCATGCCGGAATCTTCGCAGACAGCAAGCTAATGGCGCACTGCGGGATGACATTCAGGGCAACATGTGAGCTAGCGATGTTGTCCGTGGTTCCACACTTACCACGAAAAAAAAAAAAAACCCTACCCTAAGACCACCCCCTCCGTACTTCACTGTTGGTACTACACATGATGGCAGGTCGTGTTCTCTAGGCATTCGTCATACCTAAACCCTTCAGCTGGATTGCCACGGGGTATAGTATGGTAAGTCACTCTAAATCACTCGTTTCCAGTCATTTACTGTCAAATGACGTCGTTGATTACACCACCTCAAGCGCCGTCTAACATTTACTATAGAAATGTGTGACTGTTGAGGAGCTGAGCGACCACTGTAGAGCTGATCGACCACTGCTTCCCATTCTTTTTAACTCCCCACCCACAATCATAATGCTAGTTAAACTGATGGTAGCACTTTCGTACTCACGAGTGATTCTTTTCGCTGATTACATGAGAGCTTTTAGAACCAGCCATCTTAAAGTTCGACGGTACCCGTCCGTCAGTACATGATGTCTGCCTGATCTTGGTTTAGTTCTCGCTGTTGCTTTGCGTTTCCGTTTCACTATCACGTCACCAACAGTTTACTTGGGAATCTTTAGAAAGTTGGTATGTATCTGATGGATTTATTTCTCAGGCGACATCCAATTACCAGTCCACGTTCGAAGTCACTGGGCTTTTCTTTTATGCTGGCCGATCCGCCTCTTGTGAAATATAGTGGTCGATTCCTCATTACGTCGGGGTGTCCGCATACTTTTGCTAAGGTAATATACGTGTCCATCCCATCTATAAGATGAATTTAACTCTGTTCTGTGCAGTGGTGTCTGTAGGGCAGCGCTGCACCACGTAGAGGTGTAAGGCGGGCACGTAGCGGCTGGCGACTGTGGGAAAGAAGCGCAGAGCAGAGGCGAGTGAGTGGCGCCCTTGGCAGAAAGGCCAGAGCGGTCTGGGCGCGGCGGTCAGGAGCAGCGGGTGCCCTTCTGCGCCGCTGCGGTTTACCGCACGGGCGCCTGACGCCCGCCAGCTACCGTTCGGACGATCGCCACGCCGAAAAATTTGCCGCTCACCTGGTCGCTGCCCTCTAGTGGCGCTCAGCTAAAGGTCTGCCACAAGCTCGCATGGGCACTCTCGTAGGCCGCTGGCTCCCGTTCTCGGGGGTACAAGTTATAGCTGGCGATGGTCCAGGATAAATTCCTAACCTACATTTCCAGATACGTCATATTGCCTGTAGAAGTATTGTTTCGGCCACTGTCGCAAGTGGACTTCATATAGGTAATGTATTTGGTACGGGCCAAGTGCCGTTTTCAACTCTTATGTAGGGTAATTTCATCCTGCTCATAGTGTCAGTTTCTCAGCAATCTGCTCCTGTTGGAGGGCGGGCTACAGAGTTGCTAGGCTCTCTATGAGGTTCATTGAGTTTGAAAGAACTACACTGATTAGCCACAGCATTATGACCAACGGGCTACTATAGATATAAAAAACCCCAGGCGATAGCAGCGTCACATGGCGAGAGATGATTGCCAGTCAGCAACACGCTCGGTTCATGTAGTATCATTGAGCGTGCTGTCCGTGTCTAGAGTGGGGAAGGCGTGCAATCTATCTGAGTCTGACCGAGGACTACTTGTGATGGCCCGGACGCTCGGCACGAGCACGGGAACTGCACGACGTGTCGGGTGTTCGAGAAGTGCTGTGGTGAGCGTCTTCAACAGGTGGCGACACGATGGTGAAACCACGTCTAGAAATCGTGAGCTTGGACGGCGACCCCGAACAACACTGTACACAATTCACGAAAATTTATCGGAGTGACGCAAGACACGCAGAAACCTCTCGACATGCCGGATGTCGTCTAAAACACTGCTGCCATGTACCTTCAAGTGGACAAAGTAATCGTCGTACAGTGAATGATTCTTATACAATGCCAGGTTGAGATTCATTGGGAGAGTGCTTAGAAAATGTAGTTCATCAACAAAGGAGGTGGCTTACAAAACTCTCGTTCGACCTATACTTGCGTATTCCTCATCAGTGTGGGATCGGTACCAGGTCGGGTTGACAGAGGAGATAGAGAAGATCCAAAGAAGAGCGGCGCGTTTTGTCACAGCGCTGTTTGGTAAGCGTGATAGCGTTACGGAGATTTTTAACAAACTCAAGTGGCAGACTCTGCAAGAGAGGCGCTCTGCTTTGCGGTGTAACTTGCTGTCCAGGTTTCGAGAGGGTGCGTTTCTGGATGAGGTATCGAATATATTGCTTCCTCCTACTTATGCCTCCCGAGGAGATCACGAATGTAAAATTAGAGAGATTCGAGCGCGCACGTAGGCTTTCCGATAGTCGTTCTTCCCGCGAACCGTACGCAACTGGAACAAGAAATGGAGGTAATGACAGTGGCGCGGAAAGTGCCCTCCGTCACACACCGTTGGGTGGCTTGCGAAGTATAAATGTAGATGTAGATGTAGAATTCAAGAGCTATAGGCCCGTGCAGAAACTGTCTATATGTACCAGGTTCGAAGGACCTGCATCCCGACGCAGACGATTATATTGCTCAGAGGGCAAAGTGAACAAAGTATTTTGGGCATTATTAGAAGAGTCAGGCAAACAAATAAATGATTCGGGAAGTAGTCTAGAATGGAAGACACAATTATGAATGTCATGAAAATGAAATTCTGGTGGGCGGGAGGTGTAATCCAATTAATGGATGATAAGTGAACCCATGAAGTTCTTTGCTGCGTTCTAAAAGATGAGGCAAGGCCGAGACGACGTTGAAATGGAAGGTGGATAGAGATTGTTAGAAATAATGCAAGTGCAGCACAGATGCTGCTCCTTGAGACAGCAATGGATGTCAAACGACTCATGATTATAAAACTGTAATGGATTGGCTGCTTACCAGATATGCTATGACTTTTTCGAGTATAGTACTGAAGTCTGGGGATTAAATATATATTTATTTACCTGATGTCTGTAAAAATAAGTCCATCTGTTGATAAGGGACTTGTCGCTTTTGCCACTGCTTACTGTAGCAACAACTTTTCAATGGAAAGTGGATTTTTGGTAAATCTCTGGTATGATCAGCATTGATTGAAATAATGAACACAATTCACGTGTTGCTTTGTGAGTAAGTCAGTATTCTCGTCGCTCATGCATCAGCGTCAGGTAGTCCGAGCCACCAGAGCAGTAGTGTGCTTAATGTAGTCGACCATCACAACAGTCCGATCTCTGAAGCTCCGCAGGTGACACATTAATTGCCAGTTTTCCCCCGCAATGGAGACTAGTCGCTTCAGATCGTAACCAATTATTAAGGCACCTTGCTTCTAACTTGAAGCAACGTTCATTGCACGTCACGCTTCTTGGTCAACAGCTCGAAGTGGTCTCCAGATGTTATCCGAAAATATTGACACTTCCCAACAGACGCGCACATAGAAATGATCAGGTCTAATCTGAGAGCGTAATTACGCCGGGCTTCGCTTGTTTCAGTTCTTGGCTTGCTGGCAACCTTCGATGGTGGAGCTGTCAAACTTTAACTGGAGGATCTGACTTGTCTCGCCGAGACGACGCAGAACACCTCCCTTACTGCCTCCTGCACGGTAATTTTCTACCCTGGTATCGCTAGGCAAAGGGGGCGTTAATTCTGTATTGACTATCAAATAATGGAGAATGAAATCACAGCAGCAAATTAGGGGGGGATCACAGCAAACGGAGTCATCTTTCCATTTATCTACGACTGTAGCGGGCAGAGACCGGAACGGAGGAGAAAATTGTCGTGTCCTAATAGACTGCTATTAGTGTTAGCACGCAGGGAGGAAAAAGTGTCAACTGGTCACTTCAATGTCAAAATAAAAAAATGAGAACGCGTCGTGCTCCGAGAGAGCAGACGGAAAGAACAATGTTTATCTTAACTGTGGCAAATCCATTGCAATCGAATGGAATTTAGTGATGAGACGCAAAGTTGCAGGTACTTTTGACAAAGTTGCTTTGGGTTTATTTGCGTATCTTTTTACCTTTGCATTTTCACAGACGGAAATATTATTCCCTGATACTGAGAATGGAGTAGTATTACTTGATATGGAGCATGAGCAATACCATCACTAAACTCCAGATTTGTAAATTTCACAGGCAGATAAATACTTTCTCTACTCAACATACCGTTACCACCGTAAGGAAGTGCCCACCGTAGTATCCAGAAGGGGCACCACCCGTTATCATCAATATTTTTCTACGTTGATGACGGCATATTGTCCACAGGAAACAAGATTGGTCTCCAAGTTCAAATTTGCCTCAAGGTAATGAAGAACGGCTTCGTGGCAACTTATCCGTAAAATACAATCGAGTACGTGAAAATTAACATAAGCACAAGTATTTTCAGAAAAAAGTGCAGTTCATACTATAGGCGATGTAGCATGTCATTGTTCAGGCCGGAAGCGTGCTGAAACCGTAATGCTGCTGCTAAGAAGAGGAAGGTGATTCGAAACTTTCTTGTCGGTCGTTAGAGACAGAAACTACACATGATTACCTTATTTAGTACAAAATCTGTTGCATAGTGATACCTTGCGACACACAAAAAGTAATTTTAAAGACACCTAACACTTAGCATAAACGAACCGGATGTTCTCTGGACTTTATAATTACAAACAAGAAACAACTTACAGACAGCGGGGCGCACTCTAAGGACGAACTAGTCGCAAAACCATGAAAGGTGCGAAATGTGTGCTATTACACGCCGAGTGCTGGAGATGACCACTAGGCGTCATAGGTAACCGTAAACGTCACGGTTCCGTTATTACGCCAGTGGTAAGCTTGGTAGTCGACCTACAAAGCTGGCATTAAAAGGTAAAGCTATAGTTAAGGAAGAGACAGAAAAAACACGGAGAAATGCAACACCTCATGTCGCTCACCTAGTGAAATGTCTGCTTAATGCAAGCTTTCATGAACGTGTTATCTCCAAACGTTTTCCAGATACATGGCTTGCGGGATCACCTGATCTGAATCATGTGATTTTTGGCTCTGGGGACATCTACCGTAGAAGAACGCCTTTACGAGGGACACACTCGGTCTGTAGCTGACCTGAATGTCAGTATACAGGAACAGTTTCTCAGATTCCACCGGAACTAATCCATTACATATGGAAACATTTTTATACGTCTTTTTTTTCATTCACAGCGCCAGATTTGCACTCGGTGGCCAAAATTGTACCTAATTTTCTTCCAGCGTAAATCAGTTACACATTAACTCCTTACAATATCTACCAAGTTTCACGGCCATGCGATAATTACAGCCCACATTGGACCTCTGTGTGTAGGTGTGCCCGGTGGTTTTAAACATCTAAATGTCTGTGGCGTCGCATCACCTGAACTGCGTGTTTGCAAGTATATTCAGTGGCACATGTGGATATTCCTCGCAAACAGTGTTGCGAATAGAGTCAGTAGTAAAGGCATAAAAAATTAAAACGCCATATCGCTGAAGTTTTACTGCATACAGCAGCGAAAATGTAGTAAACCACAAACTTTTTTCCTTTCGTCGTTTTGTGAAAAGTGTCAGCTAGAAAAAGTTTCGTAAAGGTTTGAAATTATGTGTAAAAGTTTGATGGAAGTCGCTAAGTGTTCTCATTCTCAAATACTGGATGAATAAAGTTAGGGCATTTGCGCGCCGTCAGTTACACTACCGCTAGACAAACGCACAGTTCCTAACAGTAATACTTTTCTCATTGTGTGACTTTTAACTTAAGGGTACACCTCTTAAGGAGTAGATTATAACAGCAACTTAATTTTTTTAATTCCGACAATAATTACGCGAAATAATGAAAATAAAATTTTTATTGACAATGAAAATCGTTAGATAGACAACCTGCAATTCGTACCGGCTTCCAGGATAGTCGCTTATTAATATGGATATGCCATAATGATCACGACAGTGGACTTACATCGTCGCCCGGTCGGGGCATCATCAGCGATTGGGAGAGGTAGGCAGGGCCGTGAATGTACTCGCCACTACACACCGTATGGTAGCTTGCAGACTAAAATTTAGTGGCAGAGATACAGCGCCGCACACGAGCACATACGCAGTGCTTTACTGAAGTGGCTATGCGAGCTGAACGACATGGAGCTCCCCAGATGTCGGCAACAGTATCGCTCCACACCGTGCAGTCTGCCTTCCGGGACGTTAGCCAGGAGTTAATAGAGACGTAATGCGATTGCGGTGAAATGGTGCGTCGCCGCTGTGCGAAGAGGCCGCGACAATCAGAGCGCCCATTGTGCGGCGAGTTTTTTAAGCGCCAGGGGGCTGTGCGGTATCGCCCCGTGGGAGCAACAGATGGGCCACTCGAAGCGCGCGATGCGACCGGCGCGCCAAAAAAGTGAGCTCATAGGGCCCTGCGGTGCTTTGTGGCGTTGTAATCCTGCGGCGGCTACCGCAACATTGCCCCGGGCTGGCCATTATCCGCTTTCCCTCCGCCACGAACAGCTCGCCAGCCGAGCACGCGGTGATCCGACAACAGCCGTTCTTATTGTTGGCCGATACTGCCTCATGTCGCGAGAGGCGTCATCGTAGGCCCCGCGCGTTTTTGTCAGCCTTCTGTCACTCTTTTATTGCTTTTTGTTATTTATCACTTTCAGATGGCTCCGAAATTAGAGGAGGACGAGAACGATATTAATGTTTAACGTCCCGTCCACAACGAGGTCATTAGAGACGGAGCACAAGCTCGGATTACGGAAGGAAAGCGACTGTGCCCTTTCGAAGGAAGTACCCGGCATTTGCCTTAAGCGACTTAGGGAAATAAAGGAAAACCTGAATCAGGATGGCAGGATGCGGATTTGAACCGTCGTCCTCCCGAATGCGAGTCCAGTGTGTTAACCACTGCGCTATCCCGCTCGGTGGCTCCGAAACTCCTCACATCCATTCAGATGGGATACAGAAAGGAAAGTAGATTGCTCGAGTGATAGACGACACCACGACTCCAATATGAGGCGTATCCCGAAAGTAAGGTCCGATCCGATAAAACTTTGCATAGGTGTGTTGGACAGTGCCCGTTGATCGCGTCACGTCTGTCTTTTCAGTTCTGAGCGCACAGTGAGCCCGTAAAGTTGCCTAGAAGACAGTGCCGCCCGCCAAGTATGAGTGCCCGTGAGAGTTTTCGCCTGATATGATGCAACCCACATAACATAACTGTCATGCATTTCCTTCTCCATGACAGTTTTCAATGGGAAATGTTTGAGCGCCCTCTGTGCAGCCCAAACTTTTCTCCCTCTGATTCTCCTCTCTGCTGAAAAGAACCGCTGGCTATGAAGTCATCGTTTTGGCACAGACAACGAACTGCAGATCGGCGTAGAGAATCGGTGAAAAGTGCAGGCGGCTGCCTTCTATGACGAGGGTATTGGAAAGTTGGTACAGCGCTACGACAGATGTCTCAGACGGAGCGGTGACTATGCAGAGACAGTGCTGGAAGGTGTTGCTAACTATTGCAGATAAAACACGTCTGATTTTCACTGTGGTTTCCATTTCACTACCGATCGGACCTTACTTTCGGAATACGCCTCGAACTTAGACAAAAAGCAATCGCTCATAACGTAAAAACTATTTATATTATATACCTAGCCGTTGTCCACACATTTTCGAGCAGATGCCCTTACGCAAGCAGTGCTGATTGAACGTTTACTATTTTTACTCAATTTCATTACTAGCTTAGAAAACCGGCATAGCCCGGGTATTCATTTTGCAATTTTCTATTTAGAAACGGAACCTTACATGTACTCCTGCAGGTGACTCGGTGTGAGATGGTCCCGCACAGTTTCTGTATGCTGTGTGGATGCCTACATGTCTACAACGTGATTTTGTGCACAGCTCTATGAGAAAACCTCTTCGTAGCTTTATAGACGCCTATTGTTTTCACCTACAGCTGTTTGCGTTTCGCAATTGAAGGCTGTCAAAAGCGATGCCAGGTGTCAATGACTTCTTGTAGGACTATCTTAGTAGTAAAGAATAAAAGTATTGCTGCTTCTTCCCTGTGGAGAGAAAGTTCGCGCGCAGTATAGCAGGCGACACGCGCAAGATGCTCGTGCGAGGGTGGCCACCCCTGCAAGCGGGAAGAGGCGGCGGCAGTAATGGCGGTCATCCTTAGTGTCTGCTGGCTGATGGATGGGGGCGTCGCGAGGGCCTAGCCGGCCATCCATCATGCCACCCTGTCGGTGTCGTTCTATGCGGCGATGCGGGCGTACACCCAAATTTTTCGTCGCTACTGACACCCTCCGGACGGACGGCTTTATTCGCGTACACCTGCGCCGTCTTCTCATTTGCAGCTCACAACAAAAGGGTCGCAGTTGACAATTAATAATATACAGGGTGTAAGGGGCATAAGTGCAGATATTTTTATATCAGATACCTCAATATGTACGCACATTAGTGTGTTGATTTTTTTCTGCTTCTAACAGTCTTTCCACAAATACGACACAAACCTTAAAAACTATTATTTTCTGCATGGTCGTACTGCACTACTAAGCGGACATCGCCTGTCAGTATAGACTAATCGTTTTGCGTCCACCATATTAGGTCAACAAAGGCTTCTTCTGTTTAAATCGGGTATGTTTCATCAAATTCTAAGCTTATGTTTCCTGTATACTTGGAAAAACAAAATATCTCGAAAAATACTCGTTGTGTGAAAATAATGTTCCCGATGAAAAAGTTAATGTGTTCATAGGAGACCTCTGTCTGTGTTGAAACTGACCACCTCCTAATCCCCCTCCCCTCCCCATCCCCCACGGGGGTTAACGTTTTATTTTCCCCTTTTTAGGGGATAATCTGAAACACTTTTTCCATTCGTGGTAGTTAGTACTGTGGCCCCAGTGGTGAGATTGAGGGGACTCACAGAAATCAAGCATCCTTATGGCATGAGGCTGTCTGAAATCAACCCCGAAGGGAACGGAAAACTATGTTACGCTGCAAGTAGCTTATTTGCCAGACTTTTAAATGTCTAAACGTAAACTTTTACTGTGAAATCGAATCTGCAGAACGAAATTATATTTTTTAAATAATCTCAATTGTTTATGACAAAAAGTTTAATTTTTTATCGGAAATGTAATATAGACTCAAATGAGTCTCTTCTTAATTGCAAAAACCGAAAAAAATCAATTCGATCGATTACAGCGCCGTCTGTTAATGAATGAAAAAAAAAGTTCTTTTAAACCATAGGTATTTTTTGGCGTAGAATCACAATCTCCAATTAAAAAAGTGTGTTCCCATATGAAAACAAAAAGTTGCCCCATGGGGGGGGGGGGGGGGAGGGGGGTTAGGGTGTGGCCCGTTTTAATACAGCTAGCTGGATACATTTTTTCATACGAAGCATGAATTAAAACAAACACACTGTATACGAAATTAGAGCCTTTTCTTTAATCTATAATATGTTAGCAAGTTGTAGATTGTCCAGAAGTTATTTATAGTTTCCTTTGGCCTGACAGACTTAAAGATGGTGATTATGCGCAGAAATCGATAATCTGACGATGATTTGTTTATCACAATTGACTGAAATTAAAGAGGGAAATTAGCGAGGATAAAAATGGCAAGGCTGAAAGTTCTCCGTCTGTCGTAGACATAGCTCTGATTTACGTTAGTACATATTCTGCAATGAAATATGTCAAGTATCAGCTTGATTTGCGGTACAGTTTTGTTCACAAGGCTTTTCAAAAGGATTGTGTTGTGCATGTTCTATTGAAACTAAAGGCGGATATTAGTCCAAATTTTGGTGTAATGGACGTTTACACTCAATGTTAACCGCGAAAAACTAAAGAAGTTTAGTCGTTAATCAGTTAGATGAACTGATGGCTAAAAATATCATTGCCACATAGTGGGATATGTAACGTACTGCTGCAGTATACGAATATGGTGAAGTTACATAAAAAGAACTGATGGTGATGATATGGAGTCCGCTGAATCTCAAAGACCTCAGGCTACATCTTCGCAGTGATCATTTCTCAATATCCCATTAACAGAAACATCTAAAAATAAGATCAGGTAAAAAGAATATCCCGTGTACGGATGCTGTATTATGCAGAAGCTCTTTCTAAAGAAACATACGTAATTGCTGTCTGTGCACAGCTGGACGCGGGAAAAAGATACAAGCACGTCACTGGAGATGTAGGTAATTCGGTTCACGAAGCAGCATCGGTAGTGGAAGAGAGACGTTATAGCAGTTAAATCCAAATAGATCTACACACATTACAACAGATACATTCATAATACGACAAATGTCCTCAGTAACTGATAGGTCACTGCTGCTGAATACCATGTTGAGGCCAGGATTCGATTCCCGTCCGGGCCGGAGATTTTATCCGCTCAGGGATTGGGGCTGTGTTGCCCTCATCATTATTTCATCATCATCCTCGCTCAAATTGCCGAGTAAAGACTTGCACTAGGCGGCCGAATAACCCCAGAAGGCGTGTCCCGGCCAGTAATGCCATACAACGTATCAATACGTAAAATGTACAGTTCAATAGAAAAAAATACCAGTGCAATAACAAATTATGGCACCAATGGATAACAACTGCTGAATATGAACCAAAGATTTGCTCCAGCAATTATATTAATTTGGTATGATCCTTTTTTTTCTTTTTCCATTTGTTTAGTAGGACAGTGAAGACGTTCTAGTGTTGCAATATCTGTAGAAACTACCTAGAAACGTACAGCCGCTTAGAAACACCACGGATAAATAACAGGAACAATTTTGTTTACGAAAATTGTAACTCAACGTTAATAAACGTGGGACTGGGTGGAATCAAAAACCATGCGTCAACTAATTTAGCAGTTATTTAGAAACTTGTACACCGTTAATGGAAAAGAAGCGAATGCTACAGTCTCTCTGAACTATAATTATTTCTCGAATATAACTATTTGTATTTAAAGTTAAAACTTTCAGTTATCAAGAGTGTTAATCTGTTAAATAATCAGGTAAACCGTTCGCTACAGTTTCGTTGCTAATAATGAGTTTCCGATGTGTGACAAAAAAATCTTAGTTGTCCGGCAAATAGCGTCCAATTAAGACAGAGATAAATTGAGGACGTTAACGCCACAAACGTTACGCAACTCGGTCCTTCGAAAAACGCAGCATCCTCCGCCTAATGGTCCCCTAATAACACGGTCAACCCTGTCACTCTTGCGATGCGATCTGCGGCCCGATCTGAGTGTTAAATACATTGTTGGACACGCAACTAAATACCGCTCCATTAGGTCGTCGGCTCGCACGCTGGCTGCATATTACTTGGGAATTAATGGCGCGTCACTGGCGGGGCAGAGGTGTCAAGAGGATGCAAATGAGTCGTGAAACGAAGCGCGCCGTGTCGCTGGCGCGAGGACATCGATCACTGGCAGTCCATCCGTGGCTAGGGAGCTTTAGCTGGCGCGGCTGCCCACTGCTCTCGGCCCAGGGGCTGCCGACGGCAGCGCGGCCGGACTTACGTGTGTCGCAGACTGCATCACAAACATTGACAGGGGTTCAGCAAAGACACAGGCACGAGTCTTCCGCGGCTGACAAGTTTCATTTACACTACTGGCCATTAAAATTGCTACACCACGAAGATGACGTGCTACGGACGCGAAATTTAACCGACAGGAAGAAGATGCTGTGATATGCAAATGATTAGCTTTTCAGAACATTCACACAAGGTTGGCTCCGGTGGCGACACCTACAACGTGCTGACATGAGGAAAGTTTCCAACCGATTTCTCATACACAAACAGCAGTTCACCGGCGATGCCTGGTGAAACGTTGTTGTGATGCCTCGTGTAAGGAGGAGAAATGCGTACCATCACGTTTCCGACTTTGATAAAGGTCGGATTGTAGCCTATCGCGATTGCGGTTTATCGTATCGCGACATTAGCAGAATATGGAATCGGTGGGTTCAGGAGGGTAATACGGAACGCCGTGCTGGATCCCAACGGCCTCGTACCACTAGCAGTCGAGATGACAGGCATCTTATCCGCATGGCTGTAACGGATCGTGCAGCCACGTCTCGATCCCTGAGTCAACAGATGGGGACGTTTGCAAGACAACAACCATCGGCACGAACAGTTCGACGATGTTTGCAGCAACATGGACTATCTGCTCCGAGACCATGGCTGCGGTTACCCTTGACGCTGCATCACAGACAGGAGCGCCTGCGCCTGCGATGGTGCACTCAACGACGAACCTGGGTGCAGGAATGGCAAAACGTCATTTTTTTCGGATGAATCCAGGTTCTGTTTACAGCATCCTCATGATCGCATCCATGTTTGGTGACATCGCGGTGAACACACGTGGAAGCGTGTATTCGTCATCGCCATACTGGTTTATCACCCGGCGTGATGGTATGGGGTGCCATCGGTTACACGTCTCGGTCACCTCTTGTTCGCATTGACGGCACTTTGAACAGTGGACGTTACATATCAGATGTGTTACGATCCGTGGCTCTACCCTTCATTCGATCCCTGCGAAACCCTACATTTCAACAGGACAATGCACGACCGCATGTTGGAGGTCCTGTACGGGCCTTTCTGGATATAGAAAATGTTCGATTGCTGCCCTGACCAGCACATTCTCCAGATCTCTCACCAACTGAAAACGTCTGGTTGATGGTGGCCGAGCAACTGGCTCGTCACAATACACCAGTCACTTCTCTTGCTGAACTGTTGTATCGTGCTGAGGGTGCATGGGCAGTTGTACCTTTACACGCCATCCTAGCTCTGTTTGACTCAATGCCCAGGCGTATCAAGGCCGTTATTACGGCCAGAGGTGGTTGTTCTGGGTACTGATTTCTCAGCACCCTATGCACCCAAACTGCGTGAAAATGTAATCACATGTCAGTTCTAGTATAATATATTTGTTCAATGAATACCCGTTTATCATCTGCATTTCTTCTTGATGTAGCAATTTTAATAGCCAGTAGTGTATTTTCCATGAAGAGAACACTTGGTTTGTTACATAGGCGATTGGAAGGATGGGCTGCAAAAGACAAAACCCTTCCTAAATGGGTGGGTGGGTAGGGGGCAGGTGGTGATATTGTTCGTGGTGGAACTCACGTTATTTTGAAACGCTGCTTTCGTCTGACCTCGAAGCTGCCGTGGCGTCGCGGAAAGTCCCAAATGCGGTTGAGAACAGTATCTAGGCACATTTAGCGATGTGCACGTGAAACAATTGAGCGATTTGATAGATAACTTTTACTGGCGGACCGGGATTAATTCTCTGCAACTCTGCACCTTTCTTCGAACTGCAAACGAGGGTTAAAACTTTTAACTAGAAAGTCAATGAATGATTGTTCCTGTTCTTTTCTTGTCGTGGAGGTGAGTGGCAAAAGTTGCTGGAAGCCAGCCAAAGGCGGTGTATGAACTGCTGGTGGTGCGCGTCTTTAAGTCCAGCCGTCCGATCTTGGAATTTTTCTGAATTGTTAGATAACTACAGAAATCTAAATTTCAAACTGAAAAAAAAGAACAGTCTGGGTTGGAAGTTATTTGATGTTAATAACGCGTTTCGTCCTTTTGGGGCATCATCAGGTTGTGAAAAACTAACCGGATGTAAAACCTATCCGTCATAGAGTTATAAAGAATGAGAGGTGGACCATACGCACACCGGCAGACACCGTCAGAGAAATACAGCGTGACTACAGTCATATTTGTGTGGGCGGTAAATGTACCTATTGCGCCGTGCACAGCTGATAACACGTTTATGTTTTTGTTGTCCACTACAGCGGTATCTGTTGGTGTGCTTAAGATGCACTACTCATTCTTTATGACTCTATGATGGATGCACAATCTGATGATGCTCCAAAATGGCGAAACACGTTATTGAAAGTAAAAGCAACCTAGGCTGTCTTTCAATTTGAAATAATTCAAAACGTTCGCTGTACCAGACGGTCAGGATGGAATGGAATAAATTATAACTATCATCTAACAAAAATTATAAATAAGAGATTAACGCCAATAGCGAAAGCCCATATGTTAGGGGTGTAGCAGGTTTTTGTTCTGGTTGTCTTTTCATTTTGGCACAAGCAGCTGAGAAAAGAAGAGAATTTAGGCAGCCAAGTTATTATGTTTCTATCGATTATAAAAAGATCTTTGTCAAAGTAAAGCGGAATATGCCAACAGAATCGAAAAAGTACATGGGAGTTTCAGCAGATCTGGTTACGGCAATTCAATCATTATTCTAAAATAATAAACTATTGTAAGGAATGGGACGGACTCTGTCCATATCGCACTGCCTCTAACCATTTTCAATGTTCCTGTTGACTACATCACTCATAAATGATTGATTATATTAAAAGATACATTAAGAAGTGAAAATTTTAACTTCATGAGGACGCTATTTCCTGATAATCAGCTGACAACAGTAGAATCTGAAGTAAAGGTAGGAGTTGCGTTACGTAAATTGAGCCTAATTGGCACTAAATACGGAATGAGAAAATTTGCAGGTAAATACAAAAGTGACAGCATTTCAAGGATTGGAACCCATAAGGGTCAAAATTGCAATAGACGGACAAATAATTGAAACAGTAACAGAGTTTAAATATATAACGTCCAGTTTTAAGTGTCCGAATTCAGATGACGCGGAGTTAAAATTGGCCAGATCCAGGCAATTCTATGGAACTATATAACGTACATTGAAACATAATGTGAGGAAAGAAACATTAATTGAACTTTACAAAGTAATAGCGTTACCTTTGATGTTATATGGTAGCGAATGTTGGAGTCTTAAAATCTGATCAGCTACGAGGAATCGAATACAGATTGGTATGATAAGATGACAATTTGTTGTGGCTTTCAGGGGTTGCTTGCAGCAGCAGTTTTACAAAGAATGAGGTGGGGGAAGGTTAACACAGTAATGTTGCACTTTTATTGCATTGTTTTTGTAAATGTTCTTTGTAGTTCTTAAGCGCTTCCACGTGTCGCTTACCTCCACATTAGATTCTTCAGTCAGTTTGTAAGACCACATTTCCTTTTCCTTGTTTGTTTTTCTACAAAAACTGAACGAATTGCATGACAGACAATTTCCCCGTGTTAATCCTATTTTTTAAAGGATGACAAGATTTGATTCATGAACTCTAATAATTACACAAATATTCAACTTTATTTATCATTACTTACAAGAAAGATAATTCGGTAGTAAATAGTTCCGTCTTTCAAATACAACCTTGTCATCCCATCCAATCAAACAAAATTATATGAGTTGGAACTTCTGAGATCTTCTAACTCGGCAGTTTCCCGACAGACCGCAGCACGAGTACGTTCCACTTGCAGCAAAAGTCAAATTGAGCCTTGTCACACTAACAGCTCATTTTCTTCGACTTTATCAATTGGAACCTTGTCCTTTCAAACGGTCGATATGTAGATGCAGACAAGTATCTAGTCCCTAGTGTCTCGTGTTGCATCAGCTGTGTAAATGCAATTTGGGAAGATGCAAAAGTTGGGTACCGCTGTACGTGAAGTGGAAAACTGGCATGAACATAGCGAGTAACTGTGTCGTATTCACTGCCATAGGTCCACTACTAGGAGAATTAGATTGTAATTTTATATTGTGTAATGTCTACGCCGTTGCATAAATAGAAGATACTGCTTCATCATATGCAGCACCAAAATTTCGCTAATTTCTACACTCATCTATAAACCAAAACTTTTTTTAAAATTCTGTAACTGTCGTAACTTGCCCCATGATGTAGACACCATTACATTGGCGCATTTAATGAAATTAGAATATCCACGCACTCATCATTATGTATGAAATTGTAGTAACAAACAAAAATTTCAGCGAAACCTTGTTCGTAACCACAAATTGACTGTTGTAGGCAGGTAAAAAGCAAAATAAAATATTAGTGTAGCAAACAGTAATCGAATATCAATGTACTGACGCTGATACTTGCGTGTCTGCAACAAGCAGTCTTGCGTCGAGAGAAGTACTCGTATTCTCTGACCGCTACTGCTGAGGCACGATTTCTTTTACATTTTAAACATTCATACTTCTAACATTTCTCGTTGGCATGTCTTTGTTAGCCAATGATGTAGTGACCACTGTAAGAATTTCATTGCTACTTTTCCGCAGTTCGACAAGACTCAAGACAGCGTTATTTCTTATCTCTGTGGTGCGAAGACAACTTGGTGCCTTATTTAATATGCTCATCCAGTTTCATTCAGTGTACTTTCAGGATGGAGTTACACAGTTACATGATTAAACATGAACTCCATAGACGACTGTGCTATTTTATCACGACAGCGACCAACAGGTGACTCTTACTTTTAATTAACTAATTAACAGGTAAACGAGAAGCAAGTTATCAGGGGGTAATGTGGTATCTGTGTCGCTGCGGGACACAGTTACTCAATATTTCACACCGACTTGTTCATTTCAATTCTTTTCAAGTGAGCACGTTACCGATAATTTGCAGGAATTGTACCCTGTCCCAGTTGCCAGAGCTGAATGTCGTGCCCCTGAGCTGACTCGTCTAATTGCGAGACTTCGCCTCGGGAACGGTGGAGAGACCTGCCTGTAGCCAGTCGCCACACACAAGTATGTAAATTGCCGCTGCGCAGCCGCCTGGACACAGAACCCGTACCGGCGCAGCCAGGGATTTTATAAACGAGGTAATTAGCGTATCATTCTTCCGTTAAGAGAAGCGTTGCACTTACCGAAACAACATCAATCGTGCACGCTTGCCGGGAATTTCGTGGCCAAAAAATTTATCGCGCTATTAAGACGGCGGACGGAAATTTTTCGTTATACGGTCGACTTTACTGTACGTAAGCTCTACCGTCAATAACAGCCGTAAAAACACAGAAAACTCCCCTTTAATTCTTAAGCAGCAGATGTGATAGCTTCAGATAATTATACAGGAGAATAATGTGCGGGACTGTCACTATAATGTTCTGAAAGACGGCACACGTCTCGTTCGTTTTTGTTTGTGTCAGCGGGGTAAGTTTACATTGCCATTGATCAACGATTCGCTAGAAGCGTACAGCGTTGTGAAGTTGTGCAGATATAAAAATACGAGTGGCTGCTGCCGGAAAAATCAAAACTTTACAATGATAATCATAACACTAATGTTAAAGAACGAGGCAAGCTTGTTACCAACTATGTGAAATGATCGAATAATTTTCCTATATCGGTTGAACTCAAAATCACTTTAAACATTAAATTTCCATAAATATCAACTTTAGGCAACAGCAAATGTATTTAAATAAAATATGTAATCATTCACCACTGGGTACACAAGAAACGAAGTTTAAACATCTTGTTGAAATCGAAGAGGGGACATTGTGGGCGAGCTTTGAGTAGTTAGCAGGCCTTAGCCATCTCATAGGAAGATTTCGTTTCCCCTGTCTCTATCAAATGTACTCACAGAGCATCAAACTGAAGGTTAATTTGAGCACGTCATCATCTTGTTTATGAGTCCCTGCCCGGTCGTATAAAGGTCTGGTAGGACGGATCATGGCTGCGGTAGAAGTGATTAACCATACACTACACATGTTGGACAGAGTTTATGCGAACTTACTGCGCAGATAATTGTGTGCACCGTACTTGGTGATCGTCATGTCGAACTGCTACTGCAAAATCACAGTAAATAGGAATGAAATCTTTACATCGGTTCCTGTTTAAAACTTGATATACTAAGTCCCTTCTGAAACCTCTAGAATGTATAACATGAATTTTGAAAGATGCAACATGTACACGTCATGATGATGATGTTTGGTTTGTGGAGCGCCCAACTGCGCGGTTATCAGTGCCCGTACAAATTCCCAACCTTTCCTCAGCTCAATCTCGCCACTTTCATGAATGATGATGAAATGATGAGGACAACACAAACACCCAGTCATCTTGAGGCAGGTGAAAATCCCTGACCCCCCCGGGAATCGAACCCGGGACCCCGTGCTCGGGAAGCGAGAACGCGACCGCGAGACCACGAACTTCGGACGCAGTATGTACAGTAGTAACGGTCAACATTCAAGGATACAACAGGAACGATTCGGAATAGCCGGCCGGGGTGGCCGAGCAGGTTCTAGGCGCTACAGTCTGGAACCGCGCGGCTGCTACGGTCGCAGGTTCGAATCCTGCCTCGGGCATGGATGTGTGTGATGTCCTTAGGTTAGTTAGGTTCTAGGGGACTGATGACCTCAGCAGTTAAGTCCCATAGTGCTCAGAGCCATTTGAACCATTTTCTGCTTCAAATAATCGTTACAGTCGTACACTTGAATTTTGACCATTCCTCCTGGGAGGGCCGGCCGCGGTGGTCTAGCGGTTCTGGCGCTGCAGTCCGGAACCGCGGGACTGCTACGGTCGCAGGTTCGAATCCTGCCTCGGGCATGGGTGTGTGTGATGTCCTTAGGTTAGTTAGGTTTAAGTAGTTCTAAGTTCTAGGGGACTTATGACCTAAGATGTTGAGTCCCATAGTGCTCAGAGCCATTTGAACCTCCTGGGAGACCATGTGTCTGAAAATAGTCGTCGCCAAATGACATGGGTGTATCTAAGAGCCAAATAAAAAATAAAAAAAATAAGAACGAAAATAAAAGACCATGTGGTCTGCTAGCAGGGAAGAGACTCAGTGGAGAGCTGTGGGAAGCGCCGACTAATGCTTGTGGATAATGGCACCAGGTGGCAGTGTGAGCGGCAGCACTCCGCCTCTCGATAAGTGTGGCGGCAGTGATAGCAACGCATGGCGCACGGCCTAAAAAGCGGCCGAGAGCCCGTGGCCCCGCGAGGGAGCGGCACGCGCCGCCCGTCTCCCGCAGCTGCGAGTGTTTTATGGGCCGGGCCGGGCCCGACTCCGCGGCCGCATCTGGCGGGCTGGCAGGCTGGCGCGCACCCTCTCCGCCGTCTGGCGCTCACTCCACTTCCGGGGCGCGTCTGTTCGCCGCTAATCACATCGCGCTCTCCAACCGGAGACCGACCGAACGGAGCGACAGGCCGGAGACTCCAGCTGCAGGGCCCAGACGACACCAAACGTCTCAGCTCACACTCGATCCGAGACGGAGCGGCAGCGGTGCTCTGAATGAAGTCTTCACTGGCGAGGCCAGTGGGTGGTTTCGCTATTTTAAGTCCTCTGCACATGCTCACCGGCTGTATTTAACTTTCAGATTCCGCCATTCGAACGTCAACGCCCAGCCAACACTGATTGTTATGTTTCTGCCAAGTATACGAGATTGTGTGGCTAGAAAACAGGTAGTCTAAATGTGGTTATCGTCCTAACTGGGTACCAGCTGCACTGCCTACACATGTTGTACACAGTGAATATACCGGGTGATCACAAAGTCAGTATAAATTTGAAAACTTAATAAACCACGGAATAATGTAGATAGGGAGGTAAAAATTGACACACATGCATGGAATGACATGGGGTTTTATTAGAACAAAAAAAAAAAAACGAAGTTCACAAAATGTCCGACAGATGGCGCTGGACAGCAAAATGTCAGTGATTGCGCATGACAATCGTGTATGAAAGGAGCTCTAATGAGAGAGAGAATCAGATGCGCCAGCAGTCGCAGCATGTTGACGTTACCTGAAAAGGCGCTTCTAGTGAAGCAGTATTATGAGAATGGGGAATCTGCCAGTTCAGCGTTACGATCCTATCGCCATAGGAAGGGGATTCGAACGGGTAAAGGTCCGTTGACAAATGCAGCGCCGGCCGAAGTGGCCGAGCGGTTAAAGGCGCTGCAGTCTGGAACCGCAAGACCGCTACGGTCGCAGGTTCGAATCCTGCCTCGGGCATGGATGTTTGTGATGTCCTTAGGTTAGTTAGGTTTAACTAGTTCTAAGTTCTAGGGGACTAATGACCTCAGCAGTTGAGTCCCATAGTGCTCAGAGCCATTTGAACCATTTGAACCAACAAATGCAGCTGTGGCGAGAATGATTTCGAAGTTCGAAGTCACGGGTTGTTTAGACGATAGACCCCGTAGTGGCCGACCGAGCACAAAGCGTAATGCTGCTGAGACAGTTCAGAAACAAATGGAGACTGTAGCGGGTTCGTCTATGCACGGAGAAGTCAGCGCTAGTGCAGTCGCACGTAGCACCGGCATTCCATACACTACTGTTTGGTTGGCACTTAGGCGTACCCTCCGATGCTATCCGTACAGAATCCATCGGTATCGTGAACTGTTACCTGGCGATTTAGTGAAGCGGAGGGCATTTGCGGTGTGGGCGTTTCAAAAGATGGCGGAAGATGACGATTGGTTGAGTAGCGTGTTGTGGACCGACGAAGCTCATTTCACGCTCCGAGGTTCTGTCAACGCCCACAATTGCAGAATATGGGCTACCGAAAATCCTAGAACTGTCGTGGAAACTCCATTGCACGACGAGAAAGTCACGGTATGGGTTGGATTTACCACATCCACCGCTATCGGGCCTTTTTTCTTCGAGGAAATGCGTGATTCTGGTTTTGTGCCTGTAAAGAACGTCATCTTTGCTTTGTCTTACTTTGTTATGCTAATTATTGCTATTCTAATCAGATGAAGCGCCATCTGTCAGACATTTTTTGAACTTTTGTATTTTTTTGGTTCTAATAAAACCCCGTGTCATTCCAAGCATGTGTGTCAATTTGTACCTCTCTGTCTACATTATTCCGTGATTTATTCAGTTTTCAAATTTATGCTGACTTTTGGTGACCCTGTATTTACTACGAGGGTTTCATTTCATTATTTTTACGAATGATTCGCTCTGGATCGCGTAAGGAGTTTTTGTTATGTTATTCCATGTTTAACTTAAGTACGCAGGGTTTCGTGGTCACTGTCGCTGATGAGTTGTCATAGGACGTCATTTTCGTTTTCATATTTCTTTAACAGTCGACGTTTCGACCAATCTGGTGCGATCTTCTCCATAATTCACAGTCGTGAAGAGTTTGAACACTGTCTTGACCATAATTTTATGATTGCAGTATGCCTTACGCGTTCCGACTTACGTCATTATCAAAGGTAAAGGCAAAGTTTTGCAGTTGCCTGTTGTGAAGGAATGTTGACTAAATACCATGTACCCATTCTGACAAATTTCTACTGACTCACAATAATGATATTAAGTATTTGCCTTTGATAATGACTGTAGTCGAAACGCGTAAGACATATTGAAATAATAAAATTATAGTCAAGGTATTTCAAAGTGTTCAAGTGCATTCAGTGCCCGCTTTGTCTCTCAGTGATTTGATGTAGATTGTAGATAATCCTGAAGACGTTCTCAGCAGATCCGTGGAAACATCGAGTAATCTAAAACTTTGAAAAAGAATACGGTGCGAACTAGGAACTCAGAGCCTTTTAGTATCATTTTATGCTACGTTAAGTGTTTCGGCTTCTGCCGCTTTTGGACAAAAGTTAGAAATATCGAAATAAAAACCACTGGCTTGTAGGTGGAGCCAGGGAATCATTCCATATTGCCGAGGATAACGGGTGTGTGTGTATATATTCGGAAAGCAGTGCACTGCAGGGAAAAGAAGTAAAAAACGACAAACCGCTTGTAAGTTAATTATAAAAAGAAGAAAAGCGACTTGAAACAAAGTTATAAGATGTACATCAATAAAAGAAATAAACAAGTCTAATGGAGTGACGTGGAACTGAGTCAGGTGATGCTGGTACAATTAATTAGGAAATGAGACAATAAAAGTGTGAGGTTCTCTACTTGGGCAGCAAAATTACTGACGAGGGGAGAAGTAAAGCGGATACAAAATGCAGACTCGTAATAGTAAGACAAACTTTTCTGAAAAAGAGGAATATGTCAGCATCTAGTAATATATATTTATAAACTAAAGCCCCCCTCCGATTTTTTTCTGTCTATATGTGAAGAATAATATGAAGTACCTTAGGACCTTTTAATATGGTTTCCACTGATAAACATTCACGAGGAATCTTTGTGTATATAATTTATTATGGGTACGCCAGAAAGGTGGTTTGGCCATAAATACATACTGCTAGCCACGCGAAGCTAGGGCGGATCGCTAGGTGAATGTGAACTGAAGTGTTAAGAAGACGTTTGTGGTAGTATCCCTGCATGGAAACTAAACGTAGACGGTAAACACTATAGAGACATAGAGAACAGAGGCTTTAGAAGTGCGGTGTTACAAGAAGATTAGGTGGATATATCGGGTAGCTAGTGATACGGAACCCAATCGGGGAGAAAAGGGTGTTATTGCAAAATGTGACTAAAATGTGTGTGTGTGTGTGTGTGTGTGTGTGTGTGTGTGTGTGTGTGTGTGTGTGTGTGTGTCAGGATGGGAGGTGACTTTTTTATACGGAGAGACCAGGTTTTGACTATAATAAGCGGGTTTATGTGGGTGTAGGTTGTAGTAGTTACGCATAGATGGGGTAATTTGCACAGGACAGGCTATAACGGAAGCCTGCATGAAACCAGTCCCCGTACTGAATGCTGAAACAACAATATTTGCAGTTCACCTACTCTACAAAGGTAGCAAACAACTGGACGAGGGCAGACAGCGGGCGGAAGTAGACGGGCAGCATGAGGGTTACTGACCTTGGTCGCAGAGGATGCCTCCCCAGTTGGTGTCGCAGATGCACTGCCAGGAGGAGCCGTTGCAGTAGCCGTGCTTGCAGCCAGGGTACGGCATGCACTGGTCGCAGTACTCGCCCTGCCAGCCGGGACGGCACCTGCGAACAGAACACAAGTGTCGTTAGCTCCAGAAACTCTCTGTCCCTCTTAGTTGCTCACATTTCTCGAGATTTTAATTTCTGCACGTGTCGGCGATACAGATCACGCGTTTTGCCTAGCCATTGCAACGTAAATGAGTACACTTAGCTAATGAAGTACGTTAACTGGTCAAAAATATCCGGACATATATTAGTGAACTATAATACGGGGATTTTTCAGTGGGGTGCCTCAATGACTGTGGAGGAAAGGCAGCGCATTCTCTTTCAAGAACCAAAACTAGAGAAGGTTGTGATGATCAACGCTGGTGTCTGGAGCGAGGTTGACGTTGTAACTCATCCCGGAGGTGTTCCATTGCGTTCAGGTCGGGAAATTTGGCAGGCCGATCTATTTCGAGAAAGTTATTTTCAAATGAACACACCGCCATTTGACTGTATTGTTGTTTACTTAATTACGACGCAGATTTCGGCCTTTTATGACTTTTCAAGTGATTGAGTTTATGTCTTTAACATATACTGCAGGACATCAAACTCAAAATTAGCCATAAATTGAGAAAAATATTCGCTCCCCACGAAATGCCAGATGTAAAATTATTTCTTGGGGTGCGAATATTTTTCTTACTTTATGGGCAATTTTGAACTTGACGTCCTGCAATATATGTTAATGACGTAAACTTAATCACTTGAAAACGCCATAAAAAACCGAAAACTGGGTAGAAATTAAATAAACAATACAGTCAAATGGCGGTAGTTCATTTAAAAGTTATTGTATGACTGTTGCTCAGTAACATCAAAAAAGTTATTTTCGACTACCCATTGCATAACAAATCCTGCTTTATCATAGGATGAACTGAGATTCTGATATAAGTAATCATGCACACCAAACTGTTCCTCTATGGTACGTAGTACACAATGTGTTGATATCCTACATTATTCTTAAGCAGTATAAGGAAACTTCCCCTAATCACGAAAAACACCTCCGTACCGTAACGGCATCACTGTACTTCACTTCACTGTTGGTGCTACACATGGTGGCAGGTAACGTTCTCGAGGAAATAGCAAACCCGAACTTTCACATCGCATTGCCACATTCATTTTCCAACGCGTGATTCATTTTCCAAATCCACTGTTCTGTGGCGTTGCTCTTTATACCTGCTCATGTGGCGCTTAGCATTGGCTATAAAAATGTGTGACATATGAAGAGCTGGTAGGCCATTGTAACACATCATTTTTAACTCCCTATGCACAGTCACTGTAAGTTTGCTGCAGTTTTGCAAATCACCGGTGATTCTTCCCCTTACTTTTTGTAACTACCCGCCGCCGAAGGTCGACGGTCCCTGCCTGTCATTACATGAGGTCTGCTTTGTTGACCTTCAGGTTTCCCTTTCACAGCCACGTCACCAACAGTCGACTTGGGCAGCTTTATAAAAGCTGATACGTGCCTAATGGACTTGTTAATCAGATGACATCCAATGACTACTCTACTTTATTAGTCAATGAGCTCTTCTGACCGACATATCCTACTGTTACTGCTCCGCTACTCCCAATACTCCCCGCCTCATTTTGTAGTGTGTGCGTGTGGGGGGAGGGTTTCGCCTCTAATGACATCTAGTAGTCAATTCTGCACTAAACAGGGGTATAGGGTTAATTATGATGAGGTAGTGTGAGCACGCCAACGGCCTTGCCGCAGTGGTAACACCGGTTCCCGTCAGATCACCGAAGCTAAGTGCTGTCGGTCAGGGCTAGCACTTGGATGGGTGACCATCCGGTCTGCCGAGCCCTGTTGGCAAGCGGGGTGCACTCAGCCCTTGTGAGGCGAACTGAGGAGCTACTTGATTGAGAAGTTGCGGCTCCGGTCTCGAAAATTGACATAAGGCTGGGAGAGCGGTGTGCTGACCACATGTCCCTCCATATCTGCATCCAGGGACGCCTGTGGGCTGAGGATGACACGGCAGCCAGGCGGTACCTTTGTGCCTTCATGGCCTGTGCGGGAGGAGTTTAGTTTTTAGTGTAAGTACAGCAAACGTTGTCGTTTCGTTGCCAAGCCAGGTTGTAGAGTCATCATCCTGCACAGTATTTCGACAACTGACTGTGCTGTTTTCGTCAAGAGATACTTAGGCTCAACCCGACATCTTAAAACACACTGTCTATCAGCCCATATTCTGTACCCATTAGACTGCCATCCCATTGAGCAGGTTCTGTAATTCTTCTTATCTTATCAGTGGTATCATTTCACCCTGAAGTATACTGTCGCTTCGACATATTTCTTTTATTTCCGTCATTACTTTTTCGATGTACAGATTGAGCAATAGAGCAGAAAGGCTGGATCCTTGTTTTACACTCTTTTCAATCCGAGCAATTCGTTCTTGTTCTTTCATTAAACCAACGCACATAATGAGCGTCCACACGTTCTGAACTGTACACTCGCTCCTCGCCGTGCGATGGCCGGTTGGCTCGTGCAGTGATGAAGCTGTGCCAGTGAGGTGGGACTGGTGGGCGTCGACGCGAGTGTGACCTGCGGCGGCCAGAGTGGCTTAACGCGGCCTGCGTGCTGCAGCTGGCTCCGCGGCGACAGCTGCGCGCTTCTGCTGCGCTGCCCGCTGCAGCGCCGCCTCCGCAGACATCTCACTAGAGCTGCAGTCCAGCGCATGCGCGACATCGAGCTACCTCCAAACCGGCGACTGCACGAGAAAACACACGAAACACCCAAGGGCGTCCTTGGAGGAGGAATGCGCTTAACGGTCGAGATGGTGAGCGGAAAGCGCCAAACCACTGAGATAGTCGCGCCTTTTAATGATCTGATAAGTCCAGAGAAGGTTTCTGAAAGAGACAAAAAGCAAGCGAAGCAGTATCAAGCAACCCTTTCGATGCCGTAATTTGCTGTGGCATATGATACGAGCATTTCATCTCAAAAACTCTTGTGTTTTACATCAGCATGCGATAACATGTATTGCAACACGTAGTACACAATTTAGGGAGGCATAGCCAGAATCCTTCTGTATTTACTGACCTTTTGCTCTCGTACTTACAGTAAGGGGATTCTATATGTACCACCCAAACATGATCAAATGGTTTAAATGGCTCTGAGCATTATGCGACTTAACTTCTGAGGTCATCAGTCACCTAGAACTAATTAAACCTAACGAACCTAAGGACATCACACACATCCATGCCCGAGGCAGGATTCGAACCTGCGACCGTAGTGGTCGCTCGGTTCCAGACTGTAGCGCCTAGAACCGCACGGCCACTCCGGCCGGCGAAACATGATCAGGTCCCTCTTGACGGTAGTGACACCCGTTATATTAAGTGGCGTAATACGAAGTGGGGTTTGAAAGGATCATTAAGATATTATCTGAGAGCTAAACACGGCGTTGATATCACAAAAGAAACTTGCGTTTCACGATCTGGCATCTTGAGTAGGTAGAATGAATAGTGCTAATCCATATTTTGAGACAGATACAAAGCCTTCACCAAGGAAAACCGCCAAACAGCCATACGTTTTGAGAAGTTATTTTATTTAGACAACCACTTTCGACATCTCAACAATGGGGCCCCACATGCACTTCATTTATAGACAATCAGATTTATCGATACTTGTATACTGGAACCGTCAGTACCTGGATACCGTGAATTCGTTTTCGAGTGTTTCCTCTGAAGACTTGGCAACAACTCAGTATACATGAAGTGCATATGGGGTCTGAAGATGGCATTACTGAGATGCCCAAACTGGTTGTCTAAATAAAATCATTTCTCAAAACGTACGACTGTTTAGCGATTTTCCTTGGTACATATTTGACCAACCGCTGTCCCGTATCTACAATGGATCAACAGAGAACGGAAATTTCGCGACTGCAGAATTCTTACTGTCAACACAATCCGAAACGAGACACGAATGCTCAAGCTTTACCGTGCAATAGATTACAGGCTTTATAATTATACATTTTCGTCCGTACTGTTGTGCAACAGGAAACGAAGTGAAGGACTACACTATCACTAAAATGGCTCTGAGCACTATGGGACTTAACTGCTAAGGTCATCAGGCCCCTAGAACTAACCTAAGGATGGCACACTCATCCATGCCCAAGGCAGGATTCGAACCTGCGACCGTAGCGGTCGCGCGGTTCCAGACTGTAGCGCCTAGAACCGCTCGGCCACTCTGGCCGGCTACTATCACTCACTAGAATATATTTTTAACTTCGTGACAATGAATGTGGAAATAAATATTCACTTGTAATGTAAAACACCATTTCCGTGCTGCAGTATTGATATTTCCTATACGTGATAGGCAATTTTAACACCTTCTACATCTACAAAGGCTTTTGACGTATTAATATTAGATTTAACGCAGTTAAAGTTCTGATTTTTTACGTGTCTGACATTAATAATTATAAAATTTTGTTTATTTATTTCTTATTATCACTTTTGTGACTGATGCAACCCCTCATGGTTACCTTTCCTCTGCCAATCTCTTTATCTATCAGCTATACCTAATACAGCTGCATGTATTCTAATCTTTTTCTTACTTACACTCAACACCATTATTCGTTGAACAGACTCTAATCGATCTTCCCCCATCATTTTTGCCCTTTGCGGATCCGTCTAGCACCCAGCAAGTTATTCGCCAATTTGTCAATAAATACTCATATCCTATCACCCTGTCCCTTCTTTCGTTTAGTGCTTTCCGCATATCCTTTTGCTCGCCGCTTATACAAACAAAAAAAAAATGGCTCTAAGCACTATGGGACTTAACATCTAAGGTCATCAGTCCCCTAGAACTTAGAACTAATTAAACCCAACTAACCTAAGGACATCACACACATCCATGCCCGAGGCAGGATTCGAACCTGCGACCGTATCGGACGCGCGGTTCCAGACTGTAGCGCCTAGAACCGCTCGGCCATTCCGGCCGGCCACTTATAAAAACATCTCTTTTTTTTATTTTCAGCATCCCCCTGTAATAGAACATCTCAAACGTTCTTCTTCCCCGATTATAGTATGAAGAAGTCGTTTTACTTGTAAGCGAATATTTCTATTAAGCTGATACTTATCGAAATTTACATGCTTGGAAAATCAAAACGTTGCGAGATATCAGAGCAGTCACTTGGTTTCCGAAGCGTCTTCTCAGTTGCTTACAGCGCTGTTTTCCATAAGCAATAGTCGCGGAAACATCTTAGTATTTGAAAGCAGTTTCACTATTTGACAGCAGCTTTGTTGGAAGACTGTATACTTCTGAATCGAAAAAAATGTCTATCGTTTTTTAGATCTTGACCTTTAGACTCACTCAGAATCTCGTGGCTGAAAACGTCCAAGCTGCAAAATACCGACCAGAATTGAAAAAGGACTAGAAATTTAAAACGAGACTTCAATAATTGGAGTTTATGAGACGGAAGCTCCAACTGGTAATACAGTTAACAGACGTGGAAGTGGAAGAATCTCAAGTTCAGATATTTAAGAAGTTAGTCACATACTGAATGCCGCGCGGGGTTAGCCGAGCGGTCTCAGGCGCTAGTGTCGTGGACTGTACGGCTGGTCCCAGCGGAGGTTCGAGTCCTCCCTCGTGCATGGGTGTGTGTGTTTGTCCTTAGGGTAGTTTAGGTTAAGTAGTTTGTAAGCTTAGGGACTGATGACGTTAGCAGTTAAGTCCCATAAGATTTCACACACACACACACACACACACACACACACACACACATACTGAATCTGACACATTTTGCTGAACGACAACAGATAAAACTGCGACGTGGAATGGTAACTGATCGCCAGTTGGAGATATGCTTTGTTCAAAAAGTTTCTTTCTCCTGACCAGTAGTGTCCAGCCAAAGTTATCTAACCTTGCTTCCCAGAAGATAAGGTTCTTGCTCTTGTTTTTTTGCCTATTTTTAAAATAAACGTTACAGTCTGATAATGAACGGAAGTTCTAAACGTATCGCACACACACAATCAAACTGATTAATTACGCTGGTGTTCAGCTACATTAGTACAATACCTGATTTGTGTGCCCTTCTTCCCCAGTTTTTTCCGTAGCCACTTTCTTTTTCTTTTCTTTTTTCCTTCATAAATAGCTACATGTTCAGAGGAGAGGGAACGCGACAATTCCGAGGGCCGTGGCTCCGAAAGGGCCGAACAAAAGCCGGTGTCGCACCTGGCGTGTCGCGGTCTGTTGACTCTGGGCGGCGAGCGCTGGACCGTGTAATGGAAGCAGAGCCGGTAGCGATAACCGCGGGCGGTGCGCGCTCGCCGGACCCCCGATACCATCGACGGCGCCGTGACTTAACGGCCTCGTAAACCCACCTACCGGCCGTCATAGTGTAAACTATGCGCCCCTCTGGTCCGTCCCCAGCAGAGGTGAGGCGTGCTCCCCGGTGTCGGAGGTGCACGGGTTGGACCAGCTAATATCATCATACCCGATTTCCGGTGCGTGCTGTCTAACTTCCCTGTGATGGTGTGACGTCCTGGGCGAGTTCTTAGGAGGCACCAAGTCTCTGTTCGCTGCGATGTCGAGCAACGTAACAAGGTCTCCAACGAAGATGAATTGGTTGGTGGAACCAATAGATAGAAGAGATTCGTAAGCAACTTTGAGCTGATAGTGGATTAAAAATCTAATCCCTATAGCCGTAACCAACCGTACTCCACTGTCCGCAGTGGTGATTTGAAGCTGAAACACTGGAACTGGAACAAGTTTTGAGCCGAAGGTTCTGCGTCGGTCTGGGCTGACGACATACAGGCTATTGTACCTGCTTCTGTTCTTCAGAAACCGTAAACGCCCCTGACTGCGCTTAAACACCGTCTTTGTATTGATGAATGACTGTAATTCCACTCCAACCTAGCCTGCAGTTATGGGTGTCGTGGTGAACTTAGCTGGTGGGTTGCACAAAAACACCAAGAGAGCTGGTCTCGGACGTTATTCGGTACAAAGTATGATCTGAAGTCTTTATTATAGTGCACAGCAAAATGATACCAACAAACTTCGAGGGGTTGTAGATTTCCGAAAATTTCATCCAGTAACGCTACGAAGTGGAAATTATGGAGGCCTACACCTACCATTAGGCCACACTTTGTGTAGCAAAGGTGAGTCGCCGCCGTCGGTGCGGAAGGACACGGGTTCGGTTCCCGGCACGTCTTCAGATTTTTTTCTGAAACAGGGACGTCTGGAATGGGGTCCATCAGCCTCGTGAAGCCATATGAGAAGCTGACTGGAGAAAGAAGCAGCGGAACCATCAGCGTTCCTCTTATGGCAAAAATGGCTGGAGGAATTCAAAGGATCAAATGGCTCTGAGCACTATGCGACTTAACTTCTGAGGTCACCAGTCGCCTAGAACTTAGAACTAATTAAACCTAACCTAACCTAAGGACATCACACACATCCATGCCCGAAGCAGGATTCGAACGTGGGACCGTAGCGGGCGCTCGGCTCCAGACTGTAGCGCCTAGAACCCTTCGGCCACTCCGGCCGGCAGCTGGAGGAATTGGCGGCACGCTGATCACATATCCCATATATCGCTTCCTTGTACTGCCTTGTGGGCAAAAGTCGGTTAGCGGGAACAGGCCAGAGGTCTGATCCGTGGGTGGTGATTATGTTGCGTTTATGGATTGCCAGCGAAACTTCTTGCAACAGACCCGAAAGCATTTATGATGTTAAATGGCGCTGAGGGCGTCCCCGCTTTTTACATCAACACACTATGTGGTTCGTCAGCGCTCGAACTCGTTTTCCTCCCAAGAGTGGTTTTCCTCCCTTCTGTAGCGTCGTCGGGCGACATTTCTGGATATAGATTCCTGTTTCAAACACTTTCTCATGACTCCCTCTACAAACCTTCCAAGTTTGTCGGTATTGTTTTGATACACCATGCGTGGGGAGTAATCTGAACAGAAACTGCTTTATCAGCGACATTGTAGAGCCCGAACTTATTTTCCTTCTTCAGACAGCTCCACACACTGTATTTCAGCAGGACAGTGGTTGGACTCTTGGTGCGTGATACATGCGCAACTTTCTTTGAAGGACGAAAAAGATGAAATCATCAGCATGAGAGTCTTCAAAGAACTCGTTAGATCATCTTTTAAATTTGGGCTGTTCCCTATCACATTGTCCATTTATCTGGCCCTAGGACTCAATCTGAACACCACTTTTGCCAGTCATTCGTCCCTTGGCTTTTAACAGCCTGGTGACCTAAAGCTTCCAGCATATGACGATTCTAGTTTAATGCATAGTAATTAAGGTATCAAGTCAAAGTAGCCCCACACTCAGGGAACGAGAATAGGGGAGCAGGAACTTGCACTACCATTACCGGCAAGGTCCTAGTGGAAGTGGTTTTCCGTTGTCTTCCTCCCGTGTCAAGTGCATATATACGTTTGTCGAGTCGATGACTGTGATGAGTGCTCGTACAGTGTAGTGTTGGTTTTATTTTGTTATGGATGAAGGGCGAGGCTGAAGCACGTAGCCTGCTTCCCTCGCGCAGCAGCAAGGGGGCTGCCGAACTTGTAACTTGCAGTCCCCGTCCCACGAACTTACCACCATCAACAGTGTCACATGTCTTCAGTTCATTAAAAACTGCGAAGAGGTCTGGAATTTAATCCAGGACATTGGCAAAGAGACTGGTGATCAGGAACTCTTCTCCATCACGTCTCCTCTCCTCGCCATCTAAATACTGGCAGTGAAACCTTTCCATCGCCGGGATTCGAACCAGCTTACCTCCTAGCCGAGCGCCACCAAACTGGCGTGCGTTAGCGACCTCGCTGCGAGGGTGGGTTTAATGAAGATGTGATTGTCCAGAATTCATCACGGAGGTGGAAAGACTTTTCAGCGTAGCAATGAATCGGAAGTGTTATTGCTTCCTCCACCTTCTCATCCCCTCCGAATAAAGATTATGTCGGCATCTGAGTTGCACAGTTGCTTGTGGCACCACATCCCACGCCAAAGACTAAACTAGAATGAAACATAAACTCAGCACTGGAATGAACGCTGCTGCGAAACTTCCTCACATATTGGTACTATATGGCGGAACGGAACTCGAATCTGGAGCCTCGCCTTTCATAGGTAATGCTCTTGTCGGCTGAGCTATCCAGATACGACTCACGACCATACATCTTATGATTCTGGATTCGATGTAAACAGGAAAATGCAAATTGTGAAATGTGTTCCACTGTGCTTCCATTCACTATACGGAGTGTCTTATTTCGACGGCTTCTTCATGAGAAATATAGAAAGCGTCAGCCCTCTGTGTGGGCAGTGTCGCGTCTGCGATTCCAGCAGCGGGCTGGTATGGGCCGGTCTGTGGTGTGGTGGAGTGGTGTGGAGTACGCGTGGCGTGCCGGCGTGACGGCGCCGCGTGGCTCGCGCGCAGACAATGATGTCACGTGCGGAGCGCGGCGTGCGCTCGCGCCGACGTGTTCATCGCCCACACTGCTCGCCCGGACAGGTATCGACACCTCCATCTTGTTCCCGCCGCGGCGCGGCGCGGGGAAGCGCTACTCTCGTATCTCCCTTTCTGTTCCCCTACCGTTTCTTCAGGCCTTCCTCCGTAGCCTAAAATTCGTGGAAAGGCAAATAGTACAGTCTCTGTATCAGTTCAGAGGCCGTGGTGTTCTAGCGGGTAGAGCGTTATACTCCAGGTTCAGAGCACCAGCGGGCAATTTTCCTCGTTCCAGTTCGTCCAGGACTGCCGCGGGTCCACTCAACTTGCTGTCAAATGAGTACCGGGGATGTTTCTCTGTGGTAAAAGGCGGCTGGGGTGATCGACTCGCCACCCTCCCCCCCCCCCTACTGCTGCTCGTCCATGGGTTGAGCGCCATAGATATTACCTTTTTTTTACCTATTAACACAGAACACAAACGCCTTTTTACAGAAGCACAAAAAGTGCAAAACTGGTTATCTTTCGTCTTTTACTAGTGAGAATGGGTTCTGCTGAAATAGTACATCTAAAATTAAAAAGATTAGTGATTCAAGACTAATGCGTACTTACTAGTAAAGTAAAACCAAAAAGATGGTGCACACTGCTACAAACAAAATGGCAGTACGTAGCACCTTTCTGGTTAAACCTTGTAGCAGAGGTTATTGTTGCGCCCGCACTAAAGAGGACAAACACTGATCAGCCACGTAATTACGAGCACCTCCTTAATAGCATGTAGGTCCACATTTAGAGCACAAAACGGCAACGATTCTGCGTGGCATGGATTCGACCGACCCTTGCTAAGTTCCGGGATATATACGTCACTAGATGTCACCGACAACGTGCCTGATGGATTTAGTAGCATTTAGATCACGTGGATTTGGTGATCAAAATATCATTGTAAGTTCACTATTGTACTTAGCAAACAAAAATGGTTCAAATGGCACTGAGCACTATGGGACTCAACATCTGAGGTCATCAGTCCCCTAGACTTAGAACTACTTAAATCTATCTGACCTAAGGACATCACACACATCCATGCCCGAGGCATGGAAGCGCCTAGAACTTAGCAAACAATGTCGCACTATTCTGGCATTGTGATACCGACGGTTGTCCTGCTGGTAAATGCCCTGATGCCTTCGATTTCTACCACAGGTACTATGGGAGCCCAGCCGAATTTCTCCCGAAATATAATAGTGCCCTCTCCAGCCTGTGTCGGCCCGGTAAATGTTTCGAGAAGCTGTTCGTGTGGATGACTGAACGTCTGGTTAAACCGTCGACCAGGTGTAAAACAAAGGTGATTCATCCAACCGAACTCAAATTTCCATTGATCCACAGTCAGATCTCGAGGAATCCGCGCCTACTGCAGTTGTTATTGTCATTGGGTCAATGTGGGAACATTTACGGATGGTCTGCTATGGAGCCCCATGTTTAGTAATGGGCGGTGGACGGTGTACTGTAACACAGTCATGGCTGCAGTAGTACTCTGTCATCAGAACTGCCACCGATCAGCGTCTATGCTGCTTTACAGAGCTGAAAAACCCCCGACTTCCACGTTCTGCGATGAGGACGTCCAGCACTTTGTCGCCTACTTGTGGTTCCAGCGTTCTTCAACCACTTTCCACAGACGCTCACGACGGTAGCACGCGAGCAGCCGACCAGTTTCGCTCGTTCCCAGGCACCAGGCCAAAACTATCCGCCCATTGTTAAAGTTGCTTAAATCAGTAGATTTGATCATTTGTGGTCAGTATTGTCGCTACAGTGATTCCCTATTCCTCCTTGCTCTGTTATAAAACTGCGTCACATGCCTGCATCGGTGCCAGACAGCATTAAATCTCATAGTGGACAGTGGTCATAATTTTGTGGCTTATCAGTATAGTAACCACGTTGAATATGACGAATGGTCGAACGAACAAGTGTGTTGATTTTGGTATTGTGATAAAGCATTCGTATGAGGCAAAATGGATTAAATGGTGAGTGCTGTGGCGAGTCGTAAACGCCACAATCGATCACCTTGTTGAGGGGATCTGAGTAACAGTAGTAAACATGTTCGCTGTCTGCACTCCAAGCGGGCTGTGAAGCCAACAGCAGCCGACCGTCTTTTTGTATCGTCGTGTTGGGGGAAGTGCCGTTCGTTGCGCGGCCAAGAGGTTGAAACCTCGGGAAATGAGCGCTGGGTGTTGGCAGTGTGCGCCTGTTGCTCGTGGGAAACCTGGGGCAGCGCCTCGGGCCACTGGCCTCGCTCGCACCGACCCTCAGCTGGCAGCGCCGGCACGAACGAGAATTCTGGGTCCCGCGGATGACCGCTCCACCGGCACCAGCTGCGGCCAGCGAGGTACAAATCAAACAACCGACAGGTGCACAAACGAGACTTATAAATATAGGCTCTTCTGTTGACCTAAACAGAGCGAATTCTTGTTCACGGTTTAGCTCGACACGTCGGCGACTGGATACGCTGCCATCCGTAGGCAAATGAAAAATTAAGATGTAAATTCGTTTTTTTTTTTTTTTTTATATTTGGTTCCACAATATTTTGGAATTTATTGAAAGAAGCTGCTCCCGGCGGAGATGTATAGTTTCATAAAACAGTATTTAGGACTACTATTGGCCGATTGCAGCCATACAGGGTGAGTCAGGAGGAAAGATACATGCTTCGAGGAACGATAGTATTAGTGGTTCTGAACAAAAAACTTCAAATGGACTTATACCCTCGTCTGAATGGTTTCCGAGACAGAACACATTTAAAGTGACTTTTGTACCTTTTTCCTGAATAATTGGAAAATCGCACCCTCCAGGGACGTGTCACAGCACAAATTTAAGCTGCGTTAAATAGGCTACAAAAAAGGTCCGGTTCACTTTCACTCTAGCACTAGTTTGCGCAAGAATATTGAAAATATCGCGAGACGACAAAGACAGCATGTTCGGCTAAGGCCCGTATAGTTGGAGGGTCCAGAAGATTTTATCCTCTTTTCTGTCTCAGCTAGGGGTCTTGAAATATGATGGTTTTTGGACATGCATAGTGTTTCTTTGATTAGAATAAGTGCGTTTTAATAGTGTGTGCCGGCCGGTGTGGCCGTGCGGTTCTGGGCTCTTCAGTCTGGAACCGCGTGACCGCTACGGTCGCAGGTTCGAATCCTGCCTCGGGCATGGATGTGTGTGATGTCCTTAGGTTAGTTAGGTTTAATTAGTTCTAAGTTCTAGGCGACTGATGACCTCAGAAGTTAAGTCGCATAGTGCTCAGAGCCATTTGAACCATTTTAATAGTGTTTTATGTGTGTGTTATTGCCTAAATTGGCGGGTGTTTGTAATTGATTTTGAAAGAGTCGTGGCCTAATGATGAGATGATTTCAAGGGGCGAAGTTTCTGATGTGTTCTAGAATTTGACAGTCCTGTTTTTGATGTGGGATGAGATGAGGGGGATGTTAAGCTCGTGTGTCATTTGACCGACAGCAGGGAGCTTCTGCAGTTATTCTAAGTGCCTTGTTTTGGACCACTTAGAGCTTATGAATGTACGTGTCTGCAACGCCCCAGACTTCGCAGCCATAACAGGCGTGACGCGCATGCGCTGTAGCTTAGGAAGTTTTTGTAGCCCAAGTTGAGGAAATTCCCCCACTTGGAGACCACAAGTTTCCTGCATTAATGTGTTCCTCTCAGCTTCCTCTACACTAGCGTGGTGCATTGTAAACAATGAAAACGTTTGAATAATATATAAAATAAACAACAATGTACATTAAATGTGTTCTATGTCGGAAACCACTCGAAATAGGGAAATGTCCACATAAAGATTCTTGTTCAGAATCACTATCACCCCTTAAATCATGGCCGGCCGGGGTGGCCGAGCGGTTCTAGTCGCTACAGTCTTGAACCGCGCGACCACTCCGGTCGCACGTTCGAATCCTACCTCAGGCATGGATGTGTGTGATGTCCTTAGGTTAGTTAGATTTGAGTAGTTCTAAGTTCTAGGGGACTGATGACCTTAGAAGTTAAGTCCCATAGTGCTCAGAGCCATTTGAACCATTTGAACCTTAAATCATGTAGCTTTCCTCCTGACTCACCCTGTATAACGAGTATTAGAAAAGGCCTTAAGAGGCGATAATACAAGACAAAAGCGTCCAGTAAACATGCGCTCTAAAGTGGATACTTCAAGAGCTAAGGGCACTTGTTCATCTTCGCTACTGTGGAACACAAAATGGTTCAAATGGCTCTGAGCACTATGGGACTTAACTTCTGAGGTCATCAGTCTCCTAGAGCTTAGAACTACTTAAACCTAACTAACCTAAGGACATCACACACATCCATGCCCGATGCAGGATTCAAACCTGCGACCGTAGCGGTCACGCGGTTCCAGACTGCAGCGCCTAGAACCGCTCGGCCATCCCGGCCGTCTACTGTGGAACACATCTCTTCTATTGCAGGCGCTTTGCTATTACAAACTACCTGCA
This sequence comes from Schistocerca cancellata, assembly GCF_023864275.1. Classification (NCBI taxonomy): domain Eukaryota; kingdom Metazoa; phylum Arthropoda; class Insecta; order Orthoptera; family Acrididae; genus Schistocerca; species Schistocerca cancellata. The sequence continues at coordinate 459,170,965 of NC_064630.1, forward strand.
GAAACAAGCAAACAATGACACATTTCTCTGTTATTTTCCGTGCATATAGTATGCAATTAACGTCTCTTAGTGTTCTTACTGTAAACCCTATTCACAGCTCTGGGTGAGACTAGACAAACATTACTTCTAATAGAACCAGATTTTGTTGTAATAACATTGTGAAATGCTTTTACATTGTAATTTTATCTTTGCACTTGCCAGAGTAATATAAGCCTATTATTCCGGACAGGAAACAGCAGACTTGATCTGCTATGGTCCAGCAAATGGAAGCAACCGTAACCACAACTAAAGACCAGATGGAATCATGTGGAATAACATGCTTCAACTACGCTGGTAAATGCAAAGATGAGATTACAATGTAAAGGAATTTCACAAACTTATCAGAACACAAACTGGTACCACTGGTGTATCCTTGCAATTACACATGACTGTGAATGCGTTTTACAGTAACAAAACTAACAACTGTTGACTCCATGCTGTATCTGTGGGCAATAACGAAGGATTGCGTCCTTATTAGTTTCTTCATTCTGTAGCTCGTTTGTAACAGCAAGTGCTTGCAGTTTACGAATTTCACAGTAGTGAAGATGAAAAGGTGTTCATAGTTCTTGAGGTATGCATATAGAGCCCGTGTTTACTGGACTTTTTTTCTTGTTTTGGTTCATACTGCTGCCTTTCAAACATTTTTTACACCCTGCATAGCCATTTTCGAGTGGATAGTACTACGAATATTTCGGACGGCATCCAAACAACAACGAGGTCATTTAATTTTATGGCATAGTACACAATCAGTGAGCAGGTAAGCATAATTACTATGATCAGTGCTACAGTACATATGCTTACATATTTACAGATTCTATGATATGCTGCACGATAAGATGCCCTGGTTGTTGTTAGGCTGTAGTATGTCATACTTATGGACTTGCCTACTCTGCCTTATCGCCCAATATTGGCAGATAATTTATATGCAACATTATAATGTTGTGCTAAGCTTTAATTTGTGTGATTCGGTGGCTCAGAGGTAAGTGCCATACTACAACTAGAAAGGTCTGTGGTTCGGCCCCGAGTCGATCGTAAAATTTTTTTCGTTTACTTGTCGCCTTTTTCACTTCTGACAACGACTTGTTATTGAGAAAAAATGCCAAGTTGCACAGTGGTTTGGAATCCAAGTTCAACTGTATCTCTCCCTTTAACTCGCTGGATATGTCAGTTCAAAGTTCAGAGAATATCAGAAGTATTCCAACTGCAAAAGGTTCGTGCTTAGTAAAGCACTGTTCTGTTGAGAGAAGCCTTCGGGCTGACGGCATCTTTACCTTTGTTATGACGTAATTACGACTGTAATGAAAATGAAAGGGAGATGCGGGAATGGATGACAGATGGCACAAGGAAATGCTTTGGTAAATTCCACCCTTTAAGTGCGTGTTTGAGTCGCAGACTTGGGTTGGTAGCTCACTGACTAAGCCGTCTGGCTGAAATTCGACAACGGAAAGAGATCGTCGATAGATATTTAGACGGAAGTTTGAACTTCACTCAACGCCCACTTATTACCATCACTGACGACTAAGTCTCGCAGGTCTAGTTAATAGGCTGTTGGATAAAACAGCCTCTCTGGCTAGAGGCTTAGTCAGACAGCGCCTCGTTATGTCCTGTCTTCCCGAGGGCAATATCAGGGTGCCGGGTTCACGGTAGGACGATGATGCGACTAAGCGGCGGGAGGAGAAAGTGCCCGCATGCCCGGAGCCTGGGTTCGTTGCTTCCCACGGCACAGGCGCGCACGACGCTGCTTGTCGCTGGGTAATTTAGAGGCGGGTAATTGAACCGGCAGCCTGCGGTTGACGGCGGCGGGGATCACAACGACGGGCGCCGTCTAAATGTCAACACGTGCACCAAACTGCGTCTCGGTTTTGTAACGAGCGATCCCGCAAAACACACAGGAGGCGGATCCTCTAACATTTTGCCGGTAGTTTACTCCAGTCTGTGTGGAAACAACGGTCTCACAATAATTATCTGGTACACTGAAGTGAACTCTGAGCAAAGAAGTTTACTTTCGTTTCGAGGTGGTTTTTGGTGGAAGGAGAGGGCTGCCGCTCTACAGTGTCTGACACGAGGCGTTTTTCTCTGTAACTGACAAATAATAATAAGTGAAAGGAATTTTTGTTTGGTTGGGTAAACCTAAGAAACGTTACTCTTTCCACGGAGTAATGAACATTATTTATCTACATAGATAAATAATAACAATAATTGTTTATTTAGCCTGACCAGATTAGATCCTCTCGTATACTGGACGAGGAACAACATTTACCGAAAAATACTACAAAAACATTCTCAAGCTCTACTCGTAACTGTGGTTTAATTACGTTCATCTGAAAAATTGTTATGAGAAAAGTCAAATTACTAACACAAATAATGACAGTGAGTAATAACATCAATTGACATCAATAATAGTAAAAGTCACTAAGAATAACAATATTAATCAGTTTAGCACATTTGAAGCCGTATTATCATCAAGAACAATGATAATGAAAGAGGAGAAGAGTGGAAATCACTGCGAAAATAGCTGTAAAAAAAGAACAATGTCATTAGGGGACTCTGTTAAGGGGCAGAGAAAAGTAGTCGGGGACGAGGTGTTGACAAGAGTGAGCTGCAGGCAAATATTTGGTAGACATAACTATCGTGACAGAATGTGGTCCATTGGCTGCCTTTTGAAGTTTGAAAGGAATTTATTTTCTCAGACATTTTGGGTAAGTTCACTCCACAGTTACCTCACTGGTCAGAAAGTCATTTTGAGAAGGTGCGTGTGTTACGCAGTGATATAAAAGAGGTTTCCAGTTTGGTGAGAACGCCTGTTTCTACAGCGCTGTTCAGACAGACGGCCGTGTAATAGCTGAAGGGAGTGCAATGATTGAGAAGACGATAGAGCAACAAACAGGGTAAGGTACTATCTACGCTTCTCGGCAGGCAACCACGATATTTGTTCCGGTAATCAGGAGTCATACTGTCGAAATAACGAACTTCACAAATGTAGTGCACGCAAGCATTCGAAGCCAGTTCCAGCTAATGTGAGCCCTCATAAAAAAAGTTCTTTAACAATATAAGCCTCATAATCATGTATGGGGAGTATTAGTGATTCTACGACTTTCTTTTTAAGCTCGACAGTCTCTAATGGCCTCGATGTTATCGCGACGTTAAAAACTAATCTTCCTTCGTTCTTCTTCTTTTTTAAGCTTGAGAGAAAATACCTTTTTGATATTGCTGTAATGAATGAAGTGATGCTCTCACGTTGCTACAGACCTAAGTTGTGTGTTCAGTCCAGTCTAAGTAATGGTTCAGAATTCTTAGAGTTCAGCAACGAGCTACAATTTTTTTTAAATGTACAGTACGTTTTTGTATCATGTAGCTGGCGTATTTAAAACGACTTTGTACAAACTAATTTAAAAAAGATTTCTATCAGTTTCAATTAGAAAGCTAGAAACGTTCGAAGTTTTAGGGGTATTTTCAAGATGCTGCACGATATTGACTGTTTTCATACTGACGTTCTGGAGGCGGAATTTTCTTTTAAGTGAGGTGTTCAGACGATTGCCCATTTTCCTGACACGTGTCTATGCACCTTCTAAACGACCTGAGGACGAGATGAAAAATTCACCTTAGCACAATTCTCAGCTTTCATCAGAAAATAGCTTCAACATAAATGCCGAAATCGGTCACTGAGTAAAATAAAAAACATTTTAGCAATTGGAGTGGGTATATATTAATCCTGTACTCGGTTGCGGAGCGTACGGAAACTAATAATCTACGTTTTAATTTAAAACAAACAAATAACTGATAGCTAGTTAGAGGACCGCAGTGTGCCGTACTTATCGTCAAGTGTAGCTTTGTCAGCCGTTGCTCACTTCTGACGTGAGAATTAGCTCATATAGCAGTTTATTAACACACGTACTATTTAATGTGGAGCCCAAAAGGTGCGACGTTATAACTTTCACATCGAAAGAACACAGTCGAAATAAAAAAAAATATGCTATGGGCTAAAATAGTCACAAATTAAAACTGCAGTAAATGTGCTGAGATGAAATTAACTAGTATAGAGCATAAAGAAGATGAAGATCTTTTCAGATCTGTTAACCAACCGTAGTATAAAGCACGGATATTGAAACACCATGAAGATCCCTTACTAGCCCTTGTTCTGCGGGAAGTTGCACCCGAAAGCAATGGTGTATACAGTCCATGCCCAATGCCCTCATACTGCGGAATCGGAAGAAATGCATCTTGTTCAGGATGTGCAGACGATCGTTCATAATTGCCGGACTTAGCATTAACCAGCTATCATTTATGCCCGCCATTCTCTAAACGATAAAATAATTACCGACAAGAGTAATATTGACAAAACACTGACAGTTTATAAGCCGAGTAATAGTATTATCTTGAGGGAATATTTCGAAACGAATATGACGAAAATGTAACTTCTCGAAACGTTGCTTCAAGACGATATTGTTACTGGGTTGATAAGTCCAGAACATTTCATCTGTGAAATTCTTAGAAAAACAGTACTGAAATATAAGAACTGATGTTTCATCTAAGAGCACCATATCTACGAATCAAACTTAGTGAGGTTTTTACAAAGATAACATGAGAATTTCGATAACTGCACTCAATATATAGCGTGATTCAGCTGCCCCTACCACTGGCTTTTACACTCCACAACGCTTTCAAAAATGATGCGGGACATTTTCATATTCTCTCACTCGCTATGTGCAAACTGTTAGTTATACAGATAAAATGAATAGGAGCGTCTTGTAGGAAATTTAATGTAGTTAAATTTTGTACTGGTATACGCTTTCCCTGAAGGGCACGGTTTTCCATTCATTCAAGAATAATTCGAAAACTACAGCTTCTAGCTAAAACATGGCCTGGTACAAAATGTAATTACACTAAATTTCTTACAAAAAGTTCTTGTTCGTTTTTTTCTGTAGGACTAATAGTTTGTGTGTGGCAAGTGCGAGAGCATAAAAGTCTTGTGTGTGGTTTTTGAAGGCGTTGTGGGTTGCATAAAACCTATCGGTAGGGGCAGCTAATTCACCCTGTATAGAGGTAACTGATGACAATTTAGGTTTTGTAGAAACTAAATTACATTCCGTTACACTTTACAACATGGACGAGCCTCTTTCTTTTTTCAACTGGCAAGTGAAGGGCAGGAGAAGGCAGATACCCTCTCTCCCCCCCCCCCCCCCCCCCGGCCATGCTCTATCCCACTACAGAGAAAAGATCAAACTAGAATGGACACTGACTAGTGGAAAATGCACCTAGAGAGAGAGATTTGTCGTGAAATCTCAAAACTATTTCGTCATTTACCGCGATATTAGTATGACTTGACTCGATAGCCCTCCCCGCCTCCCTTTGCCAGCCAGATTCTGGATACACTCGTGGAAATTGGCCTTCGTAGCAAATGTGTACTTTTCTCTGAAACAATTTGGACAGTTAGTAGCTTCTTGCTACAGCGAGGCAGTGTGTTGTGTTTCTCTGGTATCGTGTACCTATCAAAGCTTTCGTACTTTATAGCTCTGCTACTGACATCTGAATCACTATGCGGCTATTCCAGTTCCCAGAACCCAGAAGCAGTTAAGCGGCTATTCCAGTTACGAGAACCCAGAAGCAGTTGTAGGGTGCCTATTTAACGGATTCCAGGGGCACCAAAAATAAGATTTTCAATATTTCGCATAATTATTGGCCGAATTTAAAAATCTAAAATGCTGTCATAATCCACTCATTAGGACGTCCAATCTTATTTTTTAAAAGTTTAACACCATTGGGAAACTAGTACATTTACAAACTTTGTGTTTGCCTTGAGTCAGCGTAACCGACGGCGCGCAAATGTCCGAATTTTATTCATCCAGTATTTGAGAATGAGAGCATTTAGCTATTTCCAACAAATCTTATACGTGATTTCAAGCCTTTACGAAACTTCATGTAGCTGACACTACCCACAAAGTGATGAAAGGAAATAAACGTTTATCAGCTACTACATTTTCGCTGTTCACGGAGCAAAATTTCTGAATCAGGCAAGACGTTTTAATTTAATACTTCTTTACTAGCGACCCTGTTCCCAGCACAGTTTGCCGGCAGTATCTATACAATTCACTGAATATTCCTGCAAAATTATATCATTGAACGACACATTGTTCGGGAGATATTACATCAGAAACATCGATAGGCATGAGAAACTAGCTTTTGCTTAAAAAGGAGCATAAACTACCGAGACTATATTCATTTAGTGTTTCATTATGAAAGCACTTACCGACATACAACAAACGTTAAATATATTTTCAAATCTTTTCTGAACTATTTCTCGTGTACATGCATTACATCAAACACTTAGCGCGTTAACTCAGTCATAAAGTTATGAGATGTTTGAAGTTGTATTACGACGCGAATGTGATTCTTTAGAGAATCGGGGGTTTACCGGTTCCACGCTAACTGGGCCAATCCAAACGAGGTCACTTGAAGCTAGTTACGGGAACGGAAACAAGTGAACATCCGTTCGGATGACAACGAAAGTTAACGTCCCAGAACGAATGACGTCGGATAAAAAGGGCCGAATCCGAACCGAGTCAAAGTTCCTGAAAACGGCGCCGTGAACAAGGACAAAGGGCGGAGGCAGCTCGTTGACGACAATGAGTGCCCGGTGACTCAAAACTTTTAATTACGTTGATTCTGTCGGCCAACTCTTTCAGGCAGGGACAGAGGGTCGTGGCTCGAAGGATTGCCGGACGGGGGGGGGGGGGAAGGGGGGGATAGATGGTCGATGGTCGGCGGGGCGGGGTTTGGGGGGAAACTGGAGGGAGTAGAGTAGGGCAGCGAAGCGGACAGCGCGCGCACGGCGGAGCGGACCTGGCGGCTGATGTGATTCTCCACGGCGAAGGCGGCGAGGCATCCATTGGTCGCACCGCGCCTGCCTGCGGGCACGTTCGCACAGTAGTCACGGCCAATAGCGAGCACAGGATAGGCACCGTTTTTGTGCTCTGGCAAAACCGAGCTCCCGTGCGCGGAAGGCCATCGCCTCACTACGACTGTCTCACGCCGCAGCAAGTGCAGCGAGACACGTGCCCCCTTGTATCACGAGACACACACACACACACACACACACACACACACACACACACACACGCACACTCATATGCACACGCGTAAGTGGAGACCTTATAAGTTGCGCGAACCGAACCTTTCTAGGGAAAATATGTTAATGTTCAGTTAGTAGAACGCATAACGCTTTCAGCTGAAAGTACTGACGGCCGAGGAAAACATCGACGAAGGAGTGTGACATAATCAAGTCTGATGCACGTTATGAAGTCCCTTAATAGCGGTGGGTATCGATAATTTCATACGAAAGCATTTCAACGTAAATGCCGTAATTTGTGCATTGCTGCTTACGTTTGACGTGAAGAGTAATTATTTACAAGATTTCCAATAAATTTTGTTCATCTTTGCATAAAGAATATAGAGTTTAGTATGCGTGAAAGAGCGACGCATATGCTGATCCACCTCCAGTAGCAGATGTTACAAATGTGGCTAACTATGTGTCAAGGTCTAGTTTACTGCCGATACTTTCCTAGAAAAATCATCCGATATAGTGCTTCCCCGTACAAATATCCCACGAACAGACCATGAAATCAGAGAGATTCGAGGACACACGGAGGGGAGGTTTACCAACAATCGCCCACACTGATCGCGATTGTTGCAGAAAAATGACGTCCTACAGAAAGTACGCTCCACCATACTATCAATACACCATAATATGGCTTGCTGAGTGTAGATGTAGATATATTTTAACGAGAGGACGACATACGGATTTTTAATATTTATCAAAAAATCAGTAATTGGCACCATTACTGTAGGTTAATTTATTAAAAATACCAGTTTATGCCAAACAACAGACGTCGTCAGGTCTAAAAAACATTATTATTTGCAGGACATGTATCCAATCGTGATCATTTTACCCAGATCTACGTTATCCTCAACCATATCAAAATTACAGAATACGGTAAGCACCTAATTTATACATTAGGCAGATGCACAAGTCCTTCATCCAAATCATGATTTTTCAAAATAAAATGGAGTAGGCTAAACAGCACATAATCCGGATTATGGTTAAAAAAAACGAAGATAAAGTGATGACTCGTACAGAATACAGTTGGTACATACTGATGTCGCTAAAGGCTCAATAAAGAAGTGAAGAGTTCTGAGCAAAATTATACAATACAACTGAAGTAGGAGGAAATATCAGAAGCATATTGACGCAGAGAAAGAAAGCTTTGTAATAGAAAAGAAATTTAGCGCAATTTAAGTTTTAACACGTACAGAAGAGAAGTTTCTAAAACTGTCTGTGGGAAGTATAAGCTAATATGGAAGCGATAAACGAACAGCGGGAGAAAGACAGAAGAAGAAATTGGGAGTAAACGAAATGTGTTTTCAGAATGAATTCTCACTCTGCAGCGGAATGCGTGCTGCTATGAAACTTCACGGCAGATTAAAAGTGTATGCCGGAGCTGGACACCAACCCGGAATCTGTCATGAAGTAAACTTCTTTGAAATGTCGTGGAAAGATATCTATCGAAAATAACTGCGACAAAGTGCATTTTAATTGTCACGAAGAATGAATTGGGAGAATCAAACTGAAGCAACACACAGACTGTGGAATAGGAATAGCACATCTGATGCTTTACGTGTAGTGGGTTATTAGGATTGAATTTTAGGTGGTGGAGAGAATAGAGTACTCGTACATATACAGATGCAAAATAAAAAAGTTCCGAATGAAACTGAACCAATAACATAACAACTTGATAACGTGTGAACCTATGGATCAGGTGTGGCATCTGAGTGAATATCTTAGATCTATTAATACCGGCTTGACGGACATCCTATTTCTTTTCTGATGTGAAATCAGTGAGTGGCATAATATGTATTTTTCTGGTTTCTGATGCACACAGATTTTATTAGCTCGTTATTTATGTGTGATGCATCTCGTTTCGGCTGTTACTCTGTTTTCAAGTGCACGTTTTAGGTGTCACAATAGAGCGTCCTAGGATGGTTTTGTTCAGATTATTTCTCAGTTTTTGTGCTGTTGAAGTTTGTCAGAAGGTTACGTAAGGTGCTCACTCTTTATTCGTACCTATGTTCCTTTGACAGCAAAACTTACTCCACTGACGCATAAGTGTTTACAATGAATGCGACAGTGAATTAAGTTTTGCTGCCAAATGAATACTGTTGCAAGTAAAAAGCAAGCACTATATGTAAAGGTCTGACAATCTTCAACAGAATAAATATCTCAGCAATGCACTGCAGGACGCTATGTTGTGACAGTTAAAACTATCATCTGAAAATGGTACAATAGCCGAAATGAGAGTCTTCGTGCGTAAATAACGAGGTAACAAAATCAGTATATAGCTGTAACCGAAAAAATGCATACTAGGACATCCTGCTGTATTGTAGTGCATAGCTTGCTGAGGTCTTTACCGTCGCGATAAACGAACTCTGCTGTATGCGAATCCTTCCAAACTTGGTTCTAGTACTTTATCCGTGGACTCAAATTGTGCGTTGTCGGTCGAACATCAGCGGTCGACGTGTGTAATACGGATACTACAGCAAACATGGTTCAAAAAATGGCTCTGAGCACAATGGGACTTAACAGCTGAGGTCATCAGTCCCCTAGAACTACTTAAACCTAACTAACCTAAGGACATCACACATATCCATGCTCGAGGCAGTATTCGAACCTGCGACCGTAGCGGTAGCGTAGTTCCAGACCGAAGCGCCTAGAACCGCTCGGCCACTGCGGCCGGCCAGCTAACTTGATTGGGATATTTACTGTCTACATTTTTCTATACTTTTCACTTGAAACGAGTAATATCTAAATTTCATTCTTCTAGATTTCGTTGTGTTGCGAACGACGCGTATAAGGAGTTGAAGGTTGTCTCTGCATTTTGTGATGTTCTGGTGTATTTGACACAATATAGTGGCCATATTGATGGAGTAACGATTTACGGCGTTCGTGATGGTAGTGGTTAGCTTTTAAGGGGCTCAAAAATTATAATGACTTTAATAAAATATTAAAAGTCATAGTTTTACAGACTGTTACGGAAAAATGGGTAATCTCATCCATTGGCAAAAAAATCTGTGTACCTTCCTTCGGTTCACGCTCATGTTGATACACACAGTCAAGAGCAAGAGTCTGAAATGTCAAATTGTTAATACGTACTATACATTTATAAAACACATTCCAAAACTAAAATAACAGAAAAAGCACAAAATTGGGCATTGCAGAAATAAGAATGACTTAGTACTTAAATCTGTACAGCGAACCACTATGTTACTCAAAGTGTCCCTTCGGTATTTCGTTATTAGCGTAGTAAATTTTCTGTTACGTGGAATTCGTATTCGTTGGAGTGAAGTTCTCGACTGTCGTGCCGTTTGTTCCCGCTACATCGCCTTGGTACGCCACTTCTCACTCCACAAAAGAAAATGCGACTTGAAAGGAATTCGCCGAAGACAGATCGGCGCAAACGCGCGTCTGTCACGCAGTCGCGCTGCAGAAGGAGCGCCGTTGAGAATTGATTACCTTTGGACGCCTCGGCCGTGACTCCGAATCTGCCAATGGTACGGGTAGCTAGAAACAAAAACGGAAAAGCAACACGACGACGGCTCCAGTGATGGCGGAGAACGAAGTACTCGCGGACAGTAGAGTTACCGCGTAGTTCGCTAATGAGAAGTCTAGCCAAACTTCAGAGAAAACTGTCACTTTAGTGTGGCGCATTGTAAAGATTTTAGAACGCTGTAAATCCTGCCGTTTGGCACTGGAGGGACAAGCACTGTCGCTCTACAAATACGATACAGATTAAGGGAGAAAATTCTTGTAACTGAATCCGGTATAATAACTTTTTCCAGAACACGTAGGATGAACAAAAAATTTCGGAGATTTTTCAGGGATATTTTCTGAGTATTTTAGCATAAACGAGCCGTGCTGACAGACCTTTGCACAGTACCTGTTTTCTTAATCTAGTTTATTTTTGCATCATTGAAAACAACTGCACGGCAATGCAGATCGTCGACCGTGTACGCTGGGTTGTTTGTTTGCAAACCAGCTTGTTCCATTCACTTTCATTATTTGTTGTTGACAATAGCAATGCCCATTTTACTCTTCGTTCTCAAACTTGCATTTCATATTGCTCTATCGTTTTTTTTTTTTTTTTCAGCAGTCTTTAGAATGGAAACCGGGTAACTGTTCTAAATTTACGAAATAGAATCAACACATTTGTGAATAAAAGAGTGTTTCCAATCATATAGTGTGCTCCAGTTTGAAAATGAACCATTCCATTGTTCCTAGATGAGTCAACCAATAAATCATATTAAAGCATGGTTTCGCGGCAGATGCGCAACGAACACATTATAATACATAGTACCACCGTAAGCACCAGCGACAACACGGAAGGCAACTTGGCTATATAGGGACGGGAGCAGCAATCACACGATAGCAATCGTTTGACAATGGCGGATGAGGACTCGATCGCAAGCTCATGGATTTTAAATCACTGGACGCTGCTGGAAGCCCGAGAAGTTTATCAACCAACACATTGCTTCCTGCTACTACATCTCGCAAAACGACCAAGAAGGTAAATAAAAGAGTGGTTTGTACTCTCACTGGGGTATACTAACAATTGGAAGTGCGTACGGAAGATATTTCCAGTGTTATGACGTCTCAGCCAATTCTGAAAGTGAATTTAGGTCCTTGCTTTCCGCGGAGCGCTACTTTAACAAATACAAGGCCTATTCCGAAAGTAAGGTCCGATCGGTCGCGAAACGGAAAACACAGTAAAAATCAAAAATGTTTTATTTGCAACAGTTAGCCACACCTTCCAGCTGCGTCTCTACATAATCGCCGCTACGATTTGGTAATTTGACGTAGTGTTGTACCAACTTTCCAATAACATTGTCTACTCCGGTTTACAGCTTGTTGTCTGTGCCAGAATGTTGTCTTCATAGCTAGCGGTTCATGTGAGCAGAGATGAATCTCAGGGAGAGTCAATAACGGGCTCTATTGTGGGTAATCAAACACTTCCCAGCGAAAACGCTGCAGGAGCATCTTCATTGCCCCTTCAGAGTGCGGCCGAGAATTGTCATGCAGAAGAAACGTATGACAGTTATGTTATGTGGGTTGCATGACATCAGGCGCAATCTCACACCAGGCTGCCATACTTGGCGGGAGACAATATTGTTCTGAGCATCTTTACGCGCTCACTGTGTGCTCAGAGCTGAAAAGAGCACACTAGAGGCATTACCCAACACATTTGTGCAAAGCTTCATCGGATTTTCACTGTGGTTTCCATTTAGCGCCCCGTCGGACCTTACTTTCCGAATACCCTTCGTACCTTAAAGAAAGAAAGAAAAAAAGAAAAAGACGCTCTGCTGGTCCTTCTACTTCTGTGTACTCTTTCCCGAAGCGGCAACTAAAGGCACCTTACGATCTCGTTTCGTATATGCCGAGAGCCGCAAAGTCATGTTTCGAATGTTTGATTTCTGTCATTTGACGGAAGACCTCCGTCGGAGAGTGAGCTCGTGTGTGTGCGCGAGGGGGAGGGAGAGACGGAGAGCGACGCAATCAAGAGGTCGGGTGCGTTGCGTGAGCAGGTAGGGGCTGCTGCTATTAATCTGGACGGCGCGGTCACGTAGCGCGGGCCGGCCACCGCAAACCATTGTGCGCCGGCGATAGCTTCATCTGCGGCTGTTATTTGCGCGCTGCTAACAACTATTGTGCGCTCCGCCCCAGCCAGCCTCGTTCGTTCTGCGGACATGATTTACCGCGCGCGCCGTGTCGGGGTCGCGCGCCCGGTACGCGGCCGCGCCGATCTCCGAAGGGCGTGCGAGCATCCACCGCCGCGGCAGCGCACAGCAGTGCGACGCCCTCGTAGACAAACAGTTCCGGGCGCACGGGACAGTCACCCATCCCGTGGTCTCGCACCGTGTTCGGCGTTGTTGAAGCTACCAGGGCAAGGGATAACGGGCAAAGTGTGTGACAAACGTCGCAAGGATAGCGACCGGCGTTGCGCGGGGTCCCTTATCGGAAAGGCGGTCTCCCGCCACAGCAAACGTTGCGGCCCATTCCTTGGACTTTCGCAGGTGGCATACAAGTTCTAACGGAACTAGACTATCTAGAAGCGGAATAGGAAAGATGTCCGAAGAAACTGTTACATTTAGCGCTCCGGTGTTCAATGTACAACAACTCTGGCGAATGGAGACCTGGAAAAGTGAATGGAAGGTCAGCGATAAGGAAGGAAGGGCCTATACTTTTTTCTACGACATTTCAGAATGGTTAAGAGTGTAACATGGCGATCCTAACTGCAGTGTGGTGCACTTATTAACTGGATGCGGACTTAAACCACATAAGTTTCAGTCAGACACCAAGTCCCACAGAACGCACAGTCCTCTTTTGCGGGAATTGCGGGAACGTCAGAGGCACACCACAGATACACAACATAATCACTGAATCTTGAAGCCATTAGTAGTTTTGATTGGTGGATGCATACAACAAAATTAGCACATGAAATCCATAAAACATCTTACCAAAAATACCAACGATTTAGGCCATACAGAGGCAAATCGATATGCAGCAAAATGAGCCAATTCATAGCACGTAAGAAGAAGAAAAAGAAGAAGACAAATATTAACCGACTATGAAATGCAGACACCGGTATCGGTGTAATTGTCATCTAAGGCATTATAAATCTGTGTGTAAAATTTTAGTTCTCAATATATTATACCCAACAAGTTAGATCTAGCTTAATCCAACTAGCCTACCACTAACATATAATGAAGCTAGTGGGGTCAACGATCGATGACAAATTACGAGGTATTCACCCTCGGATATTATGGTAAGGCTCTAAATCCTGTCATCTATCCTATCCGTGTATCTTTTCCTTCTAAATTACCGAATAATTAATTTTTTATTTCCATTTCACGCAACTGTTTTTTTTTCTTTTAAATAGGTAAAATGTTGCTTCAACAAAAAAGTAAAGAGGGTAAATGAAATCTACGCGGCAGATACGGACAAAAAAAATGGCTCTGAGCACTATGGGACTCAACTGCTGTGGTCATAAGTCCCCTAGAACTTAGAACTACTTAAACCTAACTAACCTAAGGACAGCACACAACACCCAGCCATCACGAGGCAGAGAAAATCCCTGACCCCGCCGGGAGGAGATACGGACAGCAGTGCATGTGGACGTAAGGGTTTGTGTCGGGCAGCTTTGGTTCCTCGGCGCTAGGCGGACTGGGACAATATGTAAGAGGCTAAAAATGACAGATTAGCCGGTCAAACGAGGAAAAAAAATAACCTTCAAGCTGTTTTGTCAGTGACGTTTGTTCACAGAGCTATCAACTAACTCAAAGTGAAGCCTACCAAGGTAACAGCGGTGCATTGACTGAAGAATTCAGATACTGTTGTTCGACGTCGGTACACAAAGGTTTATTGTAGTATGTGTATGATCAAGGATGACGGCATTTATCGGGATGCATGACCTCGCAAAGGAATCTACGATGGGAGTTCTGAAAATCCTCACGCAGAAAAGTGGCGTACAATTATTGTTAACACAGCAATATAATAAAACCAAAATTTCGCTGACTTTAATGTCATATCTGTGCCAGGGAGAGAAAGGCTTGCAGTGTTTCACGAACGACGCTAGCTCTGTGGCTAGAATCGATACCGTGAATACCGCATTGAGAGGTTCCGTTCGCAGCATACGCTACGGGCCGTTCACAAGTCTCTAGCTGGTGGCGTATCCGTTTGAGCCTAATTAGGAGCGGCTTTGGAAAGAATTACGAGGAAGTCTTTCCGTTTAATTTTCCACTGAAGTGTCAGTAGCATCTGCTTGCAGAGCTTTACTACTGTCCCGCTACTGACTTCTTTTGTTTCGACGGCAACAGAAAGTCTTCCAGAGATGGTGAGGGCTTGTAAGCTGCCTGTCACTTCACTTGCAACAATTAAGCAATGATTACTGAATTCGTACGGAGTCAACCGTCAATATAATTTGCCTCCTAATCACTCCATTTCCCCATATTCCCTAGCACGCCAAATTTCAGTGTAAAATAAGGTCAATGTAACGCATAACTACACCCACGCGTCACACGTTTTCATTATATGAAAAAATCGAAAACACTGTACGTATATAAGGCTTTAGAACATGACCTTCTGATTGGCGTAATTATCTTATTACCGCGTACTTTTATGTATATGCTTTCATCGATCAACAGTATCACCAAGCACTCATTACTGCTCACAGTTAAGTTTGCCATTAAAGATTTGTTTGAGAACCATTGTTTCACAAGTTAAGAAATTATGCTTCTATGAATCACACTTCCACTATGATACAGGTAAGTTTCCCTTTGATGGTAAACTATTACTAAAGAACATATCAGATTCTGCCCCTTTTATCTATCTCTTCCGACTTTGGGAAGCAACTTATACATAAATAATGTAACTTCCTTAAGGCTGAACCATTTTGGCACAAAGATGTTCTATCATACGCCTTCGTCGTTTCATTCTTTCACTCAGACTGTGTTGCACGTGTCACTGTACCGGTAAGGCTGATGCTCCCTGGTTTCTCTTCCGTGTAGCTCCGTATTAGTCGTACCGTATACGGGCAAGAAAACGAGAACTGCGTTGTTGTTGAATGTAATGGCGCGCGTCAGGATCGGACAACAGTGAAATTGCTTTAGCTACATGGAATAATACACGAACCGTTGAGTACCACACGTGAATCACTCGGACAAGTAAATGCAAATGGAACTGCGTGACTTGGCGTTGGAGTTTCCCGCATATGGTTCCCTTATACACTATAACGTAAATTGTAAATAACAGAATGTGACCCTTACGATCACAAACCTAATGTGCATTTCTAACAGAAACTAACCTAAGGACATCACACACATTCATGCCCGGGGCAGGATTCGAACCTGCGACAGTAGCGGTCGCGCGTTTCCAGACTGTAGCGCCTAGAACCGCTCGGCCACTCCGGCCGGCTCACCGACCGACATCGATACCTATCCTCAGTGCAGCATTCCGTGAAGAATGGACTGCCATTCTCCAAGAAACCTTCCAGAACCTGATTAAACGTATGCCTGCGACAGTGGAAGCTGAAATCAAGGCTAAGGGTGGGCCAACACCATACTGAATTCCAGCATTGCCGATGGAGGGCGGCGAGAACTTTTAAGTCATTTTCAGCCAGGTGTCCGGATACTTTTGGTCACAAAGCGTATATGATGATTAGGAGTAACGTTATTATTCTTATGAAAATGATTTCGGTTATGAGAACTACCCATAATCGACTCGCTGCCTGACATTTTTAACGAGAGCCAGAGGAGCACGGAAAGCCTTCCGTACCGTAGCTGTCTGACGTGAGAGCAGCGCAATTGGATGCCGCCGGAGCAGTGTGCGTTGCGGGTGGCCTATCGGTAGGCGCGCACGCGCGGCCCCTGGCACTTGCGTCGCCGTGGAGAGCGGAGGCCGGCCGGCGGCGCTACGTGATGCGCCCGCGTACGTGCCACGGAAGCGTGGGACGCGCCGAACTGGACTGGCAGGGCAGCCCGCTATTGTGGGCGACGGCACCCCCACCTCCAGGCAACCACAGTGGCCAGAACGGCACGCACGCCTCATTTCTTCTCGACTGCGCCGCGAAGGCCATGACGCGACGTAAATAAGCATCGCCTATTCTTAACACTAGACCCAACTTAGTCGGTTTTCTCGCCGCTTTCACTCCAGTGCCGCCTCCGTGGGAAGAGGCCAGGACCTTGTCCCAGCGCGGCTCCTTAGACGCAATTTTTTGTGGTCGTTTTCCTGTTATAGGCTCCAGAATTACGTATCACTGAAGCAGAAGTCAATAAATAAAAAAGGACCCTGGAGTTCAGTGGCTGAGACAGTAGCATCAAAGAGGAAAAGGTTGAATGGCGTGCGCGCATGCACGTACACACACACACACACACACACACACACACACACACACACTCACTCACACACACACACACACACACACACACACACAGTGTCCTACTAAGAGTTGTCAGGTGCTTTTTCTCTTTTGTCTCGGCAGATATTTGCAAATCCGTTTTTGCAGTATGTAGCTAGAGTCAGCCCAAAAAAATACCTCTCATCACTTCTTTCATGCTGCCTGGAACACACCGTAAATCAATAGTCACAGAACGGGAAGAAACGATGCAAACTGTCCCCTTGAAGAGTTCGCCCAATGTAGCGATGAGTGTGCCGTCTAACACAGGATAAGTTATTAATGTGGTTGCGGCTACTACAGTTGGCATTGCACAGAATGGACAACACGTAGAACATGTGTTGTAGCGTTCGGTATGAAGGTAATTTCCCAACTGTGAACATTAATAACCTCTAAACTGTAGAAGATAGACAAAAACAAATTACACCACTAAATTCCAGAGCTCAAATGAGTGTTATTTGATATATCATACACCCCACTTCCCATTAAAAAAATTACTTGAATCCAAAATGGCGGATTTCAAGATGGTGGTCATGAATGACATTCACTCTAAAAGTTGCAGCCCCACATCAGACCTGTGTTCCCATCAATCACATTTCAATTTTCCCTTTAATCTTCAAACTTATGAAGGTGTCCAAGGACTTTTGACTCGGCCTGTATACAGGGTGAAAAGTATTTAAACCGACAAACTCTGGGAGGTTGTAGGGGACATCTAAACAAATATTTTCCCCTAATTCCATTTTTTCGTATGAGGAGAATTTAAACCGGTAGAGGAAGATTTCTCTGGCGGCAAATTAATTAAACCAACAAACACTTTTCCATTTTTTATGACCAAGAGACAACACATTAACACAACCCAATTTCAATTATAGTGGATTTTCAAAAATTCCTCCACTGACACGTAAACAAAGGTTACACCGTCGGATCATGTTCTGTTTGACACGGGCAAAAACCCCAGGAGTATCCTGCATTGTTCCTGCTGCTGCTACTATCCGGACAACCAAATCGTCTTCTGATGCAACAGGAGTTGCGTAAACAAGGTTGCGCATCTCTCCCCACACAAAAAAGTCCAGAGGGGGCATATCTGAGGATCGAGCAGGTCTTTGTACAGGACCACCTCTGCCAATCCACGTTTCTGGGAACCGTAGGTCCAGAAATCGACGCACGCGACGACTGAAAAGTGCCGGCACCCCGTCATGTTGGAACCACATACGTTGTCTTGTAGGGAGCGGGTAGTTGATAAACCCGCTGTGCAGCTCGTCCGTTGTGGTGCGCTACGTAGTACGCACCAACCATATCAATTTACTCACTCAGGTGTATCTCTCCGTTAGTAAACAGAGACAATGCATTACCTCACTGGTGGACAGCAGTTGCCTATAGCTGAAGAGCGTAATACGCCCTCTAACAACTGAAGATCGTAATAAGGCCTCTAACAACTGAAGAGCGTAATACAGGTTCCACCGATTTAAATAATCCTCATAGGAAAAAATGACATTAGGGGAAAATATTTGTTTAGATGTCCCCTACAACCTCCCAGAGTTTGTCGGTTTAAATACTTTTCACCCTAGAGAACTGAAATAAAAGCTGTAAAGGTGCTATCAGTGAGATTCGATCAAGTGACTTAACGAAAAGTATTACGATAAGCACTTTTTTTCTTCACCTAACTACCGAGGAGTACGTTAATAAACTACTTAAAAGGGCTCGAACGTCTTCTAATCGCCAAATACGATTTTTACGAGATCTTTTATTATTGGGAACAGCCCCGTACTGCATAGGAAACTGGTGTCCCGGCAGTATGAAGAAAATCGACGAGTGCTAGTTGGTAAGGTCCTCTTGTTAGTAGAGTAAGTAGGGCGTGGGAGTAGGCGTGTGTTTCTGGTGTTAGCCCGGTGTTGACAGCCGCCGGTGACGGCCGCCTCCACGTCTCGGACACCTGCGGCCGGCGTCGCAGGTTGCGTGTCTCGAGGCGCTGGGCGGGGCGGCTGACAGCTCATTGTTCGTTGGCTATCTGGGCCGGCCATCGCCGTCGCCATCGGCCTGAGAACCTCGGGCCGTCTGCGGCGCCCGTCCGTCTCCCGGAGCGGCCCGCTGTCACGCTGCATAATAATATACCGCACCGCCACTCTGCGCTCTCTTCGCCTCTGAGGTCGCTCTTAGAGTCTTCAAGAAGGGTCGTCGAGCAGATGCGCAAAACTATAGACCTATATCTCTGACGTCGATCTGTTGTAGAATTTTAGAACATGTTTTTTGCTCGCGTATCATGTCGTTTCTGGAAACCCAGAATCTTCTCTGTAGGAATCAACATGGATTCCGGAAACAGCGATCGTGTGAGACCCAACTCGCTTTATTTGTTCATGAGACCTAGAAAATATTAGATACAGGTTCCCAGGTAGATGCTACTTTCCTTGACTTCCGGAAGGCGTTCGATACAGTTCCGCACTGTCGCCTGATAAAGTAATAACCTACGGAATATCAGAACAGTTGTGTGGCTGGATTGAAGAGTTTTTAGCAAACAGAACACAGCATGTTGTTCTCAATGGAGAGACGTCTACAGACGTTAAAGTAACCTCTGGCGTGCCACAGGGGAGTGTTATGGGACCATTGCTTTTCACAATATATTTAAATGAACTAGTAGATAGTGTCGGACGTTCCATGGAGCTTTTCGCGGATGATGCTGTAGTATACAGAGAAGTTGCAGCATTAGAAAATTGTAGCGAAATGCAGGAAGATCTGCAGCGGATAGGCACTTGGTGCAGGGAGTGGCAACTGACCCTTAACATAGACAAATGTAATGTATTGCGAATACATAGAAAGAAGGATCCTTTATTGTACGATTATATGATAGCGGAACAAATACTGGTAGCAGTTACGTCTGTAAAATATCTGGGAGTATGCGTGCGGAACGATTTGAAGTGGAATGATCATATAAAATTAATTGTTGGTAAGGCGGGTACCAGGTTGAGATTCATTGGGAGAGTCCTTACGAAATGTAGTCCATCAACAAAGGAGGTGGCTTACAAAACACTCGTTCGACCTATACTTGAGTATTCCTCATCAGTGTGGGATCCGTACCAGGTCGGGTTGACAGAGGAGATAGAGAAGATCCAAAGAAGAGCGGCGCGTTTTGTCACAGCGCTATTTGGTAAGCGTGATAGCGTTACGGAGATGTTTAGCAAACTCAAGTTGCAGACTCTGCAACCGAGGCGCTCTGCATCGCGGTGTAGCTTGCTGTCCAGGTTTCGAGAGAGTGCGTTTCTGGATGAGGTATCGAATATATTGCTTCCCCCTACTTATAACTCCCGAGGAGATCACGAATGTAAAATTAGAGAGATTCGAGCGCGCACGGAGGCTTTCCAGCAGTCGTTCTTCCCGCGAACTATACGCGACTGGAACAGAAAAGGGAGGTAATGACAGTGGCAGGTAAAGTGCCCTCCGCCACACACCATTGGGTGGCTCGCGGAGTATAAATGTGGATGTAGATGTAGAGACATGACGGTTGGGAACGTCTTCTGAAAGTTTCCTTCTCTTCTTGTCTCTTTACACCTCGAAAAACGAAAGACGTGCTTTCTAACTTATCATTTCTCTGACGCCCATGTGTGCTAGCATTGTTCGATACTGTGGTAAACTCAGCCAGTTCTCCACTGCAGGAAGGAGGAGGCTTTTGTTCGCCTAAAGATAATAGGCCAGACTTTCCCTAATCCTCCTAAATGGGTTGCGGTCGGAGCCACCTACGCTTCCCTCAGTTGCCGGTGTTTTACAATATCCGTGGCAAAAAAGCTCCTAAATATATACTAAGATGGTATCTGTCCTTTCGGACATGTCCGAGCCTTAACTATATATATTTTCTAAGATGGTATCTGCTCTTTCGGAGGAACAGATGGCTCAAATGGCTCTGAGCACTATGGGACTCAACTGCTGTGGTCATAAGTCCCCTAGAACTTAGAACTACTTAAACCTAACTAACCTAAGGACAGCACACAACACCCAGCCATCACGAGGCAGAGAAAATCCCTGACCCCGCCGAGAATCGAACCCGGGCATGGGAAGCGAGAACGCTACCGCACGACCACGAGGAACAGATATCATCGGTGACCAAGCAGCTCGTTAGAATGAAATTATAATGAAATGACAACCCTTAGCTGCTTGGAGGCGTTCACATACGTCAACGGGGACAGATGAAAATGTGTGCCCCGACCGGGACTCGAACCCGGGATCTCCTGCTTACATGGCAGACACTCTATCCATCTGAGCCACCGAGGATACAGAGGATATCGCGACTGCAGGGATTTATCTCTGGCATACCTCCCGCGAAACCCACATTCTCAACGTATTGTCCCGCACTACATTCGTAGTGCCCCTGCCCATTATACTCATTACTCGAAAGGACAGATACCATCTTAGTATATATATAGTTAAGGCTCACCGGCCACTTGACCATCTTCTTCTTCTTCTGTGCGAATGCACAAACACAGCCCGAACTCTTACGGGAATCGGCAGCGCGCCGCGAGTAATGAGTATAATGCGCAGGGGCACGAATGCAGCGCGGGACAATACGTCGAGAATGTGGGTTTCGCGGGAGGCGTGCCAGAGATAAATCCCCGCAGTCGCGCCGTCCTCTGTGTCCTCGGTGGCTCAGATGGGTAGAGCATCTGCTATGTAAGCAGGAGATCCCGGGTTCGAGTCCCGGTCGGGGCACACATTTTCATCTGCCCCCTTTGACGTATGCCAACGCCTGTAAGCAGCTAAGGGTGTTCATTTCATTGTAATTTCAAAGCTCTTAAGACTAATGAAACGCTGCTCCAGTTGCCTTTTTTAGAACTTTATAACGTTCACACGACCGGTTTCGGTCTTTGTGTCAGTCCATTATCAAGAGTATCTGAAATTGCCAAATTTCAATATTTTGGGCCCCAAAATTATTGATGTAGAAACTTATTGGCTGAAAAGTAACAAGAAATTAGAAGAATACACAGACGAACATGGTGATATGAGAAAACGATGAGAGCCGACCGCGGTGGCGTTTCTAGGCGCTTCAGTCCGGAACCGCGCGACTGCTACGGTCGCAGGCTCGAATCCTGCCTCGGGCATGGATGTGTGTGATGCTCTGAGGTTAGTTAGGTTTAACTAGTTCTAAGTTCTAGGGGACTGATGACCTCAGATGTTAAGTCCCATAGTGCTCAGAGCCATTTTTTTGAAAACGAAGGTTTAAATTTTATGGGGACATTAAAAGAATGGTACCCACTAGGTTGACTAAACAAATAGTAGAACTCCACGAAAAGGGAAGTAAGGTCAAAACTGAGCCAATTAAGTGGATCGCTGCGATTAAGGACTATCATAAAGTAGCCGGTATAACTCAGGCAGAAGTTACAGATAGAAAAACATTCAGACAAAATATATGTGATTGGAAAGTTGGTCAGAGGGAAATTAGAAAACGGATTGGAACGCTGTGGTCTGATGAAAGGAAGAGACTTCATTCTGAAAGGATAAAACAAATTTGGATGCAAAGAAAGGCCAACCATCGAAAGTGACATTGCACCTCGCGTGGTCCTATTGTGCCTATTCGTGAATGGTAATTGTATGATTGACATATACATTTTTTTTTGTTTTTTATGATAGGAGATGAGAGACAATACTCATATACAGTGCGATTTAGCTCCCATACAGATAGATGCTATGTAATGTGCAGTGTCTTGAAAAGCCAAGCGCTAGATTTTCATATTCTCTCGCTCGCTATGTGCACGCTATTAACCCTATAGAAAAAATGAACTGGACCTTTTCGTGAGAATTTTAATGTAGTTAAATTTTTACTGTGATCCGATTTCGCTAGAGACCGTAGTTTTCCAATTATTCGAGAAAAACGTGCAAAAGTGACCTGCAGACGCGTTTCTGTTGAATAACTCAAAAACCGTGGCCTCCAGCGGAAACGTAGCCCAGTACAAAATTTAACTACATTAAATTTCGTATGAAGACATCCTAGTCATTTTTTTCTGTAGGACTTTAAGTTTGCACGTAACGAGCGACAGATTATGAAAATCTTCTGCGTGGTATTTGAAGACATTGCGGGGTGCATAAAACCAATGGGTAGTGCCAGCTGAATTACCCTGTATGTACAGTACAAGAGCAGAAATGATACGGAACTTAGGTTATGCTCTAGAGGAACAACGTCAGTTGATAAAAACAATAGAAGTCCAGCGGATTTTAAAAAAAACTCGCGCCCGATGACGTCATGAGAAAACTGGCGTATCGTTATTATAGAAACTGTACAATCCGTTACTTGCAAACTGTCATCTGGTTCAGCTTACAAAGAGCTATCTGATGCGTTTCAAAATTGTATTTCATATTTTCAGCTACAATGCTAAAAGTTAACGATAAAACAGCAAAGTCAAAGATATTTTAAAAACTTTTTTCCCCCAAATACATCATTAGAAAATGGGTGTGTTGCAATTATAAAAACGTACCATGCGAAAAACTGTTAACATGCTTTACCTTAGAGGGTTGTATTTTGACATGTTTACAACTGCTTTTTTTTAGAAACAAAAGCTGAAAGTAATGATTTAAATGTGTAAGATAGTTGCAATGGACGAGATGTCCAAATCGAGCGTAAAGGTACGACCTCTAACGAGTAAAATTAGAACCGACGGGAACAACTGAGGGCTCTCACACAGCCTGGATGCATCGTCGATTGCTTACAAAATAATGTTTACGAGAAATTAGCTACTGCAGCCGAGTTAAGAATAATGTATAAACGAAATTGTCAATAACTGGACGACAGATATCCAAGAAATTGGTGCTGCTCGATATGCATTGCTCATTAAGCATTTTTTTCTTGGGTTTTTTAGGTGAGCAGATTTTTCTGTATCTACAGAAATATCCGTAAAAGAGGTAGAAAGTTACGCTCACCTTGCTTCTCTACAGCACCGTAAGACGTATATTATGTTTACTTATAGAGGATATATAGAATATATATGAGTGTAAGCATTGTGTCCCATCTCCTAGTAAAAAAAAAACAAAAAAACCTATATGCAGATCACTTTATGTATTAACATTTGGCAGTCTCAGATATATTTGATAATGGCCTAAAGTAAGGCCGAAAACGGTCGTGTTTACTCAATAAAGTTCTACAGCATCATCCAGACATGTAGAAAATAATAACCCCTAAAATTGTTGCATAGGGTAACTATTGGTACTCTTTATTTTGAAATTAATCCCAAACAGCTGTATTTGATGATGTTTATTTATTACAATCGATTTCTAAGCTCTGGTAGTTTCATCATTAGGAACAAGTGCCACAATCAAATTCCTCAACATTCGCAAAAAATATATGTCTGCATAACTGTGGAACACTATTATGTATGCATGAGACACTGAGATACTAGAGATGCTGCATTTAAAGCTTATTAACAATATGCCCTGTGTAGAAAAGAAGTGATATGTAATCATACGCCACTACTAAGGGCTTTTGAGAATATTTACAAGTGCTGGAATATAGGGTCACTTCGTTCAGGTATGTACATGTATGTTGACAGGACAATCGGCTACCTTCGCGATCATGGCAAAGGCTTTTTCGTGCATTTCAAATAGACTAAACTGCAACACAGCTGCAAGCACTATATTTATTGGAAGGGTAATAATTAATAATAAGGCCTGAGACTGAAGCTAGGACTGTATCCGACAGACCAGCCAATGGAGCTAAGATCCACATCGTGACAAAAGAACAATATATCATGTTGCTGACAGGAAGGAAATTTATCGGTCTATTCTGTCGCTATTGAGCAGGATGTAAATCTACTTTGGCGACAGAAACAAGAGTGGCTTTACTTAAATGAAGCTACGGCGATGAAGTATGCCGTCGTATCGAAGGTGCTCTGGTGCATTAATTGATGGCATTCAAAAACAATATGAGTATATACTTATCTTAGCCGTGATAGTAGATAGAAACGTCAGTGAAGTCCATGTCTCCTTAAACTGAGAGATATATCTGTGCTGACACATATTAATGTGCTAGGAGGGAAATTAACGATGAATATCGCAAACGTAAATATACCTTTGATTTTGGAACGTTTAAAGCACAATGAATGCTATAATTTTTATGTAGTAGAACTATTTTCACCTGTAGGTTTTCCTCATGAGGATAATGTGGCTCAAAACTAACTCTGAGGGCTGATGTGGAGAAAAAAATGTAAAACATCTTACCCATCAAATGAAAAGTTGCACGCCTTGTTGAAACACAGTCGTTCAAGATGGAGGATTATTTTTTGAGGTTCAACACTGAGGCAGTTACTAGCTGTTAATCAAGAGCTATTATTATTACTACGGCAATAGCTGCAGGTACATTAACAAAATATAGTACATCATAGTTCATTATTTCTAGACGAATAAAGGAAATAAACTCCAGTGTGTTCCTACAGAGTACAACTTTGATGTAGCATACGACATAACATGTTTATTAATTGGATCCACTGCTGTGGATATAGTGGTTCCAAAGAGGGCTTGTAGAATATACCGGAACCTGTAACTGCCATAAAAATATTGTACTTGTGAATCTAGCAGATAATATTCTCTAGTCGCATTATGGCAGCTTTAAACCGTGTTTTCTGAAATTTGTCTTCAAAACACGTTTTAGAATTTCAAAACATGTAGTTGGCAAAGGCGCTCGTCCTGAATCTGGTGTCTGCTTCCACTGAATATGAAGTAGAAATATACTTATACAAAATTCCGATTTAATCGCGAAGTACAAAGCTAGCGGCGCCCCAGGAGCTTATTCTGGTCGTGACCATATTTTCCGACACGGTCTGCATAACCAAGTAGCGTAAATACGGTTGCAAGATGGCGGAGCGCGATCAGCTGATGAGCAGAAGGCGACTTGGGCTGCTGCGCGCGCATCCACCCGGCAAGGAAGATGGCGGCGGGCGACCTTAACCCTGGCGCGTGAGACATCGCAAGGTTTTCGTGCGTCTCTGCGCGCCTGACATGGGAAACGACTCCCGCATTCCTGGGCCGACGGCGCGGCACCGAGCCTGCATCCTAATGCAGGGACAGCCTGCCAATAACCCCGCCGGAGACAGAGGCAGTGCGAGTACTGTGCGCGCACGGTCGTCTCTCCTACACAACTTTGTTTCCACCGCTGTGGGTGCTCCATCACCGTTGACAGTTGGGCTACACAGTGCTTCGTGGCAATCCCTCCCAGTCCAGGCTCTACTTCATTTAAACATCCACACTGCTAGAAATGGTTACGAGAAGAATCTAGCTGAAATCATGGACGTCGGGATCATTTCCCATTTAAAAATGCTTGTAGAATGTATGCCAATTTCTAAGTATGGTTGTTACTTCATGTAGCCTCAGTAACTTCATACAACCACCTCGCTTTAAAATTCCTACCAGAGTGTATTAAGTTTTACTGCAGCGTCAGAAAAAATGTTGACAGTGTTCTAATGTAATACAAATATCTTGAAATGATATACTGCTTAACACTTTGACTGCCAATCCCATCAAAAGATGGGACGAGACGTATGTTGACAGGTCGATAGGTCTTCATTGCTGGCTAGTCTTCTTAATAAATATTGAGAAACCATAAAAAATGGCCGGCATTTTAAAATACGGTAAGATTGACATGGCTGGTAGTGAAAGTATTAAACTTACTTCTGTCTACAGTTCTCATTCGCTGCTAGCCATAACGATATCTTAGTGTGTGTTTAAATCATACACGTACTGTTTGTTTATTTGTCAAGAAACCCTGAAATAAGATTTTTTTTCTGTTATTGTACCCCCACCAGAAATGCCCGAGATTGAAAGTACACGTCGTTACTTCATTTTAATATGCCTACCTCTCTACATATTTCATAGATAGTTACTTATGAAAAAACCGTAGATAAAAATGCGAGCCTCATCTACTCTATCTGGAAGTACCTAAAACAAGAATTAGCTTAGATACGATTTCCATTTTTCTTGATATAATGAACTAGTTTAGTGAGTTAATGTTAATGACAAAAATGGTTCAAATAGCTCTGAGCACTATGGGACTTAGCATCTATGGTCATCAGTCCCCTAGAACTTAGAACTACTTAAACCTAACTAACCTAAGGACAGCACACAACACCCAGCCATCACGAGGCAGAGAAAATCCCTGACCCCGCCGGGAATCGAACCCGGGAACCCGGGCGTGGGAAGCGAGGACGCTACCGCACGACCACGAGATGCGGGCTAATGACAAATAGTTAAATATACACGGAGTAGTTACATTGAGACTGGAATGATGTGAAACTCCAAGACTGCCAAAGTGGCATACGATTAGGTTCGAACATAAAATTTTCACATGAAATTTAATGCCGGGATTTTAAATGACAATGATCTAAAGATCAATACTGCATCTTGGCAGCATATTGACAAAAGTACCAGAATTAAAATTTTGTATTTCCAAAAGTCGTAGTAGCCGGGAATGTGTGTGTGTGTGTGTGTGTGTGTGGATTTTTTTCTAACTTGTTACTTAACTAGCGATAACGGGGAAATCTAGACAAAACTCAGTCTGCGATTCACAACTACATACGGACGAAAGTTTCCAAGTTTTTGCCACAACGGAACAAGCCAAGAGTTTTTAAATAACGTGTTATATGTGTGAACATGCTCATTTGCATAACGTACTTTATATTAGTATATGATTTTACTTTCGAAAAACATATGTGCAGTGTTGTTGTTGTGATCTTCAGTCCTGAGACTGGTTTGATGCAGCTCTCCATGCTACTCTATCCTGTGCAAGCTTGTTCATCTCCCAGTACCTACTGCAGCCTACATCCTTCTGAATCTGCTTAGTGTATTCATCTCTTGGTGTCCCTCTACGATTTTTACCCTCCACCCTGCCCTCCAGTACTAAATTGGTGATCCCTTGATGCCTCAGAACATGTCCTACCAACCGATCCCTTCTTCTAGTCAAGTTGTGCCCAATTCTATTCAATACCTCCTCATTAGTTATGTGATCTACCCATCTAACCTTCAGCATTCTTCTGTAGCACCACATTTCGAAAGCTTCTATATATTTTCTGCTGTATATTCTCCATGCATAATGACGACATGGTTTGAGTGATAAACTCATAATCGAACTTGATTATAATAACATTTTTTCCTACGAATTTCCGTGATAATAGGTCACATTGGAAACGTTTCAGAAACTGGACATTTTTAAGATCGACAGATTTTTAGAATCATGAGAAGACGATCTTTGTCGTGGATGAATCACCAGAAAAAATATTACGCAATCTAGGATGCTGGCGAAAGTATCTTCTCGCATTCTACTTAAGATCTCGTTTTCCTTACAGCGTCGATAGCATCTATAGATCGCCGCGAGGAACAATTAAAACCATTACGCGGAGCCATGCATATAAACTGAAACAAAGGCGGAAAAATAAGAAAAGCGCGATGGTAGCGCCCGTGAAAAGATATTCATCGTTTACGTCCGCGTCTCGGGGCCGGCCGCCCGTCTACGAAAAGGAAAACAAAGTTTTTCTTCTTTGAAACGACTTCATTAATCAACGCTGAGGTTTAATTGCCGTTTTATTTCAGCAGCTCTCTGACCAAGAGCGCGGCGCGGTGGCGGATGGCTCGCGGTGCGGCAGAGCAGACTCGCCGTTTGTAATTACCGCCTCGAGCGAAACTCGGTTAATATTCCGCCAGCGTCATCTCTGGCGCGGGAAGGGGTGCCAGACGGTAGCCGTCGCCAGATAAGCTCACTCGTTAATACGGCGGTAAATCAATTTCAGATTGTAGTGAGATACCGCTGGGTAATAATGGGCTTTTTAATGTGGCACATATGAGGCGTCACGGAGGACAACGGTGGCGTTGATGACACGCATTACGCGCGGCGGGGGGAATGCAAATGTTCCTAATTGCCCGCTCTGAATCGGGTGAAATGTTATTAACGAGTGTCGTCACGGCAAGTATGGGGGGCAGTTTTTGCAGTGGCTTGTCTCGTTAGCGGTAAGCTATTCCCACGTCTGATGCGTAAAGCAAACGGCTAAGCGGTCGGCCGACTTGTTGACTATCTCTTAAAGGTCGAGTCAAGTTTGATGAAATGGAACGGAACTTAATAATATTCCACGCTGTAGTCCAAATTGCGGCATTCGCACAAGCCGTCAACGGAACGTAAGGGTTTTTCGGAAAGCACATTTTGAGGTTGACGCTGGTGCGTCTGCTAAGATCGGAAGTGAATCAGGATCGACATATCGGCAGTTAAATCGAAACATGCGTTAGTTTCACAATCATCTTGTCGCTAGTGCACGGCATAGTTGATTAAGATGTCGTGCTCTTTTCCTCTCTTGCAGGTTTATGAATAGTGGTTAGTAAGACCCAACAAGCCACACAATGGAGGCAACTGAATACAGCACAAGCAGACATGAACGAAGTGGGTGATTATTTTAAAGTCTTCATTTTAACCACAGATCGACAAACTAAGTGAATTTTCCCTCATATTAGGTTTTAATTCTCTTTCTGCGCAAGATAACAACAGCACAAGCCGAGATTGTACAGAAGAAGTTTAAAAAATCTGTGTGCAGTTTAGTTAAGTGTCTGTGGATTGCAACTGTAGCCAGAAGACGACCTTTGTACTTCGAGACACGTCGCTTCATTAAATAGCAAGTCAAAAAATCTTGTGACGCGCAACGATCTGTGAAAAACTTTTTCAAACTCTCGCAGCGTTCACTTATGTTGTGGAGTGGATTTCGAACTTTTGTGTTATATCAGTGTTTGTTTTATTGTTTGCTTCGTTTACGTAACATATTGTGAAGGTTCAGTGAAGAGTTGGATATTTTTCACATGAGTGTTTTTCCACGATATCTGTAAGTGAAAAAGACTTAGGTTTTAAACTACGTGGACGAAAAATAAGCCTGCATTTTACATAAATAGAAATACAAATTCATGAAAAAATTAAGTGGTAGACCTTTTTTATCAGTTAATAGCACTATGGATGGATAAAGGTACAATTCTAGACAAGTAGACCTCTTCGGGCAATGTCAGTCTCATTAAAATTCCTCCCAGTGCACTGCCACGTCTTCTTATAAAATACTTCAAAACGCTTAAACACTAAAATAAGCGACGTTTCGGCTGTGTTGCAGGAGTTTTCCTCAGGGCACACACTCTATATCCCGAGGAAGGCCACTGCAACGCAATCGAAAGTTCGATTATCTTAGTATTTTAACCAAGAAAGATTTTAATGAGAAAAATGCGGTTATTTTTATCTTTATTGACTACTAGTGGTAAAACAGAATGGATAATCTAGAAAGGCTGTACGTAGTCCCTTCTTAAGTTTGGGTATTTTGGTATTTTATCTTGTAAACCAATAAGGAATTTAGTTTGCAGTTGTTTCGCCTTTATTTAGTACTTAGCAATAAAGCACAATGGATAAGCTAGAAAGGCTCTATCTATTGTCTTCCAAATATTGTAGGATGCCTTTTTGTGTCTATTTCGTGAACTGTTTCAGCAGAGCCAAAAAAGACTCACTATAAAAAATACAACGAACATTTGTCCGAATTTCCACAGCCAAACTGAGAGTGGAAATGAATAATAAGGGTGTCAAATTGACCACCATGAGATCTAGTTTCACGAAGAAAAAAGGGTAAGTGTTTGAAAGTAAACAGGTTAAATGTGGGTTCGAATACGAATTCCGGTCCAGCACAAATTTTTGTCACAAACAGCTGACGTCAATCCGGATGCATGCATGCATGTCTCAGGAACACTGTAATGTGAAGATACAGACATCGTATAAAAACACACCTTCTAAACGTAAATGATGGTTGATGTGGATGGTATCTTATAACCTCACATACGCGGCTTGCTGCTGGGCTATGCGAAATTACGTGGTGTTGACATTCCGTCTCGAGTGAACACACCACTATCTGACGGTGACGTGGCCCTCTGTTCAGGTTCGTTGACGCCCAGTGTGAATCGAATACGCCATTCACGGTGACTACGAGCGCTGTGGGCCTTTTCTGTGGCTGCGGCAGTCTCGCTACGCACCTGTTAACCCTCTCCGCCGACCACGCGCAGTGGGTGCAGTGGTCTGCCGTTATTAACGGCCGCGTCGGCTGTCGGCACTCGCAGCGGAAGACACGGTGCGTCCGCGGGCGATGAGGGCGCGATAGCCGCCGGCGTAACACGGCGCGTCGCGGGTTTCTGCGTGTGCCGCGCCGCGCCGCGCTCCCACACTTGGCGGTCGCGTCGCTGTAAATACGCGGCGAGCTCCGAGTGTCGCGCCATTCGTTTGCTCTCCCCGGACACTTACAAGCTTTTCGTTGAGATATTGGACTTGCCATTGAGGCAGAACGGCGCTCTTAGGCCAGAAATCTGATCTAGTGCGGCAGTGCGCCTCCAATATGCGAGAAAATATCTGTACGTGAGAGCGCCAGTAGTAATGGACTCACAACCGTTCGTGAGGTGCGTTCCTCTCGCTTCCCACTCGCCGAGGATGCTAAATCTCTCTTATGTTGCGGCTCTAGAGTGCTGCTGCGGTTATTCGAATCTCTGTAATGGAGGGCCTGTCCATTTCAGAGATCGAATAAGCACATCAGAGCTCTACAGCTTCGCCATTTAGTCAGTGGAGTAGTGGAGGCGGCAGTGTACAATTGGCGCTCATTGTGAATAAACGCTATCTGATCATAACTATCCTGACACCACAAGTGGACGTTAACATGCGGTAAATACCCGTTTTGCCTTTATGAAGGGCTGAACTCTGCTGCGGAGACATGTGGAAGAATGGCAGCCCATGATTTCTCAAGAGCCGAACCCAAAGAAGGTAGTGATATTCGACGCTAGGATTTGGAGAGAACTGACGTTCTAGCTCATCCCACAAGTCAGGACTCTGAGCAGGATGGTCCATTTCAGCAATGTTATTGTCCACAGCCATTACGTCACTGATCATAGA
Organism: Schistocerca cancellata; assembly: GCF_023864275.1. Taxonomy (NCBI): domain Eukaryota; kingdom Metazoa; phylum Arthropoda; class Insecta; order Orthoptera; family Acrididae; genus Schistocerca; species Schistocerca cancellata. Next base: position 459,202,903 of record NC_064630.1, read on the forward strand.
ATGAAGGCTCTCACGACCGGATGACATAGCTGCTGGTAAACCTTTCTGTTCCTGATGTTTCGTCCAGGACTGCGCTGGACATCCTCAGAGGCGCTCCTCCGCTGAGTTGCCGACTGACCGGTCGGACGTCCGAGAGCGACATATATACTGTATGAAAGGGGGCGTGGTCAAAGTAGCACCTGATGAGCAGAGATAATCCTTGTCAAAAATAAAACTTAACTATCGATTGTCGTCTTGTCAAAGACAAAATTATCTAGCGATTCTGCAGAGCTACTGTCCATATATCGATAAGTTCAAATGGTTCAAATGGCTCTGAGAATATGGGACTAAACTTCTGAGGTAATCAATCCCCTAGAACTTAGAACTACTTAAACCTAACGAACATAAGGACATCACACACATCCATGCCCGAGGCAGGATTCGAACCTGTGACTGTAGCGGTCGCGCGGTTCCAGACTGTAGCGCCTAGAACCGCTCGGCCACTCCGGTCGGCTATCGCTAAGTTTCATTGCCTCCTCTTTCCTATTAAAATTATCCTGTTGCTTATAAATTTCAATGGCTTCTCTACATAGTCGTGGATAATAATTTGACGTTGTAGAAAAAATTTATGTTTCAGAAAACTTCACTTCGTGGTGTCCCGACAATCTTTTGCCGTTCATGTGTGGAACAGAAGAGCGGACTACAAGACAGGTGATTTTGGAATCCTACAACCCTCAACGCTGATCGTTTCAGTAACCATGAAGGTAATCGGTTCTGGTCTGGAGTACTGGTTGTAACGTGCTTCAGAAGAGGCTTCAGGAACTACTAATGAAAAGTGCGTAACGATTACTCCCGAGTGTAAATCATTGATGTACCCTAGTCTATACGTTGCCAATTGGTACGAGCAGCGAAAGAAATCGAATATCTGACGAAATTCTCGCAATGGCAAATCTGTGCACACCGTTGCAAGCGTCGCCCCGTCGGCTTAAATCTGAGTCGTGAGCGAATAACTTGGCAGCGATTTGCACGTCTTATTTCCTTAACTAAGTCTTTCTAAGACTACTATCAATTTCAAACCTCTTTTTTACACCCATTTGTGCATTTAGCGATGTCCAACCCACTTCAACCACGCTCTGAAGAGTGACGCGTAAACGAGATATTTACAAGTAGCAAGCATCCGAAATTTAGAATAATTTAGGTCGTCTTTCACATTATGCAGACAATACCATGTAACAGAATGGAGTCAACTTCGTGAGTCTGAGGAACGCCATAAATGTCGTTCAAGTAATTAAGCAATCGCTTCCAAACGAAGCGGTTAAAACAACTCATAATTTAATAACTGCCTTTTGTTCACTTAATGGCTTCCTGTAACCAAATGTTAATAGTATCCAAAATATTGAAGCCCCTCAGTGTGTTTGAGGGCAAATGGGCTTTGCTTTACTGCCGGTTTAAAATTCTGTACCGTATTTCGGGCGGAGGAAAAGATTTATTTTTATGGCCGTGGAATGTAAACTGCCAGCTTGCTCGGAGAAAACGGTTCTCTTTTGTTGAGAAGGCAAAAGCCAGTGGCACGCTCAAGCGAGAAGGGGGGGGGGGGGGGTGCCTCATTCTTTAACTTAGAACTACACCATTTATTGCAGGTCCTCTATCCTCGTTACTTCTTTCGCTGTCTGTAGCCATCTTTTTCAGATAAAAGCGGTTATGAAACTGCAACGCTCATTTACTTTTTAAAAAGGGCAACATGAAATAAACGAAGTGGAATATCGAAAAAAAGTAATAATGTGTGTCCGCTGTACAAAGGGGGTGTTATAGCAAGAATGGCGCAGGAATTCCAGTTGTTTAAAACGCCATCGCACCGAAATTCCGGACATAAAGTTGCAAAATCTGTGGTGAATATATCTGCATTATCTGGTGCCACATAACTCGATAAGGTTATTTAAGAGTTGCAATATTGTATAAATCATGTACTTACTCGCAACCTCCAGGATGATCGCACTTGCCATGGATGGGATGACAACCAGCCTTGCAGACCGCTGAAAGATGAAATGTTGAAATAGTAAGAAATGGCAGCCAAGAATCAAGCGCTTAATAATTGCTTAAGAAACAAAACATGCTATTAAGCATTCTTAGGCCAAGATGTAGAACTATTAGAATTAATAATGTTTGAGGTCCATAACACATACTAAAAGGTCAGCGTCTATTTAATTGCAAACCAATAAGCATTCATGAGGTCGATCAAATTCAAACAAATATTTTCTCAACTTATGTACATTCCTCCATATTCACACCAAGCAAAATGACACAATAGTTTAGATATCGTACTTGTATTAGGGAGGATCTGGGTATAGATAGAGTCATTCTGACATATTTTTTTGCTGTGCTTTAGGTCAAAGCGTATGCTGGACTAATTTATGAAGCAAGACGACTCGTTCTATCTTAGACCTTTTTCCGATTTCGATGCAGTTAAGCTGGTAACCAGTAAGCGTCCTTTCCTGGTACTTCTCCCAGACTCATATGTAAGATAAACTGGTAGCGTTGACAAGCGTCACTCAGTTTTTTATGCAGTCTTTTGCTTGTCAGATCCACAATGATGTCGCTGTTTGCAATGCGCTGATGTTTTCAGAGCTCTTAGGTAACTGAGCCAACAGAAACTTCGTACAGGCCGCATGGGTAATAAAACGACCTCGAGAGGATGACAGTATGTGTATCTAAAAGGTAGTACGTCCACTGCAGCCGTAAGACCGACAGCCTTTGACAAAAAAAGGACTCTGGTTCATTTTATGACGAAAGTGTATGGCAGAAACAAGTTCGTGACTTCTGCGATAGTCTTACTTCGAACTTCACGCATAGCACCAATGCGGTCAGACTCCTATTTGTAGTGCACATTCTTGCAATTGCACAAATGAAATTCGAAGTACAGCATTGCGTAGCTCTAAATAATTTTCCAATAGCCATCAGTTCTCGCAATGTGACTATTCGTCTACTTAACCGGAGATCAGCTATCAAGATGAACTGGCTTTTTAAGAAGCAGGCTACGTTGCCAACCAGAGCATTATACTGATGAGATTTCGGCACTGCCTGCGAGGTGGCTAACATGTATTGCTACAACTGCAGAAAAATTCGATTTTATTGCGTGAATGAAAATTGCGAAATTTTTATTAGTATCTGATCGAACTTTGCGTCTAACTTGCTGACTAGATGAAACAATTCGTTCGAATAATCTCAACATGACAGCATAAAATTACATAGAACAGTTTTTTTAATTTGAGCTGAAATGTAACAACACAATTTTTCTTTTTAGAATAGCATGTACCATCAACAGAGTGCAACATATAGCTTTAGTCCACCTGTCATGTCTCTGAGCAATAATTCCAACTTCAGCTTTCCACGTAGTGTTAATCAAGTAGCTCCATTTTAACATGAATGTATGGAAATTCTACTATCCAAGTGTGAAAGGTTGTCTAGAGTAGTGAGGGACTATGCGAGATAGTAAAGTAATTAAGGTTCTCTACATGCACATCTTCTCGTACTGAAATGCCTTGCTCCATTTATTCGATGTATGGGGTCTGTTACAGTGATGTTAGTGGGCACTGTTGCGTATTGACATCCGGATAGTTTTTCCTGTAATAAAATTTGCCTAATCCTGATGGTATAACATTGCTTCAAAGAACTCCATACAAAGTTAATTCTCTTTAAGTAATGCTTATTGGAGCATACAAAGATTGTTTCTTCCAATAAAAGCTTTTATGAAAAACTGTCATAATGGGAGTTATTTGTTTTTCGTAATATGTTTCAACGTTTTCGCGTTTATCGAGGCAGACGACGTAGAACATCGTCCTTGTGGGACTTTTTATGAAGATGGGTGTTTCAGAATCACAAAATATATTCTATAGCTATTGAAGGTAGCTAGCGCTTTTCATTTAATAGATGAAATTGCATTTTACTATCGGTAACACCAGGAGCAAGTGAACCAAAGACCTTCGTTGCGTTACTGCCATCAGCATTGACAATAGCTTTAATAAGAAATACATGGTGCACACGCTGTACTTCTTTTATACAGACCGGAAAAAATGGAGTTTTAGCCATTGATGTACGTATGACTCTGCGCGGAGTATCAATGGCTGAGGCACATAGATAAGTCTTCTAAAGAACAGTCTTCTGCTGAAGAATCATGTCATTAAAAATGTTCTTCGCAGTAGTTAAGAGTTAAGGAGGCCGTTTCTACCCGTGGGGTTGGCAGAGCTTGACTAGATATACTGAATAACGAGGGACACGGTTCCGCTTGGTTGAACACAAGAGCTTGTTAAACTGTAGTATACAGCAATGTGGAGCTATAGCACCAATCTGCCGGTATTTATATTCCAACCTCTTTAATGCCTTTATTGCTGCAATGTACACCATTCATGGCCATTCAAAATGCAGCGTCGCCAATTATAGCGTCCTAGTTTACAAGGAATCGGTTACTGTCACCTTTTAGAGGCAGGCTGAGGGCAACTGAATTTCAAATATGCCATCTATATACAAGAATAAATCTTAAGAGTGGTTTTCTATCTAAAAAACTGTGCTTTTGAGTCAAGTATGTCTGAATTTAAGAGTGTTTTGTATATGTGACACTGCAGAAACTCCTCAAATTGTATGAATATTGATTCTCGTTTTAGCAGTAACTTACTAAAGAAGTGCGAAATTGAGTACCATTAAGAGGAAAGAACCGTCTCCTTTGCAGGACCGTGGTTACCGGAACTCATTAAGTTCCTTTAAAAATTGGTATTGACTTTCAGCGTTACAGAAAGCAGACCATGTCTTTGTTCTTATACGAAACTGAATTAAGTTTCAATTTCCTTTATCGATCTCGCTGAGTTGGAGCAGACAGATCATGTGCATTCCAGATCCACTCCACTTCCTCAAGTTACACTTTCCTTTGATAAGGTTCGTCATCGCGACTAGTTAGGCACATACAAATCGCGTAATTTTATTAACTTTATCAGTGGACAGTAATATGGGACTGGCGTTAGCATACACCCAAGGACAACTGAAACAAATACACGAACTTCTGTGGTGCAGAGAGAGTAAAAACAAACTACGTGCATACCCACACTCACGAACGTAGAAAATCCATTACGACTAACACATTCTCATAACCAGCAAAAACAAATATTTTTTGAAAACAGTTACAATAATCTAAAAACCAACGATAAACACATTTAACAACGCAGTGTTGACAGTAGAAATTCAGAAATAAATTGGTAAGCGTGTAATAGACCATAGTTTCATTTTAAGTCTAATTATGTTGTTCACTTAAGAAATGTACGATAGAGAATTCATTGTTAGTTATAGATGACAACTTTCAGTAAAGGATTGGCTGTACTTGCAGATGACGCACTGCTACATGAACAGTATGTTCTATTTAAGGTACACGTTTTGTTATATCTATTTTAATATAGTTACCACAATCTCAAAACTATTTCTATTATCATGCAATATTTCATTTGTTATTCTACTGCAAAGTAAATAATGGTGGTGAAGTTTCTATGAAACATGTGCAGGTTAAAAAGAAGAAAATTTCATTTGCATTAATTCATTGTTCCGTTGGTGCCTGGTAGAATATTTTAGCCATTATGAATGAAATAAAGCACAACACTAGTATAATATTCTGTAATATTTATTAGTTTATAAACTGGTCTCCGGATGTTTAGCCATCGTCAGGTACGAAGATAAATATGTGACTGCAAAATTTTTGTGGGATCAAAGATTGAAAACTGGTGTATCTACAGAGTATTTCAGTTGGTTTCCAAAAGCGGCAGTTGTTGATGTTTTATTTAGGACTAAAACGAAGGGGATTATTGCAATATTTTTGTTAATGTTTGATTTAGGAGTTTTTTCAGTATTTTACTGAAAGAGATCCTCTCGTTTTAGTCCTAAGTCAAACATTAAAAATTGTCATCTTTGGAAAGCAACTAAGAAACTCTTTGGAAACTATGGAGATATAATGTTGGGAGATGGCGTCACACGGTTACGTTGTACGCTGCTTTGAAGCCGGCGCCACCTTATTAGATTTACCAAAACTGTTTACGATCGCTTCTTGTTCTTAATTTCTATCATGTGTACACAACAGCTGTTTTAAATATGATTAAAAAATGTTACAGTGTTTTGATGAATAACCCAGTGTAGGGAAGGCATTTTCAGACGTTTTTCTGTTCTTAAATTCATGTTTTAGCCAGTAATACGATAAATTTTTCTACGATGGTGGTGTAACTTTCTTTTTGTTACACGTTTAGAGTAACCATGAAGGGAAGTATGTGATCTGAAAACGCTTCCTTCATAATCTAGTATTTTGATTAATACGGACTGACTGAACTGACGTTCGGTCTATGTGCTCTTCTCGAAAATGCTGGGAACATATTTCGCCATATTTAGTCGGTTTCCAATCTTTCGTTCTCACAGTGTTCCTCAAGAGAGCTTTTCGAGTTGGATCGATAGGAAATATAAAGTCAAATGACGGGATTAAGACCACTGCAGTAAAAGTAAACAGAGCAAACGAAATTCTCTTAAGCGAGGTAGGACGTCAAACGGGCTGATTTGGAGCAAGAGAGGCACTACAGGACATTTTAATTCCCACTGTCTACTTTTACAAATAAATTTATAAAACTTTTTCAGAATGACCAGGAAGGATTCGGGATTCACACCCATAGCAGTGGAAGTTCAAAAACGTAAGAAAAAAAATTTTTCTTAGGTCTGAAATTTCGTCAGTTTTTCTCTTATTATTGGCTGCATTTGTTCCTATAGGTACACTTTTCTTCACAACTAGGAGAGATTTTTCGATGAATTTTGCACAGCATACGAACCACAGTTACAGGTGTATGAAACTCTAGAATTTTCCAAATCTATTAAAAACTGTGGTAAAAATTGAGATAATTAACTATAAAATTTGAGTTTTTTTCTAAACATGGAGTTTAAAATGTAAAAGCTTATTCATTTTTTAATAAATTAAATAAATTCTACAGTTTCATACACCTGTAAGTATGGTTTGTATGCTGTGAAAAATTCATTGAAGAGTCTCTCCTACTTATGAAGAAAAGTGTACTTACAGCATCAAATTCTGCCAACAGTAACTGAAAAAAATGATGAAATTTCACATGTAAAACAAAATTATTTTGTCATGTTTGTGAACGTCCACTGCTATGAGTGTGAATCCTGAATCCTTGCTGGTCATGCTGACAAAGTTTTATAAATTTATTTGTAAAAGTGTAGACAATGGAAATTGAAATGTCCTGTGGTGCCTCTCCTGCTGTAAGTCGGCCCGTTTGACTTCCTACCCCCCTTAAATCATTTTTATCAAAACACTTCCACCAGAAGCTGATATTTGGGGCAACTAACATGGCGGACGTCGGCTTCAAGTGTGCGTCACGAAAAGTTCCCTTATCATACTTTCATAGTAGATACACTAGTTTAAATCTTTGTTCCCACAAAAATTTTGCAACTACATATATTGATGTTCGCACCTGACGATTGCGAAACAGTTGAAAACTGGTTTGTAAAGTAATAAATATTGTAGGATATACACCAATGTCGTGTGTTTCTTCGTTCACAAAATTGTATTTGCTCAAGGCATAATCCTTTCGAAGCACAGTAGTGCATTAATCAGATCAAATAAAAATTAAGTAGGAACAAGATAGAGAAGACTTTTCACCCAGCAGTAAAAGTCAAATGGTTGAAGATGATGATGACCGACTAAATGGATGGAAGTGAAGTGTGCAGAGAGCTTGTGGGCGCCCTCCTTGGCACTTACCGGACTCGCAGTTTGGACCCTGCCAGCCGTCGATGCACTGCTTGTCGCCGTTGACGTCGCAGCGGTAGTGGCCGAACTTGTCGTCTCGCGGCCGGCAGAACTTGGTGCACGTCAGGTTGAAATAGTGCGAGTCGCACTGGACGCGCACGCGGTACGTGATGCGCGAGTTGTTGCCGTCGTAGTTGAGCGTGTGCCACGCGCTGCTGGGCACGATGATGCCGGAGAACGTCGCCTCCTCGATCACCCTGGTGCGACCTGCCGACACACCAGCCCGGCTCAGTACGTACTTCAGTGGTTCAGCACAGTCATTATGCAGATTGTAACGCGTGTAAGTGCAGCCATTTCTATTGGCGACGGAGGATAGTGTACTGAACAACATTACATAAGTATTTATGTCATTTTAAGACTAATAATTGCAGCTCTTAGAAGTCGTATATTTTTAGGCTGGGTAGTCTCCCAAGAACATATGGCAAAAGCAAGCCATTAACGCTTATTTTACCCTGGGCGACAGGTCAGCTGTTGAGCCTTGGACACACGAACCCAAAACGGTTGATCTACGTATACCGACAGGCGTAGTCTACTTAGCGGTGCAGTTATGACCGTGCAGAAAAGTAGTAGTAGTAGTAGTAGTAGTAGAGGGTTTTTTGGGCGCACGACAGCAAGGTCTTCAGCGCCCGCTCAGTAACATAGTGAGACGGGTGTCAAGAAAATACTCAGAACAGTAAGATAAATCAGAACATAAAACACAGGTAACAAGCTTTGAAAAAATATGTGCCTACCCACACCAAAGCGAGGGACAAAGCATGTCGTCAGCAGTAAAACATGGAAAACACAGGAAGAAAGTGGTAGAGGGAGTTAAAACAATGTAGCAGATGGAAGTGGCTGGCTCACCGCAAGGAAAAAAGGGAGGAGTCAGCCACTCTGCAATACACTAAAAGCTCCAGCCTAAAAGTTTAGGCCAGAGTCCAGACACATCACAAAACTTGAAAACACACACGTCTCATCGTTAGCTAAAACACAAGGCAGATCCCCATCAACTCGTGCTTCTGCCCTTGCATCACGGTATAAAATGCAGTCTGTTAAAATGTGTCGGACAGAGATTTGCAAACCACACGCATCACAAAACGGAGGATCCTCCCGCCGTAATAAAAAGCTATGTGTAGCGTCGGGTAGTAGATTACGTGACATGTTTGGGGGAAGACTGTTAAATGCAGAGAAAAAACAACTACCGCATTGAAAGGGTATATATTGAGGTACCAGATATAAAAACATCTGCTCTTATATGCGTTACACCCTGTGTACCAAGCATAGACATTTAGAGGAAAAAGAGTAATGTTCATACACAGGCTACACACATGCTAATAATTTGCCCCCGGCCCCCCTCGGCTGCATGCTCTAATAGCTCAGATGCCTAGAATGTGATGCGTGGATAAATGTATTTCAGTTGAGTCCCCATCAGTTGTCTATCAGAGCTTCTGGCTCACTATGAACTGATGCCAGATTTTTCGTTCCCCGAGCAATGTTGCTGCAGTCTGGTTGCAAACTGAAGAGCCAGGGGGCGAATCCCTATTCCGTATACGCAGTTACGACGCAAGGAACACGTACAGCCGATGTCACAAAGCTATAAAGACGCTTCCACAACACGGACTTTTGAAATAGCGATGACACACGTACTGTAACGTTTGGAGAGTGTTAATTTTCCACTGCAGTGAGTACAAAAATTAGTAACTAATCAAACTAACGCAAGGAGTGCACACGAACATAATCTGCATAAATTACAGCGCGTTGCACTGCATTGTTAGAGAGGAAATTGATTCCTAGTCAGTCTCAACGCCAATTGTAGCATTCTTCCTGGAAATGCCATTCCCACCCACCACAAATGGTTATTGCTCTTCAGTTTACAGATTGTAGATTTCCTGAGCGAAAAAAAAAATAATTCAAGATGGTGGAACAATTGTAGATAGTGGATTATGTCCTCGATCTTGGATTCGTTCTCGTCTTTTCAGCTTAGTAAAAGTGGATTATTTTGAATTTTCCCTGTCACAAACTTGTCAGTACTGTAAGGGTGGGGAGGAGAAACCTGACAACAGTGCAAACTTGGCCACACAATCAAACACTGTCACAGGTTATAGCTTTATCCTGTGTTACCTAAGTGTGAGGTCGAAAGATTCAGTATTGAATATTAGACATACGCAGCTCAGAGGAAATTACAGAGCTTTTGATCATTGTAGGTGGAACAAAAGTGGTAATGTAAGATTGAATTCTACATTATTTTCTCATTCGATGTGCTTGAAACATATAGATTGTGGAATGGCCTTGTGATTAAGTACTGTGCAAAATAATGATATACATCAGTTGGTGAGTTTCCTTCCACCATTTATCAGATTTTATCTACTATAATTTTCCGTTTATGTCTCAATAAATACAAAAAGTTCTGTATTACCCGCCAGTACAACTTGAATTTTTCTAACACTCCAAAACAACAGTTTATTTTCAATAATTCAGTACCATTTGCTTGTAGACCTACTGACTAAATCATAAACTACATCTTGTACCAGTAAATACAGATTTAAAAAGCAAAAATGTCTGCTTTTTTTAAAGAACACTTAAGTTATCATCAGCTAGTTCTACCATGTCAATAACGTACACCAGGGGACTTATAAATTCATTCCTTCAGAAGATATCACTTGTCCATAATATTATAGAATCTCTTTCAAGCAGTATTTCTGAAATTTTTTAGCGTGTTAATCTGCAATAAAGTGTTTTTTCAGAAACTGCTCAAATTATCTATAAGCAACCAGTCTTACGTGTTCCAGGTTCTGTTTTATCGATTTAGGCTCCATTTTATGTTGACACAAGAATCAAATGGGAATACATAAAGGAATATTAACGTGTGACTTCAACTCATTACCGCGATGCAAAGAAATAATTTCATCACATTCATATTTTAGGCAGTTTTTTATGTATCGAAATACACTTTGTTGATGAGCAATTTGCTGCTGTTAATGTCACCCTCCACTCGTCTCTGGTGGCAGCCGTAGTAAAACCCACCAAGTTACGAGGAGTTCGGATCTCGTGCGTGTAGCCAGGGTGAGAACAGGTAATTAGCAAGTATAATAACATTGAAGCAGGCATTTAACCGAGACATATCGAGCAAGATTCGCCTAATTTGTTACGCAAATACTTAGCACTGTAAAAAGTAGTGTAACTAGTGTAAATAACACGAGGAGGGAAATGGGCTCGTAGCGGTCTTTGCGGAGAAGACTATCGAGAAAACATACCTGCTTTTACAATTACGCTGTCAGGGAAAGCACTCGGTAATGAGAAGATAAGAAACCATACTTCAAGCGAATATTTAATGTGTCATACAGAAAAAGTCACATCTCTCTACAACGCCTGTAACAGATATTTTAATATGTACACTGCTGGACCAATGAGGTGAACCAATCACTGGTCGCATTATTTGTTATGTGAAAAATCGCTTCGGGGTTGCCTATAAGGAAGGGGTTCGTTGAACGAAATGTGCACTTGGGTGCAGTAGCGTAATGTTGATATTAACGTTTTTGAGCAGTGGTTCACGTACAGTTATCGCTAATAGGGAGCGCGTCTTCAGTGCTGCAGAAAGAAAGTCACTGACCTTGCCTGCTATGAGATCAAAAGTAGAACATTTTCGAACATAGTCTCATGCATGTTAAACATTTTACTTACTATCTGCGATTGTATTTTGATCTGGCATATTTAATTCATTGTAAAATTATGATTCCTAGGTATCGTATCCATTTCTAAAGGACTTAGTGTGAAATTTCCTTAAAAAGAGTGCGGCTACACTGATTAGGTGCTTTTCCGAAGCCTCTGTCTCTTTACTTGTACTTTTATGTTTGAAAACTCTGTACCAGAGCTTAACGTTTCAGTGTAGGTTTACTGTTCGTGACTATGTGCAGTGATTACTGACAGTCATCAATATATTTGCTATTGCAGAGTCTTGTTCGAAATTGTTCGATCTCTGCAGCGTAGGATGCGTCCCTGTTAAAAAGCATCTCTGGTGCACAGCTGAAACTTTGGGGAATGAAATGTGGGTTAATATTCCAAAAAATTCGGATGCTTGTTCATTAGATACTTGTCTTGGGTGGTGGATGTTGTCTGAAGTTTCTATAGATGCTCATTTCAGACGTTGAAGTAGGAGTTATCTGCTGAGGGGTAATAAATCTTCATACTGTTTCCTGGTTGATATTATTAAACATATTTTTCCCATACAAAGTATGAGGCTTGTCAGTTCTTCTACAGGCAATTCAACTACTGGGACAAATAGGTAAATTAATTACAAAATTGCGCAAATTTGCTTAGGTACTTCGTGTAAATTAGCGTATCCTCTTATATTGCCTCAAAATAATGTGTCTCAAGAGATACATTAACGCAAAACGCAGATTTTGGGTTAATCTATCCCTTATTTCAGTTGCAGTGTGCAGTATCTTTCTTCAGTGACTGTCGCATGTATGGTCTGTAAGTACACATACTTGCTCTCGCTGCCAATGTAAGTTAGCCCATGGGGACGAAACCGTGTTCATTTATATGTGAATCGTGTAAACTTGGGTCTCGATGTCTTCAGATTAGAGCTGTCTGTGTGTTGTTTTCCTGAGGATGAGATGCGAGAGCTCGCGTCCGTGCCTAGTAAAGAGTAGGAAAACGCCTGAAAGCACACTCTTGATAAATCTGTTGTCCGAGAATATACCACTCAATAATCGAAAACACCTTACCCATGAAACGATAACAAATAAAAATTGCGAAATCATATTCGAGATTGAATGCGAGTGAACTGACCAATATATCATGCGCTGTGGCCAGGCGTGATAAAAAAAGTGAAGAACATTATTTATTTCCAAGCAAAAATATGGAAGAGTACTTAAGTGGTACGCAAGAACGAGACGGTAAATTGTCCCTCGATAGTGCGTAATTTCACCAGGAAATTCGTCTGTTGAAAAATCTCAACAGAATATTGAACTTTCGGGAAGATGCGGCAAGAAGGGTAATGAAGTTATACATTACGCGCGGAGGAGCAGGAAGTGAGGTAAGCGACTTGTTGCTTCCCTTTATGTTGTACTCGAGGCTACATGTGTTATGATTTGCATGAGAGATTCACTGGATGATCCTTTTTCCCGAATATGTTAAACGCTTCTCGTGCTTAATCCAAAACTTATCGTTCGCAAATCGCGCAGCTCCCCGTTTGTTAGGAAAACCCGTCTGGAGACAATTCTTGCGCAAAAGAGCTACGACCATATGTGAAGAAAATTATAACCTGTTCCGCAAAGTTTTATTTAAACGGGATGCTTATACCTTACAAGGGTCATTCGAGCTGCCTTTCTTCTCGTTTGCCAACAACTACATTTCAGACGGCGAGCTCTGCGCGGATGTTTGTCACCGGCAGCGAGATACGAGCCATGCGAGCACCTCCATTAATTTCGTCGGCACATTCTTCTCTTTCCGCAAGTCGCTCCCGACTAGTCTAGCGGCACTTGTTCACCGGGCAGAAGCGGCGCTATTGAAAAATGGCAACTTCGTGACGTCTACTAGAGAAGGCCATTTGCTTAGGCGTTCTTGTAAATGCGATATACACTATTTGCCGTAATTTAATTCTGATGGGAGGGTCTGTCAAATGTGAGCCACTTACCGAAGCCACCAATTTATCAATTGCACTTAAGTCGCCATAATAGACGATAAGTAATACGCGACACTAATTATTAATGCGCTGGAGAGCGACCGGTCCGGTGAGCAACTCACGTTGCATTAACGACTTGGTTTTTATGGCTACGTTTTCTTTTTTTGGCTCTGGACCTTCCGTTCGTACTGCCTAACCGTTCTCGCGTGAGCAGTCGGACCCGCACATTAACCTCAATCAGTTCTTTATAATGAGAAAAAAGGGTGGGGGTGACATGTAACTTCTCCATCTTTCTCTGTCTTAGAATAGGGAAATAATCGTTCGTCAGCCCAGGTATGTATATCAACGGACGCGTACTTAAAGGTGACTTGATACAGAACCGTACAACTAAAACAGGAAACAGTTGTCTAATATTTAGTAACTCTGCATTTACTTAATGAGCACTCCTTTTTTCTTCGTTAAGAGTAGTGATCCTCGTAAATTTATTCATGATTTTTTAAAAAGTGTTTCCATTCAAATTTGGGTTCCATTTCAAGTCACAGGTCTCTCTGTCTGGGCTGAGAAAACGGTTGTTCGGAAGCTCGGTCTGTACGGTATCTTCATTTCGCTTCTGACTCATTAGTGCTGAATAGTGAGGTGGTAGTCGATGGCGAGACAGTTTATTAGAGACGGAGCTTTAGCTTGAAAATGATTGCCAAATTAAACGTGTTAGGTGCAATCTAACAAAGGCGTACTTCATATCTTTGTAACAAATGAAGTTACAGGAAAGCCAATCATGCTAGATGCTGGCAGATAATCAACATTTGTCTGATACTTTTTTTAAAAAAAATTGCTTCTGGCGAAAGAGTTATTTAGTATAGTTAAGAAATATGGAACATACGGCATGTCTGTATAAAATAATGCATACCTGTTGTGGCGTTCCAATAGCTTGCCGCAAGCACTCTACGTCGTGTGACAATGGGTGTAAGTATCAAACGACTGTGATGGTACATAGGAGCATTTTAATCAACTGGAAAATTTCTACGAGCTTCACTTTTTATACGAGGGCAACTTTTTTTCCATTTCTTGAAATGGAGATTTGCAACATGTAGCTACACCTTCCAGATACTTCTCAACATAATCGCCGCTCCAGATTATACACTTGTCACAGCATTGGACCAACTTTCCAGCACCCTCGTCAGTTCTCTATAAAGGTCTGCAGCTCGTTGTCTATGCCAAACTGCTTTGCTAACAGCCATCGTTTCATGTGAGCAAAGCCAGGCTATATGGTGGATGATAAAACATTCCCCATTGAAAACGCAGCAGGTGTGTCTTCGTTGCAGCTGCGGTGTGTGGCCGAGAATTGTCATGAAGAAGGAAAGTGCCTGAGAACAATATTCCTCTTCGTTTGCTCTGAATTGCCCGTCGTAGACGGTTTTTCCCATCGCTTCTTTCCCCGACGGCCTGCGTCATGAACACCTGTACGTCCTGCTTAATTTTCCAGCACCTTTGTCGTACTTTGCTGTCACGCGTGACAGTTACGCTATGAAATCAGACGCAACCCCTCAGCATGAAGAAATCGAATAACAGCGCACACTTCAAACTTGGCGGGAGATTATATTGTTCTAGGCAGCTTTGCGTGCACCCTGTGCGCCCCAAACCGAAAAGTATGACGTGACGCGGTCGATGGGCGTACTAGAGACCCTGCACAACGCATCTATGAATAGCTTCATCGTATTTTCACTGTGGCATTAATTTCGTGACTGATGGGACCTGGAGAAAAAAAAAATAGCCGTTGCAGATAACTGGCTCTGCACTCTGAGACAAGCCTGTAGATGGTTTGCTTCTACAGACATTATCAAATTCTGTCTCCACAGATGAAGACCACGCGCTTAGGTGATACAATTTCTACGCCCATTTTGCGATGCGGTTATCTACCAGATCAACGTAGAGACATGAAGGCTCATCTCAGCTTGGTGAATTCAACACGTCTCGTCCTCGGTACAGAGCGAAGCGTACGCGGTGGGCGGAACGGAGCGCCCTCTCGGCGATTTAGAGACATAAATAAGGGGAATTGAATTATCTTGATGAAGGCCAGCGCCGGGTGTCGTGTCGTGGATTTATCTGTCCGGCCCTGGCGCAGGCGGCCGAGCAGGTGTCTGCCAGCCCGGCGCGCACAATGGGAGCGACATTCCTGGCGGAGCCGGCCGTGGGAAACGCCTGGCGGCAGCGCCACGCGGGGAGCGGGCTTCGATCCCCGGTCGCAGCATGTGGCGCCGGCTGCCGCTCCACGGCGCGCCTCTCCGCCTCTTCCCAGTTCCGATTTATTGCCCACCGCCTGCTGACTCCCAGCTCCCCCCCCCCCTCCCCATCGTCCGCCCCCTCCCCCTAGGGCAACCTGTTGCTCCTGATCCACATGCTGACCCGCTTGTGTCAACACGTCTTCTGGCCACGGAAAGAGGTGATGCAGGGGACGAGACTCTGTGGACTCAGCTCTTCATCGAAGCATTCCGAAGCAGTCATTCTATAATTTGAAGAAATTCATAGTCCAAAATCGCCAACAGCTGATGATGAAACAAATATTTGCTACGGCACTTGTCCCGATGATCATATCATCTTCAACCATCTTCAGGTGTCAAAATTATTTACAACAGCCTACGTGGCAAGGTTCTTACTATAGCTTCAAACCAAATAAAATCCATTCTGCGGCAATAGTAAAATACATTATGCAGTCAATAGTAAAGTGTACTACACAGTTAATCATTCTTCGTATACTGTCAGAATCAGTATATTCAATATATAGCTGAAGAAGGTCTACCTCTCGTGCAACAGCGTTTACTTCTCCAAGTAGCTTTCCAAGAATCTTCAACGCGAACACTACAACCTCTGCAGTAAGGCTCTCCGCATTCTGTGCCTCTAAATGCCTCTTGAGGAACCGGGAAGGACCATTCGGGAAACTGGAGCTGAAGGAACGGAAAATCCTAGGAAGAATACTACGGTCTATGACAGGAGAGGATGGCACCTACGGGATTAGACACAACAGTGAGCTGTCCCATCTCCCAGAAGACATAATCACATCCACGAGGGAAAGGCTATGGCCTGTTGACATTTGGCACGCATGAAGCCCTGCGGACTCGTGAACAGAATCATAAACACGACAGGTAGACGGAAATCCTCCATGCACAAATGGATCACCAGTGTGGAATCACAACTGAAGGAATTTTAAGTTCCACTAGAAACCATAGAGGACGTTCCAAATTCAGGCATTTGGCTTTGCAAGAGGTATTCCGAGCATAGTAACCAGCAGATCGAAATGGACAGTGGAGAGGAATGTAAGTCACAACCAGAAAATGAAAGCTTCCTGGGCTAAGATGAAAGATCTGTGCAAAAAGTCAAAACGAGTCCTAAGCATACCCAAAAGAAAAGAAGTAATACCATCTTCAGTATGTAGAAAGCACTTTACATGAAAGGTGGAACCTGATTATGACAGAATATGAGGATTAACTGCGTCAGTACATTTTACGTTGGTCTACATTTTACTACCGATAACAGCAACGTGGGATAGGTTTTATTTGACGTCGCGGTACGAGCGTTACAGTGGTGGCTCTCGTAAATAATTTTATGGTACTTGAAGGTGATCGTATGATCAAAACCGGTAGCAAATAAGGAAACGTTTTATCGGCACCTCTAAAGCGTTTTGGGATATGATCTTTTTTTCAAATAAGAACTGCAATATCTCTTTATTTTCCGCCTCCAACATGATTCGAGTTCCAGTTCGGCAGCCATTTTCACTCATCGCCGCTGAATCTGCATAAAATCCCGATGCAGCTGATATCATTAGTTCCTTCTCGTTCCTGTCGTTTCTTCCCCCTCCACCTTCACTTTGCGTATTAAGTATCACAGCTGCGGATTTCGCGTGGTAGTTATTCTTTCGGACATGTCCACGCGTTCATATAAACTACCATTGTTGTCTCCGTTTCTAATCTGTCCTCTAACCCATTAATTTGCTTGTCATCTCTCCGAGTAATTTGCAACACACATCTCCCTATTAGCCGATGAAACATCTTCAGATCACGTCTCACTGTCACGAGTAAAATTTGTTAAGACGAACCGTTTGTTAATCTTGAGTTCCATGCACATTGAAAGCTTCATTTTGAAAATTTATTTAGTTCACCAACAGCACTCAACGTCAGCTTTACTTTTGCTTGCTAGCTGTCCATCCATTCGTAGTAGTTGCTAGCCATTAGTAATAAACTCTAATAGTAAATACTTTTTCAGATTTTGGAAATTCGCTGGGTTCTAGACAAGTTTCAAGGGATAAAGGAACATTTTCAGGTAGCGAAATTTGAATCGAAGTGAAATTTCTTGGATCTTGCGAAGGCAGTAGATTATAAATAGATTTTCATGCAACACAATTGGCCTTGTTCTAGCGAACGGTCTCCCGTTAGTAGCTATTATTACTGGTAGAACTCCTAAGTGTGCCGATTAAATCAGCACGAATTGCAGGTGTCAAAGTAGACTTTCAACTATGGTAGCAGACCTCTTCGGTACCTGCACATTCAGCACGACATATTGCTAAACAAAGGGGTCTTGATTCGATTCGCAGCCGGGTCGGGAAGTTTATCCGCTTGAGGACTGGTTGTTGTGTTGTCCTTACATTCGTATCGTCGTAACGACATTATACTAGTGAGATGGTTGAATGGGCCTGAAAGCCAATAAAAAAAAAATAAAAAAAACACTAGTGCCCAACATCAGTATCTTCTCTAGTATCACCTCTTGAAGAACCGGTTGCCATTCCTACACACACACAACTCGTTGAGTGCCCCTAGCAGAGTTCTAGCTGCCATAAACACCAGTGGTGGACACACCCCATTATAATGTCCACTAAAAGGTGTAGGAAAGGATATCGCAGAGAAAGTCACGTCCTAGAAGATCATTGAAGCTGTCGCTCTGCAGTCAAGTCTGCTTCCGAGCTCGATTCCCGATCTGGGACACAGATTTATTATCCGAAACTAGAGAAAGTAGTGATGTTTGGGGTCTGGAGCAAAATTGACGTTCTAACTCGAAGGTGTGTTTCCTCAATTCCGGGCATCGCTGATGTATGTAAACAGTTTTTAGCCGGCCGCGGTGGCCGGGCGGTTCTAGGCGCTTCAGTCTGGAACCGCGCGATCGCTGCGGACGCAGGTTCGAGTCCTGCCTCGGGCATGGATGTGTGTGGTGTCCTTGGGTTGGTTAGGTTTAAGTAGTTCTAAGTTCTGGGGGACTGATGACCTCAGATCTTAAGTCCCATAGCGCTCAGAGCCATTTGAACCATTTTTGAAAACTACGGTAGCAATGAAAACAAAATTCAAGAGCTGAAGGAACCTGTTTTATGATTTCCTATGTGCAATGGTGGACTCCACACTACACACAAAAAATGACTGTTAAAAATAATCAGAACCAAACACCATCATTAGTCATTCATTTTTTGTTTAGTGAGAAACTTAAAAAACGAGTTTCATTTGCTTGAAAATAAATTAAGTATTAATAATAATTTGTTACTTTAAAGATAGGAGTGGCAAAATTTTTTTTACAGGTTGATGTTTAATTAGGTCCTACACTTTGTTTAGGGCAATGGATGACATTTTACCTCTTTCTGGGGTAATGGTAGCAGGAAGTTCTGAACCAATGGTCCAGCTGAGGCCGAGTACAGATAGCCGTCCAGCCAGAGAAGAACAGCGGGAAAGGAGGGGGCAGTGTGGCAAACTACAGCGCAGATTCGCGGCCGCCGCGGGAGATGTCGCGTGGCGGCGGTGGGCCATTATATGCTAATAGGCCGCACGCAATGGGTGGGGGTTGTGGTGGAGGGGGGGGGGGGGCTGGGAGAGAGGAGGGGCAGCCGTCCGCACATTTGCCAAACATCCCACGCCCGGCCATCCCAATCGGACGGCGGAGACTGGGAGGCGGCCGGACATGAGATCGCACAAGCTCGGCCGGAAAAAAGGAAGCCAGAGGCGAGGAGAGAAGGAGGGGCCACAGTCGGAGCTTCGCAATTGGCGCTCGGAGCGAGACCTTCGCGGACGAACAAAGGCGTGAATACGCGTTGTTTGCTCGAACGTTTCCGCGTATCCACGAGGCAAAAAGAAAACTAGGTGTAAAAACTGTTCACACACATCAGCGATGCCCGGAATTGAGAAAACACACCTTCGAGTTAGAACGTCAATTTTGCTCCAGACCCCAGTGCCCAACACATTACTTTCTCTAGTTTCGGAAAAAAAAAATCTGTGTCCCAGATCGGGAGTCGAGCTCGGAAGCAGACTTCACTGCAGAGCGACAGCTTCAATGATTTTCTAGGACGTGACATTCTCTGTGATATCCTTTCCTGCCCTTTTAGTGGACATTACAATGGGGTGTGTCCACCAGTGGTGTTTATGACAGGGGTGGTCGAGCGGTTGTAGGCGCAACAGTCTGGAACCGCGCGACCGCTACGGTCGCAGGTTCCAATCTTGCCTCGGGCATGGATGTGTGTGATGTCCTTAGGTTACTTAGCTTTAAGTAGTTCTAAGTTCTAGGGGACATGACCTCAGCTGTTAAGTCCCATAGTGCTCAGAGCCGTTTGAACCATTTTGTTTATGACAGCTTGAACTCTGCTAGTGGCACTCAACGAGTTGTGTGCGTGTGTGTGTGTGTGTAGGAACGGCAACCAGTTCTTCAAGAGGCGATACTAGAGAAGATACTGATGTCGGGCACTGGTGTCTGGAGCAAAATCGACGTCGTAACTCGTCCCACAGGTGCCCCATAGCATTCAGGTCACAACTCTGGACAGGTCAGTCCATTTCAGGAACGTTGTTCTCCAAAACCCATGACCTCGCAGATGCTGCTTTAAGACAGGGTACATTGTCATGCCAACGCAGTCATCCTATCCCAGTACAAAACGCTGTAAAATGTGTTCATATCCCTCCAAATTTAACAAAGTGCCAACTCTTCCGTAATTCATTGTTGCCCCGACACATGATGGTAGGTAACGTTCTCCAGGCTTTCGCCAAACCCACAGACTTCCATCGGATTGCCAGAGGGTACAGCGTGATTCACCCCTCCAAATAACTCGTTTACAGTAGTCTGCTGTCCAGTCATACAATGTCTCGCTTTTTACACAACATCAAGCGTCGGTTACCACTGACTATAGAAATGTGTGACCTACAAGGAGACGCTCGATCGTTGTACCCCATTTATTTAAACTCCGTATGCATAGTCGAGTGGACTGCTGGTAACACTTTGGAACTCGCGAGTAATTCCTTCCGCTGATTTCATGAGATTTTTTACAACCACCCACCGTGATGCTCTACGGTCCACATCCGACAGTAAGTGGCGTCTGCCTGGTCTTGATTTAGCTGCGATTGTTCTGTTGCGCTTCCGCTGCACAATCACATCACTAACAGTCGGCATACTTTTGACTAGCGGTGTTTACTGGAGCAGCGAGATAAGTGAAGTATGTAATGTGGGATGTGGGAAGAAGATACTGGCAGATTGAAACAAATCAAATGGCTCTGAGTACTACGGGACTTAACTTCTGAGGTCATCAGTCCCATTGAACTTAGAACTACTTAAACCTAACCATCCTAAGGACATCACACACATCCATGCCCGAGGCAGGATTCGAACCTGCGACCGTAGCGGTCACGCCAGATTGAAACAGTTAGGCGGTGGGTGAATTGGGGCGGGGGAGGGGGGGGCATGCATGAATAACTCAGACGCGAGAGAGTTGCCAGTGACGAAAGGGACCCAATACGTGTGAGGAGATCTACCAAAAAATTATTATTCTCTAAAGTCAGCATTTAAAATTTCAAGATTAGTATTTTCTGTTTGTCCAGACACAGAACCACCCACCCACCCACCCACACACACACACACACACACACACACACAGAGAGAGAGAGAGAGAGAGAGAGAGAGAGAGACAGACAGACAGACAGAGAGAGAGAGAGAATCACCTAGAATATTGATGTGAACTACCACAGCATCATGCTACAGATGAAATCATGTAACCAGCGCGGTAATTTATTATTTAAACCAACACGATCCAATACAACAACAGTAGCTGTTTCAGCAAGACCTACGATAAAATGTTGCATTTACAGACTGAGTAAAAAACTGGAATCTTATGAACGCAATAATAATTGTACCGAGCTTAATGCCCAGGCGCAAGGCTTTTAATTGGTGCCACTTCAGCGATTTGCGCGTCCAAATTATCCAATCGGCGAAAGGTGGCCTACAGTTTAACGTGGATTACTGTAGTAGTCAAGCCTTCGAAAATGCTCGCTGCATACCTCGGTATGAGGACGTTTCTCAACGGTCCGGCCGCCTTCATCACAGCGCTCGGCCTTTCTGAAGAATTCAATCCCTGTCAGGGTATCCAGTGGTATTTTCTTGTCAAATGACACACTAGTGAGACAATGTAGCGTTACTCCAATGAAAAATGGAGTGGGAGATAAACGGAACGCAGGAGAAATACTTTGCATCGTGCTCCCTTCAGAGCTGAACGCCGGTATTTTCAAAGCCTTCTTGCCACAGGAAGCAAAAGATCTGCGCACCTTTCTAAGCCCTGCACGCGTATCGGCATGCTGCGGAGTGAGACGCAGTTCCGCCGCTTTTTGCCTCGCGTCTACTTGCCGCCCTATCCGTAGAGCACGTCAAGTCCTGCATTCCTGCTCTGCAGCGATCCACTGCCCTGACCATGGCGTTCCGAATGGGCGTTAGCCACCTATTCGAACAGCTCTGAAAATTAACCTCCGATACATTTCCAGAGAATTTCGCTGGGCATCCTGGGTCGTGGACATGTAACGAGATGCATCTGCATAGTCCAGCGGAATCGCTTCGCTTATTATAAGCTGAGATGAACATTTGATGTTCACTCTATTCAGCTATGTGCCTATTTAAGCACTCAGGTACGCACGTCTTTTTCAGACGCTCAGCTGCCGTCCAACCACTACTACTTCGTTGAAATACAGTACCGGGTTTTCTAAACCTCAGTTTAGGCATTCGCTCCAGCACACTACGTTAAACTGTCAAGATGATTCAGGCAATGTGTGTTAGAAGTGAAAATTTCAGTGCATCGTTTATTCTAACAAAGCAGAAAACTGTAGTCTGCGGCTGATTTGCTGAACGCACAGCACTATCTTAGTTTGCATCTGGTGTTCAGTAATGAAGCCTGATAGTAATTCTGAGGCTACTGACATGCATACGGAACGACTGTATGTTATTAATGGACAAATAAATAGTTACAAAACTTTCGTAACATAGGCGTTCAACTCCCAACGGCTGCTTTGTAGCAGAAATACGCAGAGTATCTTGCGAGTATCTCTTCCAGCGCTCAGAGTAGTTCTTTACGTTCTTTCTCCATCCCTCCCACCCTCCACTCCTGTTCCTCGCCCCCCCCCCCCTTCCACCAAATGTCCCCTGCATGTACAGCGCAACAGATGCTGGACGCGACAACCGCGTTATTTTGTCCACCTACTCTTCGCTGCTGGTTAAGGTGGCCAGTGTTTCTTCGTCGGAAAAGTGTGCGCTGTCACTTACCCGATCCCTTAATTGCTTTGCGGGAACTAGAAAAAGACCCCAGGGACAACAGAAGAAATGAAATAAGCGAGGCAGAATTCCTCCGTAAATGAAACGCTCTCATAGTACGAAGGCCGGGCAAATTACCGCAGCTTAAAGTGCACGGGCACTTTATGTTCGTTCTCTCCAGAGTTACAGACGTCACGCGATGCGCATTATTTGCACTGTACGCACCTGAGTAATTACCGTAGCGTGAAAACCAGTGCGAAGGGACTCGGTAACAGATTCAGACATGAAGACGCTTTTGAACCTAACAGAAGAAAACACTCATTTCTGGAAATTTTTTCAGGCGTCGTTACCCAATTCACTGTACAGGATATCTAAAATTGAGGGACAATAATTTGTGTCCCATATCGTAGCTACCGCAGTATACTAAGAAGAGACTTGCTAGACTCTATGGTCTCCTCAAAATTATTCGGTATGTAAACTGGCTATGTAGTTCACGTATGGAAGAACGTAGTTCCCAGGGACTTGAACGTTACAAAACAGCGTTTTCCTCGTTTGTTTGCTGTTCACTGAGGATCTCGCCTTGATACAAGATGACGAACACGATCTGTAGGTAGCATGCTACTGCCGGCCGGTGTGGCCGTGCGGTTCTAAGCGCTTCTGTTTGGAACGGCGTGACCGCTACGGTCGCAGGTTCGAATCCTGCCTCGGGCATGGATGTGTGTGATGTCCTTAGGTTAGTTAGGTTTAAGTAGTTCTAAGTTATAGGGGACTGATGACCTCAGAAGTTAAATCCCATAGTGCTCCGAGCCATTTTGACCATTTTTGTAGCATGCTACTAATTATCACAAGTCTGAGAGGAGTATGATTGGGTATAACCGAATATAAAACGAAAGTAATTGCATTTCGGGAAAAAATAAATAACACGGAGAATAATCTATAAGAATAATCTTCCAGAAGAAAGATACAAAAAATGGCTCTGAGCACTGTGGGACTTAACACCTGAGGTCATTAGTCCCCTAGAACTTAGAACTACTTAAATCTAACTAACATAAGGACATCACACACATCCATGCCCGAGGCAGGATTCGAACCTGCGACCGTAGCGGTCGCGCGGTTGCAGATTGAAGCGCCTAGAACCGCTCGGTCACACCGGCCGGTCAAGAAAGATACAGCAGTATTAAATTACTATAATGCGTTATTTGCTATCAGAAAAGTCGAGTAGTGATAATAAGTTTCGCACATATGGAAACACTGTCACAAACAAAAGAACGGAAGAATCTCAACTAGAGCATTAGGAAGCAACACCTATGCGCGAACTATATGACAGTTAGCAAATGAAGTGTAGTTCTCAGTAGACAGAAAACGGAGCACAAAAATCTCGGAACTAAATATAAAGCCGTCAAAAGACATCATTTAAGAAAATATGATAAGTGGTACGCTTATGGCGAACGAACGGAAGGCATTAAGATCCGGCACACAGAAAACCACAAATACGTAGACAGTGGAACAGACGGCAGTGACTTGGACGAAACTTATCTGCAAGGTTTCAACTTTATTAAAAAAGCGGTGGACACAGAAGAAAATGATGAGTTTTTTAACAGTTAGCATTCCGCTCTAACGCGGATACGAGATGATTATCAGTCAATCTGAAATACGAATTTCTCTGCTTGATGGGTCCTGTGGCTGATACAGCAGGAAATGGTCTTGTCGTTCACCATAGAACTTTACAGGTGCTAGATTCTAGTTGTTCGCTGTCTCGTGGATCTGTTCTTTCTCTAAAGCGGGATGAGCTACGGATTGGGAAACTGAATTTATCTACCTTATTGACGGGTCTCCACAGTAATTGAACTTCACAGAATACTACATGCCACTGCCTTTAACTGCACCATCTGACCAGCAGTTTAATTAAACCTTGGATCATTTCAGGCTATCGACTACTCTATTTCAGAAAAATTTTCTTGTTATCCTCAGCCGAATTATTTCAAAATTAAAGTTTCACGATTGACTCGTACAGACATTTAGTGAGACAGGTCTCCAATGACTCTACCAACCGACTGCTACTGCTAGCGGCACTAGACACAGGGCAAACAAACCCATGTATCTGGGCAGAAATGCAGTTTCGCTTATTCTCACAATTCACCGACATTGTCACCCTCCTCGTATACACACATCGATTTTCGGACAGAAACCTTACAACCATTTGTGCCGATTCAATAAAGATTTAGTATAAAAATTAAGCTCATATTTCATTGGCATTTGTAATTAGATTTATCAGTTTTACGAGAGAAGAAAAAGGAACACAAACAACGAGTCCTCTGCGTTACTACGCCACGTTTGCGCCATTGACGGGATTACTCACACAAATAGTGATTTATACTGCATAGTTGCCTTATCAAGGGTCCCCTCCGTTTGCAAAGCATATCCCGAATTATTGCGACTACAATGTCTTAGGTGTAAGTGTGAGCATATCTCGTTATCCACACGCTGCGACTGCATGAGAAGCGTGGCGAATTACTCGTACCTCGTTGTGCCGCTCCGATGTCTGATTTACGAGCGGTTCACAGCGTAAAATTCAGATCGTACGAGCGCAAGTCAAGCACGGAATGTATAATTCACCACACTCACTCACTCACACGCACACGCAGACAGTGTAAAAGCAAGCAAACGTCGCCCAATATCGTACGGAGCAATGTGTGTGCTCGGGGCACGAACTGTAGACACATGACTCCTCGCACGATGTTGGGCTCACATCCGTGTTTCGTAATTGTGCAGCTTTATATTTTATCGCACAGTAAGTCAGAGGGGAGCATAAGCCGTAATAAAACTTACCGGGCTGCGTGGAGTTGTCCAAGTCGACGGCTTGCAGGATGAGCGTGAAGGACTTCTGCAAAGAGAAGAAGAAAACACTGTGTGAGCCAACACAAGCCAAGCCAGGGGATTAAGAGAGCCTCGCATGGGCACACAGAGAAAAAGAGGAAGAGCGAGCGGGTCTAGTGATCAGCGCTAACAGCTTTGGTAAATAAAAGCTGGAAGAGAGCTCTTGCGACTCGCTTCAGCACCGCGCCATTGTCTGCGAGGTGTTTCCTTTCGGCAGAACGCCGCTCAGCTTGCGGTCCAACTCTGCAACTGTCTTTGGAACAAACACTTTTTATGTAAATAGAATAAAAATACACAAATTCTTTTTATCTACTGCAACGTACAGGAGAGCGCTTCAAGGAACATGTAAAACGTGTAAATGATAAGTGAATCACAATGCGGTTTGCAAATGCTCGCCCTCATACAGCTGCGAAAACAACACACCATCATTGTTCAAATTGTCTAGTTATAGACATTCGCCTGTTCCGAAATTAAGCAATTTGTAGCTGGTCGTACCTTCTTCTTCGTGGTAGTCCTATCCTTCTGCCGTTCTCGCGTCTGTAGTCGTACAGACAGTGGAGAAAAATACGGAGATATCACGCGAAACGCATGCTTGAACACAAACGGAGATGCTGGCCAAGCCTGAGGGTTGCGCTGTTGTATTTGACCACGAACGACACCTTTGCAACGTCCGCAATACGTTGCAAGTGTCAGTCCTGGTCAGAACAGTGTACTGTGTAGTTTTGAGTGCATCATGTCGGAGCTCAGCGCGTTCGAACGTGGTCAACTTGTTGGTCCTCGTAATGCGTGTACTTCCGTAACCGAAGTAGCTAAAGTGTTTGGTGTCTCAAGAGGTAGCGTATCAAACATTTATATACCTCATACAGGGAAAGTGAAAAAACATCCTATAACTCACAACGAGGACGGACGTGTGTGTTAATTGAGCGTTAACGACGGTGATTGAAGAAGATTGTGACGAAAAGTAAGAGAACTTCAACTGAAAAAGTCACTGCGAAACTGAATGTCGAGATCTCTGTCAGCACCATAACAACACATAGGCAGCTCCGTAAGCAGAGAAATGCAAAGTGAGCTTAATTCCAAAACCACTCGGCAGTAATGCAAATGCCAGTAACATGAAAACAGTATATCGAAACCAAAAAACCTGGACTACGGGTCAATGTAAGAAAGTCAGTTGGTCGAATGAGTCTTGTTTCACACTGTTTCCAACTACTGGCCGCGTTTACGTCCCATGAGTGAAACACGGCGGGGATTCGGAGACGATTTGAGCAGCCATATCGTGCTGTGCCACGGACTCAATGGTTAACCCGTAAGATCGCATTACTGTCAATGAATATTAACGATTTTTGCTGATCAGGTCCGTCCCATGATTCAGTAGTTGTTCCCCAGTGTTGATGCTGTGTTCCAAGCCGACAGTGCCCCTCTTCACAAAGCTCGCATTGTCCAGGACTCGTTTTATGAGTACGAGGATGAACTGTCGGATCTCACTTGGACACCACAGTCACCAGATCTCAATATTATTGATGCTTTATGGTCTATTTCGTAGAGAAAGATGAGTGTTCGCTATTCATCTCCAGCTTCGTTACCTGAAATTGCCACTATTTTGGAGGAAGAATGGTCTAAGATTCCCTTTAAAAACATGCAGGGCCTGCATTTGCCCATTCGGTGACGACTGGAAGCTGTCTTGGATGTCAAAGGGTTTCCTGCACCGTGTTAGGCATGATAATGTGTAATGTTTCTGGTGTTCGATAGTTTTGTCCACCCCCAGTATTCTGCAGTTTGCATATTACTTTGCAGCAGACATTAAATTGGATGAGCAGTAAACTCTCGATTTTCAGGGTTAATACTGGCCTGAGACTGCACGGGTAATCGAAATACACCAGTAATTAAAAATGCTCTTGTTTTTAGCGGAAGCTGCTATTTTCTACATATGATACATGTCCCATTTGCAAACTCACTGCTTTATTCTCCAGAAACTAACATATTGTTCACGGAATTACGCTTAAAACTCACTGTATTTCGTTACACTTGCTATCAGTTCGCTTTCGAGAAATAACAGTACATTTGTTTAGGTTTCTCTTTTTTATTCACTTTTTTCTTGGCGCCTGGTCTCTTTTTCTGTGGAGAGTCAAAACATCAGTATAGTCAAATGTATTTTCTCCTAAGTAATCCTATAACATATCAAAGCATTCAGTAACTCGGTGTTCACCATAACGGGACTGATGACCTTAGCAGTTAAGTCCTATAAATTTCATATTCACCATAACGAGTTCCTCGAACACTTCTTCTTCGCTCTCTTCCTCTACCCAGGAATAAACAGAATAAATTGTACAGGCAGTAAACTCCCGATTATCATGGTGTGGACTGCAATCGGCATCGTCTTCTGAGGGTAAAGAAATGAATCATAAGTATAATACTGTGTTCTAAACGAAAAGATTTCTTCTAACTATAACAGAATACATAACGTTTGATTATTCTTTCTTTCAAACGTCGACGAACTATAAATGGGCAATCTGCACCCCGAAAATAGGAAATTTTCTGCGTAACGGCCACATTGCTCGAGTTGGGAATGTGCTGTCTACGTACACTGTTCTTCACAGAAGTGGGGCACTGTGCAACTATACGGTTGAAAGAGATCACCGTGTCAGACCGGACGAACTGTGTGTATCACAAAACTGGTCGCGGGGCACGTGATCGCACAATTATGGACCACCTGCGACTCTCAATAAGGGCAGAGTAAAAAAGAAAGAAGAACAAAATTTCCTCTAAACAAATTGCCTTTCACGCGCGATATTTCTTACGCGAAGTCGAAGGACAGTAGGAAAGAAACACACAGAGAGAGAGAGAGGAAGAAATGTTAGGCGAAGCGACATAAAACTTTGCGCTCGAAGCCCGTTCTCCTTGGTGTACGACTCGGGAAATCGGTCGTGGAAATACGGGACTTGTTTGCTTGTCGCGCCAATTGAATTATAGGAGTAACGTCTGAGGACATCTCCACAGAATGGAGCGCAAGGGAGTGAGAGGGAAGGATGCTGGGCGTAAGAGGACTGGGCAGAGAGGGACGGGGAGAGGGGAACCCGAGGTATGTGGCTGTGGAAAAAAAGGCAAAATTAATTACGGATAAAAAGACCGTCGCCCGCGTGTTCAGCGGGTAGGCTGTTAAAAATCTGGCAGTTGCAAGAGAGCACCTGGCAGCGGCGGCCGGCACCGGCTGGCCTTGCTGCGTGTGTGCCTCCGCCGAACAATTATAATGAGTCGCATAAATCGCAGCCCCACGCCGTCACAGCTGAGCGCCGCTTAAATGGTTCCCAGTAGCGACGGCCCCATTTGCGCTAGCTCCGTCCCACTATCAACGGCTCATCTCCAGTCAGATGGTGGACCGATCGCGGCGGACACATCGAGTTGTCGGGAGTTGCTCTGGAGTTGTTGTCTGGTTGCCACGTCACTGCGACACTGCTAATTAAATAATGTGTTGGTGCAGCATTATGATTCAAAATGGTTCAAATGGCTCTGAGCACTATGGGACTCAACATCTTAGGTCATAAGTCCCCTAGAACTTAGAACTACTTAAACCTAACTAACCTAAGTACATCACACACACCCATGCCCGAGGCAGGATTCGAACCTGCGACCGTAGCAGTCCCGCGGTTCCGGACTGCAGCGCCAGAACCGCTAGACCACCGCGGCCGGCGCAGCATTATGAGCATACCACTTAAGTGACTGTTTACCTGTAGCAACTTTTCCTGAAATTTGTAGTATTCAGTCAGTGTCAGCAAATATTATTGCAACGACCAGATGTTTACTCCCACTTATTTTCAGATACGCGGTTTTTACATGGAATGAATTCGCAGTTGCGAATAAGTACAACCATCAACTGTAGAACGGAATGACAACGAAAATTTGTGCCGGCCCGGGATTCGAACCCAGATTTTCCGCTTATCGCGAGCGGTCGCCTTACCATTTGGCTATCCGTGCTCGACTCACGGCCACACCCAAACTTCCATGTCGTCATTCCATTCTACAGCTGATGGTTGTCCATATTCTCAATTGCGAATTCATTCCATGTATTTCATAACGGCTGTAGTCGCCGCAGTGTCTGGAACTTCGCATGGTAATCAGAATAACACAGGCACTCCAATACCGCGCGTGGTTTTAATCAGATAGTCCGGCTGCTCAGCTGGGTGGTACCGTGCTCGCCTCCCATGCAAGCGGACCCGTATTCGATTCCCGACCGGGTTGCAGATTTCCATCACGGGCGCGCAGGTCGCCCAATGTGGCGTCGACTGAAATAAGACTTGCACTTGGCGGCCGAACCTCCCCGATTGGGGCCTCCCGGCCAACGATGCCATACGCTCATTTCACTTCATCAGACATTACACGACTTTTGACGAGTATTTAATACACAAGTCACTGTGAAACACCACACGTTGGATTCTGCGACACAGGTAGTTTTACAATCGATTGGCTGTATGCTCTTTAAAATGAACATGTT
Organism: Schistocerca cancellata; assembly: GCF_023864275.1. Classification (NCBI taxonomy): domain Eukaryota; kingdom Metazoa; phylum Arthropoda; class Insecta; order Orthoptera; family Acrididae; genus Schistocerca; species Schistocerca cancellata. Next base: position 459,233,209 of record NC_064630.1, read on the forward strand.
TGTAACGACGCTGTTGTCACGTCTGGCAGCAGAAGCCCCATTTCCAAATGTTACACCTATTGATGTATTTCGTACAACTCTGAGAGATCTGTGTTGATAATGTGATATGGAAACATATGACAGCAGTGAAGAAGATATTTTAAGATTTTATATAAATGTATTGTGCCTGCTTCGTACAGATAAGGTTAGGTTTTAGACTGGGGTTTCATTCTATATTGTTACTATTATGTATCGTACGATAATAGACGAATGGTTTAGTATAGGTTCTTGAACAAGTGATGCTTTGCACCTACCAGATATTGAAGATATGTCTTTTATTTCTTTGTCGTATTTGTATATATCGACGCAAGCTGCCCAGTAGAGATAACTTTTAGTTATTTAATGGGAGCATGCTCAGCACATGCGGCGCCTTCTTAGCCATGAAAAAGCCGTTCGCCAATAAGTCATGTAATTACGTAACTACATAATTATTTAACCAGAAAATTAATTTTGTTATTATGTGTTAATTGTTGCCGACATGCTTACAGTTCAGTTTTCTTCTTCAAGATATCAAAATATTACTTTTGTGAGAAGTATAAATAAATAAATAAATATTGAAGGCTGAAGGTAGACTCACGCAGTAAGCAAACTGCAGAGAACATTCCTCAAAAAAACTTTACATTGTTTTGATTATTGGGGAGGAGAAATACGCAAAATAGATGGTAGCAGCTCTGACACATATTGCTACTGTTGATTAAAGATTCCACAATAAAATTACGATTCTCTTTTTAAAAGGATGACGTACTTTTTTAATGGCTCACGAATAATTTTGAGAACAAGAATACCGATGAAACGTATGAGCACACAAGGAGTTCCAAACATTTAGCGTCAAAATTATGAAGACAATATATACATCTTTCACAGTTTCTCTTTTTGTGTAAAAATTTCATATCGTTAATCTAGAATGGTGGCTTTCATATTCACGTTACTTATATATATACTTAGCCTATATTTATGAAATATGATTACCATTTTGCTGTCAAAATATTCTATTTAAAAACGTCGAACAGATATATTTCAGTAGCTTAAGATACAATACGTTTTATGGAATTCCTGTATAATTTGGTTCTTGGGACAACAAACGTTCTCAAATTATGTGAATGAGTAATACAAAAAGCGAAATTTTAGAATATTGACCCCTCTTTCGAAATTTCTCTGATACTATGCCAGGCAGCAAATCATCCACCCCTACTTGTATCAACGAACGTATTTCGTTACCTTCATCTCTGAGTGAAACATTCGGGATGTCCACGTTACATGTGTGTATTACAGTGCGATTTCTGTGCCTTAAGCGATCAGAGGATGGAATACCATCAAAAAACGGTTCAAATGGCTCTGAGCACTATGGGACTTAACTTCTGAGGTCATCAGTCCCCTAGAACTTAGATACTTAAACCTAAGGACATGACACACGTCCATGCCCGAGGCAGGATTCGAACCTGCGACCTTAGCGGTCGCGTGGTTCCAGACTGTAGCACCTAGAACCGCTCGGCAACTCTGGCCGGCCACGGAATACCATCGCTTGCATGGGGAAACTATACAATTTTCACTGAAACCACGGACGATGAGATTGTGAATGGCAAAGCGTCATTTTTTCGGATGAATCCAGGTTCTGTTTACAGCATGATGATGGTCGCATCCGTGTTTGGCGACATCGCGGTGAACGCACATTGGAAGCACGTATTCGTCATCGCCACACTGGTGTATCACCCGGCGTGATGGTATGGGGTGCGATTGGTTACAAGTCTCGGTCACCTCTTGTTCGCATTGACGGCACTTTGATTGGTGGATGTTACATTTCAGATGTGTTACGACCCGTGGCTCTACCCTTCATTCGATCCCTGCGAAACCCTACATTTCAGTAGGATAATGAGCGACCGCATGTTGCAGGTGCTGTACGGGCCTTTCTGGATACACAAAATGTTGGACAGCTGCTCTGGGCCGGCCGCGGTGGTCTCCCGGTTAAGGCGCTCAGTCCGGAACCGCGCGACTGCTACGGTCGCAGGTTCGAATCCTGCCTCGGGCATGGATGTGTGTGATGTCCTTAGGTTAGTTAGGTTTAAGTAGTTCTAAGTTCTAGGGGACTGATGACCACAGATGTTAAGTCCCATAGTGCTCAGAGCCATTTGAACCATTTTTTTGCTGCCCTGGCCAGCACATTCTCCAGGTATCTCACCAACTGAAAACGTCTGGTCAATGGTGGCCGAGCAACTGGCTCGTCACAATACGCTAATCACTACTCTTGATGAACTGTGGTATCGTGTTGAAGCTGCATGGGCAGCTGCACCTGTACACGCCAACCAAGCTCTGACTCAATGCCCAGGCGTATCAAGGCCGTTATGACGTCCAGAGGTGGTTGTTCTGGGTACTGATTTCTCAGGATCTATGCATCCAAACCGCGTGAAAATTTAATCACATGTCAGTTCTAGTATAATATATTTGTCCAATGAATAACCGTTTATCATCTGCATTTCTTCTTGGTGTAGCAATTTTAATGGCCAGTAGAGTAAATAAAGAAATATTTTAAGCGATTTAGACAGCTTTGATGACAGTAATTCAAGCCCAAATGCCTTTCAGTCGATTGGGCAAGTGGAGTGACATCTATAACGATCTCTCTACGGGACACTAATGTTCCTCAGCGAAGTAAGAAGAAAAAACATGTGCAAGTCGACTTTATCAACGTCTCATGGAAGCCAAGATCTGACAGAATCCTTCCAGAATATGAACGTCGAGACGAAGTGTAAGCAGATTACCAAAAGAGCGCCGTGCACAGCAGGAAGGGAGCAGTGGGGAGTGGGGACTGCAGGAGCGGTGCAGACAGCCGCTTCTAGGTGCAAGTCATGCGCGGGTTCGCACTGCCGGTGGCGGCTAGGCCAGGCCACCTCGTGTGTGGTCCAGGGCGCCGCTATCGGCGCATCTCGGCTGCCCCTCGCGAGCGAGCAGTGCCACCGCCGTCGGCGGAGTCCGGCCGAGCGTCGCAGCTGCCGCCTAATAGCGGACACGGCCGGCGCTCTCATTAATCACGCGACTCTGCTGCGCTACTAGTCCCAATTAATGGCCTCCTAATTGCGAAATCAAATCGCCGGATCGCTCATACTCCTCCAAGAATATTTACTGTGCGTCTACCGCTGAGAGCCACCCTCGTTCCTCCGTCGTCTTGATCTCCACGTGCTACATGCCTTGCTTATTTTTCTGTTACTTTACGCCCAAGGTTCAGACGGTAACGAGTTCATCGCTGTAAAGTTTAAAAGAAGAAGGCCAACAACTTTTTAATAATTCTCACATCATCGCACTGGTTTATGATAAGAAGTATTCATGTCAATAAGCATGTTTCATTGTTCATTCAGCAATTCTTATTGTTTTAGGGGAGGTCATCGGTCTCATCGGATTAGGGGAGGACGGGGAATGAAGTCGGCCGTGCCCTTTCAAAGGAATCTTCCTGGCATTTGTTTGGAACGATTTAGGGAAATCACGGAAAACCTAAATCAGGATGGCCGGACGCGGGATTGAACCGTCGTCCTCCCGAATGCGAGTCCAGTGTGAGGCTTTCTAATCGAGTCCGTGTTTATTAAAGAAGAGAGTATTTAAGAAGATGCTTTTAGTCCGTTCCACCCTGCCATGAGCAGTTGAATAGCCAGAAAATTTCGCGGAATTTCTTTGTGCAGCTACGTTTCGCCATGAACATAAAACAGTGGAGGGACTTAGTGTTCAATGTTCCTTTCTTTGGATTCAGGTTCTTCATAAGACATGGAGAACGAGCTCCCCCCAGGATATCCTCCCAAATGCGATGTTTCACACTGAGACACACCAAGAGAAGGTTGTCCCTGAAAGCGTTTATCTTCTTGCACTGTAGTGTTACAGGTCGACATGAGAAGAGGCATAAACGGAACCTACTGATGAGCGTATTTCATGTTGGCCGGCTGCTGTGGCCGAGCGGTTCTAGGCGCTTCAATCTAGAACCAGCGTGACCGCTAACGTCGCAGGTTCGAATCCTGCCTCGGGCATGGATGTGTGTGATGTCCTTAGGTTAGTTAGGTTTAAGTAGTTCTAAGTTCTAGGGGACTGATGACCTCAGAAGTAAAGTCCCATAGTGCTCAGAGCCATTTGAACCATTTGATTAAAAGAACTACGCGTTGGATTCTTGTACTGAGCGGTGTTTATACTCTCCTTACGTGTTCCCACCAAGGTAAAGATTATCTGGTGATGTTCACTTCTGATGGGCAGAGAAAATAATAGAGAATAAAAATGTGCGGCTGTGTTACTGAATATTAATTACCAGCAAACGATGCTTCCGTTTGCGAAGGTGAAATATCTGTTCTAAGTTGTTATCCCATTCCCATCTTCTTGATCTTTGAGTTAAAGGCTCAATGCACCTTGCTTAAATTTTCTCTGCTGTTTGTTTCCGTAGTACTGTTGCTTTCGTGATATATATTATTCTGGAATGTGTCTTCCCCCGTTTATCGAATGTTCAGATAACTTAGTAGAATGCAGTTGAGAAACGTCCTTGACAACCGCAGATAATTCGACTCGGCTGCATTCCCTTAAGTTACTTGAATGCTATTATTATTCAGTGATGAACTCGTCAAAACTGTTAACCGCAAAGTAGACGGATGTCTGCTACCTCGGAAACAATGTAGCGCATGAATGACGAAGCTCAAAATGGTTCAAATGACTCTGAACACTATGGGACTTAACATCTATGGTCATCAGTCCCCTAGAACTTAGAACTACTTAAACCTAACTAACCTAAGGACAGCACACAACACCCAGCCACCACGAGGCAGAGAAAATCCCTGACCCCGCCGGGAATCGAACCCGGGAACAATGACGAAGCAAGGAGAGCATAAAAAGCAGGCTAGCATATGCAAAGAGGGCATTCCTGGCCGTCATACATAGGCTTTAATTTCAGGAAGAAATTTCTGAGGATGTGTTTCTGGTGGATAGTTTTGTATAGTAGTGAGTCATGGACTATAGAGAAGAGGGGAATCGAAGTTGAACTGATGAGATAAGGAACGAGGAATCTGCGAAGAAAGGAGCACACGGAAAGCACTGAAAAGAAAATGGGAGTGGGTGATAGGGTGTGTGTTAAGGTATCACGGAATAATTTTGTGGTAACTTGTATGGTACTACAGGGTGCTGTTGAGGGAAGACTGGAATACATCGAACTAATTCAGAGTCTGGCTGGTAGGTTTGATCATCACGCGAGTGTCACGGAAATGCTTCAGGAACTCGGGTGGGAGTCTCTAGAGGAAAGGAGGCGTTCTTTTCGTGAATCGCTACTGAGGAAATTTAGAGAACCAGCATTTGAGGCTGACTGCGGTACAATTTTACTGCCGCCAACTTACATTTCGCGGAAAGACCACAAAGATAAGATAAGAGAGATTAGGGCTCGTGCAGAGGCATATAGGCAGTAATTTTCCCCTCGTTCTGTTTGGGAGTGGAATAGGGAGAGAAGATGCTAGTTGTGGTACGAGGTACCCTCCGCCACGCACCGTATGGTGGATTGCGGAGTATGTGTGCAGATGTAGATGTAGATATTCTAGGCATCTTTATGTGCTCACTGTGCGTTCAGAACTGCATATTGCAACGTGACGCGACCGATGGGCGTACTGGAGACACTGCCCAACACTTCTATGCAAGCTTCATAGGGTTTTCATTTCGCGACCGATAGCAACTTATTTTCTGGACACCCCTCGTCGAAGAGAAGTTGTCACTAATAAGAAGTCTACCACAGACTCTAGGAGGTGGTCAATTGCCCCTCTTGCCTTCCCCCCTCCCATACCCCTTTCCTCTCCTGACAACGCTTCTGGGACCATCACCAGAGACCTCCGCGTCAGCAACCGGCGACGCTGGCCACTAGACCACGGAGGGATGCGGGCGTTAAAAGACAGGACGCCCCGACAGCAAAGGTGATAGCGTCGCGACGGCGGGGGGAGGGGGTGGCGCGGTTAAGGCCGACACGACGCGACCGCGGCAGGCTGGCGGCGCTTCAGGAATTTGCGCATCGCGCCGTGACATCTCGGCAGCTGGCCTAGCGGCGCACGCGCGCGCCCGGGCCAACTGATACACGCCGGACGGCGCCGAACCCTCCAGACATCATCGGCCTCATCGCGTCTTGTCCGCCGCGCTCCTCAATCCCGCTGCGAGACGTGGCGCGAATGCATTGTGACAGCGCGGACACCGTGCAGCTCCTCGTCGGCAGCCGAGGTGGCTTAATACCCGCGTATTTTTTTCACTACCCTTCTCAACGAGAATCCCTCATACAATGGAGGTGCTATTATTGGCAACTTTGTGGGGGAGGAAGTTTGGAGGGGGGAGGGGGGAGGGAGAAGGGGGAGTGTCTGACTGGCTTAATGTGGTTCGCCATAACGTTCTCTCCTGCGCAAACTTCTTGAGTAGCCCTTTCTCAGTTGTGGTTGTACGGGGGAATGTTTTACCTTGGAACACTTTTCAGACCAAAAATTTAACATATTTTCTTGTTCCATTTTTAAATGGTGGCATTCACTTTTTATGTGAGTTGCTGACCAGAAAGTTGAGCTTGGAATTCAGGAAGAAACCGGTGAATTACTACACCTAGAGCATTGCACTGTACGGAGCAGAGACGTGGACGACGAGGAAAAATAGAGAAAAACTACCTGGAAAGTTCTGAAATGTGATGCTGGAGAAAGATACAGAAGATCAAGTGGACAGATCGGGTGACAAACAACAATTTGTGGAGAAGAGTTGGAGAGAAGAGAACTGTTCTGAATATGATTCTTCAGAGGACGGCCAACTGGATCGGGCACACAGTTAGGTACGAGGGACTCACACGACGTAGGAGGAACTGCAGGACAAGGAAGGAGAAGAATTCAACGCCTGGATAACATGAAAGACGGAAAGAGATACAGCAGACTGAAGGAAAAAATCAGAATCAGAAATTCTTTGTGCGATGACACGGACCTGCTATTAGGCGGAATACTACATAATTTTAATATTTTTTTTCTGAAATTACAGAAATTATCCCGGAAAATTAATGTGTATCCAATTGTAAAAATGTGTTCCAAGGTACAACATGGTCGTGTACCTAGGAACAAATATTGTACTGAAATTTGAAAACGTTGCAATCGACAAACTTTTGTGAGTAAAGTATTTGGGCTTCTATCTGTTACTGTATTACTCTACTACACACGATAACCAGCAAATGAAATCAAATTTGCAGGAGTATTATCAAACACCGGTTTTCGAGACAAGTTATACTGTTAAGACATTGGCGAAACACAGGTAATTATCAGATATCCAATGTTGCACGGTAAAAAAGCTTTTATCTGTTTCAACGTACAAGATGGTTCATGAACAACGAAGTATGGGTTTACCGTACAAGCTTTATATTCGTATGTAGTTTCGAGTATAGATTTAAGTGTCAGGAAGTCGTTTCTGAAAGTATTTGTATGGAGTGTAGCCATGTATGGAAGTGAAACGTGGACGATAAATAGTTTAGACAAGAAGAGAATAGAAGCTTTCGAAATGTGGTGCTACAGAAGAATGCTGAGGATTAGATGGGTAGATCACATGACTAATGAGGAGGTACTGAATATAATTGAGGAGAAGAGGAGTTTGTGGCACAACTTGACCACAAGAAGGGATCGATTGGTAGAACATGTCCTGAGGCATCAAGTGATCACCAATTTAGTACTGGAGGGCAGCGTGGAGGGTAAAAATCGCAGAGGGAGACCAAGAGATGAATACACTAAGCAGATTCAGAAGGATGTAGCTGCAGGAGGTACTGTGAGATGAAGAAGCTTGCACAGGATACAGTAGAATGGAGAACTGCATCAAACCAGTCTCAGGACTGAAGACCACAACAACAACATTTTTCAAACTATATGCAGTTTTACTTGCCATAAAATTCTGTAACTGAAGAGTTAAGAAAATATATCTGATATATTTAAATACGTAAAACTCGAAATATTAACAAGTGCTGCACTAAGCACAATCTCATGTCTAGTAACAAGAAAAACTTCAGAAAATTGTGGAAACTGTTTATCGCCAATATCTAGTGCGTCTTCCTTCGAGTGATTCTAAAACCAATCATTGAACTTAAGTCCCGATCAAAAAACATCATGTTTTCCTGGGTACAGTATCCACTAATTATAACCGTCTCCCCTATGTGTTCCAGTCTCAGTCTTCCCCTGCAAATTTTACCGTCTACAGCTGCCTCACCAACGCATCAGTTGTCTTTTTTTTCGGATTTTCGCGCAATCCATAATTCACTTCCATACAATGGGCTACTACAAATGAACATTCTCAGAAATTTGTTCCTCAAAATAAGGCCGATGTTTCACGCTACTAGACTTCTTTTGGCAGGGTAATCTCCTCTTTGTCTGTGCTAATTTGCTTTCTAAGTGGTTCTTGCGTGGTCCGTCAGTGTTATCGTGTTTCCAAGGTAGCAAAATTGCTCCTCTTCTGATAGTACTTGGTCTCCAAATTTGACTTTAAAATTATGGGTAATCTCATTTCAGTTACTCCTCGTCACTTAAGCCGTTCTTCAGTTGACTGTCAATCCACATTGTGTACTCATTAGATCATTCACCATTTCGTTCACCACCTAGTTTTTACAGCAAAGGGCGCGCGGGATTAGCCGTGCGGTCTAGGGCGCTGCAGTCATGGACCGTGCGGCTGGTCCCGGAGGAGGTTCGAGTCCTCCCTCGGGCATGGGTGTGTATGTGTTTGTCCTTAGGATGATTTAGGTTAAATAGCGTGTAAGCTTAGGGTCTGATGACCTCAGCAGTTGAGTCCCATTAAATTTCACGGCCATTGCAGCTAGTACACCAATATTCATCTACAGTGATTAGTGGGGAAAAAAAGAATAATGAGACGAAACAGGTCTAAAAATCGGACTGTTTTGATCCAGAGGACGCATCTCTCCACACCGAGCAGCAGCTTTGATTCGAAGAAACGGTAGCTGCGATGACACTATTGTTCATCCACATGAACGCTGATCTTCTGTTCTTGTTCGTTAAGTGCTTCGTACAGAAACCGCTTTCCGGCAAGTGGTACGCATGAACGCGTTCATGGCAATTTTAGTCGTTACGGGAAATGACTTGGCACATTTTTATGCGCATATCATACAGGATTCCTTTCCTTAACCTTGGCAGGTACGAGCGGAATAACTGAATCACTCACTGGTGTCCTCGACGTGAAGGTGCACTTGCTCGGGCTGACGTGCGTAATGGACGGTAGCTCGCTAGGCAGAGTAATTAAATGAATCAGTGCAACGGATCAGGGACGGCTGCTCTCACACTGTGGCAAACTCGTATAGTTTTTCTGAGCAGTTACCTGTACTACTTAGGCGAATTTCGAACGGCTGCGCACTTCGTCCGAAATATACGATGGGCACTTCGGGCATGGTGGTTAAATGGTTACGACATTGGATTTGCTTTCGGTAGGAACAGGATTCAAACCCCTGTCTGCAAATACTGATAGGTTCTTCCTGATTTTCCTACATGGTTCATGGCAAATGCCGGAGTGGTTTCCTTAAAAAGAACACTGCCTCTCACCTTCCGCATTCTGAGTTTTGTTAAATTCTAATCTGCATTCTATCCTATAGAACATACGAGGTTTGTTTAAAACGTATCGCGAATTTTGTGATGTCGCGGGTTGCATTAGTCCGATTCGTGCGGTTTTTCGCTGTTGTGTTAGTAAACATATCAGAAAGATTCCTGTATACTGTCAGACATAATGGATAATTACTCCGTTGTCAGTTGTCGAGAAGATTAAATGTGTTACGCTACGAGTGGATATTATTTATTTGTTTTAAGAATGGATGAGAGAATTTGCATTATATTTTGCTACAGGAAAGGAATAAAATGTAACAAAATTTTGGAAATGTTGAGTATTGCGTTTGGTGAGACTGCTATGAATAAAATAAGAATTTTCGAGTGGTGTAAACGTTTCCAAAATGACCTTGAAGACGGTGAAGATAAAACGCGTTCTGGACGCCCTAGCACATCAACAATCGATGAAAACGTGGAAAAACTGAGAAAAATGATTATGTACCAGGGAAGTTGCTGATGGTGTTGGTGTATCAACTGGTTCATGCTATGAATTCCTTTCAGATGTTCTGGGTTATGAAATGTGGGACAATAAAATTTGTTCCAAAGGCGTTGAATAGCAAGCAATAACAGTGGAAAATGGAAGGTGCTCAGAAGTCGCTAAATGAAGTCAACAATGAACTACTGAAACGTGTCATTACAAGGTGACGAAATCGCTAAGATCGATAAAAGTTCGACAAGTGCGGTAGATTTTAACAGCATAGTGCATCATAACTACTTGCTAAAAGGGCAAACGATCAGTAAAGAATACTGCCTACAACTTCAAACGTCGTTGCGGGAAACAATCCGAAAAAAAAGCTCGGGTCTGTGGCGAAACAGTTCACAGTTTTTGCACCACGTTAGTGCTTCTGCCAACACTTCATTGCTATTTAGTCAATTTTTGGTGAAAAACAACACTGTAATGATGTCCACCGTCCATATTCGCCAGGTACGGCACTGGGTGGCTCTTTTGTGTCTCCAAAACTTAAAAGGACCTTAAAGGGTGGTAGTTTTACAAGTATAGATGAGATTAAAAGCCCATCGCTGAGAGAGCTAAGAAACAATCTAACGATCGAGTTCGGGGATTGGCAGAAGTTCTGGCCCTAAAGGGGTCTGTTTCATGTTTTGTAAGACGCAACAGTAAGGAGAGTTGGCCTACAGAGCGCTGCAGTAACTGTCGTCGTAGAAAAGCTGGACAGAAGCAGATTTATTTAACTTGTATTTTTCGAAGCGAGCGAAGACTCAGTACAGATGATGCAGCAAGAAACAGTCCAGCTCATCAGTGTTAATAAGGAAGAGTCTCCCTGTACAAAGCACGGACTATGGTGTTAGAGTCATGACTAGATGGAATAACGTTACGTGGCGATTTGGCACGGAGTGCAAGTGGGTTGAGTTTCTGCTGCCGGGCCGGCCGCTGTGGCCGAGCGGTTCTAGGAGCTTCAGTTCGGAACCGCGCTGCTGCTACGGTCGCAGGTTCGAACCCTGCCTCGGGCATGGGTGTGTGTGATGTCCTTAGGTCAGTTAGGTTTAAGTAGTTCTAAATCTAGGGGACTGATGACCTCAGATGTTAAGTCCCATAGTGCTTAGAGCCATTTGAACCTGCCGGCCGTCCTGTACCGTGGCGGCGGTGGCGATCGTGGTACGGAGCCACTGGAGTGTCTCATTGGGCGCACACCACTGCGTCCGACACACCCGGCGCGACCGCTGTAGGAGTCTATTGTATTGTATGTTAACCGGGGACCTAGAAGCGACGGAGAGGCTCCGTCCCCGTCGCAGCCGCAGTGGTCCACAACCCCACGACGACTACCGCCGTCCACTTCACCCCTCCTCCGCCCCACACCGAACCCAGGGTTATTGTGCGGTTCGGCCCCCGGTGGACCCCCAGGGAACGTCTCACGCCAGACGAAAGTAACCCCCTATGTTCGCGTGGTAGAGTAATTGTGGTGTACGCGTACGTGGAGAACTTGTTTGCGCAGCAATTGCCGACATGGTGTAACTGAGGCGGAATAAGGGGAATCAGCCCGCATTCGCCGAGGCAGATGGAAAACCGCCTAAAAACCATCCACAGACTGGCCGGTTCACCGGACCTCGACACAAATCCGCCGGGTGGATTCGTACCGGAGACCAGGCGCTCCTTCCCGCCCGGACAGTCGTGCGTTAGACCGCACGGCCAAGGGGGCGGCCTTGTAGGAGTCTAACTGAAACTTGAAATTGCGTTACCAACCGTACGACACCAGTGGGGTGATACCGATACATGACACCATACTTTGCAGATGACCACAGTGATATAGACGAATAAATAAAATTATTTCCAAAAACAAAATGCCTGATACTTTTTGAACACACACCGTACGCAATTCTATGAAGTAAACAACACAGGATAGAATTCGGAGGAATTAAGAGGATAAAAAAAAAGTTCAAATGACTCTGAGCACTATGGAACTTAACATCTGAGGTCATCAGTCCCCTAGAATTTAGAACTACTTAAACATAACTAACCTAAGGACATCACACACATCCATGCCCGAGGCAGGATTCGAACCTGCAACCGTAACGGTCGCGCGGTTCCAGACTGAAGCGCCTAGGACCGCTCGGCCACTCCGGCCGGCCAAGTGGGTCAGAAAAAGGCGATATTGTAACAGACATTTGAAAACAATATTCAGGAGGTGAGAATGAACAGATTTTGCTAACTAAACAATGAAAATAAGCTCATAACATGAGGAAAGGGCGGAGAATAAGTTTCGGTGATATAAAGATACCTCTAAGGGGAACCTTAAGACGCGACCGTTATGAAAGAGGTCTAAAATTGGCAGCGATATTTTACACGGAACTGTGTAGTGAATGCTGATGAGAGGCTTCTCTGACCCCACACCGAATACGGGCGTTAGCAGTAAGGGAGTTATGCAGATAGCGTCCAGCCAGTAACGCGCGGCCCCGTGACATGTGCGGCGTCGTACGAGTACCGGGGGGAGGGCCGGTGCCCATACAAGTCGCTGTGCAGCAGGAAGTCTCGGCTACGAGTACAAGGCGGCCACGCGCGCACCTCGCCGTCAGTCAGCGGCGGCGCCGTGGCGCCCGTATACGGCATTCCGACGGCTGCATTCCGCCTCTCGGGCAGGCGCCGGGGCCGTTTGCGCCGCATGCTGGCCTCAGATAGGAGCGATCGTCGTCTTCGCCAGTTCATCGTACTGCAACGTTGCGATTATTCTTCGCTTCGTTACTAGTGACCAAGCGTTATCTCTCTAAATAAATAAGAGTCCCAAATCTTTAAACCTAATAAGCAACGAACTTTACAGTCTCTTATGGCGGGTATTTGACATCAGGAACCAATTATCATCTTGGAAAAATACACAGAGGTGACAAAAGTCATGGAATAAAGTTACGCACATATACAGATGGCGGTAGTATCTCGTACACAACATATAGAAGGGCAGTGCGTTGGCGGAGCTGTCATTTGCACTCCGGCGGTTCGTGGGAAAAAGTTTCTGGGATTAAATTATTGGCTCACGACGGAATCTAACAGACTGAACGTGGTATGGTATGCACGGGACTTCTATTTCGGAAATCGTTAGGGAATTCAGTATTCCAACATCCTCATTGTCAATAGTTTGCCGAAACACCAAGTTTCAGGCAATACCTCTCACCACAGACAATGCTGTGGCCGATGGCCTTCACTTAACGGCCGAGAGCAGCGGCGTTTGCGTAGAGTTGTCAGTGCTAACAGACAAGCAACACTCGGTGAAATAACCGCAGAGATCAATGTGGGACGTACGACGAACGTACCCATTAGGACAGCGCGGCGAAATTTGAAAGATATATAACCGAAGGAAAACCCAGCAAGAAATGGTATAATGAGGCACGTAGTAAAATGACAAAGGCTTGTTGGTCATGAATCTACTACTCAGTTGAGGTATTTCATTTAAAACAATCTCGTCAGATCTAGCTGTAAATGCTAGCTTTTCTCTTCGCCACCAGAACGGTCTGAATGACAGCGTAATCTTTCAGCTTAGAAGTCTGGAGTAATGACAGTCCCTTATTACTTTACTTTCTACCAACAGGGCAATTTGCTGTCATTACAACGCGACCAGATCAATGCAGAAAAAGAGAGTTTGCCTTCTCTGAACAAAGACAGCAAATTCTTCCAGTTGAATTTCCCGTCTAATTCATTAATAAAGACTCACGCGAAAAGTACTTCGTTAAAAATCGTAGTCAAGAACAACTACCTTATATTATTCTTTTCTGTTCTGCGAGATTCATTAAAAATCCAAAGGTAGAAAATACTTCGGCTCGAATGAATAACTACACGCCCATTACTGCCAGAGAGAAACAAGCAGGTAACCAACCTGACTTGCAGCACACACAGGCTACGTCAAGTCAACCAGTGTATAATTATAGGTAAGCCAGTTCATCTATCGATCAGTGTCCCGCTGACCGTCTGGCGCTGAAAGGCAGGGGAAATTTTTGCGTTCGAAAACAGCTGTGACTCACGAACAGTTAACGGAGACAGCCCGCTACCAAGCTCGTTCTTAGACGGGTCACGTTTTATTTTTAAAAGTTTCGCAGCCTGTTGAAGACTAATACGCTGGGAAGACTTTGCGTGTGTTATAGTAACCCATACGCACACAGAAATTCATTCATGTGATTGAAAAAAAAATCGTATCTGTTTACTTGAGTTTCGAGACTTACCTTTGCTACTCCACATTAATACAACCAGTACCTGTTCACGTATCACGTCGAACCTCGAACAAGTGAAAGGTACCTGCATACATTGGCTTAAGTTTGTGAAACCTTGTTGTCCATATTTAACGGTTTGTAGCAACACTGTGTGAATTTAATTTTATGTTATCCCGTTATAATGATGAATCCTATGAATTCGTTGACTTATCATTTACCACAGTAGTCTTAAAGTATGAACTAGGTACCCTTACTGCGTGTACTAAAACGTCTGTAACAGCTCAATCCGCGTACCTATCAGAGCCCTTGGAGAGATTATCTAACTCTGCCATTCATTTTCACTGATAAAAAGTAGGAATCATCTTTGACGAGAGTAAAAAAAAAGCGTATAAAATATGTACAGTAACGAGCACATGCAACAACCAGAAATATGCAACATCCTCTTTGTACTAATACCCCCGAAAATGCAAAATACTTATGCGTATGGTTTTAAGCACCATCGCTAAGCGAAATCTAGCTTTTTAACTGTCTAAGGAAGTTTGTGCGCTGTACTAACCGCACTGATTTTTCACCCGATGGCGATGGTACTAGCCTTTGAAAAGCGTAGTAGCAAAAATAAATTGGTAACTGACGCAAAAAATACTTCCATTCCAGCTATTATCAGTGATTGCCTTCACAATTCAGCACAATGCAGTCCATTATGGATGGAATAGTTATTAGTCAAGAACGGGAACGACTCCAATGTGTTTTCATCGGAAGGAAGGGGGAGGGCAGTGGCGGGGGGGGGGGGGAATAGTTCTGAAAAAAGTGTTAAATTGAAATTGCAGTCGAAAGACGGGGTGGTGTGTGTGTGTGTGTGTGTGTGTGTGTGTGTGTGTGTGTGTGTGTGTGTGTGTGTGTAAGATTTAGGATTTAACGTCCCTTCGATATCGAGGCTTTGTAACGAGGCATCCCTTCCGTATTAGGAGAGTTTGGAAAAACACGGACAATTTAAATCTGGGCGGTGATTTGAACATCTGCTCCAGCCGAGTGTGAGGTTTGTGTCCCTAACCACTGTCTCACATTGTTCGGTGTGTGTGTGTGTGTGTAGTTGTGTAATGTTTGAAGTCGGAACGGTATTGAAGATTACTTTATGAGATGCTATTTGCAAAATACTGAGCAGACCTCAATGCGGCACTGTGTCGAATGCCTTTCGAAAAGGTATCCTATAAAATGCTCCCGGTGAAGTTTGCGCCCAGAAAGGGTCGGGGAAAAGGTCCACTAATTCTACCGTCCGAGCTACGCAACTTGCCGTGCAGGCAGGAAAGCTGAGGGCTCTTACGTGGTATACTGGTGAAAAGGATAGGAAATGTAAGCAGCAGATCCCGGATTCGAGTCCCGGTCGGGGCACACATTTTCAACATGTCCTCAATGAAATATATCAGCGGCTGTTTGCAGCTAGGGTGTCCATTTAATTATCATTTCACCTATTCAAGTTCATCGTTGATCAATTACTAAGTCTATTGTTACAGAGGACGACTAACTCTCTGACCGAACGCTCTGAGCTACCGTGCCGGCTATTCCGCTATGTTTTTATACACACTTTTGGGAATCTAGAAAGACGGAATCTACCTGCTCACCTGCCTCTGTTGGGTGCAAGATGTCGTGTACGAATACAGCGTGCTGCAGGTGTAAGAAAGTGCACCGCAGTAAATTTTGAAGACGTTTTGACGGCAGGAACGTTTTTCAGTTGTGTAGGACGTTTATCCCTCGTTACGCCAGTACGAGTCAGTGCAGTGGTCACGCGGAGGGCAGTTGCGCCGCCGGACCGGCGGGCTGCTGCGGCCTCTGTCGCAGGCGGCGACGTGTGCGGCCCGGCTCATACGTCGTGCGCCAGCCGCATGCCAGTTCAGATTTTATCGCCGTCGTGTCGCTCGATCCGCTGAGGAGGCAGCCGGCCGTGTGCGGGGACACAAATAATTCCTTATATATATACGGGGGGCGCGCCGGCATTTTTGCGTCACGTCTGCGCTGCGGTTGCGGTGAGAGCCGTGCCGACGATGACGAGTCCCCGGTGCAGCGGAGGAGCAGCACCGGCCATAAACAAAGATGGGCTGGCCGGGTCGTGGGACGCAGCCGCAGCCGGGGAGAAGCGCGCCGCGCACCGGTCGTGCGGCCCGCGCGGCCGTAAAATGTCCCCCCGGTGCCACCGTCACAGCGTGCCGCCAGCCGTGACCTCCCGTACGGGAAGGCGCCTTCTCCCGCTGGCCGCATTGGCAGCGCCGGGTTCGTACAAGAGGAATGGGCCGGGGGCAGTCTTGGCATAACTACACTGACCACAGATTTCGCTCTCAGAGGGCAACATACACTATCTGATCAAAAGTTTTCGGACACCCCATGTAGTGCAGAACTGATCACTAGATGTCGCGAGAGGTGGACCAGCCAGTATAAATGGAGGCGGGAAGTCTGTGTCATCAGAAGAAATGGTTCAAATGGCTCTGAGCACTATGGGACTTAACATCTGAGGTCATCAGTCCCCTAGAACTTAGAACTACTTAAACCTAACGAATCTAAGGACATCACACACATCCATGCCCGAGGCAGGATTCGAACCTGCGACCGTAGCGGTCGCGCGGTTCCAGACTGAAGTGCCTAGAACCGCTCGGCTACTAAGGCCGGCGTCGTCAGTGACTTCCGTTGGACTAGCCACTGGACGTCTCTTGAGTAACAAATCCATCAGGGACGTTTCACGCCTGCTAAGGCCACCCAAGCCGACTGTTGGAGACGTGATTGTGAAATGGAAACGCTAAGGAACAACCACAACTAAATGAAAACCAGGCAGGCCTCATATACTGACGGATGGGAAAAGTCGACCACGGCGAAGGGTGATCGTAAAAAAATCACACTGAATCAGTAATCACTCGCAAGTTCCACAATGCTACCAGCAGTGCAGAAAGCTCTGTCAATGTGCGCTGGCAGTTAAAAAGAATGGGGTACGATAGTCGGGCAGTTACTCAACGACACGCATATCAGCAGTCAAAAAATGGTTCAAAGGGCTCTCAGCACTATGGGACTTAACAGCGGGGGTCATCAGTCCCCTAGAACTTAGAACTACTTAAACCTAACTAACCTAAGGACATCACACACATCCATGCCCGAGGCAGGATTCGAACCTGCGACCGCTTCCAGACTGAAGCGCCTAGAACCGCTCGGCCACCTACGGCCGGCTACCTGCAGTCAGTGCTAAGCGGCGGTTGAGGTGGTGTAAAGAGTGAGGCCCCTGGGTAATGGATGGAAACGAGTGATTTGGACTGATGAATCACGCTATGCCCTGTACCAATGCAAGGGTTTAGCTTCCACAAATGCTTGAAGAACGTTGCCTTCTCCAATGTGTATTGCCAGCAATAAAATATGGAAGAGGTGCTGTTACGGTCTGGAGGGGGTTTGCTTTCTGTGATTTGGGTGTGGTTCCCTTATTCTGATTAAGAAACGCTACATGCGGTCGTGATACGGAGGTGCTGGGGGCACGTCTCAGTGAGCGTGCACCATTCGGTCCACCGGATCGTGCGCGACAGCTATCACCGTCTGAGGGAAACTTGTAACTCTGTTGCCAGTTTTATGATGCCCATGGGAAGGCATCGATACGTGTTACCAAAAATAGTGTCTGGATACTTTAATCAGGTTGTGTATTGCCAGGAGAAAAAGAGTGTGATTGTGTCATTAAAGCTGCCGCACAGGTTCAGATTCATTACGCATAGGGAATTAAATCGGTCAAAGGAATCATTCCAGCATTTGCATAAACAATTAAAAAAAATCACTGTGTTTTTGTGGTCTTCAGTCCTAAAGTTGGTTTGATGCAGCTCTCCACACTAATCTACTCCGCGCAAATCTTTTCAACTCTGCATAACTACTGGAAACTACATCTATTCGAACCTGCTTAATATACACAAGCTTTGCTCTCGCTGTACAATTTTTACCCTCCCCCCTCCCACATTCCCCCCCTCTCCATATTACCATTGACGATTCCTTGATAGCGCAGGACGTGTCCTATCAACCAATCCCTTCTTTTAGTCAACTTGTTCCCTGACTTTCTTGTCTCGTCGTTAGTTATCTGATGTAAAATCTAATTTTCAGAATTATTCTATAGTATCACGTTTTAGTGCGTCCATTTGCTTCTGGTCTAAACTATTTGTCGACCACGTTTCAGTTCTGCACAAACCTAAACTTCAGACAAATACCTTCAGAAAAGACTTCCTAAAATTTAAGTTTAAATTCGATATTAACAAACTTATATTTTTGAGAACTGCCTTTCTTGCTACTTCTAGTATACATTTTATATCTTGTCTTCTTCGACCATCGCCTGTGATTTTACTTTCCAAATAACCCACTTTTAGTGACTAATTTCTTTAAGTGCCTTATCATCGCCTGATTTAATTTGATTAGGTAGTTTATTAGAGATTATTAATCACTTGCCGCTTATTAATTTAAGAACTTACTTTGAAACAGTATTATGTCTCTACATAAGTAGAAGATGTTGAGAGGCGGTACTCTCTGCAAGCCTACTGCAACAGAGCGACACGGTCGCACAGATATAATGAAATGAATCGTCACATGCGAATGCAGGTTCTCGTCCCCGCCCCCCCCCCCTCCCTCTGCCGGGTAACTTCGCGGAAAGGAGTAGTGTGTGGGAGCCCACCCGCTGAGAGGGTAGCGCTAGACGTGGTTCCCAACCTGGGGGTAATTACCCCCTGAGGAGTGAAATTAAATTTTCTGAAAGGTAAAAACTAAATAATTCGATTCAGTTTCAGTGTGTGTGTTGGGGCTTATGGGCGCTCAACATCGAGGTCATCAGCGCCCGATTCAGTTTCAGTCACGAAACTAGATTACTTTCAAAAGATCATTACTATTATCACAATTTTGTAAGACTCTAAAACTGTATATATATATATATATATATATATATATATATATATACATATATATAAGTTATCAATAATTACTTTCTCTCCGTTAGTGGCATTAACGCGGTGGAGGTTTCTCACACAGTCCACCCTCTACACACACATATGTTGTGCTTTGTCCAGTACATCAATGATAAAAGTGACACACATACGTAACAAATGCAAAATATCTCAAGAAAATGTCTTTTCCAAGTTGTATATAGTGCATGCAGTAGTCCAGAAATTGCTTCATTACTCGCTTCGAAAAAGGTAAACGAATTAATAGACAGCACGACCAGCCGTACATAACGGCTACTATAGTGCTGTACACACTATTATTATTATTATTATTGTGGTCAGACACAAAGCATTAACAATCTGAAGTCTTCCAACTACTGCCAGTTCAGAAGTAAAGAGTGCCGCGGTCAAATGGTTTACTACCAGTAAGTATAGTGCACACATTTTGAGTGATTTTAAATGGGGTTGCAGTGTGTTGGTCAAGCAAGCGCCGCAACAGAGAGGAGTAATGCAGGGGAAGCAAGTATGTTTTGCAACAAGTGTCTACCCTCAATGTGGATACTTGCCTTCAGTCCGGAACCGCGCTGCTGCTACGGTCGCAGGCTCGAATCCTGCCTCGGACATGAAAGTATGTGATGTCCTTAGCTTAGTTCGATTTAAATAGTTCTAAGTCTAGCGGACTGATGACCTCAGATGTTACGTCCCATGGTACTTAGAGCCATTTGAACATTTTTTGATACTTGTCTTTCGTATCCGAGAGGAGGAAATAGAGATGGCAGGGGGAGTGGAGAGCGGCGGTACAAGCTAATGTCTGATTGCTCTCAGGGGTAATGGTCTAAGAATGGTCGGGAAGCACTGCCCTAGAGGGCCTGGGGCTTGTAGCCGCTCGTCGCAGCGCGACCTGGGCCGTGTTTTGTCAACCCGCGCTGCCAGTCGGGCCCAAGATACGGCTGGCAGCGCCTCGCGCCATCGTGACCGCCCGCCGGCGAACACAACCCCCGCACCCGTAATTGAGAGCGCCGGCGCGGCCGCTTTTCCGCTGCGACACGCCGGAGAAGGGCGCACTCCTCTTCCTGCCGTGCACATGCGCCGCCGTCGTGATGTCGGCTCTGCCAATTAGCACGTCTAATTTGTGACG
The DNA here is from genome assembly GCF_023864275.1 of Schistocerca cancellata. Classification (NCBI taxonomy): domain Eukaryota; kingdom Metazoa; phylum Arthropoda; class Insecta; order Orthoptera; family Acrididae; genus Schistocerca; species Schistocerca cancellata. The sequence continues at coordinate 459,253,566 of NC_064630.1, forward strand.
TGCACAAGCGCGCAGAGAGAAAGGAGGCACGGGTAGCCCTTGTACAAGAGCAAAATCCCTAACGACGTGAGTTTGTTGGCGATACGCAACTCTTCGCGTCTGTCGGTCGGCCAGTCGGGACTTGCAACTGCCAGACCTCGTTTACATCGCTGACCTCTTCTCGGCGCAGCTGTATCGCCTCGTAACTTACAATAGCTGCCATTCTGTGTAGCGGTCGCATATTTCCAGACTGTAGCGCCTAGAACCGCTCGGCCACCCCGGCCGGCCCTCGGTGAGAGGTAGTGCGTGAAATAGGATGTTCTCGGCGCAGTCTTGACACTGTGATTCTCGGAATACTGAATTCACTAACGATTTCCGAAATGTATGTCCGATGCCTCTAGCTCCAACTACCGTTCCGCGGTCGAATTACGTCGTAAACCGTTTTACACGAACGCACCAGAGTGCAAACGACAGCTCTGCCAATGCACTGACCTTTTATACCTCGCGTACGTGATATTACCACCATCTGTGCATGTAATGTGTAACTTAATTTTTGAAGTTCTCTAGCAGTTTATCTTCGTCAGCATGGTGACGCTACTGATCGCCTTCGGTTTGCTTTTTTAACGTATTTCACACGTGTCCTGTTGCCTCACGCCATCGGACTCCTTGTAAAAGTCGTGTTTCCAGACGTCCCGGCGGAAGCGCGACACTTCGCTGTCAAGAGTCTAGATCTCACAGCAGGCCCGATTCTTTTTGTTGCCACGTGTCACAAGCATGTAAATTTTGCAGGTGTTCGAGTGACGCTCGGGCGCAGATGCGGGAAAACTCGTGGTATCGCTGGTGGGATTTTTATCTGACAGTCAGGTCCTACGAGGTCCGCCGAGGGCACAAAACGAAGGCGGAGAAGCAGGGAGCGGCGGAGTGCGGACCTGCCACTTGCCGACCGTCACAAATACCGATTGTCTCCGGAGGACAAAGCGGGCCGGCGCGCATGATGGATGGAGCTGCCTAATAGAGACGCGGCCCGATGCCATCGACATGGGCAGCGCCGGCGTCGGCCGGCCGGGCGCGGACCACCGACGCCGCTGTCGGGCCGCATCCAGCGGCGGTGGGACGAGTCGCCCGCACCAGCCACCGACCCGGCCACTACACGGGTCGGTTTAGCCGGCTGCCAGCCCACCGCGCCGCGCCTCGTAACGTTTTACTGACCGGCACGAGGGCAACAACTCGATGTCTTTGTCGAGGAACACTCGGCGCGGTTGGGGGGTCAAGAGGGCGTTCTGCCGCGGCCGAGGGATCACAACACTTCTGAAGTGAGGTCATGTTATGTCTGACGAGAACAATGTAGCTTGCTCAGAACTGCTGTGAGTGATGTTGAAGCTTGCTTCAGTTCACCTTCATCTAGCAGTGGAGAACAGTGCGCCCCGGCTACACGCTGCAATAACGTCGCCCAGATGGACGTCAACTCAGTGGTTATGGATGACGTGTAACTGGAGTTATAAAACTACCGTAGGCTACCGTAGACTTTCAAAAGTGTGTGTAGCATACGGTAGTTTTCGTAATAGCTCTGGTCAGCTAAGATCCTATCTGCGTCACCTGTACATTAGATGTTGGAGGGGGGGGGGGTCAAGAGGGTGCTCTGCCGCGGCCGGGGGATCACAACACTTCTGAAATGAGGCCACGTTATGTCTGACGAGAACAATGTAGCAGAACTACTGTGAGTGATGTTAAAGCTTGTTCCAGTTCACCTTCATCAAGCGGTGGAGAACAGTGCGCCCCAGCTACACGCTGCAGTAACATCGCCCAGATGGACACCAACTCGGTGGTTGTAGATGACGTGTAACTTGAGTTATAAAACTGCCGTAGGCTACCGTAGAGTGTCGTAAGTGAGCGTAGCATACGGTAGTTTTCGTAATAGTTCTGGTCAGCTAATGTCGTATCCGTGTCACCTGTACGTTAGGTGTGTTGCATACCTGTCCATCGTTACCCCTCAACGATCGCTTTCTTTACGTACGCGATCGGCGACTCACTACATTCCTCCAAAAATCGGAAGCGGAGAACCGTCTAGGAACTGAGTGGGGATATATAAGGGGTCGAGTAACCTATGGAACATTTTTATTCTACATACTTGTCCTCCTGTATGTTAATTAAAAATAAACAGTATTTATAGCAAAATTGAGCTTCTCAGTGTTTAATTCACGTTTTAGTCGAAACTTGTTGATTTGTAACGTGAAACAGAGAGATGATGTAGTAAAAATGAAGAAGACTATACATGTTTATCAAAATCAAAACAAAAAATATCAAACATCGTTTTAATAATTCTTCGAACGTACATAAAACTTTTTTTTGTTATTCCCTTTCAATGGAATCATCCCAGCATTTGCCTGGACCGATCTGGGGAAATCACGGTAAACCTAAATCAGGATGGCGTCACGTAGATTTCTCTCTCCCGAATGGGAGTCCAGTGTGCTAAGCACTGTGCTACCTCACTTACTGCTAGGAGTCAATTATCATATGAGGCCTATCGTCTGCTAGTTTTCCCGCACTTTTTCCTTTGCTACGTCCCCATACACAACAGCGTCACGAGTGTAACGGCCTCGTGGGGCTTCCAATGTTGTCTATCAGGTTATATAAAGGGTACTTCAAACGCCTAGGAGTGATAGATAGTCTCATGGGGAACATCTTTTGTGAGAGACAAAATGTTCGCCAACATTCCCCAGCGACCAGCGACGCTAGCCGTCCTTTAGTATATTCCGCCCCTGGAGCGACGGGATGTTACCAAAGTAGTATGGGCTACTAATCGCATGTGCTGCATTACCTACTCCAGTAAATTGACAGAGTAATTTCCAACAAGAGAACCTTAAGAATGAGTCCAAGCGCTGAAAGATATTTTAGAAGCGAATCAAATGCTTCAACTTTGCTGGGAGCGGGTGACTAGATTATAGGCAACACACAAGGCGTACGCATGCTGCAGAGTGCCTACACACTCAGGGCCACCATTCCCAATACAAAAGAATTCAACAGGACTCTAGCGTCTCTCTAATAAAATTGTTCCGCCCGACATGATCCATCGCCCATAGACGTTTGACGCAAAGACTTTGAAACAACCTGTACATATAATGAACTAGAACTGTCTTCTAGCAGCCGGCCGCTACGGTCGCATGTTCGAATCCTGCCTCGGGCATGGATGTGTGTGATGTCCTTAGGTTAGTTAGGTTTATGTATTTCGAAGGGACTGATGACCGCAGATGTTAAGTCCCATAGTGCTCAGAGCCTTTTGAACCATATTTTGTCTTCTAACAGCCCCTATAAAATAACGAACCTTTCCAGCGAATGAATAATAATGTTTCTAGGTGAAATGTATTTGGTTGTTCATCAGAACTGATGAGTTCATGTTTCGATTAACCTAGTCGTCTTCATCGGGAGCTACGTGTGATGTAGATACGCTCGGCGCCAGTATTGTAAATCGACTAAATAACGAAAACATTGCCCCTTTCAGTCACGCTGATATATCAAGTAATTTTCCTGTTTATTACATAAGTTTTCAGGCTCAGTGTTTAGTCTACAGGTTTTTTCGGCAAACAAATTAACATTGTCGAATTTCGTCTGTCGATGAGTACGTAGGACATGCGACAGAGATTACAAAGCTTTTTCTCTCCGGAAAACATTGTTTCAGCATCTCCACGCGCGAACGCGCGCGCGCACGCACACACACACACACACACACACACACACACACACACACAGAGCCATTCCAGGAAAACTTGCTCTCTTGTCCATTTTTCTTTTTAGTGGATTGTCTGTTGTTCTTCTGCAATCATAGTTGAATTGGATATTAGGAAGCGGCTTCAACTACATTTAATCTTGTTATTATCATATCAAAACCGGTTTCGTGGCACTGAAAACCACATCTTCAGTAATAGAGGGCTAAATGGTTTGGTATGGCCACGAATGTTCAGTTTCATGTTCAGGCTACTTAGTTGTTATGAATTAGTAACATATCACGTGAGGAAGTGCTTTTCAGTGCCACAAAACCGATTGCGATCTGATAATAACGAGATTAAATATAGGTGAAGCGAATTCTTAATTCCGAAGATGACTAGTCACGACTGTGGTTACGCTGTCTGCAAGGGTTTCTGCGTGTTTGTGCTGCCTCCATACCCAGACATAAGGTCAAAACAGCTTGCAGTTTGTGTAACCGATGTCGATGTTTTTCTAAAAGTTTCTTGTACCCTCTCACGTAATCGTATTAAATTTAAGTGCTGTTTTTAAGTAGTTTCTACTACTTCTTCCGCAGTGAGAGGTATTTAACAGACGTGAGAAGCGTAGTGGAGGCTGAAGAGAGCGGTATGCAGATCGCGACCACACAATGTCGAGGCAAACCAGTTACAGCGGATGACCGCGAAAGCTGCTGCTCTGAGCTAACAGCACTCGAGACGCCGGCGCTATTGTTCGTCCTGTGTGGGTGGCGAAGGTCACAGGAAACCTCCGCCCCGCCCCAGGCACAAAGTCGCGACATAACGGGAGGCGATAAGTGTAATTTCCTCTCAAGTGTACGTCAGATGCCGTTCAAAATAACAGGTGTCCTGTTTTGTGTGCAGGGTGTGTGCTGCGACGACAGATTGCTACGACAATAACGTGATTTCTAAATGTACCTTCAAGTCGAATATAGACACGAAAAAAAACGCCAGGTGACTGTTGAATTATGGCTGACAAATTAATTGGAATAAAGTTCATTTACGTCAGTACAACCAAAAGCAATATTTCTGGGCTATTGATAATGGCTAGAAATTTGAAACCGGTATAATTTTGTGAACAATGTCTGAATCAAACTTTATACCGGAAAGGATTTTGCTCACTAATAAGCTCAACAAATAACACGGCAAACATGCAACACATTATTAAGAAATCTAGTGACAGACATGAGCCGATATTTAGAATACGAGGCCACTACATCCCACTGGAAATTCGCCAGCTCCTCTTTTGCATAATAGTTCTGCTGTATTCCTTTCATTGTTTTGTTGCCTCGAATACTATGAAATACGTAATATGTTTCACCATTTTGCAGCGATCAGAAGCGAAAAAAAATTTCTTGATATAAATAAGAGTTATACTAAGTGTGAAGAGTTGCTGGCTTAATTGGTACTCTGCAATGTCTCTTTCCCGTGAATAAAGGGAAAACTAACAGACGAAATTTAGTAATTACACTGGAAATTCAGATTTGTGTCAACATTAAGATCGGAGTTTACACTACAGTCTTCACTTGGCGATAAGTGATGTAATTGTCTTTTAGCGTAAGCCTACAGACCCGCTTTTAAGGAGCTTTTCCTTGACTAATGAGTGCTTTTAAATATATTACCTCTTACCATTCCACTTGCCTGCCAACATTATCTGTCGGGTTTTGTCTCGTTATTTCATGTGTATAATGATAGTTTTATCCGAACTGTCATGTGTGAATTTAGTTTTATCCGAACTGTCATGTGTGAATTTAGACTTTCCCGGGGTATACTACTGATGAAAGGCTCTCGGGTTTCTGATTATGCCAGATAATGATGAGTGTGAAACACTTGGAAACGTCGCTGTATTTTAACACTGCCATCCGCTTGGAAGCCCGAGAGCTTTACATCGGAATTTTCCTGTCTGCAGAAAAAATCAGTTTGTAAAATTAAGAAGTACTTATTTCACTTAAGCAAATTCTTTCCACCCCACTACTAGCACACTGAATTGCGGTTTCCTCTCCTAGGGAAGAACGTTTCAGCATTTCACGTTGTGCGCACAGTAAATTAATAATTTGTTGAGACGATACATGGGACTCAGTGACTTTCGTAGTTCAAGTGACTGATGGACAAAAAGAACACGAAATAACTTTCAATTAATTGTTTACTGTTTTCTACTAGTCAGTCATTCCAATTTTCTGCACATAAAATATCTATTTATGTTAAGGCTTTATTGATATCCCCATAATCCTCAGAAAAGTCTTTTCGTTTCAGCATAGTTGAAGTTAGTCGAATCACTTTTGAAAAAAGTGAATTAGCTACAATCGAATGAAAACTTGACCAACACGCACCAATAACCTAAAACCCATTATTTTATGCATATCGACTGGGCATCTCACACTATCATTCCTGGCAGATGAATATTACTTTCTTTGTTAAGGAAGCGATCTTACATACTATCATCACTAAGAGGCTGATCTCTCCAAACAGACTTCCAGCTAACAAAAATGTCTACGGGTGGGTCTTAATACATTCAAAGGGGTAAATGGCTGGTTAAATATTCGAACAGGGACTGAGAATCTAAGTCGAAAAAGCACTGTCCGCGAGGGGCAAGTTCGTGGTTGGAATCCCGGTTCGGCTCACAGTTTTACGCTGGTGTCTGGCTTGTTCTCCGCTCCCTGCTGTCGGCCATTATCGGGCAGCAGTTGGCTTCAGCGGAAACGCAGGGACTGGCCGTGTACGAGATATATCACTCAGAGGGAGCGTGTGAGAGTTTGTCTGCAGTCGTGCTGCAGTGCGAGTCAGGAGCCTCTAGTTTCCTAGGAATACTGCGAGCATTCCTGCGCGACTGCGGTCGCAGCCGGCGCATACGAGGACTTCGTGCGGTCCCGCTGGGGCGAACAGCGAGCGAGCACCTGTCACGAGATGGTGTACTGCCGGTCACGCCGCCTACACGCACCTCATTAGGCAGTCCGTCCCCCGCCGCCTCGTGGGCCGCCGGCACGTACTCACACTCCTACTACTCCACGCACAGCCCCCAGGCTCGGCGAGGCGTCCGCGTCTGCGGGGAAATTGCGCGGTCGGTAAGCTCGCCGGACAAGAGATTAGTCACCCCTTAAAACAGCATACTGGTCGCAGTGGAGTGCGGTACGTGGTGCAGGACTCGTACGAGGCCGTCATGGGACCTTGCACCGTAATATAAGCCAAAAACTCTCCACACGACTGTACAGTAACACGAGACACTCGCGCAACCCGTTTATCCTTTCTCTGGGTAACTACGACCACAACCATAGGTGGAAGCATAACAGACCAAAGACATTACTGGCTAGGAACTAAACATCTATGGTCCATAGAACGCCAACACGACAGTACTGGCGAGCCCCTGCAACACAGTTACTACTGGAAGCCCAGATGTGCGACCAGCCGAAAAACAGGCAACCGCAGGGAAGCCGTACTGTACACAGCACGCAAACCAGCCACACACACCCCCTACACCGTCCGTGAGCCGGTCTATGACCGATCGCCCACTAATCTACAACGACCTTGAACTGTTGCAGGGACGCAGCAACTGCAGCAAGCGCCGCAACAAGCTCCAGCAACGACAAAGGTAACGATGCACGATACCTCGAACTAACATAACCGCACCTTGCATGCACTGTCGCAGATAGCAAGCCGCTACTGCCCTTACTACCCGTCCTACTGTCGCAGAGGTTTTTTTTTCCCTTGGCTCTTGCCTTGGCACTTTTTTTTCCTCTGCCCTTACAACCGCTACCCTTCAATCGTTTTCGACCACTTCTATCTCCTGATGGACCATGTTAATGAGTAATCTTACTCAGACGCATGGATAACATCACAGCCCGCATCCTGTGACGCCTGATTCAAAAACTAACAGGTTTACGGAGGTGACAGTAGAACTTTTGGTTTGGTCACCGCGTTGGTGTGGGCGTGGGGGGCCCATCCTTGAAAAAGCAAGAAGAATGAGTAGGGACCGGAAAAAATCGCATTTTGCGATAAATGTGAAATAGATGTGAATTCTGCGTCAAAATGCGAAAACGTATAATTGCATAATAGACGATTTTTCTTAGCGAATTGTGTCCAGATGAGTTATTTATCAGAGATAGTTCGAAACTGATTTATTTTTTGCATACAGTATCGAAAATATAAGCGGTTACTGGCATTGCACATCACGTGCCGAAGTCCAGCTTGGATAGATAATGTGCGCAAGAACCGACCTGCAAAATAAAGTGTACGAACGCAACGACGTATCAATGCGCTCAATGATCTGGTGCCATACCAGTTGTGGACGGCTGAATAGTTTGTTTGAGATGCAACGTAGTACTCAGCCATGGGACCCAGCATTTTGTAGGAAATACACACGTTTGTTTCTCAGCTGAAGCTCGAAAGATAGTATAAAGGGAATAGTTTTAATGTGGCAAATTGGGTGAAGGATGGCTCTGAACCGTAGTTGCATCGAATACTGCTAGAGGTTGGGCCTGAACTACGTAGTTAACAACACTCTGCTAACTTCAACAAGCTATTGCACGGTGGCGGTCCCCGAATGCTTTGTGTTGTGCGTTGCCCGTTGTTTTCTTTTCTTGTTTTGAAATAAGTGAAGCGCCTAATCCTTGTTACGGGTTTCGATTACGATCCTTACAACACCAGAAGTATTCGGCGATCCCTGTGACAATGTGATGGAGGCGGGGTTTGTTTCTTCGCACCTCTTCTTCCTCTGTGGCGGTCAAAATTCTTGTCAGTTTATGCTCGCGATCATCTGTGACTGGCCTACAACGTCCACCTTCTTCGCTATACCAACTGCAAAACAAATTCTTCCCGTAACGTTAAAATGGAGTTGCCGTACGTCCGGTTCTACTTCTGCGCTAAATGCCTTGTCACTTATATCTGTAGTGTTGTGTAACATGGGTCTTAGGGCTATGAATACCCATTTAAGGTCGAAATTAGTAGTCCGCCAATTTTTTGATCTTCAGATTGGGCGGGAAGAGACAAATAATGTCCAGAAACACCTTATATCGGAGCGCATTCACTTAAATGGCTGGAAAATGCTGCTGCCTTTCAACAGAACAATCATTTTTGAAAGCTTAGATACAGCCAAACAAAGAAAACATTCCCGAAGAAAAAGGTGTTGAAGTTTTTGCAAAAGCAAAAATTCTGGTCAAATAGTTCCCAACCAGCAATTTTTCAACAGCCAGTTTCAAAGAAGTAATAATTTCTTTGTTTTCATCCATGTATCGTCACAACCTCTTAAATCTGGGCGTCTAATTGTTGACAAACAAAGAAAATATATGCGAATTTTGACAAAAATAGACTCGAATTTTTCCAAAAATAGATGCTACATTCTTCGGTCTCTACGAATGACAATAAAGAGTTATCCTATATTCCAATATTTTTCGGGCGTGCAACGGAGATATCTTTAATTCATATTCCGATATTTCGGCTGACAGTCATTCAGCCATACTCAACGTGAAGTTTGAGAGTGCAGCCGTGAAATGAGTGTTTTCCATGAAACACACACTTTGTTGGATCACAACATGAACAAAGTTGTTCGTGTATTAACGTTGATTAACGAAGGGGCTACAGAGAATGTTGTACCATTATTAGTCAAGTAACATGGCATAAAATGTGGTCGTAAAAAGATCCTAACCTACAGGGAACGGAGACGAATGTCACAACCTTGTCAATGACAATCGTTTTCAAGCCTGAGAGAAATCGCACCTGTCAGTGAATACAGATATATCTCAGTCCCCGAACGAACAGTGCAAAGAGAATTGCGTGCAACGGACACTTATGAGTGTAATACTTCGCGAAAGGCCATCGCTCACATTGGTGTACAAAACTGTACGTCGTAAATGGGATGGCGTGTTTTGTACGCGGGGTCGCAATTCTGCCTCTTTTCAAATAACGCAAGTCATCGAGTGCAAAGAAAGCACAATGAGGCTATTAATCCGCAGTGTGGAGGGTGTGCTTCAGGCTGAAGGTGGTTGTGTGAAACTTTGCTTTTGCATTTTCTGTCTTGACTTGGGCCCACTCGTTGAGGTTATCATCAACATGAAGCAGAATGTCTACTACAACATTCTCAGCGACCACGTGTCGCCCTTTTTTCTACATGTTCAAGATGAATATGCTGCGGAGACATCCCAAGATGGTAACAGCCGTATTCCCATGGCTGCACTGATACGTTCCTACTTTGAGAACACTCAGAGACTCTACCATGCCTCGACTGGCTCCCTTAATCATTCGATTTTAATCCCATAGAAAGTGTCCGGAACTGCTTGGAACAGTGAGTAAAACGTACAAAACAACATCGTTGCAATCTGCCAACTTTGAGTGCTGTGATCATCAATGAGGGCATTTTGCTGGATGCGGCACACTTGATGAAACTTTTTGACTCTATTCCTTGCCGATGTGAGTCCATTATCAAGACTAGGATGGTGTCACACGATATTTATGTAATTCCTCCTGCTGTCCTACTGATGACTAAGTTTTGGTCCCGTTGTCTTAGCCCCCAATCAAGCACTTCAGTGGGACGTCTCCATAATTAGTAGCGTTCCTAATTCAAGAGCAGGCAGGTGAAAGTGCAAAGATGGGATCTAAACATATATTGACTTATCCAGTCAAAGTGTGAAGCGCGGCGTGTTGTAAAATGCTCCCATTTTATAGTCTCACGTGGTCTTTGTCAGGATGACAAGGGGTGCCACTCATACACTGACAGTTCTGACGTGAGTTCTATAACAATCGTGTCTACCGTAATGTAGACCACTTGATCGAAACTAAGGAATGTTTCGTAGCGTGATGCAGGTACGTGTCCACAAGAATGTGAACACCGGTCGTGGAAACCTTTTGTACATATATCGGTCCATTGGCAGACTGAGCAAGATGGCGCAGTAACAAAGGCAATGACTTCCAGTTTCCCTTCCAGCTATCTTGGCACAGGTTCTCCACAAATACTTTCACACGAATGCACCGCCCTGTTTCTTCTCTCAGCATTCTGCAATGTAGCTAGTGTTCTCTTTGACATAGCACTTGACCGGACTTCAAATTACAGACCTAAATTTGATTTGCTCCCACAGGTGGACCAAATACATCAACAGGGTACGCGTACTGAGCACACTAATAAAGAAAGTAGGAAAGCGTCAGACTGTAACCAATGGGTGAGTGTTTCTGACAATTATCTGTTAATAATTAGCATATTTGTATAATATCGATTTGTATTTGGAAATTTATGATAAGGTCTTACGGGACCAAACTGCTGAGGTCATTGGTCCCTAACCTTACACACTACTTAATCTAACTTAAACTATCTTACGCTAAGGACGACACACACACCCATGCCCGAGGGAGGACTCGAAGCTCCGACGGGAAAAGCCGCATGGACCGTGACAAGACGCTTCAGACTGCTCGGCTACCCCACGCGGTGATACCGATTTGTACGGGTACTACAAGAAGCTACGGTCCATTCAGTGCTAAGCTCTCCTCGTCAGTACGTCTATTTGTTTTTATTTATTGAATAATCGAAACTTCTAATCGACTGAACAAGCCATTTTCGCAGTAGATTTCGCTAACGCAGGCTTTACCTAATTCGATTTCAGAGGTGTAAGATATTATTCTCATGACGTGTCCAGCGGGTAAAGGGAAAGGAACTGGTGACATAAAGTTACTGATCAAGATTTTGAATGAAATACCAGATCTCACTACACCGTCACATGGAGAGGTGAGGGTGAGGATGTAACATGTGGTGAATTAGCAGCCGTGGAGACAGACACTGTTGTAGACAAGTAACACCAGAAAAATGTCTCCCCGAGTGTAAGAGTGCATGTGGTACATTACTTCGGTGTCAGAACAAGATGGCGTTCTCAGGTACTTTGTGGTCTGAGATGCTGTCCAATCCTGATGTTTCGTCTGTCCTAGATCTTAAAGCGACTGAAGAGACAATTTTGCATACCAACAGCCGCAGTTACCTGGAGGGCGCTGTAGCTTATCAACGGCCAGCGCACGGAAGGTTTTGGGCGTCACCTGAGACCATTACATAATGCATGTCCATCCAAATCAGGGACGAACTAGGTCTGATGGTGAAAAGTAGTGCCACTTTTATCTGTGCGGTAGTCGAGAGCTGTTTCTTACAAACCTGCAATCTCAAAAAGCAGATGTAGTCTACTACGGCACATAAGCCTTATTTTTGCGCGGAAAATCTTAATAATGACAGGAACGGCGGACACTGTTCATAAACTCCACTTCTGTAGAGAGCACACTTGTATTCGCGTCTTCCGCGTCTCACGAAAGCTGGGAAACGAGTGACCGTCCATTCGAGTGACCCCTTTCGCCGGACACGGACAGAATGACCAGTACCGGCGAAAGCGTTCGAAATCGGATACGAGCGGTTGCAGCGTGTGCCGCTAGAGAAAATTCTGGAAATGTCGGAGTGAGTGGCAGACGGCGGGGTGAGCCGCGAGAAAGCTGGTGCGCGGTCGCTCCGCTAATTTGTAACACCTCTGGGCGCAGGCTAATGGCTGGTGCGGCGCGCCATTACCGTTGGCAGCAATGCTACCGTCTGGGAAAGCGCCCCGGGTGGGGTGCGTCCTCTGCTGCGTTTCCACCTGCTGGCGACGCGCCGCTGCCAGCGACCGTGTTCTGAATGCCGTTTCCTGGTTCCTCGACCCGCCACGCCCTGCTACTTGCTGTCGCAGTCACTCTTCTAAGTGAGCTCTCTTCCTACAATGTTCGTGCCTCACCATTCCATCACTCCAACAATGTTACAAGAACGTACCCAAGCTTTGCTTCTTTCTTTTTTAAAGTACCCAATGAAGTAAGTCTGTCACGTACAAGTGAAAGTAAAATTCCGCGCCGTGTCATTCTCTGCCAATGACATCATCGGATGGGGTATTGAGGGCATGTGAACAGCAGACTACTTCCTCGGTCGGCGTCGGGATTCTAGACCTTCGAACCGCTGCTGAGTGGGCGAATAACTCCTCGGTTGGCTTCGTGAGGCTGAGTGCATACCGTACCAGTCCAACCACCAAGGAAAAATCCCTGGCAGTACTGGGAATCGAACCCGGATTTCCCGAATGGCACTCAGCCTTGCTGACCACTTTTTTCCCCTTTCTTCTATGTACCTGCATTATCTTTATGTATCTGCATTATCCCTAGAGCTACAAAATTATGGGGATGTTGATCGCTACGTTGCACTCACTGTTCCAAATAGTCCTAAATATTTATTTTGACATTAAGATTGGGTGGTTTAGTGGGCCAGTGAGGTACTGTAGGATGCCTGAGTGCTCGTCAAATCTGGAACTTGTGCAGCACCGTGAACGTGGCTGTTGTCATCTTGAAAGACGAGAGTGTCCATTGTATACGTATCATGAAGAGCTACATAAAAGGATAACATTTGGTCACTGAGAATGTTGAAAAAGAGATTCCATTAGACGTTCACGGTAACGTCAACAGTTAGGTCCGAGTCATGGTACGAAAACGTTCCCAAAACATCACAGAAACATACAGTCTGAAGAATGGAGTCACTGGCACGTACAAACTCCGTAGTACCTGTCGGCCACGCCGAGCGAAGTGGCGCAGCGTTTAGCATACTGGACTCGCATTCGAGAGGATGAAGGTTCAAATCTGCGTCCTGCCATTCAGATTTTCGTTTCCGTGATTTCCCTAAATCACTCCAGGCAAACGCAGCGATGGTTGCCTTGAAAGGCCACGGCTCATTTCCTTCCTTATCTTTGAGACAGTCCGAGCTTGTGCTCCGTCTCTAATGACCTCAATGTTAAATCCTAGTCTTCCTTCCTTCCTTCGGCTATTCTGTCATGTCTCCACGTTTACTCGTATTACTGCGCGGATTCTATACAAGCGATTGGTATATATCCAACAATTCTACACCATCAACAGCACTAGAAAAAGACACGTGTGTTTTTTCAATAGTCCGACTAATATTTTGTCCAGTGAACTTACGTACGTACGTTCGATTGTATTGTACGTTCGATTTTGTAATAGGAGCAGAATAAAGTCTTATGGTTTCGCAAAGTGTTCTAGAGTTGACTGGTTCGATGACGCATTTGGGCATGATTAAGCATTTCTTCTTTATTTATAACTGCATGTAGCATCTACTATTACGATTTATACCGTCCGCGCAAATGATTCCGAGACTGAATGTAGTCCTTACATCAGCGCAGTAACTTTGGCAGCAGGTTGAACTAACAACTGTAAACAACCATAGGCATTCGAATAGACTGTTCTGGTTGTAGTGTGTCAGCAGTGTTGTGACGCAAGTCAGTATGGAGCAACATCTCAGAATCAAGTGTTTCTGTGCGGCTGGTCCCAGCGGAGGTTCGAGGCCTCCCTCGGGCATGGGTGTGTGTGTGTTTGTCCTTAGGATAATTTAGGTTAAGAAGTGTGTAAGCTTAGGGACTGATGACCTCAGCAGTTAAGTCCCATAAGATTTTTAAAAAAATCAAGTGTTCAATTCTCCAGAATGTTTTGAAGAAGGCGTAAGTGTGTGCAAAGTTTGTTCCGCACAGCCTGACTATAAAAAAAAAAGACGCTTGGACACCTGTCGCGAAACGTGGACAGATCTTTCACAGAAAAAAATCATCACGGGTGACGAGACTTGGTGTTACCAACAAGAACCTACCACAAAACGACAAAGTGCAGAAACTGACATGAAAGATTAGCGCTTTGGTGACATAACCCACAGTCGAGCCAGTGTGATGGTCAAGCTGACAACATTACAAAGTAGGACTCTTCTACCAGCTTCACATGGTTGTATGAGAATTTCGTGTGCCGTACTACAGTGGGTGAGGAGGGGGCCGACGGCTATGTACGAGACCTGGAGTAAGAGCTATGACCACGTCTTCGTTTTCTCTGCAGCGAAACGGATCTCTTCTGCTGCAAACTCTACGCTTTCCGTATCTTGAAAGGTGGCAGTATAGATCATAACAAAAAAAATGCATCCAGAAAACGCCAGTTCTAAAATACATACCTTAACAGCTATGAATACTTGTTGATGTTCACTACTGAAACATAGCTCTTTTACTGAACAAGTTCAAAAATAGTTCAAATGGCTCTGAGCACTATGGGACTCAACTTCTGAGGTCATTAGTCCCCTAGAACTTAGAACTAGTTAAACCTAACTAACCTAAGGACATCACAAACATCCATGCCCGAGGCAGGATTCGAACCTGCGACCGTAGCGGTCTTGCGGTTCCAGACTGCAGCGCCTTTAACCGCACGGCCACTTCGGCCGGCACTGAACAAGTGCTCTTAGCTCTAAAAGTACGCGCTTTAGAGCTGGTGTTTACTGGATTTTTTTGCTTCGAATTATCATTCCATTCATATCTCTGAATATTGACCGTCCACTGTATATGCGATCAGCTGTAACGTGCTACCTTATAATCGCCAATAGTGAAGAATAAATTCAAATAACAGGCAGCCTCAGCGGAACCACGACGTCTTTTTACCTTTTTTCAGTTGGCTAAATTCGGTGGAGCCAATGGCTCGCCGCAACAGTAACATCAGTTTCCGTCAGATCACCGCAATTAAACGCTGTCGGGCTAGGTTAGCACTTGGATGGGCGACCATCTGGTCTGCCGAGCGCTGCTGGCAAGCGGGACGCACTCAGCACTTTTGAGGCAAACTGAGGAGCTACTTGATTGAGAAGTAGCGGCTCCGGTCTCGTAAACTGACATACGGGCGGGAGAGCGGTGTGCTGACCACATGCCCCTCCATGCCCGCATCCAGTGACGTCATTGGGCTGAGGATGACACGGCGGCCGGTCGGTACCGATGGACCTTCATTGCCTGTTCGGGAGGAGTTTTTAGTTTAAATTCGTAGGAAAGTGGAGGACCGTGTAATCTTGTTGAAGTATCCAATATCGCTCTGCTAAACAACGAAGATGGCGGGACAAATGTAGGCGCAAGGGACGCACAGCGCTGTGGAGAGTCGACAGGCAGAAAACGGGATTATTACCATCTAGATGTCCTGCTGGATGTCATGTAACACAGCTGATCCTCACCGCAGTGTAAGGTGTCCAGGTGGCAAGGAGACGGCGGAGGTTTAGCACCGGAAACCGAGGCGAGGCGAGTCCGGGGCTCTGGTATCAGCAGAACAGGATGCTGATGGCCAGGGTAGGCGAGCCGATGCAAATTCGAGCGGCGGCGGTTTCCGTGGTCGGCCTTGGCGCGGTCAGCGCACGTGGCGATGCTATCGCGGGCCGCGCACGGCCAGACAGGTGAATGGGCCGCCCACGCCACGCCGCGCAGAGCCGAGGCGAGCCACGCATGCGCACTGCGCTGAACTGCCCGCCCACGCGACTCCTCACTACAGACTCCCGCCGGCTACTATTTCTTCTGCGCGATTTGTGCTGTCCACTTTGCCGCCTGTTTATTACGTCCTCGCGATAAGACAGACCTGTGGAGCGTCTTCATTTCCGGCGCTAAGCGCAGACATTCTGAAGTACATCATTCGGCCCGTGTTACTCAGCTTGCATAAGTTTGCGTTGCTCTCAAGAAGTACCATTACCCAGAGATGCACTGGTATGTTGAATGAAACACTTTGAGGAACTTCCAGTCTGAATGTCTTGCTCAAACTGCTGTACCGTACTAGGCGGAGGACTATTAAATCATCTTATCCGTATTATTCATCTTCTTCTTCTTTCTCTTTTTCACTTTGAGGCGTATGTCACTCGCCTATTCCGATCTCAGACAAGCCATCAGATATTTCATATAATTTGTAATGTTCTTTTTATTTATTTATTTATTTATCTAGTCCTCTGGGACCTTGCGAGCCAAAGGTTCTTGGTCATAAAACAAGGAAGTGTACAGCTTACAGACAGATCATCAGAAAATATGTAAACAAAGAACTAAGGAATTAACCGTTTAAGTGACTGTTAAGTATAATACATTAGTGGTAAACGAAGTAAATTACCATGTATAACAGTTTTTTTCTTGATACATTTGTATGAATTTTTACCACCTTGTTCCTTACGATAGACTTAAAAATACGTAATAAATTCAGCAGGTTCATTCATTCCTATTCCCAAAGAGCTAACAAAACTATATAAAGCCGAGTATACGAATGAATAACGCATTGCAGAGAAACGTCCTCAACTTCCGCGAGGATTTCCTATACTGAACACTGAAACACTCCCTTTTCAAAACCCACCGTTATTGACTAGTGTATTATAGTCTAACAAAATGGCTCTGAGCGCTATGGGACTTAACTTCAGAGGTCATCAGTTCCCTAGAACTCAGAACTACTTAAACCTAACTAACCTAAGGACATCACACACATCCATGCCCGAGGCAGGATTCGAACCTGCGACCGTAGCGGTCACGCGGTTCCAGACTGTAGCGCCTAGAACCGCTCGGCCACCACGGCCGGCTTCTTAAGTTCTATGGGACAAACTGCTGAGGTCATCGGTTCCTAGGTTCACACACTCCTTAATCTAAAGGAGACCAACTTACGCTAAGGATAACACACACCCATGCCTATCGGAGGACTCGAATCTCCGACGGGAGGAGCCGCGTGAACCGTGGCACCCGGCCGTAGTGGCCGAGCGGTTCTAGGCGCTACAGTCTGGAGCTGAGCGACCGCTACGGTTGATGGTTCGAATCCTGCGTCGGGCAAGGATGTGTGTGATGTCCTTAGGTTAGTTAGGTTTAATTAGTTAGCGACTGATGACCTCAGAAGTCACGTCGCATAGTGCTCAGAGCCATTTGAACCATTTGAACCGTGGCAAGGTGCTCAAGACCGCACGACTACCCCGCGTGGCCCTTAAATTTGAGAGCAATATATCTTTGCCTCACGCATGTGGCAGCAGGTACTATGGATAGTCGAGCGCCCAATGCACCCGAGGGTAGCCTTGTGTTGAGACTCCGGGGAAGTAAGCAGTTATTAATGTATTTGAAGGAAATGGAAGAAGTTAATTCATAAAAGAAGCAGAAGGATCAGTTCCACAATACAGTATACAGAAACAGATATGAGTCAAGGACAATAATGGAATACGTACGAAGAACTTTCGAGGAAATCAATGATACAAGAGACAAGTAAAATGTGCTATGGTTCCCGTTCTCATACTTATCTTAAAGGTATTGCGTTAATGATATTTAGCTTACGACCGACTGTACGCAACTAAATAAAGGCAATATCTATTTTACCAGACATGTTTAGGCTTATTTTATTATGGCATCATCAGTGGCCCAAAATTCATTTTCATTTTCAACTGTATGCAAATCTTTCAACTTACTGCTACGATACATGTAAGTTACAAACAGCCCTGATCTAGGCACCTTTTTCTCGATGTGGAATTTGTTTACTCTGTGTGTTAGTATTGTTCTACATTTGTTCTTCCTGTGCTGCAGATGAAGCTACTGTTCTGTCTGTAGCACTCAACACAATTTTCAGCTCAGGACACGAACTATACACACACACACACACACACACACACACACACACACTCACACTCACACACACACACACACACACACACACACACACACACACATACATACACACACACACTTTCACCACGTTAACTAGTTTCTTTTATGTAGTATTGCCTACTGTGGGGTATATTTTGCGATGTGTGTGGTCGGCCCGCATCTCGTGGTCGTGCGGTAGCGTTCTCGCTTCCCACGCCCGGGTTCCTGGGTTCGATTCCCGGCGGGGTTAGGGATTTTCTCTGCCTCGTGATGGCTGGGTGTTGTGTGCTGTCCTTAGGTTAGTTAGGTTTACGTAGTTCTAAGTTCTAGGGGACTGATGACCATAGATGTTAAGTCCCATAGTGCTCAGAGCCATTTGAACCATTTTGTGTGTGGTCACACAAACAAATATAACCTTTGGCAATAAACACCACAAAATCCATCCCACGTTTGGCAAAGCTACGTAAAATAAACAAGTTAACGTGGTGAAAGAGTGTGTGAGTGGCTTGTATACTGAGCTGAAAACTGTGTTTTGTGCTACAGGCAGAACAAGAGCTTCACCAGCAATACAACAGGAGTACACGCAGAACATTATCAAAACACACACAGTAACAAAATATACATCGAGCTGCCTAGGTGAGAACTGTTTGTAGCTTACAGGTACACTACAGAATACATAAGCTCGAAGTGCTGCGTACAAATGAAAATGTTTTGTATTTCAGAGGATTGATGATGTGTTAATAAATTGAGGAGTAACGCACCTGTCAAAACAAATATTGCATGTATTCAGTTGCATTCAGACGATCCTAACGTAAAAATCGTTAACATAATACTAAAAGGAACTGAGGATTGGCAGATCAACAACATACGTCTACATAGATATCTACATTTATACTCCGCAAGCCACCCAACGGTGTGTGGCGGAGGGCACTTTACGTGCCACTGTCATTACCTCCATTTCCTGTTCCAGTCGCGTATGGTTCGCGGAAGAACGACTACTGGAAAGCCTCCGTGCGCGCTCGAATCTCTCTAATTTTACATTCGTGATTTCCTCGGGAGGTATACCTCATCCAGAAACGCACCCTCTCGAAACCTCGACAGCAAGCTACACCGCGATGCAGAGCCCATCTCTTGCAGGGTCTGCCACTTGAGTTTGTTAAACATCTCCGTAAAGCTATCACGCTTACCAAATAACCCAGTGACGAAACGCGCCGCTCTTCTTTGGACCTTCTCTATCTCCTCTGTCAACCCGACCTGGTATGGATCCCACACTGATGAGCAATACTCAAGTATAGGCCGAACGAGTGTTTTGTAAGCCACCTCCTTTGTTGATGGACTACATTTTCTAAGGACTCTCCCAATGAATCTCAACCTGGCACCCGCCTTACCAACAATTAATTTTATATGATCATTCCACTTCAAATCGTTCCGTACGCATACTCCCAGATATTTTACAGAAGTAACTGCTACCAGTGTTTGTTCCGCTGTCAAATAATCATACAATAAAGGATCCTTCTTTCTTAAAACATTGCAACATACCCGTTATTTTTAGTGTAAGATGCAATTAGTATCGAACGTTGAATGTACTTAGCAGCTGAGAGCAGCAGAGGAGCCGGTATAAGCTCGCGACGGGTATGGGAGGTGGGGAGAGCGTTGGACGGGCGTGAGCCTCCGCCGTTGCTAACGCTGGAAGCGTCGCTGGCGCCTTTGTCCGCCTCCGGCCGGCCGCGGTCGCTGCCGGAGCGCTCGTATTTCAGCGCAGCTCTCATCGGGCGCGCGTGCAGCCCGGTTCTGGGCGAACTCGAGCGCCTCGAGAATGGCTAATTGGTGGCCACCCCGCTCCAGCGGCGCTTTGTTGCGCGAGTAATTAGGTGCACGGGACAATGGCCGCAGAGTAATCTAATAATTAGCAGCTAATTGTGCTCGCCGACACACGCGTCTCGTTACTAGGGCTCGGTGGACAGGTAACCGCGGGATCTGATTAATGGGGTGGCGGGCCGGCCCTCGCCGCTGATGGATGAGGGCGGCAGGCGCAGAATCCACTGCGGACAGGCCCCTCTTATGGAGCTGCGGCCAGGACCGCGCTGTGTTTACAGAACCGCCGGCCTCAGGAGTCGAATGGATGTCTACGTGCGGGCTACAACCACTTTCGGCAGGGAGCACTGGCTACTTGCGACAGCAAAACTCACTCTCTTCTTGTTGGGATAAACATTCTACCTTTTAGGTGGGCACCGCGTTAGTCTTACATTGGCCGAATCACCTAAAAACAGCACCGCTTTTATTTCGTGAGCTTTTCAAGATATCGAAACAATATTTATGACTAATTCTAATAGGAGCAAGGGTGCCTAACTATGTTGCATGGGTAGTACTCTTAACTCTTGAATCATCCAAGACACTGAATGCTTTTTAGCGCTCTCGCTGCAGCGTTTCGCAGAAATATTAAGTGAGAAATGTGCTAAAACTGAAAAGCAAGAGCCGGCCGGTGTGGCTGAGCAGTTCTAGGCGCTTCAGTCTGGAACCGCGTGACCGCTACGGTCGCAGGTTCGAACCCTGCCTTGGGAATGGGTGTGTGTGATGTCCTTAGGTTAGTTCGGTTTAAGTAGTTCTAAGTTCTAGGGGACTGATGACCACAGATCAGATGTTAAGTCTTTTTTTTTTTTTTTTTAAAAAAAAAAAAAGAGCAAGATGGTCAGTGTCGGCTATTGCGGTGTAAACACAGCTTAGTGGTGCTCTCATACCGGCCTTGTTTCCGTAAAAGCCGTACACTTAGACGTGAATATCAAATGGTCCAAATGGCTCTGAGCACTATGGGACTTAACACCTGAGGTCATCAGTCCCCTAGAACTTAGAACTACTTGAACCTAACTAACCTAAGGACATCACACACATCCATGCCCGAGGCAGGATTCGAACCTGCGACCGTAGTGTTCGCACGGTTCCAGACTGAAGTGCCTAGAACCGCTCGGCCACACCGGCTGGCAGACGTGAATATCACACAATTGAAACAGTTTTACTAAGCACCTTCTGGTATGCCAGAAGTTAACAGAAAGTTCAATCCACAACAATCGTAGCTGCTACTATATTTATGTCGTATAAAATAGGGCCAAGAGGAAATATGATTTATCTTTGTAGTGAAGGCCTTCTTCTTGCTGCATGTAACGACGGATCGTAACATTGGAGCACTTCGTCACTGAGCTTAAACAGCCTTGTCTTTCAATTTTAGAAAATTTCTCGGATACTTTACACAAAAGGTTTGAAGACCAGCATTGACGAGTGTATATCGCTGTACTCATCTTCTTAAGAGCTCTCGAAATTCGTTAACAATGTACATCGTTCCACTAAAAAAAACGGTAGTTGCTTCAATATCGGTTGATAAAAACGTCAAGAGTACTTACCCATGCAACAAAATTACGTCCCCCTCCGCCTACTGTCATTTGCCGAAATCTTCACGAGATAAAAGAGGTGCAAGTTATTGGTACTTCGCCCTATGTAAGAGAGACTTTAGCGCACATTTCTTTGGCCTGTGAGTGTACCCGGCTTTGGTGAAAGCAGAGAGAGAGAAGTCGCTGGTAGAGAGAAGAAGGGATTTACTCTGTTCTGGCTGGCATGAGATTAAAACACATTGTTTTTCAGCCGTTTTTGTAGTAAGTTAAGTACCTGAACGAGTGTCTTACGGCATCCACTGTGACTATTAAGAGTAAATAATTTCATTTCAGCTAAAAGGATACAACTGTAAGTTCTGAGCGTGGCATAGGTTCTGGTGGCTGTAAGGCTCAGTTCACACCGAGGTCGCAGGGGCGACGGGCAAGTCAAAACTATCATCAAAGCTTCATAAATGCAGTCTTCTGTCGCGAGTGCCCGATCTTCAAGGAACATGTATTCAGTGTTCGGAATATTTGCAGTTTTTGTCCCAAGTGCAAGACTTCCAAGGAGGGCTCCATTATTGTTGTGAATATTATTCCAAAGAGAGAGACCAGTGGAAGATTGTAACTTTTCTTCTCTTAAATGACACTTCTTGAATAAACGTGGAATTTTTGTTCTTGTGAAAGGTATGTTTTCTGCTTTCACGTAAAAGTGAAGAGTTCTGGTCGGAAGCGAAAGAAATTCTTAAAACTGATGTCAGTGACGGTAACCTCACACTGAGAAAGTTCTAATGTTAGGGCAGTTGATTGGTACCTTGAACATCAGCAACTGTTTTGCAGATGTGAGCCATCAACCTGAAGACGGATTTGAACATCGCAGAGCCTTACTGACCATTGTCCTGTTCGAGGTAATATTTACTGGCCTTTCTGCAACCTGAGAAGTGGAACACCAAGTCAGTTATAGAGAAGCTAAAGGATATTGTGGAAATTGATTTTTGTCACATGCTTAAAGCACTGCTACTGATGAATTAAACAAAGCACTGGTACAGGTGAATGTCAGTTAGGGAGCAAACCTATATTGCCAGAAACGGATCCAACAACGCATCTTCTGAGATGAGATTGGCTAAACACGCAACCAACAAGACACATGAAGAGCTGATATGCAGTAGAGTTTATCGGATTGTTGTGCAGTAGCATGTCCCTCAGAAGAGTGGTTAAGAAAAAATCTTATGGGTTGGTAAGCAGCGTTATATTTCTATTTCTTTTCTACCATCAATATTTCAACCCCTCTCCTGCTTAAAATGGTTCAAATGGCTCTCAACACTATGGGACTTAACTTCTGAGGTCATCAGTCCCTTAGAACTTAAACTACTTAAACCTAACTAACCTAAGGACATCACACACATCCATGCCCGAGGCAGGATTCGAACCTGCGACCGTTGCGGTTGAGCGGTTCCAGACTGTAGCGCCTAGAACCGCCCTCTCCTGGGTTCTCCTTCAGGATTATGTGGTGTCCACGTTTGACTGAACACATTCTGGAGAACGTCTTGAACACTTGATTTAGACAAGTTTCTCTACTGCGATTTGTGGCGCAACAACATTGACACACTAGGGCCGCACGTCCACTACTTACCGCAGTCTGTTCATGTCTACCTTGTCGACTGCAGATTTACTGTTTACAGTTGTTAGCTCTAGCTGCAACCATAATCACTGTGCTGACGCTGCTTGTATGCCAGGAATAAAATCACTCTCAGAACTTTTTGAATGGGCGGTGTGGGCATCGACATCATTAGAGACGGAACAGTAGCTCTGTTAATGGAAGATCGAAAGAATCTGCCTCCGCTTTGATGATGGAATCATCGAAGCATTCGGGCGAAGAAATTTGGGTAAATCATGGACAGTGTACACTCGGATAGTAGTATGGTGAATTAACAACTAGGTCACCTCTGGGGGTGAGGACAGTGGAAATCGTACTATGGGGACGAGAATTTTCTGGCGCCAGAGATCCCTCTCACAATTCTGAGTACGGTTTGACAATGTCCCGTTAGGGTTAAAACGAGCCACTTTGTAGATAACTTCTACTGTAGAAAATTATTCGGTACTGTGGCACAGGCGACGTGTAGTTTTATTCCTTTCGTACCAGTAGTAGCACCAGCGACTGAGAAGGTTGGGGGCCGGCCACCCTATTCCAGCTGCTGGAGCCCGCGGCCTGGCACGGGCGCGGCGGCGCTTCCGCCAGCCGGTGACAACACCCAGCGCCCAGCGGCCAGCGGCCAGCGCGCAGCGGCTCTCTCACGGGCGCTGGTGACGTCACGGGGGTCGTCTGACCTCCTCTGTTTGCTAAATAGCCGCTTCCTGCCGGCCGGCTGGTCCGGCCCGCCCGTAACTGCATCTCACGCGGTCCTGGAAATCAGCTGCCCGGCTGTCCTAACCGGAGCGGAGGGAGGAGCCGCTGGCACAAACGGCCACTTAGCTGCCCCTGTCGCACGTTCCATTCCAGGCTTCTGTCACGCACGCCAACGGACCGTCCTCGATCAGACGTGTAGCGTCAGGACAGTGTGACACATGCTGGTTACGTTAGTTTTAAAGTTCTCAACCATACTATCTATCTTGTCACTTACGAAACGAGATATCAGTCAAGAACGCCGGCCGCTGTGGCGGAGCGGTTCTAGGCGCTTCAGTCTGGGTAATCGCATTATACGCAGTGTAATGAAGTAGCGTGGGTTGAAGTCTCGTACAAAGCAGTGACGTTCTTCTGGAATTTCCAACTCTACATGTCATGTTACATGATCAACGCTGAATTAATACAAAGAAAAATAAACTACTGAGTTACAGTAATGCGTGTCCATTACGTTAATTTTTGTCAACCGACGTCCTAATGCTGGTCTCGATTCGTACGTTAACCTGCGTCACACTCTGTAAACTGCTTGATGAAAAAAAAAAATAAAAATAAAACGCAGTTCACATTTACAAGATTCGTTCGTTCTGTAGTACACCATAGCCTGATTTCAAGGTATTGAAACGTGCACAGTCCAAAAATCAAAAATGGACGCATTTGAGTGATTGAGACGGAGAGCTTCCTCCGTCTGAACAGGCTCACAAGGCCCAATGGCGCGGTCCGACTGCCGTGTCATCCTCAGCCGATAGGTGTCACTGGATACGGACATGGAGCGGCATGGTCAGGACACTGCTCTCCTTGCCGTTGTCAGTTTTCGTGACTGGAGCCGCTTCTCTTCAGTCAAGTAGCTCCTCTATTGGCCTCACAAGGGCTGAGTACACCCCGTTTGCCAACAGCAATCGGCAGACCAGACGTTCACCCATCCAAGTGCTAACCAAGCTCGACAGCGCTTAACTTTGGTGATCTGGCGAAAACCGGTGTTACGACTGCGTCCTAACATTACATTTACACCAATGAAATATTTCTGAGCGCTTAAAAGTACCGCTTCAGGGCGATGAATATATTATTTTCATCTTTATATTGTACTCACCAACGTAAAAAGATCGATTAATGCAATGAATTCTTTAATTACATAGCCGGCCGGTGTGGCCGAGCGGTTCTAGGCGCTACAGTCCGGAACCGCGAGACCGCTACGGTCGCAGGTTCGAATCCTGCCTTGGGCCTGGATGTTTGTGATGTCCTTAGGTTAGTTAAGTTTAAGTAGTTCTAAGTTCTAGGGGACTGATGACCTATAGTGCTCAGAGCCATTTTCTTTCCCTTTTTTTTGAGCCAAGAACGTAAGTCAGCAGGTCTTCCTGGCGAAGGTATTCGTCTCCTATAGCTGTCTGTAACACGATCCTACCATTTTTGGAAGTTGCTTTCAAACTAGTTAGTCACTCTCTGTACCAACGTATAAGCTGCTTTGTTCGGGCACAATCAAACATAGTAAGTTTTCTTCTTGTTTAGTGCCATTTCGGTAGAGATGCAGTTGAGGGTATTAGGAACGCTAAATAATTCCATTGCTCTTGATGTACGAAAACACATTCAGCAAGAAGCGTGTCACATCACAACATATGTGTTCACTGTGGTACTACTCCTGTTTCTGCATACGTCACCTTATAAACAGCTGCCTCTTTGGGCTTCATTCTACCATTCCTAGTTGTTAAGGTAATCAGTCGACACTCATTTAGATCCATTTTGTCAGTCCGTATATGGCAGTATACAGATTTAGTCGGACGCATAATGTAGATGGTCTACAGAGAACATAGCAAACTCAGCTCCCAAGCAGCTTGACTGCTCTTAGCATGAGAGAATATCATTCTCTTTTAGTCCCTTGTAGCATGAGACGACGTGTAATTATAACGTAAGATCTCTGGGCTTAAACTATTTTTCACTCTCATTTAGACAAATTTCTGACTAACTCTGTTTAAAGTAAATAATACTTATCATGTTATTAAATATCTCATTAAATTTACACAATGTGGAATGTGTACATCTGTCAGTTGTAACACGCGATGTGTGCGACTACAGTCATAGTACCAAACTGTCATTCGCTAGAAAACTTACTAAAGGCTCGTCAGGACGTTGATTCAGACGAGATGATAGTCCAGTTTAGCCAATGATGGAAGAAGAAGTCGGTGTTAACTGTTGAAGGGCTCACCTCCTTACTCGACTGTGGTTGTTATCGCGAGAAAAGCGAGACACTAAGAAATCTGAAACTGCGAACAGATTCCGCTGAATCTCCAATTTCAGTTACCTTCATGTTACCGTTGTTACCAATACCAAACACTGCTGAATACCATGTTATGTCCTTCATCATGGCTACTACCGGCTTCTTCTTTCACCCATGGCCAAACTGAGATATTGTTTCATTTCTACCGAAGTCCTATCGACATAGGTGAGTATAGAGGTAGATGCATATTTAATCCCCATCGATCACTTCATTTCATTTCAGTGAATTTAGTTCTGTTTTGCACTTAATCACCAGTATATGTAGAATAGAGCATACACACACTGTTAACAAAAATTACCTTCGCAGAGTAAGGTTAAAATAACAACACCAACAATAATAATATTTCTGTATTGCTCAACAGCCCGGTGCAAGTCTTTTAACTGCACTTTACTCAGGTGATCAGCACGTCCCATACCTACCGCAATAATCACACCGGAGAGGGGATTTACAGATCAACGTTGAGTATTTGTAAGTTTTCATGGAATTCAGAGGAGGAGACTAGCTTAAAGGCAAACTGAAATATTCCATAGTCTGACTGGGATTCGATCTCGCGATCTTTCGGTTTCTAGACGCGCACTTTACCCCTTCTATATATTTTTTTATTTTAGCAGACTAGGATTCGAAACCAGGTCTCCTGCTTGCGATGACCACTACACCATTTTTCTTTTCAAAGGAACCTTCCTGGCGCCTAAATGGAGGCTAAGGGCAAAGTGGGTAAGGCCTGGTCACCATGTCCCGTTCCATTCCCCAGGAACCAAGGAAAGAGTTGGGAACGTGGAATAAAGGTAAAAAGCACATCAATGAGACAAGTTTTTTTTTCATCACTGAGAGTAGCAGGAAATCGACGTATCGACGTCGCGAGAATGACGGAGTGGTAATTCGCCACACTCGTTGGGGCTATCGGCGCTTAGCTTTTTGGAGAAAAAAATTCCGATGATCGGAGAATAACCAGTACTGAGAGTGGAAACTGCATGGATCAACTTCTCATTGCAGGCCACCACAGCTCCTGGGTGGGTTAAGAAAGGCATTACAAAGAAAATTAGAGAAAAATTGTCCTTATATGGGATTTCCCACAACTGCACAATGTCGTTCACTAAGAAAGTGCAAAAAAATCACTGCCATTTTTCTCGCCGTCAGCAAACGAGTAGTGAACTGCGTGTCCAAAAATCCACTACAGGGAGTTGGTCTTCGTTTCAGCGCTAGACCAACAGGTCCGACAGGCTAAGATAGGTTGTTATTGATGAACCCACTGTACATGGGGTGTTGCATCTGACAAAATACATAAAGTTGACTACCATGCAAAATAAAATTTAGTGCGAGTTTTACTTCTAGAAGATGTCGCGGATCGCCATACGACACCCCCAACGTGGCCACAGACGCCGAGGGGTGGGAGACCAAATATACCCCCGCGGAGGTGATGAGTGACGGCGAGCACGCTCTGCTGACGCCCACCCCGGAAGGCGCTGCCATTCCTTAAAGGTGTCAGCGCCGCCCCTAAAACACACGCCACCGCCCCCGCGCGCGCGGGGGTTGTTTATTTCGAACGGCGGGCCGAGAGACAGTTGGCAGGTGTGCAGGTAAGGCGAGGGAGCAGGCCGGCCGCCGGCAGCCGCACGAAAAAACCAGCTTCGGGCTCTCCACTCACGCTCGCGGCGGCTCCGTCACGCCACACATGAGCGCGAGCTGTCTCGTAACTCAAAAGGGACCGACGCTCTCTCTATTTTTAACCCCGCCACGGCGGCGGGAAGAGTTCAGCGAGTGATGTACAGCGCAGAAAGTCGAAGGCACTGCGTTCCTGAAGCATATCCGGAAGCTGGAAACGAAGTGGACGTGGAGCACCTCTTCTTATGAGACCCTTTCGAAAAGGCCACCTGTTGGAATAACTTCCTCTTCAAGAAATTGCCTGTCTCAGATAACAGGTACTACTACGAATAGTATTTGCAGAGAAAAATGGTGCAAATGGCTCTGAGCACTATGGGACTTAACATCTGAGGTCATCAGTCGCCTAGAACTTAGAACTACTTAAACCTAACGAACCTAAGGACATCACACACATCCATGCCCGAGGCAGGATGCGAACCTGCGACCGTAGGCGTGCAGAGAAAAGATTTGGTAACAAACTGTACGCTCTATGTTACGCTGTTGTAGTGTGAATGACGTGTTATTTCTATTTAGATGCAGCATAACTGCCTGGAAACGCACGGTATACGCTTTCTTCAATACGGGCGCTTCACGTAGCGGGACAGAGAAGTCAGATACAGAAACTTGCAGTATCATACCGATCCTGACAGCGGAATGTTAAGGCAGAAAATTTGCTTACGCCTTGTTTTGTCTATGTATAATTCAACGAATCGAATAAAAATCTGAGGTGTACGTATTACAAATTACAGTCCCGCAGCCTGTCTGCCAGTATGCGAAGGCTACTTTCAGGAACTACTGAAAGGATTTTGATATGGTTTTCACTAATAGATAGACTGATACATGAGGAAGGTTTCGTACGTAATTTATTACGATTCCGTGTCGATAAGTCGTCCGGCCGTAGACATTTCGTGCTACCCGTACGAAGATGGGTATTTGCTTTATCCACAGTGTAATAAAGTAGCTTGGCTTGAAGTCTCGTACAAAGCAGGGAGGTTCTTCTGGAATTTCCAACTCTACATGTCATGTTACATTTAAAAAAATGCAGTTCACATTTACAATATTCGTTCGTTCTGTAGTACACCACAGCCCGATTAGACACAAGAAATATTCGCCATTGTGGGGTGCTGACGTATGACTAAAATCGAACAATAATTGGTACTGCAACACTATAAATGATGCGCTGCAACACTGACTTTGCCACCGTTGTGGTCATGTGAGCGCTCAAGATTTTACTGATCACTTATTTCAGTCAAGTTCCACATGTATCCTTACAAAAAAAAAAGGAAGAGTGAACTTTTCGTGCACAGTTATGCCATTAGAGGAGCACAATTTGGGACTGGGGAGGGATGGAGAAAGAAACCATACCACTGTGGCATTTCTCTTGAGCGATTTAGGATAATCACAAAAAACCTAAATTTAGATGATCTGGTGGAGGTTTGAACAACAATCGTCCCAATTAGAAATGAAGTGTCTAAGTACTTCGCCTCTTGGTCCATTTTCATAGACAGTTGTTGGGTGTAACTCCTGATACACGAACAAACAGAACATGTTGATACGGTGAAGACCTATATCGGAAACCCAGATCTGTGAAGACAAGACATCTGCCACTCAGATTTGAGGAGGGAGTCGATCTCAATGTGAATACCCTAAAAGTACCCCTCATCTCCACTCCTCGTATCACAACTCTCAGAGCCAAACCGCAGGCCGGCGAAATTCTTGTGCCGTTGAGCTACTCTGGTGCAGCTAATAATCTGGTCTGTGGGAGTAGCACAAAACAAACAACCACAGGTCCAAGAGACAGGGGAGCACAAAGGTGTTAGAGAGGTGGACAGCTGGAAATAAACGTGTAGCCAGAGCCATGGCGGGTAGCTGCACGTCTCGATAGACTGCGGACCCCTTATTGACAATTCGGCCGGTCTCGTGGTGGCTCGCTCTGCTACGGTGGGCGCCGAATGCCGACACGTCGCAGACGCCGTCGGCCACCGCAAGCCACAAAGTAAGTGCAATCGGCGCGCCGGCAAGAGATGGGCTCTTGTAGCGGCCGGCTGTAATTTCCGCTCCGCCGTTGTTTTGCGGCAGCGCCGGTCGAAGAAGCGACTTGCTCCTTCATCGACGGTGGCCGCTGACTGCCGGACTTCACCTGTGACGAATGTCAGGGCCGGCAATTTTTGTGAGTACCTTTGAAAAGGCACTAGTCATATTTTCGGTTGTGCGTCCGTCTTCCTTTACGCCTGGCAACGGTGTTCTTAAGAAATACTGTCTGCAGAAAACTGCTAATTTATTCTTCTTTTACCCTAACCAGACACGTTTCGTCTTTTACTGTTTGACAGAAGGACGTACTACAGCGCGGTCATTAGCGTCCGCAAACTTATATTTTACGGTCAAAAGCATACAGATGATACAGTAAGTGAATCAAGAAACACAATATTAACAAAACAGCCGTATACATTTAAAAGTCACATCCTATTTGTGTAGCTAGCTAGCGTGACATGTAGGTAAGCCATACCGGGAGGGAGGAGGAATAATGGCCGTTGGTCTGGTGCACCAGATGAACTGAGTGTGGATTTTGGGCGGTTTTCCACATTCGTTTAGACAAATGATGGGCTGGTCCTATATCTCCACCTCGGAAAATACGATACGCAAAAGTGAAAATACGGTAACGCACAAAAAAAATTTTTTTGCACGACTCAGAGAAAGATGGCGGACATAACTCCCCTCTTTGATTAACTTACGACTGTAATTAAAATAAATTTCTCAAATCACGAAAACACATTAGGAAACAGACAGTGCTTGAGAAAGGCAATTGCTCCAAATGGTGTTAGGCAACACGTGAAGTTCACTGGGAACAGAGTAAAAGCTTGAGAGACGTTTAACGCTGCCGTCACATCTTAAGCAGATGAGAAATATCAGTCCTAATCATAGGCCACGCACATGTATACAAAAAGAGTACTCTCTTTGAAAATGTGGTATAGAGAGGCATGTGCGTCGTAAGAATTGCACACAGACGGATGCTCTCAACGGGTGAGGAGTCTACACGTTTGAGAACAGTGTTCAATTCGGAGCATGGAATGCTCTCAGTAAATCAAAGGGGGATCACTTGACTTCAGTGCCAATAGCTTCTTGTCTTCCAGCCCCTCATCCGTCCAATGACGCACTACTCTGTGACTCAACAGTGAGGTCATGCGGGATCTGGGACGAAACAGATTTATCAAATGGGGATATCATCTATCTCTTTCCCTGCTGCTTCCACCAATACTGGTCCCCCTGACAGTCTCATTTTGCAGACGAAGGTAAGAGTCTTGACTATTCTGAACTGATTCTTTTTTATATACAGGTTAGTAGGGGTATAGGTACGATATTGTGATAATAGGTAACTTAGTGTCTACCCACTTCACTTTGTTTCTTTTTTCTCGGCGAATCGGCGAACCTTCTTACAACAAACACATCACATGATTTATTAGCTGATGTTTTCTGCACGGTCGTAATGTGCCGCGAAGTAGACTGCAGCTGTCAGTAAAGACAATTCGTTTTGCGGCCACGCGTCAATACCTGACTTGCTGCTCAGGGAAAATAATCATTAATGCCTTGCTTGTGCCATTTGTACTTATAGGTACTAACCAACCTAAAAACATACCACTCGTAATAGCTATATTATTAGTTTGCAAAAGAATAGTGATGTATACTGTCATCAATCATCAACATAAATATCTGCACTTATAGCTCTACCACCCTGTATGTTGAAACATCGTCAACTGTGTCACTCGATTAAGAGGAATTTGTAGTACTTACACCACTATTTTACCGATTAAGCTCGCGGCTGGCATTTTGCTGGTAATGTAATGACAGCCGTGATGGTCTTCTATTTTTTTCTATAGTTATTCCAGGCGTATCTCATTTACAGCACCTTTTTATTTTA
This sequence comes from Schistocerca cancellata, assembly GCF_023864275.1. Taxonomy (NCBI): domain Eukaryota; kingdom Metazoa; phylum Arthropoda; class Insecta; order Orthoptera; family Acrididae; genus Schistocerca; species Schistocerca cancellata. The sequence goes on from NC_064630.1 coordinate 459,285,279, forward strand.
TAGGGAAGGTAAGTAACAACTGAGCTGCAAATTAAGATTATTTTGTACCTTTATTTCATTGTCCTATTGGTGATAGTCGGATATTTCCTCCATTAAACCCCAGAATCAGATCACTCAGTAACTTATAATTTGAAAAAAACGGCGACACAACTTGTTATTTTTCAAATACTCAAAAATGCCAGTAGAACTGAAGGCCACCGTGTCGTCCTCAGGCATAGAATGTCTTTACATTAATAATCGTTTATACTGTGATATTAAGCAAAGACACGAGTGGAACTACCTTTACCTCTATAGTAATATTATATGCTTAAAAATTGTCACTTAGTTGTTGTTTTGAACAAACGAAGATTTTTGTTAAAGTAGATGGGCGCATCTGTATGTTCTAGCGACAAGTGGTCTATAAGTATCATCACCAGCAGAAAGCAGATTTGACCGAGAAGAAACCAACGACAAAGAAATAAAAGAGATAGAACTTTAATTAATTCCCATCGAAGTCTTACTTGCTTCACGCAATACAGGAATCTAGTGGTCCCACAAGGCTCATGAGACCACGGCAAGTGAAATAAAAAATAAATAAAGATTACACGCAAGTAATTTGGGTTGTTATCATGGTAATTGACGAATCATCCAAGGAAAAACTGCTGATATACATATTTTTAAAAAAAATGTCTCATTCCATACATAAATATTTAAGGGCCCGTCGACATTTATGCAACTGGAGGCCAAGTAATTAAAGGTTTAGAGAACGTAAGATAACAGGTATTAGAATTTGTGGCGGAAAAGTTTTTCACAATGCCGACAACAGTACTGTTTGTCCAGTCAAAAGATTAGCCAGGGCCACAGAAGTTAATTATAGGTCGCCGTTGGCGGGAGCACCTTTGCTCTTTATCCTGTCTCTCTCGGCCCCTCTCGACAACTTGATATATTCAAGAAATGGTAATTAAAATTCATTTAGTATTTACCTAAAATTTTGGTACGTTGTTAGCCCTTCAAATCTACGTCGAAATCTCCTGTGATGATATACTTCTATATTTCCCAAGCCCTAGCAGCAGCCCCAATCAGAGTGTGCCACTTTGGGTATTTGCATGCCAACCTTATTGGCGGGGGATGAGTAATAATTATAGAGGGTGGTGCTTCAGAAACCTACGATTAGCCTGGTGCAACAAGGGTAACTAGACGATCGTGCTGCGGATGAAAAGCCGGCCGATGTGGCCGAGCGGTTCTAGGCTCTTCAGTCTGGAACCGCGTGACCGCTACGGTCGCAGGTTCGTATCCTGCCTCGGGAATGGATGTGTGTGATGTCCTTGGGTTAGTTAGGTTTAAGTAGTTCTAAGTTCTGGGGGACTGATGATCTCAGAAGTTAAGTCACATAGTGTTCAGAGCCATTTTGCAGATGAAAATGAGTTTGTCAGTGGATCAGCGAACAACTAATACTCAGATAACATGCAGCACCGGAAGTCATTCCTATCAATATCTGCTCACTACTCATCGGTAACTTCACTAAACAGGCAGCGTGAATATTCCAAACGATTTCGCGCACATAGATCCTTTGTCCAGCTTATGTAATGGTGGAAAGTATTATTTGCAATATTCCATGTATATGATTTCGTTTCTTTTGTAACTAATATTCCAGTGCATTGTGTAGATGGATGCACACCATTTTTCAGATAATCATCTCGATTCCGTCTTGCCTTAAGTCGATGGAGACACGCTGTGTTAGACTCAATAGTCAGCGTTGCATCGGACGCTTCTTACACAACGCCGCCGATCGAAGCGGTCTCTGATGCTATGCTAACGTGCAAAAGGTTCTGAATACAGCAACAAAAATCGAAGAAATGCGCTAATTTGTTATAAGAAGTACCGTGGCCGGTAAAATTTCTATAGCCATAGATATCCTTATCGACGCTGACAAAACTAACATACCACATGTATAACTAGCAGTCAAGTCAACAGTTGTAAAAACCAGACTCATAGTCCATAGAATATATAGAGCCATTTACCTACTTGAAATAAATGAAAAATATCTAAAATGATGACATCGTCAATGGGATGTACACAATCGCAGTACTGTTAGTTAACAAAAACATTTTCTATTCCGATCGCGATTTTAATGTTCAAACAACGTCTTTTGGGTTGTGTAGGGAGTTTGGTGTTGTTTCTTTTGCCATGATAGTTTCATATGTGAACCACTAACCCCGATATGCCGTCCCATTGAGAAAACTGGTAGCAGTACTCGTCGCGAAAAGTGGCCATATTGTCTACCTCAGTACGAGGTAGCTACTTCCGTACGCCACACACAATACTATAGATTTACTTGTAAACCCTTTCATATGCGAAGATGTCATCTGTCATTCTATACCGTTTGACGATTTTGAATTAATTAATTTGTGTTATTTAAAACTGTGTCATGATAAATTTCCCCTAATGCAAAAGATCCGACAGAAAAAGTTCTGCTTCAGCCGCTTGCCATTGTTTCAGATACTAGGGCATCTAGGTGCTTAGAAAACACGTCCGGAGATGAGAAAAACAAACATAGGATCGTGTTGCGACGGCACTGCCCACAATACCGCCATAGGTACGGAAAAAACGGCCACTACGAAAGTGTTCATAAAACTTCGTATAGCCTACATTCTATATATTGTAATCTGTTCTTTAAAAATATTAGATGTGATACTTTAAAATACGTACAAGGGGAGTTCAATGATTAATACAACACATTTGTTTTCCTCGGCTAATTTCGGTCGGAAAAAAACATCGTGAAATGTTACCACTTCAACCCCTAAGTTCCGACAAGTGGTGACGCCATACGTATCCTTCGAAACGGCATCGGTAAGGGAGGTGCGTCCCTAGCAGAGTGCTGTCATGGAATTTCTTAGGCGCCTGCAGAATGTTCACTGAGAAGCGGCAGTGAACAAAAGCTCGGTGAGTCGTTGGGCGAGGCGTCTATCACCATCGCAACAAGGTCGCACCAACTTGTCCGATCTCCCACGAGCCGGCCGGCCGCAAGCAGCTGTGACTCCTGCACTGTTGGAACGTGCGGACACTCTCATTCGAGGAGATCATTGTATCACAATGAAACACGTCGCTGCTGAACTGGAGGTCTCTGTTGCTAGGGCTGACACACTCATTGGCTCCAAAACAATGTTCAAATGTGTGTGAAATCTTATGGAACTTAACTGCGAAGGTCATCAGTCCCTAAGCTTACGCACTACTTAACCTAAATATGCTATGTACAAACACACACACACTCATGCCCGAGGGAGGGTTCGAACCTCCGCCGGGACCAGCCGCCCAGTACACACACACACACACACACACACACATACACACACACAGACACACACACACACACACACACACATATATATATATATATATATATATATCTACGGGGGTATTCAAAAAGTAATGCAAAACACACACACACACACATATATATATATATATATATATATATATATATATATATATATATATATATGTGTGTGTGTGTGTGTGTGTGTGTGTTGCATTACTTTTTGAATACCCCCGTAGACTGAAAATGTTGACGCGTCAAGCATCTTTGGTGGAAATTCAGTTTCCCTTAGAGTGGCGACTTTATCCCACATTCCTCTATATGTGACTGCTATCTGAAATGTGTCATATTTTAATATGTATGGGTTGTATGTCATTTCTCCTGCCATATACCGCAGGAACAAAAGGAATTCCTAAGCGGGATGTGTGTTACGGTTTAATCTGCCCTCTTTATGCCCTCCACTTTGTACGGAGGCAGACGCTGGTAAAATGAGGACATCGCCGTCTTTTCTGTGCTTCTCTCGATTCTCCCTGAAACACTGACACACACGGGCGCGCAGAAGCCGCACTTATAAACATATCTTAGCACGGGGCTAGGTTTCCCTTAATTGGAGACTGGGAGCGGCGGAGTTGCCTTAATTGCGGCCGGGACAAGAATTACAGCAGGTCGGTGCGGACAGCCCAGTCGGGGCGCAGCGTGCGGCGGCGGCGGTGCCTGCCGTGCGGCGGCGCGAGGAGTCGTCCGCCACGCGTGTAAAAACTGGCGCGCTCGCCGCCACAGCGAGGGAGAGACTTTCGTGCGGCACACACGGCAAGCTCACCGTGAGAAGAGCCGCGCGGGACGCTCGATATGGCCGAGGAATAAATAATTATAAGTTTTAAAAACCACTTTCGGACATGGCGTGTTATAGCCGGCAGGGCAGCAAAACAAAGCCGGGAGGCGCGTGTTTTTTTCTGGCGCTGTCTACCTGCAGGCGGTCTGCCCGCCGCCTCCGCCGGTACAGTCGGTAGGCAGCGGGCGTGGCGCCCCGGCGGCAGCGCACGCCACCGCCGCCGGCCCTCCACAGCCACGGCCGGCTCTCAGGATATTGGCGCAGGCCACGCCATTCCATTAGCTGATGGTCGCTCTATGCCAGGCCGACCCCCACCTCGCTCCGCCGCTCGACAATCTGTCTTCTTTAGGCACGACACAGTTCCGTGCCCTCGGGCGGATACACTGGGAACGATGCCATCGATTGGGTAACCTTTACGGTGCACGCCTACCGCACTAAAAAGTAAAGAGCGACGACTCACTAAAACCCGAGGGCGATAAAATTTCGTTCTGCATTAAGTCCACCAACTCTCGAAAGTGGTGTAGCAAATCGTCTACAGCTGTAATTGAAAATATGTGCTACACTGATATTCGAAACCTGATCTCCTGCCTACAGTGTTTCGACTCACACGCTGGCCGAAACTGTCGTAGATTTTTATTTTAGATAGAAAGTTTTCTTTTTTACACTGACCGACTCAACGTTCACTCCTAAACACAATAGAGATCATGGGAACCCAACATACATTTCTTGGAAGCCACGGTTAAATGCAGTCTGGTGGGAAAAAAAATGGTTCAAATGGCTCTGAGCAATATGGGACTTAACATCTGAGGCCATCAGTCGCCTAGAACTTAGAACTACTTAAACCTAACTAACCTAAGGACATCACACACGTCCATGCACGAGGCAGGATTCGAACCGGCGACCGTAGCAGCCGCGTGGTTCCGGACTGAAGCGTCTAGAATCGCTCGGCCACCGCGGCCGGCAGTCTTTAGTTCCATTTCCGAAAAGCATTTGACTCAGTACCACATTTACGCTTCTTATCAAAACTGCGGCCGCGTGGGGTGTGAAATGTGATTTGTGAGGATTGTTTATAAGGGGTGGCAGCATGTCATCTTGGATAGAGAGTCATAGGCAGATGTGTGCCACAACGAAGTGTGTATATGAATGACATAGCAGAGAATATTAATAGGAAGCTCACGCTTACTGCAGATAACGCGGTTATCTATAATGAAATAACGTCTCAAAAAATCTGCACGAAAATCAGTCGGATCTTAATAAGATACTTAAGTGGTGCACAGATATGTAACTTCTTTTAAAAGTTCAGAAATGTAAAACAGTGCACTAAATAACACGAAAAAAACTAGTATCCTACAGTATCAAGGAGTCACAACTGGAATCGGTTAACTCGTAATAATTTTGTAGTGATGTACAAGGGACGAACAAAAAACTTCCGTTCGAAGTCAACGCTAACCCCTGCATACATGTCGCTGCTTATACACTCATATTGGACTCGGTTGAGTATACGCTGCACCAATGCCCACAAACAGAACCTTTTCTATCACTCCTTGTGAAAGGGATCACATAGCCTCAGTCCTACCAAACGCAAGTGGCGGACTACCGTTCATTGGCGGAATACTAGGAGAACGAAACCAGTCTATAAACGAGAACTCTTACAAACACTAGTGCGACCCGACCTAGCACGTTGCTCAAGTGTGTGTACGTCACGTACGAAACATCACTGAAAGGGCATACTGAATGCTTATAAAGAATGGCAGTAATAATGGTAACTGGTTTGTTTGAGTCAAGGGAGCGTGAAAGACACATGCTGAGAAAACGGGATTGGCAGACGCTTAAAGACAGGCGCAATCCATCACAAGGAAACTTACTTACAAAGTTCCTAAAACCAGCTTTTTTGAGTCATTAGTCTTCTGACTGGTTTATTGCGACCTGCCACGAATTCCTGTCCTGTGCCATCCTTTTCATGTCAGAGTAGCACTTGCACCCTATGTCTTCAATTACTTGTTGGATGCATCCCAATCTCTGTATTCCTCTAAAGTTTGTACCCTCTACAGCTCCCTCTCGTTCCGTCAAGTTATTCCATGATAAAAGATGTCCAATCATCCTGTCCCTTCTCGTTATCAGTGTTTTCCATATATTTCTTTCCTCGCCGGCTCTCCGGAGAACCAACTACTTTTCAACATTCCTCTGTAGCACCACATCTCAAAGACTTCCATTCTCTGCTGATCTAATTTTCCAACGGTACATGTTTTATTAACGTACAATGCTGCGCTCCAAGCGTAGATTCTCAGAAACTTCTTCCTCAAATTAAGGCATACGTTCGACACTAGTTCTCTTGCCAGGAATGCCCTTTCTGCCAGTGCTAGTCTGCTTTTTATGTCTTCCTTGCTCCACCCTTCATGGGTTATTTTGCTGCCTAGTTCATTAACATTATCTAATTGAGACCCCCAATTGTGACGTTAATTTTCACACTATTCTCATTTCTCCTACTTCTCATTACTTAAGTCTTTTCCGATTTACTCTCAGTCCATATTCTGTACTCATTAGACTATTCATTCCATTCAAAATTTCCTGTAATTCTTATACTCTTTCACCGATGATAGCAATGTCATCAGCGAATCGTATCAATGACGATCTTCCACCTTGAATTGTAAAAGTACTCTTCAACCATTCCGTCATTGCTTCTTCGATGCATAGATGGAGCAGTAGGAGCGAAAGGTTACATCCCCGTCTTCCAGTATTATTGTTCCCTCTTGTTTCTTGTTCCAACGGCCTTGCCGCAGTGGTAACACCGGTTCCCGTCAAATCACCGTAGCGCTGTCGGGCTGGGCAAGCACTTGGATCGGTGACCATCCGGTCTGCCGAGCGCTGTTGGCAAGCGGGGTGCACTCAGCCCTTGTGAGGCAAACTGAGGAGCTACTTGATTGAGAAGCAGCGGCTCTGGCCTCGTAAACTGAACTACGACCGGGAGAGCGGTGTGCTGACCATATGCCCCTCCATATCCGCATCCAGTGACGCCTGTGGCCGAGGATGACACGGCGGCCGGTCGGTACCATTGGGCCTTCTGCGGTTTGTTCGGACGGAGTTTACTTTAGTTTTTTCTTGTATACAATATGTATATTACACGTCTTCCCCTAGAGCTTACCCCTGTTTTTCTCAGAATTTCGAACATCTTGCACGATTTGCCCAGCTTTAAGTGACGAATATAGGAACATAATTCAACAACCACGTATGGCTGCCGCAGGGATCTCTTAGAGGAAGGTAAAACTAATAACAGCATGCAATCATTCAAAATGGCTCTGAGCACTATGGGACTTACTTCTGAGGTCATCAGTCCCCTAGAACAGAACTACTTAAACCTAACTAACCTAAGGACATCACACACATCCATGCCCAAGGACCTGCGACCGTAGCGGTCGCGCGGTTCCAGACTGTAGCGCCTAGAACCGCTCAGCCACTCAGGCCGGCTGCAATCATTCTTCCAGCTTTCCGTATGTGTATAAGACCGAAAGGAGCCGTACTCACTGATACCGGTAAGTACCCTCTGCCAGGCAGTTCATAATAGTTTGCAGAGTATGGATGTAGATGTAATGAACTGATTCCAATGTTTAGATACGTGTTGACGTCTCTGTGACTCCAGCACAATCTGAACCCTCCAACAGATCTGCTCAGCTACTACCGCTACTTCCATACGCCTGGTGGGAGGCATACATCGCCCAGAAGATTGTGTTTTACAGACTGGAAATGCAGAAGACGACGCGTGTCGTAGATCACAAGGATACACTTCCGTCACGGAATATCTCACAGGATAAGAAGAACTATAAGATGGTTCGTTAACATCGCTGCTGCGTACAGGAAAGGATCGTCGTAGGACGATCCTAAGGAAATGCAGCAAGATTTGGATAAAATTTCCACTTAGTGTAATGAACGGCAGCTCTGTTCAAATGTGGATAGATGCGGGATAATGGCCGTAGCAAAGAGAAAAATCCAGACAGTATATAATTACAAAATTGTGCAAGTCACATCATACAAGTAGTCTAATTGGGATTAATACTAAGAATCGATACCAAACAGGACGATCACGTGAAGTCAGTATTAGGGAAAGCCAACGGAAGACTTAAATTTGTTCGAGGAAATAAAACATAATGTGCTAGTGGGAGCGATTATAGAATATTGTTCCATTGTTTGGAGTACTTGTAAAGTAGGCATGATGACGGATTTTTTTTTTTGATCGTAAGTCTACTGACTGGTTTGATGCGGCCCGCCACGAATTCCTTTCCTGTGCTAACCTCTTCATCTCAGAGTAGCACTTGCAACCTACGTTCTCAATTATTTGCTTGACGTATTCCAATCCTTCCTCTACAGTTTTTGCCCTCTACAGCTCCCTCTAGTACCATGGAAGTTATTCCTCCATGTCTTAGCAGATGTCCTATCATCCTGTCCCTTCTCCTTATCAGTGTTTTCCGCATATTCCTTTCCTCTCCGATTCTGCGTAGAACCTCCTCACTCCTTACCTTATCAGTCCACCTAATTTTCAACATTCGTCTATAGCACCACATCTCAAATACTTCGATTCTCTTCTGTTCCGGTTTTCCCACAGTCCATGTTTCACTACCATACAATGCTGTACCCCAGGCGTACATCCTCAGAAATTTCTTCCTCAAATTAAGGCCGGTATTTGATATTAGTAGACTTTTCTTGGCCAGAAATGCCTTTTTTGCCATAGCGAGTCTGCTTTTGATGTCCTCCTTGCTCCGTCCGTCATTGGTTATTTTACTGCCTAGGTAGCAGAATTCCTTAACTTCATTGACTTCGTGACCATCAATCCTGATGTTAAGTTTCTCGCTGTTCTCATTTCTACTACTTCTCATTACCTTCGTCTTTCTCCGATTTACTCTCAAACCATACTGTGTACTCATTAGTCTGTTCATCCCGTTCAGCAGATCATTTAATTCTTCTTCACTTTCACTCAGGATAGCAATGTCATCAGCGAATCGTATCATTGATATCCTTTCACCTTGTATTTTAATTCTACTCCTGAACTTTTCTTTTATTTCCATCATTGCTTCCTCGATGTACAGATTGAAGAGTAGGGGCGAAAGGCTACAGCCTTGTCTTACACCCTTCTTAATACGAGCACTTCGTTCTTGATCGTCCACTCTTATTATTCCCTCTTGGTTGTTGTACATATTGTATATGACCCGTCTCTCCCTATAGCTTACCCCTACTTTTTTCAGAATCTCGAACAGCTTGCACCATTTTATATTGTCGAACGCTTTTTCCAGGTCGACAAATCCTATGAAAGTGTCTTGATTTTTCTTTAGCCTTGCTTCCATTATTAGCCGTAACGTCAGAATTGCCTCTCTCGTCCCTTTACTTTTCCTAAAGCCGAACTGATCGTCACCTAGCGCATTCTCAATTTTCTTTTCCATTCTTCTGTATATTATTCTTGTAAGCAGCTTCGATGCATGAGCTGTTAAGCTGATTGTGCGATAATTCTCGCACTTGTCAGCTCTTGCCGTCTTTGAAATTGAGTGGATGATGCTTTTCCGAAAGTCAGATGGTATATCGCCAGACTCATATACTCTACACACCAACGTGAATAGTCGTTTTGTTGCCACTTCCCCCAATGATTTTAGAAATTCTGATGGAATGTTATCTATCCCTTCTGCCTCCAAAGCTCTTTTAAATTCCGATTCTAATACTGGATCCCCTATCTCTTCTAAATCGACTCCTGTTTCTTCTTCTATTACATCAGACAAATCTTCTCCCTCATAGAGGCTTTCAATGTATTCTTTCCACCTATCTGCTCTCTCCTCTGCATTTAACAGTGTAATTCCCGTTGCACTCTTAATGTTGCCACCGTTGCTTTTAATGTCACCAAAGGTTGTTTTGACTTTCCTGTATGCTGAGTCTGTCCTTCCGTCAATCATATCTTTTTCGATGTCTTCACATTTTTCCTGCAGCCATTTCGTCTTAGCTTCCCTACATTTCCTATTTGTTTCATTCCTCAGCGACTTGTATTTCTGTATTCCTGATTTTCCCGGAACATGTTTGTACTTCCTCCTTTCATCAATCAACTGAAGTACTTCTTCTGTTACCCATGGTTTCTTCGCAGCTACCTTCTTTGTACCTATGTTTTCCTTCCCAACTAGTGTGATGGCTCTTTTTAGAGATGTCCATTCCTCTTCAACTGTACTGCCTACTGCGGATATCGAATGAATTCAGAGACAAGCTGTTCTGATCGTAGAAGGCTGGTACGATACCTCGGTGTGACATAAGTGTCCGAGGAATTTAAATGGGGAGCCTTGGAAGCTGAGCTTCTTCCATAGTTTCAGCCAACATCATTTCCTTCGCCTCTTCTTTGTATTCTTAAGATTACTTGGGATATACACAATAGGTGTGGAAAAACATAGATAATAGGTGTGGAAAAAAGATGACTGCTCCGCCACCACACAATGCCCCCTTTCTGCAGCAGATTGTGAGGCGACCACACGCAGCACACAGACTCCGAAAGCCGGCTGCGTCTTCCATGAGGCGACGCACTTCTTATGCGCAGTCGTAATCCGCTTTATGGCCACAATCAAATATATCAGTTCTCGTTCGCCGGCATTTAATGCCCGGCCACTTTGGGGCAACAGGGCACTCCAAATCCGGAATACTTTCACTTCTTTGGTTTTATTTTTGCGCCCGTTTTGTCTTAGCCGCTTCTCCGCAGCGGGCGAAGCATCAGCCCAAGTCTTTCAGAAGAACACGGACGCATAAACGTTGAACACTAATAAGGCTATTAGGCGAATAAATTAAAATCCTTAGCTCGGCTGCGTGCTACCACGAGATAATGCAATGAAAAGATAACTTCGAGCGTCTGCCTTGCTTAATGCAGTTTATCTGATTTATATAATTGCGGTTCTACGCCGAAATGATAGGAAGATGAGGACTGCATACGAGAAAGTTAATAGAACATAAGTTTAGGATCAGAAAGAGACTCGTATTGTTTACAGTCTGAAAAATTCCATGGTTATGTGAATGAAATTGCCACATACTACTTCGCTGATTTAGTGGAGAAAGTAAGCCTTCTAAAAAAAAATTATAACAAACTGCTGAGTGTATTCTTTCACGGATTTCAGTGTACAACAACCATAACAGCAGTTGGGGTTACTTTTATGGTTGTTCATGGTATCGTTTATGGTAAAGCTGAGAATGAAAGCATACTGAAGGTGTAACATGTTGTATCAAGGAATTTGAGGAAGAAACTCCTGCGAATGTACCTTTGCACCACACCAATGATTGGAAGTGGATTATGGACTGTGAGAAAACAAAAAAGGGAGAGAAAAGTGAGGTACTATAGAAAAAAAAAATGTTGGAAATTAGATGGACAGATAAGAAATGAAGTTTTTCGCAGAGTCGTTGAGAAGAGGAGCACGTGGAAAACATTGACAAGAAGAGACAGGGTAATAAGCCATGTGTTGACATATCGAGGAATAACTTTCATGCTACTTGAGGGAACTGTAATGGTTAGAACTACGGGGAAAGACGAAGACTGAAATTTAAGCAAAAAGGTTCAAGAGGTTGGCACAGGAGAGGAATTCATCGCGGGCTGCATCAAACCAGTCAGAAGACTGACGAGTCTCAAGAAAGCCTAAGACCAGAACCAACCAGTAATCAGTACAATAGGCTCAGATATTGGGCGACCAAGAATCAAATCCTAGTGCGGTTGCGGTCATTCGGATTTAGGTTATCCATCGTTTCCGTTAATCTCTTGAGGCTATGTCCGGGTTCTTTCTTTTAAGGAGGACACTGCCGATTTTCTTCCCTAACCCGAGCTTGTAATCTACTTCCACTGATGTCGGTGGAACATTAAATCTTAGTCTTACTCTTTTTAAAACATATTCAGTAATCGTACACTGTCGACTTTGATGTGTGTTCTAGCAGTGTCCATTGAGTATCGGAAAGCAGCTACTCGAACAAATGCAATAGTGTATTTAAATGTCACAACGTAGCCAAAAACTGGAACATCTTGGCAAACAAACATTTATGCTAATAGCGTAAAGGAGGTGCGGGTAATTAACAACTGTAACACTAAATCTAATTGAAGTTTCGGGGCGAATAAAACTGTATTGGACAGCGATACGAATTGCCGTGGTTCAGAATCCCATCGACAGTTAGGTGGTGACAAAAGAGTGAGCTCAACAAGAAGGTGGGAAGTAGTCATACATGATTATTAGAAAGAAACGCTTTAAAAACCGGTATCAGTGGTGTAGGCAAAACACGAAAAGGTCTGAGTGTGCATGTTCAGGATACGGAAGACAGAGAGAAGATACGAGTGTGTTGAATCCGAGTCGACACCAATGTTATCAGACATAGGGGACTATGTCAAGGTACGGATGGGAAAGGAAATACTCAGACCCCGGTGTTCTACAAACATGATTTATTGAAAAACACGGAAAATCTGTAACGGCCGAACGGTGACATGAACTCTATCCTCTTGAATGTGGTACCAGTAAATAGTGCCCCCTCCTCTCCCCCTCCCTCACTCGGTTCGAGAATGTGAGCCCAGTTTCGTCACTGATAGCTGCTTTTACCCCCGTACCGAGAGAGATGGCATAATGGTTACTATACTGCAATGATACATTTCATCTCTCCAGAGTATGAGTTCATATCTTAACCACCATGTTACCTCCCTCGATGCGAGTACAGATAATAGAACGACCGTTAATACCACTAGTTCAGTGTAAATGCTGAGGATGATATAAGGACAGTTTAAGTTAAGTTGGGTTGGGTTGTTTTTGAGGAAGGAGACCAGACAGCGAGGTCATCGGTCTCATCGGATTAGGGAAGGATGGGGAAGGAAGTCGGCCGTGCCCTTTCAAAGGAACCATCCCGCCATTTGCCTGGAGTGATTTAGGGAAATCACGGAAAACCTAAATCAGGATGGCCGGACGCGGGATTGAACCGTCGTCCTCCCGAATGCGAATCCAGTTTGCTAGCCACTGTGAAGATAAGTGTTAACAATTGCCTGTAGCCGGCCGGGGTGGCCGAGCGGTTCTAGGCGCTACAATCTGGAACCGCGCGACTGCTACGGTCGCAGGTTCGAATCTTGCCTCGGGCATGGACGTGTGAGATGTCCTTAGGTTAGTTAGGTTTAAGTAGTTCTAAGTTCTAGGGGACTAATGACCTTAGAAGTTAAGTCCCACAGTGCTCAGAGCCATTTGAACCATTTTTTTGAATTGCCTGTTTTACTTCTGAGACGCCACCCAAATTGATAAAACTTCAATGGTGACAATCACTGGTGGAGTTGTTTTATGGCGGGAGAATACTCAACAACGAGAAGTCAACTGAAGTTGCCGCCCAGGGACTGATTCCTGCACCGATGCAGCACCGCTGCGTTGCGTCGGCCGGCGACGCAGTGGCGGACAGCTGGCCCAGTAATTGCTTCCGGTGTTATCGGGAAGCGCAGCGCCACGCCACGCGCTTCTATCACCGCTCAGGAAGCGACCTTATCCGCAGGCGGCACGCGACGGCGGGTCGGGGCTCCTAGAACTGGCCAGCATGCCGCAAGATAAGTGAATCTCAGCCCCCCTCCCCCGCCTCTCAGCAACGATCTGGACTCCAATGGATATCAACTGCGAAATCGGTACTAACAATCATGTGTGATAAAAGTTTCTTTTTAACACTCCCCTGCAACTGTCATTTGAAGATCTCGTAACCGCAGGTGACACAACATGCCACAAATTCTGGCTGAAGAGTATCTATGATATGAACAGGAATTTTATGCACAAAAGGCCATACAAAATCTTTTCAGTTTCAGGGGAGACACAGTAAATGCCGAAGGATATGTAGCAAATAAAGAGGGTGCACAAAAATGTGGAAACACCAAAAACATTGCGCATTACTGTGCTTAATACGGTGTAGGAAAACAGCTAGCATTCAAAACAGCTTCAAGTCCTCTCGGAATAAATAAATAGAAGGTCTGTATGGTTTTCAAGTGAATCCTTCCTGCAAAACAGTGCCAAGTACAAGTAATGCTGATGAAGATGGGTAGCTGTCACACAATCTTCTCTCCAAAGTACACAACAAAGGCTGAATAATATTGAGATCTGGTGACTGTTGTGGATAGCGGTAACGCGAAATTTCATCCTCGTGCTCACTCAAACATCCCCTTAGAAAAATTTATAAATCACAGTGCTGGTAAACCTCTACGTTATTTGATTTTCAAATAGCTAAGCAAAACTGAACGAACTCCGACATTTTTTTTCCTTTTTCTGGCGGACACACGTTCAGATCGTCCGCTCTCAAAGTTCTGCCATCTCTCTCACCATATCCACCACTGCTGGCGGCTCACCTCCAACTGCACAACACTAAACGCTGTTCATACCCAACTGCCCAACACTACAACAGCGAATATTCCAACAATGCCACAGACTGCACACAGCACAGTCAGTGATTTCATATAGAGTGCTACGTGGTGTTACCAGCATAAAAACCTAAACAGCCTACTTACATCACAACACCTGTCCTGGACGGTGTGAGCTGTGGAACAGGAGGCTTGTCGTCTTAGAATAAAGCGTGATCGCTGGGCTAGAAAAATTGTACCATGGCATGGACCTGATCATTTAAAACGTTAATAATGCGACTTGCAGATTATTCATGGAGCCCATGGAATACCACAATTTGGCTGCCCAAATCATCGAACCCCCGCGAAGTTTCACTCTTGGGTCGTAAACTCGGCCAGAAGCTGGAAACAGTGTGCAACGAGATTCATGTGACCAAATGACTTTCTTCCATTGCTCCGCAGCCCAGGTTTTATGGCCTCGGGACCGTGTTTTCCTGTTACGGCACTTGCATCAGTGGTGAGTGTGGCTTTGGGATCCCATCCCGCCCTGGCGTTCCCGGCTTGTGGAGCTCCCTGCATGTTATTTTGTCGCTGACAGGGTTCCAAGTGCGACGTTCAGTTCTGCGGTGACTTTTGCAGATATCCTCCTCTTATTTTACTTCACAAGCATCTTCAACGACCATCTGTCGCGATCACTCAACACACACGTTCGTCGGCGTTGTGACTTACTGGATGACGTTCTTCCGCTTTCCTTGTACGTGGTATAAATCTTCGATACGGTGCCTGTTGAAACACCAAATATTTCGGCTAACTTGTTTACAGAAGCATCCACATTCTAATACACTTAGTTCCGACATGATGCACTTACAGCGACACAGAACACGTGAGCATAACTGACCCTTGCATCTCATTGAAGACATTGCACAGATGCCGTTCGTGGTCATAGAACAGCGCAACCTGCGGACTGGGCTGGCTAGCGTCTATACTTATGTTCAAGCGTCCATTCCTCGCGGTGTTTCTGTATTTTGTCCAACCCCTGTAGAGCGAGACGACAACATAATGGGAGGTCATGAGATCAGAAAAAAGGTATGAGCATAGCTGTGGACTAAAATGCATAGAAGAATCTAAACGGGGCTAAGATAGTTCACCACATTTCAGAGTGCTAGCCACAAATTTAGCACTTACGTATTATTACTGATACGTATGGTTACAGCCGTGGTGATAATACGGTAGTATCCGCCTTTAACTTTCTTTGATAAAACAATGCAACGTGATTTCTGATGATAATGAATAAAAACATACGATTTCATGAGTGAGCCATTTTGATCAGTACGTTTCGGTCTAGATGGGACATTTGGGAGTGCTGGAGTACATATAAGCATATCTTGAGATGTGACGTGTCGACGCTGTTACGTATACGATGCGAATAAGAGAAATGGCGAAGTGGTTAACGCACTGGATTTGTATTCCAACGAACGTCATGACTATTTCCCGAGTTCTGTCTGTATTAGTTGAAACGCATATCTGGTTTATTCCGCCAGGAGAGCATAATAGATTTAGTGCCTGATGTTGGTATAACTGAGCCATTGTTCGCCCCGAAGATCAAGCGCAACCTAAATTAATGTGGCTGAATCCAAGAATTTAAGTCATCGAGGGTGTTTTACTCAAGACACGTCCCAACAAAAAGTGTGACTTTTTCTGCCGCCAGCTGTCAGAATATTCTGTATGAATAGCTTCCACGACTCTTTTTAACAAAAGGAAAAAGAAATGAAGTAATGGTGTATTTCATCTTGATCGAAAGGTATCCGCTTCGTAAAATTACTTTTTATCTGACATTATACTTCAGTTTAAGGACTGAGGACGAAGTTATGGTCCATTATACAGTATGTGCAAACTGTAGTGTATTACTGAATTACGACCCTATAATCTAGTTTTGAAGTTTATAATATAATAAGCCTGGCTTACGAAAAGCGAATGACTAATTTATTTTTCCTAGGTTTGGGACAAGTTTCTCAATTTGCACCTCTGTTCAGAAATCGGGTAAGAGTAATGGCAGTGCGGAATGACGCTTCACTATTACGCTAGTGCTTAACGCAAGCTCCACAGATAGTGCTCGTGGAATTCCCATACTTTACGCTGTTCCATTCGCCGCTATTATGAGTAACTGCTGCGCAGAGCACATTATGGAAATTAGTAACTTCATTGTGGCATACGTGGCAGAAAACCCGTGTCCAGCTGCGGCTCGGCAATGCGTTATCCTTTTGCATATTTACCAACAGGATCTCAGGCAACGGGGCATTTCCCATCAAAATTCTCCAGTTCGGTGTTAAGGACTAGTTTTAAATTGCATACATGAATATATATTGCAGTGAAACCTGTTTGTCGAAACTTCATTTGGGGAACGCTGTCGTTCCTGCAACATAACGAGAATATATTTACTGAAACGCACCGAATAAACACGAGATCAGGATGCAATTTATATCTGGAGACACGTGACGAAAATTTTTATGCCACACGTGGAAGAGCTATAAATTTCGCCAATTACTTTGCCGGAAACTTCCACATCGAGAAACATTTTTATGTAGTCTATTGAAGGTGAAATTCAGTTATAGTTGCTTGCTGTTGTCTATAAGGTGACAACTAATTGAGGCCGATTCAAAGACCAGAAATTAATCTTGAGTGAAGAAAAGGTGAAATATAATTTTATATCATTATTATTGTAATCGTCTCCGTTGAAAGAGCAAAAATTTTTTGAAAAGACAGAAAATTCATTTACCACGTTATAAGCGATGATTAAAAGTTTTCTTTTCGCAAGTCTCTATAATACAGCACCTCGATACAATAACGTTCAACGTAGGACATACTAGAAGATTGAGACCTGACAAATGATTTATACTCTATGAATATACGTCAGGACGCTAGGAATATATGTCAGGTGCAGCAACGGATACGAATATGAAATGGAACTGTAACGAAACTACAGACATAAGGCAATCAGGAACAGACATCTAACGTGTGGAGTACTGAAAAACTATTATGCCCCTCGTGGTAATTTCGTAAATGAGGACATGTTTGCACTATGTCATGCAATGAAAAACCACAGCTGATAATCAGTTCATAGGGATCTGCAATCTTCAGGAGTAAGTGCAGATTCTGACAATCTCCTACAAAATGTTGATTGCTAAGTTTCTATAAGAATGAAATATGTTCTGAACAAACAATTTTGTGTTCTCTTCCAAGTTACAAACAAACATTTCCAGAGGGGAAAGAAGTGAAAAGTGAGAGATAAGATTCCTAAAAGTGACCGCAAGTGTAAATATTCCACATACGTATATAAAATGTGAATGTTCACATAAAAAAGAGTTCCTTAATAATTTCGTAATGAGATCGAATTTGGACCAGAAGCCTGTGTTTCCAACTACTTAACGATTAACATGGACATATATTTCGCTCGACACCGGAAGTTGCTAATGTCGACGAAGAAGCTCTGAAAATGTTTTACAAAAGAATCTTGCTAATCCGAAGAGATGATTTCACCAGAAGCACGTGTCTGACGAAATGAATTGTGATCTGATCTCAGATTGAGGCGAGTTTTATGCGCCAGTAAAGGTGGACAGAGGAGGATTTGCGTGATGTTTTGCCAGCACTGAGCGTCGGCGTCAGGTTTATATCCAAATTCAGCTTTACCTTTATGAGGCGCAACGAATATTATCTCAGCTAAGGTCATAATTCAGAAGCGCGAGGAAAAAGGAAACCAAACGTTTTGCTAATAAGCACATTACTTGTTCGCAGAAAAGAGAGTTAATAGCTGCCGATGTAAGACGCTTAATGAACTTAGGTGTAAAAGAAAATTGCAAAAATCTACGTTTGTGCCTCCGAGTTGTCATTATCGTTTTAAGACGGCCATTTTACGGTCCATATAACGCCGCGTGGTGTAAATTGTCCAGTTTATAGCCCGGCGCACCGTATAATCAAATCCAGTTTTGGAACGCTTATTCACCATTAGAAGTATTTGTGTTACCTGCGATAAAAAGATTGCAGAGGACGGCACAACAAAAGGAATCACGAACCAAATTCTGCAAGCATTTGGTTTTGACCACAGCAGTGGTGAGTAGAGTGAAGTGAGTAACAGTGGAAATACAGACAGATAAAAAGATGATGAAGACAAACCACAGGAAGGAAGAAGAGATACCATGCAGATATACTGCAATAACGGACGCTCATGAGCCAATTTCCAACATAACGAAAAATACAGTTAAACTGACATAAATCTGCCTGAAATTGAGAGGATATAAATGTAGTCTGACCGAAGCACAAAAAGCATCTTTGAAAAAGGGGAATTTTTTAACACCTGACATATATTTATGCGTTAGGAAGATATTTGTTTGGAGTGTAGCCTTCTGGGGAAGTAAAACGCAGACAACAAAAAGTTCAGACAAGAAGAGAATAGATGCCTTTGGCTTGTGGTGCTGCAGAAGAATGCTGAAGATTGGATGGGTAGGCAGAGTAACTGATGAGGACGTACTGAATAGAAATGGGGAAAAAGACGTCTATGTCACAATTTGATAGGACACTTCCAGAGGAATCAAGAAATCGTGAGTTTGGTAATGCATTAAGGTGTGGAGACTAAAAATGGTACTGGGAGGCGAAGGGGTAAACGCAGTAAGCTGATTCAGGGGGATGTCTGAGTCAGGGCAGAGTAGCGTGGAGAGCTGTATCAGACAAATCTTCGGAGTGAAGACCACAACAACAACAAAAACGCCTGTTTCTCCTCTAACACTTCACAAAGCGAAGGTGTCAATGTGTATGAGGAAAGACAATCTTCCTGATAGCGAATTGGACCACCTTACGGAATCTTCCAGCTAAGGACACCATATCTTCGTACCATTCGCTAATCTTTTCATCCCTACTTCACTACCACACCGAACATACTATATAATTAGTTTTGTTTACTCTATTCTCCATACGCCTCTACAGTTTATCCCGTCTACTTTCCTTCCAGCGGTGAATTGACAATTATTGTACGGTGTAGCAGATATCCCACAAATTTGTTCCATCCTTTAATATCGGATAGATTTTCCTCTTCTAGTTTTGTTAGTTCATTTTCATTTCGTACGCTATCTGCCAACTTAGTTTCTTTCTGTAATAGTAAAACTTCTTTGAGGTTCTTCTTCACCTTATTTCCCTAGGGCGTTGTTTCGCTTGTATACGATTTTGTGTTCAAAATGTATACTTTTTCAATAAATTTTTTTGCAGCTCCATTTCAATATTTGATAGCAGTAGGACTCATTTACTGAAGAAAGTTTTCTTCGCCTATGTCACTCTACTTTTGCGGTCTTTCTTCTTATATAATTAAATTCTGTCACTTTTTCTACTACTGTGTCATTTGTAATGCTGACGCTGAGCACGTTTTGTTCATCACGGTGCTACTCAACATCGTCTCCGTCTGGGATTTGTTTATTCCTACCCACATACTGTGCAAAGTAAGCTGTCCATTCCATCCGAGGAGTCTTTCTTATTTTCCATCGAAAGGTTATGTCGTCTACGAATCTTCTCCTTCACCAAGTCTTGAGTCACTAAACCTAATGTTAGTTTCAACCTCACTGAGCGTTACTAACAACAGTTAGATTTAATACAGAGACCGAACCCTCATGCAGTTTCGTATTCTTCGCGTATGTAGACAACTACCAGAAATAAAATTTTAAACGGCGAAAGAAATTGGCCGATTACTTGGGGATGGAAAGGATACCCAACCAGAAATGGTAATGCGGCTGAAGCTTTTTGAATACAGTTGCTACGTTGGCTATTGCTAAAGACGCTAGACATAGTTTGCCCTCACATTATTTTTACAGTACTTAACAATAATAAATTGTGCACCGCTGAGCATGTAACAAGCTGATGAGAATGACATCACATACTGAATGTAATCTTACCGTCTTTGTGAAACGTGCTCTCCCTCAACCCACGCAGCATCCATTGTTTACATCCACTTATTGACTCCGTTACTGCCCTTATTTTTACTTTATTACATCAGCCGTTTTACTGAATTTACACTACTTCCTAATTATCCCCATTTCTCTTTCTACTTCTGGATTTTTTTTATCATCACCAAACGTTTTACTAGCAGTATGAATAAAATATTTCTGCAATAACCAAACGGTCAAAACCGTAAAGTAAAAACGTGGTCTAGGATGTTTTATTCATAAAATAATAAAACACCGACTTCGCCTGCGAGTCAATGCCGCCTTTGCACTCGTTTGTTTATCCTTTGTAAACAACATAAAACAGACCTGCAACGCATAAATGATTTTCAGTGCTTTAATGCGTACCCTAAGAATGTTGATTCTTATACAGCCGTTGTACTACATCCAAATCATGTGTTCCAGCGTTTGTCTGCTGTGCTGACATAGCCGTAACTCTAGAACGGCATCTGTATTCCACTTCGATGGCCGCATTCAGGATGTGGCGTGTAACTTTATTTGCTTGTGGTCGAAACAGAAGAAGGCAACGTTACAAAAGAAAGACGTTCTGCACTGGTGTTCGGCACGTGCCCCATCGTCTTGAATGACTGGTATGTTACGTCACCACCCACTGCGCCCATCGAGCAAAGGAAAATATCACTATATATCATTTTAAGTATCTTTATAGCTGCTACTTTATCACTCTTGTGTTGCCCGTAAAGTAAAATGCGCATAAATATAGCAACTCGCATTATACCAAGAAGCTACAACAAAAAACTAAGAAGCCTACTAGCATTCTCAGGAAATAGTTGGAAATGTTACAGTATGACACAGCGTCTTCTACTGAATTTCCACAGAGACTGAAAATTTAACTGTGATGTTCAAGAAACTTAAAGGTGGAAGAAAAGCGACGTTGTTTCTTCCAAACCCAGTTGGCTAAATTTAGAGTACTGGTTGCCGAGAAAGACTACATCAGTCGCATATCTTGAGAAAAGCCCACAAGAGATGAGGGTGCATAGCGATGTATAAAGACAGTAATTTTTTCGTAGCTCAGTGCGCGAGTGACACAGGACAAGTTTGGTACTATTATCATGAAGAACCGGTTCCCCTGCGTGCTGTACAGTGGCATGCAGACTATATTTGTAGATGCCGAATATCGGACAGGGGAATGAAAATGGATTATATGATTGCACATTTTGTGCTCTCCCGCCGGCCGGAGTGGTCGTGCGGTTCTAGGCGCAACAGTCTGGAACCGCGAGACCGCAACGGTCGCAGGTCCGAATCCTGCCTCGAGCAGGACGAAAGGCGAAAAAGCTGAATTGATAGACTCGTTAAGGAAGTCCCAACAACCCCGCGAACGTATGTTAAATAGATCCCGTAGAGACTACGTAGACAAGATTCCAATAATTACAACGTAAGGAGTGGCCGTGCGGTTCTAGGCGCTACAGTCTGGAGCCGAGCGACCGCTACGGTCGCGGGTTCGAATCCTGCCTCGGGCATGGATGTGTGTGATGTCCTTAGGTTAGTTAGGTTTAATTAGTTCTAAGTTCTAGGTGACTGATGACCTCAGAAGTTAAGTCGCATCGTGCTCAGAGCCATTTTTGAATTACAACGTACACAGAGGCATTTAAGCAGTCATATTCTCATGCACAATACGCTGTTGGAAAGAGAAGAGAAGGTGAAATGTGGTGCACTAGTAAAGACCCTCAGTCAAACGATTCAAAATTGTCTACAGCGTCTGTATGTTGATATAGACGTAAATTCTCGGCAGTATGAACCGCGCTACTCGCGCGATGTTCCGCTCGCTGGCAGCGGCGTGTTTTCGTTTAGGAGGCTGCCGAAGGCTAGCAGGTCGCGCGGTGGCTGGCCGACCAGCGCACCTGTTGCCGTGGACGGTTCACTCTGCGTGTGAGCGATGGCGGCTGCGCAGAGGCAGCTTATCGCATTTGCATAGGGCAGGCGCGCCTGCGGCGCCACTTACAAGCGGATACACGTGTACCTGGCCGTCGCTGCAATTAGCGAACCCTACCTCTCGCCGCCTCCTCTCTGCCCGCAGGCCGCAACCACCTGCTCCGAGACACCCTTGGACACGCTGAGCCATAATGGACTGTTGTACCCTTAAGCCGTCGGCACACGGACCGTGCTGTCGAACGTTAACGTTGAGCGTGCCAAGTTCAACGTGGTGCTGAACGCTCAGGAACGATGCGACCTGTGCATACGGTACGCGGGCCCCAACGTGGTACACGCGATCGCAGCGCAATGCAGCGGCAGATGAAGGATGTTTCTAATTCGTAAATCACACTGTTTACTCAACGGGCGCGCGTAAAATTCCCATTTCCTCCATTGTCCACGAAAAGGAAAGTACCATGTCCTATCAATAAGGACGCAGGTTTATAAAAGTTCCATTACAAACAGTGCGGTACAAATTTGGAATACTTCTCCGCATAAAATAAACATTATTTCATCATTCCCACATTTTAGTAAAACCCCAAGGTCAGTTCACTTGATCACTGTTCCTACCCAGTAGCAAAATCTTTGCAACATGTGAATTACAAAGCGTAAAAGAAAACGGAGCGAAATATCTTTATACAAGTAGCGCAAGCTGTCCTATATATTAAGCCAATCGAACAAAGTCACCCATCAAAAAAAGGTGAACTTATATTTACATAACTTTACATAACATCAAATATTATAGTATATACTTATATTAAACTAATAATAAAGTATCAGAACTTAATAACAACGAGAATGTTGGGAAAAAAATTGAAAATGTCAAGACGCCAACCAAAGTCCCAATGAATAACTCAGTACAGAACAGTAATGCTACTCATTACGCTAAACAACAACACAGACTTTGCATCTAATAATATTATGTTACCCCGTGCTGAAAACCTTAATCGTATATAATTACGGTACTAATTGAAATTCAATTATAACAAATTGTACCAAGAACAATGAGTTTTGGGTGGATCTTCAGTGTTTCGCTGCCTTCAAATAGCCTACTCTCATAATACGCATGTTACAATAATTCTTTTGCCACGAATATGATGTGTCTCATTATTTTATTGGAACGAATCACACTGTTGACAACGGGTTTTCTAGTGATTCTCAATTTGCTGGTGCTCAGAAATGGCATATATACATATAGGCTTGAAATGAATGCCAATATGGCGCCTCACAACGCTATACTGAAGGAAGACGGCGTACGTGTGACGTAAATGGCGTTGTGCCATCTCACTGGTCAACGCTCAGATGCACGCTCAGAATATCTGACATGCCAGATACTGCTCTGCACGTTCGGAAAGACTCCCGAACGTGCTGTTCCACGCTATGACGTCAGAAACTCGGCACGCTCAACGTTCGAATGCACGGTCCGTGTGCCGACGGCGTTACAAAACGCCTGGGCTTGCTTCGCAAGAGTCCACTACGCTTTCCTAGTCTCCCATTATCGTCATTCGCAACTGCTTACATCATCAACTTTATCATCGGAGAGACCTTCCAGCGTGGTCGTGCGGTAGCGTTCTCGCTCCCCGCGCCCGCGTTCCCGGGTTCGATTCCCGGCGGGGTCAGGGATTTTCTCTGCCTCGAGATGACTGGGTGTTGTGTGATGTCCTTAGGATAGTTAGGTTTAAGTAGTTCTAAGTTCTAGGGGACTGATGACCATAGACGTTAAGTCCCATAGTGCTCAGAGCCATTTGAACCATTTTTTTGAAGTCCTTCCAGCAATCCGAGTAGATGGTTCATGAACCTTACGATGCTCACTTTACGGTTGGAAGCTCTTCACCCCTTCAACTGGCTTGCTAGACCTAACGCTTCCGCGGATTCTCTGTTGGAGGTTCACTCCCTTAGCCTTTCCTCGCGTGGCAGTGGTTCCTTTCTGCACTAGCTCTCAGGAAGATACATTGCCTCGTCTGTTAACTGCACCGTACCAATTGTCTTCATCTCCTCTGCAGATGTAATTGGGGTCTTTACCCGTTAACCTGATCTGAGGCTCTCCGTATCTGAGCTCAACAGAGAAACAGCATCTCGCTATTTTAAATCCCGCGGGAACTGGGTATAATTTTCTTCCATGCCCACATAAATCGAATTTTACTGGAGTTAGGATTGGGTTGTTTGTGGTAAGAGACTAAACTGCGAGGTCATCGGTCTCGTCGGATCAGGGAAGGACGGGGAAGGAATTAGGCCGTGCCCTTTCAGAGGAACCATCCCGGCATTTGCCTGGAGCGATTTAGGGAAATCACGGAAAACCTAAGTCACGATGGCCGGACGCGGCATTGAACCGTCGTCCTCCCGAATGCGAGTCCAGTGTGCTGACCACTGCGCCACCTCACTCGGTACTACTGGAGTTAGGCCTGCTGTACGTGCAGGTTATGGATTAATCCGTCCTTACCAACAGGATTTCCACAACGTGTTTGAATGGCATAACTGATTAGCCCTGCAAGTTATTAGATCGTAATTCGAAGCGAAAGGTTAGAGTACTCGTTCACTCTAAAAATAAAAAAAGTACACACATCTCTACACAGAACTGTTTACTTCTCTGTGGGTAACTGTCTTAATTTACCACCAGTAAAGCTTCGCAACAAGCAGATGTTCAAATATCTTTACCCTCTGGACGGTTTTCTTGGTTGGGTTGGAAGCCTGCATTGTGATCAGAAACTAGATATTTAAGAGTACAAATAGCAGCTGTAATAAGATATCCCTGACATTTTATTATTGCAGATCGGCTAAATGAAACACTGATAGAAATTAGTTAGGGAGGGGCGACACTCACTCACTGACGATGGAAGTAGTTGAGAAAGACAGCTACTATATTTTTATCCAACATCAACTTTTGGTTAGGCTAATTATATCAAGGATGTGAGATACAATCAATAGGATTGGTAGGGTTCATTAACTTTTAGAAAGCTAGCGTACCTTTCATAAAGTGTGCATGGATATAGAGGTGGGAGACCTGTGTGATAGAAAGAAGAAAAAGAACAAGATAATGATTATGATGATGACGATGATGGAAATAAACTGTCCGTCGAATATTCGAACTGGATGGTTTCTGCTATTGTACGATCCTCATACGCGTATCCTCGCCACCGTTTTCGAGATTTCAGTGCCCCATTACCTTTCACTTTCTATAAATATCTACGGATATTGTCTAAGGGATAAATACCACTGTTGCGGGAACAACTACAGCAAAAAATCACTTGCCTTTATTCACCAAGAGGTCACACTAGAGTGAATCTCCATACAAGTTTAAAGAACGACATTCTCCGTTATAGGAACGCAACTATGACGTGTTTGCGTTCATAGACAGATTAGATCATATGAGGAATGAAAAGTTTGCGTTGCACTACCGTGCGTGGGATGGAAACAATCGGAGAGACAAATGGAGCTTAGTACCCCCTAAAACTTCGCTGGAAAACTGAAGAGTAAGTGCGAAGTTTACGTCCAACAACGAGTCTTACAACCAAACAGGGCAGGTCACTGCACCCGAAAGCCGAAGGCACCCCGCGTTCACTTTTAGCACATCCCCCTTTCTTATTGTTGACGCATTTGGAGAAGCAAAATAATTACTGCAACCCTCTTTCGAATAAGGGCAGGGCGCCTACCCCTCCAACGGATGTGAAGTTATGTAAGCAGTTCTCTGAACCACTTTCCGCGAGACACAGTTGTTCCGTTTTCGAAGAACAGAAAGGAATTCATCAAGGGGGATGACAAACGCTTGGTTGTGAGAGACATGTTCCAACAAAATTTTCTCCTCTCTATACTACATTCGTCAATAATGTCCGCAATTATGTGAAGAATGTGCTGAGGGTGTAGTATAGTTGAACACTTAACGTCTAACACTGATTCCCCAAATTCAGTAATAAACATTTTTGAACGCAGCCACACTTCTAAAATTTTCTAAATGTGCTTCAGGACCGAAGTAGTATTAGTGTAGTGTTGAAACTGGATGCGTAAAAATGCAGTAAGTGCGTCTTTGGTTTCGTTTGTTCTTCCCGAATGCATCCGCCGGGAAAGACTCAACGACAGGTCACGAGATACCTTACTCAGCTGCTTTCCTTAGCTAGCACCCTATCTGTTATAAGTATTTCCCCCTTCAGTAAAAATTTGGCCTGTTTCCCCCTAAATTATCGTTAACGGTGCTGTGTCGTCCGGGCAAAACACAGGCGCAAAGATGCGAGCTGGTACCTTTGCCATAGAAACTCGTCACTTGCCGGTGTTCCACCAGCGCCACGAGCGGCGCTGAAGATGAAAATATCGACTTCGCCTCGGCCAATTGCTGGCCGAGCACAATCCGCCAATGACTAGACGACAACGTACCGTCGTTTATTGAACTCTTAGAATTAAACAGACAGTTGGTTGGTTGTTTTGGGAAAGGAGACCAGACAGCGACGTCATCGGTCTCATCGGATTAGGGAAGGTCGGGGAAGGAAGTCGGCCGTGCCCTTTGAAAGGAACCATCCCGGCATTTGCCTGGAGCGATTTAGGGAAATCACGGAAAACCTAAATCAGGATGGCCGGACGCGGGATTGAACCGTCGTCCTCCCGAATGCGAGTCCAGTGTCTAACCACTGCGCCACCTCGCTCGGTGAGACAGTTGTTGTAATTGCATTTGCTATGTATTGTGTAGTCTAACTTCGATTATTTGCACATAGCCATTGAAGTTCTTTTTTGTGTTATATTACAAGCAGTGTTGCAGACTTAATCATTCAACAAGGCACAAAGATAAGTCAACCTTTTAACTCATTTCTGTGACTTTGTTACTAATTTGTTGGAGTGTTGTTCTCCTATCCTGTTACCTGACCCTGGGGCATAGCTGAGTACCAGTAGCAGGAAGAAATTGTCTTAGCGAAGCAGTGCACTAGAAGCCGTTTCATGAAGTCTCAAACTCGGCCTCCACAGCAGTAGCGACGACGCCTTTACAAAGATGGCGACGAGGGATTACAAAAAAAAATGTGCAAAAAAAAGACACAACTGATGTTGCGAATACTGATTTCTTCTACTTTAATGGTGGCCGTTAAGTGCCAACCCGCCCAGAAAAGACAAAAGCACCAAACAACTCCAAGAGGCACGGTTCTATCGTGAGTGTTATGCCCGTGCCTTCTTTAGAACTGAGACCCAAACAGCTCAGTCGGCCAACGGAGGGTTTTCCTTTTATTTATTGCATTAGCAGATTATACTTTTTGATCCTGGAGTTCGTGTTGTTTTATCCGCGTTATCGGGTTTCATAACTATCACAACCTTTTAACGTTGCAGGAGAGAGAAAGTCATCTGAGCCATCTTTCACGAATCACGTATGCGAACTTTACTTCGTGTTTTAACCGTTCATGTATTGTGTTACTAGGCGACCAGACCGCCAGCCGATATATTCTCTCTTACCGCCCAGGTTTAGAAACCACCTACACGGGTTGGTCGAATTAAACACGGCTGGAATTCGAAATATATTGCCATATATCTATGTGGGGAGCTGCGCACGAGCTGAAAGTAGAATTACGTAACAAAAAAAAATGTAAATGCCTTTTGGCAATGTTGGGCTGAAATATCCTACGAGGTCGGAATCAGCCGCCTGTTGGGTGTTCTTCCTCCGTGCACATTGGTCCCTTCCCTTGCGGATGTGTGAGAGTTGTGTCGCATTTGTATTTGTGGAGTGTAAGTGGGTGTAACGGATGAATGTATAGTGTAGCGTTATGTTTGTGCTGTATGGTGATGACGAGGAAAGAGTGCCATCGAACTTAACGTCCCTGTCCACAGCAGTGTCACATATCCTCACTTCGTGAGACACTGCAGAGCAATTTAGAATTAATTCAGGACACTGGCGCAAAGACTGGTGGTCAGGAACTCTACACCACCACTATCTCCGGTCCCCTTGCCGGCCAAATACCGGCAGTGTAAATTTTATCCATCACTAGAATTCGAATGCCCTCACTTTCGAACGCCACAGAACAGCGTAAAACCGACTTGCTTCTGTGTTAGCGAGCACCACTCTGTGAACTAGGTATGCTGTTACCTTGTACTGAATTACGAAGCCAGTTACAAGAGTACCGGTAATTCAACGCAGAGTCACATTAACAAACATTGAGAGACGGGAACGAGGTGATAACTGACAGATATGTATCCTATGACTGACGGATAAACGAACCAGTGACCTTTGGATCCGAAATCTGGCAATATATCACCGAGCCGCACGGTTCCGTAAATCAGTATGAGGAGTAAGAGAACCGTTGCGCTGACGCCATTGTCCAGACAGTCCGAAAAAACGACTGTTTCGAAAGAGCGAGGAAGAAAGGTTTCCAAATTGGACGAGAGTCTTGACTAATTCTGTAGCAGTGGCCCGTCTATTATATCTGAGACGGCTGGCTGCACAAAAAGGGAGACAAATGGTGATTACGCGGCGGGCGCTTTCCCTTTCGTAACGCGCCGGCTCGCAGGGGGGGCGGGAGTCCATCCGGATCTGGCGATAAGAGGTGGCCCGCAGACGGATGGCCGCTATTACGAGACACGGCAGCCTGGGCGGTGAGCCCGCCGAGTACATCTTGTAGCGGCGCGCGCACCATCTGTAGCGCGTCCAGCGGGGCGACCGACCTCGCGAGGGTCTCCGCGTCGTGTCATCCGCGCCGGACAACCCACCGAGCAGCAGGCTAACCCGGGCCACTCGCATTGGATCAGCCACTCTGGTGTCCGGAAGGGTCTCGCGTGAATCCTCATACCCGCGGCTGCTACCGTTCCAGCAAGTGCACCAGCTTGCTTCTGTGTCATTACGACTGGAGCAGGGAACGGCCGATCTCAACAAACGGAAATCTTACCAGGTTGCATCTGTTTTCCACAAAAGAGCATTAACAGGTGATAGTAAAGTAGAAACAATGTAAACAATACAGAACATAAGCATTTGCAACATGCGTAACGATAGACAAAATTGTTCCTCGTTTTTTTCTAACTTAACGACAACTGATAATGAAAGAGGCAATATTGACCGGTTACTGAGCCTGAGTCAGAATATTTCGAAAGACACGATCGACACACACTTCAAAGAACACAACAATAGAACTAAAAAAGCCCCAAAGTATTTTTATTTGTGAACGAC
The DNA here is from genome assembly GCF_023864275.1 of Schistocerca cancellata. Classification (NCBI taxonomy): domain Eukaryota; kingdom Metazoa; phylum Arthropoda; class Insecta; order Orthoptera; family Acrididae; genus Schistocerca; species Schistocerca cancellata. Next base: position 459,314,772 of record NC_064630.1, read on the forward strand.
GAATGGACTTCCGGAGACGCTGAGCAAGTACTACTCCAAGCATCGGAGATGATATACTGTAGGACGATTTTGAGAAAAGCTAAGATAAGGACTTTTATAAAGGATGGTGTCCTACAGAAAATCGAAGCAAGACTGGAATTTTGGAACACCATTGGATGAAGAAGAGGCATTTCGGTCGGACGCATCTTGTGACGAGGTCTAAACTCTAAAGATCACAGTTACGCGAATTGTCGCAGAGGATGTACGTATATAGAATACAGCAGTAAAATAGTTGAGTATGTGAAAATGTAAGGCACTTACAGAACTAAAAGGTTGGAGACAGTATTTTAAGTGCTGCTCATAACATCCCTTGAACTGTTAACTGGAGGAGTATTACTGATCTTTTTATTTTCTTTCATTCTCAACTGTGCACCAATGAGGTCGTGTAAATTAAGATAGTTCCTATTAGCGTTTCCAGTGCTGAACACTGAAATTATGACTAAAAAATTGAATAGCATAGCTTTTCGGATACTCTTACCACTGCGATGTGACACGATTTTTGAATTTGGTCAAGATGGAAAGACGATTACACGACCAATCCCCGTTCCTAAAGCTTCCACATTCAATTACGGACGGTGGTGATCTCCTTGCACTGCCCGCGGCTATTTACTGGCTTCACCCCGACTCAGTACGGTCATTAATAACGCCCGTCGGCGGTTCGACGGGAAATATTCCTCTTTCTTCACGCAGGTGTCCAATTACCCCGTGTATCGTCCATCAATCACGGCCGGCAGCAGCACTAATCGCGGTTTCCGTTCATCAGCGGGCATCATCGCCGGACACGGACAGCCCGTGGGTCAGTTCGGCCAGCAGGCCGGCTGAGGACGACATGGCCGTGGATTGATTGTCGGGAGGTCTCGCGGGGCTGTCGGCGTCGAATTACGGCGCGGGACTACCCTTGCGTGCGCGTCCGGACGTCTAGAGTTTTGTCAGTTAATACGCGGCGTAATTGCTTTCTGCGTCAAGAGATTGATTAAGGCGATGTGACGTTAAAGAATACGTTTTGCTCCGGGAAATAGTATCAGGGTACTTGATGACGAAACTAAGCATCATCGTCGAGAAATGTGAGCACCACGCGCTGGAAACAGTGAATAAGGACGTATCGAATTTCGAATCTTCAGAGACTCTTCGTGGTGGAAGGTGTTATCAACGCGAAGCAACAGCACGAAATAACAGTGAAGACTACAAATAAATGTTGCGAATACGGGTTGGGTTTGGGGAGAGGGAAAGGAGGTTGAACAGTACCGGCTTCCAAGAAAACGAAGAATAGCGGCTCATAATAACTTACTAGAGGAAAGTATGTAGACGGGGATCCAAAATCTGTCGCTGTATGGGTGGAAAAATTGCTTGAAGAGCAGAAATTACTCAACAATATTCGCTCCGTACGTGAGCAATTTTGGGCCAGGAAAATTTTAAGGCAATTTCCTTCAGACTATAATCATTGGTCTTCGTACACCCATATTTAAATTGGACGAAAGTGGGACACAGCTGGTACAATTTTTATTAAAGATGAAACTCCTCCAGTTGTACTTAGGATTTTATATTTATTTGGCTACTAGTTTCGACGTTGCGTCAACGCCATCTTCAGGCCCGTACACTTCGATGAAATCAATTGGAGCACGTGTTGGTCTCATCGCGGACTTCTAGTACTTAGCCACACACAATTGATTTCATCAAAGTGTACGGGCCTGAAGATGGCGTTGACGCAACCTCGAAACTAGTAACCAAATAAATATAAAATCTTAAGTACAGCTGGAGGAGTTTCATCTTTAATAATAATCGTTGGTGGTCGACAAGCTCCTTAGTTTGAAGAAGGACGCTAGGGTCACATTAACCATCGTCAACAACAACAATGGCTCTGAGCACTATGGGACTAAACATCTATGGTCATCAGTCCCCTAGAACTTAGAACTACTTAAATCAAACTAACCTAAGGACATCACACAACACCCAGTCATCACGAGGCAGAGAAAATCCCTGACCCCCGCCGGCAATCGAACCTGGGAACCCGGGTGTGGGAAGCGAGAACGCTACCGCACGACCACGAGCTGCGGACAACCATCGTCATGATGGGCACAACAGCCCTTTGTGACCCCTACCCTTCTGTAGAAGATTATTCCATTCTTCACTGTTTAGTACCGATCTCCTCCAGTTCTCAATTCCAGTTTTCCTTATGTTCTCTCTGACACATTCTTCTCACCTCAGCTTTTGTCTTCCAGCTCTTTTGGTTCCTCCTCGCACTGCGCTGAATGTCTTCTTAATCATTCCGTCCTTTGCTCTCAGTACATGTTCTGCCCATTCCAGCCTTTTACTTTAATTTAGCTGAAAATGTATGGTTCATTAAACAGAATATATAATTCATAGCTGAATCTCCTCCTCCAGATACCATTTTCTCCCACTGGACCAAGAATTAGTCTCAAGATCTTCCTTTCAAATATGCCCAGTTGTTTTTCTTAGATTTTGTGTCCATGTTTCAACACCAAATGTTAGCACTGGAATTACTAAAACTTCATGCATCATAACGTTAGTTTCCCTGGCCACGGTAACACTTGTTGGTGGACAATATTCGTTTTTGTGTTTCAGAGCTGACACTGTTCTTACAGTTTAGTTGTGATCCAAGGTAAGTGAAACTACACGCGAAGTTTGACTTCATGAAACAGTTGCTAGGAATGGGGGTTCATTTGAATAATATTTCTTATCTACACGAATGCACTTAATTTTCCCTTCATTTATCTATAGGTTTATCTTCCTAGCAGCTCTTTCAAGACTTGTAACTGCTTCTTTGATTGCTCTTAACGTCCTTGCAACTATATCAACATCTTCTGCATATTCCAGAACCTGAACTGACTTGTACAGGATAACCCCCTTGCGTTGGAGCCCGCATCTCTTATAATCCTTTCAAAGGTTGTGCTAAACAGAAGGCAGGATAATGGATCTCATTGTCTTAATAGATCCGAAGAGTCCCCCTAGAACTTGCTAGTAAGACAAACATTTTTGTAGGAATGCCCGTTGGAATAGAAAATAGTACCTACGCTGGCAGACTAATGTCTCCTCGCTGGGACAGTTTTAAAATGGGACCCAGCAGGATAACTTAGCCCTGGTTGGTGCAAATGGCTCTGAGCACTATGCGACTTAACTTATGAGGTCATCAGTCGCCTAGAACTTATAACTAATTAAACCTAACTAACCTAAGGACATCACACATCCATGCCCGAGGCAGGATTCGAACCTGCGACCGTAGCGGTCGCTCGGTTCCAGACTGTAGCGCCTAGAACAACTCAGCCCTGGAGCAGTCAACACATAACATCCGTGTCTACCACAGAATGGACAACCGCCAGCCACCGTCGGCAGATCGCAGCGTGATGCTACGATCCGCAGGCTGGGTAACGCGTCATTATGCTCCACTGTTGCTCTACATTGCTAGCATTTCTCTGTCTCGCTAGTCTCAACATTATTTGGGCTTCATCGATTACATTTTTGGAACTTTTATTTTAACTGATACTTGATAACATGTGAACTTGACACTAGTGCACTCTTTCATCTCGATTTCAGTGATTAATATTCGTTTTGTGTTAACTTGTAACTCTTGAAAGCAGAATATATCGCAAGTAAGAGCCGAATTTGAACTCTTTCCATTGTCATGATTGTGATACTTCACTTCTTGCTTACCTGCTTCCCTATGATTAGCTTTGATTAATCAATTTTCAAAGCGACTGCTTGATTAACACTTTCAAGTATGATGGAGTCAGATGTTTTCAAAGCCACACGGTATGGTACCAACTTCATTTGGTGTCATTTGTTAGCGGAAAGCGGAGGGCAGGCGAGGTGTAACATCACAAATCCTCTCCACTACTGTGCACCGAACAATGTTGTCGCCGGCATTCGGTACGTCGCGGTATTGATAAAGAAGTCAGCGGAAGGTGGGACACGTTTACAGAAGCATTCCTCCGTAGTTCGTGTCCACGGTCGCGCTGATATCCGAATTCCTCAGGTCGTACAAATATTGACAGCGCCGCCTCGATGGAGCCAGGGGGTGCACAAATTCATGGGTCACGGAGACACGTCCCAGCACAGCAGACGGATGGTGTACAGCGCGTGGAAAGACGGTCGCTTGGAGCATTTTAAGACCATTTAGTGGAACTTTACAGACAAAGAAAACTGTTAGACACAAAGACAAGCACAGCGATATGAGTTGTGGCCACTAATGCACCCATAAATAAAGCAGCAGCTGGTTTTCTTTTTAATATGAGTATGCGTCTTCGTTATTATGTTAAATGATATACAGAGGTAGGGCACTGGGTGCCAGTACGTCCCTCGTATGTGACAGCTGGCGAGAAAGCTTCAACAACACATTACAAGACGTCACCCTAATGATGGTTGCAACAATAGCCGACCGAGCGAGGTGGCGCAGTGGTTCAAATGGCTTTGAGCACTATGCGACTTAACTTCTGAGGTCATCAGTCGCCTAGAACTTAGAACTAATTAAACCTAACTAACCTAAGGACATCACACACATCCATGCCCGAGTCAGGATTCGAACCTGCGACCGTAGCGGTCGCTCGGCTCCAGACTGTAGCGGGTGGCGCAGTGGCTAGCACACTGGGCTCGCATTCGGGAGGACGACGGTTCAATCCCGTGTCCGGCCATCCTGATTTTTAGGTTTTCCGTGATTTCCCTAAATCGCTCTAGACAAATGCTGGGATGGTTCCTTTGAAAAGGCACGGACGACTTCCTTCCCCGTCCTTCCCTAATCCGATGAGACCAATGACCTCGCTGTCTGGTCTTCTCCCCGAAACAACCCAACCAACCCAACAATAACTGAAACGCTGGAGGTTCTATCACGCAAAAGTCTACAATTCCAATTATACACGTGTGAATATGAAACAGGACTCTGCAGTAATGGAGAAGTGTCAGCGAAGCTTTTGGCTTCCGTGAGTTTCCTTATTCGATCAACCTTCTGAAAGTCAAATGACAAGATTTTCAGGAACTGGGTAGTTCATTACGCACATATTTACATATAATGTTTCATAAAGGTACACTGTTGAAGAGTGAAGAAATTTATTTACACTGCCGCGGAGACTGGTTACTAAAAGTTGGTGTCCACATCATTAATGAACGCTGGCGGAAAGCAATCTTTTGTAATTTCTATCTGAGAATGAGTCCTGCTCCCTTTCCATGAAATGTAGATGATGTGGTACGTATATAGCTGTGGTGTAGTTCCATTTATGTTAGTAGATTGAAAATGAGTTAAATACAGAAGATAGCAACATCATTCGGTGCTCCGAAGAAGTGTTAAGCAAGTGCGCGATTTAACTTTGACGTTAAAATGACGTAGGGGGATCTCTATTGCAAGTATCAGAAGTAAGAAGAAGAAGAAGAAGAAGAAGAAGAAGAATGAGAAGGCATGGCGATTACACTGCAATGCGTCGTCGATATTGAGATTGTTGTAGAATGAGGAAGATGTGGAAGGCAGAAAGGTAAGAAATTGGTGAACGAAATGGTGAATTTTGACGAAGGATGTCAATATGGACTGCACTCCCCCGGATACAAATTGAAGTTCTTAGCCTCCCAGTTAGCGTCTGTGGACAGTGACATGTGGCAGCAAAAGCAAAGCAAAACAAAAATATACACTACTCAGTGGTTTGGAATTTAATAGAGGACATTGAAGAACAATCTGGTCCCATTGACTGGACGCTGTCGTCTCTCCTTTTGAGACTTCGTAACAGATTCAAACTATGTGCTGGATAGGGACTCGAAGCCAATATTCTACAGTGCCTATCCAGACACGAATAGCATTCCACCGTCTACATGTGCACCCATATTCCGGATGTCTCCTCCTTTCGAGTCCCGGTCCGGCAAACGGTTTTAACGTGCCAAGAAGTTTAAAATCAGCACACTCTCTCCTCCAGAGTTGAGAATCATTCTGTCATCTCTCGTCTTTCTAACAGCGTATGGTTGAAATTTTTAACCAGTGATAAAAATTCACAACGTCATCCTCCAATAGATGATTGCGAGTTTATCATTTAGAATCACGGAAATCGTCTGAGTAATTGTAGAATGCTTGAACTCCTTGTGTTGTCTGAGATCTCTGCGTACTTCCCAACGTAACCTATACTCAGAATAAATTATCTTTATGTAGAACCTGTTATCTGAGTATATTTTATACCTTGTTATTGCTAACCAAGTGTCGTCGAGAGTGAGCAAATTCGTTATAAATCGTCAGTCTAAAGTGCATGAATACACGCTGAGAGTACCTCATTAAGAAGATTGTCTACGAATTGCAGTATCCGTTACTTCGCCACATGCAGCGCGAAGCAATAGCGAGTCTCCATAGTAGGACGTTGTGTGGCGTGCGGACCGGACTACCCTGTGAACGGTCTGATCATTTGTGTTCAGCCAGCGAGCGCAGCCAGTTACCGCTGATCACAAGCCGCCGAGAACAATCCCCCTGCTCGGCTATTGCCTTTCGTAGCACGTCGCCACAAACGAGTAACGGTAGAAAGCAGCCACTACGCCGAGAAATGATGACCTGCCTAGAGACGCGTCGGCGTACAGTAAAGCTGCCAGCGAGGCGTCTGTACTTCCGACAACCGGCGTTGTCTACTCGGGAGGCAGCGCGCATGATTGCCTCGTGCACCTCACGAACACTGCTACGCGACGCCGACCTGTGTGAAAACTCTCCAAGCGTTATTGTGTTGCTACTGGTCAAGTCCTGAAATGGTTGTGTTGCACTGAGCCATGTTACACTGCTGAAATTATTCGACAAATCTTTTATAGAAGCGAGGACCACGGTCTAATCCTATTTTTGCTTTGTCGCTGTTCTGTCAAGGCACCGCGATCGTAATGCCTACTGGTGCGCACGGGACCGATGCCCTTTGTAGTCTGTTTCCTTCAATCCCCGCAAACCAACCAACCAACCAACCAACCAGCTGGTGGGCACAAGGCAAACTAGATGTGTCTATTCATAATCGTACATGTGAGACTTCAGGATATATAGAAACGGATATATCATTTTTAGTACCCCTGTATTTTAAATACATTGTGTCCCTCGTGTGCCTCAGCAGCGTGCCTGGACTTCTTATCCCCAGGGCGTCGGAGCCACACAAGTGAAGGCCTTAGCAACGTTCGAGAAGAGGCTGGAAATCCCTCCGTGTCGACTTGCCACCCGAAGGTGTCGAGTTTCGTCTCGGGTATTAATCTGCGTCGCGACGTAAGCTTTGTCGTCGCCTCTTCCCACAATCTGCTTACACCGCGCCCATGTTCAAAATATGCCCTTTCCGGCGCACAAGTCGCTGTGAACACGAGAAAGCGGCACTGTATCAATTTCCCTTTCACCATATTGGATCACGCCGTAAAAACTCACGGCGATGCTTTAAGAAGTAAAAAAATTAGCTCTCAAAATGGTATCTCATTTCTTGAACCAATTTTTCATTTAAAGATCAGCTCTTTTTCGAACGCAGGTTGTGTCTTAAGAAAGAACACATGATACTATTTTACTCAGTGATGGCTGTTTGCTTTCGTTGGTCCGTGGTACTTCTGGCGAGAGCGTGACGGATAGTATACTTATTCTGTTTTGCCACTGTTTATAACACACACTCAAACTCTCACATCCATAATAGGACGCACGATACTGGCTTTAGTAATTTTAAATATGGTTCCTCAGGATAGTTTTTCTGTCTTCATTTTTTCTAATCTGCTATTAGTGTTTCTCTAGCTGTAATGCAGAGGTCACAACACGTAGCCTCATAATTTCTGCATTATTCGCAGTTTCTCAAGTGCACAACTAGTGACTTGTGGGCGTTGGAGTCTCCCGTTGCTGGCTCTCCTTGTCTGAAAATTAAATTTGGGTTCTAAAATATTAACGCCAACACAGAGAGAAACAGTGAGCAGGAAAGAGTGAAATGAAAACGACACGAAAAAAATTGTATACAATTACACCCACACTTTGACGGAAAACTTGAATACAGAACTTCCACTGCTGTTATAGGGTGACGTCAACATAAGAAGGTGGGTGGAGGGGCCATGTGCATTGGCAGAGGGGAGTGTAGCATGTGACACTACAGCAAAAAGTGTAATTTTACAGCATCCGTCTGCAGCGTTCGCTTCCAGGCGCGTGTAGAAACATGACAAGTATTACAGCTAAGAAGCGACAACGATAGTTTTCCGAGCATATACATGTTTGCATGGAGAATCAGAAGCAGAAACAGTGGCCCCATGTAGCATTTACTCCTCCGTATCAGTTACTATGGTGGGCACATGTAACGGCTGGAGATGGTGACGTGAAATGAACACAGACCGGACACTGGCGACACCGCAAAGTATTCCGCATCCCCCTCTGGGCGATACGCAGCAACCATCTTCCTTTCACACCTCTATACTGACGGGAAAAGTACACATAGATAATTAATCTTTGAACAAAGAAACATACTTTCCGACTATTTTGCAGATGACACGCTGCCTAGCCACAAAATTCATAAAAGCAGGCCCAACCTGTACAATTTCATCTTCATAAAATATAAAATCAGCGACAAATCTTGTGTGATATTTTACAGAAATAAAACGAAATCCGCTGCTAATGTCATACAGATGTCGAGAAATGCTTGGATAATAATAATTAAAAAAAGATATGTTTTGAGAAGGTAGTGTTTTAAATACTCAGATTTAGTGCTTATCAATAAGGTACTAGGGTGATTCGAAAGAAACGAGACGGAGACTGTAAAATGAGTATCGCTGTAGGTATCGTAATCCCATTGTCTACGGAGAAAGCTGTGGTCTCTACGAGAGCGATGAGGCCCTAACGTTGCCCCTATAGGCACATGGACGCACACCCACGTCACGACAGAGCGAGCATGTGGCATCCTTCGAACAGAGAAATGGAGGATTCCTGAGAGCGGAAGGAGTTCGGGAACAGAAATTCGTCGAGGAATGGCACCAGTGTACGAAGAGCACTGCATTTCCGTTGCAAGGGACAAAGCGTGGCACAAGTGATTCAAGGAAGGACGGATGTCAGTGGCCGATGACGCACGATCTGGAACGCCACGCCACATTATTAATACCATTATCTAGCAGGTGGATGCCCTCCGTATTGAAGAACAGAGAATTACTATGACAACCGCCGTCACAGAGGTCGGATTGAGCGTCGGAACTGCAACACACGTTCAGTGCTCTCCGTATACTTGAGCCATTCCTCGAAGATTTTCCGTTCCCTGCTGCACTGCTTCTTCTGCAAGGAAACGCACTACACCCCTCTGGTCTCCTTTTGAAGCCTCCATTTCTCTGATTGCAGCGTGCACGAACTCGCTGTGTCGTCATATGGGTGTGCGCCAATGTTACTCTAGCGGCGAGTCTGACGCCTCAGCGCTCTTACAGTGCGTTCTTTTGCCAGCAATGGCATTACGATCCCTTCAGCGATTTTTATTTTACGGCCTATGGGTTGTTTCTCTGTGAATTATCCTAATACGTTGGTACAATACTGGCTAATATACCCCAGATTTTGAACTAGGCCGTATTAGTATTGACGGATCACTTCCAGTTCCTACAGTTATCATTAAAGATGGGTGTTTAAGAAATCCGTCATGTAATGATGTAATAATCGAATAAGAACATATAAGTAGGGATAAGTAGGGAGGGGGGGGGGGGAGGCAGAGAGACTGGAAACATTTTATCGGCAGGTACCTGACGTGGAAGATACACTGCAACGACACGACCAAAACGTCGATGCTTCTGGTATCTGCTAATCAGAGTGAGGAGAACATCAGGAATGTTTAAGGATGGGAAGCTCAAAGTCATGTTTCGGGCATGTAATGACTTCGGGAGCGGGGGCTGTTAGAGACGGTCCAACGTAGCAGAGGAAAAGAAGTAACCGCGGACGAGTGGGGAACGAGCGAGGAAAACTTAAGCTGCGCTAAGCCGGATGGCAGCGTCCCGGCGATGGACGCGACGATAAGCCTCGGCGACAACCTGTTATGAAATACGCGCAGCGCGCGACACTAACCACCTGTGTTTCAGTTTACGGGCGCCGGCCTCTGATCCGAATACAAATTGCTCCATTCCAGAAGCGCGGCGTGCATAAAAGTGTATCTCGCCGGCGACGGGGCTCCCCCCCCCCCCCTCCCCCCTGCGAAACGCCTTATCTCGAGTGTTTTCGGGGAGAAAACTAACTGAAGAGATTTATTTTTAAGAGCATCGGCCTCACATTACAAGACGTTTATGCCGGTGCTGCGGGCCCCGTCCGGTCTCCTTTAATAGAAGGCGGCCGTCCCTACAGTTTGATGGGCAGATACCAGGTCGCTCTGTGGGCACAAGATGCGTCGATACCGGGCGACCGGAAAAGGTACACCTTCCCCTTCCTAGGCGTCCTTTTAAAAACACTGGGTGTGCCCTGAAGCATGTGGACACCTTGAGTCAAACACGGGATCAATGCGCTACTAAAATTTACGGCATCATAACCGTATTTGCGGCAGGCCTAATTAAATATTATGAGTTCCTTAATCCCAAGAAATGTAGAAAATATTTTCGTTAACCCTGTGGTGCAGGTGTCCACTGAGGTGGACAGCTGTTAATGGTCGCTTCCTTGGCGTTTTCAATCAGTCCTGAGACTGCAAATGAGTGTAGGGCCCAGCACCTGTAGGGAGAGTCCACTGGAGTGGACTGTGTGCATTTGGAGCCTGACGACTGATTAAAAAAGCCAAAGAAGCTACTGCAGAGGACACGTGCACCACAAGGTGAATTTTAGTATACATACCATTGGGCTTGTAGTAATGTCAGCAAGAAAAAACAGTATCTTCTACCGCGACTGTACAAAAATTTTGGACCGTATCTCGTGTCATTTGGGCTTGGTAGTGAAAGTGTGTGGGTGTTGGATGCTGCCTCATATGGCGAGAGGTGGGAACAAGTAACTCACCAAGGAACACTGTCGAACATGATCGTTTTGGTAGTCTAGATGTTACGGTGTGGGCCGGCATAATGTTGCCTGCGCGTACTGACTTCCAAACCTTTGAACTTGGTACACTCACTGGTCAACATACTCTTTCAAAAGTGCTTTCGGCCCTGGGTTCATTTTTAAGGATGACAACGCCCGACTGCATCGAACATCCTACGTGCGGGAGCTCTTGAAACGAGAGGATATTCGGTGAAAGGCTGGCCTGCCCGATCCAGCGACTTATATTCTATCGAGAAACGAGTGGGATCTGATGGGGCCGGCCGGGGTGGCCGAGCGATTCTAGGCGCTACAGTCTGGAACCGCGTGACCGCTACGGTAGCAGGTTCGAGTCCTGCCTCGGGCATGGGTGTGTGTGATCTCCTTAGGTTAGTTAGGTTTAAGTAGTTCTAAGTTCTACGGGACTGATGACATCAGAAGTTAAGTCCCATAGTGCTCAGAGCATTTGAATCATTTTTTTTTTATCCGATGGGGAGACGTATGGCATCACCCTCACATGCAGCGACCATCCAGCAGTTCATAACCGCAATGGCGGAAGAATGGCACTCCCTACGACAAGAACTCCATACCAACCTTGTGTCCAGAATGGGAACACTTTGCAGCTCATGCACTGCCGTCCGTGGTGATCACACACACTGCTTACAACGACGTGCTGCATTTACTAATGTTCAAAGGATCATCACAAATTGCGGTTCCTTCAGTGTAATTATTGTCTTTGAACAGAGGCGTCTCGTTACCTTCTGCACTATACTGTAGCAGTTCTCTCTATGTATGGTCTAAGTTTCACCGATGTCTGTCACCTGGAAATGGCACATCATGCGAAAGTTGGTTTCGTCCTTTAAGTTTTGCGCACCAGTGTATTTCTTTATGAATGTCTGTTTCAGTCCGCAGTCCTCTTTTAAAAGAAACCGGACTACAAGTGAACGACGCGAAGGTCATGACAGTAAACAGTAGATCAGAAACGTTGCACCCTATCACTGAGCTTACTCAGTCTGTACAACGAACTAGCAACAAGGGAAACAATGGAGAAACTTGTAAAGTTCAGGAAGAATAAACAAAAAAATTGAGGTCTGTCGGTGACATTGTAATTCTGCGGGAGACAGCAAAGGACTTGGAAGATCATTTGAAAGGAATGGATATCGTCTTCAAAAGGATTGTCAGGTGAAAATCAACAAAACTAAAACAGGGACAGTGGAACGTAGTGGAATTACATCAGGCGATGTAGAAGGAATTAGTTAAGAAAATGAGATATTAAAAGAAATAGACAAAGTTTCTTATTACGGGCACAAAGTAACTGACGATACCTCAAGTAGAGAGAATATAAATTCAAAAGACGTTTACATAGCGAAGTCAAACTTGAAGTGTCAGGTAGCCGAAATCCATAGCAATTTAAGTAGTAAAATACATAATCTTTGGTACTTTTCTTATTGACAGAGTAACATATTTTACTACTTTACAAAAATGACTTGTTATGGATTTTATGCTGTTTTAAATGTGTTAAGATACGTATGATAGTTGCAATAAAGAAGTATTTATTGGCAGCTCCTGGCGGTGGAACAAAATTTTTTTTCATTGTTTACAAGCTGTAGGACACGATCTTCACAGAAGCACCATCGTCAGTTTCCTGCTGTATTGGCAGGTCTTTGGGTCTCCATTTTCTGCGATTCATTACTTTTTTCTTAATGCTGCTCTATGTCCCGTCCCGCCAGCCATCAAAGCATCCAAGATATGAGATCTCATCCTCTCTCGCCTCCGATTCCACGTACCCCTATAGCACTGTTTTCATAATCCCCTCCTCCTTTTTTAATGTATGTCCAATCCAGTTTCGTATCCTTTTCATTAATCCAGAAATTGCCTGTGTTCTCCGACACTTCTCAGGAACTATTCATTTTACACTCTATCCATCCAACTTATTCTTTCCATCCTTCTCCATGTCCACCTCTCAAAAGCCTCCACCCTTGTTCCCTCAGTGTTCGCTTTTCAGCAACATCGTGTCAAGTGTTTATACTGCGTCACTTCCCGAAACACAGCGTCACTTCCCGAAACACAGCGTCCTCCCTGCCACGCATCGGACTGCGTCATATGTTACTTCTCGCACGCTTCGCGTGACGGGTCCGGCGCGGCTCGCAGTCTTTCTTCCCGACGCGTAGAAGCGCGAATGGCGCGTGACGCGCGCCTGTCAGGGCGGCCACTCCATCCATCTGGGCAGCTACCGGCCGGCCGCGGGGCATCACGGAGCGCTCTGCTAACAGCGCCGGACGGGAGCATCGTAATAATATCACTGGCCATTAGGATGGCCGGCGCGGGGGCGGCCCACCATTTGTCAGTGCTGGCCCCTGCGGCGACGCGCGCTGCCCCCGCCCCACGCCCCCGCTGCAGACACGCACCAGCAGGTACCTCGCCGCGCCGCTCGTGCAACAGGTGGCCGGTACACGGCTCAACAGAGGGGGGCGCACTCGCCGTCTCTGTGATCTGCTCCTGGCCTCTTCAGTGACCTCAGGAGAAAGAGTGCGGCGTAATCCATTGGCAGATCTCCATGGGGATTGTGGTGCTGGCCACGAGTTGTTATATCGCTTCGAACTGCAAACGCTGGTGTATCTATGCGAGTCGGTAGCAGAGACAAGTTACCCACTCCACAGGTGACAGATGACCATCCTATATGGACAGGGAGAGTGGGAAAGGCATGAGAGTAAGTTGAGGTTCCTTGAGTAAGGAAAGATAGCAGGGACTCCCGTATCAGGTTAGGAGCCCAAGGCATGTACCTTCTATGCATTAAATGTATTCGCAATTGCGAATAATGACTACCATCAGGTATAGAATGGAATGACACAATGAAGATTTGTGCCGGACCGAGGCTCGAAGCCGAATTTCCCGCTTGTCGAGAACGGTCGCCTTACCATTTGGCTGTCCGTGCACGACTCACGGCCAGACCCAATCTTCTAGATGTCATCAACCATGCGTCTACAACCTGTACTGGTACTTCCATTACGCACCTCCAGAGGCACTTGGCTTCGTAATTCAGAATAACACAGGCTACGAATGACTGGCGGACTCGTCTACTAATCACGTAAGTGCGCTCTGCGTGGGCTGGTGGAAAAGGTTTACGATAACGCAATACGGAGTCTAAGATCAGCCTTCATGCTGGCCAGATGGGTGCACTGTGAATTGTTACTTCGTTTAATAAGATGTGAGTTACAAGTTCAACAGTGAATATTATGGTGCTCAAAGGATTTTAATCAAATTTTGTAATCTTTACTGTGATAAATGAGTTTGGACAATAGCACTATAATAGTATCACTGAAAGACAGTTTCACTGTATTTAAATCGTATGTCAGGAGGGGCAGCCTGCTGAGAGGAAATCAATAGAAATTTAGTTTTATGAGAGATGATGTAAGTAAGCCTCCACCTAATTGTCTAGAGAAGAATCAAGTGCAGTTTGCTAGTAGTTTTCCTTGCGGTTAATTCAACGTGCCCATCACATGCAACCTTCCGCACACTACAACTTGCGCAGTTAGTGTGTCCGACGCAGCACTGCGTCAGAGTAGGAACTTCTCATTTAAAGAAGGGAAACGCTACAGCATGTTCAACTGACTAGTTGGAAAGTGTTTTCCTTCTTCCTCGCAAAATGACCTCTACATTGAAAAAGCATACAATAGAGAATAGCGAGACAGCCCTATAGTGGAAATTCGTAATTGAAGCCTTACACCAAAGTTGTATGTCAAGACGATTGGAAACTTCCAGCAAAATACAAGAATTTTTGTGCAAATCGACGGAAAAAAATCTCAGATGCAGGGACAACGTGATATCGCAGAACAATGGGTGAAAGTTAATAAAAGCACCCTGATCCGAATCAAGATAGCAGCAATGCTCTCTTAGAAAAGGAGGAGGTATTGTGGTCTCACCTAGACATAGGCGACCAATGAATGCCCTTGTTCAACACTGTAAAAATAAATAGTGATAATACTGGACAAAGGACTGACCAACACCTTCCGTAACAGCAAATGAATACCACGAAGATTATCGAGGCCCTCACACCATTTTTCGTAAGTGAAGATCTCAGTCAGGCAACAAAACTAAAACTGTACGAAGCAACGGCACAAGCCTTACTTTTACTTGAATCAACATCTTAGGGTTTTTATATGACTCAATATCTTAGGGAGCTAATTGTGCATCCAGTATCAGAAAGTTACAGCTACTGTGTAATTTTCTTGATTTACGGGAATTTATGTTTCAATGAAAACACGAAATTTGTTTCTGGGCTCTTTCCGTTACTTAGCGTATTTTCTTTTTTCTGTATAGCCTTGTGCATGATATGCTCCATCTTAATACTGTGCAAATTTTCTCTCTTATTTTTTATGGTTACCGTTTAATACGCGCATCCTGCATTTAGTGGCAAATTAAAACGTCATGCCTAATGCGGCAATTTTGCTGCATGAACAGCGAAAATGGAATAAGCGATAAGGTTATTCCTTTCATCACTTTGTGGGGCTGTCAGAGAGAAAAAGTTTCGCAAAGGCTTGAGATTATGTATAAAGTCAGCAGGTGCTATCATTCTGAAATATTTGATGAATAAATACTGGGTAATTTGCTCGCGAGAAGTTACGCTGCCTCAATTCTTCCCGTAATACTTGTTTTACTGTGTTAAACCTTTAAAGTGAGATGACATATCTTAATGATTCGGTCAATAATCACACGAAATATTGAAAATTAAATTTTTTGTTGCCCTGGAAGAAGTTAGAGAGGCAATCTGTCACTAGGATTGGGTACCATGAATGGGGTTAGTCGTTTTATTAGTATGGTTACAAACGGCAAAGGCGCCCACGAATGCTGCCCGTGAAGGACCACTGCACAGAGCGCTTCGAATACGGCCTGCTCCTGAGGGGGAAACGATTGAAATGTAGAAGACTAGCCGGGCGCTATCTTGACTTCGAGGCGAGCAGTTGCCCGGGTGGTAACCATTCACCGCAGCTCGCGCGAAAATGGAGATAAGTCAGTCTCCCAGAGCCTTATAAAGCGGCCGCGGCGACCATTGGAACGTCAGTGCCATGATCGATCAAGTGCGGCCGATCTCATTACGCAGATAGCGGCCGGGGCGCGCGCCGCTCCCGTGTTCCCGCCGGCTGCGACTTGTCGCGGCTCCAGCGCCACCGCGGCCACTCCGTCTTCTCCCAGCTTGTCTCACGAGGACGCGCCGTAATCTAGCGTTTCTTATGAAACATCGGCTCATTCGGCATTCACTCCGTGGGCCGAAGTCCTTAGGAACCTCACACCTCATCGGTCACTAATTGAACAGTATCACTGCACGTCATCTACAAAACCGTCAAGATTCACACCGCACGTTTAGCATAAGACCAAAGAGACAAGGGACAAAAATAAATCTGAAACATGTTTGTTTGCGTGGCCATTATGCTCAGAAATACTCGTTTCGTAGATTTTAAAAACTCCCCTTTTTTTTGCTGCAGTGTGTTTCATTTGTTCAAGGCCCGTTTTTCCTTTTGCTTTAAGGCATCTTCAGTGGAATACAGAATGATATAGTTTTGTTCTGATATGAGATATTTGTGGATTAGAAAGCAGTTCAAGTCTTACTTTTTTACGAAAGTAAGTGATTTACTTACAGTTATTTGAGTTTTTGGTTGGAATCGGCGTTTCCTCTCATTTGGACACCTGCTGGACGTTGCATTTTACTTTACTTACGACACGAAAGCACATTTTAATGTTACGAACTTTTTTCTTCACAATTTACGTGTTCTTTGCGCTAACTGCTGTGGCACACTATTATTCATCTGTCACTACCTGTACATATTTCACAGAAAAGTGTGATTGAAAGTCGTAATACCGTGTGTTCACTTACTGTTTCTTCCTGTTTGGTTCGTTTATGTAAATGTTGCCAACTTAACGAAATATATGCAGAAAATGAACGCCCGTTTGTTTCTGTTCTCTTTATTTCTGTCTGACTCTCTCTCTCTCTCTCTCTCTCTCTCTCTCCCCCCCTCTCTCTCTGTGTGCGTATGTGTGTGTGTGTGTGTGTGTGTGTGTGTGTGTGTGTATGTGGTTAGTCAGGGCGATTTATAGAAAGCTGAATGTACATGTAAAAGATGTCAGAAACACGTTTAAAGCTTTGGTAACAGCAACAGTCTACATTCCACTGAAGATATCTTAAAAAGCAAAAGCCAAAACACATCTGGAACAAATAAAACACATCGCAGCAAGAAGATGACGTTTTTATTTACAAAACGAATAAAGCCAACAATTGCAAAGGTGACAGAGAATTTGTTGTCTTATCTGATGGTTTTTCAGTCAAGGTATGAGAGAGAATTCTAAGGGTCTGGTGCTGTTTGTAGATGGATTACATTACGGTTTCAGTGAGTAAGGAAATGCAGGAGAATTAAATCAGGCCTTGCTGGGCGAATTAGATTAGGAAAGTAGATTCGAAAAATAGTAAATGTGTTCTGCTGTTTGAGATTACTTTGGTCAAGTATTGTCCTATCTCTACAATTTCTACCCTCCACACTCCCCCCCTCCCCCCCATTATCCAACTGAACACCCTTTGATGCCTCAGAACATGACTTGTCAACAGATTCTTTCTTTTAGTCAAATTGTCCAACATATTTCGCTTCTCTGTCATTCGATTCAGTACTCTCTCTTTAGTTATCCGATCTGCTCATCTAATCTTCAGCATTCTTCGGTAGCACGACGCTTCAAAGATTTGTATTCTCTTGTGAAATGTTTTTTCCAGACAAACAATTCAGAAAAGACTTCCTACTATTTACATTCCATATTAATAAATTCATATGTCTCAGATAAATTTTTATTGCTATTGTAAGTTTTACATTTATATTCTCTCTACTTGAGCTATCGTCAGTTACTTTGCGGCCGTAATAAGAAACTTTGTCTATTCCTTTTATTATCTCATTTTCTTAACTAATTCCTTCTGCATCAGCTGATTTAATTAGATCAAGCTCCATTATCCCTGTTTTATTATTGTTGATTTTCACCTCATAACTCTTTTGAAGACGATATCCATTCTGTTCAAATGATCTTGAAAGTCCTTTGCTGTCTCTGGCAGAATTACAATGTCACCGACAAACCTCAAAACTTTTGTTTATTCTTCCTGAACTTTTCAAATTTCTCCTTTGTTTTCTTTGTTGCTCGCTCGTTGTACAGACTTAGTAAGCTCAGTGATAGGGTACGTTTCTGATCTATTGTTTCCTTTCAAGACCTTCGCGTCTTTCAGCTGTAGTCCGGTTTCTTTAAAAGTTGCAGATTACCGTTCGCGCATTGATTCCTTCAAAATTTGGAAGGGCGCACTACACTCAGTATTGTCAAAAGCTTTCTCTAAAACTAAGAATTCTGTAAACGTAGGTTTCCGTTTACTTATCTTCTGTGATAAATCGTAGGGTCAGTATTGCCTCTCGTGTTCCCATATTTCTCCAGAAGACACGCTGATATTTTCAGACATCGTGAGCCAGCCAGTAAAAGCTTGCGACCAGAGGAAAAACTACAAATTAGCTCATAGAGCTCTGTTTTCTATAGTCGGAATGCAGTTATAAGAATCGAAGGACATGAAAGGGAAGCAGCAGTTAAGAAGGGAGTGAAAGAGGGTTTCACTCTGTCCCTGATGTTATTTGGTCTGTGCACTGAGGAGGGAAACGCAAGGAGATATTTGAAAAGGGGTGATAAATTCAAGCAGAAGAATTAAAAACTTGGGTTGGACGATGACATTGTGATTCTGTCAGAGAGTAAAAGCGACTTGCAAAATTAGATGAACGGAATGGATATTCTCCTGAAAAGACGTTGTAAGAGTAAAATTATCAAAAGTATTACGAGGGTAATGGAATGTAGTCGATTTAAAACAGGCGATTCCGAGAGAGTTATATTAGGAAATGAGACATTGAATGTAGAAGAAGAGTTTTGTTGTTTGATTTGCTAAGTTAGAGACAGCCGAAGTAGGGAGAAAATAAATTTAAAACTAGCACTTCAGTCGGGAACCGCGTTGCTGCTAGGGTCGCAGGTTCGAATCCTGCCTCGGGCATGGATGTGTGTACTGTCCTTGGGTTAGTTAGGTTTAAGTAGTTCTAAGTCTAGGGGACTGATGACCTCAGATATTAAGTCCCGTAGTGCTCAGAGCCATTTGAACCATGTTAAAACTAGCAATAGCGAGGGAAGAACTTCTGAGAAACAATCTTTGCTAAGAAAGAAAATAAATGTTTCAGGAAGACTTTTCGGAAGGTATTTGTCTGTACTTAGGCTTGTGCAGAAATGTAACAGTTCGCAAAAGAAGAGAACAGAATCTTTGAAACGTCGTGCTACCGGAGAACGCTGAAACTTAGGTGGGTAGATCGGATAAGTAATGACGCAATACAGAATAGAATTGGAGAGAGAAGAGAAATTTATTGAAACTTCCTGGCAGATTAAAACTGTGTGCCGGACAGAGACTCGAACTCAGGACCTTTCCCTTTCGCGGGCAAGTGCTCTACCACCTTCCCGCGAAAGGCAAAGGTCCCGAGTTCGAGTCTCGGTCCGGCACACAGTTTTAATCTTCCAGTAAGTTTCCTATCAGCGTACACTCCGCTGTAGAGTGAAAATTTCACTCTAGAGAAATTTATTACTCAACTTGATTATAAGAAGGAAGGAAAGAAGGTAGGTTAGAGTTCCAGTCGACAGCGCGTTTATTGGAGATGGTTATCGAGGCTAAGACATTTTTAAGGATAGGGAAGGAAATTGGCAAAACCCTTTCACAGTAACCAGCCCAGCACTTGCCTGAGATCACAGAAAACCTAAATCTGGATGGTCGGTTGCGGGTTCGGTCTGACGTCCTCCCGAATGCGCTTACCACTTCGCCACCTCGTTGTGTTTGACTAAAAGAAGGCATCTGTTGGTAGGACACATTGACAGGCATTATGGAAAAGTTAGTTTCGTGGGTGAGGGTATAAACTGTAGAACGAGAAGGACAGAGCAGAGAGGCGCGGTAACCGGAGAGTTTGTCCGTGTCTCGCCGGCGCCGTTAATAGATCCGTCTGGTCGCAAGTCTCGGGTCGCGCCGAGCCCCGCCGCGCCGCGCCGCACCTGGACGGCAGGCCCTCCGCGGCCGCCGTAATTCGAGCCCATTGTTACGGATATTAACGATGCGAGGCAAGAAGCTAAACGCCGGTTAGGGCCGCGTTTTTGTGCCGCCTCCGGCGCTGCTTCCTGGGAAGATGGACCGCGGCCGCCGCCGGCGACCCAGCCAGCCTCCACGGCTGCGCCGCACTCACGCAAATTGAAACGTTCTTTTTCTTTCTTCTCCTCTTTCCTCCCTTTCTTCCTCGACTCCCTGGGGCCACCCTATCCCTCCCCCCCCCTCTCCCCTCCGATCGACTCATTTTATTTATTTATTTTTCGCTTTAATTTCTCGCGCGGCGAACGACCGCCGCCACACACTCCCACTGTTGCTGCAGTGGTGGCGCAGCGGCGTCCGTCTTTATCTGCGGTTTTTATCGGGTCGATGTTATATAAAGATTAGACTGGAGATTAGTAAAGACAGGTCGTTCATCATGGTAAGCATCCAAATAAATTATTAGCTGTGATTGACACTCGCTTTGAGCGCGGCGGCGCAAGAGCGTAACAAAACATTGCCCGAGCCGAGCACAGGGGAAGAGCCACCGGTGGGTCCCCATCGGTCTCTGCCACCGGGCGGGCGGCTGCTGTCGCTTACAATTAATTGATTAAGTCCAGTGTTAACGAGAGAGAGAGAGAGAGAGAGGCGGTCGCTGCTTGCACGACTCCTCTTCACGCGGACGGCGGAATCTATACGCGTCTCCAGATTTTTTTACAAGATTAATGCAGTGTGTTTCGTGTACCTACACTGAAGCGCCAAAGAAAGTGGTATATGCATGCTTGTTCAAATACAGAGATGTAAACATGCAGAATAAGGCGCTACGGTCGGCAAAGCTTATATGGCAGTGTCTGGCGCAGATGTTAGATCGGTTACTGCTGCTACAATGTCAGTTTATCAAGATTTAAGTGAGTTTGAACGTCCCGTTATAGTCGCCGCACGAGCGATGGGACACAGCATCTCTGAGTGACCGATGAAGTGGGGATTTTCCCGTACGACCATTGCAAGAGTGTACTATAAATATGAGGAATCCGGTAAAACATCATATCTCCGACATCGCTGCGGCCGGAAAAATATTCTGCAAGAACGGGACCAACGACGGCTGAAGAGAATCGTTCAACGTGGCCGAAGTGCAACCCTTCCGCAAATTGCTGCAGATTTCAATGTAGAGCCATCAAGAAGTGACAGCGAGCGAACCTTTCAACGAATATAATTGATATGGGCTTTCGGAGCTGAAGGGCACTCGTGTACCCTTGATGACTGCACGAGAAAAAGCTTTACGCCTCGCCTCGGTCCGTCAACACCGACATTAGACTGTTGATGACTGGAAACATGTTACCTGGTCGGACGATTCTACGAGTGTACAGGTATGGAGACAACCTCATGAGTCCATGGACCATGCTTGTCAACAGGGGACTGTTCGATCTGGTGAAGTCTCTTTATTGGCGTGGGGCATCTGCAGTTGCACTGATATGGCACCCCTGGTACGTCTATATACGACTCTGACAGATGACACGTACCTAAGCATCCTTTATAATCACCTGCATCCATTCATGTCCATTGTGCATTCCGACGGACTTCTGAAATTCCAGCAGAACAATGCGACACCCTACACCTCCAGAACAGCTACTGTGTGGCTCCAGAAGCACTCTTCTGATTTTAAACAATTCCGCTGGTCAGCAAACTCCCCAGACATGAACATTATTGAGCGTATCTGGGTGCTTTGCAACGTGCTGTTCAGAAGAGATCTTCACCCCTTCGTAATCTTACGGATTTATGGACGGCCCTACAGGATTCATGGTGTCAGTTCCCTCCAACACCACTTCAGACGTTAGTCGAGTCCATGCCATGTCGTTTTGGGGCACTTCAGCGTGCTCGTAGGGCCCTACACGATATTAGGCAGGTGTACCTGTTTCTTTGGCTCTTCAATGTGTATGTAAACGTCAACCGCGCATGCAGCAACCAAGCTTACAGACACAAACAAAAACTCTTAAGTTTTCGAAGATTTATTTTTTAGTGTTTAGTCAAGTTAGTGTTCTACTAACTAATGCGACGGTTGATCCCGTTGTCAACGTTAGGTTCTGCAAGCGAAGGTATCAGTTGTGCTTGGACTCTGAACCCCACTCTAGTTCAGCCCTCGAAATAATAACAGATGTAGGTGCTAATATTTTTATATGTAGTACCTTAATATGTATAAACGTCTTCGTCGAACAGTCTTCCCACGAACTCGTCACAAAATTTGCGACCTTATGTTTTCTGCATAGTCGTACTGTACCACTAAGTACAGCACAGTACAGTACAGGCTAACCACTTTGCGTCCACACGTTCGCACTTCAACGCGTGACCTGCTGCCCTGGGAAAAATAAGCACTTCTGGCTTTCTGTTGCCACTAACTACTAACCAAACTACAAACATACGACTTGTAATGGCTCTAATTACTATTCTGCAAATGTCGTAAATACTGATGTGAAGTTGATCAGTACACCGTTCTCAGCCACCAATTGTGCACTTATTCGTGTTAAACCTTGTATTTCGTAGAAAATCTAAAAACGGACAGCCGAAAACATCCGACCATACGTAATTCCGGCATACAATAAGGTGAAAATGTCATGGCATACCTCATAACGTCGTGTCGGACCAGCAACTCGACGTGACATGGACTCAACAAGTCGTTGGAAATCTCCTGCATAAATATTGAGCCACGCTGCATTTATAGGTGTCCATAACTGCGAAAGTGTTGGCAATGCAGGATTTTGTGCACGAACTGACCTCTAGATTATGCCCCATAATTGTTCGAAGAGATTCACGTCGGGCCAAATAATTCTCTCGAATTCCCCAGAATGTTCTTTAAACCAATTGCAAACAATTGTGGCCTCGCGATAGTGAAAGCTAGTTAGCATGGATCTTCACAGAGAAGATAACGGGGAAACCAGAAAAAAGGACTAACTGTGAAAGAAAACAACTGCAATAAAAAACACAAAAACCCAGGAAAACCACAGCATGTCGTAACAAGGAAGCTAATAAAAGCCCACTGATGATGATGAAACTTCAGCGAAGCATGTTGGGGATATGAAAGAAAAGATAAAAATTGTGTTTTGGTCAAGGTGGGCCCTCTCCACAAACAAATATATTTGGATGCAAACACGGATATAAGAGCTTCAACTTCAAGACTGTTTCTTAATGTTTTCTTGTTTGAAATCACTCTGTTAGTCTGCTTAGGTAGTTGGTATGATGCACACTTAGTCAGTCGACCCTGGAATTTCAGTGAAATTTCGTCGTCCCAGGGCCGGCGAACACCTCAAGTTTGCCTAGCGTCGCCGAAAAGTGTCAGCAAACATCTTGTCTGTAACAAAAGTTGTTCGCCATGACGTGGTTTATCACCCGTGGCCATTTGTCACTTTGAAACACCTTGTATAGTAGAAGTTGCGCTGAAATAATAGCCAATAAAGTTCTTGTGATTATACAACGAAAATGAAGCCAGTAGCACATATCACATAACAAACGTCATTTATGCCATATGTAAAATTTTTACCTGATGGTACAATACTCACATTGTAATGAAATGTTTGTAAAACGATGATATCAGTCGAAAAGGAACATATGTTGCAAGCACTACCTGTATCAACTAGTGTTAAGGCAATTTGTGAGCAGGACTTCTCTGCCGTTTCGAACCGTTGAACAGCGGGCATACCTGCCGACTGCTTGTTATTCTGGCCGAGGACCTCTCGTAATCGGAAGGGACGACTGCGACGGCTGTAATGAGTGTTTCAAAGATTAGGGAATATCTACAGCTGAAAAATAAGAGGCCCCACTGACTCTACGGCGATATCTCTATCTCGCATTCATTACAGAGGTGGGTTTCAGATTCTGGACAGAGAGGAACCGTCTTTGGTCTTCCACGACGGAGTGCACCTTTGTTCCACTGCCCTGCACGATCCGGCGGATGTTAGTGAGGAGCTGCCCCTATAAACGCTCAACTCTCCTTATAGCTCCCATACGATTTTCGTTTTTCTCCCTTGGGTGGGGCACGGTCTGGGGAAAAGCAAAAACGTCCGTTTTCCGATGTAATTGATAAAACGATTAAACTTTCAAATCCAGCGTCCGACTGCTTATGTATTCGTCTGGCCTTATGGTGCAAGTCACCCGGCTGTATGTCAGCTGTCATGTAGTTGACACACTTGTCAGGGAGCGACAGCTGCGGAAAAAAAGACGTACGATAAATGGGCTTCCGAGCACGGCATTCGGTGCGTTTTGCGTCATTACAATAACGTTTTATTTTTAGTGCCGTGCAACAAAGGAAGCAACTTGGAATGAATTTCAAATGCTTCAGTGACACATTGTGTATCACCGCCCAGAATATGTTACAAGTGAAAAAGAGAACGGAGAAAATAACTATTAACATATTGCGAGTTTATAGTTCCTCTTATTACCTGTTATTGTACATTTCATGGAAAAAGGAGGAAAGCCTTATCACTGAATGATCGAGATATGATACGATAAATTCCAAACTTGACGATGATGTGTCACGCCCCAGTGGTAACTATGTGCACAGTGATAAACAACTATGCATTTTTTTTAGAATTGTAGAAATCTGATATTCTCTAAGAAAATTTTAAAAATTCAGCAAGATAAGAAGGTTGGACCTAGTTAAAGAATAGCAGCTTGTGGTTGTTGTTTACAACATGACGTCTTTTGTGAAAACTGTGCACGGCAATTTTAAGATGGTTAATTCTATTTTGTTTTATTACTAAGGACTAAAAATGAAGTAATATTTGCAGGGGTATCGGTATTAATGTGCTCGTCGCTGGAGCATAAATTGACAGTATGATAGACGATATGTGAGTGAGTAACGTTTCTGAAAAGAAAACGAGTTTTATAACATAACTCTCGAACACCTTAATCAAAAAAACGTGTATTATTCCCTCTTTATTCCGTAAGAGACGATTTTTATTCTGCCACTAAAGGAAGAGTCACGGTCGTTATCAAAATCTCTGTTCCTTCCGTGCTGTTTCTTGTGGCTGTTGTGTCGATGGAACTTTACATTCTGACCTTCATTACTATATTGTTTTCCATCTTTATTCATGTAAATGTGATGTGATGAGGTGTAGTGATGAGGTAGTGTTACGGTAAGGGCGTGTCTTCGTGGTTAGGGTGTGTTCCTCTTACTGCACTTAAGAAAACGCTAAATGCGGAAGGATGTTTATTCATGTTAATGTGATGTGATGAGGTGTAGTGATGAGGTAGTGTTACGGTAAGGGCGTGTCTTCGTGGTTAGGGTGTGTTCCTCTTACTGCACTTAAGAAAACGCTAAATGCGGAAGGATGTGAACAGTTTTATAGCGTAGTGCACTGCGTGCAGTAGAGGAACTGTCACAAAGTAGGAGCAGGGGGGCAATGGTTTGCCGACAGTAACATTCCTGAATGGGCTGGCCCACCCAGAGTTCCGACTTGAACCCAACGGAACGCATTTGGGACGAATTAGTACTGTGATTTCGCTCCAGATCCCAGCGTCCAACAATTGTGTCAATTCTTTCTCAAGAGCCGAAACTAGAGTAGCGATGTTGGTTACTGGAGCCTGGAGCGAAGTCGACATTCTAATTCGTCCGAAAGGCGTTCCATTGGGCTCTGGTTACGACTCTGGACAGGAAGAATTGGCTGCCATTTCTTCATTGACATTCAGGCACCTCATTAAACGTATCCCAAGCATGGTTCACGCCAACAAAGGAGAAGGATGGACTCACCGCAATGTTAACGCCCACAAAAGTGTCCGAATACTTTTGATCATCTAGTATATACACTACTGGCTATTAACATTGCTAAACCACGAAGATGACGTGCTACAGGCGCGAAATTTAGAAGATGCTAGTGATATGCAAGTGATTAGCTTTTCAGAGCATTCACACAAGGTTGGCGCCGTTGGCGACACCTATAACGTGCTGACATGGGGAAAGTTTCCAACAGATTTCTCGTACACAAAGAGCAGTTGACCGACGTTGCCTGGTGAAACGTTGTTGTGATGCTTCGTGTAAGGAGGAGAAATGCGTACCATCACGTTTCCGACTTTGATAAAGGTCGGATTTTAGCCTATCGCTATTGCGGTTTATCATATTGCTGCTCGCGTTGGTCGAGATCCAACGACTGTTAGCAGAATATGGAATCAGTGGGCTCAGGAGGGTAATACGGAACGTCGTGCTGGATCCCAACGGCCTAGTATCACTAACAGTCGAGATGACAGGCATCTTATCCGAATGGCTGTAACGGATAGTGCAGCCACGTCTCGATCCCTGAGTCAATGGATGGGGACGTTTGTAAGACAACAACCATCTGCACGAACAGTTCGACGTCGTTTGCAGCAGCATTCACCATCAGCTCGGAGACCATGGTTGCGGTTACCCTTGACGCTACATCACAGACAGGAGCGCCTGCGACGGTGTATTCAACGACGAACCTGGGTGCACGAATGGCAAAACGTCCTTTTTTCGGATGAATCCAGGTTCTGTTTACAGCATGATGATGGTCGCATCCGTGTTTGGTGACATCGCGGTGAACGCACGTTGGAAGCGTGTATTCGTCATCGCCATACTGGCGTGTCACCCGGCGTGATTGTATGGGGCGCCATCACTTACACGTCTCGGTCACCTCTTGTTCGCATTGACGGCACTTTGAACAGTGGACGTTACATTTCAGACGTGTTACGACCCGTGGCTCTACCTTTCATTCGATCCCTGCGAAATCCTACATTTCAGCAGGATAACGAATGACCGTATGTTGCAGGTCCTGTACGGGCCTTTCTGGATACAGAAAATGTTCGACTGCTGCCCTCCAGATCTCTCACGAACTGAAAACGTCTGGTCAATGGTGGCTGAGCAACTGGCTCGTCACAATACGCCAGTCACTACTCTTGATGAAGTGTGGTATCGTGTTGAAGCTGCATGGGCAGCTGTACCTGTACACGCCATACAAGCTCTGTTTTACTGAATGCCCAGGCTTATCAAGGCCGTTATTACGACCAGAGGCGGTAGTTCTTGGTACTGATTTGTCAGGATCTATGCACCCAAATTGCGTGAAAATGTTATCACATGTCAGTTCTAGTATAATATATTTGTCCAATGAATACCCGTTTATCATCTGCATTTCTTCTTGGTGTAGCAAATTTAATGGCCAGTAGTGTATGTAATTCAGTATAGTAGGACTACAATTTAAGTTGCTCTACTTGTGAGCAGCATGACCATCGTCCAGTTGAAATGTGGAAGAAAGCACTCAATATTTGCCGACGAAAATTGTCGCGACTTATTTAAGAGACATACGTGGATATTTGCCTTATTGTGGCCTATGAGAAAGTGAAGCAACAGACTGTGTGGCCCATCACTTAGCTACGAGGTACACACGGGGACACAAGACGGGCGGTGGTAGGAGGCCAAGGCCGATGGCAAGGCTCGTGGTGCTCTGCTGGCTGGCACGTGCGGGCAGGGACGGCGCTGCAATGCGGATGTGGCGGTGCAGCTGGGCCGTGGGAAGAATTCGCGCAGCCCTGCCCGAAAGCTGGCAAACGCCTCGGATGCCAGAGTCGGGCTGCCAGCGCTACCGCGGACCTGGTAACGCTATTCATTAGCCGGAGCAGCGGGGAAGCGCCGCAGTCTCACCCCAGTCTCTGCGACCGGTCCTCTTTGGATTACTTTCCCTTTAGATATCGTAGCACTGCAGACTAGTGTAAAATGAGATTTCGAATGACAGATGGAATGAGCTCAAATAAATTAAGGTTTGTTCGCATATTCTTCTGGTTTCACGCTGCATGTAATAATAAATACGTCGTCATTCAATTATGTGCAGACTACCTTGGGCAAACATTCCATTATTGTTTCTAACTGCAGTGCAGTCTTTTTGACAGTGCACGCAAGTGCAGATGTTAATTCCTAATTTTCGCCAATGTTCGTGCGAGAGGCAGTCGTCAACCGGAATGATTGGTCTGAACACCACGATGGCGGCTGCGAAGTCTGCAGTAGCTAAATTGCTCAGTGGCTTAGTTTAGTATGCTATTTCATGTTCGTTACTGTTAAATATGCTGAATACACCAATCTAACGCTCACATACACACACACACACACACACACACACACACACACACAAACATACACACATACACACACACACACACACACACACACACACACACACAGTCTACCAGCACCACGCTTCCGAACGCTCATGTAACTTGGCACTTTCATTACTGAGTGTAGCAATAAACATGCTAAACTCTGATACCTAATATATAATTAATATACAATAAGGAAATTAAATTAATTTTGCGTACCAAAACTTCTGAACACTAGTTCCACAAACTTTGTAAACATCGTATGTCAACATGGTAATAGGGAATGCAATTTCAATCCAGAGGCAATGGAAAGTATCGATTTGTTTCCCGTTAGAAACAAAATTACTTTTAAAGCGCAGTTCAAATGCCCGTTCGATACAGCGGTCCCAAATTAGTCTAGTGCAGTATTAGTTTTATAAACGTGCCTCAACAGGGACAGTAAGACATGAAGAATAACCAGCATTCCAGCAGCCACTCGCGTGTCGGCCTGACACGCGCTGACTGCTACCTGCTGACAGCAGCGCTACTCAGTCGCTGCTGGAGTACTCATTATTCCTCGTATTTTACTGTTCCCGTTAATACATATCGATAAAACAAATATCGCAATAGAGCAATTTCGGTCCGCTCTATCGAAAGGCACCTGAAATTCCACGGGAAACAAACCGACGCTTTCCGTTGCCATTGGCCGTTGTACGAAACGTCTGATGCACAGTATTTGTTTGGGCTGGCTCCACCTACACTGTCTAAAAACGAAATTGCTAATATCTGCCGAAACATCCTGTATATCCAAGATCAGTGTGCAACTCTGAAAATAAAAATGGTCCAATGCATAATCTTTATACTTACACTTTCTTTTTTTTTCGAACGCAGTAGCGAAGTGTGTGTAGCATTGTGTAATTAATGTAAGTGACGAACATAAACAATGTTTTCACTTAAAACTTCCGGGCTAATAGGCCGTGGTCGGCATACAAAACCTTCTCCTAACGTTTCCTCCCCAACTGCGGGAGACATCTTCAGACGTAAAATGGCGAACTGTAACCAGAACTCAGAAGGAGCGCCTAATATACGGGCAGTGTAGAGGGCACCACAATCCATCAAACCCACCAGTCCATAAAATCATCTGAGGCGAGTGTTATATCGAAAACATCGCATTATCATGCACATATTTATAGAGCAGCTATTGAGATTTAAAAACGCCGTAATAATTTTAGCAGAAAAGATGAATGTTTTAAATTGGATATTACAAAGTAAGACTGACGATAGATTACTTTCGGTCGAGAATGTTGGCACTTCCAGAGCCGACGTCGCGTGATGGACTGTGGTGCCCTTTACACTGCCCATATATTCGGCGATCCCTCGAATTATGATTGCAATTCACCATTTTGCCTCTCAAGATGACTCCCGCAGTCGGACAGGAAACGTTAGGAGAAAGTTTTATATATCGACCACGGAGTATTAGCCCGGAAGTTTTAAGTGATCTCAGTACCAGCCGTGAAAGCTTACATTCTATGATGAAAAAACAATGTTTCGCAATGTGTTTTGTGCACCAAAAGTAATCCCATGGACCATATAATTTTACAATATCTCGGAACAGTGCTTAGTTATTACGGTATATTGCCACAGGCGCACAACGAACCCCCGCAGTGATATGAACGATCGCTAAGAGGTAGCGATTCATCATGAGATAGTTCTCATGATGAATCGCTAGACAACTTGAAATTGGTGAGGGAAAAATAATAATTTTACCACATTTGAAAGGTGACTGGTTGAAGTCATTTCTGGAAACCATTAAAACATTACTGATGAAGGACATTACTGTTGGTGACACAAATGGGAAGCAACAGATTCAAGGCGTGTGCAACGCAGCTTAGTTGCATCATTTTCTGGAAACGGGAATGTTGTTTGAGGGAAGGTCGAAGAGATGGAATCGAGTGAGTACCATTATTCAGCGTACTTCAGCCACCCTAATTTTCCAGTCGCGTTTTCGAGCCGCCCTGCAAATGAGGCTGCCGGCTGACGTCACAGTGAGGAGCGAGTGTGAGCGGGACGCGACGAGAAGGTCCTGCCCGGCAGCGTACAGCATACAGCATTCCAACGGGATGCGAGTTTGCGATTCACCGCGGAGGCCACGCATCGCGCATCTCGCCCGCCGCCTACCGGCCGTACGGGCGACGCCTGCCTCGAATAGCGATCCGGCGCACCCACCACGCTGCCCCCTTCCTGCGACTAGTCTACGCTGCGGCGAGTTCGTCAACCAGTTTCGGGAATATTTTTAAGCGTGAACTCACTACCGGCACCATTCTTAGGCCAATGGCCTTGTAGAAAGGGTTGACTGTAGAAATTATTATTTTGTGTAGCACATCCTGCTTCCACAAAGGAAAGCAACACGGCAGGTCGGCAGGTAAAGGTCACATTCCATGTACGAAACAGCCACATCGAAAGAAACTGATGCAAACAGCATTAAGGGGCCACAGATTACAAGTAACAACTCATCACTTCGTGATTCAGAATTGCTTCTAATATACAAGCAAAAACTGTAGCCCGTCAAAGTAAGAAATCCAGCTTCTTTAGCCCTGTACATTACAATAAATTGCTCACAACCAGTCCTAATTTTTGTAATTGTTTTACTCAGTATCTCAAACAATTATGCGAGATAATTTTGGAAAGCTGTACTCCATAGCTGACAAATACTGTATGAAATTCATAATTATACACACATCGACACCTGTTATGTCGATTGCTTCTGTTTCACAACCAGTCCCGGTGTGCACACGGTGGTTGTGTTTTTGGGCCTGAAGATGGTCTCAAGGGTCGAAACTGTTTGCAAAACAAAAGTACTTCATCTAGTAGCTGTTGCTGTGTATACGCAACATGAGTTTCATACAACGGTATAGGAACTGAATATAGCAACAGGGAGTTGCACCACCTCACACATTCTATTTTCTGTAAACGCATTGTTGTTGGACAGGCTACAATAGTTATTATAATATTCACTATTTTCCCGTTAACTTGTATCTGTTAATTGTGTAAGCACTGTGCAGATGTCTATCACTTTTAGTAGCGCAATGCATCGTTGAGTAAGAAACCAAGAACACTGATTAGATGGCAAAGCAAACATTGGCATTCCCTAAAAGTGTACTCAGACAACAACGTCTGCTCTCTGATTCCATGAGAACAGGCCAAAGTCGCTGTACAGTGCTTGTAAAAAGACACTTCTTGTGGTTATTACACCCTCTCTCCAGTTTCTCACTTTTGAATGCATCGAAGAAGAAGTCTTTCTGATCCGCAGCTCCTCAACTGAACTCGCAAATATTGAAATGGCTCAATCGTTGAAACAATGGACTGGGGGGGAGAGGAGATCAATTCGACATCTGGATTTTCATCATTTATAAAACCAATTGACGTCGTTACTCTCTCTCTCTAAGTCAGTATTATTCTTCACACTTGTCCAGTCCGAGCTCTCACTCGTTCTCTAACACTTACCAACGAGATGTTAAGAAGTAATCTACTGCGTTTTCCAACTGATCTTCTCCCGACTGCCCACAAAGACGAGGGACCCCTAGCCTTTATCTGCGACCGCCTCGATTCCATTGCCACTACTGATGGTGTGCAAGGCTCTCCAGTGACTAACCATCAGTGTGAACGATGATGCTCCTGTTTCCAGATGCCTATGTCTTGAACAGAATGTGCAGCCGCTGCAAAGAGCCTCGATTGTTTGACGGTCGTGTTACATGCGTCGAACTAATGCTACCGTGCATCGGGACGTCCGTAAAGCTAATAAAAGACAGTTGCAGCCTTAAAATGGAGTCGAAAAAACCTAGCAATGATGAAGATATAAATGTATTACACCAATTTAAGAGGGATTAAAACTCCAAAAATGTAAAGACATGAAAAAGTCATATAAAAAGAAATTTAGACCGTATTATTCTCAAGAGCTGAGTCTAGTTAATATTAATAAGAAACTACCACAGCTGTATTGATACATATTCAATAGGACCCGACCGGTATCGGTCTAAAGATGATCGTCAGCTGACAGTACCAACAGTCTTCATGACAAATAGCTA
The DNA here is from genome assembly GCF_023864275.1 of Schistocerca cancellata. NCBI lineage: Eukaryota > Metazoa > Arthropoda > Insecta > Orthoptera > Acrididae > Schistocerca > Schistocerca cancellata. The sequence goes on from NC_064630.1 coordinate 459,346,999, forward strand.
CAAATTTGAGTCAGTATCATGATTTAAAAGGTCTTACTACCTTAACTAAAGTTAAAGACAAATTCTGGAAAAAGACGATCTCATAAACCCTCCGTCGACCGCCCGACAGAAGCACAGGACTAGTCTAGTGAACACAATATACAAAGTTGCCTTCGGCCAGTACTTGTGCCACGTGGTCGAAGCAGTGTTTATATGATAGTCATGTTGCAGAATATTCTTTCAACATTACTTTAAGATAACAAGACTTCTTGTCATGATATTGGTACAGCTTTGTGCAGATGAGTTATGGATACTGTTGGGACTGTAAGGACGATGTTTTTTTGAATGAACCAGGTCGTGATGCAATAATTGTGTATCAGTACAGCTGTGGTGGCAATTTCTAATATTAAATAAAATGTCCCTGGATGCTGCATATCTTTTAGTAATTATACGAGGAATATTCGAACTATGCTCCTGACACGATACAGGGTGGTTCAGTGATGATGTTATAAGCTTTCAGGGGTGATGGGGGAGGATAAATGTATCAGTTTGAGGTAAGGGGCTCGGTCCAGAAACGACAGAGTCGAAAGTTGTAAGCGAAAATCGTTCTGATACCTCTAACAGTGGAATACATGTACTGGTATTGTTGTTTCTAAGATTGTAGATTACGCAACCTTCAGAGGTGGTAGTATGGATCAAAACAGAAGAAATTGCAAACCTGGGCGCTGATGTGCATACCTTAAGATCTATGAGCACTTGTCCGTCTTCGATTCTGTGAAACACATCTCTCTACTGCAAGCTCTTTCGTTTCCATAGTTTTGGAGAGCTAAAAGAAAAAACGTTCCAGTAAATATCGGGTCCAAAATGTTCAGTAGAAGAGATTTTCGCAGAATCGAAGATGAATAAATGCTCGTATTTATTTTGGAGCCCATGTTTATTAGACTTTTTTTCTTGCTTTGGTACATTCTATCACCTATGAATTTTGGCTACCCTACAATCTTCGTAACGACAGTACCGGCAAGTGTATTCCGTACTCCACTGTCAGTGATATCAGAAAGATTTTCGCTTATAACTTTCGACTCAGGCAAATACATTTATGCTTCTCCATGATCCCCAAATATTTGGATCATCATCATGGAATCACACTACATAACTGATGGCTATACTCGAATCAAAATCGATTTGTGGGAGTGTATACCTTCTCGTCGAATTCCATTGACGAAATCTTCTCGGGATGGCAACCTAGAGGCAGCGCAATCTTGTAGCAACGTTTCAACGAGTTTCCTACCCCTACATCGGCTGAAGGTCACGAGTAGGAAACCCGCCGAAACGTTGCTACAAGACGATGCTGCCACTCGGCTGATATCCCGAGAAGATTCCATCTGCAGAATCTGTTTGCTCACTACAACGAATCATTCTCGTCCGCAGTTAAATTTACCCTATCGTGTGTAGGAGGAGCCAGTACCAATGTCTGTATCGGCCTGATGGCCGATGGGCGCGTGGCCTGTGTGAGGCACGCCACACGCCGGCCCGGCCCTGGTGACTACGCGGCATCAGCTGACGGACGAGGGGGACTTCCGCGGTCGACGGACGGAGTGGGGCCTGGAGGTTGCGCCACTTGAATGGCGGGGCATCATCAAGTCATCAAGAGCAATCCCGCGCGCCGGTGGCCTGACCGCGGCCGGAAGCGAGGCGCCTGCCCGGCCGCTCCGCGCCGCACGCCACTCACCACGAGGGGGACACCGGCCACCGTGTCCGACGAGCCAGCACCACCACCGACAAAATCTCGAGGAACAGCCCTAATACGCATCCAGTAGAAAAGTTTTAAGAACGATTCTACGCAATACGACAGCTGAAAAGGCTCACACTACAAGTAGAAGCGAGAGGGCACACGTAGCTTACAGGTACACTATCTGGTCAAATGTATCCAGACATCTATTAATGGACGCTAATCTGAGGTGTATCAATCCTTAACCTTAATGACGGCTTAAAAACTGCTGAGAACACTTGCAGTGAAGTATCTGAAGATCTGTGGAGGAATGGCAGCCCATTCTTCCTCAACAGACGGAATCAGAGAAGGAAGTATGTTGTGCGCTGGGGTCTGGAGTGAAGTCGACGTTCTTCAAATGGTTCAAAGGCTCTGAGCGCTATGGGACTTAACATCTGAGGTCATCAGTTCCCTAGAACTTGGAACTACTTAAACCTAACTAACCTAAGGACATCACACATATCCATGCCCGAGGCAGGATTCGAACCTGCGACCGTAGCGGTCGCGCGGTTCCTGACTGAAGCGCCTAGAACCGCTCGGCCACAACGGCCGGTAGTCGACGTTCTAACTCGTCCCAGGGGTGTCCCTTTGGGTTTAAATGGACGCTGGGCGGGCTAGTGCATTTTAGGAATGATATTGTCCAAAAATTATTGTCTCACAGATGCTGCATTATAACAAGGTGCAAATAATCGTCGTCTGGAAAGTGTTCGTATACTATATGCAGCGAACAGTGCTGTGAACGATGATATCATAAAGTCTGCTTTACATAACCTCTACAGTCATCATAGTTCTCTACACTACACATTAAACGGCTGAGAATAGTTTAAAAAATAATAAGCGAACCCATAAACAGCATCAAGAGGCAGGGCAATACATTTCCGTTTACGATGAGGAGCCGGCCGGAGTGGTCGAGCGGTTCTAGGTGCTACAGTCTGGAACCGCGCGACCGCTACGGTTGCAGGTTCGAATCCTGCCTCGGGCATGGATGTGTGTGATGTCCTTAGGTTAGTTAGGTTTAAGTAGTTCTAAGTTCTAGGGGACTGATGACCTCAGAAGTTAAGTCCCATAGTGCTCAGAGCCATTTGAACCATTTTTTACGACGAGGACGTAAGTACGTGGAATGCACTCTTTTATAGATTTCTGATTTGAAACCAGTCACATCAGTTCGATCTCTTAGTTCTGCAAACGGCTAGTATATATATGTAATAGTGCCAGGAAAAGCATTTTCAGCGATCGATTCTTCGCAGGTTTTTAGTTTCGCTACAGTGGATGTGTAGATACAGACGGGCAATAACGTTTCCTCAATAACGCGGAAAGTACGCTGTCATCTAAAGACGAGATGGCAAGCGTCTCTTGAAGTATTCAACACTCCACGTGTTATGGCTACAGTGATACAGATTACCTGAGGTTAATGAAAGAGTACTTAAAGTAGCCTACTCTGAATCGTTCTAGGCACATCGCCGAAGCCAGCAGTTGTGGACGAGCGGTTCTAGGCGCTTCAGTCTGGAGCCGCGCGACCGTTACGGTCGCAAGTTAGAATCCTGCCTCGGGCATGGATGTGTGTGATGTCCTTAGGTTAGTTAGGTGTAAGTAGTTCTAAGTTCTAGGGGACTGATGACTTGAGATGTTAAGTCCCATAGCGCTCAGAGCCATTTTTTTAAACATCGCCGAAACGGAGTAAGGAAGCAAGAAGGTATTGCATGGAAACAAATCGCTTTGTCCTTTCCAGTTGTGCAGGTCGTTCGACTCACCAGAGAACCAGCGGTACTGAGATTCGATATGGAGAATCGATAGGTTTTTTTTTTAGGTTACTTTCGGGCTGAGGAGATTTACGTGAAAAATACCTTTACCTTGAGTAAAAGCGGGCATTAGCTGTGAGACTCCGATGTGTGGAAGGTCATCACACGCTGAAGGTCATTGTGGCGTAACTTGTAACGAAGATTCGACGAGTACGATACCCAGTTCCCGGACGAGATGATCATACTCTTCCGCGCGTGCGAGAACGCGGCCGGGACGGGACGGTATCTCGGGGGCCGTGACAGTCAGACTAGCGGCGAGCGGTAACGTCTTCGTGAATCAGATAAGCTGTCTGCTTTCTGCCACGCTGGATCTGATCGTGTGCAGCCATTTGCGCTTAATCAATTTGTCTTGGTCAGTGTTGCCATCCGTTGTGCGAGTGACGAGGCTCGCCGTCGGAGCGTCCAAACACGCCCACGCTTCTGCGCTCCTCGCAGGAGGCGCGGGGGAGACGTTGCGAACAGACGAAAAATATGCCTACCCGTCGCAAAGCGTCATAGGTCGCAGTGGACGCGATATCCGTGCAATAGAAGTGAGTGTACAGAATGCTGGAAAGGCAGGCTTTCGCTCCTGAAGGAACGTGTCAGTCATCATAAGGGAGGCCTTAATGTCAAGTGACAGATACGTTCTCTGTCATTCTGCTCACGATCCCGCGCCTTCACTCTTTTTTAGCTTTCCGAGCGACCTGATTTCGCCACTACCGCTCCTCGTTACCGTTGATGCTGTTTCAGCAAGTAGTTTACGTTGTTCTACGAGCTATAAATATTGTACCTCTACAGGTCACGCTTCGCATTTCTCTCCTGTTACTGCAAACACATAATAGAAGATTCCCTTCGCAATTCGCAAGTGAAATGGGTTCACACTAGTACCTCCTTCATTTGCGTCCGTAGTTATTATAAAATTATCAAAAATATTTGAAATTAATCTTTGCAGTTGCTAAAAAAAGTTCATGTTTATTCTACCATACGCGTTTAGTTTTATTCATTTAATAATCCTCAGTGGTAGTATTTTTGTCTGATTTTCGCTTACAACTGGAAGCGTAATCTACTTGCAGATTTTTCAGATATTTTTGCCTTCTGCTCTGTTGGTTTTGACCTAATTTTACATTGGTTTGCACCAATAAACGCGTTTTTGATGTAAAACACGACAAAGTGTTGGACTATTAGCGTTGATGTTCGTCCTCCTGGCTAATAGAAGAATGCTGCCACTGACTTTTAAATAAATAAAACGAAGCCATATCGCGTGTTAAAATAGGAAAATATTTTTTAGTAGTTGTAAAGACGGATTTCAAATTTATTTAATAATGGTACTACTACAATTCGCAAGCCTGATTCCACTTATTATTGCAGAAATGTGTTAAGTGTTGACTTCACAAGAAAAACCTATATCAGTATGGCTCTGAGCACTATGGGACTTAAGGTCTGAGGTAATCAGTCCCCTAGAACTTAGAACTACTTAGAACTACACACACATACATGCCCGAGGCAGGAGTCGAACCTTGCGACCGTAGCGGTCGCGCGGTTCCAGACTGTAGCGCCTAGAACCGCTCGGCCACTCCGGCCGGCAGTCTATATCAGATACAGAAGATTACAGAAATCAAGTTCTGAAGGTGTTATGTGGGATGGAGTTTCATATTTCAGAAATTCCTTCTAGATGAGGCAGTCACGTAATTAAATTCGTTGTGACCGGATGGTGAGCAGGCTGGTGTAGGCCGTCAAGCAAACGCGATAGGCAACTTCTTTACACAAGTACACTGGTTCTCGTGGTCGCTCTCACTGAAGGTAAAACTTTCTGGGTGGGAGGCCCGCTTCGTATTCCTCGTCAAGCTTTTTCCTGAAAACTGTACGTCTCGACCTCTCTCCTGGAACATTCCTCAAGAATCTTCTTGGGTCCCCAGTCTACTGAATCGTAGACACGAGAGGTGTAGAGGAAAAAATTTACTTCAGTAAATATGACTGCAAATTGATTGAAAGGGATCTATACGTCGAGTTTTGATAAAGGAATTTCGAGAGGAATACGAAGGAGCCTAACCACTCAGAAAATTTTGGATTTAACTTCTTATCTGACCTTCAGCTGTTGGCCTTAAGAAATTTCCATTGACTTCTTAAGAACGAGCTAGATTTATTGAGATAATCAGATGCAGACTAGCTTGCGATCTGAATGGAGAACTGTAGAAAGGAAGTGAATTCTATAGACAACTTTCCAGAATTTGTTCACGTATGTTGAAATATAATAAATAAATGCAGTGTGGCTAACAGCCTTGTGGTTCGGTACTAGCCAAAGAAATTTGACGATATTCCACAATGTACTATGCTATTTAGGGTGCGCCAGAAATAAATGACAATTAGTTGAAACCCTCAGCTGCCGATAGGTGTCGATCACATTACTTGGTCGGTTTCACAACGAAAGCACCGCCGCTCATCTTTGCGCACCCGGCACACCCCAAGTATATGGCGGGTCCGCAAAAACCGTTACTAGGAAATTGGCATACCAATCCTTGTACTTTTGTAGCCGTAATAGTTTTGTGTGTCCATCTTGCAAGTATTGCCAGTAATCCAGGACGTAGATGCGGTACCGTACGGTCGCTAATTTTGCCGTACATAGGCTGCTGTCGGACTAACGTCCCCCGCCGTCCCCTCATATGGTCTGCCATTATTCCGTGCACTCTGCCGGTCTTACACCGGGAGAGTGCGTGGGAGCAGTTCCTCCGGCATCATCTGACCAGTCCTCTAGTGTCCCATCGTTGTCGTGCGGTGCAGGCGCCGTAGCCTCCTCAGTAGCCTGTTGCCCTCTATCGAACTCCTTCGCTGTGTCTGGAGCATCGTCAGCGGTAGGTCGTGCCGCCGTCCCGCTGGCCACCGTTGCATCCACGCTAGGCAGTTCTTCTGTATCCATGGTCGTCTGTTCTGTACCCGTAAACTTCTCAGAATTGTCTGCTAGATCAGAGTGAACGTTCTCCACCGTGAGGCGGCGCTTCTTCCGGCGTTTTGGTGATCGCTGTTTTCGCTGTCGGGCCTCGGAATCAGAGGTCAGCATGGTCTCCAGTTGTTCGTGGGGGACGTCGGAATCGTGCGCCGTCGTATTATCGACGTCTCCAAGTGCCTTATCTGAAGGGGCCGTAAGCGGAACCGAAGAGAGGGCGTCCTGTGACTGCTGCAGGCGGGTCCAGCGCAACGTCGCCTTTCCGTGGCTCGCCACGATCTGCCGCTGTCTGTGTGTTCTGGTACGCGTCTGTCTCGCGGCCCACGTCATCGCGTAATGCGGCGACATAAGTCATGGGGAGCACAGTTGGATTCGGCGTGAGGGGTGGATCATCCTGTGGCAGCTGTAATAACCTTCGTTGAGCACACTCAGAACGTATGTGTCCCTCTTTCCCACATCCAAAGCACGTCCTTGGTTGTCCGTCGTAAATGACAATTGCCCTACAACCGGTGATGTACAAGTATGACGGGACGTGTTTTCGGAGTTCGATCCGTATTTTTCTGACGCCATTGAGGACAGGATACGTCTTGAAACTCGCCCATTTTTCAGCCACGTGGGATAGAACCGTTCCGTAAGGACGCAGGACGTCTGTCACCAATTCTTCTGGCACTTCGAATGGAAGTTCAAAGACGCGGATCGTTCGGAGGCCCATGCCGGCGTGTTCAACTGTTACCGCTCCAACATTCCCGTCCGAATGACAGAAACAAAGTCCTTGTCGGTGTCGAAGTAGTAGGTCGTCACATGCCGCTTCATTTATGAGCTTGACATAGACCACGCTGCCGACTATAGATAAGTGTATTCCAACTAGAACGTCAGGTTCGATTTGCACCTCGTCCCGTAAATAACGTTCGATCTCGTAAGCCTTCGGTCGAGCATATTCGTTAACAAAACTAAATATCAGTGTCGATTTTTCGGAACGACAAGGCCATGATTCGTTCTATGTATACCGCGGCTCACCGCTACACACTTAACGTAAACACCTCTCGCGCAGACGTGCGGCATGGACGTAAACACCGTCCGAACCGCTGCGCCGCCGAAGGCTGACTGTTCTGAGCCACCGAGGACACAGATTCAAATGGTTCAAATGGCTCTGAGCACTATGGGACTTAACATCTATGGTCATCAGTCCCCTAGAACTTAGAACTACGTAAACCTAACTAACCTAAAGACATCACACAACACCCAGTCATCACGAGGCAGAGAAAATCCCTGACCCCGCCGGGAATCGAACCCGGGAACCCGGGCGTGGGAAGCGAGAACGCTACCGCACGACAACGAGCTGCGGACAAGGACACAGATGAATAGCACGACTGCAGGGACTTACCCGTGGCACGCTTCCCGTGAGACCCACATTCCCAACTGCCCACAATCTACATACGTAGTGCTCCAAATAGATGTTTGTCCATCCCCATCGAGGTATTTCAACAACACCTATCGCCGGCTGAGGGTTTCAACTATTTATCATTTATTCTAGAGAAGTTGCAGGGTCATCAATGGTATCTGTTCTTTCGGGAACACTTACTATCTTCATATATGCCCCAGAAATTTTGCGACAAACTTCGAGGGGTTGTAGAGGATATCCTGAGGAACAAACCGAGGATGCGAACGTCATCCAACGACGCTACAGCGCGTCGAAGTTACCGGCGCTGGCGTCTCCATTAGGCTACCCCTACGGCAGCGAGGGTGGCTTTGTACGATGACGGACAGAAGGTGGAATGTCTCGCAATGTTGTTTATTATTCAGTGATCGCGACTGATTGGCACGATTGCCAGTGGAGAAGATGAAGCTAGCTGATGCATAGAAAGATCTTGTCTCCTATGAATTCGACGCTGTATTGCCTCGATGGATGGCAATTTCGTACGTGGGTTTGCATACACAGTTAATTTTCTCCTGAAACTCTCCAAAATCTCCAACATTTCGGTATGCGGGAGAAGAATAAATTGGAGATGGGAAGCCGTATCCGAAACCGTCATCCACCGAGGCAGCAGAGCGTCTCAATCATGGGAAGCAAGGCCTGTCTACGCAGCAGATAACTCCATCTTGTCTACTGGCAATCGTGGCAAGCACTTACGATCACTAAAAAACAAACAACACTGCGAAACGTTCCGATTGCGGTCCGTCAGCGTACAAAGTTATGATCGCTCTCGAAGGGGTGGCCTAATAGCAGACGCTGGCATCTGTAACTTCGACGGTCTGTAGCTTCGTCGGATGACGGTTCCGGACACAGTCTCCCTTCTTCGATTTGTTTCTCAAGACATCTTCTACAAGCCCTTCAAGTTTGTCGTAACATTTCTGGAACACCCTGTGAATTTTAACAATTATAACAAATCTATCAACTACTCAGTGCTCCGTGATGGCTGCAACGCTTTTTGTAGAAGGGCAGACAGGGTAAACGAAGCGAAACAGAAGCAGTTCTAAAAGTTGACGGCAGTGGCTAGGAGCAAAGTCTAGTAGCTGCGCGAGGTCGTGTGACCACTCCGCCGAGTGGGTTACCGGTATACTGAAAGCGAGTGGCATATGAATGAGTAGCTTGTGGCTTTGTAAACAAAGAAAGCACGTGAACCTGTAGGTGCGTTCCTGGAGAGAGAAGCCCAGCGCAAAGAACTTTCCGGGAAGCAGATACCACAGACGTGACAAATTGGAGCCGAAGACGAGTGGCGGCACTGTGAGCGGAGGCAGGCAGGCCACAAAGGGCATGAGGCGGTCAGCATCCCGCGCATCGCCGGTGGCAACACGCCTCCAGCATCACAAGCGGGCAGAATCACGCTGCGCTGCAGCTCGCAGGCAACGCTGCGAGGTTCTCTATCTGCAGGCAGCTCTGAGTTGCTTACCGCGTCATATTGTAAGATGAACCAGCGTTTCAGGCACTGTTGCAACTCGCCTTCATCAGGGTATGTCACAAGCTCTGTAATTATGTACGACGATGAAGACAACTACACCTGCAGAGAAGTGATATCTGGCGTTCCCCAATGAATCTTCTAGTGGGTGCGAGAGCGTTACAGAGACGCTCCACAAACTCCAGTGGCAGATGTTACAAGAGAGGTGTTGTGGATCACGGAGAGGTTTACTACTGACTTTTCGAGAGACCACTTTCCTGGAAGACTCGGACAACGTATTACGTCTTCTCACATACATCTTACGAAATGAGAACGACGACAAAATTCGAGAAATTGGATCTCATACAGAAGTTTCTCGATAATCGTACTTCCCACGCACCATTCGCGAGTGGAACAGGAGAGCACCTTGTGCCACACACCGTCAGGTGGCTTGCGGAGTAAGGTAGATGCTGTAAGCCCTCTGCTGTTGTTAATGTATACAAACTATTTAGGAGACAATCTGACAAGCCCCCAGATTGCCTGCAAATGTTACTGTCCTTCACCGTCTCGTAAAGTCATCATAAAATCAAAACGAATTGCAAAATGGTTTAGATAAGATATCTGTATGGCGCGAAAGGTGGCAATTGATCCTCAACAATAAAAATTGCGAGTTCCTCCGCATGGTAGCTAAAAATATCCGCCAGCTTCCGGTCCTGTGATACGTCGCAGAAAATTAAAAGGTTGTCGATTAAACTAAATACCTAGCGATTAGAATTACGAACAAAACTTAGATATCACATAGAAAGTGTTATGGGAAGGAGAGTCAAAGATTGCATTTTATTAGAGGAATATTACAAGATACAACAAATCAGCTAAAGAAACCGTCTACGCTGCGCTTGTCTATCCTCGTCTGGAATATTGCTCCGTGGTATTCTATTGACGGAGGGTACTCATACAGTTCAAAGAAGGGCAGCACGTTTTGTATTATAGCGAATTAGGGCGGAGATTGTCACGGATGTGATACGCAAGATGGAGTGGCAATCATTTAAAAAAGTCGTTTTTCGATGTGGCGATATCTTTTCATGAAATTTCAATCGCTAACTTTCTCCAATTAATGGCAAAATATTTTCTTGACTCCAAACTACAAAAAGAAATGAACATCGTAATAAAATAAGAAAAATCGGAGATCGTAAGAGCGGATTTAGACTTTCATTTTTTTCCACGTGCCATTCGAAAGCGGAACGGTCGATGAATAGTCCGAAAATGTTTCTATGAACCTTTGACCACGCACTTAAGTGTGAACTGTACAGTAATCTTGTGCATGTAGATGGAAACATGAAGTATATACAAGGTCAAAGACGTAAAGACACTGATCTTGTGAAAGTGTCTCAGCCACAGGTTACTGGGAGCAGACCGAACCTGACTGCTCCAGTTCTATAGGTCTTTTATGTGATATCGCTTTGATTGAGGATGCACGGTTTACAGATCAGCAAGGCCCGCACATCTTAATAATATCGATGCTGTTCACCCCGAGGAAATTAGAATGGTAACATGGTGTACGCATTTTACTTGTAGGCCTCTCGTCCTGGATTGGTACATTCAAGTTTTGAACGGGTGCATAATGCGAGAGGACTCACTGCCCTTCCCTTATTTCCACTTTACAATGATTAGACAGAATAGAACCTGTTACGTAAAAACACTTAATTCCTTAATATACAAGGACCTACTCCGATGTACTTTACAAATTACACGCGTCTGCCCGCTGCAGTGCTTTGCTGGCCGAAACGCTTCCGTTCGCTACGGCGTCCACAGGCTGCCCGAATCAATCCGCTCTCAACGGCAGCTCGGCAGTACCTGCAAGCACAAAGGACCTGGAATGTCTAGATCCGCATACCCAAAGTCAAAATACTGCCGGTAGGGTGCAGGTTATAATGGACAAGGTGATCTGTCCAGCTTGCAAGGTGTCACTAGATGGCACTTGGGGTGGCAAAGTGAGTTATAGATCTCAACACAACATCAGTCCGAGTCTCAGCCGGTGTACTGAGACTGGTGAGCCACCATTTGTCCAGTTGGCAGCCGGCGGCAGGGCCTCATGACGCGACATGTGTATAGGCTACTCTCGATACCACTGTGACTGACGGGGTCCCGGGTTCGATTCCCGACGGGGTCAGGGATTTTCACCTGCCTCGAGATGACTGGGTATTTGTGTTGTCTTCATCATTTCATTGTCATTCATGCGCATGGCGAGATTGGACAGAGCAAAGGTTGGAAATTTGAACGGGCGCTGATAACTGCGCAGTTGAGCGCCCCACAAACCAAACATCATCGTCATCATCATCATCATCATCATCATCATCATCATCATCATAATCATCATAATCACTGTGACGGACACTCCGTACCGTTGCACGGCCTCCAATGGAACGAGTATTCCTAAACAGACCGCGACGAAAGGGGCTCCTCGGGAATCGCGCGAAGCAGTACCTAATTGCACTTAATGCGGATCATTTATCAACCTTGGTGTCATTCTCCACCGTAGTTAAAACGGAACTAAGAAATGCTTTAGATTTATCACGGTACAGAAAGAATCGACCTTAAGAGACAAACTGCAAAAACAGACTAAAATTGTGAATCCTTGCATGTTGCTTATAGTTCGAAATTTTTAGGAGTATATTTTTTAATTTTTTTTAATGCGACGACATTCAGCTAATATGCGGTTCATCCTGTATCTTATTCACCTCTAGCTTCACAGTCAAATAGCGTGTCCTACAAAACATGGAGGTGGCGGTAATCATATTTAGATTTCTACATCACGCACCTTGACCCGAATTCGCCTCGGCGGGAACAGCCAAGGACCAACTATGCAATGGCCCAGGTCAGGGATGTGACGATGGGACCATGAATGGTGGTGTCCCAATCGTAGATTTGGAGCTGCTCGCCTCTAATAATAACCATACAGTTAATATGTGGCTTAATTCACCCTTCTCCTGCGTAAACTGCTGTGCACTGTGCACTGAAGACGTCCTTCGGAACTAAGCCGAGGCGGCACCAGCGGTTGCGCCTGACACTGCTGACAGATGAGCGTCGCAAGTGCGCGCGGTCGACCCATCGATTATCGCGGGCGGCGAGGGCTCGCATTCCTGGCGGCAACTCGCATACATTACGGCGTGGCGGCAGGAGGCCCGCACCAGTCATTACGGGCCACAGATGGGCCGCCGATAGCAGCGGCTGCGGCGTGGCTGCTTCGTTAACGGGCGCTGTGGGCGATGCTGCAGAAAAGCGCTCCGACTGCGTTCGTTTCCGCCAGCTCATCAGGCCAGGGGTGATCGGCCCGTCGACGGACGTCACGTTTTGCGCCGGTATCTGCCCTCTGATTGACTGCCTCTCCGCTTGAAGAGAACTCTATCCGTGCGACTGGTCCTAAAAACCGCTGCCTATTCAGTGCAGTGCTCCTCACAGAACTCCACAACTGATGGACGAACGGGATCTGTTCTTACACAAAGCTTCCGTTGGTATTCTTCGCATGGCTGGGAATTTCTTTGTGAACTTTGCCGACAGTCGAGATGGGAGATCGAGATTCGAGGATATCGAAATAGATACAAGTAATGATTTTTACATTCCACCAACGAAAGTAGTCTACCGTAACTTCAAATACAAAAGACACGAGAATTCAGTAGGGCAAACCCATCTTGCTTTTACAGATTTTGAAAAGGTATTTGGTAAGGTGAACAAAGAAATGCTACGAAATATAACAGATGAATACGGTTATCCAGTTCAGCTTATAACTGCCATTAAGAGTCTGTACACAGACACGGAAATTGTTATAGTTATGAGAAATATAGTCACACAAAGCCAATGAACACAAACAAAGAAATACGGAGAGGATTCTGTATTTCTCCGACACTCTACAGTATACATGGTATTAGGAGTTATAAATGCAGATATTGTGTTCATGGTGTCTTAATATATACCCACTTCAGCTGTGTTAGTTGCTTTTTTTCTGCGTCCAATAGTCTTCCCACAGACACGTCTCATAAATTCAGTACCTGACGTTTTTTGCACGGTCGCAACTACACCAGTAAGTCGACCAAACCTGTCAGTATAGACTAACCGTTTCACGTCCACGTGTCAACACTTCAACACTCGACCTGCTGCCCAGGGAAAAATAAGCGTTAATGGCTTGCTTTTGACAGACGTACTAATGAACCTATAAACATACGAGTCCCAATAGCTGTTAAGCATGAAACGTCCCCTAAGAACAATTATACAAGACTGTGCTTAAACTGACACACAATATTTTCAGTACTACGTCTATCACCAATAAAGATTTCTGCACTTATACCCCTAACACACATTGATGAAGCGACCAGCAAACGGAAAAAGTTGAACAAAAAAGGATTTAATTCTGATTGCAGAGAATGGAGACAGCCTTCAGATGGGGTCTATAAGCTGCAGCAGATAGCCTCAGATTACAACCTAACATTGTCTGTAGAAAAACAAAGGACACACAACCAGTAAGATCTAAAATAGTTTTGAATTATAAATTCTTGGAGCAACTTATACATTTTAAATATCTAACATGAGACTTCATTTACGAATATAGCCATGGCGTGGACCAAAACACAAATATATTTACGTAAGTGGAACTAGTGTAAAAAGTTTGCAGAATAAAGTCAGGAAAGAAACGGAGCGGAAGTTTTATAAAACCATACCAGAACCAACACTTGCTTATGTAATCTCTGTTGATCCATTGTGGACGCGGACAGCGGCTGGTCAAATATGTAACAAGGAAAATCGCCAAACAGCCGTACGTTTTGAGAAGTTATTTTATTTTACTTTTACAACCACTTTCAGTATTTCAGTGTGCCGTCCTCAGGCGCTATATGTACTGAAATGGCGAAGTCTTCGAAGGAAGCACTCGAATAATCAATTTACGGTATCCAGATACTGATGGCTCCAGTATGCCAATATTGATACATCTGAACGTCTGTACATGAAGCGCTTATGCAGCCTGAAGATAGCATACTGAAATGCCGAAAGTGGTTGTCAAAATAAAATAACTTCTCAAGACGTGCTGCTCTTTGGCGATTTTCCTTCGTACTTACTTCTGAAAGTGAAGCATGGGCGACAACAACACACCAAGAAAGCAAAATACGGGCCCAAGAAATGAAGTTCCTAAGAAAAATGGAGAGATCGTAAAAGAATGAGGATTAAGGAAAGAGTGAGGATATGAGGAAAGATTGAGGAATGTATAACCTAACGAAAAATAGGAGAAAATGGAAGAAACATGTGGACCGCACAGTTGCAAAAACTCATGTGGTAAAGGCGCTCAATTACAAATGCACTGGAACAAGAAATGTAGGAAGATCATATTGCAGATGTCTATTACCTGAAGTGAAGAACTGATAAAATGCTGATCTATAGGCAGGGAAGCTCCACTGTTTTCACCGCTTCACCCTCACTCAAACATGTAATGACAACACAACGAACAGATTTCTTGCGTCACCGTATTTCGCTTTAATAAGAAGCACATGATATTCTCACTGGAAAACGTGGTGCTCAATCTATAGTGACACGGTGGACATGTTACCGGAGGTGGATACTCAAGGAACTGCTCACAAATCCCAGTCTGACTAGCCTGACCTTGGCTGCTGTTATTTCCCTTACACCGACTTGGATAAATGCCCGTATGCCGTATGGCACCTTTGAGAAGCTTGCCTTTATTTTCTTAGCTTATTCTTGGCTAAGCAGTGCTGTAAACTTTGACTGCTACGTCGGTGACTCTGCGCTAAGTGGCGATTTTATGGGACACAGAAATGAATAAACTAACTTACAGTAGAGTTTTCACCCCCAGTAAAGTCGGGTGAAGACATGATGAACGGTTTAACACGTAGCTGCGTTTGCTGGAACTAACAAGCATAGCCAAAATTACATCTGTGGATTGTAAGTAAATGGTAGTCGGTGTACAGTTATTCCGTTCCGATATATTACATTCTATCATATCACACAAATTGAAAAACTCTAGTAAACTTCTTCTCGTAAGGAAAAGAACAATGATTGTGTTACTAAGTGCTGATCATGGCTGTGCTGAACGTTATGTTTTTAAAAGAAAAACGACGCTTATAAGTAAGAGAGCCAGACGATCCTAGGCAATACTGAGCAACATAGTATTACTTAGTGAATCTATTGTAGCGTTACATAACTGCAGAAATATATTTTTAAGGCATAGGTGCTAGCGGGATTTGAATCCATCTACATGTGATTAAGTAATAGGTTAACTTTTGTTTCCTAACGGTCAATAATGTACACAGTTCTGAGCATGTGTGTGTGTGTAAAATAATGTCGTTAGTTAAGTAGCGGTAGCATAACTGGAGACTAGTGAGGGAAGAAAGTTCCAAGATTCACCGGAAATACTTCATGGAAACCGAGCGAAACATTTCGCATACTGCCAGAAATGAAGTTTTAATTAGCCTCCTAAAAATTACGAGAGTATTGGCATTTAGGCAATGAATTATTGTTTTGCTAATATGATGGATGCAGAAAGCATGATTCTTTTTCAGATACTTCCAACAAAATTGCGCAAAAGTGTGCAATTTAAGTATCATTTCTTTCCTTCGCCATTTCTTACTGTTGTTGAGGTTTTAGACGACAATTACCTTCATCATTGGCATACGAGAAAAAAAAAAATGCAGCACTGCTTGCCGTCCTGCCAGCCTTCCACAGGGCACTAATTAGCTTCAGCAGCTGTGTGTTTAAATTCCCAAGCAGCAGTGCTGCTTCATTAAATTCGCCAATTTACCTTCGCCTATCTGGAAATCAAGAGACAGCACTTCCCAGATAACGTGCCTCCATTGTGACCTCGGTTAGTAACAGACTTCGAATGTTTACGGTCGTCTTGAACGTTACTCTTTTCGTGCCACTTCCAATTTATGCCTTACATGTCGACAGAAATGTCTCGTAGTTAACAAAAGACGTGCACCGCTGCAGTTTAATGGAGATGGTGCAGTGAACGAGGAAGTAGTGCAATAAAGAGCGAAGGCTAAGGTGACCAGGCCCCACGGCTGGGAAGCGTGTCGTGTCTTTATGCCACTGGCCGACAAACCGCGGCTTAATTCCGGTGTTATCTTCCTATCTCGAACATGGCGATCGGGAAATTGTTCTATTCAGTGCACTGATTGTAATCGCAGGTCGCACGGCAATCGTCTTGTTCGGTGGAACAGTACGATGTCTGCTGAATGGCTTCCGATGCATGGCATGAGGCATTTATCCTAAGACGACACGGAACACGAGAGAATCTCTTCACTAAGAGCGGTATCTGCAAGATATATGGGTGGAAGGCTGTTAGCTCAAGCTCTCCATTCACATATTCGCCACTGCCAAAGCTCTGCCGAGAATCTGCCCTCCATTACTGAACAAATTCGAAAATTCTTCAGATTGCTTTACTATGACTGTTCGGTTGTTCAGGTTATAGAGTACGAATATCTATGAACTGAGCTTTCAGATACGTGGAACATGATTTTTGTCATCAAAAGTTGCCTCCAACGCCACGTGACTGTGTGGTACTTATCTAACTGTATTCACGTATTGGATTTGCATCTATAGCATCGCAATTACTGTTTCTAACAAATAAATGTTTAAAAACAATGCCAATACGTTTAATATTATAGTTCCGGTGCATGTGCACCCCCTATTCCTTAAAGAATTGGATTCACACGTAAAAAGCACATTCAAACGCCATTCTGAAACACTAATGAAAATCCTCTGGTAAGCTGCGCGCCTTGAGTTGCACTGCCTCGACAAATATACTGTTTCTGACTTTAATGCGTGACTTACTCTGTCACACCTTTAACGAAAGGTTATACCTGTTAAAGAGTAGATTATCGCGGCATTTACATTTTTCAGTTCGGTCAATAATTTTACGAAATACAGAAAACTGTTTTTTTGCCCCTGGAAGCCGTTAGACAGGCCACATGCAAGTGATACAGGAACCGTTTCAGCCGTTTAGCCATATAGATAGCATTGTACTATCTGTGCTCACTCCACAGATATTTTGACTCTAAGGCTGCGATGTGAGATGTTGCAACAGGAAAAGTGACACAGTGCCAGAGATACTATTTTTCGCATTAAATAGGGAATGATATTTTGAAGGTAGATTGTATTATAAACTTAAAAAATAATGAATTTTAATTGCTTACCAGGGGCTTGGTGATGATTTAAGTCTTCGACGTCAGTTACTCTTCTTTATTGTACATACCATTCTAATGACTTCCTGTGCAATGCTATGACTCCGCTTTATGAGTGCGTACGAAAATTAAGCAAAGAAGCTCATCAAAAGCTCGTTAAGAACAACGAAATAACATTTTCCCTATGGAAAGTGGTGAAAATGCCTGCGTTAATCACGTCAGTAACTGACGGAGAATCTAAACGTCTTCCAAGCAATTTCATAATAATGCCGATCGAAGACAATGTGTTTCGTATCGTATTTGCTACAGTTAAACAGGAAGTTCACGTAAATGTAATGAATAAGCTGAAAATGTCACAATTATTGAGTATATTTCCCGTAAATATATGTATGCAGTAAGATTACATGGGCATACATTACAACGGGTCATGCAATAGACAAACACATATTACTTCATAGCTGTCAATGAGGCAGTCATTGGTGCACACTTACGTACTGATCATCTGCTCTCGATGCAGATAGGGAGCTTCCTTGTCTATGGAGGAGTCGGGGATAACGCCCATGATGGAGTAGTAATTTATTTAACGCTCAACTTCACAAGCACAATAGAACGAAATTAAACACCACATTCTATGGCAGATACTACGATGCTATTGCACACGATACTGTTGGGTGGTTAACGTTGTCAGTGCCCAAACACAAAAGACAGTAGCCGTCCAGCGTTTCATATGTTCCACGAGCCACAACTCTTCCCATTCATAAGTGGTATTTGGGACTTAGATACGGGTATTTGAAGCAATATATAGCGTAAGTTCACGAATCTCTTGTCGTCTGCTGTTCAGGAGTCTGGGTATTCTGACGCTGGCATCTCAGTATACGCAGTGTTACAGGTATTTTTGTATGTGGTACCTTTAATATGTACACACATCAGTGTACTGGCTGGTTTTCCTCTGCATCAAACAGTCTTCCAACAAACACGTCATTAACTTTAAGACCCGATGCTTTCTGCACAATCGTAACTGTACCAGTAAGTAGACTACACCTTTCAGTATAGACTAACCGTTTTGAGTCCACGCGCCACACTTCAATACCTGGCCTTCTGCCCAGGGGAAAATAAGCTTTAATGACTTGCTCTTGCCACATATACTTCGATTTACTAACCAACCTAAAAACGTACTGCTACAAATAGCCATAATTTTTAGTCTGAAAATGACGTAAATACTGGTGGAATGTTGTTCAGCGCACTATCCCCTCACCAACAGAAATATCTGCACTTGTACCCGTTACACACTGCATATTTTCTTTACTATCGTTTGTTGTTAACAAACGAGCTTATTCCCAAGAATTAGCAGTTTTTACACAGTTAATACTAACCAGAAATCCAATCGCGCCTCCTTGACACTTGTACAGAAAGGCGTACAGTATTCTGCTCTACCTATGTTCAGAAAGCTCATCAAGAATTAAAAAAACATTTGCAGTAATCCCAGCACACGTGTAAATAAAAAAATATCCCATTGGTTCAGTGCTTCTTTGTATTTGGGGAATTCGTGGGACAAAAGTAAGCAAATTCCTGTGTTACGTTGTTGATTAGGTCAATATCTGCACAGCCGCTTGTTGTGTGCATAGCGTTCGTGTAAATTTTATTTTATCTGTCATTAACTTTTCTGATGTAATTTCACGTACTGACTCATTGCATGACCTTGGGGACTGGCTCCTCAATTTGGTTCTACAGAACTAGCTGTGGAAATAAATAAATAAATAATACTACTGAGAATAGCTCGCTAATAATTTCCAACCGATTTCCTCCGACGCTTCGAAACCAGCCTTGCATAAGTAGGTACGGGCCTTCCTCAATCACAGTCACCACCAGTATGTCACGCATAGCGCAGCTGACATGCCGGTACTTAGCGTCAGGGAGGCGTGATCCGGCCTGCAACAGTAAACACGGACTTGTCTGGCACCGTGGACGAGTGCCGTGCATTTGTACTACGATGTACAGTACACGTACGTAGATGGACGAGTAACCGAAACGGCGGTAACGCAGTAAATTAATTAGACGGAAGAACGAGCGCAAGAACTGCTGAGGCGCGCATGCCACCAGCGGGGGAGAGCGGAGGCGGGCCCACAAAAAGTGCTGTAGACACAGGTGTCCCCACAGCCGGCCGGCGGAGCGTCGCGCCGGATAAATAGCGGCGACAATGAGTCCCCCCGAAGACTCAGCCCCGTGTCCGGGCATTACAAGGCGAGTAATTAACGTGCTTTATCGCCTGACGTGTGGCGGTAATAAGTAGTATTCCGGGGCGGGCTTGAGGTTGTGCGCGCCGGGCTGGGGCGGAGCCAACCGAGAGAAGCGACGAATATTCCGTGCGTGCGCGTGTGTGTGTGAGAGAGAGAGAGAACTTTATAGCCGGGCGCTTAGGAACATTCTATCAAGTGATATACGCAGCACGGGGGCCACTTATAGCCGCGATATATGCGACTAATTTACATTTGTAAGCGTTGACTTATCGCCGTTTATGATGTATCTCGCCTGTTACACGAGAAAAGGGCGCGCGCTGCTTCCTCGACAGGCGTATTATACAGCTTAATGTACTGCGCGCCGTCCGAGGGCGCGCGCCCGCCGTAGGGGCACGCTTAATTCTCGTCCGCGGGGGTATTAGGAGTAAAAGGCGCAGAATGTGGGGTTCCGAGGCGGGGTGCCACACAGGTGGCGGGAACACCCGTTATGGCTACTGGACTTCGTTATTGGTGTTGCTGCGATTGTTACACGTGAGAACGAGAATTTTAGGCAGATGTGACTCTTCAACAGAAACAAAAGAATATTAGGATAACATCCCGTGGACGGTCATGGTCACTATGGAAGGATGCCTCATTGCAGACAATGAAGGCCCGAGCGTATGGAATAGTTACCAGATGTGTGAACGACTCCAAGACATTTTAAGTAATACAGCCCACTACAGTCTCCTGGAGGACGAGGCAAAGGTATCTTCAGGAGTACCCTAGGGAAGCGTGATACGACCGATCTTACTCTCTATACAAGTTGCCCCAGGAAGAGTGGTCAGTTATAAGGATATGGCAGGAACGATCGTTCGAACAAAAAAAAAAGTCTAAGAACCTTCAACATCGCAGCGCGTCCGCAATCGTTGGTTAATATATTAAAAAACTTGAAACCCGCCTCGATAGCGAAAAAAGGACCTAGTGTTAACCTAGGTTTCGGCGTAGATAACTACACCTTCTTCAGAACAATAAAACCCACAAGTGCCTAAGAAGACCTTTGTCAATGATTAAAAGAACACAATAGCTATACATTTATAAACGAAAAAAAGGAAAACACAAACAGTACATATGTACAAAATCAAAACCACTACTTAACTTAATGGTGTACGCTCCACCTCACACCGGCCTATGTTCGATGGGCCATGACCCGCCATAAAGTTATGTATACTTATGAAGTATACATGTACTGATAGAAATTTAGTGTTAGAATATTTGTTTATCGCACACGCACACACACACACACACACACACACACACACACACACACGTTGTACACAGAACGTGTCGGGTGGATGTAATTAAAGCGCAGCTTCTAACAGATATCCGGTGCGGGCTGTAATTATCGTCCGGCAGCGAAACTTGGTAGATATTTCAATGCGTTAATGCGGAACCGATTCACGCTGAAAAAAAATAGTTCCGGTTTTGGCCACCAGGACCAGATCTGGCAGTGTACAATGTTCCGTTGACGTCTCCGATGCTCATATCGACCAAAACGTGTAAGCGACAGTTCATAATAACATCACCATTATGCCTTTCTCACTTGTTTGACCTTTCCTGCTCACGTCCCTTTCCTAATCCACTGCACAAGGGAACATTTGTATACTGCACTTCAATTATAACCACCCGATACATATTACAGACCACTAGTTACAGAACACTTTTGCGCAGTCCATTGTCAATGCTATGTTGGTCCTTGAGGCAGATGCCTGCGGCAACCGTATATCTGTATATCGTTTGGAAAGGTCTGTGATCCAGTGTTGCCAATAAAGCCGACGCACAGGATGATGGTTCTCGGACTTCGTTCCGCTACCAAACAACACCTGCCATAACCGTCATGACTGCCTAGTGGTCAGTCTACTATCCCAGGGTATGCCCGCTGTCCTCTGTATGCTGAATGGAGTGAAAATGTTTTAAAATTCAATCTTCCATTTCACACACTCCCTATGAATGACGACTCTCCCTGAAAGACTTCAAGTTACTACTCTTCGCCCCCTAAAAGCTATCAACAGATGAAGTTTTTCAGGATAGGCTAGAGCGGAGAGCTGAGTCAAACCAGTCTTCGAAGTGAAGACCGCAACGCCAACAACAGAACAGTAAATTTTGTTAGTTATCCTCGAATTCAAAAATACGCATCGAACTCACGAAAGCACTATTTTCACGATGTAAGGACGTAAAATTTTGATATATCAAAGTAAGAAGATTATTTTTGCGAAAACACAAACAAAATACATAAATATGTTAATCAACTTCCCATTTCCTGTGTCAAAAATGTGAAGCATATGAACTCGTCTACTGCGCTGGCATGTAAGAAATCTGTCCATGAAATTCACTATGACTGCACGACAAGTTTCCACATCCATTTCGCTGACAACCCGTCGAATTTATTCCTTCAAGTCATGGATGTTTCGGGGGTTTATTGGCATACACCATTGGCTTAAGATAACCCCAAAGAAAGAAGGAGTTAAATCAAATGACCTTGGTGGCCACGGATGATCAGCACCGCGCGAAATGAAGCGATCCGGGAACCGCCCATGGAGAAACTGGGTCGACGACTGAGGCCGAGTGGTTCTAGGCGCTTAAGTCCGGAACCGCGCGACTGTTACAGTCGCACGTTCGAATTCTGCCTCGGGCATGGATGTGTGTGATGTCCTTAGGTTAGTCAGGTTTAAGTAGTTCTAAGTTCTAGGGGATTGATGACCTCAGATGTTAAGTCCCATAGTGCTCAGAGCCATTTGAACCATTTTTGGACCAACGGAAATGTTTCGCGGGAAGTATGGTAGGGTGGCACCATCCTGCTGAAACCACATCTCTTCAGTGTCCATTACATCCAAATGATGCCACAAAAATATTATTATCGTCGTATGATCTCCACTGACTATCACAGCTTGTTCTGCCTCATTTTCAAAAAAAAAAAAAAATTAGGGCCGGATACGACGCCGGACCAAAAGCGGCATCACACTGTCACTCGTTATGGATGCCATTTCCTTCCTCGGATCATGCAAGGATTTTTTTGACCCCCAGATATGGTAGCTCTGCTTATTCAAATGGTTCAAATGGCTCAGAGCACTATGGGACTTAACATCTGAGGTCATCAGTCCCCTAGAACTTAAAACTACTTAAACCTAACCAACCTAAGGACAGCACACACATCCATGCCCGAGGCAGGATTCGAGCCTGCGACAGTGGCGCGGTTCCGGACTGATGCGCCTAGAACCGCTCGGCCACCGCGGCCGGCTCTACTTATTCACAAAACCATTTAAGTGGGAGTGTGCTTCATCACTGTAGATGATTTTGTTTGCGAAGCTGTCGCCCTTCTGTCAGAACCCAGCCAACAAACTGTCGTCTATTCTCGTGACCCGGCACTTTTATAAGGGTGGTAATGGACATCATACTGGAGAACTCTCCGTGCTCAAGAGCAGTTTACTCAATTGTTGGGAACGGTGACGAATTGATTTCATTGCGCTAACAGCCACACTGTTGCAAACCACCGCAGTGCTCTGCTTACTTGGGACAGAACGGCGATGCCTAGGACTTAAGGTTTACTGTTGAACCCGTCTCACAGAACCTTCTCATAAGTCTGCGAAATGTCATTCGGTGCCTCATTACGCCCTAGAATAGCGCGAAGTCACCTCACAGCTGCTTCTTAACTTTCTTCATTCTGACATAACGTTTTCATGATTAGCACACGTTGTGCACAAGTGAACTGTTCCGTGGTTAGACACTGAATGCGAGAAATTCAACTGAGTCAACAATCGGAATGTTGCTGCAAACAGAGACGAATCAAAATAATGTCACCAACCGACGAACAAAAATTTACCAGCCGTTTCAAAATCGATGCTCTTTTTGAACAACCCTTTAGAAAGTATGCTGTTCTGATCAGTATGTGCTCGCCATTGCTCGTCGCTGCCACAAGAACGTCTGGGTGGAGGGGTTTATAGGAAAGCGGAGAAGGTGTAATTTTAGGAACCTAACAAGGGAAACACCTCATCGCACCCCCCTCAGATTTAGTTATAAGTTGGCACAGTGGATAGGCCTTGAAAAACTGAACACAGATCAATCGAGAAAACAGGAAGAAGTTGTGTGGAACTATGAAAAAAATAAGCAAAATATACTTCACTCGAGATAAGGTTTGAACCAAGGACATCTCGTTCCACAGCTCCTCACGCTACCATGGGACCACGGCGCTCCTGAGCTCACATTATCCTTGATGTTGCCTATCTTGTGCATGGACTACTCAGTTTGTATATTTTGCTTATTTTTTTCATAGTTCCACACAAGTTCTTCCTGTTTTCTCGACCGATCTGTGTTCAGTTTTTCAAGGCCTATCCACTGTGCCAACTAAATCTGGGGGGGGGGGGGGGTGCGATGGGGAGGTTCCTTTGTAAGAAGAAACGAACAGCCGGCTAGTCGCGCTGGAAGATGCGAGGGGCGTTCCTGACGACAGGCGGGCGGCGTAACACGGTGGCCGGTCTACAGGGAGGCGCTGGTGGTCTCACGCCCTCGCGCCGACTGGCTCTCCACGTGGGAGCCAACACGGGAGGAAATTGGAAACGAAAAATAAGAAGCGGCTCTTCCAATTTCGCGCGCCGCTAGGCCGGCCATTACAGGCACTTCTTGCGGCGGGCAGGGCGTGCCCGCTAACGCGCACGGACAGCGCAGAATGGAGCGTGGCATCCCCATCGGTCGCGCTCGTATTGTCGCTGATGCACGCCGGTACCTGCCCCTCCGCGCACTTGCCCTTTTTCACTTTCTTTTTTGTCTCACTCCTATCCCCTTCCGCCGTCCACCCTTATCCCGATCGAGTATTGAGATATTACGTGAGCCGTATTGGCTCCGCGGGATGTGATCGCCTCGGCTTTGCGCGAGATCCGAAGAATGCAGTGGCCGGATAAGTTCCTTATCGGGGCGAGCCGCTCGCACGTGTTGCGGATCCGGTAGGTGGGAAAGAGATCGGCTGGATCGGGATGTAGTGCAGCCTCCTGCCAAGGCCCTGGGTTCAACACACGAGACCGGGAGAGACTGATGCAGCTCAGACTAAGCGTACCTAATGACAATCTGGCAGTTTTTTTTATC
This sequence comes from Schistocerca cancellata, assembly GCF_023864275.1. Lineage (NCBI taxonomy): Eukaryota > Metazoa > Arthropoda > Insecta > Orthoptera > Acrididae > Schistocerca > Schistocerca cancellata. Next base: position 459,371,873 of record NC_064630.1, read on the forward strand.
ATGTATTTTATGCTCAACTTACGCGAGTGATGCTACCGGTTTTCACTTCATTACCTACATTAAATGCTATACTAAAATTCTAAAACACTAGGAAACTAAATTACAAAACAAAAGTTCGAATAAGGCGCTTCATAGTACCAACATCTATGCTAGAATTGACTATAAGATGCTTACATTTTAATAAGTAGGACAAAGTTTGTATGGCTTATTACATCACTGTACCACTTTTACATATGTTGACTCGGTGTGACAGAAAATTATGTCTAGTCAGGTCTGCGGATAGTCATTACTGACCGAAATTAATACCCTTCTCTCTCTCAGTCTGAATAGGCCTCGAAAGGCCCAATGATATCGACGGACCACCGTGTCATCCTCAACCGATAGGCGTCACTGTATGCAGATGTGGAGGGTCATGTGGTCTACATAACGTTCTCCCGGTATTCGTCAGTGATCATGACCGGAGACACTACTTCCCAGTGAGGTAGCTCCCCAACTGGTGTCACAAGGGCTGAGTGCAGCTCTCTGGCTAATTGCTCTCTGAAGACGTATACGGTCACACATCTAAGTGCTAGCCAAACCCGACAGCGCTTAACTTCGGGTATCTGACGGGAAGCGGCGTACGACTGCGGCATCGCCATTGACACGGTCGAAATTAAAAAAAAAATTATGAACCGTAACTGGAATGTATATATAAAAGTACCATCGAGGATCGCTGTGAATTTTTGCTGCGATTATGTCGCAAATCTTGAGACAAATCAAATTAACTTCTACACACTGCTGAGGCACTCACAATAATAGGACCAAAGACATCCGTGTTCGGATAATGGGAATTAAAGGCTATGTTAATTATGTAATCGTATAAAGTTCGTAATTGTCAAATACTAAAAATATTCACAATACAAAACTGAATGTGAGAGAAAGCCATCTCAAAGAGAAAACTAGTGAAACTTTTACATAACGACAAGTGCAGATAAGCTAGAAGTGCGCTAAAAGCAGGGTAGATGACATCCGACTGCAGACGTGTTCCACAAGTAACAAACTGGTACATGGCGAAACAATTCGTGTGAGTTAAGGTTCAAATTAATAATAATGATAATAATATTGTATTGTATGGAACTGGGGACCTAGAAATGACGGCGAGGTTTCTTCCCCGCAGTAGCCTTCAGTGGTTCATAACCCCACAACACGCTACAGCAGTCCACTCACCCCACCGCCGCCCCACACCGAACCCAGGGTTATTGTGCTGTTCGGCCCCCACTGGGCCCCCACGGGAACGTCTCACAGTAGACGAGTGTAGCCCCAAATGGTTGCGTGGTAGAGCAATTATGGTGTACGCGTACGTGGAGACAGTGTTCGCGCAGCAATCGCCGACATATTATAACTGAGGCTGAATGCCTTAAAAACCATCCATAGACTGGCCGGCACACCGGACCGACTAATGATAATAATAATAATAAAGCCTAAAACAAATTTAGTTCTTGGATATGTGATTCTAAACAAGTGGGGGAACAGAATTCTGGATCAATTACTTTTGTTCGCAAAGGGGTGAAACCAGAGTGGGAAAATAACAGGTTTGGTACAGATGAGCAAGTAATCTTTTCTCGAGTAATAAATCTGTATTAAATTTGTTTGCTTTTTCAGTTTGAGGTCATTCCTAGGATTAGGACGTGGTGGTGAAGAAATGGCTGCAATGTGTGAGTGTGTACTGTTGAAGTGACGCCACGGGCAATATACGTGTAGTAGAGCTGCGCTTTTTGTCACGCGTTCGTTTTACTATGCGCGAAAGCGTCTGGCAAATGGCCGTCGAGCTCTACATGGGAGGCGTCGTGCATCCTGGCATGGTTTACTGTTAGAATTCCAAGAGCACACATTCCTAGAAATGTCAACCAGAGTATTGCTTCCTCCGACGCGTATCTCGAGAGAGAGAGGTAAAATTAGAGAGATTCGAGTCACTCGGAGGGTTAGCCAATAGTCATTCTTCTCGCGCACCAATCGCGAAATGGAACACGAAAAGGCGAAGTCAAAGTGCCTTTGGCCACACACCATAAGATGGATTCCGGAGTATATGTCGTGTGGCGGCTTCACGAACTGAGGAAGCTGAAGGTGCATAAAGACTTTTGCATAATATTGTGCAACTGTAACGCAGCTCACTGTATGAATCTTCTAACAACTGGCTGGCGGAAATAAAGTTAGTGTGCCTAGAAGGAAAACGCTCATCTGTATTGTCCTCATGCAGGTTAAAACTTCGTTATCCTACTGCGCCATCTTCAGCACTGAGCCGCGTACGGAGAATTATTGCCTAAGGACTGTTAACTGGTAGTGTGATTGCATGTTTCTTTATGTTAGGCCGTCTTGTTAAGGAACAAGCAGTTTTCTTATATAGCTCCCAGAGACTGTTCTCTGCAACTATGATAGAATCACGCAGAGAAAGCTACTTTTTGAAAAACGCTTTGACACTAAACAAGGTTTCTTGTTCTTACGAGTATGGAAATCTATGTTTACTATTACACTGAGACAGTAAGAATAGGATATCTGCATAATTTCTTAATGACAAATCGCATGTTTTATTCGTTTCACTCATTTTGAAGCCAAATTTTCAGACCAAAGGAGCTAATAACTGAAAATTATTCAATACGTCTCCAGGTTCACTTATCAGCATCCGAGCTAAGGATGTATAAGACGTCAGCCTGTTATCTAAGAATGTATGAGACACGTCCTCTTGTAGACAGAATGGCACATTAAAACGAATAGTAACAGCGGTGACGAATACGTGTATCATAAAGCAAGATACATAACGCCTGTTCCGTAGATATGTACGCATGCTCTTCTACACCACGGTCTGCTGGGAAAATTTCTTGACAAAGGTTCCGTGTTTGAGAAAATTCTCCACAAGGTCTAAAAGGGAAGACAACCTACATTTTGAAAGGAAGCACGCAACACATTCGGAAATAAAACGTAAAGGAACCCCGCCGCGAAACACTCTGATTTGAATTTAAAATACGCCACAAACAGAAACGGAAAAGGGAGATTTCTGGGTATTAGCGAAGGCGGTGGCCCCAGCTGCACCTGTCGGGGAAACCAAAGACCTAAAATGAGCAAGTGGTGTGGGAACTAATAACACTGAAAAAACTGCCACTGAGCCAACACATTTACGTAATTCTTATTTACTGTCCCTAAAGCGGCTCGAGGTAATTTAAAATTACCGGGAACTACTCAGATTCTGTCTTACGCCTGCCGTGTTTTCCTGAGTCGAGTTACACGGTAAAAACATCGTTTGCATCACGGCGGGCACAGAGATGTGTTCCGCTATTAATGAGGCGCCGTTTCATTTGGTAGGCAGAGTGCGCTATCATTAGGTCGGTGCTAATCACGGGTTCCCCGGCTGCGCAGCCAGACACGCACCCCCCGCCACCTACCGCTTCTGGCGCGGTTGGCGCGCTTACGGACAAAGAGAGGCGTCTTGCCAAGAAATCAGTATTTGTGCTAGTACCATAGTTGCGCTTACAGAATTACAATGATACTCGCGTAATGTGCTAGATCGTTCAGCAGAACATCTATTAACAGCCAACGGTCTTAAAGTGTCACAAATAGCTTCTGCTGTACAAACCACCGGCTATGCGAAGCAGAGGTAATTCTGTGTGTACCCATCTGCACCCCACACAGTCACATCCACGTCCCCCTATGACGACGAATGAAATCTGACAACGTTGATTCCCTCAGTGCCTACACACACGTATACCTCGATGGTGATGCTTTACGGAGAACCGGGAATAATATGAAAAGTAGACGTAATGGCACTCCAATGTTGCAGTCGGAGCGCCTATCTCTGCCATCACGTCAGTGGAAACCGCAACACCGGTCGCCGTGCTGAAAGGCATCGCACTGTCGGTCCGGATACTTTTCTTGCTGCAGATAGACCCATTTTCTGAGTCAGGGTGCCAGGTGATTATAATAAAACTGAATCTAATTACAGAGGTTCAGTGTGGGCTGTAATCAACCTATGGAATCGAAACTTGGTATATATTCTAATACGTTAATGCAGAACAAAATTAGTTCCAGTTTTGGCCACCAGGTGCAAATCTGGCGCCTTGAATGGAAGAAAGAAGTATAGAAATGTTTCCATATGTGGGCAGAAAAGGCCAAACAGTGAAAAAGCCATAAACTAAACTCCGTCCGAACAGGCGTTGGAAGGGCCAACGGTAGCGATCGGCAGCCGTGTCATCATCATTACTGAATGAGTATAAGGAGGGGCGTGTGGTCAGCACACCGCTCTCCCGGCCGTAGGTCAGTTTACGAGACCGGAGCCGCTATTTCTCAGTCAAGTAGCTCCTCTGTTTGCCTCACAAAGGCTGAGTGCACCCCACTCGGCAGACCGGATGATCACCCATCCAATTGCTAGCCCAGACCGACAGCGCTTAACTTCGGTGATCTGCCGGGAACCGGCGTTACCACTGCCACAAGGCTGTTGCTTTTCACTACTGAGGCATCACTTTGTTTGCAATTTTATTAATTCTTTTCTTGAAGTACAAAGATCACAAAGTTCTGAAATATAGTTCGTTTCAAGACATGTGCAAAACATGTTTGCTAACTAGGCGTGTTTTCTGCTTGATCGGAGGTCTCGAACTGGCCTGAGCGATTCGTCTGCACGGCTGTATATCGGTCTTCGTGCGGTGGCGCTGCGGTCTTGGGAGAGAGGGTGTAGCTTCACGAGCGCCACCCATTCGTCCTTGCGGTGGTTTCGGTGCGAGGCACCTACTTTGTTACGGCACCGCGATCTGAGTATTGCTCATCAGTGTGGGATCCGTACCAGGTCGGGTTGACGGAGGAGATAGAGAAGATCCAAAGAAGAGCGGCGCGTTTCGCCACAGGGTTATTTGGTAAGCGTGTTAGCGTTACGGAGATGTTTAGCAAACTCCAGTGGCAGACTCTGCAAGAGAGGCGCTCTGCATCGCGGTGTAGCTTGCTGTCCAGGTTTCGAGACGGTGCGTTTCTGGATGATGTATTGAATATATTGCTTCCCCCTACTTATACCTCCCGAGGACATCAGTAATGTAAAATTAGAGAGATTCAAGCGCGCACGGAGGCTTTCCGGCAGTCGTTCTTCCCGCGAACCATACGCGACTGGAACAGGAAAGGGAGGCAATGACAGTGGCACGTAAAGTGCCCTCCGCCACGCACCGTTGGGTGGCTTGCGGAGTATAAATGTAGATGTAGAGCTTTGGACAATAGCATACTTACCTCTTCTCGTTGAAACTGTTAAGTGCGTGTCACCAAAAAAGCAATGACTGTTACAGGCCGCATCCATTGTCATCGTCTTGTTGGCCTAGTTGAAGGCACGAAATATCTAAGGTATCTCAGGAGCTCCGCATTCCCTTTATGAATCCCCGGGGATTATATATTCGTTGGACAAAACCGTTGAGAGATCTCAACACGGGTGCATTATTATAGACCTCTGGTAGCAACACTAGTCCCCATTCAGCTTCCTGCCAGACCGAACGACCGTCGCGTAGTCTGTAGCAGTGTGGGGAGAAAGTAAAGTGTAAATCAGCTGAATGGCTCCTTTGTCCCGGAACGGTAAACAGTTTATACGTTCGGTGAGGGTCCCCGGCAGCGCTGTGACACCGTGTGACCGGCCGCTGGTGTGTTCCCGAGTCGTTTGTTGGGGGAGGGCCTTCCAATTAAGAGGCCATTCCTCAGATTCCGGCAGCGTTATCTGCGCCAGCCCCTCGACCCGCCTGACAAACGGCTGCAGGCGCCGCTCCACGGCGCTCCCCCGGCGTCTCACCCATTCCTTTTTTCCCCCGCCCTCTCCTGTGGCGGTCGTTCGTCGCGCAACCTGTGCGGCGGCTGGTGACGAGAGGTGCGTTAGGTGGCATTCCTGGCGCCGGAGTCAGCTGCGGACATCCCGGCTTGGTCCGCTGCGTGCTCGGCCACAAACAGATCAGCTCCCTGCAGCTGACTTGTCCCGTCACGTAATCCGTGGACGCCCTTGTAGTTGGCAACCGTTTGCTTTTACTAACAACAACCATACACTGCCGTGTACATGCTCCACTGTAAGTAGGCTGTTTAGGTTCTTGTACAGGGTTATTACAAATGAATGAAGCGATTTCACAGCTCTACAATAACTTTATTATTTGAGATATTTTCACAATGCTTTGCACACACATACAAAAACTCAAAAAGCTTTTTAGGCATTCACAAATGTTCGATATGTGCCCCTTTAGTGATTCGGCAGACATCAAGCTGATAATCAAGTTCCTCCCACACTCGGCGCAGCATGTCCCCATCAATGAGTTCGAAAGCATCGTTGATGCGAGCTCGCAGCTCTGGCACGTTTCTTGGTAGAGGAGGTTTAAGCACTGAATCTTTCACATAACCCCACAGAAAGAAATCGTATGGGGTTAAGTCGGGAGAGCGTGGAGGCCATGACATGAATTGCTGATCATGATCTCCACCACGACCGATCCATCGATTTTCCAATCTCCTGTTTAAGAAATGCCGAACATCATGATGGAAATGCGGTGGAGCACCATCCTGTTGAAAGATGAAGTCGGTGCTTTCGGTCTCCAGTTGTGGCCTGAGCCAATTTTCCAGCATGTCCAGATACACGCATGAAACTTGCCCGCACGCGTTCAACTGTTTCCTCGCTCTCTGCGGGCCGACCCGTTGATTTCCCCTTACAGAGACATCCAGAAGCTTTAAACTGCGCATACCATCGCCGAATGGAGTTAGCAGTTGGTGGATCTTTGTTGAACTTCGTCCTGAAGTGTCGTTGCACTGTTATGACTGACTGATGTGAGTGCATTTCAAGCACGACATACGCTTTCCCGGCTCCTGTCGCCATTTTGTCTCACTGCGCTCTCGAGCGCTCTGGCGGCAGAAACCTGAAGTGCGGCTTCAGCCGAACAAAACTTTATGAGTTTTTCTACGTATCTGTAGTGAGTCGTGACCATATGTCAATGAATGGAGCTACAGTGAATTTATGAAATCGCTTCAATCATTTGTAATAGCCCTGTATTGGTAACGCCACCGCCACCTAGCGGTCTGTATGAAAATCACTGGCTGTGCTGTGTGCAGTCTGTGGCGGGGTGGCATTGTTGGAATATGCTATTGTAGTGTTGGGCAGTTGGCTGCTAACAGCGCGTAGCGTTGCGCAGTTGGAGGTGAGCCGCCAGCAGTGGTGGATGTGGGAAGAGAGATGGAGGAATTTTGAGAGCGGACGATCTGGACGTGTGTCCGTCAAAAGAGTAAATTTGTAATATTGGATGTCATGGACTGATATATATATTATGACTTTTGAACCCCATTAAGGTAAATACATTATTTGTTCTCTATCAAAATCTTTCGTTTGCTAACTATGTCTTTCAGTAGTTAGTGCCTTCAGTAGTTTGAACCTTTTATTTATCTGGCAGTAGTGGCGCTCGCTGTATTGCAGTAGTTCGAGTAACGAAGATTTTTGAGGTAATTGATTTGTGAAACGTATAGGTTAATGTTAGTCAGGGCCATTCTCTTGTAGGGATTATTAAATGTCAGATTGCGTTGCGCTAAAAATATTGTGTGTCAGTTTAAGCACAGTAATGTATAATTTTTCTAAGGGGACGTTTCACTACTAGCGCACTAAAATCGCAATGCCATAAAGACGACATGCCACAAACGTCAAACTGGCCTAAAGTGTACTAAAAACTCGGATATGAACCCACAGTGTCCAATAAATACATGAAAAAGTCCACAACAATCTCTAAGTGAGTGAGTGAGCGGGTTCTTTAGTCAACATCATCTACAATAATCTGAAAGTGGCACGACAGAGATGTATTTGGCATTGTGGCAGCAAATAACGAACGCTGTGTTTGTATTATGTACGCAAAAAATCCCACCACGCCGCTGGCTACCGATCAACTGTGTATGCAAAACATAAAAGCCATCCATCCAGAGATGAGAACGCTACCTTCAGTGCGTATGACTGGTAAAGTACATTCTTCCCTTGGTGCATTATCAGTTATTTGTAAACGTTTAACATCATTGCAGCATCATTCATTATGTTTTATATATGACTGTGAAATGTAGAGAATTTTAAAGGCAATGGAACTGGTGCTTTGGATTCTGATTTACTACATTTGGGTTGTATTAAATACAGTGAAATGAAATGAATACATCGGTGGGGTTGAAATCGATGACGACGCAGTAATATGACATTATATCAGTACAAAACGGTCGGAAATTCTGAGCCTGCAGTGTGATAATATTTTCCTGAAACTTCCTGGCAGATTAAAGCTGTGTACCGGACCGAGACTCGAACTCGGGACCTTTGCCTTTCGCGGGAAAGTGCTCTATCGTCTGAGCTACCCATGCAGGACTCAGGCCCCGTTTTCACCGCTTCACTTCTGCCAGTACTACGTCTCCTACCTTCCAAACTTTACAGAAGCTCTCCTGCGAACCCTGCAGAACTAGCACTCCTGAAAGAAAGGATATTGCGGAGACATGGCTTAGCCACAGCCTGGGGGATGTTTCCAGGATGAGATTTTCACTCTGCAGTGGAGTGTGCGCTGATATGAAACTTCCTGGCAGATTAAAACTGTGTGCCGGTAGAGCACTTGCCCGCGAAAGGCAAAGGTCCCGTGTTCGAGTCTCATTCTGGAATATTTTCCCGTTACATTTGTGAATGATTACAGCCACAACTGTGCAGTACTGAAAAAAAAGAAAGAAAACGATATTGCAACCCAAGTTAGTGCCACAAATTATCGTCACCAAAAAATTGCTTTCCTCTCTCCGGACCCTGTTGAGAATAAAATACAGGGTGTCCACAGAGTCCAGCTATCCTTTCAATACCTCATAAATTGCAAACTGTTACAGACAGAGAGACGTGGTTTGTTGTAAAGCGGTTATTAGCTCTTAAAGTATTTCTGCTTTGAGCTTTGTTGCTGCTTCGGCTTGGACTGCATCAAAATGACGAAAGATCAGCAGAAGTCTCAGTGTGTCATCTGGTACGCAGAATTCAAATCTGTGACAACGGTATTATGGAATTATCGACTCCAGTATGGGAAAGCGCCACCAGCAAAAACAAGCATAATGAGGTGGTTCACGAACTTTAAAGTGAAGAAAGAATAGTTCAAATGGCTCTAAGCACTATGGGACTTACCATCTGAGGTCATCAGTCCGCTAGACATAGAACTACTTAAACCTAACTAACCTAAGGACATAACACACATCCATGCCCGAGGCAGGATTCGAACCTGCGACCGTAGCACCAGCGCGGTTCCGGACTGAAGCGCCTAGAACCACTCGGTCACAGCGGCCGTCCTAAACTGAAGAGCTCCAGCGGTCCATCGTCTTCCAGCTGATTATTTGAACGTGTGGGATTTGCTGAATGACACACTCTCTGAGACGTGGATGTGTCGGGGTTGTCCCACTGCATGGCTCTCGCACTCTACCGTTCTCAAGCCATTAGACTTCTTTTTGTGGAGTCAAGTCGAGGATCGCATAGCTACGGCCCCGGTCGTGGTAGTTACCCTTCGTGAACTGAAGCTATCGGAACGGTTGATGCCGCAATGCTGATCAGTATAATGGCAAAACTCGAATATCCCCAAGATATTCTACGAGCTAGTAGGAGAGCAAATATTGAAATTCTGGCATAACAGAAAAAAACTTTTGAGAGCTGCTAAACGTTTTACATCAACTACGATGCCGGTCTCATATAGTTCCCAAATTATGATGTTTTCAAATGACAGCGAGACTTTATAGAGATGTTTTTTGCGTTAGACCATTCAAAAATGGTTCAAATGGCTCTGAGCACTATGGGACTTACCCGCGGAGGTCATCAGTCCCCTAGAACTTAGGACTACTTAAACCTAACTAACCTAAGGACATCACACACATCCATGCCCGAGGCAGGATTCGAACCTGCGACAGTAGCAGCAGCGCGGTTACGGACTGAAGCGCCTAGAACCGCTCGGCCACCGCGGCCGGCGTCAGACAATTCACTTGCACTGAAACATGGTGATGGCATCAGATACACAGACGCTGCCAATGTCCAGAATTACCAGGTACAGGATAAGTGTATGTAGATGGGCGTTATTTGTAAACATGGAGACGGCATTTAAAGCGGGCGCCGCCCACGCGCACGGCTGGGTGCCAGCACGCTGCCGCCACGCGTCAACTCGACACTCACCTGCCTCCAGGTGACAGCGGCGTCACACGAGGAGCGTGCGGTCGCGTGTGCCGCGTGCGTGACTCCAGGGTGACACGCATCACTTACGGCACGTCGTCGGTAATTATGAAGTGAACCAGCTGTGTGACAGCCAGCGTTTAAAGACAGGCCCCCACACTTCTGTACGTTGCTATTGGTCAGCTACTGACTCACCTCAGTGCGTTTCTCATCACCTTTACGCTGATGCCGAGTGTGAGCTTAATGCTTCATGATCTATCTATACAGGTAACTGAATGAAAATTTCACATTCTCACTACAGACGACACATTAGTCTTGTGAGAAACAGCAACTGCATTGATATTTAAGGATCATTCTCATTTATTGTTCCGTGTCAGTTGCACATTTTTAATTAAATTACATGTTTGGATGACTCAGGTTCTTTTTCAGATCTAAGTTGCGTCAGCAATCCGTCTTGTCTACTCAAAACCACATATCAGATTTACTGACGCAGCTACTTAGAACTGAAGATGGTTCTGAGTGATCGAAACATGTACTCTAAATATAAAAATGTAAAATCTGTAATGAAAAATGCAAAATTTAAATGTAAAAAATGTTAGGAGTGAAACACATGTATTCATTCTGCTACTAGTTTACGTCACTATGAAGTAGTGCTTAGCATTGTTTCACTGAAATGAAATGAAATGATCGTATGGCATTGTTGGCCGGGAGGCCCCATGCGGGGAAGTTAGGCCGCCGTATTGCAAGTCCTTAGTTAACGCCGCTTCGGCGACTTGCAAGTCAATGATGATGAAATGATAATGAAAGAAACACAACACCCAATCATCACGAGGCAGAGAAAACCCCTGACCCCGCCGGGAATCGAACCCGAGACGCATCACTTACGGCACGTCGTCGGTAATTATGAAGTAAACCAGCTGTATGACTGCTAGCGTTTAAAGACAGGCCCCCACACTTCCGTACGTTGCTATTGGTCAGCTACTGACTAACCTCAGTGCGTTTCCCAACACCTTTACGCTGATGCCGAGAGTGAGCTTAATGCTTCATGATCTATCTATACAGGTAAATGAATGAAAAATTCATATCCTCACTACAGACGACATATTCGTCTTGTGAGAAATAGCAACTTCGTTGTTATTTAAGATAATTCTCATTTATTGTTCCGCATCAGTTGCACATTTTTAATTAAATTACATGTTTCGATTACTCAGGTTCTTCTTCAGATCTAAGTTGCGTCAGCAATCCGTCTTGTCTACTTAAAACCACATATCAGATTTACTGACACAGCTACTTAGAACTGAAGATGGTTCTGAGTGATCGAAACTTGTACTCTAAATATAAAAATGTAAAAGCTGTAATGAAAAATCTAAAATTTAAATGTAAAAACTCTTAGGAGTGAGGCACATGTATTCATTCTGCTAATAGTCTACGGTACTGTGAAGTAGTGTTTAGCATTGTTTCACTGAAATGAAATGATCGTATGGCATGTCTGAGGGTTTCGGTCGTGGCCTTGTCTTTATTAAGGTAATTCGCTCTTTCGAAGAAAGCGACCACAGGACGAAAAATCGAAAGTCACGCTATACATCTCGAGTCGGTACTAAGAAACCACATTCTGTTCCCACTCAATCAGATTTGCAAATGCAACGATTGCCACTTGCTGTGCCGTTGTAAATTAAAATTTGAGCAACGCCAGTACATCGCCGTAGCGCGGTGCCGGCGCCGCCTCGTGCGGTCAGTTTCGAGAACTGGAACAACAGTCGGTTGCTGGACGTTTACACATCTACCCTCGAGCCGTGCAGTGCCGCAAATTTGCATTTTCCGGAAAGGATGGCTACCGAGTCGTTTTCCAGGAACTGAAAGACGCCGCAGTGACAGGGCCGCACGTGAGGTCGTAAATCAGGGCGCGCACAATGACGGCGGCTGCGGCGCCCAAATTTATGTAGATCGCCGTCATTTATAAACAGGGCCGCCGCGCGCCTAAAGAGCTAATTTCGAAGCCGGCCCGAAGTCCCGCCCCCTGCCTGCTTCACACGGAGACGCGCCACCACGCGCCCCACACGCGACCACCGTCCGCAAATGAGCCTACGGGCCGCCTCGCTGTCCCGTTGCGCCCTAGCGCAATCCTCGCTCCGTCACTTTGCCGAAGCGGAGAGTAGGAGACACAATCCAACACATACAGTCGCGACACTTAGCTTTTACAAAAGGGGAGCGTACGCAGAACAATAAATTGCGCCAACAAAGAAAAGACGGTAGGGAAGTAATGGGCATTCTGGGCCAAATATGCGCACCGGCTGCTCCTCGGACTGTGGCAGGTGGAGGCGAGGACATGGCAGCGTCGGCGGTAGCAGGAAGACTTCATCATACCCCTCTCCTCTTCTAAACCATAGTTCTTTCTTGGAAATTGATCAGACAGAGAGCGCTTACACCAGCACAAACACAGTCACATCTCACAATCACAGCTCAATATTTTACTGAGCAATCACGTATTTCAACTCCATCTTAAGCTACTCCGTTTGCTCGGAAATAGGCCAGTCAGAGAGCTTCTAAACCACCATCCACGTATTTAGATTTTCCAATCATAGCCGAATATTTTACCAGCCATTAAAACGAAACAGCGAATCAATGTTTGCCCCACGGCCCCTATCTTGTCAGCATTCACAGCAACGTGACGCAGTTGTGTGTGTGTGTGTGTGTGTGTGTGTGTGTGTGTGTGTGTGTGTTCTGCTGACAAAGCTTATGTTGCTTCAAACGCTGAGGTACATGACGATAAGCTGCTACGTTTTAATCACTAGCAAAATAATGAGCTGTTGAGCGAGATCTACACAGGTGTCCGTTAACTTAGAAGCTCTGTGGCTGTCGTATTTCCAAGAAAGTAGCGTGTCTTAAGAAGGTGTAGAAAAATGTGATTCGTCAGTAAAATACTGGTCTATGAGATCTTAATATATGTGTGTTGGCTTCGAAGCTGTTTGATTGTACTATTTCCAAGAAACAGGCGTGGCTTATGAGAGAGGCGGGGCATAACGACATCATCTGGCTGCTCTTGCCTCCACCTGCTGGAGTCCGAGGAATGGCCAGTGTACATATTTGCCCCAGAATACCCATTGTATTCCTACTAAAGAAATCATTTTTATCATTATTTAGGTTCCATAAGGTCGCTGAGCGAAATGAAGCTTGATATTACACATTAGAGTATTTGGCACACCTATTTGGGATGTGAGCGCGAGGACTGTGTGCCAGGGGATAGCCGGCCGCTGTGGACGAGCGGTTCTAGACGCCTCAGTCCGGAACCGCGCGATCGCTCTGGTCGCAGGTTCGAATCCTGCCTCGGGCATGGATGTGTGTGATGTCCTTAGGTTCGTTAGGTTTAAGTAGTACTAAGTTCTAGGGGACTGATGACCTCAGATGTTAAGTCCCGTAGTGCTCAGAGCCATTTGAACCATCTGAACCAGGGGATGGCTTCATGATAGTAGTGTGTGTCGAAACCCAGTAGGCAAAATAAATAAAATGCGACTATAGACTAAAATAAACTTTTTCAGTATTGTATTGATCACTGTCCCACTGACAGTACGTCAGAAATATGCATCACATTACAATTCTGTTACGATTGCGTTGTAACCTACAGACACATTTAGTGAACGTTAACATATGTATTATTGCCGACATATTCGTCGCAACAGGTTCCACGACTTGATGATCCTCAGATCAACGTAGCTGCATAAGCAACCTGTCGTACCCATATGGAATTACCCATTGGGCGCATATTCTGATGTCGTAATCAATTCGCAACTTCACAGGTCTCAAGATGATCAACTTGGGTCGAAGCTAGTCATATCTCGAAAAAATAAACTTTGTAAGTGAGGGAGCAAAATAACCGACAAATATTATTTAACGATGGTTTTTACAAGCAAGAAACAGCCAGTAAATAGCAGGAGATTTTTTACAGAAAGGCTTCGAATCGCGATTTTATTATCGAATTTGGAATTGGTAACAGCTTGCTATTGACGATACACAAGAGGGTGCATTACGAGAGAATCGTCGTATTTTATGCGGCATACAACTGAAAACTGAAAGTGTGTGCGGTGCTCGTCCTTGATGGTGCTTTCCTTCCCTCGGGCTACGGTGGTGGGCGTGCTGTGGACATTGGACCGGTGGCTTCATCAGTGGGAGTGCTTGCGCTGTGCTGTGCTGCTGCTGGTGTTGGTGGCGAGCAGCGGCGTGACTGGGAGGTGTGTGCTGCCGCGGCTCATATGCATGTGAATGGGCCGGGCCCGTCAATGACGCCCACGGGCCGCAACAGTTGACTAAGCGCGCTCGCTCGCCTCGCGCAAACACGGCACGCCGCCCGCCAGAGAGTGGCAGCGCGAAGGGCGCGCCTCCGACCGCCACTGGCGCTACCCGCGAGTGTACTGACGCCATCACCGTCTCATTGGCCCTCGTCATCTGGCGCAAGTGATCCATCGATGAACTCGCTCAGACTCTCAACCGACCTGTCCAGCAGCGACTTTCTACTCGAAATAAACTACCTAACATTTATAAATTAATGTTCTCGCTGCCCTCGCCCGTAGTAACAGATTATATGCTACTAAAATGTAGACTTTCGCGGCCGGAAATATCATGTCCATTATAATTATCCGGGCTGTTATGCCGTGGTCGGTTGATGAATTATGTGTCAATTCCCAACGTTTCGTCCCTGTCTGCGGAGGACATCTTCAAGGGGGTCTGTAGCTCGATGGAAGATCCAACACACCCACTGGCTCGCTACTACATTATAATTATCCGGTCTGTTATGCCGTGGTCGGTTGATGAATTCTGTGTCAATTCCCAACGTTTCCTCCCCGTCTGTAGCAGCTAGCCAGTGGGTGTGTTGGACCTCCCATCGAACTACAGACCCCCTTGAAGATGTCCTCCGCAGACGGGGACGAAACGTTGGGAACTGACACAGAATTCATCAACCGACCACGGCATAACAGCCCGGATAATTATAATGGACATGAGATTATATGCTTTTGTCTCCTTTTGACTTTTATTTTACTGTATGTTCGTAGGCTTCCGCGGCCAGTATCAGCGTTTTGAGCACGAGACCGCGTCATTATGAAACATTAAAAACAAAATACTTAGGTTTCAACCGACTTTCCAGAGTTCCTCTTCAGGGCGAGTACCGCTGGATCTAGTGAAGACGATCACCAGAATCCAGCATTTAGTCAACGTGAAGAGAACCGCTCCAAAGTCGATATAAACGTCGGCATTTTATTTGCTTCAATGTTTCGTAGTGATGCTGGCCAATACTCAAAATGTTTTTATTTTATTCCTTGGTTTGTTTTCTTGGCTCGTTGCAAATGTTGCACGAGAACTTGATATTTCTCCTTCTAGTGTTCTCCCGCAAGAGTGGTAAAATATATGAAAGCAAATAGGTATGTAGATTTACAAGTGGGCAAGGAAAACGCCTTCACTGTATGTAAATAAGAACGCAAACAGGCACACGTTTTTTAAATGAAAATTATTCCAACAATGAAAAATTCGAGCCTAATGAATGAGAATACTTATTTTCGTTGTTAATTGGTTCTTAGAAAGAAAATTAGATACAAAGTATTAAGTAAAAAGGTACCATACTACGTTCTAAATATTGTATGATGTGAAAGCTTGGCATGATGTCAAGAGGACAGTGACCATAATTTTTATTATACCGTTGCAACTGTTCTGTTTTAAGACTGACTTTATCATATTGATATATCAAATATAAAGCGCAACACCTTCTAAAATGCTTGCCCACAGTCCGTCATAGTTCCTGACTTTGTAATGTAAGTACAGCGTATCTGAAGAGGCAACGTACAGCATATAGAACACACGGGGTTCCTCTGCGACTACTACGTGTATCGTATGCACTTTTAAATTTATCATATGCGCATTTCAGATTAATTATGTGATGTCAAGATTACCATGTCTTTTGGAATGAAATATCATTCTGCAGCGGTGTGTGCGTTGTTATGAAACTTCATGGCGGGTTAAAACTTTGTCGGACCCAAGATTCGAACTCAGGACCTTCGCCTTTCGAGGACAAAAGCACCGAGTTCGAGGCTCGGCCCGGCACGCATTTTTTGTCTACCAGGGAGTTTCACCATGCGTTCTTATTTATTTATACAGACCTGAAGATGTTCGAAGGCTGAACAAAACCGATTATCATTGACAAATGCGCCAATAGACTGAAATAAAAATATGTTGGAATTCTAGCGGGCTGGGGTCGCCGAGCGGTTCTAGGCGCTACAGTCTGGAACCGCGCGACCGCTACGGTCGTAGGTTCGAATCCTGCCTCGGGCATGGGTGTGTGTGATGTCCTTAGGTTAGTTAGGTTTAGGTAGTTCTAAGTTCTAGGGGACTGATGACCTTAAAGTTAAGTCCCATAGCGCTCAGAGCCATTTGAGCCATTTTGTTGGAATTCTATGATGTCTTCGTAAGTACAAATTTTTCCTCAAACAGATACTGACGTTTTGAAATGTTTCGATGATACTCTTTCTATTCTTCATCAATGAGGTGGAATTAGCTTACGACTTCTGTTAAATACATTCAGTATGAATATAGTTGTGGTTATTAATAAACTCTATTGTCTCTTCACTTACGGCCGAGCGGTTGTAGGCGCTTTAGTCCGGAACCGCGCTGCTGCTACGGTCGCAGGTTCGAATCCTGCCTGGGCATGGATGTGTGTCCTGTCCTTAGGTTAGTTAGGTTTAAGTTGTTCTAAGTTCTAGGGGACTGATGAACTCAGATGTTAAGTCCCATAGTGCTCAGAGGCATTTGTCTCTTCACTTAAGACTTCCGGGCTGATAGGCCGTGAAAGCCTACATTGTATGATCTATTGTATCCGACAGTTGTTTAATTCTTTTACTACATTTTGCCTTTTTGTTAAAAGATACTCCGCATTACCTCACTTTCAGCGTTCGCGTGTCAAAATACAAAGCAGACAGTCTCACAACACATTCAGTTTTGGTGCTAATGTGTAAGCAAAATCGAACACTACTGTTAAGTGAGACCCATAACAGAGGCGCCGCAGTAGGTTCGCTTGATACGATTATTCGATTGAGTCAAGACGCTGATGTAAAAGAGGCTTAATATAATGAGTAATTTCACGGATCATGCACCTACATTCACAGATCTTCTCAAATCACGCATACAGCAATTAAAATGCATTTATTACGACTGGTGAGTCCTTTACAAAATGAGTGAAATACGTAACAGGAAGCAAAGACGCAATGCAGAGATACGTCTTTATGTCCGTATATTCCCATGATTTACGTAGATCCCACGTTCCTTATCTTATCTCAAATTTGTCTGTAGGAACTCTCTTATTTTAATGTTTACGGCATCATTTACGCATCACATGGTTCACCGAACAAGAGCGGCAAAATATTGAACTTGTATTCAGGGAAGAAGAGTTCGGACCAATCTTCGGTTATTATATTAATTTTTCCGTGTTTTTCCTTTGCTACGTCAGGGAAACGACGAGACGGCCCCCTCAGCAAGGTCAAGGCCAATTCTCACCACAACTCTGCCCAAAACTCCGTTCATAATAACACCACTGTCGACAGCATATTAAACTCGAATCTTTCTTCTTTTCTTCCTTTAGCACATAACATGGGTGCTCCTCTTCTGTACATTTAATCCTCGCCGACTTTGTTGTAGACAGTTAGCTCATGAGAAAAGGATTCCCGTTTTTCCTGCTGCTCAACCATATTTGCGTACTCCCGACTGTATTACAATGGTATGACCACATAATAGGATGAATTTCTTGTCACGTCCGCTAAAGACGTTGGGAAAAACACCTGAAACCTGTCCAGCGTAATTATGACGCACGTACCAGACAATGAGTCTCGAATTAGGAGGGGCATATGTGCAGGTTTTTCGCGAAAAACTGTGGACACAAAATGCTTGTCCTTGTGGTTTTATTTTCTTTTGCGCCATTTTGATTGTTCCTTCATGTGTCGCCACAATTACGTACCGGCACATTGTCAGAAAGTGGGCGTATAATTAAGAACAAGAAATAAAAGAACGCAAGCAATTTCGTAGAGTTGTTCCCACCTGTTCTCCGGTATATCGTCCAGCGGCAACCTGTTTTGAAGGAGATGATGAACATAGCTCACTGGGCAAATGGCTCCGCAATATGCCGGCGAGCTTAGACGTAAAAAGGTAATGGCGATAACATTGTTTTTAGGCGGCGTCTGTCATCTATCATCTCGACAGGGTCGCCCTTAATGGGCTCGGACAGTGCCGGCGTCGGCAGCAGCGGCAAGTGCGGCTCCAATTCCGCCAGTGCAATGCTCCTCTTGACGCGCTAACTAGCTGCGTGCACATCGCGTCGCGCAGCGAGCTACGGGGGTCCCGACCGTTCTTTGGGCAGCCCTGCATCACGTGGTCCAATTTGAGGCAGCCCGGGGCTGTTCGGTAGTAAACTGGTTCCATTAGGCGGCCGTGGCTGGACAGAAGTCGAGGACCACGCCGGCCCGAGAGGCACGCGCGCCGCTCTGAGATGCCGGGCCGCCACCCTCCAGCCACTTCACTCTCGAGTGGATGGATGCTGGGAAGCACAGGCCAGCCACCAACAACCGCTGTACCGCCCGTTCCGAGGCAACGCCTCCGGAGCACCAAGAGTGTAAACTTTACCCCGACGGATATTACGACAGCCACGGTTAACTGGGCGCGTGAAACGTGTCTTTATGCTAAGACTTACAAAATCCTTAATTCATGGAGACCTGTTCCGGCGCCGCCCCAAACCCCCCACACACAAACAAATAAATATACACGGTGTGCCTTCTACCATTTATCGTGCCCACTTCAAATAAATAAAACATATCGCCCAAATGCTCAGGGGGCATTAACTAGTATGACAATTCCTGACAGATTGAAACTGTCTGGTGGACAGGGACTCGAACCTGGGACTTTTGCCTACCCACCGAACTATCCAAACAAGGCTCACAACTCGCCCTCACAGCCGACCGGGGTGTCCGAGCGGTTCTAGGCGCTACAGTCTGGAACCGCGCGACCGCTACGGTCGCAGGTTCGAATCCTGCTTCGGGCATGGCTGTGTGTGATGTCCTTAGGTTAGTTAGGTTTAAGTAGTTCTAAGGGGACTGATGGCCTCAGAAGTTCATAGTGCTCAGAGCCATTTGAACCATTTCGCCCTCACAACTTTACTTCCGCCAGCAGCTCATCTCTCACCTCCCTAAATTCGCAGACGTTCTCCTCATCCAGGACTAGCACCTCTTGAAGAAAGGATAGTGCGGAGACACAGCTTAACCACAGACTGGAAGATCGTTTCCAGGACGAATTCATTCTCTAAATGCCTTGTTCGTTAGGAAGATATGAACAGTCGCGGTTAACTGAGCGCGTTTTTTTTTTTTTTTTTTTTTAACTGTCCTTTAACATTCTCTCTCTCTCTCTCTCTCTCTCTCTCTCTCTCTCTCTCTCTCTCTCTCTCACACACACACACACACACACACACACGCACACACAGATATACAGGATGTCTCATTTACCTTGACGACGTCAAACAACTTTTTGTCCAGAAGCAAAATAGAAAAATGTATCGAGAAAATGTTGTTTAGTCGCCATGGAGACATTAACCAGCATGATTTAATTTCTTGTAATTTTGTCCCTTACGAAGATACGAACAGAACCCTCTTGAAAGAATATCTGGTCTTCAGTCATTTGTAGAAACGTACGATCTTCGTTAGTCTTAGAGTATTTCGCAAGTAATTTGGTGTCGCAATAAATGAGTCTCCATATTTGTGATGACAGTGTTGATTGTTGCTTGCCTCTTTCATTGTTCTTTTGGAGGAAAAGAAGGCAGTAGAATCTCGCTGTACACATGCATATGTGTTTTGAGTTGAAATTGTTCCTTGTCCTTTGGCTGAATAGAAGGAACTATGGCTTGGCTTCTGGCTGAATAGATGGAACTCTGGCCAATATAACCGTATATATTTGTTGCTAATTTCGCTTTGCAGACTTCTACCTATTAGGATCCAACAAAATGTAGGTACTACAGTGAAAACTGCATTAGTGCAGCGTATGTATTTGACTGTGTCTGTAAATTTCGATGCATACTTGCACGTCCGAAGGAACACTGATTCGCACGTTACAGACACTGTCAAATACAGAGACCGCTCTATCCCATTTCATGCCGAAGCCAAGGAGACCTGATGAGAAAAATAAAGAAATAAGTCTCCCTCTGTGCGGGAATAACGTAATTGTGTGTTCCCTAAGGGAAACAGACACTGGGAAATATGAAGATTTTCCATCGATCCTGAACACGTGCTTGGACAGCCGATATGGTTAAGGAGACCGTTTACTACAAGTGAGAAATCCGGATTCGAGTCTAGATCAAGAACAAATTTTCATTTGTTACCAGTAAATTGTCTAGCTGTCGTGGTACCGCATTCGCAAATATCGAACAATTTTATGACTGTCAAAACTGCCATCAAACACGAGGTAAAACAGAAATTTTTTCTAGGCACTGTGGAACGAAATGTGGAATACATTTTTTGTTATTTACTTGGCTTACTCACAGTACATCTGGTTCATGGTGGGGCCAAGCAATATCAGTTGACATAAGGACTCAGAACAGAAGAATACCGTTTGAAACAACCAACACTTTCTTAACGTGGTCTCTGTCTTTCATCCATCACCACAAAGCTGCTTGACTCTTCTTACCAGCTAGCCACATACTAAAAGCGAAGTTTCCTTATAGTGCTCTATAGAGTTAGCGTTTCGGCTGCCGAGGACAAGCGCGGTAATGCAAACGCGTGCGTCCACTTTGCATGCGGGCGCAGTTAGTCGACACCTACTGGCGCATCTGCAATGAATGGGTTTTTATTCATCGCGGCGACGCCGCCACCATTTGCATTAAAGACTTATTCTTCTGGACGGCACTGCCTACATTCACTTACACTCTAGGTTTCACGAACGATGGCGAGTGTCCTTGAACACACTCCCTTGAA
Organism: Schistocerca cancellata; assembly: GCF_023864275.1. Lineage (NCBI taxonomy): Eukaryota > Metazoa > Arthropoda > Insecta > Orthoptera > Acrididae > Schistocerca > Schistocerca cancellata. Next base: position 459,393,020 of record NC_064630.1, read on the forward strand.
GTGGGTACAGTTTGGCCGCCATTGTCCCGCATGTTGCTAGTGTGCGGAGTTTGTACGAAATTATGCTTCCGCGGTGGCTAATTTACACACAAATTTCTTTGTTTTTCACTATAGTCTGACTAAAGCAAGTCAGTACCTCGCGTTCAGAACTGCATTGTACAGTGTCGTGCTACGCAGGATGGCAGATGGAACTGTTCCTGTTCTTTGGGTACGTGAAGAATAGACCACAAAGTAAAAGCTTCGGAGCTCCAAAAGAATAAAAAAAGACTCATTTACAAACACCCATTAAGCTTACTGGAGTCCAACTAGTTCCCAGAATCCACCGCTGCCTTATCACACATTTCGTTTGGTCAAACTACGAGGGTCAGTCAAAAAGTAATGCCTCCTATTTTTTTTCTACGTTTAATTGTCAGGAAATTTAAATGCAATTACATAGGTTGAAAACCACAACATTGAGGATCATTTTGTCATTTTTCAATGTAATCTCCGCCCATCTCTACAGTTTTGGTCCATCTTTGAACAAGGGCATGTATCCCAGCACGGTAAAAATCACAGCTCTGCTTCCTAAGCCATTGACGCACGGATGTTTTGACGGCCTCCTCATCTTCAAAATGAATCCCACGATGAGCTTCTTTTAGTGGCCCGAACAGATGGAAGTCTGATGGTGCCAGGTCAGGGCTGTATGGGGGATGAGGCAAAACTTCCCATCCAATTTTGACAATCTCGTCAGAGGTGTGACGACTGGTGTGTGGTCTTGCATTGTCATGCAAAAGAAGAACATCTGCCATTGATTTTGTTGGGCGAACTCGCTGAAGACGTGCTTTAAGTTTGTTGAGGGTTGTGACGTATTGAACAGAATTTATTGTGCATCCCTGCTCCAAAAAATCAACCAGAATCACACCCTCTGTATCCCAGAAAACTGTTGCCATAACTTTCCCTGCCGATCGCACAGTTTTGAATTTTTTCTTCCTCGGCGATCTTGTGTGACGCCACTCCATTGACTGACTCTTTGATTCGGGCTCAAAAAAATGCACCCATGTTTCGTCCCCGGTCACAATTTTTTTCAGAAACTCATCTCCCTCCAAACGGAAGCGCTGCAAGTGTTGGGAGGCTATTGTTTTCCTTGCCTCTTTATTCTGATCGGTTAACATTCTTGGAACCCACCGTGCACAAACTTTTGAGTACCCCAATTGTTTAATAATCGTGATCACACTGCCTTTACTAAGAGAAATAATGCGACACACTTCATCTGCAGTCACCCGACGGTCACCACGAATGATGTCATCAACTTGCTGAATGTTGTGTGGAGTCACTGCACTCACCGGCCTGCCGCTCCGCTTTTCGTCAGTCAACGGTGTTTGCCCTTCAGCTTCCTTACAACGACGAACCCATCGTCTAACAGTGCTGACATCCACTGTCACAACACCATACACCTTCTTCAGTCTTTCATGAATGCGTATGGGCGTTTCACCTTCTGCATTCAAGAATTCAATCACACAACGCTGTCTCAAACGAACATCGATGTCGGCCATCTTACAAACTTCTGCTGTGCTGCCACCTGTTGACACAGAAAGTTACTACTGCAGTGGATTGCAGAAGAAGGTTTGAGGAATGGCGCCAAATTCAAATTTTTCACTTAACTTAATTTCTTTAAGTAGAAAAAAAATGGGAGGCATTACTTTTTGACCGACCCTCGTATATACAGCAACGCATCTACCATCAGAATGAAAGATATGGCAACTTTGATGAACCTGTACGAACTTGCATTCCCTCCGTTCTGTACCATAAATTTCAAACCCAGTGAACATCAACGTACGTTTTTGCTCACTAGTGTGTCAAACCAGTGTTCGGAAAGTAGCTACAGAAGCTTCCAACCTTGGAGTTGAAATTTCATGAAGTATGGATGGATGCTAAGGTCGCTACGACGCAACGTAAGTCCGTACGAATTTTCATGATCGTTACCTGCTGGGTACCAAGCTATGGCTATTTGTTCGTACATTCATTCATTTTTTCAAAAAATAAAATTTAATGCTTACCATATTTTCTATATCGTTGAACACTTAATTTTTCGATTAGTTTAATCAACATAACTGCACCTGCTAAGGCAATGAAAGGCTTTTGTGTTGCTGCGGAATGACGAGAACGCTCTGATGTGATTCTATGTCAGTTCTTTGACTGCGTCACGTCGGTAACAAGAGTACAAGGTAACGATAATTTCCGAAACAACTTTAAGCAAACCTTGGCTACAGCCGATACACAAAACGTAAGCATCCGAAACATCTTAACAAATTACGAAGCACTGCCTAGATAATTATACTAATACGGTTTTGTAGAAACACAGTAGTTTGTCGTTTCGATATACAGCACGTTCTGTCATCGATATCAATTGTGGGAGAGTCTGTTTATTCTGGAAAAATAAAGGAAACTTTGAATGCACAGATATCTGCGGTTGTAATTCTCACCTGTTGCTTGTGAAAACACCTTATCTGCTGTTGTACCACAATAGGTCTGCAGGTTAACAGCAACAAGGACACGGGTCTATACATTTAAAAACACACTGCAAGTGAAAATCGGAATTAGGGAGATTAAAAGTATAAATAATGAAATTAATGCAAATAATCAGCAATAGTAGGAAATAACGGAAATCGGAAACAGATTTCGAGTGGATTCAAGACACTGTAATACTAACTATGATTGCGTACTCGGAATATCGTCTATGATGCAAATCAACAGACATATAGTTGAATACTTTTATACCAGCAACCGTATGAACTTGTTTCTCATCTGGCCGGAGATGTATGTTGTCTAATGACCATTCACATTGGTTAAGACAGTGGATTTGTGTGCAGCAACAGTGGTGTTCAAATCCTCGTCCAGCCATGTCAGTTATAGTCTCCCGTGGTTCAACTAAATTACATTGTGGGGGAAGCCGTAATGGTTCCTTATAAAACAATGTCGTAACCGATTCACTCCCCGTCATTACCCAGTCTGCCTAATCCTCGCTCTCTAATGACGCTGATAGTGGTAGGAGGGTAAACTATAGCTTCCTTTCTTTTCGTAAAGAAACAGATAATCTATCACCACGATTGATGGCTTTGGTAACAGTCGCAAACGCTACTTACAAATTCCTTGTTTTCATAATTAGGTATTTCACGCCTGCATGCGTACGACTGTCTTGCTCGTGTATTCTTTAAAAGGACGGTAGCGCAAGAGTACTGAGTATGCCGGGGAGCCTGCTTTCGGCGGCGTCGGCAGCCAGTCCAGTTGCGCATTCGCAGCCACGTTTCCAATCAAGAGGGGCTGACGGGCGTCTTGTAGCAGCGAGCGGCAGATCCGCACAGGAATGCTGCGACGGACTGCGCGCATACGAAACGAGAAGGCAACACTGGGGGAACTGCGTGTCTCGTTAGGGACGGAAGCTTCTCCGCTGTAGACGGACTGACTTCTCGTTTGCTAGGCAGTTGGTGTTGCTAATCTATTCGATTGCCGATTCCGTGTTGCGGGCAATCTACGTGTGGTTTAGCAAAGTACCTAGACTGCTCAAAGAATTACGTTTCGTCTCTGTTCTGCATGGATCATGGATGCGGAGAGAGAGAGAGAGAGAGAGAGAGAGAGAGAGAGTGGCGGGGGGCATATCTCAGTCCAGTCCTGGGTCTCGGATGTGGCGAGATACAATCGCGACGTGTATTCGGGAGTGCGGCAGTTCAAAGCCCCGTCTGACCATCCAGAGTTATGTTTCCGGAATATTCCTATAACGCTTACGTCAGATGCTGGGATGTTTTCTTTGAAAGGACAGAGCCGATTAATTTGTTCACTCTTACCCAATCTAAGCTTGCGCTCCGTCCCTAAGCAGAGTGAAGTCTACCTGCAACAGCAGTCTAAACATTGATAGTCGTTGGCAGTTTCAACACATAATGTGGCCAAAAGATCCGGACATCCCTATGTAATGCGGATTGGCCACTAGGTATCATGAGAGACAGACCCGGCACTACAAAGGGTGGTAGCGAGTATTGTGTTGTCAGCAGTGAAGCAATAATAGCAGAATGAGTGAGTGAGGAGAGCTCAGTGATTCCGATCGTGGGCTCGTCATTGGATGTCACCTGAGTAACAAATCTGTCAGAGACATTTAAGCTGGCTGCTATGGCCGAGCGGTTCTAGGCGCTTCAGTTCGGAACCGCGCTGCTGCTACGGTAGCAGGTTCGAATCCTGCATCAGGCATGGATGTGTGTGATGTTCTTAGATTAGTTAGGTTTATGTAGTTCTAAGTCTAGGGGACTGATGATCTCAGATGTTAAGTCCCATAGTCCTTAGAGCCATCTGAGAGACATTTCAGGCTGCCTGTTGGTGATGTGACTGTGAAATGGAAAAGCTTAGGAACAACCGCAGCTAAACTGAGGGACAGGGGCCGTAGAGCATAAAATCAGCAGCAGGAATCACTAGTGAATTCCCATGTGCTACCAGCAGTCCACCTAACACAAAGACTTCGCGTAACGAGTTAAAAATAATGGGTTACAATGGTCGAACTGCGACGTGACGCATATGACGATATGCCACACATTTCTGCAGTCAATGCTAAGCGACGCTTGACGTGGCGTACAGACCTATGCCACTGCACAGTGGATGACTGGACTCGAGTGATTTGGACTGATGAACGACGCTGTATCCTGAGGCAATCCCATGGAAAGGTTTGGGTTTGGCAATTCCTTCCACCATGTATAGCGCCAAATGCGAAGCACGGTAATACGGTGTTACGGTATGAGGGTGTTTCTCGTGGTTAGGATGGTTCCCTTTGTTGCGCTTAAGAAAACGCTCAGTGCGGCAGGATACGAACACCTTTTACAGCAGTGTATACTGCGTATTGTAGGTGAATAGTTCGGAGGTAATCATTGTTTGTATAAGCATGATAGCGTACACAACCATAAAGCAGTATCTGTGAGGTAATTGTTTGTAGACAATAACATTCCTGAAATTGGCTGACCTGCCCATAGTCCAGACCTGAACCACTTCAAACCTTTAGGATGAGTTAGAACATCGGCTTCGCTCCAGACCCCAGCATCCAACGTCACTGTCTTGTCTGGTTTCGGATCTTAAGAAAGAATGGACTGCCATTCCTCCTCAGACCTCCAGATACCTCACTGAAAGTCTCGCCAGCAGAGTTCGAGTTGTCACATTTAGCGGTGTTATGAGCAATCTACTTACTATCTGGACGAATACTGTCTCTATGACACGGTATTAATAAAATGATGACCAACAATAGACATCTACGTGTTTCAAATGTCTTCCCTGTTCGTTTTTGAAATCATAGAAACCACTGAGTGTTTTCGTATTCGTATCCACACGAGAAAAAAATTGTGATGAATAAAGAGAAGGGAACGATACTGAAACCTTATGGAGGACCAGCGCTTACTGGGACTCTCGGTATATGCGGTTAATATAGGCTCACAGCCCCGAACAGCGACTTGACGATGGAGCCGTAGATACAACCCACGTCCGTAAGAGCGGGGGAAGAAGGCGTGCGTTTGCATCACGTGGACGAAGTATCTTCTTCCGCAGCACTGACAGCTAACAAGGAAACAGCCGGCATAAATTTCAGGGCGAGGGCCGCCGTCCGAACCGGAAAGAATCGACAATGGATGGCAAAGTCCGGCAGTGCACTAAATCCGCGTTACTATAGGACCCCCCGCTGCAGGCAGCAGGGCGATATACTGCGTCCGATGGGAGGGCTGGCGAGCGTGAGTGTGCACTTTTTGGGTGGCCGTGGAGCGGAGGGAGCGGGCTGTGAGTGCTTTACGAGCACCATTGACGCCGCCGTCAGCGCCCGCAGAAAAACAGTCAAAAAACAGTCACCCGAGGTACTGGCCCACGCGCAACGCCCATCACTCTGCGAAGAGGTGCTCAGGCGCTAAGGAAGGGGGCTGGCGGCGTCTTCCAAAAATTACTTCAAGCTATTCCTCTCTGTTTACGACGCAGTGCAGCCTAGTCTCAGAAACGAACTCGAGCTCCACGGATTTTTCTACGTCTACCTACGCGTGTGTTTAAATCAACTGAACTGGACAAAATGTTACCCATCCTCCTCAAAAGACAACAATGGTCGCTTTGGAGCGCTGCAGAACAGCAACCCTTGTGAGTAGACTGTATCCACACATGGAACATTATTTATATATCTTTACTTTCTATACGTTCATTTACTTATTCCTTCACTTCATGACAAGTCGGTATCCAAACCCAAATCAATGGAAAAAAGGCAAGCCTCTTTGACACGTGATTATAGATACACTGTTGCACGGTTTCAGCTGCGGGCATTTTGCACTCCATGCAAGAAGGTCGTTGTTAGCAGCTGCTCGTAGAGCGTGGGCCTATGATGTGTAGTATTAGTGGCTAACGTTCATTAACGATTTTCAGAGGCTCATGTTATACACAGAACTGTGTAAAAGTTTAACGATGTTGGTATAATGGATGGGAATCCATTTGTTTCACGTGATTAAATCTAACGTTTCAATGACAAAGTGCAGACAATAATCCTGACACTAGTACGCTGTTGTGTGTGATGTGTTTAGTATAACCTATCTTGGGAGAAGAATTAACCATTCTTTTAGACTAATTGCGTTTCAGTATTACCAAACACAACATTTTATTAACACAGGATCATCTTCACTGCCCCTGCAGAATGCGGCTGAGAATTGTCTTGAAGAAGGAAACGCATGTCAGTTATGCGATGTGGGCTGCATACCATCAGGCAAAAATTCTCACCAAGCCCTCGTACTTGGCGGGAGACACTGTTTTCATGGGCATCTTTATGTGCTCGTTGTGCGCACAGAAATGAAAAGAGCGAAGTGATGCGATCAACGGGCGTACTAGAGATTTTCACAGTGGTTTCCATTTCGCGACCGATCGTACCCTGCTTTCCGAATACGCCACCTATAATGCAATAACATGAGTCAACGTGGAGATGTGACACATCAGCGGAAAGGAGTTATGATTTGACGTGCCCTTAAGCACACCGTGAGCGAAGTGGATAGATTTGCTGGCTTACTCAACCCTTCTTGCTTGCACAACTCTTACGTAAGGCTAACAACTTGACAGAACAATTTTGGGCATGTTTTGATACTTTCAAACTAAATTTGTTTATAGCAGCGCTAATGTCCTGACGACGATTTTGCACGTGATTAATTTAGCAAGGAAAATCGCATCATGTCATCATGAGTCTCACACCCACTCGATAGCGAGCTTCTGGGAGAATAAATGTTTTCGAGACAATAAATCTCATATTGCTGCCGTTTCTCCAGTATCGTCCTATATTTACTCCACAGTCGCAGTGTTCAGCTTTTCTCTATTGAGACAAAATACACTTTCGTGAGTGAAATACTGCTAGAGATGTTGTCAAGATAGCGCCAACCAGGTTTCGAATGGTGAATCATACATAACTAGCCGCGTTGCAGAGTATACTTCAGTGCGGAAAATTGACCTTCAGTGAAACATTTGACATAGAATAGCATTTAACATAAAATGGCTGCACAAGAAAATTCTACGTCGTTTTTGGTGAAATATTCGAAAAATGAGAACGACCAACTATGACGAAACAGAAACTCCGAATTGGGAGAGGAAGAGGAGAAATTCGATTACGTCCTTTTTAAACAAGACCCCCCCCCCCTCTTCCCCCGGCATTTGTATCTAAGCGATTTAGGGAAAACACGAAAATCCTAAACATGGATGGGCACATGGGGGTGTTCAGCCGCTGTCCCGCATGCGAGTCCAGTGTTTTATCAATTCGCTACCTCATTCGGTAATGGAGATGATGTATTATTATGCTGAAAAGATATAATGAGGGATCCTAGGCGTTAATAGAACAAAGGACACAGGTTATAGGCTGTGTCTTGATGAGACTGGTTCTTGCATAAGTAATGAATGAATGCAAATGAATCCATTCTTAAGGTTTGAAGTCATGGAGACTTCCAGTTTTTATATAAGAATATTTGTGAGCATGACGCAACCCCATATGCACCCCGTGGTCACTTGCTAACAGCTGCACCGACTGCAACAGTCGCTTCCCCTTGTGCTGTATCGAGTAGAAGGCAGGCTCTCTATTATTTGTTGGGACGCGGCACAGCCGTGGTGACTCGTTGCTTGCTCACACCCACCCTTCTGCTTGCGGCTGCGGCGGGTGGCGAGTTAACGAGCTTATAGACGGAGCAGGGTGGCAATAGCGCTTCCCCTTGGGGGAGGTGCCCAACTGTCGACTTCGCACCCTCCGGCTCTCGCTGGAATCTGTGGTCGTAGACGCAGGGAAAGCGGTACCGATTTGCAGTAGGCTAATGGTAGGGAGACTCTGGCTATTTAGCTCAAACACTACTGCACGGTGTTCGAGTCCCGACTGCTCGTAGGATGTTTCATGGCACTTCTGGTTGCTTTCCTCTCTGGCCTTACTCATGTACGTACTGTATGTTAAATTGCACCGTGGTACGGATTCACGCTTCCACATTAATGGCACGCAAGCCGGTTCTTAGGTTAGGAAAAAAAGCAGGTGCTCGCCACATGCCTAGTCTCTCACTTCTCTCCCCTGTCTCTCTCTCTCTCTCTCTCTCTCTCTTTCTCTTTGTTTCGCCATTCTGCCACACAGCTCGCCCTCAGTGAACCAGGGACTTTCAGAAAGTTACCTGGCAAGGTTACAACAGTCTGACAAATATATTAACATTATTACTTTTAATAGATAGTTTTGATGAATGGGTATTGTCACATTTGTCGTTAATGGTTGACTGTGTCTAACTGACCTCTGATGGTTTCTGCATAATCCACAGGCGAAGAAATAATGATTTATTTGTCATTTTGTTACGCTGTCATATTCACAGCAAGCATAATTCAGTACCTATGGTCGGCGGAAATGATTGAATTTCTTGCGACTTGTGGTGTTTATCATTTAAACTGTGTATAACCATAGTTTCAATGAAATTCGTCTCTATTTGTTAACAGTATTTCTCTTCATCTTTTTCAGTATCAGATTTAGATCTTGTTCTTCCATAGGTAGTCGTCTTTAATTTTGACGAAGAAAGGAAAACAGTTTTAAACCTGCTCTTCTGAGCATTCGCTTTCGGTAAACCATCAACTACTTAATATTTTATAAAATGACAGCTCGCTTCTTTAGCCACAAAAAGTTTCTGTTTTGACACTGATACAAAGGGGATGAACTGGCGGAGATTTCTCGATTCCTTCTCAGCTGCCTTTTGTAGGGATCATCTTACGATTGAAAATCGAAAAAAAAATCCAGTAAAGCAATGTCGAAAGTATGATAGAGATACGAAAAGGAGCTATTCCTTTCTGATCCAGAAACTTTCCAATTACTAAGCAGAAATCAAATATCTGCAGAAGGTTATGACTCATTTTGTTGAAGTACATTATCAGAGAGATGCTGACGAGCCGATCAACCAATCAGTCTTTGCAACTTTTTGCTGACTTTGTCATTAGTCTGCTCTCATTAGATGAGGTTCGGCAATGGAAACTGTCATCGAATCGTCTCACTCTGTTCTAAGAATTTACGCAGTCTGGAATTTATAACTTTTCTTCTTCGTAATACAGTGTACAGTAGACAAAGCTTTCTTTTCTGATCACAAAGAGGTTTGATACTGCAACTTTTACGCGAGTTTGTGAACGTCTATCTTAGAAATACGTAGTCGTCTGTGATCTGACAACGAAATCAGTTTCTGTGACTCATTTATTCTTAGTAGACACTTCGCTTCAACCATTTCACCAGTCGTAAAAGTAGTAGTCAGGATAGAGATCAATATTTTGATAGGTTAAAGCACTGAATCTGTATTGTCACTGAAGAGCTGTCAATCGACGGAGATTCATCATCACATTTTGCAATGGTACGACGCGTATCCCGATAGTAGTGTGTTTAACTCTTTTATATTTTTTCCCCTTTCAATATTTACCACAGAACACAACGCCTACGGTCCTTCGATTTCAGTCTCCCTGCAACCTGCATTGCTCACAACTAATGTCGTTACTGGATCATCATTACCTCACTGGCGGAAGCGACGTTTCAGTCACGCTTACTTGCGCGCTTCACTTACTGCATTACCAGACTAAGGCCTCCTTACCAAGTGTAGGTTTTCCCTGTCTGCCAACACGAAAGATATCGAGGAATAAGAAATTAATGATATTGAACATACAGCCGGCCATGCACCGAGGCTACGGTTGGAATATACGTGTCAGAGTTAACAGCTAATTATGATTTGAAGAGTAGAAACGTCCGGAAGGCTGCGCATTAACCTCTTATCTAAATGCGCTCGGTTACGCTCAAATACAGTAACAGCTATGTGCCCAAGCCATTAGGGTTAATTGTGTATAATACCATAAAGGTTAATGCGTTGAGAGAGCCTCCAAACAGCCCGGAGAGGCGCGAGCACTCGACAAAGAACGAGTGCTTCTGAAGATTTAGTGCACACCGCTGGCTCCGGGTCGTTCTGCAACGGACATTACGTGACGCCACATTTTACGTTCCTGGAGATCACGCCAACAGCGAACGCTCTGCGCTTAATCGGAGGACAGCTACGGCGTGAAAGTACGGATCCATGCAAACTGCTTTCTACGCTTCTCCGCCAGGAGTAACAGGCTAAGTTTTCACGCTACTTAATGATCAATGTAATTACAGATGCAGTGTGGGAAGATATCGTAAGCTAGCACGTACTTGTTTGCTGTTCACCTTAGAAGACTTACAGGATGTTATTCCGCTTTTGATGAGGCCAGTAAATACGATTAACGCTACTGCAAAGCAGTTTCATGCAGAAACGTTTCATAAATTTTTTAGACAAATATGTACAAAAATATGTACGCAATTTTCATAACAACCACGGAAGACGCAAAAGGTGTCTGGTGTAAACTTCTCTTTAATTAAATTACTAACAAAACGGTCTAACAATAAAAAAAGCAAGTAACATGTCTAACACTGTTGTGGCAAGTTGTCACCCGACAATATTGAAGCAAGATAATCTATATAATATTTAAGCATGATAATCTGTATAACAATTATTATTTCATACATCTGTCGTTACATGCGCATGTTGTTTCCCGAGTTCTATTTTGCAAGTGCGTTTCTTTTTCGATTATCTGTTCAGGGCTACAATGATTTAATTATAATTACTTTATTTTCATTACTAGCAATTCTTATTAAACGAGTAGTAGCAGTACAGGTATAGTCACAGTGCCTCTTCCTACCTTGTGACAATCCCACGAATACCCTCGATAATCTGTTTTACACATTGTACCCGTTGTATGCGCGACTGAAAGCCTTCGCTTCTTCTCTTTCCTTCAGTACAAAGCTTATTATGCCTTAACGTTCTTCTGGTACGAAGTTTCATAGACATTTTGGCTAGTTTATTGTTTATAGTACAAGTATCTCTTTTAAATCGTGTTCGTCCGTCCACGTAGAGCTCCAGAGCCTTTCATTCAGTTTCCTCACAGTCTATGCATCACTTCCATAAGACGCTGTGCTCCAAAACTTATTAGTTTATAAATTTCTATATCAGTTTCAGCATACGCATATCAGATATTAGGAGATGTATTTTTTTTTAAGAAAAACAGGTATTTTGTAGAGGAAAAACAATGTTTTTCAGGCAGTAATCTGCTGATGTGTTGCTGGTTCCAGACACATTCTATAATGTCTTCTGTTGTGTCTTCTCCAAATTTGATGCCGAGACCTTATTTTATTTTATAAAGCAGAAGTGGAAGGACAAGATAAGGACTAAGGAGGCTCTCCAGTGAATCGATGAGACTAGTACAAGAAGTGACAGGATGATAGGAAAGGTGTTATGTTATCAGGGAATAATTCTGCATGGTACTAGTTGGTCCCGTCGAGGGTAAAAACAGTAGGGGAAGACAGAGGCTGCAACCAGTGTAAAGCGTAACATAAAGGAAAAAATAACTAGGAGGAAATTACAAAAATTTTCGTTGTTCATATTGATGAGAATTTAAACTGGCGAAAAAACAGTTTGGAACTCCTAAAATAACTTGGTTCAGCAACATCTGCACTTCGAATCACTAAAAATCTTGGGGAGAAATCGATTAGAAAATTGAAATACTTTGGGTATCTTCATTCAGTAATGTCATTTGGAATAATGTTCTGGGATAACTCGTGTTTAAAAACGAGAATGCTCGTTGCTCAAATACGTCTTTTTAAAAGTAATATGTGGTACCCAACCACGATCTCTTGTAGACATCTGTTTAAGTATTTAGTGTTTTTGACTACTGCATCACAGCATATTTATTCCCTCCTGAAGTTAAAGTAAAATGCTGCAGTTCAAAAGGAACAATGATGTACATAATTACAGTACCACATAAAATTACACAAAATCCACATTAAGGTTATCTTTAGTATAAAAAGTGGTGTACAATTCTGCCATCAAAATTTCTTATCACTTACCCTATGGGACAAAAATGTATGACAGGCAGAGAAGGTAAACTTGAAAAGAAACTGAAAAAGTTTACGGAGCAAATTTGTTCCTTTGTAGAGTGTGAAAGGTAGTGGAATTACAACTGCATTTAAAAAAAAAATTACAAATGGCCGGTATGTAGACGTATTTGCAAAGGAAAGTGAATGTAAACTGACTGGTTCCAAATCATTGCAATTAATTGTACAACTGATCGAAGGAACATAATATCGAACAAATAATAGCGTTGGGTGTAAGTGTATTTCTGTGATACAGAAATTGGCATAGGAGAAGACGTCGTCGCAGATTGCATCAGAATAGTCAGAAGACTGATAAGTGAAAATAAAAAGCTTGATTACTTTCGTGCTTGGTAAAATTTCCGTGCTAAGTTGACTATCTGCTAAGTTTGCTGAACATTACATACAACAGTTATTCCAAGTCTATGTTACTTTCTACGGATAAAGCTAGGCTGTCTACGAACTATGGCAATGTCTTTGCAGTTAATGCATCATTTCCTCGGTGTGCGAGATACACAATGTGATCAAAAATATCCGGACACCTGGCTGAAAATTACTTACAAGTTCGTGGCGCCTTCCATCGGTGATGCTGGTATTCAGTATGGTGTTGGCCCACCCTTAGCCTTGATGACATCTTCCCACTCTCGCAGGTATACGTTCAATCAGGTGCTGGAAGGTTTATTGGGGAATGTCAGCCCATTCTTCACGGAGTGCTGCACTGAGGAGAGGTATCGATGTCGGTCGGTGAGGCCAGGCACGAAGTCGGCGTTCCAAAACATCACAAAGGTGTTCTATAGGATTCAGGTCAAGACTCTGTGCAGATCAGTCCATTACAGGGATGTTATCGTCGTGTAACCACTCCGCCACAGGCCGTGCTTTATGAACAGGTGCTCAGTCGTGTTGAAAGGTGCAATCGCCATCCCCGAATTGCTCCTCAACAGTGGGAAGCAAGAAGGTGCTTAAAACATCAGTGCAAGCCTGAGCTGTGATAGTACCACGCAAAATAACAAGGGGTGCAAGCCCCCTCCATGAAAATCACGACCACACCATAACACCACCGCCTCCGAATTTTACTGTTGGCACTATACACGCTGGCAGATGATGTTCACCGGGCATTCGCCATAACAACACCCCGCTATCGGATCGCCACATTGTGTACCGTGATTAGTCACTCCTCACAACGTTTTTCCACTGTTCAATCGTCCAATGTTTACCTTCCTTACACCAAAGGAAGCGTCGTTCGGCATTTATCGGCGTGATGTGTGACTTATGAGCAGCCACTCGACCATTAAATCCAAGTTTTCTCACCTCCCGCCTAACTGTCATAGTACTTGCAGTGGATCCTGATGCAGTTTGGAATTCCTGTCTGATGATCTGGATAGATGTCTGCCTATTACACATTACGACCCTCTTCAACTGTCGGCGGTCTCATTCAGTCAACAGACGAGGACGGCCTGCACGCTTTTGTGCTGTACGTGTCCCTTCACGTTTCCACTCCCCTATCATACCGGAAACAGTGGACATAGGGATGTTTAGGAGTGCGGAAATCTCACATACAGACGCATAACACAAGTGACACCCAATCACCTGACCACGTTCAAAGTCCATGAGTTCCGCAGAGCGCCCCATTCTGCTGTCTCACGATGTCCAATGACTATTGAGGTACCAGGCAGTAGGTGGCAGCACAATGCACCTAATATGAAAAACTTATGTTTTTGGGGGTGTCCGGATACTTTTGATCACATAGTGTAAATAACAGTTGGAACAGGCTACAGTACTGTCCAACAAAATTCTTAATACAAACTTTTACCTTCTTAAATTAAACAGTCCGTTATTCCTTTCTGGTTTTGGGAGGGAGGGGGGGGGGGATTTGTGGTACACATTCACGCCTGAGGCACGCAGCGCTACACTTTGGTGCGTCAGCGAGGAATTTGTATGTCGTCCACGGGAGCGTCAGCTTTGGCTCTCAGGCCTCGGGTAGACGGCTTGCCCGTGATGCAGCAAGAACGCAGGCGTCTGAATAGTCAGGGCCCCACGTTGCAGCCCAGACCGAGGGCGCCGCAAAAGGACTCAACAGACTTCGATATGCACGGAACGTAACTTTCTGAAACGTAATCATTTATGATCACTTTTTTAAAAATTGTGACAGCGCCATTGATCGATAGCCTCAACACGTGGGAGGAACAATTAGGAGCTAAGTGGCTGAAGCGCTTTGTTGCACGACCTCCCTCAGCGAGCCGAACATGTCAGAACGCTCCTTTTGTTTTAGGCGGAGGGCAGGCAGTTACGCCGAGCGCTTGTCGACGTCGGGTGCTTCAAAGAGAGGGGAACGTCAGTGTAGGAGGAGGGAGCAACAAGAAAAGCGCTAGTATTCAATGAGGCCGAGTTCGGACGTGGAAAAATTTAAAACAGGTGACGTTAATGGAAATTCTGACTATGTTAGCGGTAACTACTCAATTAGTACCATTAACTTCCCAGTAGTAGCATTGAAATATTACGCACTGGCTTTGTAATCTGGCATACCTTCACACGCTCCATTACATACTGGGAGAACACCAACAATATTTCGCAAGTTTTCGAGGGATATTGTCTGAGAATTTTGGTTTGAGGGGCCTGTATCATGCAACAGCTCTTTACGATTTGATAATGTAATTATTATGTATTCGGTTTGTTATCACAGTTCTATTTGTTCCTGAGAAAATATCCTCGCAGCAGAAAGAAAACCCACTGTACGCAAGTAACAAAACGTACAAGACAAAATAAGAGAAACAATGCTCAGACAAATGCAAAAGCATCGTGGCATTGCTGCTGCTGCTGCGGGAACCATTCACCTTAGCGTCGTTGTGCTGCTATCCATACTGCAGGGTACCCCTGTTAACGTACTACTAACACTGCAGAAAATATATACCCGTGAAAGAACCGAGCTCTGCTGAATACAAATTTGAGGGCGATGAGTAAAGAGGGCATTGCTGAATTCTCAACGAAGAGATACGAGAGTGAAAAGTACGTTTCCAAACAAAACGTTGGCGGATTCAAATGACTCTGAGCACTATGGGACTTAACATCTGTGGTCATCAGTCCCCTAGAACTTAGAACTACTTAAACCTAAGTAACCTAAGAACATCACACACATCCATGCCCGAGGCAGGATTCGAACCTGCGACCGTACGTGACCATATCGGTTGGGTCCTAGACGACTGGAATACCGTGACATGGTCAGATAAGTCCCGATTTCAGTTGGTAAGAACTGATGGTACGGTTTGAGTGCGGTGGAGACGCCATGAAGCCATGGATCCAAGTTGTCAACAAGGCACTGTGCAAGATGCTGGCGGCGCCATAGTTGTGTGGGCCGAATTTGCATGGAATGGAGTGGGTTCTCTGGACATTCTACTACTTAAGAGACAATTTTCAACCATTCTCGGACGTCATGTTCCCAAACAGCGACGAAATTTTTATCGATGGTAATGCGCCATGTCAGCGGGCCATAGTTGTTCGTGATTGGTTTGAAGAACATTCTGGGACAATTCGAGCGATTTATTTGGCCACCCAGATCTCCCGACACGAATCCCAATAAACATCTATGGGACATAATCGTGAGGTCAGTTCGTGCACAAAATCCTGCACCGCCACAACACTTTCATAATTATGGACGGTAATAGAGGTAACATGGCTCAATATTTCTGCAAGGGACTTCCAACGAAATCTCGTGAAGTGTATCATCGTACGTCCATCGAGCACTTCCGCCATTCGTGTAGCGCCGCGGAGTGGTTATGTAACACTAGCGACGCATATTGGGAGCGAGAAGGCTTCAAACTGCAATTGGTTGAAAACATCACATGTGTTGGAGCGAAACTAATTTTTCTTCTCTAAAGAAACAGCTAACGACGAAATCTGACCCTCGAATCAAAGTACACACATCTCTATAATTTATCAAATATATAACAGAAAATTTACGGCTCCTATGCATAATTCAGCTTATAGAATCTTGGCACTTTGCAGTACTAAGTAACAGGGAAAGACTAACAGAATACTACGTTTGTCAGAATACCGTCATCCTAGAGTAAATTGTTACTGATCGTTTTTAACCATAAAACGTTATCGTCCGACTGGCATAATGCGGTCGGAACATCCAAATGACATTCAAGTTCAGCTCTGAGACGAAACCATATGAAGACGATAACATTAAAAATCTCCACCATCCTGTCAGAGATTAAAGTTATATAACAGATTCATGTCAATCTCTGTCCCGCACTTTTAATATAATAACGGGGTGCCGACTGCAGAAGTTAATTTCGCGTGCCATTAACATCACCATGATGCACCAGCGAGAAAATGACGTTGTCAGCCATCACTTTGATTTAGCGTAGATGCCGCCAAACAGCTATTAGCGCGTCCACGATAATTGATTTGTTCCGGGCATTAATTAATGACACGCTTGTTCTCTGAGAAGCCAGAACTGAAGTCGTTTCACTACGTTGTATGAAGATTCTTGATTTATGAGTGACTCGTGTTCTGTGCTCCTCTCTATCCTTGTTCTTATAACGCGTTGCACGAAGTCCCAGTCGTTTAGCAACGCTGCATCTCTCATAAATGCGAAAGCGACGCCCGGCTTAGAATTGGCTCTTTTGTTGTCACTTGCCACATAATTCACTCAGATTAACAACTGCGTGATGCGGTAACAGCTACATGTTACTAAGCAAAGACGCAATGGTATTTTACACAATATTAGGAGCTAGGTTCAAGTAGTGTCTGTTTTTGCAATTAGTCTCATTGAAATTGTTGAAAAAATGGATTACCATGTAATCGCAATCGTACTGTGTCTCGAAACTACTACTTTCGCGAACAGTAATATCTTACGGAAATTTTTCAGCAGTTATAGAGAAAATATAGGAAATTCGGCGACATTCGAACAAAATACATGGCGGAACGCAGAAATATTCTTGTGATTTCGTTTTCAGATAGCATGCGCAAGCACGGGGAATTACAGCAGATGATGCGGAAGATGTCCCGAAATTATTCTTTGGGCATGTACGATAATGGGAAGCTGAATGCATTATATTTATAAGATAATGTGGCATTTCTAAAAATTTTCCAGCTTAAATATTTACATTTTCTACGAGATCTTTCTTACGATCCTTTGCTTACGACATACGGGTATCATTTGGGAGAGGTGGTGTTCAAATCTCAGTTCTGTCATTCAATCCAGACGAGCCCCAGAATGGTCCATTTAAAAGGCAAAGCCACGATTTCCCTACCTGTCACTCTCAGTTTACAAACATTTGTCTCCTCTCAGGTTACCTCGACGTCGACTGCTCGTTAAACTCCTTTTAATAGAACCAGAATGTTTACAGGCTCACTCTGAATGAAAATACGGCGCTGTACTTTCTGTGTCTGCATGTTTACAAAAAGTGCAGTACTAGTAAGTATGACGTATTAGAGTGCTCTAAACTGACTATCTGGATTCTGAGATTAATTATCGGAGGTACGTATTCCGAAAGAAAAGCCATAGGCTCGAGAATAAAGTGAGCGCTCTCCAAGAAACGAAAGCATGTAAGGCTGAACAATCATCCTATTGTATTTCATCCTTTCTGCGTTGCTACATGTAGCAAAATGAATAGGATTCTGGGAAGAATAAGTATGACCTATTTCCCGACCACCCAAAAGATAGAGATGATACGCCCGGTTAAGAACAGCGCCAGTGTCAGGGTTCCTGGAACTTATAAGATTCCTTGTGAGAGCGGAAGCAACTACATCTGCCAGTCTACCCGTACCGATACCGACTGTTGTGCATAGCACTAATAGGCAAATTAAAATTGAAGAAGTTGAAAAATCAGCAACAGTTGGACAAACACAGAATAATGTTTGATGTAAATAAAATCTTGCAGCGCTCTCCTATAGACTGAGATTCTGTTATTAATGAAGCAGTGGAAATCAGAATGTGCGAGAACGTCAGTTGAGACTGCGGCTATAACTTTAATGTTGCGTGTAAGCGAGTTGTCGACGCTGAGAAAACACAGAGAAATGCGCTGAATTGTGTACATTCCTACGGGATGGCTCACGGCAACAGTGTAGGCACAGAGACAGACTATTGAGGAATGACGTAATGGTGACTTACACAGATCAGTCACACATCAGCCACGACAGTCATTTGTTCCTGAGAAAGCCGATGGAGGGTTTCGTTGAAATCTCGACACTGCACCAAGATTTGAGGAGACAAGTAAACCGAGAATACACGAAAGTCGTCGCGAGAAGCTTCGATCGTAGCTTGGCGTTAGTATCGGCTTGTTGCGAGTCGGCACAGAGGACAAGTTACAGGGAGCAGTGCTTGCCACAGGACACGCCAAGGTAATGGGAGCAGGCCTGTCTGCTGCAGCCGCCGACATTGCGACGACAGCGGCTACAGCCCCTTTACGTACTTGTAAACACGACCGCTTGCGTGTCGGCGCCCTCTTCCGACGAGTGCAGTGGGCGGTGCCCGCATTGTCCGACAAGACGCCTGGCAGGGGACGCATTCACTCTTATGCATCCTGACGCTAAAGGAGGTACAAGTACACAGTACGCGGGCCGCGTCTTCTGACGTCCTCGTGAGAGCAATGAGTGCAACCATGTGAGACTAAAACTCATGTCTCAGTAACGCTCTCGTTAACCGACTGTGAATTGATAGATATGGTCTGATCGGAAGTCGTATGCTCTGAGAAGCTGTTCACTCAACCAGTTATAAGGATATTACTCTCGGCAGTTGAAGTGACTGAAAAACCTCGGTCCTTTGAATGTAAAAGCCTGACACTTGCCCTCCCTAGCTGTTATTCCTCTTATGATTCAAATGGCTCAAATGGCTCTGACCACTATGGGACTCAACTGCTGAGGTCATTAGTCCCCTAGAACTTAGAACTAGTTAAACCTAACTAACCTAAGGACATCACAAACATCCATGCCCGAGGCAGGATTCGAACCTGCGACCGTAGCGGTCTTGCGGTTCCAGACTGCAGCGCCTTTAACCGCACGGCCACTTCGGCCGGCTTCCTCTTATGAACTTAATTCAAGTATACATGTCATGGACTGCAGATACTACTGGATGTATAACTGTTATGTACAGAATACACGTTAGTGTAAATCCACTGCCGGCCGGTGTGGCCGTGCGGTTCTAGGCGCTTCAGTCAACCACGTCACCGCTACGGTCGCAGGTTCGAATCCTGCCTCGGGCATGGATGTGTGTGATGTCCTTAGGTTAGGTAGGTTTAAGTAGTTCTAAGTTCTAGGGGACTGATGACCACAGATGTTAAGTCCCATAGAGCTCAGAGCCATTTGAACCATTTTTTTTGTAAATCCACTAACCTTAATGAAATAATGAGTTATCTCAGTAACGTATTTGACTAAGTATTACATTAAAAGCACACGGGACTGAATTCTTCGTTAAAATTATGACTTAACATCTGTGGTCATCAGTCCTCTAGAACTTAGAACTACTTAAACCTAACTAATCTAAGGACATCACACACATCCATGCCCGAGACAGGATTCGAACCTGCGACCGTAGCGGTCGCGCAGTTCCAGACTGAAGCGCCTAGAGCCGCTCGGCCACCCCGGACGGCCAATAAATGTGGATTTCCGACCATTGGTTCCGTATCTCAATATATTCAGTATCACCTATTTCAATTGACCTAAAAAGTTTGAGACAACCTGTGTTTAAACTTTCTGTTGCGATGGAATGCGGGAACGCAAACGTACGACAACTGGACACTAGGAATAAATTTTCTTCTGACTCCAAAAATGACCTACGGTTTCTTGGTGTTGCGTCATGATCTATTTCAAGGTTACCAACCGCATACCCAGCTGCGCTTGGTGTGCGTACATCTGTCCGATGTGAAATATGTTTTTCCTAGGATCACAGCTTTCTGAAAGCGCCGTCCAGCAGTAGCGTGCACTGTAAAGCCTCTGTCCACAGCAACACTCGGGAAGTGACCCCTCAGTGGCCGGGAACAGATTACCTCGTTCCACGAACCTAATATAACGTTAAAGTGATCTTGTGGAAGAAAATGAGTGAAAAGCGTGACAACAACGCAAAACTGTTAATTTTTAATGTGCGTATTGTCAGGGACTGATTTTGCAAGAGACGGAATTACTGTCAGAATAGATTCACATTACCTCCAGTTAGAGAAGACGTGAACGGTCAGCACGTAACGGTGAACATGCAACAGGGCACGCCAATAGTTGCAACGCTACACAGTCTCTCCTGATGGCGCACGTAAGGCACACGGACTATAAATTATTTATAAGCGGCGAGTGGGACACACGCAAGCGAAATAATTATTCAATTATAGCGTACGCGCTCGGCTACATTCGGCAATGAATTTCGACACAATGATTCCGGAGCGGCCTCGGCCGGGAGACGAGCGGAATCGAATAATATTATCATACGTAACAAGCGCTCGGCCTCTTGTTTCGCGATCCAGAAACAGAGAGGCTGTAGGAAATTAATGCTAGTTGCCGGCCGATGCTTTGCTCCGATAAATCGTTGCCGGGGCAGAAATTTCCTCCCGTATAATGTCGCGCGCGCCCGAGAAAAACGGGATAATGCCGGCGAGCAGAACATATGGGACGAGCGCCGTCTGAATCCGTAGCGAGTGGGAACGGCGCGTTTTCTAATGCGAGTGTCAGCTGAGCCGGGCGGACAAGGCAACAAATCAACGGGAGGCCAATTACCATCGCGAGGCGACGCACGCACCGCAGGCTGCGCGCCGGCGCGGCCGGGCGACACGCTCGCGTCGCGGCCCACGCGGAAGACGCCCGACGCCTCTCCATACCGCGATGCAAATGCCCGCTGAGCTACTGGCTTTCACGCACTCTTCGGCGAGAGCCTCCAATATCGGAGCCTGTACGATTACTCGGACCGCGCTGCTTTACTGCGCCGATATCTCGGGCAGCAACCCCCGGTACTTGGAAATGCACGCCACTCGCACGCAGAGAGAGCCATTTACTGAGGAACTCATTTGCAGGGGGCACTCTCGCGAAGAGTTAACACGCTGCTCTCGTATTGAAATTGCTTCCATATCGATGCGCAGGTCTCCGCTAGGATGCTGCTAGCGGAGGAACATCGGCTGCTATGCTATGTAATGTTCGCGTGAGGAAGGCCATGGCAAACTTAACGGCGAGTACTTGCATTCTCGCATGAGCACTTTCATACTTATCGACACGCAGCAAATTGCTCTCATTCGCAGGGGAGGAACTGCGTTACGGTGAAGGAAGGACGGTGAGAGTTCAGTGGACATCTATGACATTAGAAACGGAGTACAGATCCGTTTCATAAACAACAAGGGATACCTGCGGGCTGAAAAAAAAATTAAAAAAACAGGTCATTCCTGTTTCGATAAGGGTCGATTTGAAATAAGAAAGGCTCTAAGCGCCAAAATCATGAATTTGAGGAAAATTTGTTGTAAGTATTCTAAAAATAGTTCAAATGGCTCTGAGCACTATGGGACTTAACATCTGAGTTCATCAGTCCCCTAGAATTACTTAAACCTGACTAACCTAAGGACATCACACACATCCATGCCCGAGGCGGGATTCGAACCTGCGAGCGTAGCGGTCACGCGGTTCCAGACTGAAGCGCCTAGAACCGCTCGGCCACACCGGCCGGCTGTAAGTATTCTAGGAAACTAACAGTCATTATTTGAAAGGTAAGCATAATATGGTTCTAGTTTCCAAATGAAATTACAAACATTATACTACACGTCGTTCTTAATGGAACAAAATCGACCGATGTGAAAGTAACTTCAGGAGTACCCCAAGGACCCTTATTGTACGTGAAGCCATTAGTCGACAAAGCTTTTGTATGGACGAAGATTGAGACGCCAAAGGATTGTGGCGAAACACAAGACGACCGTAGCAGTCCCGTGGTTCCGGCCTGCAGCGCCTAGAACCGCACGGCCACCGCGGCCGGCAGAGGATCTATATGTGACGTAAGGACTGCCAGTTGACTCTGAACATAAACAGACCTACCTTACTGCGCACCAGTTGCCAATAAATCACCGGAACGCGTAACTAAAAGATGTAAAGTCTAAAAGCCACAGAAAAGAATTTGTAAAAAAAGTAGATTGCAGGCTGACATTCATCGGTAACAATTCCACGAAAGTGGCTTACAAAACACTTGTTTGATTCATTCTTTGAGTATTCATCGTTAGTCTGGGATCCCTACGACGTTACAGTATTAGGAGATATCGGGAAGATTCGACGAAGAGGTGTGCGTTTCGTCACGGGGTAATTTACTCGGCGCGGAAGCTATATGGAGATCTTTAACAGACAGGCAATCATTCTTCTATTTCACTATTTTTGAATGGAACAGGGGTTGGACGGAGGAGGGGGAATATTTCTAAACCCTGCCGGAAACCGTAAGGTACACTGATGATTATTGGTGCAGAAGCGAAACAGCAAGGAATCGGACCAACGGCTGTAAGAGCAACCATCCCGGCATTTGCGTAGAGAATTATTATGCAAAATCTGAATCTGGATGAACGGAAAAGGGCTTGAAACCCGTCTCTCGAGAATGGGAAACCTGAGACACAACCACTTAGTGTCCTCGTTTGCTTTTCATGATAATAATTCATATTTTTAGCAGTAGTTTCGTTTCGCAAGTAAAGAAGGAAGGATACAGTTGAGCGCCTCGTTGATGTTGAGGTCATGTCAGATGGGTGCCAATTCAGGGTAGGATATAGAAAAGAGGGTGGAACATCAATTTGCAGTTACACTACACAGAAAAACATCAACAAATGTGGATGAGAGTATTTGTGTAATATTCCGGGACAATGGAATCACTGTCTACGCTTATAACTACATTATTGGTAACTGTGAAAAACCTTCAACTTCAACCTGTAGGTGTCACTTGGAGCCTTAGCACTAGTCAGAAAGTCCGAGATTCAGGCCTCTGCTGGTTCTAAGATTTATGTCCTAGGACTTTTTCTTTCACCTCTGGCAATGAATTGTGTAGATGAAAAATACAAAGTTTTGCCGTGGTCCGGCAGATGTCTCCATGACACGTTGGGTGTCAGTCCTTACGTGAGAGGAAGGAAGAGGCATATGGCGCTAGCAGGTAAAGTCCTACGGTGGTCAAACGAGCCTTCGGACTGGGAATAGCTTTGGCGTTAAGTTCTGACTTGTGGAGAATGCTAGTGTGAATCATATAGCAAATGTGGGGAATCATGCCTCGATCTGAAACTTCCACGGGTGATATGCTGTACAATATGGAATTCGGAACACTCAAAATCTGTCTAATCGTCAGTCCATCACTTGGCTCTAGTCCAGCTGGTGGTCACAGGTCCCAAGGAAAAGCATTGATTTTATTTCGAACAGAAACTAAATGTTGCCAAGGCTATTTCGACTAGGCTGAAGAAGTTTCGCTGCAAAGTCCTGACGCATCCTTCACACATTCTCGGTCTCTTTACCATGCAATTTCCATATTTTTGGAGCCCTGAATAAAGACATTCGTGGCCGTTCATTTGCTTCGGACGAAGAGTAGCACGCCTGCGTACAGTCACGGATCCGTAGGAAAATGCGAACGTTTTTGCATTACAAGGGCCATACAAAGGCAAGGACCTCGTTTAACATCGCTAATTCCAGTGCTGAAACGTGAAAACGCGAAAAATGCTACAGTGATTAATTGTTTCGAGGGTATGTCTTTGCATGTTGTATTCCTCACAAATGACACGCAGAAAACTTCATTAGTATCACACGCACAATAAACTTCTCGTTGTAGCGCAAATAAGTGCACATCCGTGACTCTGTGGCGGGCGCACTTCAGCGTACAAATAATGGGCCTTTATGCAGTGGACTGGGCTCCGTGAGAAGAGGAGGTTCGCCGCCATTAGCCGAATGCTAAATACCCTTTAGAGTGCTCCCACTCCGGAGCCCCTTGATTGGACGCACGCAACAGCGCAATTATTCAAAGGCGAGCCGTAAACTGTATAGACAGCCGTGGACTATGTTTACATTTTATTTTAATTACGCACGGACAGCAAAATTAATGACCGCCTTAAGACTGTTAATGGACTTCTATCAAGAGCGCTGTGGCGGTGAATCCAACGCGAAGGGCATGAACAAATTTTGAGGTCAGTGTGTGCTGTCGAGGGGAGTCAATTAACGAGGGCCGCCATTAATTCAAGGAGGACGTTCTTCACCAAAGAATGCTTGCTTTGTCTGCGTGATGACATCATCTGTAGCAGCGGTAACCTGTCTTTCGAGAGGTCTGAAACGGGAACTCGGCTTATTTATATCACACGTGTTGTTCACTGCAGGTCAAGATGATTTCTCGACAATGTACCACTGTTCTTAAAGGGGAGTAAGCTACGTTCATCTGCGTTATTTTGAACACAAAATTGCGCATGTGAGTAAAATAAAAGCCCACTCCTATTCTTCCTTTCTAAAATCGTCATTCAACATTAAATTAAAGGAACTAATATGAGACACGAAAGTACCGGTTGAACTAGTGATGGTATGAAACAATGCGGGAGATATGCCGGATTCACATGAAGCAGATTTGTGGAAAAATGTCTACGAATCTGATCACTCTCTGTTTGTTAATGAGTGTGTGATTGCAAATACGAAATGCTGCCAAGAAACTGGAAACAAGAAGTTGCTTGACAGTAGGAGAAATTCGAAGATAGACATGCTGTCGGTGCAGTCGATAAATGACCCCCAGTTGTTTATTATTGGTTGCTAAGTATACATTGTACGTCGGGATGCTGTTGAAGCAGCACAGTTACCAAGGTTTGCAATAAATGTACAGTAGAACTGTAATGCGTATGGTAGGAAACTGAATTTGGTATGGACGATTTATAAACACGTTACATCCACCATACTATTACAGGTGAAAGTTGACAATGAGTAAACTTCTGTACGATTATTTGTAACGTGTCAGTCTCCTCCAGATTAATTTCTATTTAGAACGCTTCCCTTGCAGGCATTCCCTGCTTAGAGTTTAGTCTTTAAATTTGTATAGCACTGTCCTGGGCGCCTTATATAGACTCAGTCTGAAAACTTTCGCTTCGACTATTACATAATCTATGTTGAAAATGGTTTAGGTAAATTTCCAAGAAGAAAATTAAGAAAAGAAACGCTAATTTAGTTTTCATTACATCTCGGGGTTTCCAACTTGAGGTACTTTAACACTGCTTCGTCTCCTGCGAAATTCTTTAGATGAAAAGAGGGGCTTATGGGCGCTCAACGTCGAGGTCATCAGTGTAGATGAAAAGAGGTAAACGACAAGAACACCTATCGAAGGTAACCGGTAATATGTTTTGCAATACGTCGTTAAGAGAAGTAGTTCCCTTTGGGTTTTCCAGGCGTCTTCTAGATTGCTTAGAAGAAATATATTTCATACTCCTATACATATTATTGTACAATATCCTATGCTCCCGGACCTGCTTCATCGCTAGCAAGCGAAACTATTATTAATTAATGGATTATCTCATTCTACTTCGTTTCTTTGCCACGACATAAAAATCATTCGGCATTTCGTTTTATACATAGATCAGTTTCTTCTCACCAGATATTCTGACATATTGGGCTACCTTTACTATTACTATTAAAAACGAGTAAATTCTTCTTTCGCCAGCCGGAGTGGCCGAGCGGTTCTAGGCGCTTCAGTCTGAATCCACGCGACCGCTACGGTCGCAGGTTCGAATCCTGCCTCGGGCATGGATGTGTGTGATGTCCTTTGGTTAGTTAGGTTAAAGTAGTTCTAAGTTCTAGGGGACTGATGATCTCAGATGTTAAGTCGCATAGTGCTCAGAGCCATTTGAACCAAAGTCTTCTTTCCACGCAATTCTAGAAAAACACCTGAAAAATATCTAACACTTTGATGAAAGTGACTAAACTTTTGTGATCCTCAGCTGTCGATTCAGGACGGATCAACTCAGTCCTCTGCTAATGGTTCAACTGCCAAGCACCATTAAGAATCTCTCCGGATATTGAGCAATAAATGTACAGTTGGCCGCGCCAGACTGTTAACGCCGATCCGCTTAGGGCGTTACCCCACGTCAACCCCCGTAAACAAGGGCACGAGCAATGCAATTCGCATTGGACGATGATTCACTGCGAGAGTCAATAGCAGATGCCTCATAAATCCTTCTAAAGTGCACAGTTTTTGCCTCAGACTAGCTGCAAGAACGCTTTCGTGGCGCTTTTACTTACTTTTTTTTTTTACTGCTTTATCGAAATAGGTTAGATATCCGACTCAAGGTAACACCTTTCATATAAAAATCAGTGGAAACAGTTTTCCATCGTGTGCATTTGCAAACCCATCATCCAAACTGGTGTTAACTAAAACATTGAGCACGAAGAGAAAGGAGAAATATAGACCTGGTAAGGATTATATCGTTACTGCGGAATTGCTCGCGAGAGTGGGGTGCAGAAAGCACTTCTTGGAAACAATTTGGTGTCTGAGAGGAGGACTACAGTCTCCAAAGCGTGGCCTGTCACAAATGAGCAACTGGAGACAGAGTGGTGAAAGAAATGACAATGTTTATCGGTAAACATACTGACACATCATTGTATGAAAAATTTCTGACACATTTCGAAAGGTCAGGAAGGTGTCTGAGGCGTTCACAGTTACACTCCCTTACAGTCAATAATTTTCTAGTGAAGAAAATTTGCACTCTTCAAGATAGTGAGATGTGACAGTTACAGTACATTCAGTTTTACCAGGTACCTTACAAGACACAGTGCTCCTTCATTTTATTACTGAAGCATTGCGGAAATTCTTGACTGTTTTCGGAAAAATGATTTCAATTCTGAAGTAAGTTCCCGTAGTTCCAGTACATCTTTGAAATCCCTCTTAGAGCCTTGCTTTGCTGTTATAGTGCTGCGTTCTTAATTACACCAGTGCAGGTAATACTGTAACATTATGGTGCATAAAATTTCAAGTTTAATTGTAAAAGTATGGGAAGCAGTTCATGGAGAAGGTAGCGAATATAATGTCATTTGTTAGGCAACGCTACTGAGGTGATGCACTTTGATCTTCGTAGCATCGTGCTCGTCATCAACGGGTTTGGGCTTCCGAGAATTGTAGCTCATTGATCGTCGTATAGAATCGATGTAGAATACGAAGAAGTGTGAGAGACATGTTTATACACTCTAATACATTGTGTAGTAAAAAATAACGATTTTTGTACATTGCCAAAAAAGGAAATGTGAAATAGAATAGTAAAACATTTTATTACCTAATATATAGTCACGAGTTCCTATACAATTATATCGCACACATCACGAAATAGACGTAATGATAGGTTGACTCTTACATAGAAGATTACAGTACCCATCCACTTTTTACAATGCTGTTTGGGTATTTAAACAGCGCAGTTTCCGGTTTCGAAATGACAGGTTCATCTTCAGACGGCTAGTTCACGTTTTACATTAGATTTCGCCTATTTGTCTCCCCAACTGACTAAATTTCCTTGGGGTGGTGGTGCTGATGAGAAACCGCACCATTACATTCCAGTTCAGGCTGCTTATGGTCTTGCAGCAGCGAAAACTGTATAATGCACTTTTTTGTGTATATATATGCCCATAATCTAAAGAACCACTCACACACTAAGAAGTTTCATCTCATGGTGGTTGGTCGGTGAAAGCTATGCGTCGACCAATTAAATACCAAACGAAAAAGGACGTTCAGCCTGAAATGGAAGCGTGGTAGCAGAAACTTAGCTTGGGATAGATACATCGTTAAATATCCGTCAACAATATTGAACTTTTCATTTATTCTTCGAATGCAACAGAAACATAAAAAATGAGTTTGGAACAGTTCAATCAGCAGACGATATCGAGATGAGTCGACAAAAGAATCTCACCGTCAAACTGACAACTCCAAGGTACTTCGCGCTTCCAGCGGAGCAACCCACGGTTCTGTTTACGTTAGGACGACTAGTTTGCGTTTACCACGAACGCAGTGGCGGGCACTGATGAGTGAAAACAGTGTCGGTTTCCCGCTGTTTTAGACACCCGTGGAACCCACGTTGTTATTTATGCCGATAATGCGGTCGCGCACCCCCGCGCACACGAGACGGCAGCCAATCAATTACTTAATTCTAACCATCAAAGAGCTGAGGCGGACACGACGTGTTAGATTCCCGCGAAATTTATGACGGCCTAATAAGCGACAGCCCCGCTAAAAGCATTTTCCCGATTTCGGAATAATGCGGGCTGTTCACCTCCTCTGTCCGGCTCACGTCCGACGTATTTATACAGTGTCTCACATTAGACGTCGCTTAAATTGCGCGCGTGTTCGGAACGGCGCCGCAATAGTGGAGCCGGAGACTGCAAAATCGGCAGTTTAAGGAGATGCAACCGATGAGGTTGCCCCTACTTTTCTTTTTCCCGCAGACTAGAGTTGCACATTAGGCGCGGTTCCGATGCATTATGCAGGACGTCTTTAGGGAGCTAAATGATAAACTCATGAATGATGAAAGAGTTACAAAGCGATTCGGCGGCAGGTAGGGGCCGGCCATAAAGCCGGGGTAATGGGTGCGGAATGGCGAAGCGGACAGCCGCGGGCGAACTGAGGGTTCCTCGCCGCAGCTGCGGTCTAGCCGGGGTCGTCTGCGCATGCGTAAATCACGCCAGCACCTGCGGTGGCCGAGCCCTCGGGCAGTGCCACCGACGCACGCCCACCTCTGACCGCCTCCTTCACCAGGTACACTAATGCTATCGTCTGCTAGCTTGCCTCATTACGTCACTATAGAAACTGTGGCACGAGTGCCCGACGACACCGTCAGAGTGAGGTAGGAGTGAACTAGCAGGGTACTCGAGGATGTGGGCACTCTTTTCATACTCGTGACACACAGCCATTAGCCAAGAAACGTTATGGGCTACTGATTGAAAAATCTAAACCGTTATAGCCAGTATATGACTACCGACATTGCCCGACTATGTATTTGTTACAATTCTGTCCTCCTCCCCCTTTTCTTTGTTCATCTTTTCCTGTACCTCTCTGTTCATCTCCTCCTCCCCTCTCTGTCCTTCTCCTCCCTATCTTAGTCCACTTCCCCCCTCCCCGCACACTCTGTTCTTCTCCTCCTGCCCCTTCCTCTTGCCTTCTGCCACTCCCTTCTCTCCCTTTCATCCTCTGTCCAACTTCTCTTGCCCCATCTGTTACCTCCTCATCCCTTCTATCTCCTCCTCATCTCTCTCTCTCCGTCTATCTATTCCTCTTTCCTTTCTCCCCACTCTCCCCCTCCCGCTCTCTGTCCATCTCCTCTTCCCTTTCTCTGTCCATCTCCTCCCCTTCCGTTTCTCTCTCCAATTCCTCCTCTTCCCCTTTGCTGTTCCTTTCCCCTCCCACTCCCTCCGTCCGCCTCCTCCTCACTCTCTGTCTAACCGTCTCTTCCTCTCCCTTCTCCCTCTACTTTATCATTAGGAGGTTGCTGGATCTTACCCCCACAGTATTTCCTTCCAAACAGCAAGTAATATATGTACCAAATTTGGTACAGAAGGAGGTCTTTACCTGCGGCTTCGCTCGCGTACTCATATCATACATATATATAGCATTTGCCACACTTATTTGTACACATATTTCACCTGTATCTCTAACGTATTTCGCATAATAGCTTTGTTTTCACATACCTCAATGTTTATGACGTGACATCTCGTGAACTACGTGTTGTACAGCGAAATAATGTTACATGTAAGTCCAGTGGTATACATGGACACTCTCTGCGAAATGTGTTGCCACTGGGGCTAGCAGTGAAGAAACAATAAGTCAAAACGTCATGTACGATGCGACAATTTTTCATAAATCTCAGGGTTTATGATGTCTTATCTCCTGAACTGTGTGTCGATTACTGATCATTTGTGCAGCTATATTCAGTGGTATTTGTGAATGTTGTATGCAAAATGGGTTGCCAATGGAGTTATTACATTAGTAAAGAGGTAATAAATAAATCGAAAGGTTATGCCTAATGCAGCAGTTTTACTGCGTGAACAGTGTGAATGTCGTAAGCGATAAAGTTTTCCCTTTCGTCACTGTGTAAACGGGGGGTGGGGGGTGGTGGGGGTGGGGGTGGGGGAGGACGGGAGGGAGCGAGTAAAAGTATAATTAAGGTTTGAAATCATGTGTATAAAAGTTGCATTGTTGAAAGTTCCTAAGTGCTCTCATTCTCAGAGTCTGGATTAATACAGTCCGGCTATCTGCGCGTCGTCAGCTACACTTCCTCTTCCCCTGAACCCCAACCTTTAGAGAGGGAAGTGGTTCTTACCCTCACAGTGATTCTTTTCAGCTAGTAAAGGATGTATGTACCAAGGTTGGTTGAAATCGATCCAGTGGTTTAGGAAGAGATGTTGAACATCGGTCCACAACGGGAATTTCGTGACCTGTACGTAGACATCTGGTGCCGCCCAGCTACGGAAACCTATGAATTACTTCTCGAACCCAAGCCACAAATCGCTGGTGCATTGTTTTCCAAATTAAACTAACACATTCTTAGGCAGTCTGTCGCAATATTTTGGCTCATCAGATGAATGTCGGGATGATTTCTTTGAAACAATGCGGCTCACGTCCTTCCTCATCTTTGTCCTGTCGGACCCTAAGATTCGTGGCTGATGGACTCCTTCTAGCAGCAGCAGTCGTAACCTTCCTTCATTCCTTCCTTTGCCTCTGCCCGTCACTGTCTCGCATGCAAACACGATGGCACTGCCACTCTAAGGAACCTTTCACATCATTTGGCTACGAAGTCTGAGTGCCTCTCCATCATTGTCGTCAGTCTGGCAGGACACTGATGATGATGATGATGATGATGATGCTGTAGGTAGCGGGAAGTTAACCGAGAACTTTACATCTCTTCACATTGTTTTTTCGTTGTTTTATAGAGCTTAAAATCACTTTCAGCACTGGCGGTACTCTACTACAGGAAAAATGCTAGTGTGTACAATGCTGAGGATTGGACTTTAAATCCAGGGACCCTGACCCGTCATGTACAGGGACAGGTGACCCAGTTCAAGGTCGAAGCTGAACGAGTGATTACTGGTTTATTTTGGTCGATGCCTAATCACTGTGGTGATCTAATCACCACGTAGGATTAGGACTGATTTACCTACGGGTGAATGATGTAAGCCGGCGGGAATGTGCAGAGGAAAGTGAGTTGTGCCAAGGCGGAGGCCTGGCGAGTGCCCCGTGAAAGTGCGGCGGCCGCCAGTTGCATTCCTGGTAAGTAACTGTTCGGGCAGTCCACACAAAGGTGCGAGCCGTCATTAGCATGCTCGCTCCCTGGGGGCGCTGATGCCTCTGCATAGCAATGCCCTTTTGTTCTGAGGCGCGAAACGTACAGCGGTGCTCTCTCTCTCTCTCTTTCTCTCTGGCTCCCCGTCTGCCTGCTTGCTTCCTTTCGTCTCCGCTGTTGCCGTCAATCTCGAGCAGTGAAGAGGCTCACACGGCGAAATGCTGAAGTAAGGGATGATTATAATTGACGTGCAGCAGTTGACAAAAGTCCAGTTTGGGCTATAATTATCGTATGACAGCGAAACTTGGTAGATGATCTGATACGTTAATGTTGAACCGATTTACGCTGGAAAAAAAATAGTGTCAATTTTGGCCACCAGGTGCAAATCTGGCGCTGCGAATGCAGGAAAGACGAAAAGAATGTTTCCATATGTAATGGATTAGGAACGGGGCTTGGGCAGAAAAGGTCAAACAAGTGAGAAAAGTACAATGTCGATTTTATTATTAACCACCGCTTACATAATTTGTACATGAGGACCTAAGACGTTGACGAGATGCTGTACAGTACCAGACTTCCGTCTGGTGCCCAAAATTGAAACTACATTTTTTACCAGCTTAAATCGGTTCCGCATTAACACATTAGCATGTCTGCCAGATGTCGCTGCCGTAGATAATTATAGCCCACAGTGAATCACCTTGAGTCGCTACACTTTAACTACAACCATTCGGTATTTTTAGGCCAATCAAGGTGGCTTTATGAGTTGACAGCGATCTAGTGGATGGAGGCTCTTTGAGACTATTCGTGGATGATACTATCGTCTGTAGGAAAACTGCAACGGCAGATTCTGTAGCGAAATGCAAGAACACCTGCAGAGCATCTACGATTAGTGCAGTGACTGAAAGTTGACCTTGAACGCCGGCCGGAGTGGCCGAGCGGTTCTAGGCGCTTCAGTCTGGAACCGCGGGACCGCTACGGTTGCAGGTTAGAATCCTGCCTCGCGCATGGGTGTGTATGATGTCCTTAGGTTAGTAAGGTTTAAGTAGTTCTAAGACTGATGACCTCCGCCGTTAAGTCCCATAGTGCTCAGAGCCATTTGAACCATTTGGCCTTGAACGTAAATAAACGCAACATACTCCAAATAAATATTGGCAACATATAACGGGAAACAGGGATTACAGATGAACTGACATTCATTGGGAGAATCTTAAGGACATGTAATTGATCCACGAAAGAAACGATTGATCGAACAGTCGCTAGACCGATTCTTGAATTTTATTCGTCAGTCACAGGATTAAAAGAAGAGATAGAGAAGATACAAAGAAGAGCGGCGCATTTAGTCACTGGATCGTTTACTCGGTGCATGGAGGTTTTAGAGCTGCTCAACAAACTCCAATAGCAGACGCTACACGAGAGGCGTTGTTCAACCGCGGAAAAGTCTACAGCTGAAATCTCTAGAATGTACGTCCCAAGAAAAGTCGGGCAACATATTATCTCCTTCCACACACGTCTCGCGAAATGATCACACCAGAAACTCAGATAAATTGGATGTGTTACGGACCTTTGACGACAATCATCCTTCCCACGCGCCGTTCGCGAATGGAAAAGGGAAAGGTAGGAAAAGACAGTAGTATCAGAATTAAGAACTCTCCGCCATACAACATAAGGTGGCTTGCGGGTATAGATGTAGATGCAGACAATTTATTAATGGTCGTAAATATAATAGCTTTTCACTTACACTTTCTTATTGACTGGAGGTGAGAATATCAATGCCCTGTCGATGTCAGGACCATTAGGGGCGTAACATCATATCCATTAGACTACTTCAATTGGAAGAGAAAACTGTAACGACAAGAAAGAAACCTTTGCCTGAAGTGTTTCCGGTAAACCGTGCAGTTTGCTAAACAAGATTGGGTAGATGTTAATTCAATTTCTACTCCTCCCGGACGCTTGGATAATTGAGACTGAAGACGTTGGCGGTCAGAACTGTTATCATTCCATTACCCGCTGTCACAAGGTTCATCTTGATTCTTAATACTGATTTGAAGAGAGTAGGTCGTCGTCATGTTAAACTGCGTTGTTCTAATGAACACACAAAAGAAGCAACATGCATTCATGCTATTCCCGTATTCTTTATTTCTCGTCGTCGTTGGTCACAGTGAACGAATAAATACATATTCCATGATATTTTCCAGTTTGTTATTTCATTGAATTGAGAGGTACTGGTCTGGTTTTAAATCAACTACTGTCTTATTCACCTCACAATATACTTAAAAATTAAGAAAATTACTTGAGATGTTGGAATCTGTTACATTTCATCAACATAAAAGACAGTTACACGGATCTCGGATACATAATCAGCTCGTAGTCTTAATCAGACACAATGCGGTAAACCAAGGATCTTAGTTCGAGATGTATTTACTTTAATTTTATTACTGTTTTTATTAATATTTTGCATTCCACTAAGATCGATATAGCCAATGAAGTTTCTTCGCATCAGAAACGGGACAGCTCATATCTAGTAAAACCTTTAAATCGGGCGAGATGGTGGTGTCGTCTACACTTCAGCTCTTATTCGACAGGAATTGTGTCAAACCTCTCCTGACCATCCTTGTTTCGGATGTAGTGGTTTCCATGACTCGACGCAGATAAATACATCCACTCATTCCTCGTTTCTCCATCTACGCAAGAGGGTTCCGTCGTTAATACTCTCGACAACCGACCGACCTGAATTTAAATTTTGTAATTGAGGATGAGCCCTGGCGCAACTTCCTTTTGGCTCCGAGGTTGCTCATTATTGCTCAGGCTCTTCGTGGTTGCGTCCGATTGTGCGTCTGAAACTTCACAATATGTCGACGGAGCTCGAGTTCGTCATCTTCAGGTGCTACATTGAAATATTGCCAAGTTCCAGTGACACAATCTTACGCAACGCCCTGGTGTCTCAGTAATACTGATTAACGAATGGCATCACGAAACCCGACGAAGCTACCGTGACGAGTATTTACGTATCGTTAATGACTTCCGATGAAGCAACCGTCTGAACTATTACATCAACTTAAAGGAAGGTTCTTTGGCGTCAAGTACACAAACAATATTAGTTGCAGCAACTGTCATTTATACATACGAATATGTCCATTATTGTCCTATACATCTTCCTGTAAGTCACTAACTTAAGTTCACAAATGGGCAGTTCATTGTGATGTTCCACATATTATCTTAGCAAAGTCGTAGCATGAACTGGAAGAAAAAAGAATGAGCAAAGACCGAACCGAAGTTGAATCACCAATGTTTGTACATATACACGGTGATTCAGCTGGGCCTACCCATGGGTTTTTATGCAACTCGTAACACCATCGTAAATCGCGTGCGAAATCCTCATACTGTCTCGTGCGCTGCACGCAAGCTATTAGTGCTGCAGAAAAAAACGAACAGGATCCTTTTGTAAGAAATTTAACGTAGTTAAAATTTGTACTGAGAACGTTTTCGCTGGAGGCCAAGGTTTCCGAGTTACTTAAGAGAAACGCGTTTGAACGTCACTTTAGTAAGCTTTTCTTGAATAATTCTAAAACTACGGCCTCTAGCGAAAACATATCCCAGTTAAAAACTGTAGCTCCATCAAATTTCCTATAGAGAGGGCCCGTTCAGTTTCTCTGTAGGACTAATAGTTGGGCCGTATCGAACGACAGAATATGAAAATCTTGCATTTCTTATTTGAAGGAGTTGCAGGCAGCATAAAATCCATAGTCAGGGGCAGTTTAAACATCCTGTATGTGTGTGTGAGTAATACAGAAAAAAAGAAAATAACAAGAACCAACGACACTTCACGAAGGAATTATGCGAATGGGACGGAAATCGGTAGATGTGATGTTCATATCCAAATGATTACAATTTCATAAATAAATGGTGATTTATTCGAGAAGAAGAGCTTCACAAATTGAGCAACTCAGTAACGCATTGGGCCAACTCTGGACCTTATGCAAGCAGTTATTCGGCTTCACCTTGACTAATAACGTTGTTGGATGTCCTCGTGAGGGAGATCGTGCCATATTCCGTGCAACTGGCGCGTTAGATCGTCGAAATCGTTGGGGAGCCCTCCCCATATTGACAAGCACTGAGCCAAGCAGAGCCGGCCGGTGTGGCCGAGCGGTTTTAGGCGCTACAGTCTGGAACCGCGTGACCGCTACGGTCCCAGGTTCGAATCCTGCCTCGGGCATGGATGTGTGTGATGTCCTTAGGTTAGTTAGCTTTAAGAATTTCTAAGTTCTAGGGGACTGATGCCCTCAGAAGTAAAATCCCATAGTTCTCAGAGCCAGTGAGCCAAGCAGAAGCAGCTCTCGCCATGTGCGGACGTGCGTTATCTTGCTGAACTGTAAGACCAGGTTGGCTTACAATGAAAGGCAACGAAACGGTGCGTAGAATATGGTCGAAGTACCGCTGTGCTGTAAGGATACAAGGATGACAAACCAGACGGGTCCTGTTATGAAAATAAATGGCATCCTATACCATCACTCCTGGCTGTCAGGCCGCATGGCGGGGGACAGTGAGGTTGGTATCCCACCGCTGTCCGTAGTATTTCTAGAAAGGTCATTGGCCTTGAGAATGGGTGAAAGGTTGCCAGCCAAAATATCGGAACACGAAATAAAGTGTTCCGGATGCACGCCCGAAAAATGATGGAATATTCGATCCGCCGGCAAAACTTTAAGAAACGGAGGGTAATCGCTTTTTTTCGGATTTTCTGATTCTGCAATTAGGAACATTATTGTATAAGTTTACCTTGCAGACATGAGCCAATAGTTACTTTAGGTAAACAAATGTCGTTTGTTGGCAGCGATACTGTCAGGAAGGGCCGTCCAGCGCAGTGCATAGACCGTGGGACCGCAACTAATTCCATTGTGCGTCTCCCGCAGGAGGTTCGCCGTACGTAACAGTGAATGTAACGAGACCTCCGAGCCTCGCACGGCTGAAGACCTCTCTCACCTGTCGCCGCTGCGCGGGACGACACTTGCGCGCTCGCAGATTTAAGCTCCGTGAGAGGGAGAAGGGAACGGGCGCAGATGGGTAGCGCAGAGGGTGCCACTGTTGCTCCCCCGGCGGGGGTCCGGCCGCCTGCGAGCCGAGAGGCGGGCGAGACCGCAACAATGGTTCGGGGGCGCGACGCATTGCCCCCGCGGGGCAGCGCAACAAGCGCTCGTAATGTTCAAACAAAGGCCGGACCCCGGCGCGGCGCGGCTGCGGCCGCCTGACGCACTCGGAAACAAAAAGCGGCGCCGTCACGCACCGCTAGGCCGGGCTGGCCAGAGCCGCTTTGTTGGCGGGGCTCGCGTTGCCGCCGTATTTATCGTCACAGGGGCGCGGACGGCCGCGTAACAGACCGTGAGACGGCGGGCGCACAGGCGGCCGCCAGGCTGGGAAATGGACCGCCCTGCACATTTGTATCGTCTGGACAGTGCCGAGGCGAACTGCGTCGGGCGCAGAAGACCTTCTGTGCCAGGTGCTGCGCGGCTGAGGCTCGCGACGTACTTGCTACGAGACATCGTATCGCATCTGGCTCTGATAATGGCCTCCATTTAGCGAGGAAGAGTGTCCACAAGTTTCTTCAGATATGCAATCACCAGCTGAAGCCGCCGGCCGGTTGGCCGAGCGGTTCTAGGCGCTACAGTCTGGAACCGCACGACCGCAACGGGTGCAGGTTCGAATCCTGCCTCGGGCATGGATGTGTGTGATGTCCTTAGGTTAGTTAGGTTTAAGTAGTTCTAAGTTCTAGGGGACTGATGACCTCAGAAGTTAAGTCCCATAGGGCTCAGAGCCATTTGAACCATTTTGAACCAGCTGAAGCCACTCATTAATGATTAGACTTAGATGCGCATCCGAGAGCCTCAGGAAGCTGGTGGGTCATGATGATTATGCCCACCCTAGAACGTTTTCCTACATGCACTTATACATGCCTACATCGGACGCCTGTAAATGTGACCTCCGCCTATACTGGACGTCACACGCAGGTGGAGGCACTGGCAGGGGAGGTTATATAAAGCGTGTCAGGGAATTGTGGAGAGCATGGGGGGGGGGGGGGGGGAGGGGAGGGAGCGAAAAGAATGCCATCGTTGTCGCAATCGGAAACGAAGCGATTTATCTGACGTCCAAAATGGCATTATCATTGGGCCTTTGGGTCAAGGTTGGAAGCATTTCCGAAACGGTTAAGTTTGTAAACTGTGGTTAAAGTATACAGTACGTGGCAAAACCGGCGCCGATGGAACTGTGGTACAGCGCGGATCATGCATGACAGGGGTGAACGGCACCTGCGAAGATGTGTGCGGGCGAACAGACGTGAAACTGTTGAGCAACAAACCACCCAGATGAACCAAGAGGCTACCAACGGTGTATCCTCAACGACCATTGCGCGAACGTTGGTGCGTATTGGCCTCCGCAGCAGGCGCTCGGTTCGTGCATCATGCTGACCGATGTTCATAGGCGAAAAAATCTGAAATAAGGGCGCCAATACTGCAACTGGACGTCAACTGAGTGGCGACAGGTGACCTTTTCTGGTGATTCACAGCTTGTACTCCATTGGAAACATGGTCCTTGGCATGTACGGCGAGAAATGTCTGAAAGCTAACACCTTGAATGCGTTATGGACTGGGGAATGTTTTTGTTCCATTCCGTCATCATCAGCGGATGAACAAAGATATGCATCTATCCTAGGGCGTCATGTCAACCCCTACATGCGTTTGTTTTTTCTCGGCACGATGGCATCTACCAGCAGGACAATTCTACGTGTCACACAGTTTGTATTGCACGTGCGTGGTTCGGAGAGCACCAGGATTGGTTTGTCGTAGTCCCCTGGCCGCCAGACTCACCGGAATTAAAACCAACCGAGAATGTTGTGGGACAACCTCCATCAGGCTGTTCACTGCTAGCTCGGCTGGCCATGACACTGAAGTCGCCGCGTCTCCACATCCCTGTCAGTCCTCTGTACGTGTCGTAGTGGTCCGCGCTCCAAAAGGTGGTTACTCAGGTTTCTGAGGCGTGGTCGCATTAATGTGACTACATAGTGAATTTTTACGTACAACAATTTGCGAGGTTCTTAGATAACAAATAACCATCAAAACCGTAAAAAAATGGCAACACAAGATACGCATGACACTTCGCAGTTGCTCGTTTAAAGGCCCTGCCCACGGTGATGCGGTTGCGGGTTGACGAGATGGTCCTGCATCCACTAAGAGCAGTAATTTCTGTCGGGTTTGAAAACGATTGTCCCTGTCAAGGAATAACACTCGTCTCCGGTCCGTGTCTTTAGAATATTAATATAACCACTATTCTTACGGCGTGTAACATGGCCGAGAATGGTACATCATTCCTTGTACACAAGACGAACAGCACGACACACGCCCTACAAACATGGCAACTTAATACACAGTGTCATCACACAGCACGTCAAAACACGATAGCTTCTTTCTGCTATTCTGTCACGTCTTCAAGCCTACCTGTCTTGCTGCGCTGATTCTGTACAAACGGCTGGCACACACACACACACACACACACACACACACACACACACACACACACACACACACACCACTTCACTGCCGTGGCACGTCAGCGGTAGAGGGTTACGTGGCAGCCTGGTACCAGTTATACACCGTCTTCAGTGCACCAAAGCAAACAGTACGTTGTTTTATGGGCGTGACTAATACATTATCCAATTAAAAACTTCCCCATACCAGCAGGCTGGCTGGCACAGCAACCGTATAGAGATTATTTCTAAGTAAAACACATCGGTTGCAGTTATTATGGTTTATTGATGCGTTTCGCCTTTTAGGGGCATAATAAGATTTTGTTTGCTGTTTTGCTGTAAAATAATCATACGTCAACGTGTCACTAAACAGGGCGTGTGCCTTCGATATTCACACATAACTGCAGGCACGGCGGTACAGCGATCGGACCACACTTGCAGAACTACGGACATATGGCTTCATTTAAACACCGCGTAGTAAAAATCCTGCACCGCCGTGCCTGCCGTTACGTGTGTATCGAAGGTACTCTCCCTGTTTAGCGCGGTCTCCATGTATGCTTGTTTTACAGAATAACAGTAAACAAAATTTGATGACGGCCTAAAAAGGGAACTGCGTCACTGAACAATAATTATTGCAACCCAGACTGTTTTCCATTGAAGTAAAATATTGTGCTCTGGACTTTTCAAAGAATTATGCAGGTCATTAGATCCCAACTTTTTACGTTGCTACTGTTTCGATTTATATGATTTTACTTCCATGTTTTTCATTTTTTTCGTACGTTTTGATCCTCCACGATGAGGTAACACAAGGAAAATGTATGAGGACGGAACTAAAATCTAATCGCCAATCTTTAATTCACAATGTTACCCTCTTGACGTTAAGCCATGCTAACACAAAAGTGGCTTCATATCACGAGGTCCCTGTGTTTCTTTCTTTTTTTCTATATTTAATTTATCCATTTAGCACACACTTTCCTATTATTGTACGTAATACTATAATTATAACTATATTATAACTGAGGACTTTAATTCGAGCTGCCATGACACATTTGTACCCCCCCCCCCACACACACACACCTACGCAAGCACATACACGTGCACGTCCAGTAATAATTCTGATTTTTGTAATTAGATATAGTTTTTATCCTCCGGTTCCGACCAAGGTTTCCGAGAGGTTTCCCTTGGTTGTAATTAAAAATCCGAAGCTGGTGTTCCCGTCCCACTTAGTCCTCGTTCTCAGCTCGCCACCTGAAAAAAAGTCTGACCTGTGCAATGGACCGAAACCTCAAACATTCCACCCTGAGCTCTCGCTCATTGAATATAGGATGTTACTGTGAGAGACGGCTGTATGTATACACGCAAACATAAGCACGGTATTCTGCCGACGCTGGCTGAATTAACCGCAAACTGTGGTTCCCGTGTGGAAGATATTCAACAAAATATGGCAGGCAAAAGCGTTGATCCACTGTCGTGCGTTCTTCTGACCGTGAGCGCTCGTGCGAAGTAAAGACAGAAAAAAACCTACGTGTGCTGCAATGCAGCATTAATCACTGACCGCAGCAGGGATGTTTTATGGCTACTTTGTTACAACGATACGTGCCTGTCGGTCCTTAGCATCCTAATTTGATGTGTTAGGCACCGGTTTGATGGCAATGCCTAATGGCCGCTGAGGATTAATACTCCATTATCAGCTCGAGAAATACGGCCCGCATTATGAAATTGCTGAGCCGGAACTATTGAAAACGTTTTTGAAACACTATTTGCAAACAAGAGAGACAATAAATAGTGATAACCAGCAGCTAAATATGCTAATGTGACTTAAATAGGACGTTTCAATAACGGTTGAACGATTCTCCAAAGCAAGCAGTTTCAGATTTTGCTAATAATACCGCCTTTCACTTTAATAGCTCACTACTGACATATGCGGATGACCGGGTTTGTCAGGCACTTCTAGGCAAACTGTGAGGAATTTTGGTCATCGTTAAGGGATCCCGACAAGGTGAATATACTACCCTAGTTTGCTTCAACTTCTTCCTAGAATTGCTGTTCAGACAGTGTTATGCTACTATAAAGAGTGCTCTAATGGTGTCCAAGGAGACACTGGAAACAGCTATTCTAATCACCGCCAACTCTCTTCAGTTGCATGAGGCGAAGAACGCCGCTTCCTTGCCAGCAACATCACATTACGGCACAGTACTGCGCATACTGATCAACTCCGCATGACGTAATCATTAGATCAGGCGCCACTCTTCAGCCTGAGCATGCCACACACCACTTATTATGTGGAAATAACGGCGGGAACAAGCTTATCCTGTAAACGCGAGAGTAGTGGACATAAATTTGCAGCTATTCTTCCGAGGACAGGCATGAAGCGGACTGCGCGATGTAAAATCAACAAACGTTGTCGCGTCCACGGTGTTTTTATTACAGACAGACGCGCTAGGCTCTGTCGAGGCGTGTAATTTATGCGCTTGCTGACACAGTCCAGCGCCTATCTTTACCTGTTTCGCTATGGCTCGCTTGTCTGCAAGTGTCCACCGTTTTCCGGCGACACTGCCGCATACTGACTTGGTGAACTATCAATACGAAAATTCAAAGAGATTAGAAGAGTGATAAACTTATCTCTCTTGTTGAGGGTAACATAGCCCAGATCTTGATGCTTGGGTGGAGATTTTGTTCGCTGCGGGATACTATAGTGAGGTCAAAGCTAATCTGGTCAATCGAACAGGTTTCATCCGATAATTTCCGATAGTTTTGTAGTACAGATCTACATACTGTTGTAGGTGATGTATTTTTCTGGAATTCAACAATCACTGGCGAGCACTCGCTTGTAT
Source organism: Schistocerca cancellata (assembly GCF_023864275.1). Taxonomy (NCBI): domain Eukaryota; kingdom Metazoa; phylum Arthropoda; class Insecta; order Orthoptera; family Acrididae; genus Schistocerca; species Schistocerca cancellata. The sequence goes on from NC_064630.1 coordinate 459,435,002, forward strand.
GCGTTTACCACTATAGTAGAACACAGAAAAAAATATTCAACTTGTGATATAAGATCGTGCACGGCAGCTGCGACCTTTGTATGATTAACTAAGCAAGAGGTCGATAAATAACAAGAATCTATTTCCAGAATGAGATTTTCACTCTGCAGCGGAGTGTGCGCTGATATGAAACTTCCTGGCAGATTAAAACTGTGTGCCCGACCGAGACTCGAACTCGGGACCTTTGCCTTTCGCGGGCAAGTGCTCTACCAACTGAGCTACCGAAGCACGACTCACGCCCGGTACTCACAGCTTTACTTCTGCCAGTACCTCGTCTGGAAACATCCCCCAGGCTGTGGCTAAGCCATGTCTCCGCAATATCCTTTCTTTCAGGAGTGCTAGTTCTGCAAGGTTCGCAGGAGAGCTTCTGTAAAGTTTGGAAGGTAGGAGACGAGGTACTGGCAGAAGTAAAGCTGTGAGTACCGGGCGTGAGTCGTGCTTCGGTAGCTCAGTTGGTAGAGCACTTGCCCGCGAAAGGCAAAGGTCCCGAGTTCGAGTCTCGGTCGGGCACACAGTTTTTATCTGCCAGGAAGTTTCAAGAATCTATTTGTTATACAAAAACTTTATTGACGCATTTCGGGCATGGCTCATCATCAGAATATCAGAAGCAAACTTGGTACAAGTATAATGCAATGTGGTTACTAACACCATAATGGCTCATTTAGTGCCGGTATTAGCAGAGATACTACTGTACCAGATACTTCGTAATAAATTCGTTTTTGATATACTGATGATTGGCCATACCCGAAAAAAAGTTTTTGTTGTTACTTGGCGAACTGCAACAGTGTTAAGGACGTACTCGGTTAACCATTAAAAGCCCACTATCTCCGCTACACCGAGACCTTAGAAGTCATCAGTTTAAACCAAATACAAGGGAACTTTTTAAGACCGAGATTGGTATTCGTGGCACGGATTCATTAAGAAGAATCGTTTCGAAATCAGTGTTGCTTCAATGTCTCACGATGATTACACATTGTCGTGCTAATGAAATATCGATCTTACTACGCAGCTAACACGTTAACACGTTTATGGTTCATGTTCGTAGTGCACGATCCTAGTTGTAGAGTGGCTATTCAGTGGCTTGCAGAGGAAACAAATAATTTGAGTTTCAATATTTCATATAATTATAGTCCGATTTAAAAATTTAGAAAGCTGATATAATCTACTCATTAAGCTACAATCATACGTCAAAGGTTTAACTCAGTATTACAGTTGGAAACTGTGTACATTTTATAACACAATGTAGATCATGGCGCGCAAATTAGCTAAACAACGTTCTTCCAATATTTCAGGAAATGAGAGCACTTAGCGACTTGTAACAAACCTTACACATAGTTTAGAACCTTTACGAAACTTCTTATCGCTGTCGCCCCCTACGAAATAATGAAAGGGAAAAGTTGATCGCTTACTATATTTTCGTTGTCCACGAAGTAGAGCTTCAGTATCAAGAATGAAGTTTTAATTACTTACTTACTACTAATTCTGTTCAGTATGCATATACGGTGCTTCCTGTATCGGCAAAAGTATACCATTGTGCGCCACGTAGTCAGGAGATATGACGTCAAAAACATTTAAAAGTCGGTGCGTAAACTTAAACGTCAGGCATGACGTTTTAATTTATTACTTCTTTACTAATCATTCTATTCGAAACACACTTTGCAGACAGTATCCATTTGCCTGAAAAATTATATCATTATACGACACACAGGTCATGATGTGACGTCATAAACATTAAGACGCTTGAAGAAATAGCTTCTGCTTGTAATAGAGCGCAGATTATCCAGTTTATATTCGCCCAGCACTTAGCGGCTTCCAACAAACTTTAAGCTTACGTTCAACCTTTTCTGACCTCTTCCTCCTTTACATAGCTAAATGCAGATATTTAACATGAGTAACTCATTTGTAAACTAATCAGACGTGTGAAGCTGTTTTATACAATAGAGTTGAATTCTTTAACTCTGTAGTGAACGTTTCTACCGCAGTGGACAGTTGTTAATGTTGCTTCTTTGGTGTTTTCGATCAGTTCTGAGACTGCAAATGCACCCAGTCCACTCCAGTGGACACGCTCTAATGGTGCTGTGCCTTGCTTGCAGTTAGAGCCTAAGGACTGATTGAAAACGTCAAAGAAGCGACCAGTAGCAGCTGTCCACTGCAGTGGACATGTGCATCACAGAGAATCTTGGGATTTACTGATAAATAATAAACGATAACCGATGTTGTATGTGAAGCGGACCAGCAGCAAAGGCGGATACTGTCGATCGAAGGTAGCAGTTTTATTCATTATAGCCGAGACTAAATCCTGTGTCGGAAGCTGCGATAAAGATGGCGATTAACATATTGCGACCCATTCTCTTGCTGCCGTTTCGTTAATGGCTGCTGGAGGAAGGCCGCCAGGAAGCGTTGGACATGCGGGCAGCGGCCTCCGCTCGGTTTGGAGGATGCCGGACTGGTCGGTGCAGCGGTTCCGGCGTCGAGCGCCGGGCTGTGTGTGAGGCTGGGGAATGCAAGTCCACCTGCCCCAAGGCCACGGGACACTCGCGGCCCAACACACTGGGCTACCTGCCGCAGCAGCCCAGCCGCAGCCGCCCGAGACGCCCTCAGGCGCGCTCCTCCTGCAACTCACACACGCTCCAGCCGACTGGAGGGCCGCATTTCAGCGCCGACAGGTGTTTAGGAACGCTCTCTACACGGAGCACACACGGCTCGACGCTGCGATTCTGGGCAAATAAATTAGATCAGCGCCATTGATTTTTTAAATTGCCGATGGTACACTCTTAGGAATAGGGCACTACGTTATCCACATAGCGCACACACTGATAAAGATATGTATAGAGTATAATATCCCACTTGACACGGGCATCACAGACTTCCAGAAGGCGGTCGACACGATCGAAACCTGGATGGCAAAGACAGCGTTGAACTGCCCCCGAATTCACTACAGCTCTACCATCTTAAACCGCTACATTTACGAGAAAGCCGCTCTACATATGCAAGTAAAGGAAGGCTGGGTCACTGGAAATGTTCCCATGAGAAGAGGCGTCAGATATGGGGACACAGTGTTATCTAAGTTAATGATCTTGGCTCCGCGAGCATGTGTCTATCCTGGGATCAGAAAGGTATCTACAACACAGGTGGAAAACACCTCAGCCATCTTCGCTTTGTAGGTGATATCGTTCTCTTTAGCAGCGACACGAAATATCAACAATGATTCGAGAATTCAAAGATGTTTTCCTAAGCTGCAAGGCTCAAAACCAACTTTGAAAAGTCCAAATTCCTGATCCCTGTCCGAATTACGGTCTCCATTGAAAACTATGCTCTCGAAGAAATAAATGAATACATTTATCTGGGAAATAAAATACAACTTGGAAAACATAACCAGACAGCAGAGATCATCAGGCGAGTGGCCTCCTCTGGATGGCATTCGGGAAAGTAGGTTACGTATTATCCCTTAAATTTAAAGAGGAAGGTTTACGACACATGCATCGTAATAATGACACCTGCGACAAGCAGCGCACATCGACACCGGGTCTGTCAAAGGGCAGTAGAGAGACCAATGTTTGGAGTGAGTCTGAGAGACAGGGTCAAGAACGAAGATATAGGGAGGACGGGGTTCCATGACTATGCCGAGCGGATAGCCAGCACTGATGCAGTCGTGTCCGAGGGAGTCAAAGAGAACTGTCGGACGTCCTCTGGTGAGATGGAGAGACGACATTCAACGACATGCGGGAAAAGAACTGTTTTCATACCGCCCAGCAAAGATCGACATGGAAATCTTTGAAAGGGGTCACTTCCAGGAGTGCATGTCTAGTGGCTGACGAATAAAACTAAGAAGAAGTTACAGAACCACTTCACTGGAAATATCAAATATCAACGCGTTATTAGTGGCTACATACTTCTACCCTCACTTTTTTGTATAAAAAGATCTGTTACCAGCCACTGCCTCAGCCATCGTGCATGGCGAATAGAGCGACAAGACCTAAGGAATCACAGATTCTTCAATTTGGTAATGGAAGAAAGTGGTGGGAATAAAAGCTGTACAGGGTTGTTATAGGTTTAATTGTTTCCTTGTTGGAGCTCCTTTTGTACCCGCTATTGATTTGCTGCACTAGGATAGACAGCTTTTAATTCACTATTTCGCGAAGTTCACGAGAGATTTAGTTCTTACGAGCTCTATCAAAGCATTTATGAAACGGTTTTAAAGTTATTAAAGCGTGAAATGTGGTAAGAACTTACCGTATTTTAAATGCTTTGATAAAAGTCATAACTAATCTCTCGCAATCTTTAACAAACAGTGAATAAAAAAATTTCTGATAATACTAGTGCAGAAGAGCAATAACGGATACAAAAGGAGATCCCAGTAAGAAAACGATGAAACGTTTAACCACTATATGAAAATGGATTTATAAGAAATCCTAAACCGGTCATGGTTTGATCCAAATAAACTTTCTGTTAAAACATACTCGTGGCTGGTTGCTGCTTCAGTGATAAATATTATGTTACTCAATGCCAAATTAATACCTTTGGGTCCTCTCTCATCGATATAGTAGTTTAGCGTTATCGGATATTATAAAACTGTGGGAGCTAATAACATGTTGACGGTAAAATTTTCTAGATTGTTAACCGAACTGAAAACAGGGGGCATCTCAAGATCCTGAAGAAGAATACAGCAGAAGGGTCGAAACGTCGATCATGTGAGGTGATAATTGAGGAAGAACACGACGAGACTTAACAAACGTAAAAACATACAAGATTTTACCTTCACTGGCAACGGCAACTAAAGCGAGAGGACTTAGTTAATAATATGTCGTCATACTCTTAGTTGGCTATAGTCGGGGCTTTGGTCGCGACTACACATCCGAGACGTGCAGCTGGAAGTATAGCGCGGTTCACACGAAGCGAGCATCCGGCTTCTGTACAGCGCATTCCCACGCCAACGTGGAAGAGCACGCCCACCAGGAAATATGCGATGTGCTGACAATGCGTTGTAGGCTGAGCGCTCGTGTGACTTGCGTGGGCTGTCGCGCGATGGCTAACGGCCAGCAGTACCCTGGGAATGTGTGGCAGAGGTGCAGGAGCCGAGCTCGCTGAAGCGTGCCGACAAAGGTGATGCCGAGATTAGTCCCTGGATAAGTTATCAAAAGATCTAAAATAAGTCTCCGTTCCGGCGATTTGCAAGGAAAGGATTGAAGCCTTAAAAAAGGAAAAAAGTCCTTAGCATTTTATTCGCTAATTACGTCCAGACAAGAGAAAACGTAGCGAGTGGTACGACGTCTGTGCTAACTTCACGCAAACCCGTTTCCTGTGATTACTTCTCGTGCAAACTACGACGGGCACTATCCGGAAAGTGAGGTCCGATCGGTGGCGAAATGGAAACCACGGTGAAAATCCGATGAGGCTTTTCGTAACGTTGTTGGACAGTGTTTGTAGTATGCCCGTTGATAGCTTCACGTCGCTCTTTTCAGTTCTGAGGGCACCGAAAGCACGTAAATGTGCCTAGAAAATAATGCCCCCTGCACAGCATGAGCGGTGTGAGAGATTTCGCCTGATTTGATGCAGCCCACACAACGTAAGTGACATGCATTTCCTTCTTTGTGACAATTCTCGGCCGCATACTGCAGGGGAAATGAGGACGATCCTGCAGCGTTTTCGATGGGAAGTGATTTATCACCCACCATATAGCTGGAACTCGGATCTCTCTGATTTTAATCTCTGCTGACATGAACTACTGACTATGAAGACAACTAGCTGCAGATCAGTGTAAAGAATTGCAGAAAGCACAGGCATCTGCCCTCTATGACTTGAGTATTGGAAAGTAGGTACAATGCTATGACAGATAAGACCTGAGGCGGAGCGATGTCTATGTAGAGAAGTATCTGGAAGGTATAGCTAAATGTTGCAAATAAAACATTTTTTGATTTTCACAATGGTTTCCATTTCGCGACCGATCGAACCTTACTTTTCGAATAGACCACGTACTTTGGGGGTATGTTTAGCACTGTGAGAACAAGAGCAGCTAGGTGGCCCTCCATTTAATTCCGTAGTGAAGTAAGTCACCGAAGATGTTCAACTAACGACAACCGGCTAACGACAACTAACGATAACCGACAAAAAATCTTTTTTTTCTCTATTAATGACAAGTTTTGAATACACAGGTATGATCATACCCAAGACATAGGAAATCTTAATCTGTGCGGCCGTGGTGTCAATTACAATTATTAGTTATTTAGAATTCGTCCTTGCAACTGCTAAAAATGCGTATTTATGTTACCATACGTATTTCGTTTTATTGATTTAAAACATCGTCAGTAGCCTGAAATGGATGATATTTACAGTTTGATTTCACTTTATAGATGTTTGCGGAATGATGGAAACATGCTTCGAGTAAAATTCGCATGTCCATATATTTTCTAACGAATTGTTTTTAGACCTAGAGAGCAGAACACAATAGGAGTTTCACTTCAGACCAGTTACGATCAATAAAACGAAACGGGCATGGCGATAGAAACAAACAGATTTACTAGTTACAAAGATGAATTTTAAATAAAACAGTACAAATAACTTTACTGAGTCTAAGATCATCTCTGAGTACTCATTTTGAGCCATTTGCTTATACTTACACGTTATTCGCTTGCCAATTTCTTCTTTCAGGGGTACTGATAGATTATTTACTTACGAAATCACATATTTGTGCCGTGTTACGGTAGTTTTAGAAATAAAATAGTGTGCAAGCGTAGTCATTTACGCCAATTAGAAATACGATGACCAATCTTTGTCGCGATCTGTCGCCCGCAAAAACAGACTATAAAATTATTCATGAAGTGAAGGGATCGGAAAATTATGATTCTACTTAACAATATTCGTGCAAATGACTGTTGTGAAACAAAGCAACCTTGGTTTTTAGATTGGGATGGTGCTGTACTACGAAATGAATGGCGGAGGGCAATTGAATATATGAACGTTCTGGCTGTCGCTGCAGGTCTTTCTCCTAAAGGCAACGTGACCAACATGGCCATATTCACCGTGTTTTACGTTTCGTCTCGGCTGATTTCAACGTCCGCGCGATGATTAATGTATTCGCGGCCTTTGCTTCTTCAAAAGATACCATGACAGATGTGAGTACCGTACTCTGCGGGAGTTACAGCTTCTTGGCGGGCTCCCGTTATGTTCCTTGGCGCCTCAGAGACGCTAACAACATCGGCAGTGATCGAATCTGAATTTCTGCCACTTTGCTTGAAGGAGGCAAATTGGACACGCTGCGAAACGTCAACCTGATACTTAGCTAGAAATTTATACAATGAAAATATGTACGAATACGAATTCACTGCAATTTGAATCAACATTCCGGAGGCTACTGACTATAACAACATTTCCCGTCTATGCCACTGGTTATAGTGACTGAAACTTCTGCCAGAATCGAACAAGGTGGTGCAGTGATAAGATAGATTTGCATTCGAGAGGGCTGCGGTTAAAATCCCAGCCCGGCGAGTCATATTTGCTTGGTTTCCCTAAATCTCTTAAGACAAATGCGGGGATTGTTCCTTTGCTAAAAACAAGTCCGATTTCGCCCCTTACCTTTCCCCAATCCAAGTGTGTGATTCGGCTCTGATGATCTCATCGTTAAGACTCTTATTCTTCTTTCTTCATTCTCCTTTCCAGAACTGTAAGCGACCGGTAGTTTAAGCTTACGTACCCGTTAACCTCACGGCTGATGCGGTCTGTTGCAACCAATTGAAAGGCGAGCTCACGAGCTTCTTGCACAGTGAGCTCTTTATCCTGAGACCATCTTTCTAGGCCGCCGGCGCATCACTTTCACCTCCGCTACCAATAACAATAACGCTTTCGCCAAGGATGCGCTGCTCACGTGTGGCGCAACGGACTTATCCGATCCAGTCCTCTATGGCCAGCCCAAGGATACATCTTTGGAAAGTAACAATCCAGTCCTCTGTGACTGGGAAGAGCAATCAGGGGTTGTAAAAGATCTACGAAGGGGATTCGTCAGGGGTGCAGATAATTACGATCTCTGAGTGGAGGAGATAAGTGTTCAATGTCCCGTCGACAACGAGGTCATCAAAGACGGAACACAAGCTCGGATTAGGGAAGGATGGGGAAGGAAATCGGCCGTGTCCTTTCAAAGGAACCATCCCGGCATGTGCCTGAAGCGATTTAGGAAAATCACGGAAAACCTAAATCAGGATGGCCGGACGCGGGTTTGAACCGTCGTCCTCCCGAATGCGAGTCCAATGAACCACTTGGCCACCTCGCTCGGTAATCTCTGAATGACACGAACTAGCGGCCCGCATCTCGTGGTCGTGCGGTAGCGTTCTCGCTTCCCACGCCCGGGTTCCCGGGTTCGATTCCCGGCGGGGTCAGGGATTTTCTCTGCCTCGTGATGGCTGGGTGTTGTGTGATGTCCTTAGGTTAGTTAGGTTTAAGTAGTTCTAAGTTCTAGGGGACTGATGACCATAGATGTTAAGTCCCATAGTGCTCAGAGCCATTGAACGAACTAGCGTGCGGGACACCGGTCTTCAAAGGACATGGTACGTGATTCTTCAGCGTGATTCGAGATGAGCGTGGGATTGCTTCCCTCGACCAAACAACGGCTGCCTTTATTCCCGACTTGGTATGGTCATAAAAACGTCTCACCTCATATTGCCATCACTACTTTTAACACCTTAATGTACCAGTTTATCCTGCTTTGTGCTCTTTGCTTTGTGTCTTCTTTGCTTTCCTGCTTGGATACAGACGTGGACGCTTACAAGTTTAGCTCAGACCTCGCATTATTATGGTGTATGTACAGTGCTTACTTCACTAATCACCAGAGTTCACAACCGAGAATGATTGGTAGTATATCGTTCCGTCTGTTTAAATTTGCCGGAAATGTTGGAGTAAACGTTCAAAACGAAAGGAAAGACGCTTAGGGAATTATGTTTAACAAACGTGGACAATGGCACCGTAAATCGCCACAAATCGCAATTAGAATAGTAGTCTTGTGGTATATCTACAAGTTTATAACAGCCGTTACTTTAATTTCAATGAGTGAATTAGGTCACTGCAAGAACGAACTAAGATATCATCTTGATGAGGACGACAAACAGATGTCTCTTGCGTATGAAGGTCGTCGTTCGGCGAACGAAAATGAAATTTTTCCATTTAACTCAAGGAGATAAAGGCGGACGAAGCGAGGTTTCATAGCCACGGGATTTCTAACACCGCCGTAAAATGAGAATTGAGGATCTTCTCATTCACGACTTAGTTATATAGCTAGGATATTTAACATGTTCCGGGATCACACATTATTTTGTTTCTCTCGCTTCCTTTCTTTCCTGCTTGAACCTGTAAATTTCCTAATTCGAATACTAATAGCCTTGTAGTTTGGTAGCCCTTTGGTTTCTCCTTTGTCATATGTGGCAGAGTTTGCGGTATCTGTGATTTGCTTCCTGCAAACAGAACCTACGCATATTTCCACATACCACAGTTATCATTTGCAGTGGATGTAGCAGCGATTCAGCGCGACGCTGTATGCATCACCTACCTTCCATGCCTCTGCGGATTGTGGTGTCTTTTGTATCAGTGAAAGAAGGACTTCATTACAGCTAAATTTTATATTACCATTTCCTTTTCCCATTGCGCTATAAAAAGGTAAAGACGGCAGGAAGGCACAGGATACACTTTGGTTGTGCAACTAATAAACAGAAAGATTCTAAGAAGATTGCAAAATTTTGAATGCAACAATTTCTTTGGAAATTTGTGGCAAGTTCCTATGGGACTAAACTGTTGAGGTCATCGATCCCTAGGCTTACACACTGCTTTATCTAACTTAAACTAACTTACGCTAAGGACAGCACACAAACCAATGCCCGAGAGAGGACTCGAACCTCCGACGGGAGGAGCTGCGCGAACCGTGACAAGGTGTCCAAGACCGCGGGGCTACTCCGCGTGGCAAATGCAACAGAAATGGACGAAACATTAGAGAAATTCACACCGCTTAAGACCAAGTAAAGCCTTGCATATACTGACATAACAAAGCTCGATGACAGGATTTGCAGGAAACTGAATTGAAGGAGTGGAGTTGAATTTGAACACCAATGAATAATGACAAGGTTTGGCAAACCATTTTTGTAATCTAGTCGTCATCAGGATATAATTATGAATAGCTATTATATTCTCTTCTTCACATGTCAGCCCTGAAGAAGCATATTTGTATTGTTAATACCGTTGTAACGAAACAACTTTTACAGTGCCTTAAGTTTCTTGATTCTTGTGTTCAGCTGGTAATCTGTGTCACATTTGCATTTGTTTGCCACTTTTAGATTTTCTTTATTTAGCTTTTTCATGTTTGGTATTTTGTTATCTGCTTTGGCGCCCAGAACTGCAAATTCCTTCAATTATTTATAAATAAATAATTTGAAACCATTTTTTCATTCCTACAGATAATTCCCACGACGTTCAGAGTAATTAAATTAGATCGAAGTTAGTGAGAATTGGGTTTGTTGCGAGATCTAGTAACTGTACCTCATGTCAGTCCCTAAGCGTTTGAAACTAGATGACTGGAACACTCTACCAGATCGTCAATAATTAACACATGGTCGCAATGAGTTAACGTTTTATTATACGAGGCGCAGCTTAACTTGGCGCTGTGACGATGGAAGCGTATTATGCAAATCCTGAGGCGGTCAACCAAAGCGAGGGGACACCGCCGACCAATTACAGCGCCGCAGTGTCCAAGTCATCAATTGGTACGTGGCGGGCCAACCCCTCCGCCGCGGCACGATCGACGCTGCGACGCGGCGTCAAGCGGAATTACAGACGTTAAAGGCAGCGGACCGCTGCTGATTGCATCATCACGGATCGCCGCTAATGACACAGGCGCGCCTTAAACAAAGCTGCGTCTCTCCTGCGCCGTGCGACCGCTCGCAGCTGCCTACGCACATGTGCGCAAGCGCACGCACACTCGGCGATCCGTCACGACCCGGGATTCGACACGCGAATTGTTGCCGGCGTGCCGCCCTCTCTCGACGAGAGGGGCTGAGCGAGCGAGAGAGAAGAGAGAGATGTCTTCTGCTAATTGGGTCTCTCTGCTTCGCCGATCATCCAGGTGCTCCGATGTGTGTGCGTCTCGCTGGCTCAAACCCGGCGGTGCGTATGTGAGGACAAAAGAGTATTCAGTAACAATGCAGCAAATGAACTTTTCAGTGCAGAGGAGGAGGAGAAGCATTAGACACAGCATGTTAGATGAAAAGGGCGATTATATATCCGAGCGGCCAGTAGAGAGAGATAACATCCCGTCCATTCACTATCAGTAAGCGCACATGTGGGGGTGAGTCATTCCTGATGCAGAGACAGTGCAATTCACTATTACATAGCAGAGTTGGCGTAGTGACACGAGCCTTCTGATAATAATGTGGTTCCACGTTCTAGCTGAGAGAAATTCAACAAATGTTATTTTCACAGACACATAATACACTACTGACCATTAAAATTGCTACAACACGAAGATGACGTGTTACAGACGAGAAATTTAACGGACAGGAAGACGATACTGTGATATTCAAATGATTAGCTTTTCAGAGCATTCACACGAGGTTGGCGCCGGTAGCGACACGTACAACCTGCTGACATGAGCAAAGTTTCCAACCGATTTCTCATACACAAACAGCAGTTGACCGGCGTTGTCTGGAGAAACGTTGTTGTGATGCCTTGTGTAAGGAGGAGAAATGCATACCATCACGTTTCCGTCTTTGATAAAGGACGGATTGTAGCCTATCGCGATTGCGGTTTATCGTATGGAATCGGTGGGTTCAGGAGGGTAATACGGAACGCCGTGCTGGATCCCAACGGCCTCGTATCACTAGCATTCGAGATGACAGGCATCTTATCCGCATGGCTGTATCGGATCGTGCAGCCACGTCTCGATCCCTGAGACAACAGATGGGGACGATTGCAGGACAACAACCATCTGCAGGAACAGTTCGACGACGTTTGCAGCAGCATGGACTATCAGCTCGGAGACCATGGCTGCGGTTACCCTGGACGCTGCATCACAGACAGGAGCGCCTGCGATGGTGTACTCAACGACGAACCTGGGTTCACGAATGGCAAAACGTTATTTTTTCGGATGAATCCAGGTTCTGTTTACAGCATCATAGTGGTCGCATCCGTGTTTGGCGACATCGCGGTGAACGCACGTTGGAAGCGTGTATTCGTCATACCCATACTGGCGTATCACCCGGCGTGATGGTATGGGGTGCCATTGGTTACACGTCTCGGTCACCTCTTGTTCGCATTGACGGCACTTTGAACAGTGGACGTTACATTTCAGATGTGTTACGACCCGTGGCTCTACCCTTCATTCGATCCCTGCGAAACCCTACATTTCAGCAGGATAATGAACGACCGCATGTTGGAGGTCCTGTACGGGCCTTTCTGGATACAGAAAATGTTCGACTGCTGCCCTCCAGATCTCTCACCAACTGAAAACGTCTGGTCAATGGTGGCCGAGCAGCTGGCTAGTCACAATACGCCAGTCACTACTCTCGATGAACTGTGGTATTGTGTTGAAGCTGCATGGGCAGCTGTACCTGTACACGCCATACAAGCTCTGTTTGACTCAACGCCCAGGCGCATCAAGGCCGTTATTACGGCAAGAGGTGGTTGTTCTGGGTACTGATTTCTCAGGATCTATGCACCCAAATTGCGTGAAAATGTAATCACATGTCAGTTCTAGTATAATATATCTGTCCAATGAATACCCGTTTATCATCTGCATTTCTTCTTGGTGTAGCAATTTTAATGGCCAGTAGTGTACATCTATTTCATTTCGTGGACCGTTCAAGACATCTAAACGAGGTTTTCTGCATATAACAGCACGCAGACGGGCACGCAAGTTTTGTATATGTTTAATCCACCTAACTGACGCGTAAGTCAGTATACTGAAACAAGTATGTTTCGTTAATGGAACAATGTAGCTTTCAACGGCATTCGAAAGCTCTCGAAAAACTGAGCACACTGATACATATAGAATGCTTGTTACCATTGTTGAAATTTTTCGCAAAAGCATCTGAGACATGAGCCACAGTTGAAAGGCAACACGGACGGAATGAACTATTGCGGAACAATCAGAGCCAAGAGGGCATCTTATGCCAGGCTCTGTCGTCATAATCAGCATGAATATTGGCCTATGTTTCTAAGGCTAAACGTAATTTCTCTCGGACCTGCTTTATACGATGAAGATGCTAGGTAACCTACGAGTTTTGTAGCTGTAACTGTATAACTTATCATATCAGAAGGTGCTTGACAAAACTATTTCAAACGTATGTGCGTAATCATGTAGAAACAAGTCGAAAGGCTTGATAAAATGATGCACTTAGTTGTGACTTATTTGTCCTAAAATTTTGGTAAAAATTTGAACGCCAGTTGTAACGAGCGTTGTCTCACTGTATTCACCACTTCAATAGCTTTAGAATGCTGTTAAAAACTATGTTGCTGCGTTCAAAAAGAACCACAATGACATGAGTGCCCCACTTGGTGCAATTCGAATGGCATGACTGGCTGGGAATTTCCCATGGGGATGATCAATCATATGTTAACAAGTATCTTCAATTGGACACCACTTTGGGAACTTGTGCGTCCTTAACCGACCCCAGTAATTCTACATGAAGAAAGGGGCCTATAATTTAAAGGGAAATGTGAATCATTGAAAGGTGACGGCTAGCGTAAAGACAGACTGAAAAATCTCGGTGTGTGAACGGATTTCTGTCCCGCCACCTTACTGTTTCCAGGGTCGCGACTTCAGCACTTGACTGCGAAGTCCGACACTTGGCAGCGTTGCACCGCAACTGGGTTTCCTGAGAACTACGTCCTCTTTCTGCCAAGAACGCCTTACACCAGTTCCGACTGCTCGTCTCCTACTTACAAGTCAGTAAGAGTAGCGAAGTATCACCGTGGAAAGTACAATAAGCATGTCGACAGTCCCTCCAGTAGATGACTCGTGATGATGTCGCTGCTTCTTTATTCAAGCAGCTCCTCATTTGGTCTCACGAGGACAAAGAGACTCCCTACCAGACCTCCCGACCTCAGGAAAAAAAGATCTGAGACGGTACCAGGAATCGAACCCAGGTGCTTCCAGACAGAAACGATGCTATCCATTCGGATACGGAAGAGGTCTGCCCAAAGTTCTCCGAGCATTTCTGTCACATTTCTGTACTGATTACTGATATCTTAATATCATAGCAGCGTTTCTTTGAACGCATTCTATGTCTTGTTGCTTAGTTTCTTGACGTGGATTCTAAACGCTGGAACAAACACTATTGGTAGGGCGCCTTTAGAGGAGCCAGATCGATATGGCACACACACACACACACACACACACACACACACACACACACCACCTATACCTAAGTGCTACGGTATTGTACAATATGTACTAGGACAGCAGATATGAAGGGTGTCCCAGGAATGTTGGGGCGGACTTCGGTGGGTTGTAGAGAATGTCTTGAGGAACAAATTGAGTATAGGAATCCGAGTCTGGAAACGTCATCCAACGGCGTTACGAGCGTCGAAGTTACAGGCCCCCACTAGGCCACCCCTCCCTTCGGCAGCAAACATTACTTTGTACTCTGGCAGGCCGTATGCAGAACGTCTCGGAATGTTGCTTGTTATTCAGTGATCGCCACTGAATGCCACGATGGCCAGTGAAGAGTATGCAGCGAATTGCTGCGTAGAAAGGTCTTGTCTCCTAAGAATGCGATGCTCTGCTGCCTCGGTGAATAACGGTTTCGGACACGGGCTTCCATCCGCAGTCTATTTTTCTCCTCGAATTCTCTAAAATCTCCAGTGTTTTTGGAGACAAATAAAATGCAGATGGAAACCCCTCCTCGAAACCATCATTCATAAAGACAACAAAGCACCGCACTCATAGGAGATGAGACCTGTCTACGCATCAGCTAGTTCCGTCATCTCCACTGGCGATCATGGCAGTCCCTTCAACCCTCAAAGTCTGTCACACCACTTCTGGGACTCCGTGCCGGCCGAGCGGTTCTAGGCGCTACAGTCTGGAACCACGCGACCGCTACGGTCGCAGGTTCGAATCCTGCCTCGGGAATGGATGTGTGTGATGTCCTTAGGTTAGTTAGGTTTAAGTAGTTCTAAGTTTTAGGGGACTGATGACCTCAGTAGTTAAGTCCCATAGTGCTCAGAGCCATTTGAACCATTTGGGACTCGGTGTATACCTGCAAACAAATGAAAAGTAATTACGTAACTCTGTTTTTGTGTCAGGTGATAATTAAAACTTTATGCTGCCCCTCTTGAAGCCTCGAAAGGAAGCATCAACTAGACAGGTTTCATGAGTCATTCAGAAATTACAAAGTCAACTAAGTATGTGCTCTGACTGGCATCTTTCTCTTCCTTATCTGGAAAGGCGACCTGAACGGGTGAAAGTAACACATGGTTGGCTAGCGAGGCAGAGACAGTAGGGTACAGTGTTTAAGAATTGAAATAAAATCCTTCTTTCGTTTCGCTTTCGGTGTCACCAGAGACATGCTGCACTGCCATCTAAATTCTAGCAACACAGCGTTCAGAAGCAGGCAACAGCAAACATCAGATCGTCGATTTTATTCCCCGGCGCGAGTAGCGCGCGGTTCAACGACCGCGGGGAGTTTGCAGTTCGAACACGATACTCGAGAACGAAAAGCCACCGCGTATTCAGAAGGAGTGGCGCGCGTAGGATTCCCAAAGAGGCTGCCGCCAGAGGCGAACAGCGTTTCGACGGGCGTACGGTAGGAGGTAGGCTGAGACGGCGCGAACGGCTGAGCGCGGAGGTCGCGGGGGTCAGGTGTGGGAATGGAAACGGAATAAGCGCGACTGTGACGAGCTCTTAGCGTGTTGCAAGCCCGGCGCCAGTTAGAGGCTGCATTTGCGCCGCGCCGCTTACGCAAGCCCAGCGTGCTCACCGACTGCCGCGCTAACGCACCGTCACTGCGTTTAAGTAGCCTGTTTCCACGTAACAGTTGTGCCGTCCAGGAGAAGCAGCGGCACAAGTGGACACACAGAGGAAAACCGTGTGTTTCACACAGGACAAGCATTTATTTACACAGGACGGAAACGGCTATTTTCTACTTGCCTCGGTAGCTGCTTGGCGTGTTTCTGAGCGAAGGGGTTCGATTCCCGCCCGGGTTGGTGATTTTCTCCGCTCGGGGACTTCGTGTCGTATTGTCCTTACGTTCGTGTCGTCATAACTGACTTTTCGCTGTTGAAATGGCTGTATTGGTACGTCCCGAAAAGCAATTAAAAGAAAGTGCTTCATTTAACCGTAGATTAGTAAACACACGTAAAAATTACTATTGTAGTTCCAACCAGTCTGGACACATTAGCGACACAGTTGTTAACAATGGCTCAATTATTCATTGCCTGAATCCAGCGACTTGTTGGCAGTGGTGCCCTTATCGAAAGTATTGAAAATATTTAGTAATGGTGTGCCTTTTTTTTAATAGTCGGCATACTTGTTTTGTCACTTTCAGTTTATCACAGTGTCTCACCGTAGGTGAAATATCAAATAGTCATACTTAGAAGAGTGTTGGCTGATAGCACATTGGCCCTCTTCAGTGCTAATTTCGTCTTAGCTACTGAAAGTATCACAATATGGGTGGTGCTGAGTTTGATGTTGGCACTACCATTCGAGGTTGCTTGCTTCAAGAAGTTGATAACGACACTGACAGTGGAGAGTTTAGTGAAAAGGAAGATTTCGGGCGTTAATAACTTCGCCGTTGAGCGCCTATAAGCTCCAAACATACAAGTAAGATTTTCTTCAAGAAGATAATGTTCTGTGTGCAGATAACAGTGATGTAGACCCAGAGGTTGAAGCAGCAAATGGGGAATTACGCATTTGGCGTGTAAACTACTCTTGGAGTCACAAAAATTATAATAATTGGTAACTAGTGCATAGCATAAATTAGGACTTCTTTTCCCATAATATTTTGAGCAGTAAAATTGTCACTATAAAGTGTAAAAGAGCGAATTTTGTACTTACTTTTCATGTAATATGCCACTGGAAATCTGATAACTGTAATTAACTGTTGCATAAGCTCTAAATCATGGCTTACTTTGAATGAAATTTGGAGCAGTAAAATGCTTTCTGAAACATTTGATTTGTGAGTCTCTTTTCTAGTGTTTGTCCTGTCGTAATGGCTCTTCTGTTTTTATAATTTGCCAAATTTATTTTATTCTAACTTTGTGGCTGGATGCTCTTCCACTATCGTCAGTTAACCTAAGGGATGGAAGACATGTCAGTTGTGTAACCTTTGTTCTATGTCTTATCGTATGCTGTGTATAGCATTTTGTGAGGTAAAGATTGGGGAACAGCCCGCCATTTGCCCTAGCAAGTGTGGACAAACGCCGAAAACCGCACTCATCATGGTCGGTGTACCGGAACGAGGTCGTTAACCCATTGCGCGAATTCTATCCGGATCTAGCTGAGCTCCCCGTTTCCCAAGTTAGCGCACTGCGGGTTTAGCTTTACAGTCAGGTTTTTGGAACGAAATATTCAGCCGTAGTAAGTAATCCGATTACCACGAATGCGACTGGATTGCTACCTGGTTCTCGATAAACTGTTTACGGTACAACTTCAGGAGATAACGAACCCGCTTGTATGAATAAACCACATGTGACAAGTAAAAACTACGTACCGGACCTTGGATCTGGACACTGACTTTTATTCATCGATGCTATTAACGATTCAGCTAAAGATTTAAATCTCTTACATCAACTAATTGCTTCAATTTTTCTGTATCTCCCGCCCATACCTTGCAAACTCTTTCTCAAACCCATTTGAAAATCGAGAAAGGTCGTACCAAAGGTTCATTAGTGGCGCCTATACATGTCATACCTGTTTCAAATGGCGATAATTCTCGATATTTTTCATTTTTCGTGCTGCAAAGTGAACTTGTTTTGGCCTCATTTCAGAAGTTAGGGTTGGTTTTTCGCCGGCTAAGAAGGGATTACAGTCACACACCACAAAGTTGGCTGATGTTAAAGCTGTAATGGGCGCACTATAGCGAACATTGTGAAGAGCCCTGAGAGCCTTGCACGGTTTTATAAGCCACATTAAATTTACTGCAAAACCGAACTCTAATTCTAATATTCAGATCTTTAATACTGCAGCCTCTTGTTCGGTGCAACCTGCAAATATGCACTAGACTAGACACTATTGTAAATAGCGAATCTAGTGCAGAACACAGAAAGGTGATGTTGAAATAGAAAATATTGATTGCATTTTTCTAAGAAACTGACACATTGCCTGTGGCTGAATAAACACACACATTACGTCCCGCTTCCCCTCCTTGAAGTAAGCACCGCTTACGCGCTTAGACTCCCTGGGTGATTTGTACCGGCGTTAACAACAAAACGAGATGCAAGCTTCAAGTCAAGCAGGTATTCGAACCCGGGGGCTGTGTGTCATGTGTATCATTTTCTCCTCATTGCGCGCGCATTGCCACTGCCACGAGGCTGTGAGGCGCGGGTAATTGCCATATGCGGCAGCAAATTAGGGTGGCGCCATTAGCGAGACGCCTATTTCCACCCGACGTTCCGTTTCGCCGCCGGCTATTAGTTCGAGTAAATAAATACTGGTACGGAAGCCGTCGCGACTAATGAAAGTGAACAGTTCTAAAACAGTGCGGCAGGATGCACCAAAAAAAAAAAAAAAGGATGAGTAGTAGGAAGGAAGTGCGAGGGGGGAGGGAGGGGGGGAGTCGCGTGGCACTGTGGCTGGCGGGAGGAGAATTACGGAAGGAAGGAGTGCAGACAGCACTAAGGGAGACTGCTTACTAGCTGACCTACGGTTCTCAACCCCTGTTTCCGGACCCACACTGGATGTGCTTCAGCGACGTTATCTGTATGTATTATCATAGAATTGCCATCTGTGTTAAGCTTGGGCTTGACGTTCATCGTAGTCCGCATCAGCTGCAAAAGGCTATCTTTTTCCCGCTGACAATGTCCGATCTTATGCTGATAACCTTCACGGTAGGTCCGTCTCATTACGACTGAATAAAACGAAAGTTGTGGATTCTGAAAAAAACTTTCATTAGTCAGTATCGCCGCAAGAATAAATTTCTATTGGTAACTGTTTCCAGCTAAAGTAATTATCCATTTTCAGATCACAGCTTCTTGTGATCTGAAGATGCCCAATTAATTTATCCGACGCTAGTTATCAATAAAAAAAAGTATACTTGACATTTTGACTAACAAATGAATGTTTTTGAATCCGCAGCTTATCTCCAATTTGAATATATCAAACAGCAACATGATAAAACGATTTTTTTTCGTGCCTCATGCATTTCATCAATTTTTTGAAAGCCGTCATCAGTGGCAAAGCTTGTAGCTGCTTTTCTACATGTGTTCTTCTTCTTGTGCTCTCCGCGCGGTTTGAGACGTCATTTCACGGGCTGCAGGATGTCAGTGAAGCAAACTGCTCTTAATATTTAGGGAATTACAATTGCAAATCGAGCAGGAACAGACTTAAAAATCATAAAGGGCAGTTATAAGGGTGCTAATGCGAGAAATTTTTGGTGTGGGTGTCTATAAGTACGTTACGTGCTAGATGTAAATGCTGCCAGACACATTTCTTTTTTTTTCTTTTGAAGGGGTCTTTCTTTTGGCTGCATCTATTTCGAAAGCAATAACTCTGGCGCACTCGGCCGTGTGCCACTCGTCAGCACGGTGCTGTCACTGATTCGGGACGGGCACGTAAAAAACGCGCTCAGCTAAAACAAGCGCTGCCACCGCGGGACTTTTTCGCGGCGTACTTCCGGGCTGCCAGCTGGGACGCCACGTGCCACGCACGCCTCGGAAGCGCGGAAAACGCTTTTTTTACGCTCGACAACCCCCACCGGACGGAGAATGACCCGCAGATCACCCCTAGGATGAAAGAAAAAAAGCACCCCAGCATTCTTTTTCATATCACGCTTGAAGTGTTGTTGTCGCGCCGGAAACTGGACATCTGTTCCGCAACGCCGTCAGCTGGCGTGTGCCCTGCTATTTTCTGCGTTTTGAGTCTTAAAATGTGCAGGACAGATCCCAAGAGGGAAAAAATAAGGCAGCCGGCTGCGTGTCATCGTCCCTCCACGCCTCACTAACGATTTTTTTTCGCAAGAATAATTTTTTCTTCGGCTTTGCTTCTTACGCAGAGGCTGTATCATCGACGGAGAATCAGCTCAGATTCTAAGAACCATCACAGTTTTCACTTAAAAAAATGACCTGTGACATGCGACAAACATCGAGACAATTCCTAGATAGATGAGAACAGAATCACTAAAATTCAGAAGGTAGAGAATATTAAATACCTAGGAGAATGAATAAAAACTTGTCGCTGGCCAGTGTGGCCAAGCGGTTAAAGGCGCTACAGTCTGGAACCGCGTGGCCGCTACGGTCGCAGGTTCGAATCCTGCCTCGGGCATGGATGTGTGTATGTCCTTAGGTTAGTTAGGTTTAAGTAGTTCTAAGTTCTAGGGGACTGATGACCTTAGAAGTTAAGTCCCATAGTGCTCAGAGCCATTTGAACCATTTTTTAAAAACTTGTCTGACCGAGAAAGATGCAATGGATGCATGTATAACGATTTTATCATGCGCACCAAGAACATCTACAATACGAAAGATTCCTTCAGTCACTGCAAAACTGAGACATTACGAGACAGCAATCGGCTCTGAAGCCTATATGCAGCAGAAAGGCTGAATGTCGTAACAACAGGATTACTTACGAAGCTAGGACTTGTTGAACGAAGGATTCTCAGGAGCGTATCAGGACCTTCAAGAACAGGAGACGGTCACACAAAAGACTAGCGTACTACGAACTGGGTACCCAATAGAATCTCGGACACCATCAGTAGTAGAAGGACCATGTTCTTCCGACGCATCCTTAGAATGGACCAGGGGAGGTTGACACCAGATCCTACAGGTTCTTTTGAACAAGAGAACCAAAGTAGGCTATATCCAAAAGCTAAAAAGTGACCTGGAAGAAACGGATGTAAAGGGAAAAAGAGATTTACAACACGGTGGCCTTCAAATAATCTCATCAGTTTTCAGAACAGACTTAGACTTAGGATAAAATCATCACGGACAAAAAAGACAAGAAGTTTATAAAGAATGGGACTTAAAGAATATTGGACAATTGTGAAGAGCACAAAAAACGAAGCCGAATTAACGTGGTCCTCAGAAGAAGAAGAAGAAGAAGAAGAAGAAGAAGAAGAAGAGGAAGAAATTGCAGCCTTTGAGTACATTAATCTTCTATCTCATTTGATAACGAGTTTCAGTGAGTAATCATCATCCTCGGGTGAGTTTAGAAGACACAAAAATAACGTGCTATGATTACAACAGGAAACAATGCACCATTGATTGGAAATTGTTAGCATAACATTTGTATACAACGTGAAAAGACGACGACATGGGACGCAGAATAATATCGTAGGGCAACACACTTGGATTTATAGAGTTGTATGATAAAATAATGAAATGCCTTTCAAGATTACTAGGTGTATAAATAAGATAAAAATTTAACGGCCTCAAACATCCTGGCAGATTATGATTCGAACCTACGGCCTATGCTTTCGCCGGCAAGTACCTCAGCGACTGAGCAATCACGACTCATGGCCCACCCTCATAGCTCGCGACAAACAGTTTTAATCCGCCAGAAAGTTTCAGATCAGCATACGCTCTACTGAGTAGTGAAAGATTCTTTCCGGAATTAATCCCCTACGAGGTCCTCAGCCATTTCTCCGCAGTATTCATTCGCTAGTCCAGTAACGACTGCAAGGAGGACTTCTGTGGAGTTTGGATTGTAGGAGATGAGATAAGGGCACAAGTACAGCTGTGACGGTGGGTCGTGATCCATGCTTGGATATCCTAGTCGGTAGAGCACTTCTGCCACTAGCTCTCGTATGTAGGTGAGCTGGCAGCTGCAGCCCATAAAGCTGTGGCACGCGGCTTACGCTGCGCCCCCAGCTCCGCGGGTTGCTGGTACGCCGTTCCCCGTATAACGGCTGTTCTTTACGACTGACGAGTCTCAATTACATCAACGATGCACTATCTGCGTCCCTGCAGCGCCAGGCAGCATCCACCAGGTGCGGCACCACTGCCCCCGCCCTCTATGACCGACAGCTTCATTGAATGTCGCACCAGATTTCGGATTATCTCCGCGTCGCTGACCGATAACGTCGTCGGTTAAGGCACGTTCATTACACAAGGGATTGGCTTTGTAGCTGATTTTACTGCGTTACTTTACGATTTCTTGTAGTTCTGCTGGTCCTATCAGCTTGATTAAAATACACCTAAATGAGAAGGTTCTAAGACACCAAATGCCCTGTATACAATCGATCGAGGTGATCAGTTTTACTGACAACATGACTCGTCCATGTGATGTGATTTATATGTATTTGACGATGCTGGTGCTGATTCCGCATCTAACATTTGACGATACCACTATGGCTGCAGTACATTAGGACTTTGTTTTTATGAAAGAGATCTGATGATGATCCTTAAAGACCGAAACCGGTAATCTGTTAAACAAAAAAGATTGTGACCATAGTCGTAAATTAAAGAAAATTATTACACATACGGGTCACTGTGTTTTTTCGAGACGATGTCGCAGCTTGTGAAACTAGTTTTAGGATTCCCGTGGTCTTCCTAAATCAATCCCAGCGAATGCTAGATTTCTTAAAAACGGCAAGACCCCTTCGTTCGCCATTTCTGACCATTCCTCATCTCTAATTACATCGACCTCGACAGTAAATTTTGTTCTATCCTTTCTTAATCCCAAAAATAAATCCCACTAACAAAATAAAGAATACTCAAAGTGTCTTTCTAAAGTTCAATGATTAATATCTAGTGAATATTGCAGGGTACGGGAATACTGTTTGGGACAACCATTACAGCAAAGAAAGAAGTATCTTGGTACCACAGATGTGGGTGATCACGAGTATACGTTGCATCATTAACATTCGTAATATTTTTTTACCAGTCGAGACGATGAACAAATAATGTTTTGCTAATGGAAAGACGCACTGTTACGCAATTCGAAAATTTTAGGTAACAGAGGTACATCGATGTAAAGCTTATTAGTGATGACACTGGAACGTCTAAGAGAAAAAGACCAACACATTGCAAGTTCATTTCAATTGTCACGTGAATCAGACATAAACTGCAGAGATCCGATAGGTTTAGCCTTCATCTTTGGGACATTTCTCTACTAAAATATAGTTTCCCTGCGAACATCTGCAAATATTGTAGTCATAATCAATGAAAAACACAGTTTTTTTAAATAACAGTGACCTGTTTTGATCTGATTAACAGAACGGAGATCACGCTTTCCTGACTTATGCCGTCAGTTATGAGATATAATAGATTTTATCAGCTCTCGATGCCATGGGTATGGCGTTGCATTTAGCTATTTTTCGTTATTTCAGTATTTCGGTAGAGACATTAAAGTTACAATTTCAATCATACGGCATTTGCGAGGAATTAGGTACAAATAATCTTCCGGCCATCCAGTTTGAGATTTTCCGTGGGGTTCCCCAAACGGCTTAAGGCAAATACCAGGCTGATCCCTTTGAGAATTACAAGTTCAGTTTTCTTCCCCAACCTAAGCTTGTGCTCTGTAATAACCGCACTGTCGATGGGATGTTAAACACCAAGTTTCCTTCCTTCCTTCCAGCCATACAAGAAAATGTTCGCAAATTTGCGTTGTACCATTTTTGCAAAAACTCAGTTCCAATATTTTGCGGTGGTGATAAATATTGGGGATACATACAAGGTATAAACAAAAAGTGCAACTCACTGTGTAAGTGACTGCCCGTTCATCTCCCAGGAGCTGCAATGCTATTGTTTATTTATTTTTTGATACGCTTGTGAGAGTACCACCTGCACATCTGGTGCCACCGCTCTCCTGACAGTAGGACTTGTGCAGTGCCGGGCATACACTGCACTGTACAAGAGCAGGCGCGAACGATTTATCGTGTCTGGCTGGGACTGTTTACATCGAAAAAAAAAAACAGTAGAGCGTGAGAGCGGTGCGTATAGCTATGCGTTCTTATCGGGGCGGCGGGCGGCGCACGTGCGTAGTACATTTCCGGCGGCCGTAGTATCTGGCGGCGGCGATACGCCAGACACTCCCACCGGGGTGTCGAATGGCGGTCGTACACACCATGACGATGTCCAGGGCCAGCGACCGTGTTGACACCCAGGCAGAAACTTCCACAGCTCGCTGGGTATCTGAAGGCAGCCCATTTGCTCACCGACTATTAACAGAGATGGAGCACGCACTAAGCAACACGAAAAGGGTGTATTAGTAAGTCAAGGGTAAAAAAACTGAACTTCTGTAATTCGAATCTGATACTTAACCAGGCCAAATTACTCGTCATTCCCATGAAATGGCATTGTTAACAGAACCCTCCCGTAACTTTGTCGGTGGCTACCGATGCGGAGAACCAGGGCACGATCTACATCTACATTCCGCAGGCCACCGTACGGTGTGTGGCAGAGGGCAGCTTTGGTACCGCTATCATTTCCCCCTTACCTCTCCATTCCTGAACGTTGAGTGAGAAGAAGGATTGTTGGTAAACCTTCATATTAGGTCAAATTTCTCTCGTTTATAGCTGTTGTCATTTCGCGAGACTATATGAGAAGAAGTAATATGTCCCTGAATCTTCCCGAAACGTATTCTCTCGTAATTTCGATAGTTAACCTCTCCGTGATGTACAACATCTCTCCTATAGCGTCTGCCATAGGAGTTTGTTGAGCATTTCGGCAATGTTGTTGTGCCGACTGAAAGATCTCGAGACATGTGTATTGCCAGCTCTCCGCTGTACAGGTACAAGGACTTTTTTTTTTACATCAAATTGGCCACGAAATGGAAACCACAGTGAAAATCAGAAATGTTTTATTTGGAACATTTAGTTACACCTTCCAGGTGCTTCTCTGCATAGTCGCCGCTCCGACGTAGAAGTTTGTCGCAGCGTGATACCAACTTCCCAATACCCTCGTCACTTAAGGCAGCGGCCAGTGATTACCGCCGAGTCACTGCTCTAGTCTTCAGCTGATTGTTTGTACCTAAATTTCGCGACCGGTCGGAGGTTGAAAAATAAATAAACGAATAAAAATATCAGACATATACATATGTTCCTCATTTTCTGCCATTATTGCAGAATAGTAGATTTCTTAACAGGAATGTTACTTATTTAACTTAAAACATCTGTAGCTCAATACGTGTGTTACACGTTGTTTGGATCCGTAAAGTCGTGAAATATTCAACCTTGTCACAGAATGAGAAGGTGCCTCTCGCCTCGCAATCAGGAAAGAGTTTCGATTGCCAGACCAGGTACCCAGAATTATGGTTCCCGTAATTACCCTAAATGGATTCAAGCGATTACTAGGGCGGTTCTTTTGAGTAAGACACGATCGATTTTCTACCCTGACCTATGTAGTTCTGCGTCTCTAAGAACCTGGATGTTTATCTCCCTTCCTCCTTTCAGTGTTGTACATCGCCACTGACGAAGTGGGAGCAAAGAACGAACGTTGTAAAGGAAATTCAGCAGGCGTTCACTGGTACTGTTACTAGGTGCTGCAGTAAGATTTACGTCTTCTTTCCGCTTACTTATCAGTAAACGACTGCGTCTTGCCACCATGAAGTATCTTCCACTGTAAAATATACAGATAAATGACTGCTTTACTAATAATATATAGCCCTCATATGTACCTGCACACAATATTCCAAGGCTTCATTGTTCCCTTGTTGTGATGCACAAAATACCGACTGTGAGGTCCTCGATAACTCCAAGTTTCCCTCCTTTCTTCCTCTGGTGTTATTTTCGTTTATATTGGCATTAAGAACGACATGCAACACAGGAAACCCAAGAGGTAATTTGTAGTACTCAAGTGCATTAAAATTTTGCTTCACGACACACTTGCTGTTATTTATCAATGAATCTTGTCTAACATACGACTTGTTTCCGAGTAGACGATGGAAGGAGGGAAAGAAAATTAAAACTTAACATGCAGTCGACCACGAAATGGTTCAAATGGCTCTGAGCACTATGGGACTTAACATCTGACATCATCAGTCCCCTAGAACTTAGAACTACTTAAACCTAACTAACCTAAGGACATCACACACATCCATGCCCGAGGCAGGATTCGAACCTACGACCGTAGCAGTCGCGCGGTTCCGGACTGCGCGCCTAGAACCGCTAGACCACGACCACGAAATGACTAAGAGACAAAACACGAGCTGGGATCGAGGGGAGAAAGGGGAAAGACATCGACTGGGTGCTCTCAATGGAACCATCCTGGCATTTGCCGTAAGAGATTTAGGGAAATCGGGGAAAACCTAAATGTAGATGGTCGGTAGGTATTAGAGCATTCGCTCCGAAATACTTGAGATCACTAATAAGCCATAAGCCAAGCTGATGTATTTATAATTTTATTTGTAATAACGTACTTTTATCCATTATTCCGTACAGCGCTTGCTTATTCTGTTCCTCCAGGTGTAACCGCTGCCGAGCCCGCCCCTCGCGGAGCGGTAAGCCCGCCGGCGGCCAGTCGGAGCCGTGCGTGCGAAGCGCGCAGCGGCAGCGGGCGACACGCCGTCTTTTGTTGGTCTCGCTGCGCGGGTGCGCGGGACACCGCGGCCGCCTAGTCATTACAGACGTCATTAATTCCGGAGAGCCCCGTGATTTACCCCCCGGGCCGTCCTCCCGGGCCCGGCCTTGATTATATGTGGTTTACTTCGGTGTGGAAGTACGCGGCCCCCTAAAAACACTCTTTCGACCGGCCCGGTCCCAATCTGTGTGATTATAACACTTGTGCACTGCGTCTTCATTATAGGCCGCTTTCGCCCCTCAATCCGTGCTCTTCGGTGCCCTCCCCACGTGAACCTCCTGCCAGTTCCAGGTGCGCTTCCAGATAGTCAGTCCCCACGAAACGCTGCCACGGTCGCTTCACAGCGCGGATAACATCTCGTATTAGCGTTTTAATCACAGTTTTCCTCTCATATAAGCTATTTACCACAAAATGTAGGACCCGCACCTATTTATTACGGAAATTTTGATCGTGAGTATAACAGTAATCTATCAAGCAGGAAAAAAGATTATTAGTTATTGTGAACCCATTTGCTACAACACAATGCTAACCTGCCCAAATAACATGCAAAATAATACCTGAACTGTGCATTACCGTACTCATCCATATAGAAAAGCAATTAACATAATACACTGATCAGCCAGAACATTATGACCACCTACCTAATAGCCAGTACGTTCACCTTTGGCGCGGATGACAGCGGGGACGCGCCGTGGCACGGAAGCAATGAGGCCTTGGTAGGGCGCCTACTTCCCGAAAATTCCGCTGAGAGGGGGCGATGAGCTCCGACGCCATGTTCAATCACATCCAAGATGTGTTCGATCGGGTTCAGATCTGGCGAGTTGGGGGGACAACACATGAACTGGAACTCGCCTCTGTGTTCCTCGAACCACTCCATCAAACTCCTGCCCTTGTGACATGCCGTACTATCTTGCTGAATAATGCTACTGCCATCGGGAAACACGGTCGTCATGAAGAGGTGCACGTGGTCTCCACCCAGTGAACGATACTCATTGGTCGTCATCGTGCCTTGCACAAGCTTTACTGGACCCGTGGATGACCACGTGAAAGTTCCTCAGAGCATAATAGAGCCACCGTCAGCTTTATCCTGTAGTATAGATGTCAAGGAGCTGTCGCCCTGGTAGACGACGGATTTGCACCCTCCGACTGACGTGATGAAGAATTTATCGGGATTCATCAGACCATGCAACGTTCGGCAACTACGCCAACATCCAGTCCCGATTGTCACGCTCCCACTTCAGTCGTAGTTGGCGATGTTTTGGCGTTCCGCCTCAGTTATACTATGTCGGCGATTGATGCGCAAACAAGTTCTCCACGTACGCGTGCACCACCATTACTCTACCACGCAAACATAGGGGTTACACTCGTCTGGTGAGA
Organism: Schistocerca cancellata; assembly: GCF_023864275.1. NCBI lineage: Eukaryota > Metazoa > Arthropoda > Insecta > Orthoptera > Acrididae > Schistocerca > Schistocerca cancellata. Next base: position 459,463,055 of record NC_064630.1, read on the forward strand.
GACGTTCCCTGGGGGTATCCACCGGGGGCCGAACCGCACAATAACCCTGGGTTCGGTGTGGGGCGGCGGAGGGGTGAAGTGGACTGCGGTAGTCGTCGTGGGGTTGTAGACCACTGCGGCTGCGGCGGGGACGGAGTCTCTCCGTCGTTTCTAGGTCCCCGGTTAAAATACAATACGGTACAATACAATACCTCAAGGTAGTACAATAAATGCTACTGCTGTACACAATACGCCGGGTGCCCCAGAAATGTTGCTACAGACTTCGAGGGGTTGTGGAGGATGTCTTGATGAACAAATCGAGGATACATTCAATGATGCAACAGAGCGTCGAAGATATAGGCGCCGGCGCTTGCCATTTGGCCGACTCTTAGGCAGCATACGTGACTTCGTCCGTTGACAGACCGTAGGCTGAAGTTTCGCAATGTTGTTTGTTAATGTGATCGTCAGTGCAGAAGATGGAGCTAGGTGCTGCGTAGATAGGCCTTGTCTCCTATAAATGCGATGCTCCGTTGCCATGGTGGACGACAGTGTAGGGCACACGTTTCCATCTGCAGTTTATTTTACTCCTGTGAAACGAAAAAATTTGGAGATTTTAGAGGGTTCCGGGACAAAAATAAACTGCAGATTGAAATCCGTGTCCGAAACCGTCATCCACCGAGACAATAGAACATCGCATTCGTAGAAGAACACGGTTCAAGTAGCTCTGAGCACTATGGGACTTAACATCTCAGGTCATCCGTCCCCTAGAACTTAGAACTTCTTAAACCTAACTAAACTAAGGACATCACACACATCCATGCCCGAGGCAGGATTCGAACCTACGACCGTAGCAGTCGCGCGGTTCGGGACTGAAGCGCCTAGAACCGTTCGGCCACACAGGCCGGCTATTATACCTTCGCTTCTGACGACAATCCTCCATGATTCTTGTAGAAGTAGTTTCCTGCTGGCACAAGCATTAAGTGCCACACCACGGTTCCATAAGTTTCGGATTCGATCGGGGTCAATGGTAAGATTTCTATCTGTCATTATCACTTCATTCGGTTCTTACATTGTTTGTTAATCTGGAACAATGCTATGGCATGGTTCCCAGCGTACGTTCAGCTGTAGATCCCTCTATAACTGTGTGGGAAAGTTACTTTGAAGTTCTGATGAAAGCGGTGTGATGACTAGTAAGGCACAGTGGTGTTAAGAGCAATCTTTGGGATGGGGACAGCTTTACGTTAGGAAGTCTCTAATCCAATCGCATACATGTTCGCATACTCCATACGCGCGTATTTTGCTTACTAGACTAACGCAAGGGCCGGCCGGTGTGGCCGTGCGGTTCTAGGCGCTTCAGCCAGGAACCGCGTGACCTCGCGGTCGCAGGTTCGAATCCTGCCTCGGGCATGGATGTGTGTGATGTCCTTAGGTTAGTTAGGTTTAAGTAGTTCTAAGTTCTATGGGACTGATGACTACAGATGTCAAGTCCCATAGTGATCAGAGCCATTTGAACCATTTGAACTAACGCGAGGGAATGTATCGAAGACTTCCGGAAGACAAGAAAAACACGGCCACTGGCTGCTAGTCCCGCCCGTTCGCTGGTGGAGTGGCTCAGGGCCAGGCAGCATCAGCGGTGCGGCAGCGTCTGCCTCGAGACGTCCGCAGTTCCTCAGCGGAGCAGCGCGAAGGACAGCCAGACAGCCAGGCGAGAGTGCATTAACGCAGGTGCGGCGAGTGCAGCCGCGGCTGCAGCCGGGCGGGGTGTGTCTCGTAACGGGCAGCGCCGCGCCGGGCGCCACCTTTGCCCCGATCCAGATCGCGGCCGCACAGTTTTCCCACGGTCGGTCCACGGCCGCCCACGTCGGCGCGCTCGCCGAGCTGGCTTCCTTATAGCGGCGTCGGCGTGTCCCTACCGCTTTATGAGCCGCTGCCACCTTCCTCATTGTCCCTGCTGCCCTACTTGTGCCCGCGGCCCAGCCGACAAAAAACCACCACTCCCTGCCGGACGTCTCTACAAGCTCGCCTTTCCGCCGCGACCTGCACCGCACTTTTCGAGCCGTCGCTCTGCGCGAGTACGCCTCCTGGTGCTTTCCGTAAAGACGGTCGCCCACTACCGTGCCACCTCTACAGTCGTATAATCTGACTGTGCTCCTGTCCGCGTGCGTAGCTGAGTGGTAACGTGTTTGCCTACCGTACAGCGCGCCAGGTTTCGAATTCCGGCCGGGTTCGAGATTTTCTCAGCTCGTGGACTGGATGTTGTGCTGTTCTTGTGCTGTCACCGCCAGACACCACACTTGCTAGGTGGTAGCCTTTAAATCGGCCGCGGTCCGTTAGTATACGCCGGACCCGCCTGTCGCCACTATCAGTGATTGCAGACCGAGCGCAGGTCTAGTCTTGAGAGACTTCCTAGCACTCGCTCCAGTTGTACAGCCGACTTTGATAGCGATTGTTCACTGACTACATACGCTCTCATTTGCAGAGACGACAGTTTAGCATTGCCTTCAGCTACGTCATTTGATACGACCTAGCAAGGCGCCATATTCATTTAGTATGTATGAGAATGTATCCTGAACAGATAATATTGTGAATCATGTACCGTCAAGAGCGACGTTCATCATTAATGGATTAAAGTTAAGTATCAAACTTGTAAGTAGGCTGTTTATTTTTTCTTTATGTAAGTAGGCTGTTTATGTTTTCTAACTATGCTTATCAGTAGTTAGTGCCTTCCGTAGTTTGAATCTTTTATTTAGCTGGCAGTAGTGGCGCTCGCTGTATTGCAGTAGTTCGAGTAACGAAGATTTTTGTGAGGTAAGTGATTTGTAAAAGGTATAGGTTAATGTTAGTCAGGGCCATTCTTTTGAAGGGATTTTTGAAAGTCAGATTGCGTTGCGCTAAAAAAATATTGTGTGTCAGTTTAAGCACAGTCATGTGCAATTTTCAAAGGGGACGTTTCAAACTGATTACGTCCGCTTTCTGAATTCTCATTCCTTGTTATGTTCCAGACCTCACGTCAGTATAGTTCTTCCCTCCTCACGCCAGCCTGCGTGAGCTAAAACGCGTGCATTTCGGCCTCTACTAGTAACACGGTGTTGGCTCTTCTGCCAACACAACAGTTCTCGTCTTCACCGACAAGCAAGTCAAAATCAAATGGCTTTGAGCACTATGGGACTTAACATCGGGGGTCATCAGTCCCCCTAGAACTTAGAACTACTTAAACCTAACCAAGCTAAGGACATCACACACATCCATGGCCGAGGCAGGATTCGAACCTGCGACCGTAGCAGCAGCGCGGCTCCGGACTGAAGCGCCTAGAACTGCTCGGCCACCGCGGCCGGCGACAAGCAAGTCGCCCAATGTGGTGTTACCTGATAGTAGACTTGCAATCCGACGGCCGAACTTCCCCGGATGGGGCCTCCGGACCATCAGTGCTACACAATCATTTCGTTTCCCTTTTACTGTGCTCCTCCGCTGAGAGTAGGCGTGTCCTGCGCGGTCATGAACCCTGCTCGTCTACATCGTCATACGCAAGGAGTATCATACATCGAATTCTCACACGAAAATTTAGTATCCGACAATGATTCGAATTACCCGTTCAGCCCGAGTATCACTGTGGAGGAAAAGTCAAAGAGACAGTGGGCATCCTATCACGGCTACAACTCACACCTACGAAGGGCTCCGCCGCAGTTGCAGACCCCTCACGCGGGCCCGCCCACTGAGGCGAGAGTGCCTGTAAATACCGTGACACGGCACTTGTCCCTTAGTCCCTCTATTGCACTGATGTCTTCAATAGGCACTATTGAATAGCAGAGTGATTGACCTTGCCTCTGTTCACTCTTTCGCTTCGGATCGCTTCCAGGACTGTTTGTGTACGCTTACAACGACTTTTGCACGGTCTGAACTTTTCTTCTGGCTAGCCTTCACTTTGTGGACACCGCTATCGGCCACAGGAACCGCCGCTTTGTTTCACCGCTGCACCCTGAGTCAGCACCCTCAAGACGGCTGACCGTAGCCAAAAGTGTCTTCTGCTGTTTGCGAAGTGCGGCGAGCTCCTCCTTCGTTCGTACAGAGTATGAACACACCATATCCATTGCAGCACTACCAGCTTAAGAAGTACACTGTAAAATCACACAGAGAAAGCTGAATATGCAACTTGACCTATCCATCGCAGCACTACCAACTTAAGAAGTACACTATAAAGTCGGCCGAGGTGGCCGAGCGGTTCTGGGCGCTTCAGTCCGAAACCGCGTGACTGCTACAGTCACAGGTTCGAATCCTGCCTCGGGCATGGATGTGTGTGAAGTCCTTAGGTTAGTTAGGTCTAAGTAGTTCTAAGTTCTAGGGGACTGATGACCTCAGTGCCATAGTGCTCAGAACCATTTGAATTTTGAACCACTGTAAAAGCACACAGAGAAAGCTGAACATGCAACTTGCTACCCTCCTGACTTGTGGAGACTGACGCCTTACAGAGCTGTTTAGTTGGCCATTCCAAGGAAATGACAACTGTGTTGCAGAATGCGCGAGTCCGCACGTCATAGCTACAAAAACACGTCTTAAACATAAAAATACGAACCGAATTTAAGAATTAAATTACGAAGAAGACGCGCAGAAAGTTAATACGTAACTTGCTGCTCTGCTGGTATGTAGCAGATGATACTTAGAACCTCATCATCTCAACGATAAATCTCTAAAAACACAGTTAGCCGCTAATTTAGGGGGAGCTCACACAAAAAGCTAGTTCTAGAAGAGTTTGGTTCTCATGGGGAAAATTGGAAGGAAATGTATTGTATCACCGTTCGACCGATTACTGATAACTGTTTCTTGTTATCTGACCTTTATCAGGCCAGGCATGGATACAACGGTGGCTGTGGGGCAGGGGGGGGGGGAGGATAAGGATAAGGTCATGTGTGTCATGAACCTCCAACACATCTATGTTTACACATTCTGGTATACCATTTTCCAATTTCACAGCTATTTTTCGGAGGACATTTTTACGTGCTCGTCTCATTTCTCATTGCTTCTTAATATTTACCCCCCTCCCTCCCCCAATTATTTAACGACGTTAACGGCCTCAGAAGTTTACAACTTATCTTGAAGCTATAAATATCCTGTTATTTCGCTGTGTTGTCCGGAGTATCTTGCAGTTTCCCACATTTTAAACCGAGGTTAGATGCGCAGTGGTAAGACACTGGACGCGAATTCGAGAAGACAAAGGTTCAAATTCTAGTCTAGCTATCCAAATTTTCCTAGGTTTTCCGAAATCGCATTTCAAATGCAGCACATAGCCTATTTCATTACCCATCATTCCTGAATCCGTTCGTGGCCAGTATCTCTAATGACTTCGTCATCGATGGAACTTTAAACCCGTAATTAATATTCTTCTCACATTCAAAGAGATGTATCATCCGTTAAATTAAGTATATATTCCGTCAAAAATCTGTATTTGCTTACCACAAACCGACGATGATACTTTCACGTAGACAACAGCACTATCAACGAACGACCAGATATTGCTGCCCCGCTTATCCGATAAATCGCCCATGAAAAGCAAATATAACTGGTCCTTAATGGCTACTCATGTGTAGTTACTGGATGCTTGAAATTAACACCTATGGAAAAATTCGACTGTCTTGTAACCATATTCTCCGAAAGACAACAGCCAGTGCTGAAAGGAAATAGGTTGAAGAAAATGCACTGCACCCTCTGCATGGCTGCAAATCAGCAAAACAAACACTAAACTACTTTCTCATTTCATTATCAGCGGTGCCACACTTGAAAGCCACAGGGAATCTCTGAGTAGTGAGAACTGAGCATCTCCACAACTGGCTGAAACAGCAAGCAAGCAGAAATGTGCACGTGAGCCCTTGAGCAGGCTACGAGCCGGCGTGAGAATTTTCTTCCACAGTTCCACAAATAGAGAAATGGGTTTGATTCGTTTTTGGCGAGACAGGAGCTCGTAGAGGCGCTACAACAAATGTGTGCCGCAGTTTGCGCAACGCTAGAGGCGACGGTTGAGTAAGCCGGCCATCCTTGGCGCCCGTGGCTGGCGGTGGAGCCGTTACGCCCGGATACCTATCGCACTTTCCCTCCACTGATCTGCAAACGCGTCCACCGTAACACTCCGCTTTACTCAATGGATTCGCCAGCCCAGAAAAAAACGCTTTCCCCTCTGAGAAACGAGACTGCTACACTCGTACTGCTGCGAAACACGCGAAAATTCCTTGTTATACGTTCACTTGCACATTAGTGCAACATGGCAGTCAGCAGCTAGATGTGGAGTCCGAAGAGGTACTGAAATAAGTCAGTCTCCAAATCAGAGAGAACAGCATCGCAGTGGTTTAACACTATTGCCTTACCGGCTTAACTTCGCCTTACTGAAGTCTGAGAACCTGATGTACAACACTTTTACGAAAACCGAAAACTCTGGCAGCTTCAGCGTGTACCGACGTTTACCAGAGGAGGAAAATTATCGGAAGAAATAACAAGAGGGACCTGTGACGTCACTACCGTCCAAATTTTTAATCAGCTGAGCGTCCACCCTGCGTTAAGAAATGCAATTTGTAGGACTTTTTTTTTGTACAGTGTCTTCAAACGCAATTTTTTTCTCACGATCTAATCCAATGCGCTGCGGAGCTGCATCCCCAATCTCAAAGACTACATTGACGTTTTTGGCTGCTACATTCAGTGTATCACCATTTGACAACGAAATGTCCCTTTTCTGCATCGATGAAAAACTTCCGCTTCTGCACTTGTACTTCAAATAATGTAATATGCTTTGTACAGCCATAAGTCAAATGCCTTGGAATAAAAGCGACAGAAAAAATATTGTGTCTGAGGAGAGCGTATTATTAACAAAACTATTTCTAATTTGTAAGATATGATTAGGGACAACCCTTAACGAAAGGTCTGTTATAAAGTGTAATTACTTAACTGTGAATTTCTCTTATGTAAGATCCTCTATTCCAATCAAATAAGACTTTTAAATATTACTGATATGTGTTTTACTTCATTTATTGTTGAAGCGTTGCTAATGATTTTTTTTTTTTGCTATCATTTCCAGCATCTATGGCTCGCTGAACGTGTTTTTGGTTCGATGGCGTATTCCAGTAGGCTTTCATACCACTTGCACAATCGTTTCTCTGTCATGTCAGATGCAACAAAAACTACCGGAAGATAGCCACTGAGGATGCTTCGAAAGTAAATGAATCGCAATCACTGTCCCAAATATACAAGTATGTTCCTTACTTGCAAAGGCACTAGCTTACATACAGGAGATAAGACAACTGATCTTAGTGACTAAGAAATCCACAGCCGTAATTTCGGACACAATTTGTGTGATGGTACGTTGCGTCACATTCAGCAAAATACTCTGTAACTTCCCGGTACCACTTCTGGTATCAACTTGAGGAAGGGTATCTGAAAATGTAATCAGTGACGCAGACACTCTGAAGGATTGTTCTTTCAAAAGAGTGTAGAATAATAAACGAAGAAAGGCAGTGCTGTATACCTAAAGTTGTTTCATTCTATTTCCTGTTCCGTCCCACTTACTGAAGCTATTATATCGTACCTTAACTGCTTTATTAGTTAATATACGTAAGTAAAAAAATGGTTCAAATGGCTCTGAGCACTATGGGACTTAACATCTATGGTCACCAGTCCCATAGAACTTAGAACTACTTAAACCGAACTAACCTAAGGACATCACACAACACCCAGTCATCACGAGGCAGAGAAAATCTCTGACCCCGCCGGGAATCGAACCCGGGAACCCGGGCGCGGGAAGCGAGAATGCTACTGCACGACCACGAGCTGCGGACGATACATAAGTAAAAAATCGAGTGTAGAATGCGAAGAGGTTTGCACATTTCGAAACAATCGAAATATGTGAAATAATCGATAGAATAGAGCTGCACTTATACGGCTCCACAGAATCCACAAAACTACAGTCAAATCAAGACAAAGAATCTCTTGATTTGCTCCAGCTCCTTCCGTTACTTCAGCAGATCTTGGCCAGGAGCGCGAGCATCGTACAATGTAGTGCGTCAGCCGTGAGTACCGGAATACTCGTCACGCTTCGACAGGCAGGAGAGGGGTGGCGGGGAGGGGGGATAGATGGGCAGGTTCCTCAGATGTACAGATACTGCCGTAAAAAGCTGGCGCTCCGCCGACCTCTAATTCCCTGCTTCCCATGATTAAAACACAAACAACAAGAATGTTAATGCGCGTCTCAGTCATTAATTAGCGTACCATCGACTGGGAAAAAGGAGGAAACTTTTGTGGGTGGGATGAGAAAAAAAAGAGGGGGAGGGAGAGCAGAAGGAAAAGAATGGAAGCATCAGCAGAAGCGACCTCACTATCGATCTACCGGTGTGTATTGTTAAGGGAAGTTTACTGTCTCAGATAACGCGACAGAGATCCACTACATTAATCATATCACTCACGAAAGCGAGATTAGTTCTTTTTCTCAGTGAATCACGAAGGAACAAACTTCAAAAAAGAAAAGGCTTGGAAGGTCTGAGAGGTGTTTCATCTTTCAATCAAGATGTACGCTCGCGTCCAGAGCATCGAACAAAAGAAGGAAAAATTGCTTAGCTTCGAACAAGCGTTTTAATTAACAGCGCCCAGGAATGCAGCGAAATGAAGATAACTATAATTTATTGCCATTATTAAATTGGGGTTTCGAGCAGTAATGTGATGAAAACAGCCTATTACGAGAAACAAAAAGAGGACCGTCGGACAGTGCGCGGTACACGAGAAACTGCTCGTGCGCTGTTTTTAGCGCCGGTTTCGTACGATGGTAGCTGCCAGCGATGGGGCGATTAAAGGGCTTAAGGTATCGCGAGGAGGCGTCTTATGATGTACGATAGCGCTACGCGTCGCTAAGGAGATGTGCTGAGCGATTGTCTGCGTGAGTCATCATCTCCTTATTCGGCTACTTCGCGCTCTCCACACGGATATAAAAATCCCAGACATCTATGTTTAGTGCATAATGAAAGTTGCAGATTCGTAAACGTAAAGGAGTAAATATAATTCCTGGTTGACAATATCAAACTAGTGCATTCTTCCATGACCGATTCAACTTACAAACCGAATAGGCCTAAAGTATACAGTCAGGCAGTACTTCGGAAAAATCTCGTAGTGATATTCATTTAGGAGATGCGAAACTTGTATTTGTTAGCCAAAAGAAGCATTCTGGACTTTTTTGGATTTATAAGATTGAATATTTTTTTGTCACTAGTAAGTCCTAGCTTACCTTAATTAACGATTTGTGACAGAATAAGAATGTTTCGTTTAGGAACAATCCCGGAATTCACCTTAGAGGAAGTGAACCAAGAGGTTTCTCCTCCTTATACGTGTGGTGTTTCACTGATATAACATCTCTGCTGGAATATTCACGATATGTGCTATGTAAGCACATTGAAGAGAATCACAGAACTGTTGGCTTGTCTGCCAGTTAACAACGTATAGCAGTACAAATAAATCTAAAGTTTTCGGTGTCCTATTGTATTGTAGCTTTGTGAATAACCGCGAGCGGTGTTACAGACATATGATAATATAACTAAAGTATCCGTTCACATTCTATCTGCTGCTTCCCCTTGCCAGAATAAATCGCTGTAGTAACAAGTGCTAATTTTCATTCTAATTGCGACTGTGCTACAACGTCAACGCGTAGTGAATTTTTGCACTGAAGGTAAAATATTTCCATTCCAGAAATGTTTTCAAAGGGAGGTCATAAATGAGAAAAACAGCTATTCATAAAAAGATGAGTTTATTAGCTCTGCCAAGGTTTCAAATGTACTGAAATTGTACAGAGCCTTCTTGGTGACATTGCTGTGATTTGGTGTAAAAGAAATTCAAAACCTGGCATTGTCGGAATTTACTTTTATTTAGAGCTGGTGCACATCTTACGTCAGGCAAAAAAACTTCAGCCAACTTGGTATTTTGAAACAAAGCACAAAGAATGGTACATAATCAATGGCGGCTGTTTCTCTCCTCGGGAAAGGAGTGCGGTAGATCAAGAGTGGCTGCAAATGGTCATCATCCTATTCTTGTGACGCAATCTGTATTCTAGACCCTGAGAAATCGACTCAGAAGACATAAAACATACTTGTACTGAAAAGCGTTGTGGTCTTTCTGTTCCGTTTTCGTATTATACATCTGTCACTGTTAATAGGTTAACAGATAGGTTGCTGCGAAACTTGTCAGTACTGCATAACACGATATTTCTGAGAAACCTTTCCTCGTCTAACCGTTTCTAGCATACATTTTTATTGCACTGAAGTGTGTACGAAAACCGAAAATGTAGCGTTATTGAATGAAAAACGTGCATCCGCGTTGATGCACCGTAGTTATGACTTATTCTTTATCCTACTTTCCCTGTCACTGTCATTTAAATCGAACAGCACTACTGGTTATATATTTACTCTATATTATGAGCTGAAGTGTCGCAAGGTTTAAGATGTTGGTCTCCTGTTACTCTAGCAAAACAGTAGGGTATTTCATCTACATCTACATGGATACTCTGCAAATCACATTGAAGTACCTGGCAGAGGGTTCATCGAACCATCTTCACAATTCTCTATTGTTACAATCTCGTATAGAGCGCGGAAAGAACAAACACCTACATCTTTCCGTATGAGCTCTGATTTCCCTTATTTTATCGTGGTGATCGTGTCTCCCTATGTACGTTGGTGTTACCAAAATATTTTTGCATTCGGAAGAGAAATTTGGTGATTAGAATTTCATAAGATTTCACCGCCACGAATAATGCCTTTGTTTCAATGTTCCCCCCCAAATCCAGAATCATTTCAGTGACACTCTATGGTTGGTTGGTTTTGGGGAAGGAGACCAGACATCGTGGTCATCGGTCTCATCGGATTAGGGAAGGAAGTCGGCCGTGCCCTTTCAGAGGAACCATCCCGGCATTTGCCTGGAGTGATTTAGGGAAATCACGGAAAACCTAAATCAGGATGGCCGGACGCGGGATTGAACCGTCGTCCTCCCGAATGCGAGTCCAGTGTGACACTCTATCTCCTATTTCATGATAATACAAAACTTGTTGCCCTTCTTTGAACTTTTTCAATCCTATCTGGTAAGGGTTCCACACCACACAGCAGTATTCCACAGACAAGGCCAGCCGCTGTGGCCCAGCGGTTGTGAGCGCTTCAGTACGGGACCGCGCTGCTGCTACGGTCGCAGGTTCGAATCCTGCCTCGGGCATGAATGTGTGTGATGTCCTTAGGTTAGTTAGGCTTAAGTAGTTCTAAGTCTAGGGAACTGATGACCTCAGATGTTAAGTCCCATAGTGCTTAGAGCCATTTGAACAATTTTGAATTGTTGGCTACGGTCAAGTTCTTCGTATGTCTTTTTACTTTAGAACTGGAATTCCGAAGTAAGTGACCTACGTTTTTAAAAGATGCTTCTCCTCTCCAAGGGATTGTTCACGTTTAAAACGTATGAAGGAAATTGGGAGGCATAGGTTAAAGTTCCTCTGAAGCAGTTTACTCATACAATGTCGCCTGCCGGAGTGGCCGAGCGGTTCTAGGCGCTACAGTCTGGAACCGCGCGACCGCTACAGTCGCAGGTTCGAATCCTGCCTCGGGCATGGATGTGTGTGATGTCCTTAGGCTAGATAGGTTTAAGTAGTTCTAAGTTCTAGTTGACTGATGACCTAAGAAGTTAATTCCCATAGTGCTCAGAGCTATTTGAACTCGTACAATGTCTTTAATTTGAGTAGATGGACATGGCGAACATACAGACAACGAGAAGTGTCATAATCCTAAGGAAATACGAAAACTGAGAAATTTACGTAGTGCGACTAGCGAAAGAGAAACGAAGCAGTGGAGAATAGCGCAGAACCAGTTCGCCAGTTGCCTCTTTGCTGTCCGCTGAGGAGTCAAAACAGTAGACCAACGGAGTAAGAAGAAAAATAACTGTGAGAAACAGATCGACAAGTGCGACTGTGCCGGCTTCAGTATAAATTAGTTGTATTCTCCGAACCGTGTAGCACGCAGCTGCAGCCTCGTAACAAATCTAAGCGATTGATGGCGTGCCATCAGGCCGCCTCTTCATTCCGAGGTAAGCGATAGGCGTGCCTCGGCCAGTCGCAGCGGCGACGCTCTTCCAGCAAGAGGTAGAAAACGTAGCGAGCGGCCTGGACAGACTTCTGTTGGGCGGGCAGATCAAGCTTCGTTAGACGGGGCAGAAGCTAGCTCGGCCGGTTTCCCGTGGCACGCAAGAACCGACCGGGACTGGATGGGTCGCCGTGGCAGCGTCCATTTATTACAAATGTCTGGCGGGGGAGGGGGAGGGGGGGAGGAGTAAGGAAGGAGGCACGGATGCCCTGACCAGTGAGTGGAGGCCCACCTGTCTTCTTCCAGCGGGCGCGGGGAAAGTGACAGCGGACTCGGAGCGGCCGCGTGTTGCAGTCGACAGGTTCGATTGGCGCCCCGAGGGGAAGACTACTGCTGCTCGCCACGGCAGCCACACCGACCTGGCGGCGCGGTGGAGCGGCGGCGCGCGCTCTTTTATTATCGTGCTCGCCACACCGGAACACGCGGCCGCTGCGGACGCGGCGGTAAATCTCCCTAGGAGAGGATATTAGCCGCTACTGCCGGACATGAGAAAGAGAGCGAGAACGAAACGAGAACGACAGAGAGAGAGAGAAGGGAAGGGGGGGGGGTCTGCTCAAGACAGCCGACAGTCGTTAATGCCGAGATGGATAGCGACCGCGCCCACAGTAACGAGCTCGTGATGATGGCCTGCCAAGGCCGCGCAAAAATTGGCAGCAATTCACTAGCCTCCCAACTGCACTTGAGAGCGGAGAAGATACGACGTGCGCCCTTGGTTTCTAGAGCAACTAAGTTTATTGTAGCTTGTTCGCTCATAAGGTGAGAGAAGAAGTCGCGTGTATTCGGGGCAGTGTCGTCGTCGTCCTTTATTTCAGAATGAGGGCACTTAGATTCGAACCTTTCAGAGCTGTGCACCTTCTCCGCATCAGCCCTTACTGGAGCATTGTCCTATTCACTGTGCGTGCGTTTGGCACCACGGGAGAAATTGTAATACGTGATTGTGCCAGCCGCGAAATCAGCGCGGGTCGACAAGAGCTCTGCAATTCAGAAAAGGTCGAGGTAGCAGTTCTGCTGCGGCTGGTCCCGGTGGAGGTTCGAGTCCTCCCTCGGGCATGGGTGTGTGTGTTTGTCCTTAGGATAATTTAGGTTAAGTAGTGTGTAAGCTTAGGGACTGATGACCTTAGCAGTTAAGTCCCATAAGACTTCACACACACATTTTTAGCAGTTCTGCAACTTACCCTTCAGGTAGAAGAGCGTGTACATGTGGAGGGCGCAGAAAAACAATTTGACCAAAAGTGTATGGCCGAAAGACGTCGTTAAACGAAGGAATTTGAATACAGGGACTAGAGATCGCAGTTGAATATTTATGGTGCCATGCCAACGTGAGGACGGTGATCAGTTTGAACATTTGTTTAAACGTTCTTACGTTAATTAAGCGGTCGCAAGTCAATGTACGAGAGCATACTCATTTTTCATTTATTTTTGAATGTTTTAGGACATTCTGAAACATGAAACAGACACATGATTGTTTTCATTTCTAAATAAGTACTGTATGGTACGTCAGCTGAATACGATACACGTGTATGTGATACTTTAAATTTTTCTTGTTCTCATCGCAACGATTGGTTAATCCAATTTTTTGTCCGTATACGTTTTGTGTGAATTACATTTCATTGTGAGCACAGACGTCCATTTGTCAGATTTCAATTACGTTCCTGTAGAGCTGAAGATATGCAACTGCAACCCCTAGTTCCTATACTCAAATTCCTTTGTTTGATGCTGTCTTTCTGCACCACCCTTTTGGTGAAATTGTGTTTCCGCTCCCTATATACGGAAAGAAGTGTTCTCTGCCTTTTGAGAACGACAAGGGCATATGGGAGTTTTCATTCTTCTATTAACCCTTTGTTTTTATCGATTCATCCCAACACTTACATTTTTGTGAGTACCTGCGAAGAGTACCAACACACTCTTACATCCGGCTAAATAGTTCGGCTCTAGTTCCATACCAAAAACTAATATTCATCCAAAGGAAAAACTATGCACCGATAAAGTCATGAAATGGACAGATTGCACCTACTGAAATGTGTTTCGTTCAGTTGCTATCTCTAGCTTAACAATATTTTCTGAATAAAATTATTTGCGAATGAATTCGTTATGTATATTTTCTTTTTTCAAGCACATTCTCGTCTGCCTTCTATCACTTAGGATGTTTAAGACAGTAATTTAACCCTTTTATAAAGTTTTTAATACATATGAAATGGTACTTGACACTGCAATAGCTTAACATTGCTACACCTGCAATATGGCTTACTGTAGTGTTGCGCGGAGTGGTCAATAGAAAATCACAAGTTTGCTGCTAGTCGCGGAGTTCGTGTGTTGGTGGTAAGGGCAGATATTGGCAAGTCGCAGAGTTCGGATGTTGAATAAATAAAAGTTGCAGTGTGCATCTCCATGACAGAGCCTGAGAACACCGACACTATAGCGTGAGCGAAATGATATTGACCCAGAAAAATGTTTCGTGCACCTTAAGGTAGGCTACCCAGCTTACACAATTCACATCTGGGGGCAGATGATGTAAGTTACGTTGCCCATCTTAAGGTTCAAAATGGCTCTAAGCACTATGGGACTTAACATCTGAGGTCATCAGTCCCCTAGACTTGGAACTACTTAAACCTAACTAAGCTGAGGACATCACACACACCCATGGCCGAGGCAAGATTCGAACCTGCGACCGTAGCAGCAGCACTGTTCCGGACTGAATCGCCTAGAACCGCTCGGCCACGGCGTCCGGCTATCTTAAGGAGCACGAAATATTTTCAAGAACATTGGACAGTGGACGAAAGCTTTTGCTCAAAAATTTGAGCAAAACCCTATGAAGCCGTAAGACGATGTAATTTATTAGTGACTTAGCTGTTGAATCATTCTAATTCTGGAACTCTCTCGATGAATTTTGTAATTATTATCTTGGACAGAATCAAATGGAACTTTAACATTCATTATCTACATGATTTGCAGTAAGGTAATAGTCCCTTAACCATTGCAAGCTGTACTATTCCGTATGTCGCACTTTCAACACCGGATCAAAGATGTATGCGAAAAATATTACTGGACTCTTTAAGATAGGATGGAGAAAGTAAAGCTGTGAGGGCAGATCGTGAGTCTTGTTTTGCTAGATTAGTCGATAGAGCACTTGTCCGCGAAAGGCAAAGGTTCCAGGTTCGAGTCCCAGCCCGGCACACAGATTTAATCTGCCAGGAAGTTTTAAATCTGCGCACACTCCGCTACAAGGTGAAGGACCTGTTGACAAATAATTGTAAATGGCGTTTAAAACTCTGAAATAGTCCGAAGCATGAAAGTATGATTTTATAGTGAGAAAATAAAAGTATTTTCTAGTGGACTTTGAAAGTACGCCCGTGTACCTTACTGAGAATGTCCGCTGCTCGAAATCTTCGACCCGACGCAAGTTTACATGTGCAACCTGTTCAGCGATACTGGAAGGGCTGACCTATCAATGGCTCTCGGAGCCGCAGCGATAGGCAGCGTTTAATTTAAGCGGCCTTTGGGGAATTATACTTGTTGATGAAGCGAGGGTGGATGCGTAGTGCGGGCAGGCGCGCGGCATACGGAGACAGGGATTCTCCGCGGGGGTGAGCATCGATCACGCGTAATTAGCGAACGTGTTCACATGCTGTCAATTAGCAGCGGTACTCTGGCCACGGCCCCAATTACGACTGTCGGGGGATATAATTTGTATTTCCCTAATGGGAGCGCTCTGGCAGGACACTGTCGGCGCATGAACATTTGTTTATCTGCGGCGGACTGGCCCGTCACGTAAAAAGCAGCGCTACACGCACAATCACTGTTCCGCACTGCTCTTTACACGCCGCTGTAATTAAATCTTCACTGCGAGCCGGCGCGTCATTTGCATTCGGATGGCTTCCTCCCAACTTCCCAGCCTTCCTGTGAGAGGGCGTCCCGAACTTCGCGCGCGCGTCACCTCTCCCTTAGAGGACGCCTAACACGCAACCGAGGCTGTATCCTCGGCAACATGTGCAACAAGTGTAAAGGAGAAGCCAGTATTTCTCAAGTAAAGGGGCTGCTTGGGAGCGTCCCAATTTCTGTTACTGCCAGAGTTCGAGAAATGGTGTAGTGCCTTATCCAATGTATGTTAAGGAAGAATCAAAACGTCCTGTCCAGATTAAACTTACCAAGAGTACGGCGATGACCCTTGCTTTCGCGATTTCAAAAGCGGAATGTGCATCCCCACGACTAAAGCCAGCATAACTGCGCGTCTAAGGCAGAGAGGAGGAAAGAGCTTTGTTTCACCTTTTTCATAATACTTTTTTAACTTTTTCTCTTTTGTTTGCACGGAGGTGGCAGTAATTCCCAGCACTGCATATTATTTTTAAATATTATTATGACAATCATAACAAATGACTTTTGTTTTTCCCTTGGTGACGGGCTACATGAAAACCAAACTAGTTTCGAGTTAATAACCATTTCTTTAGGCGGCGTAAACTTCCACTGCTACGAACTTGTGTCTAGCATCTCGTGCTATCACCAGTCCTTGTTCCTGTACGTATACTTAGGAGACAGATGTCGGGCATACAAGAATATTCGCCTTGGGTCTCCCTAGGAAGTTTTTCATACAGAAGAAGCTACTGTGGTACATTTTCTACGGTGTAGTAAGAGGACTTGTCTTAAAGTGGCACTAATTGTGCAAAGCTGTTATCCTT
Source organism: Schistocerca cancellata (assembly GCF_023864275.1). Classification (NCBI taxonomy): domain Eukaryota; kingdom Metazoa; phylum Arthropoda; class Insecta; order Orthoptera; family Acrididae; genus Schistocerca; species Schistocerca cancellata. The sequence continues at coordinate 459,479,838 of NC_064630.1, forward strand.
CTCTGTCAACAAAAAACAAAGGATAAATACGAGAGATTGTCCACTAAGAACAAATAACTGTTAAAAATAAATAACACCGATCAAAGACAGGTGACAGATAAAAGTGACTATAACCACAGTAGAACTAGAAACTATATTCCACGTTTATGTTCAATAAAAGTGCACCGTCCGTCCATAAAGTTCATAGATTGATTTTATTCCTTGCGTATAAGCGACGTCAGCGCAGTAGCCGTGGTGGCAGTTTGAAGTAACAACTTTAAACAATCAATGCCCATTCGATCAGTCAGTTGCGAGCGGTCAGTGTTAAATGGTGATCTTGAGACCGTAGTGTGCCAAAGTCGTTGTAACGCAAACCACAACGGAGCAAAGTCTCCGTGTTTAAGACATTCTCCAGAATGTTTTGAAGAAGAGAAAAGTGTGTGTAAAGTTTGTCCCGCACACCTTGACTCCCAGACGAAAACAATGACGCATGCTCGCCTTCCGCGACATCACCGAAATGCAAAACGTAGACAGTTGTTTTCTGCAAAAAATCGTCACGGGTGCCTTTCAAAATAGTCAAATACTCTTGCACAGTTCAGGAGCGGACGGTATGTTGCTGACGTACACATTCATGTCAATGGAAATCTTAGCCACCTGAAAATGGCATGAGAGCCCGAAACCGGTTACGGCGTTATAAAAACGCTTTTTAAAAGTATTTGTAACTGGATGCGTTCTTTACCGAAAATCCTCAACGACCGCTTTCACAAGCTCCGGGATGGATAAAGTAACACGGCATTCTTTTTTGCAGAAGAAGGGCTCAAATTCTCGTCCTACCATACTGATTTCATTTTTACGTGTTTTCCCTGAATCACTTACACAATTTTTGCAACGTTTTTGTAGTCCTGTGTAGGAAGAAAAATACTTTGGATCTAGTTGTGTGCAGGATGAAAAGACTTTGAACTTTGCTTACTGATGTCGTACAGCACTAATGGTATTGCTAGATGACTAAAAATACCTATGAGAGTTCGAATAAAACAAATCGCAAGGCTCTGTTAATATTTACTGGTTTGACTGAGTGATAAGAGTTACTTTGAAAGCTCACTTACTGCTATCGCATGAGGGGTGAGTGTGGGAAAACTGCGAAGCTAAATAGGAGTAGCCACAATTATGTCGCCCTGGTTATACGATGGGCGAGGAGCAGACAAAGCTAGGGATGGCCTCCGCCACCACCGCCACCGCCGTGACCCGACATTCCTCCAGACCTTCGAGCCACGCAAGCGCATCACGGCCGTTTTGTTTGGGGCGTCGCGTCGCGCGGGGCGCGGGTGCTGACCGTATGTCTCGGCTGCCCACGCTTCCAGAAACAGGTTGTTCTCGATTTGTGGCGCACGACTGGTCGGAACGGGACCTGTCTGCCCGTCTGCGCAGGAAGCGACGGCAGCGAATTCAATTTCGCAGCGCAGGCGCTTTCGCCGGCGCGGGGACAGTTGTGGCCTACTGTGAGAGATGACAAGAGGCCGCTGCAACTGCGCGCGCTATACGGCAGCCACCTGGTGCAGCTCTCGTCCTTGCTCCAGCTGTAGAGGCCATGAATCCCACGAAATTTGAGAGCTTTAGGTCCCATAGGCAAATTTTTGCTGGATGTTATGAAATCATTTGCATTATGAAAGTGGGCTATTGAACAAAATTTATATGAAAGATAAAACATTGAAACTCATTACCTTGTCCCTATTTCGTGACCGCAAAATCTTCCCGAAACTGTGCACCAGCGCCAAGAGCTGACTGCATCATCAGCAGACAAGCACTGCGTTTTTATTATGTTGAAGAAAAACGCATTTTAGACAGCGACATCACAGCTTCTTAGCTGCACGTTAAATACAACTTCCCTTTCTCCTATCACCTTCTTTTCAAAGGTAATAAAATCACAGCTTCTTAGCTGCACGTTAAATACAACTTCCCTTTCTCCTATCACCTTCTTTTCAAAGGTAATAAAATATTGCGGTGTTCAATCTCGTTACTCGAAAATGAAGGATTTCATAGAAATATAGCTGGCGATTTACTACCAGAACATTTTGTAAATGAATATTCAGTGTAAGTTTCCTAAGAAGACCGCTGCGTAAAAGAGTGGTTTCATACAGATAATGCAGTTTCATGAAAAAGTAATAATATGGCAATATATTTTGAACTACGGCTTCACTGTTAGGCGTTTCCAAAGTACGTTTGCTACCGAATAAAAAATTTAAATTCTTGAGGGTCGGACGTCAAGCTCTAGTGGGAGTCGCGTTTGGGTACCGAGAAGTCGCGGGATTGAATCTCGACGGGTCCTGGCCATCTCTTCTCATCGATGTGAGGGGTCGCCAGAAACGACACGTGGTTCGGTTTCCATGTTAAAATTAAGGTCCCCTTTCCCTGTTTTGATAACTAGGATAGGTTAGGGCCAAGCAAGTCGCCAAAGTGGAGTCCAATTGAAGGACTTGCACCGTGCCATGGACTCACACGAAATTACTGTCATTATAATGTTAAAGGATTCTTCCGTAGCTGCTTGAAAGAACAATGTTATATTTTCAGTGATAAAAACGAAACTTGACGTGTAAACGTTTGTGATTAAGTATTAACTAAGCAGTATTTTTCTCAAAAATATCCTTTGCCTCTGATAGTGTCACCTTACTTTAGTGAAAGTACTCCCTTATCACCAGTTGACGAACATTTATCTATCGTGATGCTTGGCATTATCGTCTGCTGACGGGGGAACACCCTCTTTCCATTTCATGATCAAATCATTGTGTTCCAATTGAACAATTTCTAACACGATCCGTCCAGCATAATGAGACGGATCGAGACTATGTTAGAACGAGTAAGAGACATGGCTGATATCTGACCACTTTTGATACTCTGACCACATTAAGGGAATCAAGTGGAAAAGATCTTAGCTATATTGGTAACTATATTTTCTAATAGCATTCCGTCTCCTTAAATGAGTTTCACCTCCAGTAAGGATAGGTTAATGTCACGTTACGAATTTCAAATTAAATTTGGATTTCATCATTAGGCACCTGAGCCGTTTCGGTAATTTGATGTCCCTCTAGGATAACAGGTGCTAGCTAAGCAGTGCACTGCAAAACCAGCCTTCATGTGGCTGAAAGCATTATTTATGAACTAGTAATACCACAAGATTTCTGTGTCATTGTCGCTATCTGTGATATTATTGGTAATGTAAGCGTTACAGTTCGCTTGCGGTAGTTGATAATTACAGTTTCGAAGTCTGAATATTGAAGAGGGGTGTAACTGTCTACGTGGGTATATAAATGTTCAATTAGAATGAGTTATTTCTCCTTGGAAATTATGTGTATTTACATTTCGTGTAAGTCTGGCGAGAATATGTTTATAAACTTTTCTTTTTCAGGCCATCAGTCTTCTGACTGGTTTGATGCGGCCCGCCACTAATTTCTCTCCTACGCCAACATCTTCATCTCTTAGCCTTGTAAAAGATTCACGTCGTTCTAGCCGCGTCCATTGGGAATTAACATGCAACATTTCGAGAGTTACTGTAATCGTCTTCCCCTGGAATAAAACCGATTACTACTTCCACTGTGTTTGCCTCTTTTAAGTATACAATAGTCCAGCTAACAGACGAAGGTGACAGCTGCATTTTGCGAAATATTTTATTATTGTGGTTATAGAAATTGGTATCTCATATCAGCGTTGTTTTTCCATCTTGTTCACTGTCGTTTTCACTGGCGTAATTAGAGTCAGACAGCCGGAATGCGTGCCTTGGGTGTCAGAGCTCAAATTTGAGAGAGGCGAAAAAATGGGGAAGGGGAAAATGAAAGCAGGACAGGGAGGGCGGAAGAGAAGAAGAAGAAGAAGAAGAAGAAGAAGAAGAAGAAGAAGAAGAACAGGGGAAAGGATTGGAGACTAAAATGATAAGGAAGAGATTTCGATTGAACTATTCTGAGCAAAATTTTCATAAGACTTGCCTTTCCATAATATGAGGGCTATTCGGAAAGTGAGGAACGATCAGTCTCAAAATTCCAGTGTGAAAATCCGATGAAGCTTTGCACAGGTGTGTTGCAGTGTCTCTGGTATGCCCGTAGATAGCATCACGTCGCTCTCCTCAGTTTTCAGTGTCAGTGAGAGCGTAAAGAAGCCGAGAAAATAGTGTCTGCCGGCAAGTATGGGTGCTGCCGGGAAGTTTCGCCTGATTTCACGCAATCCCACATAACGTAACTGTAACGCATTTCCTTCTTCATGACAGTTCTCGTCCGCACATTGCAGGGACAGTGAGGATGCTCCTGCAGCGTTTTCGGTGGGAAGTGTTTGACTTCCCACCATCTAGTCTGGACTTGGCTCCCTCTGATTTTCATATCTGCTCAAATGAACCGCTGGCATCATTTTGGCACGTACAACGCAGTCCAGCGTAGAAAATTGTTGTGTGACAGGCTGCCCTCTGTGACGAGGGTATTGGAAAGTTGGTACAACGCTACGACAGATGTCTAGGTCGGAACGACAACTATGTAGAGAAGTAGCTGGAAGGTGCAGCTAACTGTTCCAAATAAAACATTTATGATTTTCATTGTGGTTTCTATTTCGTGACCGATCGTTCCTTACTTTCCGAACAGCACTCATGCATAGAGTCTTGTATCTTATTTGTGGTTACTAGATGGAACCACTTTCGTTATGTCAAATCAGCCAACTCGACAAAAATGAAAAGAGTATTTTTTGCGTTTGCTGTTTTGATCGGCAAAGAAACAAAAAGAATTAACACGTTCTTGTCCAAAGCAATGTGACTAGGAACGGTGTCGTATTTCAGTTGTATCCTACTTACGCCACTTGTACCTTTATTTAAGGTGCACATATTTCTATGTTGACGACACAATCGCAAAACGACAAAGTACACTTGCTTTTAGGTCGGTGCTGAGATACTCTTCGCCTACGTCGAATGTTTATTCATCTGTGGACCTCCCGCTACTTACGGCGGGACCACCCCGCCAGTCTGACGCATGCGCCAATAAAACGATGGCTTAGCTGGCAGCAGGTGACGGGCAGTTGTATACCGGAGGCGGCATCGGCCGTCTCGTCCATTCGGGTTCCCGTTATCAAAATATTAATGCCGGCTCCGCGTGCGGAGGCAGCCCCGCGCGGCGTCCCTGAATTCAGGCGGGGCGGTCCTCCGCAGACATTGTCCATTGTCTGCCAGACGCCCGATGAGTGGCGCTACAGCCTCCTAAACTGCGGACAATAGCCCTTAAATTCTTCTGTCGTTATTCACCATTGTCGCCACCTGTCGTTACAATGAGCGCATTCAGAGACTATCTGCGACCTCCCAGCGTTGATGCATATTTCAGGATCATTCGAACGTTAATGGACGGCAGTTCTGCGGGAAGTATAACTGAGTCTTGCCCAGAAACAGGAGAATCTCCGATCGTACGATTAGCTTATAATTGCTGTGATGCCATGGTATGGAGGGATTGGCTTTTGTCACAATATTCTCGATCTCTAAGAATGTTAGGAAAATACACACATCAAAAAAAGTTTTGCATCACCCCGGTTCCCAGAACTCCTGTAGATAGACATTGGTATTGTATCACAGACGAAGTCCCTTTGACTGTTCAGAGATATCACTAAACCAGCCAAAAGATGTAAACAACCATGCATGACCAGCGCCTATTAGTCAGAGGGGGTCCGATAGCCGATCAGTTCCAGTCATTCCACAAGGAAGGAGGTACACGGCCTGTGTTGTCTATAGTTCAACCATGCCTAGACGGTCAATACCGCCTTCTCATCGCGTACACATTGTTAACTTGTGCCAGGAAGGGCTCTCAACAAGGGAAGTGTTCGGGCGTCTCGGAGTGAACCAAAGCGATGTTCTTCGCACATGGAAGAGATACAGAAGATAGGAACTGTCGATGACATGCCTCGCTCAGGCCGCCCAAGGGCTACTACTGCAGTGGATGACCGCTACCTACGGATTATGGCTCGAAAGGACTCTGACAGCAACGTCACCATGTTGAATATTGCTTTTCGTGCAACTACAGGACGTCGTGTTACGACTAAAACTGTGCGCAATAGGATGCGTGATGCACAACTTCACTCCCGACGTCCATGGCGAGGTCCATCTTTGCAACCATGACACCACGGAGCGCGGTACAGATGGATCCAACAACATGCCGAATGGACCGCTCAAGATTGGCATCACGTTCTCTTCACCGATGAGTGTCGCATATGCATTCAACCAGACAATCGCCGGAGACGTGTTTGGAGACAACCCGGTCAGGCTGAACGCCTTAGATACACTGTCCAGTGAGTGCAGCAAGGTGGAGTATCACTGACGTTTTGGGGTGGCATTATGTGCGGCCAACGTACGCCGCTGGTGGTCATGGGAGGCGCCGTAACGGGTGTTCGATACGTGAATGCCATCCTTCGACCGACTGTGCAACCATATCGGCAGCATAATGGCGAAGCTTTCGTCTTCATGAACGACATTTCACGGCCCCATCGTGCACATCTTGTGAATGACGTCCTTCAGGATAACGACATTGCCCAACTAGAGTGGCCAGCATGTTCTCCAGACATGAACCTTATCGAACATGCCTGGGACAGATTGAACAGGACTGTTTATGGACGATGTGACCCACCAACCACTCTGGGGGATGTACGCCGAATCGCCGTTGAGGAGCGGGACAATCTGGACCAATAGTGCCTTGATGAACTTGTGGATAGTATACCACGACGAATACAGGCATGCATCAATTCAAGAGGACGTGCTACTAGGTATTAGAGGTACCGGTGTGTACAGCAATATGGATCACCACCTCTGAAGGTCTTGCTATATGGTGGTACAACATACAATGTGTGGTTTTCATGAGCAATAGAAAGGGTGGAAATGATGTTTTTGTTGATCTCTATTCTGTGAACAATCGCGGCACCCACTTCGCACACAACTTCTTCACAGCCAATTCTTCTTGCAGGATATGATGCACGTGCTCAGTTTTGATGTCTATAGTCTCAATAATGTCACGAATTTTTATTCGGCGGTCTTGCATTACCGTATCGTGGATTTTGTCAGTATTTCCTTTGTGGTGACCTGAATTGGACAGTCGGAGTGCTCTTGGGCTTGTCCGACCACGTTTAAATTCATTAAGCCAAAAGTAAATGGACACGTTTACGGTAAAGATTATTCTCCTTGCTACGTAAGGGACATCCGTAAGATATGAAAGCAAAATCCGTACCCTACTGCATAAACAGAAAAAAATGTCATCATAATGTTGCATCAATGACGTGAAAATCTTATGACTCACTCACGCAGTAGTATGAAATCACACTTGACCTTCAAGAGATGCTTGGTTGTCTTGTGGGCAGGATGGGAGAGAGAGACTGAAAGGGAAAACAGGAATTACAAAAAGTCCATCGTTCTAAGAACGCTGGACACAGAGGGTATATTAGCTTCGATCGCCGTTGGAAAACTTTCATCACGTAGAACTGTTTTGACTTTATTTTTCTTTCTGTACTCGTATCCTTCTTCTGTACAGAAACACACACACACACACACACACACACACACACACACACATAAATATACGTGATAGTATTGTAGGGAGAATGAACAGAGATCTGCTCGTACTAACACTAACAGTGTTGACTTGAGACTAAAGATTATAAGCCAGACCTGGAGCTATTTTGCGTACCGAATAAATGACGACTGGGCTTAAAAGTCATCAATTTGAATAGTGTTTCTAGACGATTTTCCACATCCGTCAACTCAAATTCCATTGCGGTTCCTCGCTTTCGCTTCCGAAATAATATACACGAACGACTTAAACAGAGACGTTAAAATTTACATGAATTACAAGCACTTGACATGGAGTTCGATGCACTGTTTTTATAGACGAGAAGCGCCTCTCGGTGGATGCAAACTGTCGCTTTCCCCAGTACTTTGCGGGCCACTCCATCATGATTTGGGGCTTGCGTTAAGGGAATAAAAGTCCGTTTGACATTCAGGACGTTAGAGAGGGTGCAGTGGAGATGGTGCACTAGCTTGACCAGTGCAAGATGGTTAAAATCAATAACCCAACTTTAATTTGAAATTGTTTAGCGAATCTACCGATAACCCTAGGTGTAGAGCTGAACACCAGCACTCTCATATACGAATCCACCATCATATCCAATATTCCATCTCTCGGTTATAAGCTCGCCTTTACTTTTTAAATGGAGTCAGCTGTACACTGAAATGTAGCTAATCAAAGTGGTAGAATACAAATGACATAACAAAGCGTTCGAATTAAATTTTAAAAAAGCAATCAGTTTAAGATTATCTCATTAAGATACGTCAGCCCAGCAAAGTCACCGCCACTACATTCCACATATTTGCCCGTCAGAAATATACCTCAGCTGACAATTAGACCACAGACAGGTCAATGTGTAACAAGCAAAAAGTGACTAATTACTGGTAGATATTTGTCACGGGCTACGAGGTCGATGACCAGAGTTGAGAGTGACAACCAAGAAAAACGAAGACAAGGGTTGGACGTAACGAAGAACGGACGCACCCAACATTTCTTATTGCCTCCGGTAGCTCCTGATTGGCGGAACGGCTCGGTACTGCTTGTGGGACGTAGAGAAGACTGGGAGGACACCTGCAGAAGGGTCAGAAGATCGGTGGGCAGCTGACAGCTGTCGCAGTCCGGCCCGGTATCAGCCATCGTCATCACTCTCGCGTGGGAAACCCTCTGATGGGGGAGGGGCAACGTGTCTGCTGCCAGCGGTGTATTCGCGCTCGTCTCCTCGCTTTGGAACAACAGGCGCTAAAAAAGTGTTCCTGCGGTCGATGACACTGGACCGAAATGAGCTGTTCAAGTTCATATTTTTCGGATGGTAACATGCCAACTGTATCTGCGGTTCTGGAGAGACCCCGAGAGATTAGATTGCTAGTTCAAATCTCCGTTCGGTCAGTCCAGTTTGTCACACTTATGAAAATATTCCGGGCTATAATACCGTAACCGAATGAATTTCTTTTGGTAAACCCAGAGTTTCATCCTCATCTGCGGAGGACATTTTGATGGGGGGTTGTAGCTCCTCTGAAGATCCGATCCACATCGTAGATCGTTACTGAGAAATTTATTCGACACGACATAACAGCTCGGAATATTTTGATCCGTTTGACATTTACAGCCACTAAAGTTTACATTTTACATCCCAATTTGTGTTCGCGGTTATCCTAAAACGTATCACGCCAACAGCTGGACGTTTCGTTCAACAAGCCCATGTGTCTCCCCTCTGAGAACAATCCGCGAAGTTAAAATTCTTACCTTCGTTTTCGAACGAAATATCATTTGGAGTCTGATGACAGCAGGTAATGTTTTCAAATGTTGTATTTCGATACGTTAGCTCACTTGCAACTGGGAACTTAGTGGCCGACAATCTTGTTAGATATAAATTTACACAGGTGGTTCAACCGCGCGCATACTAATCTATCCAATCATAGTTACAAATTTACGCGAAACTCTCTCAATCATTTCGCTCTCCAATTTCCTGGTATATGAACCATTAGTATGCCCTGCAGTCAACAAACTATTAAAAACAACCTGCAAATTGAATGGATGGAAGATACACAAAACATTCTTAGAGGTGAAATTAGCTTTAAGTCCAATGATATTCAGGGTCTTCCTCCGACCATTTCAATTTGTTTCGTTTGAGTACACCTCCAAAACCATATTGTTTTCTTCAGCTGATTTGCCAGATAAAAGTTATTAATGCTCTACAGTGTATAATTATACGAACTGCTTATACAATTTTTTCACGAGCGACGATCTATGTTTCATTAGAATATATTTGTATTTTTTCTTCCTTCTTGATTCTGTAGATTTAAAGAAGTTTATAGCCTCTAACATATACTTTCCATACCTCGATCTGTTCCGTAAAAGAGACAGCCCCAGGAAAGAGATTTACGATCGATACTCATGCAGATGTCTGTTAAGTTCGGGTCTTATTTTCGGACTGTGTAGCGACAGTAGGACAGTCAATGACCAGTTGCAGTAGTGGCCAGGTGTGTGATACAGGATCTCAAGAAAAAATGAACATAATCGAGAAAGTATGAAGAATTTAAAATATTTTCATCTGTAGCAACTTGACGAATATATATCATTAGACACAAAGAACTGGATCACTTGGGATCCCGGGTTTTGAAAAACCATGTCAGCTTTTAGCTGGATGACTTAAGGAATCTTAATCAGGTTGAAGGAACGGAAATTTGAACCCCACTTTTCGCGAATACGATTATATTTTATTAGTCTCTCAATCAAGTGGCTTGTCAGAAATATTAGTAGTGGTAGCTGAGCACAATGAAAGTCGCATCATTTTGAACATCGATTGTAACCGAGCATTCGTTTCGCAGGATCGTATTATCTCAGCTCATAGCACGCAGATATCAAACGCTCACATCAAAATGCTGTCCAGACGCCGCTAGAACGTGAATTCACGACCTATGATTCACCTACTATTTGCTCCAGCAAAGAGAATATGGGGCGGCTGATTTTTATTGAATGATTACCAGCTAATCGCATGAGCGGACGCTAGATTACGTAATAAGTAATCGATCGAAACGCGGTGATTAGTAACACATTAAACTGCTAGCCGTGGAAGAACAAGAAGCGGAGAAGTTAGTCATAGCTGTTCCTAGAAACGGAGAACGATCTACGGGCACACTACCTCCAGTTTCGTAGATTTTTCCCACTTTCAACCCCACAGGTAGTGGTCACCGTACGAAATCTACGTCCAAAGCTGTACGGCTGCCGAAAACTGTGGTTCCGGGAGTGGCGCATATATATAAGCTGTTTAGACGGAGTCGGCGTTACCACGGTAACAAGGCGCGGTAGGAAAATTGCCGCCGGTCCCTATGAAGGCGGCATTAGCGGATAAGATATCGCATTTGCCAGGCGGACCGCCGCGGCAGCGCGGCGTGCAATATAACGGCCCCGACCGGTCTAGCTTGCGACGGGCTGAGCTTCCCACGGCCCCGCGAGATTTCACATTCAAGACAGGTATCTGCATAGGCGCATAACGGGAGCTGCCCCTTTTTTATATGAATTGGCAACTTGTTTTCCCCGCGTAGATGGTTAATGCTGTCGAAGGTATACATCCAGAGGTGCTTCATAGTAGTAATTGAGAATACGTTGCAGTAAGAGGCTGATTTAGACCTATAAAGTGCGGCCTATTCCTTATTCCGCAAACGCGCATATTAGCCATCGCCCGTAGAATAAAAAATGTGGTGAATACGTAAGTGTTAACCCACTGCTTATGTCAGACAACCGATCGGATGGATACTTGTGGCTTCATTGTTCTTTAGCACTTTTTCTTCACAGGAATTTCATTTCAGTTACCCGGCTACGTCAGTTACTAATTACACACACTAGTGAAAAGTTCCGAGGGTAATGGTACTGTGTTGCAAATTGCGTTACCGTATAACAGAATACAAGTACAACTTACGCAGGTGCAGTTCCAAAGTTAATGTTAGAAATTCAGCTAATCTGTTGCTCCAGAATGTCTTTATTTTGCTTTGTAGATGTACATTTATTATAATAAAAGTGAAAAGTCACAATCGCTTCTGAATAAAACACATGTTATACACCGATCAGCCAGAATATTATAACCAACGACCTACCATCGATATAAACCCGTCCAGGCGATATCAGCGTCTCATGGCGAGGAATGACTGTTAGTTGGACATGACCATCGTCACTGGACGTTCGCGTAATGGTAGGGCGTTGCATGATAGTGAAATATGGAATTTAAATTTTCCGAAACTACTGACACGATAATAAGCGAAAGGACTGTATTCGAAGCCGATTGGACCAGAACTGGTATAACGACCGGTAAATTTAGACTGTCAGTGAGTTTCTTCACACACTACGGACTAAAGCTATAATTCCTTTAATGAGTCTACTGTAGCTTTTTTTTTTTTTCAACCAGTGTTCGGCTGACAAAGCGGCCTTTTTGTGTATCTAGGTATCAAAAGAACGTTGAATATTTCCGAAACTTATAATTCGTAAGTAAGACTTTTCTATGTGTCTACTCATTAGCCACACCAAGAGTTCCTACAATGAATGTTTCACTCGATAGCGGAGTGTGTGCAGTTTTGAAAGTTCCTGGCAGATTAAAACCATGGATCTGATCTGGGGAATGTGTGTTACTGTCAAGTTCTTACAGCAGGCCCAGAATTTTCATTTCAGAATTGTATACAACGAATCACCGTTTCCTGTGATCCATCAAAAGGACTAGGTACGAAACTGGTAGGCAGGGGTGGTAACTTTAACGGAAGTAAGTTATATAATGATTGTATTGCAGGAAGACCTGTAGAGGATCGATGCAGGGATTGACATTTGACCCCAGATGTAAATTAAAGAATAATATTATACACAAATAGTGGAAGAAGTCCACTACTGTACTGTTATATTACTGGCGACAAACCACTGTTAACAATAACCACCGAAGATTACGTGGGAGTAACCATCCATAGTGACAAAGTGGAATTACCACAAAACACGAAGTGCAGGAAAAGCAGGAATCTTAAGGAAACGTAATCCATCCACGAAAAAGTGACTTAAGAACACTTTGGCCTTTGGTCATCGGTCTGAGATCCTTAACAAGTTGGATCAATAGAAGAGATAGAGAAGATAAAACGAAGAGCAGTGCGCTTTGTCACGGGATCGCTTAGCCGGAGCGAGAGCGTTACGGAAGTGCTCAACAAACTCCAGTGGCAAACCACTGCAAGACAGGGGCGGTGTGTGAAGGAGAGGCTTACTACTAAACTTCCGAGACAGTACTTTCCGGGAAGTTGGGCAACATTTTACTTCCTCCTACATAAGTCTCGCTACGTGACCAGGACGACAAAATCAGAGAGACCTACCGACGCTCGTTCTTTCCGCGCGCCTTTTGCGAATGGCACAGGGAAAGGATTCCGTACAAGAAATAGCCTCCGCCACACGGAGTTCAGATGTTGACGTAGATTCTCGACGGTTGAAGGTATTCAGTGAGGAGAAATCATAGGCCGCATTCATCTTCATATTGTGTGTTAAAACGATATTATGGTCGATGACCGAAACAGCAACATTGTTTTTGACATCTCTGAGGTGTCGGGTATTCTGCCGAATATATCAGCGTCATTCTTGCACCATATTTCGATAACGTAACTCGTTACCTTCATAACTGAGAATACTCCTCGACTAGAACACTGTTCTTATTAATTAAAGCTTCACCGGGACAAAAATCATTCATACTTTTTATCGTCATCGCCATCCAGTTAAACTTAATTCGATGGAATGTGGAGCAGAGAGGGAACCACTAACGTTACTACCGTCATTCGGGATCCCGGTTTCGTCTCGCAACACGCAATCCCTCATTTGCGAGGCGGGACCGCCCGGCTGCTGCTGGATGGACGCCGTTTCTCTAAACCGCAGCATCGCCGTTCCTCCCGCAGACTGCGCCAATAAATCCCGGTGCGAGACAGAGCGAGCGTGTCGCCGCGTGACGTCACGACCGCCAACCGCCTGTCGGTAGGCGGCGCGCCGCGCAGCACTGCGACCCCCTGCGCCAAACTTAATTAGCCGCCACAAATTGAGCAGGACGCCACTACAAGCGAGAAACAGCTGCTCTGGCGATCGCCATTTTATAACAGGGCGCCTGGAAAGGAATGGTCAGATTTCAGCCGAGTTACATTTATCAATAAAACTGTATTACATTTTTAAAGCATCTTATTTATCCGTTGTTGGCCTGTTAGCCTACTTCACCAGAGCACCGGTATGTCGGCACTTTTCAAGGTTCTCTTTGATTCTCACAGTTACCGTAGCGGTCATTTTTTTGAAGTTATTTACCTCTTGGTCTTTGGTGTCAGCCATTTAGCCAGAGAAATGAATGCTGACGGCATTGCTATTAAATATCACATACACAATATAGGAATTTTTCTGAACTATAATGATAAAATTTAAACTTCGTGATACATTTTGTGCAATAGTATTGGAAGAGGATATTACAATAACTACGAGGAATAAATGTTCACTGGAGCTGTATATATTGCGTCTGAGTAACTTGAACACATGATTTATCGGAAAGACAGCAGTTCTCCGGACATATCGCGTCTGAGTACCTTGAACATACGAATTCCCTTGAAGACAACATCGGCGGGATCAACACTGCCTCGCCGGTAGTCGTTCCGCTGACCACCGATAGTTCACACGCTGGATTCTAACGGCCTGTTCAATGCGAGTATTCCTCTGTGGTGAGATTTCCCCTACCTTTGCGCCTGATTTGTAGCTGTCAGTCTTTTACAGAAACCGGCCAATACTGAAATAGTCCACCGTGGACAGCCGCCGAAACAGGTCTGTTGGGGAGTTCCTGCTCTGATCAAGTCCTTAAGAAGCTTACACCGTTGTCGTTCGTAAAGCAAACACCCTAGTATCACACGGCTAAGGTCTGCAATCTCTTTTGGATGTTCTCCGCAGTACGGAGACTTTCATCCAATAAAAATATGAAAGAATAAGAGCCGTGACCCTGCCGGGTACCGGTTATAGTAGTCGTGTTTCGTCTACATATCCGCGAAAAGTAGCGGTCATGCGGCACAGGTCGCAATTGTATTTGGCCCCTACAGGCCAATTGCTCGTCTGCTACGACTTTGATAAGCGGTCGCCCAGTGAAAGGGCTAGGGAGATACATGAATTCTGCAAGAGAAGACAGAGAGGAAAGAGTAAAATTGTGCAGCATTTAAAGATGATGAGACGAGGATGCCTAAGAAGATACATGGGATGAAAATGGAGGGCAGGAGACCAATGGGGAATGTCACGGGTGAAGTGGCCAAAAGGAGTGAAAAAAATCATCCGGAGGACAGGAGAAAACTGGGCCAGAGTCGCGCTAGAGAAGAGGTGAAGCTACTGGTTTAAATGGTTCAAATGGCTCTGAGCACTATGGGACTTAACATCTGAGGTCATCAGTCCCCTGAACTTAGAACTACTTAAACCTAACTAACTTAAGAACATCACACACATCCATGCTCGAGGCAGGATTCGAACCTGCGACCGTAGCAGTCTCGCGGTTCCGGACTGAAGCGCCTAGAACCGCTCGGCCACCGCGGCCAGCGAAGCTACTGGAGAAGATGAAGTGACTATATTAAAGTGTCTGACAGTTCGGGTTTTTCAGTGCCTCCACGGTGCTCTCCCGTGGGTCAAACGAACCTGTGACCATTCGTGCTGCCCTCCTCCGTATACGCTCAATACTCCCTGATCGTGTTGTTTGGCATGGGTACAGTACACCTGAGCAATAATATAGGATGGATCGTACGAGTGCTTCGTAAGCACGTTCCTTTGTAGACTACATTTTCCCTGCGTTCTACCAATCAACCAAGTCTGTTACCTACATTGCATTTTATATCCGTAGCAATTGTTAGACATGTATTTGTATGAGTTGACTAATTTCGGCTGTGACTTAGTACAGGAATAATGCGCTTGGGAGAATTGGTGGTGAGGGTGGTGGTGGTGGTGTTGGTGGTGGTGGTGGTGATGTGGAAAGGGGGGAGGGGGGGTGACAGTAAACGCACTTGCCACGACTATTCGACTGAGACATGAAAGTTGCTCGCGCAAAAGAGGCTTAAAGCCCGCTGAGGCTTGGGTCAAGCCGCAGGTTGGGACTAAAATGTTCCGTCCCGAAGGCAGATAGCGAAATATTTCCTGCTTCTCCTTTTGTGGGTTGTTCAGGCTGCCCCCCATTGCGGGACTACCCCATAGACTTTGAGGGTATCCTCGAGACTTGAAATGTTGCTGAAATAACTTCAGTTTCTACCAACATACTGTATTTCTTAGCGTAACTGTGAACGGATGGAAACAATTGTCTGGAATGAGGCAGGTCTTCTGGGACACCCGGTACAGACAAGGGCGCGCAGCGACGTCTGTGGGACCGGAGACGTGATTGGCGCCCGCGCGTCGCGTTCCACTCTGTCCCGGCGCTATCTGCGAGCCGATCCCCTGCGCTGCGCTAAGACTGGTCGCTTCCAATTTACCGCGTCGCTAATTCCGCGCGTCGTGCCGGGGCCTGATTGGGAAAACCACGCCCGCCTCTGTTATCCTCTCCGGGCATCTGGCGTGTCCCCGCGATACCGGCGCGCCGATGCCCTCCGTGGCAGTCGTGCAAGTCTGGAGGGTGTGGCCCTGGACGTTACTGCAGCGTCCAGAAATCGTGGAAGGCTGTTAACGACACATGCCTTCTACATGATTCCAACAGTAGGGACAGACTCAAAAAGACAGTCGGAAGTAACGCCGCTATTGACAAAATCCCACACATACAATGGCCGAGTTATCGATTTATTTTTCCAATGGAAATATGGACAGGTAGAGTTTATTGGAAATTTACGTGCAGGGGGAAAACAAACATTAGAGATCCGGCGTCAACCAACTATATTGTGATCGTATGGAAACCATGTCTAGGAACTCCACAACAGGACTGAACGCGAGGAATGAGACTCGCGGAAAACAATAAAGGATAGGAAACATCAGATAAAGTATTCCTGTAGTATACGTGCAACGCTCCCACGCGTGATTTTTATTATGGATTTTACTATTTAATAAGCAGCCGCTATCTGTAGTGTCACTGTCAGACAGTTCTTCAAGTCTCTAATACAGTCCATGGCTCCCAAGAAAATTGACGACGAGGACTAAGCTCGCAATTCAAATTCTACTAAAAATAACGCTCTGAACCCAAATTGTCACCATAATCACCATCACGTATATCGATGAAAGGAATCCTCATGTAAGTATTAATTTGTTCCTGACAGACTGCATTCAAATTCTTGCATCTCAGTCCTAAACTTTCACTTTATTCATGGAATTCATTGTCTGCAAAAGGAATCCCGATAGAAATGAGAAAGAGATGCACATACTATTTTGTATGGAATGAAGTAATATACGGCAATGAATCAAGTGAGTACTAAAATAAATATATTTAAAACTTGGGTAACTTTGAAATGTGGTATGGAGGAGAAAAATACTTAAAATGAAATCGGCTGATAGTACGAGTAACGACGAAATAGTTTTTAAAAAATGAGGAAGGAAAAAGAACCAGTGAAAATGATAAAACGAAGGGAAAATCTTCGCTGAGACGTATGCTGCGAAGATATTTTCCACAACCAATAGTCATCTAACATAAGAAGGAAGGATTAGAAAGGAATCAGCGAGGAAATCGGCTGTGCCCTTTTCAAAGGAACCATCCCGGCATTTGCCTGGAGCAGTTTAGCGCAGTCACAGAAAACTAAATCTGGATGGCCGGACGGGAATTCGAAGGTAAGATTACAGAGAAGAAAGATTACGGAAGACTACGGTTCGGAATGATGTATAACGTCAAAAACGGACAGTGTTTCCAGAATATTAAGGAAGAAGCACAGGACATAGGAAACTGGAGCGCGTCCAGTCGATATCTGTCGCAAGACTGATCTAACAAAAGCGAAGCATCTCAGAAAAGTTTTCAAGTTTATCACTCCTGCTTAAGCAAAGAAAACACGCATTGTGATGAATTGAGACAGAGGTGAAAATTAGTGGAAAAATATTGCCTGACAAAAGAACTTCACGGGATAAAATAACATTTTGATTCATCTCTATGACGGACGGAACTTACCTCCCCTTTTAAATTTACGTTTCTTTCTTATATTGAGCAACTAGGCTTTCAGTGCTACTGAAGTACCTTGCTTATCCACTAGCTTTTAAGTAATAATTTCTTAGCTTCAGTTACTTTCCAATGGTCTAATCGCTGCCACGAGCATGATATTACACTCTTACACTCTTTACACATTACGATGTGCCGTAGCATTTTAGTACATTTCTGACGAAAACTGATATTAAGCTTAAAATCAGTGATAGGACTAGTTTATTTTTCAATCACATATATTTTAATTGATACAAAAGCAGGAAATCTGATTACAATAAGAACTGAACGCATGAAACTATTTCTTCTTTCAGCTTTACACTTGTTTCGTGAGAGATTATTTTCGTGTAGTGTGTTCTACATATGCTGCATAAGCGTTCTGCACGTCCTATTTTAAAGTTCAGTTCCAGTGCAACACTGCACATGAAAACATAGCAGTAAATGACACAGTTGTTTACGTTTGTGTAGAGCGAGGATTTAACTTGAAGTGGCTCATATTTACGTCATAAGGTTTACATAGGAGCATAAACAGCAGATACAGGCGCGTAACCTAAGCCACTTCAAATGTCTTCTGGGAGCAGCAGGAAAAAAAAGTTCACATCGTAAAGAACGCCACTGTATTTCTTCCGGGAGTGCATGTCACATCTTGCACCCTCCTCCAGACAGACCACACAAATATATTTTGGTCAGTACTGCAATTCGTTTTCCAATAAATTGTCAAAATTGTGGGCTCTGACAACGTAATGAAATTGCCATGCAGAGACCGTCTTATGACTGCTACGACAAATACTGTGCTGACATTCGTATAGTGGTTCAAATCTGCAATGTATTGACAATAAATAACAAGTGCTAGCACCAAAAGACCTAAAACGTCATACCGGTACATACTAACAAAGTTGAAGCATAGACGTGCTGTTGGTTAATTGCCAGCGAATTGCTCATACCAAACGAAATTCGTACGTGAAATGGAGCCAGTTGCCTGCATGGATTCAGTCATATTTTTTATTAAAGGATTATGGTAGTATTGGATTATAGATATCATGGAGGATGAGGGGATTTCATTCATAAATGGGAGCCTTTATCCCCAGTGAAGCTTCGATGATGATTCTCAAGCAGTGAAGCACGCCGTTTCTAAATGCTCTTGGTGTATTACGAAAGAAAGCGGATACATTTTTCCATGATAAACAAATGTCAGTCGAAGTTTCTCTTACATTTGAAAGCTGTTGTACGACAGATTATAAGAATGATAATGTAACTGAATTTTAGTGGGAAGTTGAAATCATATTTTGTAAGCTGTAGTCTGACGAACTGATTTTAAGACATACAAATTTTTTACCAGCATGTTTATCAAGAACAGCTTCTACTACGTCGTTACATTTAAAAACATATTTGTCAGTACAAAGCGACAGGCCTAAAATTTATGTTTCTCTAACTGCATTTGAGGCGATGTGGGATGGGATATACTCGCATAGTAATTACTTTTACGGTGTTCTGTTGGGTGTACAGTCAGTAAAAATTCAATATATTTTACCTTCCTGCCTGGAAATAAATTAAATTCACTGTTTGTCGTCATATATCACACCGGTATCTTATAGTCTTCAGTAAGGACCACGGAAACAATGTAGCTTGAGCCCACCAATCGCAGCCAATTGAAGCAAGTTTTTTATCTTTAATTGGAGATATGTACATGTATATTTACAAAAGCACGAGTTAAACACGCCTGGAATCGTCTAGAAATGGAACAAGTCGCATGTGAAATTATTTCCTTTAACAAATATGTAACTAGTAGCAGTTTTCTGAAAAAAATTACTAATTTATAGATACTGTCACAAATTCAGTGCAGGCCCCCTCAATTCAATCATCAATGGGTACCATTGTCTCTTCTCCCTTTTGCTGTTCTAGTCCCAAATGGTTCCCAGGAAGAACGATTGCTGGTAAGCCTCCTTGTGAGATCGACTCTCTCTGATTTGAGCTTCACGATGCTTCCACGGTGTGTACATAGGAGGAGTCAATATATTGACTGACTATGTCAGGAACGTATGCTCCCCGAACGTTTAACAGTAAACTACACATTGATGCTTTGCGCCTGTCTTGCAGCGTCTGGCCCGCCGAAGTGGCCAGCCGTTCTAGGCGCTTCAGTCTGGAACCGCGTGACTGCTACACTCGCAGGTTCGAATCCTGCCTCTGGCATGGATGTGTGTGATGTCCTTAGGTTAGTTAGGTTTAAGTAGTTCTAAGTTCTAGGGGACTGATGACCTCAGCTGTTTAAGTCCCATAGTGATCAGAGCCATTTGAACCATTTTTGCAGTGTCTGCCACTGGAGATGGCCTAGCATCTGCCCGACGTTTTCGTGCTTACTAAATGAACGATAACGGAACGCGCTACTCTTCTTTGTATTTTCGTATCTAATCCTGAACCCAGACTAACGATCAGTATTCGGGTATTGATCGAACGAGGATTTTGTGATCTGCCTCCTTTGTAGGCGGACAGCGAGGCAGAGTTTCTTCCTTAAGACTATTTTGAAAACGTGAAACATTTTTCGCCGTATTTAGTAGCAAGAGAAAAGGAAGGGTATCACTGAGAGAGCGCGAATACGCGTGCGCAGAGTGCGCGACCTTTGTCGCGGAGCGCGTATCGCTGTCGCCTGCCAGCCAGGTGCCAGGTTGAAAGTACCGCTTAGCGCAGAGCTGGCGAGGCACGTGTGTGGGAAACGGCATCGGATCGTCAACAAAGGAGGAAATCCTCCGGCCTCCGACGCTCTGTCGCGCATAAATGCTGCGCCCGGATAACGGGTTCCGGGAGACAAGAAAGATAGCCTGGTCCAACCGGTGCTGTTTCGCCTCGTACATACGGACGCGCGCTCGCCACGAGATTTTCACCGCCTCCAACTTAACAGCAGCGGCACTCTTGTCCGACAGACTACTACTGCATTTGTCTCAAAATACCACCGTCACCATAGTCCGTGTGGTTTTAAAACGAGCGCTATCCGGAAAGTAAGGTTCGATCGAGCGCGAAATGAAAACCACACCGAAAACACGATGAAGCTTGGCACAGATTTGTTGGGCAGTGTCTCTAGTATGCCCGTCGATCGCATCCCGTCCCTCTTTTCAGTTCTGAACGCAGAGTAAAGGTGCCCAGATAAGAGAGAGATTTCGCCCGGTGTCACGCAGCCCACATAACATAACTGCCATGCATTTCCTCCTTCATTCCAATTCTCGGCCGCACTCTGCAGGAGCAATGAAGATACTCGTGCAGAATTTACGACGGGAAGTGTTTGAACATCTACAATACAGCTCGGAATTGGCTCCACCCTGAGTTTCGTCTCTGCTCATATGAATCGCTGCCTATGAAGATAACATTTTGGCACTGATCATGATTTGTAGACCATTGTGGAGAACTGGCAGAAAACACAACCGGCTGCCTTCTATCACCAGTTTATTGGATAGTTGATAGAACACTACAATAAATGTCTACGTCGGAGCGGCGGCTATTTAGAGATGTAGCTGGAAGGTGTAGCTAACTGTTGCAAATACATTTTTGATTTCACAGTCCTTTACGTTTCGCGACTGCTCCGAATACTCCTAGTACTATACTTACTACTTTTCGTGTTAAGCTTACTGTTGCGACTCTAATTAGCGGTTCTACATAAACTGGCGACCTCTGAACTCATAAAAATTATGGAATATTGCGAATGAGTATTCTAACCGTTTCACCATTCTCATCGGCATTTTATTTGTTGCGTCACGATAAGGTCTACCTTCAGAGCTCCCGATTCAGTTAAAATACTATGCTTTTTTTTTTAAACTTTCCTTCTACAAAACACTATGTTAGATTTTCTAATTGTTTACCCATACGTGTTTAGACCCCTATGTGTCATCTTCTGTGGGCTTTCCTTTCAGTTCTGCAAAATATTGTAAAAGATTTTGGTTAGTCTTCCTATTTTCTTAAATTTATCCATGTTATACGGATGTTATTTGAGGGCTAGGACTATACTGTAATATTTTTATGAAATAATGTATACTGCAACAGTCATTTGCTATTAACATGTTATTAGCACGACGCGTTTCGATAGCTTGCTGTCATTATCAGTTGCATTTACGATTACTTTGACATTGCAATTAATGTGAAGTGAGATTAGTTTAATTTGCTGTGCCATGGAGGTTGTGTGTCTCAAAAGACGCCTGTTCAGGAAGATAAATAATTATTAGTGTGACTAAGCATGCTTATCGCATAATGTACACACTGGAACATATTTACCTTCCTGAACAGAAGTCTTTTTCGACAACTAATCTCTCTGGCTCACACAGCAAAGGAAACCAACCTCGATTAATATTAATTACAATGTAAAGTAACTGCAAATGCACTTGATGATAGCAGCATGCTGCCGAAACGTGTTGTGCTGATAAAATACCGGTCTTAGTAACAAACCTCTGTTGCACTATATATATTATTTCAAAAACAATTTTCTATTTTCACCTTAAAACTATAACAAGTGCATTTATGTAGTGAGCTTTTCAGTATCTTCTCCATTACTTTCGAAGGAGAATATTATAATTTCTTCGTAGTTAGTTCCAGGGTCTCGGCCTGCTTCTCAAGGACTTATTCTTGTTATCAGCCAATCCGTCAGACTGGAACCTAACATCACCACTGTTGTCAGTTAAACTGAAATTCCATACGAATGGGTATGTATGCCAGATTTCCAGCTTGAGAGCTGAGGATGTGGCTTTTAATG
The DNA here is from genome assembly GCF_023864275.1 of Schistocerca cancellata. NCBI lineage: Eukaryota > Metazoa > Arthropoda > Insecta > Orthoptera > Acrididae > Schistocerca > Schistocerca cancellata. The sequence continues at coordinate 459,502,222 of NC_064630.1, forward strand.
TCACGGAACCAGTAGTGATCCAGTAATAAAGGACTAAATATAGCTGAAGCGGTTATTAATACCCAACACAATGAGATGTGTTCTTATTTGTTTACTGCACTCTGTAGATCGTTCGTAATAGGAAAGACCTTGTATTGGAAGAGAGTTGTTTCCCAGTAGAGAAGATAAACAGGTGGTTATAGCTCTTACGGTATTTCTTTTAGAGCCTGTGTTTAGTGACAATTTTTGTTTTGTGTTTACGCCACCACCGCTCAAAATATGGAATGTTTTTAACAACATGTATTTTGTCGTGATTGTTCACCTGAAGATGCATTAATCAGAAGGTTGGGTTGTCCAGGGTGGCCCGCTGGTGTTTCTCGGAAGGCTGATATATATATCGCAAACTAAGAACTGTGACAGGGGCTGCTATTGTCGGCAAGATGAATGTAACTAAATCTAGCTGCATGTCGTCAGTAACAATTGTAAATCAGGTTCTGTTGCCTAGCATCATCAAGAGATTAAGTTGGGTGTGTCCTTGCTGCACTGCATTACGAAGAGTATCAAACCAATTTGGAAGCAATCCAGAGTTAGTTGCAGTGATTTGGAGGCGGGACGCAGCTGTACGACACCCTCGCAGGTGGTCCAAGGCTGTGCAGGCAGTTGGGAGGCAGCGGAGCCGCTTTCTCCGCCGTTACCCAGCCAGCGGCGGAGCGACTGGGTCACGGGGTCGGCAGATGCGCCGTGCACCTCCCCGTTGACATTTCTGTGTTTTCCGTGTCGCGGCGGCCGCCGGGTCGTCATTGTCCTCGCCAAGTGGATGCGCTTTCCCCAGCCATCGAGGCGCCCGCAGAGCGCTTAAGCCGCGCGAGGTCATCTGCGAGCGCATCTCCACAGCTACACGCGGTCCACGTTCGCTATACAGCGACACTACAGCGCAGCAGGTGCTCCAAACTGTCGCCACGGTTAGCAATATTACGCACTCAAGCTTTGAAAATGTCATCACACAGGCAGTGGCCAGCATAAACATACGAATAAAACAATTTTCTACGTCAGTCACTTATTTATTTTGCCACTACGCTTTTCGATGGTTCACATCGTCATCTTCAGTTGGAGAATTGTTTATTTACATAGCTGTTGTTGGTGAAGAGGACATACGTCTTTTCGCTGTAGCAGACCAAGGCTAGTGTAGGTTATGCTGCGTCTTTTCCTAATGACAAACAATTTCTATTTATAAAGGCACTTATGAGGTTAAAAAAATATGAATTTCAGAAATGAATTGTACTTAGAGGGGCGTTAGAGTCGTAAAAACTCTCCCTTTTGGATGTCCTCTCCATTGTGTCTTATGTTTACACTTTCACCTCAAAGATGTTGTACATTTTACAGATATGCTTGATTAAATTGGACTTAAAAGATTAAATGATTCTTACATACATATGTTTTTATTTTTTATCTTTATAAAAAATTACGAAAATAAAAAGTATAAAAATAAAAACATACCTATATATATATATATAACAATTTTCATATAAAATTTAAAAAAAAACATATTTATGCATAAAACATTTAATGCTTTATTCTTGTGTTCAACGCAAGCAAGCCGATCTGTCACATGTTCATCATCATTGAAGTGACTGTGTAAACATAATGTAAAAAAATGGTTCAAATGGCTCTGAGCACAATGGGACTTAAATTCGGAGGTCATCAGTCCCCTAGAACTTAGAACTACTTAAACCTAACTAACCTAAAGACATCACACACATCCATGCCCGAGGCAGGATTCGAACCTGCGACCGTAGCGGTAGCGCGGTTCCAGACTGTAGCGCCTAGAACCGCTCGGCCACCCTGGCCGGCAAAAGTGGAGATGATACACAACAGGTATGCAGACTTTTTACGACTCTACCGCCTCTGTCAGTACAGTTCACTATCAGAAATTCATGTTCTTCTAAAATCAAAAGTGCGTTTTATAAATAAAAATTTTTATCATTGGCAAAAGAAGTAACATAACCAACACTGCCCTTGGGCTGCTACCATGAAAAGACGTCTCTACTCTTCATCAACACCCCGAACAACATAAATATGCAATTCTCCACCTGAAGAAGATGGCGTGAACCATCGAAATGCGTAGTGTCAAAATGAACAAGTGCCTGACGCAGGAAACTGTTTTATTTTTACTTGTCAACAGACGCTGCCCTCACAATACTTTCCGCCTTGACGAAATATTCGTCGTACATAAATCCCAGTCTCACATGCCGTTTGGACTGAACAAGATCCTCATCGTATCTGATACATTAAGTGCGGTATTAGCTCTTAACACCGCAGCAACATTTACCTTATGAATAAAATGTAGGAGATGGTTGAGCTAGAGCGGTATGAAATTTCTTAAAGCTGTATGGAACTTCTTTAACTTTCTGTTTACCATCGCACCAAGGCCTCGTGAGGAAGGAAGTATGGTCTTCCCTATCCGAGTCGCTCTGCAGTCATCCGAATGGTTTTGATTCCAAGATGCCGACCGCGCCCACCGTTCCTGCATGACATCATTTTAGTTGCGCATTCTTTCTGAAGTAATAATATATGTTTATATAATGACCTCACTACCATTGTGTTGTAGTAATGAAAAATATGACAACTAACAGATTTCAAAAAAGGTGGAATAAATATAAGTTCCAATAAATTTCTTTCGGATGTTAGCCGGCGTCGTTATGAAATAGTAAAACAACTATAGAACCTAAGTTTCGACCATCTTTGCAGCTGTTCTCTTTAGAGAAGCTAACTGCCGCCCTGACGAGGAGCACTTCAAAGACGAGGGAAAAGTCTGTTTAAAAGTTGCTTTAGTATTGCGCAATGAAGTGACCTAACACCCAAAAGGAATTTACGCATATTGACGTGCTGTGAAATCTAACGCTCTTGCATCAGTGAAATAACTAAGATGTTAATTTATTAACGCTGTTTAATTATTCAAAGGTACAAATAACCATTCGATATGAAACTCAGTTTTCGAGAATGAAGCTCACTTTAACCAGCAGGAGGTAATAGGAGTCCTGCCAACAAGTGTTCATGCTTACATCAGGAGTCTGCATTGCCAACATTTTTCTTCCCAGTGTGTGTGTGTGTGTGTGTGTGTGTGTGTGTGTGTGTGTGTGCGCACGAACACGACAGAGCAGCGACTGATGCACGCATTGAGATGTGCTATGCTTCAACTAAATGGTGCCACAACAAGCATGACTTCGTCGGTCTAGTGATCTCACAGACAGATATCCTAAAGGGTTAATGTCCTGTGACAGGATGAGAAATGAGATTGGACCACCTCGTCCGTTCCATCGACCGGGGTATATACTGTCGAATTGCATCCGCAAGGTATGTGGAAGTGAACTGGAGTACCTTTATGTAGCAGCCAAATTACCCTTCGTGTCGCCCAAGGTAAGTAATCCACCAAGTAAGGCGTTGTCACCCACTGGAAGAGCACATACGCCTCGCCTGTGAGGCGATGTGAAAGGATGATTTGTCCCAGGAGGCGGTCGCCAACAATACATACCCACACACTGAATCTGAACCGGAGCTAATGAATGGTTCGTTGCCACCAAACCGTGGGGACTCCCCGTAAACCCACCTGTGAGTGTTGTGTACGTTGACGATACTTCCTCGTAAAGCTTGCCTAATCTCTGAATAGGCTCGATGACAGAAATCCCAGCATTAGGTTAGTTTGGTTCCATTTAAAAGCAACTGATGAAGCCAAACCTTTGGCATATGCACCGCGCTATTGTGTCTGAACAGATGCAATGACGTGGTGCATACCTGTTTATTGGTCAACAGCTTCATATACAGTTGTGCTACAGGGTCCGGAAATGAAAATCTGCAACATATTTTGGCGTGTTAGAGATGTTCTGACTTTAACTAGTGAGAGATCTGGCCTAATGATAAGACAAGCTTCTTCGATAATGACTAGTATTTCATACCAGTCTGATTTCTTTTGATGTATAATAAGTTTTGTGCTTGAAAGTGGCATAAGACCGAAATCTGGATCGTATAGTAATAAAATAAACATTATTACAGTCAAATAGCGGCAGCACCATTAACAAATTGTGCATTTTAAGTGGAATTATTTTACACTTGAAATGTGCTTGCTGTCCAGGTTTCGAGAAGGTGCGTTCCTGGATGAGGTATCGAATATATTGCTTCCCCCTACTTATACATCCCGAGGAGATCACGAATGTAAAATTAGAGAGATTCGAGGGCGCACGGAGGCTTTCCGGCAGTCGTTCTTGCCGCGAACCATATGTGACTGGAACAGGAAAGGGAGGTAACGACAGTGGCACGTAAAGTGCCTTCCGCCACACACCGTTGGGTGGCTTGCGGATTATAAATGTAGAATGTAGACGTAGATGTATGATCTGCTATAGCCTTCAGTTGATGAGTCAATACATTAAAATAGATATATAATTTAAGTAGTCTGACTGACGATTTTGACAGCATTGTTGTCTTGCCGAAATGCTAATGGCTTAAATAAAATATCCGATTCGGTCGACTTAACTGGGCAATCTTCGACATCCACGTCAGTTCCGTTCATCCCTACTGTGTACACAACGAACCAGTCATATAATCGCAGGTAATTAATCTCAGGGATTCACCATCCTCCACTCGCGGTGGGCCCGGACTGGCGTGGAGTACCCGTGAACAGACTGGGAAGAGTGTGGGAGGGTGGTGGGCGGCGCAGCGCCGGTATAACAGGATTCGCGGCTGCCCCGGTCACGAGCTGCGGGGGTGTAGTGTGGGGGAGCTGGGAGCGACCCCTGGCCCGCGGCGCTGCCTCGGTGACCCCGGCTGACACGTCGGGGTACCGTTGTGTGAGCGCCGCGCCTCGCCGGAGATTCCAGGCCAAACTCGTGCCGCACGCTAATAAATCGGTGGGCCGGCGCGCAGGTTTACGGCGAAGATGCGCCTCCTTCGTGAGGAGCCAGCGCGCGGGCCGTTAGGCGGCCGCGGAGGCGCCCCTCGAACCCGGACCCCGCGCCCGCCGGTATCCCTGCACTCATCTGCGCATTAAATTTTATGGCCTCATGCATAAACTATCGGGGGCGGTGCGCCGAGAGGCGCTGGACCCCGCTGCGCTGACAGCCACGAGCGCATCCCACCGGCTGCCATCCGTCTTGCCCCTTCCGACAGCTACCTGTCGCTGCGGGGCTCCCAGCTTTAATTGTAGGCTCATGTGATGTAACCGAGCCTCAGGCATATTCTGAATGCTTCCATACTGTCGGGTATCGGTAATTTCATTTTATTAATTTACATGGTCCTATAAAACTATAGACACTAAAATTCATTATTTCCTAAATAACTATTAACATCTTATATGTTTAAAATATATTTGGAACATGTAATATAAAAATCTGTAAATTTAAATCTACCAATTTTTGCTAAATAATTATCAGTTCATATCTTTGACAATGATGTAAACCTCTTTGTTGCAGATATTATCTTTGTACTTCTTCTTCGTGAACTCTTGGTGGGAAGTTGGAGAGTAATGGAGACAAATCGTCTTTGTGATGCGTCAGAAAGCAGATATTGTAGTTGGAATTGATAGCTCGAGGCAGTAGATGAATGCCATATTATTTCTGTTCCGATGTTTGAAGAGTTAAAATACAAATATTCAAAGTGCAATTTTTTTTTCTTTCGTAGATAATGATTCGCAATGCTTTCGGGATCCCAACATCTGTGAATATTCTTTGTACAAAGCAGATCCACGCTTTATTATATCTCTGTAAGTAGACAATGATATCATCTTCAAGACAATCGGCGAAATAAAAATTGCGTTTTTGTAAAGTTACTACCCCCTTAAATGCAGCTCCATTCAAAATAACGACAGACGTCCGTTCTTTGTAAAAGTCATCGCATAACCACTACTAAATCGCAGTCATTATCTTAGAATATCCATGAATACATCCTACCTCGGACATACAAGGTGTCTCAGACCTGAACACCATGCCTTATCACACGGACAATGTCCCAGTTCTTTCCGTCAAAAGTGCATTCTGTGTAAGCTTTCTTTCCCTTAATATCTTGATAGCGCAAAAATTTCGTCTCTGCGACTAAAATAAAAGACTGTTTGTGTGGTTACCCGGCCGGCCGCTGTGGCCGAGCGGTTCTAGGCGCTTCAGTCAGGAACCGCGCTGCTGCTACGGTCGCCTGTTCGAATCCTGCCACGGGCATGGATGTGTGTGATGTCCTTAGGTTAGTTAGGTTTAAGTAGTTCTAAGTTCTCAGATGTTAAGTCCCATAGGGCTTAGAGCCATTTGTGGTTAGCAGAAGCGTTTCGGTACATTTTTCGTCGACGCATCTTCAGGAACCTGTTTGTGGAAAGACGAATATACCTTATGGCTTCCGAAAATTGTAGTACTCCAAAAAGGCTAGGAAACAGTATATAACTCACAGAAAACACACACAGAAACGTATGACAGAAACGAAGAAGATATGAATTATGTAAGAATGGGAAGGAAAGTAACATTAGCGTTTAATGTTCTGTCGACGATTAGGAAAGAACGGGGAAGGAAATCAGCGGTACCCTTATGAAACAAACTATCCCGTCATTTGCCTTAAGCGATTTAGGGAAATCTCTAAAAATGACCGAGCGAGGTGGCGCAGTGGTTAGCACACTGGACTCGCATTCGGGAGGACGACGGTTCAATCCCGTCTCCGGCCATCCTGATTTAGGTTTTCCGTGATTTCCCTAAATCGCTTCAGGCAAATGCCGGGATGGTTCCCTTGAAAGGGCACGGCCGATTTCCTTCCCCATCCTTCCCTCACCCGAGCTTGCGCTCCGTCTCTAATGACCTCGTTGTCGACTGGACGTTAAACACCAATCTCCTCCTCCTCCCTCCTCTCTAAAAATGTAAATCTGGTTGGCCGGAAGGGGATTTAATCTACTGACCTCCCGAATTCGAGTCCAGTGTGCTGACCACAGCGCCGCCTCGCTCTGTAAACAGAGGATATCCTTATTTCTTGTTTTATCAGTCCACTAAACTTTCAACATCCTTCTATAACACTATATCTCAAGCGCTGCAATTCTCTTATTTTCTGATTTTCCCGCTGTTTCTGATTCACTTCGTTGCAGTTCTGTCCTCCAGACCCATGTTCTAATAAATTTACGTTTCAAATGAGGGCCTCCGTGCTATAATAGTAGACTTCTTTCGGCGAAGAGTACTTTCTTCGTTTCTGCTAGTTACTTCATCCATCGAGAATGCAAACAATTATGGGCGAAGTGATAGGTAATCTTCATATTGCTTGAAATCTGTTGTAAATTACAGACATACACTGCGGAAGTCATGCTGAAACTGTGTCGGACCATGACTCGAACAAATTCAATTTCGAAAATATCCTGTGTTCAAAGTATTCAACGTTTTATGAGTTTATTTCCAGGCAAAAGACGTCGAAGAAACTTGTAACGCAGGATTCAATGGTGGATCTGTAGAGACTGCTATTATTAATTTACATGCCTAAAAGAAACGACGTCTGAAATTATATGCAAAAACAATTCGAGAAGACAGCTGAAGGTCCATATTACTGACAGTATGGAATATTAGCCTGCTGTGACACTAAAACTACGTGTTCCTGCAGAATGAGATGTTTTAAATAATTTGTCGCAGATACAAAAAAAAATGCAACAACTTTGTAACAAAGCATTTCATTGCTGTACGAACTCAACGAGAGAGAGATAGATAGTGGAAACAATCCTAGACAGGAATACAGATTAATCAGTAAGAGTGTATACACTAGATGCATGAAACAGACAAAGCTTTTACTTCTCTCGTACAAGCACACACTGAACGAACGCTGACCGATGGGCGGAGTTCTTCAGTTTATGTGTTCAGAGAAACCCTACGACAGACATAGTAGTGGAGTCAGAAACAAAACATGTGTTACAGTTCCTTCAGACACGTAATTCTTAGCCTTCAGTACGCTGTTCGTACTGTTTTACCTCACCTCAGCCATCGAAACACGAGATGTTCGCCACTCGCTGACATTGTCACTTAACATACGACCTCCATTCACCGCTGCGGAGAACGACCGTTTTTCTCCAGGATCTCCGAAGAACAATCCGTGAGTCCAGCTCCAGATTTACATTTTAAGAGGCGAGGACTGTAGTTTGCATTATACGGCTTTAAGATTTCGGTGGACGTCGAGATCTCTCTCTCTCTCTGTCGAGCGAAAGAAATTTTACGACGCTACATATCTCTCGCATCAGTTCTCGTATCTCCCAACTGGGAATAAAATTTTACCCGCGCCCGCGATGTACGCGCGGAGCATGCCGTCAACTCTCGGTTTTTTCACCGGTGTTTAGTTTCGTATACGCAGGTACAGGGAATAAGAACCAGCTGCGACTTTGTTTTCAGACCACGCTCTGCTTAACATATTGTTTGCATACGCTTGGAGTTATTCTACAGCTTAGTTCGGCTGATAGCACTGAGTAATTGGGGCGAATAATCTTGGTGGTGTATCAGCAGACTACAATGGTTACAATTCAATGAAACAGTGCCTCTGTTTAAGTTTCTAGCGCATCTTACGAGGAGTCCTTCCAACTTGGCCTCACAGTAGAAATTTGTCTCCTGAGAGACAGACCACTAACAAGTAAGCCGTATTGGATGAATACATCATGTTTTCTAATTGGTGTAATCATCTCGAACCAAAGCAATGAGAAAAAACCAAACAGTTTTCAAGGGCCAATCATTACGTAATTCCTATTTTGAACCTTACGTTAATATTGGTGCACGTTACTGTTTACTACAGCTCAATAAATATTAGCATGTTGGTGATAGCAATCGCGTTGTCGGGCGCTCTCCAAAAAAGCAACACCTTGCGATAATTTGCGACAGGTCAAGAAATGGGGAGTGAAAAGAGTTCTGCCTTACTGAAGAAACTATCTCGGCATGGACGTGAACTGATTTAAGAAAACCGTCAAGAAACTAAATAAGTTTCATCGGTCAAATAATGTACGCAGGACCCTGCCGAATAAGAGAACACTATATTTACACTGTGGCACCTCGATCTGTTATAGCACAAAATTTTTTGTACGTTAAGGTTGTAGAATAAGTCCGTCTTTATGACATGAGAAAAGGGCAGTGACCAACTCTTTAAATCTGAACTGGAGTTCTAGCATACAATGGAAAAAAATGCATTCCTGGTAATGCCACATATTATCATCTCTCCCTACCCCTCCTTGCCCCTCAGCTCTTTAATAGCCCCCCACCCTTTTCCTATAGCACTTGTAAACTGGTCGTTGGTCATGTTAGCAGATAGTAAGCACCGTGACTATGATGAATCAATTAAAACATGTTTTATTATAATGACATTAGTTTTGTCAGTACTGTTCCGTAAACCTAAGCTAAAATAGTAGGGGCCAAACTTGACTATACAGGGCGAACCAGCTGTTCACAGACAAACTTTCTGAGATTGTTCAGGTGATCTGTGGTCTCCGGTTGCTCCTTGCAGAGCCATAAAGTAATTACGATGTATTCGTTCCATTACCACGATTACCTTTGCTTCTGTACAAACAGTTTCGTAACATCTAAAGTTACTGTAATGTGCACTAACCAAAACTTAGAGCACCAAAGACAGAGTAATGCAACAACCACCGAAAGGTGCAAAAATACTGCGATTTGGTTGCAGTCGCTGTGTCTCTCTCCACTCAGTGCACAAGGTGCAGATCAGCCAGCTATTCGTTAAAAACCCTATGTCTACTACTAACACTGCCGGAAAAACAAACTCGGGACGGAACAGAGCAGTACAGAATGCAAGCATTAGAGCGAAGAGTGAAGTTGGCATTCCTATTGTGAAAATTAACTGTCGCGAGTGAAAGAAACAAGTTTGGTCCCAAATAAGAAAAAAAAATGTACGTACAGTTGGCCTTTCCTCTTTTGCGTCTAAATCATCATAGCAATATAGATACAAAGATAAATGGAAATAAGAAATCAATCTAAATGCAGTTTCTCTGTAATGAGCTACCGGACACTAAAGTTCCCTTACACTAAAGTAGAAAATATCGCTGAATAGCCTCGAGAATTTTGTCGGTAGAACTGCGGTTCACCTTTATACATAATAACGATAATGTCTCCCTGGGAGCCACACTGGTTGACATGATCGCTATGTAGAGGTGAAGTGGCAGAAAATCTCGTACCAATATCAGAAAGTGTAGAACAGCCTAAATAGTTCAACCTTTCTCGTTCTAAAAGCATCTCTTTCTAACGTTTTTACAATTTATTACTATCGTAGCAGTTGGTGATCAGGCTGCCGGAAGAAAGTGTAATTGATGGCCAACTTCATTACACTTGTCTTCAGCATACAGATTTCGTGTCGGTGTAAAGAAACAAGTCTTTCTCAAGACTGGTCACAGATGTGATAGATCTCACAACAGTGCAAAGGAAGACATCGTGCAGCAATACAGCTGAGCATTCCGCGAAAAACGTGGTTTTCACAAATGCGGCTATCTAGACGCCATGCCATTACTACAACGCGCATTCGGCTAGGTCACGGCTGTTATCTCTCACGTCTTTATAGGACGTAACCTCAGTCATCTCCGTACTGCGAAGTACACCCAACTGAGATTGCAGACCTCGGCCATGTGATAACATGTTTCAGCACCCGTCCACAGCGAACTATGTCAGTATTGCTCTGTTTCAGTAAAAACCAGACATACAGTTTTGTATCATCAGCAAAGGATCCAGCGTGAGAAGATATTATATATGGGTTGTGTTGAATGTGTAAAGTGTATGATGAAGTTCATCTGGTACTACTGTAATTTAATTTGCCTATGTTGTATGTGTGGGTTTAGGCCTCTTAGAGGTTGCCAGGACCAGATCTTTAGCTTACGGCAAATAATGGAGAAGTCTTACGAGTGGAACAGGGAATTGTATCTATGCTTTAAAGATCTAGAAAAGGCATATGACCGGGTTCCTAGGAGGAAGTTATTGTCTGTTCTTCGAGATTATGGAACAGGAGGCAAACTTTTGCAAGCAATTAAAGGTCTTTACATAGACAGTCAGGCAGCAGTTAGAGTTGACAGTAAATTGAGTTCATGGTTCAGAGTTTTCTGAGGGGTAAGACAGGGCTGCAACCTGCCTCCACTGTTGTTCATATTATTTATGGATCATATGTTGCAAACAATAGACTGGCTGGGTGAGATTAAGATATGTGAACACAAAATAAGCAGTCTCGCATATGCGGATGACTTAGTTGTGATGGCAGATTCGATTGAAAGTTTGCAAAGTAATATTTCAGAGCTAGATCAGAAATGTAAGGACTATGGTATGAAGATTAGCATCTCCAAAACGAAAGTAATGTCAGTGGGAAAGAGATATAAACGGGTTGAGTGGCAAATAGGAGGAACAAAGTTAGAACAGGTGGACGGTTTCAAGTACTTAGGATGCATATTCTCACAGGATGGCAACATAGTGAAAGAACTGGAAGCGAGGTGAAGCAAAGCTGATGCAGTGAGCGCTCAGCTACGATCCACTCTCTTCTGCAAGAAGGAAGTCAGTACCAAGACTAAGTTATCTGTGCACCGTTCAATCTTTCGACCAACTTTGTTGTATGGGAGTGAAAGCTGGGTGGATTCAGGTTACCTATCAATAAGGTTGAGGTTAGGGATATGAAAGTAGCTAGGATGATTGCAGGTACTAGTAGATGGGAACAATGGCAGGAGGGTGTCCACAATGAGGAAAGCATGAACTCTATAGATATAGCAGTCAGGGCGAACAGGCTTAGATCGTGGGGTCATGTTACACGTATGGGACAAGCAAGGTTACGCAAGAGACTCATGGGTTCAGCAGTAGAGGGTAGGTGGAGTCGGAGTAGAATAAGGAGAAGGTACCTGCATTCGGTTAAAAATGATTTTGAAGTAATAGGCTTAACATCAGAAGAGGCACCAATGTTAGCACTGAATAGGGGATCATGGAGGAATTTTATAAGGGGGACTATGCTCCAGACTGAACGCTGAAAGGCATAATCAGTCTTAAATGGTGATGATGATGATGATGATGTTGTATGTACGATATTGTATACTATGTCATTACTCACTTCTCTGGCTAAATGATGAACGCCAAAAGCCAATTAAAAATTCTGCCATCATAGTGATATGCGACTGGTAACATAATTGACAGTGGATTGGGTTCTAGAGGTTTTTCTGGACAAAGCGCCGGAATCCGTCTCCGGTCTCAGACGTGGCTGAGCACTTAACCGTAGAATAGTCTTACAATTATCACTTCCTAGAAGTGATACAAGTTGTTTTTTCGTAGCGTGAATAAATATCGTAATATTCGAGAGTCATCCGTCATGCGCTCGTAAAACAAACTCGGGACGTCAGCGAACTGCCAACCAGCGCCAGTTATCCATTAAGCCAAAGAAGGGCCGGAACATTTAGTTAGGCGGGGGATAAAGAAACAGCGGCTGTGTGGGAGGAGCGAGGGCAGGCAGAGACAGCGGGGGAGAGGGAGAGAGGGGGAGACGGCTGCTGCCGGTGCTCGCGTGCGCGCCGCGCCTCGCCTCGCAGCGCTTTTTGCTTTTGTGGCGAGAGGAGAGGAGAGGATCCCCGGGCGGGCGGGCGCGTCGCGTGAGCGGACTGCAGATGCGGCGGCGAGGCGCGCAGGCCGCATGGCAAGGAGCGCCCGATACGGCGCCAGATACCGGCCGCGGCTGGCAGGGGGCGCGCATGTCGTCGCCGCGCACCGCGCTCCGAATCTGCACTGAAAACACAGCCGTCCACCTTCCACCACGCAACTAAGAAACTCGCCTCCACGTAAACTGCCTGTCACAAAAAGTGAAGCACGCAGAAGCGGAGGAGGAAACTTCTCAATTAAGTGCCTGGTAGAGGGTTCGTGAAACCACTTTTAAGCAATAATGATTGCAAAAAGGAGGAGGCATTTAATGGCAGTTGTGGGGAAGGCGGATAGTCGTCTTCGGTTCATTGGCAGAATTTTGGGAACCGCTTATAAAACACTAATACGACCTATTCTTGAGTACTGCTCGAGCGTTTGGGATCCCTATCAGGTCGCATTGAGGAAGGACATAGAAGCAATTCAGAGGTGGACTGCTAGATTTGTTACTGGTAGGTTTGGTCATCACGCGAGTGTTACGGAAATGCTTCAGGAACTCGGGTGGGAGTATCTAGAGGAAAGGATGCGTTCCTGTCGTGAACCGCTACTGAGGAAATTTAGAGAACCAGCATTTGAGGCCGACTGCAGTACAATGTTACTGCCGCCAACTTACATTTCGCGGAAAGACCACAAAGATAAGATAAGAGAGATTAGGGCTCGTACAGAGGCATATAGGCAGTCATTTTTCCCTCGTTCTGTTTGGGAGTGGAACAGGGAGAGAAGATGCTAGTTGTGGTACGAGGTACCCTCCGCCACGCACCGTATGGTGGATTGCGGAGTATGTATGTAGATGTAGATGTAGAATCACATTTACAAAGGACCTGGAGGTAGGAGCCTACTTACCAGCAGGGCGTTGCACCATCTCTGGCCTGGATACATGCTCGTGTGGGATGGGTGATACACAATACCTTTCTATCCACTCGTGAAGCAAGATGGCCCTCAACTGTTGCAAATGGTCCTCGATAGTCTAGATGCAGGCACTGGAACGCAGTTCACATCGGAATTGGTCCCACCGAATTTCTATCGGAGACAGATTTGGGGATCATGCTAGTCACTGGAGTACGCCAACTTGAGGCAAACGGTTTGTAGAGACACATGTCGTGTGTGGACGAGCAGCATCCTATTTAAAAATAGCACCGCGATATTGTCGCATGAGAGGTAACACATGAGGACGCAGCATGATCAAATGGTTCAAATGGCTCTGAGCACTATGAGACTTAACTTCTGAGGTCATCAGTCCCCTAGAACTTAGAACTACTTAAGCCCAACTAACCTAAGGACATCACACACATCCATTCCCGAGGCAGGATTCGAACCTGCGACCGTAGCGGTCGCGCGGTTCCAGACTGAAGCGCCTAGAACCGCACGGCCACATCGGCCGGTGCAGCATGATCCTCCCTCGTGGTACTCAGAAGTGGCCGAATGGAACCTTCACCACCTGTCTGCCTGCTCTCACATACCCATGCAGCCCAACGTCGAGACACTGTCACAAATCTGGATAACGCACCATTCGACCAGCCTACCGAATGGAAGTCCCTTTCAAACTCTGTCCCGCTCTGATAACGCTGTCTCACACGAGTACATTGCATCTCTGTGTCTTTTATAGTAATCTCTCAACATCTGACGCTCTTCACGCCCCTTATTTGCCGTACTAGGCACTGTAGGAACATTAAACACGAACGAGACTAGTGCACTCTGGAGGCCGTTATATCTATTACAGAGAATTGATATATACCCAACAATGATGTGTACGTGTATGAAGCTACATTGACATCGAAGCATGTTATCTGTGTGCTTCACTTTTTTTGTCAGGAAGTGTAGACTTCAGGTTTTCTCAACTTGATTCACTAACGGTGTGATTCCTGGGTTTTATTACAGTTGCAGATTCCATTTTACTGAAAAATATTTCGACGACCGACCCTGACTTCTTCAAGTGTTGCGAGCTGTATTATTAGGCGTCCTCACTGTCTGGACTCCTACCCGACAGAACTATTGTTGTATTTCCGATCTCTAAGAAAACCCCTGGGGTGCTGGGTGCAACGTACCCGCTGATTTTGAAAACTCAACTCTGTCTGTAGGTAGGATCCAGAAATTCATAGCACATACGTCAGTGCCATCAAAGACTACGCCTTCCTTCCCCAAAGTGAAATTTTCACTGTGCAGCGGAGTGTGCGCTGATATGAAACTTCCTGGCAGATTAAAACTGTGTGCCGGACCGAGACTCGAACTCGGAACCTTTGCCTTTCGCGGCCAAGTGCTCTACCAACTGAACTACCCAAGCACGACTCACGACCCGTTCTCACAGCTTTAATTCCGCCAGTACCTTGTCTCCTACCTTCCAAACTTCGCAGAAGCTCTCCCGCATACCCTGCAGGACACAGTTTCAATCTGCCAGGAAGTTTCATATCAGCGCACACTCCGCAGCAGAGTGAAAATTTCACTTTGGAAACATCCCCTAGGCTGTGGCTAAGCCATGTCTCAGCAATATCTTTTCTTCCAGGAGTGCCAGTTCTGCAAGGTATGCAGGAGAGCTTCTGCGAGGTTTGGAAGGCAGGAGACGAGGTACTGGCGGAATTAAAGCTGTGAGGACGGGTCGTGAGTCGTGCTTGGGTAGCCCAGTTGGTAGAGCACTTTCCCGCGAAAGGCAAAGGTCCCGAGTTCGACTCTCGGTCCGGCACACAGTTTTAATCTGCCAAGAAGTTTCACGCCTTCCTTGTTTAGAGGCAGAAACATTTCAGCTTGGTTTTGACGTATTAATTGTATTCGCACAGGACTAATTTTTAGCAAGAGCGCTAATAACCCAGCTGTTGAATGCCCTTAAGTTACAAACTCCACAAACGCTCTCTCTCTCTCTGCCTCACACGCACACAAACCACAGACAGTAACCTAATGTTTTTCACGCCTGTTTGATCAAACACAGGATATGAGAAATTGTTACATCATAAGGATTCGAACCAGCTACCTTTGTATCCGCGGGCACCGAGCGAACGTGTATTATCGAAATCGACTGCTGAGTCGGACTGAAACAGATTGTGATTCGACTAGTCATTCTTATTTAAATGCATTAAGGCGAAATTTAATTGCCTGCATTTTCAAGGGCAGTGGCCTTGGCGCTTCGTGACCCGTTAAGCAAAGGCTGCGTCGCTTGCGTGCAAGACTCGGGACAGCGCCTACGCACGCAGAGGCGGCAGCGGCGGCGGCGGCCGGGCCAGACGCCGGTGGAGATGGCATCTGGCACGGGGGCCGCGGCGCGCGGGTCCTGGGTTCGTGCGCGCACGCCCGGCAGCCTAACAGACGGCTCCCCGCCGCTGATGACTATTCATGAGGGCGCCGCCGTCGTCGCCGGCCGCTGGGAACCGCTGCGCAGCAGTCTGGCCGCTCGCTGCAGCCGCACCGCGCCGCGCGCAGCACGGCCTTGAGGCAGGATCCGACCTGTTCACGGCTGCGCGCCCAGCTCCCGCCTGGCCCCGGAGTTATTTTTGGGAGCGTTTCATTAACCCCTTCACTGCCAAAAAACCGGCTCCGCCGCCGCCTTTAAAACGCGCAGCTGCTGCCGCCGCCGTCGCCAACGCCCTACACTCGGATCCGTCTCCGGGGACGACAAACGCGATACACAGGTCGACGAGGCGGCGAAATACTTGCCTGCCGTAGACTGCATCCGACTGACCAGGGTTGCCGGCCACTCCATACTTAAAGGGAGATTTCCCATATTTGAATGTCCAAAGAAATTATCCCATATAGACCTCGCACGGGAAGCTAAAATCCAATACTTTTTATTTTCCGCTAATTTCTCCTACTCGTGTAACTAATTTGCCACCGAGAGGGGTGGCGCAGTGGCTACTCATTTCTTTACAGTGTTTGTTAATAGCGAAGAGCTTGCAGTGGCGAAGATGCTGATAGCTCTTAAGGTATCGGGAGGACGACAGTTCAATCCCGCGTCCGGCCATCCTGATTTAGGTTTTCCGTGATTTCCCTAAATCGCCCCAGGTAAATGCCGGGATGGTTCCTTTGAAAGGGCACGGCTGACTTCCTTTCCCGTCCTTCCCTAATCCAATGAGACCAATGACCTCGCTGTCTCGTCTCCTCCCCTAAACAACCCAACCCAACTAATTTGCCGAAATTACATCAGTATCAGGTCTATATGTCTCTGATTAACACATTCAAGACGGAAAGGGTTAACGTTATGACAAGACGAATCATTCACAAGAACAGGATCACCTTCATCGTTATTTTCAGAATCACTTGAAAACACTGCTACCTTACGCTTCTTTACCAGTCTTATAACGCCACTGTCACTGGAATAGTCCTCAGAAACATAAAACCATTCATTCGCACAGTAATCGGGATCTGCATTCTCACTGGGAAAGTCAGAATAATCATTGTCAAAAACCTCCGAAAGTATTTTAGATTCGCTCGTGTCCTTCTGTTTTGTTTTGAATATGACCGTCGGCCGCTGTGGCCGAGCGGTTCTAGGCGCTTCAGTCCGGTACCACGCGACTGCTTCGGTCGCAGGTTCGAATCCTGCCTCGGTCATGGATGTGTGTGATGTCCTTAGGTTAGTTAGGTTTAAGTGGTTCTAAGTTCTAGGGGGCTGATGACCTCAGATGTTAAGTCCCATATTGCTCAGATCCATTTGAATGGGACCATCTCTAAAAGCAGGAGGAACTTCAAGACGAAAACAGTAACCATCCGAAATTTCGAAATATAACCAAAATACTAAACAAACAGGAGGTACATGAGGGCAATCAAGTTTGATATATTGACTACTCGTGTAAACAAGTAAACAGACAAAATAATTAAAATATTACACAGAAGATGGCATCTAAGGACAGCGTGTAGACACCATGCGTTATCTCGAGATTCGTCCGTGACGGATGGCTCGCGAAACACGAATACATTCGGTATCCGTCAAGAATATGTTACTATACTGAAGCGTGAACCTGTCTTCTCGCACGTTTGTCAGATTCACGATATAGGACATCACATTACTTGCTTATTATTAGACAATGCATTTAAGTTTGAATTTGCCATATTCAAACCGTTAGCAAGTAGTTATCAAAGTAAATTAAGTGTTACAGTCTCTGTTTTACAAAACAATAGTTCGAAGTATGAAAGTTTGTGACAAAATTGAAAAATTCTTCATTTAAACGAGCCAATACTAACTGCTGCTCCGAACCAATGGCAATAACGTGTAGCCGATAGGAACCAATAATCAATAGTCGACAGTGCCACACTCATCATTAGTCTTTAGTGGTATGAATGAAGTTTCCAGACAGTCGAAAGGATACACAAGAGTAGATCGAAATCGAAATAATGGCTTTACATTAAATGTTACAAGATAGAAAAAAAAACAATATTGTAAGAATGGAGCATGATAGAGTACTAAAAATACAACACTTTTCACTAGGGCAAAGAAGAATAGCAAGAGCCAAAATCAGTTGGAGGGCTTTAGAATACTGTTATAGATAGGCGTAACAGCAAAGTAAAACGCGTACGCAGAAAGGAACAGCCGTATTTTGGAAAGATTTGTAGACGTGACCAATACGTGAGCGTATGGTTAAGTCAAGAGCTCTACTGATATTACAAGAAAGAAACGATCGGCTTGCTGAAATTACATTTCTTCGTACCACTAAGTATTGTTTTAGTTGGACGCCAGTACCCCCCCCCCCCCCCCCCCCCGCTCGAATAAACGTCATAACGTCATATTATAGTTTTCCAGGTACATTCAGTGGTATTTGTATAGACTGCCTGCAAAATGTTTTGCGATTAGAGTTGGTAATAAAGATGACTAAATTGAGGCTTCATGGCTGATGCTGCAGTTTTCTGCACGAACAGAGAAAATGTAGTAAGCGATAAAGATTTTTTTCTTGTGGGAAGTCGCTGAGTGCTGCTATTCTCAAATACTGGATGAGTAAAGACTGGTAATTTTCGCGCCATGAGTTACGCTACCTCAAGAAAAATAGTTTTTTTTAACCTTTACTGATGGTGTCATACCTTTAAAATTAGATTATTACTTTTAATGTGTAGATTAAGGGGGCATTTTAAATTTTTAAGCTTTTTATAACTATATGAGAAACTGAGAGTCAAATTCTTGTTGCCTCTGGAAGCTGTTAGATCGTGCCTCGGATTAATTGCGACTGGGAAGCTGCATTTATTTGTGGAGATAAGTGATCGTCTCTAATTGGTAGTAGTAGAGATGTTCACCCGAGAGACAGCCGGAGCGACTTACTGGAGGGGGGGAGACGAACATGACGGGATGTCTTCTTACCGGCAGAGTGAACCTGCCCGACGTTAGACACGCATCACTGGTTTCCTATTTACGTACGACGCGAACCGGAGCCCGGAGAGGCTGTACACTGCGCAGCGGCTATTGTGAGACCGGGAGCGACTGGGGCTAACATCTCGAGCGACGGGAGCTCGCCAGTGCAAACACCGGCGCTGCCGCAGGTGTGCGGGCGGCAGTGGCGGCGGGGCCTTTAATGTGGAACTGCAAACACCCCACTCAACCTTGCGGTACATCTCAAGCACTGCGAAGTGTGTCTTACCACCGGTCCAGACTGCAGTCACAAACGGGATGACCGAAAAATGTATGTTCAGTCCAGTTCAACACTCAACTGTCAACTGTTAGCCTCAGGCTAAGCCATTCTCTTCAGCCAACGTATGCAACTGATATTTCACCGATAGCAAGTCACGAACCTTCCTAGCGGAGAAGCCACCTTTTTTTCGGAAAGATGTAATGGCTGCTGCTAAATATAAAGTTGTACATATGTGTGTAAACACCTTAAGATGACAAACCATCCCTGCAACATACAGTGTAATGCCTGACATACTTTATAATCACAATATTTATTAAACGTGGCTACTATCTTCACTGTTAATCATTAAAAATGAAATACAGTATAATAGTGTTTTTTGAAGAGAGACAAATACGAAGCAGGGCTCATTGTTGTTAGGAATAAGGAATACTAGTCCCTGAAAATAAACAGGAGAAAATTTGTTGTTCTGGAATCAGCAGACTGGATCTTGGCAGCAGTGTATGTTTTTACGCGTACTTAGCACTTCTTTCCGATCAGTCCTTATTTACTTGCTTTACCAGTTTTGTTTTATGCATCATATCTCCCAGCAGCATATTCAGAGTATTCGATGCTTCGATCACCCAGTCTCCCTTTCAGCCCTTTCACTATCATTATTTTCGGAGTGAAACACAATTATGTTTTTGTGATTGCAATTAATGTCGTAGTCAGACGCAACCATACGATATTATATAATATGGCTCTGAGCACTATGGGACTTAACATTTGAGGCCATCAGACCCCTAGAACTTAGAACTACTTGAACCTAACTAACCTTAGGAAACCACATACATCCATGCCCGAGGCAGGATTCGAACCTGCGACCGTAGTGGTCGCGCGGTTCCAGTCTGACGCGCCTAGAACCGCTCGGCCACACTGGCGGGCCTCAATGGGTTGCCTGTCTGCAGGGGCGAACTAATTCGATACGACAATACGGAGCAAAGTATTAACAACGAAACTTGAAGACAGAACAATCCAGAGATGCAAGCTATAATAGCTATCATAATAAGAATCATGGAAACCATTAGCAGGTTTCCCTTTACCAATAGGACACTGATACGCAGCAATAACAGGCAGTAAATTCCCACTTGCGTACTGATAACCTATCGTGGGACTAATAATAAACTTAAAAAGTCTATATTATCAGAATATTTTCTACTGCATCCTACATAGCGATCCACAGAAATAAAGCTCTGGATATCAGCTGTTGTTTCGTGATAATATGCGTAATTTGGGAGTGTTGTAGCGTAAATAGCGATCGAAGGTCCCTGGAGGATGGGAGACTTGATAAGATCATGAGTAAATAATGCGGTCTGTCGTGTCGAAATCTATGTATAATAAAATATGCATGAGGAAGGAACCAGTGAAAGTAAATGTAATTACGTACGGAATCGTGGTAGTAGGGCTATAGTCAAGCCGTGCTCATTTCATCGCATGCAGATCATTAATTTGGGGAGCTCCTGAACGTCCGCATTTCATTCATTAGTCCAGATGCAAACGTATCTAGTTCCCGTATCTTGATGTTTATCTCTGTGAAGTATTCATGTTAATTGCGACGTAATAGGACCTTGCCTGGGAGAAATGGAGGCAGCGATATTGTCTGTAGTTACACGAGTAACGGAACCAGATTCCTAGAGGTAACGGTTTCGTTCCGTTAAGAACAAACGCAATTTTGCTAAAAAACTGAGAGAAGACGAAAAGATTTTCTACTACAGAAACTGACAACAGTGCAGAACACAGAAGAAGAACGCTTAGTCAGTGGAGAGTTTGCTGAATAGTACCTCGTCCTCGGACAGAGCACCTGGAAGGAAAAACTTTTACAAACTACGTGCAAACCTGTCCTCGCACGGAACAAGGTAGCTGACGTTGACGTGGACGGGACACAGCGCCCACGTCACACGAAACGTGCTAGTTAACGTTGTTTGTGACTGCAGCGCTCTGCAGCGGCAGCTGTCAGATATTTGTGGCTCGCAAACCATATAATTTGTTTACGAAAATACACGCGTGTAAAATTCCTACGTTTGCTCTATTGAAACAATCTGAGAAGAACAGTGATGTGCATAAATATAACACTAAAGGGAAACATTATCTTTATTACCCACTGTCAAAGTTGTCAGTGGCTCAGAAAGGAGTTCAATATGCAGCAACAAAAATGTTTGGTTCAAATGGCTCTGTGTACTATGGGACTTCACTTCTGAGGTCATCAGTCCCCTAGAACTTAGAACTACTTAAACCTAACTAACTAAGGACATCACACACATACATGCCCCAGGCAGGATCTGAGCCTGCGACCGTAGCGGTCGCGCGGTTCCTGACTGAAGCGCCTAGAACCGCTAGGCCACATCGGCCGGGTAATGTTTGGACATTTAGCCAATAACGTACAATGTCTGACATGTGGTGAAGTGAGTTTTAAATCTAATCTAAAATCATTTGTCCTAGACAACTCCTTTTACTCCATTGACGAATTTGCCGGCCGGTGTGACCGAGCGGTTCTAGGCGCTTCAGTCTGGAACCGCGCGACCGCTACGGTGGCAGGTTCGAATCTTGCCTCGGGCATTGATGTGTGTGATGTCCTTAGGTTAGTTAGGTTTAAGTAGTTCTAAGTTCTAGGTGACTGATGACCTCAGATGTTGAGTCCCATAGTGCTCAGAGCCATTTGAACCATTGACAAATTTCTACTTAAAATCTGATAGCTAGAAAAAATAAATAAATAAGTAAAATTAAGGGTAGTTGCATGACCAGGACTAAAACCAATACTGTGTTCATTAATTTTAACATTAATCATGTGTACGTTTCCTATAAACTGACTCGTTCCACGTCATTAAGATGAAAGAATCGTTCAAATGATCGTGGAACACGTAACTGAATAATTGACTCCCCTCTTGTCCACATACTAGTGATGTTGTTTTGTCTGTAGTTATAGGGCAAAAGTAAAAACTCAACGTGAAATCAGTTGAGTATAAAAGTTCACAAAATTGTCTGGAATCACTCCCGAGAGAGCACAATTACTCGTATATTTACTTAACATTGAATATTACAGAAAAAATTTCTGCTAAATTAATAAGAAGGTCCCTCAGTCTTTTAGAAAACGCGATGGTGAATAAAAAACTTTTGAACATAAGACGAACCCGCTAGTGGTTACTCACTACTTTGTAATTCGGCGGCCTTACCCACAACACTATTCGGAACTCCCGTAACATACTACCTTGTATTTCATCTTGTGATCTCCTGAAGCCTTTATTCACCGACATGTCATTAACTGACATTCACACCTGCCAGCTATCAAAAACCAAAAATCGTGAGACTCAGTCGCAAAAATCAGGAGAATCAGAAGATTCGAATGGCCAAAAGCCGCTGCTCATTTTTGTATAAACCAATGACAACCGATTTGAGTCTTTCTCTATGGTGTCATAAAGCTATATAACGGCGATAAAAACACAAATGGAAATACTGAAAGAGGACAAATAACTATCGGTATGTAGGTTGCGCACGACTTCCTGTTTTCTATAAACTTCGATACGAATATCGATTAAAACCGACTAGTGAGCAGACGAATTCCGACCTTTGGCAAAAAATTTAAATGGAGGTTTTTCAAAACAAGTATCGTAGGTCAGACAATAACAAGTAAAAATAGGATGCATTAATCGGGAGGCGGGAGAAAATGTGGAAAATTGGGAGTTTCCCGTCTAACTCTAGAGATTTGGCAGGTACGGAAATTTCGTTATAACAAATCTACCAAGAACAAGAGTTTTTGACGAATCATCAATGTGCTGTTGCCTTAAAAGGGAATACATTCGTAACATGCAAGTTGTGATATGAAAATAATTAAATGTGAAAATTCTTAAACCACCAACATGAGGTTTCACATTTCATTACAACGGTACAACGTTTGTAAGTAGGCTGTTTAGGTTTCTATGTTGGTAACGCCACGTAGCGCTCTGTATGAAAATCACTGACTGTGCTGTGTGCAGTCTGTGGCTGGTTTGCATTGTTGGAATATTTGCTATTGTAGTGTTGGGCAGTTGGATGTGAACAGCGCGTAGCGTTGCGCAGTTGGAGGTGAAACGCCAGCAGTGGTGGAAGTGGGAAGAGAGATGGCAAGAGTTTTGAGAGCCGACGATCTGGACGTGTGTCCGTCAGAAAAGACATTGAACACTATTAAGGTAAATACATTGTTTGGTCTCTATCAAAATCTTTCACTTGCTAACTATGCGTATCAGTAGTTAGTGCCTTCAGTAGTTAGAATCTTTTATTTAGCTCGCAGTATTGGCGCTCGCTGTATTGCAGTAGTTCGAGTAACGAAGATTTTTGCGATGTAAGTGATTCATGAAAGGTATAGGTTATTGTTAGCCACGGCCATCCTTTTGTAGGGATTATTGAAAGTCAGATTGCGTTGCGCTAAAAATATTGTGTGTCAGTTTAGTGATGATCAGAATAAGTGAAGAGAGAAATGTCTGAGTACGTTCAGTTTTGCTCAACTGTTTGAAAATCAAATAACTTAAGAGGTCTACCAGCACAGTAATTCATAATTTTTTTTAAGGGGACGTTACACGTTCTGAAGCACGTTGCCGAAATATCGCATAACTTATTTTGTGTTTCATGCACAGCAGTGTCCCCACAAAGGGAAATAACAGGAAGTGACGTCACACAACTCGTATAGCACCACGTGTGAGGACGACTTCACGCTTGCGTTACGCCAGTGTGTGCGCACGGTTTCGTAGCCTCGCATGGTTTCGTAGCCTCGACTCGTGACATCGTGTGCGCGATGGCCCAATGCCACCTGGAGAGGAGTTGGGCGGGCGCGCTCTCCAGGCGGCTCCAGTAGCGAGCGGCCTCGGCGACGACCCGTGGGACGGCCGCTGGAGGCGGCGCGGTGGCGGCGTGTCAGCTGTCAAGCGGGCGGGCTCGGACGTCACTCACGTATGCAGATGGCGGACTCGTCGCGGCTCCGCAGACACCCACGGCGCTCGCTCTAGCCCGTTTACGACCGCCCTCCCGCTGAGCAACACGTGTTCTCTTCCGATTCCGGAGAGCTCAATCGTTTCCGCGGATCTGCGGCTAAGCAGTCCTTCACATCAGATCGCGATCGGGAGTCTGATGGCCAGAATTCCCTTGGTCGTGTTCTGTCATCGCATTTTCCCGGGCACAGCAGGGAAGGTATCGTGTTCTAAGCAGACGATATGCCACCTTTCCCCGTTTATACTCCTATATATCCTTACAGTGTCATAGAACGTGAGCGTTAAAGCACTACTAACTCTGATTTTTTCCAGTAAAAATGTCAATATCTCCTTGCATCGAACAAAATCAGTGATACATTTTGTGTGGAAACGGACGTTATTAACGGAGTAACTTAAACAATAAGTGACAACATTCCGTAATGGACTCACAGGGGAAGTGCGTGGCCTCGAATGCTCATAACAGCACGGAAATGTGATTGGATTCCAAACACTATCCATCTATCTATCGCTTTCGCCTTGTCCCACGGTTATGCAGGGTCGGCCATGGTTAATCGGATTTGGCATGTTAATTTTAAGGGGTGGCCGGATGCCCTTCCTGCCGCCATCCCGTACCCCCCAAGACGGAAATAGTGTACCCCAACTGTCTGCGTCTAGTTGAATCCATGAAATAGTGTGAATGTGTTCAGATGTTTGCGAGCTGTGTAAATGAGGCGGAACGTGGGGACCAGCCCGGTATTCACCTAGCGGGATGTGGAAAACCGCCTAAAAACCACATGCTTGGAATCCAAACGCCTCGTCACAAACACAGTGGTAGCCATTCGCACGCAGAATTACGCGTCTTACCACGAGATACATTTGAATGATCTGCTATTCAAGATCTAAGGTAGGAACTTCGGTAAAGCGAAGCAGCAAACATTCCCGTCTGCTACTACTCCGTCAGTAACCGCGCACTTTCAGTGGGGGCAGCTTTTTTTTGGTAATGGTGGCTTGTGATTTCATTGTTACGGCGTCAACAAAACTACGCCAGCCACCAGAAAGGATAATTTAATTTAAAAGAAGTATTGTATTTGTACGTTACGACGGAAAATATGTTACATGAGGAACAACTTTAAGTATGTGAAAATTTAGCCGGCCGTGGTGGCCGAGCGGTTCTATGCGCTTCAGTCCGGTACCACGCGGCTGCTACGGTCGCAGGTTCGAATCCTGTCTCGGGCATGGATGTGTGTGATGTCCTTAGGTTAGTTAGGTTTAAGTAGTTCTACGTCTAGGGGACTGATGGCCTCAGATGTTAAGTCCCATAGTGCTTAGAGCCATTTGAACCATTTTTGAAAATTTAGTTTATGACGGACAAAGAGACTTCACTCAAAAGCAAATGATTATAATACATCATCTACCGGACAAATATCCTCTCGTGCTCTTTAAAATTTTAAGATTCTCAATCGACACCACATTTGCTGCACATCATTTCGCAGTATGTTTCTCTGATCTGTTTTGTTTCTTACTTTTAGACATATCTTTTCACAAAATATTTGGCGGTATTTTTAAAAAAGATTATTTCAGTGTTTTTTATTTTTAGTTAAAAGAGAACAGAAGCGTTTGGAACATGGTGCTACAGAAGAAAACTGAAGATTAGATGGGTCAATCACGTAACTAATTAGGAAATATTGAATAGAATTGAGGAAACAAGGAATTTGTGGTGTAACCTGACCAAACGAAGGGATCGGTTGGTAGAACACATTCTGAGACATTAAGTGACCACGAATTTAGTATTGGAGGGAAGTGTGGGTGGTATAAATCGTAGAGCGAGCTGAATGCATTAAGCAGATTCTGATAGATATAGGTTGCAGTACTTATTTAGACATGAACAGGCTCGCAGAAGATAGAGTAACGTGGAGAGCTGCATCCATCCAGTCTTCGAACTGAAGACCACAACAACAACAACAGTTAAATATCACACCGATGTAACTTCTTACGCGCAGAATAGCTAGGCTTTCAAGATATGAACTTCCTGACACTTCATTTACATAACTAGCAGCAACTGTTCATGATATGTTTCGATTTTCTCTCAAATAACCAATTTGGTTTTTCTTATTGACCCTGGTTACTTTCAAATGATTTCTTTTTTTGCAAAACTAAGACACCACGCTGGTAAGTTTGACACTCCATCTCTCCATTTCCCACTCCTCGTTCAGCTATAATATAGGTTAAAAATGCGTTGTGTAATTTTCGTTCAAATCCCTAATTAAGGTTTTCTTAATTACCCTGAGTACTTTCAAGCAATTAAATCCTCCTTTGCAAAGCTATATCTCACGCTGGTCATTTTAATACCTCATTTCTCCCTTTCCCACTCCTTGTTCGGCTACGAAAATTCCGACAAATATCCATTGTGCAATTTCGAAGGAGTCTTGCTTCCCTTCCGCTCAAACATTGGACCTTAAAAGGGTATAATGAAGGCAGCACCATGCTGACCTAGCTAGTACGTGTACTGGCTTAGATAGCAAGAAGCAATTATATCTCGAAAGTAATTAAATAAACTCAGAGACCTCGGATATACGAGTAGCCGTGTTGTGGTCGGGGGGAAAATATGGAGCGGCACCTCACACTTACTACGACGGGCCTACTGTATGAGACTTGATGCCGTTGTTACTTCTGCATCGGTGAGAAGTGGGCAGACTTTCACGAAAAGCTTCGGTCTCGTGAGAGCATTCCTTAGGCAGGCCATTTGAAAGCGTAGCGCCATAAAACGGAGCAGTTCATGGTTGGAAACTCTGCCTCCTGTACCGAGTGCCGTGATGAAAGCGCTCAACACACTTCCACGTGCCGTGCACACTACGCTCAGGCAATGAATAAAATTACCGAGTCACATAAAACGGATGAGTACATCATCCCGCGGAGGTTCCGCCGCACCTCAGGCGCTTTATGATCAAGAGTATCTCAGAAGCTTTTACACTGAATATAATTTCTTCGACGAAGTACATGCGTTTCATCTTTAAATTTATTTAATCTCCGCGAATTGCTTCAAGTTACTCTTACGCTGTTTCTAAAAATTACTGCATGTGAAATCATTCACTGAACTTGTAATCGGTAGCAGTGGCCATTAAATTGCCTTCCTTCCTCCCTGACTGAAGTTTTCCGTAGTTTTCTTTAACTTATTCAGACAGATCCTGCGATCTGTATATATACATCATAGATGTCTGAGACCTGAAAAGGTCTCAGGTCCATACAGCTTCATTAAACACCGGAATGGTTCTTACATTAAAGCTGAGGCTCTTCCCACTCCTCCAAATGAACTACAGCTTTGTCACTATGGGACTTGGTGTCTAAGAACCTTGGATTGTAAGCTTGTTACTTGCTTTCCTGCCATTCTTTTTGTCATTTGTAACCACTGTATTGGATAAATAATCCACTACAACATCGAATAACGTCTCCCCTGAACGACTGGAGATGGACGAGCTTTTGTGCTGTGTAAATGAATGTGTGACGGAACATGCTGCTCTCCTGGGGTATTCTCTATTTTGTCTATAATTCTATCTGGTACGGGTCCAGATCTGACGACTAATATTCACGTACGAGTTGAGGGAGGGTTTTGTAAACTATATTTCGTAGGTGAACTACACGTCCACAGGAGTCTTCAGGTGAATCTCACTCTGACATCTGCCTCAGCAATTGTTCGACAATTGTGTAATATACAATAACGGGTCTTTTAGACCAATTATGGCTGCGCGGGCTTAGCCGAGTGGTCTGAGGCGCTGCAGTCATGGACTGGGCGGCTGGTCCCGGCGGAGGTTCGAGTCCTCCCTCGGGCATGGGAGTGTGGAGTGTGTGTTTGTCCTTAGGATAATTTAGGTCAAGTAGTGTGTAAGTTTTGATGACCACAGCAGTTAAGTCCCATAAGATTTCACACACATTTGAAAATTTTTTAGACCATTTATGCGCAATACAATAAATTTGTTAATGATGAGGATCCGACTACCAATTCCTGCACGAAATGCCGAATCGCTGCACGTCTTGTTGCACTTTGCTACAATCATCTAGCATTGCGACTTCTCTGTACAACAGCAACATCCGCGAGCAGCCTCATGGAGATTATCCATCTAAAATATTCTTCATAGGATAACTCAAAATATTAGAACAGTATTCAGTCTCTCCGTGCTTCAAAAAGGAGGAAGGATGGCTGTAAAATTTAAGATCTCATCGACATAGAGGGCGCTACACTCACAATATTATCCGATCTTGTCAAAGGCAGAAACCAGTTTAATAAACCACACCGTCGTTGCTACTAAATGATTTAGGAAAACCGTAGTAAACTTAATAAATGGTAGCAAGCCGATGATGAACCCTGTTCTTCACGAGTTGGAGAGCGGTGTTTAGAGGTCTGCCTCTGGAAGTCTTTTTTTCCATATCCGCGGTCACCAAAATTTTGGAAAGCAGTTTAACCCGTTTGGTATGCTGGACTTCTGACGGCTGTTTTGCGTCTGGCCTGAATCTTCCTTTGGTGAAGTCGGACGTGGTAATTTACATTCCCAAAGGTAAACGGTCAGAGGCTGATGTTAAACTCCCCATCCGAATACGAGTCACTATTTTCTCCAATGTGATTTTCCATTTAAAGATTAATGTATGAACCGTTTTATATTCCACAACTTGCAGAACACGTGTGCTTGTGCACGGGAGACAACACAACCTAAAATATGTTACTTGAAGCGTTTTAAACTCACGCAGCATCTGCGCGATGTTGAGCGTAGTTAACTGAATCTGGGAAGACACTGATAACACGAATCGGTCGTTTGCTGCTGAAGCCTGTGCACTACATTTGTCGCTGTACAGCCCTGATAGAAACGGGTTTCTCACACCTTATATTCAAATCGGCGATGATATGACTCACATAGCTGCTCTAAGATACCGTAGTTCTTGCGAAATCTCCTATATTCCATGTGTCTTTGCACCAGTTACCATCCCACGTTCAAAGACAATTAAGTCGCGGAGTGCTGCCATGTTCGCTACGTACCAGTCTGCAACTGACTAATCAGGTATCGCATCTGCTTACGACCCATCTAAGTGCAACATTCGGCCGTCATACTTGGCACGCCTTCAAACGGGATGAACTTCCCCGTCTCTTCTGACCACTCGGTTTAGTTCGACCGATAAATTCCTTATTTAACTGCTTCACTCAAGGTGTGCTGCTGCGTTAGCCACAGCGGTATCTCGTCTCTGAAATAAAATTACGTCCTCGGACACGCCAGCTGCGCCGAGAACATCGGCGCCCTCGTAGCGGCTGCTGCCGCTGGAACAAAGGCCTCGAAAGCTGTGCGCAGGCACTATTTCATCTCCCGGAGACGGAGACAAAAGGCTGTGTCTGCAGAGGCGCTGCTGGAAACACGTCATTGTTAGCCTACGGATGCACATAATGTGAGGCGAGACCTTGGGCGGATCGCTCACGTCACAGCGCGCCGCAGCCGCAGTCCCGCCATGGCCTTCGCCAGTACTCCTTCTCCAGAGGCGCGGCCGGCGGAGACGGGCGGTTGGTTTCCCACAGGCTCCTGAAAATTCCCCACGGGAGCGCCTGGGCCAGTATGGTGGACCGCGCAACACGGGAGCTGCGCGGCCCCACTCCCACGCTGCGCAGACGGCAACGGCCGTAAAAGTTGAGCACCGGGGCCGGCGAATCTCGCAGCTACTCTCTACTTTCTGTCCGAGGCAACAACCGAGCTAGCGCAGTGGTCAAGACACTGGCGGATGTCATGTCGACAGTAAAATTGACTCCGCGGATAAAAGTCTGCCCCGATGCAGAAATTCACTACTGTATCATATGTATTTATTTATTTACACGTCAAGTTCCGTAGGATCAAATTGAGGAGCAAATCTCCAAGGTCATGTGACGTGTCAGTATATGAAATTGCAACATAAAAGTAATAACAGATAAAAATAAAATGTCCATTAACCCGAAAAAAGTCAAGCCATAAGTTTAAGCAAACGCGAGGAATAATGTAGCAAGAATCAGCTTAATTTTTCAAGGAACTCCTCGACAGAATACATGAGGGAACGCTTCAGTTTCCATTTGAAAGCGCGTGGATTACTGCAAAGATTTTTGAATTGCAGTCGTAGCTTACTGAAGATAGATGCAGCAGTCTACTGCACACCTTTCTGCACAAGAGCTAAGGAAGTCCGACGATCCAAATGCTGGTCTGATTCCTGCCGAGTAGTAACTGAGTGAAAGCTGCTTATTCTTGGGAATTAGCTAATGTTGTTAACAAGAAATGACTGTGAAGAATATATATATGTTGAGAGGCCAGTGTCAAAAATACCTAGACTCGTGAACAGGGGTAGACAAGTGGTTCGTGAACTTACACCACTTATTGCCCGAACCGCCAAAAATATCCTTTTAGAATGGGCTCAAAAATGGTTCAAATGGCTCTGAGCACTATGCGACTTAACTTCTGAGGTCATCAGTCGCCTGGAACTTAGAACTAATTAAACCTACGGACATCACACACATCCATGCCCGAGGCAGGATTCGAACCTGCGACCGGAGCGGTGACTCGGCTCCAGACTGTAGCGCCTAGAACCGCACGGCCACACCGGCCGGCTTTAGAATGGGAAGAGTTGCCACAAAATATAATACCATACTACATAAGCGAATGAATATAAGCAAAGTAGATTAATTTTCGCGTAGAACGATCACTCATTTCAGATACCATTCGAATAGTAAATATGGCAATATTAAGTCTTTGAACAAGATCGTAAACGTAGGCTTTCCACGACAGTTTACTATCTATGTGAACACCTAGAAATCTTATCACTAATCATATGCCCATTCTGTGAAACTAAAACATCAGGTTTTGTTGAATTGTGTGTTAGAAACTGTAAAATCTGAGTCTTACTGTGATTTAGCGTTAGTTTATTTTCTACAAGCTCTATTTTGATTCGAAGGATAGTGCTTGTCATATAGTCACATTGTCTCCATTCCCGTACACGTCCATTCACTCGATACAATTTGAAATGAGACTCGTCCGACCGGGCAACATGTTTCCAGTCATGAACAGTCAAATGTCGGTGTTGAGGTGAGGCATAGAGCTTTGTGTCATGCAGTCATCAAGGGTACACGACTGACACTTGTAGATGGCCCAATACTGAAATCTCCCGAAACAAGCTGAAGGGTTGCGCTTCTGTCACGTTGAGCGATTATCTTCAGTCGTCGTTGGTCCCCTTCTTGCAGGATCTTTTTCCGGCCGTAGCGATGTCGGATATTTTAAGTTTCACCGGGTTCCTGATATTCACGGTACACTCGTGAAATGGTCTTACGAGAAAATCCCCACTTCACCGCGATATCGGAGATGCTGTCTGTGTCCCGTCGTTCGTGCGCCGACTATAACACCACGTTCAAACTCACTTAAATCTTGATAACCTGCTATTGTAGCGGCAGTAAACGATCTAACAACTGCGCCAGGCACTTGTTGTCTTACGTAGGTACTCTCGGCCGCAGCACCGTATTGAACCTGTTTTCGTATCTCTGTTTTTGAATACGCATGCCTACACCAGTTTCTTTGGTGATTCTGTGTATTTGCCAAGGTTAATTGCGGATGAAAGTACGTGAGGAAAGAGTACCTGGGCTATGGCCAGGACAGGTATCGGAAAATGGATGCTGGAGAAGTCAGGCGAGCCTATTTCGGTTTCCTTCAACTTTAGTGGGAAGTGCTCTCACCGCTGAGAATATATTCCCTGGATTTAAAGCGCCCGCTGGATGGAGTAGGGACCGCGGGATGCTCGGAGAGTTGGACGGCAAGTGCCGGCGCAGGAGGGACAGGTGTCGCAGGAGGCGTGGTGCGCGCGTGGAAGGCCAGGGGCACGGCCACGGGCGGACCCCTCGAGCCGCAGCTGTAGCGCCTGCGCCGCCGCAGCGGGTGTCCTGTTACGCCGGCTGCCGGCTGACCTGCACTTGACGCGGGATGATGTTGCAGCGTAAATGAGTGACGTCACGGCCGCGACGTGGGAACGCCACGCCGAGCGCCGGCCGACCCATATAAGAGGATTTATGGCCGCTCCGCTCCGCGGCGACAGCGCGCAGCGGCTCACAGAGCCCACGTACGGCGCAGGGGGAAGCCGCTTCCCATCTCCTCGTTTCCTCCTGACTTCCTTTTGGTTTCAGAACCCGTTATTTCATTCTACTCGACGTCACGCCACCATCAGCAAATAGAAATGGTTCAAATGGCTCTGATCACTATGGGACTTAACATCTGAGGTCATCAGTCCCCTAGAACCTAACTAACCTAAGGACATCACACACATCCATGCCCGTGGCAGGATTCGAATTTGCGACCGTAGTGGTCGCCCGGTTCCAGACTGAAGCGCCTAGAACCGCTCGGCCACACCGGCCGACAGCAAATAGAAGCCATCTGCTTTGTTATTCACCAGCCTATTTAACCATTTCTACTGAATCCTACGAATAAATTATTCACCACTAGCTAACAAACCGGGCATCAATTTTGCCAATTTTCTATTAGAAATGAAAACAAAAAAATGAACTGCATTTATACTGTAATATCCCGGACAGTTTCCGTACGCTGAGCGCAACTGCTTCGCATGTGTACAACGCGGTTTTGTAAATATCTCTGTGAAACGTCTCTTCGTAGCTCTTTCGGCGACGATTGTTTTCACCTGCAGCCGGCAGTTGAAAGCTGTCAAAAGCGCCGCCAGGTGTCGAGGATTTCCTGAAGTTGAATCGACTGTAGGAGTTATCTTAGTAGTAAGGAATAATTATACTCATGATGCTGCATTTTTAACGCATCTCAGTAATTATGACGTCATAGCTCCTGAACTGTTCTTTCCCCGACAACGATTGTTGCCAGCTAATAAGGGATATATGTACCAACTTTGGTAGAAATGGGTCAAATGGTTTAGGAGGAGATGTGGAACATAGATACATACATGGACATACATACACCAGTTTTTTTAAAAGGTATGGATTTGGTTTTGAAGCTCTTCCAGTAACCGAGTTTGCAGAAAAAATTACTGGGTTTCAGGTCCGTCAGTTATGCCAACTGTTTTTTATGCAATCCGAAAGAGGTTGCAGTACCTTTGTGCTATCCTCATAAGATTTTCTTTATTCTTTTCCTTTTTTCTGCATTGTTGGGTAATGTACGAACCTCTGTACATCACTGCCACTGTTAGCATGTCGTAGTTCAGAAATATCCCTTCTCATTTGCATTCTCATCTGTTGCTGAAAAGTGAAAACTAACACAAGTTTTTTTCCCGAACTTGATTCGGAATTAATACTTTCTCACTTTACAAAACACTGAGTCCTACTTTCGAGTGAAGTTACGCAAAAACATGAATTTTGTTAATGTGTATTTCTCCAAAATAGGCGAGAATTCAAACGTGCAACGAATATTTCGAAAGTATGACAAGCTACCAACATACACTAATGCACAGCATATCCCAGATAGTCCAGTAAATCGGAAAAAATTAACAAATTAATAAGGAATAACCAACGACGATGGCACAAAGATGCTAAAATGTGTTAAGGTTTATAGAAAAAACAGTTGTTCAAAAAATAGGCGGACTTAAAATTTAGTAACCTATGAAAACATTTTTTTTACCCATTACGAATTCCCACATATGTCGAAATGAATGTAAGTTGTTCAAACTGACAGCGACGAGAACTCCAGAAAATACACCAGAATCGAAGAGATTCGATTAACCATCAACCTATCATAGTTCAGAATATATGACGTCATAAACAATGAAATGCGTGAAAAACTGCCGCATCATGCTTGATGTTTAAATTTATTAATTCTTTGCTGTTAAGTCTATTCGGAACATACTTCACGGACAGTATCCACATAAGCCGCTGAATGTACCTACATAAATATATCATTGTACAACTCATAGTTCAAGAAATATGTCATATACCCTGCGATGCGTGAGAAAATGCCGCAACATTCATTAAGTTTTTACACATTAATTTTTTTACTGCGAAGACTTTCCTACAGTAAAGTAAACTTAAGGAAATGCCTGACATCTGGGAGCACTTTCGACACCTTTCCACTGTGAAGCGCAAACGGCTGTACGCGAAAACAATAGCCGTCAATGGAGCTATGAAGAGGCGTTGGCGTAGTGACGATTACAAAAACGCTTGAACTGTACTTACACGTCTGTACATTATGCATATTTCTTTGTAGGACTGTCTCATAATTTTTAAGGTGTTTC
The DNA here is from genome assembly GCF_023864275.1 of Schistocerca cancellata. Taxonomy (NCBI): domain Eukaryota; kingdom Metazoa; phylum Arthropoda; class Insecta; order Orthoptera; family Acrididae; genus Schistocerca; species Schistocerca cancellata. The sequence goes on from NC_064630.1 coordinate 459,536,569, forward strand.
AACGAACACATGGAAATGAAATTTTTTCGGTTTTTACTACAGACGCAGTTGATTTCTTGTTTTCATTTCTATTACAAAATTGGCAAAATGAAATCACGGGCATTGCCTGTGTGTCAGCTAATTAGTTATAAAGCTAAGACATGTAATAGAGCCACAAGATTATACTAATGTTTTATAAAAACAGACGTTTTATTTTTTGAATTTACACTCTTTTTCGATAGTACAACCTGAATTTACACTTAAAGACTCAACTGTTAATGCCCGCTTTACAAATGCGGAACCAGTATTTGACCTCAGTTCGTCGGAGAACGCCAACTGTAGAAAACTTTTACGCATGTAATTAGTGTACATCGCCGAGAGCTTTTAGCGTTTGTTTCAGTATTCCTGCACCTATTATCAAAGAGCTGGTAAAAGGAAGGGGCGTTAAAAGCGACTGCAAATGAGCGACTTTACAAAAGACTAACCTTGCACTGAGAGGTTAAGCAGAAGTAGTTGAGAAGAGGTAAGCGAAATTGGTCATGTAACATGAATTCTTTCACTGGCAAAAATCAGTCAGCGATGCAACTGCAGGCGATACAGCAACTTTAAGGCACGAATAAAAATATAAAAAAGGAAAACATGCAGTATACATAACCATATTTCCCGTAATTATTATGCAGTTATCGAAGGTATTTTAAATCCGTCTTTGCGACCACAGAAAAATGTGTATTTTTGTCACAAATGCGTTCGTTTTACTGAAATAAAAAGCATCAGTGGTCTGTGATGAAGTATATTTACTATTTTCTTGCTGACTAGATCGAAAAACAGTTCATTACAGACGGTACCGATCTTACTTACTGTATTTTATGTTCGCTTTTGGCTCACGTCAGGAGACGCCAAGCGTGTAATTTTTTGGGTATTCCTTAGTTTGGCACTGTTGTAATTCCATATTGTTTTGCACAAATAAGCATTTTTTATGTGAAACACAACACAACGTAGCAGCACTACTGTTGGCTTGCATTTATGTGGCTGAGCACGAGTCAGTCTGGTTTTTTTGAGTAATGTTACGAACTGATGGAGTTGAAGATCTAAATGGTGAGTAGGTGGGGGAAAGGAGCAGGGGGAGTGAGGCGACGACGAGAGAACAGTGACTGCAAAGTAGAGCTATTGAGAGTAATTTCGATGATGAATATTTACATATTCAACTCCACCGCAAGCCTTCATTTGTCTCATACGTTAAATAAAATACACAGAAACAATATTAAACGACATAACACCACAGAGAAAGAGAGAATTTTTAGATAAAAAAATAGTTTTAAGTTGGTAATTACTTACGGAGACCAGACAGACACATGCTGAGACAGGAACACGAAAACAAACATTTCATTTCTAAATGTAATGCCGTTTATGTTCTTAGTTTCACACTTGTATGTCGAGTGCAGTGCAGACTCGCTTCCGCTATCCTTCTTCACGAAATAATTTTATGATCTAGTTCCTAAAAAAAGGGAGCGCAAATAGGCATTTCCCTTCACAGAAATTGCATATTTATAAACATTTATTCTTCCCACATTGTGTTGTGTTTCACATCATGAAACGCATGGTTCTGAAAACCTGTATAGAATTAGGGCGAAACATATACATTTATACTCCGCAAGCCGCCCAACGGTGTGTGGCGGAGGGCACTTTACGAGCCACTGTCATTACCTCTCTTTCCTGTTCCAGACGCGTGTGGTTCGCGGGAAGAACGACTGCCGGAAAGCCTACGTGCGCGCTCGAATCTCTCTAATTTTATATTCATAATCTCCTCGGGAGGTATAAGTATGGGGAAGCAATATATTCGATACCTCATCCAGAAACGCACCCTCTCGAATCCTTGACAGCAAGCTACACCGTGATGCAGAACGCCTCTCTTGCCGAGTCTGCCACTTGAGTTTGCTAAACATCTCCGTAACGCTATCACGCTTACCAAATAACCCTGTGACGAAACGCGCCGCTCTTCTTTGGATCTTTTCTATCTCCTCTGTCAACCCGACCTGGAACGGATCCCACACTGATGATGAATACTCAAGTATAGGTCGAACGAGTGTTTTGTAATCCACCTCCTTTGTTGATGGACTACATTTTCTAAAGACTCTCCCAATGAATCTCATCCTGGCACCCGCCTTACCAACAATTAATTTTATATGATCATTCCACTTCAAATCGTTCCACACGCATACACCCAGATATTTTACAGAAGTAACTGCTACCAGCGTTTGTTCCGCTACCATATAATCTTACAGTAAAGGATCCTTCATTCTATGTATTCGCAATACATTACATTTGTCTATGTTAAGGGTCAGTTCCCACTTCCTGCACCAAGTGCCTATCCGCTGCAGATCTTCCTGCATTTCGCTGCAATTTTCTAATGTTGCAACTTCTCTGTATAGTACAGCATAATCCGCGAAAAGCCGCATGGAACTGCCGACACTATCTACTAGGTGCCAAAGGAAGACATACCATAAAAACGTGCAAGCGGACGGAGTTACCTGTTGTGACCGAAAATCGGATATGGAATACAGTAAGTAAAATTAGCGTGTTTTGTTACGAACTGTTTTTCGATCTAGAAAATAAGCCAAATTGTGAGTATCTTTCATTACAGACCACTGATGATGTGTTTTAACAAAACGAAAAAAACATGTCTGGTGAAAAAATACGCATTTTCTTGTAACTGCAAAGACGGACTTAAAATACATTCATAAAGAGAATATCAATGTATTTATTGATATACTGAATCGGCATAATCCGTATGTAAATGAATTTACTTCTGTAATCTAATCTTTACAACATTTCACTCTTTTCATTTTATTTCTGTATGCAACTGCCGTTTATGTTCTTAGTTTCACACTTGTATGTCGAGTGCAGTACAAACTTTCTTCCGCTATCCTTCTGTTCGTGTCACTACTTCTCTCGTAGGTATTAAAACAGACCACTTTAGTCGAGCACGGCGATTTAGTGTCCTAGTCCTTTGTGAGTACGGTGAGACTGTGTGAGTTGATTGTTTCCAGCCCAGATTTGATTCGGCTGCCTACGGGAGCAGCGTGTGCAGGCGAGTGACAATGAACCCGCCGGCCTGCGCTAGGTCGCGCCGCCGGGCCAGAGGCGGAACCGCGCCGGCGGTGGGCGCGGCGGCGGCTGCGGCGGCGTCGGCGGCGGCGGCCGTGGGAACGCGCGTGGCCGCGTGTCGCTCATTGCGATGCGGCGGGCGCGCGAGCTGGCATACCTCGGCCGCCGGCGGAAACGCCCGCTGCTGCGCCCCCTCCTCCGCCACACGCGACACTTGCTCCGGCCGCCGCGCCGCGCGACACACGACACGCGACCGTCCACGCTCACCGCTCCTTATCTCGCCACCCGCCGCCGTCCTGGCCGCCAGTTTTTCTAGCGCTTCCAGATAAGGACCTCGAAAGCGACGGAGGAAGGCTGCAGCTTTATGTCCCGCCGACGTAGAGAACATCAGACGCGGGACATATCTTTAATTGGACAATGTTGTCGCAAGAAATTCGCCGGGGCCTTTTCAAAGGAATTTGACAAAACTACACAAAATATGGATGCTTCGCAATCCATACATATTACAAGAACTACGACAATTCTCATTCATTGTCCTGTCTCAGTGGCACATTTATAGTTAGACTACATGTTTCGAGCACGCTGGGTCATCTTCAGACCTAACAAGGGAACCTCCTCATCGCAACCCCCTCAGATTTAGTTATAAGTAGGCACAGTGGATAGGATTTGAAAAACTGAACACAGATCAATCGAGAAAACAGGAAGAAGTTGTGTGGAACTATGAAAAAAATAAACAAAATGTACAAACTGAGTAGTCCATGCGCAAGATAGGCAACATCATGGAAAGTGTGAGCTCAGGAGCGCTGTGGTCAAGTGGTTAGCGTGAGCAGCTGAGGAATGAGAAGTCCTTGGTTCAAGTCTTCCCTCGAGTGAAAAAATTACTTTTTTATTTTCGGGTAATTATTATCTGTCCGTCCGTCAGTCCGATGGATTTGACGGTCTACACACGGAAAAATTTGAAAACGTTAAAACATATGTTTTGACAGAGCACAGGGAAGACTGTGCGACTGTGAAACTGTTGCATTCATTTGTTGCAGTTTATGTGACAAACTCTTATGTTCTCATCACTTTTTTGGGAGTGGTTATCACATCCACAAGAAAACCAAAATCGGGTAAGGTAGAAGAATCTTTTTACCCATTCGCCAAGTGAACAAGTTAGGTGGGTCGTCAACATATTCCTGTCATGTGACACAAATGCCGTCACCAGTGTCGTATAGAATATATCAGACGTGTTTTCCTGTGGTGGAATCGGTTGACCTTATACCTTGCCATCAAATGTTTTCGGTTCCCATTGGAGAGGCACGTCCTTTCGTCTACTAATCGCACGGTTTTGCGGTGCGGTCGCAAAACACAGACACAAAGCTTATTACAGTGAACAGAGACGTCAATGAACGAACGGACAGATCATAACTTCGCGAAAAAAAAGTAAACTTTTCACTCGAGGGAAGACTTGAACCAAGGACCTCTCGTTCCGCAGCTGCTCACACTAACCACGGGACCACGGCGCTTCTGAGCTCACATTATCCTTGATGTTGCTTATCTTGCGCATGGACTACACAGTTTGTATATTTTGCTTATTTTTTTCATAGTTCCACACAACTTCTCCCTGTTTTCTCGATTGATCTGTGTTCAGTTTTTCAAGGCCTGTCCACTGTGCCAACTTATAACTAAATCTGAGGGGGGTGCGATGGGGAGGTTCCCTTGTAAGTAGCTATGTCAGCAACCTGTCTGGTCTACTCATAACCACATATCAGACAACACTGATATGTTGATGACCTTTTTCTCGCTGACAACTTCCACGAAATGACGAAAGGCAAGAAGTTTATCGCTCATCACATTTTCGCTGTTCATGCAGTGAAACCGCCGCATGCATCCCCGTATACTGAGACAGCAATTTTCAACAGTAAAACCTTAAGAATCAATGCATCGAAGCGGAGAAAGATATTTTAGACGCGAATCAGGAACTTACTTTTGCTCTGTCTATCCCTTTTTACGTCGCGCAGGTGACTGAATTATAGGCAATACACATTGCATCACATATGGAACAGAGTGCTTCCATTTGTTTAGGGCATAACCAACAATAGAAGATGATTATAGAGTCGCCGAGAAGCGTCAGAGAACATTTTGTCTCAACATCCAGTATGTATTTTGAATTACAATCTATCACAGTAGTTCTAGGAACACAATTGTATGATGATTTTTAATTATAACAAAATTAAATGGCTCAAATGGCTCTGAGCAGTATGCGACTTAACATCTGAAGTCATCAGTCCCCTAGAACTTAGAACTACTTAAACCTAACTAACCTAAGGACGTCACACACATCCACGCCCGAGGCAGGATTCGAACCTGCGACCGTAGCGGTCGCGCGGTTCCAGAGTGTAGCGCCTAGAACCGCTCGGCCACCACAGCTGGCTGTTAATATCATAAGAGGTCTTGTTTGACTGGGTGACTGTCGATCCCAGATGTTTAAACAGCTCAATCGTCTCAAAACGGTAACTGCCCATTGTTATTGTGGGTGTCATGTTCTCCTTCCTTGCTGTCCCAGCAGCGATAATTTTTGCTTCCTGTTGGTTGATTTTCAATCCCATATTCCTACTGGCCCGCTCAAGTTCGATGAATGGTTCCTGAATTGCTTTCCGAGTTCTTGAGATTGTATCTTTGTCATCAGGATAAGCGATCATCTGCGCTGATTTATAAACGACCGTCCATCTGCCCAGCAGACGCGACTGATTCAGCAGTAAATGTAAATTTGAATTGCTAATGGATGGGACAATTTAGAGGGTAATTATTTCCCTTGCGAGATGATAAGATGAAACAAAGCAGACGGCGCCAGTTAAGGGTAAGAAACTAGTGGAAAAATATTTTTCAATATCTGTGTTGTACCCGACCCGAAGGTGTTTTAGAGTGGTAAGAACAACGCGACCCGCAGCCGTGATAGACGAGGGAGGGGGCTGGAGAGCTGGAGACGGTGGAGGTGCGTTTGGTATCGTTTTGATTGGTGGCCGTGATAGGGCGCTCCGACATGAAGACGCTCTTACGCTCCAAATTACGTTATCTGGAGGCGTGGCGCAGAGTGGACGGGGCAGCGGACGATTACTCTCGTCACGGTAACATTTTCTGAAGGTCAGCCGGCGCCCCTGGCGAAGCTGCTTCCACTGTACGGACGCTGCCGACGGAGCCTCAGCTGCTAGACTCCCGGGGACCCCTTGTCCCACCTGCCCGTCCACAACACAGTCTGGCTGCAAGTGATGCCAGGAACAAATTATGGCTGATTTAAGTTTACCATATTCAGTTAAGTATGTTCCATATTAAGTGAGCAGTATTGTCTCCTAGTCAGCTATGGTAACAACAATAGCACTATGCCAGTACTCTCGGCTATAAACTTTTGTTTACGATCCTTCTCATCCTTAAGCTTTACTTGTCTAATGAATGTTGTAAGATGTCTTTTATTCTTGATGGCGCTTCCTTTCAAACCAATATATTTAGCATCAGCATAACATTTTCGTTTCGAGCTGTCGTAACTTCTACATTGAGTAACTTGCAAATTAACGTCAGTGTATCAGGGATGGAAACAGTGCTCTAGAAAGGAAATGAACGGAATCGTGAACTACTACAGTTATGAAAGGGTATGACGAAGAACTCAATATATCGAAACATGTGATACACCTGAGGATGTTGAGTATTTTAAAGTATGATAAACAGTTACAACTTTCTGTCATTTTCGATACTCAGACAAAGGTGAGTTTTTCTCAAATTGACGTGTAAATGTTAGCAGCGAAAATAGGCAAAAGATGTTCTGGAAAATTTCAGTCTTAAACGGCTAGATGTACTTAATGATAACGAGAAGAATTGCGCTGTTCTGAAAGCATTTTCCTTCACATACACGGGGTATCTTAAAAATAAACGAAAAACTTTAGGGGCAGGTTCCTTATACCAAAACAAGAAGAAAAAAAAAAGGTTTAGTAAACGAGGGCTGTACGGCGGATCCCGGAGGAGGTTCGAGTCCTCTCTCGGGCATGGGTGTGTGTGTTTGTCCCTAGGATAATTTAGGTTAAGTAGTGTGTAATTCTCTTTAAGGAACTTGTCCCTAAAGTTCGTCGGTGTTCTTTTTGGGACATCCTGTATACAGAACAACGCCAGTCTATGCGAAATGTATACTCAGTACAAGGAGAAGCGTCATAATATAATATTACACTTCTGTTTACAGACCTATTGCATATCCTTAAAAAAGATTATGGATACTTAAAATATCTCGCCAAAGAGAAAAAAGAATTGCTACGAGCAGAACTCAAACTGCACCATACTCGCTTCTTTGTATATTATCCATTTACCAGAAATGTTTTTTATGTATTTTGTACAGGTTGTGAAATACAAACACCCAGGTATTATTCGAGACGCTCTATTATAAATGGTCACGCTTTTACAGAAACGAAATGGGCGTACGGCGTTCTTAGCAGGGAGTAGTGAAAGATGAAATTGTTAATATTGCCAACGTAGACAGATCACAAAGTGTAGAGAGGAAAAATAATCGCACACGCATTTCCTTGTTTCTCCCGACAAACAAGCTTCGCACAAGTAACATTAAGATTTCACTATTAACATTCCTTACCGCAACGACAATGAAAGTTCGGCCATGAACCATGAAAGAGAAGCCGTGGAACAAAGGGTGTTGCCTTGCCGGAGAAAGCTTCGTTTGCACTACACGTCTTGGTTGAGGCATTGTTTTCACGAATTCCTCTCTCCTTCAGCAGAAGCCTGTAATTACTTTAGTAGTAAAACGTGGTATGTACTACTTTGTGCTACTATTTTACTATTCGACGAAAATGCACCCAACCATTTCAGTAATAATACTCAAATTACTGGGTCAGGTTATTTGTCCTGTATTACAAGCAATACGTTTTTGGACGTCTGTCCATCATAGAGCATGTATTCACAATACACGCCATATTTATAAACATTATTTCACTACGTACAACAGCGTAAAAAGAGTACATGACTGATAACTGCAGTCAGCCCGAAACGTTTCACACACATTTTCAAAATTATTAATCACTATAGAGATGGATAGCTCCTTATGTCGATGATGTTTTCGTTGGTTAAAGTACACTGGTGGAAATATGCCTTAGTAAAATCGAGTTACTTGTTTTATTACTTATTTCCCAAACATTTCGATGCAAGTACATCTCAGTGGCACTAAAATTTTATCCCTATTAAATGATTCGTAAGACATTATAGTTTGGTAGTAAAAGAATCTGGAAACCTTTTCCTACTTTCGATTAGAAAGCACGGTGATTTATACAGTCATTTGTAATTGTGCTCAAATGTTTCATGATTTCGACATGTCACATGTAACGTCGAATTATTTTGATCAAAAATTGGTGCTGACTTTCTCTGGCACACGATATAGTAATTCAGAAGCGTAAGGAAGGAAGACAATTTCACTTTTTAATACGTTTTTGATATTTATCGTCTGGTAAATCAATATTGATCCACACTGTACAAAGAGATATGAAATCTTGTCCTGTGATAAAAAACGATGCGATATTGACACAGGAGTGTATCAGAAAAAGTAAAGTTAATAATGATATACGTGAATGTAATACGAGAAAGTGATATTTGCTCTTAAAAAACGTTATGCCGCATATACATTTTCGTTATACAAACATTTTTGAAGCGCGATATCAGAACTCCCGCTGACAATGACACAACTTTATCGAAATATGTAGAAGACATAAACGAAAGTAGAAATAACTATATTTTTACGAAGGTAGACTTTCACCAATATATTATTAAATTTTAATTACTTCAGAACATTGAAAGGTGATGGTTTCTTGCATACTAATTATTCTTTGGTAACGTTATGTAGTGTCGGCCGAAGAGAAATCAATGAACATGAACTTAATGCTTATGAAATACGGTGCTTCAGAAGAATGCTGAGGATTAGGTGGATAAATCGTATTACTAAAGAGAGGGTTACTGAATCAAACTGAGAAATGAAACTTGTGGCAAAAGTAGGCTAAATGAAGGTTAAAGAAGGGATGTGTTGGTAGGACACGTCCTGTTGTATCAAGAACTGGCTAAATTAGTAAGTTAAGTAGGTGGTTGGCGGGGGAAGGAGGGGATAGGTGCTTAAAATCGCAGACGAAGGCAAAGACTTGACTGCTGTTAGTACGCTGCAATCTTTTTGCCGAGATGAAGAAAGTTGCGCAAGAGACACTGCGTCAAGAGCAGCATCAAAACAGTCTTCGGACTGAAGATGAAAGGGTTGCTTGATTCTTTATTAAATTCAGCGTACGTTTAGAAGCAAAGATGACTGTCATTGCTGCAGCAAATTTTCAGAACCATCAAAATCAATTTTACCCTTTCGAGGTAACCATTCCCAGATCCTACAGTCCGTACAGCGAAAGTCCAAACAGTGAAAGTGGGCTTGGCGCAACTGTTTCGCGCGTCTGCTACAATCAGTCGTGTAATTTGATTATGTATTTGTCTGTATCAGGAATGGGGAACCTGTTTCGATCCGCCGGTCCGATTCTCGCTGACAGCCTCGTCGCGTGGTGCGACAGCAGCGCTCCTACCGCATAAATTCAAAACTATAGCGTCCGTGACGTTAATGTTGCTGAAGCAACTTACCGGTATGAATGGCAGCCCTTGCTCGACACACCACGCTAGCAAATTATGGCTCAAAGCAAGCGTTTTTGAGAGTACATTCATTTTATGATTACCCCATCTTTAGGTTATTTACGCTCCGTGAACATTTGTTTATTTGCTTACGACGTTTTAGAATAGCTGTCTTAAAAACTTCCGTTGCGGAATTCTGCAACGCCGCCAGTGTTCACGAAACGTAAATAAATGAAAACATCTGAAGAAGGGATGTCAGTAATCTTGAAATGTCAGTATGGGAAAATAAATGCCTATACAAGCAACTGGTTGCAACTAATTCACTATAAATTACTTTCAGTTTCAACAGCTACAATGTTATAATACATTCACAATGGACAAGAATAATTTACTATCGTTAATACGAGAAAGAACAGAAACACAAAATAGGGCAGTGAGATAGGTAGGCAGTTCCTTTCGACAAGCAGTTAGGAGTAACTCTGTGATTTTCTTCCCCAAACAGTTCATTCAAGTATTTGAAATTTAATGCGTTAATGTCCGCGAACACTGTTAGCAAGGGTTTCTTAAATATATGTCAAAAAATACTTTTAATAACTGATGCACACGCATGGGTTGCTTTTGTAACCTAAATATATTAAACCATCGTTTCCACGTTCATTACAAAAGTTTAAAATTCGAAATCGCTTGAACTTAGCGTATATCGGCTCTATTATACAGAACCCAAACTGAAAAAAATGCGAACAACAGAATAGCAAATTGTCAAACCGATAACACGCTCAATATGTATTGGAAATACTGAGAATATTTTGCTCAGATCAGAATTTCTCTTATTGATAATACGACAATATTCGCACGCAGACGGTCATTAGATTGACGTGTTGGCAATAATATTGAACGTGTGAGGCCCCTTAACGTCCGTGTGACATTTCTACTTTTTCAGATGATAGGCACGAATCATACGTTGTACTACATGAAATGGCAGAAACTGCTCAAATCCATGGCAACCAAGCAGAAAAGGTGTCCCGAGCGGACTAAAATGCGAGAGTCTCACACACTCTCCCACGAATTTCCTCCGCGAGTCGATTTGAAACCAACTGCGGACCGAATCCCGCCCGTGGGCCGCCGGTTGCCCAGCCGTGGTTCATGTGGTAATGCCTCAGTGTAGCCACAAGTGTACAGACGACTTCGGTATGGTGAGTAGACTTTTGAGCTTCTCTGTTGAAAAACCACAACAGTACTGCCTTCTGTCGGGGCTTTTCTTTCGTCATACGAATCAGAGTAGTGATAAGAATATGAGGGTTGCAGTTTTTCTAGCACTTGGGAACATCTCACAGTCGGCTAGGGACGCGAAGCGAGGTGTCTGGGAATGCCGCCCCCCAGAGAGGCGTCAAAGTGTGAAGGGTCCGACGATTCCCCCCACGGAGCGGCCACAATTTAACGTCATTATCCCTGGGCGAGTCTGGACACCGGCCCCGGCGGAGCCATTATACATCCGGGGCGCGCAAGGCGTCCGCGAGCGCGCGGGAAATTGGGGCTGCGTTAGCGCCTGCGCGTCCGCGGAGCGTGTCGGCCGCAGCCGGGGCCGAGGAAAATGGGAGCCCATTGTCGGCGCCTCCTTGTTTCTACGAAGCCTCGGCGCCCCGCGGGGAGCGGCGGACCGGCCAGCTAGCGCCGCTTTTGTTCCGCGCCCGTTTACTGCCGCGCCACTGCTCGCCATTGTGCCATGCGACACCTGCTGCTCCACCGCGCCGCGGTCACGTATGCCCAACGATTTCACGCCTGCGTTTCTTTAATTCGAGGGACGACTCGCTGCCTTATAAATAGTGGGGAACCTCGATAGCGCGCGGTAGGGATGCCCCAAACTGTGACTCTCCGATAACAGTGACTTCTTTTAATGTTACTTTTCGATATCTGGTATTTTTAGTTGTGATTTGTCACCGTTTTAAATCACATTTTACCAGTTCACAACTGGTATTTTTAATTACCATAGTATTAAAACACATTTTACTACTTCTCAATTTGTATCCCTCCTCCTGTTAACGCTAATTTTCGGTGACTGGTATATTTAGTTGTGATTTGTCAGTTTCAAATCACATTTTACCATTTAACAACCTTTATGCTGTTAATGCAACTTTTCGATAACTGTTATTTTTAGTTGTGATCTGTCACAGTTTTGAGTCACATTTTACGAATTCACAACCGAGATCCCTCCTTCTGGCAATGCTACTTTTCGGTAATTGGTATTTCTATTTGTGGTTTGACACTGCTTTGAAACACATTTTACCAATTCCCAAACCATATCCCTCCTTCTGTTACTGCTAATTTTCGGTAACTGATATTTTCAGCCGTGATTTGTCACAGTTTTAAAACATATTTAACCAATTAACAACCTGTATCCCTCCTGCTGTTAATGCGACTTTTCGGTAACTGGTATTTTTAATTGCAATTTGTCAAAGTTTCGAATCACATTATACGAATTCACAGTCTGTATCCCTCCTTCTGGCAATACTACTTTTCGGTAACCAGTATTTTTAGCTGTGATTTGCCAGTTTTAAATAACATTTTATGATTTCACAGCCTGTATCCCTCCGCACTCCAACAACGTTAAAATGTTCTCACCATAGCTACTCCTCTGTGATTGATCACAAGTAATAAATAACAGGCACTGGCAAGTATAAGTGCTAGCTGGTATATCTGGTCAGGTGAACTGCAAACGGGAACTGTTGATTGATTGACTGAGAGGAGTTTATGATACTAAACGGGGGAACTGTTAATTCTACTACCTGCTTTAGGTTCAAAGGTGATAATCAGGTTGTGAGTTCACGTAGCTCACGAATATGAATGCCAAAAAAAAGTTTGTAGAAACTGATTGGCCTAAACTGTAGTATAATATTTACGTTCGCGCCTTATTCAAAAGCAGTTTGCTATGTTTAACGAACTTTTCATCTTAAAAACTAAAACTGCGAGTTAAATTTAGAAAACATGTTTAGGTAATGGGCAATATTTCGAGGCGAATTTTGATGCATATTATGTTTATATATCGCACATAAAAAGAAACGAAAAATGCAGGGGGGGGGGGGCTCTAAATAACTTTCGACATGATGAATAAAGTTGAGTGAGACGTGGGCACGCTTGTGCACAGAGGAAATTTCACCTGAACAAAACAGACTGTGTAAGTTTTTTTCTTTCTTTGGCTCTAAATTTTGTGTTAATGAAACAAATGTGAAAATATTTAAAGTGTGACGTTAGAACCATAACATAAATTTCCGCACAGTACAATACGAATTCCTGTTTAGAGTAAGTGGCACATTTCTTCGAGCAAGGGTGGGGCACAAAGTTAGGATGAAGTACGAACGAACGACGGTCAACGTATTGCAAACGGCCTTGAATGTGACTTACACTGTTCTTGAGAGCAGTGGGAGTAACATGTTGTCTCCCCGGTACTATGAACGCCGTAAGATAGATGGCGCGCCGTCCAGTTGTTATTGAAATCACCCTCAGATACTGATAACTTATTATTTTGGAAACTGTGACTTTTCAATCAGTTGTGATTTGTAAAAGATACATGATTTCTTGCCTACGCCTAACGCGAAGAATTCTCCATCAGGTTCGCACACCGTCAATGTCGGCGTGAATTCTACACAGGACTTGTTGAGGGTGACGCGGGGCACGTAACACTGATGAAACGCAGGATCCTGTTCACCAAAATGTACTAGTATTTTCTAAACGTGGTGTTTCAATTCCTTGTAAAACGTGAAGGTAACGTCCACTGGAGCCGGTAGAAATTGTAGAAATTTTCTCAATAGGGGGCAAGAATATAAAATTGATAAGTTTGATATAGCTGATTCGGTTAGTCAGAAAACGACCGAAAATTATGGGTAATAACTGAGCCTCGTGAGAGAGTTGTGCTCGAACATAAGATACACGAAGAAAAGTTATACGAGGGTCATTCAAAAATTAAAGAGACAAATTGGTCTGGAGAAAACAGCGTTTGTTTTTACAAAACAATACTTTTTCTACTTTTCAACATAATCCCTTAAAACATTTATGCACTTGTTCCAACGGGCTATAAGCTTTTTTATTCCAGCTGCAAAGAACTCTTTATCTTGACTTTGGACCAATTTCCCACAAACTTTTTCACGCCCTCGTTGTCCTGGAACCTCTTCCCACGTAATGCGTCCTTCAATACACCAAATAAATGGAAATTACTATGTGCTAAATGAGGACTGTAAGGGGGAAGAGGCAGTACTTCCCAGTCCATTTTGTCGATGATTTCACAGGTAAGTTGAGCAATATGAGGACGTGCATTGTCTTGCTGCAGAATCACACCTCTCCTCCGACATCTACGACGTCTCTCTCTAATGGCTGGCTTCACCTTCTTTAAAAGCAAATCCGAGTAGTATTGGCTATTCATTGTACTCTGCTCTTCGAGATAATCACAAAAACCTGGCCTTCAGCATCCCAAAACTCCGTCAATATAACTTTTCCTGTTGATGCATGGGTTTTGAAATTTTTTAACAGGTGAGTTGGTGTGCTTTCACTCCATGCTTTGTCGTTTTGATTCTGGCTCATAATAGTGAACCCAAGTTTCATCACAAGTTAAAATTTTGTTGAGGAAGTGCTCACCTTCTCTTTCATATCATTCCTTTAGCTCTGTGCGCACTCTCAACCTTGTTTCCTTGTTTAGCCGCGTCAACTCCTTTGGGACCCATCCTGCATATGTTTTGCGGTGCTTCAGCTTGTTATAGATAATGTTATGAACTGTACCAGTACTAACTTGAACCTTGTCAACTATCATTTCCACAGTCACACGTCGTTCGGCACGAATAATGTCATCAATTCGACTTTCAAGTGAGGGAGTTGAAATTGCAACTGGTCGGCCAGAACGGTGTTCGTCAGTCACAGAGTCGCGAACATTTTACAACTGCTCTAGCCACTTGTAAAAATTTGCACGATTCATACATCTACATCTACATGGATGCTCTGCAAACCACATTTAAGTGCCTGGCAGAGTGTTCATCGAACCACCTTCACAATTCTCTATTATTCCAATCTCGTGTAGCGCATGGAAAGAATAAACACCTATATCTCTCCGTACGAGCTCTGATTTCCCTTATTTTATCTTGATGATCGTTCCTCCCTATGTAGGTCGGTGTCAACAAAATATTTTCGCATTCGGAGGAAAAAGTTGGTGATTGGAGTTTCGTGAGAAGATTCCGGGAATTTCGTGAGAAGATTCACTGTAAACTTTAGAGAGTCTACAGTATGGTTTCACGCCTTCAGCAAGTAAAAAACGAATAACAGAACGCTGTTCGACTAGTGTGGACGTTTCAAGCGTACTCGCCATCTTGAAATGTATTTTTGAGGTTTAAAACAAAATGTTGACACATCAGCTGATCAGGGCTCCTCTCAGCGATAACAACTCAAAGCCATAAAAGTACCAAACTTGGCTCTACTATCAGTTTTTCCCCAGACCAATTTGTCTCTTTAATTACTGAATGACCCTCGTATATGTCCAGGAATGGAAGTTTGCTGCTTGCAAACTTTTAACGGTGCTTAATAGCGCGCAGGGCAGGGGTAAAATACAGGGAGCGAAAGGCTATTTACAATTTGTTCAGAAACCAGATGGCGGTTATAAGAGTCGAGGGACACGAAAGGGAAGCAGTGGTTGGGAAGGGAGTGAGACAGGGTTGTAGCCTCTCCCCGATGCTATTCAATCTGTATATTGAGCAAGCAGTAAAGGAAACAAAAGAAAAGTTCGGAGTAGGTATTAAAACCGATGGAGAAGAAATAAAAACTTTGAGGTTCGCCGATGACATTGTAATTCTATCAGAGACAGCAAACGACATGGAAGAGCAGTTGAACGGAATGGACAGTGTCTTGAAAGGAGGGTATAAGATGAACATCAACAAAAGCAAAACGAGGATAATGGAAAGTAGTCGAATTAAATCGGGTGATGCTGAGGGAATTAGATTAGGAAATGAGACACTTAAAGTAGTAAAGGAGTTCTGCTATCTGGGGAGCAAAATAACTGATGATGGTCGAAGTAGAGAGGATATAAAATGTAGACAGGCAATGGCAAAGAAAGCGTTTCTGAGAAAGAGAAATTTGTTAACATCGAGTATTGATTTAAGTGTCAGGAAGTCGTTTTTCAAAGTATTTGTATGGAGTGTAGCCATGTATGGAAGTGAAACATGGAGGATAAATAGTTTGGACAAGAAGAGAATAGAAGCTTTCGAAATGTGGTGCTACAGAAGTATGCTGAAGATTAGATAGGTATATCATATAACTAACGAGGAGGTATTGAATAGAATTGGGGAGAAGAGGAGTTTCTGGCACAACTTGACTAGAAGAAGGGATCGGTTGGTAGGACATGTTCTGAGATATCAAGGGACCACCAATTTGGTACTGGAGGGCAGCGTGGAGGGTAAAAATCGTAGAGGGAGACCAAGAGATGAATACACTGAGCAGATTCAAAGGATGTAGTTTGCAGTAGGTACTGGGAGATGATGAAGCTTGCGCAGGATAGAGTAGCATGGAGAGCTGCATCAAACAAGTCTCAGGACTGAAGACCACAACAACAACAACACATATTTAGAAATCTATGATGTCTTCTTCAGTACACTGCGAGAACTGACCCTGGAGACGGTCAGTACTATTGCACGACATACGTGATTGTGCAATAAACATGGAGCGTGTGGAGGGGCCCTCTGGGGACTGCGGCAGGTGTGTTGCGCAGCGGCGAGGCGGCCGGTACTCACCGTCCAGCGGAAGGTGAAGGGCAGGACGATGGTGTCGGCGCCCGAGTCGGGGTCGGCGAGCGTGAAGGAGCTGCCGCCGAGCACGGCGGAGGAGGCGTTGCCGAAGGAGCAGGAGCCGGTGGCGGTGACGCTGCTCTGGTACTCCTTGAGGCAGACGCGGAACAGCGTGCTGCACGGCCGCGGGCACTGCGACGCGTCGCCCGCGCCGCCGCAGCAGCCGCCGTCCAGCAGCCGCGACCGCGGGTTCGACATCTCCAGCACCTGCAGCTCGAAGTACCCGGAGCCGCGCGCCTCCTGCACACGTATACGAGAAGCATCGGTGTTAGCTCTCCCCGCACCGATGACCTGGAAACGTCTTTGACATACGTCAACGGGGACAGTTGAAAATATGTAATGTGCTGCGAATACATAGAAAGATAGAGCCCTTATCATTTAGCTACAATATAGCAGGTCAGCAACTGGAAGCAGTTAATTCCATAAATTATCTGGGAGTACGCATTAGGAGTGATTTCGTTGGTAAAGCAGATGCCAGACTGAGATTCATTCAAAAAATCCTAAGGAAATGCAATCCAAAAATAAAGGAAGAAGGTTACAGTACGCTTGTTCGTCCACTGCTTGAATACTGCTCAGCAGTGTGGGATCCGTACCAGATAGGGTTGATAGAAGAGATAGAGAAGATCCAACGGAGAGCAGCGCGCTTCGTTACACGATCATTTAGTAATCGCGCCGGCCGCGGTGGTCTAGCAGTTCTAGGCGCTCAGTCCGGAACCGCGGGACTGCTACGGTCGCAGGTTCGAATCCTGCCTCGGGCATGGATGTGTGTGATGTCCTTAGGTTAGTTAGGTTTAAGTAGTTCTAAGTTCTAGGGGAATTTTGACCACAGATGTTAAGTCCCATAGTGCTCAGAGCCATTTGAACCATTTAGTAATCGCGAAAGCGTTACGGAGATGATAGATAAACTCCAGTGGAAGACACTGCAGGAGAGACGCTCAGTAGCTCGGTACGGGCTTTTGTTGAAGTTTCGAGAACATACCTTCACCGAGGAGTCAAGCAGTATATATGCCTCCTTCCTACGTATATCTCGCGAAGAGACCATGAGGATAAAATCAGAGAGATTAGAGCCCACACAGAAGCATACAATCCTTCTTTCCACGAACAATACGAGACTGGAATAGAGGGGAGAACCGATAGACGTACTCAAGGTACCCTCCGCCACACACCGTCAGGTGGCTTGCGGAGTATGGATGTAGATGTGCTCGACCGGGACTCGAACCCGGGATCTCCTGCTTACATGGCAGACGCTCTGTCCATCTGAGCCACCGAGGACACAGAGGATAGCGCGACTGCAGGGTTTTATCTGTGGCACGCTTCCCGCGAAACCCACATTCTCAACGTATTGTCCCGCACTACATTCGTAGTGCCCCCGCCCAGTATACTCATTACTCGCGGTGCGTTGCCGATCCCCGTTAATAGTTCGGGCACTGTTTGTGCATTCGCACAGAAAAAGAAGATGGCCAAGTGGCCGGTGAGCCTTAACTATATATATACTAAGATGGTATCTGTTCTTTCGGACATGTCCGAAAGAACAGATACCATCTTAGTATATATAACGTCTTTGACGCCGCATAACACTCCTTTTCCTAGACGACCACGTGATTTAGACCAGTTCGGTATTACAGGGAATGTATTCACAGTTCCAAATATGGACAACCATCAGCTCTATTATGGAATGACGACAATGAAAATTTGTGGCGAAACGGGGCTCAAACCCCGATTTCGCGCATGCCATTAGGCTATCCGGGGGCGCACCACGGCCAGGCCCAAACCTCCATATGTCGTCAACCACGTATCTACAACATACGTGCGTGCAGTGCCAAACAAAATGGTATAGGCATGAGTATTCAAGTACAGAGATATGTAAACAGGCGGAATACGGCACTGCGGTCGGCAACGCCTATATAAGACGAGTGTCTGGCGCACTTGTTACATCGGTTACTGCTCCTACTATGGCAGGTTATCAAGATTTAAGTGAGTTTCAATGTTGTGTTATAGTCCGTGCAGTGATGGGACACAGAATCTCGTAGCGATGAAGTGGTACTTTTCTCGTACGACCGTTTCACGAGTATACCCTAAACATCAGGAATCCTGTAAAACATCATGTAAGTATGCTGTTTAGATTTTTATATTGGTAACGCCACGTAGCGCTCTATATAAGAATCACTGACTGTGCTGTGTGGAGTCCGTGGCTGGTTTGCATTGTTGGAATATTTGCTATTGTAGTGTTGGGCAGTTGGGTGCGAACAGCGCGTAGCGTTGCGCAGTTGGAGGTGAGCCGCCAGCAGTGGTGGATGTGGGGAGAGAGATGGCAGAGTTTTGAGAGCGGACGATCTGGACGTGTGTCCGTCAGAAAAAGGAACTTTGTAAGATTGGCTGTCATGAACTGATATATATATGATGACTTTTGAACACTATCAAGGAAAATAGATTGTTTGGTCTCTATCAAACTCTTTCATTTGCTTCCTATGCGTATCAGTAGTTAGTGCCTTCAGTAGTTAGAATCTCTTATTTAGCTGGCAATATTGGCGCTCGCTGTATTGCAGTAGTTCGAGTAACGAAGATCTTTGAGAGGTAAGTGATTCATGAAAAGTATAGGTTATTGTTAGTCAGGGCCATTCTTTTGTAGGGATTATTGAAAGTCAGATTGAGTTGCGCTAAAAATATTTTGTGTCAGTTTAGTATTGATCAGAATAAGTAAAGAGCGAAATGTCTGAGTACGTTCAGTTCTGCTCAGCTGATTGAAAATCAAATAACGTAGAGGTTTTCCAGCAAAGTAAAATATAATTTGCCTAAGGGGGTGTTTCAATCATATCTCCGATATCGATGCGGGCGAAAAAAGATGCTACAAGAACAGGACGAACGACGATTGAAGAGAATCGTTCAACTCACAGAAGTGCAACCCTTCCGCAACTTGCTGCAGATTTCAATGTAGGGCCATCAACAAGAGTCAATATGAAAACAATTCAACGGAACATCATCGGTGTGGGCATTCGGAGCCGAAGGACAAATTGTGTACTCTTGATGATTGCACGACACAAAGCTTTACGCCTCATCTGGGCCCGTCAACACCGACAGTGGGCTGTTGGTGACTGGAAACATGATGCCTCGTCGGACGAGTCTTGCTTCAAATTGTATCGAGCGGACGGTCGTGTACGGGTATGCAGAATACCTCATGAATTCATGGGCTCTGTAAGTCAAGCTGTTGAAGCTAGTGGAGGCTCTATAATGGTGTGGGGCATATGCAGTTGCAATGATGCGGACCCCTGATACGCCTAGATAGGACTCTGACAGATGACACGTACGTAAGTATCCTGTCTGATCACCTGCAACCATTCATGTCCATTGTGCATTTGACTGACTTGGGCAATTCTAGCAGGACAATGCGACACCCCACAGGTCCAGAATTGCTACAGAATGGTTCCAGGAACACTCTTCTGAGATTAAACACCTTCGCTGGCCACCAAACTCCACAGATATGAACATTATTGAGCATATCTGTGATGTCTTGCAACGTGTTGCTTAGAAGATATCTCCACCCCCTCGTACTCTTACGGATTTACGTCCCCCTATATTGATCACTCCATCTCGTTAGGAATGAAATACAAGTCTTAGAGGCCCTGATGTCGACAGGGTTCTTCGAGAATGCATACTGTGTTGTCTTAGCGGCAGGCCTAGATGACCGCAGTGTTAATTCATTCATCAAATTTGAGTTCATTTGTCCAATACAGCTCATGAGATGCCTTTCCACGAAGTATAGTCCAGTATCTGCCTTATACAAGTTATTAGAAAAAAGTATTCCGTATTTTGAGAGATCAGAACAATAAGAAATGTCCAGTATACATAGGCGCTAAAATGCATACCTTAAGATTGGATTGGATTGTTTGGGAGAAGAGACTAAACAGCGAGGTCATCGGTGTCATAGGATTAGGGAAGGACGGGGGAGGAAGTCGGCCGTGCCCTTTCAAAGGAACCATCCCGGCATTTGCCTGGAGGGATTTAGGGAAATCACGGAAAACCTAAATCAGGATGTCCGGACGCGGGATTGAACCGTCGTCCTCCCGATACCTTAAGAGCTATCAGCATCTTCGCCACTGCAAGCTCTTCGCTATTAACAAACACTGTAAAGAAATGAGTAGTAGGCTTCTATTACGCCGATAGATGCAAAGATAAAAGGGCGGTGTAAAAGCATTTCACAAAGTTATCAAAACAAGAACTGGCCGCATTACGACTAATGTCTGCACTGCACTAACACAGAACTGTGAATACGGTTTATTGTAACAAAATTAGCAGATATTTACTGCCTGCTGCTTCCATGGGCAATAACAGAGGACTTCGTCCACATTTGTTTACAGCATTCTGTAGCACTTTCGTAATGGCAAACAGCTTGCAGCAGAATGGATTCTTTCAGAAGAGAAAAACAGCAACAAGTGCTGATAGCTCCTAAGATATGCATTGTAGAGCCCATGGTTACTAGACACTGCATCTTGTTTTGATCCATAGTAACATCTCTCAAAATATTGAATACTTTTTGGAGAAAAAAATCCCTCTGTATAGTACTTGAATTTGAGCTGATACGGTAACAAACTGATTGTCCATGTCTGTTCGCAGCATCCTTACCAAATCCTCGACAGAATTTCACTGAAGCTGTCTTCGTGAAGAATATACGAAACAAGCAAAGGTAACAACTACACATTTATTACATGTGATGTGTTAACTTCAGGTAGTAATTGGAAAGGAATAAAATATGGAGTTACACAAAAGAGTGGTTTCGTACTCCACTGGAATAATTTTGCAAGAATACTCAGGATACTCGGAACTTGAACCAGTTATCCGAGATGGTAAGAGTAAGTCGTATGTGGGAATACTACTTTCATCTACAAGAAGAACAGTTAGAATTGATTCCCGCTTGCACAGTGATGGTCTACAAAGACTAGTTGTACTACAGAGCACTCTAGTTCAAATGGTTCAAATGGCTCTGACCACTATGGGACTTAACTGCTGAGATCATCAGTCCCCTAGAACTTAGAACTACCTAAACCTAACTAACCTAAGAACATCACACACATCCATGCCCGAGACAGGATTCGAACCTGCCACCGTAGCGGTCGCGCGGTTCCAGACTGTAGCGCCTAGAACCGCACGGCCACCCCGGCCGGCAGCACTCTAGTTAAGCACTCTTTTCCTTAGATCATGTAAGAATGTTTGAGAGATTTGGAAAGACTCTTACCCTTGATACACACCGATTAAAAACGTCAATACTCTCTTGCTAGACTCCGAGACGGTAACAAAATAATAAAGTCTACGCATTCACACAGAATTCGATAAGCGTGACGTAGCATTAAATTCAGGGCAGTAGAGACGTCTGTATTCTCCCCTTTACGCGCCTGCGCAATAGTCAACGACGGGAAACATCTATTAATGCTTATACAGGAAAACATACAGCAGACCCTTCCCGCACTGCAGTATTAATACAGCTGCAAAATTCCAGCTGCACTGACGGTTTGTACCTTAGCGCTCGCTGCCAGAACAGAAGGTAACGCGGCCGTGTTTGAGCACACTGTGACCGCGCGCCGCTTCGCCCCGCTGGCCGAGCACAGCGGCTTGCGGCAAACAGGATGTGATGTCAGAACGAGCGATCACTGGCCACGCGGAGAATGCGGCTCCCGCTGCGTCGTTCGCGGCTGACATCCCTGCGGCACTCTGCCCAACACTTACTTTCAAAAGAAAGAAGAATGGGCAATGCGATGGCTGTACAGACAACATTGCTCTGCAGGCTTTCACCGACGATACCACTCCAAATGAATTGTTGGCACTGGTTTACCAGCAGTAATTGTATAATTCCACCTTTGTTCAAGATGTCAATTTATTTACCAGCTCTTTATAAGAGGTGTCACGAAATTATTCCATAGTGTACGGACCAAATCAAGAAAACAAAGTCCAATAAACATGGGCTCTAAAATGAATACATCCAGAGCTATGAGCACTTGTTCATTTCATTACTGTGAAGTACATCTCTTCTACTGAAGACTATTTGCTATTACGAACGACCTACTCCACGGAGCGCAATAAACAACAATAACACAGTTCGTTGTTATTGTCTAGGGATGCAGCAGGCAGCAAACATCTGTTAGTGTTGTTACTGTTAACAAAATCAAAGATCCGAGTAAAAGCAATACAGTTTTTGACATGCTTTGAGATTGTAGTTTTATCTTTTTAGTTGCCCATATAACGCAAGAATATTACCCACGCGGGGAAATGACAGAGGTGATCTTCTGTTCTGGTTTGGCAAATGGAAGCAATCTCCGAGCCCGCGTCTTGTATGCTGAAAAATATCCCGAGGTGGGGGTCCCATCTGCAGTCTTTTCCGGCCTTACTATGAATGGGCACTACATTTAGAACCTCCTCTAGCGATGCCTAACAAGTACAGGTCGTATGTAATAACAAGCAGATTAGATTAGAATCTCTGCTGTTTCACAGTAACGGAATAATAGTGTTCTCACTTTTTTACTGAATTTTGTAGGTACTTCGCAAAGCGTTTGCAGCAGAAGAGATATGTTTCACAGTAGTGAAGATGAACAAGTGCTCACAGCTCTTAAGATATGCATTTTAGAGCCTATGTTCATTGTTTTACTGCATATGTTTTTTTCCTACTTTCCGTTCATACTACCACGTCTCAAAAAACAATACTTTTTTAGCACCCTGTACATGAATTCCTGAAAATATATGGTTCACTGCTTTACATTACTTTAGAACGCGGAAAAAAAACTTACTAGAGATCCCCATACTACTCATTTTGTGCCGGCCAGAGTGGCCGAGCGGTTCTAGGCTTTACAGTCCGGAACCGCGCGACCGCTACGGTCGCAGGTTCGAATCCTGCCTCGGGCATGGATGTGTGTGATGTCCCTAGGTTAGTTAGGTTTAAGTAGTTCTAAGTTCTAGGGGACTTATGACCACAGCAGTTGAGTCCCATAGTGCTCAGAGCCATTTGAATTTCAATTCTCTGTTTGCCATAATCTAGTTGCTGGTTGTCAAGACGGCATATAACTTTACTGTCCGCCGCTTTCATGCTGCTAAACACGTTCTTCACTGCCGCAACTTTTCTTCCACACTACCACCTCTCAAAAATTGGAATGCTTTTTAGCACGCTGTACATGAATTCCTGAAAATATATGGTTCACTGCTTTACTTTACTTTACAACGCGGAAAAAAACTTACCAGAGATCCCCATACTACTAATTTTGTCATTAGCATACTGTATAAAATATAACAAAGAACTTTCGTAGCATCGTGCCATCAGATGTACTAAATGGCATTAGTGAATTGTTTAACAGCGTAAACCTTACTCCATTACTAATTACACAATCTTTATACGTTTTGTTCTGGGTGATGTTATGTTCTAAAGAACAGTAATTCTGTGTTTGCCATAAACTAGTTGCCGGCTGTCAAGACGACATACAGCTTTACTGCCGCCACTTTCATGCTGCTAAACACGTTCTTCACTGCTGCAAATCAAATGTTACTGTACTCATAATAACATTATTTATTTGCTAATGACGGCGTGAAATTCGAAATGCTTAGAGTGAAGCAGGAATATTGATTTCTTCATGGTTCGTTGTATCATTTGCAGACCGATGTGTGCGGAAGATTACTTTCTTACCATCAAACGTCTTTCTCAGCTTTGCACGTGATGAAAAACACGGTTATTTGTAGAGGTCATAGTGTATCATGTTTTTGGAGTAATGCCACTATATAATATTTATATTTAATAAAAAGTTATTCCCGAGAACTGAGGGTTGTATCCAATTACACTAGATTCTAGGTTATAACACGACGATATGCACGTGTAGTGTTATTATTTATTGGCCTTTAGCTTACACCATATATGTTGTTTCACACACACACACACACACACACATACAAACAAACACACACACACACACATATATATATATATATATATAGACGTGTGTGTGTAAATTCGAATGTTGTAGAACAGTTTTGTGCAGTATTTTGTAGCATGCTGGTAATAGATGCGTATACCTGCGCAAGAGTGGATCTCTGTTTCGCATGCTAACAAAGCCATCATGCAGGTTGGCAACAAAAGACCAAATTTACAAGTTTTTGTAAAATGATTGCATTACTCCCTTGTAGTCTGGGGCACCGAAAGAAACAAAGATCTGTGTCCTCTTGTTCTCCACGATATCAGAAAGATGGTCTCTACGATGTGCATCCTATGAAGAGGTTGACGGTAACAGCGGCAATTAAATTTGATTCTAGCTATTAAAAAGTTGCGATACCGAGACACTGAATGCGTATGGGATTACATGGAATAGGGGCGACGGGTAAATTATTGCGTACTTCTTGTTATGTATGGGTGAAATTGAAGTAATCGTCACTGCGAAGACTGATACGAACATCAGCTGGTCAGGATTGAACCCGGAGATTTAGAGTAAGTAAATGAACACATGTGGTTATTAATCGATAACTGAAGAGAATATTCATCAGTTTATCGTTTCCAAGTAATGGTAGAAACCAAATCGGCGTGATCTTGCGCTGTTTTCATGCACTCTAAATGTTTGGGAAATTTTCTTACGGAAGAAATAGCATGTACAGGTAGTAATGAGAGAGCGAAATGTACCAAGATTCATGTCGAAAACTCCACCGAATTTTTATTTTTGCTAAAGAGCTAAAATTAACGTAAAGCGATGAGCTTTAGTGGCTTGTGTGTCAGGTGTTTGGCGGTACTGAAAACACGTAAAACAGCGAACTCGCTGGGATCAAAACTAAATTATTAACGCGTGTGCCTTAAAATCCAACTGACGCGGAGAAACAGAAAGAAAGCTGTAATTAGAGAGCGGTGGGTCAAAAAGAGAGCAGCAACTGCATCGAGGAAACCAGGTTTCTGGTTTTTTTATATGTCTGACATTCGTAGAGCGTTCTCCTCGAGGGTCATTATACCATTAAGCAATTTCTTTAATTATACTCTCCTCTTCTGATGCCTGAAACTCTATGCTGCATCTCTTACACCAGAAAAGAAAAAAAAGGTCATTATCCTATTTGATGGACGGTGGCAATTACCTCCCCTTTTAAATCAAAATGTTTGTTTGCACGTCTTGAAGGAGGACAAATTGACAACGGCGACACTTAACACACTAAGAAGGCGCGAAGTGTGAAGTCGAGTCGCGCGCTATGAATACTACTAGGGGAAAGTGACACCACCCTTCTTTCAGAAACCGCCGAACTTTTGTGTTGCTGTTTGAAAATCACGGGCGTCCTACACCACCGGCCACATGCGAATACAACCAAAGCAACATTAGGCTAAGTAGTGTTGTTTTTACAGACAATTTCAATGAGCACTTCACTTGCGCATGGTGAGGCGCTCGTCTTTTACACTCGTGTGGTAAAGGGTCCTAAAAATGAGCTCAGGTCAGCAACACAGCAGCTGTCTAAGGAACTGCAAAATGCATTGCAGTTGAAGGTGGACTTTTTGAACATCTTACTTGAGGAAATGTACGCAATTAAACAAAACATTAGACCACAATGTTTTATTTAACAACACCTGAATTTGTCCCGTTCTCCATTGTTAGTTTATTCGGAAGCCGTTAAGAACAAGTCATATGTTTATATGACGTTTTTTTGTACAGTATCACTAATATTATCATCCCTCTAAGTGTGTAACTTTCCTCCTGTCTCAAGGTGTACTAATATAAGACGTCTTCTACTTACATTTTAAAATAATCTTTCGGATGCATTATTTTTTTCAAGATCGTAAATGTGTAGCGTCTCCGTATTTGTTATTGTTGAAGTAGTAGACGTCTAGATACGAAACTCTAGACAGTCAGTCTGTTGTTTTATTTATTTACACTAATTTGGATAGATGGTTTACTGATATCCATTCATCATTTTGACATAGTCTCCTTACAAACAAATTTTTCCAACAGCAGAACAACACGAATTTGTTTGTTGTTGGCCTTTAAATTTCATGTCAGTCAATTTCTTCCGTAGTAAAGCCGTATCTGGAAACCAGTGATAACAGTACTTTATGATTCAGAATTACGTCGTGTGAATTTTATTGTAGGTAATTCTGGAAGAGCCGTAAAGATTACGTTGCAGTGATTGCATATTAATCTTACACATCTAAAACTGGAATTAAAATTCCAAACATCGACGCCAGCCGAAATATTGTGCAATGCGGTGCATTTGTAAAACTCCTGGTCGTCGTGATTTTGAGTTTCAATCAAGGTAATTCTCGCTTAATTAGACAGCACCATAGTCAATATTTTTGCTTCATCTTGTCGAGTTGAGATGAAGCTAATGACCTACTCCTGTTTAAAGGTACGGTCCGAACAAAAACACAATAAATAAATATCTAAAGAAGCACTACTATAGTTACTGCAATAATTCGCGTCGTACGGAAAATAAAGCAGTACCTTGAATGGCTGCAGCAGAAGTTACTTTACAGCAAACAAAACTATTTGTTTGCATTTGCTTGTGGCAACTCTCAAAGAATTTGCCGTATGGTGCTAATAAGTCGTCTAAAAACTCATTAATAAGAGTGAATCACATTTGTCCAGCCAATATACCGAGCTGCTTCACTGCTACATATATATCTATGCATAATTTCAGAAACACGCATGACTCTATAAATGAGTGTCCAGTGACATGCTAGGGATATAGGCTCTTCAATATAGATACTGAAACCACGTGAAATGTTGCTGAGGATTTGTATAAGCAGTACTGATACGAATAATCTTTTGGATAGCTACCTAGTCCCCAGCGTTGCCTGTGGGTCGTTAAACCGTCGTCGAGAATTGGCCAGGTGTTCCACCAGGCCGGTCATCGGCTCCATACGATCCGTCAACTAAATTAAGCGCTTTCAAATTTCATTGGCGACCGCTCCGTGGAAGACGTAAAAGGACCAGTAAAAAGTAGCCGGTCGGACATTGAGAACTAATTAATGGGCAAAGTCGCCGGAGGTAATCTGTGCGCGGGACACTTTAGGCAGTGCGGGCGCCGGCAAGTGCCGTAATGCCAGGATGGGCAGTTTTAATTACGGCCGGCGTTGTGGGCGGTCGGGGACCGCGGGCGTTCTCTGTGCGCAGCTGGCGGCTCCACCAGCTGGGGACCGCACCGTGCTGAGCCGCCTCACAGCCTACTGAATTGAAGCTGAGCGCGAGTGTAAATCAAAGGAAAGAGGATGCAGTACGGCACCGGAGCGTTACGTACAGGGCTTCTAAAATATGGGTGCAGTACCAGTTGTCCACCACAATGTGAATAGCTTCCGGGGACTAGGCAGCTGTTTATTTTCTCGCATCATCTCATACTGAAAAGCCACAGAACCTGGTACACCTGCCTAATATTGTGTAGTTGCCCGCGAGCACGCATAAGTGCCGAAACATGACGTGGCATGGATACGACAAATTTATGATGTAGCACTGGGCCGGCCGGTGTGGCCGTGCGGTTCTAGGCGCTTCAGTCTGGAACCGCGTGACCGCTACGGTCGCAGGTTCGAATCCTGCCTCGGGCATGGATATGTGTGATGTCCTTAGGTTAGTTAGGTTTAAGTAGTTCTAAGTTCTAGGGGACTGATGACCACAGATGTTAAGTCCCATAGTGCTCAGAGCCATTTGAACCATTTTTGTAGTACTGGAAGGAATTGACACCACGCATCCTGCAGGGCTGTCCGTAAGTCCATAAGAATACGAGGGAGCGGTGATCTCCTGTGAACAGCACGTTGCAAGGCATCCCCAAATATGCTCAATAATGTTCATGTCTGGGAAGTTTGGTGGCCAGCGGAAGTGTTTAAACTCAGAAGGATGTTCCTGGAGCCACTCTGTAGTAATTCTGGACGTGTTGCGTGTCGCATTGTACCACTGGAATTTCCCAAGTCCGTCGGAGTGCACAATGGACAAGAATGGATACAGGGGATCGGACAGGATACTTACGTGCGTGTCACCTGCCGGAGTCGTATCTAGACGTAACAAGTGTCCCACATCAGGGGTCCCATACCGCACCAATTGCACACGCCCCAACCGTTACAGAGCCTCCACCAGCTTCAACAGTCCCCTACTGACATGCCGGGTCCATACCCGTTCACGACCATCCGCTCGATACAACTTGAAATGAGACTCGTCCGACCAGGCAACATGTTTCCAGTCATCAATAATCCAATGTCGGTGTTGACGGGCCCAGGCGAGGCGTAATGCTTTGTGTCGTGCAGTTATCAAGGTTACACGAGAAGGCTTCGGCTCCGAGAGCCCATATCAGTGATGTTTCGTTGAATGGTTCGCACGCTGACATTTGTTGATGGCCCATCACTGAAATCTGCAACAATTTGCGGAAGGGTTGCGCATCTGTCACATGTACGAATCGAAGTACACAGATGCTTCAGAAGCGAACAGAATACTTGGCACGCTTGACCAAGCGTTTGTTGTAAGGGGATTTCAAAACTTGAGTTACACATTATTATTACAGATCATATAACTTTTTTTGAATGCTGTACTACATTTGAATATGTCACAATTACACGACACTGTTTCTCAACAGTCACCAGGTCTCTGGAAACAGCGGTCGGAGCATAAAAAAAAATCATCGAATTCCTCGACGATAGAAATCCGCTCCTTGTTTACCAAGCCATTCGAGAACCGTTGTGTGAACTCATCGTTGGAACATCTCTTTCCCCTAGATGTTCTTTCAAAGTGGCTTGCCGAAAAGATGGAAATCACATGGTGCAAGATCTTCCTTCCTTAACGATCAGAATCTCTCACTTGACCAAATTCTGGGCACTATTTCGCAACGACTTGATGCGCCACTGCATTTGTTACATACTTCGAAAATTTGACGGTGAATATGTGTGCAATTTAGGTGTTTTGTTCACAATAATCGTGATGTCCCACGCCTGCTTCAACTTTGGAGTACGTTTCCAGTTGCTACGCCATTTCACTAGCATACTGCGATTACGCGAACCGCAACAGAATAGTCGCTTCATGAAGCCTGAAACATATAATCTCTTCTGACAATGTGCCACTCTTGTTGCACAATGGCCTTAGCCTGGGACGAAATGTGAAGTCCCAGCGCATGTGCTTGTTTAAAGAGTTGTTCTTGATACGCAAGATTTTGTCTGCGAAAGGGCATTTACGTATTACGGTCGCTTGTAAGCGCGGTCGTATCCACCTGCGACAGGCTCAGGATAGCAGTTTAGTGCGCCTGAGACAAAGGAGTGAGGCGGGTAGCGGGAAGGCGTTTCCGAAACACCTTGTTCCCTGTGTGACTGCGAGCCGGCGCATTCCTGTGCCGTCCCAGACAGCCTAATCACGTGTCCGACATCACGAGGGGGGATTCGTGGTCCAGCTGTGAAACCTTAGCGAGGTCCGGGGGCGTCCTGAAACTCTAAGTCACGCTGTTAAATGAGAAGAACCCCGAACTCGACACCGTCCCTACCGGCCTATGTCCCTACTTCACTAGTAATCGGCAAACCGTCGGCTGAAAAAAAAAAAAAAATTCAGGGAGCTTTTGTTCCTCAATACGGCAGACACAGAAAGTTTAAAAAAATTGGTTTCGAATTTGGAACGAATTCCCGTTGGAAACTTTTTTTTCGGAACGCATGGAGTAACTAAGCACTGTGCTATGTTGTCTAAGAAAGCACTTCGTTGAGAAAACATGAAAATATCCTCGAATCATTCAGTTAATGCCCGCTCAGCCTTTCCTTGGCAGACGTCAGAAGCAGAGTCGTGAGACCACTGGGCAACTTTGCTCCAACAATGTTTAAATCACTGTATGTGTTAAGGAGGAGCGGGATTCAAGTCTCTGTTAGACTTTTTGTGTTATATGGCCATTGGTTTTCCAAATCATTGCACACGAATGTCAGAAAGGTTCCGCAAGCTGTTCATTGCCTGTTTTATCCGTCTCTCTGCGGATGGGTTATATCATGACTATAATGACATTAACATCGACGGAACGTTGAATTCTAACCTTCCTTCCTCCAATGATTCAAAATGTTTTTTTCGACGATTTCCACAAAACGTACACTCCTTTATTTTAGACGATGTTTTCTATTTATTCCTATTTGGAGAAGCTACTTAAAAAAAAAACAACAAAAAGAAACGGAGAGATGGATGATTTACAGTATTCTCGGGTATGTCCAAAGTCAACAAGAGCTACAGAAAAGTAAGCTAATCATCTTCTGGAAACTGAGTTTGGTTTAAGAGGTAGAAGTCCTCACTTACTATTTAACGGATGGGTCCATAGTTCTTAACAATACGTATAAGACGAAATCTGTCAGGCAAAAATTTTTCAGTTATTAAGCCATCAGGATATGTATCGAGAACTAGTTTACAGCTATATAAAGATATGAAACATGCAAGTAATGCTGCTCATTTGAGAATAATCGAATTACTTAAGTTTAAGATAAAGTTTGAACAATAATAAACAGAAAATACACATTATCTTTCTAATGTCGCCAGTTAATATTTCCTTAGCATATTTCGTAGATACAAGATCTGCAAGATCACCGTCTTGTTAAGCGCCACAATTCTAGTTTCCACAGTTTGTTTAAAATTCAATGTGTTTCACACAGTACTTTGCTGAAAGTGTTGATGCAAACCTGTCAAATTTGAATTCGTCTCCCTAGTCTGATGACACCAGACGTACATATTACCGTTGACTAAAAAGTGTAACAATATTTTTATCAATAATTTTACTCTTTTGTGTTACGTATTGTTATGTCGTCAACAAAGGTAATTACGTTTCCAGGCGAACAGGAAGCCACAAAACATCACTGTTGTTCTCTTGTAGTACATATTATTATTGAATATTTAACTTGTTGAGCTAATATTTTATCATCTCGATACCGTAGAACAAACAGTCAACAGACTGATGAAATGGACAGTTCTGCAAAGTTGTAAAAAATCATTTCGTGTGCAAAAATCCTACCGCTGCTGAACACAAGTTCTAGTTGGAGGACTAGCGGGCTTTTCTCCGTCCGTGGGGCTGCGCTCTTGGATTTTCCTTTCCTCGGTTTACACAAAGCCTTCATTAGAGGGCGGTGGCTCCTACAGCACATAGCGTGACTGTGCCATCATGCGGACGCCTTTCCACTCTCGTTAAGTACAGTTCGTTGTGAGCTTTCGCAAATTCAAAGGCGCTTTCACCAAAAATGCTCGGTTCCCATCAATAGACAGAAAGCGTCGAGATGCTTCAACCTGATATTAACAGAGAGAATAATCCTTGACCTCGAATGCCCGATGGCCATCCTAACGTAGTCATACTTTCCCACGTAGTATTTACGTGCTGTAGTTTCTGCTTTTGCGCAGAGTATGTCCATAAATTTGTTTAAACATTAATTTTTCGTTTTCTATGCTTATATATACTTGACGCAAGATATTTTTACTCCTGAAGTTCTTAGTACCACATTACTCAGGATTTTCTGAAACTCAGCACCAAAATTTCGTATACATTTCAATCTTACTAGCATTACATTTTTTGGTTCGTGCTCATAATAGCGTTTCTATTATGACTAAACTTTTATGATGCGACAATATGTCATCGACGTTAGCGCAGAATGAGTCACCGCGATAACTCCTCATGGTCGTAAACCTAACTGAAAGTCGATAAATGAAGCTCATGATCGTTTAGCTCTCAGTTTATGGATAGACCAAACTTTTTTTTTACTATCCTAATTGTATGTGTACTAACGGGGAACAACAGCGACGGAGATACGATTCGTTACACATATGAAATACCTGACAGCATAAGAGCATGTAGGACCAATTTGTGGCTTGTGGTGGTGCTGATAATGCCTTGCATTACTAGCATCTCTCAACATAAAAGTAGGATAAACTGCAAAAGTAAGGTCTAAATGACTGGGGGCAACACCAGCTATTCTCTCTAGATAGTTTTGAGACTCATGTTTTATTGAAATTCATTGTTTCAGGTTACAATGGTTGTGAAATCCATAATCGCTGTTCCACTTACGCAGCCGATACTCACATCTTCGTATCTGTCATTGTGCCAAGCCGAAGAGAAATAAAGTTACTATGAAATTAATTACTTTCCACTGTATATCATGCCGTTTCAATTCTTGAAAACGACAGCACACTACGTGGGCATCCTTAAATGCTCAAAAAATGGTTCAAATGGCTCTGAGCACTATGGGACTTAACATATGAAGTCATCAGTCCCCTAGAACTTAGAACTACTTAAACCTAACTGACCTAAGGACAGCACACACATCCATGCCCGAAGCAGGATTCGAACCTGTGACCGTAGCAGTTCGCGCAGTTCCGGACTCAAGCGCCTAGAATCGCTCGGCCACCGCGGCCGGCCCTTGAATACTAATTCTTAGCGGCAATGAACCGCTTTCAACAAGGAAGGATGAAAGCAAGAGTAAGGTTTTAACGGCTCGTCAACTTGGAGGTCGTTACAGACAGAGCACAAGCTGGGAATGGTTCAAGGGTGCGGAAGGAATTCGATCGTGCCCTTTCAAAGGAACCATCCGGGCATTGCCTGGAGCGGTTTAGGGAAATCACCTGGATGGCCGGTCGATGTGAACGGTCATCCACAAGAATGCGAGTGCAGTGTGCTAATCACTGCACCATCTAGCTCGGTACTTTCGATAAAACTGTAGTGTGGTATAACAATATATTTCGTTCTGTTATTTTGTATGCTTTGTAAACATCCATGGATGCTAGCCAGCCGGCCGGGGGTGGCCGAGCGGTTCTAGGCGCTTCAGTTTGGAACCGCGCGACCGCTACGGTCGCAGGTTCGAATCCTGCCTCGGGCATGTATGTGTGTGTTGTGTTTAGGTTAGTTAGGTTTAAGTGGTTCCAATTTCTAGGGGACTGATGACCACAGCTGTTAAGTCCCAAAGTGCTCAGAGCCATTTGAACCATTTGATGCTAGCCACTTACGAGCACAAACAAATTCATGCAAGAACTGGTGCTACCAAAAAAATCTTTCATGCTGGAGTGTACACTAAAAGCTAGTCACACTATAGGGAATAATAACTAATTATTTGACTGAAAACAATAAATGATTTACCTGCGGGATCATATTACTGTGGATAAAATTGCCACGGTACCCATGTTACGTAGGCAGCTGTAGTGTAACAAAAATAACGAGTGAGGATGAAATATGCATTTATGCGTTGCGCGAGGAATACTGAATGCTAGCTACCTACTGGTCAGTACGAGTCGACAAATTGAAGATCATGCCTTAGGCCTTAGCGGAATTTGTAATGCCAGAGATAATTACGTGTGGCTGGAAACCGAAGTATTGTGTCTTACGGCGAGTGTAACAAGAGTCTCGAACTAAGTGTTCTGGTAACTTCGTGACCAGTTGGTTCGAATGCACGCTGTTCAGTGGCTGTTCACGGGCTAATGGGGGGAGAGTTCCACGTCCATCGAGGTCGCTTTACAGGAGGAATCACTCACGGTCTTGTTGGCCGTATTCCTCGGAACCCTCGGGCGCGGCACAAAGCCCCAGGGCGCGGCTGAGACAGTGACGCGGCGAGGAAGACCTCAGCCGCAGGCTGCAGAGCAAGCGTTCTCCACGGCTGCTCCTCTAACGAGCGCGGGGGGGGGAAGAAGAATTCCGAACGGGAAAAACGAGAGCGCCAGCGCCTGAAACGTGATCGTCTCATCGGCTGCTGGGTTTTCCTCGCGTCTCAAGGGGTTAACGTACGGCCGGTAGCGCACGGCTGGAGGCCTGCACCTCACCTTAGCGTGTTTCAGAAAAGGCGAAAAGAACAAAAAATGCATAGCTTTCGGTAAAATACGTGAGAGTTTTCAATACTAAGTATCCGGTGTGTGTGTGAAAAGAAAAGTGTAAGATGGTTAGGGCTATGTTTTACCAGTTTTGACTTCTGCAATTGAAACTTAAATTTTTTAGGTGATAACCGTTCAAGACGTAAGGGTGATATCCGTGTCGGTAGCCTGAAAAGAATTTTCGCTCTTTAGGGGAGTGTACGTTGATTTGAAACTTCCTGGCTGATTAAAATATTGTCTCGGACTGGGACGCGAACCTGGGACTTCCGTCTTTCGCGAGCAAGTGCTCTACCGACTGAGTTGTCCAAGGACGGCTCTCGATCCGCCCTCACAGCTCATTTTCCGACGGTACCTCTCTGTTACCTTCGAAACGTCCTGTTGGTAATTACCAGAGCAGAAAGGAAAACAAACAAATCGTTGGAACAGATTGGTATGGGAAATGTAAATATTACTCTAATGAAAATGAAATGTAGGTGGAAGATTCATGTTACTATGCGAGTGAATAGTATGGTGCATGGACTAAAGAGGTTCTTTGCTGGATTCCTAGGGGTAAGAAAAGACTCGACTGATGGCCTAATAGCCGGCCGTTGTGACCGAGCGGTTCTAGGTACTTCACTCCGGAACCGCGCAGCTGCTACGGTCGAAGGTTAGAATCCTGCCTCGGGCATACATGTGTGTAATGCCCTTAGGTTAGTTAGGTTTAAGTAGTTCTGAGTCTCGTGGACTGATGACCTCAGATGTTAAGTCCCATAGTGCTTAGAGCCATTTGAACCATTTGATGGCCTAATAAAAGCTCGGCTATGACATCAACAATGCGCTATCTATTACCATTACATCAGATTTTACTTTACATAATGGATCCGAAGTCTCCGACTTCTGATGTCCTGTCACAATCACTACATCTAGTGCCATTATTTTATCCCTGCTATTTCTGCTGTGGCTGCCAGAAATTATTTGTCTCAACTTTCTTAACATGATTTTGAAGGCATTGTCCAGGTTACGTAAGTAATTTTGTCCGCTCCATGTACTCACCGTTTATCTGTGAAAATGTAACACAGTATGTGGACGCGCCTCTTTCCTAAGGTTACCGCTGGAACTGAGCAGACGTAAGAAGAGGCGACCTCAAATATTCTATTACCTTTCCTCAAATAAACGGTGAGTTTCAAAGAATACTTTATGTGGAATACATTAATAAAGTAACCTCATCCATTCCTTAAATTTTATGTTTAGAAAATCCAAATGAAGAATTTCTACCAGCAAAACTAGCAGCGGTAAAGTAATGATACCAGTAGGAGCAATAAAGACACGTATATGTAAATATCGAGAAACTGAGTAGTGATGAGAAAGCCTTTATACAGCAATGAATTTCAGTTGGCAGCAGCTGCTCATGATGAAGATGATATACAGCAAACATTTCTACGTTATTCAGGTGTAGTTGCTGAAGATGTGTGTGAAATCTTATGGGACTTAACTGCAAAGGTCATCAGTCCCTAAGCTTACACACTACTTAACCTAAATTATTCTAAGGACAAACACACACACCCATGCCCGAGGGAGGATTCGAACCTCCGCCGGGACCAGCCGCACAGTCCATGATTGCAGCGCCTCACACCGCTGGGCTAATCCCGCGCGGCTGTAGTTGCTGAATCGTAAGGAATAGAAGTAGAGCGGTCTAAGTAACGCCACTATGATCATAGCTGATGACTGCTTATGTCCAAGAATTTAAAAAATAAATAAAAATATCGCAATGTAGGTAACTATCTTCGTGCAAAATCATACACGCTTATATTCTGAAAAGTCTGAAAAGGGTAAATTTAACTCAAGTTATATAGGCATCTTCGCTCCGCCTCTAGATACTCTGCAGCGAGCTCCACTGTAAAGATTCCTGGACATCTCTGAACGTTTGTTCAATAATATGCCACGTATTGAAGGTACATTTGTTATTAAGAGTCACAATGTCTATTCTGGTGGGCCGACTATCGGACCAACACGTTTATAAAAGATCTGTTGCAAAAAAGCGATATGAGAACGACTCTCAGTGAGCAAAATTAGAGGAAAACACTATCTGTAACAATTACAACTCAGCTATTTAGTGCTTCTCTGATAGTTACAATTCTCGAATCATATAAAACAGCTTGCTCTAAGCAGGAGAAAGAAGACGTCACTTCACATCTTCTGTGATAATACTGTTCGAGTACTGTCACATGACATCCTCCAAAGGGACCAATTTTGTTGGAAAGCAGTTTAATGTAGATACTTACATACGTATCACCTTCGAGACATAACTGATTGCTTCATTGAACTGAGAAACTAACATTGTGCCTCTACTTGTAGATCTTACCATCCTGCTTTTCTTTTCCCCCTTACTCGGTGATGCTCGAGACTATGTCCGAGTCTGTAGGTCGGTGTAGTCATATATTCTGACGGCGTCCTTAATTGCTGCAGATTGCTTTGTAGTCATTAAGCGAACGATACTGCATCAGTGGAGTTGTCTACCAGCTGCTAATCTCTGGTGTGAAGTGAAGACTATATTTCTTTCAAATTTTATTTTTGTTTCTGTACGTTCGGTAATGACAGACAACGGCATCGGCTGTTACGTAGTAGTTCCTGTTACATTTTACGTTTTATTGCTGTTTCGAAAGACTATTGCCCATTAAGAAAACAGCGTTTCAGGCCGATAGCGGGAGTAATAAAGCCATAAAGCCACCTCGCTGTTGCCCCAAATGTTTCCATCGGCACACCTGTTAAGTGAATGGATTCGTTTGTCGGCAGTGATTTACGAAGAGTGGCACAAGTTTGAAGGGTTATACAAGTCTCTTAGAAACTTGAATCCGAAACTCTCCATTCATGCATTATGCGATCTTTTTTGAGTCCTCGTTAACAAATAACTTAGAGTAAGACACTTTCCTTTATACGGCAACATATTAAAAGTGGTAAGCTTCTGAGGCATTCTCGAATTTTTGTTCTTATTTTTAACAATTTGGGCAACTGGAGCTGCGTGCAGGCAGCAAGCGGGACAGAAAGTAAATGAATATTCTGCTTTGGTTACTACTGACACAGTTCGACATTTCCTCTACTGAACATTGTTTCACAATTTCGCTTTGGAAAATTTGGAAATTTGTGGTAAGTCCTATGGGACCAAACTGCTGAGGTCATCCGTCCCTAAGCTTACACACCACTTAATTTACGGTAAGGGCAACACACAAACCCAATGCCCAAGGGAGGACTCGAACCTCCGACGGAGCAGCCGCGCAGACCATGTCAAGGCGCCCTAGACCGCGCGGCTACCACGTGCGGCAATTTCGCTGTGGTTGTTATCTAGACAGAAGATAATTGTGACAGTTGTCATCTTACTTTCTGACGAGAGAGTCACAAAAGCAAAGGTCCTGAGCCGTACTAATGTTTCTCTGTCAGTTTGTGGAGTTCCGTGCCTGTTGCACTTGGTCGGTCAGTACAGGGATGGATGACGCCGGAGTTGCCGTCCGATGGTGTCTCATATGTGCTCGATCAGAGACATATCTAGTGAACGAGAAGGCCATAGCAATATGTCAACACTCTTTAGAGCATACAAGAAATGGATTCGCAGTTGCGAATATGGAAAACCGTCAGCTGTGTAATGGAATGACGACAATGATATTTTATGCCGGACAGGGACTCGAACCCGGATTTCCTGCTTATCGTGAGCGGTCGCCTTACCATTTCGCTCTCCGAACACGACTCACGGTCAGACCCAAATTTCAACATGTCGTCAACCACGTGTCTACAGTCTGTACTCGTACACCCATTATGTATATTCCCGTACAGGGTAGACATATTGCTTTAAAGTCGCTTGCCTGGTGTCGGCGGATGAATAGGATATTGCAGCGTGAGAATAATAGAGGACAAAAAAATGGTTCAAATGGCTCTGAGCACTATGGGACTTAACATCTATGGTCATCAGTCCCCTAGAACTTAGAACTACTTAAACCTAACTAACCTAAGGACAGCACACAACACCCAGTCATCACGAAGCAGAGAAAATCCCCAACCCCGCCGGGAATTGAACCCGGGAACCCGGGCGCGGAAAGCGAGAACGCTACCACACGACCACGAACTGCGGACAATACAGGACAATGATATTATCTGGGAACTCTTCCATTTGGTCCGTGTTTGCATAGAAAAAGAGTAATATCCGAAAACTGAGCCAGCCTTGATGCAAAACACCTTGTTATTCGTTTACTTCTTTATTCTCCCAAACTAGTTTCGGCAACAAATATCACCATCATCAGTGTTTTGTTTTTTATTTTTTAATCTAAAACCTGCAGAAAATAGCATGGTTATACAAACACAATAGCACGTTATTACATTTTTACTCTCCGTTTTTTTTAATATAGTTTTCTATGGACACCTTTATACTACCCTATTTATTGTACGTTACAGCATGTTTTAAGCAATTATTGTCGCTGTCTGCGACATATTTTCTGTGCGCTTTTTGTTTCTGTTGCCGTTTTTTACTTAGCGAACATCATGTCATCTGCAAACATGTGAGCGGCTGTTAGTAAACAAAATACTTATAAGGTGAACTTCGTATGTCAGCAATATATACTTGGGGTTGTGGTAGTGTTGTGGAAAACCAGTTATTTGGTGTGTACTGAGCTGTTACTTAGCTATTCGTGTACTCACGTTCGTTGGATGGTATGTGGCTGCCTTTATACACAGAAAAACGAAACTTTCGCACTCTGTTTCTGACCCAGAACATTACGCCATCTTGCTGTTCGCGCGTGTCGCGAGAGATGTATCGCATGTGGCGAGAAAGGCTATGAAAAACAGTAGCGCGAATTACGACTACTTCTGTTCATTATTTATGTCTCTGTGTGTGATGGGGAAGTGGTTCTTTTGCGTGTGTGCTTTCTGTTCTGTGTCGTTGGTCAGTTCTCTCAGAGAGGTAAAGAGTGTGTTGTTAGAAAGTGTTGTGTTTTCGTTTATTACATTATTCCCTTCGACTATAGCCTTTTCTATTTCGTAATTTTCTTCTATTGTTAGTTGTCGGTATAGACTGTTGTTGTTTCTCAGAATGTGTAGATCGTTTTCGATATTAATGGAGTTATGATTTTTGTTCAATAGATGTTATGCAAAAGTTGAATGCGTGCTGTCACTCTTTAGAGCTCTCATGTGCTCTGTGTACCTTGTTCAGAAATTTCTGCTTGTTTGTCCTATGTAATGGGCCTGACAGGAGTTGCAAGTGAGTTGATATATTCCAGCATTGCTGAATTTGTCTGAAGTTTTTCTGACTGGTCTTAGTCTTTTCTGAACTGTATTGTTTGTTCTGAATGTTACTGGAATCCGTTGCTTTTTCAAGATGTTTCCTATTCTATGTGATATTTTGTTATTTTATGTTAGTATGTACCATCTCTCTCTTTTTTCTGAAGCGGTGTGGTCTGCTGTGTTGTCTGTGTGTACTGCATGTTTCCATTTTACCTCGTTGTTGAGTTAGTTTATGATGTCTGTTTTGTAGTCGTTTTCAACAGCAATTTGTTTGATTATATTTATTTCCTGTGTGTAGTTTTCTGATTTAAGAGGTGTTCTGTTTATCCTGTGGATAAAAAAAACACTGATGATGGTGGTATTTGTTGCCGAAACTAGTTTGGGAGAATAAAAAAATAAACGAATAACAAGAGGTTTTGCATCAAGGCGGACTCAGTTTTCTGATATTACTGAATAACACACGAATTTCTTTCATATGTAGAAACACCCCTACCAACTTTCGTTTATGTCGCACAAGTCCTTCTTCGTGTAGCGATTTTTTTTCCGTCAGTTTATTTTGTCCCAGTTCCAAATACTGATCGCAAGTTTTAAGACTGCTCGTGGAACGGCGGTCGAAACGTTGGCAGAGTTCCCTAGTGTTATATTGTGCTTTACCTGGAGAATTGTGTCCGGTGTGACTAAGCACTGTCTCTAATAACGCAGATACCGACGGCGTGTACGCCGCTCTTATGAGGAGTGCTTTACCCTTGAGTGAAATACACTGACGAGTACAGTTTACTCGCTTTCGTGTTCTTTGCTCGGCCTCCATCAGGAGTTGGAAAGTAATGACGCGGACGGAGCGGTGGCAGAGACAGAGACGTTGAAGTATCAGGTATTCGAAGCACGAGCCGGCCTGCAGGTAACTGCGGAGCCGGTGACAGCGGCGGCGGCGGCGGCGGCGGCAGCGACTTGCGTGGCCGGGTGCCGCCCACTGGCAGCCCGCACTCATAACGAGGCCGCTGCCGCGTGACGGGAAGTCCCTAGGACGCACTCTGCGCTGCCCAGACACAGCACACGTAAACGTCCGCCCAGCTCAATTACCGTCGCACTCTGCTCTCCCGGTACAGTCCGGAGCAGGTACTCCGCGAAACGACAGGCGGTGTTTCGATTGACAGGACGACAATCGCGTTTTCAACGGCTATTGTGCCATCGAGACCAATCAGTTTACTTCCGATATCACACATTCGACGATTGTATGACCGTCTGAACTCGCCTCTCAATTCCGATTGAGACTATCGTTACGGACGAGAATTATAATGAAACACATGTCGTCTTATTCTTCATGCTTTCCCGACGTTCTGTTGGCATCTTGGATATTCGGGAATCCAGCCGGATATTCGCGTCGTTCTCGCACGATATTTCAGCAGCGTTCCTCGCTGTCTTCTTCAGATGCTACCTGAGACTGGTCCTGGATTCCAGCGCTTGAGCTTGTGGAAACTCAACGCAGGACACTCCGGGATTCTACAAGAAATAGAAGTGGAGACAGAGAGAACTGCCGTGAGACAAGGTGTCGGACATTAGAGACCAGATTTGACACACCCCAGATCATGAACTCGACTTCAG
Source organism: Schistocerca cancellata (assembly GCF_023864275.1). Classification (NCBI taxonomy): domain Eukaryota; kingdom Metazoa; phylum Arthropoda; class Insecta; order Orthoptera; family Acrididae; genus Schistocerca; species Schistocerca cancellata. The sequence continues at coordinate 459,577,700 of NC_064630.1, forward strand.
AAGACGGCCAGGTCTGGCGCGGACGGCGGTCGGAACACCGGCGACCAGAGAGGGCCAATGTAGCCGCGTCTGGCGGTCGCAGACCTATTATGGAGCGCCCAGCACGGAACAGAAGTGGAAATCATAGTAACAGTCATGAGACACAGTATGCAACACCTCAGATCGGGTCTGACACACCTCAGATGACGACCGCAACCGTTGAGGAAGGCCAAAACGGGCGCTGACGGCAGTCGGAACATCCGCGACTGGAGGGGTCCATTGAAGCCGAGTCTGGCGGACGCGGACCACAGACGGAACACTCGACTCGGCGCGGACCGATTAGGGAACGCCCAGCTCCTTCCAGGCATAAATACTGGACTCGATCGACCCAAGGACCAGTCTCAGGTAGCACCTGAAGAAGACAGCGAGGCACGCTGTTGAAATATCGTGCGAGAACGACGCGAATATCCGGCTGGATTCCCGAATACCCCAGAAGTGGTAGAGCACTTGCCCACGAAAGGCAAAGGTCCCGAGTTCGAGTCTCGGTCCGGCACACAGTTTTAATCTGCCAGGAAGTTTCACATGTCGTCTTGATGGAGCTGATCGATTTCGAGGGACCTGAAGAAACGTTGCGCCTCAGATCGATGTGAAGGTTATTAGAGATGGAGCACTAGCTCACTCGAGAATGGTGCAGGAAGAACTCGACGAATGCGTTACCAAACGTTACCATAACAGTGTTTGCGTGCAACGTCTTGGATAATGCAGACTAGGATGCCCAGACCAATGCTTTAACCGCACTCGATTGGGACTCCAATGGCTCTACGAATGAACCACTTTGCTCTGTTTGAGGGGCTTCAACCGGTTTTGTGGAGAAATAGAGTCGATGACCGTGTTAATCAGTATTAGGAAAAGCTAGTGGAAGACTTAAATTTGCTGGAATCCATCTGTGAAGGAAATGGTGTATAAAATGGCACAAATCAGAGGCGCGCCGGTAGGATAGTCGCATGTAGTTGTAGCCCATACAAAAGTGTAACAAAAGTGCTTGGAGAGCTTAAAAGGGAATGCTTGGAAGCAACACAACTAGTTTAGCGAAACCCTACTGGGTAAATTTAGAACGTGTGTGTGTATGCGCGGGCGCGCGCTCGCGCGCTTTTGTTCGAAGACCGTTATGCTGCCACTATCGATTACTTACATCGCGTAGGGATCACGAAAGTATGTTGAGAGATTAGGACACGTAAAGAGGCATTTCGCTCCTGCTTAATACGTGAATGAAATAGGACAGAAAACCAATATTTAACGTAAGATGTAACCTCCGCTTTTATATTGAACAGTGGCTTGGAGATTACATGACTGTGTGTCTCTCCTAAGAGTCGCGAGGCGCATTTTCTCTGGTGTTGAGGCAGGTAGTTGCAATGTCGTTTTTGCAATGTGTAGCTAAAGTCAGCCCAAGCAAATGAAGCTCTTCACGGCTTTCATGCGATGCCCATTGTGAAAGGATAGTGTCGGTTTCTTCCTGAAGCGGAATTTCAGGTGCCTGTTCGGTAGAGCGGCTCCAAATCAGTCTAGTCAGATAGTCGTTTTATCGATAAGTATTGTCAGGGACAGTAAAACACAAATAGTAAGCAGTACCCCACCAGCGACGGCACTGCTCTGGCCCACTCTGATTGCTACCCCCTTGCAGCGACGCTCGTGAACTACTAGGTTATTCTTCGTGTTTTACTGTTTCTCTTAATACATATCGATGAAACGAATATCGTACTAGACTAATGTGGGATCACTCTGTCGGATGGGGAGATAACATTCCGCTATTAATGGGAAGCAAACCGACGCTTTCCGTCGACAATGGGCGTCGCGTGAAAGTCCTAATGAGCAGTATTTCGTTGCGCTGTCTCCAGCTGCACATTGCAAAAACTAGACTCTGATTAACTACCTAAACACCAGAGAAAATGCGCCTGGCGCCTCTTTGAAGAGACACCCGGTATAGATGTAGACATATGACTGAGCTCGATGGGCTTGCCGTATCACCACTCATTGATAAAATACAGAAATTGTACAAATTTGCTACCCGAAACTTTGAATAAGGTCCACTAATCACAATTTTGGTGCAGTCGACGACTAGATGAGCAAAAAAATCTGTGTTAACTCTTTTAATGTTTGATGTCTCTTAGATTAACATTGTACTCTTCTATTTTACATTGATCAAGGGAAACGCTGGCCTATTATCTACACCCAGATTTCGGCAAATCCACAGCTTTTTTGTACAAAGTGGCTTTTGAATCCTTACCTCCGACATTCACAGAACAGTTTTATTCTGCGAGGTTTCTTTCTTATTTTTCGATTGAAACCCTTGTTCTGTCTTAACGTAGGCATGTCTGTTTTGCTGCTGCTTTTAGCAAACTTCTGAAGAAAATTAATTTTAGTTGATTGTTGTATTTCTTTTAACACCTTATTAACTACGGAGGCAACTCATCTTGACGTATAATGCCCAGTGAAGAAAGTCTATCCACACTAGAGGGGAGTGTAATTCTAACTCAACCCCGACAATTCTGAATTATGTCTCCTGTGGTCTTTATCAATCACGCCAGGCGACTGTAGGAACGGTTCCTTTAACAAAGTCACTGTATCTTTGTTCCATCGTCTACCGTTACGTTCTTAATACTTGAAATGACAATGCCATCCCATTTTTGTACTTTTGAGACCCCTCACAGTCGTGTCGTTCTTGTGGCACAAGTTACTTTCATAGGTAGTGCTAGTCAGTATGATATGTCCATCCAAATGGTTCAAATGGCTCTAAGCACTATGGGACTTAACATCTGAGGTCATCAGCCTCCTAGAGTTAGAACTACTTACATCTAATTAACCTAAGGACATTACACACATCTATGCCCGAGGCAGGATTCGAACCTGCGGCCTTAGGAGCAGCGTGGTTCTGGAGTGAAGCGTCTAGAACCGCTCGGTCACAACGGCCGGCTACCCATCCAAGATACTGCAATAACCTCCTTAGCACTGTGAACCGTATTGACTCCTTTTTCTTTTGTTTTTGGTGCGTGACCGTGACGAAAACGAAGCTACATGTTTATTGCTGCAACAGGGTACAAAGGACTGTTAATTCAGTGTTTTTATTGTTTGCGGCGAAATAGTACTAAGCGTTTCGGATTTCTGTTCGTCATTTGGTGCCATATTTACTTGTGTGTATTACAATACAAATCTACATGGAGTACAATAAAATCTATCCTCACTTAAGGTATTGTAGTAGTCTCTTAGCTGTTGCTGACGTCTGCTTATGGTAGCAGCTGTACAGTGGTACTACCCGAGTATCACAGTGGTGGTGCCTAAGAAGGGAACATCGCACTGTGAATGATTTTATGACAATTGGGCATATACTACCAAGTGATTCAGCATGTCCTCGTTAAATATTACGATATAATCTCAAGCTAAGCCAACCGAAATCCCTCAGTACGAGGTGCAGTAATATTGCGGTCGACTAATATGCCTAGATAAACCATAAAAACATTTGGATTCATAAAGGGGCCACAAATAAACAGCTAGAAACTCCTTAGCGGTATCAAGCTGTAATAAAGTGCTCTCTCGACGGACGGTTGCTTCAGGTTCTACCTTAGACGACATTGGACAGCAACATGGAGTTGCATATAGCCAGCATGCCGCTCTTGGAAAACCAGAGGTGTTATTTATTAGGTATTTGCTCTATTCTCCTCAAGAAAATGGGGATATCACATTTCGAAGGTAACACCTAGTGTTGATCCCTGAGACGTGCGTACATCCTTATAAACAGGATATGTGACAATCAGGTGGGACGGTTACCTGAAATTTTCTACCAGTTGCTACTAGGTAACGTTTGCAAATACTTTCTTGGCCTCCTGTGGAAGTGAGCTGCTGCAGTCTGCTCCTTCAGTGTCCTGTGCGAACTTGGGTGCCTGTCTACGGTAATAGCGACGTAAATTAGGACACTAAACAGCGGAACAGACCCGCGAGCTGCTGGAGATAAGGCTGACGTAGCGGTTCGTGTGAGAGCGACGCCCGACACAGCTCAGGCAGCCGGGCTCTGGCGGAGGCGCAGCAGCTTAACGAGCCGCACACGGCCTCCAGGAAGTGGGTCTGCGTCCAGTAATTGGTCGTCCCGGAGGAGCGCATGGTCCCAGCTGTGGCCGCTTACACATCCAGCACGCCTGTTTATCCTCGGCGAGTGGGCCACACAGTGCCTGTTTCGCAGTTCCTCGTCATTGGACCACCCGCCCACTACTATTCATTCAGCGTCAAGGATGGTGCTGTTGAATAGTGTCAGATAGAGCACGGTTGCGCAACGTATGCGTAGCTAACGATAGCTGGGGGCTCTGCATTTGCACACCACTGAAGCCTCCATGAGTGGATGGTCGTAAGGAAAACAGACCACATTAGCATTTCCGTTCACAGCTTGCGTAAGCGGCGAGTGATGAGGAAGAAAAGCAGATCACGTCGGCATTAAGGCCACTAGAGACGGTCAACCGAATCATTTGGAGAGTAAGTGAGGAAGTACGTAGTTTTTCCCGGATTAGTAAAGGATGATGATTTTCACATATGGAAATTGAAAAAGATGGCAAATTATTTTTAGACGTTTCAATACATAAAAAAAAGAAAATAGGACTTTGGGATACAGTGTACACCGTAAATCTACGCATACCGACCGGTTTGTCATTCACCACATCAACGCATCGGACTTTTACGTACACTGGTCAGAATAGCTTATGCTATTTGGGATTCTAATAATTTGACACTGGAACTGGATTACGTTAAGCTTGTTGTCAGAAAAATGGATATACTGATCATAAAATTGTTTGCTTTCCAATTTGGACCACCATGTGAACCAACAATGAACACTTGTAAATCAGTTGCTTAGCCTTTGCCGGGAGTATTTCAAGAATCCTTAGAAAATAATATATTAAAAGTGTCCTTTGCCTTCGGCCAAAACTAGAGGCCTTCTTGGATCTTTTAAAGATGATTTGGGGCTGAGGAAGCCTATACTCTATAAAATTTCCTGCCACTGCGGAAAGGCTTGTATTTGACTGTGCACCTTCAATCCCACCTGAAGGTGGCGAGCAGTTGGAACATCGAAATATCTTTGTCGTCAGAACGATGAAATCCGTGAAGTGCAACAGGTGAGGAACTAATGTATTGTGACTTCGTGGTACAAATTTTCTTCTCCTGTTATGATTTGTATCTTACCAGGATCGGTGAATGGTGATTTGAAACCTGCTACAGGGTTCGATGGCAGCGCGATTAAGCGTCTCAGACTGCGAAAGGTTTGAGGTTCGGTGCTCCTAGATTAGTTTTCTGGCTCTTACCACGATTACTACTTGTGGTAATACTTCAACCATAGCGTCGTTGTTATTATTTTACTTACAGTAAATTTAGAAACATAACTGTAGACGTAAAATATGGCATATTTAGAGTATTAGGTAATTGGCTATAATAAAAAATAAATAAAGGAATAAATCTGGTAAGGTGTGGAGACACCCAGACAATATTCAAAAAACTAATATATTTTCAGTAGATGGTGACCTGCAGCTCTAATGTAATGAAAGAATGTCAAATTACCGCCTTGAGCTGCTGGTAAAATACTTTATTTATAAACCAGTTTCAATCGTCTGACCAGCATCAGGGCCGTCCGAGGTGGCCGAGCGGTTCTAGGCGCTCAAGTCCTGAACCGCGCTGCTGCTACGGTCCCAGGTTCGAATCCTGCCTCGGGCATGGATGTGTGTGATGTCCTTAAGTTAGTTAGGTTTAAGTAGTTCTAAGTCTAGGGGACTGATGACCTCAGAAGTTAAGTCCCATAGTGCTGAGAGCCATTTGAACCATTTGAACTAAACTGTGTGGAAAAGACAGATTTAGCTTTTGACAAAGAATACATCGACAGATATATAACAAGAAATTCCATGTACTCTGACACAATGGTAATGCTGTTTCCTTTCGTCTCGCTGCTCCACGAGACTCATGCGGGATGACTCTGCTAAGTGTCAGACAGCTACACCCCTTCACTTAGCGGCCAGGAGCTGTTTCCACAAAAAGGCCGACCGACGCGCTCTCAGCGAGAGTGACCCCGTCCGCCAGCCGCCGCTTGCCCCCATTAAAAGCAGCTGTCAGGAGGGGGAACGAGAGCGCACACCTGAGGTTATTGGTGGGCAATTACATCATCGCGCACACGCCGGTCTCGCATTCCGGCCGGAACGCTAGAGCGGAGCACAGCGGAACGTTCCAATTGGCGGCACGTCCCGCGGCCCGGAATGCCGCTGCAGGGATTGAATGCAGATGAGCGGGCAGCGGGCAGCGGCTGCTCTCCGGCCGCGGGCCCGGCGCCTGCTGGCAAGTGGCTGCGCCCCGCGACCTGGCAAGGACGCGGCTTTCCCAAACAACCGCGAGACACCTCACTGCCCGCCAACGGCCACTGCTGGGCTGCCAGCAAATAGTTCCCAGACAAAGGAGATCCTCGACAATCCCAACTAAGCCATCGCTTTACACGACGGCTGTTCAATAAGTAATGCAACGCATTTTTTTCTCGGCCACTTTCTGTTGAAAAAATTTGGAATTTGTTGTGGTACGTGCTGCAATATTCCAGCTTCGCCCCCTATAGTTTCATGAAGTTCCGATTTGTGGCAACGATGTACGGGGGGTCTGTAAAGCCGTCGGCACACGGACCGTGCTGTCGAACGTTAACGTTGAGCGTGCCAAGTTCAACGTGCTGCTGAACGCTCAGGAGCGATGCGACTTGTGCGTACGGTACGTGGGCTCCAACGTGGTATACGCGATCGCAACGCACTCCAGCGGCAGTTGATGGATGTTTCTAGTTCGTAAATCACACTCTTTGCTCAACGGGCGTGCGTAAAATTCCCACGTTAGCTCTATTAAAACGCACATTTCCTCCATCGTCCACTAAAAGGGAAGTACCATGTCCAATCAATAAGGACACAGGCCTATAAAAGTTCCATTACAAACAGTGCGGTACAAATTTGCAATACTTCTCCGCATAAGATAAACATTATTTCATCATTCCCACATTTCAGTAAAACCCCAAGGTCAATCTTACTTGATCACTGTTCCTACCCAGTAGCAGAATCTTTACAACATGTGAATTACGAAGCGTAAAAGAAAAAGGAGCAAGATATCTTTATACAAGTAGCGCAAGCTGTCCTGTAGATTAAACCAATCGAACCAACTCACCCCTCAAAAAAAGGTGAACTTATATTTACATAACATCAAATATTGTAGCATATACTTATATTAAACTAATAATAAAGTGTCAGAACCTAATAAAAACGCGAATGTTAGGGAAAAAAATTTGGAAGTGTTAAGACGCGAACCACCGCTCCAACAAATACCCAGTATTGGACTTTTTTTCCCATTTTGTTCGTTGTGTTTGGTCGTTGCGGACGTCACGTAACATCCGTTCAAGTTCGTTGTTGATCCTTTCACTCAGTTTTTTATTGCAGAGGCCAACCAGCTCTCTGACCGAACACGCTGAGCTACCGTGCCGGCGGACATATACGCTCCTCATTACACTAATACAACAGGCTCCTCGTACTTAATCATATTGTGTTGCCCCTTGCTAAAAACGTTAGTCGTAGAAAATTATTTTATTAATTGAAATTCAATTATAACAAATTGTACCAAGAACAATGCGTTTTGGGTGGATCTTCAGTGTGTCGCTGCCTTCAAATAGCCTACTCTCATAATACGCAAGTTATAGTAATTCTTTTGCCACGAATATGATGTTTCTCATTGTTTTATTGGAACGAATCACACAACTAACAACGGGTTTTCCAGTGATTCTCAATTTGCTGGTGCTCAGAAACGGCATATATACATGTAGGTTGAAATGAATGCCAATATTGCGCCTCTCAACTCTGTACTGAAAGGAGACGGCGTGCGTGTGACGTAGATGGCATTGTGCCATTTCATTGATCAACGCTCAGACGCACGCTCAGAATATCAGATATTCCAGATATTGCTCTGCACGTTCGGAAAGACTCCCGAACGTGCTATTCCACGCTTTGACGTCAGAAACTCGGCATGCTCAACGCTCAACGTTCGGATGCACGGTCCGTGTGCCGACGGCTTAACGGAAGTGCGTCCCAAGCAGAGAGCTGTCATTGAGTTTCTTTTGTGGAAAACCAGAGCATCGGGGATATTTGTGGCGCTTGCGGAACGTCTACGGAGACTTGACAGCGAACAAAAGCACGGCGAGTCTTTGTGCGCAAACCTTTCCAGTCCTCCGCGTGGCGGCCGGCCGCACACAGCACCTACTCCTGCAATGTTGTTATTTGTGGACACTCACTCGAAGTGAGCGATAGGTTACAGTGAAACACCTCGCTGCGCAAGTCTCTGTTGATAGTGCTGACACACTCGTCCACCAGTTCCGGTACTCAAATGTGTGCGCTCGCTGGGTTCTTTTCCGCCTACCCACCTTCCCACTTCCATTGGTTTCGCTGAGTGACGGAGACACTCCACGGGAAGCAATATGTGGAAGATGGGAAGTTTATTGATGCGGCAAGACGTTGGCTCTGACGTCCACCAGTAGAGTGATATCATGCGGTCATATAGGCCCTCTCAGTAAACGTAGTGCAGGGCCGTCGCATTGGATAATAGGGTTTTGTAGCCAAAAGAGTGATGAATAATATGGCGTATTGGAATGCTCAATAAAACCAGCCTGCTTTCAGAAATAAATGTGTTGTATTACGTACTGAATGCCCCTCGTACTCTATCAAAAGTACCCGGACACAGTGGCCATTGATCTGGAGTTTACTCAACCTTCGCCTTTATGCCGGCTTTAACTCCGGCCGGAGTGGCCGAGCGGTTCTGGGCGCTACAGTCTGGAACCGCGCGACCGCTACGGTCGCAGATTCCAATCCTGCCTCGGGCATGGATGTGTGTGATGTCTTTAGGTTAGTTAGGTTTAAGTAGTTCTAAGTTCTAGGGGACTGATGACCTCAGAAGTTTAAGTCCCATAGTGCTCAGAGCCATTTGAACCAACCGGCACCGGCTTTAACTCCGCTGGTGACGCTTTCAGTGAGGTGTCTGAATATCTGTGCCGGAACGACAGCCCCTTCTTCTTCAAGAGTGTAAACCGGAGATGGCAATGATGTTGGACACCCGGATCTGAGGCGAAGTCTGTTTTTTAACTCGTCCCAAAGGTTTTCCATTGGGTTCAGCTCGGAACTCTACGCAGGCCAGCCCGCATCTCGTGGTCGTGCGGTAGCGTTCTCGCTTCCCACGCCCGGGTTCCCGGGTTCGATTCCCGGCGGGGTCAGGGATTTTCTCTGCCTCGTGATGGCTGGGTGTTGTGTGCTGTCCTTAGGTTAGTTAGGTTTAAGTAGTTCTAAGTTCTAGGGGACTTATGACCACAGCAGTTGAGTCCCATAGTGCTCAGAGCCATCTACGCAGGCCAATCTATTTCAGAAATTTGCTGCAACAATCAGCAATCAGTTGCACAAAAGAGAGTTTATTCAAAAAATGGTTCAAATGGCTCTGAGCGCTATGGGACTTAACTTCTGAGGTCATCAGTCCCCTGTAACTTAGAACTACTTAAGCCTAACTAACCTAAGGACATCACACACATCCATGCCCGAGGCAGGATTCGAACCTGCGACCGTAGCGGTCACGCGGTTCCAGACTGTAGCGCCTAGAACCGCTCGGTCACTCCGGCCGGCAGAGTTTATTCCTTTGCCGCTTTCGGCACCTAGAGCCCTTCTTTAGAAGACTATAATCACTGCACTGTGAGCGAGCGTCAAAAATAAGCAGGTGAATGTAGTACTTGTGTATAGCTGTATTCGTGTTGATCACAGTGCCTCTATATTTGCCCAAGTGCAGGTATTTTGAGGCCAAAATAAATCGAATTGTGGGTACTACTTGTATGAGCTGAGGATCTTCGTCGCAGTCTGAGAGTATAAGATTTACAAGAAGCGCTGACAATCACCACGGAACAGTGGAAGGCAATTACGGCTTTTCTTTTTGATGAATCATCCTCATGCACTCTGCATGTGCTGTCAGCTTTCCGACCAGTGAAATAACCGACTTGCGTAAGGCGGAGCGTGCCTGGTGTGCTGGAAATCAGTAAGACGGCGAGATCAAAACCACGCGGACAGCGCTGCGCTGAAAGCTGCCACGACGATTCGCTTCTCAGTAACGGCTCAAGGGAAAAAGAAAGAGCGATGCAGTTAATGGCTCCAGGAAGCGAGCAGCCAGAAATGCTAGTTAGCAAGTCAGATAATTAACGTGCTCCAGTGTCGGCTACTTTCCTCTAAGCTTCAGTGAAGTAATTGTTTGCTGGTGGGCAGCACTTCGTGAGCGGACTCCTGCTCAAATGTGGTCGAGTAGTATTAATTTACAATATGCGACGTGCAATTGCAATATATGATGAGCATTTGTATTATGTGCACTAATATCTGGCCCAAGGACAGGTTTTCTTATTTTTTTCTCCACTTCTCCGCAATTTCACTTTATTGTTCATTTCACGTTGCTGCCTCCTTTCTCTTAACCCTTCTATAATCGAATTATTTTTGTTTTAGCGTCTGGAATACCTTCCAGATTCCCTTTGGTGAGGACTTGTAGCACTCATCACTTTCCCATTGTTATTATTTTTTAAAAAGTTCTATCGTTCTCTTGTCGACGAATCATTAGAACACTAGTTCGGGCTGGAGAACTGCGGGGAAGGAATTGTCGTTTTCATAGGAACCATCCCGCCATTTTCCTTTAGTAGATTTGGAAAACCACAAAAACCTAACCCGATGGCCGGAGAGGGACTGGCGTTCCAGTCCTCTCAAATGCGAGTTCGGTGTGTTAACCACTACTTCCTCTCCTCTGGTTTCTCGAGAGCGGTTCATTGTTAGGTTTTATTACGTCAATCATAACCAGGATTGATCTTTATTCGTCAACAAGTTTGAGCTATTCACTTTTTAGTTGTTATTTTTAAATTTTCATTTTTTGGACTAATCCCCAAAACTCTGATTCTTCTTCTTCTTGATCCACGTTTTGAACGGAAAAGAAAAATTTGGTATTTTACGGGGTGCTACCTTCAATCCAGTCTCAACCGTCTGGTCGGCAACTCCCAACTGTTGATGAGTGCACCTTTTGTGAAAATATTCACTCTAATTTACTTCTGTGGAAATGTAGGGAAAGTTAGCATATTTACAGATGACTTAATTGCCTTCAGACATGCAGGCAGTTAAAACTAATTCTGTTCACAAAAACAAAACCGCGACTGACTGCCATTAAAGTTCATTAGCTTGCATGCATTTGCAGTTAGATAACTTCCCTATTTACTACACCAAATCGACATCTGAAGTCATGTTTGGTTGCTTTATTATTGTCTGTGACGTGACTCCCATTAAAGTTCATTATCTTGTGTACATTTGCAGTTAGGTAGAGTTCATATTTATTACACCAAATCGAAACCTGAAGCCATGTTTGGTTGTTTTATTATCGCCGGCGATATAGTTTTCTACAGATAATATGGAAGTATCGCTCAAGTTGATACGTAAATGTCGTTTAACTTGATAGGTCTCTTCTATGGCTTAGAAACGTTAAAGGTTTGTTTGGCTACTGCAAATAATATTTTCGAGTATTATGTTGGCTCTTCTCGGAGGTACCTCGCTAGTACTAAAACAGCGATGAGAATGAGTGAGTGGGTGCACGAAATGGGACTGATTCCGACCATCCAGATCCTGATTTCCCTAAATCGTTTCAGGTCAGTACCACGACTGTCCTTTTCTAAAGGCTACACCCAACTCGTTCATCTCTCCACTTCCAGCTGAACTACGTCACGATTTCTACGCCCACGAAACTTTTATCAGTCCAGTGGTTTCCCTCAATCAGTTACAGCTAAAGTCGGAACGAGTCCTTTCCCACCAGTATCCTTTGTACACGCTCTCAGTAATTCGATTTATAATGAACTTTGAATGGTCTCTATCCTTTCCTTATAACTTTCAACGTACTTTGTGAACGCCTGATGGCGTCAACAGTATCCAGCATACCCACAGCACGTACACTGCGCCAGAACTAGAAAGGTAGTATACACCCCGACCGAGGCGCCGTACTAGTTAAACGTCGACGGGACGTCATATCGTACTCTTCCTGTCTTTCTCATTCACAATGGCTTTGTATGACCAGGAGGGGGTTAGACTATGGGTAGCCGCAGTGACTAACTACTGTTCCATATCAGACCGTGGGTTCTGTTAAGGTGCAGCCTCAAACAGATATATTGCATTAAACAGAGATAGATGTGCATGTCCCTCGAAAAGAGGACCTCCAAACCGCGAAGAGTCTTCTTTAGATGAGAGAAATATTGCTTGAGAACACGTCCACTCAAGTTCAAATCCAAAGTCAGTTGTAGGCAACGATACGGTCAAAAAAATGGTTCAAATGGCTCTGAGCACTATTTGACTCAACTGCTGTGGTCATAAGTCCCCTAGAACTTAGAACTACGTAAACCTAACTAACCTAAGGACATCACACACATCCATGCCCGAGGCAGGATTCGAACCTGCGACCGTAGCGGGATACGGTCAGTATAAGTGCATAGAATAGTAACCCAACTGAACCGAGAAGCACTGTTCAGACACAGTCTAAAGAGACAGACTGTTAGTAGCGGCGCATTTTAGAGTGAGGAGTGTTTGGTGAGCATGTCATTTCGCTAAGAGGGATTTTTTTTTAAATTTACCAAATTTCTAGCAGTGCCCATTCAGCTATCTCAAGAGTAAAGAATACGACGATACAAATGTAAGGACAGCACAAGACCCAGTCCCCGAGTGGAGAAAATCTCCGACTCGGCCGGGAATTGAACACGCGCTCCTTCATTTAGCAATCCGTCGCGCAGACTGTCAAACTACCGAGACAGACCGCTGAGAGACTTCGCCGACGGGCCAGCTCCTTGTGAGTGATAGTTGCTCTTCTCCCTGCAGATCGAATTCTCAAATGCCGCTTCGAAGTACCTCGGAATATTTCCGCGGGACAGTGGCAAGTTTAAGGCAACTATTTACACGCAAGAGGCACAGGCAAAACTTCAGCGCTTAGCAACGCTAGGATGATAATTCAGTACTCGCCCGTGCAGAGAACCAAAGGTCACCACTACTCAACCGACTGCGTTCGGAGTTCTCCAAGGGACAGGAAAATGCAGGCATGCCCGGACACGCCGCCTAACTCTTCTAACGAGGGATAAAAGCGAAACGCGGCGCGTCGTGCGCCCACCTGGCCAACAACTACCTCGTAATAATCTGCATACGATAGGGCAGCAGAGGCAGAGGCGGCCGCCGCGGCCTCTTCAGAAGACGAGGCGCGCGGGCCCGCGCGACGTGCGGCGAAAATTATTAATTAGTGGCCGGTTGCCGGCGTCATCGTCGCGAGATAGTGCAGCGCGAGAAAAAGGAAAGGGGAGGAGAACAAAAAGGAAAAATCGATTTTTAAAAAAAGGATCAGGAGGATAGGAGGTGGGGAAAAGGGTCTCCGGTAAATGACGTCACAGCTATCGGCGCGCAGCATCGGAGGCAGGTGGCGCGGCGCTGCACCAGCCGTGGGCAATAAAGCCGACGGTGATGGCCGGTCGGGGGTGAGGGGCGCTGCTGATTTAGCGCTCCGCGGCGCATCCGGGAGGACGCGATGCGGGGTTCGAGGCCCGGACGAGGCCCGCGCCGATGCTTATCGGCCAGGACCGCCAGCGATCGCCCGAGCCGATTCCGCCGTGGATGTCGGGTTGGCGGCAGAGCGCGTCCATCAGCAGCCGAGTGGGGGTGGGGTGGAGTGGGGTAGGGCGTGAACGGCAGGATCCATCCTGAGTGCTTCACTTGTTTATGAAGATTATTCGGCCGTTCCCTGCGCCGCGCGCTGCCCGTAAATCGAACGTCACATCGTCTCGGGCCGTGAGAGGGAATTATAAACGTCAGTGCGAGGACGAAATTGCCGCTGTCCGTAAATGATCTCCGAGTATTTACAGGTGCGTGCCGCTGTTTCTTACGTGCATAGTCGGGCTGGTGGTTCTATCGACCACTCTGGCTGCGGTGTCGGTGTGAATGCTACCCTTGCGGTTGGGTAGGTGAGTCGGCTGCTGGTGGGGATACTGCATGGCTACTGACTTGATTTCTCGGCAGTGTGGGTGTGTACGTACTATCGGTACTCCCTCCTCGCAAGCCTTCTTTTAATAAGGTAAGGAGGCGGGACATGTTAACAACCAACGACCATCTAACATCGTGATAATGAGCAGCTGAATCAAACAAAGAAGAGGAAATTCGTCGACGAGGGATTTGTTGAACAACGATTTGCAACGTTTGACTCTTTTTTTCATGATGAGGAAATCCGCTGCAGTTGTACTTCAGAGATCTTTTATTTGGTTAACATCGTACACATAACCCAAGTTTCAGGACGTAAATCCCGTGTTGAGGCGCTTGATTGCGGACGAGAGAGTCGTCCCAATCGTGTAAAAAGTCCAGCAATCAAGCGCCTGTAGATGGGATTTCAGCCTGTACGTACGATTTTATCCAAAAGTATATGTCAAGTGCAACTGTAGCGGATTTATTCATAATAAAAAATCTAAGCAACAGTTCTGGGTGCCCCATAAAATGTATATTATAATACTTGACATTGTTAAAAAAACTGTACACCCACTGAGACTCGAAAGAAATTTGAGTCTGGGCCACGAGAGCAGAGCCACATAACATCACAACAGTGATGTTTTCTGAAACTATATTTGATAGTAAGCCAGACTTATAAACGCTGTAAAAATTTAAGTGTACTTTTTTATGAGCTCTCTGATACTGGTGGGTCTCGAATTTTTCATTTGCAACACAAGAACTTGATACAAAACGATTTATACGTATTTCTTGAACTGCTGCTTAATTTTCATGTCATTAAAATAATATTTATTTAACATCGAACTACGGAAATTTTATTTCCACTGAATTTTCTGAAATTTATGTGAGGAATATATATGAGTTAATCTAAGTGCTATGTTTGCCAGCGATGTGAACAGTTAGACTCCTTGGCTAAAAATGTTCTCTCTCACCCCACACGCGCTTGGCGACAAAAGTAGTAAAGAGTCGTGTGAAGTCGTGTGTATAGAGTATGCATGTTTTGCAGTTAGATGTAATGTGTATCTCAAGGGAGCAGATGGAGGTTATTTTTGTTGATTCATCGGACTTCTGTAATTCTCGGAAGTTTCAGATTTCTTTGTGCAGGAAAATCCAGAGGCAATATACTTAGAAGACAACGAATCCAAGATATAAAATCAGCTAAGTGCTATATATAAAAAACAATTTAATGTCAGCATGTCATCTTTTAAAGTTTCGTAAACTGACGTATGTCTGCAGTTACATTTGTCAGTGGCGGTTTTACTGAAAGTGGCACGCTGCAACCTTCTCGATGATACATCATTCTCGAGAGCAGTTATGTCGATAAATGGAACAAATGCAAGCAGACAATGACTTCAGCTACAATGCTAAGTCTACATTCGCACTGTGTAGATGTCTCTTTATCCTTCCTTTGGTAGGACATCCTTGTAACTAACTTTTCAGTCGTTTATAATATGAGACTGGACCACATTAAGTAATGGAAATGAAACACCTCAGCCGTATTTTCAAAGTACTCATTACCCAGACGTCTAGTTTCAGTGCAACATTTGTGTCATCTTCAGATCCTACTATTAACCAAGTAAGTACTTTCACTCATTGGCTCACGTGTGACAGGATCCGTATGCTAACTAAATGCCGTGAACAACTATTCATCGGGAGTGCACATTCCGAACGTGTAGACTGTATGACTATGACTGTGGGAGACAGACATTCTATGATTTGTGTGCTCTCGAGTAAACGTGCGTAGCCGGCCGGTGTGGCCGTGCGGTTCTAGGCGCTACAGTCTGGAACCGCGTGACGGCTACGGTCGCAGGTTCGAATCCTGCCTCGGGCATGGATGTGTGTGATGTCCTTAGGTTAGTTAGGTTTAAGTAGTTCTAAGTTCTAGGGGACTGATGACCACAGATGTTAAGTCCCATAGTGCTCAGAGCCATTTAAACGTGCGTACGGAAACAAAGGTAGGAGCACGAGGCGACTGTTTCGGAATAAGTATTGTTCTTGGAATGAGATTTTCACTCTGCATCGGAGTGTGCGCTGATATGAAACTTCCTGGCAGATTAAAACTGTGTGCCGAACCGAGACTCGAACTCGGGACCTTTGCCTGGTAGAGCACTTGCCCGCGAAAGGCAAAGGTCCCGAGTTCGAGTCTCGGTCCGGCACACAGTTTTAATCTGCCAGGAAGTTTCATATCAGCGCACACTCCGCTGCAGAGTGAAAATCTCATTCTGGAAACATCCCCTAGGCTGTGGCTAAGCCATGTCTCCGCAATATCTTTTCTTTCAGGAGTGTTAGTTCTGCAAGGTTCGCAGGAGAGCTTCTGTAAAGTTTGGAAGGTAGGAGACGAGGTACTGGCAGAAGTAAAGCTGTGAGGACGGGGTGTGTGTCGTGCTTGGGAAGCTCAGTTGGTAGAGCACTTGCCCGAGAAAGGCAAAGGACCCGAGTTTCGAGTCTCGGTCCGGCACACAGTTGTAATCTGCCAGGAAGTTTCAGTTTTGTTCTTCTTTATATCCTGAATTCAACATGTTTCGGATCTTCTTTGCTATCATCAGTATGTATTTACCGCATGAGACTTTAACACGAGTGACGTACCGTAGGAAAGGAACGTGTAACACACCTGACGACAGCTGACGGACACACTGTCAGGCCGTGCAGCTAGTGTCCGTATTAATCGCCACGGCTGCGGGCGTCCCATGGCTCATTCTTGGGAGTGTGGGCGGACGGCCGGCGCACGCAGCCGCGGCCGCAGCAGGGACTTAATAAAACGCAGCATAAAAGCGTGCGCGTCGCTCGCCGCTCGGGGCCTATCCGTCAATTACGGGTCCGGCGGGACGCTATAAAGATGTGTATCTGAGTGTACCTGGCTGCGTGCTGGAATCTAGCCCGGCCCGTCTGGGCTGGCCCGCGCGGCCGAGAGCCGACCCGCTCTGTCCATTCAGCCCACAGCGGACAGTACTGCGCTGCGCTGCGCCATTGTCTGGCCGCGTCACGCACCGAGTCGCGCGGGGGCAGGTGCCTTCATCCTTCACCTACGCCCGAATTTACAGGCAGCCAAGTAAAGACAGACACTGTCTCACTTTTCGTATAACCAGTTCTATAATGTAGATGGAAAACTTGCCAGAGTCAAGTCGTTTACAGGCACCGTTTACTGTACGAATGCGAAGTCACACAAAGCATTTTTGACAACAAGTAGTTATTACCAGTTCTTATCGCACGCCGATCTTTGTAATTTATCGACAGAAATATCTACATTCCCTAAGGCTCTGCAATGCCGTCGTATTACTTTCAAAGATATGTATATCAGTATTCCGAAACGAAATTTCCTGACAACTTAAGGTTCGCAATGGGGCCAATATTTCGCCACACCATTAACACTCGAATCTTCTTTATCCTCTCAGATATACGGTGAAGAGCCAAAGAAACTGGTACCAATGCCAACTATCGTCTAGGGCCCCCGCGTGTTCGCAGAAGTGCCACAATACAACCTGGCATGGACTCGACTAATATCTAAAGTACTGCTGGAGGGAATTGTCACCATGAAACCTGCAGGTCTGTCCATAAATCCGTAGGAGTATGATGGGGTGGAGATCTCTTCCGAACAGCACGTCGCAAGGCATCCCAGATGTGCTCAATAATGTTCTTGTCTGGGGAGTCTGATGGCCAGCGGAAGTGCTTAATCTCGCAAGAGTGTTCCTGGAGCCACTCTGCAGCAATTCTGGACATCTAGGATGTCTCATTGTCCTGCTGGAATTGTCCAAGTCCGTCGGAATGCACAATGAACATGAATGGATACAGGTGATCAGACAGGATGCTTATGAACGTGCACCAGTCGGAGTCGTATCTAGACGTATCAGGGGTCCCACATCAACTGCACACGCCCCACACCAGTAGAGCCTCCACCAGCTTGAACAGTCCTCCGCTAACATGCAGGGTCCATGGATTCATGAGGTATTCTCCATACCCGTACACGTCCATCCGCTCGATACAATTTGATACAAGACTCTTCCGACCAGACAACGTGTTTCCAGTCATCAACAGTCCAATGTTGGTGTTGACGGGCCCAGGTGAGGCGTAAAGCTTTGCGCCGTGAAATCATCAACGGTACACGAGTGAGCCTTCGCCTCCAAAATCTCATGTCAATGATGTTTTGTTGAACGGTTCGCACGCTGACACTTGTCGATGACTCAGCAATGAAAGCTGCAGCGATTTGCGTTAAGTGTCGCACTTCTGTCTCTTCAGTTGTCGTTGGTCTCGTTCTTGCAGGACCTTTTCCGGTTTCCTGATATTCACGGTACATTCGTGAAATGGTCGTAGGGGAAAATCCCCACTTCATCGCTGGTTATGGGATGGTGTGTCCCATCACGCGTACGCGGACTATAATACCACGTTCAAACTCACTTAAATCTTGTAGCAGTTGTAACCGATTTAATTCATCAGACACTTGTCTTTTATAGGCGTTGCCGACCGCAGTGCCGTATTCTGCATGTTTACATACCTCTGTATTTGAATACGCATGCCTATACCAGTTGCTTTAGCACTTCAGTATAAAAGGAACGACATATGCAGGGTGCTAAAAAAAGTAATATGAACCAAAACAAAGCAAAAATATATCCAGTGAACGTGGGTTATAAAGTGCGTACCTTAAGAGCTATGAGCACTTGTTTATCTTGGCTACTGTGAAACACATCTCTTCTACTGTAAGTTCTTTGCTGTTATAAACGACCTACAGATTGCAGTAAACAAATGAAGAAACTATAGACGAGATATTCGTCTCGCCAGAAGCACGTCTTATTATGAATGGACGGCATGCCGAAATTTCCTTTAACGATGGCTCATAAGTGCAGCTCGTACGTAATAGCAAGCAAATTACATTAGAAGCTTTGCTGTTTCACAATAACAGACTAATGTGTTATAATATACTTCCTCATTTGTTCACTGCATTTGTAGCTCGTTCGTGACAGCAAAGAGCTTGCAGTGGAAGAGATGTTTTTCACAGTAGCGAAGATGAAAGAGTACACATAAGTCTTTAGGGATGCATTTTACAGGCCATTTTTACTGGACATTTATCCTTGTTTTGGTGTATAATACCACAGTCAAGATACGGAATACTTAAAAACAAAAAACAAAAAAAAACTCATCGGCCTTTCACAGTTCATGTAGGAGGGGGGCTGTTAAAAAGAACAACTTCAGCCTTGTTACGTTTTTATAAGGAAATGAAAAAAACGCGCTGCGTGACCTGGAAGATTAAGAACAGAAAATTTCTTTGCCCGAGCTGTGAAATTCGTTGAATTGAGGATGTCATTCCTGGACATGAACCATAAATGGAAATCGACAACACAACACAACAGTAAAACACAAAGATTGTTTTCCTCTGATCTCATGCATCACAGTTACAAATATATGCGTTTTACAGACCGCTGACTGAGGGACATACCGTATGTCATTAAAATTGCTCTGAGGGTGTGACGGTGTCGTGAGATGATAAAAGTATTGCAGGTAGTCTCCATCAGGGTGTTCTTGTCACCCTGATGAAGGTTGCCTGCAGTAGTAGCGTAAACGATAACAGTTTTATCAAATCATGACGCTGTCGTACATCAAGAAATATTTTGTTGAAAAGGACTCTCCCACCGTAAGCCTACAGTCTTATTCAATGGTTGTTGCCACGTTCAACCCTTAATAAATTCTTAACGCACATGCTTGGTAAGTATTTGCAGTATTTCGTACATGTATTAAAGTGTCATCGACAGCTTGTTCAGAATGTCTTCTCACGCAATAAGGCTCTGAGAAGATTGTGTCAACGTTCAAAGAAAAGAATATGCTAATGCTGAAACTAAGGCTACGAAATAGAAATAAGTTACGCAATTGAGTTAGCACCTGTATTGTTTGTCGTTATGGGCCACTTGTCAGGTCAGATCAACAAGAGAAGATTCAAGAAGCAGCTGTGCGTTTCGTTGTTTACTCACAGCGAAAGTATTCACAAATTCTCAACAAACTTTGGGAACCCATATTACTTCTGCCGACATACATCTTACGTAATTATTACATTAGTAAAATTAAGAAAATTTTGGTTTACGGAGAGATGCTCGGACCACAAATCATTCTTGAATGGAACAGGTGAGGGGAAAACTGATTCTCATACGGCGGAGTAGAGGATTAGCTAGGAGTTCACAGTTTCTTTAGAGAAACTGACGATAGAACGCTGTTCTTCCATAGTGAAAGGGATTTGTTTCCTCCAGTAGTGCGATTAGCATGTCAAGAATGCGGCCTGTTGAAGGACGGCGTGTGCGATAGTTTCTGGTGAAGTTATGTATTCCGTGGGAACGGGAAACGTGTGCATGGTTGCGTCACGGCAAGTCGCTACGCATTCCTCAGCATTACCTTGTAGGAATGCGGCTGTCCCACTGAGTTACGTGCAATTCCAAAGTGCTTAGACTCCTCTAATCGCTTCTCGTTATTACGAAGATACTGTATGAGATCATGGTCTTCACTGGTAGTGACAGGACTACCTACGCTGCAGTTCTTCCCGTGGCTCACGTTAACATACAGAGGGAAGAGTCGGAAGCCGGAGGGGTTGCAGTGCGGCTTCCGCTACCTCTCGAGGCTGAGGGCGACATTCGACAAAAGCCGGCTAGGGGATGAAGCTGATGGGGCAGGCGGGGGGAGGGGAGGGGGAGGCGGCACGACACAAAAAGCACCAGGCCTTTAACGGCCAACGGCCTTTGTCGGCATTTCGAATTAAACCCGTTCTCTACAATGCACGCCAGAGGAAACGTAGCCACCGTGGGACTTCTACCACGGTGTTAATCCACGGCGATAAGACTGTCCAGACCCCAAACTGTCCTTAAGCGAATGCCCGTTAAGATTACGGAACGTTTCATAGAGAAATGATTATTATATTCTGTTGTCCTGTGAGAGCTGGTGTTACTAACACTGAGACTGCAGTTGACAATTTATGAAAGTATATTTATTTGTAATATTTAACCGAGAAAAAATTTAAAAAAGGTGACTCTGTTTCACCAAAAGCATTTTATGCAGCCAGGTTTTCAGATGACTAAGGATGCATAAACGGATCTTGCTTGAGCACGTTCGATTTGATGATAGCATTGCTTCAGAACTTTAGAAAGGCACGGAGGAATTGAACATAGAAACTATGACAGTGGACCTGAAGATCATTTACAGTAACACCAAAGGAATATACTATCAGAATGCTAGTAGCAAAATAGTAAATATTAATGTTAAAGTTAAAGAAGATGACGAAATGAAAATAACAGATACATAAAGAAATAAACAGCAGGATAAAAATGGTTTCGAGCTCGTGCGGGAAATTGAATGTTGCCTCTAAACGGTCTACAAGCAGTGTATAATGCCAGTACTAATTTACAGACGTGAAACATGGACTTTAAATGCGAGACTCGCATTCGGGAAGACGACTGTTCAAACCAGCGTCCTTCCATTCACATTTAAGTTTTCCGTGGTTCCCCTAATCCACTAAAGGGAAATGCTGGGATGGTTCCTTTGAAAGGGCATGGCTGCTTTCCTTCCCCATCCTTGACACAATCCAAACTTGCGCTCCGTCTCTAGTGACTTCGTTGTCGACGGGACGCTAAACCCAATCTTCCTTCCTTCCTTTTACTATAAGTGTGAAGACAATTTAGAAATTGAGCATTACCAAGCGAGTTGCGACGTAAGTTATTTGTTGGGTGTAACTTAAAGGTGCAGGGACACAAAACAAATGGGTAAGAAGAAAACACGGATGTTGAGAGCGTGATATTGTTAGTTTCGAAACTGAAAAGAAGATGAATTGGGTCTATGGCCAGACTTGATGGGAGGTAAAGGAGATTCTGTTTTTCATTGCTCATAATAAGAAAAGATTTAGAGGACGATCTAACTGAATTTGCTTTGATATAAATAAACGGGCAGACAAACTTGGACGCGAAGTGTGGAGAAGTTTGGAGGACGCCTGAATCCAATAGTGAATGACAAACGTCTCATGATTACGGTTTAAGAATGGTGATGATTAACATATTTTGTGTATATAGTTTGTTCCTAACTTGTTAAACGAAGAAATCCTGGCCAACCGCGGTGGTCTCGCGGTTCTAGGCCGTCAGTCGGGAACCGCGCGACTGCTACGGTCGCAGGTTCGAATCCTGCCTCGGGCATGGATGTATGTGATGTCCTTAGGTTAGTTAGGTTTAAGTAGTTCTAAGTTCTAGGGGGATGATGACCTCAGATGTTAAGTCCCATAGTGCTCACAGCCATTTGAACCATTTTTTTTAAAGAAATACTTGTCATTATTTACTGAAATCCTTGTCATTATACCGTATGAAGTGTACTAGCTACATACTCGTATTACAATATAGCATACAAGTCAGGTAAAGACTGTGCGTTATGGAGGAAAAGTGACTATGAAGTGTTAATTAATTACAGTACTGCTGTTTATGCTGATCGGCAAGCTACAAGAAAAAAGGAAAATTAAAATACGGCTTACGAGAGTACGTACTTGCTAATTTTCAATATTTCAAAATAAAAATGATTCCAAATTCTGCAAAAAGAACAAGGCGCCTAGAGTACAAATTTTGATTCGTTGCACAAAAGTAGAGATTTTTTCTTCAATTAGTGTTAGTTGTGAAAGAACAAAAGCTATGAATCTGTCACTGTGTACAATTCGTATTGGCTTTTAAATAACAGGTTATTCGTAATTTATACCAGTATAAATTCAAAAAGATGAAGCACATTGCATTACTTGTCTTATGGTGTGATCATAGAAATTTATTTTCTATAAGTCGGGTTAGAAATAGTCTAAAATGAAGCTCCTTGTTACACGGCAACGGGAAAGTGGTGGCTTAAAGTTGAAAGTGACACAAAGCTGGCCCAAAATTTTGCATTTGCTGGTGGAAGGTAATTGTAATGACACACCTGACTTCCGCTTCGCAGTGGACATTAAATTGGTCAGTGTAAACTGGGCAATATCTCTTTATGACGACAGTTTCTAAACTTCAACCGACGTCCTGATATTAGGTGAAAGGCAAGATAAACGTTATCCAACACACTGAAACGTTGCAAGAGGTTGCCCCTCGACCACCCCCCACCCCACCCTCCAGTACGGATCTTTGGTTGCAGCGTCCTTTCAAGATGCGTGTCCTGGCATGTCTCTGAAGTCGAGGTGATCGAGAGCAACTTCTTTTTTTCTCTCTCTCTTTGGTGCGACCTTAGCGCGTGAATACTATTGATAGTAGTTCAGCAGTAGAAGTAACTGTAATTTTAGCGTGATGTGGTCGGTGAAGGCAAGATTTTAGCACAAACTTGTAGCTAAACTAATGTGATTATTTTTCATGATGTGAATTTGTATTGCTCAAAGTGGATAATAAAGAATTTATGTAAAGTAAGAAATCTAAACTTGTGCTCATGTATCGTATCAGGTGCAAAATGATTGGCTGAATGAATGCTTGCCAGAAAAGCGAAAAGCACTTTCAACTATAAATAAGAAACATGAGCCGGCCGCTGTGGTCGAGTGGTTCTAGGCGCTTCAGTCCGGTACCACGCTGCTGCTACGGTCGCAGGTTCGAATCCTGCTTCGGGCATGGACGTGTGTGATATCCTTAGTTTAGTTAGATTTAAGTAATTCTAAGTCTAGGGGACTGATGACCTCAGGTGTTAAGTCCCATAGTGCTTAGAGCCATTTGAGCCATTTTTGAAGAAACATGGCTTATTAGCTAATAAAAGTTAGCTATTAGCCCTTTTGAGCAAATGAACTAAACAGAAAAAACACTTGCGACTGTTCACTAATCTGTTAGTTTCCGTAAGCGACTATCGGAAAATTTTACAGCTGTGATGGAGACTGTTCATAAAAAAAGCCGAGTAATGTTGCTGTGGGTGGGAGTCAAAAGACAGGAGAGAGACTGAGTTTTAACGGGAATTCGGGTGCGGTAGAGATAATCCGATCCCGGGAAGGCCGTGTTCGCTTCTCCCGGGGCCCAAATAAAGAGAGAGGCGGCTCTGGGCAGATGGCCATCAGCAGGAGTCGCCGTGGTTGGGGACCTCGCTGTGAATAATTCATGCCACTGCCGTTTCCTCACTTCACAGCTCGCGGGCGAAGTACGAGAGGGCGAAAAATTTGAGTGGGAGAATATTAAAGCAGAGCGTCTCTCTCCAGAAAGCTCGCTCAATTACGCACGAATTCTGCGACGTACATCAGAAGTTCAGTTGGAGTTATCTGGTGCCTGTTGACGACCTTGTGTGTTCATTGTCCACTTTACCCTAGTAATATCGTAATTTAAGCACGTAATTCAGGTAAGACAATGGTAAATAGTGGCGGGTGCTACAAGATGACGCTATAAAGGGCCTCTAAATACGAATTTTGGGTTTTTGTCATCTGGCCGGGTATCATCCCTTGCTCCACTGCTGATGTACAATCATTTAATCCAATGAATATTCATGATACTTGGATACTCGTATTTTCCACTTCATTCGGATCTCCGGATCCTTTGAAGAGGCAGCAAAACAAGATGTGGAAGGACTAAAAAGATTCTCATGCAAGATGCATGATACAAAATTTCAACTGGTTTTCCCGTTCGAAACGAAAACAACGCCGCTCTCCAGACCCCAACTCTGTTTTACTGTGCAGTAGTCAGTGTTTCGTCGGGCGTGTACAGAAGATAATGTGTAATGGGCGATGAAGGAGGTTCCATTTAAGGGTGTTGCTGCAGTGTATATGCAACGTAGCGTGATTCCTATGTGGGTATATCAACACTGACATTGAGGAAAGGGATTAGTGTGGCATTCGTGTCTTCCCGCACGCGTTCGTTAAATGCGCAAACTTGAACTATGGCGGCGTTGTTACCAAGTGCGTCCAAACAGGACCAATGTGCTATTATTCTTTCCTTGGCTGTCGAAGGGCAAACACTGACAGATATTCATCACAGAATGAAGAACTTGTGTGGTGCAGCATGTCTGTCGCAAAACAGCATTGTGAAATGGTGCACCAAGAGGTGTGGCCGTTTGATGATAACGCATGTCCCCGAATCGCAAATGTCGCAATGTAGAAGTTACGCTAACAAATGGGAGACAACTCGATCAAGCGCCCTATAGTCCTGATCTCTCCCCGTGCGATTATAAAGCCTTCGGTCTCTTAAAAATGCCTGGAAGGGTTGGCGATTCCTGTCGGACGAGGATGTGCAAAAGGCAGTTACGGACTTCTACAAGCAGCATGGCACGGTGTTTTGCCGAACAGGTATCTTCAACCTGGTGTGACGGCTGGTTGATTCCTACACTGCTCACGACGATTTTGCCCGATTGACAACCGATTCTGGACTGTACGGCCTTCGAACGGGAAGTTTTGGATCGTCCCCTTATATCAGAAGACCTTCTTCACAGTGCTGCAGACTGAGGTACTTTTTCAAGGGTGTTGTCATACGTTTATTTCTGTACTACCCGAAATTGGCGGATATTGTTTGCTACTTGGTCTTAGAGAATATGGTCGCGTCGATCTTTCTTCTTTTTGCAGGTATGTCCTCAGAATTTTTCGGATCGATAGGATTATCCAGATTATGTATCGACAGAAAAAAGTCCAAGTGGACCATTCGTGTTTTATGCAGGTTTTTGGCATTATCAAATGTTTTTATTTTCTTTAATTTTGCATTTTAGTGTTTAGATCACAGATGTGGCACAATTTCTTAGAAGCAGGTAGCGACACTTCTTGTTGCTCAGATCCTATTAGCTTAATACTCCATTCGTCCAAAGTTGTCGCCCGCTTTACTTTATTAGAACAATTGGCATCACATTCTACAATTTCATGTCAGTTGATTTCTTTTTTAGTTAAATTCTCGAGACACAGAGATTACAAGCAATAGATTAAATTCGTATAAAGTTCTGTAAAGCACAGAAAATATGTAAATCTTAATAGCTGCCACTGGCCATATAGGAAGTATGTTTAGAATCTGTGCAGCACAGAATATGCTTTCAGAATTTAAAAAGAAAAAAAAGAACGCTTGGGGATTAAAGTATTAAAGAGTAATAGAAAGGAAGATAAATGGCTATGAAAGCTGGAAAAGAGGGAGGTTTGGTGGAAGGATTCTGGTGTTCACCATCTCCGAAAACGGCGAACCATCATCGTGCAGGGTGCATTTCTGTACATTTCTGTACTGCCGTGGTGTGCTCCTAACTTTGCTTGTAGGGGGTAAAGCTGTCACAGATGCATGCCACCGCAATATCCTGCCGAGATCGTGGGAAGCTGAAACGTCGTGGGAAGCTGTACAAGGGAACGTCTTTGCTCGACGATAAAGTGCCAGCTAACCGCACATAGGATAAAGTTATACTCGCTGCTTCTCTGAGCTGTCAGCTTTTAGAACCCTAGTATGGCACAGAGCAACTTTTCGCTCTTTCCTCGGATGAAGAAACCACTGCATTGCAGGCATTTACAGAAAGATGACGAAGTGATTTTCCAGATAGAAATGTATTCTACAACGAAGGTCTCCGTCCAGTCATTCATCTTTAGGAAAAATGTGTCCCGTTGATGCGCTGAGCAGGTAAAAGGACTAGCGTCATCGTCAACTTTCACAGTCACAGCTCGCTTTTTTGAAGGTGGTGATTAAAAGTTTATGACTGCCTCTCGTATAGGGAAGACTATTTCCGGAACGTAGCAGTTGAGCCACCTTCAAGAGCACCGCTGCAAAGATGACCGAAACGTCGGCTATTTAAATTTGTTTCATGACTCGGCCTAACACCTAAATAGCCAGCCCCCGTCGCTCAGTAGTCAGTGTGCCTGACTGCTACATGGAGGACCCAGGTTCGCTTCCCGCTACTTCCAGGAACTTCTAGGTGAGAAGACTGGAATGGGGCGCTGTCAGCCTGGCAATGACAGCCTGTGAGCTACTGGAATGAGAAATAGTGGCTCCACGGTAAAGCCGACAACGGCTGGGAGGGCTGTGTGCTGACACTGTGCCCCTACACACCACATCCGCATGATGCCACTGGCGGAGGATGACACTACGATCGGTTGGTCCCCATTGGCCCATCAGGGCCAGAATTCAGACCTAATCCCAAAAGGATTTTATTAAAAAAGATAGGAAGATAAGGGACTCGAAGCTTCATTAGAAAGATAACTGACGACCATGAAACTGTATGCCAGATTGACCGGTTCTAGGAACCTTTGCCTTTCGCGGGCAAGGTTTCACCGACTGAGCTACCCAGGCATGATTCACGACAGGTCCTGAAAGCTTCCTTTCTCCGGTACCTCATTCCTACCTTCGAAAGAGTCAGGCATGCGTTAAGTTTCAAATCAGTGCAGTCTCCACTGCAGAGTAAAATTCATTTGGGAAACATACCTAAGAGTGTGGCTAAGCTAAGTCTCTGGGACATCATGTCTTCCAGGAGTGTCTAGTCGTGCAAGTTTAACGGAAGAACTGTCGTGAAGTTTGTAAGCTAATAGATGAGGTACTGGCGGGGATAAAGCTGGGAGGACGAGTCATGTGTCGTGTTCAATCGGTAGAGCACTAGCCCACAAAGGGTAAAATGTTCCGAGTTTGAGTCTCGGTCCGGCACAATTTTGGTCTGCCACGAAGTGTCATATTAGCGCACACTCCGCTTCAAAGCAAAAATTTCATTCTGGTAACTGTGGAGTGTCCGCCTCTATAGCTGTGTAGTCATTACGGCTGATTGTCATGCGGGGAAAGCAGCTTCGGTCCTGCTACTGGCAGGGATTATTCCTTACAAGGGAACCTCCCCATCGCAACCCCCTCAGATTTAGTTATAAGTTGGCACAGTGGATAGGCCTTGAAAAACTGAACACAGAACAATCGAGAAAACAGGAAGAAGTTGTGTGGAACTATGAAAAAATAAGCTAAATATACAAACTGAGTAGTCCATGCCCAAGATAGGCAACATTTAGGGGACTGTGGGCTGATGAGCGCCGTGATCCCGTGGTTAGCGTGAGCAGCTGTGGATCGAGAGTTACTTACTTCAAGTCTGCCCTTGAGTGAAAACTTTAATTTTTTATTTTCAGTTTACGTGACAAAATCTTATGTTTTCATCACTTTTTTGGCAGTGATTATCACATCCACAAGAAAACCTAAATCGGGCAAGGTAGCAGAATCCTTTTACCCATTCGCCAAGTGTACAAGTTAGGTGGGTCGACAACATATTCCTGTCATTTGACGCACATGCCGTCTCCAGTGTCGTATAGAATATATCAGACGTGTTTTCCTGTGGAGAAATCGGTTGACCTATGACCTTGCGATCAAATGTTTTCGGTTCCCATTGGGGAGGCACGTCCTTTCATCTACTAATCGCACTGTTTTGCGGTGCGGTTGCAAAACACAGATACTAAACTTACTAAAGTGAACAGAGACGTCAATGAACGAACGGACAGATCATAACTTTGCGAAAATAAAGTAAACTTCTCACTCGAGAGAAGACTTGAACCCAGGACCCCTCGATCCGCAGCTGCTCACGCTAACCACTTTTTTCTTTTTTTTAAATCTCATTTTGTTCGCTTTTGTTCTTTGCATCTGCTCGGGGCGGACGTCGTAAGACACTCGTTTAAGTTCGTTGCTGATCAGTTAACTCAGTTTTTTAATTACAGAAGGCAGCTAACCCTCTGACCAAACACGCTGAGCTACCGTGCCGGCATAACCACTGGACAACGGTGCTCCTGAGCTCACACTATCCTTGATGTTGCTTATCTTGCGCATGGACTACTCAGTTTGTATATTTTGCTTATTTTTTTCATAATTCCACACAACTTCTTCCTGTTTTCTCGATTGATCTGTTTTTCAGGGCCTATCCACTGTGCCAACTAATAACTAAATATGAGGGGGGTGCGATGGGGAGGTTCCCTTGTTAGTGGAAAAACTGGTACGGGGGTCACTCATCCTCGTAAGGCCAACTCAGGAGGTACTCGCTTATCAGTAGCAGTTCCGAGATCAAGAAACCGGAGACCGATCGGAAAAGCGGTGTGTTGAACACATACCGCTGTATACCGCATCCGATGGTGACATTGGCAGATGATGACACGCCGGTCTGACGGACCCGATTGGCCCATCTAGGGTCAGAACCCAGAACTTTACCTTTCAGTATTCTAACTAAGGACTGACTGGGGTTCGTGAATCACCCAGCGTTCGACAAGCGATGCATGTAGGGGGAGTGGCTGTTCTGAGGCCTCTTGGTACGTGTTCACAGATGGCGGCAGCAGTGTGCTGCAGCAGCGGTGGCGGTCAGCACGGGAGGCCACTTCCTGCGCGCCCGCGGCAAGTGCGCCATTACAGCGCGGAGACGCGTTACGCGCGGAACCCGTCGGCTGGCCGGGTCGGCGGCGCGGCGTCATGCCGGCCACGTCGCTCGACCGGCCCCGTGTTTAATGAACTGGATAAAATGTCCCGCTCGAGGCTATAAACAACACGCGTCGCTCAGTCCGTCCACCGGTGGCCATTGTTCGCGTCTGCCGCCGCCGTCTTTTGCGGGCGCGACGCCGCACCTCTGAGGACCGGCGCGAGAAGACGCTTCCCTCCGGCCGCTGCATTCCCCGCTTTTGTTTCCTTTGGCTTCTTTAGCGTCAATAAGACCCGCCCGCTGGAGACCCAATAAGAGCTCCGCGCGCTATTTCCGTTTCTTGCCTCGGTGAATTCTCAAGTTTGCTGAATCTGGACGGGAAACGGTTTTGTGGTGTGCTCTCCCTTTTGTCGACAGGCCTTCCAGTTCATGAGTCGACTTCCAGAGTGTTAACGAGTCTGAAGGATGCGTTTAACATATTGCTTGTGCAACTGATTCACAGTACTGTGGTGGCGCGAAAATACCTGTCAATCAGTTTACCGCCTGCAGCAGAATCTTCATACACATCCATACAATGTAGACCAGTCTGACGTAAATGACCCGAGGCAAGTATTAGAGGTTCGATTCGCGTAGGCCGGCAAGGGTGGCCGAGCGGTTCTAGGTGCTACAAAAAAATGGTTCAAATGGCTCTGAGCACTATGCGACTTAACTTCTGAGGTCATCAGTCGCCTAGAACTTAGAACTAATTAAACCTAACTAACCTAAGGACATCACACACATCCATGCCCGAGGCAGGATTCGAACCTGCGACCGTAGCAGTCGCTCGGTTCCAGACTGTAGTGCCTAGAACCGCACGGCCGGCTAGGCGCTACAGTCTGGAACCGCGCGACCGCTACGGTCGCAGGTTCGAATCCTGCCTCGGGCATGGATGTATGTGATGTCCTTAGGTTAGGTAGGTTTAAGTGGTTCTAAGTTCTAGGGGGCTGATGACCTCAGAAGTTGAGTCCCACAATGCTCAGAGCCATTTGAACCATGCGATTCGCGTATGTAGCGCGGGAGGGTCACTGTTTAAATATCTCTGAGCACGCTGCAAATAGTTTATACTGATATCGGTGTCCACGAGTTGTGGTGTATTGGTTATAGTTGCTGTTGCTCGTGGATCCTAAGGTCTTGGGTTCGATTCCCGGCGGGCTCGGGAATTTTCTCCGCTCAGGAACTGACTGTTGATGTTGTCATCATTTCATCACATCATCAACGTCGACGCACAAGTCGCCGAAATTGTACCAAATAGGAAAACTTACACTAGACCTCCGAACTGCCTATGTACATGGTTGGTTGGTTGTTTGGGGGAAGAGACCAAACAGCGAGGTTATCGGTCTCAGAGGATTAGGGAAGGATGGGGAAGGAAGTCGGCCATGCCCTTTCAAAGGAACCATCCCGGCATTTGCCTGGAGCGATTTAGGGTAATCACGGAAAACCTAAATCAGGATGGCCGGACGCGGGATTGAACCGTCGTTCTTCCGAATGCGCCTGTATACATGGCTAATCGTTTTGTGGTGGTCGTTGATTGCGAAGATGAACAAAAACAGAAATGTAAAAGTATTAATAGCTAAGTAAGTAGTCAGAGGCTCCTTTTTTGCCCTATTATACTACATATATCATCATATGTACTTTGTAAACACTGTTTTTTATTCTCTGCTGGTTGATAGGTGCCAGAGGTTAGCAAAAATTGGTAACATGTACGTGTTGCATTAATTCAAATCAATCCAGCTGATTATGACGAAGGATTAAATATAAAAAACGAGCAATGGAAATAAAATAATTTGTAACCAGAAACAGTAAACTTTTTGTCTAATTTTATCTTCACTGTTTCTCTTGGGATCGATCCGTAGAGCACTGGAAAAAAATGTTCTTGGATTTCTCATTTAACACCGGTTCTTGATTTTGTAAGTAGGCTTTCGAGAAGTATTTGATATCGATTTTCCAGTGCCTTCTCGTTCTGATATATGAGGATTTCCGTGACGCTCTCCCGTAAGTCAAACAGACCTATGACAATTAGTGCAGCCCTTCTTCTTTTCATACATTCACTGTCCCATATTCGACCTATTTTGTCACACGGACTTGCGAAGTATTCTAGGATGAGCCAGAAAAACGTTTTGCGAGCAGTCGTCTTTGTTGAGTGACTGCGTTTTCCCAGTATCCTGTCAACGAACCGAAGTCTGCTACATACTTTATCTAAAACTTAGCCTATGTTATAACTCAATTTACTATTTTTTCAGATTGTTACACATAGGCATTTGTCTGAGATCACTGATTTCAATGGGGAC
Organism: Schistocerca cancellata; assembly: GCF_023864275.1. Classification (NCBI taxonomy): domain Eukaryota; kingdom Metazoa; phylum Arthropoda; class Insecta; order Orthoptera; family Acrididae; genus Schistocerca; species Schistocerca cancellata. The sequence continues at coordinate 459,609,372 of NC_064630.1, forward strand.
TCATTGATATTGTACTCATAGGACACCTTGTTCTTTCTTTTTGTGAAACGAACAATTTTAATATTTCCGAACATCTAAAGAAAATCGTTAATCTTTGCACGACTTCGAAATATTATCGAGATCTGACTGGAATGGAGCAGAAGACAGCATTATGTCCACAATATGGACAACAGACGAGCACACTTTTCGTCTTTCAGAAGAACAGTTCGAATCTATGGCCCGACATCGGGGAATTCATTGTCACGGAGTGTGTTATCATTTAGAAATTTTATTGTGAATAGATTTTACGACACAGTGGTGCGAAATTGATGGTATGATTTACTGCGGTAGGGAAGCTTGTGGATGATTAGGGTAATCAAACGCTTAAAGATAAACTGGGTCTGTAGTGGGAATGTGTTGTTTGTAAATTGAGATGGAGAATGGCACAGTAGCAATACAGACTTTTTGTAGGTTTTTTACCTTTGGAAGCGATAAAAGTTTTGGTGAGACAGTGGCTACAAAAGCGATGACTCCGGCTCTTAGGGATTAGGAATTTTGTTAAGATATATGAGTAGTTTGTAGTGGAAATGCTCGTTTTAGTTTGTAGGCGGCCACTCACTTTTAACTTGGACGAATGCATCAACTTTGATAAAGACACAACCGAATTGTTTTGTTTCAGGTCAACAGATAAGCAAGGTTGTTGCTCTTGACCGTTGATCATTTCCTAGCAGTGGCGAGCGTCACAACAATGGCACAAGTGTGAGAAAACGGCCTCATTGACGGAAAAATCTCCACATTTCCGTGGAATGACATAAAGAAACTATGAAAATCTAAATTTGTGTCCCTTGACTTTGGTTCTAGGCAAAGGCCTTGCTGCAGTGGATACACCGGTTCCCGTGAGATCACCGTAGCTAAGCACTGTCGGACGCTGTTGCCATTTTTCGGGGTGCACTCAGCCTCGTGATGCCAATTCAGGAGCTACTCGACCGAATAGTAGCGACTTCGGTCAAGAATACCATCATAACGACCGGGAGAGCGGTGTGCTGACCCCACGCCTCTCCTATCCGCATCCTCCACTGAGGATGACACGGCGGTCGGATGGTCCCGGTAGGCCACTCGTGGCCTGAAGACGGAGTGCTTTTTGACTTTAGTTGTAATCGGGTTTCTCCTCAGTCCGAAGCCAGGATGCCACCAAAGACCCTTCCCGGTTGATTTTTAGTCCGTAAGAGTTTTTATAGACAGTGATTCACGCCGATTCTGAGATACGCGTACCAGGAGACAGGGCAACCTTGCCGCTGTGTTGACGCTGCGGCAGCAGCAGCCCTGCTCGGGTGGCAGGTGGCATAATATGAGATTGGCGCTAATCTGCGCTCCGCTGGCTTCTCTCGCAGCGCCTCACCTGCTGGGAGCCAGGCCAGGCCACGCCAGCTGCCGTCGTCTGGGTGCTAAGCCTGCGGAACATAACGGCTGGCCGACGGCTCCCGACTCAGATTACATTCTCCGGCTTGGAGTAGCTCTGCTCTCTCCCTGCTCTCACAGACGGACGAGTACCGCACAGCAGAGAGCGATGAGTCTCTAGGAGCGTCTTGCTATCTGTGTGAGGGCGGCAACATTGTCACAAAAGCCGGCCGCGGTGGTCTAGCGGTTCTGGCGCTGCAGTCCGGAACCGCGGGACTGCTACGGTCGCAGGTTCGAATCCTGCCTCGGGCATGGGTGTATGTGGTGTCCTTAGGTTCGTTAGGTTTAAGTAGTTCTAAGTTCTAGGGGACTTATGACCTAAGATGTTGAGTCCCATAGTGCTCAGAGCCATTGTCACAAAATCACGTACAATGCAACAGCGACACTGACTAAACAGGGCTGAGGTGTTACTTGATAATGACGAGACTCCTACCTCTCTTCCCTTCAGACGTTGTCAGATATTTATGTGTGATATGATGATACTGGCGAATGAAACTGACTTGTTGAGACATTCTTCTTCATTTGATTCTTGTCTGTTTAGAAATACATTGACAATTTTTAGCTAAGAGGTCATTTCTTTATTTGATTATTAGTTCCTGGCTGCGGCGAGCTTCATAACGATTACAGAAGCAACCAACCATCGTAATATTAGCGTGAACTATTTTCAGTACCCCAGGCTCGATCTAAGAAAGCTATGGAAATCCTGATGACTGGACAGCGAATCTAACACGGTTTCTCCTGCATTAAAATCCATTTCGTCAGCAGTGATCTCTGTCTTTTACTTTTTTGTCCTCAACAACACGTAGGAGTATTGTAGGATGTTTAATAAAATACTCCCTAGTCGCTAATATTTTCATACTTGACATTTCTTACACGTAATATTTCTTGCGCGTAAGATCCCTCAATCCTACGAAATTTACCTCTTTTTTGGATTACGTAGCTCAGTCAGTAAAAACGGAACCTTTACAGGAGCACTTTGTTGTCTGTTGTCTGTCCAACTGTTAAAACCCTTTCTCTCAGGAACGGGAAAGTTGAAGTTTATGTCACATACTGTGGCCTATATTCACTTAGCTGTGTAATAAATGTTAATTTCTAAGTCAATGCAGCCAAAAGATACGTTCATTTATATTCTGATACTCTCGAACTCACTGATCAAAATCTCCAGGCTGCGTCCGTTGACCTAGAATCATTAAATTTGCCAAGAAGCAAGGTTTCACAGTACAACAAATTGAAAAAATCCGAAACTGTTAATCTGTAATTATAACACAAGGAAAAAAACTGTCTCTTTCGTCAGACTGTCTGTCCACCTATCTAGAAAAAAAAACGGTTTCTCAGGAACGGTTAGACATGTACGCTGAAATTTATCTCACATACAAAGGTGATTGGTCCCTTGGCCGTATAATAATCGTTATCTTGTAAATCAATGCAGTCAAAAGATACAGCGATTTGTGTCACGTATTTTGACACTCGCAAACTCACTCATCGTAACCTGTAGGGCGTATCCTTTTGGTCTCAAACCATGAAATTTCGCAAGAAGAAAGATTCAACAGTACAAGTAAAAGGAAAAATCCGAAGTCGTTAATTTTTAATTCTGTCACACGAAGAAAAGACTGTGTCATTTGTTGTCCGGTTTCAAATCTGGAATTAAAACATTCTTGAAAGCCTTGGAATTCATGGGAAAAGGAAAAGAAGATTGGTTTCAACGTCCCGTCGACATCAAGGTTATCAGAGACGGAACACGAGCTCCGATTGTGTCAAGGAGGAGGAAGGAAATCGGCCGTGCCTTTTCAAAGGAACCATCCAGGCAGTTGCCTGAAGCAATTAGGTAACACGGAAAACCTGAATCTGGTTGGCCGAACGCGGTTTCGAACCGTCGTCCTCACGAATGCGAGTCCAGTGTGCTAAACACTGCGTCATCGCGCACGAAGGAATCCATGGGACCGATATCTTGTCAGTATCAATGTCGATCAGAGGCAAAAATCGCCGAGATTCTGGATTCCAGGAATGGATGAACTGTCTTTGTACATAGGTTTGTACGCATGTCCTGATCCCACCTGGCCAATTTTTCTCTTTTGGTTAGAATAATCCATTCCATTCCTCCACGTGAGGGCTGAGATCTTTATTTTGTAAGGTGACAGCATACGAGTACTGTGCATGCTTTCCTTTACGGAAAAATATAGTGAAGACAAAATGTTTAAAAATCTTCGAAGAACGATATGGTCTCGATGGCATCTAGGAAACAATCAAATAGCCGCACGAATCGACAGAGAAAGCAAATGAATCAGGAAGAAGAAATTTGCAATTTGAAGAGAGATAAACAATATAGAAACATAGCGCCGTTACGTCAACGAAGTTGATTGCCAATAAATGTAACAGGAGACGCGGGTCGTGATCTTTTTCCTGGCCTTCATTCAGTATCTTGACGGGGTCGGCATGTTTAATTGGGTTCGGCAATATTTGTGGTAGAGCTCCCCCTTCCCCTCCCCCTTCCGCGACGGAATTTGTGTCTGCGAATCGTGTAACTGAGGTGGAAGTTGGTACGACCCTTATATTCACGTATTCAGATGTTGGAAACCGCCTAAAAACTAAGTTCACGTTAGCTGGCACTTCAGCTCTCGTCGTTAATCCGCCGGCCGGACTCGATTCGGGGCCGGTGGGCCTCCCCGCATCCCGGAAACAGTGCCTTAGGGGATGCGACTATCGGCGCAGGTGTTACATGAAAAACGATAAAAGCAACAATTCTTGGTTAACAGTGTTATTGCTCAACAGAGGTTGCATACAACTTTCTCAGTTCATTCTGCACCAACAGTTGCTTTAAGGACTGGTTTTAGCAGCAGCTGGAATTCATCCGTCGTTTTGTCTCGTCGCGTGAGGTTTATATTCGCAACAGTTGGCTCTCGAGAGCATGTGGCCTCGGTTCTCAGATAACACGCTGCACAGAAGCCGCATTCTAACGCAATGGTTCACGAAATCGGCTTGAGTAGGGTCCTCTATGTTCAGAGAGCTACCTGTGGCGGCTGCCCAAAGGACTGGAAACGGCTGTGGTTGGAGTTGGCCGCTCGTCCGGCCTGTGCGTGAGGAATGCCGACCGGTGTTTGCCGACGGTTAGCGCGCCCAGGGGTGTGCGTCACGCACCACGCACTGCCGACGCGTGCTGCCCGCGTGCAGCAATACCAGAGACAACATACCGCGCTCGTCAGAACAACCATCAAATCCAATTCCTAAGTAGTGCCTAGAGAGTTACCTACTAAAATAATGGAATGCGTGTGGAAAATGGAAAGGGTAGGATTCTGAACGAAAGGCACGGTGAGGGAGCTGTATGAAGTAAGTCTCAGTGGCTATCCCACACGAGATCTTTCATTTGATCACAGAGGCGTTGCCGGTAACGCAAACGGAAAGCGTCTGTTAATTACTTTACTATATGAAAGACACCTCTTATAAATGATTGTTCCTTAGCATCCGCCCATCCTTGAAGGATGCACACTGCAACGTCTGCTGTGGCTGAAAAGACCCACTCGAGTTTGGATGCGACAAACGTGCGGGACTTCGAACAGAAGCCGCTTCCTTCCCGTCTTATCCTGTTCCTGATTTATTCTTGTGTGCGTTCTACCTCTGCAAGCTTGACCCCATTTCCCACAGTTACTCGGCACTTGACATAGTCATCTGCAAGACTTTCCCAACGACTTGGATTAATATTGGCATTGGTCAGGTGTCCCTTACAGACATCCTTGAAGCAAAATTGGAGTCTTCCCACTTGCCTCCCACCCTCCCGAAGTCATCCAAACAGCAGTGTTTTCGGTATTCGGGAGACACGTGCCTCACTTGTTCTAGCCATCTTAGACGTCGGTGGCTCCGAAGTGCATGAATGCTGATTGTGCTTGCGAGCTGTTAAGAGTGCAGTGTTGTGTACTATGTCTCTCCAAGGGATCTGAACGATTCTTCGGAGACAGTGCAGATGAAAGCTGTTCACTCGAGATTCGTGCTTAGCAAGAGTTGTCCACATCTCAAAGCTATAGAGAAGGGTGTTAATAAAATAAGCGTTATATACATGTAATTTAGTTTTTATTGTCAGCAGTCCATTGTTATATAATCTGGTTTTCAATATAGTCACGACAGACAATGCTTTTGCGAATCTGACAAACGATGTGCACTTAAGATTATTGCCGGAATGTCGGACGAGCGTTTAAATGCACGTGTGAAAAAATATATATTTTCAGTTACTGCCAAATTCCTGCATACTTTACTGCAAAATGATGAAAGAAAAAAGGAAGGTTATGCAGTCAATTTCACACTGCCGGTAGGCCATCGCAATTTCGATTCACTCCGGTTTTCCTGACCAATGAAGAGTTTCTTTTCCCAACGAAGCACTGTCGGTTTCATCCTCTACATTTGGCCCTTAGAACTATAGTGCCTTTATTATCAACGGAGTGCTAAACACTAACAAACAAAATAAAAAAAAATGTAGAAAGTAAGACTGCAAGATAGGTGCAGCATATAAGTACTACACGAAAATGCTATTAATTCTCCTTTTTCGTTTTACAGGTCATAACGATTTCTCAAGATTGTGGAAATGTCTTCGCTACCCCGGCTGTTTCAGTATAAATGCCTAACGAAGGGACTCGACGGAATTAAAGAGTTCTTAATCAAGACGAAATATTCTCGTGAAGTAAATTCTAATTCTTAGTAAGCTATAATGCTTAAACTGTGTTTAAACACTTTAATATTTGCTGGCAAATTAGGTATATATTTGATATAATGCGTTGATCAAATTAACTGCCTAAGCTACGGTGTTCGAAGGTGGCTTCGGGCGGACTAATACTGTAGGCACAGCAACTAAGTGCCGCAGCTAGAATTTTGAGAGCAGGGTATAATGAAGCACATTTTTCCATATCACGAGCTCAAACAAAAAGACTACTAATGTGGTGAACACCGTTTGACAGACCCATTAGCGGCCAATGCCGCGCGAGGCATAGTTATCTTATGCATTAATAAACTCAGATTAAAGTTAATCTATCATGTTTCGTTCAATCTACGTCAGACAGACCCGGTACGGGGGGAAAAAACGGCAGAGAAAAAGCAATAGCGCCCTTATATAGAAAGTAGCGACCAGACGTCCGTGCAAAATTGCGCTAATGCCACAGCGGACATAATGACTTGAATTATCTCCGGCGCTGGCGCTTTTCGTTCTCTGTTGGGCAAACACAACAGAGGGCGGGCACAGCGCATCGCCGACAGGAGCACCTTGTTTTTGTCTGCCTCGCGCTCTTTGTTGCTCGCCCAAAAGACTCATCGAGCAACCGAATATACCGCACGTTTCTCGGCCAACGGGACGTGAGCGAACTGATTGCTGATCGTGTAATTATCTTTTGTCCGGCGCGAGCGATTTTTCTGGGAGCACTTTAAAGGAGTTACAAGGAGTGACGCGTGCAGCACTAATTCTTGTCTAATGTTTCTTCGGGGCTATGCTAATAAGACTCCAGTGATTTATACGGCCCTCTGAGACTAGGTAATTAACTGTCTTCGTTTAAAAATTGTATCATTTATCTTAAAGACTTAGTCTACAGACTTCAAAAACAACCGGGTGTGGACATATTATACATTCCGTATCACTCTAGCTAATTGCAGGAACAAAACAGCGATACATTTGTCAGATCATGAGTTCACATACAGTTCTATCACTAGGTTGGATAGTCTGAAGTCGGTGAGCTTTCCATTTTGTATAGACTACTGCAATACATTGTTACTATTTTTATAACCTTAGTTCTGTGTCCGATTAGAGTGAGGTTATTGGTAATCTTGATCAACATTTAGAATTGTTTGTGAATAAAAGAGATCATTCATTTTGATCACTCTTCTTTGTAAGATAGAACATCTTTTTCTGGGCATAAACTATCTTCTACTTTCACCATCTAGTACATAAGTTAAACGCGGATTGGATGGATCCGTTGCCTTAAGGACATAAAGAAAACATTTTTTAACTAAATTTTCTCTAAACGTAATTTTTCTTCATTCTTCCTTCCTATTACAAAGTTTTATTTGAGGGAACGGTGTTGTATAGAATCGAGTACCTGAATCTTACTAGACGAACAGCTATATGTAATGGCCAGGGCGGGAAAAGTTTTAGCAAATCTTGTAGTTACAATAACTTTCACCTTAATGCTAAGATAATGGACAAATAGCCTCGACATTTGGTATGTGCCATATTAGAGTAGATTACACGTGATAATCCGCTAGAAATACTTGTCTCAGAATAGACAAGTGAATACCGCCGATAAAGAACACGTTATTTCGACACAGCACTGGGCAATGGTGTAAATGTGAAACTCAGTAAGAAATTTGTAACTGTGAATCTTGCTCTTTTAAAAACTTCGGTGGCTACAGTTCACATTCAAACTATTTTAGTTTCATAACGGAAGGTCTGCAGGTTCAGTGATCTGCAGGCAGCTTTACTAAGAGGAGACTACCAAATGATGGGGCCGAGATAATAGCAGTAAAAGAGTCCCGAAGTTTGAGAAGGAGCTACTGCATTTGCTTGCCAAGAATCCAGATAAGCGACGATGGTGCACCTTTTATATCTGCATCTGCTCTTAGCTACTCACTCCGAGATGCGTTGCAAAGTGTAAATTTGGTTGTTACGTGTAATAAAGTTTTCCCGTTTCGTTCACGAATGATGCTTCGAAGAATCAGTTTTTATCTGTTTTTATGACAGATGTAATTAAAGCTACTTTCATCTTTATAGATGGTTGTTTCAGGTCGGAAGTGTGTGTGTGTGTGTGTGTGTGTGTGTGTGTGTGTGTGTGTGTGATGACGGTCTTAGGTTGATAACCTGCTAAGCTGCCAGCGTTCTAAATGATCTATAAGAATATCAAGAGTATTCGTAAATTTCACTCTCAAAACGGGCTCTAAGCTTTTCTAAATAGGCTTCCACAAGGCGTTGTATCTATTGATTCTTCAATTTCTCCAGCCGTATTTTATGACGAAATAAATCTCGGATGCACAGCCTGGTATGAATGTGCATAGGACAGTGTCCTATGCACACTCATACCAGGCTGTTCACCCGAGATTTATTTCGTCTTTATATCTATTATTACACGCTTATTCTTACAACGAATTTTTTTTTTTAATTTTATTTGTGGTACGGTCTTAGGGACCAAACAGCTGCAGTCATCGGTCCCTAAGCTTACACACTACTAAATATAACTCAAGCGAACGTACGTTAAGGACGACCCACACACCCATGCCCGAGGGAGGACTCGAATCTCCGACGGGGGAAGCCGCGTGGACCATTTCAAGACGCCTTAGACCGCTCGGCTACCCCGGGCGGCACAACAAAGTAGAAACAGCATTTCCACCCTTAATAACGTTATCTATTAATAGCAAATAGTGGCATTACCCGTTTCGAACCGACAGGTTCGACATCAGATGACTGTTCACGTTTAAAATTACATATAGATTGTGCTGTACATGTGATGGGGCTGATTTTTTTTAGGTGAAGTTTTCTTGGGGTATGATGCCATGTAGCCAGACACTACGTAAGAGAAAGGGGGTAATTTGACCTAAAAACAAATGGAAACAAACTTTCTAAGACAGGGAATGTGTTAATTTTGTATTATTTACGTGGAAATCCTGCTTATTTTTGGAAAGTTGACTGCTGTTGAAGAAGTTCATATTTTGCCGAATAATAAGCAAGATTCAACGCTAACAATCTTGTAGGTTACTATTCGCACTGTTACTATTCGCAATGCTCTTTTCTGTATAGAATACATCATTTGCGATATGGATTATGCACAATCAAGTTGTACAAGACATTTTTATAAGCAATCTCTTTCTCTGCCAATGTCTTCTATAGTATCTATCCAACAAACTGAAGCCCATTGCTTGATTTATCTTTGACTTCGTACACCCCAGCGTTATTACTTCCCGTAGTTGTACGAGATCATGCTCCGCCAATTTTGAAATCAGAGAATAGATTGATACCCCACTTTTTGAGGTCAGGACTGCTATGCGACAAGATGCTGTTGCGACCGCATCACACAAAGAATCCTCCCCACTATAGTGTAGTTTGTTGGCGGGACTCCCTAACGAAAGCAAAGTGACCTGTCGGCTGGGCAGCTGACCTTTGAGTTTGGTGAGACCAGCCAGGTTCAGCGGCCCCCGGCGAGCTGGGAGATCCGGCTCGGCGGGCCGTCGCGGCTGCAGCTGCAGGCACGTTAAACGCTCTGACCACAAACTCCCCGGCAGAGAAGCTGCCAGCTCCTCTTTACAACCGCAGCGGCCGGTATGACCCGCGCTGCCCGCCACCACTGACTCGGGTTACCAGCCTCGTGAGCCGGTCAGGTGTCGGGACACGCGTTGAAAGTCTGTTGTCTGGTTAAAAACGGTAGACTTCAACTGTGTGCATTACCTACAGGGCGTAATAACAAATGACGAAGTAACACATCATGCTTCCGTCTATCGTTATGCTTACGAATAACTATTTTTGATTACATGACACTACTGATTCATTAAAAACATTTGCTCGCTTTTGATAAAAAAACTAAATTTCTGAAAACTGTACTGTTTTAACCCTAGCAACGACAACGCATACAATAACGCGCATTACCGGTGGGGGGGGGGGGGGGGGGGGCAGGCAGCTGCACTTTGTGTCCACCCGAAAAGAACAACAAAATTCGTTGATTGTTGTTGACTTATTTTAACAACATACTTTTTAAAGAGATACTGATTAGTAAATAGGGTTCAGAACCTAAAAATATCTTTTAGTACACTCTTAGCAATAGCAGCGCACTTTCAGTAACGTATACTGCCAATGGGGGGCGGGAAGAGTTGTAGGGGCGGGGGGATACTTGATGCTCACCTTAAAAAAATATTTATAAAATACAAATTTGTTGACTTTTACCCACAATAACATTTTAAAGAGATGCTGATCTGTAAGTAAGGTCCTAAACTTGAAAATATATTTGATATTCGTTGGGTAAAGCCAGTAGTATTACTATGACGCAAATTTGTGGATTCAGTTTAAGTGAAAAATTTAAAACATTTATGGATTTTAATTAATTAAAAGCAATAAATATTTATTTCAAAATATTGCGAGGGTTAACACGGAGGCACAATTTCTGTGTCACGGGAGATTAGTAGTGTGCAGAGGAAAATTTTTATAAGAATCGCCCGAGTGTATTTTTATTTTGTTTGATTTTTACACTGTGATTCAGTTTAGCGGCGCTTTAATGAAAGTAATCTGTAGAAATCTATTCACCAGAATAAAGCCGTCTGCATCTGACATGGAATTCGGAGAGAACTAATTCTGACGGAAGCCTTCTTTTACCGCCCCGGTCGCCATTTTATTCCAGATTTGGCAATGTTAGTGGTAGATGGTGGTCGGATGATTTGTGTACCCCATCCGTCTGCATCTAGTGTTATCCCATGGGAAAGTGTGAGAACCTGTTTAAAGTCGTGTAACTGAGGCCAGATGTGTGTACCAGCTCGGTATTCACCTGGCTGAGTTGGCTAAACCGCCTAAAAAGCCGCGCGAGGTAGCCGCGCGATCTGAGGGGCCTTGTCAAGGTCCGTGCGGCTTCCCCCGTCGGAGTTTGGAGTCCTCCCTCGGGCATGGGTGTGTGTGTTGTCCTTAGCGTATGTTAGTTTAAGTTAGATTAAGTAGTGCGTAAGCTTCGGAACCGATGACTTCCGCAGTTTGGTCCAGTAAGACCTTACCACAAATTTCCAATTTTTTTCCGCCTAAAAGCCACATTCAGGCTCGTTGTCAATTCGCCGGGCGTATTCGATCCGGGACCAGTGCTTTTCCCTGAATCCCGGAATCGACGTGTTAACGCGCGCGGCTGTTGGGGCTGGTCAACCAATTCCAACTGTACTAAAAACTATAAAATAAAATACTGCAGTACTAGTAACTGCATCAACTAGATGAACAATGAATAGATATCGTTATAAATGAAACGGAGTACAACTAAATAATTCGAAAATGGAGTGCGTAAATGCTACGAAATTGAACATTTCGTTCACGATTTTCGTAAATTTTCACAGATACTCAGAACCAGTCCTGGGATGATTTCATCACGAAAGATACAACACAGACCTGTGATGACCATTGCTGAGTCTGAGTAGTTTCGCTGTCTCTGATGTCATGGCTGTGAGTTGCGTTTTAAGCCAGAGAAATGTCTGTTGAGACCTTTGACGTCTTATTAATTAACAGCACAACTGAAAGCGCTGTTTTACAAGTCAGTTATCCTAATTACCTTTGCGATATTGAAATTTTGTAGAGGAAATATAAATGATGTTCTGAAAACGATTTTCGTAAGTCAAGCCGTCTGGTAATGTAGCCCATTTGTTGACTTATTACGCACAATATATGTCGACTCTGTTGCTACCTTAGGGTAAATAAAATACAACTGACTAAACGTCAATATCATAGATGGTAAACGTATTTAATTTACAGTCACTAGCAACTAAATGTTACTTCTGCTTTACTTATGCAAGTTCGACTGTACTTTCAACAAAAGAAAAGCTCGTAACGTAATTAAGTCGTTACTTTCCTATATTATGCTGCAATTATCAGAGATTGTTATCATGTATGTACAATGAGTCACGGTTAAGGCGAAATGAGAGAGTATGAGCAGCTACAACGTTAATCAGAAGTAATCGATTTATGCTAAATACATCAAGATAGGATAGAACAAAATAGAATGTTTGTGTTTTGGAATTCTATCATAAATATTTCTCTTAGGAACAAATCTCTTTAAGTACAGCACTTAGGCAATCTTTCCCTCGCGCCAGATGGGGAAGACATCTGCTCGGAGGAAACGGAGAATTAAGACCATACGACAGATACAGTGTGCGCTCGGGGAACCAGTTTCCAGGATACTAATTGCTGCCCGAGGCAGCGCCAGGAAATACGCGTAATTACACACAATCAAGGCGATCCGCCGGACGAAGGACCGTTGTGCGGTTGGCGCTATGCGAATCACCTAGCGGCAGTCTCACATTGTTTGCTATTTCTCACCGTATCTGTGGTTATGTAATTAAGATCTTGGCACTCAATATTGTCCTGGTAATTCGATACCGCATTAGCGTCCAAATGCTTAACATTTCGTTTCTGTGAATGATCTGGAGCTTAACACTGGCGAGACTTGCAAAAAGCTCTTCATGTTATACAAATAAAAGAAAGGAATGAATGTTGGGGCTAACCACGCCGTCGACGACGGGGTTATAATGGACGGAGCATCAATTGGACAGTGATGCGAAGGGAAATAGGTCGTGTTTATTTCAAAGGAATTTTCCCAACGTTCAAATCAATAGAGTTACGGATATCAGAGAAAACATAACCGTTTATAGGAGGAAGTTTTAATCCCTCTCCTCCTATACACGAATTCCTCACCTTAATCACTGTGCCTCCTCCCTCTGTACACCAATAATTAAGAAATTACAAATTCACATGATGGGCATTCATGAAATAAATTCTGACTAATTTTCTGCGCGGTACTAACGATAAGATTTCGAATTCAGATAAGCAACTTTTTCCTGGATGTTTCTTGCAAATCTATCCTTTTTCAACTTGTGGTCTTTCCAATGTCACATTCAAAAGAAATCCATTTCCAGAATCAGTTATGCAGCAAGTATACTTTTTAGGCAGACAAGGATGCAAGAAGCAACGAGACAAGCATCATTCATGAGAATGCCGCAGAACGTGCCTCACTGATTAAGGAGACACGGAAAAACTGAACCACGTCTGTATTTTTAAACACGTTACTGTCTCATCTCAGCCACTAACTAGAAGTACAAAATTTCCTCTCTATATTTAAAAAAGGGGAATGAAAAACGTTCAAAGCCTCTAGATTATTTTCTCTTTCAGAATACACAGTCGCTAATTTCACTGCTTGCCTCTACTGAACTTGTCACGCAATAGTAACGCGTATTACTCGCTACCACTGCAGAGAGAGATTATTCTTATTGTTAGGACTGATGAAGACTTAATTTTTCCGATAATGAGCGCGTCGAAAATTTTAGACCAGCATTTTGGTGAACGTTTAAAGTTGTTATTCTCCTCAAGGTTTTTGTACAACTGATGAGCAAACACAGCGGACTGTGTGCAAATATCTTCAAGCGTACCTACAGAATACTGCCGGGAAATTTTGAAGCATATTATTTTCTGCAAGTCTTATTTCTCGTCATTTCAAACTCTTGTGGCAGCAAAAAGGTTGGAGTGTAAATGCGTTTAATGCGAACACTAGTCAGCCTGATTCTTGGTATTTAGAAATTTGATTTTGAAACTGTCTTCTCTCGCTACATAAGAAGATTCATTTCTGTAGTAGCACCATGTTTCGAGGAGTGCTGAATTATACATTTCATAAGGATGTGTAATAATTTAACCCAGCCTCTCTTTTTTTCCTCAGCCTCCCTCGAATAGCAGCTACACTATTCTCAGTTTTTCTTCTTGTAGTTACCAGTGTGAGAAAAATTCCTTTCGTCAGCTACGGTCAGTTAGGAAATGCTTCATGGAAGGTTGTTGGATGTTGTACAAATGATCAGTGATTTTTATAGGCTTCCCCTCCTCTTCCTCTTTAAAATATTATTGATTCATACACAGCATAACCTTACGAGAAAAGTCCTTAAGCAGTAAAGTCTACACCTGAGAGAGATGCGAATACGAGCATTCAATACGTGGGAGAGAAATGACATGGTACATACGCAGCGAGTGTTTGTGAACAAGTACATAAATTATCTTATTTGTCAGACGCAGACTTCAAAAGAGCTGTCCGACGGTGGGACAATAGGTTGTTCGTTCAAGGAAAATGTGGCCGGCGGGCGATGATGTTAATGCTCAAGCTGCCATAAAGCCCACAGTCTCTCCCAGCTTGTCTCACGTTGTATACTTGGTTTAAAGTTGCGAGAATCACTGGTTATCAGCATCTGAAAAGCAGCGAAACCACACAATCCGACAATAACATGCAGCACCAATAATTTGTTAGCAAATACATCCAAATGAATCATTGTTAAATGTTTGTTCCCTGGTTAAGTCTTTCACTGAATTTCCAAAACTGATTTTAGAGTGTTTTACGACTATTCCTTTAATAAGGCCACACTGAATTCGCTATACCATTCTTCTCTACCTTGAATTGATGTCTAGTGCTACATGTGTAATTATCTCGATATCGATGGCATACGAATGACAAAAATACTCATTTTACAGCACCAAATACTGCATACTGAATCCACACTACTGAACGTTGCGCATTGCATAAAGGGAGATCCACTAAACAGAGTGAATTTTCTTCGCATAGACTGTTTCGATTTACGCCATGTGAAATATACCGAAGCGTAAAAGGGATGTGAAAAAAAAATAATTTTAAATATAAAGCACAGCATATATTTCATTACGTATGTGTACCATAATTTTGCACAAGGAAGACTTTGGACAAACCAAATACATTCGCGTCATGTCAAATAAAAGACAGAACCGTTGAATGGTAGCAACATCGGTAACAGTCGGCGCACATATTTTAGGCAATGATTCACAATTAGCTTAGCAGTGATGGTTTCTTCACGGAGTGACTTATCAAATTAAATGATTTCTTTATCGACACAGCTAACGATCTCGGTGAATCATACATCACAAATACCGTGAAATGATTGATAATAATTCCAACACACTGACAGTTGTATCCTCGTATGATGACTGCCTTGTCGTGGTAAATGTAAATGTCACACTCGCTGAGGGGCAAATCATTCCCTGGTAGCCTTCATGAATTAGCTTCCCCAGGGGTATACCGTGGAGTCTCCATAACTGATTTTAAGATTTGTCTAGAGCAAGAAGAAGAAGAGCTCTTCTACAATATACGAAGATAGATCTCGGGAATATAAGAACTTTATTTTTATTCTAAAAATATATAGGATAATCGTCGTAAGTGTTAGATCAACAAAAAAATTGGTCGGTAATCATAGTGACGCTCAATGATACACGGCTCTGTCAGCTCCCGTTATTGGCGGAGAACTACTTTATTTCATCAAACCAGTGTTCATAGACTCCCGAAGCCTTAGCGAAAGACGATCGCAAGAAATTATAGGAATTTCAGACAGCCGTACTCCTCAGTGAGTGGAGACTTCAACGTACGGTAGAGCGAGGAACCCGAGGGGGCGACTGGGCATCAGTATGCGGCAACGCGCTCTAACGGTCTGCGCTTCAGCCAGCACGCTGCCCTTTCTCACAGGCGCTCCTGCATTGTTCCGTCTGGCCCATAACTCCCATCGCCATGAATCCATGAACAGTCGCGCCCATTCCACAGTGAAAGAAGCGTATTAGAGACGACAGGATCCAGCTGTCACATGTAGTGAATGCCATCCGTCACTGCGAACAAATATCATGTGTTTAGATGTATGGGATACGGGAGCTCAGTTAGATAAGAGACAAAGTATTAAGAAATTGGTTTGGGGATGGATCCTTGTTCACTGTTACGATTTTTTCTGGACCTTATTGTGGGCTTGCTTTTGCCAAACCTTTTTTTCAATGAACTAAAAGCGAAGCTGCATGGCATTAGGATGTCGTATAAAACTGTAGGTTGTCCGACAGCCATTGGGTTAATTTTAGCCACTGATCGGTGAACGGTAAAGAAATTGCATTTTTAATAGTGGCATGCAAAGCAACGCAATGAATTATCCAAATGACTCTACGGCTTAATGCCAGCATTTTTGTTTCCTTTTAAATATAGTAGGTGAAATGAGATGAGACTATTACCCAAGCAATAAATGATACTTGAGAGACCTGTGTCGAATTCTTTTGATAGGTGCACAGAATCAAAAATCATTTGAAAATGGATATATTTCCAAAATGTTCAAATGTGTGTGAAATCTTATGGGACTTAACTGCTAAGGTCATCAGTCCCTAAGCTTACACACTACTTAACCTAAATTATCCTAAGGACAAACACACACACCCATGCGCGAGGGAGGACTCGAACCTCCGCCAGGACCAGCCGCACAGTCCCTGACTGCAGCGCCTGAGACCGCTCGACTAATCCCGCGCGGCTATATTTCCATCGCTCTTATATTTCTGATGTACGCTTATTAGTAATAACAATTATCATTTTAGTGAGCGAGGATAACAGTCATTACATCATTGATTTCCAGTGACGATGATCTTTAGTTGTCGATGCTTTGCTTGTTTTTACTAGAAACCTTTATTTCTAGATCTATTAGCAATTTCTGTACAAGTTTACATGGCGAAATTGAACAAATGAAGTATGGCTGCTCAAGTATCACACCTAATTCAGTAATAGTTTGCAGAAACGGTGGTTGTTATTACAAATGCAAACAGTCAAATGAGGATTTTTAAATTTGCTGGTCTGTTTTTGTGAGGAGACAAACTGTAAACCATGCAGTACAAAAGTACTTTGTGCAAGAAAGTAGAAATGAGGTACTCACAGTATTATGCAAAAGAGGAAGCAAAAGGCGGAACCTTCCATGATAAAGCGTAATATATAATGTTGCCACAACCGGATGGCAGTGAAGAGTCTCCAGTCTTAATTAAATTAATAGTCGTCTAACGAAATATGACGGCGGCAGCTGTGCCCATAAGAATTAATTCTCGGCTTCGTTTGAAGTATGAATACGTATACATTCTCGGTTTCCTCAAGCCGACTTTCATCACTTAGCAGGTCATTTTAGTGAGTGGTACTTCCCAGCAGGGCATCTGGCGTCATACAGATTTGTCTTCCATCTTATGAAATATATTAGTATATCTTCTGGGGAGAAATGAATTTATAATGATTCTCGAGGAGGACCAACACCCTACTGCGTATAGATTAGCACATCGTTTACCACGGTCAGTCATTAAAGATGGAGGGACTTTGTCAGGCACGTTACTCTATGAGAAATAGCCTTCATTTGCTTGATTTTTACAAAATGCATCTCATTTTATCAGACACATACTCTTTCTGCATTTGATATCACGACAAATTGTGGGAACTTGTAACATCTGGAAGGGAGACTCAAATACTTTCTGTACTTAATTTATTATTATAAAACTGTTAAGATTATTTTCTAATATACAATCGGAAAAGCGTTGGTAGGAGAGCATGCTCGTACTCTTTTCTGCTTTCTTACACTTTTTTCCATTTGCTGCGGCACCCAGTTTTGAGGGATGGTACTCGATGGACATTTCTTCATCCTGAAATCGTCACTTGCATCGCATTTGAATCACCGATCTGTGAATTTAAGTATTTACATGTTGGTAGCTGACGGCTTAGCGTGTCGTGCAACGTCGTTACGTTGTTGGACTGGCAGGTGAGAAAAATCCTGACCGAATCCGAGTGGCAGATTAACGCCAACCTGCGTACATAGGCTTTGTGTCACATCCGCTTATGTGAACATAAGAGCTGTTTTGGTACTACTGTCCCGGAAACACAGCACACAAACAGCAAAATTACACAACACAGAACAAAATTACCTCGTTTCTCGGACAGTTGGCCATATAATTACTATCCTTATATTAAGACACACATGAGGAGTTAGTACATACGAGTAGAAACGTGTACAGAAATCTGTATCGGATACACAGTGTTAATATCCATCAAGTGGCAACCTGCAATGAAAGTAGGAATGCGCTTCGAAGTGGCACTGGGAAATAAGGGAGAAAAAGATAACAGCTTACGTGTTGGATATCAGAAGGAGAAATAATGATCCAGACTGCAGATTTCCTAAACGGACGAAGAAAACCACTCAGAAAATTGATTCAGACTGGTAGGTGACCCAGATCAACGCATGACTAAATCCATGTAACTAAGAAAGAACGAACGAATGGAGGATAGCCTAGACAGCAGCTCATTACTAAAACTGTGTTAACTGGCGTTTGGCACGCAGAGATTTAGAAATTTACGCAGGAGGTTACGTATAAGCAGACCTACAGCATTGTATAACACGGGCGTTTCGCTTCATTGATTTGACTCCTTATCTCTAATTATAGGAAATGAATGCCGTATTTTTTCACTTTTGGTTGCCGCATTTTTTCACTTTTGGTTGTATTTGTTTAAACTTCTGCGTTCCTAAACCAGTTTCGGCTTTTCAAACTGTTATTCATGTGTTTGTTGTTTATGAGATGCATTGCGATGGACTTTATTTTCGTTAGATTTCATGTGTTCTTTCAATCTAATACGAATTTTCTTTCTGGTTTGCATAATGTACATCATTTCACAGTCGCCACATCCAGTTTTGTGTATCCATTTAATAGTTCCGTTCTGTAGGTAGTATGTTATTTTTAATAATTTTTTTGTTTTTTTAGTTTCAAATCCAGTTATGATTTTCGGTAGTTTTGGCTGCTTTGTTTGAACGGGATAAATGCGAAATTATTCTTTTCTTTTGCCGTTTTCCTCTCTCACTGGTGGCTGATTTTTGTTTCATTTTCACCTTCTGTTTGTACATTTCTTTAACCACTTGTGGTTCAGAGCTGTTAGACTGCCCTCACTTTTATTCTTTGGTCAACGTTAAATCTTTTCACGTTTGCCGCGTTACGTCCAACGAGTAATGGCAAGACATCAGCACCAGTTAAATTTCTAAACCAAAACATAAGGGCCGGCCGTGGTGGCTGAGCGGTTCTAGGCGCTTCAGTCCGGAACCGCGCGACTGCTACGGTCGGAGGTTCGAATCCTGCCTCGGGCATGGATGTGTGTGATGTCCTTAGGTTAGTTAGGTTTAAGTAGCTCTAAGTTCTAGGGGACTGATGACCTCAGATGTTAAGTCCCATAGTACTCAGAGCCATTTGAACCAAAACATAAGGAACCACATAATGTGAACACGCTGCCATTTTTATACGTACAATACCTGCATCTAGGTAACTATCTATCCATTCATCTGCATTCATATAATTGTGATACCGTTTCATACCGGTTATGTGGTGCGCGTTTCTACGGCGAAAGATTTGACAATGGCTTAAAAAGCCGAAAGTAGTTGTGGCACACAGAAGAAATTGAAATAAATGCAGTCAAAGTGAAAAAAAAGGTCACATTCATTTGATAATTTTATAGGTACGGTCCTCACTGTGAAGGAGATTATCGGAGTAGATTGGTGCAAATGATCCAGTCTCTTAAGCAATTTTGAAATAATTTTGTATACGTCTTGGTCTTATATACCAAGTTACTCCATCAGCGCACTTTCTGAAAATTGTCTCGCTACGCCTGCTCCTGGCGTCTGCGATCGGTGGCCGAGGTGGTCGCAGCCTGAGACGCAGACGCAGCGACAGCAGGTCCGGGCCGGCTGACAACGAGCGAGCGTCCAGCCAAGGATGTCGGGCTGGTTGTTTACAGTTGAGAGCCTTTGTAAGAGGCCGAGCATCTGGTTACGCTGTTCCGAGCGATCGCTCCCACGGCCCCGGGCTGCACCTCTGCGGTGGCCGGCGGCAGGTAAAAACCACGGAGGCCGTGTGTAGCGGCGGAAGTGTGAGCCATTAGCTGCCGCCGATATGCAGCGCTGCCTCACCTACGTGCAGCCACCGCGACGGAGCCGCGTGGCCGGACCGGGGAGGCCAGCTTCGTCCCCTCAGCGCAGCACTCAGAATCTTTCACTATTGTTCGGATGGTGCGCATTTTTATGGCTACTGCCGGTGAATGGATTATTACACTGCGTGGTTGACATGCCTGTCCTAATGATATGTCTGATTGAGGACAGGATGACCACTAATGTAACTCACTGAGCCTCATGATTTTTGCTGTTTATACCATGTACAAAAGACCTAATAGATATCGTCAGTACATTTCTTGAACACATGTCTAAAATCTGGTATCTCATTACAAAATGCAGAACTAATAGACGATCAAAACTTGGTCCAAACAGAGCCAGCAGTCCTTGTGCACACACAAATTTAATATAAGGGAGATCAAAAAGTTTCCGTTTGGAGGCGTTGCTGCAGCATGTATGCGACCCAGCGCGATTCCGGTCGTGTATACAGGGTGTTTTCGTAGCAGCGTGCAAAAATTTAACGGGACATGGAGGATGTCACAATGGACAATTTGAGGTAGGAAACCTGGAGTCGGAGAAGCCAGCTTAAGGAGGTAATAGGAGTAAAATCACATTACTGTGTATTTTTTTATTTACAGTTAACTGCAAATATCATCATTGGCACAATGAACGTCTCATTTGTACTGTATCTTACAAAATTTGCTGAAACTGACGGCCATCGACCTCAATGCCAGCATGACATCGGCGAAAAGATTCTGAAAGACCCTGACAAATATCCCTGGTGTATTTCGAATCACATCACAGGCAGCTACAATTCTGGCAGCTAACCCCATCTCCGTATCCACTAGGGTCTCATACACAAGTGACTTTAGATATCCCCATAAGAAATAATCAATGGAGTTAAGGTCATGTGACCTCTAAGGCCTTGGTATAGGACTCCTCCCTCGCAATGAAATAAGGCGGTGCACCGTCATGTTGTATTCACATCCTCTCACGAACAGCCAAGGATAAGTTCTCCAACAACTCAGGTAGAACGCTTTGCACGAACCTTAAGTACAGGTGGCCATTCAGACGGCCGGGCAGAAGATGTGGCCTAGTGGGACTTTCGCCTACAACGCCGGGCCAGATATTCACAGCAAAACGTACTTGATGGTGTGACTCTACGATAGCGTGTGGGTTTTCCTCATTCCACGCATAACTGTTCCTCCTGTTACGATTACATCAGGCTTCGTCAGTAAACAGCATGATATGGAGGAAGTCTAGTCGAGTAACCCATTGTTGGAGCAACCACCAACACAATGCGACCATTGGCACAAAGTTAGTCGCAAGCATTACATGAACTCGTTGTGGTTGACAGGGGTGTAATTGTTGTTCTTAGAGTACTCGCCACACGCTAGTATGTGCTGCGCCCATTTCACCTGCAATACAACTAGTATTTGTAATGAGGTCCGCTGCAACACATTCCAGCACTCCTCTTTAAAATCGGGTGTGCGAATGCTCCTCATGTTGCCAGGTCCATCGTTTCTTCTTTCCAATGAACCGGTCTCCCGTATTCGCCGAGCGACAGAAATGAACATTCGTCGTGACGTATGGTATTCGTTAGGAAATTGTTCCCTCTACAGACTTTCAGCAGCGGGAGCGTTACAACGTACTTCCGCATACACGAGGTGCACGTCAGTGAGTTCCGAGAAACTGTGCCGTCATTGTTACATCGAATTGTACTGTATGTCTCTGAATGGCACTGAGTAATAAATGGGTCTGTCGTTGATGCAGAGAACGTTCTGTCATGGGACAATGTAAATACGATACAAAAGAGCCACCTTACGGAAAACTAAGGCAAACAAAACCTTCGTTATGACTCCCTAGTAATCAGAGTCGATCTCCTTGTTTCCTTGCAGAAAATAATGTTCACGTAAACAAACAGTGGAATACGTGTAAACATGTACGCACATTAGTTGTAAATAAGCTGGAAAACAGTAATACTAGACGTCCGCAGCTCGTGGTTAGTGGCTAGCGTTGCTGCCTCTAGATCACGGGGTTCCAGGTTCGATTCCCGGCCGGGTTGGGTATTTTTCTCTGTCCGGGGACTGGGTGTTTGTGTAGCCCTCCTCATATCATCATCATGATCATTTGTGACAGTGACTAGATTGAATTGTGAAAAAATGGACTGTATAAAAATTGGGACCTTGTATGGGTGCTGATGACCGCGCAGTTGGGCGCCCCACAAACCAAACATCATCATAATCAGTAATACTAGACAAAGCGATTGACAAGTTTACTTCCATATATCGTTAAAGTGGCTTCTCATACTCCATGTTTCCTACCTCAAATTGTTCAGTGGAGCATCCTCTACGTCCTGTTACATTTTTGCACAGTCTTACGGAAACACACTGTATAAGTACCGACATGTAGACAAGACATTAGCGTGGCCTACGAATGGGAACTTTTCGGGCGCTCCTTATTCATAAAATACGCGAAAATCATATTTCTAAGTGCCTTAAAGCCAATCAGTTACAGAAGTATCTGGAGGGGGAGGGATACTCATTCGGAGTGATTTAAAACAGTGTTACCACATAAATGTAGTTGGGGAGGTGGTTGAGACTTGGTTGAGAGTGAGTGCAGGAATCCTAAAGTGACGTAATTTACCACGAAGGAGACTGCTCACGACAATGAATACTATTCGTCAAACATGAGAGTCTTATTACGTGCCGGCCGGAGTGGCCGTGCGGTTCTGGGCGCTACAGTCTGGAGCCGAGCGACCGCTACGGTCGCAGGTTCGAATCCTGCCTCGGGCATGGATGTGTGTGATGTCCTTAGGTTAGTTAGGTTTAATTAGTTGTAAGTTCTAGGCGACTGATGACCTCAGCAGTTAAGTCGCATAGTGCTCAGAGCCATTTGAACCATTTCTTATTACGTCAGATCAGTGTACACAGTAAAAAAACATTTACCTCAGTGTGCGAATCGTCACTAACGTGCTTAGTAAGCGCGATAGTCATACAGAAATGTTCAGCGAACATTTTCTTACCGATGCAGAACATTTGGTGTAATAAACTGCTATTAGTCATTACAAATGTGGAATGAAACGTAAGATCACGTCCAAGGCTAAATCAAAGCTTAATTTTGCTATTACCTTCTCCTCAAACTCCCTGAGGAGCCTTTGGAAGTGAGAGAGCCCAGCATGTGGTCTGGAGAATTGCGTCGGATCATGAAACATCTCTGATTTAACTGGAAGATTCGACCCGCGAAATCTCTGAGCTTCGGACCTAAGACTCTTTTTGGAAAGTTGCTTTAAATTATCAAGAAGATTCATTTCAGTGCACATTCTGCTGTATAAAGACAGTTCAATCATGAATCTAAACTTTTGCCTGTGTTTAAGCTTTTCCTCGCCGAAGCAGTCATCTCACTGCGTATCAGGTGTCCAAAGGCAAGAAAAAATTAGAGATACATAGTTGAGTGTTGTTTCGTGATACACTTAAGAATATCTGACTGACATGCCATCCCCCTAAAAATATAGAAATAGAAAGAGCAAAAATAAAAACCGTGCGTTACACCACGTAAAGTGCCCAAACGGATGATTTTCCCATGGGGTGAAGATGTTTTTAATCATTGCGTCAAGACCGCTACATGCGTAAGTCCTGTTTCAGCTGCTGCAACAAAGCTAGCATAGAAACTAGAAAAAAAA
Organism: Schistocerca cancellata; assembly: GCF_023864275.1. Classification (NCBI taxonomy): domain Eukaryota; kingdom Metazoa; phylum Arthropoda; class Insecta; order Orthoptera; family Acrididae; genus Schistocerca; species Schistocerca cancellata. The sequence goes on from NC_064630.1 coordinate 459,632,947, forward strand.
ATGTGGAAATTTGAGAAACATTCCCAATTTCCTCTGTTTTCACGAACATTTACGTACGCCATGTGATCTGTGCCCGCCAACGATCATAACGGACGAGTGTTACACGTTAGAATTTCATTGAGTGCTCCATTAAAAGTTTTAAACTGTTATGTCCTTCACAAGTTTGTGATTTTTGGAACTGAGCAGTAATATGAGTTATTGCCTGCTTGCTTATGGGAACTCACCAGTATCTTATGTGGTCTATAGTGGTAGTATGATACTCTGCATGAGAGAAAGAATCACAGAATTTTCGGCCCCGACGTTTGCTTTGGCCATGACATTTCCATCGGATATGTTCTTTTGGATGTCTTGTCAGCGTTCCATCGCCAATGGGTCTCAGTAATCGAACTCCGTATTGGTATGATGAGACAGATATGAATCAAATGCTCTTTGCAAATAGCAACGCTATCGATGACTTTCAGATCTGAATTTAGAAACCTGAAGCTACTAATTATATCACAGATTTAACTGACAAGAAATCACAAGTTTTGGACAGGGGAACAACGTACAATTGCCTGTGCGTGTTGGTCGTCAAGCACACTGTGTAAATCAGTCAAGGTGCAGGCAGCCGGCAGGGGATCGATATCAACACCGCTCGCTGGCCGACTGCAGCTGCCTTACCGGTCGCAGAGCTCGCGTTTGAACTGTCCCCCTGTCTGCCGCACCCCCCCCCCTCCAACCCTCCCGCCCACCACTACCATGCCCCCCTCCCTTTTACCCAACCGAGCACGCCGTACTGCCTATAACGGTTTAGGACGCGATCAGCTGAGATAGGGTAGCGTAACTGCTCTATAATTTTGTGCTTCTGTTCTTCGTATGACGATCATTATGTATAATCGATTCGTCCGGCCTTTTGCAGATGAGCGGTATCGTTGCTTTAATTGAAGGTTCTCTACAATGAGGTAACGCTTTTCCTCGTTCCACATTAACGTCGGTAGTAGAACTCCACAAACTTTTTAACTGGCCCAGTTTCTCACTTTCTTCAACGAAAGGTAGTCTCATCATAGACGATTCCTAAATGGAAGGGTTACACATTTATAGAGAATTCGTAACGGCTACGTTCAGAACAGTGAACTAATATTATTTTCGTTTCCTGAAACAGACAACAGGAATTAAGGTACTGTATTATATGGGGTCAGTGATTTCTGTGTAGGAGTGTCATGCAAGTACATCTTGCCTGTTATGACTATGTATACAGTTAATCTCATTTGCTCTCTGGCTTTGATGTTTACACTTCTGTTGAACATAAACGAGCCATCAGCGCGAGGGTTTTCCTCCTTTTTCATTATTTTCTATCTCTGCATATGCGCGATGCTGATAATAATATACCAATATCCTAGCTTAGAACCCGTTTCATTTTAGTTACGAATATAGCTAGGAGCTTCCAGACCAAGAAATAAGTTGAGTTTCAATGTCCTGACGACAGCGAGATCATCAGATGCACAAGCTCGCCTTAGGCAGTAACGAGATAGGAAAATGGAATCGGCCATGTCAAAGGAAACATCCCGGGATTCACCTGAAGTGATTTAGGGAACATACTGACACCCCAACTTGGGACAATAGACAGCTGATTTGAATCCATTATCTTATCAACGGTGCTGCCGTGTTCGCTCAAGAGATACCATTTAAACGAAACTTAGTTAAAGACACTCAGGCAATGTTCATTAGAAAGTAGATAATACGTATCAGACACGCTAATCCATTTAGGAGAATGCTGGGCAGCATCCTTGGGCAACAGCGTAGCAGATATCTCCTCAAATTGTCGTTTTTTGTACTTCGTCCCTAGCAAATTTTTATCGGTTAACGGTTGTTTCAAGTCCTAAGTAAGCAATCAACTGTGAGTCAAAGGAATTATGCTGCTACCGTAGTACGAAAATATAAGGCACAGTCGCGATGAGCTCATAACAGGCGCTGTACAAGCTAAGATTAGGGAAGGATCAGAAAGGAAATCGGCCGTGTCCTTTTCAAGAGAACCATTCCGGAATTTAAAATAATGGTAATAATTTAGGGCCTCGCCCGTTTCAAACGAAACATCCCGGCATTCACATGAGCTGATGTAGGGAAAATACGGATGCCTAAACTGGAGATATCTGATGATGATGATGATGATGATGATGATGGTGTGTGTGTGTGTGTGTGTGTGTGTGTGTGTGTGTGTGTGTGTGTGCGCACATAAACCGCTGGGCCGATTTCAACCAAACCTGATGCACATATCCCTTAACGTCAGGCAAGATTCGCTATGGGTGTAAGAACCACCTACCTATCGTAGTTCCGGAGATATGACGTCATAAACAAGGAGATGCGTGAAAAACCTTCCGCACCTAACATGACGTTAAAATTTATCACTTCTTTGATACTACATCTATTCGCAACGTATTTCTCTGACAGTACCCACATATGTTGTTGATTGTACCTACCCAAATATATCGCCGTACGACACATAGTTCGATATGGCGCAATAAACCTTGAGAAATGCCGCATCATCCCTGAAGTTTTGATACATTTATTCTTTACTGTTAAGACAATCCTGCAGTCGAGTCTACTTAAGCATACACCTAACTCGTGGCAGCTCTTTTGACAGCTTTCAACCGCGTAGCGCAAACGGCTTTAGGCGAAAACGATAGGCGCCTACAGAATTATGAAGAGGCGGTTCCATAGAGTCGTTTACAAAGTCGCGTTGTAGACATGAGAAGCAGTTGCATCCAGCGTACAGAAACTGTCCGAGGTCATATTTCTTAATTTGGATACGGTACATATATATCTGTATATTGTGCATATTTCTTTGAACAATTGTTTCCTAATTTCAAATGTGTTTCCCCGAATACAAGGACTTGAATTTTTTCCTATACTTCACAATAAACACAGTTAATTATTTGTTTTCGTTCCTAGCAGAAAACTGGCAAAATGAATACCCAAACAGTGCTGGGTTTCGTCACCAGGTATCTCTCCTAAAGAGTTGTCAGGTGCATTTTCTGTGGTGTTTTGGCAGATGTTTGCTATCTCGTCTTTACGTTGTGTAGCTGGAGTCAGTCCAAAGAATTACTGCTAGTCACGTCTTTCATGCGACGACCGGTGGATATTGAAAGCTCCGGTTTGTTTCCCATTACAAACAAAATGAATTTAAAATCGGATTTTTACACGTCTATCCGATAGAGCGGTGTCAGATTATTCTAGTGCGATATTTGTTTAATCGATGTTTATTAACGGCGACATTGAAACACGAAGAATAAATTCAGTAACGCTGCATGCTTGGCGTTAACAGACAGCGCGGGTCAGGGCAATGGTGTCACTGTTCGAATACTGGTTACTTTTCAAGTTTTACTGTCCCTGTTAATGCAAATCGATAAAACAAATATACCACTAGATTAATCTGAGACCGTTCTGTCTAATGGCCAGGGAAAATTCCGGTTTAAAAATAATTTGGTTTGTAACGGGAAAGAAATCGACGCTTTCTATCGACACAGGGCTTTGTATGAAAGACTTTATGAACACTATTTGTGCTCCAGCTACGCAATGGAAAAACGAAGCAGCAAATATTTGCTGAAACACCAGAGAAAATGCACCTTACGACTCTGTACATACATATTTTTTCCCCTGGCATTTACTCCATACCTACACAGGGCAGGCATGTTGGTTTTCGAATTTGGCAATGTTAGTGGTAAAGAGTGGGCGGAGATAGTCGGCCTCCTTAGCTTAGGAGTCAGCGTATCTCACTACCACGCGGAGGACCCGGGTTCGATTCTCTTTATTTGCCACGGATTTTTCTTTGGTGGGAGGACTGGAATGATGTGCACTCAACCTCGTGATGCCAACTGAGAAGCTACCTGAATGCGAAGTAGCGGCTCTAAGTTCAACAAGGCCGACACGGTCGCGAGAGCGGTGTGCTGACCCCACGTCCCTTCTATAGCATCCAGTGACGGGCAGAGGAAGACATGGCGGTCGGTCGGTCGGTCCCAATTGGCTCATTTGGGCCAGAACTAGGAGCTTCGCTCTGCCTTCACAGGAGCTCTTGATATATGTGTATGTGTCGATACCAAAAGCTAATGGATTACTAAGCACGTAAAACATGTCTCGAAGAAGTGGAAGAAACGATTCAAGGACAGTTTTAAGAAATATGTTTAATTGTAGCCAGCGCCTAAAGAGAGCAATAGTATTTTTTGAGTGAACAGCACGTTTCAAGGTTTCGGTGTTAATCTACCCATGGCGTTGCTAGCCCACTCATCCAACCAACACCATGATCTAGGGTGATGTACGTGTTGAAATTACGTCTTAGGAGACACCGCATGACGCAAGCAAGAAACAGTGGTGGCTATCCATCGCTGAAGCCGATAAACATTGCGAGCGCCTCGACAGCAGCCGGCGAGTGCAACCCACGCCACCTGCAGCTGCGAAGCCTACGTGCCGGCCGCCATTAGCAAGTGGCCGGTCTAAAGAGCCGGCCGAGCGTGGGCGTTAACAGGCGGTTCTCACGCCGCTATTGACACAGTGGTGAGGGCCTCGCTCTGCCCACGGCGCCGGCGCCGACACCGACTACGACGCCGACGCTAGTAGGCGCTAACGCTGCTCGCTCGTGGGCGCAGCCGATGGCTTCTGCAACTGCTTTGCACGCCTCTTCCACCCCTAAATGGCGATCCAGGGAGACGAAAATAAAAGGAACTTCAAGACGTGTTGAGTACTGGACTCAGCAGTCTATCTCTACCTGAGGTTAATCACTTATCCCCTGAGTTTAACGTCCCATCGATGATGTGGTTACTAAGACAGAGGACTGTATAACACAAGGCAGGCTATAAATTTAGTTTATACATAATATTTCCGCAGCTTGAGCAATGAAGTAAAAGACGCTGCACTGTACCACAAACTCTGTCTAGGGATGAGAAAAACCAACTGGTTAAAATAAAAAAACAAAAAATGGTTCAAATGGCTCTGAGCACTACGGGACTCAACATCTTAGGTCATAAGTCCCCTAGAACTTAGAACTACTTAAACCTAACTAACCTAAGGACATCACACACACCCATGCCCGAGGCAGGATTCGAACCTGCGACCGTAGCAGTCCCGCGGTTCCGGACTGCAGCGCCAGAACCGCTAGACCACCGCGGTTAAAATCGATAACTGTATTTTAGTTGTGAATAACCGGTATTTTTGGGATTTGTTTGGTCTCAGTTATAACAGATGTTTTTTAATTTTTGCTAATAACCGAGTAAAAAAAAAACGAAATATCAGTTAGGCACAGCATCAATGCTAAAATTCTTTGTTTTTAAACAAATCTTTTCATAAAAAAGGCGTAATTTTTATTCGTAAAATTTCCATTTTCTTGAAATATTGCGTTATTTTAGAAAATGGAGAAAGCGATCAGTGTTATTTTAATAACAATACTGACAGAAACGGGCAACAAACATGGGATAAGCACTAGTGCTTGCCGCGCGGGGTTAGCCGAGCGGTCTTAGGCGCTGCAATCATGGACTGTGCGGCTGGTTCCGGCGGAGGTTCGAGTCCTCCCTCGGGCATGGGTGTGTGTGTTTGTCCTTAGGATAATTTAGGTTAAGTAGTGTGTAAGCTTAGGGACTGATGACCTTAGCAGTTAAGTCCCATGAGATTTCACACACATTTGAACATTTTTAGCATTAGTACAGCACTGCTGAGACAATATTCCTGTTGCCATGTGTCGTGGCTTCGTGCGTGCAAGACTTGCCCCCACCTGGTCATGGTAGTTTCTTGGTGTCTTCGGCAGACATCTATTTTGTTGCAGAATGGCTCAAACCCTAGCTTGGAAATATTTTTACGAAGTGACGTAGCGATGCATTACACTATCGCTTTACAAGATTAAAGATTTGTCTGACATTTCTACGAAATAATGAAAGAGCAAGGAAATTGCGGTAACAGCAAAAAATTAAAAATTTTGCAACAATCCTTTCATTGTATACAATATAAATAGGAGGAAGTAGCTGATCTCCTGTCAGTGTCTATATAATGTGCTTTTATCTGCTTGTACCCCTTGAAGACGGATACATTAAGACGAAAAACAGAGCTCTTCACCCTCAGTTTTCACCCTCTGGCACTGATTATTCGTATTGTCTTAATAGTGGTTTGGTCCTTGATTACAACGTGATTTTTGAGTAGAGTTGCAAAAAATTAGAATCAGTAGGAGAATGTACTGTTGATGTTTTGTAGTATTCAACCACTTATCTGTTTTCAAGAAACGTAGCAAACGTTCGACGGACTAAGTTTTTCTATTTGTCTGTTTAATTTGATATTTTTTAGTCTATCTTTATGGAAACTGAGAGAGTAAAATTTTTTCAGTCTTTGTTCGATTTCTACGTTTATTACAGGAAATAATAGAAATAGAAAACCGAAAATCGGTTGTTTCAGAAACCGGTAATTTTGAACGCTTTTAACAATCCCGGTAAACTGGCGTGAAAAAAAAACCATTTAACTGGATTTCTAGGAATACGGCTAGAAAGAAGATCATTGGAAAATATTAGAAAGAGGAAAATATCTTGGCTGTGAATTAGTGCATAAGAATTGTCTGCAACAAAGAATTATAGAGGAAAAAGTGGAAGGATTGTTCAGAAATGGTAGGTAGAGAATTGGAATAATGCATGAAATTACAAATGGACAAACATACGGGCAGACAAAGAACAGTGCTCGGAAGAGGACATGAATGGGATGTCATGTCATAAGACAGATTCACCAAAGAAGGAAGAAAAAGATCTCTGCAGTTCACCCAAGGACGGCCCCATTTAAAACCCACACTTTCCCAAGACGAGACTGCCACCTGCGATTCCTGTTTTACAGTACAACCTCCCTCACTCCCGTCCCCTTCCCCCCTTTCCTCAAACGGTGGAGATGGAACTCGGTCTCCCATTCGTTGTGGAGATTTCCATGGGAAAAGTTTCTCAATGAACAATAAAATTCGTTGTATGTCTATGCTCCTTTCCATTACAAAGTGTCTACAGCCTTTAAAAAATACAGTACTTAATTTTAAAAGATATTTGTTTCACTTTCTGGTTAGGTTAAAATCTTACGTATGCAATGACGTGCTGAAAAGTAATGCCTCCGATTTCTTAAGGTGAAAATTCTTAAAGCTTTTTAAATAAAACAAACATTATTAATATTCTGTAGCTTTATCTATAGCTACATATCTGTATACGTATTTCTCAACATAGTTACACTGGCATCGAACACATTTCTCCCAACGAAAGACCAGTTTGTTGATACCATCACTGTAGAATGTTTGTCTTTGTTCGCGGAACCACGACCTCACCTCTGTTTGTACCGCTTCAGAGTGAAGTCCTCGAAGGTGCTTTTTAAATTTTGGAACAAATGAAAATCGTATGTGCCCAAGCCGTATGAAGAATGACCGAGGACAGTCAGCCCAAGGCGTCTGATTGTTGCGGATGGCGCAGCGTTGTGTGTGATCTAGCATTGGCAAGCTGTAGGCGAGGTGCTCAGTGTGTGGACGAACTGCTCGAATTCGAAACTCGATTACAGCACGTCATGCTACACAGGTCGGAGTCCTGTAGTAGCAAAGGACTGCAAATGTATGGACACGAAGAAAAGAGATGTAGAATATTAATAATATTTTTCTTAAAACACTCTGAGAGTCGGTAAATAAAAAATTAAGAGGCATTTCTTTTCTTCACACCCTCATAGTAACTATACAGCATGATACCTTCCGCTCTGCGTAGAATCAGCAGCCAGACACCTCTCTTTGCCGTCTGTAACTGGTCAATAAGAATTTTAGATGGCAAAGTTATATACGATACCCAAATAAATACACAGAGAATCCAAGCAAAAAAGGCATACCCACAATACAATGTTACTCAATGGTATGTATATTACAGTTATCCGGTATATCCTCTAGTGCCTTTCCCATGAATGTGCACCACCAAAGACTAAATCAGCACTGCAGCACAGAGTTTCGTGAAGAGATCGGGTAAGCGTACTCCGGTGTGGCTGTTCGGCCCACGGTGGCCGCTGCTGGTGTCGTAACTCGGCAGCGCCGGCGCGTCCTTCCCCCGTCTCACGTGTCAGCAGTCGCGCCGCGGCCCACGCGAATGTCAATAAGCACGGCCTGCTGCCGCCACCATTACTCAGCCGTCTTTCAGGAAATAAGGTCATCGCCGAGAGGTTAATCTTCTTAACGTCCCGCGGGAACCGGGAAAAGAAACTCACGCAGCGCTTACCGGGTTAAACCGCGTGAGAGCACACATTCCCCTCCGTTGTTTGCTGGCCTCATTCCACTTCGATACCAGTGCCTTCGAATAAACACGTTCGTAACAAAGCGGTGAAGCAGTTATTTTTCTCAGAGGACGTGAGAAAAGCTACACCAAATTGACGTAAGCTACGACCATCAAAGAGATTAATAACGCACGGCTCTCTTATACGCAGAAGGAAGGGAATGTCCAAAACTTAACGTCTTCTCGGGAGCGAAGTCGCAAGTTAAGAGATAGGGAGATAATTCATTTGGGTAAGATCTTGAGACGGAAAAGGCCGTGACTTTGCAGGGGTGGATGGTGGGGGTGGGTCGTGGGGTGTGACTACCCCAACATTCACCCGAAAAAAATTCAACTCTTGAAGGCAAATGACTTGAATCCTGGTTGTGGAAGTAATTTTCATTACTACTATTTGTGCGGAAAATGGCGGACCAAAGGCTTCTATTTCCTATCCCCGGATTGCGCAAATATTTTCCTTTAAATCCCAAAGCTCTCCACCTTTTATCGTGAAGTACGGCGTATGATACTGTTTTCGTCAAGCACTACATCACAGCGTTCACTTGATGCAGATACGCTCTTGACTCCACACAGAGCAAAAAAGTGGAAAAAATAGGAAATATGACTCAGTATCTCAATTTGTCTTTCAAGCTTACGTGAAAAAGGATCACGGCGTTCTGACTTCTACGGAGGACCAGATAGTGCTTTTGAACAGTTTCGCACAGACGGTGTCAAATCTCAGCGTAATTCAGACGTCTCCAACGCCATTTGAAGGTGTAACTCTCTGATTTCACACTCATGTCACGAAAGCGACAACTAGTTTATGCTGCGTAAACTGACAAAAAAGAAGCATATATCTGCTTAAACGTTTCAACAGGCTACACGCAGCACATTATTGCAGATGAGTCATCTACAGACACTGAAGTAATATCTGTTCCGCGGTGAAGTGTAATAAGACTGTTGCTGTTCATGTTATTCATTGTTGACTTTGAGAATGGTTTTAGTTTCAGTCTGGATAGTATTAATATTAATCTCAGTTTTTACGCAGACGATGCGGGTACCTATGAGTAAATTCTGTAATGTAGAAATTGTAATAATGTCCAGTTGAAAGTACTCTGCCACAGTCACAACTTACGGAATTGCGTTTTCCATTTGTGTGCACTTTACCAAGCTTGTATATTTTATCGCCTGTATTTATATCAACACATGTATATGTGAGAAATGCCTTTTGTGCTTTGACTTGTTGTATGTAACATGGTATTTTTATAATAACTTCCAAAAGATACGTGGAATATTGTATATTTTATATATCCTTCATATGAACCGTATTCTCCCTCCACCCCCCACCCCCCTTATTATCTTTCCTTTCCCCTTAGAATAAGGGAGCATGAGACTGAATCGGTTATCTCGGAGCAAAAAAACTGTCTACATTGTGATTGTGCCGTATGAAATGTATTTCTTCTTATCTGCTTATGCCCACCATTGTTAAGTTGCACAAAGAAACCACTCTTGTTCCTATCTCGTTCCATTTCTCCGAAAACGGTGCAACCACCGTGTGTTTTTATGAATTAATGACTGAAAACTTCACATGGAAGAGGACATGTTATTCACAGAATGTTTCAGGGTACGTATTTTTATGTAATCCCAAGTTGAAAAGAAGACAGGAGTCTTACGCAGTCCATTTCTTGACAAAATATCCACCTGGTGCAAAGACTGTAACTAGCGCTTAATGTGGAGAAATTCAAAGTTGTGCACATCCCGAAACGCAGTAGCGCGCTATTCTTTGAACTCCGAATTAATGACTTACAGCTACAACAACATGTAGAATATAAAATAAAGTACCAAAAAGGAAAAGTCGCATGTATAGTTAGCGGTAGGCTGCTATTTATTGGCACGATACTGGGAAATTACGTTTATTTGTGAAGGAGACTGCAAACAAATACTTGTACAGCTCGTAAATGATGGCGACTGAAGTGGATGGCAAGCATATCAAGTCAGACTATCAGGGAAGATTGAGCACAGTCTAAGAAAGACGGTGTGAATGGTCATGAAAAATCATAAACGGCAGATTGTCGGACCAAAGACGCCGTACATCCAGCAAGTACCTGTTTAGAAAGTTTCAGAAATCATATTTCAGGGCAAAAACGACTATTCTTCAGCTCTCTATCATCTACTCTCAAGAAATGATGCTAAAGCAAACAGGGAAATAGTAACTTGTACAAAGGCGTAAATGCTGTCATGCTAAAATAAAAAGTACCATCCCTCACTGCACAGTAATTCCCAGAATATAGATGTAGAAGAATTTGTCTCTGTCGTTATACTCTGCATGAAAGGAAATGGATGCACGAATGCAACCTGTAAACGCTAGGTTTGGATGTCGTTGCTTTATGATCTAAATACGTGAACTATGAAGGCTACTTACAGCGAAATGACATATGTAATGAAAAAGTGTTTCGGGAGTACTTTCACCGTCAAACGTAATGGACAGAGGTGCGTGCAGACGTCCATAAGTCCCTTACCCGCAGGTCTGATTCACTCCCGCAGGTATTTAAGTTTCGTTAAGCACTCCAATCCGTATGCTACGCTGTAATAGAGATTTTTAGAAATTTGACCCTGGTCTTGAGATATCGTATGTGAAGCCTTGCTACGAACAGACAGTAGGACATACTTCAATGCCACTCATATCAATTTAGAAACTCATTTCCCTCTGCGTCAAAGAGTGGCACTAAGCACCTTTGTTTGTTATTGAAGTTTAAGGCCTTTTGTTGAGAAGAAAACTGGTATACGTATCTGATTACGGTGCGGACGGACCTCATAATTTACATTCCTTGGAATAAGAACGTAGAGAGCGATTGTGACACCATTACAGTACACGCACCCTGCCACATTCTCGATACTCTCTACAAATCATAGCATTTTGTCGTAATTACTGAGACATAATTTGTGAAATTTTCTGCTAGACATTTCCGCGACATTGTGAAGTCAGAACAAGTCGTGGTACAGTTCTCGCATGTTGCGTGTTTTTAAATGTCTGTAATACAGTTCGTTAGTCATATGCCTCCGTTATTTCTCTATAATGTTAAAATCATGTCAAGGTGTTACCTCACTGTAAGAAATGTAGCTTCATGCAATCGCGTTCATTAATTGCAAATAACACAATATGACGAAAGCTGTATACTAATAGAACAATATCCCACAATTTTTACGACAAAGGCATTTTTTTAATAGATATCCACAGTGATTCCAAGAATATAAGCATCCGCGCAAATCTCTCACTATATTTTGCTAGTTCCTACTTTGGACAGTTTTCTTTGCGTCGAAAGGTCGTTGGTAAGGTTTATTTAACAGAGAGAACACGCTTTGTATGAAATCTGACCGCGTTGCCTAAACCGAAAATGAGTATTATTTCTTTACTAGTATAAAAGTTCATTGTCTTGAAAGGATGACAGCTCGTACCATTTATAGCTTGCCAACGGATGCTACCGACTAAGAACAACGATACTGATTTGTCTACCGATTTCGCGTGTAATTACTCGCACCCTCCACAAATAAAACGACTAGTCACTCACTGTTGCTCTACCATTCGACGCAAAAACTTCCAGACTCACATTTTTCTTAAAATCTGCAAACTGTTCATATATGTTTTAGTGCTACTCGCCTGCAAACCCTCAACAGCGCGAAACCTCAACGACATCAACCACGTTCCCGCGTAATGGCGGGTGACCCACAGCGGTTGGGCATCCGCAACACGCCACTCTCCCCAGCCTTTGACTACCCTAGTCACGGGCAATGCTGGGATTAACACCACTTTGAGCCACTGTTTCTTCTTAGAACTCTCCAGATAACATTTACATGCTCTGGAAACTATCGAACGCTCGGTCTCAGGCGCCATGTCACGGAATGCGCGGCCCATCCCGCCGGCGGTTCGAGTCCTCCCTTGGGCAAGGGTGTGCGTGTTTTGTTCTTAGCATAAGTTGGTTTAAGTAGTGTGTAAGTCTAGGGACCGATGTCCACAGCAGTTTGATCCCTTTGGAATTCACACAAATTTTAATTTGAAACTTTCGCTATCCCTTTCTCAAAGTAATTGTTGCCGTGTCAGCTAACACTAAGTACACTACTGGACATTAAAACTGCTACACCACGAAGATGACGTGCTACAGACGCGAAATTTAACCAACAGGAAGAAGATGCTGTGATATGCAAATGATTAGCTTTCCAGAGCATTCACGCAAGGTTGGCGCCGGTGGAGACACCTACAACGTGCTGACATGAGGAGAGTTTCCAACCGATTTCTCATACACAAACAGCAGTTGACCGGCGTTGCCTGGTGAAACGTTATTGCGATGCTTCTTGTAAGGAGGAGAAATGAGTACCATCACGTTTCCGACTTTGATAAAGGTCGGATTTTAGCCTATCGCGATTGCGGTTTATCGTATCGCGACATTGCTGCTCGCGTTGGTCGACATCCAATGATTGTTAGCAGTATATGGAATCGGTGGGTTCAGGAGGGTAATACGGAACGCCGTGCTGGATCCCAACGGCCTCGTATCACTAGCAGTCGAGATGACAGGCATCTTATCCGCACGGCTGTAACGGATCGTGCGGCCACGTCTCGATCCCTGAGCCAACAGATGGGGACGTTTGCAAGACAACAACCATCTGCACGAATAGTTCGACGACGTTTGCAGCAGCATGGACTGTCAGCTCGGAGACCATGGCTGCGGTTACTCTTGACGCTGCATCACAGACAGGAGCGCCTGCGATGGTGTACTCAACGACGAACCTGTGTGCACGAATGGCAAAACGTCATTTTTTTTCGGATGAATCCAGGTTCTGTTTACAGCATCATGACGGTCGGATCCGTTTTTGGCGACATCGCGGTGAACGCGCATTGGAAGCGTGTATTCGTCACCGCCATACTGGCGTACCACCCGGCGTGATGGTATGGGGTGCCATTGGTTACACGTTTCGGTCACCTCTTGTTCGCATTGACGGCACTTTGAACAGTGGACGTTACATTTCGGATGTGTTACGACCCGTGGCTCTACCCTTCATTCGATCCCTGGGAAACCCTACATTTCAGCAGGATAATACACGACCGCATGTTGTAGGTCCTGTGCGGGCTTTTCTGGATACAGAAAATGTTCGACTGCTGCCCCGGCCAGTACATTCTCCAGATCTCTTACCAATTGAAAACGTCTGGTCAATGGTGGCCGAGCAGTTGGCTCGTCACAATACGCCAGTCACTACTCTTGATGAACTGTGGTATCGTGTTGAAGCTACATGGGCAGCTGTATCTGTACACGCCATGCAAGCTCTGTTTGATCAATGCTCAGGCGTATCTAGGTCGTTATTACGGCCAGAGGTGGTTGTTGTGGGTACTGATTTCTCAGGATCTATGCACCCAAATTGCGAGAAAATGTAATCACATGTCAGTTCTAGTACAATATATTTGTCCAATGAATACCTGTTTATCATCTGCATTTCTTCTTGGTGTAGCAATTTTAATGGCCAGTAGTGTAGCTACGGACCGACGCTATCCATGAACCGCTATGAAAATGCCGGCCTGAGTGGCCGTGCGGTTCTAGGCGCTACAGTCTGGAACCAAGCGACCGCTACGGTCGCAGGTTCGAATCCTGCCTCGGGCATGGATGTGTGTGATGTCCTTAGGTTAGTTACGTTTAATTAGTTCTAAGTTTTAGGCGACTAATGACTACAGAAGTTAAGTCGCATAGTGCTCAGAGACATTTTTGCTATGAAAATCTAAATATTCTAAGCGTAGCCCGAAGCCCACGCTACAGACGCGGCAGAATGACGCTATTGGCTGAAGTGTCACTCGGTACACTGCACCTTGCCACTGCGCATCGCTCCACCAGGAAGCTTCTTAAGTGGACACCACTATAGTAATGGAACACGCAATACAGGCAGCCAGAGTGGAGAAATTGGTAATTAAAACACCTGAAATGGAGATGTGTTCTCGAAGGGGCGCAACGGCGCGCTTCATTTGGTAACGACCGCTCACCGGCGGTCAATTACGGCGGCGGCAACAGCCACGGTTGGGCGTCGGCGCCCGGGGCGCGCCGGCTGGGACACTCGGGCCAAATTGAGGCGCGGCGATAGCGGTGTTTACCTTCTGTAATCCGGCGAAACGAGCCGCCGTGCCGGCTCCGCGCTTGTAGGCCGGCGGCCATCACGAGACCTACTGGGCGCGTGCCGCTCTGGCCGACACGGCGCCTATCTGCCCGCCGGGATACAGCTTACGCTCCCAATTGCCCGGTCGCCGGTTAAGCTGCTTAAGCGCTCCCATTACTGCACTGTTTGTTTCGGACGCTAAACGAGTTTGCAGTTACATTTACGGAACCTGTTTGTTCCGTGTGGAGCGAGTCAGATGCTTTTATTTTTTCAGATTTTTTAAAAAAAATTTATTATATTTTATTTTTCAGGCCTCTTTTCCCAGTCGCAGTTATACAAGTTATGCACCGTCTTTTGTGACTCCAATACAGGTATTAATTAGACCACACGCGTTTTTCTATATTTTAAAGAATCTTCAGTAGTCGCTGTAACTTCATGACACTTGTCTGCTTTAGAGCAGTTTATTAATTTGCTACCGGTTGTCAACGACCATCACCTGGAACCTGAATCGACTTTGTAAAACAGATATTGTTGTGTACATAGTTCCGCGTAGTCAGCGCGTACACAACTTTCCCATTAGAGCGCGCCCCGCTAAGCACAACAGCGCAGGCGCAGCACTCGTCCGTCTCCGCACTACGAGATGGCGCTGTCATCTGCTTCCGCCGATGCGCGTATTAATATGTAATGCAGCCAATGAGATCGCTGCTAACGTAGAACATTTTCTCCTCGCGGATCACACTCGCGCAGTGATACCTGAACGCTCGAGATATTATAACGAGTCTACAGACCTCCGATTAGTCAGTCTGCATTAGTCTGTAGTCAAGTTTCAGTCTGCGCCTAATAATATAATCATATTCCTGTACATAGCCATGAAGATAAATGAATAGACACTTTGTCAAGTATCAGAGATATGTGAGAATAAGATTAACGTACCAAGACCAAAGGAACTTCAGATTGTCAATTGTAAACAGCATCCAGAATCAAGTTACGCAATATCTATGATTTTTATTATTTTAATAAATGTGTGTGAAAATTAATCAAGTTCTGTTTAAAGCTGAACACCGTCAATCTGCTACTCTAAGCGTGCAAATGGCATTTCTATTGTCTGACCTAACGGCAGAAGATAAACATGCCACGATAAGACCACGAGACATATCTCTGACACTCGCCTACTTTGCTTAGAGCGACAAGTCAAATGATCTGATGGTGTGTGTACCGAAGGTCTTACAGTAAGCACACCACAGATATGAAAAAAACACATTTTTAAAAATCAAAACCAATTACAAAACGATTTAAGTAAGACATTTGTATGGTGCGAAAATTGGCAATTGACCATAAATAATGTAAAGTGTCATCCATATGAGTGCTAAAACGAATCTCGAAACTTCGATTATACGATAAATCAATCAAATTTAAAGGCATTAAATTCAACTAAGTACCTAGAAATCACAATTACGAACAACTTAAAAATTATAAAGAACACATAGAAAATGTTGTTGGGAAGGCAAACCAAAGACTGCGTTTTATTAGCAGAACCGTTGATGTAATAAAGAGACTGCCTACACTACGATTGTCCTTCCTCTTTTGGAGTACTGCTGCGCGATGTGGGATCCTTACAAGATAGGATTAACGGAGCATATCGAGATAGTTCTAAGAAGGGCAGCACGTTTTGCATTATCGATAATCATGCATATTGTTATATTATTTTTCTGTCACATACGCATAGAACTACTACTATTACTGTTAACACTACCGGAGATGTATCTGAATGAGAAATGAGAAATGAAGCTGGAAGCTTAAGATATGTGACTGAAAATGATCCACGGTAGAAACTGGCTAGCTACGTGGATTAAAAAAAAATACTCCGGACTGGAACCATGGTTTTATTGGCTCTGAGCACTATGGGACTTAACTTCTGAGGTCATCAGTCCCCTAGAACTACTTAACCCTAACTAACCTAAGGACATCACACACATCCATGCCCGAGGCAGGATTCGAACCTGCGACCGTAGCGGTCGCGCGGTTCCAGACTGTAGCGCCCAGATGGTTTTATTCTCGTTTAGGTTTTGGACCCCCACAAAAATAAATTTTCATTGATTATAACTGAAAAATCTAAACCAGTATAGCCAGTACATAAAAACTGTGTAAGCAATGAAGTGCGTTAACTTTATAGTTAAATGATATTCTCGCGGTTTTTATATATCTACAATAATGCAAACTGCAGGATGGGGTTATTTGATATGGATAGTAGTTTAACTTTCGTTAAAGCTATTAATTCTTTAATGCCACAAATACATGGAAATTTTCTTTTTAAATATAGATTTTTAGTTAAAGTATGATGAGCTGAGGCAGAAAACTAACAGCCCGTCCTTCCTGGAAGGAAGCGGTTCGCATCTGTTTCAAGCATCGTCTGTTCTGTGGTTAACAACCAGTATATCCCAAAAAATATCGCGTGAACTCAAGAAACAAATTACACATAACTTTGATAATGGAAAGATCAGGAATACCTCCCAAACTGATCAGGCTGACCAGAATGTGCAATGAGAATACTAAATGCGAAGTGAGGTTTGGAGGCAGGGAGTATGAGTGTATTACAGTGGAGACAGGTGTCAAACGCATCCGCATCTAATTTGGGATGGGAAAAGGTCCTAAAAAAAGAGTACCATCGATAGAAAGAAGTGTTAATGTAGCTGATGAAGTGAATCCGTGAGTTTTAGCCGATGGTAAGGTCGCTGTGGCGAATGATAAAGATGAACTAATAAGAAAAACTAAACTGCTGATAGAGCAGGCAGAAAAAAGGGGCTGATGATTAATCAAGATGAAACACAGTGAATGATTGTAACATGGAACAATGAAGAGGAAACGGAGGGATCGCTGGCAATAGAAGATGTAGAATTTAAGAAGATTAGATCCTTCAGATACCTAGGAAGTATGGCAATGTGAACAACAACATGGAGAAGCAGATAATGAACCGGACAAAATCTGCAGAGAGATGTCTGTTCTCAATGGGTAAAGTATTCAGCAGCAAACTAATGGCAAGTACAACAAAAGTCTGCACGTACAGGACAACTGAGCGACCAGTATTAATGTATGAACATGGACACTGAGCAAGAAGATGGAGAGAAAAATTGTGACCTTCGAAAACTAGGTGTTAAGAAAAATCTTTGGACTTGTGTTACAGAACGGAATTTTTAGGAGAAGGAGAAACACAGAATTCTACACGTTATTTAATGAGCCAGATGCGTCAGCTGTAATAAACAACAGAAGAATTGAATTGCTGTTACAGGTAAAAGAAGAAAGATTGGTGAAGACAGTGCCAGAAGGGAAGCAGGAATATACGAGACCCCTCATTAGATCAAAACGGAGGTGGACAGGTGGAGTCAAGACCTGGGGATCCTGGGAGCCCACGAGAACATGACCAGCGACAGACAGCTATGTCCGAGACTAAGGATCGAGGCATTCAATAGAGTTCGGTTCGTGTGACCAATTAAGCTGGTAAGTAGTATGTGTTTTCTGGTTGAAGAAAACGCTTGCAAACTGAAAGTAGTAAAGTGACCGTGGCAATGAGCAGCGGAGCGAATTCGTTAAGGACTGCGGGAAAGCTAAGCTCACAGCGACTGCTCGGACGCTGCGCAGAAAAAGCGGCTCTGCCGGCGATCGCGTCCGTCAGCAGACACAAGACGCGGAGGACGACCACTTGTTGCGCGCGACAGGGCGCCTCGCCGCGGCTGCCCAGCCGGGTACAGTCCCAGCCCGGCAAACGCCACAACAAGTACTCCTGTACAGCAGAGCTCGCCGTCTATCGCCGAGCTCCTGCGTTTTAGACGGGCAGCTGTACTTTGTAACCGGATATTGTGCCTGTTGGGGGAACAGTCAATAGGTTCGCGTTAGCCCCTTCTTCACTGTTATTTCGTCAATAATTTTGAGCTGCACTTCCAACTCCGATATATTAATGTGCATCACGGTACCATAAAGAAAGCAGGTGCTGACAGATATGAAAATTACCGAACTATCAGTTTAATAAGTCACGGATGCAAAATGCTAACGCGAATTCTGTACAGACGAATGGAAAAACTGGTAGAAGCCAACCTCGGGGAACATCAGTTTGAATTCCATAGAAATATTGGAACACGTGAGGCAATACTGACCCTACGACTTATCTTCGAAGCTAGATTAAGTAAAGGCAAACCTACGTTTCTAGCATTTGTAGACTTAGAGAAAGCTTTTGACAATGTTGACTGGAATACTCTCTTTCAAATTCTGAAGGTGGCAGGGGTAAAATACAGGGAGCGAAAGGCTATTTACAATTTGTACAGAAACTAGATGGCAGTTATAAGAGTCGAGGGACATGAAAGGGAAGCAGTGGTTGGGAAGGGAGTGAGACAGGGTTGTAGCCTCTCCCCGATGTTATTCAATCTGTATATTGAGCAAGCAGTAAAGGAAACAGAAGAAAAGTTCGGAGTAGGTATTAAAATCCATGGAGAAGAAATAAAAACTTTGAGGTTCGCCGATGACATTGTAATTCTGTCAGAGACAGCAAAGGACTTGGAAGAGCAGTTGAACGGAATGGACAGTGTCTTGAAAGGAGGTTATAAGATGAACATGAACAAAAGCGAAACGAGGATAATGGAATGTAGTCGAATTAAGTCGGGTGATGCTGAGGGAATTAGATTAGGAAATGAGACCCTTGAAGTAGTAAAGGAGTTTTGCTATTTGGGGAGCAAAATAACTGATGATGGTCGAAGTAGAGAGGATATAAAATGTAGACTGGCAATGGCAAGGAAAGCGTTTCTGAAGAAGAGAAATTTGTTAACATCGAGTATAGATTTAAAGTGTCAGGAAGTCGTTTCTGAAAGTATTTGTATGGAGCGTAGCCATGTATGGAAGTGAAACACGGACGACAAATAGTTTGTACAAGAAGAGAATAGAAGCTTTCGAAATGTGGTGCTACAGAAGAATGCTGAACATTAGATGAGTAGATCATATAACTAATGAGCAGGTATTGAATAGGATTGGGGAGGAGTTTGGGGCACAACTTGACTAGAAGAAGGGATCGGTTGGTAGGGCATGTTCTGAGGCATCAACGGATCACCAATTTAGTATTGGAGGGTAGCGTGGAGGGTAAAAATCGTAGAGGGAGACCAAGAGATGAATACACTAAACAGATTCAGAAGGATGTAGGTTGCAGTAGGTACTGGGAGATGAAGAAGCTTGCACAGGCTAGAGTAGCACGGAGAGCTGCATCAAACCAGTCTCATGACTGAAGACCACAACAACAACATGGTACCATGTTATCAAGGTACGTGTTTATTTTACCATACGCTTTTCGTTTCAATGATTTAAAAGACCGTCAATAACCATTTTGTCTAGTTTTTCGCTTACCTCTGCAAATTTCATCATCTTACAAACTTTCCAGGATTTTCAGTGCGATAGGGTGTGCAGCTGCGATGAATTTTTTGATAGATTAATTTCGGCCGTTTTCACGTATTGAATGGATTATTTTTTACGCCATGTATGTCGTTGCTCCTGTGACTCCATGTTATGCTCATAAAATAAATCCGAGATGCTTTACGCTATTTTAGGAGCATGTTACTTTCGAGCAGCAACGTGCTCTTAAAATAGCGTAAAACGTCTCGGATTTATTTTATGAGCATGACATGGAGTCATAGGACGAACGACATTCGTAGCGTAAAAAATAATCCATACAATACTTGAAAATGGTGTAAGGCAGAAATTGTACAACCGTACTTGAAATAAGAAGAACGGCAGCTGAAGACATCATGAAATCTTTCAAAAAAACTTTCCACGATTTGGCACTGATGATTCCAGTCTAATTTCTCGTTGATTTTCAGTTCTTCACATTTCCTCGACGTAAAAGAATATGTTGTTGAGTTTCACATCAACAAAATACGTAGAACTGAAAATCAACGCGAAATTAGACTGGAATCATCACTGGCAAACCCTTTTTAAATCAATGGAACAAAATGCGTGTGTTGAGAGAAATAGGCATTTTTTAGTATTTGCAAAGACTAGAGTCAAATATAGTTTGGTAAAAAAAGGAACTTTAGTGCGTGGACCAGCAAAGCATTCAATTACTTTCCAGTTTCATTCCTAAGATTTACAATTCCCATTAGCATTTCTCGGTGTAAAACGCGAACATACCGTAAACATAGTGAATTAATTAACTGTATTTAGAATTGGCATTATTCTGTATTGGTAACATTTCCATGGCACGTCCTTCGACAATTATTCTTATCTGAAATATAAGTATGTTAGCGTATTATTAGCTTTACAACGACTATCCGTAGATCAAATCTTCTTAATGTCCGTCCAAGATGACATGATTCACGCAGAGTTGTCCCAAAGGGCTGAAGGCAGTGACGGGCTGTTACACCCGGAGCCCTACTCGTACCGTGTTGGGTGACTGAGCGGTCGGCTGTCGCCCTCCGCGGCCTCCAGTTGGCAGGGAAGGAACTGGTCGCGCACCGTGAATGGTGCAGGCGCAGGCGCAGGCTGCCCTACGTGCAGGAATGAGGTCCTGCAGACCAGCAGCAAAACCGGCAGTTCTCCCTCGTGCTGCTTCCGGCGGCGTCCGCGCACCCTACCGAGGCGTGCGCCTCTGCGCGTGTCTTCTCCGCAGAAGCCTATTTTGTACTTCCGAGTAGAAACCAGTATACACAAGGAAGGACTCCAGACATCCTCCTAATAGGAATTTTAACCAACTGAATTCGTCTTCAGAGTGACAAGGTCGTTGAAGGAAGATCCAGACTGTGTGGACATTGAGACGAAGCGCTAATTAAGTTGAAGAAGAGAAGAGGGGAATTGGTGCTTAGCCTTTTTCGAATAAACTAGCCAAATTTTGTACCGATCTGATTTAGGAAAGCCACGGAAAAATTTGAATCAGGATGAGTGGGTGGAGATGTGAACGATGTTCGTATGGTTGAATCATTGCGAGAGTTCGCTCACTTGGGTCGATGGTCGATGCCGTTGGTATAACGGGTTTAAGAGAGAGAGAGAGAGAGAGAGAGAGAGAGAGAGAGAGAGAGAGAAAGAGAGACGAACCGCTAGGAGATTTTTAACCAGGCTGATAAATTCCGAGAAGTATGACACAAGAAAATTGTTAATTAATGAAGGAAGTATAATTATAGAGTCTCATTAAAGAGAATTCCATTACTGCGACTAATTACTACGTCTAAGTGATAATTCCAGACTTAATGTAAGGACTATTGTAATAAATACACAATAATTAATGTAATCACTTGAACGCCTAGTTACATATAAGAGAGCGCCTTATAGCCCTAGTCCTGCAAAGATGAATAAATAAGTAAATACAAAAGAAGATGATATAATGGGTTGCACAATAAAAAAAATTATGATGCTGTAAATCAACTACGATTACGACAAACGACACTGCTGTCACTTGCACCAAGAATAGATACTGACGATGATAAAACCGGAATCTGACAAAAAGAGTAAGACCTCGAAAAGTGGCCTCAGAGAAACGGAAGAAAACTCTGCATCTAAAGGGGACAATGACAAGGTGGTTAAAAATTTGGGAAAATAAAGACCCTCCATTAGAGAAAGAAGACTGATGTGGTTCGAAAAGATACGCAGGATAAGCTACAGCAAACCCTGACGCCTCTTTGTGAGCGCACACGGAAAACTAGAAGGCACGAAGGCGTTGACGACAAGTGTGATAACAGAAAAGGATGAAGTGAATGGGTACATGTTCAGGAAGATCTCAAGCTGCTTAGGATAAGAAGATGAAGACCATCAACCGATAACAAAGAACAGAGGAAAGAAAAGGTGCTGAACGATAATAACGGGGAAGGTATACGAAAAGCGTTGGTAACCGAAGCGAACTAAAGAGGTCCCAAATATAAAAAAATGTCTCGCCTTATTACTATAAAATGTCTTTAGAACTAGAAAGAGGGGCAAATAATACTTTCCTGCTTTTGCAAAATAATGTAAATACGCAGCTGAGCCGGCCGAAGTGGTTCTAGGCGCTACAGTCTGGAACCGCGCGACCGCTACGATCGTAGGTTCGAATCCTGTCTCGGGCATGGATGTATGTGATGTCCTTTAGGTTAGTTAGGTTTAAGTAGGTCTAAGTTCTAGGGGACTGATGACCTCAGAAGTTAAGTCCCATAGCGCTCAGAGCCATTTGAACCTTTTTTTTTTTTTTTTTTTTTTTTTACGCAGTTGAGACAGCGACCACTCGAAGTGTGTGAAAAATACACAAAGCACATGATTGCTTGGTATTAATAGTTATTTGTACTCCTTGGGATGTTGCTGGTGGAGAAAAATTTTGGCCAAAAGCTTTGATCCTAGTGTAGCATATGCGTACATTTCTTATAGGTTGCCCCGAGAGATGTGGCGCAGTGGACTTGTATTTGGGAGAACGGCGGTTCAGACCTCCATCCGGGGATTCAGACTTGGTTTTTCCGTGGACTATCTAACTCCCTAAGACACGTGCTCGGATGGTTCCTTCGAAAATGACGCAATCATTTTCTTTGCTCAGTCCGAGCCTGGCCTCCAGCTGTGATGACTCAGGCGTCGATGGGACTTGGACCTTCCTAACTTCTCTTCCATGTTATTCCTTGATCGGTAAAAACTCGATTACTTAAATACTGCAGGGCTAAACGTCCCAGACGTTAACTTCAAAGCGGGAGCTTATTCGCAGCGTGTGCCAATGGCATAATTCAAAGAGATGGATTAAAACGAACAGAACCAGACAACCGATTTGTCTAGTATAGACCCAGTAAGTATGCTGTTTAGGTTTTTATGTTGGTAACGTCACGTAGCGCTCTGTATGAAAATCACTGGCTGTGCTGTGTGCAGTCTGAGGCTGGTCGGCATTGTTGCCAATAGTCGCTATTGTAGCGTTGGGCAGTTGGCTGTTAACAGCGCGTAGCGTTGTGCAGTTGGAGGCGAGTCGCCAGCAGTGGTGGAAGTGGCGAGAGAGATGGTAGAATTTTGAGAGCGGGCGATCTGGATGTGTGTCCATCAGAAAGAGTAAGTTTGTGATACTGGATATCATGAACTGATACATATATATTATGACTTTTGAACACTATTAAGGTAAATACATTGTTTGTTCTCTATGAAAATCTTTCATTTGCTAACTATGCCTATCAGTAGTTAGTGCCTTCAGTAGTTTGAATCTTTTATTTAGTTAGCAGTAGTGGCGCTCGCTGTATTGCAGTAGTTCGAGTAACGAAGATTTTTGTGAGGTAAGTGATTTGTGAAACGTATAGGTTAATGTTAGTGAGGGCCATTCACTTGCAGGGATTATTGAAAGTCGGATTGCGTTGCGCTAAAAATATTGTGTGTCAGTTTAGTGTTGATCAGAATAGGCAAAGAGCGAAATGTCTGAGTACGTTCAGTTCTGCTCAGCTGTTTGAAAATCAAATAATGTAAGAGGTTTATCAGCACAGTCATTTCATTAATTTTTCTAAGGGGACGTTTCAACCCCGCAGATGCTACTAGGCTGCAGGAAATTACGACTTACGCATCTGCCTGAAGATTTTTGTAGCAGAGGATCCGTAAGTGAGAGCTTTCCTCTGGAACCGTACGGTGATATGAATGTGTTGCAGAGCGGCAGAAGTGCTGGAGGAGCGGAACCGATAGGAGAGGTCGGCGGCGGGCGGCGGCGCGGCCCGCGCTAGCGCTACCAAGCCAGAGACAATTGTGGCAGCTATTAGGCTAGTAATTGCAACAAATTGGCCTTCTAAATGGCGCTGGCGCGAGGCCGGCCGCCGCTCCGCGCTACACTTTGTGTTTACGAGGGCGCACCGGCTCATCGGCCGGCGATCAACGCCTTTCCTCACACGGGCGGCCGCTCGCCGTCCTGCCGTAACGTACGAACACATTCAGTATCGGTGACGATTTTACGTCACGTTAGGTCGAAACATTCCACAGTGTGTTTCAGATGGGGTCATTCACAACACCCGTCAGCGGTTCGGTACGGAGCGTCAACGTGTCTGTAAGAAAGTTTCGACGTTGACGGCATGTCCCCTAAGAGCACATTAAATTAATGAACTGTGGCAGCGCCCGATCCTGTTACAGTGTATCTAGTCCAGTATATCATTTATTTTATTTCTTCCCCTTTGTTTTCATGATACATTGGGAATTCTGCATCGCGACCTCCCCAACAGATCATCCGGGAAAGAACAACTGTTTTACAGTAAAGGATAAACAAAGAGTCCGAGTCATCTAGCTCAGGTTCTAAGGTACTCGTGATGTTTTCCCATGTTGCGATTTAAATTTTTTGTAAACATGCCTTATGCAAAACGCTATCTTTTTTTATTCACCCAGACAAGTTTTGACACTGCGTGTAACTTTCTGTGGGTCAAATTCATTCCTGTGAAGTGTAATAAACACAACGTTTATAATCGTTTGTCTATTAGCCTAAAATTATGAAGTGTGTATTTTGTTTGGTTTGCTTCGATAACTCACTTGAAAATTGCATTGCTAGTGAAAACGTATTTTTAGATAAGTTTTGCGTAATTTTTTGTTGTTTTCACAGCATGTCATCTGCAAAGTAGTCACGAAGAAAAGTTTTTCCTTGTCTGGAGTCTACTTTTTCGTGGATAGTAGTTATGATTGTGACTACAGCTATATTTTATGTCCTGTTGTGGGTATCTCTTTCTACTGCTATTCACTGTTTTCACAAACATTTTTATGTATTTTTCACGCGTTCAAACACACACAAATATATAATCACCACAACAGTTATCACGAAACATTTAAAATTAACGCCACCTTAAACATAACGCAAACGATGAAAAAGTGAGCAGCGACAACAACGTAATACCTCTCAATGAATACGGAGAGAGACATTTCGGTTCAAATCACGTTTTCTGGAAAATACGTCTGAAGTAAATGTGAGTGAAATTATATTAAAAAACTGTGTGAAAACAATTTAGTCAGCAGCAGTAGAAAGAGGTATCCACCAGAAATACAAAAAAAGAGAAAAAAGGCATGAAATCCGATCTGTAAAAATTAACTTTCACTAGCAATGTAATTTTCAGGTGAACAATCGGAACAAACCAAAGAAAATACCATATGTTATATAATTTTTACCCCTGAAATAGATAAACGATCATAAACTTTATATTATACAGAAACAGATTTTATCCACAGAAGATTTCATATAGGTGCCGAAACACGTCTGGGTGAAGAAAAAGAAAATGTTCTGCATAAGGCAAATTACAAAACACACAAATTTTAAAAATACAGCACTGCGCAAGTGTGAAACGGCCAGTTCTCTAACTCTGTTCGGTAATATGAAAGAAAACAAGATCCAGGGGATAAGGGGAAAGCGCGATATGCACCGCTTTATGAATATTGGTTTCCGTTGTGTGTTTCTAACAATTGTGACGCTAATATTAAACGGGGACTATCAGAAAAGTAAACATGTGTTTAGGTGTAGAGCGAGACATGTCAGAATAGTCAAGGTGTAAGCCAATTGAGGAGGCGTTAAAACATAAGATGTATGTTTTCATGAACCAAAGAAAGTCAATTCCTTAAGACTACATCCGAAAACGCCTAGGTTGCTTTGCAAAGCCGCTAGCGGGGAACAGTGGTGATCACTTTGGCAACGTAACTTCGGGCCTGGATCCACACAGGAAAGACGTCCTAGCTAGCTGGAAGCCGTGCCAAGAGAACTTGTTCCTAGGAACCTACCTTCTGCTGCAGTCAGCAGTCAACACGGGTCCTCCCCCCCCCCCCCCCCCCTCGACCCTCTTGGCTACACATAGCAAGTACATAGGGGAGTGCAAATTGGCCGTCAGCACTTCACGGAAGGAAACGACTTTTGCTGATGCGAAGATCTTACTCGAAATGTAAGCCATTAAAAGTATGAGATAGTAATTAGGCAGGCTGAGCGATCAGTAGAAACTAAAAAGAAGCAGCAGCAGAAAAACAAGAACTAAACCATGTCTGTCCTGTCATTTAGGCGATTTAATTTCCTATTCTATGATTTAGGCGATCTTTAGTTTGTTGGTCTGTGACTTAGGCGATCTTTAATTTTTGGAATGTACCTTACATATGCAGAAAATAAATGTTGAAGTAGTGTGTTTATAAACTCAGAAAAATGTTGTATACACTGTACTGAATTACTATTTGATATTTTCTATAGCGAATGTAGCAATTTTTTCCGCGTAGGAGGATTGCGACCATTGTCCAACCAAAAGTTTTAGAGTACTGCTGACTAGGTCCTAGAAAATATTTTTTTTCACTTGGTGTTCAATAATTCATATTTTTTGAGGCGTTTCGAGAATGACTCCTCATCACAACATCTACACAGTACGGTGTCGTGTGTGAGCTAACTGCTCCGGAATGTGACAACGTGCATATGAAGAATTCCACCTTTCGTCTTACGTTTCTGCTGGTTTGTTAATCTCGCAACGAGTCAATAAATGTGATTTACTGGACACCAAGTGGAATAAACATTATTTTCTGGAGACTTAATTAGCAGTGTTACAGGTTTTAATAAATTTTGTGGCTGTAGTAAATCTGAAAATGAAAGTCGTAAAAAACGATCGCAGTGCACTCGAGAGGCCCTTGGACGTATTGAAAACTATTATGCAGTGTTCAGTGCTTCTCTGTTTGTAGTTTATGCTGAATATAGCCAATTACCAGGAAGATAAACTAAATAACTTTCGTTTCCTCTAATCAGTGCTTACACAAACATTATGAAGAAAAATGCTTCGAAGTTTGCGATAAAAGCTAAGCAAAATTATCGAAGTCATCGGCATTCAGAAATCGACAATAGTGATTTCGAAAGTGTACGTTGTTCAAGTATGTGTCTTCAAGTATGTGTTCAGATGTATGCTTTCTACTCGTAATTATTTAAACCCGAGGTTACGAAAAACGTTGAATTTTAAATTACTAATATGCTCTAACTGCAGTTCTATACATGAACTCAAAATTTTATTTTTTAAGGGCGGCAGAATCATACAGAATTTAGTTATAGCATCTGTGGACCTATAGCGACTATCAGAAACTAATCTTGAAACAATACAAGCAGCATTTTTATTTATTCTTGACACCCAGTAACCCGAAAATAGCTATCAAGAATAAATAAACAAGCTGCTTTGACCGCTTCAAGATTAGTTTCTAAATTTTTATATATATAACAAGATCTCCGACATTACAGATAGTGAATTTCTACCAGAATGGTTGACGCTGGAATTCCCTTGGTGTTCAAAAGGGAAAGAGTGGTGTAACGGGAAAGATTATTCGCGAATCATGGATGGAGATTTGATAATTATTTCTGAGTAGAAAATGGAGTTATGTCGTTGCGTATCATTTGTCAATGAAATAATTAACAATGTGTATGAAACTTCGAAAACATCAGTGAATGGCAAATTGGATATTAAGAATACCTTAGAAATTAGAAATATCAAGTGATGATGCACATCAATTGAATTCTTTCATGCCACTTAACTTCAACAACGAGGAACTTGACAGGCTTTTGTGGGCAAGAGACTGAGCAGATAGTGCGCAGTTCATTTTCCTTATAACTTTGCGCCAGTCTAAAATTCACGTCATTATTGTTCATACGCTACGTGAAGATAAGCCAGCGTTATTTACAAAGTAAGTTCCCAATGTAACACAGCCTTACAGAACAAACCGTGCCACTCAGGTTTACGTCAGATTGCACAAACAAAGATGCTCTCCACGAAACTTCACCTATAATTCTCAAACAAGAATCTGTAATTAGCTTTCAGGAAAACTAGGAATGCACGTGCGGTCATTTCATTTTTATTACCTTCAACTACAATTGCCTTAAAACAATATGTGTCCTAGTCTTGAGCAACGAATTGTACGATAAATTACTGTAAGATGAGTAGGCGACATCAAGAAATATAACGAACAGCTTTGATGCGTCAAAGTGAGATCGTCCTGTATAGAGCCGTCATGAAAAATCTGTCAAAAAGCGGATGGAAAATGATTGATAACGGGAATGCTTTCTACAGATGTTGTCACCCAACAGCACACGTTCTACATGTTTTTGCTACACAAGCGCTGGTATATTTAAAGTATCTACCTGAAAATGGTCGATTATCGTTAATTTATACTGTGCATTCTTGCATTGATGACAGACTGATACTGCATCTATGTTTTCTGGATTTCTTAATATTTTCCAGAGATATGATACTACAACAACTGTGGCTTAAGGAAGAACACATACGAGAGCTTTCACAACGTATACACTAGGTAAGAAGCCCACAACAGTAAGGAAGATTAAAAGGTCAACTTTTACAGTTCGTCGCAGAAGGTTTGCGGGTGACAGTAGGATGACGTAGGTTCCATTGGGATAGAAATATAACATCCAACAATTAGTCTTTGCCACTAAGGCGTTCCTTAAATCACTTAGCGAAAGTTAAATTCACGATGAAATTATTATTTTGAGAAATGAGTTTACCGAAATGTTAGTAGGAATGCCATTCATGCTACATCTACGCTCATTATTATTATTTACTTTTAATATTTGTAGCTCATATAACATACAATATACACTCCAACGTTAGCTATAAACAGAATCTCTAAGGATGACTGGTTGTTGGAGGCTTCTTCCCAGGAAAAAAAAAGAAAAAAAATTTAAAAAGGAAAGAGAGAGAGAGAGAGAGAGAGAGAGAGAAGTCCATAAATAAATTTGTAGGATATCAGCAGCGACCAGGCATTAAATATAAATAGTGTTCTTAATATATTACTTTTGAAAACCCAATAGGATGAATTATTTATTACAATTGGCAAAAGTATAGCAAACAACAGTGATTTAATAGCTCGAAAAATGATGATATTCGCAAGCATATCCCTAAGACTTTTCACAAATAGCAACATGCAGCTGCTTTAATATTACTACGTCTTAAGGAGTTGAGAGAAGGCTTGAAAATAGCTACGCCTAACGATCACTGTAGAGCGGTAAAGATAATTATTAACTGCCGGTAGAAATGTTACCGCAGGCATTTAACATAAAATTTCCTTTTTGTGGCGTTTTTAGTTATTTCGCAAATCATTCCTTTATTTCAGTTAGCTCGTATCTACGTCCACATCTACGCTCTGTGAATCACTGTGGGGTACATGGCAAATGTTACATCGCACTATACCGATTATTAGGGTTCTTTCCCGTCCATTCACGTATGGGGCGCGGGAATAATGATGGTTTAAATGCCTCTGTGGGTGCTGTAATTAATATTATCTTATGATCACGATCACAATGAGAGCGATACATAGGGGCCTGTAAGTATATTCATGGAGTCATCATTTAGAGCCTGCTCTTGAAACATTGTCAGCAGGCTTTCACGGCATGGTTTCCGTCTATCTTGAAGAGTCTGCCACTTCATTTTTTTTCAAAGTTTCAGTGACACTCTCCCGCAAGTCAAACACACCTCCTACCCTTCGTTCTGCCCTTCTGCTAGTCCTATTTGACACGGGTCCCACACACTTGAGTAATTTTCTGGGACAAAGTATATATAACATTTATCAGCATCTTTGTTTTAGCACAGTGAAAGAAACATTTCTATCATATGTAATGATGATGCATATTACGTTGTTACTTCTTTTATGGCCGGCAGCTATGGCCGAGCGGTTCTCGGCACTTCAGTCTGGAACCCCGCTGCTGCTACGGTCGCAGGTTCGAATCCTACCACGGGCATGGATGTATGTGCTGTCCTCAGGTTAGTTAGGTTTAAGTAGTTCTAAATGTAGGGGACTGATGACCTCAGATGTTAAGTCCCGTAGTGCTTAGAGCCAATCTTAACTTCTTTTATGGCTTGACTTCACAACAGTAACCCGTTTGTGACAGTACGCATATAAAAGGCGGTATCTCGGGAGTTGTATTACGAAACGACTCTCCCAAAGTTGTTCGGGTGACATCTAAATTGAGAGATTCCCATCTGTAATTGTTTCGCTATCGCGGCGAACCTCACACATTCATATTCTAGCGTGCAGATCCCGCGACTTATCACAGTGCTCTTCCGTCTCTTTGTTAATGAGTGCAGTGAACGGGGAGTCTGTGCAGCTCCTGAGGACGTTTCCTGAAAACGGGTTCCTTCCACGTTAATAAGCTTCCGGCGGCTGTTCCCACGGTCGCCTCCCTCACTCAGGAGCACGGCCAACCTGTTCCACGACCGTCGCCAGTGTCATATTTCAGGATGCGTCATTCCGCGTATAATTAAAACGACCCACCGCTCACCTGCACCCCGAGCCATTAAAAGACCCAGCATTCGGCCGTACTACGAATGGACCTCCGTAAAAAAACCGCTAACTACGAAACCGTTGCGACATCCAAAGCGTTTTGGTTGCTGCTGCATGCAAAAGTAATACCTCCACCTTGGAACATGAAACAATGACTGGTTAACGAAAGATTCCTCAAAAGAATTCTCCCTAACCAGCGAGGAAGCAATTACACGCCTTCAAATACAATTCACATTCAACGGGTGCAGTATTCCAAGTCGCGATGGATACCTTGCTTTACTGTTGGAAGTAGACCAATGACTAATAAAGCACCAGGTTTCGAATTCGTGCGTCACACAGTCTTAACTCTACTCTTGAATCTGCAATGGATTGGCTAAAACATTAGTTTCTAAGGCAGTGGTTCGCAGAAAAGGTGTTGTGCGAATACTAAACACTAAATTGAAGAAATGTTTCAATCTCTTTATTGCTTCCGGCAGTTACTGCTTCAGTAAAATTTGTTAGTCCTCAGAAGGCTGCAGTACATTTGTGTGAGGTGACAATGATTGGCTCTTTGTTTACAGAGAACGTCGCGATAAAAAGTAGTGGAGTTTTCAATGTATACGAGTAAAAAATTTAATTTGGTCATACTTACGGTGCAAACAGAAATTTGTTTTGCTTTCATTTCCAAATTTGGTCATTTAAAACTGTTGTTAGTCTACCGATGCGCGCCTGGACACACAAAAATGTGTGCCTCTTATAAATGTACTGCAGCCATCTGAAGTGTCTCTTCGAAATCAGTAACCACAACAAACAATAAAAGCATACCAGTTCGCTGTCGAACATTCTAAAGTCTTTGTAAAATATCTTTGAATAACTTCTTTCACAGTGTAATACGGGCCTTGTTACACTATTTACGAAAGCAGCCTTCTATCGGACTTAAACATAAGAAAAATTTATGTTTTATAGTAGCGCATTTCGGATCGGTACTTTTCAGGACCAGGAATTTTACGTTATTTATCTAAACACATCGTAATTGGTGTGTGTAAATTTTTTTCAGAAGTTGTCCGCTAAATCTCAAACTTTCTCCTACACTTTACTGTATGCGGAACTAACTGCTAATGAGAATGAATTACAACAAATTTATAATTGCGTTGGACCCAGATACACAGCATTGCACCAAACTCAAAAGAATACCGAACGAGTAATGGGAAATCGCGTCTTACGATGCTGATACAGATGTCGATATATATATTGTTGGTCACAGCGTGCATCAAGGCGTTTTAAACTAGATAATAAGGCTACAGAATGTTTGCAAATAGAATCGGTCACGCACAGTGTCAAATGTTTAGGGGTGAATCTGTTACATTTATGTTTAGGTATGTATTTCGATGGATTCTACTTGTTATCGCAATCAGAAACCTATTTTTTAAAAAAATCTTCTTCGGTAATTGTGCAATATAATTGTTATGAAACGTAACAATTTTTTTATGTTGTCTGTCAGTATAAGATCATGGTAACACTCGACATTGGTTTCTATAGTATTTCGTAATGATCAGCACCTTATAATAACTACATGTTATTTTGTGTGATAGTTTTACGTTCGCAGACTGTTGCAGGCATGTTATACACTATTCGCTGACATTCACTTTGGATAGTACAAGTGTTTGCCCTTACGCGACGTACTTGTAAGACAAAATTTTTGTGCTATATCTATGAAACATTGTTGCCCGATCCCGATACATGGTAAATTTCTTATTCCAGTCGTCATGGAAGCGCGTAACATAATTAATAACCCGTGGAAGGGCAATGTGCGAACCTTGACGTACATGGTGGAACTGGATTACTGTGCAAACAAATTATGAAAATCTGTTCATAGTGGGTTAAAGGGTAACATAACACGTAAAAAGATTATTTTTCACGGTACCTTAACGTCACAGGCTCTAATAACCCCGTTCTCGGCATGGAAAATATTTCAAAAACTATTTCAAAACATATTTATGATTGCAAAATTTTAACAGGATCATAGCTCCGGGAAAAGGACAGACGAAGCCACAAGTTTTGTGTGAAAAATGAAGTCTCTTATCGGAAGTTCCTTGTTTCAATATCCTTGTTGATCAGGCAGTAGACGTAACGATAAAATGGTCAAATTTTACTCTTTGCTCTGAATTCTGTATTTATAAATTTGACAAACTTCAGTGTTGGAAAACTCAATTTTCGATTTACCATCCATGGACGTTATTAAAGTTGCCAGCGTTAACAGGTAGTGGTTGAAGCACAGAAATAAATATACGTTCATACAAAATTGCTATGGAAGTAGTTTGTAGGCCTTTCGTCGTATGTTATTGAGATAGTACAGAATCTGAGAAGAACTGTGAACACCTGTTGCACAGGAGTTCATATTGCTACAGCTGGTTTGATATTCTCTAAAGCTGCATGTCACGCGTATTTGAGGTATAACGAGGTAGGAGATCAGTGTTGAGGTAGTACGGTTTTCGGAAACAACTATCCTGTGAAGTCCGACTCCCTCCCTTTATTCTTGAAGTCACGTAGTCACGTGAAAGATTCGTTCATATAATTTCACACTGTTTATGATACAGTTACACAATGAGTAGATCGGTAACGTATACAGTTTCGGACTATTCGATCACATATATGATTGAATCAAGATCTATTTTTTTTTTTCACGGATAGAAGTCAATTCGTATTCCTTGACGGAGGGTCTTATTCGGAAGCACATGGGAGTAAAGGCTATAACTCACCTAAATGAGAGAATATTGTTACTATTCGCAATATAACAATGTGATTTAGTCATTATCAGTTGACTAAGACGCAGATAATGTGCACATACAAAGGGAGGAGATCTCTTATGATTAATGTTGTGGTATGTAGGACATTTTAGACATATAAAAAACGTTTTGGTTGACGAGTGGTCACTCTCTTTAAACGTATGTAAAGCTGTCGTTCCCATAAGGTTGGTTTGAAGCTCACAATATTAGGGGCCATGCGCCTCCGTGCCCATGTCCTCCTACGACCTTTACGGAAGAAGAAATATATGTAGAGAAGAGTGTTACAGCACGGAACAACTTGAAAATTTTTCACCAATGTAGACATTACCAAAGCCAAAAATTATCCTACCTGGCAGAAAACCTTTTAGAGTAAAGCTTGAATAGTTACCGGAAGCATCGAATTTGTATTTTGACACTTATTCCACAACCACCAAAAGTATTTAAAGATGATTAAACATGAACTAATACGAATTAGAAGACGAAGGTCCCAATAATTGTGATAAATCGCTACGGTGAGTGCTGGCGGCTTCTAAGTAATTTTTTGTGACAGTTTGAATACGCTAGACATTAGTTTTAACCGTGTGAACAGTGAATATTAGACCGTCTCAATCTTTGGAACGATTCTGAATACACGTAAGTTATTTGGGAAGGATGAAACTTACTATTCTGTCACTAGTCGTGGAAGGTAGCGCAATGGTTGAGACTCAGGACACCATTTGTGGAGAAGCGGGTTCTAAATCTTGTGGCGCTGTCTTGTGTTAGGTTTTGCCCGGTTTTCTTAAACTACGTCAGGATGCTATCATAGAAAGGCCATGAGCAATTTGCTGTCCCATCCTTGTTTAATTTTCGTTCAAGACGCTTACGCAATCCATTCTCAGCCAACACTGATTGCTCTGAGTTGATATTGCATCGGCATGGCCGAATAAGAGCAATTCTGTTTATTTGGCCGGATCAACAGTAATATGGAGATTCTCCGTAAACTCCCTCTTAGCAAAACACAAGTCCTTCAGATTTTTTGTGCTTAGGCTTCAGGCACGTAATTTGTTTTGGAATACCTTTGGTATTTGAATGTTAAATCTGTTTATTCTTAAAATCTAGTATTTGACTTTCGGTCGTTTGGGCATTATCAAGTGGACTGCTGCGAACGTAAGTTTTATGAGTAGAAAAACAAATTACAACCCATAACTAGCCGAAATGATTTTAATAATATCGTACGGCGCATTTCAAAGTTTAATAACTGTTTTTAAGGTGTTTTTGGTGCACAACATCTGAAATGGTGTCCTTCTAGCAGATGATGTTGTGGTGCAGAATTTATTAGTTTTCCGTGGCTAGAGAGTCTCCAACTGTAGGCCAAAGGTACTTGAGGGATTAAACCCGATATTATTGTTACTGTATTAATAAAATCAACTGATACTTCAATTTGGTTTTATTGTTTCGTTCTACGCAGATGTTGTGGATCAGAAAAGACGTGTGCTTTCCCAATATTTCGTGCTCACATGTTCTCAATGTTCTTCATCAGTTATGTCACAGTCAGTGGGTGCTCTTTACCGATGAACGATGGCACAATTTACCTTCAAACGTGGAGTGTTGGAGAATCACGTTAACTATGCCGAATGTTTCTCGAGTAAGATAAAGAAAATATAAAAGAAAATCACAGTTTAAAACAGTTACAAAAGGGAAAGAATGCCACAACTCTTTGAAAATTATATTATATAATTGAAAGAAAGAGGAGGAATTATGGAACATCTACGGCATTAACACAAAATAATTGTGCCCTGCGAAGGCGGTCCTATTGGTATTAGGCACAAAGGATTAATTAATTCCACAACAACTACCCTTGGGATACTTTGCAACGTAGGTGCGAGTGTCTCTTTCAGATCCTCGCTGGAAGTTTCTAAGACTTGAATCCGGTGAACAGTGTACGAATATTTTATTCAGTCCTTACTTTCGTATCGCAGAGGCAGTTTTTCCCGTGTTACATCCCTGAATTTGCAAGGAAATGTGGTAACTAGAGGTCTGTGTGAATGAAGATATCCGCGGATATCCACAGTAATTCCTACATCAATGATATCCGAGGATATCCACGATAATAACTACTTTACGTTTAAAAGGTAGAGTCTAGTGTTAAAATTTGCATCTATTTGCGTTACATACTATCGGAACAATCATTATCATTATTATTATTGTTTTCCAGCTGTGTTGCTGAAATCTGCTAGGACGATATGTGGTTTTCCCTAACTTTTAGTAATGTATCCTCTAGTAGTGTATCCTGTTTTCATCCAACTAGCAACTAACTTACGTCGAGTCGTTCGTGTTTCATTTGTAATAAGAGTTATCCTTCGTCCACACAATGGGGTCGTTGCTGGCGCCGACATTGGGAAATATTTACGGGGCAGCGCCTACACATTGGAGTCAACATTCAGTTGAATTCGTATAGAGCCATCGTAAACACGTCTGACGCGCAGATCGAGGCCGGTGCATTCGCGGTTTTGAACATGAGTAACATCGCCCCACTGTTCCAGAACCATTTCGAAAAGCTCAGCTACGACGTAAATACGACGACAACGAATGAACAAACAAGTAATATCGGTTTCTAAACGGCAAAGACAGAAAACAAACAACGCTGGCGCAATGTGTATTCGGTGTGTCGATACTGCCCCGACGTCCTTTGATGTCTGGGCGAAATACCGACAAGCAACGGTTAGCACCAACATTGGGGCCAACGTTGGTTCCAATGCAATTTCATCGATCGACACATTGGACGAACAATCTTGGCGCCAATGTGTGGACTTGGCCTTACACAATCTTATAGGTCCCACAAACCGCCATAAAATGTGCTACAGGAAAATTTCGTCCATGGAATCTTCGCTTCATAGTCTGACTCTTGCTTATCGATCACATATGACACAAGTAATGTTCGGTATAACGTAAACCAAGTTGTCAACATTTCTCTTAAATACATTTACAAGTACGCATTACAACGTCTTATTTCCATTGGGAAGTGTGGTACGTTAACACGATTTAACATTATGGAGAATTAACGTGCAGTTAATAAAAGTAATATGTGATTAACGTTTAACATGGCCAGTGTTACACTGTAAAAAATTTTTGTCAGTCATCTTTTATGATAGACTTTTATTTTATTTTTTTTAATGGAGTGATGGGAGTACTTTTATCATACCTGCATGGGAAGAGCGTGGTCGTCGCGTTCATGAAAGATTTGTCAAGGAACTTTGACAATGAAACACAGTCCCATGCAAGACGTCTCGACACACTTGTAACACGACTACAGTTAACTTCCCAGTACTGTAAAACTGCTCCAAGAAAATTTCACAAAATTCGTTCCTACAATTACGTCAGAAATTTATAACTTGTGGGACGTCCCAAGAAAATGACACGATAAGCTGTATTACAAAGTGGTGACGCTCTCACCCTGAACGTTGGGTGTGGAACGTAAATTACGAGTTCCGAGTTCAGCAGACGAAAATTTAGGGCTGAGACAATCGTACCGCCAGATTTCCGGCGTACCGAACGGTTTAATGTGGTGTACAGAATTTTAGTACCCTTCGACGCTAATAAGGAACTTGCCGATACGGTGCGTATAATATTTCTGTCCGCCGCGCGGACCTGTGCTGGTAACCAGTGCTGTTGCGAGCACGCTCGAGACCCTGGGAGGTGAGTCAGAGCGGCCGCCACAGTGGCGGTCCACGGGCGGGCGCGCCCAGCTCGAGGAGTTGTCCGTCCCCCTACTGGCGCGGCGCACCTGCGCTCCGGCGACGCAGCGTAGCTGAGGACAGCGACCCGCCGGTCCCACGGCGGCAGCCTTCGCTGTCAGGCGCTCCGCCGCCACCGCGAGCTCACACACGCTGCTCGGCGCGCTTGCCACCTTCAGGCTTCGGCTCGGACGCGTTATGGAGAGTAAGATCCAAAGAAGAGCTGCGCGTTTCGTCACAGGTTCAGTTTGAAAGCTTGGAAGCGTTACGAAGATGCTCATCCGACACTAGTTGTAGACGCCGCAAGAGACGTGCTGTGCGTCACGGTATGGCTTGCTGTCAAAAGAGGCGCACTTTTTTTGGAAGAGTCAGCCAAAATATTTCTCCCTCCAACAACGAAATTCGAGAGATTCGAGCTCTCACGGACTTTTTTTGGAAGAGTCAGCCAAAATATTTCTCCCTCCTACAACGAAATCGAGAGATTCGAGCTCTCACGGAGGCTTACCTACAAACGCTCCTCCCACCCACCGTACCCAGCTGGAACAGCAAAGTGGGGATGTAACAATGGTACATGCCGTAACATGGCTTGCAGAATACAGATGTAGATGTAAACAGTCTCATTGCTTTTGTAGCCATCCGGCAACTGTCCATGTAGCTGCGGACTATGACGTGAAGAAAGTAGGAATATTGCAGTTTAATATTTCGTGGAGTCCGCCTCAACAACTGGGTGATCAGCGCTGCAAAATGGCATGCGAGGGGCTTGAGTTCGACCCCCAGCCAGGATGGAGATTTTCTCTGCTCAGAGACTGGGTGGTGTGTTGTCCTCGTCATTTCATCCTCATCGACCGGCAAGTCTCCAAAGTGGCGTCAACTATAAAGTCTTCCACCACGAGACCGGTCTACTCGATGGGAGGCCGTAGCCACACACACGTTTCATTTACGTCTCGTCGACGATGAAGTGATCAGAGGCAGGGGCACAAGCGCGGATTGAGAAACGAAATTCGTCGTATTCCCTTTCAAAGGAACAAACCCGTCGTTTGACTTGTGCTATGTAAGAAAATCACGAAAAAATATCTTGAGCTCAAATCACCTCATTCGTTCGGTTAACTGCACGTTTCACTCACATTTGTTTGAGGAATTATACATGAAACAAAGTATAAATTCTGTAATTCAAGAACTCTTCCCAGAGCGTTGTAACGCAAATAATCCTAACACTGGTCGACTCCACTGCAGGACTCTGCAGCTGAAAACATTACGATTGCCTTTCAGATCGGACTGTGCGTCAGACAGCGACAGAGCGACGTTGTACTACATTCAAAATTACATCTTTATGCAAATAGTGGTAGAGAAATGCAAGTGTTGCAAGATCTTTGACTGTATAGAAGCGCGGCTACTCATCTGATGAGCGTTTGCAACATCACCGATCCAGCCCGCTTCTGTTTTGAAATAGACGCTCAGAACGACCCCCTTGTGCATCACGCATAAAAACTAGCTAACATTAGCAGCTGCGTGATAAATAACGAAAGTATCTAGGATTGTAATACGCCTTTAACGCCCAGACACAACCAAAAGAAAAAGAAATTTAGATGTTCGGACCGGGTCCGAAACGCTCAGAGATGCCGTTGTCATATCCAGAAGCAGTGGTCCTAGCCGAGTTGCTGAGAAATCCGTGGTCCATCCGCAGATATATCACAAACGACACAGAGGAGTACAGACGTCAAAGCTTTCTCACTGGCACTCAACATCAAAATAAACAACACACACAAATACGATTAAAGAAAGGTGATGGTGGTAGCAGGCAGTGTCTTCTGTCGGTATCCACAGGGCGTCGGTTTACCTGTAGGAACAGCAGGAGGCCGAGGAACACGACATATCCATGCAGAAGGCGGCCCCTACACAAACGCGACCACAATGCACGACACATCGCGACGCCGCATCCGTCAGCGCGCTACATACCGCCACGGCTCGCCTGCCACTGGACACTGACTGCGCCGCCGGCCTGGAAGCTGTGGCCCCGGGCGCCCCGGAGGGGGAAGCCGCCACTGCGCATGCGCGCCGCTGGCTCCAGCCAATGGCGGCCGCCGCCTGCCTGCCGCGGGCTACACGTGCAAGCCTCCAGCGTCGCTCGCCCGCGGCGTCGGAGGGCCTTCTCCGTACCTCTTCACCCATCGGAAACAGCAGCAACCTGGGGGAACTACTGCCGTTTGGGGAGTTCAGTGCTCGATGGAAGTCGCTATTGTGGAGTAACTGCTTCGTTGCTCTTCCGTAGAACACATTCAGTTTGTGGATTCGTTTATAAATAACTTTTCTGCTACCAGTCACAATGTTCTTTTGTTTATATTTTACGCGACGCGTTTCGGGAAATGATTCCCATTTCGAAGTGTGCTTTTCTCTGCGCTCTATGATGTTTTTACGTAATGTCTTTGAGTTGTGAGTTTCCACTTTGTTCTATTGACTTCATTGCAATAAAAAAAAGACCGCGAAAGTTTTAGTTGGTTATCGCTTTTTATACGTATTTAGTAGGCAAATTTGGAAGAACTTGCACATAGTTTTCTTATGGTCCATTTGTACCGAATGGTAAACAAAGGATGCAGAATTCGAACAAAGAGAAAATAATCTGCTCCAAAAAGGACTAAAATACAACTATCATACACTAAAATAATCATAGTTGCACCTAAAAATGCAGCAGCTGCTGCAGAATTAAATTCAAATACAAAAAAGCAGCAGTAGCTCACAAAGTAAGCGATCTCCGTGAGAAAGAAATGAATGAAGATAAATTTAGATATAAATATACAATAAACAGAGCGTGGTGGCGCAGTGGCTAGCACACTGCACTCGCATTCGGGAGGACGACGGTTCAATCCCGCGTCCGGCCATCCTGATTTAGGTTTTCCGTGATTTTCCTAAATCGCTCCAGGCAAATGCCGGATGGTTCCTTTGAAAGGGCACGGCCGACTTTCTTCCCCGTCCTTCTCTAATCCGATGAAACCGATGACCTCGCTGTTTGGTCTCCTTCCCCAAACAACCCCAACCCCAACCCTATAAATATACAATAAATGATACAAAAAGAAAACCCTAAAATCAATACATAATTAACTGAAAAGTAAACAATCCGTAGTTTCAAAGTCAGACAGAAGCAGTAAATTAGTCGTGATGAAAGGAAAGGACTACATTGACAAAACACTGTAATTCTTCGATGTTAACAATATTCAACACATTAAAAAGGACGCACAAAACAATTTCAAAGTGAAGGAACAACTGGAATATACGTTGATATTGACAGAAACTGAAAACAAATATCTTACATGTATGAATCCAAAAGCACCACACCTTAGAGCACAGCCAAAAATACACAAAGAAGGTAATCTGACTTGCACGGTGGTAATCTCTATAAACATCCCAACAAACAAACTGTCTCAAAAATGAAATTTAAAAAATTGTACATTTGAAACATCATTTTCTATTAGAAAAAAAACAGCATGATACTATCTGAAGAAGTAAAACCAAAAATCTCCCTCAAGATACTCAGTTTTTATCACTTAATATAACCAGCCTTTACTCAAACATACCCATACAAGATGCTGTAACAGTTATCCAAAAGAACCTCATGAAACATAAATAACTTGTATACACAGAGGTTGTTGAATTTATGGAATTCCTTCAGGTAACCCTAACTTACAATTGTTTTACTTTTAATGCTAACATAAAGCAACTAAATGACGTAGCAATCAAATAATGAATATCTGGCACCATGGCAGACATATACATAAATTACTGTGACGAAAATCATTTAGGACCCAAGAACTCTGCACAAAGAAAATTGAATTTTATAGCAGATATGTAGATGACACATTAATGTTAGCGGAAGGAGATGCCAACGCCATAAGAGACATCACAAATTGCTTCAGTAATCTACATGCGAAAATTACATTAACAGTGAGACATAAACAAGACAAAAGTATTAATTACCTGGAGCTAAATGTTACAAGACCCAATAATACAGGCTATTCAAAATGTATAGGAAAAGTACAGTGACTAACGCCACAATCGCTGCAACCTCATGTCACCCAAACATCTGTTAACAGGCAGCATACAGGTCAATGCTACGTAGAAGAACTAAAATACCGTTGGACCAAGAGAACAGGCAACAAGAAATAAAACTAGTGGAATAAATTGCAGTTGCCAGTTGTTGTACTTTTTCCTTGGTTGAGACAGTACTAGACAAAGTGAAGTAAGATCCAGACGCAAACTGCACCACAAAAGAAAAAGACAAAAACCAATTTATATCTAGCAAACCATACATTGGCAATATGTCACAGAAGCCTGAAATATTTTCAAAAAACAAAGTAAAAAATTGGGTTTTCTACATCTAAGAAACTACAACAAAATGTAATACATAATATAAAGTGTAATCATGACTCATACTCAGACTCTGGAGTATACAAATTAACATACCAGCAATGCTCCATGGTCTACCTAGGACAAACAGGACCAATTTTCAGCATCAGGTACACAGAACACATTTGAAGCCTACACCCACAACAGATACACAGCATCAGCAATAGCCACACACATACGTAGTACAGGGCATCCATTTTGATGTATTAGAACAAAATGTCAAAGAACTGTCACTAAATAATGGTCATAAAATGGATTTGTTAGGAGAACTGGAGATATAATCACATTGTAAGAAATACGAGGATAAAGTATTAAACGAAAAACTTGAAAGTGAATCAATGAATTTCTTCATATGCTTTGACAGTATGCTTAAATAAAACTGTAACACACAGGAAGAAACGCCATTGCAAAATAAATGTATGAAAATTATGTGTATGTCTGTACAAAAGCGTATCGTACTCTGTGGAAGACCAATAGCATTATCTCTGTCCACTATATTTAAAAACATCCTTGTGACTGTTTGCTTGTTCAAGAACGAGTAGTTATCAATGCCTATCAGTGTATACTGTGTATGATGTTTAAAATGTGTGTGACTTTGCACAAATGAACCACAAAAAAACTATAAGTTCATCCACATTTCGTCATTAACTAAATGTAAAGATTGATAACCAACTAAAAATTGCGTTTTTTAAAAAATATACTGCAGTAAAGGAAACAGTACAAACCAGAACCTCACCTATCAAATACATTACGTAAAAATAGCGCAGTACACAGGGAAAAACGCACTTGAAAAATGGGGAACGCTTTGTGTAATTTTTTTTACATTTTAAACATCATACACAATCTTCTGTGCACAGTATACACTAATAGACATTGGTAACTACTCATACTTAAATACCGCTCCTCACAAGCGTCTTCTAACCAAACTGCGTGCCTACGGAGTAGCGCCTGGATTCGTGATTTCCTGTCAGAAAGGTCACAGTTCGTAGTAATAGACGGAAAGTCATCGAGTAAAACAGAAGTAATATCCGGCGTTCCCCAAGGAAGTGTTATAGGCCCTCTGTTGTTCCTGATCTAGATTAACGACGTAGGAGACAATCTGAGTAGCCGTCTTAGATTGTTTGCAGATGATGCTGTCATTTACCGTCTTTTAAAGTCATCAGATGATCAAAACGACTTGCACAATGATTTAGATAAGATATCGGTATGGTGCGAAAAGTGGCAATTGACCCTGAATAAAGAAAAGTGTGAAGTTATTCACATGAGTACTAAAATAAATCCGCTAAATTTCGATTACACAATAAGTCGCAAAGATCTGAGGGCTGTAAATTTAACTAAATACTTAGGGATTACAATTACAAATAACCTAAATTGGAACGATCACATAGGTAACATTGTGGGTAGAGCAAACCAAAGACTGCGATTCATTGGCAGAACACTTAGAAGGTGCAACACGTCTACCAAAGAGACTGCTTATACTACGCCTGTCCTCCCTATTCTGGAGTATCGCTGTGCGGTGTGGGATCCGCATCAGGTGGGACTGACGGATGACATCGAAAAAGTACAAAGAAGGGCAGCTCGTTTTGTATTATCGTGAAATAGGGGAGATAGTGTCACAGACATGATGCGTGAATTGGAGTGGCAGTCACTAAAACAAACGCGTTTTTCGTTGCGACGGGATCTTTTCGTGAAATTTCAATCACTAGTTTTCTCCTCCGATTGCGAAAACATACTGTTGGCACCCACCTGCATAGGGAGAAATGATTATCACGATAAAATAAGAGAAATAAGGTCTCGCACAGAAACATTTAAGTGCTCGTTTTTCCCGCGTGCCGTTCGAGAGTGGAACGGTAGAGAGACAGCATGAACGTGGTTCACTGAACCCTCTGCCAGGCACTTTATTGTGAATAGCAGAGTAATCACGTAGATGTAGACGTAGATAAGTAAAAGAAAATCGTGCCTGGTAGCAGAAAACTTACTTACAAACAAACCGACTGTTTTCAAAGTCGCAGGTCTTCACAGACCATTTATAATGGGTCAAATCAGACTATTAAGTTTACTTTATTCCAATCTTTCTGTAGTAGTTTTTGCGGACGATGAGTTGAAACGTTCGTTTAGTTTCGTCGTCGGAGCTTCCGTTCAAATGTTCAAATGCGTGTGAATTCCTAACGGACCAAACTGCTGAGGTCATCGGTCCCTAGACTTACACACTACTTAAACTAACTTGTGCTAAGAACAACAAACACACCAATGTCCGAGGGTGGACTCGAATCTCCGGCGGGAGGGGCCGCGCAATCCGTGACATTGCGCTTCAAACCGCGCGGCCACTACGCGCGGCTGGAGCTTCCGTGGCGTCAAGCTGCGTAAGTCCCACTAACGGCCGCTACCATAATCCAGACACTCTCACCAGTGTGCAACGTGCGACACAAATTACGTTACTATTGTGCCGTTGATCTTTTCGGAAACGTTTATTGGTGAACTCAGACTAATCCTCTACGCTGCTACGCTATTAAATCATAGCGTCGCCAGCCTCGTTGTGATCTCTGAGACAAAGCTAAAACCCACACTACTTTTATACCCCTAATAAAAAAACTATTTGTTCAGAAGTATTGCACTTAAACCAATAGGTACACACCTGTGTAATGCGGAATTGATCACTAGACGTAACAAGGGCCAGTATGAAAGGAGACAGCGAGTATTGTGTTATCAGCAGAGAAGCAATAATGGCAGAATTTTTCGGTCGGTAGGACTTGATGACTTCGAGCGTGGACAAGTCACTAGATGTCACCTAAGTAACAAACATGTCAGACATATTTCAATCCTTCTACAGCTGCTTAGGTCGACTGTTGCTGAAGTGACAGCGAAGTGGAAATGCGAGGGGACGACCATAGCTAAACAAAGGTCAAGGCAGACCTTATGTGCTGATAAAAGGGGACTGTCGAGCACTGCGGAGGGTCCTTTTAAAAAATCACTTGCGATCAGCGGAGGGAATC
This sequence comes from Schistocerca cancellata, assembly GCF_023864275.1. Classification (NCBI taxonomy): domain Eukaryota; kingdom Metazoa; phylum Arthropoda; class Insecta; order Orthoptera; family Acrididae; genus Schistocerca; species Schistocerca cancellata. Next base: position 459,677,409 of record NC_064630.1, read on the forward strand.
TCTCGTGAGTATACCAAATTGCTACCAACAGTCCAGCTAGAGCAACGATTGTGCGTAGGGAGTTATAAAGAATGGGATACAACGGTCAAGCAGCTGCTCATAAGTCAACCATTTGTGTATTCAATGTTAGACGACACTTGAGGAAGAGTAAAGAGCGACATCACTGGACAGTAGATGACTGCCAAAGACTTATCTTGAGTGATGAATCACGCTATACCCTGTGACAAACCGATACAAACGTTTGGATATGGCGACTGCCTGGAGAACGTTACCTGCCGTTATGTACATTGCTAATAGTGAAGCCGGCCCCTGCGGCCGAGCGGTTCTAGGTGCTTCAGTCCGGAACCGCGCTAATGCTACGGTCGCAGGTTCGAATCCTGCCTTGGGCACGGATGAGTGTGATGTCCTTAGGTTACTTAAGTTTAAGTAGTTCTAAGTTCTAGGGGATTGATGACCTCAGATGTTAAGTCCCATAGTGCTCAGAGCCATTTGTACCATTTTTGAGCTAATAGTGGAGTACGCAGAGCTGGCGATACGGATAATTTATTCCTCGTTCCTGCTCAACCAATGCTACTTCTCGTTTCTTGTGAGTAAGCTGACGATATGTTAAATTCTAAGCTTTAGTCATTCGTGCATTCAGCAGACACATACAGCACGTAAGTCTCCTTGCGTAAGTTAATGATTTCATGCTACAAGGCGTGAATTGCTGAGACAAACTTTCTACCCCATTTATCATGTGATTCACCGTTGTCTCCGACATAGACTATTCATTCGCTGTACATCAAAGACTTTGGTGTATTGTTAAGCACACATCTATGTTTATGATTAATTATAGAACGCTGTACTTCACCAATTTTGTAATAAATTGATCTTCCTCTCTCCATACTATCGTTTCTTCTTGAATTAGGACGCAGAATGGGATCTTTATTGTCACTGGTCGGGATCAGATTCATAATAATTAGTTCAGGTCTCATTACATGTTACTACTCTTTCGAAAAATCTATTTCCCTATTTGAAATTGCGGTGTGTCAGTGCCCTTTCAGTGCAAAGACAGCTGGAAAAAGACTAAGAACAATCACCGAAACAAGAGCTCTAAGTAACAACGTGCATAAAGACATGGCCACGGAGTCTACACTGTCAGAATATCGTTGATATAACTTCTCATCTTGTACGTCTACGACATGTTCAGCGGTTTAATGAAAGATAATGTATGTACATTTAATAACTGAAGTGTCGTATAAATGATATGTAACTGTCAATATTTGCAGTATCTGTAATTGCAAACGTACATCTGAATATATTTCGGCCTATAGGTTGTTTTAAATTGATGTGAAAAACATAGAAATTTAAGATTTTCCTAACAGGCACAGAAATAAAAAAAAAAACAATATATAGGAATTTATGGTAACTTTAAAGAGCACATTAATTTAAGAGTACAAGGATCGAAATTCACTGCGCATTCATTACAAAAAGAAACAAGGTAAAAACCTTTATGCACTTTAGACGCCTATTATTCATTAATAAACAGCCAGACAGTCACAAAAAAAAGTGGTTCAAATGGCTCTGAGCACTATGGGACTTAACTTCTAAGGTCATCAGTCCCCTATAACTTACAACTACTTAAACCTAACTAACCTAAGGACATCACACACATCCATGCCCGAGGCAGGATTCGAACCTGCGACCGTAGCAGACAGTCACAACCTTAGTCATTTACATTATCGACAAGATAAAAAGCAAAAGGTTGTTAACTCCCTCTCCATATTGTTTCTTCAAAAGTAACTTGTTTAACTGCAATTTATGCGTTTCAGTTAAGTCTGCTTTTTACACTGAAGCCAAATGTTTCTACCACCAACTTCCAGCTGTTATTTCATAGCCCGTGTAGCATTAACCGACAATACCCCATTTCCGATTCTTTAATGGATCGAACTCACATATATAAAACAACTTCATATTATATTTAAAGTCTCTTGAAAATCGCTAAGTGCTCTAATACCAACCAATGGATGAGTATAGTCGGGGTATTTTGCATTTCATTTTTAGAAAATACAGTCTTTCACTCATTTCAATGCTTATGACTTCGTTTATCTCCTGAAATATGTGACGTATAAAGATACAATTATGTAAATACATTCGGTGGTATATGTAGATACTGTCTGTAGAAGTGTTGCGAATACAATTAGTAGTAAAGAAGTAAAAAGCTAAAACGTCTTGGCTGATGCTGAAGTTTAACCGCATAACCAGCGAAAATGTAGTAAGAGATAAACTTATTTCCTTCTATTATTTTGTGGGAAATGCAAACAAGAAACAATTACGAGAAAGGTTTGAAATTGTGTTAAAGTTACTCGAAAGTCGCTAAGTGCTTTCATTCTCAAATACGGGATGTATATAAAGTGAGTAATTTGCGCGCTATGAGCTAATCTGCCTCAAAACATACAATGTTTCTAGCTTTAACATTTGACTTACTGTGTGAAACTTTTAACGTAAGATTGTAGTTCTTAAAGAGTAGATTATGATAGGATTTAAAATTTCTAAAATTGATCAACAATTCTGTGAAATACCGAAAATCAAATTTTCGTAGCCCCTGCAATTCGTTTGATCGGAAACCTGCAAGTGGGTTCGGGAGACGCAGCGGCGTCAGGTGGTGTACGAAATTTACATCAGTAATGGGCAAAGATGAGATACAGTTCTTGTTCACCAGACTATGGAACAAGCAGACACCTAGTCCCTATAACGCAAGAAGATAGCGACCATTTAGTGCACTTTATGGAACGGGCTTTGGGCAATTCATTTATGTGGTGATAGGTTTTTTATGCGATTCAGCTTGAACTAATTTACTTTGTGTAAATTTCTATTAACTAATAGTGCAGCAAATTGCTTTTAAACAAACTAATTAAACTGCTGCATATGAGTGTTTGTTATTAATAAAATTACAGGACTAGGTGCACCAACTGTGGGACAAATGTAAATACACCATAAGCGTTTTTATTTCTACATTTATTGCCCATTATGCACCACGTACGAATTGCGGGTCCTTCATCATCATCATCATCATCATCATCATATTCTTCAGCCATTTGACATCCACTGCTTGGTCAAGGCCTCACTAGACTTTTACACGGGTTACAGTCTTTTTCTTCAAGCATCCGAGGTTTCTGTTCCATGTGTTGTAGAGTCACCTATCCACATCCAAAATAATGGCTTTGAGAAAACTGGAGTGCTAAAGGCAAATGTTTAGTCAGATATGCTGCAGAATTTCATTATAAGGTGGGTGTCTCATCGCTAAGAACGTGTTTTCTAATATGTTTTGTATGACAATATTAGTTGACGCTTAGACTGACTGCCATAAAGACCTTTGGTCTCTAGTGGTCTCTTGCAGTACCCATTGTGTGTAGTCAAACGACTGTACCCCACAGGGTTTTGGTGTTTAGAGGACCTGCAACACAGCTACGTTATGTTGGTTGTATTCGGCAGTGACCCACGTTTTTTGCTGTCATGTGTACATGTCTATATGTCCTCTCAGCAACATGTTGCAAGGCTGCACATGGTCACGTGATGCCCCACCACCCACGAAATTCCACACAGAAAAGTGTATGAGCAGAGCAAGCACCAAGCACGGGCTGCCTACGTCATCGTAGCTGCGCATTCACAGTACAGCTTGTTGTCTGGCGCTGTCTGGTAACTGTGCTCAAACGAACCTATATATGTACCTGGCGCGCCAACGTTCAAGGGGTTTTCCTGGTCATTTCCGCTGCGGTTCTCCCCTGCTACCTGCGACGGTCGTTCCTTGCAACACGGGAATCCAGAATCCGTTCTTCTTTCTTTTTGAGGCTATTGTCATGTTTGTGTATTTCTATAGCTTCTCTGAACAAGCGGGTGTAATAGCTCTTCTACACAGCAAGAACTTCCGTGTCGGCGAATTTCGTTTGTGGTCCGTCTCACATAGCATGTGCTCCACCACTGCCTATTTCTTCACCTGCCTCAACCTGCAATGCCGCTTACGTTCAGTGAATCTGGCGTTGTCTGATCGTCCAGTCATTCGAACATAAACTTTCCGCATGTACATGGTGTGCAGTAGCGAAGAAAGTGGGTAACTTTTCTTCTTTGCCGATCTGAGACACTCTTTAACCTTCTTTGTCGGTTTGTAAATTTTTAAGCTGTGTTTACGCAAGATACGACCGATTCAGACCGCCAGCTATGAGCAGAAGATCATGGACATATTAGATCCGGTGTCGTTCTGAAAACTAAGCACAGATCCGATACAGCGGATCACACGGAATACGAATCGGTTAATCAATGCGTCTTCTCTCTCGGTGGACATACAAAGGAACCCGCGCAACACAGAAGCACTATCACCTCGGCTGTATGCTGTGCCATATATCCATAAGAATAATGTTCCATTAAGACCGATGGTTAGCGCTCCTGGCCCACCGACGTATAAACTGGCGAAACACTTGGCCTCTCTGCTCCAGCCACGCGTGGGAAGGACTGAAATATACATAAAGGACTCATGACATTTCGTTGAGAAGCTGAAGAAACTAAAACTTGGACCAAACGACATCCCAGTCAGCTTCGATGCTGTTTCTTTGTTTACCAAAGTGCCACTCAGTGACTCTGTGAAGTAAACCGGTTTCATTTTCCCACAAGACATCACGAATTTCCCTCATGCGTGTCTCACCACGATCTATTTCATGTAGAAAGGCAACTTTTACTAACAGCTGGCAGGCGCCGCTATGGGTAGTCCACTAAGTCCAGTGCTGATCAACTTCTTCATGGAACATTTCGAAGCTCAGGCACCGGACTTGTCATCTTGTAAACTTAAGGCGTGGTACAGGTAAGTCGACGATACCTTCATTGTGTGGAGCCATGGCGAGGAACAGCTTGGTGACTTACTAAGATATCTGAACAGCTTCCACACCAACAAAAAATTTATTGTGGAGGTAGAAAAGGACCAACAGCTGACCTTTCTAGATGTGCTGGTTCCGAGGGATGGTGAAAACCTGGGAGGCAGCTAGTATCGAAAACCGACACACACGGACACTACCTGCACAAGCTGTCAAATCACCACCCGAGCCGGAAAAGAAGTATTTTTTGCATGCTCGTAACGCGAGCAAGATGAATATGTAAGCCGTAGCACCTCAGACGCGAGATGCAGCACCTGGAAAGCGTTCTGAGGAGCAATGGGTATTCTACCAGTTAAAGAAAACACTCGGCAAAGTGACACACTGGAAAAAGAAATGTCGGATAATCCTTTCTGCTACACGTTCCCAGAATGACTGATAGCATCGGCCGTATACTGCCCAAACACGGCGTAAAGATTGTTTATAAGCCGACAAAGAAGAGGAAAAAGTGTCTCAAATCAGCAAAGGAGAAAAGGGTTGGTTGGTTGGTTGATTGGGGGAGGGTACCAAACAGAGGTCATCGGTCCCATCGGATTAGGGAAGAATAGAGAAGGAAGTCATGTTCAATGGAACCCTCCCGGCATTTGCCTGAAGCGATTTAGGGGAAGAAAAGGACCCATCTCCAATGTCTGGAATGTGCCACACACCATACACATGCGGAGAAGTTTATGTTGGAATGACTTGACCATCCGTCAACACCAGGGTTGCGGAACGTTAGCGACATTGCAGACTGGGGCAGGTGAAGAAACAGTCCTTGGCGGAGCACGAGCTATGTGAGACCGATAGCTTAGTAAAAGTCGCTAACATGGAAGTTCTTCCTGTACGGAAGAACTATCACAACCCGCTTGTGCAGAGAAGTTATAGAAATACACAAACATGACAACAGCTTCAACAAGAAAGAAGAAAGGAAAGAAAGAAGAAAGGTGAACGGATCCTGGATTCCCGTGCTGCAGCGAACGAACGTCGCAGGTAGAAGGGGAGAACCGTAGCAGAAATGACCACGGAAAAGCAATTGGCCATTGGCGAGGCAGGTACACATAATCCGCAGCCACGAGCTCGATTTCAGTCCACCACAAGCAATGACGTGTGAAGCTTTAACAATGTCAGCCACTCGCGCTGGCGAAACGTCAGAAAAATCATCAAACAAACGTCGGTCGCAGAACTCAAGACAGAAGCTAACAGGAAATTCGCCATCTTGTCCATTATAATTATCCGGGCTGTTATGCCGTGGTCGGTTGATGAATGCTGTGGTGATTCCCAATGTTTCGTCTCCGACTGCGGGAGACATCTTCAAGGGGGTCCGTAGCTTGATGGAAGATCCAACACACACACTGGCTCGCTACTGACTGCCGCTACATTCCGTGTCCGCGCGCCCCCGCGCCGCGGCGTGACGTCACGTGTTTTGAAAACGTCAGTGCAATTGGCCGCTGTCCGTCGCCGTCGATCGCCGTTGCCATCACCCAGTAGTGGACGAGTGGTACACATCTTCTTTAACACCGGCATCCATATACCGTTTAATTTGACGCCCTCCTCCTTTCTGTTGAAATTATTTGGGTGTTTAGCGATTTCGATCGCCTCCCTGTAGAGCCTTTCGTAATATCCGCTCGTGGCCGCTAGTACTTGCGTCTCCTCGAAACGAATATTGTGGTTCCCCGGCTGGAAAGCATGCTCCGCAACAGCTGATCGTTCTGTTTCTCCTCTTCTACAGTTTCCCTTGTGCTCTTCCAAACGTTTAGAAACAGTTCTTTTAGTGGTACCCACATAAACCTCACCACAGCTGCATGGGATCCTATACACTCCAGATTTTTCCAATGGTTTGCGAGCGTCCTTGGCAGGCCTAAGGTATTCCTGTATCTTCCTGGTGGGCTTGTAAATTACGGTAATATTCCGCTTCGTCAAGATCCTCCCTATTCTTTCCGTTACATTTTTAACAAACGGCAGGAAAACCTTAGATTTTGCAGTAGCCTGTACGTCAGTATGATTTCTGCGTGGCTGCCTCAACGCACGTTTTATTTCGGCGGACGAATATCCGTTCTTCGTTAGTGCATTGTGGAGATGTTCCATCTCAGCGTCGAGCAACTCAGGTTCACAAATATTTCTAGCTCTGTCCGCTAACGTCTTGATAACACCCCGCTTCTGTTGTGGGTGGTGGTTCGAATCCCGGTGCAAATAACGGTCCGTGTGCGTGGGTTTGCGGTACACTGAGTGGCCCAGTCTACCATTTTCGTTTCTAAACACAAGCACATCGAGGAAATGTAGTTTGCCGTCTACCTCCTCCTCCATAGTAAACTGAATTCTTGGGTTTATACTGTTCAGATGTGTTTAAGTGTTGTTTGACGACCACATACTTCAAGTGGAATGAACAGTTTTATGAGCAAACGGATGGCGTGGCTATGGGAAGCCCCCTAAGTCCCGTAATTGCAAACTTCTTTATGGAGAAATTCGAAGAACAGGCCTTAGGTACTGCCAGCAAGAAACCAAATGTATGGTTCCGATACGTGGATGACACGTTTGTGTTGTGGTGACATGGTAGGGAGGAACTAAGCCGGTTCCACGAACATCTGAACAGTATAAACTCAAGAATTCAGTTTACAATGGAGGAGGAGGTAGACGGCAAACTACATTTCCTCGATGTGCTTGTGTTTAGAAACGAAAATGGTAGTTTGGGCCACTCAGTGTACCGCAAACCCACGCACACGGACCGTTATTTGCACCGGGATTCGAACCACCACCCACAACAGAAGCGGGGTGTTATCAAGACGTTAGCGGACAGAGCTAGAAATATTTGTGAACCTGAGTTGCTCGACGCTGAGATGGAACATCTCCACAATGCACTAACGAAGAACGGATATTCGTCCGCCGAAATAAAACGTGCGTTGAGGCAGCCACGCAGAAATCATACTGACGTACAGGCTACTGCAAAATCTAAGGTTTTCCTGCCGTTTGTTAAAAATGTAACGGAAAGAATAGGGAGGATCTTGACGAAGCGGAATATCACCGTAATTTACAAGCCCACCAGGAAGATACAGGAATACCTTAGGCCTGCCAAGGACGCTCGCAAACCATTGGAAAAATCTGGAGTGTATAGGATCCCATGCAGCTGTGGTGAGGTTTATGTGGGTACCACTAAAAGAACTGTTTCTAAACGTTTGGAAGAGCACAAGGGAAACTGTAGAAGAGGAGAAACAGAACGATCAGCTGTTGCGGAGCATGCTTTCCAGCCGGGGAACCACAATATTCGTTTCGAGGAGACGCAAGTACTAGCGGCCACGAGCGGATATTACGAAAGGCTCTACAGGGAGGCGATCGAAATCGCTAAACACCCAAATAATTTCAACAGAAAGGAGGAGGGCGTCAAATTAAACGGTATATGGATGCCGGTGTTAAAGAAGATGTGTACCACTCGTCCACTACTGGGTGATGGCAACGGCGATCGACGGCGACGGACAGCGGCCAATTGCACTGACGTTTTCAAAACACGTGACGTCACGCCGCGGCGCGGGGGCGCGCGGACACGGAATGTAGCGGCAGTCAGTAGCGAGCCAGTGTGTGTGTTGGATCTTCCATCAAGCTACGGACCCCCTTGAAGATGTCTCCCGCAGTCGGAGACGAAACGTTGGGAATCACCACAGCATTCATCAACCGACCACGGCATAACAGCCCGGATAATTATAATGGACATGATATTTCCGGCCGTGAAAGTTTACATTTTAGTATCAATTCGCCATCTGTAACTATTCGAGCTTTTCCGGTGGGTATGTTGTAAATAGTCTTCACGGGTTTGCCGCCGGATGACGTTGTGAAAATTCCACAATATTTCCTCGGAGCAACTGTCAGACATTTTCAGCTGAATGAACCTTGCAGGTTCATAGGTTCGACTGACGGTATCCAAACGTCGACACCCCGTATGTAGAACACGCGCGCGAAGGAGGGACAGGCGCGGAAATCACGCATGCGCAGTGATTTGCAGATACATGGTACCATGCTCTAACACCCTCTGTTGAAAATCGAAGAGCGGCCCTCCTGCGCATGCGCTGTACGCAATGTTTACAAAACAGCGCGGTCAGACGTAACTAAGAAACCGGACTAGACCAATATTATGACGGGTCTGTTATCGAAGAATCTATATTTTCGTGTCGAGATTTAATAGCAACCAGTGCAGGGTTCCTGGCTGTGCTCAGTTGAAATCTCGCATCCCTGCTGATGAGATTATCAGTTCTACGGACATATATTGCTTCCCCAATGACGCAATCCCAGAAAGACGATGTCGGGGATAAGACTTCCATCTTTTCATAAATCATGCGATGTTCTGTATTCAGACAGTGTTCCGCAGTTGCCGACTTCTCCGGTTGGCGTAGGCATGTATGACGCTGATGTTCATCGCAGCGTTCTTGTACTATGCGACATGCCTGGCCTATATATGCCTATACACACCAAGTTTCCTCAGGCCAAAATCATTCTTAACCGAACCCAACAGGTTCCTCACTTTTGCAGATAGTCGGAAAACACCTTAACGTCATATCTTCCGAGGACTCTTCCGATTCTTGACGACATGACACCGAAATAGAGCAACAAGGCCAAAGTTGTGAGTCTTCGTTTACAGAATCAGATACCACAAGCTCTCTATGAACTGATGTACCTAATGCACTAACGCATTGCGCATGGTGATGGCAGCTTGTAACCTGCAAATACAGATCAGATCAGAATGTTCAAATGTGTGTGAATTCTTAAGGGACCAATCTGTTGAGGTCATCAGTCTCTAGACTTACACACTACTTAATCCAACTTAAAGTAACTTATGCTAAGAATAACAAACACACCCAAGCCCGAGGGTGGTCTAGAACCTCCGGCGGGAGGGGCCGCGCAATCCGTGACAGGGCGCGTAAACCTCGCGGTCACTCCGCTGAGCTATAGATCTGTATCCATTAGTTTGCGGTAGACGCTGTGTCCCAAGGTTCCATCTGCTTTTCTTCGTACCAAACAGCAAGAAATGGTAAAGTTCCATCTCTTTCCAATTCCATTATGAAGTTTATATTCGGATGCACAGAATTTAAAAGCTGAAGAAACGAAGGTAGAGTATCAAATCCATGTGGCCACACCACAAATGTTATCCACATACCACAGAAAACAAGAGGGTATGAGAGTGCTTTTTTTTTATCATTCAAAGTCCTCCATACGGTGCGAAGAAAAGTAGATAGAAGCTTTGGACACAGCATCTACCGCAAGCCAACCCATACGGATCTGTATTTGCAGGCTACAAGCTGCCATCACCCTGCGCAATGCGGTAGTGCATTACGTACATCAGTTCATAGAGAGCGCGTGGTATCTGATCTTGAAAGCCTCGAGGGTGAGATACAACATTTGAAGGCAGCGTTCCGACAAAACGATTATTCTGAGAGGCAGATAAGTAATGCATTCAGGTCCAAGCGATTTCAATCCATGGAGTAAAATGAATATACGAAGACACCCACAACTTTGGCGTTGTTGCCCTATTTCAGTGTCATGTCGTCAAGAATCGGAAGAGTCCTCGGAAGATATGACATTAAGTGTGTTTTTCGACTATCTGCAAAAGTGAGGAACCTGTTGTGTTCGGTTAAGAATTATCTTGGCCCGAGGCAACTTGGTGTATATAAGATTTCTTGTCAAGCTGGGGCGGCATATATAGGCCAGGCATGTCGCACAAAACAAGAATGCTGCGATGAACATCAGCGTTATACACGTTTACGCCAACCGGAGAAGTCGGCAAGTGTAGACCACTGTCTAAATACAGGACATCGGATGATTTATGAAAAGGCGGAAGTCTTATCCCCGGCATCACCTTTCTGGGATTGCGTCATTAAGGAAGCAATACATTTCCGTACAAGAATAAGGGATTTCGACTGAGCACAGCCTGGAACCCTGCATTGGCTGCTATTAAATTACGACACGAAAATCAAGATTCTTCGATAACAGACCCGTCATAATATTGGTCTAGTACGGTTTCTTAATAACGTCTGACCGCACTGTTAGTAAACATAGCGTACAGCGGACGCGCAGGAGGGCCGCTCTGCGATTTTCGACAGAGGGCTTTTGAGTAAGGCACCATGTATCTGCAAATCACTGCGCACGCATGATTTCCGCACCTGTGCCTTCTTCGCGCGCGTGTTCTACATACGGGGCGTCGACATTTGGATACCGTCAGTCGTACTTAGCCACCTTCAAGGTTCAACCAACTAAAGATGTCTGACAGTTGCTCCGAGAAAACATTGTGGAATTTTCATATCGCAATTCGGCGGCAAAGCCTTGAAGACTATTTATAGTTTGTCATCTATCAGAGAATCAACAAAACTCTATGAGTCATAGGATAGTAAATTTGTATGATCCCTGGACAGAAGTCTGTCTCGTCCATCGTGCAATGTCCTTGACCTACAGACAACCAAAAGCTGCGGTTACTGTTGGAAACACAATGGCGGTTGTGGGAGCTCGATTCGAGCGTCCATGTCTGGCTAAATGTGTCCTTGCCTTGTCTTTGGGCTTCCAGTTGGATAGACACTACAATCTCTCTACACTGCCTTGTGATTTGTTATTAATGGGGATGGTCTTTCCAAATGAGTAGGACGTTAACCTTCTCTGAGAACTATGTTAAAAAAGAAGCTGCCATATGTGTCAGCATAAGGTTCTACCTTCTCTTTTCCCGTCATTGCCAATTGCCATAACTATACATGAAGAGCACGCAATTGACTGTAAAGATATTTATCTACGTCATCTCCACTGCACTCTGAGGGAAAAAGTTCAAAAATGTTCAAATGTGTATGAAATCTTATGGGACTTAACTGCTAAGGTCGTCAGTCCCTAAGCTTACACACTACTTAACCTAAATTATCGTAAGGACAAACAGACACACCCATGCCCGAGGGATCAATCAATCTTTAACACTGCCCAGCGATTGTCAACAGAAAACGCGTTATTCTGCATCGTGATAGATAAAGATCGCAATGCGGAAGACACGTGCTGGAAAAAAATCAGTGAACTAGATGGGAGATATTGCCTCATCCGTCATACTCGTCCGATATTGCGTCATCGGATTTCCATTTATTCGTATCGCTACAACATTTTATAAAAGGTAAAAAATTTGAAAATGTGAATGATGTACAAAATGACATGTCCAAATATTTTGTTCAAAAAGCAATTGATTTTTGTTGACTCGGCATTCAAATTTTGCACAATAGACGGCGGAAGGTTAACAAGGGTGATTACATCATTGATAAAAAATAAAATCATGGTAACAATTTATCTGTTTGGAAGTTGTGACGTAGCTACGAAGAAGTTTCCAGTTGCTTTATTATAATGTCAGTCTTGGATCACAATGCTTATTTGTAATCAAGTTATTAATTTCGGACGCTAATGAGCATCTTCAGACTTAGAACACAAGCACATAGAGGTAGCCTAACTCCCAGAACACTCCTAAATATACGAAAGTAAACTAAAAAACAACTATATAATATGCATTGATCAGCCAGAAAATTATGTCCCTCTATCTAACACCTGGTATGTCCACCTTTTGCACGGACGCGTCGTGGCGTGGGAGCAATGGGGCCTTGGTAGATCGTTGGAGGCAACTGGCACTACATCTACACATACAAGTCACCTAGTGTCCATAAATATCGGGCCCGCATCTCGTGGTCGTGCGGTAGCGTTCTCGCTTCCCACGCCCGGGTTCCCGGGTTCGATTCCCGGCGGGGTCAGGGATTTTCTCTGCCTCGTGATGGCTGGGTGTTGTGTGCTGTCCTTAGGTTAGTTAGGTTTAAGTAGTTCTAAGTTCTAGGGGACTGATGACCATAGATGTTAAGTCCCATAGTGCTCAGAGCCATTTGAGCCATAAATATCGGGGAGAAGGGCGATGAGCCCCGATGCCTTTCAGTCACATCCCAGATGCGGTATCTGATCAGCTGTTGCGGGGGGGGGGGGGGCAGCAATTGGAATTCGCCACTGTTTTCGTCGCACCACTCCAACACACCCCTGGCCTTGTAACACGCCGCATTATCTTGTTGAAAGATGCCACTGCCGTCGGGAAAACTGATCGTCACGAACGGGCGTACGTGGTCTGCAACCAGTGTACGATATCCTTGGTCGTCATCGTGCCTTGCACGAGCTCCACTGGATCAATGGATGTCCACGTGATTGTTCCGCAGAGCATAATGGAGCCGCCACCAGCTTATCTCCGTCAATAAGTACAGGTGTCAGCGAGCTGTTCCTCTTTAAGACGACGGTTTCGTGACCTCCCATGGTCATAATGAAGCAGGTATCGGAATTTATCTGACCATGCAACGCTCTGCTACTGCGCCAGCGTGCAGTGCCGATGGCCAGGTGCTCATTTCAGTCGCCGAGGCGTGGTATTAACAAAGGCACATGTATGGATCGTCGACGGCTGCGGAGGCCCAGCGTTCGGAGTGTTCGGTGCACTGTGTGTTCAGACACACTTGTACTCTGCCTAGCATTAAAGTCTGATTTTAATTTCGCCACAATTCGCCGTTTGTCCTGTTTTACCAGTCTGCCCAGCCTACGGCGTCCGACATCGATAATGAGGGATGGCCTCCCAACCCCGCGACGTCTAGACCTTACTTCACCCTAGTTTCGCCACTTAATGAAGACACTCACCACAGCACTCCTCGAAAACCCGACAAGTCCTGCAGTTTCCTAAATGTTTGTGCCGAGCCTCCGGATCGTAACGATCTATCGTCGCCCAAAATTAGATGGCGCGCCTTCCCCAATCTAAACACGTACAGCACGCTTAATGATACTACATGCTCCATTTGTGTGTCTGACAAGGAATCATTCCTCGCGAAGTGACGCTGCTATCACCTGGACTGGTTTATATCGATAGTAGGTCGGTGGTCATATTGTTCTGGATGATCAGTAATCCATACATGAGTAAAAACGTGGTACAGACAAAATCGTTATCTATTTCCGCTTCGTCAAACAAATAAAACTAAGGTATGCCAAGAGCACCACTGAAGCGTACCTACTGCATATGAAGAGAGAATTATATCGGCGTTCCACGGGCTAGAAACGTGCCTCTATCCAAGCCAAATAGACGTCGCCGCTGCATTACCGTTTCAGTTTTTACTGAGGTGTGGATATGCTGTACAGTCGTTTTGTAGTTGTTTTCCGTTTGTGATCCAAGACTGAAATTATAATGAAACAAAAATCATCTTAATTTTGTTTATCATATTAGATGATTCAGAAAAGCCTGCAAATGAGTCATTCATGATTTAAATAATGAAAACCGAACTAGTTACTTATTTTTTGACGCTTATTACTAAGATTTTCGTGAATTTATTCCGATTTTCAAGTGCATTTGTGCATTTGTTTCTTTGAATGTGTTTGGTGATGTATGCTTGTGTGATTTTCTGGCTCCCTTGCGTCTTTTTGAAGTTAGACTGCAATCGGAAAATTGTACGAAATGAATCTTGGAGTGATTTTAAATGCTAATGCTAGAAACGGTATTTTTGTTTGTCCACTTACAGGTATTGTGACTCCTCCATTACATAGAATATCACACACACGCAAATGATCACTTACACTGTCCATCCATAAAACATGCTAGAAAAATCGGGCCAAATATCTCACGAAATAAGCGTCAAACGAAAAAATTTCAAAGAACGAAACTTGTCTAGCTTGAAGGGGGAAACCAGATGGCGCTATGGTTGCCCGCTAGATGGCGCTGCCATAGGTCAAACGGATATCAACTGCGTTTTTTAAATAGGAATCCCCATTTTTATTACAGATTCGTGTAGTACGTAACGGAATACGAATGTTTTAGTTGGACCACTTTTTTCGCTTTGTGATAGATGGCGCTGTAATAGTCACAAACATATGGCTCACAATTTTAGACGAACAGTTGGTAACAGGTAGGTTTTTTTAATTAAAATACAGAACGTAGGTGCGTTTGAGCATTTTATTTCGGTTGTTCCAATGTAATACATGTACCTTCATGAACTTATCATTTCTGAGAACGCATGCTGTTACAGCGTGATTACCTGTAAATACCACATTAATGTAATAAATGCTCAATGCATTTGGCAATACGTATAACAACATTTCTCTCAACAGCGAGTGGTTTGCCTTTCGTAATGTTCGCACACGCATTGAGAAAGCGCTGACGCATGTTGTGAGGTGTTGTTGATGGAACACGATAGCAAATATCTTTCAACTTTCCCCACAAAAAAAAATCCGTGGACGTCAGAGCCGGTGAACGTGAGGGCCATGGTATGGTGCTTCGACGACCAATCCACCTGTCATGAAATATGCTATTCAATACCGCTTCAACCGCACTCGAGCTATGTGCCAGACATCCATCATGTTGGAAGTACATCGCCATTCTGTCATGCAGTGAAACATCTTGTAGTAACATCGCTAGAACATTACGTAAGAAATCAGCATACATTGCACCATTTAGATTACCATCGATAAAATAGGGGTCAATTATCCTTCCTCCCATAATGCCGTACCATACATTAACCCGCCAAGGTGCCGATGTTCCATTTGTCGCAACCATCGTGGATTTTCCGTTGCTCAATAGTGCATATTATGCCGGTTTACGTTACCGTTGTTGGTGAATGACGCTTCGTCGCTAAATAGAACACGTGCAAAAAATCTGTCATCGTCCAGTAATTTCTCTTGTGCCCAGTGGCAGAACTGTACACGACGTTCAAAGTCGTCGCTATGCACTTCCTGGTGCATAGAAATATGGATCAGATGCAATCGATGTTGATGTAGCAGTCTCAACACCGACGTTTTTGAGATTCCCGATTCTCGCGCAAATTGTCTGCTACTGATGTGCGGATTAGCCACGACAGCAGTTAAAACACCTACTTGGGCATCATCATTTGTTGCAGGTCATGGTTGACGTTTCACATGTGGCTAAACACTTCCTGTTTCCTTAAATAACTTAACTATCCGGCGAACGGTCCGGACACTTGGATGATGTCCAGGATACCGAGCAGCATACACAGCACACGCCCGTTGGGCATTTTGACCATCAACACGATATCGACCTTTTCCGCAATTGATAAATGGTCCATTTTAACACGGGTAATGTATCACAAAGCACTGGAGGAATGTTACGTGATACCACGTACTTATACGTTTGTGACTATTACAGCGCCATCTATGACAAAGCGAAAAAAGTGGTCCAACTAAAACATTCATATTTCTTTACGTACTACACGAATATGTAATAAAAATTGGGGGTTCCTATTTTTAAAAAAACGCAATTGATATCCGTTTGACCTATGGCAGGGCCACCTAGCGGGCCAACCATAGCGACATTTGGTTTCTCCCTTCAAGCTAGACGAGTTTCGTTCTTTGTAGTTTTTTCGTTTGATGCTTATTACGTGAGATATTTGGTCCGGTCACTATCAGTGGACCACCCTGTATATATGCCTGTGACTACTGGAGGTATTCTGTTTTAGTTGTTTTATTTTCACCTTTACATATACATAGCATTTTTGTTTCTCCACTAGACAATGCCGCAAGCTGCCCCAAAATCGTAACACAGCACACATATGCCGTACTAATAGATGTAAATCCACCTCATGATAGAGGTTTAAACCTTCGAAACGTATTGTTTATATAAATAAACAATGACTCCTAGCAGTAAGAATAATAAATAACAAATACTTCAGTTTTATTTGATCCAAAACATTATGAACACTACACACTGCGAGACTGTATGCTTCCCACTGGTGATGCGGACTGGTGACCGGGTAAGAAGTGTACAAGGTGATTCAGAGAAACAGGAAATTGAAATAAAATTAATTATTACGGGGATCGGAAAGTAATTACGGCTTCTTTTTGCACTAAGTTGAACAGATATTTTTTTATTTTTTTTTTTATATTTAGCACGTTTCGAGAACTTGTTCTCATTTCCAAGTGCATTTGTGCATTTGTTTACATGAATATGTTTGGTGATGTTTGCGTGGATCATTTTCTGCCTCTCTTGCGTCTTTCTGCAAAGAACATCTCGATGGGCAAAGAGGACAGGGAGAAAGATTTAGACATCGTTAATCAAATTGCAGTTGCCAATGACTTTTCCAGCTCAATGAGAGACAGTATGTAGAGACAAATAACAGAAAACAAAGAAATTCCTGGCTCTTTAGAAGGAACCAGTAATACAGTCAAATATAGCATAACGCATGTAGGTAACTTTCCTCAGACAATAGCAAACCTACTTAGGCCACATTAAGTGAAAGCAGCTTTCTCCACAAATGACAAACTGCAACAGAAACCAGTCCACTCATTGAACAAATAAAGATAAATTCTCAGACGCAGTAATACATAAAATAACATGCAAAACTTGCTCAAGCAACTACATAGGACAAAGTGGTAGGAATTTTGAAATTAGATACACTGAACACATCAACTGCTACACACATATATAAAAAAAATCGAACACCCATTCGAAAACATAGAAGAAGCTCTTAAGATACTCCACCACTTTCAAAAGTCTCATGTTGTTGTTATGGTCTTCAGTCCTGAGACTGGTTTGATGCAGCTTTCCATGCTACTCTGTCCTGTGCAAGCTTCTTCATCTCCCAGTACCTACTCTAGCCTACATCCTTCTGAATCTGCTCAGTGTATTCATCTCTTGGTCTCCCTCTACGATTTTTACCCTCTACGCTGCCCTCCAGTACTAAATTGGTGATCCCTTGATGCCTCAAAACATGTCCTACCAACCGATCCCTTCTTCTGGTCAAGTTGTGCCACAAATTTCTCTTCTCCCCAATCCTATTCAATACCTCCTCATTAGTTATGTGATCTACCCATCTAATCTTCAGCATTCTTCTGTAGCACCACATTTCGAAAGCTTCTATTCTCTTCTTGTCCAAACTATTTATCGTCCATGTTTCACTTCCATACATGGCTACGCTCCATACAAATACTTTCAGAAACGACTTCCTGACACTTAAATCTATACTCGGATGTTAACAAATTTCTCTTCTTCAGAAACGCTTTCTTGCCATTGCCAGTCTACATTTTATATCCTCTCTACTTCGATCATCATCAGTTATTTTGCTCCCCAAATAGCAAAACTCCCTTACTACTTTAAGTGTCTCATTTCCTAATCTAATTCCCTCAGCATCACCCGACTTAATTCCACTACATTCCATTATCCTTGTTTTGCTTTTGTTCATGTTCATCTTATACCCTCCTTTCAAGACACTGTCCATTCCGTTCAACTGCTCTTCCAAGTCCTTTGCTGTCTCTGACAGAATTACAATATCATCGTCAAACCTCAAAGATTTTATTTCTTCTCCGTGGATTTTAATACCTACTGCGAACTTTTTTTTTCTTTCCTTCACTGCTTGCTCAATATACAGATTGAATAGCCTCGGGGAGAGGCTACAACCCTGTCTCACTCCCTTCCCAACCATTGCTTCCCTTTCGTGCCCCTCGACTCTCATAACTGCCATCTGCTTTCTCTACAAATTGTAAATAGCCATTCGCTCCCTGTAAGTCTCATATAATGGATTTAATGGACGAACTTGAAATTTCTGTACACCACAGAAAGCAAGGAGAAAAAGTTGTAAATGACATACTAGATAGTGTATCGGTTAATTTCTCCAAACGTTTCTCCTGCATATGATAGTTGTAACAGTCTTCGTAAATACGCACATTTCCTCATTTGGAAGCAATCTCTAAGAGGAGAATGAAGAAAGCGTTCCTCGTGACCTGAGGATGAGGGAAGGGGAGAACCGGACGAGAATATGGGCAGTGAGTGACGTGCGCCAGGAAAGCGGGCTAAGAGCGGTCGCTCACGCGAGCCTCAGTGTTTCCATTGTTCGGCCACGGGCACAGCTAATGGAAGCGGGAATGCGCGCCCAGCCTTGCCGAGCCCCGCCGGCGGCCGTAAATCTGCCGCACAGCGCGCGGCACCTGACTGACGGGGTTCCAGCCGCGGCCAACACCGGAACCCGGCATTCACTGCTGTGCGGCTGTCCTGGCTGCAACAACGTAACTGCATGCTTGACAGGCACGCATGCGCAAGCGTTTTGTGCAAAACCGCACCAATTTCTCGCACCTCCACACTGCTGTAGCGTTCTTATACAATAATTAGTTTATACCAGAAATACGATGCTTGTCCAGAAAGCAAGTTCCGATCGGTCGCGAAATGGAAACCACTGGGAAAGTCTGGTAATGCTTTGCACAGATCAGTTGGGCAGTGTGTCTAGTATGTCCGTCCATCGCGTCACGTCACACTTTTCAGTGAGCACGTAAAGATGTGTAGGGAATAGCGTTCCCGCCATGTATGAGAGCCTGGTTAGATATTTCGCCTGTGTCATGCAGCCCATGTAACACAACTGTCGAGCACTACCTTCTTCATGTCAATTCTCGGCCGCACACTGCAGGGGCAATGAAGATGCTCCTGCAGCGTTTCCTATGAGACGTGTTTGATCATCCACAATACAGTCCGTAATTGGCTCCCCCTGAGTATCATCTCTGCTCACAAAAACCTCTGGCTATGAAGACAAAATTTTTCCACACACGACGAGCTGCAGACCAGTGCAGATAACTTGGTTCAAATGGCTCTGAGCACTGTGGGACAACTTCTGAGGTCATCAGTACCCTAGAACTTAGAACTACTTAAACCTAACTAACCTAAGGACATCACACGCATCCATGCCCCAGGCAGGATTCGAACCTGCGACCTTAGCGGTCGCGCGGTTCCAGACTGAAGCGCCTAGAACCGCTCGGCCACCTCGGCCGGCAGTGCAGATAACTGGCCGAAAGCTCAGGCTGTTGCTTTCTATGACGAGGATTTTGGAAAGTTGATACAACACTACGACAACACTCGAAGTTGTAGCGGCGGCTAGGTAGAGAAGTAAGTGGATGGTGTATCTAACTGTTGAAAATAAACGTTTCTGGTTTTCACTGTGGTTTACATTTCGCAACGGGTCGGAACTTACTTTCTGGACAACCCTCGTATGTCGAGCTGAGACAAAGATGGGCTGGTTTGTCGCCATCTCTGCTTGTATAACGAAAAAAAGGGAGGTCAGGAGAGTAAATGTGAAACAAGTTTGTTTGTGTGGCCATCCTCCGCAGCAAGCATATAAATACTTGTTTTGCAAATACAACTGCCTTTTCCTGCTGCTTGTTACTTTATTTATCTCACACGCGTTTCGACTTCTCCTGTTCTAAGACATCATCAGTGGGATCTATAACGATACAGTTTTGTTAGTTTTAGATTATTAAACAGTTCACTTCGCGATTTTTTTGTAGAAAAAGTAATTACTTACGATTTGCTGTACTGAGTTTCCTCACATCTGGTCTGGAGGTCGCACTACAACTTTTATCACTGTGGAAGGCGAGAACATAAAGATGTGATTATATGGCAGTGATAAAAGTGGTAGTGCGACCTCCAGACCAGATGTGAGGAAACGCAGATCAGCATATCGTAAGTAATTACTTTTTTTTTACAAAAAAATCGCAAAGTGAACTGTTTAATAATCTAAAACTAACGAATCTGTATGGTTATAGAACTCACTGGCGATGCCTCAGAACAGGAGAAGGTGAAACGCGTATGGGATAAATAAAGTAACTAGTAGCAAGAAAAGGCAGTTCTAACTACGAAACCAGTAGTAAATGTGAAATTTGGAGTAAAGAGTGATCAAAGAAACTAAAATATTATTCTCATATCAACTGTAATGGCTCCAGCTCACTTTTCGTCTTTCATGAGAATAAAGAGTTCTCTTTTTATGGGATGAGTCATACTGTATATTTGTACACTGGATATTTTTTCGGACAGATGTCTTTAACAGTCGATATGTCGCGCCTCATAGGTTGTGGGTACAAGCAATGTGATCTTTGGTTGCCAGGGGTATTGTCGCTGGCTATGTAGCATTCGATTGTGTTAAGGGAGAGTCACGCTGCTGAATGGTTTGGGAAACAAGTAGCAGGACAGAGAAATGCAAACGCAGAAGGAGCTGATTTTTAGAAAAATAATTTTGTGGAGATTGATTTTAGAAGTGTGCAATATTCAGGTAATGTTGTCGCCGCATTGCTTGCTCGCTCGTAATTTATAATGAATTTGTGAAAAGCAAATTTTCAGCATGATTTTTCTTTTGCTGATTCGGGTCGGTTAGATTGAGTGTCTGGACGAGATTCACCGAAGTATCTGCTAACGTGGCTTGAGCTCAGTTGAAGATTCAGTATGGTTCAAATGGATCTGAGCACTATGGGACTTAACATCTGAGGTCATCAGTCCCCTAGAACTTAGAACTACTTAAACCTAACAAACCTAAGGACATCACACACATCCATGCCCGAGGCAGGATTTAAACCTGCGACCGTAGCGGTCGCGCGGTTCCAGACTGAAGCGCCTAGAACCGCTCGGCCACACCGTTCGGCGATTCAGTTTCCTTTACATTTTCGTTAACGAGTTACAAGGGAGAATAGTTTTCTTTATAAGAAATGAATTTTGTAAAGATTAATTTAATGGATAAAAATCAATTTGACAATTGCGATTTTGAACCCCTAGTCTTTCCTACATCATTCCATAAGTTCAGTTTCTATCATCGTCCCTTCACTAAAGTTTTACTTCATTGTCTTGTGTCAATGCATTGCACTTACCGGAACACTTTTACTCAAAGCGTGACGTGTTCTGCGTAGTTGCTGTTCCGTGCATTGCGCTTAGACAAGATTTTCTTTAGCTGGCTTGGTGCTGCACTACGTTTTATCATTCACTACTTTCGAGTAGTTTCGATTTTCCGTTTCCGCAAGGTAAGTATGAAAGTTTGTTAGGGCCAGTTTAACATCACTGTTAGGACACAGTAAGATCATTAACAGTCAAGCATTGCATGTCAGAATTATCACCAGGGTCAGTACAGTTACAGTTTAGTTCCGATCTCATTCCCTTGTCAGACATTCTTACTCTTACGGCGCAGTGTTACGTGTTCACGTGTTGACATTTAACGTGGAGTTTTACTTAGTTTCGTTACGTCAATTCGCAGGCCATTTTGGACATGATCGTTATAATTTATCCAAGGCATCATGCGATCAGTTAAAAAACTTATACATTTAGGAAATGCTTCCAGCCTTGGCCTGAAAGCCAATGATCGTGTCCTTTTTCCGCTTTACCACAATGACTGCGCTGTTTCCGCTTGTCTCTGTCACGCTTTGTATACCCTCCACTGCTAGTGCTGCCACCTGTCTTCTATGAGTGGTTATTGTACATTGATGTCGAAAATATGCGGTAGTCACATTGAATTGACAGGACCGTGTACATCTCGGATAGCCACTCAAAATAAGCCGAAACTCAGGATTTCTAGTTTAATCAGTTGACAAATTTTACTTTCAAATTTGGTTAATTCATCTCATTTTGCTCTCCGTCTGGTTATTTTCATTTATTTCAACTTTTGTTTGTCAACTATGCTTTGACTTCGCTTACTCTACGCTGAAGCCTCTTTGATCTTGCAACAACATCCTCATACGGCTGTTGAACCATGGCGGGCCTCCCAACCATGTTTAGCATGCATTCTCTTAGGTAACGTGCAATATATTAGAATTTTATCCAAGTATGCTCCACATCTTCGTCTTCACAGTTGAGTAATTTATGCTGCCCATCCAGATACTCCGATAATTGTTTAATGTTACTTGTGTCAAGTAAATATGTTTTTCTATTTTACTTAACGTTACTTGTAACAAATCGTTCAAATGGCTCTGAGCACTATGGGACTTAACATCTGAGGTCATCAGTCCCCTAGAACTTAGAACTGCTTAAACCTAACTAACCTAAGGACATCACACACATCCATGCCCGAGGCAGGGTTCGAACCTGCGACCGTAGCGGTCGCGCGGGTCCAGACTGAAGCGCCTAGAACCGCTCGGTCATCAGGGCCGGCACTTGTAACATCTATAATCATTAAAGGTATCACACCCGTATTGTCACTGATGTCTTCCTCCACATTAGCTGATTCGAAAAGTTTGCGTCCGTTACAAAAATACGCATCGGTTTACTCGAAGTAATTTTCAGGCCAGACATTCAAGCAACCTCACTATAATCCTTATCTTTGGTACTAGTTTCAATCATAGGTGTCATTCAGAAACAATCTAAAAAGTTTGTAAGTGTGTTGCAGGGTGGGTTGTGAAGAGAAATAACTGTTAAGAGAAACATTCGATGCATTGCGCCGTTTGCGAGTGAGCCAAGCAGAGACGGTGTCGCCAAACGTGTTCTTTGTTTGGACACGGGACAGTAGTAAGCATCGAATCTAATCCAAAGGCTGAGCGGTCTCGTGCACTATCATCTACGCTGTGAGGGTACAGTACCGCCCGACATTGAAAATAGGTACAACATACTTCATTATTTTTGTCAGAACAACACATTTTTTTTGTAAAATAACTCAATTTCAACTAATACAGCGAAGCCGGATACCAGTGTGGGAAAGAATGACAATTTATTTATTTAATTGATCACATGTGCACTCCCACAAAATAAATCCCTACGTCCAGTTTGGTGAGATCTTTTGAAATGAATGAATGTATGGTCGTCTGCTAACCGCAGATAGTGAATGTGAATATATGATCATCTTTGAGTCGATCCTTTGGCCACCTTTGGTGGGACCAAAGAGATGAAACTTACCTGAGCTTTGAGCGCCTGAAATGTGGCTGACCAATACGGTAGCAAGGTGCTCCCCCACTTCAGCAGAGGTGCGAGAGGACCTCGAGAACGGCCATGTTTCAGCACTCTGCCGCTGGATCTTGTGCTGTGATGACCTGTTTTAGTTGTGCTCCGTAATGACGAAAGAGTGGAGACATGGTATGCATGTGGAATATTTAAGAGTAGTTTGAAATAATAATTTCTCTATTTCAGGAACTTTTGTGGGGAGAATTAAATGTCAGGCAGGTAATATTAATGGGATTGTAGTAATCTTCGGAAGTGACCAACGGTCACAATGAAACCACGTGTAGCAATAAGTTGAAATACTTCCGTGTGCTTAAGTTAAGCTGAATTACTAGCGTGTGTACAATAAGTTGAAATATTTAAGAAATAGCGTGTGTACCATAAGTTGAAATATTTAAGAAATGGCGTGTGCAGGACTTGAAATTAGAGACGAGTACTTCCACGTGGTGAGTACTGTATGAGTCTCAAACTGTGTATGAGACAAAAGATAAAGAGAAGTACTCGTCCATGGTATCAGTTGAGGACTCGCGTGTGTGATGAATATGTTCTTAATATTACTTTGCGTGATATGATTCCGTGTGACGCTAGATTCAAACTCTGAGAGAGAGGCAAGGTGAGTCGGCCGTCTATCCAGCAACGCCACTTGGCTTGCATTGCACAGGAAGACGTGCATATATCTCCAGAGTTCATAGTAGGAAAGTAGAATTACGAAGTGGGGCAGTTTCGTGTGAAACTGGGATAAATATTAGTTGAAGTGGGAAAGCTGAAAGTGATAATGTTGTGACTATTACCCGTGTAGTATTTCATATTGTAGTGTGGTGTATGTCATGTAATTTGGGTATGTGTGGTTTGCATGGGAGAGCAGCGAGGTAGTTTCAAAAGATTAGTGGGTTATGCTTGTTCCTCGCCTGGCAGACCACTCATCTTGCAGGCCTGACTGCTTGATGCCACAGTATGAGCAAGGCATGTGGGTGCCTCTCAAACTGAATCTAGCTGTATTTGGCGGACCGCTTCTGTTTGAGCCCACAACGGCCTAAAAGACTAACTTCAATGTAAATCAAGTCGAAAAAGGAGCAGCCTATCGAATTTTTTTCTTAACAATTGTTTGTCAGCAGAACTCAACCTGCAACAGTCTTATAAGGTTTTCAGACGGTTTATGACAAACCCGTATAGCTGCAATCCGTATAGCTGCAAATTGAAGTGTCCTCCAATTACTGTCACCAAGTGTACGTGACTGTAACGAGTGTTGTTGACATGGTCCAGATAAAGTTCCTGTAGCACCTCCATCTGATGATGTGTTTAGTGAATAGTGTAGTGCCATGTTTGAGTGAGAGAAGAAAAAGGGTGCAATGAAGTGTTTGCACACAGCTTCCTCTTGCCGATTGGCACCACGGCAGCGACCGAAAGACGGTTGACCGTTAACGGTACCACCAGCCCTCGTTTCATGAGGCACTGCTGCTACAAAGGAATTTATTCCAGGATACCGTTGCAAAGTCTGATAATCATGAACTCTGCGCCTACATTGCTGAGGTCGGTGAAGACTCTACCGTCACGGAAAAGGTGATGTTGTGTGTGTTTTGGGACTGCCGTGGCGTGGTGGTGACGCATTAAGCCCGTAAGGGGCAAACCGTTACAGGACCGTACTACCAATCAGTTGCCAAGACGAAGCGTAGCAGAAGACTCATGAAGCGACGTCGCCCAAGTTCTTTCTGCACAGAACAGTCATATATGTTGCTTCTTCGAGCTATCAGATTTTGTGTATTCCGCGTATTCTCCTGACGTGACACTCAGTGACTCCTTCATCTTTCCTCGGATGAAGATACAATGTCGTGGCCGATATTTCCAAAATGTCGACGAGATGATTTTCGAAGCATTACATTTCCTGAAAAGCCAAAATGCAGACTTCTACGACCAAGGCCTCTGCGAGATCATTATTCATTGGGAAAATGTCACATTGTAGGATGAATATATAGGACTATCAATTTTCATGGCCACAGCTTGAGTTTTTCGAGTTGCTCATTTTTTTAGCTTATGGCTACGTCACAAAAAATGTTACAATTATATCAAACTACTAACTAACATCCAGAGGATACTGTTGAATTACATGTTGCTCACGACAGCTACTCCACATGTGTCCCCTGGGTGTTGCTAAACGGGAAACAAGATACTAGCAACCAGACTATCTTTAAGATCTCCTGATAAATGTTACATCAAACATCGCAATATGAATGAGTTGTTAATTAAAACTTTATCTACTTTTTGTATGAAACTAGAAATAGGAAGAAGATAAGAACGTAGCAAGTCCTGTATGAGTAAAGTATGCTGCAAAAACCTTAAGTAATCTTCAATGCAATGCCTACAGAAATACAGAGTACAAAAAATTAGTTATACAGTATTTAAGAAAAAGTTTCTGTATAACTAAACAGCACATGATATATTCAGGGACAGGTTTGCCACCTGTTCAACAATGTGTATAATTTGTTTTAGTGCACCGTCGCGTCACATTAATGTGACCACCACCCATATTTGACTTCAACGTACAATAACCATTTACAGAGGGCACGCAGCAGCACTAGCAGTGGAGGGAACATAATCGTAAGGTGTGTCGGGACGGACGTGGAAAACAGTGCAGTTGGTTCCATAACGCGATTTACCTGACGTCGGTCCGTCCTGATAACTGAGTGGTCAGCGTGACGGATTGTCGTCCTACGGGCCCGGGTTCGATTCCCGGCTGGGTCGGAGATTTACTCCGCTCAGGGACTGGGCTTTGTGTTGTCTTCATCATCATTTCATCCCCATCCGGTGCGCAGGACGCCCAATGTGGCGTCGAATGTAATAAGACCTTCACCAAGGCGGCCGGACCTGCCCCGGAAGGGCCTCCCGGCCAATAAGGCCAAACGCTCATTTCCATTTCTCTGACGTCCGAAAGGTCATGATCGTTGGCTTGGCAGCATTTTCGAAAAAGCTTAGTTTGTAAACTGTTTGCGTGGCGCCTTGATTAAGATATACCGCGCATGGCAAAATGGCGCTATCCAAGACCGGAGCCGAGGCAACTGCACTGCACGAATGGCCATAGATGACAGGAGTGAACCATGGCTGCGAAGATGCACATAGGTGAATAGAAGTGCAATTGTTGAGCAACTGACTTGCCAGATGGAGCAGAAAGATATAGTGTCTGCCGGCCGGAGTGGCCGTACGGTTCTAGGCGCTACAAACCGAGCGTCCGCTACGGTCGCAGATTCGAATCCTGCCTCGGACATGGATGTGTGTGATGTCCTTAGGTTAGTTAGGTTTAATTAGCTCCAAGTTCTAGGCGACTGATGACCCCAGAAGTTAAGTTGCATAGTGCTCAAAGCCATTTGAATTTGATATAGTGTCTCCTCGATTAACGTTGAGCGAACGTTGCTGCGTATGGGCCTCTGCAGAGGACGCTGGTCCATGCGCCCAAGCCGAGAGCTGTTTACCGGCGACGAAATTTGGTTTTGCACGACAGTGGTGCAATTGGACTTCCACTGAGCGGCGACAGGGGACCTTTCTAGATAAATCACTTTTCATGCTTCGGATAGGTGGCCGCTGGCTTGTATGGCCCGGCAACAACAGTCGAAGGGCCCAGACTAGAGGAGGAGGGCGCGTCATGGTTTGGGGAATGTTTGCGTGGAAATACCTGGGTAATCTCTGGAAGGCACAGTCTATCACCAGAAGTATACATCTAACCTTGGAGACTATGTCCAACCCAACAAGCAGCTTGTTTTTTCCCTCGGCATGATGGTGTCTACCAACAGGATAATGCAACGCGCCACACAATTCGGGTGTACCTGCGTGCTTTGAAGGGCACTGAAGTAGAGTCGGCCTTATTCCACATTCCCTGCGGTGCATCTTCCAGAACCTCACTCACTCCCTTTCTACACGTCAGCAGTGCAAAAGATGGTTATTCAGGCACTTGACAGGTGGTCACATTCATGTGATTGGACTGTATATATCTTTCATACAAGGAATGTTTCTTCTATTTCTGCTGCTTTTCTATTTAAAATGTGTCAGGCAGCATGAGGACGCGAAAAGCTATAATATTATTTGACGCAGAGGAACAACAATTGGAGGTTTATTTTGAAATTTGATACGATTCATTTTCAGTATCTGTTTTCAGTCAACTGCAGGCTCCCTGTGCAACAATGATCGTGTGAGTGTATTACACACGTATTTAGAAATGACATATCTATGTAGTTGTACGAATAGACCAAAAGATGAATTAATGTAATTATTATTATTATTATTATTATTACGACTTCATTGTTGATTGTGTGTTTTTGACCTTTCTACAATAATTATATTTTCACCATCGCCGTCCATAACATTTACGAACAGTGAGTAAAGTGCCATTTGTGCGCTTTTACCAACGTCTTCAACGTTTGATGTTTTTTAAGATTCGCCACTTTCTCATCAAGTCTCTATTCATATGTCTTACAGCATTGCTATAGCGACAAATTTCATAAGTTATGGGGGAGAATAAGGGGGTACTAAGAATGCTGTTGCATCTCAAGCCTAATTTTTTTGTGCCATTGTGATAGATACCCTAAGGCTTAGGAAATAACTTTTCTCCTTTCGAGTACTCTTTGTGGTCATATTTAGTTACCTCTCTATTGTCATATACTTCCTTTATGTTATTTTCCAAGAACAATTGTATTTTAAAACCGAAAGTTTGTGTGTGTGTGTGAATATTTCTTATTTCTTCACACTGAAACAGCTGGACGGATCTGGATGAAATTAAAAAAGAAGTGTGCCTAAGACGCGCGAGTACCCATATTTTATTCATCCTGTATCTGAGGATGAGAGGACTTAGTGAATTGCAGAAAACTTTACACATAATAACAAACACTTAGGAAACATTTTCTCGCTGACAACCCCAAACAAATTATGAAAGAAAAAATGTTATCGCTTATTACATTTTCTCTATTCATTCCGTAAAACTATCGCATCAGGGATAATGTTTTAATTTATCACTAGTTTACTGCCAACTGTGTTCGTAACACATCTTTCAGATAGTGTCCAATTATGATATTACATATGCCGCTGAATATACCTACAGAATTATATCATTTTAATACACACAGTTCAGGAGATATTGGCTGGCTCTGAGCACTATGGGACTTAACATCGATGGTCATCAGTCCCCTAGAACTTAGAACTACTTAAACCTAACTAACCTAAGGACAGCACACAACACCCAGTCATAACGAGGCAGAGAAAATCCCTGACCCCGCCGGGAATCGAACCCGGGAACCCGGGTGCGGGAAACGAGAACGCTACCGCACGACCACGAGCCGCGGACAGGAGATATTACGTCATAAACACTGAGATGCGTGAAAGAATGCCGTATCATGCATGGCGTTCAAATTTATTACTTTTGCTATCCACTGTATTCGGGACACATTTTTCAGACAGTATCCACATAATCGCTGAATGTACCCACGAAAATATCGTTGTACGATGCATGGTTCAGGAGATATGATGTCAAATACTGAGACGCGTGAAAAACTGCCGCATCATGTATGATGTATTAATTTTATACT
Source organism: Schistocerca cancellata (assembly GCF_023864275.1). Taxonomy (NCBI): domain Eukaryota; kingdom Metazoa; phylum Arthropoda; class Insecta; order Orthoptera; family Acrididae; genus Schistocerca; species Schistocerca cancellata. Next base: position 459,706,538 of record NC_064630.1, read on the forward strand.
TCTTTACTACTAACTCTATTTGCAGCACATTTCGAAGACAGCAGACACATATATCACTGGGTGTACCTGGAAATTTATATTATTCTATGACAAATGCTCCACGGATTACGACGTCATAATCATTAGCTGCTTGAATATGAAACTGCAGGGAGAAATTCTCTAGAGATGCAGGTGTAATATGTGTACAAATACGTGTCTTATATGTTAAATACATGTAAACATATCTGACATGTGAGAATGCGGGCAAAGTCACAGGTAAAAAGCTCATCCTAAACCCCTGGAACGGCTCCAACCAAATTTGTGACACTTACGTGTTTTCTGGAAAGAAACGATGTTGGGATAAGAACCACCAGTCTCCAATCGGTGTGGGGGTGATAACGTGGAGAAAGTAGGGGGAGGACACTGTTGGGAGGGAGGAGTAGATAGAAACGGAGGGGAAGAAGCAGATAGAATGAGGGAAGAGGACGTTGACAGAGAAATGAAAGACGAGGAGAGTGGGCAGAAGTTATGGACAGAGAGTAGGGGTGGAGTAGATGGACAGAAAGAGGATGGAGGAGATGGACAGAGAGATTGGGAAGGAGAAAACATATGGAGAGGAAAAGAACTTGATGGATGGCAGATTGGAATAAATAAATATCCAGCACTTTTTTTAGAAATAACTGTTTTACCGGGAGCAAAACCGCGGGACGGAGGTAGCTGATTATAAACTACTGGTCATTAAAATTGCTACACCAAGAATAAATGCAAATGATAAACGGATATTCATTGGACAAATATATTATACTAGAACTGACTTGTGATTATATTTTCACGCAATTTGGGTGCATAGATCCTGAGAAATCAGTACCCAGAACAACCACTTCTGGCCGTAATAACGGCCTTGATACGCCTGGGCGTGTACAGGTACAGCTGCCCACGCAGCTTCAACACGATACCACAGTTCATCAAGAGTAGTGACTGGCGTATTGTGTCGAGCCAGTTACTCGGCCACCATTGACCAGACGTTTTCAATTGGTAAGAGATCTGGAGAATGTACAGGCCAGGGCAGCAGTCGAACATTTTCTGTATCCAGAAAGGCCCGTACAGGACCCGCAACATGCGGTCGTGCATTATCCTGCTGAAGTGTAGGGTTTCACAGGGATCGAATGAAGGGTAGAGCCACGAGTCGTAACACATCTGAAATGTAACGTCCACTGTTCAAAGTGCCGTCAATGCGAACAAGAGGTGACCGAGACGTGTAACCAATGACACCTCATACCATCACGCCGGGTGATAGGCCAGTATGGGGATGACGAAATCACGCTTTCAATGTGCGTTCACCGCGATGTCGCCAAACACGGATGCAACCATCATGATGCTGCAAACAGAACCAGGATTCATAGGAAAAAAATGACGTTTTGACATTCGTACATCCAAGTTCGTCGTTGAGTACACCATCACAGGCGCTCCTGTCTGTGATGCAGCGTCAAGGATAACCGCAGCCATGGTCTCCGAGCTGATAGTCCATGCTGCTGCAAACGTCGTCGAACTGTTCGTGCAGATGGTTGTTGTCTTCCAAACGTCCCCGTCTGTTGATTCAGGGATCGAGACGTGGCTGCACGATCCGTTACAGCCATGCGGATAAGATGCCTGTCATTTCGACTGCTAGTGATACGAGGCCATTGGGATGCAGCACGGCGTTCCGTATTACCCTCCTGAACCCACCGATTCCATATTCTGCTAACATTCATTGGATCTCGACCAACGCCAGCAACAATGTCGTGATACAATAAACCGCAATCGCGATAGGCTACAATCCGACCTTTATAAAAGTCGGAAACGTGATGGTACGCATTTCTCCTCCTTACACGAGGCATCACAACAACGTTTCACCAGGCAACGCCGGTCGACTGCTGTTTATGTATGAGAAATCGCTTGGAAACTTTCCTCATGTGAGCACGTCGTAGGTGTCTCCACCGGGACCAAGCTTGTGTGAATTCTCTGAAAAGCTAATTATTTGCATATCACAGCATCTTCTTCCTATCGGTTAAATTTCGCGTCTGTAGCACGCCATCTTCGTGGTGTAGCAATTTTAATGGGCCGTAGTGTAATTTATGAATGTACATTTTCATATTTTATTCCAAAGTTCCAGCGTACAGCATTTCGGACATAATATTACTGAGAACAAGGGCATAAAGATTTTCCTTTATCTGGAAGACGTCCCTTTTTTCCGCTTGATAGTTCTGTAAGCTGCGTAATGCGGAAATATTCTGGAGAATTTAATCGCCTAGCTAACAGAAGGTCTCAGCTCGTCGATCGAAGTGTCTTGTCACTTTCGGCTGCGGTTATGAAGCGGTACCTGTGGAGGCAGACGGCAGATAAGCGCCTCAGAATTCATACCCCCTGGCCAGTAAATCTGTCCCAGAGGAGCGATGCTCGCCGCACACAGACGTCATCGCGACGAGTGCTGGGACTGTTAATGCCATATCCTGCAGGCAGCTACACTGTGTACGCAGCGCTTGTCTACAGATTATTGTCTGCACCATTTGTGGAATGCGTTACGAGGAGAAAGGCGGAGGAACAAATCCTCAGATTTTGTAGCGTGGCAGACACGTGTAATATCACTCAACATGTTCATACGCGACGTTTGGGAGCGCAGCTGATTGTGGAGCATGCGGAACGTGCAGTGGCTGCTACCTGACCTGCCTTCTTTACTGTGGGTCCTCTAGTATACTTACAATCAGCTACATTTTTATTCAGTTAATAGTCGCAGCTATCAGTCTACATAGCTTCCATAAATGGAGAATATTTTCATTGTTCCCGACTCATCAGGCAAAGTTTGCGCTCGCACGCCAGCATAGGTACTTTGCCCGTACAGAGCAAGTCATCGTCTTTACTATGTACACACCGAAATATGAATCGTACGCATCGATTCACGATCCTATATCAGTTCACGGGAAAGGAATACAAGAATAGAAATGGATTGCTTTTTAGACATAGTGAAGGCAGCAGAGGAGCAAATAGGTAAAAAGACAAGGGGTAGTAGAAATCCGTGGATGTCACAGGAGATATTGAATTTAATTGATGAAGGGCAAAAATCTAAAAATACAGCAAATGGAGGAGGTGGAGGGAAATACAAACGTCTAAAAAATTATATTGACAGACAGTGTAAAATGGCTAAACACGAATGGCTAGGGACAAAGGTAAGGATATCGTAGCTTGTATTACTAGTGGAGAGATAGATACCTCCTACAGGAAAATTAAAGAGACCTTTGGGGGAAGGAGAAGCAGCTGTGTGAACAGTAGGAAAACCAGTACTAGGCAAAGAAGGGAAAGCTGCAAGGTGGAAGGATTATATAGTGGGGAAAAGAACTTGAAGGCAATATTACGGCAATGGAAGAGGATGTAGTTGAAGATGAGATGGGAGATATGATACGCGACAATAATTTGACATCACACTGAAAGACCTAAGTCGATACAAGATCCCTGCTGTAAACAATCAGTTCTCTATTGTTTATTTTGTCTTGTGTGATTCCCAGTTCCTTAATGTCTTCTTCTGTTTCGGTGATCTACTTTGTCTTGTTCTTGCTAGTGTTTGTCATGCCGAAGATTTTCCTTGTGAACCTATTCTTATTCATCCTGCTGATATGTCCATAAAATTTCAGCCTTCTCTTTCTAAAGGTGTCCGCCATTTTTTCTATCTCTTGGTAGATCTCTCTTGTTGACCTCTTTATCCAAATTCCTTCACCAAAACTGGTCCATATATATTCCTCAGAATTTTTCTTTAATGTGTTTCAATCGCTCTCATTTTGGTATGATCATGAACCACTGTATTTTCTGCAGGGCGGAGTGCTCCTGGTAGAACAACCGTGTTGTAATGCCTTAGTTTTGCATTGATGGAAATAGATTTTTTATTGTTGTGACTCCAAGTGAGTTTGTATGCTTTCTGTAGTTTGGAGATTCTTTCTTGATTTGCTATGGAGTTCAGTCCTGATGGGTGGATTCTCTCTCCCAGATATATGAAGTGCGCATCTCGTACCACATTCCCGTATTAAGTTGTAATGGGGAGATCATCTGCAGGCTTGCTTTCGATGTATTGAGTCTTCCGTTTACGTACTGAGACTTCCATTTAGGAATCTTACTTCCTATAACTTCTCCAAACACTACGTGACTCTTATTTAACAAATATAATCAGGAATACATTAGCGTTGTGTGAGTGAGATGTTATTTCAGTTGTTCGCAGTGGCCAAATTATGAGTGAAATGTATAATATTTAAAGATTTTAATTGTGGCGACAACTGGGTAGCACTCGAATGTTTTTATTCCAGAGCTCAAACCAGCTACTAATGAAGATTAATTTCAACATATAGACAAATAGACCTACACATGCATTAGGTCAGGAATGGCAAACCAATAGCAGTCATTCCATTAGTGGCATACGACCAAATATTTTGGACACGGCATTAGACCAGAAATTTAGGTAGACTTATCTAATCGAATAATTCAGTTGTTCATCTGCATTTAAAGTAACAGTACCAAAGTTGATCGAGAACGGGCTATCGGCAGCGACGCATCATAGAAGTTGAAGATGACCGATCTTCACTCATGCTCGTTCACTGTGAGTTATGGTGTATTCAGATGCATTAACAATAATACAACGTCATCCACTGTTAAATAGCATTGGTTGGCAATTGCTGCAACAACGACGACTTCCAGGCTTTACCAACAAGTAACGTACTGCTAGATTACACATAGTTAGTAACATTTTTAAACTTGCAGTATTATTCAGCATGGTTAATTTGACAAAGAAACACATAATGCATGATAAGTATAACAGAGTATTTCTCACTAGGTGGTCTGAGAAATTGGCATGATTAATAAAGACAATAAAGAAGTGTGTGTCACGTGTTCTGGAACAGTGGTATGTAGAACATAGCCTGTAAAACGGCACTATAAAACAGCTCACAAATCCCTCTGTCAAAAAAGTGAACCATAGCAAAAGCAGTTCGTTGCATGTCCAGGAATAGACAGTCGTTATTTATGATTAAGTGTGTTACCCAGGACTGTCATGCCAGTGCTGCAACTTTCTCGGCTGCAAATGTCATTGCCAAGCATGTAAATCTCTTAGTAAAGTGGATTTTTGAAGAAATCCTGGCTAGCATGTGCCCCCTCACCTTTTGAAGATTTTGAAAATAAAGGTAAGATCATTCAGCGCATCAAAGGTACTCCTTTATCTTGAAACACAACAAAAGACATAATCCTAAGACTGACGGATCAAGTCATACGACTGAAACAACTCACTAACGGTTACCAACAATGACATAAACGTTTCTACATTCTTAATGGAAGGTAAACGAATTTACTTGTACAATAATCTTCGCTTGTCTGGATGTTCTGGAAAACTACTGCAGATACACGTCTGGGACATGTTTTATTAAATTCACCAGAACGGTAACAACAAAATAAATGGAAATCGTTTTTTTACTTTAAACTCGTATAGTTTTGCGGTGGCTTCATATTAGCGAAGTTGCTAAATCTCCGGCAAAATATTTTATTAGCCGTAACTCCGTAAGTAAACATTTGCGGACCAATGTTTATATGAACTTTTTTCTTTAGTTTTACTTGTAAAATAACATATTAAAATATTTGCATATCTTCGTGAATCTCCCTTAATAGACATGAAGGACAAAGATGTAGACTACTAGTAACGTTTGTTTTAATTAAAAACGTTTTCACATAAAAAACTCGGACGCGTTACTTTCCAGCAATCGCGCATAGCTTAAATTTCTATCTGGAGATACACATAAAAAGAGCTGGACTGATGGTTGTTAACCGTTAAGGTTTAGATCAAATTTATCTTACAGGTAGCTTGTATGATCCGGAGGCAGTGAATGATTGTGTATATCTAGCATCTCTGATCAATAGGACAGGGACGTGTCTTAAACAAATAAAGAAACGAATCATCCTTGGCCGAGACGCAATGATTAAAATCACTAAGACCTGGCAGAAGTGGGCTATATACAAAACAACAAGATGTGCTCCATGGGCTCGTTGGTGTGCTCTGTGTCCCTGTATGGCTGTGAGATTTGAACCATTAAAACTAGTGAGTGAAAAGAGCCGAATTGAAGCCTTCGAGATGTGGTGTTGACGGAACGTGTTACGCGTACCATGATCAGAAAGAAGAACCTTTACCCCCATTATAGAAGAAACTTAGCAGCATACGAAGTTTGTTGATGGTGTTGAGACAGCAACCAGCCAAAAATTTATTTTAAGTTCCTTTATTCAAAAGGTACTGTTACCGGTTCCGAATCATTACGATTCACCGTCAGACGGCTTTCATGCTTTCATTACAACATGTGCTGCGTTTTTTTTACTGATTAGTTATCCCAAAATATAAATAATACTTAATAATAAGCACGTCACAAAGTTGGTTGAGTTACAGATTTGCATTGGGATGTGACTCACGTGATTTGTCGGTTTGTAGTATCTGTTTTCATAGTTTTCGTCCAGCGGACAACATTTGTAGTTTTTGCCGCATTCACATCATTGCATAATTGAGCGCTTCAGATTTGTCACTGACGCATTTCCACCATATTTCTATCGTTAAACACGTAAATCTGTATCACTGAGCACATCAGCTTAGTCACAGAACAGACTTATAACACGCACCGCATCTTTTGATAGATACATAGTGTTTACAATCATATGTGTGTCAAAGATGCTATGATATATCGTAATATTACAAAGATGCTACATGTTTGGAAAAGATCATATATTCACTTATGCAGTTGAAACGCCTTCTACACCAGTACAGAGAGATATTGATTTTGTGAATATTAGAGCGAATACTGCTACACTAATTATATAGATGTTCCATGTCAAAGCTTTTATGTGTGTGTGTGTGTGTAAGATTGTACATTATTCATTTACATTTAGCATCATGAGAATTATAGTAACAGATAAATTTGCTACTTGATCTGCAGATAGGTGTAGGAATGCTATTTACTTTGGAGGGTGATTAATTTTTGAGAATTTTTCAGGAAAGGCATGTTAGCCAGCTCAGTTTGTTCATTAAGGACATAGTCTGGGATGCCGTTTTTTGTGTGTGTATTTCTATTTCTTCCAATATATTCATAGTGGCTCCCTTTTTTGCTAGATGTAAAATTTTTAAGTTGTTCTCAATGTTTCTCACTGAATGGTTTTCTTCAGCAATATGGGCTGCAAATGCAGATTTGTTCAAATTGCCTAGCCTTAAAGCATCAATATGTTCTTTGTATCTAACTTCAAAACTTCTGCCTGTCTGTCCAATGTAGAATTTTGGGCACGTATCACATTTAAGCTTGTATATTCCTGATTTACTGTAGGGGATCTTGGAGGTGTTTACATCATGGATTACTTTTTCTTGTAATTTATTATTTGTGAAAAGTTGATTGTGATATTTTTCTTTTTCAATAAGTTTGCTATTTGGTATGATAGTGGGCCTATGTATGTGAGAGCAGCATGTTTAGGTTTGGCTTCTGTGGCATAGTGATTTGGCTTGGATTGCTGTTTAGTGGAACTGCGTTTTCTGTTTGCATTTTGCTGTGGAGTTTTTCTATTATCGTGGGTTTGTTTTCCCGCAAGATACCTCCAGTTCCTTGGGCACATTTTGAATGGAGAAAAAAAAAATCTAACAAAGCAAAATCAATGGCAGAAAACCGCGGGGAAGAGCAGCAAGTAGATGGTTGAATCAAGTGAAGAAGATTACTAGCCTATCTCTTCACGTTATAATCAGAAGAGCAGAAGGTCGGTGTGGATGGAGGGGTCCAGTCGAAGACTCATGGAGAAATGACGTTACGATAGCAGTGAGTAAACCGACGGATAATTGATTAAAGCTTCTAACTAGCATTAAATGAACAGCTGCTAAGTATTGTATTAAAACAAACTAGAGTAGTGTGTCGAGCTGACGCGATTGGTCCGATGGACTTTCTCAACTCTGCTGGTTGAGTCTTCTGTCAAGCAGGTGCTGGTCTGTGTGTGTCACTTGCGGTGGGTCAAGTCCCCCGCAATTCGTTTCGGCGTCCGTTTGCGTCCTTAGAATTCTGATTTCACGGCAGGCGAGGCCGTGACGCGAAGGACAGCGTCGGGCCGCGACAGGTCTGCGGCGGGCAGAGTAGCGACTGCTGCGTCCCTGGAGGCAGCCGCCGTACCTGCCGGCTCTTTGTCAGCCGGCGAGTCCGCCAACAGCCGTTCCCACTGGTAGGTGGGCGTCCACCGCAGCGCGGCTGCGGGCTTCGCCACAGGGAGCCCCCAGTCTCTGCACCGGCCACTCTCCTGTCCTTCCTGGAATTAACAGTTCCGTCTGAACCAGCGGCAGCAGGCACACCAGTGTATCGCATTCCTGTCACTTGACAAAAAGCACCCTGATTCACTTTATGGTGATATATCCGGCCCTGTCCTCACGCAGCACAAAATCTAAATTTGACTTGTATTCCTTTTCTAGGTCAGGGAATACACTGAACTTGCTTTGGCCGGTTGTGGCGTATACATAAAACATTGTGCCTTTCTGCATCACTTATTTTAGTTTCTGCATGTTTCCATAACGCGCAAAGTGCGTCTCAAATGTTCAAATGTGCGCGAATTCCTAAGGGACCAAACTGCTTAGGCCGTCGGTCCCTAGACTTACACACTACTTAAGGGGAGTCGTACCGCCCTATCTCGACAATGTTAAATTGGCTATATAAATGCCCCGTTTTCTCAGGAACTGTTGAGTATATAAATGTGGTGTTTTTAACACAGGTTCTTTCATATTTTGTGACTGTGTTGCTCTACAATCACTTTAAAATAACAACTGGAAAAAAGTTATGATTTTTTTCCCTAAACATATAATTTTTTGGTGTAAATTTTCACAATTTTAATTTCTTGACTTTTAACTATTACAGTAAATACTACTAAAGTAGAGCTACTACATCATTTTACTATCTATGCTATGTGGTAAATAATGCATTGATGTAGACTCAGAAGTTCCTGAGAAAAAGGGGCTTTTATACCGAAAAATGTCATGTTGAGAAAATTGCGTTTAAAGAAAAAATTTTAATATACAGCCAACTGATACATAAAAAATACGTTAGAATCCTCATCTCCTCCTTCATCTTCCTCACCCAGTGCTGCCCTCCTTCTCTTGGATCTGGCTTCTTTTAACATATTGTTTGTTGCAATTCAAATGGTTCAAATGGCTCTGAGACTATGGGACTTAACATCTAAGGCCATCAGTCCCCTAGACTTAGAACTACTTAAACCTAACTAACCTAAGGACATCACACACATCCATGCCCGAGGCAGGATTCGAACCTGCGACCGGAGCTGCAGCGCGGTTCCGGACTGAAGCGCCTAGAACCACACTGCTACCGCGGCCGGCGTTTGTTGCAATCTTTGCCTTCATGATTCGCAGTTGGTCCAAGTGCATCACACTTTTAGTGGTGTTGTAACCTTTATGAATAAAAAGATATTTCAAAACCTGTAGTCTTCCAGAATAACCATCATTAAATGTAAGAAGAGCATCCAAAACACCAAGTTTAAAGACTGATCTTCCAACAAACCAATTTTTTTTGTATCCTTGACCATACAACATTTTTAAATGATTCATTCGAATTTTGTGTTTTGCCCTTGAGACATTTCTTCAGCGGCTCTGGTTGGGCAAGATCCTGAAACACAGGATTCATGGCAAGCATAACAGCATTTGGTACAGTAATTTTGTGCGAGAAAGTGTCTGCTTTACCCTCCTCTTTTGCCTTCAAGTATTTACACCATTCAGTGGAACACAGGTTGTGTATTGGTTCAGCATCTGTAGACAGCTTGTGAAAATAAATTGCCCAAACAGCTCTCTTCATACCATCTCAATTATCTCTGTTACTTCTAATAGCCGTATCGTATTGTGTGATCTGATCAATCTATTTATCAGTCAGTCGACGTCTTATACTTAAACCATCAGATAACTTTGTACTTACCAACTGCTGTTTGAGTCTATATAATCTCGTGCCCATCCTCTTTTGCACATGATTAATGCACTCTAGTTTTGTAATTGACAAATCACCATTGGGTTTACTCTCCGCTACTGCCTTATACGATCGTGAGTCTCCATCCCCAGGAAAACTCATGTAGCGAACAGCACACTCATGCTGGGAACGTTGGAACATTTTCACTGCAGCAACAACCTCCATCCCTCCACTAGTTCCTTCATAGTTTCTCTGACATTCATTTCATGCTTAGTTTACTTTTTCAGTACTCTTGCCTGCTTGCCTACAACCCTGACAGTACATGGTCAACATATCAACATCCAACACTTTCACATTGTCGATGCTGATAACAGATGCACATGAATTCTTTGACTGGAAACCCCTTTTTTGCCAGGCTCCGTCAAATGATACTGCTGTGTCATAACTACCATTTTCTGCTACAGTCTGCTCTGCTGCTGTAGTCATTGACTCCATAGCACACTCCTTGACACTACTTCTTACTATGGAGTTGTATTTGATAGATTTTGTAGGGGGACTAAGGGGGTTCAGCAAGCCACAAAGGACCTTACCAGCGTAATGGCCTTTTCCTATGCATCTAAGTCCATAGAAGTATCTTAGATTAGTGTCAAAAAGTCCAGTCTTTACACTTACTTCTGAAGTCTTGAAAGTCTTTTCGCTTTTACAGTTCAAACACATTATTTGTAAAGTGCACACCAGACGTTGAGATAGCTTTTCGGAAATTTCAATTTCCCCTCCACATATACAACAACACACTGTTTCACACAAAGCTGAAATAAATATATGGAGATTAATAATGATATTGCAGTTTGTTTCACTGTCTGAAGCTGCATTGTATTTTGCATCATTACCCAGGAGTTTTTCTTGGAAGCACTCGGAATAGTAGAAGGACTGTCACTATTTACAACCAAATTATCACTCCCTTCGGCGCTAACCACTCTTTTTACTGCTGCTATATTTGTTCTGTAATATCTGTTTCCTTTGTTTCGTATGTTTTTAAACACTCCTTTTGGTTTAGTCAAGACGAAAACTATCACAGGAAACACAGAAACTAAAACTCGGCTAGTGGATGACTGTTGTTGTCAAACACAAACAAATGTACAGTTCAAAGAGTTAACTGCGAAGTAACGGCAGTGTAGGCAACTTATGAAACGGACAGTTCTCTGCAAAACAAAAGAAACCACAGCCTTCTAGACTATATAGTTCCAGAGAAAAATGTCAATATGCGAAATGATGGGACACAAAATTCTCCGAAATGTCAATGCATGATTATTTTCAAATATTTATTTAAAATAGTAAATAATCGAATATTTCAATAAAACCAACACCTAATTAAGGATAAACATCCATATTTTCGTAATTTGCATAAAAGTAAACATGTCAAATTTTGTCATTTTTGGCGGTACGACTCCCCTTAAACTAACTTATGCTAACAACAACACAAACACCCATGCCCGAGAGAGGACTCGACCCTCCGGCAGGAGTGACCGCGCAATCCGTGACATGACGCCTCAAACCGCACGGTTACTCCCCGCAGCACATGCGTTTCAACAAAGCTTTCATCAAAGCTTTCTATCGCAGCGTTCACTTCGAGAAATAGAGGCAGTTTCTGTGTGTTTTAGTAATTTTGAGGCAGAATGATTAGGTTGAAAGATGCTAATGAACATGGCACTATCATATAAGCGATTATTTCACCACAACAACATAATCTGCTCAATGCAGCACTGTTCCCACACTTGACAACGATCTATACTTCTTCTACATCTACATCTACACCTACTACATCTACATCTACATGGGTACTCTGCAAATCACATTTAAGTGCCTGGCAGAGGGTTCATCGAACCACCTTCACAATTCTCTATTATTCCAATCTCGTATAGCCCGCGGAAAGAACGAACACCTATATCTTTCCTTACGAGCTGTGATTTACCTTATGTTATCGTGGTGATCGTTTCTCCTTATGTACGTCGGTATCAACAAAATATATTCGCATTCGGAGAAGAAATTCGGTGATTGGAATTTCGTGAGAAGATTCTGTCGCAACGAGAAACGGTTTTCTTTTAATGATATCCAGCCCAAATCCCGTATCATGTCAGTGACACTCTCTCCCATATTTCGCGGTACTGCCCTTCTTTGAACTTTTTCGATATACTCCGTCACTCCTATCTGGTAAGGATCCCACAAAACCCTCAACAGTATTATAAAAGAGGACGGGCAAGCGTAGTGTAGGCAGTCTCCTTAGTAGGTCTGTTACATTTTCTAAGTGTCCTGCGAATAAAACGCAGTCTTTGGTTAGCCTTCGCCACAATCATTTCTATGTGTTCCTTCCAATTTCAATTGGTCGTAATTGTAATACGCAGGTATTTAGTTGAATTTACGGCTTTTAGATTAGACTGCGTTATCGTGTAACCGAAGTTTAACGCGTTCGTTTTAGCACTCATGTGAGTGACCTCACACTTTTCATTATTTAAGGTTAACTGCCACTTTTCGCACCATTCCGATATTTCTTCTCAATCGGTTTGCAGTTTGTTTTGATCTTCTGATGATTTCATTAGTCGCTAAATGACAGCGTCATCTGCAAACAACCGATGACGGCTGCTCAGATTGTCTTCCAAATCGTTTATATACACTCCTGGAAATTGAAATAAGAACACCGTGAATTCATTGTCCCAGGAAGGGGAAACTTTATTGACACATTCCTGGTGTCAGATACATCACATGATCACACTGACAGAACCACAGGCACATAGACACAGGCAACAGAGCATGCACAATGTCGGCACTAGTACAGTGTATATCCACCTTTCGCAGCAATGCAGGCTGCTATTCTCCCATGGAGACGATCGTAGAGATGCTGGATGTAGTCCTGTGGAACGGCTTGCCATGCCATTTCCACCTGGCGCCTCAGTTGGACCAGCGTTCGTGCTGGACGTGCAGACCGCGTGAGACGACGCTTCATCCAGTCCCAAACATGCTCAATGGGGGACAGATCCGGAGATCTTGCTGGCCAGGGTAGTTGACTTACACCTTCTAGAGCACGTTGGGTGGCACGGGATACATGCGGACGTGCATTGTCCTGTTGGAACAGCAAGTTCCCTTGCCGGTCTAGTAATGGCAGAACGATGGGTTCGATGACGGTTTGGATGTACCGTGCACTATTCAGTGTCCCCTCGACGATCACCAGTGGTGTACGGCCAGTGTAGGAGATCGCTCCCCACACCATGATGCCGGGTGTTGGCCCTGTGTGCCTCGGTCGTATGCAGTCCTGATTGTGGCGCTCACCTGCACGGCGCCAAACACGCATACGACCATCATTGGCACCAAGGCAGAAGCGACTCTCATCGCTGAAGACGACACGTCTCCATTCGTCCCTCCATTCACGCCTGTCGCGGCACCACTGGAGGCGGGATGCACGATGTTGGGGCGTGAGCGGAAGACGGCCTAACGGTGTGCGGGACCGTAGCCCAGCTTCATGGAGACGGTTGCGAATGGTCCTCGCCGATACTCCAGGAGCAACAGTGTCCCTAATTTGCTGGGAAGTGGCGGTGCGGTCCCCTACGGCACTGCGTAGGATCCTACGGTCTTGGCGTGCATCCGTGCGTCGCTGCGGTCCGGTCCCAGGTCGACGGGCACGTGCACCTTCCGCCGACCACTGGCGACAACATCGATGTACTGTGGAGACCTCACGCCCCACGTGTTGAGCAATTCGGCGGTACGTCCACCCGGCCTCCCGCATGCCCACTATACGCCCTCGCTCAAAGTCCGTCAACTGCACATACGGTTCACGTCCACGCTGTCGCGGCATGCTACCAGTGTTAAAGACTGCGATGGAGCTCCGTATGCCACGGCAAACTGGCTGACACTGACGGCGGCGGTGCACAAATGCTGCGCAGCTAGCGCCATTCGACGGCCAACACCGCGGTTGCTGGTGTGTCCGCTGTGCCGTGCGTGTGATCATTGCTTGTACAGCCCTCTCGCAGTGTCCGGAGCAAGTATGGTGGGTCTGACACACCGGTGTCAATGTGTTCTTTTTTCCATTTCCAGGAGTGTAGATAAGGAACAGCAAAGGGCCTATAACACTACCTTGGGGAACGCCAGAAATCACTTCTGTTTTACTCGATGACTTTCCGTCAATTACTACGAACTGTGACCTCTCTGACAGGAAATTACAGACCCAGTCACATAACTGAGACGATATTCCATAAGCAAGCAATTTCACTACGAGCCGCTTGTGTGGTACAGTGTCAGAAGCCTCCCAGAAATCCAGAAATACGGAATCGATATGAAATCCCTTGTCAATAGCACTCAGCACTTCAAGTGAATAAAGAGCTAGTTGTGTTTCAGAAGAACGATGTTTTCTAAACCCATGTTGACTGTGTGTCAATAGACAGTTTTCTTCGAAGTAATTCATTATGTTCGAACACAATATATGTTCTAAAATCCTGCTGCATATCGACGTTAACGATACGGGCCTGTAATTTAGTGGATTACTCCTACTACCTTTCTTGAACATTGGTATGACCTGTGCAACTTTCCAGTCTTTGGGTATTGATCTTTCGTCGAGCGAACGGTTGTATATGACTGTTAAGTATGGAGCTAATGCATAAGCATACTCCGAAAGGAACCTAATTGGTATACAGTCTGGACCGGAGACTTGCTTTTATTAAGTGATTCTTGTGTTGAAACACACATTAACTTGGGTACTTACGAAAAGGCGGGCCCATCCTTAATCTACCATTATTTTGTGCAAGCAGGCGAACTGAGTTCAAAACTCCAATATCACAGTTTTACATTCTAGTGGGACTGTTTTCATAATTTTACAGGTGTCTTATAAATGGTGTTCGGAAATTTCCGTTACTAACTCCTAGGACTCGTGAAGGAGAGTGGGTGAATAATATTTGGAACTGGAATCCAGCTCCTGAAAAGTACCTTTTCCGTGCTACAACCATTTGAAACCATTTGAAAACATGTTGGAAGGCGACTATTCTTACAAGTTATTGGTCAGGCGTGATGCAGTACATCACTCGTTTTACAGTTCCACTCATTTTTAGCCAAACAAATTGCTCGTGTACTCGTTGTCGGTACTATTCAATGTGATGCAGCGTGGCTTCTTCCGATTAAGTTGTGTTGCGTCTCCTTGGAGCACCTCAGTCACGCCCGCTGACGTTACCCTTTCTCCAAGCCGTTGCGTATTTGAGGCTAAAAGGGTGGAGAATGATCTTGAAATTGGTGACGACTAGATCTTCCAGTAGTGTGAGCTTCGCCATTCATAAGGATCATGTCGGTGTATCCTGCACACGTGTACTCAACTACACACGTGAATTAGGCTCGAACCAGGTCTCAATCAAATGGAGAACTGGGCGTCGCTCCGGGAAGAGGCCGACGACCGGTTGCTCCGCAGGCTGTTGCTATGGCAAACAACGCTGCGGTCAGTTCTCGATCGTCAGGCAGTGGAACATCCCGTGGTCCACTGTACTGAAGGTGCTTCGAACCATTCTCAAATGGTATCCGTACAAGATCCACATCATACAGTAGCTAACACCACAGGACGCACAACGACGTGTAGACTTCGCTCTCCACTTTCTCGCAAGGACTGACATTGACGAGGGTGGTCCTGTACCATCCTATGGACAGACGAAGCTCATTTTTCTCTGACGGGCGAGGTGAACACACTGAATTGCTGAGTGTGGGGACCTTCACCTCCAGTCATTGTGCATGAAGTTCCTCTGTACGGTGAACGTGTCACAGTATGGTGTGGCTTCACGGCTACGTCCATCATTGGCCCATTCTGTTTTGAACAGGTTGGCGCTCATGGACTAAAGACGTGCAGTATGACTGGCCAGCGCTACTGCGATGCTTCGCCAGCATGTCATACCCGCCCTACTGTAGAGGGACGCACTGAACCCAACAGTTTCAATCAAGATGGGGCTCCACCGCACATCGCTCGTGAAATTCACCTGCTTCTCCGAAACACATTTGGACACGACCGAATTATCAGGCGGTCGTTTCCAAATGCTTGAGCAGCACGACCACCTGATCTCACTCCCTCTGATTTCTGGTTGTGAGCCTAGCTGAAGGACAGGATTTACCAGGGGAACATTCACACATTTGCTGATCTGAAGCGCAGCATATCAAGAGACGTGGCCTGCCTACCTATGGACATGCCTCGTTGTGTTTTGCAGAATTCAACCCTGCGCTTTCAGAGTCTTCTGGACACTGATGGTCACCGTATTAAGCCCCTTTTGTAGCAATAATGCTATCGGTATGTAATGACGTGATGTACCGTAGCGATACACTGAAAGTGTTTCAATTGAATCGATTCTGCTTATTTCTCTTCCCCATGTCCTTGACATTAATGCTACCAAGTTTGATTCTCGTACGGTAGTAAGTTTCCGTGTTATATGTATTAAATAGGGAAATTTTAATTTTAACCACCCGATAGTATGCCAGGACACCCAACTTTTTCTAGTAATATATGTAAAGCAGTAATCTCAAATCACAAGTAGTCATCCTAATGCAAATGACTCGCAATAGTAGTCGAAACGTCCTTAGTTTTCTCACACATGACTCTGTCATACACCCAGAAAGATTTTATTAGAATGGACTCCTGCCTCGAAAGCCTACGATCTCAAATTCTTTATACATCACTAATATGAACTTGAGCTCCCAGGCCAGGAAATGCTCTGTGGTTAAGCTGTTGTTGTTATGGTCTTCAGTACGAAGACTGCTTTGCTGCAGCTCTCGACGCTACTCCATCCTGTGCTAGCCTCTTCTTTTCTTGGTCTCCCGCTACAGTTCTTACCGCCACACTTCTCTTCAATCCCAAATTTATGATTCCTTGACGCCCCATCAACCGATTCGTTCTTTTAGTCAAGTGGTGCCACAATTTCCTTTCTCCCAAGTTCTCTTCAGTATATTGTCGTTAGTTACGCGAACTACCCAATTAACCTTCAGCATTCTTTTGTAGCATCACATTTCAAAACCTGTGCTAATCTTGTCTGAACCGTTTATCGACCAGGTTTCTACTTGTGTACAAGGCTTTCTTGAGAAAAGACTACATAATAGTTAAATGTATATTTGATATATAGAAATTTCTCTTCTTCACAAATATTTTTTTTCAATCGTTGGCAGTATACATTTTATATTCTTTCTGCTTAAGGTATAATCAGTTATTTCTTAGGCTGTTACCCTCAACATCACTTGATTTCATTCCTATATCATTGTTTTGCTTTTCTTGGTATGCATCTTATATCCATCTTTCAAAACACTTTCCTTGTCGTTCAACTGCTCAAGTCTATGACAGAATTACAGTGTCATCCGCAAACATCGCAGATTTCATTTCTTCTCCCCGAACTTTAATTTCTTCTCTAAATTTTTCTTTGGTTTGCGCTACTGTTTAGTTATTGTACAAGGAATGACATTGGGGATAAACTACAATCATATCTCAAATATTTACAAAGGGAAATCTCCAACTGAGAGCTGTTGTCAAATCTTCGAAATAAACACTCCATAAACGAATTCACGATACGCAGATATTGATGGCTCCAGTATGTAAATGTCGATATGTCTGATTGGCTGTGCATGGAGTGTAAATGGGCCCTGAGGATGGCATTATTGAGAAGCCGAAGCTGACTGTAAAAATAAAATAACTTCTTAAAACGTACGGTTGTTTGGCGATTTTCCTAGGTAAAGCTTACAAGTGCCGTCTGGTTTCTGTACCCATTGTAAATAATCTTCAGATCCATGTTTTTTTTACCCATGCTGCCTTCAGAATTTCAAGATTGTACGCCACTCAGCATTGTCCAAATCTTTCTCTAAGCTCACAGATGCTATTAAAGTATATTTGTCTTCCTGTAAACTGTCTTGTAAGATAAGCCGGTTATTATTGCCTTGCATGTTGCTACATTTCTCCTGCACCCAAACTGACCGTCCCCGAGATTGTCTTCTGACAGTTTAACCATTTTTCTGTAAATGATTAGCATAAGTATTTTGCAACCTTGATTTATTAAATTGAATGTTCGGTTGTTTTTGTTAACAGAATTAAAATGTTTATTTAATGTTTTTTGTTCTATCAATTCTCGATTGTTATTAATATTATATTGCAGATTTATAGGTTAGGGCCGCCCGTGTGCAACTCAATAAACGCATTTTCTTTTTTTTTCTGAAGTGTTTCGCCTCAAGTTATCAAGGCATCATTAGTGACCTGGAATACTTATATATTTTCATTTGCATAAAGCTCTCTTAACTTACATATTCCGTTGCTGTATATGTAAGTTACAAGCAGTATTCACGTAGGAGCTTTTTGCTCAGTATATTCGCTACTTCTTTACTTACTACGTTGATCTTGCTCTACGTGCACTCTTCTGGTGAAGCTATTGCTCTGCCTCTTCGGTGCCTCAAACGTAAATTATGCATTGAAACGTACAGAAACACGTTTTGGAAGACACATAAACACCAACCACAGTTCATGAAAAGCCATACACAGCAATAATAACATAGTGTATTGATTTAGATCTGTGGCTGATTTTGTCTGGCAGCGACAGGACACACACAATATAAACAAAATATAAATAGAAAAAAAAGAAGAAAAAACACTACGGATGCCTCAACTGTGGTGAAACATGTTTGGGCATTCAAGCAAAACAATAACTGCGTGCTTGCAATCGGTAACAGTAGTAAGGTAACACAATAAATTTTATAGTTGTTGTTAATAGAATTAGAATTCTTCTTTAACGTTTTCCATTCAGCCCCTTTCCATTCAGAAAAAGTTTGTGTATTTCAGTTCACTGATAATACCTTAAAAATTGGTCGAAAAGCACCTGGTAAAACAAATATTGATGTTATCAAGCTTATCCATTATGGATATTTCAGAACCGGTGTCTGTTAATTGAATGTAAATAAATTACATAAAACTGCAACCAGTCACTTTAGAAAACACGCCCATGGAATAAAACATAATTATTCAAAAAAGTGACTGGTTGCAGTTTTATGTAACTTATTTACATACAAATATAACCGTTATTCAGTTACACACAGACGATCCTAACCTAAATATCATTTATATTGTCGAACTGAAATACATTTACAAGATAAAATTCTTTCTCCCCGTCGTGAGTATTTTTATTTTTTTAATTTCTTATTGCCTTTGGGGTATATTATCATTACGTTAGTCATCAACTTTCCGTTTTCGAATCGACTGGCGTCGCTGAAACGGGTACTTCCAGATTTCTGAGCGAGGGAAGCTCTAACGGTAGTTGTGGGGGACACCTTCGCTGAGTCGCGAACAGCGAGAGGTAACCCAGCGGGGTACAGGGCGCGTTCCCACCGGCGTGTGGGCGCTCGATACCGCTACCTGTCCCGGCGCACGTTGGCACATTGTCCTCTCCGCTCCAACACCCCGGGGAACACACAGCCACGTCCCGCGTGAGCGGTCACGGAGGAATCCGTCACTTTGTTTGGAAACATCCTGACACAATTCGCTGAGCTGCAATAAACCTCCGTTCTGACAGGCTGTTTTCTAAACAGGGACGCCGCGGAGTTTCCCCTCGTGAGCACGTGACGCAAGATCATCTGCCAATACGCTGTTTCACTGAGTTCTCATCTATACCTACATCAAGAACCGTCTTCAGCATCTGCGTCGACGCTCCACTCGGATCTGCACCAGAGGTCTGTGATACTGTCGACTATGATGCAAATGGTGAGCTCTGCTTTCACCGCGCACGCAAGACTGGCAGCCTTTACCACTTCTGATAACCGCTCGAAACCAGAGAGTTTCTTCCGATCCAAAGCGACGCATACCATTGGTACCGACATGAGCAATCACCTGCAGGTGGCTATACACTGTGCTGCTCACGGCATCCGGAAGGACACGTTCCACGTGTCGAATGACTCCACCTGGTATACACACTGAGTGAACATTTTCTTGCTTCCCTCCTCGGCATCCGTGTTCCTAAGGGACCCTATAGCGCGCCTAACATTGGAGTTCACAGCTACGAATAATTCCACCCTCTGTGACTGCGTGGTATGATGTATCATGCAATAAGAGAGTAAGCAGTGTGACTTGGCGTGTCGGTGCTGGAGAGAGACAAAGATATTCTTTATTACTCTGTGGCGGTTAGTGCTCACGAAATTATTCTTACTATAGGAAGTCCTTGTTCTGGTTAAGAAGTAATTCATTAGAAGTTTTCGTTCTTCTGAAGTAGAAATCGACGCCACTGCGAGTTTTTGAAGGAATTGTATTATATATTTGTATATAACCCAGTGAACAGATAATTCAGGTTACGAGAAGAATTTCATTGACCCAAAAATCAATAAAAGATTGTTCATTTCAAGAAGGTACGTGTTTATTCCACAATTGACGTATACTTCAATTATGGCCTATTAATGAATACCAGCTCGAGAACATTTCCGACGGGAGCGTTCAGTTCTAATTAAATAGTTTGATGCTTCCTTCGGAAAAGGAGTAATTTCACGGATCATTTAAGTGCACCAATGTTGGACATATCTAAGAACTGAAAGAAAATCTGATTGCTATGCAACAGAACCCAGACGAATATTTCTCCGCAACTTTGATTAACACTTTCAGCTGCAAAACAGCGTCTGCAGCAGCTGGAGCAGATCGCTACAACAACGGAAACGTGTCGTGTGAAAGCAGTTTCAAACAAACTGTGTGGGCATTCAACACAACTGAGCACACACAGTCACTTATACATATAAAGACAAATACAAGGTGTTATGCGAAACATATAGAGGGAGACACTCACTCAATATAAGTGCTCATCAGCGTGAATTTATTCTGGATCTTGCAGGCTGAGAGGTTTCCCCTGACACAGGACAAGCGACTGCATCTGGCTGAGATTTACTGCCAGCCACAAAAAGCACTTTGAATCTGTTTGTCAGGCTAACCGAGAAGGCCTTACGTTCGATCCTCCGGGAGGTCTTTCGCAGCCTGTCACACCCCGAGACGACTTCCCACTCGACCACAGATGAGTGGTCAACCTCACTGGCCACAGGTGCGGACCGATTGGTGGCGTGGTGGTTGGTGCTGGACGTCCGTTTGGATCCCAGCAGCAGGCCAACAAGAGTGACCACGTAACCAAAGCCAAAACAACTTGGATCCGAGGGTGACTTGTCACCAACTTCGCCGCATCCGCAGACAGCAGTCACAGTCCCTATCCATACCAAAGACGGTGGAAAACAACACTACATAGGCAAACAAACGCCTATCGACACGCGCTACGAAATTCTACTGTAGACACCGACGAAAATGCAACAACAGTGTCTAATAAAACAGTTTAACACACTGAGATTCAACACCTAAACTACCAAAGCACAAAGGTGAGACCAAATAATTCGTTCCTGGTTATGAACTTGTAGAGTGTTGCGAAATTGGTTACTTTCCGACACAAATGAAAAATCGAGAACAGTGTCTATTAAATACCAAATTAACAAACAAAAATTCGAAAATTAAACTACCAAAGCATTACATAATTCGTTGCTGGTTGGGAAGCCGTAAAATGTCACAAAATTACTTACTTCCCTGTTGCTGCTCTGTCGTGGCCGGCGGCTACTGAGCATTATCTAACAGAAAAATTGTTTCCGAGACATTTTGGTGTCGACAATATTACCCAGTGCACAAGCTCACTTTCTGCCCATTCAAATGCTTTGAGTGAGCCATATAATGCATATACGCATTAAACAACAACACTTAAAATCAACAAGGATATGTGTTGTGAATTTGAATGATGCCTCATTTTCAATGATACCCTACGAACTTTCTACTAACGAGATGCTTAAGGTCTATGCGGAAAAATTGGCCAGACGTTAGTTGAATCCTTTTCCTTAAGGAAAGTATCATCAGCAATATTTTCTTAAAACGAAGTTTGTCCAGCGACGTCAGGTTGAAGCCGCCTGTGAAACAACCTATTCATTATTCTTAACTTTAATGACAGTTCCCTGCTTTACTTCAGTACAGGAATTATCATTGAGGCAGTCTGAACGCAACAAATGATACCTATTCGTTGTTAACTGATATTTCGTCTAGGCTGCTCATTGCTCATGACTGTAACTTTGAGCTTATGCATGCTTTTATCACCCGCATTTTATTTAATTGTTTTAGTCTTTCGAATTTAGTAGCTACAGATCCCTTCTCAAGAACTGTGTTGACGGAGTTTAGGCGTTAAATCTTCTTCAGTTCATCACCCAGCGGTACATGACAAAACAGGTGCCAAATTAACGTGGAAAAAAGAAAATGTCGGATGTGATAGACGACATAAAAAAGTATAAATAATATTTACCTTCATTAGGACACAAAATGTTCAACATACGTTTCGATGAAAAATTTTCATATTCGCACTCTGAGGTATGAGTGCAAATATGGAAATAATAAAACATGCTTATGGCTGTACTACATTGTTCAAATGACAGATTTCAATTTCTGATTCTAGGGTGTAGTGAAGCAGCAGAGTTCATATTAGTAGAGTTTCATTAACATGTGAGGAAACAAAAAATGGTTCAAATGGCTCTGAGCACTATGGGACTTAACTTCTGAGATCATCATTTCCATAAAACTTAGAACTACTTAAACCCAACTAACCTAAGGGCATCACACACATCCATGGCCGAGGCAGGATTCGAACCTGCGTCCGTAGAGGTCGCGCGGTTCCCGACTGTAACGCCTAGAACCGCTCAGCTACTCCAGCCGGCGTGAGGTAACACAAAGTAATTCAGGGTAGTACATTAATGACGTATTCCTACATACGGCGTATCAACTACAAGTGTTTAAAACATGGTGTAATGGCGTAGAGAAAGTCGATACGAACCATTTCATACAAGACACTTGTGATCCAACCAGTCGAGGAAGTACCACAAACTGGCATACAAAAGCTACAGCACACACGTGGCGCGTCGTGTGAGATTTTGAATACCCTCTCGCCCTCTCGCTACTGGATTCTGTTCATACGTATTTAGTTCATGAATCTAAATACACTACTGACCATTAAAATTGCTACACCACGAAGATGACGTGGTACAGACGCGAAATTTAACCGACAGGATGAAGATGCTGTGATATGCAAATGATTATCTTTTCAGAGCATTCACACAAGGTTGGCGCCGGTGGCGACACCTACAGTGTGCTGACATGAGGAAAGTTTCCAACCGATTTCTCATACACAAACAGTAGTTAAACGGCGTTGCCTGGTGAAACGTTGTTGTGATACCTCGTGTAAGGAGGAGAAATGCGTACCATCACGCTTCCGACTTTGATAAAGGTCGGATTGTAGCCTATCGCGAGTGCGGTTTATCGTATCGCGACATTGCTCTCGCGTTGATCAAGATCCAGTGACTGTTAGCAGAATATGGAATCGGTGGGTTCAGGAGGGTAATACGGAACGCCGTGCTTGATTCCAACGGCCTCGTATTACTAGCAGTCGAGATGACAGGCATCTTATCCGCATGGCTTTAACGAATCGTGCAGACACGTCTCGATCCCTGAGTCAAAAGATGGGGATGTTTGCAAGACAACAAGCATCTGCACGAACAGTTCGACGACGTTTGCAGAGAAACCTTGACGCTGCAGCACAGACAGGAGCGCCTGCGATGGCCTACTGAACGACGAACCTGGGTGCACGAATGGCAAAACGTCATATTTTCGGATGAATCCAGGTTCTGTTTACAGCATCGTGATGGTCGCATCCGTGGTTGGCGACATTGTGGTGAACGCACATTGGAAGCGTGTATTCGTCATCGTCGTACTGGCGTATCACCCGGCGTGATGGTATAGGGAGACATTGGTTACACGTCTCGGTCACCTCTTGTTTTCATTAACGGCACTTTGAACAGTGGACGTTACTTTTCAGATGTGTTACGACCCGTGGCTCTACCCTTTATTCGATCCCTGCGAAACCCTACATTTCAGCAGGATAATGCACGACCGCATGTTGCACTTCCTGTACGGGCCTTTCTGGATACAGAAAATGTTCGACTGCTGCCCTGGCCAGCACATTCTCCAGACCTTTCACCAACTGAAAACGTCTGGACAATGGTTGCCGAGCAACTAGCTCGTCACAGTAGACAGTCAATACTCCTGATGAACTGTGGTATCGTGTTGAAGCTGCATGGGCAGCTGTACCTGTACATGCCATCCAAGCTCTGTTTTACTCAATGCCCAGGCGTATCAAGGCCGTTATTACGTCCAGAGGTGGTTGTTCTGGGTACTGATTTCTGGGGATCTATGCATCCAAATTGCGTGAAAATGTAATCACATGTCAGTTCTAGTATAATATATTTGTCCAATGAATACCCGTTTCTCATCTGCATTTCTTGTTGGTATAGCAATTTTAATGGCCAGTAGTGTACCTTATGCAGCAGTATTGTCGTGTTATTTTTATTTTATGAAGATAATTTAGTGAGTTAGATTAGTGTGTTTAGCAGATGTCACAGTGATGGCTGTGTGAGGAGGTTGGGGCTTGGGTAGGGGATGATGGGCGATATAGGACAGGGCGTGATGAGGCGTGATGCGGAGTGCGACGTTCAGCTGATTTAGAGAAGAGGATGACAAAATATTGTGACTGAAAAAAAAAAAAGGTTCCGCTACTGTTCTGTACTCAGATGGGCAGATGGGGACCGGTCGACCGGCGTGTCAACCTCTGCCTATGGCGTGATTTGTATAGGGTATGGAGCGGTGTGGTCTCAGCCCACTGCTATCCCCGGCTGTTGTCGGCCTTCCAGTTGTGGGAGTCGCTATTTCTCATTCCAGTACTTCCTCACTTGGCACAACAGGACTAAGTGGACCCGTTACAGTCTTGCACCAAGGAAAAATTCCTGGCCGCGCCGGGAACATAGGGCTGGTCCTCCGCATGCCGGCCATCTGGGCTGAATACTCTTCGGAGGCGGTCACTGTGTCTGACGACGGCGTGTTATTAACAAAAATGTTTCTGTTCATCGTCAACAAATCCGCCACAGTTGTAAAACATTTTTATTGATGAAGTCTTACACGATAGAAGTCGCTATCACAATCTAGCAGTATTAGGACCTCTTGTCCGCGTCCAAACAAATAGTTCGCATGGACATGACTGCTAGATTCTAGATACTCCTGAGGATGGGGCTAAGACCTCGAAACCTTGGTTGTGTATTTGCTGCTTCTGTCGTGTAAGAATTCGGTTAATAGAAGTATTTTACAACTGTGACGGATTTGTTTACCATGAACGTGGTTGTGTTGTTTCGGGTAGGAGACCAGACAGCGAGATCCTCGATCTCATCGGATTAGGGAAGGACAGGGAGGGAAGTCGGCCGTGCCCTTTCAAACGAACCATCGCGGCATTTGACTGGAGCGATTTAGGGAAATCACCGAAAACCTAAATCAGGATGGCCGGACGCAGGATTGAACTGTCGTCCTCCCGAATGCGAGTCCAGTGTGCTAACCACGAACGTGTTGCAGGACAGTTGTGCATATCCCACAAATGAAAATTTATAAAATGTTTCTTACCTGTAATGATGTTACTATATTGCAGTATCTGTGTTGTTCTAATGTCTCAAGGACATCGCTAAGTCCATTAGAATAACACAGGCATTGCAATTCAGTATTTAACGCTTAATAACTGGGCTTCCACTCTAATCATGCATCCCTTCCTGTACGGGATTAGCCGTATCTGTTGGAGTACAGAATTTAGGCGAAAATGGTGATATATGGAAGTTTGGGTCGGTCTGAGGAGAATGCTCGGGTGGTCGAGCCGGTCAAGGCGACCGCTCGCGTCAAGAGGAATATCCGGATTCGAATCCCGACCCGTGCCGAGCCATTCGCGCGTCATCACTGCATACTGCAGCCAGAAATTAGCAATATTTTCAAAAGTAAATATGATTCCCGTATGTAATCATATTATCAAAGCAACCTTTAAACTGACTGCAGCTTTCCTCGGGTGAGATTTCGCAAAGGATAATCTACAGAAACACAGACTTCTATTCTTTCTGGCGTCATGGCGACACTACACTGCGGTGCACTAGCTAGGAGAGGTGTGTGACTGACGTTCGCCAGATAACCTGCGCACAGCTTCTACGGGAATCACGCCCGTTGCGATCGCCTTGATGCCGCAGCACGACCGGTCTGGAACAGAACCGGCGTGGGTGGAAAGCAGAGGGTGTTTGAGTCAGTGCGTGCGCAGTGCCATCTCCACATTAGCATGTAGACGCGGAGACCCACTCCCCCAGGTCACGAACCCAGATGCCCGCCCAGACAACGCCCATTAGCTCATCCGCGGAAACAACAGCGCCCAGATTCCGCCTCGAAGTGTGAGAAACAGCTGCGCGTCGCATTCTCAATAGACCGGTAGGCTCGCCGTTCGCCGGCGGGAAAATAAGCGAAGGAGAGGCGGAGAGATGGAGGCGGGACGGAGGGAATATCGCCGGCGACTGGCAGCCGACTGCCGGAGACTGCGATTTCTGTAATTGGGCTGGCGCTGGCGGCGGAGATTTATTCGGGTGAGCCGAACACGCCCTTCGCGCGTCATTTGTCGTGGCGCACGCGCAGTAAGTCAGCCGCCGTTCACTGCTCGTTACGTGCGTTCACCGTGGGTAAGGTCGGCTAAGGCGGTCTCCTTACATGTCGCCTCCAAAGACAGTATCTCAAAGAGGAATACGCAGCGAGGCGTGACATAGTGCTGCTCCTGTCCGGTCACGTTCTCCATCCTCAAAATCTCTAGCAACTGGCTGCCGTGGCAAGCACCTCATTCACCGCTCCGCGGAAAGTTCTCCGTCACACGCAACGAGATTGCAGCTAAATTCACAGTGTGCAGTTCCTTACATGCTATTCAGTTTAGTGCGACGTCTCACTGCCTCCAAATAGGCTAGCAGCCAGTGAAGCGGAACATTTTAAATACATAGAGCTGAAATGAGAAGGGAAACCTCGCACTAAAAAACTCGTTAACTAGATACACTGCTACATCAGACAGTAAAATGGCGTTCATTGTAAATGAAATTGATGTACGGAACTACGTAAGATTTACTTTTATTTTCCTTGACTAAAAATTGAAGGGAGAAACTACAGCGTTTGTTTAGGGGCCTGAGAATTTTATTCTTAGAATGCCAAAGCTTATATTCTCCAGAGAGTCTATAACTAATAATTTGAGAAATTTTGCTATGATGTCCAGAATGAAAACTTGCTCTTAAATAAATATGTACAAATTTTTCATATTTTATTGCAACACACATGCAAGAGAATGTGGGGAGATACAGAAATGTTAAAAGTGACTAAAAAGTAATTGTTTTCAAGCAATTCATGATTTTATGTTCATATGTACAGAAAAGTATCTTTGTAAAACTATATGGCACTACTCAGACTTTTACCTCGTCTACTGTTTACTTGACGAAAAAGAAAAAAAAATGATTGTATGCAATAAGGTGCCAAAAAAAGATAGTGTTGCAATTAAACTGTGTTTGAATTATTTAAATTTCGTACGAAATGGTGAAGGAATGACCCCTCTCAAGTGGAGAATCCGTGTGATCAAGAAGGAGCGATAGAAAAATAACAGGAAATGGAGACCACCAATGAAAATGTAGCAGCTCCAAGGGAAGCTGAAATGGGCACGATCAGTGTGAGATTACCGTCATTTTGGGTCGACAAACCTGACATTTGTTTCTGCCAAGACGAAGCATAATTTCATACAGGCACCATAACAACTGAAAAGAAATTTACGTAAGCTCAAAAAAATGTTGAAATGGCTCTGAGCACTATTGGACTTAACATCTGAAGTCATCAGTCCCCTAGAACTTAGAACTACTTAAACATTACTAAGATAAGAACATCACACACATCCATCGTCGAGGCGGGATTCGAACCTGCGACCATAGCAGCAGCGCGGTTCCGGACTGAAGCGCCTAGAACCGCTCGGCCACACTGTCCTTTGAAATTTACGTAAGCTAGACACAGTTCGTTTGCAACACTATTTCATTTCATAAGTTCCCACTTACAACTTTCGTAGAACAAATTTATTATACAAGAACTGACATGTAATTACATTTTTACGCAATTTGGGTGCGTAGATCCTGAGAAATTAGTACCCAGAACAACCACCTCTGGTCGTAATAACAGCCTTGATACGCATGGGCATTGAGTCAAACAGAGCTTGGATGGCATGTACAGGTACAGCTGCCCATGCAGCTTCAACACGATACCACAGAGTTGTGACTGGCGTATTGTGACGAGCCACCTGCTCGGACACCATTGACCAGACGTTTTCAATTGGTGAAAGATCTGGAGAATGTGCTGGCCAGGGCAGCAGTTAAACATTTTCTGTATCCAGAAAAGCCCCTACAGGACCTGCAACATGCGTTCATGCATTATCCTGCTGAACTGTAGGGTTTCCCAGGGATCGAATGAAGGGTAGAGCCACGGGTCGTAACACATCTGAAAAGTAACGTTCACTGTTCAAAGTACCGTCAATGCGAACAAGAGGTGACCGAGACGTATAACCCATGGCTCCCTGTACCATCACGTCGGGCGATACGCCAGTACGGCTATGACGAATACACGCTTCCAATGTGTGTTCACCGCGATGTCGTCAGACACGAATGCGACCATCATCATTGTGTAAACAGAACCTGGATTCACCAAAAAAAATGACGTTTTGCCATTCGTGCACCCAGGTTCGTCGTTGAGTACACCATCGCAGGCGCTGCTGTCTGTGATGCAGCTTCAAGGGTAACCGCAGCCATTGTCTCCGAGCTGACAGTCCATGCTGCTGCAGACGTCGTCGAACTGTTCGTGCAGATGGTCGTTGACTCAGGGATCGAGACGTGGCTGCACTATCCGTTACAGCCATGCGGCTAAGATGCCTGTCATCTCGACTGCTAGTGATACGAGGCCGTTGGGATCCAGCACGGCGTTCCGTATTACCCTCCTGAACCCACCGATTCCATATTCTGCTAACAGTCATTGGATCTCGACCATCGCGAGCAGCAGTGTCGCGATACGATAAACCGCAATCGCGATAGGTTACAATCCGACCTTTATCAAAGTCGGAAACGTGATGGTACGCATTTCTCCTCCTTACTCGAGGCACCACAACAACATTTCACCAGGCAACGCCGGTCAACTGCTGTTTGTGTATGAGAAATAGGTTGGAAACTTTCCTCATGTGAGCCACCGGGGCCAAGCTGTGTGAATGCTCTGAAAAGCTAATCATTTGCATATCACAGCATCTTCATTCTGTCGGTTAAATTTCGCATCTGTACCACGTCATCTTCGTGGTGTAGCAATTTTAATGGCCAGTAGTGTGAAATAACATCAAAACGATGGCCGAGGTTTTTCATTTTACTACAGATATTCCAGTCTTCGCTTTAAGCTAGCCTTCACTCCTAAACTATGGGAGCAATCGGCAGAAACAACACGTGGTTCGGATTCCACCTTAAACTTTAGGCTCGCTTTACCCTGTTGGATATCTGGGGTAGGTTAGGGGCACCCAAGTCGACGAAGTGGCGTGCAGTAGGAAGTTTTGCTTCAGGCCACTACACCATACAAATACATTATTTTTATTATTATTGTTATTATTATTATTATCATTATCATCATCCATCATCATCATCTATATACTGTCGCAGAAGAAACCGAGTAGCTCAGTCACCGTGGTTTAGTGGTTATGATACTAGACGGTGGCATGGAAGGTTGTTAATTAAAAACTACCCTAAACTGTAAAATTTTAATTTCTATATTCGGTTCGAGTACATTCTAGAAGTATCCACAAATGTCAAGAATCATTGTACTGGAATGTTCTGTAACTGTATACATACCGTATGTGTTCTGGCCGGAGGCCAGAAATATTTCTTCTCTGTACTTTTCTACCGACAAAGTAGTGTGCGGCGTTGTTGAGGTCCCGCCTTGCTGAGGAGTCGGCGCCAAATCTGCATTTAACAGTTTTCTCGTTGCGGAAGACGTAACGCTGAAGGCATCTGCGACGGCGGCAGCTAGCGTCACCGATATCGATGAGCAAGTGACTGCAGCGACCTCTGTCACTCGAAGCTTACTGAGAAGTGACGTCAAAATGACGTGTGTTTCACTAAAGTCGATGCGACGACGAAAGTCGATAGGGATCGACAAAAGATTGATTGGTCGGTTGGTTCGGGGGAGGGGACGAAACAGCAAGGTCATCGGTCCCATCGGATTAGGAAACGATGGGGAAGGAAATACGACGAATGAACAACTTTGGAGACATCATCCTGTTTTTCTTCTTAGGCATACATGCTGTCAAAAACTCGTCACTTTTGGTACGATCTGATGTAATCAAATATCTTTTAGTAGGAAATCAGTGGTAAAAGGCTTCAGCAGATCCTAAGATGTAAGTCAGAAGAGGTGAGACTTCGCGATGATGTAGCTGATAGAGGCTTAGTAGCGTTATGGAGTCGAAAGGAGTAGGTTCGTGTTTCACTATATTCAAACACTGTTTGTTAATGATGCTGGTACGTCCTCATTTCTTTAAGATGAATCTGTTCTGCAATATTTATATACATATAGAACTGCTCATACTTAGGAGTCAGTTCGTTCGATTTCGCGAACATGCCAGAAAATATGGACGAACAAATTGCAAAAGAGGGCTTCTGAACCACACCCACATTAACTGCGCAAGTTTTGGAGACATCGTGATAATTAATGTTACAAATGCCGTGCTGATAAGAGTAGTTTCATATATTCACTAGAAAATATATGTAGCGTGGGAGAGTTGTATGACGACTTATATCCTTTAATCAGCCTGAAATGTATACTTTGCAACAAAATGCCTTGTTTATTCCTCTGTCGGCGTAATTACACGCATTTTGGATTTTACATACACTGTTTCTGGAGTTCGTGTACTAATACTGCATTTCATTACTCTGCTATTGAAGTAAGTTTTATTCTGGAAGAATGGATATTGTACCACTAATGAATCAACAGACACAGTATAATTCGAATACAGGAGACGTTATGATTTCTCCATGTCTTAATTACGTATTTTTCTTCGTGAATTGATGTCAGAATAGAAAACGATCACAATACCTTTATCATTTCAGGGAAGACCCTGTTAACACCCCTCAATTTCGAGTGATGTCTCCCCACATCCCTTCTTTGCTTAGCAAAGAAGGGAAAGCAGAAAGGTGGAAGGAGTGTATAAAGGGTCTATACAAGGGCGGTGTATTTGAGGACAATATTATGGAAATGGAAAAGGATGTAGATGAAGTTGAAAGGGGAGATATGATACTGCGTGAAGAGTTTGACAGAGCGCTGAAAGACCTGAGTCGAAACAAGGCCCCGGGAGTAGAAAACATTCCATTAGAACTACTGATAGCTTTGGGAGAGCAAGTCCTGACGAAACTACCATCTGGTGAGCAAGATATATGAGACAAGCGAAATACCCTCAGACTTCAAGAAGAATATAATAATTCCAATCCCAAAGAAAGCAGGTGTTGACAGATGCGAAAATTACCGAACCACCAGTTTAATAAGTCACGGCTGCAAAATACTAACGCGAATTCTTTACACACGAATGGAAAAACTAGTAGAAGCCGACCTCGGGGAAGATCAGTTTGGATTCTGTAGAAATGTTGGAACACGTGGGGCAATACTAACCCTACGACGTATCTTAGAAGAAAGATTAAGGAAAGGAAAAACTACGTTTCTAGCATTTGTAGACTTAGAGAAAGCTTTTGACAATGTTGACTGGAATACTCTCTTTCAAATTCTAAAGGTGGCAGGGGTAAAATACAGGGAGCGAAAGGCTATTTACAATTTGTACAGAAACAAGATGACAGTTATAAGAGTTGAGGGACACGAAAGGGATGCAGTGTTTGGGAAGGGAGCGAGACAGGGTTATAGCCTATCCCCAATGTTATTCAATCTGTATATTGAGCAAGCAGTGAAGGAAACAGAAGAAAAGTTCGGAGTAGGTATTAAAATCCATGGAGAAGAAATAAAAACGTTGAGGTTCGCTGATGACATTGTAATTATGTCAGAGACAGCAAAGGACTTGGAAGAGCAGCTGAACGGAATCGATAGTGTCTTGAAAGGAGGATATAAGATAAACATCAACAAAAGCAAAACGAGGATAATGGAATGTAGTGAATTAAGTCGGGTGATGCTGAGGGAATTAGATTAGGAAATGAGACACTTAAAGTAGTAAAGGAGATTTGCTATATGGGGAGCAAAATAACTGATGATGGTCGAAGTAGAGAAGATATAAAATGTAGACTGGCAATGGTAAGGAAAGCGTTCCTGAAATTTGTTAACATCGCGTATAGATTTAAGTGTCAGGAAGTCGATTCTGAAAGTATTTGTATGGAGTGTAGCCATGTATAGAAGTGAAACATGGACGATAAATAGTTTGTACAAGAAGAGAATAGAAGCTTTCGAAATGTGGTGCTACAGAAGAATGCTGAAGATTAGATGGGTAGATCATATAACTAATGAGGAGGTATTGAATAGAATTGGGGAGAAGAGGAGTTTCTGACACAACTTGACTAGAAGAAGGGATCGTTTGGTAGGACATGTTCTACGGCATCAAGGGATCACCAATTTAGTATTGGAGGGCAGCATGGAGGGTAAAAATCGTAGACGGAGACCAAGAGATGAATACACTAAGCAGATTCAGAAAGATGTAGGTTGCAGTAGTTACTGGGAGATGAAGAAGCTTGCACAGGATAGGGTAGCATGGAGAGCTGCATCAAACCAGTCTCAGGACTGAAGACCACAACAACAACAACTCCCCACATCCTCCACCCCTTAACCACCCTTGCTCCCCAACCCAGTGACACACCTTACTACCGTAAAATGCGTCAGTAGCGACGTCATTTTGACGTCACTTCCCAATAATCTTCGAGTGAAACTTGCCGATCACACAGAGCAATACTGGAGGAAGCGTACCCATCGATTTGATTGCCACTGCCTGCATACTCTTCTTGCCGGAGTGCATGGGCTGTGGAGCGTCTTGAACTGAGTGCCCAGTACATGAGCCCCCAAGTGAAACACTCGTCTGCTTTACTGAAGATCGGATGATTCGTCTAATTGTGTGGTCCAGCAGTGCTTAACAAGAAATGTTACTCATTTTACTAAGGTTTGAATCTCCTCTTTTCGTTCTTCCGTGTTTGCGATTTAAAAACTGGGTTGTGTTGGAAATCAGCCTTATGCAAATACAGTTAGTTTATTTTTATATTTCCCCAGACATGTTTCGACATCAATGTGTCATCTTCTGTGTGTTAAATTTTTATTTCTGTAAAGTACAATATCAAATTTGTAATAATTTAACTACTGCAGGCCTAAGAAATACAATCTTTGCAATTGGCTTCGTTTTGTTTGGACACTCACCTTAAAATTACATCGCTAGTTGAACCGTATTATTGTACATTGATTTTAGTGCTCGTTTTCGAATTTTTTTTGACAGCATATCATCTGCAAACTAGCCATGAAGAAAATTTTTGCGTATTTGTGGAGAGCTGTTTCGAGGGTAGAGGTTATGTATGTTTCTGTACTTACATTATCTGTCCTGTTTCGTGTCCCTGGTTGGTGTCTCAATCAGCTACTACTTAGTGTATTGCTTTCACACAGTTTTTCATAAATTTCCGCTCACTACTTCACCTCATATGCACTTACACAAAATGTGGCGAAATGAGGTCTGATGAGACACTTCTGACAATACACTCAGTGAGATGTATCATGTTATTGTCGTTGCACACTTGTTCATCGTTGGTCTTGTGTTTGTTATGGCGCTGATTTTGAATGTGTGTGTGTGTGTGTGTGTGTTTGTGTGTGTGTGTGTTTGTTCGTGTGTGTGTGTGTGAGAGAGAGAGATGGGTGGGGAGTGAACCAAGAAAACAGAAGGTTTTTTGTAAGGAGTCACCTATGTGTAGTTCATTGAGTGATCCAAAAAATTTGTTGCAGAGTGTTGTATTTTCATTCAGAACTCTCTTTCCCTGTATTATTGCTTTTTGTATGTGGTAGTTCTCCTCTACTGTGAGTGTTTGATAGAGACTGTTGCTTTTTCTGAGGATCTTAAGATCAGTCTCCATGTTTTTCGGGTGGTGGTCTACTTGTATTAGATGGTCTGCAAATGTCGAGGGTGTACTATCGCTTCTTAGGGCTCTGAGGTGCTCGGAGTACGACGTTTTGAAATTTCTGTATGTTTGGCCTATGTAGACCGACTGGCATGAACTGGAGGTTAACTGATCTATTACAGATTTGGAGAATTTCTCTGCAGAGGTGTTCTTGGATCTTAGATTCTTCTGTACTGTGCTATTTGTGTGAAATGATATTTGTAGCCTTTGTTTCTTCGGCATATTTCCCGCCCTGTGTACGTTTTTGTTACTGTATGTTAGTGTGTGCCATACCGTACTCTTTGTAGGGTTTTCCTGGTATCCTGTGTTTGTCTGGAACTTGCGTTCTTGGTTCTCTGTTGTGGCTGGTGATTGTTGATGGTTTGTTCACTTTTAATTTGTTTTTTAATTTTGTTGTTCAGTTTGTTTATTATTTGTGTGTTGTACCCATTCTCCCTGGATATTTAGTGTATTGTATTTAATTCCTGTGTGTAGTTGAGTTTGTACGGTGGAGGTCTGTTGAGCCTGTGTAGCATGTGTCTGAAATCTGAGAGTTTGTGTGTTTGTGGTGGTTGGAGGCGATGTGAATGGTTGTACTTGTGGCTGTAGGTTTCCTGGAAATTCCAAAAGTATGTTTGTTGTTGATTCTGTGTATGGTAATGTCTAAGAAATTAAGCTTCATTCCCTCTTCTGTCTCAATGGTGAATTTTATTTTTTGGGTGAACTGTATTTATGTCACTGTGTAACTTTTTTTCGGTTATGTGTTTCATCAGTCAAGCAAATGAAGACATCTACATATCGGTGCCAGTATATAATCTTGTACTGTTCTGGGTGTATGATTTTACTGAATATTTTGGTTTCAATGTGGCTTGTAAATATGTTTGCTAGTAGACCACTGATGGGTGAGCCCATTGGTAGGCCATCCTTTTGCAGATAGAACTCTTTCTTGAAAGTGAAGTAGTTCTGTTCTGTTGTGATCTTTAGGGTGGCTTCTATTTCATTTATGTGTGTGCTTGTTATGTCCCCTTGATACTGCAGCTAGTTTTTAGAAATACTGATTGTTTCTTCTACTGGCACAATTGTGTACATGGATGTGATGTCAAAAGATACCAGGGTTGCTGTTGATGGTATGTTTATATCAATTATCTTTTGTATCAGTTCACTTATATTTTTTTAGGTGTCTGTTGTCTGTGAAAGTGTATAATTTCTGCACTAATGCATATAAGTGTCTAGCTAGGTGGTAAGATGCTGCATTTTTTAAATTGATTACAGGCGTGATTGGACATTTATTTGTATGTATCTTTGATAAACTGTTGCGGCAGAGTGCTTTCGCTCTGGGATTCTTTTGTGTCATCTATTCGGCTTGAGTTTCTGTGATGGTGACTCTGAGGGTTTTTAAGAGTTTTTGAATGTTTCTTTGGTACCTCATGGTAGGATCATTGATTAACTTGATGATGTTGTTCTGTTCTACAAATTCTTCTGTTTTGTTAATGTACTCTGCCTCATTCATCAGTACAAGTGTATTCCCTTTGCTCTGGTGATCATTGCATTGTGTTTTTGGAGTTTTTTGTTCAGTTTTATAGATATACACTCCTGGAAATGGAAAAAAGAACACATTGACACCGGTGTGTCAGACCCACCACACTTGCTCCGGACACTGCGAGAGGGCTGTACAAGCAATGATCACACACACGGCACAGCGGACACACCAGGAACCGCGGTGTTGGCCGTCGAATGGCGCTAGCTGCGCAG
Organism: Schistocerca cancellata; assembly: GCF_023864275.1. Taxonomy (NCBI): domain Eukaryota; kingdom Metazoa; phylum Arthropoda; class Insecta; order Orthoptera; family Acrididae; genus Schistocerca; species Schistocerca cancellata. Next base: position 459,742,333 of record NC_064630.1, read on the forward strand.
CATTTGTGCACCGCCGCCGTCAGTGTCAGCCAGTTTGCCGTGGCATACGGAGCTCCATCGCAGTCTTTAACACTGGTAGCATGCCGCGACAGCGTGGACGTGAACCGTATGTGCAGTTGACGGACTTTGAGCGAGGGCGTATAGTGGGCATGCGGGAGGCCGGGTGGACGTACCGCCGAATTGCTCAACACGTGGGGCGTGAGGTCTCCACAGTACATCGATGTTGTCGCCAGTGGTCGGCGGAAGGTGCACGTGCCCGTCGACCTGGGACCGGACCGCAGCGACGCACGGATGCACGCCAAGACCGTAGGATCCTACGCAGTGCCGTAGGGGACCGCACCGCCACTTCCCAGCAAATTAGGGACACTGTTGCTCCTGGGGTATCGGCGAGGACCATTCACAACCGTCTCCATGAAGCTGGGCTACGGTCCCGCACACCGTTAGGCCGTCTTCCGCTCACGCCCCAACATCGTGCAGCCCGCCTCCAGTGGTGTCGCGACAGGCGTGAATGGAGGGACGAATGGAGACGTGTCGTCTTCAGCGATGAGAGTCGCTTCTGCCTTGGTGCCAATGATGGTCGTATGCGTGTTTGGCGCCGTGCAGGTGAGCGCCACGATCAGGACTGCATACGACCGAGGCACACAGGGCCAACACCCGGCATCATGGTGTGGGGAGCGATCTCGTACACTGGCCGTACACCACTGGTGATCGTCGAGGGGACACTGAATAGTGCACGGTACATCCAAACCGTCATCGAACCCATCGTTCTACCATTCCTAGACCGGCAAGGGAACTTGCTGTTCCAACAGGACAATGCACGTCCGCATGTATCCCGTGCCACCCAACGTGCTCTAGAAGGTGTAAGTCAACTACCCTGGCCAGCAAGATCTCCGGATCTGTCCCCCATTAAGCATGTTTGGGACTGGATGAAGCGTCGTCTCACGCGGTCTGCACGTCCAGCACGAACGCTGGTCCAGCTGAGGCGCCAGGTGGAAATGGCATGGCAAGCCGTTCCACAGGACTACATCCAGCATCTCTACGATCGTTTCCATGGGAGAATAGCAGCCTGCATTGCTGCGAAAGGTAGATATACACTGTACTAGTGCCGACATTGTGCATGCTCTGTTGCCTGTGTCTATGTGCCTGTGGTTCTGTCAGTGTGATCATGTGATGTATCTGACCCCAGGAATGTGTCAATAAAGTTTCCCCTTCCTGGGACAATGAATTCACGGTGTTCTTATTTCAATTTCCAGGAGTGTATTTTGCTCTGTTGTTTTTGTTTTTGAGACGATGTGGGTCTTGTTCTCCTATTCAAGCATTCATTTACGGTGCAGAAGGAGTTATCAAGGAGATATAATTTCAATTTATTTTTGAAACTGTTACTGCTATCTGTCAGAGATTTTATTTCATCTGGTAATTCATCGAAAAGTTTTACAGCAGCATATTTTATCCCTTTCTGTGCCAAAGATAGGTTAAGTAGAGGATAGTGTAAGTCTTTCAGTCTTCTGGTATTATAATCATCAATGTCACTGTTGTTTTTAAACTGGTCCATGTTGTTGAGAACAAATTTAATTGCTGGGTAAATGGACTGTGAGGCTGTCGTAAGAATTCCTAACCTTTTAAGCATATTTCTACAAGATGTGCAACTATGAGCCCCACAAATTATTTTAACAGCTTTCTTTTGACCAGTGAATACTTTTTGCCTAAGTGTTGAGTTACCCCAAAATATTGTTCTGTATGATATCAGAGAGTGAAAGTATGTAAAGTATGTTAGTTTACTAATTTTTATATCCTCAATATTGGCAATTATTCTGGTTGCAAAAGTTGCTGAACCTAGTCACTTTAGGAGAACCAAAATATGAATTTTTCAACTAAGATTTTCATCTAGGTGTACACCCAAAACGTTAGTATGCTCTACAATGGCTACTGAATAATGTTGATATATTATATTTATCGAACGAATTGTACTCCTTGTAGCAGAAAATTGGATATAAAGTGTTTTTTTCAAAGTTCAGAGCTAGCCCATTCCCAGAAAACCAATTAATAACTTTTCCCAAGACATTATTTGTATAATTTTCTATTGGAGTTTCTTTTATTGGATTAATAATGATGCTTGTATCATCAGAAAACAGGATTGCCTGTAGCTCACAGATGACGATTAATCAGATCGATGATGCGAGTTCTGCTAAAGGTTGCTTCGTCAATAAGAAGTGATAATAGAAATCCCATAATTGTGATGGTGTGGTGCAAAAACCATCGACAAAAATCTTCCCGCAGAGGGAAATCCGCTGCTGATAGCCATTGAACTCTGTCAGGTGATAGGGGCAGTAGCGTTTGTGATGCAGGATACACATAATCGTAGTTTGGCTTACACCATGATGTTGGGCCACTTGCCTGGAGCTTGTACTAGGATTTGTCTCAGTATCTTGTAAAACACGGACCTCCAAATCTAGTGTAAGTACAGTCCGCCTCCTTCACGATCTTATGTGGGAAAGGACCCAGTTTTACGTAAATGCCTAAAAAGGTCTTGAAATATCGCGTGATATGTGTGTCAAGGTACATGTTTAAGTACAGTCGTATTGCCTTTCGACAGTTTCCATCTGCTTAGTCATACACGAAGACCATGTCGACCGGTTTCCAATATGATTACCGGAACACTCTGTTGCTTACAGTACGCTGAGCCAGTCACACAGCCTGCAACACACAAGGAACGCACAGCATGCGGTCAGAGGAGCTTTCACTCATCATCGCCATCTACAGTGGCAACGAAGCATTTCTGGACGCATTTTCATAGGATTTTTTTCCTCCATCTGCAGTCAGGAATTAGTGCCTGCAGTTTGTAGTCTTTATTAATGTTCACCCTGTGTATGCAAATATGTCTGTGTGCCCGAATAACTCCTAGCCACTTCCACTCCACAGCCCTGGCGACTGCCAAATCATTTACGTATCAGTGGTATCGTACTTCCATAAAATCATTCTGACACATATCACAGATAACTAGAAAACGTGTTGTCTACTGAATAAACACTCCTGGAAGACCTTCGAAAAATATCTAAGTTATATCTTGATACGTTTAACTGTACTTTATGCATTAAGAATATAAATATAGAATGTAAGTGCAAATATTTTTATGAGGGCATTATACTGAACCGCATAACATCAGTGTTTATTTCATTTGCAACTGATAATTATAGCTATTAGGAGTAGCACGTTTTTAGGTTGGTTAGTACCTGGCAGACATTAACGCTTATTTATCCCTGGGCAGGAACTCCGGTGTTGGAATGTGGATTCATGGATGCGAAACGGATAGTCTATACTGACAGGCGCAGTCCACTTAATGGTGCAGTTACAACTGTACAGAAAACCTCAGGCAGTAAATTGTGTGGTGTTTTTGTGGGAAGACTCGACTTAGAGGAAAACCAGCCAATTCACTGATATGTGTACAGATTAAGGCACCATGTATAAAAATATCTGCACTCTATGTTGACAAAATAGAACTATAGTTTTTACAAGTATGAGTTATTCTTTAAATTAAGATTTTAATCAATGATTCAGTAATCTGAACGTACTGTAAATTATAGTTTTACAAATATTGACAAGTCGCTATTTCATTAAAATCCTTCTGGCAGTCCTGATAGTCATCTTATTAACTTAATAATGTTTTATTTCAAAATGTTTGGATCTTATAGAACGTATGTGGACTGTCATTAGCAGGATCTGCTATATGAAGAATATGCAGGCGTAATTTATTTCCGAGAGATGTAGCAGTTATCTATACTATTTGATGATAGAGTGGCGGAGCTGTAGTAGTGACATACTAACCGCCGATAACTCTTCATTCTTGCCGTCCATAAATCCTTATTTTTTTCTAGTGAGTGATATTATTAGGCCAAATCTCACGTAGGAATACAGTCTGACATGATCCACTGTTGCTCTGTTACTGCTTTCAATGAAAAGGAAATTATACCCGTAATGGTAAAAATTTCAACTGTTTGTCATTTGGAATTCTGAATCTCTCGTTTCATCAGCACTTCAGACTGTGATGGCAGACACATCTGTGTCGTCAGTCGAGGATACAAATACCTGTGTGGATCAGAATACCATCGAAAAATAAAGGTGATAATTAGCAATTACTTGTAAATGGATGGTTGAAAATTTTAGTGTACATGAAAGCCATCTAAAATTTACAAATAATTAGCTAAAAGGAAGAGTGAATTTCTAAGTATATAAGACATCTCCAGTCTTTATGCATAAATCACCTAAATCTTAGTATTTGAATTTGATTTTTATTTCAATAATGTTTTAGCGAGCTTACTATTCAAAGATGTTCACACCAAGAGGAACTTTACACATTTTACAGAAACATTGTATTTAGAGCCTCACTTGAAGCTAGGTGATAAATATCCGACCAGTAAACTATCCAGGCAGGGAAGTTACAGGTGGATGTACAAATGAACTATGAACCTCGATAACTTTTAGGCAGCTTCAAAGCCTTCTTTTTAAAGACTAGTGTGCCCCAAATTGTTCATGATATGTGAAGTATGGGTAACAAACGTACATCATTTTTTCATAACCTTTCCTGAATTTTAAATAAATGGCAAAGAAGTGAAGCAAAATTACAAGTTACAGTTCATATTTTTTAAGAAAAAGAGTACAAATTAAACATTTATGAGTCCACAAAAAAAAGTTTTTTGCACGTTGTGTTAGATCCCTCTCTCTTTGTCACTAACAGACTGACTAATTATTATCAGCGTTAGGTTTGGTCAACTAATGAGAATCTTTGGAATTCCGGAATGTAGAACTGAAACTTAGCAGGTCCCCTTCAGCCAGATCCAGATTGCTCAACAGGTAGAGCTCTACAAGCGAGAAGCTGACCTGTGGGTTTTACGTTCCACTTAAAACAAATGCTAAGCTTCAAGTTAGAAATCCTCTTCAGTAATACCTGAGTTTACTATAGAAAATGTATTCATCCTCAGAACATTGTGACAATACGTGATATAGGTTTTAACATAATATTATTTACGCAAGAATCACGAACCCCGTTGCGCCAGGTAAGGAACTGTTACATTTCTTCTTGTTGGAATGCATTCGTGCTTTTGGACGCTGCGAATTTAGTGGCCGCATTGTAGGAGGAACTGAGGAGCTCTATCAGGAGCGCCAGTGGCGGACAGAGGAAGACCAGCAGGTGGTCGTTGGCCACACCCGGCGAGAGGCCGAGGCGGCGGCAGAGGTCCTTGGAGCAGTCCTGGCAGTTCCTGGCTAGCGGGTGGTACTTCTTGCCGTTGTGCCTCATGGTGCTGCAGATGGCCTGCAGCTCGTACTCCGAGATCTGTATGGTGCCCAGATAGAACTTGCGCTCCATCATCTTACCCTTCCGCAGCGCTTGCTTGCTGACTGGACGCGCCATGTAGTTAATGCGTTCGCCTGTAAAGCATTAGGGACAGCTGAAGCAATGGAATACACATGCGAAACTATTCGCTGAGGGCGAATTCTTTGACATTAGCTGTTTTACGTATAGATGTGCTAACTATTTTTGACGCATTACACCGCTCGCGATTAGCGGAAAATCGGTATTCGAGTCCCGGTCTGGCACAAATTTTCGTGTGTCAAAGCTGGTGTGAAAGATTTCGCCATCAGCGAATATTTGCATAATATTTACTACAGGGGTGGATCGTCAGCAATGCCTTTTCCTACAGATACACATGTCTGAACAGACATTTTAAATTAAATAAGAAATACACGTGAAACTTTCTGGCAGATTAAAACTGTGTGCCGGACCGAGACTCGAACTGCTGATCTTTGCCTTTCGCGGGCAAGTGCTCTACCAACTGAGCTACCCAAGCACGACTCAGAACCCGTCCTCACAGCTTTAATTCCGTCAGTACCTCGTATCCTACCTTCCAAACTTCACAGAAGCTCTTCTGCGAACCTTGCAGAACTAGCCTTCCTGGAAGGTAGGAGACGAGGAACTGGCGGAAGTAAAGCTGTGAGGACGGGTCGTGAGTCGTGCTTGGGTTGCTCAGTTGGTAGAGCACTTGCCCGCAAAAGCCGAAGTCCCTGGTTCGAGTCTCGGTTCGGCACACAGTTTTAATCTGCCAGGAAGTTTCATATCAGCGTACACTCCGCTGCAGAGCGAAAATCTCATTCTGGAAGAAATAAACATAATCGAGGGAAACCTCAAAAAGTGAAAATAGGGTTAGAAGACTAATATGATGAATCTATTGTAAAGCTGAGGACGCAGAACATGGCAGCACTAAAATCTTGAAACGTAATTCGAGACAGAGAAATTAAGTTCGGTCATACACACATCTGAAGTGTACGAAGTGCGTGTGGTTGTTTGACATACGACAATAACTTAAGTGCGGACTGGTTTATCTGGAGCACTAAAACAATGTAGTGAGCTTCGTTGGAAGTGAATATCATTGTTGTTGCAAAGTTACTCACAGCTACCTAATATCCGGTGGAAGGAGGGGGAGGTGGGATGGGAGGGAAAACTGCAACCATCGATGCTCCTGATAAAGAGTACAGTCACCGACAGACAATCAGAGGTGGTGTAGAGCGAAACACGGAAAAGAATAAATGCAAAATAAACATGGTATATAATATGCACAGCTTAAGAGCTACGAATACTTGTCCAGTAGAACATATGTGTTTCGTTGTAGCGAAGATGAAAAACTGCTCACAGCTGTTAAGGTACGCACTTTAGAGCCAATTTTACTAGACCTTATTTTTGGGTTTGCCCATGCTACCACCTTTCAAAATAAGGAATGCAAAGAACTTTCAGCAAAATAGATGTGTCTGGCAGTAAAGAAGATGAAAAATTGCTCATAGCTCTTAAAATATGCATTTTAGAGCCCTTTTCTACTAGACATCTTTTCTTGTTTTGTGCCATACTACCACTACTGAAAGTTTTTCGATGGTGTTCTAGTTCATCCTGTATATCGTAATAACGCTGTTTCTTTCATGTTGGGAAATCTTGCTATAATCTCTATGCGCTGAATTTGAAGCGATCCTTTCGCTCTTGCCTAGGAGCTACGGTAGCGTCGCGCAAAATCACATTTGTAGGCGACCAATATTGTGAAATTATTTACATTAGACAAAAGCATCGTCGGAACATTGAGTCTTCTCTCTTTGTAATCTGCTACAGGCTAGCCACAATATTTTGTCCAGTAAATAACACTTCGATGTCATTCGGCCAACTTGGATATCCGTCAAGATATCTTCTGATCACCCACAAGCTGTTGTTTACTATGATTGTTTTTCGTGGAAAATGTTCTTTCATCTGACCCGTCTGAGGGTACTTTACAGCACGACACGTAGGCTAATGTGTTGCATATGTGTAGTAACTGAACCGAAAGATCCTTTGCACCTAACAGGTGTCACGCTAGCGCTGTGTAGAAGCTGTTCTCTAGTTTGGAGACTATGACGCAGTCTCACAGATGATACTTCGACGCATGCCAGTTATCCCGCGACTGCTACGGTCGCAGGTTCGAATCCTGCCTCGGGTATGGATGTGTGTGATGTCCTTAGGTTAGTTAGGTTTAAGTAGTTCTAAGTTCTAGGGGACTGATGACCACAGATGTTAAGTCCTATAGTGGTCAGAGCCATTTGAACCATTTTTTGAACGTAAACTGACATGCAGCGGCGACATCTAGCAGGCTTACATGAAGGCGGTTTACATGCCAATTTAATTGAAAATAAGATTGTGTCTGTGGATCATTTTGTGTATGTGAAGGCACCATGCGTTGGATTTAAGATGGGATTGACGGAATGGAAAAAAAGGGTCACTGACGGGAGAGTAGTCTGGTGGCTTAGGCGTTGGCTTGCCAGGCGCGAGGGCACCAGGGATAGTGGCTGTTGTTTTTACTACCTACCCTTGCTCATCGGCTGAAATGGGGTTGGGGTGGCGACTTTAGAAGCAGGAGTGCAAAGCGTTTTCATGTTTTTCGAAGGGCCGTTGCAGATAGTCATCTGAAACTTTTAGGAGGAAAACATTGTTTCCAGAAAGTAATGGTCTAGCCTCGTGAGCTGCTCATGGAATTTCAGAGGCCCTCTGATGCAAGGCTAGTTGCTGGTCTTGAAATGGTACGATTGGCATATAAGTCAGTGTCGTCATGGAGACGCCATTGAAGTGGCCGTTTCTTAGTACTAGCAAGTTTTTTTTTGTAGTGTACTTCTGACAGGATTTTGTGTGACAGAAAAAACGTCGCTACTGCACCGCTGTATTTTGCATTTTTATTATTGGTAGGCAGGCAGTGTTCGGCGGGAAAAAAATAGGGCTACTTTACTATCCACCAGAATTGAGAGAATTCTTGAGGAGACACGGAGGAGGACCGCATCTAATCTTCTTATAGGGGTGTGGAGCTGTGCACATATTGTGCATGTCAGCTGTATACCTGGGAGGGGGAGGTTAGCGCATTTTAGCATACAAGCATGGAGCAGCAGTAGCGATGCGCTCTCGTGTTTTTTTGTTTGTCTTAACCCACTTTTTAAGAAAAGAAGTAGAGCTGTCGGCATCAGGCCTGTGAAGGCAGGATGGCCAGGGTCGAACCCGAGGCCTGGCCACAATGTCTCGTCTTCCCGTCCCCGAACCATTGCCTATTAGTTTTTTTATTTTTTATTTTATCATCTTTCTTTGTGGAGCAGAAGGTCAGGTTATGAAAATATCTTTACTCTTACAATGGTGTCCTTCTAGGGATATGGACGGTAGCCAACCAACAAAAAAATTAAAGCATAAATAATAGAACGTAAAGGCCGTCCTTTTGGCGGAACCAACTTGGACACGACACCCACTGCTGCCATAGTTCAATATGCCCACTGATCCTTCTAACCCATCATTCGGGCCAGGTATGTCTTCACTAAGAAGGGGTTCATACGATTCTGTCACTTGTTCTGGTTCGTTCTGTAAAATTAACGTGCACATAAGGTTAACTTCTCATACCTGGCACACCAGAACTGTGAGGAGGGTCCAAGAAGACACTACCCAGATAATTAGCAAAAGTATTGGTGGAACCACCGGTGGCGTCGTAGAAGATTGAATCGTTTCTACAGGAATGTCGAAAAAGTGAGCAAGTGTTTGTCGTCGCCATGGTAAAGACACAATGCAGTCAGGCGCATGATCCATATCACTGCATTCATCTTAGTATGTGGATAAAGCGTCATATCTGGCATAAGAAGGGATGTTGAAGTCACTGCTGTAGGGGTCGCTCGCTGACACACCTTCATGGTGTACCCACATTCCAGATGGTGTTCATCTGTAACAGGTAGAGAGCACTGAAGACATAATGGAGAATCAACCATTCGTACGGAATGGAGTCTCTGGCGATCCACATGTTTGTGGTTGACCACCAAATACCAGGCCGTTCTTGCATCGGAATCTAGAAGAGCGAAATGCACTGGACGCCAGACCACCGGTCAAGTAACCGAGGATATACTGCTCTCAATCGTATTTCAGGGATAGCCTCGCATCATTTTGCAATAAGCATCAAGGTCCCTCTGCAGTCACTCACTCGGCAGGGCAGCGTTGACATAGCTGAAGTCCACAAAAAATCCTTTAGGTCAGTTACTGGTGGCGAAATATGCGTCACTGCAGTGGGCAGTTCGTGAGAAGTGCGTGCCAGATCTTCAATTGGAGTTCCTGTGAAGCTGCGCTGGTGGTGGTTCCACATCTTCACCATCGTGGCGACATATGAGGCAGCTGCCTCAACCCACACATTTACCATTCTGAGACTGCCCTTTGTGGTAGGGAGAATAAGCGTGTCGTTTCGCACTTTGATGGTCTTTTCTGCACTGGCAAAGTAACCAAAGACTGCTTGTAAACTGCTATCACCTTTGGCATCCGGAGGATCATGGCCAAATGGTGTATCCTGGATGCCAGCCAGATAGGTGTTGACATAAGACACCTGCTGTACCTTGTTCATAGATTGGAGCAAGTTGCTGTGGATATCTATAAGTGCGCCTTCTAGGAGACGAGTAGAGGCAAATTTTGCCGTCCGTCGACCTTCACCCGTAAACATAGCCCCCAGACATTTGATAGTATTCCAGAGTGGATTTGGGGCCAAGTTCCATTCTGGGACACCGCTGCCAATGACAGCCGCTTCAGACTTCTTCAAGTTCACGCGGCTTCCGGCTATAGCACTATATTGGGCAGTCCAGTCCAGTGACCTTTGGACTTCGGCTAGCGAAAGCACTGAAAACATCAGATCGTCCGCGGACACTCGGCAGACAAAGGTATAGGCTCTCAAAGTAAGTCCCTGCAGCCGTCATCGTAGTCCATGTAGCAGTGGCTCCATGGCAATGGTATACATAACCACTGACAGGAGCAACCTTGCCCCACAAAGCGGGCGATAGTGATCTTGCTTGCTATATATCCATTGAGTGAAACTTGTGAAGTCGCATCATCCAAAAGGCTCATGATGGTGTTTATGAAGGACTGGGGCAAGGCCAGTTGTCAGTTAAGGCATACCATATCAAAAGCATGGTCAAAGTCCACTGACACTAAGGGCCCGTGCGCGCGACGTGCCGCTGCCAGTGCAGTGACATGGTGGTAATCACTGAGCACCGCCTGTACGTTTCTGGTACCGTCAAGACAGGTGTGATCGGTAGAAAGAGCTCGGTGCAGGACACAACAAATTCGGACAGCCACAATCCTCGTAAATATATTGAAATCGTTGTTGAGCAGCGTAGAGACTGGTTAATGTCAATTCCCTGCCCGGAAGATGGCTTGGGGACCTATGTATGCTGTCGACAAAGGCAGGTGGCATCTGCACTGCAGGATCCATCACTTCTTGGTACATTGTAGCCCATCGGGGCATCGTAACGCCATGGAAAGTACGACAGAACTATATCGGGAGACCATCTGAACCAGGTGATATGTTGTTCGTCCCTTTGCTGAGGGCATCGGCGACGTCCTCTGCTGTTTGGGGTCCGTCATGGCCACCGACGCGTAGTCATCGAGGGTCCGAGACAGCATCCTGGTTTTCTACGCCGTTGAACCGCCGGTAATGATCCAAGAAGGCGTTGGCAATACCCTTTCGGGCCATCAGGTGCTCAACATATAGCCTTTCCAGCTCTCCAACATCTGCGACGTTCGTGGATAATGTGATACATGGCCGACTCTTCATCCCCGATCCGGTCTTGGCTACTCGCGCGCCATCGAGACGATGGCGTGTAAGCGTTGTAATATTTGCTTGCAGTCTGTGGACCTCGGCCCGACACCCTGGCGACGGTGGCTGGGCGGCTATCTCCCGCAGTAGCATAAAATGATATTTTATGGTGTGCCGTTGCCAAAACATAGCCTCTCGACCGTAATTCATCATCACACGCCGCAGTGCAGGTTTTGCGCAATCGAGCCGCTACTGGATAATGGAAGCAAACGTCGGATGCTACCTCTCACAGTTCCTCCAGGTCTCCACTATCCTCTGGCTACACTCTGGATCCTCGAGGAGTGCTAAGTTCATCTTCCATGCTCTCCTGCTACGTCACGCCCTCTATCGTGGGAGGGAGATGATACACAGGTAGACATAATGATTTGTAAAGGCTGCCAGCCACACGTCAGCATCAAGTGTTTCTCCCTGGGAGAGACAGACCCGGTCAAGGGGACTTTCTGAATGTCCAGTAACATATGTGTTTCGCTGTCTGTTGCCATAGATACTCCGCCATGTGTCGACAAGGCGAAGGTCTTGCACCAGGCGTTGCAGTTACTGCATGTGTTAAAGTGGAATCCCGTGGTGACAGGACACAATTAATGTTGCACCCTACGATGATTGATCATAGCGTCCTTCCAATAAGGACGCGACCTCCTCCTCGAAATCTCGAAGGGTCTCTCGTTTGTACCAGAGGGGGGCTTACAAATTCACAATCCTGACGCCCTGATATGCAATAGAAAATCCTCATGCTGACGATAGGTAGGTCATATCGTCGACCGCGACACTTCCGTTCATAAGAACGACTTTACCACTGCCATTATGCTTATAAATGTCGTATCCATAAACAGACAGCAACTGGTCGATGCGCACTTCCTGGAGGAGTGCGACGTCGAGATCTGCTGCAAGCAAGAAGTCACGAAACATCTGCACCTTGACCTCAGATCTGATGGCATTGAGACTGATGGTGCCATTTCGGTAGGCCTGACGTTGGAAGGCGGTTTGTAGGCACCTGTTGGGAGAGATGGAGATGGAAGACCGGAAGAAGGCCCCACTGTCAACAGTGGGTCCCCTCGTATGTCAAGTGGCATTTAACTGTCGCGACGTGAAGCAACTATTGCAGCAGACATCACGACCTCGACATCGTCGGCCCACACGGACAGGCTTGTTTGTGTTGCAGTCATCCCTCGGAATTAACGGGGTGGGCAAAGGTTGCAGTACGTCCGTGACAGGATCAGATAACTGAATCCATCTGCTGCCCTTCATCTAGAATCATGGCCCAGTGAGAGGTCTCATTCGAATCCGCTGCTGATCGAATCCTATCAGGGGAACCAACAACCCCATTTTCCTGTTGGGGACGAGATCTTCCTCTTCTGTTGACTTCGTCCTGCATCAGACGGAGCCAGTCGACGTTTCTACCGTCGATTAGGAGCCCGTTGTTTGCGGACGTGAGTGCCGACATCAAACAACGACTGGGGGTCGTTGCCATCAGGGACAAAATCATCGGTTCTCACCACCAAATCTGCCAACCTCTTCTGCAGAGCCATTCCCTCCTCGCATTGCGAAGCTTATGCTGAGGCTTGCTCTGACAATGCAGAAAGACCTGCTGTAGTAACCTGACGCTGCATTGGAGGCTGCTCGGTGTCGACTGAAGGCGACGCTTCTGTCGACGGTCGATGATCAAACGGAACAGTTTGGAGGGTCTACAAGTATGCCGATGGGAGCATGGTTAGATCGGGCGACGTCTTCTCCTTCCCCGTCGGCAGTTGCGTGATACGGCGTTGGATACAGCTTGATCTGAGATGTCTCACTTGCCCGCATCCCGAACAGGTCTTTGGCTGGCCGTCGTAAATTACGATGGCACAGCATCCGCCGATGTTCAAAGGGTACGTGGTAAAGTGTGCCCATTTTTCCGCCGTGTGGCTTATCACATTACCGTAGGGTCTCAACGTTGCCATCACCATCTCTGCTGGCATCTCAAAAGACAGTTCGAACACGCGGACCGTCCTCTGGCCGAGACCTGCATGTTCCACTTTCACAGGGCCAATGTGTCCATCCGAATGCCTGAACTGAAGGTCGCTTGTCCTTTTGACAATCTTTTCACAAGCCGCGTCGTCCACCAGTTTCTCGTAAATCACGCTTCTCACGGTAGAAAGATGAATCCCTGTTATATCGTGGTAATCGATGCAAACGTCATCTCGTAAAAATTGTTCAATTTCTAATGCTTTCGGTCGAGCGTACTCGTTTGTAAAACTGAAGTGTCGGCTTTCGTTGTGATTACGCCACGGTCGGAGGAAGTAAGCTGCACGGAGCCGGTTGCAAACAACACTTTGCGCGCTAACGCGTAAGGGACTTAAACAGGATGTTCGAGCCTTGCCCTGCCGAATATCGTATATCGTATATCTCGCGAAGAGACCGTGAGGATAAAATCAGAGAGATTAGAGCCCACACAGAGGCATACCGACAATCTTTCTTTCCACGAACAATACGAGACTTGACTAGAAGGGAGAACCGATAGAGGTACTCAAGGTACCCTCCGCCACACACTGTCAGGTGGCTTTCGGAGTATGGATGTAGATGTAGATGTAGAAAGCAGTCTTCAATTGAGTGCCATTCACAAGACGGCTGCATTCACCGAGGCGGTCGTGTATAAGTACGGTGAGGATGAGGAGCAGCAAAGGCTTCAAGGGCATTATTGGACAGCACTTGCAGAATTCTGCGCGAGTACCTGTCCCAGATCCAGCCTTGTTGGGTTGAATGTGTGAGCTTTCCAATTAATCACCAGATTTAGAGTCACTGTTTTTCGTCAGGGATTAACAAGTTCTGCGACAACCTTTCTGATTGATGTTAGTGTCGGCAGCTACATTATTACTACTAACTACAATTTCTAGAATTTGTGTTTGTAAACCATTGAGCCGTGCGTGGCTCGTGTTCGCGCCATATCTCATTTGACATCCTGTTTCTACTGTATGTTATGTTAATTCAATTACTGGTGTCACTGAGTTGCCGCTTTGCCTGCCCATGAGCGGCAGCAGTGGCGCTTATCGATATAAGCCCTGGCATATTATCTTTGCTGACTGCTATTGCTTCCCGGTTGTCGTATGTTCGGAGTTAGTTCGGATCTACTAGTGAATTGGGAGGCGCTAGCATTGCAGTTCCGACCTGACAGTGTTTGACTTAGGACGCGGCAGAAGTTCAGTCGGGGCGCAGCTGCAGTGAGGTCCGGACAGCCATGACTCGCCCGACGGTTGCCGATACGTATCTCTTGGTTGGTCGTCGGTCGGTCGTCTTGTCGGACGACGCGTATGTTAGCCGGCGATCGCTTATGGATAGCCTGCGTGTGCCGACTCGTGATTCGTCCTTGTGATTGCACAGTCGCTGCCGTTAGTATTGTCTAGTCCTTCGTGCAAGTGTTCGTAAAACTGCGTGTAGCTTGTGATGTCGACTGCTCAGTTATTTTAATGCTGTCTCCGTGCTGATGTGTGGAGTCAGTCGGTTGGCGTGGGGCAGAGAGGAAATCTCCACGGGGCGTAGTTTAGCTGGGCTCGTTGGTGGTCTCTACGCAGTGTCGGAGTGTGTGGGGCTGTTCCCATCGCTACGAGGTCCGTGGCTCACCGACCCTGGAGACGAAAGATGAGTTTGGATTTAATTTACCAGCAAGTCAAGACTGTTCACATTGTGCCGTTTGATTCTCGTTGTTAACTGTTGGGACATTCCCGCGAGCAACAACGTGTGTGTTCGAGATGACGAAGGCTTAGCCACCATCAGGTGGAGTCTAAATGTATTTGGTTATTTGCAATTGAAGTGCCCCAGCGGAATTTTCTGCCCTGTGGCCGTAAACGTTCCGGTTACCTGCCCTGGTCATTGACGTAAATGCAGGCAGTGTCCTTTCCTCAACGTGTTGTCGCTCTCCAGTATGGTGTGTAGTTCGACAGCTTAATGTATGCTTGGTTGTGGGCTACCATACCTTTTTCGTTTTGCATTGAACTCCCGGTTGTGTGCTGGTCGAGTGGAATGCAAGTTACCTTATCGTTGGATCCGTTGACTGTCTGCTGGTTGAGTTGTCGTCGGATCGAGAATGGTTGGACCGACTGCCTGTCTCACGTAAGTGATCGTTAGTATTTCAAGTGCTGGCCGACCCCCAAAACTTCTGAGCGCCGTTAGATGCACTGCCTTTTCTTATTTTCTGTTGTGTGTATTAGTATGGCTCATAGCCGATGGTTTTGAATTAAAGTTGAATTGTTTTTAGTGGTGTTTTAAGTCATGGGCTTTCAGCTGCTTTAAATTAAAGTTCCTTGCTTGTCAAGTGTTAGATTGTTTGGGGCCTTCAGCCAAATTTAAGATAAGGCTTTGTTGTTTAAATTTATTTTACCTTGAGTTTTAAGTTATGGGGCCTTCAGCCGTTTTCAAATTAAGGTTATTGCTTTTCATGTGTTAGATTCTGGGCCTTCAGCCAAATTGTAGAACGTACTTAACGTGAGGCCTTCTGCCCTCTAAATATTCTCTTTGGAGTCTGAATTTTGAGTTAATGACTTTTAGCCGTTTTCAAAAAAATTAAAGTGGTTGGGCCCTTAAAGCATAAGATATTGTGGCGTATTCAGCCGATAAGTAAGTTCAAGAATTTGTACTGTAATGTTTGATCAAATAAATAAAGTTATATGTGTACGAGTGTAACCGACAGCCGCTCATATTGGCCCCTTTCCACAATTCCAACTACCTGTCCTGTCCTACGGGTTTAGCAGGGCGTCTGAACTATTCTACATTTTCTCATGGTTTATGCTTATAACTGATATTTTTAGTGAATAAATTAACGTGTTTAAACGAAATATTGCTTCTGTTAGACACCTTCTCTGCAATTTAATTATTTTGTGTTTAAATCCCTGCTTTGAAATACACTCCTGGAAATTGAAATAAGAACACCGTGAATTCATTGTCCCAGGAAGGAGAAACTTTATTGACACATTCCTGGGGTCAGATACATCACATGATCACACTGACAGAACCACAGGCACATAGACACAGGCAACAGAGCATGCACAATGTCGGCACTAGTACAGTGTATATCCACCTTTCGCAGCAATGCAGGCTGCTATTCTCCCATGGAGACGATCATAGAGATGCTGGATGTAGTCCTGGCGCCTCAGTTGGACCAGCGTTCGTGCTGGACGTGCAGACCGCGTGAGACGACGCTTCATCCAGTCCCAAACATGCTCAATGGGGGACAGATCCGGAGATCTTGCTGGCCAGGGTAGTTGACTTACACCTTCTAGAGCACGTTGGGTGGCACGGGATACATGCGGACGTGCATTGTCCTGTTGGAACAGCAAGTTCCCTTGCCGGTCTAGGAATGGTAGAACGATGGGTTCGATGACGGTTTGGATGTACCGTGCACTATTCAGTGTCCCCTCGACGATCACCAGTGGTGTACGGCCAGTGTAGGAGATCGCTCCCCACACCATGATGCCGGGTGTTGGCCCTGTGTGCCTCGGTCGTATGCAGTCCTGATTGTGGCGCTCACCTGCACGGCGCCAAACACGCATACGACCGTCATTGGCACCAAGGCAGAAGCGACTCTCATCGCTGAAGACGACACGTCTCCATTCGTCCCTCCATTCACACCTGTCGCGACACCACTGGAGGCGGGCTGCACGATGTTGGGGCGTGAGCGGAAGACGGCCTAACGGTGTGCGGGACCGTAGCCCAGCTTCATGGAGACGGTTGCGAATGGTCCTCGTCGATACCCCAGGAGCAACAGTGTCCCTAATTTGCTGGGAAGTGGCGGTGCGGTCCCCTACGGCACTGCGTAGGATCCTACGGTCTTGGCGTGCATCCGTGCGTCGCTGCGGTCCGGTCCCAAGTCGACGGGCACGTGCACCTTCCGCCGACCACTGGCGACAACATCGATGTACTGTGGAGACCTCACGCCCCACGTGTTGAGCAATTCGGCGGTACGTCCACCCGGCCTCCCGCATGTCCACTATACGCCCTCGCTCAAAGTCCGTCAACTGCACATACGGTTCACGTCCACGCTGTCGCGGCATGCTACCAGTGTTAAAGACTGCGATGGAGCTCCGTATGCCACGGCAAACTGGCTGACACTGACGGCGGAGGTGCACAAATGCTGCGCAGCTAGCGCCATTCGACGGCCAACACCGCGGTTCCTGGTGTGTCCGCTGTGCCGTGCGTGTGATCATTGCTTGTACAGCCCTCTCGCAGTGTTCGGAGCAAGTATGGTGGGTCTGACACACCGGTGTCAATGTGTTCTTTTTTCCATTTCCAGGAGTGTATATAGCTAGGGCCACTAAAATCCACGTAATCCGCTTAAGCTGTGCTCATTAAATTCATATCGTAGATCTTGAAGGCGTGGCCTACCCACAGTTAGTTTTCTGGGCTAGGGGGACTTCCCAAGTGTGGGGTTTTCCATTATGACCGCGTGACAACTCACCTTTAGACCGTCGGATGAAGGAGTGAATCAAGTCACATTGTATTCCCTTTTGCTTGAGGGGCGTTTCAAGTTTGACTTGTCAGTTGCTCAGGGAGAGGCCATCGATAATCAGAGCCGCCACGCTGGAGCTGCGATGATCTGTAGCTCAGATGTTGTCACTATACATAGAGCCAACGAGGGAAGACAACAACAAGTTAACAACTGAGACGGAGTCAGCTGGAGAAGACGGAGCTGCAAGTTTGCGTAACCAGCAGGTGGGGGCAGTCTGACGGGGTCTGGGCCTGACCTAGCTCTAGACAGGGATTCCTTTCGCAGGAGAGCAGACGATGCCTGGTGTGTTGGCTCTAGGGAAGGTCGTGCTGACAAGATGCAAGCAGATACCAGCTGTCTTGTCTGATGGCTGTGCACTTCTGTTGTGCAGACGCCTGTGTGCCAACTTAACCTGTGCTAGTTATTACCTTGCCATCACAGAAGGGCACCTGCAACACCTACCGGTGTTATCTGGTATACTTTTAGTGTGCGAAGATTCTGTGTGAATTAAACCTTATGGGGTGTACCTTGTTTTATTGTCTATTGTGCTTAAAGGATTTACTTCAGGACTTCTAACTGCTGGCCTTCTTGAATTACTGGTCTGATTTGTTTTGTGGCCAGCTTTGTGTAGCCTCCTTCCGCGTGCATTAATTAAATATTTGCCATTATCTCTTGTTAATTAGTTGTACTTACATTAGTTTTGGGACTTAGATGTGTTGGCTATAGTTGGTTTAGTTTTGGACGTTGGTGCTGTTATTTTAATATTCTTGTCATCCCTTACAGCAAGTATAGCTATTAGGCCTTTCGTTGCCTACTTCTTTGTGCCCTCCTTGTTATTGTAAAGCTAAATTTATTTTGAAGGGCAGGAGTTTCACCGTTGGCATGTTGTATTAGGTACTAACTTAATGCATATATGTTGACTGAGCACTGGTCGTTTTCCTTGCATTTCAATTTCACTTGTTCACTTTGGTTTACCTAATTACTAGCGACCTGCTCGGCTTCGCACGGAAAGCACTAAGTATCTTCGGCTAGAAGGCTTGTCCGGTGTAACGGTAACTTTGTTTACAGGGCGCTTCGTAGAGTTGTAACTGAAAATCGTAGAACAACGGTATGTAACAGAATATCATCACTTCCTTATAAAATAAACGATTTAAGCAAGCACACGCCGCTTGCTAGCATAAGGCAGCGCCTAAAAGCGTGAGAGACTACCCAACTGCAGCCCGTATGAGCCATGCATCAAAATTCCTACAGTAGGTCTTCACATACAGGTGGAAAAACGAGGCGGGGGACTGTAATCGTGTAGTTTAGCCAATTTGCAATCAACATTAATAAGTTCATACCTAAACCTTCTGCTTAAATGAATCAGTGCATCTATCAGTGCAAACCTTACCAAAAACCGTGCCGTAGTTCCTAGGATTATCCTACATATATAGGTAGAAAAAGTAGATGGGTAACTATAATTTATAACATGTATAGAAAGAGGACCAATATGTATAAGACAAGAGCGTGCAGGTAAAGACGCACTTTTCTTCATTATCACCCGCTGCCACTCACTCATGGATGTGGTGGTAGATAGCCTTTTGTAACCTGTTTTTACTAAGGGAGATTGGTCACAGTGGGTGTTTATTGATTTATGAACAGCGTCTAAAGTAACATAATTACAATAATTATTAATAATTGAAAACAGATATTCATAGAATTATGTAGTTAAATATTTTTAAAAATTTACAACTAAAATCTTTAACAATTTTTTAAAATGGTTTTAGAATTTTCTACCATATTCTAAAATTTTCTCTCAGAGATAACTCTAAAACACTAAAAAAAATTTAGATTTACATTCTTCAAGATGTATATGGCTAAATTCTCACGAAATTTCTTCAGTTGCCGAAATCTAATATATCCAAATGTTTAATAGAATCTTAGAAGATGAAAGACCACAAGAATTTACCGAAAACCTTTTAATTTATAAGCGAACTATATCAGGATATCGTACAAAATTATACCAATTAAGAATGGTTATGTGAGCGAATTATTCTAGTTACGCCAAACGGATTTTTTCATGACATCAACAAGACCGTCCAAGAGATAACTCTGGGAGCAGAGAAAATTTACATGTCGATCGATAGTATAACTAATGAAATTTTCGTAATGAATTTTTAAATTCGTTCAGTGTTCTAGGAATGCTGTTACACTGCCTCAGATTGAAGGCCGATTCCCCAGAAATTTAACTGCGAAGTATGAATTCACCAAAAAATGTATAATATTACAAGACGTTGCATCAAACAACTGCATAATAACATAATCGAAGCCAGTATAATGTCTGGGAAGAAAAGGGCTGACAGCATTTGTATCACTAATACCTTGCATATCAACTGGATTGCCCTTCTGTTTACGGCGATTCCAAATTCCAGTAAAGTTGGATTACGGTATGACCATCAACAAAGCACAGGATCAAACGTTCCGTATTGTCGTGTTCATTTAAGCGAATAATGCTTTGCACATGGTCAATTGACGGTCGCGCGCTCACAAGTTGGATGACTTCAAAACTTGTTCATTTATAGTCTGAGCAATAAAGCTACAAATACAGGGCGAACAAATGGTTCAAATGGCTCTGAGCACTATGCGACTTAACTTCTGAGGTCATCAGTCGCCTAGAACTTAGAACTAATTAAACCTAACTAACCTAAGGACATCACACACATCCATGCCCGAGGCAGGATTCGAACCTGTGGCCGTAGCGGTCGCTCGGCTCCAGACTGCAGCGCCTAGAACCGCACGGCCACTCCGGCCGGCACAGGGCGAACAACAGTAAATAAATTGCAGGGGCGGATTCCTGACTGGAAATGGAGATCCTATGAACACGTGTTCGGAAATGCATCGTTGCCATAGTAGATGGAGCTGACGACTGGGAGTTCCCTACTAAGTGCCGTGTGTTCCTCGTGTGTCGCAGGCTGTGTGATTGACGCAGCGTACTGTAAGCGGCAGAATGCTCCGGTATTCATGTCAGGAAAAAGCCGAGATGACGCTCGTGTACGACCAAGGAGATGACCGAGAGGCAACACGGCTATACGAAAATGTGAGCCCTCACTGATACCAACCACGTCACACAACATTTCAGGCCCTTTTTGGGCCGTTTGTGTGATCGTGGGTCCTTTCAGACAGATGAACGTGCAGGGAGACGGCGGACTGTGCGTACACCAGATTTGGAGGACCTGGTTCTACAGGACACTGAGACGAAAACTAGTACAAGCTCCAGGAAAATGGCCTGCCAACAAAGCCAAGGAACGATTATATGTATCCTGTATGAAAGCCGCTACTATCCCTATCACCTGCAGCCCATGGAGGGCTTCGAACATTTGTTGTGACATGGACGCCATGCAGTTCCTTACTGTGTTCCAGGACGATTATTTTGTCGTTGCACCCACATCGTCCATTTCGGGACAGGTGTGCATAAGATCTTTTTTCCTCAATTTCCAGTCAGAAATTCGTCCCTGCATTTATATATATAATTTCTTATTAAATTAAGTGACCCTGAATCTGACCTGTTTTATTTAAATACAATAATAATTACGTGTGGATCAGTGTCTTTCAATCGGATGTTAGTTCGGTGAACCTCTTTAGCCAATTATCCAACCACAAAAAGCCGACCTACTTAAAATGGAAACTGAAACACGTTTCTTTTTTTGCGATTATGCTAGGTTAAAAAAGATAATCTGATTTGATCCATAGTAAATGGTTCTGAAAGCCTGCGACTATGAAAACAATAGGTTTGTTTGTAAATAACTCATCTCCTAACAGTCACGATCTTCTCAATTTTATTTTTCAAAAAATGGTTCAAATAGCTCTGAGCACTACGGGACTCAACATCTTAGGTCATAAGTCCCCTAGAACTTAGAACTACTTAAACCTAACTAACCTAAGGACATCACACACACCCATGCCCGAGGCAGGATTCGAACCTGCGACCGTAGCAGTCCCGCGGTTCCGGACTGCAGCGCCAGAACCGCTAGACCACCGCGGCCGGCCTTTTATTTTTCGCACGGCACGTTTCGGGAAATGATTCCCATCTTCAAGTGCGTTTTTTGTGTTGTTATACCATTTGTATGTGATGTTGTCGATGTGTAAGAGCCTGCTTCATTCGTTGACTTTAAGTTTCCTTATGGTGCTGAGTCTCAGACACACTAAACATCACACAACTTGTTGTACACTTTTAAACATCGAAAATATTTTACATGTAAAATGTTTTGTTGTACACTTTTAAACATGTTTTCGATGTTTAAAAGTGTACAACAAGTTGTGTGTGATGTTTAGTGTGTGTGAAACTCAGCAACAAATGGACCACAAGGAAACTTAAAGTCAAAGAAATGAAGCAGGCTCTCACACATCGACAACATCACATAGAAATGGCATAAGCTGGCCGCTGTGGCCGAGCGGTTCTAGGCGCTTCAGTTCGGAACCGCGCTGCTGCTACTGTCGGAGGTTCGAATTCTGCCTTCGGCACGGATGTGTGTGATGTCCTGAGGTTAGTTAGGTTTAAGTAGTTCTAAGTCTAGGGGCTGATGATCTCAGATGTTAAGTCCCATAGTGGTTAGGGCCATTTTTGAAATGGCATGAAAAACACAAAAAACGTACTTGAAAATGGGAATCAGTTCCCGAAACGCGTCGTGCGAGAAATAAGATAAAGGAAATCTTGACTGGTAGCAGATGAGTTATTTATAAAGAAACCTATTGAAAAGATAAATTAAAAAAAAATGAAACCTGAATTTAGTTTGTATTCTGGCAGTGTCAATATCACTGAGAGGTGAATGCTCTACAGTGAATAACCTATGGTCAAAGTGGGGTTCGATCCCATGACCTTTCGGTTTTCAGGCACACGCTTTACTGATGGTCTACCAGGCTTGATTAGGAGCCTCCTTGTTGCCTGGAGTTGTGCTAGATGACAAAGCCATCGTTTCCACAACAGTGGGGGACTTTAATTCGCTGTAGTTCAGCCAGTTACCAAGAAATAATATGAATTAAATTCACGAATATTTCTCGCGAATCAGACTATTAGTCAAACTGGGTCAAAACCCCTACAGTGCTCGTCGAGATTAGCCCAAACCTGCCGAAAGTGAACAGGGAGCTTCAGTTTATGTATACAGAGATGTTACTAATAAAAGTTTTTTTGTAAAGTATTTATGAAGACAAAACCCCGAGCTACTTTCCACTCCCAACGGTTCCTGCGCCACACAGTAAAGAAAAAAACAAGAACATGCTGACGGATTATGTATTGTGTAGAGTGCAAAGTACCTTTCCGCGGATGCCAGGCTCCTGCGCTGGCCAGCTTGAAGCTGAGGGAGTTGGCGAAGTCGCAGAGCCAGATCCGGTCGCGGTCTTTCTCGTCGAAGAAGCGCACGGTGAGGCACCAGTGCTTGAGCAGCTGTGAGCTGACGCAGTGCAGGATCATGGGAAGGCTGATAGACGCGGCCGCGCCCGCCACGCCCATGCCGCACAGCGCGTGCGTGTACAGCTGCACCTTGGCCCAGCGGCGGCGGAACGGGCGTTGCGGGTCGCCCGCGGCTGCCTGCGGCGCCACAGCGTGGGCATCAGGACACTGGTCTTCAGTGGCGACCGAGGCACATGGACAAGGGTCTATGGCAACATCCGAGGCACTTGGACAAGGCTCTAAGGCTGCATCCGGGGCACCTGGACACGGCTCTCTGGTGGCATCCGAGGTATCCGGACGCAGCCCTGCGGCAGCTTCCGAGGCATGTGGACAAGGCTGTGTGGTGGCATCCGACACACTTGGACACAGCTCTACAGCGGCATCTGGGGCACTTGGACAAGGCTGTACGGCCACATCCGGGGCACTTGGACGAAGCTCTCTGGTGGCAACCGAGGCATCCGGACGCAGCCCTACAGCAGCTTCCGAGGCACGTGGACAAGGCTGTGTGGTTGCATCCGAGACACTTGGGCACAGCTCTACAGCGGCATCTGAGGCTCCTGGACACAGAAAAGAGCACAAGGAGAGGACTGGAGGCTTGTCATGCTGCAGCATAGGCTCTCACCCAGTTGTGCAGGCAGCTTCAGGGTTGTAGAAAACGGAATCTATGGCAGCATGAAGGTCATTAGAGCTGTCCAAAGAGTGATTCGTTTCAGCTCTACATGCTAGTCTATCCTGGGCAAGTCTCTTTATCCCTGCTTAGCTGCTGCAACCTATACCTGTTAATCTTTGCAGATGATGCAAGAGCTATTGTAGGTAGCGTTCTCGCTTCCCACGCCCGGGTTCCCGGGGTCGATTCCCGGAGGGGTCAGGGATTTTCTCTGCCTCGTGATGAATGGGTGTTGTGTGATATCCTTAGGTTAGTTAGGTTTAAGTAGTTCTAAGTTCTAGGGGACTGATGACCATAGATGTTAAGTCCCATAGTGCTCAGAGCCATTTGAACCATTTTTTAGCTATTGTGGAATACGTTGTAACATGTAATTTCCTGGCCATCAATGTGTGCTTCGTTTTATACTCATCTTGTTAGGGTTCCTAGATGGAGGGGGAAGAGGGTTTCTCAAAAAATGGTTCAAATGGCTCTGAGCACTATGGGTCTTAACTTCCAAGGTCATCAGTCCCCTAGAACTGAGAACTACTTAAACCTAACTAACCTAAGGACATCACACACATCCATGCCCGAGGCAGGATTCGAACCTGCGACCGTAGCGGTCACGCGGTTCCAGACTGTAGCGCCTTTAACCGCTTGGCCACACTGGCCGGCAAGAGGGTTTCTGTTCGGCCTGAAGATGATGGGCAGGATTTTGCCTAATACTTCTAAGTAGGTGATAGTCAGAGCCGTCTAGGCGAATTTTAAGGACGAGTAATTTGTCCATCATGACTGGTGTTTCTAACACATTGCAGAATGAGTTCTTTTTGGACCTCTGGAAGCTGCACATTACAGAAGCGCCAATGAGGATGTGTACATTCTGCTACTAGTTCTGATCAGCTTGAACGCCCATATGTTAAATAATGTCGTGAAGTTGAGTGGAGCACACGAGGACATAGCTGGCAGCCTCTGTGAAGCTGAGATGAGGAACCGTGTGCTCCCCTGGGGTGGGGTTTGTGTTTTACTGTGGTTATCATTTTGGAGGTGTGGAGTTAGTGATCCTTCATGATAAATGAGGTTACTTCTTCGGTAAGGAAAGCACGTTCCGTTGCTTGGGAGTGGAATTCTATGCAGGTATTTTCCTGTTTTTCCCGGAAACTGCTGCAGATTAGAGAGCAGGGATCGTTCGGTGAAAAGAACAACCTCAGAGCACAGCATTGAGCCATTAGTTAACTGAAGATAAAGTCGGACAAAAATGACAGAGTTGTCTAGCGTCTTTTCCTACTGTCTTTGAACTGCATTCCTGCTTTCTCGTTGTGGTGATTATCTGCGAGAGTTTCTAGTTGCCACTTTGAGGCAATGTGTAGAAGTGTTGGCAGTGAACATCTCTTAGTCCAATGGTCGGATCTCGGAATGTTACCTGAAAGTAGTCACGCGGTTACGGGCGTTTGACTACTGACAATGGAGTAATGAGAAGCTAAACCCTGTCTTGCGTATCAAAGTGGGGCTACAGACCCTTATTTTGATATGGTAGTGTAGAATCATGAAAGAAGGTTGTATACATGGAAGAACCCTGCAGATACTAAAAGGAATCAGATAGATTATATAACAGTAAGACAGAGATTTAGGAACCAGGTTTTAAATTGTAAGATATTTCCAGGTGCAGATGTGGACTCTGACCACAATCTATTGGTTATGAACTGTAGATTAAAACTGAAGAAACTGCAAAAAGGTGGGAATTTAAGGAGATGGGACCTGGATAAACTGAAAGAACCAGAGGTTGTACCGAGTTTCAGGAAGAGCATAAGGGAACAATTGACAGGAATGGGGGAAAGAAATACAGTAGCTTTGAGGGATGAAATAGTAAAGGCAGCAGAGAATCAAATAGGTAAAAAGACGAGGGCTAGTAGAAACCCTTGGGTAACAGAAGAAATATTGAATTTAATTGACGAAAGGAGAAAATATAAAAATACAGTAAATGAAGCAGGCAAAAAGGAATACAAACGTCTCAAAAATGATATCGACAGGCAGTGCAAAATAGCTAAGCAGGGATGGCTAGAGGAAAAATGTAAGGATGTAGAGGCTTATCTCACTAGGGGTAAGATAGATACTGCCTACAGGAAAATTAAAGAGTCCTTTGGAGAAAGGAGAACCACTTGCATGAATATCAAGAGCTTTGATGGAAACCCAGTTATAAGCAAAGAAGGGAAAGCAGAAAGGTGGAAGGAGTATTTAGAGGGTCTATACAAGGGCGATGTACTTGAGGACAATATTATGGAAATGGAAGAGGATGTAGATGAAGATGAAATGGGAGATATGATACTGCGTGAAGAGTTTGACAGAGCACTGAAAGACCTGAGTCAAAACAAGGCCCCCGGAGTAGACAACATTCCATTAGAACTACTGACAGCCTTTGGAGAGCCAGTCCTGACAAAACTCTACCATCTGGTGAGCAAGATGTATGAGACAGGCGAAATACCCTCAGACTTCAAGAAGAATATAATAATTCCAATCCCAAAGAAAGCAGGTGTTGCCAGATGTGAAAATTACCGAACTATCAGTTTAATAAGTCACAGCTGCAAAATACTATCGCGAATTCTTTACACACGAATGGAAAAACTGATAGAAGCCGACCTCGGGGAAGATCAGTTTGGATTCCGTAGAAATGTTGGAACACGTGAGGTAATACTGACCCTACGACTTATCTTAGAAGAAAGATTAAGGAAAGGCAAACCTACGTTTCTAGCATTTGTAGTCTTAGAGAAAGCTTTTGACAATGTTGACTGGAATACTCTCTTTCAAATTCTGAAGGTGGCAGGGGTAAAACACAGGGAGTGAAAGGCTACTTACAATTTATACAGAAAGCAGATGGCAGTTACAAGAGTCGAGGGGTATGAAAGGGAAGCAGTGGTTGGGAAGAGAGTGAGACAGGGTAGTAGCCTATCCCCGATGTTATTCAATCTTTATACTGAGCAAGCAATAAAGGAAACAAAAGAAAGGTTTCGAGTAGGAATTAAAATCCATGGAGAAGAAATAAAAACTTTGAGGTTCGCCGATGACATTGTAATTCTGTCAGAGACAGCAAAGGACTTGGAAGAGCAGTTGAACGGAATAGACAGTGTCTTGAAAGGAGGGTATAAGATTAACATCAACAAAAGCAAAACGAGGATAATGGAATGTAGTCGAATAAAGTCGGGTGATGCAGAGGGAATTAGATTAGGAAATGAAACGCTTAAAGTAGTAAATGAGTTTTGCTGTTTGGGGAGCAAAACGACTAATGATGGTCGAAGTACAGAGGATATGAAATGTAGACCGGCAATAGCAAGGAAAGCGTTTCTGAAGAATAATAATTTGATAACATCGACTATAGATTTAAATGTCAGGAAGTCATTTCTGAAAGTATTTGTATGGAGTGTAGCCATGTATGGAAGTGAAACGTGGACGATAAATAGTTTACACAAGAAGAGAATAGAAGCTTTCGAAATGTGGTGCTACAGAAGAATGCTGAAGATTAGATGGGTAGATCACATAACTAATGAGGAGGTATTGAATAGAATTGGGGAGTAGAGGAGCTTGTGGCACAACTTGACTAGAAGAAGGGATCGGTTGGTAGGACATGTTCTGAGGCATCAAGGGATCACCAATTTAGTATAGGAGGGCAGTGTGGAGGGTAAAAATCGTAGAGGGAGACCAAGAGATGAATACACCAAGCAGATTCAGAAGGATGTAGGCTGCAGTAATTACTGGGAGATGAAGAAGCTTGCACAGGATAGAGTAGCATGGAGAGCTGCATCAAACCAGTCTCAGGACTGAAGACCACAACAACAATAACAGTGTAACACAGCAGAGAATTAATCCCGGCCTGCCAGTAAATTATTCCAGGCAAATCCATGTACCATTACGTCCCGTTATTTGTCTCGTCCTCGCACATCGCTGAGAGTATGTGGATTCTGGACGTGGTCACGAATATACAATTTTTACCCCCACATTTCCATTCTTTACTTTCTATCAACCGGTCCCTCTTTTAGTTAAGCTGCGCCATAAATTTCTTTTATCACCGATGAAATTGAGTTCGTCCTAGTTAGTTTTCCGTTCTACCCACCTAATGTTCAGCAGTCTTGTCTGTCACTACATTTCAGAGTGGCTGTTCTCTTCTTGTCTTAATGGTTTATCGTCTACGTTTCACTTACCCTACGAGGTGTGACGTTACGAGTGGCGAGATCGTTAATTATGGTGGGTACGGTACACGCAGAATATTTAGTTGAGTGGTGTATGGCTGGGAAGTTGGTGGCTTTGCGCCGGGCTGAGTTAACCCTGCTGTTGCAGTGAGCTGCGACCGGATGTGGATTCCGCTCTGCTGGTTACCGTGGTTCAGCGATATGGAAACCCCTGAGTGGTAAGGGGAGAGTTTGCCACCGTGTGCTTGATGGAGCGAGGCAAGAAGGCCCAGGAACTGACGAGAAGAACACGGCAAGAGCCATAACCAAGTTTCCCAGAAACTTCACTCTCTGGAAGAGGCGTCAAAATAAGCCAACGCGTGCCCTGGCTTAACAGCAGGCACTCGACCTTTCCTAAGACAATAACGGTCAAAATTTCCGAGGAGCTCTGTGTGTCTTTTAGCACGTGACAAATTTTAACTGAAGCGGTGGCACAGGGGCTAGCGTCGCAGTTTCACAGGTTTGTATCCAGTATTCGAAACCCGATTATTGTCTATTTTTTTGTTTTTGGTTTTCATTTATCCACCATTGTCCATGAAGATTACTACACGAATGTTATCCAATATCTGTTGAAATAATTTTGTGCTTATTCGCCTACTAATTATCTGTCTGATAAATGAATAAAAAATAAACTAAAAGAATGAGAAAATTATTCGACATTGTTTATGGTGAAATTCCTGTACAGTATCTTGATTCATAAGGAAATTGGAAACACGATTTGTCGGAAAAATGTCCATTACACATGGTTTGCCATGAAATTGTTGCCAATGCGTGAAATCTTCAGCAGTTTTAACGACCTTTCTTTCCCAAGTGATATTCTGACAAAGAAATGTCACTGTGGTAAATCTGCCTTCCCGCGATGCTCATGGTGTTTGGAATTTCCATATTTTGAATGTTTCTACGATCGGCATCATCCAAGGCAATAAATCTTCCTAAAGAGTAAACATAAGAGTAAAATACAAGAATTAATCTAAGAAGTTATATATAAATGAAACCTAAGAGAGCATTAGAATATGAAAAGACTGTAAACCGTTAAAATACCATACACACATGTATTATACAATAAATGTCTGACACTTACTGTGAAATCCAGTTGCAATTTTAAGGTTGATGTAACGCCCTTGTATCCCCTAATTTGATAAGAAACACTTTTATAATAATCTTCTACGAACATGGGTAGATAAATTAAATTTAATGTACTTTACAAAATCGGGTTTAGAACACGGGACGCAAATGCTTGAAACGGCCACGCTAGTCACTGCGCCACTGCCTCGGCCCAACCTACTGGGTGCTAAAAGGCATGTAATTACGGTGAAAAATTTGACTCGTTTTCTCAGAAACTACGGAGTATCTACGGATAAGCCAAGACACGTGTTCGCTTATTTTGGCTCCTCTCCCACTGAGCGAAGTTACTGGGAAATCGGGTTACGGCACTTGCGATGTTTTCCTCGTGAGTATGTAAAAACTGAAACCAGATATATTTTCTGAAAACACTAAAACTGGTTACAGACGTACTATGAAAAATCCAAGGTCTTTCCTGGATACACAATTGTAAGATGAGCTCGCAAAAATTATCTCCATGTGCATAAAATTGTTATTAACAAGGTTATTAATATTGACGCTGGAAATTGTTTATAAAAACTGCACTTCATGTTGCAGACACGCAGTATGGGAATGTGACACACCGTCAGGTAGAGCTTTATGTTAGCTAGGAAATGATCAAGTTTCTATTAATGTGGAACAAATAGTTATATATCTATACTGAATAAATCGAATAAACATACCAAAACAAAGATTTCCGCACATATACGCAAATGATTATCTTCAGCAAGATACTGCTGTTCCATTAGCCTATCGATCAATATATTTGTTTATTGGGACTTTGGTAACTTAATACATGTAAAATTGTCATTTGACTTATGTTGAAGTTCAGTGGCAAGGTGAATACAATTGCCATGCTGACATCTTTCCTGCAATTCCGTTTTTGTGTGGTATATAATTGAATAAATCCAACTAATATTTCTGTGGTTACTCTGAATAATGTGATCTGAGGCTGCTAATGAAACAAGAGTATTTGGTGTATAGATTTGTTTTTGGAGGACCCCCTTCAGAAAAACACATTTTTATATTTTTTTCTATATCGCAGACATGTTTCTTTAAGACAGTATTTATAAATTTATATACCAGAAAGACTTTGTATATATACCTTGTTACCAAACGCTGTGGCTTTCCTCGTTTTTTATTGCACTTGTTTTGTTTCACAGTTTGTTATCTGCACCCTTACAGATCTTAATGTAGAATAGTTATTTACTTCAAAGTTTTACGATTGGGAAAGTTATGGTGAATAAACATCCACTCACCCCTCCCCCCCCCCCCCCACACACACACCACACACACACCTCCAAAAAGAATTAGTTGATTTCAGGCCTAACCATAACATCCCTAGTCGTAAAATTTCGAAGTAAAACAGGAAATTCACCCACTACTTTTAGTATCTCATTTTGTAAAATATTTCCCTAAGCATTGTTTCTTTTGGTTCAACTACTTTTCATTGTTTCACTTTTGTTTTCATTGTGTTCAACAGATCTTCGAAGTCATTTGTCTCCTATATCAGAATTACACGCCATTCGGTAAACTTCAAAGATTTCTCTCCGAACTTTAATTACCTATCCACATCTCTCCTTGGTTTACTTCATCGCTTGCTCAATGCTCAGATGTAATAATGCTGTGGGTAGGTTACAACCCCGTCTCACATCCTTTTCAAATATTACCTCGCTTTCATGCCCTTCGATTCTTATAACAATAATCTCTTGCTGTACATGTTGAAGACAACCTGGAAGGTCATTCACTCCAGTCTCTTCCCTAAAACATTTTTTTTCATGTCTCTTCCACTAACTGCTACTAAGAGTGCTTTGTTGAGCAACATCAATTCTGGATGGTTTTCGTATTAAGAAGCATCCAGGCAGTTTTTACTAATCTGTTTGCTTACCTTCCTACCCTACCCTAAATATAGAAGCCTATCCCCTGGGTCTGGGACTTCATTGATGATTTCTATTTTTTTCTTTTCGCCATGTTGATCTGTGAATTATTTTATTCTTGCGGTAAGTGATTTCCAAACCATCTTTTAAGATCTTCCATTCGCTGTTGATGTAAATCTGCACTGAACGTGAGCAACACAACGACATCAGCAAAACACGGTTGTTTCAGATTTTTATTAATACGTATTCATTCCCCATTTTCTCGGTTTGGGGCTCTGAAAATTTACGCTAGGGCTGCTAATAATAGTTTTACTGGTACGGAATCCTTGCCTGACTCTCCTTTCAATTCTGAATTGAAGCTATGGACGTATATGTCGTATTCTTCAGTGTCGTAACATAGGTTAAATTAACGCCTTGCTCCTCGAGGATTGTCAGTACCGCCTTTGTTGAAAGTCAGTGTAAAACTTTCTCAGAACATATACCTACTCACAGTTCCGATCCATAATTTAATTGACGACTTGATAATGTTTTATTCACTTCTAACGCCAGCTTGATCCTTTGTCTGATTAAAATACCTTTTTTTTTACTAATTATTTTTAGTGAACGTCTTCCGCCTTACAGGGAGGAAGTTGACAGGTCTTTTCTGTCCCTTTTGTTGTTGCGGTTCAGAGCCCGAAACACAATTTTCATTTTTGCCGTAAAATAGTACCCATGTAGAAGCCAATAATTCTGGTTGACAGCCCCGAGACTTGAATTCATGGAGGCTATAGCTATCACATTCGAAATGACTCCCTCCACACCCCACTCACCTTCCCTTTTAATTTGTATCTTTCTCTATAGTTCGAAGTAGGATAGCTGACCTTTTCCGAAAGACAACTAAGACAAATCATAGCTCAGTTTGAATTTTTACTATCACTGTGATATGAAAATCAAAATTAACGTTGCTTTTGGCAAAAACTTTAGTGTCATGCTTTCAGTAACATTATATTTTGCTTAACAAAGCAAATTAATATCTGAAAATTCATTTTCTTTCAAACATTTTGCTTAAATATCGACCAAAAATTATTGTTAGGAATGAATAACACAGTGATGTCCTGAATTTCACCTTGTAAGGTTGGCTGATATAGTAGTGGCCAGCTCCCTGTTCACAGTTCATACCAGTCAAATTTCGTTCAACCGCGGGTATAAATAGCAAAAAAATTGGAGATTATGTATGATTACACAAATGGTAACAATACGAAAACCATTGTCAACAACTTTCCTACACTTGCAGTTCCTCCGAGCTATAGTTCGGACGGTTAGCTCCGTCCGCTGTCCTCAGCATCGTTCTCAGGCAAACATGTGTCAGATACAGTTGGGTTTTAACAGCAATATGGAGTGCGATTATGCTGAACAGCAACACAGCTCGTGCAGCGATCTTATCAGACTTTATTGTCAGCCATAAAGTTAATCATGATGGAAGCTCTGATCGACAATCACGCTCCGAAAACCCTCTATATTGGCTGACGTGGCGTTTTTCCTCGTCGCTGAACTACGTAATTATGCAAGGGGTCATGGCGTCACCCAACAAACGCATACGACGACAGCCGACTACTGAGAACAGCTGTTTTTTTCAACTAAAAGATTTTTAGATGTGTAGTGAAGAGTTGTAAAATAGATTATGAGTCATGGGTCTTAAATACACAAACTATCCAATGCGAGTTATTAGCATAACGTGTACTGTATGAGGTTGCAATTGATGGACGCATAATGTTTGTTACATTGCATTATGTTATATTGGATATAAGCACTAGTTCATAGCTATCGGAACTCTATGTTCTCTACTGAAAGGAAATTTTATCGTAGATAACTACATAATTGGTTCAAATTTGCAACTACACTCTTCATACCCACTGTCTGCTCTGAAACAGATCACTATTGATTAGGATGACCAGTTTTATGCCTGGGTTACATACTCCAGCAAGACGATTGGAGTGTTTCTGGAATTATGACCGGAATTAAAATTATACGGAAATGAGAGGGACTTGCAACCCCAGCAACTGGGTGATATATAGACCAAGTAAGACCCTTGCTGGAATTCGAGAGGTCCGATGAAGTAATGGAAGGTGGGTAGGTGACATTAGAGAACAGGAAGGAACAATATGGATGCAAACAGCTGAAAATCGCAATGCTTACAAAAGTCTTCAGCAGCGTCTTGTCCATTAGTGAATGTCAAATGACTATACATTGTAAGCAGTTCATGGATGCTAGCGACTAACAGTCACATGACATATGCGCTGGCCTACCAAACGGTCAACAATATTATAAAATGAAAAGTACTAGCAGTGACCTCTCCCATCAACAGTCAAGATGATTATATGTCGACAGACACAAATGCCTTCACGGCTCAGTGATAGAGGGGGTGTGCCTGTGATTTGCCACTCTAACTCATAAAAAACTCAGCGTAAGCTCAAACTTTGGTTGCTAAGTATTAACCATAGTCGAAACAAGGCCCCTCGAGTAAACGACATTCCCTCAGAATTATAGAGAACTTCGGGAGAGCTAGCAATGAGAGAACTAGTACACCTGGTGTACAAGATATATGAGACATGCGAAATACTCTCAGACTTCAAGAGGAATGAAATAATTAAAAAAAAGGCAAATGTTGACTGCTTTGAATACTACCGCAGCATCAGTTTAATAATCTACTTAGTAAGTCGTGTAATTAATAAGTAATCTATATCAAAACAGACTCACACAATTGCTTGAAAAATACTTATACAAATTATTTACAGCAGAATGGAAAAAAACTGGTAGAAGCCGACCTGGGGGAAGATCGGTTTGAGTTCCTAAGAAATGCAGGAACGCTTCAGCCATTAATGGCCCGCCGACTTATCGTAGAAGACAGTTTAAAGAAAGACAAACCTACATTTGTAACATTTGTAGATTTAGAGAAATCTGTAGACAAAGTTGACAGGCATATACTCTTTGAATTTATGAAAATACAGCGAGCGAAAGGTTGTTTACAACTTATACAGAAATCAGACTGCAGTTATAGGTGGCGAAGGACACGGAAGGTATGAGCTCTTCCCCTGTTGTCCTGTCACTTGGTATTATTTTGGTCGTCCACAAAATTTCGGGCTGTTTAGGAAGCAAGTTCATAGACTCTATTGATAGGCTCTACTGCTGCAGGGTTCAGGAACTATCTATGACCGTCACACGTCAGCAAAAAAGTCGTCAAATACGGAACAGCAACTACGTTTATTTTACCAGTTCCAGAAAACATGCATCATGACAGCATGCATGCATCATGACAGCAAGCATGATTATGTGCCGCTGCCATACAGAGAGCCCTACACGTAACACAGAGCATACTGCTCAATAAACACGACAGACCAGCGCGGCCTGCTAGACACGCTTTTGCACAGCTACTTCTACTCATGCATACTAGTGCAACACACTTTTTGCATGCTGGCCCCCACCAAATCAGGGTCACTGTTGAGACCACAAACAACGAGCAATGCACACCCACATTCACTCAACGTACATAATTCAGAAAAACCACATGAAGGTGCATCATTCGATACATTGATACAAATATAACTCTGGAGGGCTGTTCGGAAAGTAAGGTTTGATAGTTCGCTAAACGGAAAGCACAGTGAAAGTCAAAAATGTTTTGATGGCAATAGTTGGCTGCATCTTTCAGCTACTTCTCTACGTAGTCACTGCTCCGACTAAACAATTGTCGTAGCATTATACCAACTTTTCAATACCCTCTTCACGGAAGGGAGCCGCCGGTGTTTTCTGACAATTCTCTGTGCTGATCTGCAGCTTGTTGTCTGCGCCAGAATATTGTCTTCATAGCAAGCGGTTTATGTGAGCAGAGATGAAAATCACAGGGAGTCAAGTCTGGGATGTGTGGTGGATGATCAAACGCTGCAGCACAGTCCTCATTGCTCCTGCAGTGTGCGACCGAGAATTGAAGGAGGAAATGCATGACAGTTACATTGTGTGGGCTGCATGAAATCAGGGGAAATCTTTCAAAGGCACTCATTGTGTACTCAGAACTGAAAAGAGCGGCGACGTGATGCGATCGATGGGTATACTAGTGACAATTCCAATACAGCTATGCAAAGCTTCATCGGATTTTTACTCTGGTTACCATTTGCGTAATCGATCGGACATTACTTTCCAAATAGCCCTCGTATATCTCACAAAGTGAAGCAGTATAAGAAGAGAATGACTCAGGGCTTCATCCCATGTCGCCCATATCATTCAGTCTGTAGATTGAACGAGTAGTAAAGGTGACCAAGAAAAACTTTTGAGAGGGATATGAAGTTCAGTTAGAAGAAATAAAAAGATTGGATTTGGTGATGACACTATGACACTGCAATTCTGTCAGAGACAGCAAGGACATAGAAGAGCAGCTGAATGGAATGGACAGTGTCTTAAAAAGAAGTTATAAGATGAGCATCAACAGAAGTGAAACCAGGTAATGGAATGCAGTGGAATTATAAGGAGACACTGAAGGAATTAGACTAGGAAAATAGACACGAGAAGTAGATGACTTCTGATATCTGGGCAGCAAAATAATAGATGATGGGCTAAGTAGAGAGGATATTAAATTCAGAACAGCAATGGCAAAAATAGCTTTCCTGCAGAAGAGGACTTTATTGACATCTAACATAAATGTGTTAGGAAGTATTTTGTGAGGGTATTTTTCTAGAGTGTAGCCGTGTATGAAAGCTAAACGTGGACGATAAGCAAATGACCCAATAATGGGGGAGTGCTACAGAAGAATGATGAAGATCAGATGGATGGATCGAGTAATGCGAAGGTACTGAATGGAATTGGAAGGGGAAGGGGGGCGAAGTTATTGCACAACTTTACTAAACTTTACTAACACAAAAGATCAGTTAACAGGGCGCATTATGAGGCGTTAAAGAATCGTCATTTTGATAGCATAGAGATATGGGGGAGGGTGGTAAAAATACGAAGGCAGATGGAGTATTTACTGCAATAAGAAAGTCGAAATGGGTGTAGGTTGCAGTAGTTATTCGGAAATGAAGAGAAGCTTGGAGAGCTGCATCAAAACAATCTTTGGACTGAAGACCATAACAAAAACATTGTTATTTTGAGCTTGATGGATAAAATATTGTTAATGGTGGTGAATCGCCTTTGAATAACGGAAGTATTTGTTATCACACACAACATTAACTGCTTCAGGATGTTGTTATTTCTATGATTTTTCCTTAATTTACGGAAGGTAATAGAAAAACCCAAACTATTTACAGAATAACTATGTAAACTTGGTTCTAATATTACTGAAAGCAAGTTACTATAAAGTTCTGGACCAAGCACTAGAAAAAAATACTCCATTTAATAAAAGTATGAAGCAAGACAGTAAATTTCCAGTGTCAGTAGTTAAAATTATGCAGCAGCTAACTTCACAGCTGTAGCCGTGAAGTGTCACGTTTTCAGACAGGCTTACTGGCATTTTCCTGGTCTTCCACCCTCACTTCTTCTACTGTGTCTGCTACTTCCGCCTTCTGAGCTGGACGACCTTGACTGCTGCCCATTCGCCCAGGCAGATGTTATTTCGGAGAAGCTTCCGTGCTACTCTCTCCCCGCTGCATAGAGACGTCTTTCGAACTTCCACTGCTGGAGGCAGCACTGCCAATGAAAAGGAAAATTTTGTTAAGCTTCACGTAAGTCAGAAGAAAATCTTTCTTTGAATAGTAGTTGGTTTTTGAAGTGCGAGATACATCCAAGTGAAAAACTGAATGAAAACTTCAAACTGCCTTTCTTTCAGCATGTTTTCGATTATGTCGAGAGTGAATCTATACTTAGTAAACTTTGACTACTCATAGCAGGCAAAAATTAATTAGACAATTACCTATATTAGAACATGGAAATTTACAGCAATCGATAATTGAAAATAGTAGCTGTGGTAAGACTAACTTTCAGCGACGTACATTGTTGGGTGAAAAAGCTGTAGGACGACCTATCAGTAAAGAAAAAAATTCATAAAAATATGATGAACAAACTGATTTGACACACACAAGTAATTGAAGATTTAGATTAATACTTCGTGCCAGGCGCGCGGGATTAGCCGAGCGGTCTTAGGCGCTGCAGTCATGGACTGTGCGTATGGTCCTGGCGGAGGATCGAGTCCTCCCTCGGGCATGGGTGTGTGTGTTTGTCCTTAGGATAATTTAGGTTAAGTAGTGTGTAAGCTTAGGGACTGATGACCTTAGCAGTTAACTCCCATAAGATTTCACACATATTTGAACACAATTCGTGCCAACTGATGTTATGGTCGTGAGAGTGTTTGCATAAAATCTTTATAAATAAAGATGTAAATGTATGTTTGTTCAAAATCGTTTAACTCCGAAAGTTCTTGACAGATGGCTTTGAAATTTTGATACAACTTTGCATTTCAACACTCAAGTGTTTTATATACCTGCTGGAACACCATCTGATATATAGGAAAACGTTGGTTTGTTCAAAATCGTTAACCTCCGAAAGTTCTTGACCGAATGCTTCGAAATTTTGAAACATCGTTGAATTCTAATATGGGCTTGTTTTTAGGTACATAATTATTTAATATACATATGTTTTAATACATATGATATATGAAGGTGATCTGTAATAAATGCAGTCTGTAATAAAGGTTATCTGTGATAAACGTGTAGACACATAATGACTATATAGCTTTTAATACATGAATTTATATACGTGTAGAATATAAGATAGAGAAACTTTGTTAGCGAAGAGGGGAGTTGTTTTTATGGTTTATAGGTTTAGGATTAGAATAGTGCAGCAGGATCTGAATTTCTAATAAAAATAAACAAGACACAACGTCAGAGACAGAGAGAGAGAGAGAGAGAGAGAGAGAGAGGGAGGGAGAGAGGGGAGGGGGAGAGAAGAGCAGATGAACAGAGGAGTAGGAGGAAATAGACAGAGAGAGGGGCCAGGAGGAGATCGACAGAGAGAGAGAGAGGAGTAGAGATTGAGCAAAGGGGAAGGAAATGGTGGACTGAGAGAGGGGGAGAGGAGGTTGAGAGAGGGGGGGGAGGAGAAAATGGAAAGAGAGAGGGGGAGGAGGTGATGGACAGACAGAGGGAAGAGATGGAGAAAGAGACAGGGGAGATAGGGAGATTAGGACGTATATCCAATTCCCATACATATTAGAAACGCGTGCTTTATCTTTTCTTTCTTTTCAGTTTAAGCAGACTGAACAACAGAAAAACGTGGCGGATGCAGCTGGAAGGGAATGAAAAACTGTCACAAACTGTTGGTCCACTGGAGATCCACAATAAATTTCGAGTTCTAGAGGCACATCTTGAAGTGCTTTACCTCAAAGATATTATGTAGTTTCACAAGGGTCATTACGTGTAAGGAACTTAATTAATGGAGGTCATAGTTTGCAGTAGGTCGGTCCGCCACAAGCAATGGGGAGTGAATCTTTGACATTACTAGCGACTCACGTTGTCGAAACGTTTGAAAAATCATTATGCAAACGTTGGTCGAAAATCCCGTGACGAACAGCAACAGGCAATACGTCGTCAAGTGGCCACAGAAAGCCTCAGCAGTTTTGTATTATGACGTTCCTAGAAGAAATCGAGCTTGTCTAAAAGAATCAGAACTGATTTCTCGGAAACATAAGGTCCTTCACTCACACACATTATCCTACAAACGGTAGATACAGTTGAACCACAATAAGGAGTATCTTCGAACATATTTGATTTGCCGGATTAATATTTAGCTAATAGTTAAAAAGAAACGAAAGTAACTAGGGATGTGCTCCAAGGAAGCATAATGGTACAGCTGATTGCTCAATACACATATTTGTCAGAGTGTTTGCTGACAAAGTAGTTGTTTACAGTGAAGTATCGTTGTTGGTCGATTGTAAGCAAACGCCGAAAGAAAAGGGATAGGAAGACTACGGTTTAAAGTCCCGTCAACGACGAGGCCTTTAGAGCTCGGATGGGAAAGGACGTCGGCAATACCCTTTTCGAAGGAACAGTTCTGCTATTTGACCTAAACGTTATAATGAAGTCACTGGAAACTTATATCTGGATGGCCCGACAGATGTTTGAAACGCTTTTCTCAAGGATACGAGTGTGTTGTGCCATTCATTGTGCCATCTCGCTCGGTGAATGTCGAATGACTTCCACAAAATTTCCACTCGGTGTAATGAAAAGAAGTTCAATTTAGTTATGGAAGACAAGGCCTACACGGAGATAAACAACATGACGGTATCCGATTACAAGGGTGATGGGGACCATATCACATGGGTGTTTAGGGCTAATAGTAAGAAGCGATATGAAAAGGAATGATCACGCAAAATTTCTTTTAGGGAGGGCGGTTGGGACATCTGCTACTCATATAGCAATATTGAGCAGGCAATGGACGGAGCTGTAAGAGGGATCAATTGGGCACACAAAGATTAAAATAAAAAAGACTATTTCAGATTTTGGTGCAATAAGCACACTATCTGATTAAAAGCATCCGGACACGCCTATGTAAAGCGGAATGGACCACTAGATGTCCTGGAAGGCGGACCCGCCGATATAGAAGGAGGCGGGCAGGATTGTGTTGTCAGAAGAGAAGCAGTAACAGCACAGTGACTTCGAACTTTGGCTAGTCATTGGATGTCACCTGAGTAACAAATTCATCAGGGTCATTTCAACAATTTCAAAGCTGCTCAGGGTGACCGTTGGTTATGCGACTGTGAAGTGAAACTCGAAGAAACAATTACAGCTAAACCACGACCAAGCAGACTTCATGCACTGACGTACGGCTGCCGTCGAGTATTGAGCAGCGTGCTTGTAAAAAATCACGTGAAATTAGCGGAAGGAATCACTCACGAGTCTGAAAGTGCTGCCAACAGTCCAGCTAGCACTACGGCTCCGCGTAGGGAGTTAAAAAGAATTAGGTGCAATGATGGATCAGCTGCTCATAAGCCACACGTTTCTGTCGTCAGAGCTAAGCAATCCATGAAGAGGTGTAAAGAGCGACGTCACTGGACAGTGGACGATGGGAAATGAGTGATTTACAGTGATAAATCACGCAAAGTACTGTCGCAGTCTAAAGGAAGGATTTAGCTTGCGCGAATGCCTGAAGAACGTTACGTGCTATCGGCTAACAGCTAAGTAAGGAGGAAATGATGTTAAAGTACGGAGATTTTTTTGTGGTTTGGCCGTGGTCCCTTACTGTGATTAAGAAAGTGCTAAATGTGGAAGGATTTGAAGAAAATTTACAGCATGGCGTACTGCATACAGTGGAAGAAAGGTTGGTAGACGATGATTTGTATCAGCCCCTCAGAAAACAGCATCTGTGAGAAAATGGTTTGTGGACAATAAGATAATTCATTCCTAAAATGAACTGACCTGTCCGGAGTCCAGACCTGAACACAATAGAACACCTCTGGGATGAGGCAGAAAGTCTGCTTCGCTCCAACTTTGCGTCCGGCATCACTAACTTCTCTGGTTTCCGGTCTTGAGGAAGAATCAGCTGCGAGCCCCCCAAAGACATGCTCATTGAAAGTGTCCCCAGCTGAATCCAAGCCGTCATAAAGGCAAAGTACCGACATCCTCGTTATTAATGTCCACTGATCGGTATCAGGATACTTTTGATCAAATAGTGTCTATAGGTATGAAGAGGTTAAAACATGATAGGAAGATGAATAGCAGCGAACAAATCATAACACAAGCGACTTATAAATTAGAAGCAAATATTAATGAACAGCTGTGCACGGAATTCAGATCCTTTATATAATTTTAACTTAATTACTTTTCTCGAGAGCCGCCAGACTTCATAAGTATCTCCAAAGTCTCTCTGTTTGATATGTCTATTTAACCTATAATTTCTATTACAGTGCTATTTTTATTTTAAATATCTCTTATTAAGACCAGGAGCATCTTCAATGTCCTCAGCTAAAAATTGTGATTTGGGTTTAGTACCTTTTGTGTGCAATTTAGTGCCAATATGCACAGAGTTCCCTTTCACACTTTACTGCTGAAGACGTTTATTAGAGGATTTAATTTTTTTGATATTCCTCTCAAAAAGTACATTTAATTACGATGATACCCTTAGGTATGAAGGTTACGTAGCGATAACTTAAGTAAGTTATTCGGCTGGGAGAACTACTTTGCTTTAATTACATTTCTAATTGACAAACAGTGCACGTATTGCTTACAAACTATAGTCAGACTAATTGAAGAATGTCACTTAAAAGTAGGATTTGATATCAATAAAATTAAAGAATTAAATGT
Organism: Schistocerca cancellata; assembly: GCF_023864275.1. NCBI lineage: Eukaryota > Metazoa > Arthropoda > Insecta > Orthoptera > Acrididae > Schistocerca > Schistocerca cancellata. Next base: position 459,783,474 of record NC_064630.1, read on the forward strand.
ATCAGCTTTAGATATGGAATTAAAGTCTACCATAGTTGCATTATTTCCTCATACACTTATCCATTTTGGATCACAGATAACATGAAAGTGATTACCACGTACAAAATTATTTAACAGCTTACTCTGTGGTGTATAAACCTAAGCAGGTAACGTTCTTCCAGAACTAACATTTAGAATCATGTTCATTCTGTTAAGAAACTCGCGGTTGCTTACTTGCGTGTTAGTTTTTAATTTCTTTGAGACAAACAGAACATTGGCAGGCGGATTTTTACTTAGGTTCGTTAGCCGATTTCATTATCAGAAGGTGTGTGGTCACTATGTTGACATGGGGAGTCTCTGCCTTTCAGACTGTGCACCTGCGACGGCAACATCTGGAGGCATGAGTGTGGGGTACTGCTCAGCCAGTCTTGGTACCTGCTGGGATTCACCTGACTAATCATTGTCACTTACGCTTATGAGCAACATTTCAGCAGAAGGTAATGTGTGTCACATCATCCATGGAAGCAAACTATGTTACAGTAGAAGCACGTTGAAGACGCTTGCTTTTTACAAAAGTTTTCCTAGGTATGTCTTTTCTTTCGACTGACCCCTCCAATATTAAGTCCCGCTAACTGAATTGTTTATAAGCAACTTTCTTTACTTCTGAGTAACGCCCTCATTCTGAATGTTAAAAAAAACCGCAGGTATGAACTAAGTTCCCTCCAAACTTGTTCCACAACAGGCAAATTCCGTGTTCTGTTGGGTCATAAGTTTTCTAGTGTCTGAAATTGGCCTGGATTGTCTGTTGTATACTATCACTGACCTTAAAACCCACATCGGTACCAAAGCAGAAAAAGATACTCAACGTGCAACGTTTTCCTACCAGTCCTGAAACTAACTACCAACATCAGGTGATTCCCTACTAACAGAATTCATTTTTGTTGTACTACAGAGTTAGCGTACGTTTATTTGACTGGTTACATTTCACGATTTATGTTTTTTTTATGTATGCTACTTAATGATAAACTTCACTGCATAAATTTTACTAACGCATTACTGTTACAATCTGTATTTCAAAAAGGTTTTTACCAGTGTGTTGCTACGTTTGGCTATTAGTATGTAGTAATTGTTATTAAAATTTAAATTAACTTTAGTGTTATACATCACACACACACACACACACACACACACACACACACACACACATGAGCACGCGCGCGCTCGTACGCTCGAATATGTTATCAATTCGGAACAAGCTCTTTGGAACAGAAGAGAATTCGTCACACAAAAATTAATTTATCTGGTTTTTAAAATTACATTTATTATCTCTTATTATCTACGTCCTGGCCAAGGGAGGTCTACTAGTATCAAACAAAGGCCTTAATTTGAGGAAGAAATTTGTGAGAATGTGCGTTTGGACAACAACATTGCACGGTGGTTCAAAAATGGTTCAAATGGCTCTGAGCACTACGGGACTTAACTTCTGAGGTCATCAGCCCCCTAGAACTTAGAACTACTTAAACCTAACTAACCTAAGGACATCACACACAACTATGCCCGAGGCAGGATTCGAACCTGCGACCGTAGCGGTCGCGCGGTTCCAGACTGTAGCGCCTAGGACCGCTCGGCCACTCCGACCGGCTTGCACGGTGGTGAAACATGGACTGTGAGAAAACCAGAATAGAAGAGAATCGAAGTATTTGAGATGTGATGCTACAGAAGAATGTTGAAAATTAGGTGGACTGGTAAGGTAAGAAATGAGGAGGTTCTCCGCAGAACTTATGAGGAAAGGAATGTATGGTAAACACTGACGAGAAGAAAGGACACGATGATAAGACATCTTTTAAGTCAACAAGGAACAACTTCCATGGTACTGGAGGGAGACGTAGAGCGTGAAACTGTAGAGGAAGACAGAGACTGGAATACATCCAGCAAATAATTGAGGACGTAGGTTACAAGTGCTCCTCTGAGATGAAAAGGTTGTCACAGGGAAGGAATTCTTGGCGGGCAGCATCCAGTGAGAAAAACTGATGAGTAAAATGTATACACATGTATACTTGGGACCTTTCTGTGCTACAACTGGAATACTGTCGTGAACAATATAATATTTCCTTGTGTTTTTAGTGCTACATTTATAAATCTAAATGTTCATAATGGCGAATTTCAAAATGAAAAATGAGCTTACAGTGTTTAGTTACCTGATAACATCACACCTTTTCATGTCAGTGAGTGCTAACAAAAGTAGAGATGTACTCAAATTCGAACACTGTGCACACCTGTAGTGATTTGTCAAAAAGACAGCCTCTTATGCAAATGAACTGCCTAAAATACTTATCTGAGTCACTGCGGATATCTTGATTAAGAAACAAGTCGAGCTTAATTAATAAAGTAATTAAAAATTACGCTTTAAATTGAGTCACACATTCCTTTTAGTTCGGCTACCGTCATCTCACGGTCAGACCGCATCATTCGGTGATCAGTCGATCAGACGTCATTGTGATAAAAACTATCGACCCTCCTATCTTATCTCCGCTTGACATTTAGATTACGGAAAAAGATCTCCAGACATGCAATATGGGGAAAACAGGCAGCTTTTGCTGATGGTCGGTACAAATGTAGTGATATCAAATCAGGAAAATACATTGTGCCATTACAAGGGAAGTACCTTGCTTTTGAGACTAGTATGCGACATGTTTGAAACAAGACACTTTGACATGAGGCCTATAATGATCGACTTGGGCTAGCTCCGCATTTCGTTGCCTTTGTACAGTATATAAGGGTAAGGTTAAGTACTTTCGTAGTACAGGTAATATTGCAGTGTTTTGCTACAAACTTGATGCCATGAACCCAAGCAGTGCAGCAACAGATGACATGATCATGTCTTCTTGAGTTGTGCTGTAGCTGATTTCTCCCACGGTCAGTGGAATGCACTGACAAAACACTGACTGTTGTACGACGCATCTCATGGTAGAAGAAAGTGGTTTTTCCTTCCGTAGTTGGAAATCCATTTTAGGGCTACAATAAGCAGTTAATAAACATTGTACTGGTACACAATAAGTATTATGAGACCTATCGTTTTTTGTAAATTATTTAGTTTATTTATTTTGTGATATTTGTGAAGACAAGGACCTTAGGAAGTTAACACTTGATATTATGAATTCTACAGGATTCTGCAGGATATGTAAAACAAATATTACTGAAGGAAAATATTTCGCACCTACTAAATCAATCTCTCTTGCAATAATACAACTGCTTATTATATACATAGACATTTAAACCGCGTTATAAGCTTTTCTGCTTACGTGTTTCATTTCAATCTTTTCAGATTTGGTTCAGCATGCACCCAAGAAGAAAGCCACGGATAATCAGGGAAATTGTATGAAATTAAAACCTACAGGAACGAGTAAAGAGAAAAGTGAAAAATTTAATTGAAATTGGCAAAGGTTGATCCTTCATATGAAACAGAGCCATATGTATTAGCAGGCTTCCGTACTATAATACGGTCAAAATACAACACGACCCATTTCCAGCTCAATTTAATACCCGCAGAAGAACGCGGTCTGCATATACATTAAATTAAAGACATTGGAATAAATAACAGATAAACACTGTTTTACTTTAAAAGAATTCCTTAATGACGAAGCAGAGAATGCTGAAACGTGTCCTTACTCAAACAAGAGGACTACTGAAACTTCCTGGCAGATTAAAACTGTGTGCCCGACCGAGACTCGAACTCGGGACCTTTGCCTTTCGCGGGCAAGTGCTCTACCATCTGAGCTACCGAAGCACGACTCACGCCCGGTACTCACAGCTTTACTTCTGCCAGTATCTCGTCTCCTACCTTCCAAACTTTACAGAAGCTCTCCTGCGAACCTTGCAGAACTAGCACTCCTGAAAGAAAGGATATTACGGAGACATGGCTTAGCCACAGCCTGGGGGATGTTTCTAGAATGAGATTTTCACTCTGCAGCGGAGTGTGCGCTGATATGAAACTTCCTGGCAGATTAAAACTGTGTGCCCGACCGAGACTCGAACTCGGGACCTTTGCCTTTCGCGGGCAAGTGCTCTACCATCTGAGCTACCGAAGCACGACTCACGCCCGGTACTCACAGCTTTACTTCTGCCATCATCTCGTCTCCTACCTTCCAAACTTTACAGAAGCTCTCCTGCGAACCTTGCAGAACTAGCACTCCTGAAAGAAAGGAAATTGCGGAGACATGGCTTAGAATGAAAATCTCATTCTGGAAACATACCCCAGGCTGTGGCTAAGCCATGTCTCCGCAATATCCTTTCTTTCAGGAGTGCTAGTTCTGCAAGGTTCGCAGGAGAGCTTCTGTAAAGTTTGGAAGGTAGGAGACGAGATACTGGCAGAAGTAAAGCTGTGAGTACCGGGCGTGAGTCGTGCTTCGGTAGCTCAGATGGTAGAGCACTTGCCCGCGAAAGGCAAAGGTCCCGAGTTCGAGTCTCGGTCGGGCACACAGTTTTAATCTGCCAGGAAGTTTCATATCAGCGCACACTCCGCTGCAGAGTGAAAATCTCATTCTGGAAAGAGGACTACTTTTTGATGGTGGAGTGACTACTGTAACGCACTATCAGCGAGAGCAAAGTAAGACGTTATTGTTAATTCTGCACTATTAATAAGATACAATGCTCACAGACCAGTCCATTGTGGGATGTAATGTTGTTTAGGCAGGGTGCACGAAAAAAAATCACTGTGATAATGGTGTTCCTTTATGAATCTTCACCAATCGCAACAAACCTATCAAAACTGCACAAGGGATTTATGAATCACAATACTGCAAATGGCTTCTAACCGGGTCCCTGTCCTCGATTAAGACGATGGGACACTGTTTCACATACACTGAGGTGTCGAATGTCATGGGATAGCGATATGCACATGTACAGATGGCGACAGTGTCGCTTGCACAACGTATAGAAGGGAAGTGCGTTGGTGGATCTGTCATTTGTACTCAGGCGATACACATGAAAAGCTTTCTGGCGTGATTATGGCCGTACAACGGGAATTAGCAGACTTTGAACGCGAAATGATAGTCGGAGCTAGACGCACGGGTCACTCCATTTCGGAAATCGTTAGGGTATTCAGTATTCCGCGATCCATAGTGTCAAGTGTGTGTTGAGAATACCAAATTTCAGGCATTACTCTTACCACAGAAAACGAAGTGACGGAGAGCAGTGGCGTTTGGATAGAGTTTGCGTAGAGTTGTCAGTGCTAATAGAGTAGAAACTCTGCGTGAAATAACTAAAGAAACCAATGTGGGACCTACGACCTTCGTATCCGTTAGGTCAGAGGGGCAAAATCTTGCGTTACTGGGCTGTAGCAGCAGGTGACAGAGTGCGTTTGCTAATAGCACGACACGGTCTGCAGTGCCTCTCATGGGCTCGTGATCACAATCGGTAGGACCCTAGACGGCTGGAAAACGGTGTCCTTGTCACATGTGTCCCGATTTAAGTTGGTAAGAGCTGTGGTAGGGTTCGAGTGTGGTGCAGACCGGTTCGAAGTCATGGGCCCAAGTTGTCAATAAGACAACTATGTTTACATGGAATGTACTGGTCCTCTGGTCCAACTGAACCGATCATTGACTGGAAATGGTTTTCGGCTACTTGGAGACCATTTGCAGCCATTCGTGGATTTGTTGTTCTCAGGCAACGATGGAATTTTCACTAGGGCACAGTTGTTTGTGATTGGTTAGAAGAACACCTGTACGATTCGAGCGGTCAGTTAGTGCACAAAATCCTGCACTGGCAACAGTTTCGCAATTGTGGACAGTTGTAGAGAAAGCATGGCTCAATATTTCTATAGGGGACTTACAACAATTTGAGTCCATGCCACGTGGAGTTGCTTCATCACGCCGTGAAAAAGGAGGTCCGACACGATATTGAGAGGTAACCCATGACTTTTGTCACTTCAGTGCACACTATAAATCAGGTATTTCAGAAGTACCATACTGAAAATGTGGTTAAAAGCTGGAAAAGATCCCAGAGACCATGTGAGCGGCTGATACACACATTGAAGTAAATGTCTGAGAAACTTACGAGTTGAAGGTTAGAGGCACAGAACTTAGCTCAGCCCATTAGCCACACTCTCATGCTCCGGAATATAATACACCATGTGGCCAGATACAGCAGAGAAGAGTGTGAAATGAGGGAGGAGAGGTACGAGCTGCTGCATCCTTATACAAGGATACGTCTTCCAGGTTGAGGGTTGCACCTAGTATCAAATATTATGTTACATTATAAATCTCAATTAGAGCCTCATAATAGGAATTATATTACAGGAAAAAATACTTCATAAACGAAAAATAGATGTTGGTGAACGTGTATGGTCGGGGAGATAAAGAGACAATGAAAGTGAATGGAGGCGAGCGGTGGAGAAAGCCACAGCCGACAACAGTCTGCGTAGTCGGAATGATAATAAGTCGTTTACTGAGGTTTCGTGCAGTCTGTTGATAATTAATGTACAGTTTGTCCCCTTGGATATTTTATGTGTTTACGAAGATGTCTGAGCATAGAGAATAGGTGCTGAGATATGTGATTGACTCGGAGACTTGTTAAGTAATAGAACCCAGGACGGTAAGAGTGCATCGGAAATATGCATCGTCAGGTGTGTTCCAGGGTAGTGTAATAGGACCGCTCTTGTTCTGTACACACACAAGCGATTTGATGCGTATGGTAAGCAGCAATATGAGTTTTTAGCGACGAAGTTGTAGTGTACGAGACAGTGCCGTCTTTAAGTGACTGTAGGAGGATGCGAGATGACTTGGACAGAATTACGATGTGGTGTGATGAATGGCAACTTGCTCTAAATGTGAGAAATGCGAATGAGTAGGAAAAATAATCCAATAATTTTCGCGTACATTACTGCTAGTGTGCTGCCTGACAGTGCCACGTCTATTAAATATCTAAGTCTAGCATTGCATAGAAACACGAAATCGGCTGAGCACGTAAGGTAGGTTGTAGGGAAGGCAAACGGTCGACTTATGTTTATTTGGAGAATTGCAGGGAAATGTGGCTCATTTATGAAGCAGTAGAGTATAGAACGAGCGTGCGACGTATTGTTGAGTACTGCTCTTCTGTTTGGGATCCCCACCAGGTCGGATTGAAAGCACATAGCGAAGTAATTTAGAAAGATGGTGCTAGATTAATGATGGCACAGTGTAAGATCGTTAAGTCCCTTGCGGACGACCCATCGTCGAGGCTTTTCACTGTTACGAAATGGTCATTCATCCAGGTTCCAGTAAATCTGTACGCCATACTGTCAAAAAAATGAAATTTTCGGTAGATTTAACAATTCTACAAAGAGGTACACCTCCAAAAAATCCAGTTAGCGATTCCTGTAACGTCTTTTTACACATGAAGTAATGCACTGAAATACTTTTCTCGGGAAAATAAGCAAAGCACATGTAACTTTGGAGAGTCGCCCTCGTGCGTGACTGTTGAGTGCGGCTGTTGATGTCCCCGTATTATTACGCTATGGCTGTTTACCTTTAACTCAAATGGAACGCAGCCTCATTGTTAAACACTAAACGTCGCCGCAAAACACGCCAGACGAAAAGCACAACGCACGACTGTAACTGAACTGTATCTGTTGAAACGGAGAACGCAAGATTCCATGTGTTGCCGTGTTATCATCAGACCTATTCGACACACAATGAGCAACGAACGACGGAGAGAGCAAGCTAGCTATACCAGGGACACCACCATGAACCGGAAATTTACGACTGGCGCCTAGGCAAACTTTTAATTCTTATGCATAAGCTAAATTTCGCTAAAAATGTCTAGCTTATTTGTGTACAATGTGAAGATTTATGAAAGCAGATCAGCCATCTGGAAACACCCTGTACATTAATGTTGTTGTTGTTGTCTTTAGTACAAAGACTGGTTTGATGCAGCTCTCCATGCTACTATATCCCGTGCAAAGCCTTTTCATCTCCGAGTAACTACTGCAAGCTACGTATTTCTGAATCTGCTTACTGTATTCATCTCTTGGTCTCCCTCTACAATTTTTACCACTCACGCTACCCTCCAGAACTAAATTGGTGATCCCTTGACGCCTCAGAATATGTCCTATCAACCGATCCCTTCTTCTAGTCAGGTTGTACCACAAATTTCTCTTCTCCCCATTTCTATTCAGTATCTACTCATTAGTTACGTGATCGACCCATCTAATCTTCTGTAGCGCCACATTTCGAAAGCTTCTATTCTCTTCTTGTCTAAACTGCTTATTGTCAATGTTTCACTTTCATACATGGCTACACTCCATACAAATACTTTCAGAAAAGGCTTTTGACAGTTAAATCTATATTCCATTTTAACAAATTCCTCTTCCTCAGAAAAGCTTTCCTTGCCATTGACAGTCTACATTTTATATCCTTTCTACTTTGACCATCATCAGTTATTTTACTCCCAAATAGCAAAATCCATTTACTACTTTAAGTGTCTCATTCCCTAATTTAAATCCTTCTGTAAAGGATTAGTGTTAGTATTTTGCAGCCGTGACTTATTAAACTGATAGTTCGGTAATTTTCATTCCTCTCAGCACCTGCTTTCTTTGGAACTGGGATTATTGTATTCTTCTTGAAGTCTGAAGGTGTTTCGGCTGTCTCATACATCTTGCTCATCACATGGAAGAGTCTTGTCATGACTGGCTCTCCTATCAGTAGCTCTAACGGGATGTTGTCCACTCCCGAGGCCGCATTTCGACTTAAGTGTTTCAGTGCTTTGTCAAATTCTTCATGCAATATCATATCTCCTTCTCATCTTCTTCTCCGTCCTCTTCCGTTTCCATAATATTGTCCTCAAGTACATCTCCCTTGTAGAGACCCTCTACATACTTTTCCACCTTTCGGCTTCCCTTCTTCGTTTAGGACTGGTTTTCCATCTGAGCACTTGATATTCATGCAGGTGGTCCTCTTTTCTCCAAAGGTCCTCTTTTCATAGGGCAGTATGATATGTGCTTCTACATATTTACTTTTGTCCTGTAGCCATTCATGCTTAGCCATTTTGCACCTCCTTATCGAAATCATTTTTGAGACGTTTGTATTCTCTTTCTCCTGCTTCATTTACTGCGTTTTTATATTTTCTCAATATCATCGATTAAATTCGATATTTCTTGTGTTACCAAGAATTTCTACTAGCCCTCGTCTTTGTAACTATTTGATCCTGTGTTGCCCCTCACTACATTATCTCTCAAAGCTACCCATTCTTTTTCTACTGCATTCCTTTCCTCTTTTCTTGTCAATTGTTCCCTAATGCTCCCTCTGAAATCCTCTCCAACCTCCGGTTCTTTCAGTTCATCCAGGTCCCATCTCCTTAAATTCCTGCCTTTTTGCAGTTTCTTTAGTTTTAATCTTGTGAGGTAACGGGCGAGATGTGGCGGCCTGAAAATATTGTAAGTTGGGATTTGGCGTGGACGCACGCGCCGCTCGGCGGGCGCCGGCCGCTCGGCAGGCCGACCACGTGGTGCCAGACGTTGGCCGAAGCAAGAGGGTAGCATTCATCACACGCTGGGTGAGGAGAACCCTACGTCACAATGATGTAACACTACGTCATCGTGACGTAAATAAACTAAATCGACTACATGAGTGCGTATATCGATCTTTGCGGTTGTACCGATAACGTCAAAGCTAAATGTAAATAAATACATGTGTACAAATAAAGTGACAGGAATCATCTGTTACGCTCATCCCAGTTGAATTAATTATTAAGCTGTAATCCCAACAATGTGGGATGGTATTATGTGTTTCATGAACATACTGAATATCTGAATGAAGGAATCATAACCATAACGAAAGTGTCTTGTTATTTTTCTAGCCTGAAATGAATGCTACCCCATTTTTTTAAAAAAATCCGACGAATCGTGTCTAAATCCTGTGGATAGAAACATGAAATAATTAATTATTAAGCTGCAATCCAAAGAATGTGTGATGTTATTGTGTGTTTCGTGAACATAACGAATATCTGATTGAAGGAATCATAACCATAACGAAACTGTCTAGGCATTTTTAGTCTGATTAATCGTGCGTAAATCATGTGGATAAAAACGTGAAATAGGGAGAAATTAAAGTGTTTCGTATTTTTATAAAAGCCAATGAATTGTACATAATTCTTGCGGGCAGAAACGTTAAACTGAGAAACTGAAGTTCGAAGTAATTCCGAATGTTGCTGGAAATATTAAACCATCTAGTTCCATTTAATTTTGCCTTCACGCTGTAAATCAACTAAGAACAATGAACAGTGCAGATTCAAGACGCACACAACAGTCGATGTATACAGAATGCAATGCAATGCAATGCAATGCAATGTCGATAGGACAACTCGTGAAACTCATGATGACGCGCGCCTACGTCACGTTGACGTATGGCTCTCCTCACCTAGCGTGAAATGAATGCTACCCGAAGCAAAAGGGGTCCAGCGGCCGCGTGGCTGGGAATTCCATGGTGACACTGTCTCGATGAAAGAGACTTGTATGCCGAGAGTGCCAAAGATGGCGGACTTTGTGAAACCATCATGTCAGACATTTTACAGTTCATACAGAAATTAAGAGTAGCCAGATGAATCATGATACCTCAAAAAAGAAACATGTACATTATTTGCACGACGATTCTGATGGTGTAATCAGGTGGACAGATGATGGCGTAATGTAGTACTCAAACTGTTTACTCAAATAAAATAGCATCTGGAAATTTAGACGGCTGAAGGTAATTTGATTCGACATTTTAGTCAGTTAAAGACCGATAATGGCGTTGTAAGCCGAAAATCAGTTAACTAAGTAAATTAATCCTGTAGAACATACACAATATTATGACTTTCATCTGTTAGTGCGTTACTCTACAAAGAAGCTACAGAAGAATCAGTTAACACTATTGAGAAAGTTCAGAGCAACGGCGTTTGTGACAGACTGCAGAACGGTCCAGCTGACAGCAACTTTCAGTCGGTGTGAGGACAGCGAGACAAGATAAATAGAAGTCAGCACTCGGATGGAAGCATATATACAGTTGTTTTTCCCTCGGTCCTTTTGCAAGTGGAACAGGAAAGGGAATGACGTGCAGTAACGGAAGGTATCTTCTGCCGTGTAACGTATGGTGACTTGCAGCGTATTATGTAGATAAGTAGTAGTTCGTTCAGTCCGTGCATTTAATCCTTCTAAGTAATATAGACCAATTATGATCATTATTGAATGAAAATTGGAGGTACGTGAAGGTAAAAACAAAACAAAAAAAAATCGCCTGTCAAGTGAAATCAAAGTAAGAGACGCAAATAATGTGAATGTCACACTGTACGTCTTTTTACCTCTACCAGGCATATTTATATCTTAGTCGATAATAGAAGAGCTTAAGAAAAGATGAATCTGCGAACGTGTTAAGGTTATTATGGAGTATTTTAAATTCGAAGATTTACAGAAGATTTAGAAAGTATCTCAACCAGTCATAAGTCCTTTAGAATAAATTTTTATCGTCTCGCCTAGCTGATGGTAGACAAGGTCCTACAACCATACTCTTATAACTATATTTACATCGCCCTGTCGCTAAGTTACGGGTGCTGTCAGTAATTTTAGGATACAGCGTGCAAACACGAAGCGTACATTGTTTTCTACACACAGCGTCTTATAAATCGAACTGATGATTGTTCTACACTATTTGGTTATCACATGCCACATTGAGTTAGAACTTATTTCTCGCCAAGTTGACAAGTTTTCTTGACACAATATACGTAACTGATATACAGGGTTCTCGAAACGACTGTAGAGTTTAGGGTGAAAAGCAAACGTGCTGTCATGTGCTTACTATACCACGTGTTTTGCACGCTGCGTGTCACAACCGCCGATAATACTCGTTTGTCTCAGGATGATTTCCGATTAATGTAGCCATCCGATTTCGGGCCATAGCCAAAAATCATTACAGTGGAACATATTCCATTTGTACTTGGTTACGAATTCTTTTAGGTGCGGCATGAAAATCATGCCTGCAAGGCTGCTGCCCATCAGTTCCACCACTCTGTTGCGCGTGCCAGTTGTCTATAGGACGTAATTGCGTCACCTACGGTGAAGAAAACGTACTCTGGAAGTCCAGTGTCTTACCTCTGCGCCATCTCACTCCGTTCACTTCACGAGACAACGTTAAAAATCACAACTCTTACTCTACAGATACGAGTCCTGCAGCGCTCTAATCCACTTTTCGTTTTAATGTTCAAATTTTCACCTCCGGCATACAGAACATGCTATTACTCATGAAACAGCATACTCCGAATACTGGTAGAAGCAAACAGGGTTCGTGAAACCCATCAAATCAGCTCAGTTTTGCTGACACAGGGAGCATTCCAGGTAGAAGCTATTCGGCCCATATGCCAACGCTCATCTAAGCGGAATAATAATTCAACATAATCTGTTTTGGTTCCTGAAGAGGGGCAGCAGCCTTTTCAATAGTTTCAGGGGCAACAGTCTTGATGACTGACTAATTTGGCCCTGTAACATCAACCAAAACGGCCTCGCTTTGCTGGTATTGCGAACGGCTGAAAGCAAGGGGAAACTACAGCCGTAATTTTTCTCGAGGACATGTAGCACTGCTGTTTCGGTAAATGATGACATCCGCATGGGTAGAACATTCTGGAAGTAAAATAGTCCCCCATTCGGATCTCCAGGCGGGGACTACGCAGGAGGACGTCGTTATCAGGAGAAACAAAACTGTCGTTCTACGGGTGGGTGCGTGGAATGTCAGATCGCGTAATCGGACAAGTAGGTTAGAAATTTAAAAAGGGAAATGGTTAGGTTAATGTTAGATATAGCGGAAATTAGTGAAGTTCGGTGGCAGGAGGATCAGGACTTCTGGTCAGGTGAATACAGGATTTAAATACAAAATACAATAGGAGTAATGCAGGAGTAGGTTTAATAATGAGTAAAAACCTAGGAAATCGGATAAGCTACTATGAACAGCATAGTGAACACGTTATTGCAGCCAAGATAGACACGAAGCACACACTCGCCACAGTAGTACAAGTTTATATGCCAACTAGCTCCGCAGATGACGAGATTGAGGAAATTTATGGTTGACAGAAGAAATTATTCAGATACATAAAGGAGCCGAAATAGTTATGAGAGAATGGAATTCGACAGTAGGAAAATGAAGAAAAAGAAAAGTAGCAGGTGAATACGCACTGAGGGAAAAGAAATAAAGAGGAAGCCTCCTGGCAGAATTTTCCACAGAGCATAATTTAATCGTAGCTAAGGCTTCGTTTAAGAATCATGAAAGAAGATTGTGTACTTGGAAGAGGCCTGGAGACACCGGAAGGTCTCAGATTGTTTATATAATGGTTAGACAGAAATTTAGGATCCAGATTTTAAATTGTAACACATTTCCAGGGGCAGATATCGACTCTGACCACAATTTATTGGTTATGAATTGCAGATTGCGGGCTTTCATATAAAATGATGAAATGAGGTGTTGTGGCCCTCAGCTACGTACCCTCAGACTCAGTGTTGAAATATTAAAAGTTTCGGCTGGTTTCGTTGTCTAGGAGCTGGGATACGTAGTTGCCACATTACAAGCCAAATACCGCTGAGTCTACAGTATACAACATGAACGTACACATGAATCGAGTGGTCAAAGATTCCTATCACTCGGCAACTGCGAATGTAACGTAGAAATTTATAAATGAAAGATTTCAATTAAATAAAATCTGCAGGAACTATCTTAACGACTTTATATGATGAGTATAAGTACTTTTGAGAATGCGGTATATTTCTGGAAAACACTTATTGGTGTCGATGGCCCAGCAATTAAATAAAATATAAGTTGAATAACAGGGAAACAATAGATTCCTACTTCAAATAATTAGTTATGAACAACAACATAGCTCGCGAGATATTCACTTCTGATCGCATACTACGTCTTCACTGCAGAATCCTCAGAAATCACACAAGAGCACAGGTCGGCACTCCGAAATATTTCTATCCTCCACGACGACGCGCAAAGCTCCACACTCTACTAGTCTCTGCCGGCCGCGGTGGTCTCGCGGTTCTAGGCGCGCAGTCCGGAACCGCGCGACTGCTACGGTCGCAGGTTCGAATCCTGCCTCGGGCATGGATGTGTGTGATGTCCTTAGGTTAGTTAGGTTTAAGTAATTCTAAGTTCTAGGGGACTGATGACCACAGCTGTTAAGTCTCATAGTGCTCAGAGCTATTTGAACCATTTTTTTCTACTAGTCTCTCCTGCGACCGTCCGTCCATCGCGCCGTCGCGTTCAGTGCCTCACGTGTCCTGTGCCGTACTCCTCTCCATCTTCCATCCAGTCTCCCCATACACAAGCGCTGTGATTGGCTAGAGCGCTCCCGCCCTGTCTTCAAGCCAATGCACACTCACAATCATAATTAAACACATTCGAAGTACTGGATTTACATTTAAATAACTTTCAATTAATTAAATATTCCTACAGCTGGACCATAAACACGCTCTAAGACACATTATTAAATACACAAACAAATTAAATAAACTTATATCGAAGGAATAGCAACAAAGATAGGCCAGTAGCTAATGTCTCTGTGCTTTCTAAAACACAGTAAATATTTAACCAATTTCTTCATGAATAGTATATATCAGATATAAACAAAGACATAGATTAACAAATATATTTATAAGCATGCTGCTACCGTTTTTCCCACTCATGGTCCAGTCAAAATAGGGGTCAGCTTTCAATGACTGGTGTCCATAGATTTTCGACACAGTGATCCCTTCGAGCATTACTTGCTGAGTGTTAGACAGACATGATTGTGATGATTATCGAAGGGATCACTATGTTTAAAATCTGCGGATACCAGTCACTGAATGCTGGCTCCTATTTTGGTTGGACAAGATGTGGGATTTATACTGCACATCGATCAGGAGGACTGAAGATTGCCTAATGTAGCGCTGTAACTAGTTGATCAAATAAAATAACAACTGGAAATTTAGACGGCTTTACGGTGTTCTGATTCGACATTTTATACTGAAAAGCCGGGGTATTTCAACCATCTGTATAAAGAAGGACTTACAGAAACCTAAGTGACGAACGTTGTGGTAATATTTGTAAACAACATTGGTAGAGATTTTACTCATCTATACAGAGGCACAAACGTACAGTAAATGTCGTAATTGGTAGTGCACTGGTAAAGAAGTTAAAAAAGTATATATCAAGGGAGCAAACCGTGAAATACTTCAACACTTAATTCGATAAACACTACCAAGGTAATAATTTAAATTAAATAAACAATGTTCATGTAGAAGTTATGGTCTTGTGAAATAATAGAATCAATCTTTTTCATACACCCTGTACTTAAAACAATTCCTTGAAATTAAATCCTGACGAGAGGATGCGCTATAAGGCAATTTCGTTCCCACAGGGCTCGCATACTATTAGCGCGGACCAAGTAGCTTGTTGTTCTATTCAGCAAAACTTCAAAACGTTCAACGAAAAAGTAATTGAATATACGAAACGAACATTCGAAGAACAGAGGCAAGATGTATACACGCTGTCCCAAAATAGTAGCACACAGACTGAGAAAATGGCTAGTCGTTTGGAATGATAACGTCACAATGAATACACTCCTGGAAATTGAAATAAGAACACCGTGAATTCATTGTCCCAGGAAGGGGAAACTTTATTGACACATTCCTGGGGTCAGATACATCACATGATCACACTGACAGAACCACAGGCACATAGACACTGGCAACAGAGCATGCACAATGTCGGCACTAGTACAGTGTATATCCACCTTTCGCAGCAATGCAGGCTGCTATTCTCCCATGGAGACGATCGTAGAGATGCTGGATGTAGTCCTGTGGAACGGCTTGCCATGCCATTTCCACGTGGCGCCTCAGTTGGACCAGCGTTCGTGCTGGACGTGCAGACCGCGTGAGACGACGCTTCATCCAGTCCCAAACATGCTCAATGGGGGACAGATCCGGAGATCTTGCTGGCCAGGGTAGTTGACTTACACCTTCTAGAGCACGTTGGGTGGCACGGGATACATGCGGACGTGCATTGTCCTGTTGGAACAGCAAGTTCCCTTGCCGGTCTAGGAATGGTAGAACGATGGGTTCGATGACGGTTTGGATGTACCGTGCACTATTCAGTGTCCCCTCGACGATCACCAGTGGTGTATGGGCAGTGTAGGAGATCGCTCCCCACACCATGATGCCGGGTGTTGGCCCTGTGTCCCTCGGTCGTATGCAGTGCTGATTGTGGCGCTCACCTGCACAGCGCCAAACACGCATACGACCATCATTGGCACCAAGGCAGAAGCGACTCTCATCGCTGAAGACGACACGTCTCCATTCGTCCCTCCATTCACGCCTGTCACGACACCACTGGAGGCGGGCTGCACGATGTTGGGGCGTGAGCGGAAGACGGCCTAACGGTGTGCGGGACCGTAGCCCAGCTTCATGGAGACGGTTGCGAATGGTCCTCGCCGATACCCCAGGAGCAACAGTGTCCCTAATTTGCTGGGAAGTAGCGGTGCGGTCCCCTACGGCACTGCGTAGGATCCTACGGTCTTGGCGTGCATCCGTGCGTCGCTGCGGTCCGGTCCCAGGTCGACGGGCACATGCACTTTCCGCCGACCACTGGCGACAACATCGATGTACTGTGGAGACCTCACGCCCCACGTGTTGAGCAATTCGGCGGTACGTCCACCCGGCCTCCCGCATGCCCACTATACGCCCTCGCTCAAAGTCCGTGAACTGCACATACGGTTCACGTCCACGCTGTCGCGGCATGCTACCAGTGTTAAAGACTGCGATGGAGCTCCGTATGCCACGGCAAAATGGCTGACACTGACGGCGGCGGTGCACAAATGCTGCGCAGCTAGCGCCATTCGACGGCCAACACCGCGGTTCCTGGTGTGTCCGCTGTGCCGTGCGTGTGATCATTGCTTGTACAGCCCTCTCGCAGTGTCCGGAGCAAGTATGGTGGGTCTGTCACACCGGTATCAATGTGTTCTTTTTTCCATTTCCAGGAGTGTATATTTATCCAAGTGATGCGATAAGCGCCAGCAAACGGCGCAGTAAAGATATCACATTTTGCATTTCTAATTATAACACTGGTTGTATTTATCTAAAATATTTTGTTTTTATTTGGTGGTGACAAAGTAAGAAATCAACTGTCCCATAAAAACGAATTTAAGAGCCAGCACTGTAGAAAACAGAATTATGCTAAATACTCACTTTGGGCGGAAAGAGGAAAATTGATCATACACGTACTTAGAATCTTAAACATGGCTGTTAACAACGACAGTGAATATCTTCAGTTGATGAACTAAACATCCAACCAGTTCCCAAAAGTTTATTTATTTTAACTTGAATTAGGTGTCGATATTTCTACGAATATTTTTTTTTTCAGAAGTACATGCTAGTACTTTGGTTACATTTAAACATGTTATATGAATCACGAGCTAACCACCTCAAGTCACATGCAACAACTTTAATTAAAATGTCTAAACTCTGAAAGTGGGGTAGGCATGACTGTTGATCAAAAGCAAACAACAAAGATGATTCTCATAGTAGTATCGAAACCTGGGTCACGTTTAAACAAATAAACGTCCGGCAACTAGGTGGCTGTCTATTTTATCAATTCAGTAATAAGTCACAGATAATAGTGATGTGATACTGACATAGCAGATAAATAAAATATTTATGTATAGGAACAAAAACTATACCTGGCGTGTTAGCTCCGACATCCAAGGCACCGTGTGGAGGCACTAGCGTATGAGCACGTTTATCTCTGGGAGGCCGCAGGTATGAGCTTATCAGTGTTATCATTGTGTACTTTTCTCCACAAATACACTCCTCCATAAAGACAAATTATTGTCACCGTTGCAACTGTGAGTGAATAACGACTGACGGGTAAACATACAAATGTTAAGTTTCTAAAGATCTAAAAGCTTTTCTTCGCGTGAAAGTCGTGGTTCCTGGTAAATACGACCTCATAAGTTAAGCTGTTCCATACATTACAGTTATGTTGTACACGTGTATAAGTCGAACAAGCCTAGTGTTATGAATCAATGTTTACCTGCATGCTGTAATGCAGGCATACAGGCATTTGCCTTTCCATGGACAGAGTTATTAGCATCTTTAATAATTCATCTTCTGCTGCTTAATTTTGTAGTGACATTAAATTACAGAACTCTAGGCTCCGATGATAGGTCAGTGGAGTTAGGTGAGCAGTTAAATAGGATAGAATTATATGTAGCAGGGTCATGAGACATCAGCAGAGGAAAGAAACGAAGTGTAGATTGAAATAGAACCAAAAGTTGTGTCTTAATTTTATTACATGGCGACAGAGCAGGGATGAAATTTATGCATTTATCCGAAACAAGAAAGTTGAAACAATATCATAGGTGTGAGTGAAACTAGTAAGACTCGTTTTAAAAATAAACGAAAGATATTTCACGTGAATAAAAAAAAATGGTTCAAATGGCTCTGAGCACTATGGGACTTAATAGCGGAGGTCATCAGTCCCCTAGAATTTAGAACTACTTAAACCCAACTAACCTAAGGACATCACACACATCCATGCCCGAGGCAGGATTCGAACCTGCGACCGTAGCGGTCGCGCGGTTCCAGACTGAAGCGCCTAGAACCGCTCGGCCACCCCGGCCGGCTCACGTGTATCATTAATGTTTACGCACCAAAGAGCACACATCCTGATGAGGAGGTAATAGACTTCTACGAAGAGGTATAGAAAGTACAAACGGAAAACGAACTAACATTGGCAGTGGTACAAATGTGTAGGGTCATGCATACATTATGCAATTGACGACACCAACGGATGAG
This sequence comes from Schistocerca cancellata, assembly GCF_023864275.1. Taxonomy (NCBI): domain Eukaryota; kingdom Metazoa; phylum Arthropoda; class Insecta; order Orthoptera; family Acrididae; genus Schistocerca; species Schistocerca cancellata. Next base: position 459,802,276 of record NC_064630.1, read on the forward strand.
AATGATATTACTCTCTGCCCATCCATGTGTTAGGAAGCTGTCTGGCCTAATTTCAAGACAGAATCATGTACTAAATCTTAAATTTATTTTCACACAAGCTCAACCAACTTTTTTGCCAGAAAGATTGTGAAATACAATAGTAAAAGTAGTGCGTCCGAGTTTTGTATGTGAAAACTCTTAAAGAATTTAAAGTAAACAACCGTTATTAACAAACTACATCTTTAATCTTCATGTCTACATAATTATCTCAACATAGGCGCCCTAGCGACGAACACCTTTCTTCCAACGAGGGAACAATTTGTTGGTACCGTCACTGTACAATGTTTGACTTCGTTGACGGAGTCACAACCTCACCTCTACTTGTATCGCTTCATCACTACCAAAGTGGTCTTCGGAGGTTTTCTTTAAGTTTTGGAATCAGGTAAAAATCGGATGGACCCAATTCGAGACTGTATGGAGGCTGATCAACGACAGTGACCTCAAGGCGCCGAACTGCTACAGATGCTGCAGAGCTCGTGTGTGGTCTGGTATTATCTAGCTGAAGGAGACAGTGTTCTTCGAGTTCGAAAATCGATTACAGCACGCTGTTCCTCAGACACCGACATGGTTACGCTACACACCGCCGTGTTAAACGCTACGATTCGGAGCCCTCTAGCGGCAAAGGGTTGTTACTTGTGTCAATGGAGTGATACGCATAACGTGTAACATCTCAACCGATTTTGAGAACAGAGTAAAAAACTCGACGGCATTAAATTTCAGCATCCGATCGTAGCTGACAAAATAGATCCAGAATCTAAAAGTAGAATACGTTTCACTTCCCCCACTTTCACAGAAATAATAGGCTGAACTTCTACAATAGCTGCTCCCATTAACTCAGTTTCCTTCTATAAATATGCTTCGGTCTCCTCCTGCTTTTCCTTTCCGTAGCACACATCTTTATAAATACTCCCATACGCCATTTCTTCACCTTTCTTACATAAATCATTAATCCTCATTCTTTTGTTTCTCCCATTCCACAGGATTTAAGATCTTATGGACGTTCACTGAAGACGCACTGTAACTTGCTCTTTCTCCATCCAGTAGCTAGCGAGATTCATGTCCAAAACCATGTGACGTCCATCTTCCACAAAAATGGTAGGAACAAGCATAATCAATATTATTTCCACTCTTTACAGTATTATTCACCTTTGCATCCCCGCAACATCATTTCTACTAACTACATTGTCCCTCAGTTTCATACTAACATCTTCTCCTACTTCTGGCAACACCTCTGCGTTTGTTTGCGACATCTGGTTAATTGTAATAGATGCCTGACTGACAGTGTTTCCTTTACGTTCCAGTTCAACCATATTATTTGAGCTAAACAATTCCTTAACACATAATTAGAATATTCTTTCAATTTATTGTTTCTGTAAGATTTATTATATTTGTTGCCTTTATCCCATCTGTTATATGTTTTTCAGCTTCCCTACATCTTTTAATTTCATTTAATGGCATCTGTATGGCGTATACCGATTTCCACCTCCATAATTCTTGTACTCGCCTTGCTGTCCTACTTTGCCCTTTCCTGTCATTTCTCCATATGTCGTATTATGTTGTATGGTACTGGGGACCTAGAAACGGCGGAGAGGCTTCGTCCGTGCCGTAGCCTTAGTGGTACATAACTCCACAACAGCCGGGCGGAGAGGCCATGCGGTTCTAGGCGCTACAGTCTGGAACGGAGCGACCGCTACGGTCGCAGGTTGGAATCCTGCCTCGGGCATGGATGTGTGTGATGTCCTTAGGTTAGTTAGCTTTAATTAGTTCTAAGTCCTGGGTGACTGATGACCTCAGAAGTCACATAGTGCTCAGAGCTATTTGAACCAACTCCACAACAGGCTAGAGCAGTCCACTCACCCCACCGCCACCCCACACCGAACCTACGTTTATTGTGCAGTTCCGCCCCAAGTGGACCCCTCCTCCACCCCGAGAACGTCTAACACCAGACGAGTGTAGCCACAATGTATATGTGGTAGAGTAATTACAGTGTACGCGTACATGGAGAAAGTATTTGCGCAGCAATGGCCGACATAGTGTAACTGAGGCGGAATAAGGGGAACCAGCCCACATTCGCCGAGGGAGAAAGAAAACCGCCTAAACACCACCCACAGACTGCCCAGCACACCGGACCTTGACACTAATCGTGCCGGGGACCGGCGCGCCTTCCCTCCCGGAAAGCAGTGTGTTAGATCTCACGGCTAACTGGGCGGGCTCTCCATATGTTACCCATTCTACCATTATTATTATCATTTATTATTGTAACACGCGTCATGATATCTGTAATCATTATTCGCTCTATGCTCTGCCAATTTCGGTCTCTAACAGACCCCTGTCCCTCTTTCCCATACTATTCAGTAGGACTATGCATAAGTTCTCACATTAACGGGTGTGAAATCCCTCTTTAAGGCAGAAATTTCTGTCAACATCTCCAGTGGTCTATCTAACTGAACAATTTATTTAATTCGCTAACACGTGGTTGTTTCATAATACCTTTCCCAATTTTATGACTTGGCCCATTTAAGAAATGATTTTGCAATCGGTGTTTCTTGGATTATCCCAGTATCTTCAAAATTTTTATCATTAATGAGTAGCTGAATGTGCTTGTTAGCCCATACCTCATTTCCCTCTTCGAACTGCCTCTGTACAAATTGTACCTTAACGGCATCACTCACACTAGCAATAAAATTGTCTTTGCATGATGCCACGAAACCTATGGCATGGTATTTATTTTCACCATTGAACGGTGTAGTGCACCAGCTTTTGTCTCGTGGTCTATCACACTAGTAAACGTGCTTGTCCAATTGCTACATTATTTGATATATCTTGAAGATCATTTATTTGCCTCATTTTGTTGTTTTCCTCCTCTTCTAACTTTTCATTACTATCATTACTATTATTTCCTTATGCCTGTGGTACTTCCAGTCACATATATACTCATGGACTTTAATTTAGAGTTTTTCTCCAATTCATACTTCTTTCCTTTCTGATCTTGTGCCTCAATTCGTCCCCATAAGATTACTTTGCACTGTTTTCACCTTTGCTGACAGTCTTTTTTCTATATTATCGACCTTGTTATTGATTCCCTCTGCCACTTTAATATTTTCTTAAGTTGTATCTTCATTTCATTTGAAACTATACGCCAATAAATTGAATTTCTCACTAAATTTATTGTTTTACTGCTCCCCAATTTCAGTTCACCAAAGTTAGATTTCATTTTCTCATAATTTGCTTTCATTTCCCTAGTGTTTGATTCCATATTCCCAAAATTATCCCCTGAACATTCTTGCCTTATTAGAATTTCGTAAACTGAAATTTTGATCCTATGTTCCCAAACTTTGTTTCTATGTCCTTCTTGAATTCATTCGAAGTGTTCAAAACTTGGTAGTAGATTTTGTACCACCTATTGGTTTTGCATTTGTACTCCTGGCCTTCACATTTTAGGACTTCGTTAATCATTTGCTACACCCTCTGACCCACAATTACTCAATAGCTACTTAGTACCATCACCCATGCCTGATGATCAGAAGAAGAAAAACTGTGCAATGTGACTGTTGCCTAGACTTATTTTAATCTCACTCACTGTATGCTGGCTTGGCAGTTCTGCGGCCGGTGTGATGCGATGATGGTATTTGCTACTACTGTGAAGCAAAGCCAAAGTCCGCTATGTGAAGATCCCATCCACCACACGAAATTGTTACCTGCGACGCCAAAACACTGCCGGTCACATGAGGATGCCGCTCGCTATGCGAAGACTCCACCCGCCAAATGAAGCTGTTGCCTACTACTGCACCACGCTGCATTGTGAAATGGCCCCTCGTTGTCTGCCCCATGTAAGTGGAGCGATACAGTCTGATCACATGGTGCAACATAGATGTAATCAAACACGCTAGCGCCTCCCGTTGCTCCCTGTCGCGCTGTAAACGTGATGTGTAACCGCTATCTACCACCATGTCGCGATGCGATGCCAGCTCTCGTGGACTGACACCTTGGACGAGGAGTGACGCGAGGTATGTGGCCACGGACACATGGATGAATGGAAACACAGCTACTCGCCTCTTGTGCCTTCCATCACTGCTTCTGCTGGACCGTACTTTTCCTTCCATGATTGCACATATGCTTTCGCACCTAAAGGCCACAAATGCACTGTTTCAACTGCTGCTGCACTACACAACCCTCTTGAACCGGCATGCTAACTGCTTATCTTACTAATGGTTTAGATCAGGGCCGCACAAGGTGCATGCACCGGTGCATCGCACAGTGCAGAGTGCAGAAGACGGCTGCGCTATGTTGACGACGGTGCAGACCCCCCACTCCTCGGCTTTCCGGAACAGCGCTGCCTCTCACTTCCTTAGCTTGTGTCGCTCGCGCCGCCTGTCTCGACCTGTTTCAAAGCTTTTACCCTGTTGTCTTCGTCATTGCCAATACTAATGTACTCTAGGTGGAGAGCTTAGTTTGGTGTACCGGTACAAAAGAGATTTATATAATAACTGTAATGGTAACAATTTTAAATTTGGTTTCAACACAAATGTATCTTCCACTGTGCTCTTTATTTTATTTGCAATTATGCTGCCGGCCGGTGTGGCCGTGCGGTTCTAGGCGCTTCAGTCTGGAACCGCGCGACCGCTACGGTCGCAGGTTCGAATCCTGCCTCGGGCATGGATGTGTGTGATGTCCTTAGGTTAGTTAGGTTTAATTAGTTCTAAGTTCAGGCGACTGATGACCTCAGAAGTTAAGTCGCATAGTGGTCAGAGCCATTTGAACTATTTGCAATTATGCTACTAAGATCTGGAACAAGAGATTGGCTGACAGCAATTCTGAGAGAATTTTTTAAATTACAATTAGAAATACTTGCAAGCAATCTAGTTTTTGTACAAGACAAAAGAGAAAAACCCTTTCACATACACAAGTAGAACCAAACATAGAAATAATCTTCGCTGCTTCTCTGTGTAACTTGGGAAATTCTTCCTTCGGCAAATTCTGGCAGAATTGGAGCAAACCTTTTGTATTGTAAAACACATCCTTTCGGTGAACATCGCTTTGCAAATCAATTAGTTCGAAATGTAAATCTGAAGGTGCACTTTAAATATCCATCGAAAAATGTTTCACAGAAACATCGAGAACTGGCTGCAGGTAGGTAATTTCCTGAAACAATAACAAAGCCAATGTTAATAAATGAAAGTAATGTAAGCCGTTGTTTCGAAGTACTAAAATGCGATAGATTTTGATAAACATGTAATGTGAACTATTGGTTTTAATGTAATGTTACACTTGCATATGTAACGCAATCTCCTTTATTTAGCTGTATGTCATATACCGGCACATTACCTGGAATCGGTCGTTAAACGCATTTTCAAGGGATTGTAGCACCTCGACGTATTTTTCAAAGCGCGCTCCTTCCTTCACAGATGCTGTCAAACAAAAACATAGTACTGTTTTGATTAGAGCGGTTATAAAAATCAGGCTGTTTTAGTAAAGGTACAATTTATATCTCGCTTACCTAGTACAGGAAAGTGTTGCGTATTTTTCTCTGAAAGGTTGTTTTTGAGGAGCTACAGTTTATACTGGAAAGCGTTTATTTTGCTGATCATATCGTTGGTGAGATTGTTTTCTTTTTGGAGTTTCAGACTTAAATCATTTAGGAGAGCCATAATGTCTGCTAAAAATCCTAAATCAGCTACCCATTCAGAGTCATGAAAAAGTGGCTCCCGACGTCCTTTGCTCCAAAAACTGAGCCACAGTGTGGCGTAGTCGAAAAATTCGGGAAATCACTTTCCCTTTGCTCAGGTAGCGCACCTCAGCGTGGTACGGAATATCTCGATACTCCTCTTCAAAGGAAATCAAAAATTCTTTGAATTGACGATGAGTGAGTCCATGAGAACGAATTAGTTCACGATACGCACCACTACCTTCATCACATCTTGAAGACCGATAACTTTCGCACAATGAGCCTCTTGGTGTGCAAAACAATGAACGGAAGGTAAATTCGGCATGTTAAGTTTTTCCGCAGTAGGCCAATAAACCCTTTTGCTTTACCGCACATTGCTGGTGCTCCGTCTGTGGTTACGGTAAACAGCTTTTCCCAAGGGAGTCCTATTCCTTCAGCTGCCATTTCAACAGCTGCTAAAATATCCGCCCCTGTAACATTCAAGGAAATCATATCCAGGAGCTCTTCCGTTACATGTAGGTCGTCGTCCGCGCCACGAAAAAATATTGCTGACTGAGCCGTGTCGTTAATATCCGTGGACTCATCAAGTGCGATGGAGTACGCTAGGAAGTTTTCGATTTTGGCTGCCAGTTGTTCATGCAAATTCTCAGCAATGTCGTTGATTCTCCGATGTATTGTCATTCTGGAAAGTGGTATTCTGCTGTACGCGTGAGCTAATGTGGGATTCGTTGTCTCTACTACGTCCAACATAATGTTTTTTTATTAATGGACCGTCCATAAATGGCCTCCCAGCTCTTGGTAAACGTAGAGTAACTTTGTAACAAGCTCTGAGAGTCCTTTCGCAACACCCCTCATCTTCTTCACCCTAAAGTAGAGAAAAAAAGATACGTTAGATATAATTTATGCGAAAACGAAAACTAAGGAATCTAAACAAATGTTATTTCGTTTCGCATGACCTTTAACCAAAATATACATGTTAAAGTACTTGCAACAAACCTCGTTTGTAGATACAGAATTCTTTTCTGCAAGAGTTTGCAACTTCCGTAATTATTCCTCTCTGGCATCCCCTGTTATATCACTATACTTTTCTGAATGCAATTTGCTGTAGTGCCTTTCAATAGACGATTTTCTGACACACTTAATTAGTGTACCGCAGATTAGACATTTGGCTTTATCATCACAACGCACAAAAACGTAGGAGAGTTCCCATTCCGGTTTAAATTGACTTTCGGCAATTTTCCCTTTTTTTGGAGCAGATGGTTCCATTATTCCGGAAATTGTCTTGCGCTTACGTATACCAATGTTGACTAAGCCGTCTGGCAGCGCATTCGGCAGCGCACAACGTCGGCCTCACGTAGCAAGCCGAGTTGAGGCGAAGTATGCCGAGTTGAACCGATGCACTGTGCAGGCACTCGCTGCACCTCGCTTTGCACGCGTGCGGTTTTCCGTGTTTGTGCGGCCCTGGTTTAGATTGTTCTTCTGGTGGGAAAACCAGTGGCTAAACTAAAATTCTCAACAAGATATAAGAAATATAGTTCTATCCTGGACAGAACTTTGAAATTAATCAAATGGTTCAAATGGTTCTGAGCACTATGCGACTTAACTTCTGAGGTCATCAGTCGCCTAGAACTTAGAACTAATTAAACCTAAGGACATCACACACATCCATGCCCGAGGCAGGATTCGAACCTGCGACCGTAGCGGTCACGCGGTTCCAGACTGAAGCGTCTAAACCGCACGGCCACACCGGCCGGCTGAAATTAATCCTCAAGGCCGGCTAGGATATCACATCTTCGATTCAGTCCCGAACAAGTCCTTATTTACAAGAACAATGACGGCTTTTTATGGTCCACTCCCGGTAGTGGCAATGTACATCCTAAATTGTTGGCTGGACTCATTATTGTCTGGTGGATCAGTCATGAAGCGGTAAAGCAGTTCCTCATAAAGCAAACATTTCTACGGTCATTGCTAAACGGTGGGCGAGGTCGTGTGAAGAGTGATGTCACTAGACCATGGATTACCGGAAACAAGTGATCTGAAGTTGTGAACGTTGTCTGCCGTAAGTAAAGCATGGAGATGGTGGTATTGCTGTATGGCGGTGTTTGCCCTGGCTATTACAGAATTGTGCACTGCATACAGCGGAGGAGCAATCTGGAGACGATGACTGTATACACATGACAACCCACTCTGTCATAGAACATCTGTGAGGCAATCGTTTTTGGGCACTACCATTAATTAAATGGATTGGCCTGCCTTGTGTCCTGACCCGAAACCCTATGGAACATCTTTGAGATGAGTTAGAAAGTCGACTTTTCTCCAGACCTCAACTAACTATTCTAGTTTCAGTTCTTGAGAAAGAGTGGGCTGCCATTCCTCCACAGACATTCAGATGCCTCGTTGACAGTCTCTCCAGCAGAGCTGAAGCTATCACAAACGCAAAGGGTGGACACACACTAATTTTACAATGTTGCAATTTTTGTTGTAAAGCGAAGTGCAGCTTTTTAGGTCTTTTGTAAAATGTAACCATGAAAGAAGGAGAGAGAAACACAGAGAGAGAGATAAAGAATGTCAGTGCACTTCATGCTGTGGATTGGAATAATCCAAATGAATCGGTGGAGTGATTAGTTTGCTTGCTAGCTTCGAAAGCGACAGGCAATAATTCACATGACAATGAAATAGTTTCTATTGAAGAGGAGCTTCCATTGTTACTTGACGTTGTATGGTGTCTGTATATCGACTAATACTCAATGCTTGTTAAGATCCACATAACGGTACTCTTCTGAAAATTAGTAAGGCAAACATATATTAGTATAATGCAATCTGACTACTCTCAGTTCACTTTCTTCAGACACAGATATTTAAATAGCACAGCAGATACTACATTTGATACTTAAAATAATTTAATATTGTCCACTGGTTAACTTGCCCTTTACTAAATCCAAACTGGATCTTTCTAACTACAAGTAATTTTCCTCTGGTTAGAAAAGAACAGATCCAAACCTGTGCGTTCACATATAAAGTGATTGTATTTCGTCGTGGGGATATTGTAATTCTACAATATCACAAAATATGTTAATGGGAATATGGTGCAGCTGCTTTCTCGAACATCTCGGAGCAAACTTACTTTTCGTGATCTGAAAGTAACTAACTAGTTGCTCATCTCTGAATTCTCATTACGAGCAGGAGTAATGCTGAATGAAATATTGTTTGAATTGGACAAGAAAACATTTAGTTAAGTTACTTCTACACAAGGCATTCATGCAGGACCTTATGGTTGCTCACATCTGTCGTCTCACGAAACTTGTATCCATTTATAGAAATTTCTGAATATGAATTTCAAATAGAGACATAGAATCTGCGTCAACTTTGCAATTACTATGGTGTCTCAAGAATACAAAAGTTTTACATGGAATACGTTGGTAACAGTTGCATGAAATACATGCTGCCCTCATTACGGCCATACAAAAATCATTTCTTCAATATACATTTGAAAATTATCTTTGTACCCTCTACACCAAAAACTTGGATGATGTTCACCACATCTGAGCCATAATAGTGCTAAATATCACAAAGTCACATGTATTGAATTACCAGGGTTCGTAAACCTGGCCCAATCGTAACAGTAAAACAAACTATAATGTGTACATTTAAACGCTCTTCATCTCCAAATATTACTTAAATGGTTTTTCGGAGAACTATCGTACTTCTTAAGAATAAATTACTAGTTCTGAGAGAGAAATTCAATAAGGTTTATGACAATGAGTGCGAACCAAGTATCTGGTGAATGAGTAATGAAAACTTACTTGAAAATTTGTAAGAATCTTGCACTGTGCTACCATTTTCAAACATGCGTTCTAGTTTCATAATCTTCATCAATGCAGAACTTATTTGGTGGGCAAAATATTGACTTGCTAAACGCCTTCACGAAATAACTGCAATTTATAAACAGAGAATTTCTGTTCTATTTATTAACTGCACTTATTTTGTGATGGCATTTAACAAGCCCATATTTCGCTCACCGGATAAGTTCTCCATCACCCTACTGCATTGCATTCGTGAACCAGTCTGCAACACCATTCAATACTTGACCCAGATAAATATCGACAATCCTACATGGTTCACTCCACATTTAGTACTGCAAAAATGCCACCTTTCTTCCAGAAGCGTCGTATGAGGGAAGCTTTATTTTAGTATACACACGTCAATAAAAGTTTTGCATTACCCCGGCTCCCAGAATTCCTGAAGATAGACGTTAACGTTGGATATTGTATCACTGGTACAGTCCCTTTGACTGTTCAGAGATGTCACTAAACCCGCCAGAAGATGTAAACAGTCGGCCGGTGTGGCCGAGCAGTTCTAGGTGCTTCAGTCTGGAACCATGTGACCACTACGGTCGCAGGTTCGAATCCTGCCTCGAGCATGGATGTGTGTGATGTCGTTAGGTTTAAGTAGTTCTGAGTTCTAGGGGACTGATGACCTCAGATGTTGTCCCATAGTGCTCAGAGCCATTTGAACCATTTGAAGATGTAAACAACCATCCATGAGCAGCACCTATTAAACGGAGGAGGTCCGACAGCAGATCAGTTCCAGTCAATACACCAAGAAGGAGGTACACGGCTCGTGTTGTCTGTAGTTCAACCATGCCTAGACGGTCAATACCGCGGTTCCATCACGTCCGCATTGTTTCTTTGTGCCAGAAATGGCTCTCAACAAGGGAAGTGTCCAGGTGTCTCGGAGTGAGCTAAAGCGATGTTGTTCGGTCATGGAGGAGACACAGAGAGACAGGAACCGTCGATGGCATGCCTCACTCAGGCTGCCCAAGTGCTACTATTGCAGTGGGTGACCTCTATCTATGGATTATGAATCGGAGGAACCCTTACAGTAACGCCGCCATGTTGAATACTGCTTTTCGTGCAGCCATAGGACGTCGTGTTACGACTCAAACTGAGCGCAATAGGCTGCATGATGAGCAACTACACTCCAGACGTCCTTGGCGAGGTTCATATTTGCAACCACGACACCATGTAGCGCAGTACAGATGGGCCCGACAACATGCCGAATGGACCGCTCAGGATTGGCATCACATTCTCTTCATCGATGAGTGTCCCATATGTCCTTCAACCAGACAATCATCGGAGACGTGTTTGGAGGCAACCGGGTCAGGCTGAACGCCTTAGAGACACTGTCCAGCGAGTGCAGCAAGGTGGAGGTTCCCTGATGTTTTGGGGTGACATTATGTGGGGCCGACGTACGCCGCTGGTGGTCATACAAGGCGCCGTAACGACTATACGATCCGTGTATGCCATCCTCCAACCGATAGTGCAACCATATCGGCAGCATATTGGCGAGTCATTCGTCTTCATGGACAACAATTCGCTCCCCCATCTTGCATATCTAGCAACGACGAGAAGTACACAAGAATGTCGCTAGTAAGCCGCTCCTTTCTTGAATGAATTACTTTTCCTTAGGATTCTTCCAGACAATCGTAGCCTGGCATTTACTTTGTCTACAACTGATTTTATGTGGTCTTTCCGCTTCAGAATAACGACATGCTCGACTAGAGTGGCCAGCATGTTCTAGCCGTCCGCGGTGGTCTCGCGGTTCTAGGCGCGCAGTCCGGAACCGTGCGACTGCTACGGTCGCAGGCTCGAATACTGCCTCGGGCATGGATGTGTGTGATGTCCTTAGGTTAGTTAGGTTTAAGTAGTTCTAAGTTCAAGGGGACTGATGACCACAGCTGTTAAGTCCCATAGTGCTCAGAGCCATTTGAACCATTTTAACCAGCATGTTCTCCAGACAAGAACCCTATCGGACATGGCTGGAATAGATTAAAAATGGTTGTTTATGGACGACGTGACCCACCAGCCACTCCGAGGGATCCGCACCGAATCGCCGTTGAGGAGTGGGACAATCTGGACCAACAGTACATTGACGAACTTGCAGATTGTATTGTACTGTATGGAACTGGTGCTACAGCAGTCCACTCACCGCATCGCCATCCAAGTGGACCCCACCCCCTCCCCCCTCCCCCCGGGAACGTCTCTTACCAGATGAGTGTGACCATAATGTTTGGGTGGTAGAGTAATTACGGTGTACGCGTACGTGGAGAAAGTGTTTGCGCAGCAATCGCCGACAAAGTGTAACTGAGGCAGAATAAGGGGAACCAGCCTGCTTTCAACGATGCAGACGGAAAACAGCCTTAAAAACCATCCACCGACTGGGCGGCACACCGAAGGATTCGTGCTGGGGAACGGCACGCCTTCCCTCCTGGAAAGTAGTGCGTTAGACCACACAGCTAACCAGGCGGGCAATTTGCGGACAACATGCCACGACGAATACACGCATGCATCAATGCAAGTGGACGTGCTACTGGGTATTAGCGGTACCGGTGTGTACAGCAATCTGGACCACCACCTCTGAAGGTCTCACTGTATGGTGGTACAACAAACAGAGAGTGGTTTTCATGAGCAATAAAAAGGGCGGAAATTATGTTTACGTTGATCTCTATTCCAATTTTCTGTGCAGGTTCCGGAACTCTAGGAACTGAGATGATGCAAAACTTTTTTGATGTGAGTAGTATGTCACACATAGAAGCCATAGCTCTTTTCACATGTATACACGGTGGCCAGAAACGGGCCGAAAAGCTTGTGAGGACGTTGTATGGGAGGCTGTGCTGAAAAATAACTTTAAGAATAAAATTCGACTCGGTGCGCCGTTTCGAATTCGTACTGTGATCTGTAACTCACAGAGATGATGACGACGATGAGGCAGAAGCGGAAGTATTGTACGTAATTCTTTCGATGTTGCGTGCACACACATATAAATTTATTGGCGAAGCAGAGATGGAGAGGGAGAGGAGAAGATAGGAAATTTACGAGGTGTAAAAAAGCAGAAGGATGATGATAATACAGTAGACTTGGAAGTATTACGTGGACGTGTTTGAGATGAAGTTTAATGATGAGTCAGCACAGAACTTACAAACGTGGAGCTTTATGCAGTGTGTGTGTGTGTGTGTGTGTGTGTAATGGAGCCAATTTACACAATTCAGAGGCAAACATGTTCGAACATGGCGCCATTTTACTAAAATAATTTTGACCATGACACCAATTGAAGTGAATCTAACTCAATTTTTTCGGAAATACTAGTGTCTTCGAACTTTTCGCGCAATTGAAGTGAAATTTGCTTAATTTCACAGGTGAACTGTAATTGGCTGCCTCATTTTAATACCTGCGAAAATACAATCCTACACTTCTGGGATTGGATGGCTCATGCTAATAGTACGCTGAGATTGGCTGGAGTAGGTCAAACCTGCTTCTCACTTCTACTTAAAGTTAAAATTTTTGATTGGTCAAACCTGCTTCTCATTTTATTTCCACTTAAAGCAATTTAAGTTTTTGATGTGCAAACCTCACAATTCAGTTAGTTGTATTTGTTTCCAGAATGTAGTTTGCCAGTGAAAGAAACAGGTAAAGTTTTCCGTGTGGTATTGCTTGTGAAAAGAATTAGTTAGCAATTATTAAATTACTTAACTCGTTTTCTTGACTAGATGTCTTGGTTTTCTCTGTCACTGTTCAGTATCCAGTGGAAATCATCTGCTTACAGGAGGCCGGGGTTTGGTTTTCAAATATGTGCTCTGTAATGAGTTGCAGGTAGCATAAAATACTTAATTCACATCTTGACATGGTATAGTTCCATTCCTCGAGATAACAAAATTTCACAGTACAACATCACACATACAATCCAACACACTGAAACAGTACAGCACAGATTCAAGACTGCTACTTTTACGACGCACCAAAACCAGAGTAAGTCCTTACCATGCGCCAAAACTTACCTTAGGCGACCACAAACGCGAATTTCACACTATAGAGATGTCATTGTTTACATATTGATTTTTTAAGACACAGAAAGTCACATCTTACAAATAATTTACTTTACAGATATTTACAGATTGTTACCTAGAGTAAATTACATTATAGAGAAAGTGTTGTTAATAAAACTTCTCTATTTAAACTAGACTGAACTGCATGTGACTGCTTGAGTCTTTAATAAAACTTGCATCTGACTGCGTATTTAACTGAACGGAACTTTATCTGACTGCATGAAAATATTGTTGGAAAATTAATACTCAAAATACACATGAAAGTTTAGTGGTAAAAATAAATGAAAGTCACCAACCTGCATCTGACTGCGTCTGTGGACTTAGCTCGTGCATTCCTTCCCATTTAGCCGGCAATAAAACATATATTCAACTCAGCCATAGTCCAATGGCATAAAGTTGTCTTTCTAGATAACTTTACTCATTTTGGCCCTGTTTTTTACTTAATAAAAATTCTGTCCTGATATGAATAATTTGCCAACTGTGCAATGGCATATAGATTATTTTACTCTGATAAATGAAATTATTAACTTTATTCACGAAAACTTTACTTTAATGTACCTTTTGGTTCGATGCAAGCACAGGATGCGGAGAACGACATAAGGTGTGAGATGAAACTCTAATTTTATCTAAAAAATATTTATTGCTCAAACTTTTAAGGCACGTGTGAAAAACTAAAAAAAACCTTCTATAGCATGGATTTACGAGAAAGTTTCACAAAACGCTTATTGCATCAACAATGGGATTTCTATCTAGCTTTTAGACATTATTTAACCAAAGAAAACCTATTTTATTAATTATTCTTTCTAGTTTCTCCAGTTATGTGCCGAATTTCGCTCAATATATAGCTTATTATGTGCGTAGCGCCAATTCTTACTTTGATGCTGTCACGACCCGGCTGCCTCTTGCAGGCATCTAGCTCCGACTCGAAACACGTCTGCTGTCTGTGCGCATCTCCTCACCACTACTCAAACTTTTACCGCGTGCACGTAGCTCAGTTAGCTGTCAAAGATCTTACTACTCGAAGATTTACTACTCGTCCAACCTTGCGGTTGGGAACTATCGACATTTTTCACCGGCTCTATCCTGATCGAATCTCAGCACATACCTTTCAATAGCAACAAGAATAACGTCAAAAATTTCAATTAAAATTTTGTATTAAATCAAGTCTACGAAAAATAATTATGTTATTGGAAAAACAATTAAGTTAACATTATTTATGTTAGATCTTTCGTTTCACGATAAATTTCTGTATTTGAATACAATAAAATAATATTTCACAGTTTATGCGACCTCAGAAAAATTAATGTTCGTTGGGTGATGCGTCATCTTAGTGTATTGGATAGTCATTATTATGATCGAGTACATCAGTTACTTCTGTGTATTTGTCAATAAATAAATGTCGTTTGACTAGGGCCTCCCGTCGGGTAGACCGTTCGCCGGGTGCAAGTCTTTCGATGTGACGCCACTTCGGTGACTTGCGCGTAGATGAGGATGAAATGATGATGATGAGCGGAGAAAATCTCGGACCCAGCCGGAAATCGAACCCGGGGCCTGAAGATTGACATTTTGTCTCGCTGACCATTCAGCTACCGGTGTCGGAGTATTTGTCAATGAAAATGGCCCTTTGATCAGTTCCGTTACAAGGGAGGGTGGGGGGGAGTGGAAGGACTACAAAGTAAAAACGAGTCAGTTCCACCGTCTAGGATTTTTTGATTTTTTTAAAAAGTTTCCTACTAGCACAACTGCTTTAGTTCTGCCATCTTGGATTTTGACTACTGTTGCGGCTTAGCGGGTGATGTCAGACAACAAATCGAAATGATTGGGAGTCAGCCCACAGTCGTCCCTAATATTTTTTCTGTAACTTATCACTCCTTTCACCTTTATCAATAATTTGTTCATTTGAAAAATTCGAAGGTGCACTGTGGTTTGGAATCCACGTTAAATTGGAAGTCCCATGCAACGATCTGGATATGTCAGGTCCAAATTCTGAGGAGGCAAAGACAAATCATCTCAATAGAACCGTGACTAGTAAACCATTATGGTGTTCAAATTCACCTTCGGGTTCACGATAACTTTATTTACAAACGAACTGGCATTTTCATAAAAGTAACTGTTGCAGTGTCCGTCACTAAGAGAGGTAACCGTAATTCTTAATTGTTACCTAGGAAAAATAAGGTTCCGACAATAATTTTTTGTTTTCTTGCAGAAACTGAACTGTAGTATTCCTAGTACTCTTGTATATGATCGAAAACAAAATGGTACAGTCAATTGATATCCTGGAGTATCACGCCATTATTCGTTTCCTGTATTTGAAGAGAAACAAGGTCGTAGTTTTTAGCTGAATTGCTGGAAAGGTATGGCAAAAGTGCAAGATCATACGACAGAGCAGTTATGTAGCACAATTGCTTCCAGTGTGGTCAAACGATTTGAATAGCGAAGAATGAAGTGACGGACCATATTTCTGTGAAGAACTGGGGATAGCAAGAGGAGACGCTGGGGTTCGATGATTGACAAATCTCAATCGAGGTGAAAGGGGAATATTTGAAAATTTGTAATGGATCAATTCTGAGGATCTCGAATTAAAAATGGCGCGCGAGCGAGTCAGTAGGTGAGATATTGCAGCTCTGTCATGTCAGTGCAGGTGAGTTAGATAACCACTTTATTTATATGAAGAAGTATTGTGAGAAGGAAAGCTGCTAATGACCGTATAGCGGAGATGCTGAGTCATAGATAGGCACGTCAAAAAGACTGTCACATATATAGCTTTCAGCCACTAAGGCCTTCGTCAAAATTAGACGACAAACACACACTCTCCGCTATACGGTGAGTAACAACTTTCATTTTCACAATATTGTTACATTTCATCCTGGATTTTCCATTGCTTTTTTTATATGAAGGAGTGCTGAATGCATCGCTGCAATTTAAAGACAAGAATCAAAGAAAACAGTAATAAAGAAATGGCGAGAACCACACCGTTTGCCAATGTGTGGAGCTAATAGATTATGTTCGTATTGGAGAAACGATTGCAATAGCTCGCTACCGGAATCTCCAGACGAAGCTACGAGAAGTTATCAATACTGCAGGACGATGTCCAAGAGAGTGTTTGTACTCCACGACAACGCCGTAACTCTTTCTGTACTGCACACACGCACACCTTCTATTTCTTTAGGCTATTAAATTTTGCCTCACCCTCTGTATTCCCTATTCATGTCGTCCAGCCACTTCTTCCTTCTTCCTCTTTCCGTCGGCCAGAGTGGCCGTGCGGTTCTAGACGCTACAGTCTGGAGCCGAGCGACCGCTACGGTCGCAGGTTCGAATCCTACCTCGGGCATGGATGTGTGTGATGTCCTTAGGTTCGTTAGGTTTAATTAGTTCTAAGTTCTAGGCGACTGATGACCTCAGAAGTTAAGTCGCATAGTGCTCAGAGCCATTTGAACCATTTTCTTCCTCTTTCCGCCGGTGAAAAACTCATTTTCAGGAAGGCGAGGAACTGATTTGCAAGGCGCAACTTCCGTTAATCGGCCAAAATTCGGTCTCCTACAACCAAGGTGTCCGGCAAGTCAGCAAACATTAGGAAAAACTTGTCGAATTGAGGCATGAGCATGTAGAGGACTAACATCACCAAATTTCATTGAATACTAATTTTTCTGTAAATTATTAGTAGCCAAGGTTGAACGTAGGAAAGTAGACAAACATTTTCGGCCGGTTCTTGCCATCTTCATAATCTGAAATATATTGAAATAGGGGTTAAAAGAGAGAAATTGCATCCACCATTATTGGTATTTACAAAATATTTTAACAAAATTATTGAACAGCACGTATTAGAATATTAAAAAAAAGTATGTCTTCGATAGCTGGACACTTTTTCAATTGGCTGTTAACAACGTAAAAGAATGTCAACTGTAATGTATGCACATCAGCTGTCAAAACTGACTTAAAGATTGACATAGAAGCAACATAATACAAGTCTATATATGCCATAAATGAGAAGATAATAGTTTGAAAGTTACGTGAAAATCATTATGTTAAAGGCATATCTTCCAACTCGTGCTTGTAATACTATTATATACTGAGTATATAATAGGTGATATAGTTATAAGTGAAAACAAAAAATAACAATTAACACTATTACTATTATAATGAATATATTAGAGTAAAATAGACAAGTTGCATAAACATAAATATGGATTTACACAGATAGAAGTTCTAGCAGATGACATAACGTTATAAATTTTTTATTCAAATAGGACTAATCGTCTAATAATTTATGAGGCTCTATGCAGAAAGTATTTTATACGTGTACAGATGAAAGCAGTCACGTTAGCTTGGACAGGCTTAAAATCAATACAAAACTAGCGAACGCAGCAATTGTTCGCAACTGCTGAATATGTATGCAAATCAAATGTACATCCTAATCTCCTTCTCCCCTCTCTGTCTGTCCACAACCTCCTCAGCCTCTCTCGGTCCATCTCTTCCCCTTCCCCATCCTTTCTGTCCATCACCTCTTCTGCCGCCTCCCTATCTTCTCCCGCCCCTATCCCTCTCCATCTACTCCTCCCAAATCTCTTTGTCCATCTGCTCTTTCCCACTCTCTATGTCCATTCCTTCCCCCTCCCCCATTCTCTCTCCATCTCTTCTTCCCTCCTCTCTCTCTGAATCTGAACCTTGTTTATTGTTATTGCAAATTCGTATTCCATAGCACTATTCTAATCATAAGCCGATTACCCATATACACAAATTTTCTGTTTTCTCTAAAAATTGACTGCGAGGAAGGAAACAAAAATACGGTATTATAAAAATGTGTGCCCGAACCGTACAATAACCCTGGGTTCGGTGTGGGGCGGCGGAGGGGTGAAATGGACTGCGGTAGTCGTCGTGGGGTTGTGGACCACTGCGGCTGCGCGGGGATGGAGCCTCTCCGTAGTTTCTAAGTCCCCGGTTAACATAACATATATAGTTATATATTAAATATATAGCCTAGGTCAGAAAGTTCAGTAGAGTATCATTTAAAAATTTGAAGTAAACCAGACAATAACTCTCGACGTCTTTGGTAACAACGTTAAAATACGACTTGTCTTATAAAAACGAGGAATGTATCTGAGAGTTGTGAAGGAACAATTGCAATGCACATCATAATGATGCCAATGATATAAAAAAATAACACACAGAAATAGATAGTGGCAGTTTGAATTTTTCCGAGGTTCTAATTGAAATGAAATGAAATCAAATGTGCGTATGACATTTTTGGACGGGAGACCCTATCTGGATTCATCGGCCGCCTGGTACAACTTTTCATTTCACGCCACTTCGGTGACTCGTGTGTCAACGGTGACGAAATGATGACGAGGACAGCACACACTCGCAGCCCTGGGTGGAGAAAATTTTTGACCTGGCCGGAAATCGAACCCGGGGCCCAGTGATAGTGTCAGTAACGGTAATCGCAAGATCAAGGCTATTCACGAGCTGATAATTAAAAGCTGACGATCGCCTCTCGTAGCTGTATTTCTCTATAAATTTTCACTAACCAGGAAAGTACTTGGGGCCGAACAAATACACCAGCCGGCCGCGGTGGTCTCGCGGTTAAGGCGCTCAGTCCGGAACCGCGCGACTGCTACGGTCGCAGATTCGAATCCTGCCTCGGGCATTGATGTGTGTGATGTCCTTAGGTTAGTTAGGTTTAAGTAGTTCTAAGTTCTAGGGGACTGATGACCACAGATGTTAAGTCCCATAGTGCTCAGAGCCATTTGAACCATTTGAACCAAATACACCAAAATCGTGTGAGAAATAATGTAAAGGTCTCTTGTTGCACATCTGCAAAACTCTGCAGTCGTCCGTTAGAGGCCTCTGCGTATGCCATGCCGCATTGCACACTGACCTGCCGGTACGCCAGTCGGGACCAGTAGGGACGGTGCAGTGTGCCTCTGAAGTTGCGTTTTGTGACATTATTAGTGTATTGAAGCGTCAGATGGCTCGGCGATTAGTAATCAATCCTGCTAATGTATTGCGATTGGTTGAGATGAAGTTACGAAGAACCCTTCTTCGTGAAGATGGTATTGGTGTAGAAGACGAATCATTCGCATGTTTTCTGGTACCTATTATAGTGCAGAAATATGAACATAAGTTAGAAACAGATACTGTTGTAACACTAACACATAATGATGATGATAGGGATGATGATGACGAACAACTCATTGGAAACGGTAGTGCTACGGCAAGTGCGGGAAGAGACGATGGAAGCAGACAGCGAATACCAACCGTCTCCCAAGAAGAAGGTTAAAGTTGCAAGTATCATCACGAAAATGGCTCTGAGCGCTATGGGACTTAACATCTGTGGTCATCAGTCCCCTAGAACTTAGAATTACTTAACCTAACTAACCTAAGGACATCACACACATCCAAGCCCGAGGCAGGATTCGAACCTGCGACCGTAGCGGTCACGCGGTTCCAGACTGTAGCGTCTAGAACCGCACGGCCACTCCGGCCGGCAGTATCATCACGGCATTTGATGACAACACACTGGAGAACATGTACGATGATTATTACCAATGCTTCGTTACGCGTGGCAGAACGCTGGCTACGAAACTGGTGAACCAGTGAACAACTTCAAAAGTGTCACTGACGTGGCGTTCAACACTGATATTATAGAATGTGCAAATACGCCATGCGATCAACTTGCATTTCTTCACTGTGCGTTTTGCACTCATTCGTATTGCTCGGAGCATTTTATTCACATTCCGGATTTACATTTATAGTTAAGATTGCTGCATTGCGTATGGCGTCTACAATTACATCTACAGTGATATCTAGAGCATGACTGCAGAGTTTTGCAGAAAAACGACACCCACCAGCACATTCAGAGGTACATAATGGTCCTGTAACCAAACGTTCATACAGATCTGTTTGTTCGAGCCGAAGTACTTTCCCGGTAAGTTATAGAAACCAGCGTATATTTAGCTCAGACATACAGGGTGTTACAAAAAGGTACGGCCAAACTTTCAGGAAACATTCCTCACACACAAAGAAAGAAAATATGTTATGTGGATATGTGTCCGGAAACGCTTACTTTCCATGTTAGAGCTCATTTTACTACTTCTCTTCAAATCACATTAATCATGGAATGGAAACACACAGCAACAGAACGTACCAGCGTGACTTGAAACACTTTGTTACAGGAAATGTTCAAAATGTCCTCCGTTAGCGAGGATACATGCATCCACCCTCCGTCGCATGGAATCCCTGATGCGCTGATGCAGCCCTGGAGAATGGCGTATTGTATCACAGCCGTCCACAATACGAGCACATTTGGTACCGGGGTTGCGTAGACAAAAGCTTTCAAATGCCCCCCCCCCCCCCCATAAATGAAAGTCAAGAGGGTTGAGGTCAGGAGAGCGTGGAGGCCATGGAATTGGTCCGCCTCTACCAGTCCATCGGTCACCGAATCTGTTGTTGAGAAGCGTACGAACACTTCGACTGAAATGTGCAGGAGCTCCATCGTGCATGAACCACATGTGTGTCGTAAAGGCACATGTTCTAGCAGCACAGGTAGAGTATCCCGTATGAAATCGTGATAACGAGCTCCATTGAGTGTAGGTGGAAGAACATGGGGCGCAAACAAGACATCACCAACAATGCCTGCCCAAACGTTCACAGAAAATCTGTGCTGATGACGTGATTGCACAATTGCGTGCGTATGCTCGTCAGCCCACACGTGTTGATTGTGAAAATTTACAATTTGATCACGTTGGAATGAAGCCTCATCCGTAAAGAGAACATTTG
This sequence comes from Schistocerca cancellata, assembly GCF_023864275.1. Lineage (NCBI taxonomy): Eukaryota > Metazoa > Arthropoda > Insecta > Orthoptera > Acrididae > Schistocerca > Schistocerca cancellata. Next base: position 459,823,638 of record NC_064630.1, read on the forward strand.
CACTGAAATGAGGATTGACGCATTGTTGGATGAACCATTTGCAGAAGTGTACCCGTGGAGGCCAATCAGCTGGTGATAGTGGCTGCACACGCTGTACATGGTACGGAAACAACTGGTTCTCCCATAGCACTCTCCATACAGTGACGTGGTCAACGTTACCTTGTACAGCAGCAACTTCTCTGACGCTGACATTAGGGTTATCGTCAATTGCACGAAGAATTGCATCATCCATTACAGGTGTCCTCGTCGTTCTAGGTCTTCCCCAGTCGCGAGTCATAGGCTGGAATGTTCCGTGCTCCCTAAGACGCCGAGCAATTGCTTCGAACGTCTTCCTGTCGGGATACCTTCGTTCTGGAAATCTGTCTAGATACAAACGTACCGCGCCACGGCTATTGCCCCGTGCTAATCCATACGTCAAATGGGCATCTGCCAACCTTGCATTTGTAAACATTGCACTGACTGCAAAACCACGTTCGTGATGAACACTAACCTGTTGATGCTACGTACTGATGTGCTTGATGCTAGTACTGTAGAGCAATGATTCGCATGTCAACGCAAGCAGCGAAGTCAACATTACCTTCCTTCAATTGGGCCAATTGGCGGTGAATCGAGGAAGTACAGTACATACTGACGAAACTAAAATGAGCTCTAACGTGGAAATTAAGCGTTTCCGGACACATGTCCACATAACATCTTTTCTTTATTTGTGTGTGAGGAATGTTTCCTGAAAGTTTGGCCGTACCTTTTTGTAACACCCTGTATAGTATATCATATTCTGTGATCAAATAAGGCTCGGGAATCCTCTGAATGTTCTGCTAAAGAGCGTGCATATCAAATACCGATTCTTAAGCAGATGTTCTGTTAGAGAGGTTACCGAAAAGGTCACCGGAAGCATTTATGGTGCAACATGCAGCGACCGGCGCAGTTGTGGCCGTCGGGGCAACAACGCTTCCAAAAAGCTTCGTATGTGAGCCGAATGCGGACGCGGTGACCGCCGGCATTCCTGGAAGGGGCCGCGCGCTGCTTGGTATGCTGACAGGAGGCGCCCAGATCAGGTGATAACCCGCGGCCGGGCGGCCAGGCCGCCGCCGCCGCCGCCGCCGCCGCAGCATCAGACACTGTGCACCGTCTGCAGCATCGGCGGCTGGAGTAGCTGCCTCGTTTGCTCACCTCTCCAACGACAGCCTGGCTAATGTCGTGTTACTACTATAAAAATAACTTTATTCATTTATATAGGAGCAAACTGGAAAAAAAAAAAAAAAAAAAAAAAAAAAAAAAAAAAAAACCGCGGTTACCCTAGACAGAATATATGGGAGAAGGCGTAAGTAATTTTCTAGACACGAGGAGCATGCAAATGTATACATCATTATGGTTATTATGAATGCAATTATACTGTTTGTAAGGTAGTTTGGTCGCGGTGCATGGCAATGGGCAAAAATCCGGGAAATACACTACTGGCCATTAAAATTGCTACACCACGAAGATGACGTGCTACAGACGCGAAATTTAACCGACAGGAAGAAATGCTGTGATATGCAAATTATTAGTTTTTCAGAGCATTCGCACAAGGTTGGCCCCGGTGGCACAACCGACAGCGTGCTGACATGAAGAAAGTTTCCAACCGATTTCTCACACACAAACAGCAGTTGGCCGGCGTTGCCTGGTGAAACGTTGTTGTGATGCCTCGTGTAAGGAGGAGAAATGCGTACCATCACGTTTCCCACTTTCATAAAGGTCGGATTGTAGCCTACCGCTATTGCGGTTTATCTGTCGCGACATTGCTGTTCGCCGGCCGCGGTGGTCTAGCGGTTCTGTCGCTGCAGTCCGGAACCGCGGGACTGCTACGGTCGCAGGTTCGAATCCTGCCTCGGGCATGGGTGTGTGTGATGTCCTTAGGTTAGTTAGGTTTAAGTAGTTCTAAGTTCTAGGGGACTTATGACCTAAGATGTTGAGTCCCATAGTGCTCAGAGCCATTTGAACCATTTTTGACATTGCTGTTCGCGTTGGTCAAGATCCAATGACTGGTAGCAGAAAACCGGTGGGTTCAGGAGTGTAATACGGAACGCCGTGCTGGATCCCAACGGCCTCGTATCACACTACCAGTCGAGATGACAGGCATCTTATCCGCATGGCTGTAACGAATCGTGCAGCCACGTCTCGATCCCTGAGTCAACCGATGGGGACGTTTGCAAGACAACAATCATCTGCACGAACAGTTCGACGACGTTTGCAGCAGCATGGACTATCAGCTCGGAGACCATGGCTGCGGTTACCCTTGACGCTGCATCACAGACAGGAGCGCCTGCGAATGTGTACTCAACGACGAACCTGGGTGCACGAATGGAGAAACGTCATTTTTTTCGGATGAATCCAGGTTCTGTTTACAACATCATGATGGTCGCATCCGTGTTTGGTGACATCGCGGTGAACGCACATTGGAAGCGTGTATCTGTCATCGCCATACTGGCATATCACCCGGCGTGATGGTATGGGCTGCCATTGGTTACACGTCTCGGTCACCTTTTGTTAACACTGACGGCACTTTGAACAGTGGATGTTACATTTCAGATGTGTTACGACCCGTGACTCTACGCTTCATTCGATCCCTGCGAAACCCTTCATTTCAGTAGGATAATGCACGACCGCATGTTCTGGATACAGAAAATGTTCGACTGCTGCCCTGGCCAGCACAGTCTCCAGATCTCTCACCAATTGAAAACGTCTGGTCAATGGTGGCCGAGCAGCTGGCTCGTCATAATTCGCCAGTCACTACTCTTGATGAAGTGTGGTATCGCGTAGAAGCTGCATGGGCAGCTGTACCTGTACACGCCATCCAAACTCTGTTTGACTCAATGCCCAGGCGTATCGAGGCCGTTATTACGGCCAGAGGTGGTTGTTCTGGGTACTGATTTCTCAGGATCTATGCACCCAAATTGCGTGAAAATGTAATCACATGTCAGTTCTAGTAAAATATATGTATCCAATGAATACCCGTTTACCATCTGCATTTCTTCTTGGTGTAGCAACTTTAATGGCTAGTAGTGAATAAAGCGATAAATACTCTTAGGTAAAGCTAAATAATATACGACTTACGAACTTTACCGTATAGATGAAAATGTTTTTATTGTTTCATTCAAGATGAAATGTAATGGTGATACTGTCCTCAACGTGTTTCAACCATACTGTGGTGGATGGAAGAGGGTGAGTTTGGTTGGCAGGTATTTCGGTGTAATGCGCTATGTGGAACACGTAGTTCTCTTAGAACAAGCTATATTCTCTATGACTTTTGAACGTCAACGTGTTGGTGAGTGTACTAGTATATACAATCTTCACCATTTCCATCCGTATTGCCATTAACATTACTTACACAGACACATTCAACCGCAGGCAGCACCACGGGGAAATGCTAGTTTGGTAAAATAGGACGTGGCCAATATGCAAAAGAAGAATAAGCAAGTTTATTGGTGAAAACTATCTAAATTATGAAAAGGATTATACTCACGAAGAATAGGCGAAATGTTTATCCGAAATCACTAAAAATGGCTCTGAGCACTATGGGACTTAACATCTTAGGTCATCAGTCCCCTAGAACTTAGAACTAGTTAAACCTAACTAATCTAAGGGCGTCACACACATCCATGCCCGAGGCAGGATTCGAACCTGCGACCGTAGCAGTCCCGCGGTTCCGGACTGCAGCGCCTAGAACCGCACGGCCACGGCGGCCGGCTCCGAAATCACTGTAGCGTATCATTGGATTATACATTTATTACTTATGAGTATTTTTATCTTTGAGGCTACGTGGTTTTTTTTTGTGACTGTTTATTGTCGATGAAGTGTCATTGACGTAAACGCACTCAGAGATTAACAACTAATATATTTTATGTTAACGTCATTATTAAAGTCTGAATGACGAAACCGCGCAAGCATCGTATTTTGTCGTACAAATGAAACAATAAACGCACTTTCACATGAACTGTAAAGTTGGTAAGTCACAGAGTATATGTTTTTACCTATGAGTATCCATTGCTCTGTATTTCGCTGATTTTTGTTCATCACACTCACCCACTGCCACGCACTGCGATCAAACTCCCATGCTTGAGACCAAGGGCTATCAAGCTCCACAACCACGAGTGTGTGGCAGTGGGTGGTCGTGGAGGAAAGTCTATCACTATGTACACACACAACCCTTTTATATATAGATTTAAATTTATATACTAAAACGTCTAGTTCCACGAGGATAGGACACACAGATGGCTATGGCCTCATAATGGGAACGTAGCAGGAATTTTCTTGAAGTAATTGAGGCAGACCATGGGAAAACTAAATCAGGATAACAGGATGAAGAATGGAACTTCCATCCTCTGGGGTAGAAGTACAATTTGTTTAACACAGTGATATCTCATGCGGCTTATATCTACTGTACAGGGATTTTCACCGTCCGAGGACTGCGGGTTTGTGTCATCCTCATCATTTCATCATCATTCAGCAATGGCGAAGCTGAACAGTGAAAAGATGGGAATTTGTAGGCACGCTGATAACCACGCCGTTGAATATATCACAAAACAAAATCATCATCATCCTCTATACAGTACTGTTTAGCAAATAAGTTATTTAACTGAAGAAATCTTCTCCGTTTTTCTATCAAGCCGTGGCGTCGTGTTTCCGAAGTTAGTAGTGTTCTTTGTCTGGAGATGTTTAGGAAAGTCGTAGTAACGTTGCAGTAACACGACTGATAACCCGAAAAGTTTTCATCAGTGAAGCTGGCCGAGAAGGCTTGCATTCCCGTAAAGTTACGTAATAATTTAAGAGCCTCTATTAATTCGTTTATCACTACTGATCATTGCTCACCCGTCACTTTATCTGAGGTCGCCAATCCATGCTCTTGTTGTTGTGGTCTTCTTGGAGCTAATCCGGTTCGAACCCTATTGGCGGAACATTTTAACTGCCAGTATTTGGCTGGGAAGGGCGAAAGATGCTGTGGCGTGAAGTTCCTGAGCAACTGTCTGCGCAGATCTTCTGGATTAAATTACAAACCTCTCAGCAATATTGCGCGAAGTGAGGGCATGTACCATGTTGACGGTGATCCGTTCGGCTGTCGGATGGGGACTTAAATACGGTTGCCCCCTTGGGGCTATACGAGAGGACCAGGGTTTGTAGCGGCACCAGGTTTCACCCTCTGCCTTCCCTTCATCCACAGTTACACAAACCCAACGCTACACTATACAAACACTCATTACAGCGGTCCGCTTGATACAGGTATACTCTTCACGCTTCGTAACAGATCGAAGGAACTCAACGGCAAACCACCTCCGTGAGGCCCATAGCAAGAAGGCAACGCTGAATTCATGCATCTTGAGTCTCCTCCCCTACGCTCATTCGGTAAATAAGGGGGTACTTTGAGTCGCTGCACACACCATACGCACATTATTAATATTGTAAAAGAACACACATTATCAGCTGACCTCAGGATCACAACCATGGTGTATGATTTCCATTTTGTCTACCATAGTATCCCACTTTCTAGCCTGCGACACTGAGTCAGCATCCCAATATAATGAGTTGGACATTCGGCTCAGAAAGAGCAAAGATATTATAATGCGTGCCAAAGCACAGGAAGTAAAGATTTCCAGAAAAAAGAACAATAAATATATTGTGAAAGTGAAATGTCAAACGGTAGATGTTTTATAATATTTGTTATTCTTGTTATTATCATTAATATTAACTTGTGTTCCTTTATTTTATAGCAAACCCTTACTCAGTGTTTCATAAGTAATGTTTCATTGTATAAAAGTATTGCATAACAGGTAATTTTAACTGCCTTTCAAATAAGTTTATTTTAGTAACCTCCTTCGGTTACTTATTGTGCTGTTTTATTCTTTGGTAGAAAATGCTGTTTCGAATTTTATCTTTATTCTTTCAGAGTTGAGGTGGGTTTAGCCCAGATCTTCTTTCTTGATTGTGGATAGATCTGTATGTGCAGCAATTAGCCCTGACGGCTAAAGAACATTTGCTTGAAACATTTTGTAATTTTCATCTGGACAAATGGTTATTTAGGCGGTCAAGATAAATGGGACATCCTGTGTAAGACAAGTGTCTGACGCAGTTGTTAGATCGGTTACTGCTGCAACAACGGCAGATTTAACTGAGTCTGAACCTGATGTTCTAGTAGGTGCACGAGCGATGGGACACAGTATCTTCGAGGTAGCGATGAAGTGGGGATTTTCCCGTACGACCACTTCACGAGTGTACCGTGAATATCAGGAATCCTGTAAAACATCAAATCTCCGACGTCGCTGCGGCCGGAAAAAAAAATCCTGCAAGAACGGGACCAACGATGACTGAAGAGAATCGATCACCGTGACAGAAGTGTCACACTTGTGCAAATTGCTGCAGATTTCAACGCTGGGTCACCAACAAGTGTCAGCGTGCGAACAATACAACGAAACATCATCGATATGCGCTTTCGGAGTCGAAAGCCCACTCGTGTACCCTTGATGACTGCACGACACAAAGCTTAACACCTCGCCTGGGCCCGTCAGCACCGACATTGGACTTTTGATGACTGGAAACATGTTGCCTGGTCGGACGAGTCTTGTTTTAAATTGTATCGACGGGATGGACGTGTACGGGTGTGGAGAAAACCTCATGGATCCATGGACCCTGCATGTCAGCAGAGGATTGTTCAAGCTGGTGCAGGCTCCGTAATGATGGGGGGCGTGTGCAATTGGAGTGATATGGGACCCCTGATACGTCTAGATACGACTCTGACAGGTGACGCGTACATAAGCATCCTCTCTGAACACTTGCATCCATTCATGTCCATTGTGCATTCCGACAGACTTGGCCAATACCAGCAGAACAATGCGACACCTCATACATCCTGAATTTCTACAGAGTGGCTCCAGGAAGATTCTTCTGATTTCAGACACTACCACTGGCCACCAAACTCCGCAGACATGAACGTTATTCAGCATGTCTGGGATGCCTTTCACCGTGCTGTTCAGAAGACATGGCATCTCCACCCCCCCCCCCTCTCCCCGTACTCTTACGGATTTATGGACAGCCCTGAAGGTGTGTTCCCTCCAGAATAACATCAGACATTAGTCGAGTCTACGCCACGTCGAGTTGCGGCACTTCTGAGTGCTTGCGGGGGCCCTACACGATATTAGTCCTGTGTATCAATTTCTTCGGTTCTTCAGTGTATATTATATTTTATTTTTTACTTTTTGTCATCAGTCTTCTGACTGGACTGTTGCAGCCAGGCACAAATTACTCTCCTGTGTCAACCTCTTCGTCTCAGAGTAGCACTTACAAACTGCATCCTCAATTATTTGCAAAATGTGTTCTAATCTCTGTCTTCCTCCACAGTTTTTACTCTCTAGTACCATGTATGTTAATCCATGATGTCTTAAAAGATACCCTACCATCGTGTTTCTTCTTATCGTATGTGTTGTCCATACATTCCTTTCCACAGCGATTCTCCAGAGAATCTCCTCATTCCTTAAGTTATCAGTCCACCTAATTTTCAACATTACTCTACAGCACTACACCTTAAATGCTTCGATCCTTTTCAGTTCCGGTTTTCTCACAGTCCGTTACCGTACAATGCTGTGCTCCAAACATACATTATCATACATTTCCTCCTCAAATTAAGGCCTATGTTTGGTACGAATAGAGTTCTGTCGACCAGGATTACTAGTGCCAGTCCGTTTTTTATGTCGTCCTTGCTCCGCCCATTGTGTGTTATTTTGCCGCCTAGGTAGCAGAATTACTTAAATTGACTTACTTCGTGATAACTAATCCTGATGTTAAGTTTCTCATTGTTCTCATTTCTGTTAATCCCCATTACTTTCGTCTTTTTTTCGATTTACTCTAAGCCCATATTCTGTATTCATTAGACTGTTCATTTCAATATAAGATCCTATACTTCTTCTTCATTTTCACTGAGGATAGCAATAACATCAGCGAATCTTATCGTTGATATCCATTCACCATGAATCTTAATCCACTCTCGAACACTTCCTTTATGTCTGTAATTGTTTCTGCGATGTACAGATTGAAAAGTAGAGTCGAAAGGCTACATGTCTGTCTTACACCCTTTTTATCCGAACACATCATTCTTGGTCTCCCTGTCTCTTAGCACTTGTACACATTGTATAATACCCGAATTCCCTATAGCTTATCCGAATTTTTCTCAGGATTTCGTATATCATGCACTATCAAACGTTTGTTGCAGGTCGACAAGTCCTATGAACGTGTCTTGATTTTTGGAAACAAACTGATCATCATCTAACACATCCTCAGTTCTCTTTTCCATCCTTCTGTATACTATTGTTGTCAGCAACTTGGATGCATGAGCTGTTAAGCTGATTGTGCGATAATTCTCCCACTAGTCGGCTACTGCAATCTTCGGAGGTGTGCTGATGCTATTTTTCCGAAAGTCATTTTTTCCGAAAGTCACCAACGTGAATACTCATTTTGTTGCCAATTCCCCCAATGATTTCAGAAATTCCGATGGAATGTTGTCTATCACTTCTGCCTCAACTGATCTTCAGGCTTCAAAACCTCTTTTAAATTCAGGTTCTAATACAAGATCCTCTTTCTCTTCAAAATCGGCTCCTATTTCATCTTCTATATGCTTTTATCTGATGTGTGAATCCTTCCAGCAATCATTTATTGTTCGATTTCTTCACATTTTTCATGCAGCCAGTTTCCCTGCACTTCCTATTTATTTCGCTCCTCATCGTTTTGTATTTCTGTATTTATGAATTTCCCCTAATATTTTTGTACTTCTTTCTTTCATCCATCAACTCAGTGTTTCCTCTGTTACCCAAGGTTTTTCGTAGTTACATTTGTACCTACGTATTTCTTTCCATTTTCCGTGATTGTCTTTTTGGAGATGTCCATTCCTCTTCAACTGTGCTGCCTACTGAGCTATTCCTTATTGCTGTACCTGTAGCCCTAAAGAACGTCAAGTGTGTCCCACTACTTTGCGTACTGATTCTTTCTGAGTAGCCAGCCGGAGTGGCCGAGCAGTTCTAGGCGCTTCAGTCTGGAACCGCGGGACCGCTACGGTCGCAGGTTCGAATCCTGCCTCGGGCAAGGATGTGTGTGCTGTCCTTAGGTTAGTTAGGTTTAAGTAGTTCTAAGTTCTAGGGGACTGATGACCTCAGATGTTAAGTCCCATAGTGCTCAGAGCCATTTGACCCATTTTTAAACTTTCTGAGTAATTTCTTAAATTTTGTCCTACTCTTCGTCACTGTTACATTGTGATCTGAATGTATATTTGCTCCTGGGTATGCCTTACAATCCAGTATCTGATTTCGGAATCTCTGCATGGGCTGGATGAATTCTAACAGTAATCTTACCGTATCACGCGGCGTTTTCCAAGTGTACCACCTCCTCTTGTGATTCTTGAACAGAGTGTTCGTTTTTTTTTTTTTTGTCATCAGTCTACTGACCTGTTTGATGCGGCCCGTCACGAATTCCTTTCCTGTGCTAAACTCTTCATCTCAGAGTAGCACTTGCAACCTACGTCCTCAATTATTTGCTTGACGTATTCGAATCTCTCTCTTCCTCTACAGTTTTTGCCCTCTACAGCTCCCTCTAGTACCATGGAAGTCATTCCCTCATGTCTTAGCAGATGTCCTATCATCCTGTCCCTTCTCCTTATCAGTGTTTTCCACATATTCCTTTCCTCTCCGATTCTGCGTAGAACCTCCTCATTCCTTACCTTATCAGTCCACCTAATTTTCAACATTCGTCTAGAACACCACATCTCAAATTCTTCGATTCTCTTCCGTTCCGGTTTTCCCAGAGTCCATGTTTCACTACCGTACAATGCTGTACTCCTGACGTACATCCTCAGAAATTTCTTCCTCAAATTAAGGCCAGTATTTGATATTAGTAGACTTCTCTTGGCCAGAAATGCCTTTTTTGCCATAGCGAGTCTACTTTTGATGTCCTCCTTGCTCCGTCCATCATTGGTTATTTTACTGCCTAGGTAGCAGAATTCCTTAACTACATTGACTTCGTGAACATCAAACCTGATCTTAAGTTTCTCGCTGTTCTCATGTCTACTACTTCTCATTACCTTCGTCTTTCTCCGATTTACTCTCAAACCATACTGTGTACTCATTAGACTGTTCATTCCGTTCAGCAGATCATTTAATTCTTCTTCACTTTCACTCAGGATAGCAATATCATCAGCGAATCGTATCATTGATATCCTTTCACCTTGTATTTTAATTCCACTTCTGAACCTTTCTTTTATTTCCATCACTGCTTCCTGGATGTACAGATTGAAGAGTAGGGGCGAAAAGCTACAGCCTTGTCTTACACACTTCTTAATACGAGCACTTCGTTCTTGATCGTCCACTCTTATTATTCCCTCTTGGTTGTTGTACATATTGTATATGACCCGTCTCTCCCTATAGCTTACCCCTACTTTTTTCAGAATCTCGAACAGCTTGCACCATTTTATATTGTCGAACGCTTTTTCCAGGTCGACAAATCCCATGAAAGTGTCTTGATTTTTCTTTAGCCTTGCTTCCATTATTAGCCGTAACGTCAGAGTTGCCTCTCTCGTCCCTTTACTTTTCCTAAAGCCGAACTGATCGTCACCTAGCGCATTCTCAATTTTCTTTTCCATTCTTCTGTATATTATTCTTGTAAGCAGCTTCGATGCATGAGCTGTTAAGCTGATTGTGCGATAATTCTCGCACTTGTCAGCTCTTACCGTCTTCGGAATTGTGTGGATGATGCTTTTCCGAAAGTCAGATGGTATATCGCCAGACTCATATATTCTACATACCAACGTGAATAGTCGTTTTGTTGCCACTTCCCCCAATGATTTTAGAAATTCTGATGGAATGTTATCTATCCCTTCTGCCTTATTTGACCGTAAGTCCTCCAAAGCTCTTTTAAATTCCGATTCTAATACTGGATCCCCTATCTCTTCTAAATCGACTCCTGTTTCTTCTTCTAACACATCAGACAAATCTTCACCCTCATAGAGGCTTTCAATGTATTCTTTCCACCTATCTGCTCTCTCCTCTGCATTTAACAGTGGAATTCCCGTTGCACTCTTAATGTTACCACCGTTGCTTTTAATGTCACCAAAGGTTGTTTTGACTTTGCTGTATGCTGAGTCTGTCCTTCCGACAATCATATCTTTTTCGATGTCTTCACATTTTTCCTGCAGCCATTTCGTCTTAGCTTCCCTGTACTTCCTATTTATTTCATTCCTCAGCGACTTGTATTTCTGTATTCCTGATTTTCCCGGAACATGTTTGTACTTCCTCCTTTCATCAATCAACTGAAGTATTTCTTCTGTTACCCATGGTTTCTTCACAGCTACCTTCTTTATACCTATGTTTTCCTTCCCAACTTCTGTGTTCGTTATTACTAGCTAAAACTTACTACAGAACTCAATTATTCTCTCTCTTCTTTTTCATTTCTTGTCCCAAGGCCATATTTTCCTGTAACAGTTTCTTCTACTCCTTCCCCTACAACTGCTTTCCAGTCCAACATGACTATTATATTTTCATCTTTCATATACTTTCTCTGTCTTTCATCTTCAGCTTGCGACGTCGGCATGTATACCTGACCTGTCGTTATCGGAGTTGGTTTGCTGTCGATTCCTATAAGAGCAGCCCTGTCACTGAACTGTTCACAGTAACACACTCTCTGCTCTTCCTTCCTGTTCACAACGAATCCTAGACCCGTTAAACTATTTTCTGCTGATATTGAAATTACCCTATACTTATCTGACAAGAAGTCCTTGTCTTCTTCCCATTTCACTTCACTGATCAATACTGTATCTAGAATGAGCTTTCGAGTTTCCTTTTTCACATTTTCTAGCTTTCCTACCACTTTCAAGCTTCTGGTTTTTCTCGCCTCGACTCGTAGAACGTTATCCTTTCGTTGGTTATGCAGTCTTTTTCTCATAATTACCGCCCGCTTGACAGTCCCCTCCCGGAGATCCGAAGACTATTCGGGAATCTTTAGCCACTGGAAAGATCATCATGACATTTTTTCAATTATGGGGCACATGTCCTGTGGATACATGGTATGTTTTCTTAATGCAGTTGTTTTCATTGCTTTCTGGATCCTCACGGTGTTGATCATTGCTGATTCTTTCGCCTTTAGGGGCAGTTGCCCATCTTAAGGACAAGACAGTGCCCTGATCTCTGCCCGATCCTCCGCCCTCTTTGGCAAGGCCATTGGCGGAATGAGGATGACTTCTTACGCCGGAAGTCTTCGTCCGCCAGTGCTGATTATTAATCAAAATTTAAGCGGTGGCGAGATTCGACCCCGTGACCAAGGCCGTTTTTATTGTTGATCAAAGCAGCTTCAGTTTACCGTTTCTCGTCGATTCCGTTTCTTCACGCTTCGACACGGTGTGTTATTTGTGTTTGCTAACACGCTCAGTCACATTGTTTATGAAGTATTCTCTCAGGTTTTGTTGTTGTTGTGTTCTTCAATCGGAAGACTGGTTTGAAGCAGCTCCACAAGATGATCCAGTGGTTTACACAAAATTATACTGTTATAGAAGAAAGTTCTCTATTTCTCTCATCTGACTTCCAAACGTATTAGCTCGATGGCAGGAAATAACAACAGAATAAAGATTATACGCCGTTTTTCATTCGGGTGTCCTGAAATACCGCTCAGTATCCTTGCTAGAGCTTAGTATCTCTCTCTCTCTCTCTCTCTCTCTCTCTCTCTCTCTCTCTGTCTGTGTCTCTCTCTCTCTGACACATTTACACTCACTCACACACACACACACACACACACACACACACACACACACATGCGCACACGCGCACACACAACACCGCTGATTTGCTGTATAAATGATACTACTTGCTGCTGAGAAGAATCAGGCAGCTATAAGATTCTAATAGCGGCTACTACCAGTGTGTTAATGCAACTTTATTTTTGTGAGACAACGTATTTCTGCAGACTTCCACAAGGTGCGTCCATTAATTCAGTTCGTTCTCCGGAATCTGGTTGGAGGAAATTTTTACACCTTCTTTTACTTGTCAATGTCCGGAGGATGAGTCCTTCTTCATCTGGTAAACGATGGTTTCTTAACGTTCCTGTGAATCTCGCTAGACACACAGGCTGTTGGCGTGCAACAAAGAGGTACGCTCTGGAACTATGGTGGCGAGAGCCTCTGGACACGGTACTTCTTACACTGGTCGGCAGTTAATATTTCCACTTTGTGCGACGAAGCACGTTCATCGGCCACGCCCTGCTCTTGAGCGCACCACTTATGTCCGCTTGTGATCGGACATCTGTAACTGCACAAGTCTCGGCGATCGAGCTTTAAATCTCTTGTCTGTTCCCACCACGTGCAATCTCATGGTAATTCGGCGACATTCCCATCTTACGAGTTCTGCTGGACAAGCGTGTTGGTGGCAGGAAAGCTGGACCGTTTTTCAACATGCGCAGCTTATATGTGCAGTATTCATATGTCACTTCCCAGTTTTCGAATATGTAACACATATGTAACTTACAGGCCTTCAGTTGAAACTGTTAAGGGACTCTCAAATGAAAATGACAGAAATGAAAAACAAACCGCAAGTAAACTCTTTATTATTTCAAAAGTAGCCGCTAACACTGTTAATACAGCTGTGAGAAAAGACCGTGAATGCCTTCATTGAACAATGTTTGCGGTTGCTTACGGAACCATGATTGTATCCGGGCGTGCACCTCTTCATCCGAAGAAAATCGACGGCCGTGAATGTCTTTCTTCAGGGCTCCAAATCTATGGATATCGCATGGGGAGACATCGGGACTGTACCGAGGATGTGTAAGAGCTTCCCAGCGAAACTACTGGAGCGTAATCGAAACGACGTTGGAAACATATCCTGCTATAGAATGATGCTGTCCGTCAACATTCCTGGGTGTTTGAACTTGATGGCGCGCTTCAATTTTTGCAAAGTCTCCACGTGCCACTGTGCGATAATTGTGGCGCCGAGTTCCAGAGGTCAATTAGCGGCTCTGAAAGAAAAAGGTCATCACGACATTCTCAGTGCTGGCGTGCCTTTTGTTTCGACTACGTTGCAGAAGTTTCGCTGGGAAGCCCTTAGATAACCTCCTTACCTTCCAATCTCTTCCCCGTGTGATTTCCACATTTTTGGAGTCCTGAAGGAAGATGCTCGTGGCTGTCGATTTACTTCGGACGAGAGGAGCACGCCTGGGTACAATCATGGTTCCGCAGGAATCCGTAGTTATATTTCCATGAAGGCATTTACCGTCTTGTCTCAAAGTGGGATAAATCTGTTAACTGTTAAGGTATTGCTTTTGGAAGAATAAATAGTTTACGTCCTTTTTCCCATTGTAAGTAGCCTGTTTGTATGTTGGCCGCGCTATAGACTGTGTTAATATCGCTGACAGCGCTCTGCGCCCTCGCCAAGAGATTCTGTGGTTGGACGGACTTGCAGTTGGCGAGTGGCTAGGGAAGTGTATGGACGTGATATTCTTAGTGGAGTCTCTGTGTAGATAGGACACTCATTGTGATGTGAGATGAAATGATGTGTTCATAAGAAAATATGCAAGGAAATGTATGATGATGGATGTTTGGTTGATATTGTTTGGGTGGTGGAATTATTGGCAACTGTATAATTTTTTAGTATCTCCAGGATTCTTCCATGTATACAACCTTCTTTCATGATTCTTGAACCAAGTGTTAGCTACGATTAATTTATGCTCTGTGCAAAATCCTCTTTCATTTCTTACCCCCAATCCATATTCACCTACTATGTTTCCTTCTCTCCCTTTTCCAACTCTTGTATTCCAGTCACCCATGACTATTAAATTTTCGTCTCCCTTCACTACCTGAATAATTTCTTTTATCTCACCATACATTTCATCAATTTCTTCATCATCTGCAGAGCTAGTTAGGATATAAACTTGTACTACTGTAGTAGGCGTGGGCTTCGTGTCTATCTTGGCCACAATAATGCGTTCACTATGCTGTTTGTAGTAGCTTACCCGCACTCCTATTTTTTTATACATTATTAAACCTACTCCTGCATTACCCCTATTTGATTTTGTATTTATAACCCTGTATTCACCTGACCAAAAGTCTTGTTCCTCCTGCCACCGAACTTCACTAATTCTCACTATATCTAACTTTAACCTATCCATTTCACTTTTTAAATTTTCTAACCTACCTGCCCGATTAAGGGATCTGATATTCCACGCTCCGATCCGTAGAACGCCAGTTTTCTTTCTCCTGATAACGACGTCCTTCTGAGTAGTCCCCGCCCGGAGATCCGAATGGGGGACTATTTTACCTCCGGAATATTTTGCCCAAGAGGACGCCATCATCATTTAACCATACAGTAAAGCTACATGACTTATTAAACTGATAGTTCGGTAATTTTCACATCTGTCAACAAAAAAATGGTTCAAATGGCTTTGAGCTCTATGGGACTTCTGAGGTCATCAGTCTCCTAGAACTTAGAACTACTTAAACCTAACTAACCTAAGGACATCACACACATCCATGCCCGAGGCAGGATTCGAACATGCGACCGTAGTGGTCGCGCGGTTCCAGACTGTAGCGCCACCTGGGCCGACATCTGTCAACACCTGCCTTCTTTGGGATTGGAATTATTATATTCTTCTTGAAGTCTGAGGGTATTTCGCCTGTCTCATACATATTGCTCACCAGATGGTAGAGTTTTGTCATGACTGGCTCTCCCAAGGCCGTCAGTAGCTCTAATGGATTTGTCTACTCCCAGGTCCTTGTTTCGACTCAGGTCTTTCAGTGGACAAGAAGAGAATAGAAGCTTTCGAAATGTGGTGCTACAGAAGAATGCTGAAGATTAGATGGGTAGATCACGTAACTAATGAGGAGGTATTGAATAGAATAGGGGAGAAGAGGAGTTTGTGGCAGAACTTGACAAGAAGAAGGGACCGGTTGGTGAGGCATGTTCTGAGGCATCAAGGGATCACAAATTTAGCATTGGAGGGCAGCGTGGAGGGTAAAAATCGTAGAGGGAGACCAAGAGATGAATACACTGAGCAGATTCAGAAGAATGTAGGTTGCAGTAAGTACTGGGAGATGAAGAAGCTTGCACAGGATAGAGTAGCATGGAGAGCTGCATCAAACCAGTCTCAGGACTGAAGACCACAACAACAACAACGTGTAATTTTTGGGAACTGGATGTCACATAGATAAGATACAATTTTCTAAATAAATTATTGCTCTTCAATAAAATCTTTCTTTCGCTAACCATATGCCTCCTAGTAGTTAGAGTCTATAATAGTTAGAATCTTTTTATTTAGCTGGCTGCAGTTGCCACTTGCTGTAATTGCTATAGTTCGTGTTGTGAAGATTTTTTTGAGGTAAGTGACGTATGAAAATGAATGGGGTTTGCACTGTTGGGATTCGTAATTGAAACGAGTTTAGGCAGAGTTGGAGGTAGTTTCATATTTCTTTAATTTCATATTTTTTTGGATTTGTGTTATTGTTAGGATTTCTTGCAATTTTAAGGCCGTTCTGTTGTGTTAATTATTGGAAGTCATGTTGTCAACTTGTAGCAGCCAGATTGCGTTCGGCTTGTATATTGTGGGTAATAAATGAATAGATTAAGTTTTAGTTGTCTTTGTCAGGAAAATTCTGTAGGTCAGTGTTCAGTAAAAATAATTAAAGAGATAGTTTCACCATCTGTCTCGTTGTCATCTCGCTGTCCTCCATACAGTGTAGCTGTACAGCTGAAATCACAGAGGCTTACGCGAAAAATTTGTTCAGTTGTTCTTTTTTTCATTTCTCAGCCTCGAGTCACAGAAATAGCTTAGTGGAAGACCGCTTTCTAATCTTTTAGTAAGTCATCACCAAATTTTCTGTGTCCATTACATAGTAACTCTTCAGTTACGAGCTACGTCTTTCTTTTCCACAGTGGTTCTCCCGTCTAGTACGAAATATGCCTTTTGAGAATTTGGCGAAAGGGGTTTTATTATTTTCCTTATGCCCTTCCTGACACCCAGGTCGTAAAGTAACCTAAGGAAGGAAAATCTTGTGCTGCGCCCGTCTCTGAATCGTGTAAACTTTGTTCTGCATGTTATTGTATATTATGTGCTTAAGCATAGTATTCTCTGAGGTGGAATTTGCGATCAATGCAGCATTTGTCTAAGCTAAGTGAAAAACCATATAAAATATCACACTTAGGCTAGCCCGTGTAGCCACCCACGGTTGTTGCACTATACGAGCAGGTGTCAGTTTTTATTACTGTGTAACAGCTTCAGAATATCTGATGATGACTTATCAATAATTCGAAAACTGCCTTTTGTGTGGCCCGAGGCTGTAAAATGCAGTAAAAGAATTTCATCGCAAGACGGTCACTTCGTTCCCTTCCCGAGTGTGTAATTTTGTTGTTCATCATCATACGTTTCGTGTCTTTTTAAAGATGTGATGCTTGTTTGGATATTTTAACATTTTATCGGAATGAGAGACGTTCAACAGGTAACCACAATCTTTTAAAGGCAGCGATCTTGGTACGAGTCCGGATTATGTGCGGAGGATACGATATGTGCACCATTTCAGCTTCTAAAACATGTGGTTTTATGATCATTAAGCCTTGGTATAAAGCATGATTCGCCCTCAGATTCCGATTATTCTCGGCACCTCCTTCCGATAAAGGAGTTTCATTTTGCAATCCAGGCTTTCACTACCTCGGCACATTGGTTTTGTAAGCATAAGACCATGTTCTGATCCATGTTTCACTGTCTAAAGTGATATATGTAGAGTAAATTTCATCTTTCACTAGGAGAAATAGTAATTCTATTTTAGCAATGCTAGTTTCCATAGTCCAAGTATGATAAGGAGAAACAATGCAAGACTAATCCAATCGAAGGGAACCTCATAGTAAGATAAAACGAACATACATAGGAGGTAGTGAACAGAATTAAGGAGACCTGAAATTTGTGGCACAAATAGAGTAAAAGAAGTGATCAGTTGATAGTATACATAGACTCATGCAATATCCAATTTAGTATTTAAGGGAAGTGTGATGGGTGGTGGAGAGGCGAGGGGGGAGGGTGGCTAAAATAGTACAGGGAGACCAAGAGATGAATACAGTAAGCGGATTAAGAAGGACATAGATTGCGGTAGTTATTCAGAGATGAAGAGGCTTGCACAGGGTACAGTATTTTGGAATGTCTCCGTTCTGAAGATATTGATGATTCAGAATACTGTGACCACTGCTCACCGCGAGACTGAATACCGCTTGGTGGATTTGTGGTTGGCTCATGACATGGTAAGGAAAGTATAGAGTGTTTCAAAATTCCTATTACAACTTTCTAACAGTTGCAGATGGGACTCGGTACAAATACTTTTCCGTGGTCTAGGGGTGCCGGCACGGTTGTTCAACGTGTTCGGTCAGAGGGTTAGCTGCCCTCTGTAATAAAAAAAAACTTAGTTAATGGATCACCGATGAACCTGAACAAGCGTCATGGTACAACTGCCCCGAAAAAATAGAAAGAACACTAACGAACAATATGAGATTTTCTTTTTTTAAAAAAAATGGGGTAGACTCTTTCGGGTTCGAATCCCGCCAGCGCTTAAATTTTGATTAATAATTAGCATTGGTGGCCGATGACTTCCGGCATAACACGTCACCCTAATTCTGCCAACGGCCTTGTCAAAAAGAGCTGACGAGTGGACAGAGATTCAGGGCGCTCTGTTGTCCTAGCGGTGGGAAACTGCCCCTAAAGGCGGAAGAAACAGCAATGATGAACGGCATGAGGATGCAGAAGGCAATGGAAACCACTGAATTAAAGACACGTAAAGTGTATCCACAGGGCTTATGGCCTGTAATTGAAAAAGTGTCATGATGATCTCTCTATTAGCAAAAGATTCCGGAATAGTTCCCCATTCGTATCTCCGGGAAGGGACTGCCAAGGGGGAGGTGACTATGAGAACAAGACTGAATAAACAACGAAAGAATAACGTTCTATTAGTCGGGGCGTGGAACGTCGGAAGCTTGAATATGGTAGGGAAATTCAAAAGCTGAATCTAGATATGAGAGTAGTGAATGAAGTGAAATGTGAAGAAGACAAGGATTTCTGGTCAGATGAGTGTAGGGTAATATCAACCGTAACAGAAAATGGTATAACAGGAGTAGGATTCGTCATGAATAGGAAGGTAGGGCAGAGTGTGTGTTACTTCAGCGATAGGGTTGCTCTTATCAGAATCGATAGCAAACCAACACTGACAATAATAGTTCAGGTATACATGCCGACATCGCAAGTTGACGATGATGATATAAAGCAAGTATACGAGGACATTCAAAAGCCAATACGTAAAAGAAGTTGAAAATCTAATAGTCATGGGGGACAAATGTAGTTGTAGGGGAAGGAGTAGGAGAAAAGGTTACAGGAGAATATGGGCCTGGGACACGGAATGAGAGAGGAGAAAGACTAATTGAGTTCTGTAACATATTTCAGCTAGTAATAGTGAATACTCAGTTCAAGAATCACGAGGGGAGGATGTATACTTGCAAAAGGCCAGGTGATAAGGGAACATTTCAGTTAGATTACATCATGGTCAGAAAGAGATTCCGAAATCAGATTCTAGATATGAGGCGCACCCAAAAGCAGATATAGACTCAGATTACAATATAGTTGTGATGAAGAGCAGGGTGAAGTTTTAAGACGTTAGCCAGAAAATATCAACACCCAAAGAAGTAGGATATTGAAGTACTAAGGAATGACGAGATACGCTTAAAATTCTCTAAGGCTATAGATATAGCAATAAGGCATGGCTCAGTAGGTAGTACAGTTGAAGAGGACTGGACATCTCTAAGAAGGGGCATCATAGATTTTGGAAAGAAAAGATACAAAGAAGGTAACTGCGAAGAAACCATAGGTAACAGAAGAAATACTTCAGTTGATCGATGAAAGGAGAAAGTATAAAAATGTTCCAGAAAACTCAGGAATACAGAAATATAGGTCGCTGAGGAATGAA
This sequence comes from Schistocerca cancellata, assembly GCF_023864275.1. Classification (NCBI taxonomy): domain Eukaryota; kingdom Metazoa; phylum Arthropoda; class Insecta; order Orthoptera; family Acrididae; genus Schistocerca; species Schistocerca cancellata. The sequence goes on from NC_064630.1 coordinate 459,843,619, forward strand.
ATAAATAGGAAGTGCAGAGAAGCTAAAAAGAAATGGCTGCATGAAAAATGTGAAGAAATCGAAAAAGAAGTGACTGTCGAAAGGACTGACTCAGCTTACAGGAAAGTCAAAACAACCTTCTGTGACCCAAAAAGCAAGTGTGGCAACGTTAAGAGTTCAACGGGAATTCCACGGATAGGTGGAAAGAATACATTGAAAGCCTCTATGAGTGAAGGGATAGAAGAAGAAACAGCAGTCGATTTAGAAAATGCAGGGGATCCAGTATTAGAACTAGAATTTAAAAGACTTTGGAGGGCTTAAGATCAAATATGGCAGAAGTACACAATATGGATTGAGAGTAAATCGACGAAAGACGAAATTAATGAGTAGTTGCAGAAATGAGAACAGCAAGAAACTTAATATCAGGAATGATGGTCAGAAAGTAGATGAAGTAAAGGAATTCTGCTACCTAGGCAGTAAAATAACCGATAATAGACGGAGCAGGAGGACACCAAAAGCAGACTAGCATTGGCAAAGAGGGCATTCCTGGTCAAGAGAAGTCTACTAGTATCAAAAATAGTCCTTAATTTGAGGAATTGATTTCTGAGAATGTATATATTGAGTACAGCATTGTATGGTAGTGAAAAATGGACTGTGAGAAAAAAGGTTCAAATGGCTCTAAGCACTATGGGACTTAACATCTGAGGTCGTGAGTCCCCTAGACTTAGAAATGCTAAAAACTGATGTCATTTTGTTCGTAATTGTTCGTTGGATATTTTCGGGGCGGACGTCCCATGACACCTGTTAAAGTTCATCGTTGATCCGTTGGCTCAGTTTTTTTATTACAGAGGGCAGCTAACCCTCTGACCGAACACACTGAGCTACCGTGCCGGCGAAAACCACTCGGCCACAGCGGACAGCACTGTGGGAAAACCAGAACAGAAGAGAATCGAAGAATTTGAGATGTGGTACTACAGACGAATGTTGAAAATCATATGGACTGATAAAGTAAGGAATGAGGAGTTTCTGTGCGGAATCAGAGAGGAAATAAATGCGTGGAAAACAGTGATAAGGAGAAGAAAGAGGGTAACAGGACATCTGTTAAGATATAAGGGAATGACTTCCACGGTACTACAGGGAGCTGTAGAGGGCAAAAAACTGTAGAGGAAGACAGAAATTGGAACACATCCAGCAAATAATTGAGGAAGTATGTTGCAAGTGCTGTTCTGAGATGAAGAGTTCGGCACAGGACAGGAATTCGTGGCGTGCCGCATCAAACCAGTCAGGAGAAAAGCAACGCATGGCCGGAAGCATGCTGTTTGTATGTATAATATGTGTGAAGGTCGGATCAGTTTCAAATCTTCCGCTTCAGTGCACGCACATACAGCGGAGACGATCTCTGACATACAGGATAACCTAAATGTCTGTTAACATCTAAAAATTCCCTAATTTTTTGAATAATATAGCTAGAGACTCACATGCCATAAAGAATATGGTGTTTTATTGAAACCAAAAATGAGTGCAAATATCGGTCAACAGATGTCCGTGGACAGCAACAAATAAGTGACATCACGTGAGGATCATGTAAGAAATGAGCTGAATTTGAGCTACCGGAAATCACAGAGCTGTCATGGAGACGAGAAAGTCGCAGTGGTATGTGGATTTACCACATCAAAAATGCACGGTGTTGCGTTTCTATGTATCGGAGTGACGGATGTGAGATACACTGATATGCTACAGAGTCGCATCATACGTAGCCTAACTGATAAATTCCTGCTGGAAGGTGTGATTTCTATGTACAATGGCGCTTGATCCCATATTGCCACATGTGTGGAAGATCTCTTGATTGCATCGTTTTGTGGTCATGTTTAGCCTCCCACATCCTTCGATGTCAACCTGTGTGATTATTAGTGGTGCAATTAGAATGCACGCAGTACAGCATGGCCAGCAAATGTGCAGTCGAGTGGACAGGCGTGGGGAGAGCGGCAGTGGTGGGGGTCACCTAACTCACTTTAGGGGAAATACTCAGCTCTGGAAGGGAATCACCGTTTCAGACTGAAGTATACCCTCATACCTGAAGGGTAACTTGTCGATTAGGTACCGTGATGAAAAAATACTTCCTTTAAAAGGCGCATTTTCTCTTATTGAGGGAAAAAGTGACTTTATCAGGGGACGCTGTTTTTTTTTTTTGTATCATTGAACATGTATCAGTCTCTGCACAACTCGTTCGTAAAAATCATCTAAATGTAAGATTTTTGCCTCTTTATTCCGCTTTTTCCCTCGAGTAGAGAAACCGTGGTAGCTACCGGCAGCTACTTTTTCTCCCTTTCTCTCTACTCCTCTTATTATCCAAGGCGAAACACCAGCAGCAGCCTGAATCAGTCCTAGGACACTTTACAATGGAATTTTTAACCTCTCTTTTGCCTCTTCCGACATAAATTCGATTACATTGTACATAATCTCTTGTGCCTGGCTATGCAGAACTTTCCTAAGCCTACGGCGCTGGGAAACTGCGATGCCATGCTGTATATGTCAGTACTATCACTAGATGTGCGCCGGATGGTAAGCGGTAGTGGGTTGAGAACAACACACACTAATGCCCGAGGGAGGAATCGAACCTTCGGCGGGAGGGGCCGCGCATTCCTGTAGTCGATCGACAATGTTGTGAGGCGGTCTCTCCTTCCTGACAAACGAATGAACTCGCCCAACAGTTGAAGTCGCAGGTGTACTGCGATCGACCGACCTCATTAGGGATGCTTAAAGACAACATCCCACTGCAGTGTTTCGCCATAATCCTGTACAGTGTTGTTCACAACGTTGTCGATCGACACAGGTACGCGCGGCCCCTCCCGCCAAAGGTTTGATTCCTCCCTCGGGCATGAGTGTGTGTGTGTTGTTCTTAGCAAAATTCAAATGGCTCTGAGCAGTATGGGACTTAACATCTGAGGTCATCAGTCCCCTAGAACTTAGAACTACTTAAACCTGGCTAACCTAGAGACATCACACACACCCATGCCCGAGGCAGGATTCGAACCTGCGACCGTAGTGGTCGCACGGTTCCAGACTGAAGCGCCTAGAACCGCTGGGCCTCACCGGCCGGCTGTTCTTAGCAGTTTGGTCCCTCAGTAACTCACACACATTTGAACATTTTTGACTACAGGTACTGCGCGTGAATGGTGGCTGACATGTTGAGCATTTGTTACAAAGGATATCGTCTTTGCTAAAAATCAGTTGCTATGCTGATTATTGCTTTTGTATCATATGAAGCGCCTTTTGTTGGTCATTTTTTTCACTTTTCTTGGTTTCGCTAAAACCCCATGTCATCTCATGTGATACAATTTTTATCTGTCCACGTAAATTACTTCGTAAGTACTAAATTTTCAAATGTTAACCGACCTCTGGGTCACGATGTACGTGATTTGCAGGAGACCATGGCATAGCCAATGTTTCGACCACACGTCACGTAGAAGAGATTATACGTGACGAACTTCGGCGTGTTCCTGCAGCACGACGGTCAACACTCCTGGCTGCGAACACACGAGTTTCACGCTTCCATTGTTGTAACCAGACGAAAATGGTATATGATGTCATAATTACAAGAGGGACAGTCGACAATCAGTTTGTATGCGTACAATGAAGTGGCGGACCCAAACGGTGCATTTATGGACGAGGGTTCCTTATCAAAACTTTGCAACTTCTAGAAACTTCGAAGCTTGTAATAGAAATTGTGAAACAGTCCGTATAAGTGGAGCAGAAACGTACAGAGAATTATTCGAGCGGCGATACGGGTCACCAATTGGCAAATCAGTTGGTACAAGCGCCTTTGACACAGGGGCAGATTGTTGTATCCCAGAGCTTCGGAAACGCCGAAGTTGGTCGGCTGTTCGCTTGGTGTTGTACTGAGATGTATGGGAAGTGCTTGAAAGACGGTGAAGCCACGAAGAGATGACGAGGTGTTGTGTGTCTAGCATCATCGCAGAACTTGGATGTCAGGGGCTCGCTCGTTCTGTAAAGCAGGATAGGCGGCGATCTGTGGCAGATCTGACGACAGGGTACAATTCTGGTACAGGCACAAGGGTTCTGAAGCACAACGTTCGGCGCACGCTGTTGAAAATGGCGATCAGCAGCAGATGAACTCTGTATGTTTTTCCATGTTGACCCAACGGCATCGTCAATCACAGTTGCACTGGACATGGGTTCATTGAGACTGGAGGTGTGGATCAATGGGAACGAGTCGCTTGGTCGGATGAATCACGTCCCTTGTTAGACGAAGTCGACGGTTGTGTCCCGATACACCGTCTTCCAAGAGAACGGCTGCTTGAAACATGCACAGCGCCACTGACGCAGGGAAGTGGGTGCAGTTTAATGCTATGACGGACGTTCACCTTGGTTTCCATAGAAACTGTGCTAGTAATATAAAGCACCATGGCAGCTGTGGACTAGATGAGCATTACTGCGAACGACCTGTGCTACTTCATGCTTGATGTCTGCCGGCAGCCGACCGCAGTGGCCGAGCGGTTCTAGGTGCTTCAGTTTGGAACCGTGAAACCACTACGGTCGGAGGTTCGAATCCTGCCTCGGGCATGTATGTGTGTGATGTCCTTAGGTTAGTTAGGTTTAAGTAGTTCTAAGTTCTAGGGGACTGATGACCTCAGATGTTAAGTCCCATAGTGCTCAGAGTCATTTGAACCATTTGGGCTTGATGTCTTTCCCGAGGGCGATGGAATCTCATAGCAGCCAACTGTCCGCGTCACAAGGCCAGAGTTAGGTCTCAGTTGTTTCAGGAGCGTGATAGTGAACTCACTTTGATGTCTTGGCACCTGCACGTCTTTTGATGTTTATTTGTTGGTTATTTATTTTTTGGAATCTGCACTGTAATTCCGAAATGAGGACGTGTGTCGCATCCTTCTGCCATATCTTATATGGGGCAGCCTGTCGTAACATTCTAAGAGAGGTAATAATTGGCAACCAATGCTGTACAATTGCAATAAAGTCATAAGATGTTCAATACGCTCTGCTTCAAGACTTCTTGTGTCGCAGTTATAGTCACATGTTATTGGACACTTTCTTTGAGTTGTCAAGGGTATACGCCTGGTTGATTAGAAAGGAGTTGAAGTTTGTGATGTCTGAAGATGGGTATAATCCCGAAACGCGTAACATGTTCTAATAAAAGAGTCAATTGAAGATCTTATGACTTTGTTGCGATTGTACAGCACTGGTTGCCAATTATTAACATCTTATGACTTTATTGCGATTGTACAGCATTGATTGCCAATTATTAACATAAAAATGATAGCAGGCCTCATACGGGATTTTATGTCCTGTATATCGAAGAGAGGTGTAAGGAACGTCAGCGACACACTCGCGTAAAGTATTCAAGCAAATCAGCTTTCACAGAGGATTGCCTCGACTTAAATTATGAAATGACGAGGCCTGTATCTTGGTACAAAAATCCAAGTTTATAGGGCAACGTAAGCGAGGAGATTGGAAAATTTTCCAAACCGGGTCATAGTTTTTAGTTTCAGCGAGACTAGAAATCCAGAACTTAACAATTAACACCTTGGCGGCCATTTCACTCATCAGAGATTGAGAAAAGAAGGAGCAAGAGCGTTTCACGCAATAACTGTCCGGGCTCCGGAAAGATATGTGAGCGTTGAAAGGGAACAGTAGACGTCAGAAATCGACTTCGGCTATAAACAGCACCACGACATCAACAAAACCTCACAGTCCTGACAGAGAGTATGCTTAACAGCACAGCGAGCATCAACTGAAGAATATGACTAGGTTAGTCGTAAGTATCTCGTGCAAAAAAAAATGTAACTGTAATTCAGTATTGTGTTGGCTAAATGCCCAAAAGCAAGACTCGATTAATATCCGTGTTCTGACAGATGTAAACTAAATTTATTTTGATGAGCTTCTCACGGTTGAAGTTCACAGTCAAGTAAATTTTTTTGAAAGACGTCATGTTCGCCGTTTACTGTAGAAAATGTTTATTTCAGTTCACTATTGCAATTTCAGCGTTTGGGTCATTACCAAGCGGCATTGCAGAAAATTTGCTGCAGCACATGTCAAACTTTTAAAATCCTCCCACATGTATACATGTCATCGTCAGAGCTAAGCCTACACTGAAAAGGCTGAGATTTGACGATGACATGTATAAATGTCGGAGGATTTTAAAAGTCTGAAATGTGTTGAAGCAAAATCTTCTGCAGTACCGCTTGGTAATGGCCCGAAGGCCGAAATTACAATAGTGAACTGAAATAAACAATTTTCCACAGTCAACGGCGACATGATTTTATTCAAAAAGGAAAAAAAAACAGCTATTTTCTCGCAAAACTAGAGGGCAGCACAAGTCTTGCTACCCCACTGCTGTCTATCCTCAGGTGTCAGAGACTACGTATCTCAGTATTGTCGCATTATTATTTTGAGTAGTTTAAACTTTTTCTAATTGACTATCAGAATTTTACTTCATAATTGTTTAACCTTATCGTAGTGTTTAAAAAAATAGATCAATTATTCGTAAAAGTTCCCTTGTATCTGAAAATTACCCGCAGCATTATTTGTTACACTTCTACTTCTCATCTCCACATATTGTTGCTTCATTAAATTTACGTCACATATTAATAACAAAAATCGTGGTTTGTCTTTAGTTGAGATGCTTAAAAAAATAACTGGGAATTTCCACACGAATTAAAGAATAAATAGGAAATCTTGTGTATGCAGACTGAAGCAAAGAATCAAAATTTGTACCAAGGCTAGGATTCGAACCTGTGTCTACCGCTAACTCTTCTTTTTTTTTCGGGTCCTTTGCCTGTTGGCGAAGACTATTGCCTTGCAGCGCCAGGGAAGAACGGACCTTAGTCAGCCTCAGGCTGGGTGGAGACAACGTGGGCAGGGTTCGAATTCCGAGGCCTGGCCACGATGCCGCCCACCCACCGCCTGTCACAGTGCTGGTCCCACACCTGGTACTGGTCCGTTTTTATTTTATCTTTATTTTTTTATTTATTTTTTGAAACCTGACAAGCTTCTATTCCAAAAAGAAAGACACAAAATCGGACTTAATACTACAAGGTTTCCACAACTTAAAAAGAAAATAAACAAGTAAAATAAAAATAAAGAATTCCAATCGAAGCCTGTAACAATTTTTGTTTATTTTTATCACTTAAATAAAAAAAAGATGAACCGGACCACAAAAAGGAAATAAGCTGTCTAACAATACACTTAAAAAGGAAAATGACGAAAGTACCAAGAGGACAAGTTAACTCAACACCTTTCTTTTTTACCAAAAGCAAGGCAACAGAAATAAAACATTCAAACATAAAAGGGATTCTACGCTTCATTCAGCTCCTTGAGGATTAAACAGCAGATACAGCAGATTTACAAATAGCTCACGACAGCGTGGCATTCTTTGCCATGTCAACTGGGTTATAATCGTATGCTACTAAAAGGCACAAGGATCCGGGACATACCCGCTCCCCACCACGTAATGAACATGATGCCCGACAGTATACATAACTGTGTTGTTTTACGTATTGGGAAAGACATCCTGGCAAGAAAGTTTAACTGTCGGCGGAGCCAATTCCAATGTCTGCGTCCGCAGGCGAGCAATTGACGATATCGTATATCGGCTTCATGTCAAAGACTGCGTCGGTCTGTCTCGCTAAGACTAATACGAAGAAGTCGAACGTTGGTGGGGACAAGGTTATGAACGACTTGACGACACCGCTTTCATCGGAATAATAGGTAGGTTGACACTGGACCAAACTGTCTTCCTATCTGTCCCTGGAGATAAAGACTCCACAGAGGAAGCGGGATTTGCAAACGTCGAGCGATACAGGGAGATGCGACTGGCAAAGACATAAACCGCCAAATAACTGACATCAACAAAAATATCCCGAATTTGTCTTAAATTATTATTTATCCCACCAACATCTAATGGAGCAGTTACTAGGCAGTTATGCCAACCAGTAGGCCTGTTGGAGAGAGTCTGCAACACCATTCGAGTTTAGGGGGATTATCAAGAGGACTGGGGCGTGAGTGAGTTTGGATAGAAGAGGGAGGCGTGCTGGACTAGTCCGTGCACTTGTGCAAAGCAGTGGTGCCAACGTGGCACGTGAACAACTCATGTGCCTGGTGAGCAGGTTCGAATCCTGCCACTGATTGGTGCAAATTTTCATTCGTTGCTTCACTCTACATTTATACATCACAGAAGTTTGACACTTGAAAAGCTCTCTGGAGCCCCATAGATTTACATTTGCTGTCGCTTACCGTAAAGAGCGAAGCGTTGACGACTACGTTCTGAAAGCGAAGAAAAATGTAATACTTATTTCCAGGAAGAAAACTAACCTGAAATGATCACATTCTGCAACAAAACAAAGTACCAAACATGGTCAATAGTTATATTTCATTCAACACCAAACTTTGAAGTTGTGTAATTCGCATATGATATAATAAGACGTCAAGATTTATTTCGGTCTCTAAAAAAATAACTGGTCAAGACCACGTGCAGAGGAGAAATTCAAGTTTATATTTTCCGTAGGTATAATTGTAGGTATTTATGAGGAAAGGAGGGAAATAGTCACCAGTGAAACCAAACAAAGTGCTAAGAATATACAGGGAGAAGTAAAGTGTCAAAAGGAAAATAATTTTTGAATGACAAAATACACTTGAAACGCATGCGATACGTTTCGTTAACATACTGAACCAAGTATGAAGACATAACGACTGATTTAGATTCTTAAGACGACAAAAGGATCGCACTGTAACTGATGCTTTTGTCAGTTGCTCTTTACTGTACGTTTTACTAAGTTACACAGTTATATTTGTTCCGGTCTCACAGTGTAGTAGAACTTTTTGAAAGACTTCATACTCGACATTGACTATATATTATAATACTCACTATTCCAATTAAATAAAACCAAACGTAAATGAAGATCATCTTAGACAGAATGAAACCATATGGGTAACTTTACAAAAGACAGTTAAACTTTTTAAATGATTTCGTATTTGCCATTGACTGTGCATTTATTAGAACATCCATTATTGCGGTTGCGACCAGTTGGTCATTTTCAGGTGGTTCCAGCTGCTGAAGCCACATCGGCAGTCAGTATTAATAAAAACAACAAAAATGAAGTAAACCCGTGAGGCTCGTTGTAGCCTTTGTCACATGCAGCATCGTTATGTGATGGATAGATTAAAAATAATTGAATTCGTGACGCTTGCACATGTGAGTAACGATCATTTTACAGCGTCACGAACCATAGTGGCTCACTTAAATTTTGGTAATAGTGTCCTGTGTTTCTGTCTCCTATAACCACCTGAAAATGATCAAAGGATTGAAATTGCAGTAATGGATACTCTAATAAATGTGCAGTCAATGGTGAATCAAATCTTTCAAAGAATTTTATTAAGTTTTTTGTAAATGCAAAGGGATAATGAGGTTTCATTCCTTCCAAGATGACGTACATCCACGTTTAGTTTTATTCAAGCAGAAACAAAATGTCCATCTCAGAAATGGTTAACGATCAGTGTTGTTGGGACCGAGCGAGGTGGCGCAGTGGTTAGCACACTGGACTCGCATTCGGGAGGACGACGGTTCAATCCCGCGTTCGGCCATCCTGATTCAGGTTTTCCGTGATTTCCTGAAATAACTCCAGGCAAATGCTGGTATGGTTCATTTGAGAGGGCACGGCTGACTTCCTTCCCTAATCTGATGAGAGCGATGACCTCGCTGTTTGGTTCCCTGCCCCCCCCCCCCCCAAAAAAAGAAAAAAAGGTGTTGTTGGGCATAACCCGTGGCTAACGGAGTATCAATGATGAGGTCGTGGTGTGACAGTTCTCGAAGAGCCTGGCCGAACTACAGACCGTTACTTGCGCGTTACACATCATTTCAGGGCAATGTTATAGGCTTACGGCCAATTCAATTGCAGATAACTGCAGAGAGAGGGCGCTCCTTACTCTACGGCAGGGGCGGGCAAACGTTGCACGCGGCTCATGAGCACACAGCGCTGCACGTGTGCTGCTCGCGTGCAATCGTCGAACGGGACAGTGCCGACAGCCTGCAGGTTGCGGCAGTGTAGTACCAGGCTAAGCTGCGGACGTTGAAGCCAAGCGACCACTACGTAGTGAACGTTGTATTTCAATAACCGGAAAATGCAGAGTGAATCAAGGAAACGGAGAATTGGAGATTTGCTATCTTTTAAAAAGGAATGGGAGAATCATTTGTTCTCTGTGGAAAAACGTGAAAATTGGAAATGTATAATATGTGACAGTATTCTCGCTGGTGAGCGGAAGTTTAATATTGAACGCTATTATAATACATTTCAGTATGTTGCCGTTCTTAGTGCAATAAAAGAGGAATTTCTCAAGCGATTTGGGGATATATCTTACTTATCCCAAGGTTTTGAATAGTTCTCGAGAGAATCTGGTTTCTGTAGATGATATTCATCTCAGTTTGCAAATGGAATTAATAGATCTACAGTGTAATTCTCGTCTGAGAGACAAGTTCCTTTTGGCAAGACGTGTAATAGATCTTTATCGCGACTTTCCACAGCAAGAGTTTCCTCGTCTCCATCGTGAAGCCATGAAGATAGTCAATGTTGGGTTCGACATACTTTCGTGAGAGATTTTTTTCTGTTATGAAAATTAATAAGTCTCGGTTAAGAGCAAACATCAGTAATGAAAATTTACGTAACTGTTTGCGTTTGTCTGTATGTAGAAATTTTGTTCCAGACATTAAACGTATTGTAAACTCCACATATGATAATTAAACAAAACATCGTAGGTAATAGGTACTCTTTCAAACCATGATTACTTTCAAGCACTCCTACTAACCTTATTCCTTCATTTAATGAAGCAGGCCAGGAAACAAAACGCATTACAGAGAAAAAAGCGGAGAGACGGTATGGTGGGGAGGGGTGAGAAGCAGGTGGCCAGCTTGCCCCTGTGTGCACGCAGAACACCTGTTAACTGCACACGTGCATGTACACCGCACACGTGCAGAATTCCTGCCCGCCCCTGCTCTACGGCGTCAAAACTTGTACTGGCCATTGGCTTGAAAGTCGAGTGTCGGATGATCGAGACACACGGCATCACCGCATTTAATCAGCAATAGTTCGTGAACGTCGAAAGGACGGTCATTCCATTTGCAAAGGCGCAGCGGGATTGGAATCTTCTCGTGCCTTCCTGTCGGGATGTACCGTGGGTAGCTCGATTGGGAGAAACTCGCCGTCGACCCAGTCCACTGCCGTAGATGCTGCTGCAGCCATCGTGGAGGGGTCGTTCATCAGTTTATCCCAATTAGCAATCGGAGAGCTGGACAGGGCTAGCGGAGTAGACGCGAAGCCAGAGGACAGTGAGCCAGTTTCCCGGCGGCGTGGCGCGGCTCGGCGCTGCAGCGGTAACGAGGCCGTGTCGTTGCGCATGGGCTCCACGTCCGCGCGCTGAGCCGCTCAGTTTCCCGGGAACACGCATCAGCCGCATCTCGGGTCACATGCCGCCCGCCGCGCCCCTGCATACTAAGGCGGCGCCCCGCCCCCACCCCCACCCGGGGCCACTATGCATATTGCTCTCCACATCGTGAATTCCCACGTTACTCGCCCCTTCGCTTCAGTTCCCTTTGTCCACTCCAGGAGATCCACGATCCCTTGCCAACGGGGCACAGTCCTTCTGCAAATATATGAGTCTGTGTGTGTGTGTTCAGAAAAAGCAGAACATCTTGAACGACTAGAGATAGGACGTTCATATTCACTTGACTAAAGGTCTGTTCCTAAAGACTGCAAAGTAGCACAGGTCACACCAATATTCAAGAAAGGAAATAGCAGTAACCCATTGAATTACATACCCACTTCACTGACCTCAGTTTGCAATAGGATTCTGGAGCATAAACTGTACTTGAACATTATGAATCACCTTGAAGAAAATGACTTATTGATACACAACCAACACGAATTCAAAAAATGTCGTTCTTGTGCAATGTAGCTCTTTATTCCCCTGAAGTAATGAGTGCAGTCGACAAGGGATCTCAGATCGATTCCATATTCCTAGATTTCCAGAAGGCTTTTGATATCGTTCCTCACAAGCGACTATTAATCAAATTGCGTGCATATGGAGGATCGTCTCAGTTGTGGGACTTGATTCGTGATTTCCTCTCAGAGAGGTTACAGTTCGTAGTGATAGACGGTAAATCATCGAGTAGAACAGAAGCGGTATCTGGCGTTCCGCAAGGTAGTGTCGTGTGCCCTCTGCTGTTCCCGATTTACATAAATGATCTAGGTGATAATCTGAGCAGCCCCTTAGATTGTTTGCAGATGACGCTGTAATTTACCGTCTAATAAAATCATCAGACGATCACTTCCAATTAGAAAATGATCTAGAGAGAATTTCTGTATGGTGCGAGAAGTGGCAATTGGCACTAAACAAAGAAAAGTGGGAGGTCATCCACATGGGTAGTAAAATAAATCCGATAAATTTTGGGTATAAGATAAATCGCACAAATCTAACGCCTGTCAATTCGACTAAATATGTAGGTATTACAATTACGAACAACTTAAATTGGAAAGACCACATAGATATTATTGTGGGGTAGGCGAAACAAAGACTGCGCTTTGTTGGCAGAACACTTAGAAGATGCGACAAACCCACTAAAGAGACAGCCTACATTGCACTTGTCCGTCCTCTGCTGGAATACTGCTGCGCGGTATGGAATCCTTACCAGATAGGACTGACGGAGGACATCAAAAAAGTGCAAAGAAGGGCAGCTCGTTTCGTGTTATCGCACAATAGGGGTAAGTGTGTCACTGATGATACGTGAGTTGCGGTGGCAGTCACTGAAACAAGGCGGTTTTCTTTACGGCGAAATCTATTTGCGAAATTTCAATCACCAACTTTCTCCTCCGAATGCGAAAATATTTTGTTGACACCCACCTACGTAGCGAGAAATGATCATCACAACAAAATAAGAGAACGGAAAGATTTTGGTGTTCCTTTTTCCCACGCGCCATTCGAGAGCGGAATGGTAGAGTAGTAGTATGAAAATGGTTCGATGAACCCTCTGCCAGGCAGTTAAGTGTGAATTGCAGAGTAACCATGTAGAGGTAGATGTAGATGTAGATGTAGACATGTACGTCAGTACGTTCTGCAGAATGGAACAGCATTTGAATCATGTCGGCCTGCAGGCTCAAGGTCAACATCGACATCGCGTCGCAACACCACCTACCGGTGAGATGTGCCTGCGGCTCTCGTTCTCGCTATAAACCGAAGGAAATGATCAGTGTGACTCGAGCAGAAATGCAGGATGCCTTGCAGACGTATGCGCGAACCGTAACGTCATTTTGAAAGAGGGCGCATTATTGGTGTGAGAGAATGTGGTGCATCCATCTGGGAAAATGCTCCTCGTGCGGGACGAGGTGCTTCGGCAGTGCAACAGATGTGTGCAGAATGGTTCACAGAAGGCCGTAGAACACGATGAGATGGGTCAGGTCGCACCACCAAGACCACACTCGGAGACGATCGACACCTCATCCAAATGGCACTGCTGGACAAATCTGTATCCTCTGGCTCTGCCGCAACCATAGAACAGTGTAATACATGTCTTGCGAATATGAATGTACTATCTCTAGTCATTCAAGCTGTTCTGTTTTCTCTGAACATGAGTGTTGTGTACATAGTTCCGCTTAGTCAGCGCGTACACAACTTTCCCACTAGAGCACGCCTCGCTAAGCACAACAGCGCAGTCGCAGCGCTCGTCCGTCTCCGCACTACGAGATGGCGCTGCCTTAGAGATGGACCAAATTCTGCTTCTTTTTCTTTTTTTTTCCTTTATTGAATTTCAATTCCAGCCGAAGGGGGCGGGCTGGCAGCAGCCTACAGAGTATGTGAGAAAGATGAAGAGAATAAATAATAAAAACAGGCGATAAAATCGGAGACTTAAAGAGTAACATGGCGAAAATAAATCGTGGAACTTAAAACAAAGAACAGAGGGATGATGATGCTAATAAAATACATACGAAGCAGACAGGTAAAACAATAGACAGACAATTAAAAAACACGGCGACAGTCTGGATTTTGTTCGCAAAAGACATAAAATTCACACCTAGCAACAGCATGGTTTCTGTTCGCAACACGAGAAAGACGAACAACACTGAATAGTCACTGGAACACTGCACTAAAAAGTTGGCAAATGTGACATACCACAGCCGAGAGCAGGTGGGGGGAAACTGGACAGACGATGGGAAAACAAAAAAGGGGGGAAAGGAGAGTAAAAGCGAAGGGGGGAACCGGGAAAGGAGCTGATGGAGGATGAGGACCCATAAGAGGGGTGGGGGGCAGATGCGACAGGGAGTGGGGTAGGCGGAGGAGGGGAATACAAAAGGACATGGGGGGGGAGAAGGGAGGTAGGGAGAGGTTTAGTGGGGAGAAAACAGGACGGAAGGGGGGAAGAGGGAGCCCAGGGAAAGGACAGAGGAAAGGAGGGGGAGTGAGGATCAGAGTTGATAGGAGGGATAAATGGAGGGAGAGAGGGCATCGTCCAGGAGGGGAAGTTGGTGGAAGCCACCTTGGGAAAGGAGATGTAGGGTGTAGAGATGGAGGGTAGGGGGGACACAATGGTGAGGATGTGGCAGGGGGCAGGGATGGGAGAGGAGAGGAGCAACCAGTGGGTGATGGGGTTCAAGACGGCGGGAGGTGTAGAGGATGTGGATATGTTCGAGGAATAGGAGCAGATGGGGGAAAGAAATGAGATCATAGAGGATCCGCGTGCGGGACGGGAGGCGTATACGGAAGGCGAGGCGGAGTGCATGATGCTCAAGGATCTGGAGGGACTTATAGAATTTGGGGGGGGGGCAGACATCCTCTGGCATAACAGAGGATGGGACGGATTAAGGATTTGTAGATGTGGAGGATGGTAGAGGGGTGCAACCCACATGTCCGGCCAGAGAGGAGTTTGAGGAGTCGGAGGCGGTTGTGGGCTTTGGATTGGATGGAGCGGAGATGAGGGATCCAGTTGAGGTGACGGTCAATGGTGAGGCCAAGGTAGGTGAGGGTGGGGGGGAGGCGGACAGGACGTGCGCAGACAGTAAGGGAGAAATGGAAGGAGCGAGTGGTACAACCTACGATGATGGCCTGGGTCTTGGAAGGGTTGAGTTTCAGGAGCCACTGGTTACACCATGCAGCAAAAAGGTCAAGGTGATTCTGGAAAAGGCGTTGGGACCAGTGGAGGGTAGGAGCGAGGGCAAGGAATGCGGTGTCATCAGCATATTGCAAGAGGTGTACTGGAGGGGGGGGGTTGGGGCATATCCGCCATGTACAGGAGGTAGAGGAGAGGGGAGAGGACAGAGCCCTGGGGCACACCTGCAGAGGGGTAGAAGGTGTGGGAATTGGCATTATGGATGGTAACATAGGAGGGGCGGTGGGAGAGGAAGGAGGCTACCAGACGGATGTAGCTGATAGGAAGGGCGTAGGTTTGGAGTTTAAACAGGAGACCGGGATGCCAGACACGGTCGTAGGCCTTTTCGAGGTCAAGTGAGACAAAAATGGCGGAGCGACGGGAGTTAAGCTGGAGGGAGAGGAGATGAGTGAGGCGGAGGAGTTGGTCATCGGCAGAGAAGGAAGGTCGAAAGCCACATTGGGTGTTTGGGAGGAGGTGGTTTTGGTGGAGGTGGAGATGGATGCGCCGGGAAAGGATGGATTCCAAGAGCTTGCTGAACACCGACGTGAGACAGATAGGACGATAGGAAGAGGCATCAGATGGAGGCTTGTTGGGTTTGGAGAACATCATGATACGGGAGGTTTTCCACAGGTCTGGATAGAAGCCAGTGGCAAGGATGACATTGTAGAGGGTGGCAAGAATGGAAAGGAAGGAGGGAGGGCAGTGTTTGAGGTGGCGGTAGGTAACGCAGTCGTGGCCGGGAGCAGTGTTGCGTTTAGTGCGGAGTGTGAGGCTGATGTCCTGTGTAGTGATGTGAGTGTTAAGTGCAGATGGTGGGGTGTGGCCCAAGTACTGGAAGCTAGGAGCAAGGGGAGGAACAGAGGTATTCGTACGGTCCATGACTTCAGGGAAGAGGGAATAATCAAAGTGGGGATCACCTGGCATGGAAAAAACATCAGAGAGGTCGGAGGCAAAGTGGTTGGCCTTACTGAGGTTGTCAGGAAAGGCACAGTCATTAAGGAGGAGAGGGTACTGGGGGGTGGGGCGGTTCCCAGTAAGGCGGTGGAAAGCAGACCAATACTTGGGAGAGTTTATGGGGAGCGTGGTGTTGAATTCTGCTTCCGCCGATCCGCGTATTAATATGTAACGCAGCCAATGAGATTGCTGCTAACGTAGAACCTTTTCTCCTCGCGGATCACACTCGCGCAGTGATACCTCAACGCGCGAGGTATTATAACGAGTGTACAGACCTCTGGTCAGTCAGTGTGCATTTGTTTGCACCAGTCTGTACCAGTCTATAGTCAAGTTTCAGTCTGCACCTAAGAAGATTGTCATATTCCTGTACATAGCCATGAAGATAAATGTTTAGACACTTTGTCAAGTATCAGAGATATGTGAGAATAAGATTAACGTACCAATACCAAAGGAACTTCAGATTGTCAATTGCAAACGGCATCCAGAATCAAGTTACGTAATGTCTATGCTTTTTATTATTTTAATAAATGTGTATGAAAATTAATCAAGTTCTGTTTAAAGTTGGTTACCGTCAATCTGCTACTCTAAGCGTGCAAATGGCATTTCTATCGTGTGACCTAACGGCAGAAGATAAACACGCCACGATAAGACCACGAGACATATTGCTGACACTCGCCTACTTCGTTAGAGCGACAAGTCAAATAATCTGATGGTGTGTGTACCGAAGGGTGAACATTAATAAAAATCAACAGACAAACTGCAGGGGCGAGTTCCTGGCTGGAAATGGAGGAAAAAGGTCCTATGAATACGTGCCCGGAAATACGTCGTTGCCACGGTAGATGGGGAGACGAATGAAAGTTCCTGTAACCATGTGCCGTGCGTTCCTTGTATGTTGCAGGCTGTGTGATACACGCAGCGTACTGTAAGCAGCATAATGGTCTGGTATTCATGTCTAGAACAAACTGAGATGCTATTGTGTGCGACCAAGCAGATGGAAACTGTGTAGGGACAGCACGGCCATGCCAAAATAACTCGCACTTGCTCTCAGAAACACTAACCACATCACACATCGTTTGCCTATCTCATAGGACCCATGACAACAGAAACGTCCAAAAAGGGGTCGAAATGTTACGTGATGTCGTTGGTGTCTGTTAGGAAACTTGTTTTGGTATAACCGTGCTGCCTCTCGACAGTTTCCATCTGCTAGGCAGTAGACAAACGCCATCTCCCCTTATTCCTGATATGAAACCAGACCATGCTGCTGCTTACAGAACGCTGCGTCAATCATACAACCTAGATTCGTCTGCGTCATCTACCGTGAGAACGTTGTATTTCTGGACAAACGTTCATTGTACCTTTTTTCCTCCATTTCTGTTCAGGAATCCATCCCTGCAGTTTGTTGCTTTTATTAATGTTTACCATAAACCCTCAAAATAGCATACCAAGAGGGAAGAAAAGTACAAAAGCGGAACTCTGCAAATAAGTACAGTGAGATCCGGTATGCAAATGATCCAAGTGTGTTGCCAATGCTCAAGCCCACTGATCCTACAGTGGCGCTGCAATCGAGCAGTGGGCCCCATTTAAACGGCGCATCCCGACTGGATGGGCTGTCCGGCCGGACGTGGGGTCTGCATCCTTCCACCATCCACCTACAAATCCATTATCCGCCCCATCCTTTGTTATGCCAGCATCGCTTGGATTTCCGCCCCTCCCCGGTTCTATAAAGCCCTCCAAATCCTCGAACGCCATGCACTCCGCCTCGCCTTCCGCATCCGCCTTCCGTCCTCCACGCGCATCCTCTATGACCTCATCCCCTTCCCCCACCTTCTCCTTTTCCTTGAACACATCCGCACACTATATATTGTCCGCCGCCTTGATCCCCCTCACCCCCTGGTGTCTCCCTTCCTCTCCACTCCCAACCAGTTGCCGCGCCTTTACCGTTGTGTCTCTCCCTCTCTCCATCTCCACACCGTCCATCTCCTTTCCCAACACAACTTCCACCGTCTACCCCTTCCGGATGATGAGCTTCGCCCTGACATCTACCCTTCCTACCAACTCTAACCCCCTCTTCCTGCCTCCTCCTCAGGGCTCCCTCTCACCCCCTCCCTCCTTCTGAGCGGATTTCCCCTCCTACTCCCCCTCCATCTCTTGTGCCTTCTTTCAGTGTCTCTGTGCTCCCTCCTGCCCTGTCTTCCCTTTTCCTCTCCCTGCCTCTTCGTGAACCCACGGTTGCCCCTCCTCTCTTCATCCCGCCGCTTCCCCAGCTGCCCCATGCTCTCCCCTCCTTTTCCATCCTCTCTGACCTTTCCCTCGGCAGGTCCCACCTGGTAGTTTTATTCTTCGTCGTGTGTGCTCCAAGTGGGTTTTAAGTGTGTTGTTTCGGAATGTTTTTAATACTGTGGCCAACTTTTAACCTGTACATGCGCATCCAGTGTCTTCCCTGTGTTTTAAGAATCGCAAACTGTGTTTTTAACTTTCTGGTGACTTTTTTAACTGTCCCCAATGAACGTCTACGTGTCAGTGTATTTTTACCTCCATTTTCTCCCCTTACTCTGTTTTATGTTCCCCTTTTTTATCTCCTTATGTATGTATTATTTTATTCTTGTTTTAGTTGTCATGTCACTCGGCTGAAGAGCGGCGGATTGTGCTGCTGACAGCCCTCTCCTGCCCATTTGGGGCAGGGGAATGAAATCACAATAAAGAAAAAAAAACTGGATGGGGACGTTAGAAGGCGCCGAATGCCAGAGAGACATGTTAGAAGAAAATTTTCACAGTTAAGATAGTTTGAGAGGAGCCTAATCATCGGCATGAATACCGCAAAGTGGCCGGCATTGCATGTGGCTCGTTAGGTCGATCGTTTGGAGCATTTCGTCAGACGATATTGGAGCGGTGGACACGAGACGGCACTCACATGCGACAAACCAGATCCAGAGCGATCAGGAAGAGGAGCAGATAGGATCGTAGCATGGTGCAGCAAGCCGTCAGGAATCGTACATTGACTCGCTTCATGATAAAAGCAGATGTAGGGATGCTATATATTCCACAAATCATTTCCAGACGCCTTCCGAATGCAAATTTGCAATCCAAGATCCCTTGTTCTAAACTTCCGTTAACATCGGCGACTCCGTCTACAGTGGTACCAAGCCAGAAAGACGTGAACTGTCACAGATTCACAAAATGTGATGTTTAGTGACGAATCCCGATTCGTTTTTGGGACGGATGATAACCTCATCCAGATGTGGAGACAGCATGGTGAGTAGTACAGTTCCACCCACACTGCCACGCGTCACACTGCCCGCAAAGCCGGAGTAATGGTCTTCTTTTGCGGTACGGAACCTTAACGGACCATCTTTATGTTGACGACCTTCTTCAACCTTGTGGGAACTTTCCTACATGGTCTACTAGGGGCATTTTTCCAGCGAGTTAATACTCGTCCCCACACAGCTCCTACGTCATGGCCGGCCGGGGTGGCCGAGTGGTTCTAGGCGTTACAGTCTGGAACCGCGCGACCGCTACGGTCGCAGGTTCGAATCCTGTCTCGGGTATGGATGTGTGTGATGTCCTTAGGTTAGTTAGGTTTAAGTAGTTCTATGTCCAGGGGACTGATGACCTCAGAAGTTAAGTCCCATAGTGCTCAGAGCCATTTGAACCATCCTACGTCATGTTCTAACTCTTTCATGCCCGGCCTGTCCCCTATAGAGCATGTGTGGGCCAGCTAAATCACCAAAAGCCGCTGTGTGACTCTGTACATTATCTGGCGGTGACTGTTATAGATTTGTGGGCTAGTCTTCCTCAGGACATCATCAGACGTCTAATGAACTCGATGCCGGACCATGTTGCAGCGTGTACTGCAGCACAATGCGATCCAACGCGATATTGTTGTTGCACTGTTTTTGTTTACTTGTACTCACTCTATTCATTTAGAAAACTTTATTTTGGGATCAAATGAATCTCTCGTCAGTATCAGTATGTCTAATTAACTTCATTTTTATCCTATGCTGTTCTCTTGGTGCACCATTTTCAATGTTGCTCTGTCTTTATTACCAGTAATACCCCGAGCTACGCTACCCCGTTTTTCGCAAATCCGGAGTTAAATGATTGGTCTATTTGAGCGCCGCACGTCTCTACTCCCTCACTCCGCCCACACAGTGTTCGGCTGCAACAGGTTCGGACGTGTTTCGTACGAAATGGTTTTATGCACAGAGTTGGCTTGATTGATAGATTCTAATAATGTCATCCAGACGTAGCAGAACTGATTGATTTGGATGAAATAAGTCAAGAATATTATTATCTTTGAAATGTAAATTTAACAATCTATTATCTAGGACATGGAAGCAAAAATAAAAATTTGTGAATTGAAAGTTCTCGAAGCTCTGAAAAATGCTCACTCTTTGAATTCAAGTATCATCTGTAAACATATTGGTATTATCGCTCAGATGTAAACGATGTTAAAATTGTGGTGTGATAACCAAATTAGAGCGAAAAGTCGTCCTATTGCTCAGAACACGGTTTTTTTCAGACTAAACTGTTTTTTGAGAGATTGAAAGAAAAAAAAAACTGGGGAGAAGGCCAAAGATGAAAAATTTAAAGCTAGTAACGGTTGGTTTAACCGATTCAAATGTCGCTGTAACTGCCATGTTGTTGTTGTTGTGGTCTTCAGTCCTGAGACTGGTTTGATGCAGCTCTCCATGCTACTCTATCCTGTGCAAGCTTCTTCATCTCCCAGTACCTACTGCAACCTACATCCTTCTGAATCTGCTTAGTGTATTCATCTCTTGGTCTCCCCCTATGATTTTTACCCTCCACGCTGCCCTCCAATACTAAATTGGTGATCCCTTGATGCCTCAGAACATGTCCCACCAACCGATCCCTTCTTCTGGTCAAGTTGTGCCACAAAATTCTCTTCTCCCCAATCCTATTCAATACTTCCTCAACTGCCATAGCATCACAGAAAGAGGACAGGCGGCAAACGCTGATAAAGATACTGCTAGCCAGAGAAACTCAAGCCAATACTAGAAGAAGGTGGGTGTACCAGCCAAAACATACATAACATAGATGTAACTGTTGTGTTCTGAAAGAAGATGCCCAAAGGAATTTTTATCAGCTCTTAAGGGAAAGCCTTCCCAGTTTTTAAAGCCGCCAAAGATCGATTGACAGTCATGGGCCAGCTGGTGTGGCCGTGCGGCTCTAGGCGCTTCAGTCTGGAACCGCGCTACCTCTACGGTCGCAGGTTCGAATCCTGCTTCGGGCATGGATGTGTGTGATGTCTTTAGGCTAGTCAGTTTTAAGTAGTTCTAAATTTTAGGGGAGTGATGACCTCGGAAGTTAAGTCCCATAGTGGTCAGAGCCATTTGAACCATTTGACAGTCATGGTCGGCGCGAATGCAGCTGATGATTCTAAACTGAAACCTCTGTTAGATTACCGCCCAGAAAATCCAAGAGCTTTAAAAGGTACTTCTAAAGCTGGATTGACCGTGAGTTGTAAGTCAAATGCTAAATGTCAGCTTCCTTTTCTGAGTACTGGTTTGGTAATCACTTCCTACCTGAAGTCTTGCAAGTTCGATCACTTCTTCAAGAACATCATCAATTTCATATGGATCTGGTGCTTCCCCCCCCCCAACCCCGTTACCTCCTCCCCCCTCCCCTCCCCCCCCTCTCCACACCAGCGTTTAAGCGGTGAAAAAAATGGACACCTTTTCTCCTGACGCCATTTAAAGTTTTATGCGATATTTCATTCTAAGAGTGTCCACTAATTCGCACGCCATTTAAATCATTGAACTGCTTACAAAAGTCTTTAACAGAGAGCTGGTTGTTTTGTCTCCTAGCTTCATGTGGATGTGCAAGTCTAACGTTAATCCCAGTTACAGTGATGCTATTAACAGACAATTTATCGGGTCATGCTCCTGCAAATCTAATTAATTTCGACTCATGTTTGAAAGTTTGTATATTTTCTAGCGAATACAACTAGCTTGCTTCAAGCGATGGATCAGAGAGCCATTGAAACATTTAAAGCTTACTACGCGAGACGATCGTTTGCAAATCCACATGAGACAAAGCAACCAGCACTCTGTTAAAGGCTTTTGTAAGAAATTCAATGATTTAAATGCCGTGAGAATTAGTGGACACTCTTAGAATGAAATAAAACTTTAAATGGCGTCAAGAGAAAAGCTGTCCATTTTTTCCACCGCTTAAACTCTGGGGTGGGAGGGGGAGATGGGGAGGGAACTAGGAGGGGGGGGGGATAAGCTCCAGATCCATATGAAATTGATGATGTGCTTGAAGAAGTGGTCGAACTTGATAGACAGTAAACGTAGAGGTGGGTGATGATGATGGCTTCCAAGAAATGCTGGATTCACTCAGTCAAAAGGTGACAACTGATGAGCTTACAGAAATGCGTGAGGAAGATCAAAACATTGAACAGCCTGTTCCTTTAGACCCAGTACGATCAGAAGATCAAATGCAGGTAGCAAATTTTACAGAAGAACTCAGTTCAATTGAAAAAGGGCTACAAATTTCAGAAAAAATAAAACTCCAGCGAAATAAACATTTCTGCTATAAAACGGGGAATAAAAATTCATAATCGTGCTACGAGGAAATTCTGCGTTAGGAAAAAAAGAATTGACACGTCAGACGACGTTATTAGAGTTTATGAAACCTTCTACGTCACAATAACTTCGGTTTGCACTGTAGCAATGCATAATACTATACTGTAATATAACTTGTTGTATTGTTGAACATTTTATTAAACATTTTTCAAATAAATTGAATTGTTTTCTTTAGTTTCTGGTCTCAAATGAACATAATTTTTATCTATTTATATGAGGAACTGGCCGTCGAATTTTGCGAATTCGACTTGCATGACTATCTCTCGGTCCCACTCATCGCGTAAGTCCGGGATATTACTATGTAAAGTAATGTTGTCTTCAACCCGAAGGCTGAATACTATAGTGCTTTACTAGGAGTCGTTATATTGCCGGTGGAGTATGCACTTTGCTTACCTAAGCCTTCCTTAAGTAGAAATGTATGAAGGTGGGAAAAGGGTAGATATACTGACATTAGCAAAGTTAGAAGTTTTAGAAATAGTGAACAACAGATAGGGAACTGGTATAGACTGCATTAACACCGACTTATTGAAATGCGGCAGAATTATCCTTAAACTAAGATTTTTTACATTTCCTGAATTTATGCTGGGAGAAAGCGATAATACCGAAAAGATCGTCGTCTGCTATTGAGTACTTAATTTTTCAGAAATATGATCGGGAAGACTGTAATAATTATAGGGAAATAATTGTTTTAATAGCTGGTTCTAAAGTATATGCAAAAATTTTAAGACCAATACCGGAAAAAATTTTAACTGGAGATCAGAGTGGATTTAGATTTGGACGAACAACAACAGGCAATACATGTCCTTTGAAAATATCGTTGTAACTAAGCAAGGAGTTAAACAAGGTTGAAATCTTCCTTCATTTTTATTTATATATTTCACTTTTTTTATATACCGGGTGGTTATAATTAAAGCTTCCCTATTTAATACGGTATAGCAAGGAAACTAATCACTGTACGGGGTGCCAGACTTGGCAGCATTAATGTCAAGGACATGGCGAAGAGAAATAATGCAGAATCAATTCAATTGAAACAATTTTAATGTGCTGCTTCGGTACAACATACCATTAAATACCTGAACCATTACTGTTACAAAAGGAGCTCAATATGGCGCCCATCTGTGTACAAGAGAGTCTGAAATTACAGGTTTGCATTATTGACAGCAGAACGAAGCATGTCCGTAGATATGCCGACTACTTCTCTTGATTCGCTGCGCTTCAGATCAGCACATGTGTGAAAGTTCCCCTGGTAAACCCTGTCCTTCAGGTAGCCCCACAACCAGAAATCACTGAGATCAGGTGGTCGTGCCGGCCAAGCACCTGGAAAAAATCGGCTGATAATTCTGTCGTCTCCAAATGTGTTTCAGAGATACAGGTGAACATCACGAGCGATGTGCGGTGGGGCCTCTTCTTGCATGAAAATTGTTGCGTTCAATGCGTTTCTTTCCTGTAGGGCGGGTATGACATGCTGGCGAAGCATATCGCAGTAAAGCTGGTCATACACACTTTATAATTTTGGTCCTTGACCCCCAACCTGTTCAAAAAGGAATGGGCCAATGATGAACGTAACCGTGAAACCACATCACACGGTGACATGTTCACCATACAGAGGAACTTCATGCACAGTGACTGAGGTGAAGATCCCCACACTCGGCAACTGTGTGTGTTCATCTCACCCGTCAGAGAAAATGAACTTTGTCTGTCCATAGGATGGTCCAGGACCAGTCTTCGTCATTTTCAGTCCTTGCGAGAAAGTGGATAGCAAACTCAACACGTCTTATGTCTTGTGGTGCAAGCTGCTGTACGATATGGATCTTGTAGGGATACCATTTGCCGCCGGTTCTAGGCGCTACAGTCTGGAACCGCGCGAGCGCTACGGTCGGAGGTTCGAATCCTGCCTCAGGCAAGGATGTGTGTGATGTCCTTAGGTTAGTTGGGTTTAAGTAGTTCTAAGTTCTAGGGGACTGATGACCTCAGAAGTTAAATCCCATAGTGCTCAGAGCCAGTTGAACTATTTGGATACCATTTGAGAATCGTTCGAAGCACCTTCTGTACAGTCGACCACGAGATGTTCAACTGTCGTGACACAGCACGCGCACTGCCTGACGATCGGGAATTGGGCGCAGCGTTGTCTGCCATAGCAACAGTGATTTCATCAACAATCTGTGGTGCAATTAGTCGTCGGTCTCTTCCGGGAGCGACGTAAATTTCTTCTGTTGATTCGAACTTCTGCATCATGCTCCGCACAGCAGGCGGAGAAAGGGGACCTTTCCGTAATCCTTTCAGCCGGTGATATTCTCGAAGTGCAGCTGTAGCATTACTGTTGTGTTGATAATAGAGCTTCACCAATAATACCCTGCTCCTTTTGTCGAAGCTCGTATTGACACGTCAACAAGTGCACGGCGACTGGTCAGGTGCGTGAGATTATAATCACGATGACTGATCACGGCACCTGTTGGTCATGGTTGGAACTTGACGGTCTCCACCTCATAAATCGGCCAAGTACGATAAATGTGCCGCGCGCCCTGTTAGCAAGACAGTAAAATATCTGTGGTCTTTTTAGTTTCATAAATCTGAGGAAATGATGGATCTTTTTGATATTTCTCAATATACAATGTACTAGTCTAAACAGTACAGGAGCAAAACTAAAACTTTTGTTTGTAAGCAAAAGGTGCATTACAAAGAAAGTGGTAGGAAGTGATTAGCGGAAGATGTATACTTTCATTTAATGGTTCCTTTCTCAATTTCGTGCGTAATACTGATAATTTGTGAAATTAGAATGGTATGTAAATAGTTAGGCTTTCCGTCCTTACTGAATCTCACCGGTGCAGTTAAGTTATGTATCAATAGAACTATTTACTTTCTCTGTGTAGATACACTGACTCAAATATCTCTGCAACACGCCCTTTTGGTTGTCCCAAGGAAAGAAAATGTAAATTGTTCCAAATCCCTGGTCCTGACCAAGGTTAACGTGAGTTTTCTGTTAGTTATCAAGTGAAGGTCGAAGTGGAAATCCTCTCCCAGGTATTCCCAGTTGGGAGCACTTTTGTCCTACTGCCGGATTGCTGCGACTCGTCTGTAAAGAATCAAGTTCTACATAATCCCGCCCTACTCTCATAAGAAGCAAATGGAACATGCAAAAAATGGAAGACACTATAAAAAGTTCTTTTAAAGGTAACCACACAGTCCACTATTTACACCGGCTCTCGCTATGAAGCATTCGCTTTGACAAGCGATACAGATTTAATTACATAAATAAAAATAAAACGAAATTTTATACTGAGTTCAATTATTGGCTTTGTGAAGTGGAGTCATTGCGTCCACTTACGATATGTGGCAGTCTGAACATTAATTTTACTCACTGAACTCCATCGGGAGGGCTGGTTGACTGTAAGCACTCCATTTCACGGAAGTATTGATTGGCAACTCGTACACCCGTCTAACACCAAACCAGCAGCTAATCAGACTGTTTACGACAACTGCGTGGATCCTGGGAGAAGTTTCACTCTGCCAAAGGTGCGGTTGTGGTCTTCAGTCCGAAGACTGGTTTGATGCAGCTGTCCATGCTACTCTGAGCAAGTCCCATCCACACTTACCTCCGGTATGAAATTGATGGTCCCATGACATCTCAGAATTTGTCCTATCAACGAATCCCTTCTTTTAGTCAAGTTGTGCCACAAATAACTTTTCTCCACAATTCTATTCAATACCTCCTCATTAGTAATTATTTACCCATCTAATCTTCAGCATTCTTCTGTAGCGCAGCATTTCAAAAGCTTCTATTCTCCTCTAGTTTAAACTGTCTATCGTCCTTGTTTCAGCTCCATACATGGCTTCACTCCAGACAAATACCCTCAGAAGAGACTTCCTAACAGTCAAATCTGTATTCTATGTTAACAAGTTTCTCTTATTTAAAGACGCTTTTCTCGTCATTGACAGTCTACATTTTCCTGTCTCTGACAGAGTTATAATGTCATCGGAAAACTTCAAAGATTTTATTTTTTCTACCTGGACTTTAATTCCTACTCCAAATTTTTCTTTGGTTTCCTTCATTGCATGTTCAGTATACATACTGAACAACATCGGGGATAGGCTGCAATCCTGTCTCACTTCCTTCTCAAACACTGCTTCCCTTTCATACCCCTCGACTCTTTATAACTGGCGACTGGTTTCTGTACAAGACGTACATAGCCTTTTGCTCCCTGCATTTTACCCCTGTTACCTTCAGAATTTCAAAGAGAGTAGTCCACTCAGCATTTTCAAAAGATTTTTCTAAATCTACAAGTGCTATAAACATAAGTTTGCCCTTTCTTAAACTCTCTTCTAAGAGAATTCGTAGCGTCAGTATTGCCTTTCACGTTCAAAGAAGTCAAAGTATTCTACAGGAACTATAACTTTATGAGAGGCAAATCAGAAAGGTTAATTGCCGCTGTAACAAGAATAGTTGTTTTAATAACCACTTTAACAAATTTCCACAACTAAGCTTTCGAGATACAAAAAGACAAATGGTCAACTGCGGAAAGCTCCGCTGGTCTCAAATATAGCCGGTGACGATTTTGGGGAGAATGATGGCATTGTTTGAACAATGGATACGGGGCATACGTAGATTATGTACAAAATGTCTTCAACAGTACAATAACCTCCGCAAACCTCATTTTACTAACATGCTATGATGTAAACCTTGACACCGTAACTGACATCAATGTCTATACAAAGGCTATTCGAACTCGCGTACCCTAGAGCTCCAAGGATGACCAGCCCTTGATGATACACCAGTACAGAAACTGATTCTCATAATACCGTTTGTTTTTAGATGTTAAGCTTATAGAAATTAGTAGATGCAATTTTATAAGCGTAATTATCTTAATGAGGCTACCGGGCTTTGCGTGTGATGGTGCATTTTAGAAGAGAGTGGTTCACCTGCAAAGGAAACCGCATATAGCACGCTGGTGAGACCTATTCTTGAGTACTGCTGGAGAGGTTGAGATACGCACCAGGACGGACTGAAGGAAGACATCGAAGCCACTCAGAGGCGGGAGCTGGATGTGTTACCCGTACGTTCGAACGACACCTAAGTGTTACGGAGATTCCTCGGGAACTCAAATGGGTGTCCCTGGAGGGAAGGCGACGTTGTTATCGAGAGACGCTATTGAAAAAATTTAAAGAACCGATATTTGGAGCCGACAACCGAACGATTCTACTGCCGCCAGCATACACTGCACATAAGAACCACGAAGGTAAGATTCGAGAAATTCGGGCTGATAGAGACATATATGCAGTCGTTTTTCGCTCACTATATTTGACAGGAAAGGATACGACCAGTAGTGGTACAACGTACCCTCCGCCATGCACTGTACAGTGGCTTGCGGTGTATCTATGTAGATGTAGATGGTGCTGCTAAAATCTGCGGTATTTCGGCGAAGCATCTGCCCAGCATCTTGAAGTGACGATATCGCTTAATAAAAAACAGCAGTGGGACGTTAAACGTTATAGCGAGACACCACCACACGTGTGTCGAGCAACGGTGATAACACCAGTGTAACTAGAACGACGGATGGGTTGCCGACCCTGAAGGCGCTAAGTAGTGGTTGCCTAGGTCTTGCTGAGACGTCCGCTATAGCTAGAGGTCTGGCCGGGAGCGAATATCCACTCATATCCCATACTGATACAGACATCCTCGAGAACATCTGCTCATATTTACAATGCTTATTTCCTGTTCAGAAGTTATTTTCGTAATATTACCGTATATTGATAATTTTTACTTTATGACCATGTAATTACAACTGAATGAAACACAGTTTTCGTTCCATACGCGATTCACCTTTCGTCTTTGCAAGGCACCTTCAGTGGCCTGCAATATGTACATATTTTTGTTTGTACTATTTTGTTTACATTTTGGAACAACATATATATAGGTTATAAACAGTTCTCGTGATTGGCTTTTCTATGACGTAATAGGAATTTAAAATTCTGCTTGTACGTTCTGTGGATGTAGTTCTACTTGTTCCACTTTTGGCGCTGTTCTTATTATAATTACAATGTGAATTTTTGCCAATGTACGGTAATATCACACGCAACTGAGGACGAAAGGATTAAAAAAGTTGATGTTATTTTCGTAACATTACGATTTTCGTATGTTGGAGCTGTACACGGTCGATCGTAATAATTGCTACCGATTTTAAGTCACTATTATTACCTCATCGACACGGAGGGTCACTATGTTGGCTGAGATACATTGAGTCCTGGAGCATAAGTTCTTGACACGAGCAAGAGCAAAACACATGTACTTTTTTGCTCAGTTGCACGTACATCCTACTTCTGTACTTCCATAGCCGCCTTACGTAAGAATCATTACTGTTTCGTTTGCATTAACAGCTACCAACTTATACATCAACCGAAACATGTCGCAAAGCGACCTTTGGGCTACCCTAAGACGCTCCACCGTTTGCAACTTTCGATCAATCTATTTTTGTTTCAGACACAACGTAAATAACGTACGATATAAAATCAGTGAAACATATTTACAAGTGTTCATGCAACGCTTATTGCATTGAAAAATATAGCACGTTAACATGATATGTTGTTGTGACGAATTAACGTACCAGGAGCGATCAAGAAGTTTCCGTAAGAAGGTCGTACAGTACAAAATCGGTATGCCAGTCAGGCAAAATAGCCGTGAGCATTGAAGCAATCATTCCTACGAAAAACCAGGTCGAAAATACCCGTGTCCTGCTGCATGAAGAAGTCCGTAACTGCCCGCTGCTCATCCTCGTCCGACAGAAACAGTCGATCCATCAAGGCCTTATTTACGGGAGGCAAGGCGTGATAATCGTATGGGAAAAGGTCAGGACTGTAGGGCGTGGGCTTGAGTGTCTCCTACGTGAATTAGCGTAACTTCTGCGTCTCGACATTTGTAGTACCGGGGCGTGCGTTGTTATGAACTTGGCGTACGCTTCTGGAACGCTGATTTTCGACAGACATGCTGACCCATACTCATTCTTATTCTCCGGTGGATGTCTACCGGTGTTTGTCCTTCAGCAGCCAAGAAAAGAATAACATCACATTCGTCCTGTTTGGACGCATTTGGTAATAACATCGCTATAGTTTACGTTTCCACATTTACCGTACACACTCCGGAAAGACACGAATACACTAATCCATTGCCTACATGACGGTACTTATATACCTGCGTTGGAGTCACGCTACGTCACGAATGACGTCCATTAACGAAACTATTTGGTCGCATCTTGTACATGTGATTAACTAACTGCGTTACAAACATTTGACAAAATGTAACATTTGTCGACAAGTTGTAATGACTTCATTCGACTTCCGAATGTACTGGAAATGCTCAGTAAAAGAAATTATATAATCGATTTCAGTAATCATGACAGAAAATTGTATCGTGCGGAACGTACCATGAATATGACAAGGTATGCTGTGTCAAAATGTGCTTATGAGCAGCCTCCATGTTCTTACTATACGGATAGCAAATAACAAGGTCTGATACGAGAACAGATCGTGTAATGCGTCGACTGGTTTATATGACCAGATATATGTTGTAACATTTCGACGACAACATGTCATTCTGGAATGTCGGACATTTTGGGATATTTCACATTGGCATTGATAAAGGCTGTACACCTGAAACGGTGATAGAGTGAAATAGGTGAAGATTAAAATATAAGTCAAATAGCGTAAATCTTGTTCAAAAAGTTGTACGTGATAGTCATTCCCAACAAAAGAAAAATTATTAATTGTACAGTTCTGTCCCACATTGCCAGGCGTCTGTTTTGTATTGATTCGTCTCGAGATCATGACATCCATATCGGCAGCTCCTGTTTACAACATAGCGGTCCTTTGTTTACCTCAGAGACAGCATCCCCTTTTTTCCAGTGCTTCACTCTGTTTGCATCTCTCTTCCTCGAGAAATGTAATTTTTTTTTCTTGAAGACGTCGTAAGAAGTTAACTTGACCAATTGTGTATCTCACTGAATAATTACTGACGAGATAAATCAGAGAAACAGATATGAAAATAATGACATTCAAAAATTAAAAACAGATGAAACAAATAAAGGTTCGATAATTTATCGATTCTATTGTGTTCCGTATCCATTGATTATATTATTTTAGAAATACAGCACCGAGCCACTTTTTCACAAAACAAAGAGACATGGTTGCAAAATGTGATTATTTAATAATGCGTTTTACCCTTTTGTTTCATCATCAGGTTATGCAGTATTTTGCAGATAAGACTCGTCAAAACGTGCAAGATGGGGCCTGAATCATAAACACACCAGCATCTGTAGACGTAGAAGCGCAGAATACTATACAATCAGATGATTTCCCAAAAGAGTGAAATGCGTTATTAAATAATAATTCGTAATGTAGCAGCCAGCTAAAGAAGTGGAAAAGATTTTGCACCCAGCCACTTTTATATTTATGTGTTTTTATTGATGCCAGTAAATGTTTTGCGCTTTAACCCGTCTTTAATTGACGTAATACATATTCGAATCTTCAATAAGCACATCTTTAAAACATCGACAGTAGTTTGGATGCTTAGCTGGTCTGTGAGAAATAAACGATTTTGTTTAGCTACTACACTTAGCGAGTTACGGCAGCTAAAGAAAATCGTTAATTTTGTAAAGGCCAGCTGAAGGATCCGAATTTCTGTCGGTGTTTTGATGATGTACTTAATGAAATTTCAAACATATATTACGCCCAATGAAGATCGGTGAAAGCCCGAAATGAGTATTGGCATCAATAAAAATACATAAAAAGTGGCTGCTTGCTACATTTCTTAAAACAAAGCTATTCGAGTTTTGAAGAAAGGAGGTAATGGCGTTTCAATAGAAATGATTACAACTGGAGTCACAGGAATATAAAGTGAATGTATAAAATTATGTATTGGATGTTTGTGAAGGAAGACGATTCCCTGAAAGCGAAACAAGGCTACAATAATTCCTCATCAGACACAAGAAATGTATACAACTATCGATATAAAGGTTCTCTGGGTATGGTACCGCGTCATATTGAATAAATAAAACTACTGCTGGAGAAAACCAAAGTTTCGGCCACGGTTGCAGCGGCCTTCGTCTGGGTCTACTGCAACCAGGGCCGAAACGTTGGTTTTCTCCAGCAGTAGTTTTATACAATATGACGCCGTACTGTACCCAGAAAACTTTTATGTCCACTGTCTCTGGCCGCGGAAGCCTAAGCAATTATAATATACAACTATCTGTTAACGTGCAAAATATTCAGAGAAATTATCACTTACCACATGAATAATTACATTTGATTGTAATGAAGCAAAAGGAACATTTGGATTTTAGAAGTGAATATAAAGTCCTTAAATATATTGTAGTTAGTTTAAAGACTTGCATCACGGAACCATCAGAAGATGCTCCAATGTGTATTTATTTACAGACAACCACTTCTCATTAAGTGAGTATCTTAAAGTCATGAATTAACATTTCATTAAAAGGAAGGTTCCTTGGCGACAAGTACACACGGCGTTAGCATGCAAATGGTGCAGGCAGTATGCTGAACACTGCAATGGACTGTCGATTTTGCACTTAATGATTGATGATAAATGTATAACATTATCTGATAGATTCTATGACTGAAAAAAGCTATGTAGTTAACCCCAAGGACCCCTCCCTCATACGAATGTAATGTTAATCCATGATTTAAAGAGAATACTTGAATAAAACTGATTTTCTGTGAACAAACACAAAGTACAGTGGCTTTTAAGGGGCCATTGACACCATTCTTTAAATATATTTGAGACGCTTGGAGCGTGGGGAGCGGAGGGTGCCGGTGGTTTTACTGGACATAATTTTCAAATCATCATTTAGTGATAAAGAGACAATTAGCAACACATTGTGGTAAGAGAAATTGCAGACTCTTTGATCGTAATACAGTTTAATATACACCTGCATTTCATCTCGTTTCCCTTACAAAAAGAAATCTTTAGGCTTTCAAGCGGACAAAAACATTTACAAGAGAGTTCCCGATTTCTTTTAGAACCACCCTTCGACACACAACTCTAAAAACGTACATAACCAACATACATCAACTTGTTTGTTTGCGTGGTCTCCATCCGCAGCAAGCACAGAAATATTTGTTTTGCACATAAAATCCACATTTTTTTTGCTGCAGTGTATTTTATTTTTTCCAGTCGCGCTCTGCCCTTTTCTTTAAGGCATGTTCAGTGGAATCTAGAATGATAATGTTCTGTTTTCATATGCGATATCTGGAGATTGTGAAACAGTTCACTTCTGCTGTTTTACGTAAATAAATGATTACTTACAATTATTCGAGTTTCTGGCTGGCATCTGCATTACCTCTAATCTGGCCACGTGCTGAAAGTCGCACTGTAACTTCACTTACGAAACATAAGCAAATTTTCACGTTAAGAACTTTTTTCTTCACAATTTTCATGTTCTTCGGCTAATTGTTGTGGAGCACAATTATTCTTCTGTCACACTTGTTGCTTCTGTGTGTTGACTTGATGTCTCTTCCTGTTTGGACAGTTTACATACATTTTACCATCCTAACGAGGTATATCCTGTAACTAACATCTGTTCATTCCTCTTCTCTTTACATCTCGTATTTGTGTTTGTGTGTGGGTGTGTAGGTGTGTCTGTCTGTTTGTGTGTTTGTGCGTATACCCGTGAGACAGAGAGAGAGAGAGGGAGAGGGGGAGGGGGGAGGCAGAGAGAGAGAGAGAGAGAGAGAGAGAGAGAGAGAGAGAGAGAGAGAGGGAGGGAGAGAGGGCGATTAGCCAGGGCAAGTTGTAGAAAGCTGAATGTGAATGTAATAGTTGACAGACAATGTTTGAAAATTTTTTTGTTCAGCTGCTTTGAGTTTTGGTTTAAATGTTTTGTCGAGTGGTTCATGGAAGCGTGAGTGGAAAGGGGTTGGGTGGTATTATTATAATAGTAATCCTCTGTTGGAGTGTTACTGTATAATTTATCTATCAATGTTAATAGTGAGCTGTTTCTCATGTGTACTTGATTAATCAACAGTGTTTTCTTTTCTGCTTTGGTTTTTTGCCATCCGGTAATTTTCACGCAGGGTTTAGAACCGTTTGTTATTGTTGATTCTAATTATTTTCGTGTCTTCCTCCCTAGAGACTGGCTTTTGATTGTGTCTTCTTAAGTGTTCTGCAAATTTGGAGTGCTTTGTCCCATACTTCCAGGCTACTAGTTACTCTTTCACAGAACGACAATGAATTACCGAGAAATTCGAGTGTAGCAGATACACTCAGATGAAGAAATTAGCACGAATTAAATCTGAATGGAAATTAACGCCAAACCAATCAAAAGCTTGTGACTTAAAAAAACAATAAAATATTAGCGAATCAAAAAGTAAAGATATTTAAGTAACAACTACAAATCTAATAATGTATTGGCGGGCTTCTTGTAATTAGTAACGCACTTCCTTCTATCGTACATTTAATCACGGACAGACAGCGAGGTACGGATTTACGAAAGTGCAGCGCGTGATCGATTTCACTGTCCATTAGTTAAAGTCTGGATATAGTGAATTCCACCACGCGGAGCGTGTGCATCGGATATCACGTAAACGAGAGCTGGCTAGTTACGCGCTATGAAGGCAGCAGCTTCCGCAGTCGAATTGACCTGCGCTGCCGCTGCTTTATCTGCGGCTCACTATGGCTCCGTATAAGGCACTTATGGCGTCTAACAAGGCAGGCGCGGCTCGCCGTCCCACTAACTACCCCCCTGTGCCGCGGGACTGGCCACAGGCCGGCTGTGCACCTGTTTTTGATGAGAGGCTGCCAGGGCTTCAGCCAGCGTTCCCTCTGCTTGCCGATGGATCCGGAGCAGTAACATGCGAATACCAATGAGGCAGGGCGTCTGTTTCATCCGGCAGTAAAGGAATTCCTGTCAACTATAACGGAGCACGATAGAACGCCAATGAATCCTGTTTAGCGATGTGA